>NC_069080.1:100003544-102503544 GCF_025698485.1 Gossypium arboreum
CTGGGGATGACGCATTGTTCCAGGCCATGTTACAGATACTAGAGAGGGTCCCTAGACCCAATACTGGCATTGTGGGCCGTGGATTGGTTACAGAATGACTCTGGTCTAACATAGCTGACGTCTTCAGGGGTGTTGGTGGAGTTGCCCCTAATGTGGCTGAGTATTGGATTGAGGCCACGGAGAGGATAATAGATGACCTTGTCTGTACCCTCGAGCAGAAACGAAAGGGTGCAGTGTCACTGCTGCAAGATGAGGCCTATCAGTGGTGGCTTACAGTTAAAGAGGGCACTCAGCCCGATCAATTGACATAGGAATTCTTCAAGACCGCTTTTCAAGGAAAATATGTGGGCACTAGTTTTGTGGATGCCCGGAGGAGGGAGTTTCTAAATCTGACACAGGGGGATAAATCAGTGGCTGAATATGAGGCTAAATTCCTGCGACTTAGCCACTATGCACGTGGGATGGTGGCAACTGAATATGAGCGCTGTGTTCATTTCGAGGATAGCCTCAGAGATGGTTTAAGGGTTCTGATAGCTCCACAAAGGAAGCAAGATTTTGCTAATTTAATAGATAAGGCGAAGGTCCTCGATGATGTGAAGTGCGCTGAGCGCTAGAACTGTGAGAAGGAAAGAGGTAGGAACAAGAGGGATTCGGAGCCCTTAAGTTCATTTCTGTGGCCTAAGAAAAAGGCCAGAGTTGATGGGTCAGTCAGAGTTGGGGCCCTTGTTACTATTACTGGACCACAACCCTATGTGGATTGTGGGAGACGCCATTAGGGTGAGTGCTGGAAAAGGATTAGGGTATGTCTGAGATGTGGATCATTGGAGCATTGTATCAGAGATTTTTCCACGGAAGCCCGATCAGATGCAAGCTACTGGTATGGATACTGTTCAGCTTTTGAGAAGTGATCAGCAGCCACTGAAGGGCCGTGGTCAAGCCAGAGGTGGTAATGGTATGGGCCGTGGTCAGAGGGCATTGGGTAGAGGTACCGGTCACACTGAGGCGAGACAGCTAGCTCTGGTTTATGTTGTACATCACCGAGAGGATAGTGATGCACCAGCCGTTATCACAAGTACGTTCTTTATCTATAATGTACCTTATACTACACTGATAGATATAGGATCTACTCATTCCTATATAGCTTGTAATGTGTCTGAGACTTTGGATATGTTGGTTGAGAGTACTGAAAGTGAGGTCACTATGTTGAGTCCATTGGGGCAGTCTGTAAGGGTAAATAAACTATTCAGATATGTGCCTTTGGAGGTTTAAGGAGTTACCTTTTTGGCGGATTTGATAGAACTTTCTTTTGGAGAATTTGAATTAATCTGGGAATGGATTGGCTGGTGAAACATCGGGCAAACTTAGACTGTATTACTAAACAGATGGTACTAAAAACTGTGAAGGAGGACGAGGTAGTTGTAATTGGGGAACGTCAAAATTACTTGTCAAATTTGATATCTGCATTAAGGGCCAAGAAATTAGTTCGTAAGGGTTGTGAGGCCTATCTAGCTTACATCGGTGTTTCAGATTCTGAGGTTTCTCTTGTTAAGGATATCAGAATAGTCTAAGATTTTTTGGATGTTTTTCCTGATGAGCTGTCTGGGTTACCTTCAAACCATGAAGTTGAGTTTGGGATTGAGCTCATGCCTGGAACAGTTCCGGTGTCCATTGCCCCTTATAGAATGGCACCGAAGGAGTTGTGGAGCTTAAGGCTCAAATTCAAGAGTTATTGGATTGTGGGTTCATTCGACCTAGTGTGTCTCCATGGGGAGCATCGATTTTGTTTGTGAAAAAGAACGATGGATCCATGCGCCTGTGTATCGATTATCAGTAATTGAATAAATTGACCATTAAAAATAAGTACCCCCACAAAAGATTCGTGATCTATTAGATCAGTTTTTTAGAGCTTCGATTTTCTTTAAGATTGATCTTTGATTGGGGTACCATCAACTAAGGGTTAAAAAGACTAATGTGTATAAGATAGCGTTTAGGACTCGCTATGGTCATTACGAGTTCCTAGTGATGCTGTTTGGATTGACGAATACACCAACGGCTTTTATGGATCTGATGAACCGAGTGTTCCAGCCCTATCTGGACCGGTTCGTAATGGTATATATTGATGACATCCTGATGTATTCGAAGAATGAAGATGAACATGATGAACATTTTCGAGTTGTTCCACAGATTCTGAGGGAAAAACAATTGTACACCAAGTTCAGTAAGTGTGAATTCTGGTTGCAAGAGGTAACATTTCTAGGCCATGTGGTATCTGCTAAAGGGATTAGGGTTGATCCTTGGAAAAATCTATTTTGGATTGGAAGCTGCCTAAGACTGTATCATAGATTCGCAGTTCTTCGGGACTGGTAGGGTATTATCGACAGTTTGTTGAGGGGTTTTCATTTATTACTACACCTCTCATTAAGTTGTTACGTAAGGGTGTGCCGCTTAACTGGACTGATGCACAGCAAGAGAGCTTTGAAAAGCTCAAGAAAGTTTTAACTGAGGACCCTATCTTGATACAGCCAGAGTGTGGGAAAGAGTTCACTGTCTACAGCGATGCTTCACATGTTGGGTTGAGATGTGTGTTGATGCAAGAGGGTAAGGTGGTTGCATATGTATCTCGTCAGCTTAAGACTCATGAGACGAATTATCTGACACATGATTTGGAGTTGGCTGTGGTGGTATTCGTACTGAAGATTTGGAGGCATTACCTATAAGGTGAGGAGTGTATCATTTACACGGATCACAAGAGCCTCAAGTATCTCCTCACTTAGAAGGAGTTAAATCTTAGGCAGCGTAGATGGATTGAGCTGCTTAAAGACTATGATTGTTCAATCGAATACCATTCTAGGAAGGCCAATGTGGTGGCTGAAGCACTGAGCCGTAGGGCTTTGAATAATCTAAGGGCGATGTTTGCTCGCCTCAGTTTATTTGATGATGGTAGCTTATTGGCTGAGCTCCAAGTTAAACTGAAGTGGATTGAGCATATTAAGTGTATGCAGTTGGAGGACGAGTCACTGGGTCCTCGATTCCAATTGATTAAGAGTGGTAACACATCAGATTTTGGATTGAATAATGAAGGGGTGCTCTGTTTCTGTGGGAGAGTTTGCGTACCGAAGATTCTGATTTGAGGCAGCCTATACTGCGAAAGGTGCATAGTAGTCCTTATGCTATGCATCCTGGTGGAAATAAGATGTACCGAGACCTTTGCGAGTTTTATTGGTGGCCAAGTCTTAAGCGCGAAGTTACTGATTTTGTGATTAAATGTCTGAATTGCCAGCAAGTTAAGGCTGAAGATCAGTTACCTTCAAGGTTGCTTCAGCCAGGTAAGATTCTACTCTAGAAGTGGGAGAGAGTGACTATGGACTTTGTTAGTGGGCTGCCTCTAACGCCTACTAAGAAGGATTCACTATGGGTCATCGTGGATCGGTTGACCAAGTCATCCTATTTCATACTAGTTTGTATTGATTACTCTTTGCAGAAACTGGCTAAACTGTATGTGGCTGAGATAGTGAGACTGCATGGGGTACCGATTTCCATAATATCTGATAAGGTTCCTCACTTCACGTCTCGATTTTGGAAGAATTCGCATGAAGCTCTGGGTACAAGATGAAACTTCAGTACTGCATTTCATCCTCAGACAAATGGTCAGTCAGAGAGTGTGACTTAGATACTAGAGGACATGTTAAGGAGTTGTGTGATAGATTTCTGAGGTAATTGGGAGAACTACTTGTCATTAGCAGAGTTTGTGTATAACAATAGCTATCAGTCTAGTATACAAATGGCACCTTATGAGGTATTATATGGTTGTAGGTGTCGTACTCCTTCATGTTGGACTGAGTTGGGTGAGCGGCGTATTCTGGGCCCTGAGTTAGTTTCTGATACTGAGGATAAAGTTAGACTAATTCGGGATCGACTAAAGGCGCATCAGACAGACAGAAGTCTTATGTGGATCTGAAGCGTAAGGAGATTGAGTATTCTGTAAGGGACTTCTTTTTTCTCAAGGTCTTGCTATGGAAGAAGGTACTAAGATTTGGATGGAAGGGCAAGCTGAGCCCTAGGTGCATTGGGCTATACCACATGTTGAAACGTGTGGGACTGCTTGCCTATCAGTTTGAGTTACCTCCTGAGTTCACTACAGGAAAATAGGGCTTTAGCGGCATTTTTAGTAGCGTTTTATTAAAAAACGCCGCAAAAATTTTAAAATTCAGAGCAATAGCAGCGTTTTAAAAACGCGTGTAAAAAATGTAATAACAACAATGGCGTTTTTACTAAACGCCGCTAAAAACAAAGCATTAGCGGCGCTTAAGAAAACGCCGCTAAAAACCAGAGCATTAGCGGCGCTTTAGGTAAAACGTCGGTAAAAACCAGAGCATTAACGGCGCTTTCTATAAAACGCCGCTAAAAACAAGGCATTAGCGGCGCTTTCGGTAAAACGCCGCTAAAAACCAGAGCATTAGCGGCGCTTTGGATAAAACGCCGCTAAAAACCAGAGCATTAGCGGCGCTTTTGGTAAAACGCCGCTAAAAATCCCATAACCCCTAAACCTCAAAAAGAATCATAAACACTAATCTCTAACCTCTAAAACAATAATTATTAAAATTTATGATTATACAATATATTAAATATTTTCTTATATAATCATAAAAGAGATAGTATTGAATTTAAAATATTGAATTAATTATCATTATAGTTTAAGGTTTATGGTTTAAGATATATGGCTTAAGCAGGTTTAATTATGATCGTTAACTATGGTTTAAGGTTTAGGAGTTAACTAGTATTTGAAGGTTTATGATGAATTCGGGGTTTATGGATTATGATTTAGGGTTTAAAGGTTAGGGTTAAAGTTTAGAATGGGACAATTATTAACTTCTTAAGAGATAATTTTAATTCCTTTCCAGATTCTTACTTGGGATGCTATTAAGAAAGGGTGATTTTGAATGTGGAATTAGCATTTGTTGAACTATGTATAAATTCCAAGCTTATATAACATAGAAATATCTTATAGAGTGGCCGACATTATAACTAGAGTGTTCCAATAGAGAATTAATTGTTTTATTAAAGTTATGTAACTTTGTATAAATAATAATGCTATTGTGTATTTTTAATTATCTATTTTTTTGTTTAAATATATTTAGATTAAATAGAATGTCCTAAATAAAATATATTAAAAATTAAGTTTAGGTTAAGGGTTTAAGGAAATGATACTATTAGCTAGAAATTAATCAAGAACATTTGGATTTTACTAAGATTCATGTTATTTTGTATATACGTACTCATAATATTATTTAATATAAGAATATAAACATATATATATGTGTGTGTGTGTTTTAATTTGTACTACACTAACATTGGCCACACGAATTCCCAAAAATATGTTTATTATGGTTTAGGGTTAACAGTTTTTTAGAGTACTTTATAGTTTGGGCTTTATGGTCTAGGAGTTATGGTTAATTGGTTTAGGGGTTACCGAATGGTTTTGGGATTTAAAGTTTGGGGTGAGGGGTTTTTTGTTTGTGGTCTAAGGTTTAAGGTTTAGAGTATCAGGTTTAAGGTTTTAATTTAGAGTATAATTTTGGATTTTAATTTAGAAGATAAATGTATATAAGATAAATATATAAAATATTATTTTAAAATATATATAAGTATATATATGAAAAGTGGTTTAGTGTGCAGTTGTGTACATGAACGTAATTTGATCTAGATCTTGTAAAATATTTATACGTTATTGATATAATAAACAAGATCATGTTTTTATTTAATTAATTTATATGCATACATAATATGTATTTTAAAATGTGTATTAAATCAAAATTAAAGTTTCAACTATAGTTAGGGTTTTAGGGTTTATATATAATTTAAAAGAAATTCTAAATATATAGTTTTAAATTTTGATCAATTTCTATAAAATATTCAGGTATTAGCGGCGTTTATACATAAAACGCCGCAAAAGATAGAAAATAGCGGCTTTTTTTTAGAAAACGCCACAAAATTTCATTATACATTAGAGTAAAACAGCGTCGTTTCCTCTGAATAGTAGTGGCTTTAGCAGCGTTTCTATAATAAACGCCACAACGCGTATTAGAACGGCGTCGTTTTATAGTGTAGATAAAATAGGTGTTACTGGCGCTTTGCTGAAAACGCCGCAAAAGGTCTTATTAGCGGCGCATTGCTGAAAACGCCACAAATTTTTCTTATTTGAAACGGTGTCGTTTTTTCTCTCCTGAGGTTTATGCCCTTTACCCGAAATCGGTTTCATTTTTTTGCTAAGTAATTTTTCCCCCATCTCGTCTTCCTTCCCCAAATCCCTAAAACAAACACCTTTTTCCCCAAATCATCCCCTAATTCCCCAAACCCGAAATCCCTAACATTTTCCCCAAGTCCCCTTTTTTTCCCTTAATCTGTTCCCCTATTCCCGAAATCCCTTACTATTTTCCCTTTCCTCTCGTCGACGATCAGATGCTTCATGGGTTTGAAATGGTTAGTTTTTTAGTCCCCTTTAGATTAATGTGTAGTTACTGTATTACTTGCCTTTTATTTTTTTTTGGAATTAAGCTTAATTGACTGAACTTGCTATTTTGAACAACCACTTCCTTTCTTGATATGTAGTGTATGCTGGAATTTTCTTACGTCTTCTTCTCTTGTAGACTTTTCTGTCATTCGTGTAATTAAATGTTATTCATGGAGAACTTGCAACTCGTTTTTAGCACATTACCTCTGCTCTGATTTGTTCAGTTGCTATAGTCGTCTGGGAGTGATTATGCTCTGGCCATGTTGCTTTGGCTTTTAATTATATCCTCCAATGGCAGCACTGGAAAACTTTTCCTTTATTTCCAAACATATTGCTCTTTATCTCTCTCCTTCCAATAAAGCATCCAAAAACGTTGACCCACCAAGGATCTGCTGCTTTTTCTTAACCCTTTCAAAATGCATTCCATTCAATTCAATTCCTCCCAATTCTTTGTAAGTTTTTTAATCGTTACATTCGATTTTTTTCTAAGAGATCTTCACAAAGTTTCAAGCTTCTTAAGCATTTCTTTGATCTAGAATGGATAGTAATTATTCAGCTATACCCAAAGGCTCATTTGTAGAATTACAAATGCATAATGAACACCACGACTTTAGATCCCAACAAAAATCGCTCCTCTCTGATGATGGGAACTGGGTAAATCATCCCAAGGTTATTGATGATTTTGATGATCTTAATGATGATGATGATGTTGATACTGATGTTGATGTTGATCTCGATGATTATACCCTTGTTTTAAGTAAACCCAATACCAGGTCTGGTGTTTCTGGTGCTGTTTTTAACTGAACCACCATAATTATTGGTGCTGGAATCATGGCTTTACCTGCTACTATGAAGGTTCTGGGGCTTGTTTTAGGGATTCTTGATCAGTGGTTAGGACTGGTTCGGTTCGTAATGTCTGGGTGATGTTATGTCTGGTTCAGTTGGTCATATTGGGGTTCTCGATCAGTGGTTAGGACTGGTTTTGGGGATCATAGGAAGTTATTGGTTTTGGTTGTTATGGTTGTTTTTCTTGCTCCACTTTGCGTGTTAGATAGGATTGATTCATTGAGCATGACTTCACCGCTTGGTAGCTCTCATTGTTGTTTTCGTTGTGGTTTGCTTTGCTGTTGCATTCATTAAGCTTATTGAAGGGAAGATAGAGGCTCCAAGGAGGAGCCCAGATTTTGGATCAAAAATGGCAATTTTGGATTTACTAGTAGTTATCCCTATTATGACTAATGTATATGTTTGCCATTTAATGTTCAACCTATATACAATGAGCTCGAAGGTGATGTTTTGACCAATTTTGATAGGAATCTGAGAATTCGTTTTAGCACTGCTTTGAATTATATTTGCTCTTCATTTGGTTCTGGTTTTCCCTGTTATTCACTTTTCTCTACGGAAAACTGTGGATAACTTGGTGTTTGAGGGATCAGCTCCTCACACGGAGAGTAAAAAAAGGTCTTTGGCATTAACAGTAATATTGTTAGTGCTTATATATATTGGATCTACTATGATCCCAAATATATAGACAGCTTTCAAATTTACTGGAGCAACAACAGCTTACTGTCTTTTAATATGTATACAATGTAACTTACTGTCTTTTAATGGTATTGAGCTTGGTTCTATTTCTCCTGTTAATGTTATAACAAATTGTTGGCTGTTTTTTTTAATCATTTTATTTGTTTATTCCCACCTATTATTATGCAATATAATTAATATTATACAAATCATTAAATGTTGTTTATTTTTAGAACTCATTTGATTGTTTTGTCGACCAGAAACAGACTTTTGTTCTTCAAATGCAATGAGTAGGGAAGTCTCTCGACATTATTAGAGATCAATCTCAAGCATCTGTAAATAAACCCTCAAGAAAACATTTCCATTTCAATCAAGGTAACATGTTTTTCCTAACATTTATGTTTCTTTCAACATGTTTTTCCTTTTATGTTTTCAATGTTTAATTAACATTTAATTACATTCCTAAATTTTTAATGTTTTTCATAACATTTAATTAACATTTTAATTACATTCCTAAATTTTTAAGCTTATTTCATCCACTCTTTTTTGTGTTTTGTCTCGATTTGGCTTCCTTCGTTATGTTTCCTGTAGAAGCTTACTTATCTTTTATTTTCAAGAAACAGATTTAGGTAATGGAAGATGTATGCCTGTGTGTTTGTGTCTCTATATATGTATGTATTTGGTACTAGATGAAAGCTTTATTCTAGTTTTGAAATATAGACCAAGTTTTGCATACATTGATCAATTTCTGGCTCTTTTCCTTTGAATACATAGTTCTCTTGATACTAAATACTCAGGTACTTTCTGCATATTCTGTGATTCTTATTAGATAAGTTATATATCAACAGTTATGTTAGTTTCCATCAAGGCCTCTGTAAACATAAAGTTGGTATTCTGGTTAGGAGAAGTTAATGTTTATGAGTTTTGTGGAGTATGATTCTGCACATGCAAAGTTGGTTTCTTTCAATCTGTGCATTTTCATGTTTACATAATAATGGTGATTCCATTTTGGTTATTTAGATGTTCTTTTGGTCTGTTTTCATGTTTCTATCCAACTTATGTGTTTAGTGTGGACTTAGATTGATTTAAGAGTTTAATGCTGTCTTGTTGCTCACGTTTTATATAATAAAATTGTTATATTTTGGTTATTTAGACGTTCATTTGGTCTGTTTTCATGTTTCTATCCAACTTATGTGTTTAGTGTGGACTTAGATTGATTTAAGAGTTTATTGCTATCTTGTTGCTCACGTTTTATATTGTTGAATTCCTCTATTCATTTTCTTTCAGTTATGTGAAGAAATTGGCTGTGCTTTGACTGCTTTCTTATCCATTTGTTTATTATTTTTTATTGTTTGAATTGGAATTGTCCTGGGGTAGTTCTGCATTTATTTGCTGGTGCTTGAATGTTAAAAAGCGCATTCTTGCTCGCATCCTGGAAAGGGACCTTTTGAGTTTTGAGCTTACTGGGCTATTGTTTGGTTTTTCAATCTCTGCACTAAAACCAGGTTTAGATGAATTTACAATTTTATTGACATTATGTTCTATTTCACCATTCTTGAAATTATGTGAAGATTCTTTCTAAATTTCTCCTCGGCTGTCTCTAGAGTCTAGCCTAATATTGATTTTTCCTTTTCATGCATTTGGAATCAAATAAAAGAATTTTAGCATGCAAGAAAAAGACACTTTACTTGCTTGCGAGAGTAATTTTTCATGGTCTTTTGGGAACCTACACATTGGGTTGTTAACTTGTTCATGTCTAGTTCTGTGTGAATCATTTTATCCTCACTTGTTTCCTGTTGGATTCTTTTTAGTTTCATACCCTCCATACTACCAAAAGGAAGTGCTCTGTGAGACAAAGTCAAAAGTTCTAAGATATTTTTTTCATTATAAAGTTTTTATTCACCAAACCTAGAACTTAATAAAAATGATGGTTGTGAAATTTTATAAAAAATGTTCCTGAAATGTTGGTAATGAACCAAAAAGAAGAGAATTGCTTGCCATGCTGAAAATTCTTGATGAGAGTCAAGAGAACAAGAGGTGGCTATTGTCCTTAAACGAAATTGTTAGTATTGGAGTTTTTTGTTTTGCTTTCTGTCTTTAGAATATTGATATTATTTCCTATGATGCTCTGATTCATGTGTGAGTGGGAATGAGCATGCTAGTATTTGCTTGTACTTATTCTGAAACCTGTTTTCAAATGTAGGATAATGTGTTCGATTTGGGCACTTTAGGAAAGTCAAGGTTTGAAGAAACAGCTGACTGGATTTGCTAATTGTGTTATGTGCCTTGTATTTACAATTTTTTTGCAGAGATGGAAGTCATTTGTATGCTCATAAATGATTTTGTATTTTTTGCGAAATGGTTTGAAAAGATGTGCGCTTTGCTAGATTTTCTTGGCGTGTACAGCTTTCATTTATCGCTTCTGCTCCTCCTGCAAGTATTTGTTCAACTGAAGCGCCATTTAATCTTGAATTAAAATTTGGTACTGATATAGATAAAGTTTTTATATTTTCTTAAACTGAAATATATTTGGTGCTACTCTTATAATCTTACATCTGTTCTAGGTACTATCGAGCACCTGAAATAATATTTGGTGCAACTAAATACACCACAGCCATTGACATTTGTTCTAGGTACGTACAGGCCGTTTAGTTGCTAAATTTTTTCCTTATTTCTATGCATTTTCATTTTAAATTACTTAACAAATATTATTTTTGGACTCCACCTCTGCTTTCTTTGGTGAGAGTGGAGTAGACCAGTGCGTTTTATTAAGGTACGTTTTAAATATTTTAAAGATTCAAAGTATATAGGCTGGAAACCTGACCTTATAGTATTAATTATTTGAAGTATGAATAAGTATGAATTAATTTTATTACCATATATGTAGCTTGCTTGTCCATTATAATTACAACAATAGCTGACCTTCTCTCCAACCTTATTTTAAATATTTTAAAGATTCAAAGTATATAGGCTGGAAACCTGACGGGTTGCCTTATATCGAGCTGCAAGATATAATGGATCCTCCCTAGGTTTAACAACGCCACGTATGATGAATCTTAAAAAATTCAAAAAGAATTGAAAAAAGTTTTATCGCTATTGAATATTTATATAACCTTAATTTATTTCACCAATTTACTTATAAAAATTAAACTATGATTCTTTCTTGATATTATTATATTCAAATTACTATTTTGTTATATTAAACATGTTTGATTTTAATATTTATTATTTTAAATGTCTTTAAAATTTATAACTAATTTTTATCAAAATAGTATTATTAATTATTATTTGAAGTATGAATAAGTTTTTATATTTTGGTTCAACTTAAGTATTATTTGATTCAACTTAAGTATGAATTAATTTTATTACCATATATGTAGCTTGCTTGTCCATTCCTTATTTTAAATATTTTAAAGATTCAAAGTATATAGGCGGAAACTTGACGGGTTGCCTTATATCAAGTGCAAGATATAATGGATCCTCCTAGGTGTAACAACGCCACGTATGATGAATCTTAAAAATTCAAAAGAATTGAAAAAGTTCTATCGCTATTGAATATTTATATAACCTTAATTTATTTCACCAATTTACTTATAAAAATTAAACTATGATTCTTTCTTGATGTTATTATATTCAAATTACTATTTTGTTATATTAAACATGTTTGATTTTAATATTTATTATTTTTAAATGTCTTTAAAATTTTGTTATATTAATAAGATTTCCAAAAAGTTCTATGGAGCTTATAAATAATTCTATTGACCTTAGAAAAGAATTAAAAATTTCAACGATTGAATGGCCAATTATAAATTATTTTATCAACATAACATTATTGATCATTGTTTAAATATATTATAACTAATTTTATCAAAATAGTATTAATATTGATCATTACTTAAAAGATTATATAACTCACATAACGTACATAACAACTTACATAACTTAACTAATACATATAGTTTAATCTAAGAATTTCCTTAAAAGCATATAGTTTAAAAGTTCAAATTAATTTCATAACTTACATAATCTACATAACTTACATAAAACATAAATATATATCATATCAAGACTTACATAATAAACAACTTACCCGTGAAACTTATTGCCAACTTTAGACTTCAACAACTACGAAATGGATAGGACTTGGATGAATTTCTCAAGGGCAAGCAACGAGTATCAAAATGGAGTGCAATCTTTTTTAGATTTTGCATTTCACAATTCAAGCCAAGAGAATATGATTCTTTGCCCGTGTAAGAAGTGTGGCAATATCTATTGGCATTATCGTGAAGTTGTCTACGAACATCTAATTGTTGATGGCTTCATTCGGGGGTATAAAAAATGGAATTTCCATGGAGAGTGTACAACTAGTGGAGCCTCTTCGACGATTAATCTGGGTTATCCTTATAGTGGTTACCGTCAGCATGTTAGAGAAGATGACATGGAAGGTATGATGCGGGATGCATTTAATATGCGGAGTGAAAGTTTCCAATCATTTCCACCAAACTATGTTTCATCTGATGATTATAATATCGGTGGGAATACTTTTATGGAAACGAGAAGAAGTGTACCGGATGAACAACCGAATGAAGAAGCGGTGAAGTTCTACACGTTACTTGGTGAAATGAATGAAGAACTTTATGAGGGATCAAAATTTTCAAAAATGTCATTCTATATTCACCTTTTCCACTTAAAATGTTTGGGAGGGTGGACCAGAAACTCTTTGACAATGCTGTTAGAGCTTTTGAGAGAAATGTTCCCATTTGCAAAAATCCCTCAATCATGTAAAGACATGAAGAAAGTGATAAAAGATTTGGGCCTTGGGTACAACAAAATTCATAGTTGCCTAAATGATTGCATGTTGTATTGGGGTGATCGGAGAAATCAACAGTCAAGAAGGAAGCTGAACAAGATTTTACGATATTTCCCGCTAATCCCAAGGCTTCAAAGGCTATTCATGTCGTCAAAGACAGCTGAGTTTATGACGTGGCATCATGATCAACGAACGGATGATGGATTATTAAGGCATCCTGCAGATTCTTTTGCATGGAAATCATTTGACAATAAATTTCCAAGCTTTGCAAGTGATCCTCGGAGTGTAAGGCTCGGGTTAGCATCTGACGGATTTAATCATTTTAAAATCATGAACACCTCATACAGTACTTGACCTATGGTCATTGTTCCTTATAATTTGCCTCCATGGCTCTGCAAGAAGCAATCTTCTTTGATATTATCTATGATTATCCCCGGAGAGAAAGGCCCCGGAAATGATATTGACATATATCTGCAGCCACTTATTGAAGAGTTAAAACAATTATGGGCGGGTGTTGAGACTTATGATGTATTGAGAAAGGAGAACTTTTACCTACGTGCTGCTTTGATGTGGACAGTTAATGATTTCCCGGCATATGCGAATTTATCGGGTTGGAGTACCAAAGGACGTTATGCTTGTCCTTGTTGTGCTGCTCAAATGTGTTCACAGTGGTTATATAATGGGAAGAAGTTCTGCTATATGGGGCATCGTTGGTGGTTAGATGAAAATCATAGATATAGATTTCAGAAGGCTTTATTTGACGGTACTGAAGAGTTGAAAAAAGCTCCTGAGCAGACCATTGGATCTGAAATCTTATTCATGTTAAAAGATATAGATTTTAGTTACGGGAAGCTGAATCAACCATCTAACAGGCAAAAAAATAGACGATCGAGGGATGAATCTAATGATGAATCTGACAAGGAGGATGACCCTAATGAGGCGGACTTGTGGAAGAAAAGAAGTATTTTTTTTAGTTGCCTTATTGGGAGCATCACATATTTCGCCACAATCTTGATGTGATGCATATTGAGAAGAATGTCTGTGAGAATATCATCCGGACAATTTTGAACGTCGATGGTAAATCAAAAGATAATCTTCAAAGTCGACTTGATTTAGTTCACATGGGAATTGGGCGTGATCTTCATCCCCAAGTACTTCCTAATGGAAAATATTGGTTGCCGCCTACAATTTTTGCAATGTCAAAGGAAGAGAAAGAAATGTTCTGCACGGTGTTGAAGGATATAAAGGTTCCGGATGCGTATTCATCAAATATATCTCGATTTGTAAGTCTTAAAGATCGAAGACTATATTCATTAAAATCACATGACTATCACATCTTGATGCAAGGTCTACTTCCAGTTGCTTTACGGTGTTGTATGTCAAAGAAGGTAACGTCCTGTATAATGGAGCTGTCCAATATAATGAAAGCAATTTGTGGCAAAGTTTTGAATGTTGAAGAACTTGAAAAAGTACAAGATCGAGCCGCTTTGACATTATGCAATTTGGAGAAGATCTTTCCACCTTCCTTCTTCACTATTATGGTGCACCTTGTCATTCATCTCCCTCGTGAAGCAATAATTGGTGGGCCGGTTTTCTATCGTTGGATGTATCCAATTGAAAGGTGCTAATTTATTTCAAAGGCATTCACCTTTATACCTATAGTTACCAGTTTTGATAATGTTGTATATGGTGTTTAGGTTCCTAAGCAAATTGAAGTCTTATTGCCGTAACAAGCGTTATCCGGAAGGATCAATTGCTGAAGGCTACTTGGCAGAGGAGGTATGACATTATGTTCTAGATATTTAGATGTTGAAACAAGATTGAATAGACAAAGTAGAAATGCCGGACTCAATGATCCTAACTTGGACAAAACTTATTTTTTTCAAAGTTATAGAGAACCAATCGACAAAGTTGAAATTGTACAATTAGATGACCGATCTTGGATACAAGCACATAGATATGTTCTTTTCCACCACGATACACTAGAACAATTACGCAAGTAAGTTCTAGAATATGATAAATATTCTTCTTTTTTTGATTTGTTTATTTTTTAACGAATTAAACATGTGTTTAACATAGTGAGTACAAACAAATCTTAAGATCTTGTCCACGCTCACGAAGATTACAACATCGCGAGATTAATAGGTTATTCGCAGTAGCTTTTCATGAATGGTTAAGCCAAACGGTATGCAACTCAACATTTTGTTGACAAATAATAATGTTTTCTCATAACATTTATAATTACTCAATTTACTTTCGATTCAATAGGTTTGGAGTGGGAATATCGTCAATGACGAAGTTAAATGGCTTTCCCAAGGTCCAAATCGAGTAGTAAAAAGATATAGTGCCTTCATCATGAATGGATTCAGATTTCATACCAAATATCGCGAGAGATTGAGGAGAACTCAAAATTTTGGAGTAGTTGTTAATTCTTTAATTACAAGTTACGCTAGTGCTAGGGATAGTAATCCTGTCGAGGGAAATGTGGAGTGTTATGGACTTCTAACTGACATTATTGAGTTGGATTATTATGGAAAATGGAAAGTTGTCTTATTTCGATGTGATTGGGCTGATGCTAATACTGCTCGCGGAATTAAAAATGATCAGTTTGGTTTTACAATGGTGAATTTCTCTCGATTAATTCACACTGGAGAACATTTGATAGACGAGCCGTATGTATTTTCTTCTCAAGTTAAACAAGTTTTTTACTCGAAAGATCCAATTGATGAGGGTTGGTACGTTGTACTCTGAAACACCCCTAGAGACTTGTTTGACTTGGGGGATGGAAGTAAAGATGACATCAGTGAAAGATCAGAAACTTTGCCTTTTCCAGAACAAGACTTAGATGAAAATATCCCTAGTACTAGTACACAATTTCAATGGGTTCATCAGGATGTAGGCGAAGATATTTACGATTTATGATGTAGTAAGATTTTATGATTTTTATTTATATGTAATGTTACAATATTAACATTGGTCATGTTATATATTTTAACTATTTTATATTTACTATTGTTGTTATTTCTTACTAAAATTTTATCTATTTTATGTGTTGTAGGAAAAATGCCTAGAAGAAGATTAAGAGATCTTAGTATTGTACAGAATACTACAAATTCGGAAGAAGTAAGTACTGAACAATAGACAGTTGTTGGATCTTCAAGCGTGCTGGAGACACTTGACGAGTCTGTGGAAATTCAAAGTAATGTTAAGTTTATTTTACAAATTGTATTAAATTTTATTACTGATTTATTTTTAAATTTCAATATAGTAATAATTTATTATTTTTCAGCTGAAAATGGTGGGACGCGCAGAGGTCGAGGACATACGCTCCTAACAGATTTATATAACTTAAATTCTGTCGAGCGTGTCAAAGTAACTAGAAACAGCCATGGTCAGCCTGTTGGACAAAAAGCTCGACTTTTAGCAGGCTATTTGGGCATTATAGCACGAAATGCCAATATGTTGCCCATCAACTACGAATCATGGCATAACATGCCTGATAGCAATAAAAATCAAGCTCTCTATAATATTAAGGTAACAAAACGTTAATGTAATTATAATACTTTTGTTTAAGTTTCATTTATATTTACTTCCTAAACTTGTGTTTTTAGGATAGGTTTGCTTTAGAGGTCTCTGATGCCTATATCAAGAAGGCATTGGGTAAAAAATGGAGAGACAATAAAAGCATTTTGAAAAAAGAATATTTTAAAAAACCCATAAGCCTCGAAGAAAAATTGCAAAATGTCCCACCGGGAATGCTAAGGTACCAATGGGAAGATGCGGTTCGATTTTGGAATTCGAAGAAAGGAGAGGTATTATGTACTTGCAAACTCTTATAAATTTTTCTGTTTATAGTATTTACTATATACGTAATAATAATTTTATTATGTAGGACCGTGAGCGAGTTGGAACAAGCAGCAGGCAAAAACAAAAATTTACGCACACGGCAGGGTCGAAAAGTTTTGCTTGTGTAGCTCAGGCCGAGGTACTATGGATTTATTAAATCTATCAAGTATTAATAACTTTTTACTATTAAATAATATTTTTACTACTATATTGTAGGAAGCCTCGTCTGGTCAAAAAGTTGGACGCCTTCAACTTTTTGACATTACGCACAGGAAAAAAGATGGAACTCCGATGTCATCTGAGGCTGCAGAAATTATGGTATATTTAGCAAATAAAAATTGATTCATTATAAATATTTATAATATTTAATTATAATGTTTTAATTTGTCATTTTATTAGTGTAATTTAAATAATGTTATGTTGTATTCCTTTTATTGTATATTTCGTTTCTAACTCTTTAACCGATTTATTAGGAGAAACTAAAAGATAAGAAGGCGAGTATGAAGCGGCCTTGCTGATAGTTCTGTTAATTTTGAGGATATTGATAATGTAATTATTAATGAAGTTTTGGGTCCCGAAAGGTATGGTCGGTTAGATTTCAAGGATCCGTGTTAACCCGACCCAATATTTTGGATCCACCTCGTACCAATACATGCCTTCCGGAGTCAAAGTCAAGTGAAGTTCGAGGTTAAAAGATCGATAGTTCAGATACAAGCTAGCACAGATGAGCAAATTTCTCAACTTAGAGCGGAGGCGGCGAGAGGGAGGCGAGCGAGCAGAAATACAATGAACTCCAATGAGCGACTTGATCTATGATGACCATGTTCCACCAATTTCAAAATCTGCCATCATAGACATGTTTTCTTGTAACTTTTAACATTATTTTAAGAATATTTTGAATATTCATTTCCAATTTATATAATATATTTTTCAGATAATTTTGTATTATTTAAATTTGCGTGTTTTGGTTGGGTTGGATTTCATGGTATATTTGCTGTTTTTTATTGAATTTCTTGCAGGAGGGTTGAATATAGGTGTAAAAATACGTATTGCAAAACTGGGCAAATTAC
Organism: Gossypium arboreum; assembly: GCF_025698485.1. Classification (NCBI taxonomy): domain Eukaryota; kingdom Viridiplantae; phylum Streptophyta; class Magnoliopsida; order Malvales; family Malvaceae; genus Gossypium; species Gossypium arboreum. Next base: position 100,021,303 of record NC_069080.1, read on the forward strand.
TGGCGTTTTTTAAAAAAGCGCCGCTAAAAGTACAGGTCTATAGCGGCGCTTTTTTAAAAAACGCCGCTAAAGGTCGTGGTCTTTAGCGACGTTCTTTTCTTAAAAACGCCGCGAACTTTTGTGGTGCTGCATATAGCGACGTTTTTTGCGGTGCTTGGGAAAGCGCCACTAAAAGTATTAGCGGCGCTTAGAAACGGCGCTAAAGGCAAAAAAAAACGCCGCTAAAAGTCTGGTTTCCTATAGTGGTTAGACCGGATTCATGATGTGTTCCACGTTTCTATGTTGAGGCGCTACCTCTCTGATCCTGCGCATGTGATCTCAGTTGAGGAGATTAAGGTTAAGCCAGGCCTAACTTTTGAAGAGGAACCAATTCAGATATTGGAGCATGATGTAAAGGTTTTAAGGAAGAATTCTATCCCATTGGAAAGTTCTTTGGCTTAATCACAGCTCTTAGGAGGCCACATGGGAACCCGAGGAGGCAATGCGACAACAATACCCTTATCTGTTTTGATCAGGTAAATTTCGAGGTCAAAATTTTCTTTTAGCGGGTAGAGTTGTAATGCTCCAAAATCCTAAATAATTATTTTTGTATGTTTGTGACACAAAGGAGTGTTTGCCTTAGTGGTTAACTATTCTAGGAACGTTTGAGAAGTCTTGGGTTCAAGCCTTGGCTTATGTAAAAGTTTTGCTTTTAGAAGAGTAAACCCTATCTCTAGTCAGTAGGCCTTTTAAATTAAAGTGTTTATAACATTACAGAATGAGCCTGCTAGTCTAGGGGATAAGTAGCGTGTGGTAGTTGCTTGAGGTTTGAGGTTTGAATCCTGGTAGGCGTAGTGGAGTGTTTATTTTGCTACTGTGTCGTGGGAGTGTTGTGGTTTGACCAAAACACTGAAGTGTTTGAACGGATTTTAAATTGAGTAGTTGAGAGGGGAGCGGATGGCATGGAGGGATTTTAGGAGAAAATCATGGGGAGTTGAGGTGAGAGGGAGTGGTGTGCCGAATTTGAACTTTAGTTACTTAAAGAAATAAGTTTTGGGGAAAGAATTCGGCTTTGAGTAAGTTTGAGCACTTCATTTCGGTTGCTGTCAAGAGTTTTGGGGTTCCTTTCTTTTCTTTGGAAACTGATTAGTGCTAGGGAGTTTTGTTGTTTGCTTATTCGGGTTGCATTTTGGTCCCTTGTTTGCCATTTTGTTCTTCTTTCTTTTTGTTTCCCTTGGCTGAATGCCCTCTGTAACACCCCTTACCCGAGACCGTCGCCGGAGTCGGACACGAGGGGTTAACGGGCTTAATCCACTTACTTGCACAGTTCATTTTAAAAATCTCCAGACAGCTGGCTAACTGTGTCACTGTCACCTTAAAAATCATATCTTGAGTTTCACAACTCGAAAATCAGTTTCGTGATTTTTCCCTGAAACTAGAATCATATATCCATCTACAAATATTTTTCTAGAATTTTTGGTCAGGCCAATTAGTATAGTTTATTAGTTAAAGTCCCCCATGATACAGGGATCGACTACACTGACCTTTGTGCATTACGACTTGGATATCTCCCTGTACAGGGCTTCAATACTGATGCCGTTTATTTCTACAGAAACTAGACTCGAAAAGGAATCTGTAAATATATGGCATGACTTCTAATTATCTCTGGTCGATTGATAATGAATTTCCAAAGTCGGAACAGGGACTCCAAAAGCCGTTCTGGCCCTGTCTGACGAAAACTTAAATATCTCTTAACATGCTGTACATATGATCGTTTCGTTACTTTCCTATGAAAATAGACTCGTCAAGGTTCATTTACATAATTTATTCACTATTTAATTCCATTTCTACTATTTTTAGTGATTTTTTACATCCACGTCACTGCAGCTGTCAGCATCTGTCTTTAAGGTAGGCTTTACCTATTTCATAGTTTCCATGATTCAACTAGCCCTTTAACATAAATAGCACAAAATATGATCATGATTAACCATCCCAATGGATAATCGTTTCCAAACATTTCCATACCTCTTAATGAACAACATACAATGATTATAATACCATGCCCAAAGTATACTTAAGCCATTTTCGCATGGCTATCCAAATTTACACAAAACCGAAAGGTACATGACCTACAACAAAAGGGTAGTCCTATACATGCCATTTCAAAGTCCAACCAAAAATATACCGAAAGGAGCTTTGATAGTGTGGGCGACTTCGGCTTCAAAATCCCGAGTCCGATAGCTGAAGAACCAAAATCTATAAAACAAAGAATCAAAGAAACGGAGTAAGCATTTAATGCTTAGTAAGTTTGAGTCATAAATTTAGACACAACCAAAGTATAGCATTTATGTAGCTAAACAGATAATTTCACATGCACAAATTCTCAATATCATACTTACTTCACATTACCAACCCTTATATTCATACACAAAGATCAACTTAGCCAAAGGCCGGTAGCTCATTTATCAACTGAGCGAATACTTATTTGTAAGGGCTCAACTAATTCAAAGCACATACAAAACATACCTCATTGTTGGGATTTCACAAGCGTATTAACTGAAATTTTTACAGCAAGTTCATTCATTCCCGAATCACGTACCTTCGGAGTTTAACCGGATATAGCTACTCGTTCAAATGCCTTCGGGACATAGCCCGGTTATAGTAACTCGCACAAATGCCTTCGGGACTTAACCCGGATTTAGTAACTCGCACAAATGCTTTCGGGACTTAACCCGGATTTAGTAACTCGAACTAATGCCTTCGGGACTTAACCCTGATTTAGTAACTCGCACAAATGCCTTCGGATCTTAGTCCGGATATAGTCACTTAGCACAAAGCCTTCGGGACTTAGCCCGACATCATTCAATAACCATGCACATTTATCAATAAATCATGACACATTCAGTATTTCATTTTCATTAGCAAAACTCAAACACAAGGCACTTTTCACACTTGCAATTTCGGCTCAATAGCCACACACAAAAAGCGTGATTTTAATTTGCTTAAAACATGATCTAATCAAAGCATAATCTAAGTTCTATTACTCAAGAACTTACCTCGGATGTTGTCGAACGGCTTCAACGGCTATTCGATCACTTTTTTCTTTCCCTTATCCAACTGTGGTCCTCTAAGCTCTTGAGCTAATTCAAACAAATTTAACTTATTAAAGTCTCATTTTGCTAGCTTATGGCCGAATATGACAAGGAGTTTGATAGGTCATATGGCCACCTTTTAGCTCAAATACACAATGATCATACGCATTTTTAATCACATCAAGCAATTTAATACAATTCATTCGAACATCAAAAGAGAAGCTCAAGGTATTAGCCCATATATACATTAGACATTAAAGTCCCATATGTACGAAATCACGAATCGAATTCAACATTTTTGCTAATATTCCGCTTAGCCGAATTTTCTAAGTCAAGCTAAAGCCATCAATAGGCTACCTATGGCCGAACATACACATCAACTCATATACTCATTCATGTAGCCGAACATACATGTCTATGTTGGGGCTGATTGCAACACTTAATAAATTCTACAAGTATGGTCACTTGTATTGACTAAACACCATTTTGTTTCAAGTTCAAAACTTGGCTAATACACACATATACACTAGTAAATCAAACACTAGCATTTGCACATCACCTTACTACCATTTCTCATCCAATAACGTGAACAACAACATATTTCTCTTCTACTTCCTACCATGGCCGAATGCATCACAACACCATACCATTTCGATTTTGGTCATGGTTAAACAAAGAACTTAATGTCTCACTCAAAAAAAATGCTAAAAAGAAGATTTAAGAGTCATCAATCCACCTTCACATGCATCATTTCAAAGCTTCATTTTTAGCATGTAAATGACATCAACACCAAGCAAGAATGATGCATCCATGGCTGAGTGTCATTTCCACCACCTAGCAAGATTTAGACCATGGGCTAGGTAGAACTCAAGCTACCAACTAAAACATGCATGCATCTCATGGACAACATCAAACATACCTTAGTCTAGCAAATCACCATAGCCGATTGTTTCAAGCTCCTCCCCTTCCTTTCTTTCCTCTATTCGGCCAAGGATGAACCAAAGGACACAACTTGTTTTCTTTCTTCCTTAGAATTTTCAGCCAAAAGAAGTGAAAAATGATGGACACTTTTTTTTTTCTTCTTCTTTCCCTCAACTCACGGCAATGGGAAGGGGGGAACACTCACACCATTCTTTTTTTTTTCTTCCATTTGTTTATTACCCATACTCCTTATTTTATTTTTCCTAACATACACCATTGTCACAACATGTTTTATGACATGTTTTGCCCATCATCCTTTGTCATGGCGGCCACTAGCAAATAAAAGGGGAAATTGACATGCAAGTCCACCCTTTGATTACATGCACTAATAGATCCTTATAGATTTACCTATTACATTTCAAAAGTGTCACACATAAGTCCTATCGACTAATTTCACATGCAATTTACTAAATCGAAGCTTAAAACTTTCACACATTCATAATCACATATTTTAGACAATAGATATCATATTCAAATAATTTGGTGACTCGGTTTAGCGGTCTCGAAACAGCTTTCCGACTAGGGTCACTTTAGGGCTGTCACAACTCTCCCCCACTTAAGAAATTTTCGTCCCCGAAAATCTTACCGGTAAATAGGTTTGGGTATCGCTCTCTCATAGAGTTCTCGGGTTCCCAAGTAGCTTCTTCTATCCCGTGTTTGAGCCATAACACTTTTACTAAAGGAACCTTTTTGTTTCGTAACTCTTTCACTTCACGAGCTAGGATACGAATCGGTTCTTCTTCATAATTCATATCAGCTTGAATTTCGACCTCGGAGGGGTTTATTACGTGTGAAGGATCGGATTTGTAACGTCGAAGCATCGAAACATGAAAAACGTTGTGGATCCTTTCGAGTTCAGGGGGCAAAATCAATCTATACGCAACTGGACCAACTCGTTCAGAGATTTCGTACGGCCCAATGAATCTCGGACTCAATTTGCCCTTACGGCCAAATCTGAGTATCTTTTTCCAAGGCGACACCTTAAGAAACACTCTGTCTCCCACCTGATACTCAATATCTCTTCGTTTTAAATCCGCGTCACGACTCATCGACGATCGATGTCGCCTTGAGACTTTCACGAATTATTTTTACTTTCTGCTCAGCATCTTTAATCAAATCCACACGAAAATTTTACTTTCACCGAGCTCGGTCCAAAACAATGGTGTACGGCATTTACGCCGTACAAGGCCTCGTAAGGTGCCATCTTAATACTTGATTGAAAACTATTGTTGTAAGCGAATTCAATCAAAGGTAAATACCGTTCCCATGAACCACTAAACTCAAGGATGCAGCATCTCAACATATCCTCGAGTATTTGAATTATCCGCCGGATTGACCATCGGTTTGGGGTGAAAAGCGGTGCTAAAATGCAACTTGGTACCCAAAGCTTCTTGCAATTTCTTCCAAAATCGTGAGGTGAATCTCGGATCTCTATCCGACACAATAGAAATCGGTACCCCGTGTAATCTCACAATCTGAGAAACATATAATTCAGCTAGTTTATCCAATGAAAAATCCGTACGTACGGGGATAAAATGAGCCGACTTAGTCAGTCTATCCACAACAACCCAAATCGCATCTTTCTTACTTGCCGATACTAGAAACCCAGATACAAAATCCATCGTGACTCGTTCCCATTTCCATTCAGGTATCATGCTCGACTGTAGCAAACCCGTAGGCACTTGATGTTCTGCCTTCACTTGCTGACATACTAAGCACTTTGAAACAAAATCGGAAATGTCTCGTTTCATACCATGCCACCAAAACTGACATATTAGGTCGTGGTACATTTTCGTACTCCCCGGGTGAATTGACATTCGGCTACAATGAGCTTCGTTCAGAATCATCGAAATGAGTTCTGAATTTCTTGGAACACACAACCGATTTCTGTACCTCAAAAAATCATCATCATCAATTTGAAACTCTGATTCCACATTCGGAACACATTCAGCCCGTTTTGCAACCAACTCATCGTCGACTTTTTGAGCTTGACGAATTTGATGAATCAATAATGGCTTGGCCTTTAATTCAGCTACTAACACATTGTCGGGTAGAACAGACAAGTGTACATTCATTGCTCGTAAAGCAAACAGTGATTTCCGGCTTAAGGCGTCCGTAACCACATTAGCCTTTCCCGGGTGATAATCAATGACCAGCTCATAATCTTTCAACAACTCAAGCCAACGCCTTTGTTACAGATTCAAGTCTCTTTGGGTCATCAAATATTTGAGACTTTTGTGATCCGAAAATACATGGCACTTCTCACCAAATAAGTAATGTCGCCATATTTTCAAGGCAAATACGATGACAGCTAATTCGAGATCATGGGTCGGATAATTTTTCTCATGTGGTTTTAATTGTCTCGACGCATAGGCCACAACCCGACCTTCTTGCATCAATATGCAACCTAGTCCAAGTAGGGAGGCATCACTATAGATGACAAACTCTTTGCCTGATTCGGGCTGCACTAAAATTGGAGCTTCCGTCAAATAAGTTTTCAGTTGATCAAAACTTTTCTGACATTTTTCCGTCCATTCGAACTTAACATCTTTTTGAAGTAGCTTCGTCATGGGTGTGGCTATCATCGAGAAACCTTTTACAAACCGTCGGTAGTAATCGGCAAGTCCCAAAAAGCTACGAACCTCAGTAATATTTCTCGGAGGCTTTCAGTTAAGTATGGCTGAAATTTTGCTCGGGTCAACTCGAATACCCGATGTGGATACCACATGACCCAAGAAGCTAACCTCTCTTAACCAGAACTCACACTTACTGAACTTAGCATATAACTGCTTATCCCGTAAAATTTGCAATACTAATCTCAGGTGCTCAGCATGTTCGATCTCATCTCTTGAATAGACCAAGATGTCGTCAATGAACACAACTACGAACCGGTCCAAATACTGTCTGAAGATTCGATTCATCAAATCCATAAATACCGTGGGGGCATTAGTGAGCCCAAACGGCATCACTAAGAACTCGTAGTGGCCGTATCTCGTTCTGAAAGCAGTTTTGGGTATATCCGAATCTCGAATTCGCAACTGGTAATAACCCGATCTCAAATCTATCTTTGAAAACACTGAGGCTCCCTTCAGTTGATCAAACAAATCATCAATACGCGGTAATGGATATTTATTCTTTATCGTCACTTTATTCAGCTGACGATAGTCAATGCACAACCTCATGGTTCCGTCCTTCTTTTTCACAAACAATACTGGTGCACCCCAAGGTGAGAAACTTGGTCGAGCGAAACCTCTATCCGTCAACTCTTGCAACTGAGCATTCAACTCCTTTAACTCTGTTGGTGCCATACGATACAGAGCTATCGAAATTGGCATAGTCCCCGGTACAAGCTCAATACCAAACTCTACTTCCCGAACAGGTGGTAAACCTGATAATTCTTTGGGAAAAACATCCGGGTATTCACAAACCACCGGCACAGATTCGGGTTTCTTTTCCAATTCCTTGTCATCAAGTACATACGCAAGGTATGCTTCGCACCCCTTTCTTACATATTTCTGGGCTAACATTGCTGATATTACAGCTGGCAACCCCTTTAAGTCTGTAGACTCAACTCGGATTATCTCGTTATTTGTGCATCTTAAATCAATAGTCTTGTATTTGCAATTCACAACCGCATCATGCACGGTCAACGAATCTAAACCGAGGATAACATCAAATTCGTCAAACGGCAACAAAGATCAAGTCTGCAGGAAAGCAGAACCTCAAGTACTAGGGACATTTCTTACACACTTTGTTGACAAGCACGTAATGACCCAAGGATTTGACACCGAATTACGAACTCAATAGACTCAATAGGTAAAGTCTTACTGGATGCTAAGGTTTCGCATATATAAGAATGAGTAGAACCAGGGTCAATCAAAGCAATCACGTTAGTATCAAAGAGAGTAAAAGTACCGGTAATAACATCTGGCGAGGAAGCATCCTCGCGTGCGCGTATAGCATAAGCCCTAGCTGGAGCACGAGCCTCAGATCTGGTCGTAGCATCCCTAGATCCTCTCTGACCACCACTAGCATTGCCCATATTTCTAGATGGTCTACCTCGAGCAGTGGTAGCACCTGGTTTCCCACTCTGATTTGCATTCTGTTCAGACAACCTCGGGCAATCTTTAATGCAATGGTCAACTGACCCGCACTTGTAACAGGAGCGGTCATGGAATCTACAACTCCCCGAGTGCCATTTACCACAATCTCGACACTCCGCTCGTCTCGACGATCATTTCCATCATCGGCGATCAAGTGACTCGTGCACTCACAGGGGGTCGATCGCGATCTCGTCTAGATAAGCCCGAAGTGTCTCTCGACCGGCCTAAGCCATCTCTAAATTTCTTCGATGACTGTGGGAAGGGCTTCCCCGAAGACCTCTTACGGAACTCCTTTGCTCCCACCTCAGCTTTTCTTTTCTCCATCTTGAGCTCCTCGGCTTTGCAAGCTCGCTCGACAAGTACCACAAATTCTCGGATTTCTAAAATGCCAACATACGACTTTATCTCATCATTTAGCCCATCCTCAAACGTTTACACATTACGGCTTCCGAGGAAATGCATTCTCGTCGCGTCTTGCTAAGCCTCACAAATTTCCGTTCATAGTCGGTGTAGACATGGAACCTTGTTTGAGTTCAAGAAATTCCTTCCGTTTTGGTCAATGAATCTCGACTGATATACTTCTTTCGAAACTCGATTTGGAAGAACTCCCAAGTTACTTGCTCTCTAGGCACAACAGAAGTCAATGTATTCCACCAATAGTAGGCAGAATCACATAGCAAGGAGATAGTACACTTTAGGCACTCATCGGGTGTGCAAGATAGCTCATCGAGTACCAAAATAGTGTTGTCCAACCAAAATTCAGCTTGCTCGGCATCATCGCTATCCGTAGCCTTAAATTCAGTAGCCCCGTGTTTTCGGATTCTATCAACTGGGGGCTCATTTGACCTTATTTGGTCAGTTACCGGAGGCATTGTAGGTGCGGGGGTTGTGTTTGTTGGGAATAGAGGTTGTGGAACAGCCGTATTAGTTCGAATGTATTGGTTGAACCAATCATTCATCACGCTATAGAAAGCTTGTCTAGCTTCATCATTCGGATTACTAGCATTAGGTTGAGAGTCCGCGCGCTGTCCCTTGTCTTGGGAGCAGCGCTACACTCTCAAGATCATCGATTACCGCTTCGGTCGAGATCGGGATCCATTACTATAAATAAACACATTTGCAAATGTCAGAAATCACCACACTATCAAATAATCACATAAAATGGCATGTATAGCTAGACCCAAACGCATTACGGTAGTCCTAGAATCGACTAAACCTGGCTCTGATACCAATAAAACTATAACACCCCTTACCCGAGACCGTCGCTGGAGTCGGCCACGAGGGGTTAACAGGCTTAATCCACTTACTTGCACAGTTCATTTTAAAAATCTCCAGACAGCCGGCTAACTGTGTCACTGTCACCTTAAAAATCATATCTTGAGTTCCACAACTCAAAAATCAATTTCGTGATTTTTCCCTAAAACTAGACTCATATATGCATCTAAAAATGTTTTTCTAGAATTTTTGGTCAGGCCAATTAGTACAGTTTATTAGTTAAAGTCCCCCATGATACAGGGATCGACTACACTGACCTTTGTGCATTACGACTTGGATATCTCCCTCTACAGGGCTTCAATACTGATGCCGTTTGTTTCTACAGAAACTAGATTCGAAAAGAAATCTGTAAATATATGCCATGACTTCTAATTATCTCTGGTCGATTTATAATGAATTTACAAAGTTGGAACAGGGACTCCAGAAGCTGTTCTGGCCCTGTCTCACGAAAACTTAAATATCTCTTAACATGCTATTCATATGATCATTTCGTTACTTTCCTATGAAAATAGACTCGTCAAGGTTCATTTACATAATTTATTCACTATTTAATTCCATTCCTACTATTTTTAGTGATTTTTCAAATCCACATCACTGCAGCTGTCAGCATCTGTCTTTAAGGTAGGCTTTACCTATTTCATAGTTTCCATGATTCAACTAGCCCTTTAACATAAATAGCACAAAATATGATCATGATTAACCATCCCAATGGCTAATCGTTTCCAAACATTTCCATACCTCTTAATGAACAACATACAATGATTATAATACCATGCCCAAAGTATACTTAAGCCATTTTCGCATGGCTATCCAAATTTACACAAAACCGAAAGGTACATGACCTACAACAAAAGGGTAGTCCTATACATGCCATTTCAAAGTCCAACCAAAAATATACCGAAAGGAGCTTTGATAGTGTAGGCGACTTCGACTTCAAAATCCCGAGTCCGATAGCTGAAGAACCAAAATCTATAAAACAGAGAATCAAAGAAACGGAGTAAGCATTTAATGCTTAGTAAGTTTGAGTCATAAATTTAGACACAACCAAAGTATAGCATTTATGTAGCTAAACAGATAATTTCACATGCACAAATTCTTAATATCATACTTACTTCACATTACCAACCCTTATATTCATACACAAAGATCAACTTAGCCAAAGGCCGGTAGCTCATTTATCAACTGAGCGAATACTTATTTGTAAGGGCTCAACTAATTCAAAGCACATACAAAACATACCTCATTGTTGGGATTTCACAAGCGTATTAACTGAAATTTTTACAGCAAGTTCATTCATTCCCGAATCACGTACCTTCGGAGTTTAACCGGATATAGCTACTCGTTCAAATGCCTTCGGGACATAGCCCGGTTATAGTAACTCGCACAAATGCCTTCGGGACTTAACCCGGATTTAGTAACTCGCACAAATGCCTTCGGGACTTAACCCGGATTTAGTAACTCGCACAAATGCCTTCGAGATTTAACCCGGATTTAGTAACTCGCACAAATGCCTTCGGATCTTAGTCCGGATATAGTCAGTTAGCACAAAGCCTTGACACTTAGCCCGGACATCATTGAATAACCATGCACATTTATCAATAAATCATGACACATTCGTATTTCATTTTCATTAGCAAAACTCAAACACAAGGCACTTTTCACACTTGCAATTTCGGCTCAATAGCCACACACAAAAAGCGTGATTTTAATTTGCTTAAAACATGATCTAATCAAAGCATAATCTAAGTTCTATTACTCAAGAACTTACCTCGGATGTTGTCGAACGACTTCAACGGCTATTCGATCACTTTTTCCTTTCCCTTATCCAACTGTGGTCCTCTAAGCTCTTGAGCTAATTCAAACAAATTTAACTTATTAAAGTCTCATTTTGCTAGCTTATGGCAGAATATGACAAGGAGTTTGATAGGTCATATGGCCACCTTTTAGCTCAAATACACAATGATCATACGCATTTTTAATCACATCAAGCAATTTAATACAATTCATTCGAACATCAAAAGAGAAGCTCAAGGTATTAGCCCATATATACATTAGACATTAAAGTCCCATATGTACGAAATCACGAATCGAATTCAACATTTTTGCTAATATTTCGCTTAGCCGAATTTTCTAAGTCAAGCTAAAGCCATCAATAGGCTACCTATGGCCGAACATACACATCAACTCATATACTCATTCATGTGGCCGAACATACAAGTCTATGTTGGGGCCGATTGCAACACTTAATACATTCTACAAGTATGGTCACTTTTATTGACTAAACACCATTTTGTTTCAAGTTCAAAACTTGGCTAATACACACATATACACTAGTAAATCAAACACTAGCATTTGCACTTCACCTTACTACCATTTCTCATCCAATAACGTGAACAACAACATATTTCTCTTCTACTTCCTACCATGGCCGAATGCATCACAACACCATACCATTTCGATTTTGGTCATGGTTAAACAAAGAACTTAATGTCTCACTCAAAAAAAATGCTAAAAAGAAGATTTAAGAGTCATCAATCCACCTTCACATGCATCATTTCAAAGATTCATTTTTAGCATGTAAATGACATCAACACCAAGCAAGAATGATGCATCCATGGCCGAGTGTCATTTCCACCACCTAGCAAGATTTAGACCATGGGCTAGGTAGAACTCAAGCTACCAACTAAAACATGCATGCATCTCATGGACAACATCAAACATACCTTAGTCTAGCAAATCACCATAGCCGATTGTTTCAAGCTCCTCCCCTTCCTTTCTTTCCTCTATTCGGCCAAGGATGAACCAAAGGACACAACTTGTTTTCTTTCTTCCTTAGAATTTTTAGCCAAAAGAAGTGAAAAATAATGGACACTTTTTTTTTCTTCTTTCCCTCAACTCACTGACAATGGGGGGAACACTCACACCATTCTTTTTTTCTTCCATTTCTTTATTACCCATACTCCTTATTTTATTTTTCCTAACATACACCATTGTCACAACATGTTTTATGACATGTTTTGCCCATCATCCTTTGTCATGGCGGCCACTAGCAAATAAAAGGGGAAATTGACATGCAAGTCCACCCCTTTGATTACATGCACTAATAGATCCTTATAGATTTACCTATTACATTTCAAAAGTGTCACACATAAGTCCTATCGACTAATTTCACATGCAATTTACTAAATCGAAGCTTAAAACTTTCACATATTCATAATCACATATTTTAGACAATAGATATCATATTCAAATAATTTGGTGACTCGGTTTAGCGGTCCCGAAACCGCTTTCCGACTAGGGTCACTTTAGGTCTGTCACAACCTCTGTCCCTTTCTCCCATTTCGGTTGGGTCTAGAAAATCAGTGTTCCCTGTGGCCAAACAGTTCTTCTTCATTTTTCTCCTCTCTCTAGCTTCGACAGAATACTCTTCTTCTCTTTCTTTCTCTCGATTCTCTTTTCCCTTTCTTAATTGATTTCTTCTCTGGCCGAATACTCCATCTCTCCTCCTCCTGTTCCTTTGGTTTCGACATTGTCTTTTGAGCAATTGAGTTGATGTACGGTTGTTTTCGCTCTCTTTTTCTATCTTTGCTGACGTTTGAGTCATGTATCTCACATCTCTTTTTACTGACAATTTGTTAGGAGTGTGGTGGTGCGAGCCTTTTTCGTACAGTGTGCTTAGAGCTTTGGAGTGGAGTGTAGGCCAATTCCTATTCTTAGTTTTACACCTTCGATAAGTGGTTGTGCGCTTGGTCCAACCATGTGCGTGTACTATGCTAGTTAATAAGTTCGTTTAGAATTCAAGTAATCTCTAAAGGGGTTCGTAATCAGTCTCGTGTATCAGATTAAGTGTGTGATCTTCATTCGTTCAATCAAGGAAAGTATTAGTGAATATTTTGGGGATAAGTATTAAGAGGAGATGTTAACCCTATTATTAAATGATTAATGGAGTATCTTGATTGAATGCAGGTTCTGGTGCCCATAGGATTTTTGCGCATTTTCATAACAAGGTGTGTAAAACACTGCCCTTAATCGTAGATCGGCAAAAGCCGAAATAAGTGATCGTTGACGCTACTCGGGTGTGCACTCGCTCATGTGGTAGTCTGAATGCCTAAACATGGGTTTGTAATCGTTGAGGCTGCCCATGAACGATTTCATAGTCTGAGGTCATTTTGGGTCGAACTGGGTCGTGTGGGCCCCACAGGCATGTGGGCTCACACAGGTAAACCACTAAAATTCGTGGAGAATATTGGGCCAGGCTATGTAATCTACATGGCCAAGGCCATTTCTAGGCTATGTAGGCCACACGGGCGTGTGGGCCCACATGGGCTGCAATAAAGGCCGTGGGCCCATTTTCACTGTTTGACTATTGCACAGGTCACCTGAGATGACTGTGGACCTACTTTTGGGTCAGTAAGTGTACCTAGACCCCCTAATTGACAAAATGACAAAAATTCCCCAACATGGTAAAATGACTGATATGCCCGTATAAGATGTATGATTATGTTTGAGTATGCCATTTTATATATATTGATCACATGTATGATATTATGACATGACACATGAGATGTTGCATGTGGATGGGATTTATTGTGATTGGAGGAAGTGTACTATACTCGTAGCTTTGCTGCAAATACTGATTAGTGCCGCAACCGGTACTACTTAGAGTGTAGGGATGGATGGGTTGATTTTATCCCCACATGGAGTGTAGGGTTGGACGGAGATGAAGTGTAGAGGTTGGTTGGCTAGGATTTATTAATTGCATATTTGTACTGTACTGTTATTGAGATGGGCTCAGGCCACACCGACATCTTGATCTTGTAATGGGCTAAGGACCTAATCTGAACTCGAATCATCTTGAATTGGGCTTAGGCCCATACTATATATGCACTCTGGTTGATTATCTGATATGGGATTACACACTGAGTTTTCATAACTCACCCATCTCTGTATCTGTACAGGAAATCCCCAGGCTTAAGCGGGTCAATGCTGCGAGAGACTTGAAGGTGGCCATACAACTGCACGGGCTTTCTTATTGGGTTTTAAGTTTTAAATAGTTTTATTTTAGGTGTTTTTAATGTAATAAGGCCTCTAAAATTTTTAATCTTTAAGTTTGGGGTTTATTTATTTTGATTTATATCTGCTAGTAGTAGGATGCGGGTTTTCAAAAAAATAAATGTTTTTCAAATCACCACCTTTACACAACATGTTTTTAGAAGCTTTCGCAAGAAATAATGTTTTAAAATTAATAATAAATGTAATATGGTTAAATTTTTGTCAAACGACTTAAGCTTTGAAAATAAACAGGATATCCTTAAATCTTCCCTAAGATCACAAAGTGGGTAAATATAGAACGAATTTTTCAATGATATTATACTTTATGAAAAACACTTCAATGTGACATCGCTAGATTCGTCCATAATGTCAAGGCCAGATTTGGGGTGTTACAATGCCGATGAAACATTGTTTCAATGGTGTGATCGTCTGCCCCAAGTTACATTTTTAATTTATCACATGTGGCAAGAAAACCCCAAAAATTGTAAATAATTGAATATTTTAAGCATGGACTCCAAGTGTTTTTGCGTGTAGTGTAGGATTTTAATTCGTAGTTAATTGCATTTTGGAATTTTTAGGGTATAAATTTCATGATTGAGAAGAAAGATGATGGTGATTTTCCATATTTTTTAGGGAATGTTCAATGGAATTATGATACCCAAAGGGGATATTGCAATTTCTAGGACAGTTTCGAAAGAGGACCAAAAATCTTTTCGGTATCACGATATTGGACCCCTAATATCATGACATCCCTGGAATTTCAAAAGTAAAAATTTTGGCTTTACACAGTGGCATTGAGATACTGAATCCTAGGTATCGCGACACACTTGATAGATTAAAAAATGGGGACTTCTAAAATAAGGGATATCGCAATATCCACATTAGGATATCGTAATATCCATGTCGGGTCAGGTGATACCCAGTTTTAGTTATCATGACTCACGTGTTTTTAAGCCTCCAAACATCCCAAAACATTCTATTCTCTTCATTTTCCCAAATTTCTCAACCCTAAATCCCTACAAACTCTTCTCCCTCTCCAATTTCTATCAATCTTATTTTCAAATTTCTTTCGCAATCTTTCTTCCTTTTGCTTTATTTTTTCTTAGTTTCTTCTTTTGTAGGAATTTTCCTCTTTTAGCTTGGAGAAGATGAAAATTTGTTGCCTCACACAACAAGTCAATCACAATTAACACGGTTCAAGTTTCCTTATTTCTCCTTTTGTTTGCATTTGCTATTATCATAATTTTGATTATTTTTTCTATCTTATTTTTGTTTTAGTGTTGATTGGTTGTAGGTTATTTGATTAGTACATACCTTATAGTTAGCTTTGTTTAGATATTTGTAAACATGCCCCCTAGAACTAAAAAACGAGTGACTTCCAACCTGGACCACCTTTAGAACCGACCTATATTTAGGATGAATTTAAATCGAAAGAGGCCGAAGCTTTTTTCTCAAACATTCAAGGAAAAACTATTATCCTTGAAAGAGGCTTTGACCCTTCTGTCTTGGATTGAAAAAAAGTTTGGGATTTGGTTCGTTTCCATCTATGGGTGAATTTTGTGATAGTGCCAACCACACTTGTGGTAATACCAATTGTCTCGGAGATTTACTTCAATTTAAAATTTTCTGAAAAGAACAAGGTGTATGTTGGCACAAGAGAGTTGACATATCCATAAAGGCTATCAATGACTATTATGGCGTCTCTCACTATGAGAGTGACGATTTATCTGCTATGGATTTAATAATTTCAAAAAAAATTATATGGATATTGTTTTAGCATTTTTAACTGTGGGGAGAGGGGAATGGAAATGAGAGGGGTATAATAATTACACCCATCTTTTAACAAGCTATCATGTTTCCTGTTGCTAAAATGTGGATGCAATTTATATGTACTCGTATCTCACCACTATTTAACACTAATACAGTTAATGTATTCCAAGTTGCTTTGTTATATTGTATTTTACAGCAAAAAAGAGTTAGCTTGGATAATGGGTCTACAAGGAAAATAAAAAGTATGTTTCGGGCATTAAGGTTGGAATCTACTTTCCTCATCTGATTATTGACTTGGCCCATCGAGTCGGAGTGGTGATGGGGAGTACTGAACAATTTCATCAGCCAAATATAAGCATTATTAGAGATACCTTGCTGCACCAGTTCCATGAATTGTATAGGAAACAAACACAAGAATGGAACCAACGCTGTAATAGAAAATGGAAGTGCCTCCAGTGGTGAGTGCCAAAAAGAAAACCAATGATAAGCCTACGTGGTGGGAATGTAAGTTGGTAAGAGAGTGTGCTATAACATAAGACTATTGGAGGCCATGAAACCATTCATGGCCACTTTCGTGATGAGATAAGGGGCAGAAAGCTTAGAATGACCTGAATGGTCAAGCGATTCATCAGAAGGCAATTTCATCGGGAAGGAACTAGAGGAGGGAAGTGAAGAAGAAGAAATTGATGACGATGCCATAGAAGATGATGGCTTTGCATCTTATTGTGGGAACTTCGAGGGTGCTTTCGTGTCCATGTAGTGACCCATGGGGGACTCGTCATCTGCAAGCCAAGTAAATGATTGTGGACATCATCTTCAAGGTTTGTTTTGAGTGTAAAGGGCAAAGGAATTATTGGACCGAGCAAGGGTCCCAAAGAAGACATTCAATTTTTATTTATTTTTATGTAGCATGTAAACTATTAAACACTTTTGGATCTGTTTCTAGATATTTTTATTTTGTGTATTTTGTGGTTGTTTTTGTTTTTCTTTGTTTTTTTGTCTTATGTATAGTGAGTTACCCGAAAGACTACACAATAGTTCAAGTTTCAATGAGGAGGTGGACTCTCGAGCTAGTCTAATGCTCCATTCTAGGGAAGTCTAGTAACCTCCTATCTTTTCTTTTAAACACATTGGGGATAATGTGTAGTCTGAGTGTGGAAGTGCACATAAGTTTTATATGTGTTATTTATCTTACTTTTATATTTGTTTGTGTGTTTATTTTAAGTTTTATGCCTTTTGGAAAAAATTTTAAAATTTCAAAAGTATTTTTCATTTTTTGTTTTTATTTTTTGTGATTGCATAGTACTTGAACATGAAGTAATTGACATCGGTGAATCATGGCAATTAATGCACGGTGAATTCTTTTCTTTGTGAATACATGGTTTAGTTCAATTAATTGCATTGTATATGTGACAGCCCAAAATTGACCCTAGTCAGAAGGTGGTCTCGGGACCACAAAACTGAGGCATAAAAATAATTTAAAATTTATTTCGATGCCTATAATATGTGTGTATTCATGTATGACATTTTTTGATGATTGATTTAGTGTTATAAAGGTGAATTTCACTAGAAAGGACCTAGTAGTGAACTTTGAAAGTATGATGGGGAAATGTGTGATGACTAATTAAAGCATGCATGCAAAATAATGGACTTGCATGTCAAATTCCCCTTTGTACAAGTGATGGCCGGCCATGACAAAGAGATATGGGCTAAACATGTCATGAAACATGTTTTGTTGGGCATTAGGGAGAAATAATAAACAAATAAGCATGGGTAAGAAAAGAATGAAAAAAAATGTGTGTGAGTGTGGTAATCCCCCCTTGCGTGAGTTGAGAAAGAAGGAAGAAAAAATTTGTTGTGTTCATCCTTTCTCATCTTTTGGCCGAAAATCATAAGGAGGAAGAAAGAGGATTTTTGCTTCATACTTGGTTTAGAAGAGATCTAGAAGGTGATTTGGCTAAATTGGCATCAAGATTAAGGTATGTATGAGGTTGTGTTAGGAGTTTCATGCATGTTTTGGTTGCTAACTTGATGTGCATGTTAGCCATGGCTCAAATCTTTGTTATGCCATGGAAATGGTATTTGGCCAAAGTTGTTATGGTGATAAAGCCATTGCATGCTAAGTGTGAAGCTTGATGATGATGCATGCAATGATGGATTGTCTACTCATGAGTAAGATTTTGAGTTTTCTTTTGTTTAACCATGATTGAAGTTGAAAAGGGCATGATTGTCATATTCGCCATGATGCATTCATGAGCATGGTTCATGCTTCTTGCATGTTAGTTAAAATTTGTGTTTTGGATGGCTATGGACACCTTGAAATTCGCCATGCTCATATATGTATATATATGTTTGCACATGATGTTTTGGTTGTGAACTAAGTGATGAATATGTTTGTTTAAAGAAGAAGATGTTGAAGAATGATTGTGAAATTGCAAGCACATTCGCCTAGCACACATATGAGTGCTTGATGCTATAATATAAGTTTTGAGCTACAATATGCAAAGCATTAACTAGTAAAATGCATGCTGTTTTTGTGAGGTATTAAGTGCATAATTGGCCTCAACATGGACATGAATATTCGACCTTGGGTAGCCTATTGAAGGCCTTAGCTTTTCCTTGATGCTCGAATGAATTGTATTGAATTGCTTGATGTAGTATAAAATGTGCATGACCATTGTGTATTCAAGCTAAAGGGTGGCCATATGACCATTTAAACTCCTTGTCATATTCGCCATAAGCTAGCACAATGAGGTTTTAATAAATTGAATTTGTTTGAATTAGCTCAAGAGCTTAGAGGGCCACAATTGGACAAGGGGAAGGAAAAAGTGATCGAATAGCCGTAAAAGCCGTTCGACAACATCCGAGGTAAGTCCTCAAGAAGTGACCTTAATTGAATTATGTGGAATGAAATATGGATGTATTGATTATTGATTTATGTGTGTATGAGTATTCGAATGATACCCGGGCTAAGTCCCGAAGGCGATTATGCTAATGATTATAATTGTGTTTGAGCCTTAGTAACGAAAATGAAATATGTATGTCCAATGATTATTGATGTATGTGTGCATTAGAAATTGAATGATATCCGGGCTAAGCCCCGAAGACAATTATGCTGGAAATTATAACCGGGTTAAGACCCGAAGGCAATGGTGCTAGTGGCTATATCCGGGCTAAGACCCGAAGGCATTCGTGCGAGTCATTCTATCCGGCTAAGACCCAAGGCATTTGTGCAATCGTGATATCCGGGTTAAGTCCCGTAGGCCTTGGTGCGGGTTACCATATCCGGCTATGTCCCAAGGCGTTTGAACAGTAGCTATATCCGGTTAAGCTCAAAGGTATGTGATTTGAAAATTATAAGCTTGCTGGAAAATTTCAGCTAATACACTTGTGAAATTTCCCAATAACAAGGTAAGTGTGGTGTGTGCTTTGCTGCTAGGAGTAAGAGCGTATGCATATCCGCTCCTATGATGGAACGAGTTATCGGCCTTAACGAAGCCGTTATTTGTGTATGAACATAAGAGTTGGGATGGTGAAGTAAGTATGATTATGTGAATGTGTATTAGTGAAATGATGTATTTGGTTATGTGAATGTAATGCTTTAATTAAAGCTGATTTTATTCCTTGAGACTTACTAAGCATAAAAATGCTTACCCGTTGCTTTGGCTCTCTGTCTTATAGATTTTGCTCGATAGCAATCGGATTCGGGATCATTAAAGTCAAGTCATCCACACTATCAACGCCTCTATTTTGGTATAAATTTTGGTTGAACTTTGAAATGGCATGTATAGGACTACCCCTTGTTGGTTTAAAAATGTGGTGATGTATATGTATACGGCCATGCGAAAATGGCTCGTAAAAGTGAAGAATGAACTTAGACTATTTGCGGTTTGTATATATATATATGGTGTCATGATGTGACTATGAATTGGAAATGGGAATGTTGGTCACATGATCATCCATTGGCATGGTTAAAATGATCATATGTGGACCTATGTATGGCAAGACTAGTTGGTTCATGGAGACTACAAAATAGGTAAGACCTACCTTAAAAACAGATGCTGCCAGCTGAGTAACGTGAATGTGAAAAATCACCAAAATTTGTAGGAATGGTATTAAATAGTGAATCAGCTATGTAAATGAACCTTGATGAGTCTATTTTCATATGGAAGAAACGAAATGGTCATAGGAGTTACTTGTTAAGAGATATTAAAGCTATTGTGAGACAGGGCCAGAATGGTTTCTGGGTCCCCTGTCGCAACTTTAAAATTTACTATAAATTATCCAGAAAGAATTAGGAGTCATACCTTATATGTACAGATTCCATTTTGAGTCTAGTTTCATTAGAAACAAACGGCACCAGTATTAAAGCCCTGTATAGAGAGATATTCAAGTTGTAACGCGCGAAGGTCAGAGCAGTCGATCCCTGTAACATGGGTGACTTTAACTAATAAACTGTACCAATTGGCCCGACCAAAAATTCTAGAAATAAATCCATGGATGGATATATGAGTCTAAATTCAGGGAAAATTTACGAAACCAGTTTTCGAGTTTTGAAACTCGAGATATGATTTTTAAGGCGACAGTGACGCAGTTTTCCAACCCGACTGGAAATGTCAAATTGGTGGGCAAAATATGTGGACTTGGCTTGTTAACCCCTCGTGTCCGACACCGGTGATGGTCTCGGGATCGGGGTGTTACAATTTTATTGGTATCAGAGCCACAGTTTAGTCGATTCTAGGACTACCGTGAGGTGTTTGGGGTCTAGCTATACATGCCATTAAATGATGAATCGATAGTGTGGTGATTTCTGACAATTTGACTTTGAGTTTGTTTATAGCAATGGATCCCGATCCCAACCGAGCAATAGTTGATGATGTGGAGAGTGTGGCGCCTGCTCCCGCACAAGGGACAGCGCCGGCGGACTCTCAACCTATGGCCAGCAATCCGAATGATGAGGCTAGGCAAGCCTTTTATAGTGTGATGAACGAATAGTTTAACCAATACATTCGAACTAACACGGCTGTTCCACAACCTCCATTCCCGACAAATGCAACCCCAAGACCTACAATACCTCCGATGGCCCGACCAAATAAGGTCAAGTAAGCCCCCAGTCGATAGGATTCAAAAACATGGGGCCACTGAATTTAAAGCTACGGATGATGATGCCGAACGAGCTGAATTTTGGTTGGACAACATTATCCGGGTACTCGATGAGCTATCTTGTACACCCGATGAGTGCTTAAAGTGTACCATCTCCTTGCTACGTGATTCCGCCTACTATTGGTGGAGTACTCTGACTTCTGTGGTGCCTAGAGAGCAAGTGACTTGGGAATTCTTTCAAACCGAGTTCCGAAAAAGGTATATCGATCGAGATTCATCGACCAAAAGCGAAGGAATTTCTTGATCTTAAGCAAGGTTCTATGTCGGTTACCGACTATGAACGAAAATTTGTGAGGCTTAGCCGACACGCGTGAGAATGCATTTCGTCCAAGCTATTATGTGTAAACGCTCGAGGATGGGCTGAATGATGATATAAGGATGTTCGTTGGCATTCTCGAAATACGAGAGTTCGTAGTACTTGTTGAGCGACCTTGTAAAGCCAAGAGCTTAGAAAGGAGAAACAAAAAGCGATGTGGGAACCGGAGAATTCGAAGAGGTCCTCGGAAAGTCTCTTCAACAGCATCGAAGAGATTTCGAGATGATGTGAACCGGTCTAGAGGGCTTTGGGCTTTTCTAGACGAGGACGCGATCGACCCCTGTGACCACACGAGTCACTTCGATCGCCGATGGTGGAAATGATCGCCGAGAGAGGCGGAGTGTCAACATTGTGGCAAATGGCATTCGGGAGCTGTTGGTTTCGTGATCGCTCCCGCTATAAGTGTGGATCGGCCGACCACTTTATGAAGGATTGCCCGAGGATGCTTGAACAGAATGTGAGTCGAGTGGAAACCCGGTGCTACCATTGCCGAGGTAGGCCACCTAGAAATATGGGCAATGTCGATTGGCGGTCGAGAGGATCTAGAGATGCTACCATCGGATCTGAGGCTCGTGCTCTGCAAGGACTTATGCCATCGGCGCCGCCGAGGATGCCGCCTCTCCGGATGTCATTACGGTGCTTTCACTCTTTTCAATACTAATGTGATTGCTTTGATTGACCTGGTTCTACTCAATCTTATATATGTGAAACCTTAGCATCCAAAGAAGACTTTGCCTATTGAGTCTCTCGAGTTTGTAATTCGGTGTCAAACCCTTGGGTCATTACGTGCTTGTCAACAAAGTGTGCAAGAAAAGTCCCCTAGTGTTCCGAGGTTCTTGTTTCCGCGGACTTAATGCTTTTGCCGTTCGATGAATTGACGTTATTCTTGGTTTGGATGGGTTGACCATGCACGATGCGGTCGTAAATTGCAAAAGCAAGACTATCGATTTGAGGTCGCGAATAACGAGATAATTCGGGTTGAGTCTACGGACTTAAAGGGTTGCCACCGTAATATCAGCAATGTTGGCGGAAATATGTAAGAAAAGGGTGCGGCGTACCTTGCGTATGTGCTCGATGACAAGGAATCGAAAAGAAACCCGAATCTCGCCCATGGTTTGTGAATACCGGATGTTTTCCTCGAAGAATTGCGGGTTTACCACTGTTCGGAAATAGAATTTGGCATCGAATTGGTACCGGTACCACTCAATTTCGATAGCTCCGTATCGTATGGCACCAACGGAATTAAAGGGGTTGAAAGCTCGGTTGCAAGAATTGGTGGATAGAGTTTTTGCTCGCTTGAGTTTCTCGCCTTGGGTGCGCCGGTGTTGTTCGCGAAGAAGAAGGATGGAACCATGCGGTACGTGCATCGACTATCGTCGACTTAATAAAGCGACGATAAAGAACAAATATCCGTTACCACGTATCGATGACTTGTTCGATCAACTGAAGGAACCTCGGTGTTCTCGAAAATAGATTTGAGATCGGGCTATTATCAATTGCGAATCCGAGATTCGGACGTACCCAAGACCGCCTTGAGCGAGATATGGTCACTATGAGTTCCTAGTGATGCCGTTTGGGCTCACTAATGCCCTGCAGTATTTATGAATTTAATGAATCGGATCTTGAGACCATATTTGGATCGATTCGTAGTCGTGTTCATTGATGACATCTTGGTCTATTCAAGAAATGAGATCGAACATCTTGAACACTGCGGTTAGTGCTGCAAATTTTACGGGATAAGCAATTATATGCTAAGTTCAAAGAAAGGTGAGTTCGGTTAAGAGAGGTTAGCTTCTTGGGTCATGTGGTATCTGCATCGGTATTCGAGTCGACCGAATAAAATTTCAGCCATACTTAATTGGAAGCCTCAGAAATATTAATGAGGTTCGAGCTTTTGGGGCTTCTTGGTTATTACCGACGATTTGTAAAAGGTTTCTCAACGATAGCCACGCCGATGACGAAGCTACTCCAAAAAGGATGTTAAGTTCGAATGGACGGAGAAATGCCAAAAAAGTTTCGATCAACTGAAGACTTATTTGACTGAAGCCCCAATTCTAGTGCAACCCGAATCTGGCAAAGAGTTTGTCACCTATAGTGACGCCTCCCTCCTTGGGTTAGGTTGCGTATTGATGCAAGAAGGTCGAGTTGTGGCCTATGGTCGAGGCAATTGAAGCCACACGAGAAAAATTATCCGACCCATGATCTCGAATTGGCCGCCATCGTGTTCGCCTTAAAGATTTGGCGACATTACTTATTTGGTGAAAGGTGCCATGTGTACTCGGATCACAAAAGTCTCAAATATTTGATGACCCAAAGAGACTTAAATCTGCGACAAAGACGTTGGCTTGAACTGTTAAAGGATTATGAGCTGGTCGTTGACTATCACCCCGGAAAGGCGAATGTGGTTGCGGATGCCTTGAGTCGTAAATCATTATTCGCTTTACGAGCGATGAACGTGCACTTGTGCATTCGATCCGATAGTGTGTTAGTAGCTGAATTGAAAGCCAAACCACTATTGATACCTCAAATTCGAGAAGCTCAAAAGTCAACGACGAGTTGGCTGCAAAAGCGGCCGAGTGTGTTCCGAACAAGGACTCGGAATTTCAAATCGATGATGACGATTGTTGGAGGTTCAAAAGTCATCTGTGTGTTCCAAAGAATTCGGAACTCATTTCGATAATTCTGAATGAAGCCCATTGTAGCCGAATGGCAATCCACCCGGGGAGTACGAAGATGTACAATGATTTGAAACGTCGGTTTTGGTGGCATGGTATGAAGTGAGACATCTCCAACTTTGTTTGAGATGTTTAATATGTCAACAAGTGAAAGCGGAACATCGGTGCCTTGAGATTACTTGACCAATCACGATACCCGAGTGGAAATGGGATCGAGTCACAATGGACTTTGTATCCGGACTGCCATTGTCAGCAAGTAAGAAGGATGCGGTTTGGGTCGTGGTAGATCGATTGACTAAGTCTGCTCACTTTGTCCCCGTACATACGGATTTTTCAATGGACAAATTAGCCGAATCGTACGTTTCTCAGATTGTGAGATTACACGGGGTGCCTATTTCCATCGTGTCGAATAGAGATCTGAAATTTACCTCGCGATTTTGGAAAAAGTTGCAAGAAGTTTTGGGTACCAAGTTGCATTTCAGCACCGCCTTTCACCCCCAAACCTATGGTCAATCCGAGTGGATAATTCAGATACTTGAGGATATGTTAAGATGTTGTGTCCTCGAGTTTAGTGGTTCATGGGAGCGGTATTTGCCGTTGATTGAATTCGCACAACAACGACTTTCAATCAAGTATTAAGATGGCACCCTACGAGGCCTTATACGATCGTAAATGCCGTACACCATTGATTTGGACCGAGCTTGGTGAAAGCAAGATTTTCGGTGGATTTGATTAGAGATCTGAAGCGAAAGTGAAAGTAAACGTGAAAGTCGAAGATAGCCTCCGATCGTCGAAGTCGTGCGCGGACTGAAGCGTAAGGATATCGAGTATCGTGGGTGATAAAGTGTTTCTCAAGGTATCGCCTTGGAAAAAGATACTCGATTTGGCCGTAAGGGCAAGTTGAGCCGAGGTTCGTTGGGCCATATGAGATATCCGGCGAGTCGGTCCGGTGGCATATCGTTTGATTTTGCCCCGAACTCGAAAAGGTTCACGATGTCTTTCACGTTTCGATGCTTGACGCTATAGATCCGATCCATCGCACGTGATTAGTCCATCGAAATTGAAATTCAAGCTAATATGAGTTATGAGGAAGAAGCGATTCGTATCCTATCACGAGAAGTGAAAGAGTTGCGAAACAAGCGGGTTCCGCTAGTAAAAGTGTTATGGCTCAAGCACGGGATAGAAGAAGCTACTTGGGAGACCGAGAACTCTATGAAAGAGCGATATCCAAACCTATTTACGGTAAGATTTTGGGGACGAAAATTCCTTAAGTGGGGAGAGTTGTGACACCCAAAATTGACCCTAGTCGGAAGGTGGTCTCGGGACCACAAAACCGAGGCATAAAAATAATTTAAAATTTATTTCGATGCCTATAATATGTGTGTATTCATGTATGACATTTTTGATGATTGATTTAGTGTTATAAAGGTGAATTTCACTAGAAAGAACCTAGTAGTGAACTTTGAAAGTATGATGGGGAAATGTGTGATGACTAATTAAAGCATGCATGCAAAATAATGGACTTGCATGTCAAATTCCCCTTTGTACAAGTGATGGCCGGCCATGACAAAGAGATATGGGCTAAACATGTCATGAAACATGTTTTGTTGGGCATTAGGGAGAAATAATAAACAAATAAGCATGGGTAAGAAAAGAATGAAAAAAAAAATGTGTGTGAGTGTGGTAATCCCCCCCTTGCCGTGAGTTGAGAAAGAAGGAAGAAAAAAATTTGTTGTGTTCATCCTTTCTCATCTTTTTGGCCGAAAATCATAAGGAGGAAGAAAGAGGATTTTTGCTTCATACTTGGTTTAGAAGAGATCTAGAAGGTGATTTGGCTAAATTGGCATCAAGATTAAGGTATGTATGAGGTTGTGTTAGGAGTTTCATGCATGTTTTGGTTGCTAACTTGATGTGCATGTTAGCCATGGCTCAAATCTTTGTTATGCCATGGAAATGGTATTTGGCCAAAGTTGTTATGGTGATAAAGCCATTGCATGCTAAGTGTGAAGCTTGATGATGATGCATGCAATGATGGATTGTCTACTCATGAGTAAGATTTTGAGTTTTCTTTTTGTTTAACCATGATTGAAGTTGAAAAGGGCATGATTGTCATATTCGCCATGATGCATTCATGAGCATGGTTCATGCTTCTTGCATGTTAGTTAAAATTTGTGTTTTGGATGGCTATGGACACCTTGAAATTCGCCATGCTCATATATGTATATATATGTTTGCACATGATGTTTTGGTTGTGAACTAAGTGATGAATATGTTTGTTTAAAGAAGAAGATGTTGAAGAATGATTGTGAAATTGCAAGCACATTCGGCCTAGCACACATATGAGTGCTTGATGCTATAATATAAGTTTTGAGCTACAATATGCAAAGCATTAACTAGTAAAATGCATGCTGTTTTGTGAGGTATTAAGTGCATAATTGGCCTCAACATGGACATGAATATTCGGCCTTGGGTAGCCTATTGAAGGCCTTAGCTTTTCCTTGATGCTCGAATGAATTGTATTGAATTGCTTGATGTAGTATAAAATGTGCATGACCATTGTGTATTCAAGCTAAAGGGTGGCCATATGACCATTTAAACTCCTTGTCATATTCGCCATAAGCTAGCACAATGAGGTTTTAATAAATTGAATTTGTTTGAATTAGCTCAAGAGCTTAGAGGGCCACAATTGGACAAGGGAAGGAAAAAGTGATCGAATAGCCGTAAAAGCCGTTCGACAACATCCGAGGTAAGTCCTCAAGAAGTGACCTTAATTGAATTATGTGGAATGAAATATGGATGTATTGATTATTGATTTATGTGTGTATGAGTATTGAATGATACGGGCTAAGTCCCGGCGATTATGCTAATGATTATAATTGTGTTTGAGCCTTAGTAACGAAAATGAAATATGTATGTCCAATGATTATTGATGTATGTGTGCATTAGAAATTGAATGATATCCGGGCTAAGCCCAAGACAATTATGCTGGAAATTATAACCGGTTAAGACCGAAGGCAATGGTGCTAGTGGCTATATCCGGCTAAGACCGAAGGCATTCGTGCGAGTCATTCTATCCGGGCTAAGACCGAAGGCATTTGTGCAATCGTGATATCCGGGTTAAGTCCGTGAGGCCTTGGTGCGGGTTACCATATCCGGGCTATGTCCCGAAGGCGTTTGAACGAGTAGCTATATCCGGTTAAGCTCCGAAGGTATGTGATTTGAAAATTATAAGCTTGCTGGAAAATTTCAGCTAATACACTTGTGAAATTTCCCAATAACAAGGTAAGTGTGGTGTGTGCTTTGCGCGCTAGGAGTAAGAGCGTATGCATATCCGCTCCTATGATGGAACGAGTTATCGGCCTTAACGAAGCCGTTATTTGTGTATGAACATAAGAGTTGGGATGGTGAAGTAAGTATGATTATGTGAATGTGTATTAGTGAAATGATGTATTTGGTTATGTGAATGTAATGCTTTAATTAAAGCTGATTTTATTCCTTGAGACTTACTAAGCATAAAATGCTTACCCCGTTGCTTTGGCTCTCTGTCTTATAGATTTTGCTCGATAGCAATCGGATTCGGGATCATTAAAGTCGAAGTCATCCACACTATCAACGCCTCTATTTTGGTATAAATTTTGGTTGAACTTTGAAATGGCATGTATAGGACTACCCCTTGTTGGTTTAAAAATGTGGTGATGTATATGTGTACGGCCATGCGAAAATGGCTCGTAAAAGTGAAGAATGAACTTAGACTATTTGCGGTTTGTATATATATATATGGTGTCATGATGTGACTATGAATTGGAAATGGGAATGTTGGTCACATGATCATCCATTGGCATGGTTAAAATGATCATATGTGGACCTATGTATGGCAAGACTAGTTGGTTCATGGAGACTACAAAATAGGTAAGACCTACCTTAAAAACAGATGCTGCCAGCTGAGTAACGTGAATGTGAAAAATCACCAAAATTTGTAGGAATGGTATTAAATAGTGAATCAGCTATGTAAATGAACCTTGATGAGTCTATTTTCATATGGAAGAAACGAAATGGTCATAGGAGTTACTTGTTAAGAGATATTAAAGCTATTGTGAGACAGGGCCAGAATGGTTTCTGGGTCCCCTGTCGCAACTTTAAAAATTTACTATAAATTATCCAGAAAGAATTAGGAGTCATACCTTATATGTACAGATTCCATTTTGAGTCTAGTTTCATTAGAAACAAACGGCACCAGTATTAAAGCCCTGTATAGAGAGATATTCAAGTTGTAACGCGCGAAGGTCAGAGCAGTCGATCCCTGTAACATGGGTGACTTTAACTAATAAACTGTACCAATTGGCCCGACCAAAAATTCTAGAAATAAATCCATGGATGGATATATGAGTCTAAATTCAGGGAAAATTTACGAAACCAGTTTTCGAGTTTTGAAACTCGAGATATGATTTTTAAGGCGACAGTGACGCAGTTTTCCAACCCGACTGGAAATGTCAAATTGGTGGGCAAAATATGTGGACTTGGCTTGTTAACCCCTCGTGTCCGACACCGGTGATGGTCTCGGGATCGGGGTGTTACAGTATAATAGGATAGAGGTAGTAGAAAATTTCTTTATTTTATCCAATGATCAATAAGAATGAAGATATGTGTAGACATGCATGTTTTAGTAATTTCCATTGTTCATTAAAATATGTAGAAGAATTTTTTGGTTTTGTATTTCTTGAAATGCTAAGGGATAACATAAGGCATTGTTTATGTAGCTAGAGCCTAAAGGACCGGCCTTAAATGCTACATTATCCTTAGCTCCTGAATTTAAGCCTTACATTGTCTTTTCATGATGAGCCTCTATGTTTCAAGCCTTGATCCAAATTTGAGTTCGAAACTCAACCCTTCATAGTCCCTAAATTTTTTATTGTACTATTGAATGGACGTTTGGTCATGTACATCAAAGGTTAGGTCGGAACATTATGAAGGTTTCTTACAAAATTTACTTAAGTGACTAGTGAAGAGAGGTTGATTTAGCTTGTAAGTGATTCTTACTAAAAATTGTGCATAAAAAAAAATAAAAGTGAGGATCAAAAGCATTGTGAGAGAAGATAACTAACAAATGGAAAATGTGGTCAAAATAAGAAAAAGAAAACAGCATAAACATTAATGTCTCAAAATCAGAGTGGACAAACATGAGCTAATATCAGCCAATCTATTCCACATTGTTGGAGATATAAGGAAGATGAGAGAAGGAGAAATAAGATGGTGAGATAAAATGATCACATTTTGGGGGAATTGGGAACAATATCGTGTGCTATACTGTTCATAGTGCTTGAACCATTTTGAGATGACCTTTCTTTGAATTCGTACCAACCTAAGCCTCAGAACGTTAAAAGCCACTAAGTCTTATGTGAGCGTCTCCTTTTACAAACCAAAACTTGTAGAAACTTAATGTAAAGGAATAAGTTGCTTTCTTTCATACATAAATACATCATATCTTCATGTCCTATTGTGATGGAATAATGTGTAAAAATTAAACTAAGACGGTTTACTCTCGAAGTTATATGTTTACAATGCATCAAATTTGAGTTGTACAACGAAAAGAACTTGGTACATAATGCACGCTTGGTCATCAAATGTCAAATAAATTCATTGTCTAGCGGTTGTCCTTTCTTTTGCATGTTGGGTCTATTTGCTTAAGGACAAGAACAAAGTTAAGTATGGGGGATTTGATCTGCCACAAATTGATGTGGCAAATTAAGCTCTTCCAGTATACTTAAGGAGTTTTTTCTCGAACAAAATAATGTCTTTATCATAGTTTTTCATTATTTTTAGATTTTTAGTAAATAAGTGAAAATGTCTTGTTTTTTTCCCATTTTGTGAACCAATTTGGCCAATAGTTCCATTAGGAGGCCTAACATGTGATTGACTGGTGTAGGGACATTTCAGAGGTTGAAAACGAGCAAGAACAAGACAAGGAAAATGTATCATGATATTTACACCTTGGAATCGCGACACCTCCAGTGGTTTGGAAGAATGGAAACATCATTCAGTGGTATCGCGATATCTTCTTTGGATGTCCTGATATCTTCTTTTGAGGTGTCGTAATATGCACTTTTGGGTATCGCCACACTACCTTCGTTAGAGGGACAAACTTTGACAAAAAGTGTAGTCTTCGTCCACCCAGTCAACCAATCACATAAAGCCTATGTAGGGGCATTTTTTGCAACAAAAAAGCATTAGATGATAGGTTAAAACAACCAAAATTGGTAAGGAGGAGAGACGCACATTAGCTTAGTTTTAGGTTTAGTTTTCTCTAGATTTTCTCTTACCTTTTCTGTACTTTTTCTAGTGTTTTCATTTTCTCTTCTTCTTCTTTAGTTTAAAGTTTTTTTTTTTTTGCATTTACTTGTTCTTAATGTTCTTAATGTTAGTTAAGTTATCACTGTAGATTAGGTTTATTTACACTTTCAGTCCCTGTATATTAGCTTCAAGACACTTTAAGCTTTAGTTTAATAAATTTCAATTTCTTTTACTCTAAATATGTTAAAGCATTAAAGCTTGCCCCTTTAAGTTTTATTGCTTTGGATTTTCTTGTTAAATGCTTTTAGTTTCATGTTATTTAAGTTTTCTTGCATAAACATTCCAACTTTTCATATTTTTCTTAAGTTTTATTATCATAGCTATTTTGTTTTTCATTTCTATGTTAATCTCTTTTATTTTCAACATGAGTAGGTAAACCTCAAAAAGAGTTGGTTGGTGGAGATGTGGATAAGATTATTTCCAAACCAATGAATAAATTGTAACAAATTGGACTAAATTGAATTGACCTAAAAACTTAAGAAGTGACACCCCTAAGGGAATATCTAGGCAAGTGAGACTGAAAGGCAATCTTGTTGCACACCCATTCATTGGTCCCGAATTAACCGGTGAGACCAACAAATAATCGAAGCTAAGGTCTAAATTGGAAAATTTGAGATTGAAAGATAAAATGGAGCCACTTAGTAATTTAAGCAATTTAAGTTTCCTTTTCGAGAATTGGTGAACAACATTGAAATCAACCAACTACTGTTAATCATTTATTTGGTTAAATCCTTAGTTTTATCTTTTTTCAATTTAGTCCTTAGATTAGCATATTAATTTTTTTTGCAAAATTTCTTTGTTATGATTTTCCATACTATAAAATCGTATTAGTAGCCACTTAGATTCTATTGTGTATGCTAGGTATCACTCAATCTCCATCTCCTTTGGGTTCGATCATTGGAATACTTTGGTGTTCCATTATAATACTATAAATATTACAATTGACATGTACGCTTGCAATAAAATCGGGATTTAAAAATTATCTTATAAATTCGTTGTTTTATGCTTTATGCATGATGCCGGTCAATAAGCATTGTATATTTATATTAACATTTTATTAATAGGAACGATAATTGAAAATAATTTTCTATGTTAAATTATAAAGTGTCATAAATTTTAAAAACATTAATTTAATACAAAATATTTTTAATCCTACAATTATATATGTATAATAAACATATAAAATTAATAATTATTAAAATCTATAAAATTAAAATTTAATGATAGTATAATAATATATTAAATAACGATTCTTGAAATTGATTACCTAATCGACCTTAAATCGATATACTAAATTAGTATATTAGTAATACATAAAATAATAATATAATGTAATATAATATAATATATAATTAT
Organism: Gossypium arboreum; assembly: GCF_025698485.1. NCBI lineage: Eukaryota > Viridiplantae > Streptophyta > Magnoliopsida > Malvales > Malvaceae > Gossypium > Gossypium arboreum. The sequence continues at coordinate 100,053,413 of NC_069080.1, forward strand.
TACTTAAAATATTAATACATCTATAACTATTGTTATAATATAGACTATAATAAAAGATATAGTATTACATTATATTATAATATTTAATCATCGATGCATATATATAAACTATTAATATATTATATGATATGATATAACATTATATAATATAGTAAGAGGGCTAACTTTTAAATATACAAAAGTATAAAGGCTTAAAGCCATTTTCAACTACTATAATAATAAAGAATAAAATATAATAAGTAATATATAATGTATTACTATTATATATAACTATTAGGGTTAAATATAAAATTGGTACTCGAATTTGTCCACTTCTCCCAGATTGGTACTTAGGGTCTTTTTTTGTCCCAGATTGGTACCTGAACTTTTTTTCAGTCCACTATATTGGAACCTGAGACTAAACGTGTTAATTTTTTACTAACATGGTAGCACTGGTCAATTGCACACCGCCACGTGGCTTCCTCTTATACATCCTTTTTTGGTTTTATTTTATTTTTTATTTTCCCTCCTCTTACTTTTTCTTTTCTTTTCTTATTTTTCTTTCTCTTTTTGTGGGCTGCTTCTACACTTCTTCATCCGTCAACCTCCCCAAAATTTCCCAATTTTCATACATCTTTCTTAGATACATCACTACAATTATCCTTTTTCTTCCTTTAGAAGTACAACTTCGCACATCTTTTTTTTAGTGAATTAACTTCATACATCTTTTAATCATATACAACACATACAACCTTCACAACAATTAACGAAACCAAACTGATAATCAACAATAAGAAAAATCGAAGGAATAGAGGAAAGCATTAAACTATTGATTTCATTTGAGGTCTAATGTCGAAATCAGAGTACTCTTCAGTTGGTCGGAATGAAATAGACATGTAACACCCCTAACCTGTCTCTGTCATTGAATTTAGGATTACGAAGTATTAGAACATTAAACAAGTCAAATATCAACAAAAACCACTCAAATATTACTTTAAATATCAAATATTCAAATTCATTCATCATTCATAGCATATATGTAAATACGATATTTATATCGAGCTTATGGAACCTAAAAATCAATTTGAAAACAATCAGGGACTAGTTTGAAATAAAACAAAAAATTATAGAAAAATTTCAAAAATGGGTCACACAACCATGTAACAAAGCCCAGGCCATGTGGCCAAACTGTGTACAGTTCGAAAATAGGGTCACATGGCCATGTCCTAGACTGTGTGTGATTCGAAATAAGATCATAGGATTGTGTCTTCAATCCATGAAACATCTTGATGCCGTGTGGAAAAACTTGCACCTAATAATCAATCTAACATACGGTTGTGTCGGGTGGCTGTGTGACAGCCCGTGTCCCAGGCCGTGTGCACCTAAAATGACTTCTAAAATAAGACAAATCTTTACTTATCAATTGGGTACCAAGTCAAACCAAAACCACCAACTTCATACCTTTAAAACACACTCAAACATGCTTGAAATGTACCAAATTATTCAACCTAAGTGCTTAAACAATATGCCCTCATTGGCACCATATTTCAACAAATCAAAACAACCAAAATGAACATGGTCAAACATATCAAAACTACTAAGGTAAAACATAATTATAAACTTGACTTATATCAATTCAATGCTAACATAGTTTAGACATATCACATATCAACAAATTTTGACCAATCATAAAACCTAAAAACAAGCATGTAACTAACTCATTCATGACAACATTAAGCAAATAAACGAAGCAAAGCACATTCAAGCTATCATCAATTTGATCATTACTATCACACATATACATAATTACATAACCATTAGGGGCCAACACGATTCAAAATGACCAAAATAAGTATAGCATATCCTAGGTACATGTAATGCCCTAAAAATTTAGGTCTTTTGTTAATTTTACCATTTTGTGCATAATTTCCTAATTGATGTTGTGGTTAGTTGAATTAGGTGTGTTTGGAGGTGTTAGGGAGGTCCTAGGTTCAAGTTTCGGCTTTTGTAGCATCTTCATTTTTGCTCTTAAATGAACCTAAGCGCTGGCACTGAGGCCTTATCAGTAAACCTGGTGGGTTGATGTCACAAAGAGCCTTGTGGCTTAGTGGCCAGTGGCATGTGGAGCTATGGAGGCGGCATGGGTTCGAATCCCATGGCAAGCAAAGGGTATTTAATTCTGCTGAAGGGGGCGGCCAGAGTTTGAAGTGGATTCGAACTCTGCTGTATGGGAGTTTGAACTAGTCTTGGGAGTAGATCATGGAGAGATAAGGGGAGGATTATGTAGAGATTAACATGGAATTTGAATTAGGAAGGAGGTTGTTGCCAAATGGGTGTGTGAGGGGGGCAAATTCGGCTAAGAGGTTTGGAGAGTGTTTTTTCGACATCTTGGGTAGAGAGTAGGTGCCGAACCTTTCTTTTCTTATTTTTTCTTTTTGCTTGTTTTGGTCATTTTTGGATATCACTCTCCTTTGCCGACTTCTTTGTGTACCTGTCGGGTAGAGCCGAAGTTGTTGTTTCATTATGTGCCGATTAGTAAGACCTTTTATTTACTTTCTTGCTTTTCTCTCTGAAGTCACTGACTGAGCACTATCCTAGCTCACACTCAACACTGTGCCGAAATCCTCTTCTCCCTCTTCTTACTCTCAAATCTTTCTTCTTTCATCACACCTCTATACCGTCCCTTCCTTTGAAACTTTGGCCGAATACCATTTTCAATTAGGTTGCTTTTGTGAAAGTCAAATACCTCTTCTCTCTACCGAATCTTTTCTTGTCTCTTAGTCATTTTTTTAAATCCCTATGATTACTCGGTTAGTTTGATTGAGTGAGTTTGGTGCCTCTCTTCTAGTGGTAAGTATACTGCGTGATGACTGTTAACCGTGTTCTCTTATTATGTTCTCTAGCTGAATATCACTTTTTCATAGTTCTCTGTATTTATCGAGTGGTGATTCCTTCTTCTATGTTGTATGTTCGCGAGATTCAGTTATCACTGAGGAACAAAGGGTGCAGAGCGTTATTGGGCCATCGGAACCCTGTTTGCCAACGCTTGGGTAAGCTGATTACTCCTTATCTTCTTAAGTGTGTTGTCTTTAGGGGCAGTAGATTACTTTTACTTAGTTTTATCTATTAAACGGTCGTGTGTACAGTTAAGGGCCGAGTTGCGCAAGATCAACCCTAACTAATCTAGACATTGTTGGCCACTCTCTATTCGATCAAGGTAAGTAGAAGAGTTGGATTAAGAGTAGTTGTTGCATTTGAATGTAGTGGAGACTAACTAAAGGTTGGGTTGATTGTAGGCCTTGGACTTGTAGGGGATTCTGTCACTTCAACAAATCAAGGTGTGTAACCGTACACCCCTCTTTTACTGTTCAAAAGCCGAAAAGGGGGTATACCCACCCTACTACGTAATCATCAAATGGCAGATAAGCTGAAACTTCAGCTTATATGACCATGTGAGTGCGCGAATGCTTGCAAGGTCAATTGAGTTACTAAACCCGGGCGACAGACTGTAAGGGCCACCGCGAACGCCCTCGTGGGCTTGAGCCATAGTGGCATTTAGGCCGAGTGTGGGCCCATTCCACTGTTCGTTCTGAATGAGTTATCTGAATCTCACAAGGAGACTGTAGACCCTTAAGGGGGTCGTTATCTGTATCGAGACTATGAAATCCGTTACATGACCGAAATACCCCTAAAGGGGCGTAATTACTGTTTTGCCCCTGACTGATTAGTAATCCCAATGTTGAAAGTGGTAGGTTAAATGATATGTATGCACATTTTATTTATGACACGACGTCTGCATGGGGTTGGGCTTGTGTTGTGGAGGAAGTACTATACTGGTGACTTTGTCACATATATATACTGGTGGCTTGCCACACTCACTGTTACAGCAGCTATGTAGCTTATTATTACTACTGGCAGCTTTGTTGCGATATTGGTGTGCTGGTTGGGTGGGTCGATTGATATCCCCACAGGCGTGCTAGTTGGTACGGGTGGTGTGCTGGATGGTTATGGGATAGGTTGCATTTCGTACTGTGTTGATATTGAATAGGGCTTCAGCCCAGACTATACTGAAAAGGATTTCGGCCCAGGACTACACTGATACTTGTTGACCACTGTCTGCTTTGATGTTGGATTTTCACACTGACTTTTCATAAACTCATCCCGTTTCTTACTGTACAGGTAATCCCTGAGCTTAGATGGTTTGGAGCCGCGAAGGACTCGGAGATGGCCACACATCCGTTTTTGTTACTTTTAAATTACAACTAGATTTCGTTGGGTTTTTAAGTTATGTAATAAGGCTATTGGTAGATTTTAACTTTAAAATTTTGGATTGCGTTTTCTTAACTATATTGGTAGCTTAAGAAAACACGGGTTTTACAAAAGGGCATGTTTTTGGAACATGAGCATCCAACAGCACAATTTTTTTTTTAAAATAAAAAGAATACAATAACAATAAAAACTTTTGCGATTTTAAACGAGGTAATGAGCCTAAGGCAAACAAGTTGGTAAGTGTTTTAATGAAGACTATGGGTGTTTAATTACAAAGGAATGTAAGCTCTTTAAAAGTTTTTCACTCAAAAGATCAGTTTTACGATAAGTTGGTCTGATGTGACGCACCAGATTTGACCGTAACGTTTAGGCCAGGTTTGGGGCGTTACATTTAGTTGTATCAGAGCCAGGTTACAAAACTCGACTATGGATTAGGTTTCAAAATTTTGGTAAAAGTAATAAGACTGTTTTCTAAGTTTTGTAGGGTGTTTTTGAAATATGGGTTAGTAAGGTGTGGCACACCGAGTCTTCGTGGCCAATCTGTAAGTTTTCTATTAGTATATATTACTGTAAGTGTGATATTGGAAACTGTTATAGTTGGTAGCTTTAAATCTTTGGTTAGAGTAAACTGGAACTTTAGGAGACTAGTATTGGTAGTGAGATTGTGACCAATGAGAACAAAACCCTGAATATTATTTGTCATAAAATATCTTTAATAATAAACTGGAATTATGAGCTAATGGCATAAATATCTAATTTAGATAAAGCGCATATCGATATGAGCACTAGAGCTATTCGTGAAAGGGGTACGCGGGGCCGTGGTAGAGGCCGAAGGGGTGCTAGGGCTCGGTCTTCGGCATCGGGTCACATGCCCGCGGGGAAGACACCGACTTCACCGGTAACTGAGACTGGGTCACATGATCGAGTAGTTGGAGATGATGCCTGTCTCGAGCGATGCTCTGAGTTCGGAAAGAGTCATTGGAGCTAATACGGATCGATGGCGGGGTCAATTTCTGAGGGACTTCGGTCCAATGGGGTAGAGATTTTTAGGGGCATTTTAGGAGTAGCTTCGAACGTGGCTGAATATTGGTTAGAGGCTATAGAGCGGATAATGGACGATCTAGACTGTACCGTGGAGCATAAATTAAAAGGGGCAGTGTCGTTACTGTGAGATGAGGCTTATCAATGGTGGCTCACTGTGAGGGAAGGTGCACAAGATGACCACTTGACTTGGGACTTCTTTAAAGTGTCCTTCCAAGGGAAATATGTGGGCGCAAGTTATATGGACACCCGAAGGAAAGAATTTATGAACTTGACTCAGGGGAATAGGACGGTGGCGGCTTATGAGGCAGAGTTCTTACGACTGAGTCGTTATGCTCGTGGGATAGTAGCTACGGAGTACGAACGCTGTGTACGGTTTGAGGATGGACTTCGCGATGAGTTGAGAGTTTTAATAGCTCCTCAGAGGGAGCGGGATTTTGTTGCCCTGATTGAAAAAGCAAAGATAGCTGAGGACGGAAAGCACTCTGAGTGCCAGAATCGAGAGAAAGATAGAGGCAGAGGTAAAAGGGATGTTGGGTTCATAGGTTCAGTAAGTAGGCCTAACAAAAGGGCCAGGCTTGATGGACCAATCCGAGTGGGAGATCTTGCTGCTTCTGCAAGACCGCAGCCTTGTGCTGAATGTGGGAGATCTCATTCAGGGGAGTGTTGGAAGAAGATTGGAGCATGTTTTAGATGTGGGTCCACAGAGCATCTAGTCAGGAATTGTCCTTAGAGACCTACACAGACGCAAGCTACAGGGCAGGGTCATGTTTAGCCAGTGAGAGGTCGTGGTCAGGCCAGGGGTGTTAATAGGTTTGGTCGAGGACGTGGAACACCGGGCAGGGGCACAGGTACTACTGAGGTGAGGCAACCGGCTTTGGCGTCGTCGAGAGGATGGTGACGCCCCTGATGTCATAACCGGTATGTTTTTAATTTATAAGTTGCCTTATGTTGCCTTAATTGATATTGGATCTAGAATGTTGGGTATTCAATCTGAGAGCACTGCTAGTGAAACGACGGTATTGAGCCCGCTAGGACAATCGGTCAGGGTGAGTAGGTTGTTCAGGGATGTGCCCTTAGAAGTTCAAGGGGTGGTGTTTCCTGCGAATTTAGTAGAACTGCCATTCGGGGAATTTGATATCATTTTGGGTATGGATTGGTTAGTAAAACATCGTGCGAAGTTGGATTGTACTGCCAAACGATTGGTGTTGAGATCTTCAGAGAAGGAGGAGGTGGCTATGATAAGGGAGCGAAGGGATTATTTGTCTAATGTGATATCGGCGTGGAGAGCCGAGAAACTGGTTCGCAAAGGTTGTGAAGCTTTCCTGGCATATGTTAGCAATTCTGAAACTAAAAGTCTTACTGTTGAGGATGTTAGAATTGTTAAGGAGTTTACGGATGTTTTTCCTGAAGAGCTTCCAGGCTCGCCTCCGGATCGTGAGGTCGAATTCGGTATTGAGCTCTTACCTGGAACAGCTTTAGTGTCCATCGCCTCGTATAGGATGGCACCAAAGGAACTAGTGGAGCTAAAGGCTCAAATTCAAGAACTGTTGGATCGAGGGTTCATTCGACCTAGTGTGTCCCTGTGGGGAGCACCAGTGTTGTTTGTGAAAAAGAAGGATGGGTCCATGTGCATGTGCATTGATTACCGACAACTAAATAATCTAACCATCAAGAACAAGTACCCTTTGCCGAGGATTGATGATTTATTTGATCAGCTACGGGGAGCTGCCGTGTTCTCTAAAATAGATCTTCGATATGGGTATCATCAGCTAAAGGTTAAGGAAGCTGATGTGTTCAAGACAGCGTTTAGGACTCGTTATGGTCATTACGAGTTCCTGATGATGCCGTTTGGGTTAACAAATGCACCAACTGCCTTCATGGACATGATAAACCGTGTATTTCAACCTTACTTGGATCAATTCGTAATAGTGTTCATAGATGATATTTTAGTGTATTCGAAAATCGAGGGGGAGCATGATGAACATTTGCGGGTTGTTCTTCAAATTCTGAGAAAGAAGCGGTTGTATGCAAAATTCAGTAAGTGCGTGTTTTGGTTGCAAGAGGTAACATTTTTGGGTCACGTGATGTCTGCCGAAAGGATAAGGGTCGACCCTCAAAAAATTGAAGCTGTGTTAGATTGGAAACCACCAAGGACAGTATCCAAGATTCGAAGTTTTCTGGGTTTAGCGGGTTATTATAGACGTTTTGTAGAAAGATTCTTGGTGATAGCAACACCGTTGACTAAGTTACTGCGAAAAGGGGTACCGTTTGTTTGGTCCAGTAAACAACAAGAAAGCTTTGAAAAGTTGAAGAAAGTTCTGACTGAGGCCCCAGTTTTGATTCAGCCAAGGCCTGGAAAGGGATTTACTATTTACAGTGATGCGTCACACGTTGGACTGGGTTGTGTGTTGATGCAGGAGGGAAGGGTGGTTGCTTATGTGTCGCGACAGCTTAAACCCCACGAGGCAAATTACCCCACTCATGACTTAGAGTTGGCAATGGTGGTGTTTGCACTAAAAATCTGGAGGCATTATTTATATGGGGAAAAGACGATAATCTTTACAGACCATAAAAGCCTCAAGTATCTCCTTACTCAGAAGGAGCTGAACCTTAGGCAGTGGAGATGGATTGATTTGCTGAAAGACTATAATTCTTTGATTGAGTACAACCCAGGCAAAGCTAACATGGTGGCTGACGCACTGAGCCGTAGAGTGGTCTCTGATTTAAGGGCAATGTTCGCTCACCTTAGCTTGTACGAGGATGTTAGCCTGCTAACTGAGTTACAAGTGAAACCGACTTAGGTTGATCAAGTTAAGGAGAAACAGCGGTTGGATGAGTCGCTAATTTCTCATTTTCAACAGGTGGAGAAAGGTGAGACTTCAGATTTTGAATTGAATGAGAAAGGGGTGTTATGTTTCTATAGAAGGGTATGTATGCCAAAAGATTCTGATTTTAGGCAGGCTATCTTGCGAGAGGCGTATGGTAGTCCTTATGCCATGCACCATGGTGGGAATAAGCTATATCGAGATCTTCGTGAGTTGTATTGGTGGCCTGGGTTAAAACGCGAAGTCACTGAATCTGTGGGTAAGTGCCTAACGTGTCAGCAGGTGAAAGCGGAACATCAAGTACCTTCTGGATTGCTGCAGCAAGTCAAGATTCCACTCTGGAAGTGGGAAAGGGTGACAATGGATTTTGTGAGTGGGTTACCCTTGACGCCTTCTAGGAAGGATTCGGTTTGGGTAATTGTTGATCGACTGACTAAATCTACTCATTTTATACCGGTCCGTACTGATTATTCGTTACAGAGGTTGGCCAAGTTATATGTGGCTGAGATTGTAAGATTGCATGGGGTACCAGTGTCTATTATATCAGACAGAGATCCTAGGTTTACATCTCGATTTTGGAAAAGGTTACACGAGGCTTTGGGTACGCGTCTGGATTTTAGTACTGCATTTCATCCATAGACGGATGGACAGTCTGAGAGGGTAATTCAGATATTGGAAGATATGTTAAGAAGTTGTGTATTGGATTTTAGGAGCAGCTGGGAGGACTTTTTTCCGTTAGTAGAATTTGCGTATAATAACAGCTATCAGTCCAGTATTCGGATGGCACCATACGAAGCCTTGTATGGCCGTAGGTGTCGTACCCCTACTTGCTGGACTGAACTGGGTGAGCGCCAGATTTTGGGGCCGGAGTTAAGTGCGGATACTGAAGACAAGGTAGAGCTGATTCGAGAACGGTTGAAAGAGGCATTTGATACGCAGAAGTCCTATGTAGACTTAAAATGTAAAAAGATTGAGTACTCGATGGGGGATTATGTTTTTCTTAAGGTATCACCGTGGAAGAAAATTATGAGGTTTGGACGGAAGGGCAAGTTGAGCCCTAGATTTATTAGGCCTTACCGGGTACTTAAGCGAGTAGGACCGGTTGCGTATCAACTTGAGTTGCCTCCAAAGTTGGAGAAAATTCACAATGTGTTTCACGTGTAGATGCTTAGGCAATATGGTTCTGATCCCTCGCACGTCGTACCAGTCGAGAAAATCGAGGTTAGGCCTGATCGGTCCATCGAGGTAGAACCAGTACAGATATTGGAGTGTGATGTTAAGGTATTGAGGAAAAAGTCTATTCCACTGGTCAAAGTGCTTTGGTGCAATCACGGCGCAGAGGAGGCTACATGGGAACTAGAGGAGTTGATGCGGCACCAATACCCTCATTTATTTTGGCCAGGTAAATTTCGAGGCCGAAATTTCTTTAAAAGTGGTAGAGTTGTAACGCCCTAAAATTTTAGGTCTTTTGTTAATTTTGCCGTTTTGTGCATAATTTCCTAATTGATGTTGTGGTTAGTTGAATTAGGTGTGTTTAGGGGTGTTAGGGAGGTCCTAGGTTCAAGTTTCGGCTTTTGTAGCATCTTCATTTTTGCTCTTAAATGAACCTAAGCGCTGGCACTGAGGCCTTATCAGTAAACGTGGTGGATTGATGTCACGAAGAGCCTTGTGGCTTAGTGGCTAGTGGCATGTGGAGCTATGGAGGCTGCATAGGTTCGAATCCCATGGCAAGCAAAGGGTATTTAATTTTGCTGAAGGGGGTGGCCAGAGTTTGAAGTGGATTCGAACTCTGCTGTATGGAAGTTTGAACTGGTCTTGGGAGTGGATCATGGAGAGATAAGGGGAGGATTATGTGGAGATTATCATGGAATTTGAATTAGGAAGGAGGTTGTTGCCAAATGGGTGTGTGAGGGGGGCAAATTCGGCTAAGGGGTTTGGAGAGTGTTTTTTCGACATCTTGGGTAGAGAGTAGGTGCCGAACCTTTCTTTTCTTATTTTTTCTTTTTGCTTGTTTTGGTCATTTTTGGATATCACTCTCCTTTGCCGACTTCTTTGTGTGCCTGTCGGGTAGAGCCGAAGTTGTTGTTTCATTATGTGCCAATTAGTAAGACCTTCTGTTTGCTTTCTTTCTTTTCTCTCCAAAGTCACTGACTGAGCACTATCCTAGCTCACACTCAACACTGTGCCAAAATCCTCTTCTCCCTCTTCTTACTCTCAAATCTTTCTTCTTTCATCACACCTCTGTACCGTCTCTACCTTTGAAACTTTGGCCGAAAACCATTTTCAATTGGGTTGCTTTTGTGAAAGTCGAATACCTCTTCTCTCTGCCAAATCTTTTCTTGTCTCTTAGTCATCTTTTTAAATCCCTGTGATTACTCGGTTGGTTTGATTGAGCAAGTTCGGTGCCTCTCTTCTAGTGGTAAGTATACTGCATGATGACTGTTAACCGTGTTCTCTTATTATGTTCTCTAGCCGATATCACTTTTTCATAGTTCTCTATATTTATCGAGTGGTGACTCCTTCTATGTTGTATGTTCGCAAGATTTAGTTATCACTGAGGAACAAAGGGTGCAGAGCATTATTGGGCCATCGGAACCCTGTTTTCCAATGCTTGGGTAAGCTGATTACTCCTTATCTTCTTAAGTGTGTTGTCTTTAGGGGCAGTAGATTACTTTTATTTAGTTTTATCTATTAAACGGTCGTGTGTACAGTTAAGGGCCGAGTTTCGCAAGATCAACCCTAACTAATCTAGACATCGTTGGCCACTCTCTCTTCGATCAAGGTAAGTAGAAGAGTTGGATTAAGAGTAGTTGTTGCATTGGAATGTAGTGGAGACTAACTAAAGGTTGGTTTGATTGTAGGCCTTGGACTTGTAGGGGATTCTGTCACTTCCACAAATCAAGGTCTGTAACCGTACACCCCTCTTTTCCTATTCAAAAGCCGAAAAGAGGGTATACCCACCACACTACGTAATCATCGAATAAGCAGATAAACCGAAACTTCGGCTTATACGACTGTGCAAGTGCGCGAACGCTTGCAAGGTCAATTGAGTTACTAAACCCGGGCGACAGACTGTAAGGGCCACCGCGAACGCCCTCGTGGGCTTGAGCCATGGTGGCATTTGGGCCGAGTGTGCGCCCATTCCACCGTTCATTCCGAATGAGTTATCTGAATCTCACGAGGAGACTGTAGACCCTTAAGGGGGTCATTATCTGTATCGAGACTATGAAATCCGTTACATGACCGAAATACCCCTAAAGGGGCGTAATTATTATTTTGCCCCTGACTGATTAGTAATCCCAATGTTGAAAGTGGTAGGTTAAATGATATGCATGCACATTTTGTTTATGACACGACATCTGCATGGGGTTGGGCTTGTGTTATGGAGGAAGTACTGTACTGGTGACTTTGTCACATATATATACTGGTGGCTTGCCACACTCACTGTTACAACAGCTATGCTGCTTATTATTACTACTGGCAGCTTTGCTGTGATATTGGTGTGCTGGTTGGATGGGTCGATTGATATCCCCACAGGTGTGCTGGTTGGTACAGGTGGTGTGCTGGATGGTTATGGTATGGGTTGCATTTCGTACTGTGTTGATATTGAATAGGGCTTGCCCGATCATCTTGAAAAGGGTTTCACCAGGGATCGCACCGATACTTGTTGACCATTGTCTGCTTTGATGTTGGGCTTTCACACTGAGTTTTTGTAAACTCATCCCGTTTCTTACTGTGCAGGTAATCCCTGAGCTTAGATGGTTTGGAGCCGCGAGGGACTTGGAGATGGCCACACATCCGTTTATGTTACTTTTAAATTGCAACTAGATTTCGTTGGGTTTTTAAGTTATGTAATAAGGCCATTGGTAGATTTTAACTTTAAAATTTTGGATTGTGTTTTCTTAAACTATACTGGTAGCTTAGGAAAACACGGGTTTTACAAAAGGGCATGTTTTTGGAACATGAGCATCCAACAACACAGTTTTTTTTAAAATAAAAAGAATACAATAACAATAAAAACTTTTGTGGTTTTAAACGAGGTAATGAGCCTAAGGCAAACAAGTTGGTAAGTGTTTTAATGAAGACTATGGGTGTTTAATTGCAAAGGAATTTAAGCTCTTTAAAAGTTTTTCACTCAAAAGATCAGTTTTACGATAAGTTGGTCTGATGTGACGCACCAGATTTGGCTGTAACATCTAGGCCGGGTTTGGGGCGTTACAGTACATGCCAAAACTAAAAAGAACCAAACACCAACACTTGAGATCAGGATTTTCGCTAGATGCTGAATCTTTGATTAAATCGCTAGGTACTTAACCTGCGCACGAGAAAAACAAAATTGTACGTTGAGTATAGCTCAGTAGAATTTCTACAATCTGAACACTAAAAGCAAAATAAAATACATTAAAATGTTCAAATTAAGCCTAGATGATGCTAAGCTAATATCAATTCAAATGTACAAATCCAAATAAACCTTATTTTACCATATATATTTTTTTTAATGACAATACATCACAAATTCAATTAATACATTTCCATTTTCCATTTTGGTTTCCTATACATATTTCATTTCATAACATTTGCTATTTCAATAGCATTTCCAATTCAACAACATTTTCCATTTCAAAATCGATAACTCAAATTTACCATTTATTTTCCCTATTTACATGACTCGAACCAGGACGAATACACAAATCCAACCAACACATTTGTTTGGCACCCAGTGGATCGTTGGATAAATCCAAAGTAAGAAAATTGCCCAGCGCTATAAATAAATTTTACACCCAATGTCTCATTGGTGAAACTAAAGTAAATTGGCACCCAGTGCCTCATCGACTCGTAGTTGAAGTAACGCTAAACTCTTTCTATCCTATAGCTTGCCATCTATATCCGACTCAGCCCAAACAATTTCATTTCATGTTTCGATACCAAACAATGTTCAAATTCACATTTATTCACAATATTATACATTTATTCAACTTAATAACAACTATAATTATCTCAACACATATATCTAATTCATACATTTATAAAAATACATATATCTCAAATGTGTATAATCGAGTTCTTATAATCATAAATTGATTCAAATCAACCCAATTGAACATGAATGTCACCTCAAATACTTACCATGAGCAAACAAATCAACACCTAGCAAAATGTAAATTAGTTCGGACTATAGAAACACAAACCGAAAACTTTGAGCTATTCATTGACGGTTTTGTCTTTTCCATTATTTTTCAAAGAATTCGGGCCGATGTTAGCAACGAATTAAAATAAAGAACACATTTCATCAATGCACAATCAATTTCACATTCAATTGCTAATTTATGCAACTTTTACAATTTATTCAATTTAGTCCCTTAAACCAAGACAAACATAACTTTCATAATTAACCTTAAATTTTCATACCAATTTCACTCATAGCCTAATTTAACTCCCTATTTTTCATTTCTACCTCAAAATTTTTATATCTTTGCTATTTGGTCCCTTTTGCACAAATTAATAAATTAAATTTATAATTTAGTCCTTTTTTCACTTTTAACCTAAAAATCTATCTAATTAGTCCCTAAAACTTTAACTATTGAACAATGGCAACATCTTCAATTTTGAAAAAAAATAAAAAAAATACTATATGAGTTAACTAACTCGTTTTTTCGGGGTTCCAAAAACCTAAACATTACGAGAAAAGGATGAAATTGAGCATACCAACTTTGAGCTTGAAATTCTGAAACCCAACTGTGCGTTCCCCTTTTTCTTTCTATACTTCGAAATGCCAAGGAAATGAAGAGAATTTTTTTTCTCTTTCCATGCACTATGGTTATTAGTTGTCATATATTTTATTTTACTTTAAACACTATTATAACTAATTATTATAATATAATATATATGATACATATACAACAAAACCATAAGCAGCCATCATTAAAAATATGACTAATGGTCTATTTATTTTATTAGTCCTAGATATTCAATTCTATTTGTAATTCCTTTATAAATATTACTTTATTCACTTACGTGATTTTGTCCCTGTTCTCCAATTAAACACTGTTTCGGTTAAACTACCTATCCAAAATTCAATTCACTTCCAACATAATTTTGTAAATATTTAATAAAAATATTTACATGTCTAGTTTATAGAAACGAGGTCCTGAAACCACAATTTCCTACACTACTAACTTTCGGGTCATTACAAGACATGGCAGTAGCTGCTTAACAACTGATGCTACTCAACAATGATGATTACAGTAGTAGCACCAACAATAACGGCTAGTGAAATCTAAGAATCAAATAAAAGCATCCCTTAAACCAACCCAAAGAAGTTTCAAATTTGAAGATCCAAGAAATGACGTCATTAGAAGATCTAAGAAACAAAAGCAAAATCAGAGCAAGAACGACGAAGGGTATTCTTCTATGCCATGGAATCCACTAACTTCGAGTCTCATGGAAGCTTAAGAATTTGGGGAAATGATGGAGTACGTTGACGAAGTTAATTTTGTGCTTGATGGGTTAGAGAAAGGCCAACTAGTGAGGATTAGAAGAGTGAGTCTCTTGTCTATACTTTCAATTTGCGCCATTTCCCAGCAGAGGAGACTGTTGTGAACTCATGGGTATGTTGAAATTCTTGATGGGATTTTGGTTTTTAGGTTCTTTTGATGAAATCCCAACATTTTTAATCAAAACTCCCTCATCCAATCCTTCAATAGTTTCTTTTATCTTCTTCACACCTTCACCAAGATCGCCAATAAAGTCTACAACAACTACCTTGATCTAAATCTTGGCATACTTGACATATTTTTTTAATATTTTTACCAAGTCTATGAAAATTGATCTAGACCATTTCAAAAAAGCAAATGAAAAGGGGGACTTTAGTGTGATTAGACGGTGAGAAAGTGAGGGAAATTTTTTTTGGTAGGGGTTTGAAGGAAAAAATGAAAAAAATGAATCAGATAGAAGGGAAAAAAATGAAGAGGTCAAGTAGAGATGGCGAAAGGAAAAAAGGAAAAAAAAAAAGAAAAAAAGAGAGTTGCAACAGGTAGAAGAAGATGATGGGGAAAGGAAAAAGTAAAGAAAAAAATAAATGAAAGGAATTTTAAAAATATAAAATGAAATGGAAAATAATTAAAGGGGAGCAACTTTTTAGGTCAAAGAGAGTGAGATGTGGCAATACGTGAGTGGTTAGTGCTACCATGTCAGCAAAAAATTAACGTCATTAGCTTCAGGTATCAAACTAGTTTGGGTACCAATGTAGGGAAAAAAACCATAAGTACCAACCTAGGAGAAGTGAACAAGTTTGGGTACTGATTTTATATTTAACCCTAATTATTATAATATAGAATATTAATAAAGGATATAGTATTACATGATGCTATAATGTTTAATCATTGATGCATATATATAAACTATTGATATATTGTATTCTATATAATATGATATAGCCTTATATAATATAGTTAGAGGACTAACTTTCAAATGTAAGAAAAGTATAGGGACTTAGAGCATATTTCAATCAAGATAATAATACATAATAAATAATATATTGTGTACTAGGCTACTATTACAACATGTAATATGATATTATATAATGAAATAATATATTTTATAAATATTAATATATAATTAATATATTATATATTATAATAAAAGATATAGTATCAATATTTATAATTTGGTATATTAAAATACTTGTTTATAATTATAACTAGAAATAAATAAAATATTATTAGAAATTTCATATCTTAATAAAATATTGTTTTATTAAATTAGATTTTGCATGGGGCTTTAACTTTTACGAGTTGTAGTTGGCTATTGGGTTTATTTTTCTTTTTAGACTTGAGATTTGGTCTATAATTAGTTTATCTTGAGTTTAGGTAATAATGGGCATATTATTTGGGCTTGGGCTTAGCATAATATTTTTTATTAGAGTAAGATTATTAGATTTATAAATTTAATAAGAAAGATAAAAATATTCAATCCTCAATATAATATAATAATGAAAAATGAAAGATATTTTCATTAATTCATATTGTAACACCCCATGCCCGACTTGATCACCGGGTCTGAGCTACATGATGCAACATTCATTGCCAAAGTAAACTCAGACAATTATACACCATAAAATCATTTACACATGCAATTAAGTGTAATTTACATTCATACTATGCAATGTATTCACTTTTGGGTCCCATACGAGCTTACAAAAGATCTTTTGCTAACCCGATGTTGAATTTAGACCAAATTGTAAAGTTTTCAAAATCTCGGGTTGATGTCATGAAATCATGATTTCCACGTCGAGACATTGCCAACTTAGTGAGTTACATCACAACTTCAAGCATCTTGACATCACGATGTCACTCACTATCGACCTATGTCATGATGTTGAGGACTCAAGGTTGTTATGTTGCCCCTTTTTTGGCAAAAATCCCATTTGGTACCAATTCACTTGTTTTCAAACCAATACCTAAGGCCTTGTTTGGTTCACATGAATGACTTGGCCATTCCTCCCTTATTCAATACAATAAAACTATTCAGGGATTTGGTTGGCTGTAAAACTGTTCCATTGAATAGCCATAATAGCTTGATTCCTCAAAATCACTGAATAGCAATTCAATGCTATCTCTAATGAATGGCTATTTAACACATCTAGTAATGTAAAAAATTATTTTTTTTCCTTTTCTACCCATCTCACATCCTCTTGAAACACCCATCTGAGATTTTTTGAACAAATATCAAAGATTATCGTATGAGTATGAAATTTCTATATTTTATTTAAAATTTCCCTTCTTACTTTCTATTTACCCTTACCATTCTCCTTAAGTTAAACCCTAAATAAATATACCTGTGTAGAACTATTTTGAGTGAGCAAGAAGAAGAGGGGTTTGAAAAAACAGCAACAGCCATGGCGAATAAGATCAGCGTAATAAAGAAAGTCTTGATTCCAGGTTTAATCAAACCCTCAAGAATGTCCAAGGGTACCTCTTTCTAATTGTTCCAATTTCCCATTACTTTTCTTCCTCTATTTTCCTTTTGGTTTCTCAATGTTGATTTTGGATTATTCTTTTTTTTATTGGATTTAGAGAAATACCTTCTAATCTTTCGAATTTTAGTTTTGATCTAAATTCCCGTGGAATAATTTTTCCTTTTTAGGGGGAAATTTTGATTTCGAAAAAATTTTCAATTAATTTTATTGGGTTTAATTTGTTGTGATTTGCACTTAGATTGAAAGCGCCTTTTGGGAATTAAAGCCAGATCTCACAAGTTCTACTTAATGGCATAACTTAGTTTCTCTTTCTTTTGGAAGATGATCCTTTCATCTTTGTGCTTAGATCATAGTATTTATCTATTTTCCCCTAAAAACGTCTGATATTTTGGTTTATGTTGTAATTTGATCATGGCATTGTTCTTGGGGAATCATAGGCATAAACGGGTTCAAAAAAGGGTTACTCCTTGTCTTTTAGCTTTGTTTTTCCTGATAATAAAAATGATAGTTACTAAACATGGGGAGTTCATAAAGGTTCTGGAACAAAAATGTTACAGTTTGTTTACCTATGCTTATGAATGATAATATTGCTAAGCTTGGATTTCTTAACTTAAATTAGTTGAAATGCTAACATGGGTTGCGGAGTTGTTTTCTTAATGTGAATTGGCTGAAGATCAATGCTAACATGGGTTGCAATGTTGTTTTTCTTTATGCAAATCGCTCTTTCTCTATTAAGAATTCAATTTGAAAAAATTTCCTCTACAGTAAAGTTCCCTTGTAACATCCTAAAAATCGGGGGTTAGTAGAATTAGGTTTGGGAATCAAGAGTGAGTGGTCATGCCTTAATTTGTAAGATTATCTATGCACTTTTAGGAAATAAATGAGGTATTGGTTTGTTGGTTAAGTGTTATTGAAATGTTCCTTGAAACCCAAGTTCAAATTCCTTCTTTCTTACCATTTCTATTATTTTGCAAATTTTGCCTCAAACCCTAGTATGTGACATGCCTTATTTTTAAATAAATATTGCAAAATTATTTCAAGAATGAGGAAAAATCCTAATGGTTAAAAGAAATATGAGAAAGCATGGAAATTAAATGAGGTCTCAACTTCAAATCATTTCCCTTGTGAAATACTTTAATTTTTGGCAAAAATCCCTTGTTTTTAATGTGTGTACCACCCAAGCCTTGTAACCCTAGCTATAAATGTTAAATTTTCACAAATAATCAGCCTTGAATCCTCCTCCTCATTGCCCTATCCATTCATCTTCTCCTCTCCCTCTCTTTGATTTTATTTTTTTCCTTTCCTCCATTAAGGTCGTTGCCTACATCTCACATTTTGCCATTTCTTTCCTTTCCTTCATTAATGTCGTCCCCTAGACCTCATATTTTACCATTTCTTTATTATTTTTACATCAATGTTGTGTACCATCTCCTTTTCTATGTTGCTTCCATTTATCCTCATCTAAATCAGCCCCAAATCTAAAATCTTGAACCTCAAGATTGATCCCGAACATTGCCAACAAAGTTTCATTTATGTTTCTCTCAACTAGCTGAGGTAAGATCTATTTGTTCTTTAATTTCTTGATTAATCTTTTAAATTAAAAAAAAATTTCTAGATCTGGAATTTTCTGGATTTTAAATTATTTCAAATGTATTTTTCAAGATTTTAATGAGATCTCAAACCATTTTAAAATTCATTGCCAATTTTGGCCACCATGGGTGGTCGTGCGTGTGCCTATGTGCAAGAAAGGGGCTGTTTTGTTTCTTGGGTCTTGCCCATATTTTTCCAACATTAAGTTGTTTTCTTTAATCCTCCTAATCAGCCTTTAATCACATGTTAATTAGGGAGAGGCGTTCTTGATCAATTCACCAATCAGATCCTACAAATCGTGAAGCGTAAGTGCAAGTAAGGATAACTAGTTTGTTATTTCGACATAGATTTTGGGTAAAGGTTATGAATTGTTTAAATTAAGAAATCTAGTCATTAATTAGCTACTGGATTTCTATTTTATTATTTAATAAGGTGCTGACCCAAATACCCCAAATCATTCGTAAAGGCGAAGAACAATTGTACGTACGGTTTGCATCGATACAGTATAAGGAATCTAACTAGTTCGAATTCATAAAATAGTAATAATTTTAATGATTGGTTTGAAATCATAAGTGGGTGTTTGGGGGCTGGTTTAGTGGTAAATTGATTGAATTTATACTAAATTTTGGTTTAAGTTTGTTTAAGGAATTATTAAGGAAAATTGGAAGACTCGCTAGTGTGTTACGAGGAAGCGAAAAATAAAGTGTAGGTACTAAACTCATAAAATTGTTTAAAAATGTTAAATATCATGTTATCTTTGAAAAATTAGGTTACTGATTGGATTGGATTAACAGCCAAATTATTGATTTCGTGAGTGGCCAAACTAGGTATGTTTCGAGCCTTAAAAGATTGACATGTTGGCAAATTTGCTAGTTTGATAATATGAATATTTGATTGAGTTTGTAATTGCATATTAGAGTTATGAGATATGAGAATGTTTGACTGAATGATATAATGTGTTAAGATATTAAGCTTATTTATGTTTTAAACGCATGAAATATTTGTTATATTGTGTACTGAAAAGTGTGCTATTCATGCATAAAGAAAACCTGTAAAGTATTTGAAATTGAACAATATTGATTGATACCAACACAATGGTAGTTTGAAAGATTGGAACACTATTTCCATTTACTTAGAGTATGTGATTATTGAAGACATTTTGAGCATGTCAAATGATGTGAAACATTTTAAGATATGATTATGTATGAGATTGTGTGACATATTTCATATGCATTGGGTTGGGATTTTGTGGTTGACGGAGGAGTTTCATGGAGTATCGACGGCATATTAGGTCTGAATTATTCGTAGTCAGTGCACTGCACCTGAAGTAACGAGGGGAAAGTAATTTATCGCATTTTTACTGGTAGGATTTTTTGCATATTGTTATCAGTGGTTTTAACCACAATGGGCTTAAGCCCACAATGTTTTGGAGTTTGGATGACGAGTTCTGGGGAACTCGTGGTGTGTATCAAATGGTATGGGTAGGAACCTTTTTTGCATTGCATCATGCTCATGACATATTTGAATGTTATTGATTTATGATATGCGTTGTATTGAATGGTATTGAATTTAATGATTGTTACTCGAATGAATGATCTCCCATGCTCATACACCATTCGACATCAATTTGATAATGGCTTGTAATGGTACGAAATTCCTATGATCTTTTATTTTTTTCTATTAAAGCTAATCTGTTTCACTGTATTCGATATTTATGTTTGTTTAAAAAATTGTTCAACTCACACTGAGCTTTTCATAAGCTCATCCCTAATAGTGTTTAACTTTCCAGGTAAACCTCAAAATTAGGATTGAACTTGGCATTTGGAGAATCTCCTTAGACCTAGGATTATTTTTAATAAGTATTAATTAGTCTCTATTGGTTTTGGCTTGTAATTTTTAAGTATTTCTGGTCTGTGGCTTGGTAATTTTTCATTTGGGGATTTTTGCATGCATAGATTACTCAAGCATAATAACCAGATAATGCATCATATCGGGCTTAAGTAAAATTTTACATTATTCTATGATTTTTGTTGTATTGAAAATGAATCATTTTTGTAAAATAAATTGATAAGGCAACTAAGTTTTCAAAATGACTTGAAAAATGGTTTTTCCACTGTATTAGTTTGACATTGAGTTATTTTTTTTTTAAAGAAGAGCGACAAGCAAACAGTGTTTTCTAAAACAACACTATCAATAATAAAATGAATCCTAAGTATACACGACCTACTGAATGAATGATTTTAAACTAACTCGAAGTACAACTATAGTTTTCTCTAAATGAGTTTATTTAAGGTCTTTAAAAGTAACATAAGTTAGCTTAGCCATTTTAGTGGCTACCGTAGCCTTCTCAATCTAACCATAACGTTTAGGCTGAATTTGGGAGGTTACATCCCTTGTCGTGTTATATAACCTTTATTACCTTGCCTATGTGGATTAGGAAATTTATGGTGGTTTTTATTATCTTAAAGTGTAAAAGCAAATGCTAGGATTACATGTTAATAAAATCTTTGCTTCATGCACTTGCTTACTCCATATTTATTACTAATGATAATTTTTTTTATGCCTCTTTTAAGGTTTTTTAAGGGTCATAGTATTCCAGGTAAAAATATTATTGACAAGAAGGTCAGCTATAGTTGATGATTTAGGTTCACAAGAATGATCTTCCAGTTATCAAAGAAGCTTCACATAGAAAGATGCTGGTACAAGTGATGACATGGACAAATTTGTGGAGGTGAGGTTTAGAGTGACTGTAGTATATTTCTATTACAAAAATACGTAAAAATAATTTAGTCTTGTACTAGTGTGACTTTAGACTTCTTTAAAAGTCCCTTATTTTAGTAACTGAAAAGCATTCCTTTCATTTAAAGAGGGGTTAGAAACACAAATAATTCCGATGGTAATACAACTATTAATAAGTTAACATATTCAACATCAAAGAATAAGGTTTTTTAATGTAAAGTGATTATCTTTTGTTAATTGTTGCCACCTTTGATATTATAGGCTTTGTAGAATGTTTCATATAAAAAATTCTCTTACAATTCACTGGATTGTGCTTTTAAAGCTTTATAACATTTTAATTGTTGCATTCCTAGTGTAATGAGTTGTTTCTATTTCATGATGCCAAGGTACTAGGCTTTGCTTTTAGTATCAATGTATCGTTTTAGGAGGCGTTTAGTATTGGGTTTTAGTTTGTCCCAAATGCATTTTCTTAAGGGTGTTATATTTCTTTATTGTATGATCTTGGTGGCTTTCATTTCCTATTAATGGAATCAATGAAGCAACAGTTTAGAGCGAAAGAATCTGCATATCTCATATTTGATATCCAGGGTTAACCAATTTGTCATCGGATGGATAGATTGTATTTATTAAATAAGTTTTGGTTTCTCTTTTGAAATTTTATGAACTAAAAATAGGGATATGCACCACCTAATATAGATAAAAGGGAGGGATTGTTATGGAGGAAACACTTTGAGTATCTTGATTGTGTTGCTTAATTTTTCGATCCATCGATAATGATTTTTTTTTCTGAAACAAACACATTATTATTGATCTTGGCACTGATAATAACAACAAGATTATTTGGGCTCTCAAGGAAATACAAGAGTTCATAGACATCATTGAGACAAAGTACCGCTACTGAGCATTATTGCAACCAGTAGTTGATAAGTGTAACACCCCAAACCTGGCCTAGACGTTATGGCCAAATCTGGCGATGTCACATGAAAGTGTTTTTGGAAACGTATTGACCTAAAAACCATTCCAATTATTATCGTTTACTTAGTTCAGGAAAACATGGATTAATTGATTAACTTTAAAACATTTCATTTACGCGGAAGCTTTTATTAAAGTTCGTCTTTAAGTCTATCGTCCTTTTAATTAAAACTAGGTTTAGACCAAAATCCCTTAACAGTTTAAAAATCCAATTAATGTCCAATAGTCCATATAGTCCCCATATTACATCAAACACTCTAGAAAATATTTAAGAAATAAATACCAAAACTGAGTTTAAAATAGTCCACATATGTGTGGTTACCTTCGAGTCCTCTGCCACCCCGATTTGTCAAGACGGGGGATTACCTATACAGATGAAATAGAAAAGGTGAGTTTTCGTAACTTAGTGTGTAATCCCCACAGAAAACATACATGCAGGCATATAACAGAATACAGTCATATACAGTGCGAGTGTGAGCCCATTACAGAATCAATCTAGGCCTTAGCCCATTCAGATACAGTATGCAGATACAGTCAATCAAAATCCTACCCACCAGCCTCTACACACCATCTTCGTCTAGCCCTACACACCATGTGGGGATAAAATCAACCCACCCATCCCTATGCACCATGCTGTACCGAGATGTGGCACATAATCAGATAATTGTAGCTAAGCTACCAGATATCAGGCGTAAGAGCCTTCTAGAATACTTCCTCCAAAACATCAACCCAACCCCGATGTAATGCAACATACAATACATGGCATACAGATGTGCAATTAACAGATCATGCTTACAAATCGATATATATGCTAAGAGTGACATGCTAAAGTCCATATATCACATAGTCAGATCATGAAATCAGGGGTCAAGTAACTCTTACCGACCCTACAGTATGTCCCAGTCGACTTGGGCGACCTAAGCAACCTTACAGAGTATCTCAGAAAAATGGGCTCACATGCCCATGTGGCTTGCTTGTGTAGGCCACACGAGCAAATTGGCCTTGGCAGTGTGGATCACATGGCCTGGCTTAGAATCCCACATGCCGTGTGGTTCACCCGTATGGGCCGACACGCCCGTGTGGCCCTTACGGCCCAATTGGTCGAGCCCATGTCTCACACACAGCCTTGTCATCCATCACACGACTGTTTCATGCGCCCATGTCATACACGTACAGCCTGTCTCGTCATTCACATACCCGTGTTTAGTCACACTGCCTACCACACAAGCTACTACACGTCTATGTGGCATCGACAGTAGGCATTTTCAGCTTTTCATGGGGACTCATTTTTAGTGTTTCTGGTACACACCTGGTTTTGATTGAGGCTAAAATGATCCCTGAGCCTTCCAAGACCTATATTTCACCAATTTCCAGTCAATAAATCATTTAACAATTGAACTAAATCGAACTGAAAGGAGATTACTCATCCAAAGAGTGACTAAAACTTACCCCAACATTTTGAGTCAGTTGTTACGCAACAATACAGCGAAAGCCTTACTCCCTACGATACGATGCTACCAAAACCCAAAAACTAGACTCATAAAAGTGATAACAATCATCTAAGAATGATGCCAACCGAAAATATTACTTACCACACCCGTGATATACGTAAAAGATACTGAATGAAAGTAAAAAGGAAGGGAAACTTCAAAGGAAAAATCAACAACAAATTAGGAAGGGAAAACAACAGAGAAAGCAAAAGAAAAGAGGGATTTTGGGAAAAGAGAGAAAAACAAAAATAGAACTCTATCAAAATTTTTACCCAACTACCCACTACTACCCAATCTCAACTTCTTCAGTATTTCAAAACCACTAAATTCCTTTGCAGAATCGAGCAAAAATATAAACTCCCTTGCTCATGAAAAGATTTGAACTCCAGTCCTCCAAAACACCAACACACATATTAACCACCAGACCAGCAGGCCCATTCTGTTATGAAATTACAAATAATTTAATATAAGTCTGCTAACTAGAAGTTAAGACTTAATTCAGGAAAAAGCCAAAATTTGCCAAATGCAAGGCTTGAACTTATAACCTCTCACCCACACCCAGAGCACTTAACTACTGAAACATATACACATTTGTGTCAGAAACTCAAAAAAAACAAATTTATCAAATTTGGGGAGTTACAACTCTACCCTCTAAAAGAAAATTTCAGCCTCAAAATTTACCTGATCAAAATAGGTGAAGATACTGCTGACGTATTGCATCTTCAGTCTCCCACGTGGCCTCTTCAGTGCTATAATTCTACCACAGCACATTTACTAAGAGGATAGATTTCCTTCATATTACTTTAATGCCGTAGTCTAGAATCTCAACCAGCTTCTCCTCAAATTTTAGGTCTGGCCTAACCTCAAATTTCTCCTCAGGAACTATATACGTGGGATCAGGGCGGTAGCATCTCAACATCGAGAGGCGAAACACATCGTGAATGCAGTCTAACTCTGGAGGAAGCTTTAACTAATAAGTCACCAGTCCCACACATTTCAGAATGTGGTAAGGTCTAATACATTGAGGGCTTAGCTTTCCTTTACGACCGAACCTCAGGACCCTTTTTTCATGGTAAGACCTTGAAAAAAACTAAGTCCTCCATAGAAAACTCTATATCCTTCCTCTTCAAATCCGCATAGGACTTCTGCCTATCAAAAACTGCCTTCAGGTGATCCCTGATCAATCTAACCTTATCTTCTAATTCAAAAACCAATTCAAGACACAGAACACGTCGCTCACCCAATTCAGTCCAGCATAAGGGAGTGTGACACTTACGACCATACAGTGCTTTGTAAGGTGCCATCTGTATACTAGACTAGTAGCTGCTATTGTAAGTGAACTCTGCTAATGGCAAGTACTCTTCCCAATTACCTCAAAAGTCAATAATACAGCCCCTCAACATGTCCTCCAGTATCTGAATCACCCTCTCCTACTCACCATTTGTCTGAGGATGGAAAGCAGTACTAAAGTCTAATCTTGAACCCAGAGCCTTATAAAGTTTCTTCCAGAACCAAAACGTGAAACGAGGATTACTATCAGAGATGATCGAGAAGGGACCCTATGCAACCTCACTATTTCAAAAATATAGAGCTTGGGCAACTTTTGCATAGAAAAGTTTGTTCTGACCAGGATGAAGTGCGCGAACTTGGTCAATTGATCCACGATAACCTAGACAGAATCCTTCTTAGTTAGTGTTAGAGGCAACCCACTAACGAATCCCATCGTTACTCGCTCCCATTTCCACATCGATATCTTAACGGGCTGCAGCAAACCCTAAGGTAATTGATGCTTAGCCTTAACCTGCTAAAAAGTCAAACAGTGAGCCACGAAGTCGGTAACCTATAATATCCTGAATTAGGGCCTAATCAGAATAGTGGTTTTGTGACCACAAATCTGAGATAGAAATAATTATTTTATAATTATTTTGAGGTTTATGATATGATTGCATGATTGTGTGAAAATTTCGTGACGAAATTCTATGCATAAAGTGCTTAAGTTGAGATTAGGGATTAAATCGAATAATTTGCTAAACTTGCATTCTAGAAGTTTTTAGTATGAAATTGTCTTGGAATATTAATGAGGAGGTCTTAAATAGAAATTTTACCAATATCTAAGTTTATGGACAAAAATTGGACATGGATGGAATTTTTGAAAGTTTAGTAAGGAAGGGCATTTTGGTCATTTGTATATTAAATGAAATAAAATGGGAAAAATAACACAAAATGATCATCTTCTCCATATGTTGCTGCTGAATTTTGCTGTCCACCATAGCTAGGGTTTCAACACTCTTAAGCCTTGATTGTAAGTGATTTCTATGCCAGTTTTTAATGTTCTTTACATTTTTGAAATCCCGATAGCTCGATTGAGCTTATGCTAGCAATAATTCAACCTAGGGTTCGTATTTGGAAAAATAACCATAGGTGAAATTGTGTATTTTGGTGTTTTATGATAGAATATGAGCTTTTAAATTATGTTAGACAACTTGTGCTACTCGGTTTTAAGTGAAAATGAGTAAAAGGGCTTAATCGATAAAAATACCTAATAGTCATAAGTGCATGTTAGAGTGTGAATTTGATGTTGCCATAGAAGGGGAAAATGATCAGCATGTCATAAAACATAAGAAAATAGGATGAAGTTTAATTTACGAGCATTGGGGAAAAAGTGCAAATATGTGAAAGTTTAGGGGCAAAAATGTAATTTTTCCAAAGTTCATATTAGGGTCTGTTTTGATGAATGTATGTATTAAATAAGATTAATTTGGTATTATATATCAAGAGAAATGAGATTCAAGTCGTGATCGAGGGGAAAACAAAGTTTACGAGGAATAGGCTCGATTGCTAATATTTTGTATCGAGGTAAGTTCATGTGTAAATGGGGTAACATAATTGTCAATTTAAGTAATATAATGTTATTTATATGATATGATGATTAATATCATGAAATATTATGCTTTGTGGTTATTATTGAGCAATATGCAAATTATGTGTGTTACTTGGTAAATATGAATTGCTACCGAGTATCGGTTTCAATATTCCATGGAAGATGGCAAAGTGATCGAGGAAAAAGCGCGTTTGAACCTTGGGAATAGATTAGAATACAAGTGACATGTCACTAGGATATTTGAGTTCCGAACTCGTTGAGTTGAGTCCGAGTTCGTGAGATGTAACTAGGCATCCGAGCTCGTTGAGTTGAGTCTGAGTTCACTTATGGACGGGTTATATGGTAGCTTGGCTACATAAGTTCTGCAGGCTATTGAGTTTGTCTAGCTTCGGGTATGACATTTACGTTCATGAAATCTGTGTATTCAAATTATATTCCGATGTGTTCAACGGGTGAATCTTAAGTTTATAAGAAGAATGCCTAAAACGAAGGTGACATGTTGGTAAGTGTGCTGAATGAGAAAATTTGACAGGTATGTGCTTAAACCCTCAGGTTGAGAACTTGGTATGAGGAAATCGTAGTAAGATATTAAATGCAAATGTAACATGAATGTCTTGGTGTTGTTTATGCAAATGATGTTTTATGTTGAATTGCATGATTATGTTACTTGCTATTTGCACGTGAACTTACTAAGCATTTATGCTTACTCCCTCCTTTTCATTCATTGTAGTTTTGACAAGCCGACTTGAGAATCGGGAAAGGTTGAAGGCGCGTTCACACTATCGAAAGACCTAATTTGGTAAAATGGCTTGTACATTTTAATTTTGGCATGTATAGCAATATACTCACTTTATATAAATGATCTCATGATATGGTTATGGTTTGGTAAGAAAAGGGTTTGTAAATGATTAGCCATTGGAATGGCCAATCTAAATCATATTTGATGTCATGTATGTTTAAAATGCTATTTAGTCCATGAAAATCTATAGTAAAGTGAAATTAGCTGTAAAACAGAATTTCACAGCAGCAGTGATGTGAGTTTGAAAAATCACTAAAAATAGTAGAGATATAATTAGATGATGAATAAAATATGGAATTTAAATATTATGAGTCTATTTTCATATGGATGGAACAAAACAGGTATCTGAGTTATATTTTATGAGATATTTAAATTTTTGTGAAACAGGGCCAGAGCGATTTCTGGATCCCCTGTTCTGACTTTGGAAATTCACAAAAAAATTTAAAAAGATAATTATAAGTCATACTTTATATGTACAGATTCCTTATTAAGTATAGTTTTAAGAGAAATAAACAGAATAGTTATTGAAACTCTGTACAGGGAGATATCTAATTCGTAATTCACAGGGGTCAGAGCAGTCGAACCCTGTAATAGGGGAGACTTTAACTAATAAACTGTACTAATTGGCCTGACCAAAAATTCTAGAAAAAAATTAGTAGATATATATATGAGTCTAGTTTCAGGAAAAATTTATGGAATTTGATTTCAAGTTTTAGAACTCGAGATATGAATTTTTAAGCAATTGTGATGCAGTTAGCCAGTTTGTCTAGAAATTCTAAAATAAATTGTTTAAGTTGTTTAATTAATGAATTAAGTTTAGTAACACCTCGAGCTCAACTCTAGCGACAGTCTCAGGCGTGAGGGTGTTACAACCACTCATTTCAACCCTAGCCAGCAATATAAATCTCGCAGATCTTGATTCATTTTATTTTCGCCGGGATGCATAGCATAAGGGCTACTAATAAGGGCTACTATGCGCCTCCCTCAGAATCGACTGTCTCAAGTCCTCATTATTCGGTACACAAATCTGACCGCAGAAACACAATACCCCATCCTCATTAATCCCAAATTCCATAGTAACACCACTTTCAACCTGCCGAAAACACAACTCAAGAGATTTATCCCCCATTTGTTTATCTCTGATATGATCAATCCATGTCGGTTTCACTTGAAGTTCTGCCAATAGACTCCTATCGTCAAATAAACTAAGTCGAAAGAAAATTACTCTCAGATCAGTTATAGCCCTATAGCTTAATGCATCAGCCACCGCATTGGCCTTACCAAGATGATACTTGATGGTGCAGTCATAATCCTTAAGCAGCTCAACCCATCTACACTGCCTAAGATTTAACTCATTCTGGGTGAGGAGATATTTGAGGCTCTTATGATCAGTGTAAATAGTAAACTTCTCACAATACAGATAGTGCCTCCAAATTTTCAAAGCAAAAACTACTGCTACCAATTCTAGGTCATGCGTCAGATAGTTAGACTCATGAGTCTTAAGCTGTCGAGGTGCATAAGCAACTACCTTTCCGTCTTGTATCAGAACACAACCCAGACCACATGCGACACATCACTGTAAACCACGAAGTTCCTACCAGACTCAGGTTATATCAAAACAGGAGCTTGAGTTAGAACAGTCTTAAGCTTATCAAAACTCTCCTGTTGTGCATTAGTCCAAATGAAAGGAACTCCCTTACACAGAAGTTTAGTTATCGGCGCGACGATCAAGGAAATCCACTTTACGAATCACTGATAATATCCTGCCAGCCCCAGAAAATTACAGATTTCATACACAGTCTTCGACTATTTCCAACTCAACACAGCCTCAATCTTACGAGGATCCACATGAATCCCCTCAGCCGAAACCATATGTCCCAAAAAGGTCACTTCTCGGAGCCAGAATTCACACTTATTGAGCTACGCAAATAACAATTTGTCACGGAGAGTCTGTAGAACCACTCTGAGATGCTCATCATGCTCACCCTCTATTTTAGAATACACCAAAATGTCGTCGATAAATACCACCACAAATTGGTCCAGATAAGGATAAAACACAGGGTTTATCAAGTCCATAAATGCTACTAGTGCATTAGTCAAATCAAAAGGCATAACTAGGAACTTGTAATGTCCATATCAAGTCGTAAATGTCGTCTTATGCACATCAGCCTCCTTTACTTTCAATTAATGATATCCCAATCGCAGATCAATCTTAGAAAACACATAAGCCCCTCTGAACTGGTCAAAAAAGTCATCTATTCTCGAAAATGGGTATTTATTCTTGACCGTTAACTTGTTCAACTGACGGTAGTCGATGCACATCGTCATTGTACCATCTTTCTTCTTTATAAAAAAAATAGGTGCTCCCCACGAAGACATACTGGGACGAATAAACCCACGATCTAACAACTCCTGAATCTGAGCCTTCAGTTCCGTTAGCTCTTTCGGTGCAATTTGGTAAGGGGCGATAGGCACCGGAGCTGTGCCAGGACTCAACTCAATCCCAAACTCTACCTCATGGTTCGGAGGCAACCCCAATAGTTTCTCAAGAAAGATATCTAGAAAATATCTAATAGTTCTGATGTCCTTAACTGAAAAGTCTCCAGAATCAGAAACATTGATGTAAGCCAAGAATGCCTTACAACCTTTCCGAACCAACTTTTCTGCTACCAAAGCTGAGATCACATTAGTCAGGTAGTCTCATTGTTCCCTAATCAACACTACCTCACTGTCCTCCTCGGTCCTCAAAACAACCCTTTTCGTCTCACAATCCAAACTTACCCGATGTTTAACCAGCCAGCCTATTCCCAAAATCAGATCAAACTCCCCAAACGGAAGCTCCTTTAGATTAGCCTGAAATACTGTCCCTTAGACCTCTAGCAGAACGTCTATACAATTTACTCACCCGGACAGATTGCCTCAAAGGACTTAACACAGTTACCTCACTACCAGTACTCTCAACTGGAATCCCCAAAGTCTCAGATACAATACTAGCTACATATGAGTGTGTAGAGCTTATGTCTATCAATGCCAAATAACGTACATTAAATATTAAAAACGTACCTGTAAAGACGTCTGGAGCATCTCGGTCCTCACGGCGACGAGCAGCATAAACCAGAGCAGGCTGCCTCGCCTCAATCGGTCCAACACCTCTGCCTGATATTCTCAATCCTTGGCCCATTCCGTTACCACCCCTAGCCTGACCTCGGCCCCTAGGTGGCTGCTGAACTACTCTCGGTGGCTACACAGTACCAGTACCCGTAGCTTGCATCTGATCGCTTTTCAGCAGACAATCTCTAACACGATGCTCAGTAGAGCCACATATTAAACAAGCCCCAGTAGTCCTCCAACATTCGCCCGGATGGCATCTACCACAGTACCTACAAAGTGCCACCCAGTAAGTGTAGCAAGAGATCCAACTCTCATTGGCCCATCAGACCTAACCTTTTTCTTAGGCCTCATCTCAGAATTTGAGGGCTCTAAATCCCTCTTAGTCTTTCCTCTATCTTAGTTTTAGTGCTCAGTGTGCTTTACCTCTTTGGTGATCTTCGCCTTCTCAACTAGAGCAGAAAAATCACGCTCCTTCTGCGGAGCTATTAGGACTCACAAATTGTCCCTAAGACAATCCTCAAATCGGACATAGCGCTCATACTTGGTCACCACCATGCCTCGCGCATAACGGCTCAACCTTAGGAACTCAGCCTCATACTCGACCACTAAACGGCCTCCTTGAATGAGATTAAGTAACTCTCGCCTCCTAACGTCGATGTAACTGGCCTCACATATTTACCCTGGAAAGCTATCGTAAAAAGATCCCATATCAGTTGGTCGGGCTAGGTGCCCTCCTTAACCATCAACCACCACTGGTAAGCCTCACCGCGGAGTAGTGAAATAGCCCCCTTAAGCTTCTACTCAACGGTAAAATCCAGGTCATCCATAATTCTCTCTGTGGCCTCCATCCAATACTCAGACACGTTAGGGGCAACTCCAGTGAAACCCTTGAATAGTTTAGCCCCATTGGACTGGAGTCATTTCGTAACCGACTCTCGGCCCCAAGATCCAGTATTGGGCCCAGCAACCCTCTCCAAAATCCGTAGCATGGCTTGAGATAGTGCGTCATCCCCAACTGCATGATCATGAGACCCAAACCCAATCTCTGTCGCAGGTGATACCAACGTCTCGCTAGTATCCAGATTCAGAATAGTATCAGATGCCATGGACTCAGCTCGAGCTCCTCTACGATGATTACCATGGCCTCTAGTACCTCGTCTACGAGTACCACGTGTGCTCATTGTAAATTTAGAATTTATCTGTATTAACAGTTCAATGCATTGGTTACAGTTCTAATATTTATTAACAGATATTTTATGTAGAACAGTATCAAAAGTTTAGAGTCTGTTATCGTGATTTAGAGTCTCACTATAGTTTTCAATTTACACTTCCTAGAGTGTTTTTAGTGTAATATACTAACTAAAGTAGTTTTAGTATATTCTAATCATACTTTCAGACAATTCTAAACAGAGATTTAGAAAACTTATAGGATCGACACCAGAGACTTGGTGTACCACATACTTATTCGAAAAATATGTCAAATTATTTACAAATCGTTTCTTTAAAACCAATCTTTAAAACCCAAATCCACAGTCGAGTCACATGAGAGTGTTTTTGGAAACGTATTGACCATAAAACCTGTGACAGCCTTAAAACGACCCTAGTCGGAATGTGGTTTCGGGACCACAAAACCGAGGCATAAAAATAATTTAATATTTATTTTATTGCCTATAATATGTGTTAACTCATGTGTGACATTTTTTATGCTTTAATTTAGAGTTATAAATGTGAATTTCACTAGAAAGGACCTAGTAGAAAACTTTGAAAGTATGATGGGGGAATGTGTGATGACTAATTAAAGCATGCATGCAAAACAATGGCCTTGCATGTCAAATACCCCTCTTTTACAAGTGATGGCCGCCATGACAAGGAGTATGGGCTAAACATGTCATGAAACATGTTTTGTTGGTGCATTAGGGAGAAACAATAAACAAATAAGTATGGGTAATAAAGAAAGAAAAAAAAAAATGTGTGTGTGAGTGAACCCCCCCCCCATTGCCGTGCATGGAAGAAAAGAAAAGAAAAAAAAATTTTGCTCATCCATTTTTCTCTCTTGATCGAAAATACTAGAGGAAGGAAGGAATTTGGCTTCATGTTTGGTTTGGAAGAGGATTAGGAAGAGGTTTGGCTATACTTGCATCAAGATTAAGGTATGTTTGAGGTTGTGCCATGAGATTCATGCATGTTTTTAGTTGCTAGCTTGATGTTCTTGTTAGCCCATGGTTCAAATCCTTGCTATGTCATGGGAATGACATTCGGCCAAGGTGGAT
This sequence comes from Gossypium arboreum, assembly GCF_025698485.1. Taxonomy (NCBI): domain Eukaryota; kingdom Viridiplantae; phylum Streptophyta; class Magnoliopsida; order Malvales; family Malvaceae; genus Gossypium; species Gossypium arboreum. Next base: position 100,086,359 of record NC_069080.1, read on the forward strand.
GTGGTGTTAATGCCATTGCATGCTAAATATCAAGCTTGATAATGATACATGTGATGGGGGGGTTGAGGACTCTTAGATTTTCTTTTAGCATCTTTGAATGAGATACTAAGTTCTTTGTTTAACCATGACCAAATTGAAATGGTATGGTGTTGTGGTGTATTCGCCATGGTATATCCATAAGTATGATTCCCTGCATGTTGCATGGTAAGTAAGATTTAAGCTTTGGATATGTGTATATATTTGGATATAAGCCACTTGAGAATCGGCCCTTGCACCTACATGAATATATGTTTGCACATGATGTATTGGTATGACATATATACTATTTCAAGTGTATATTTGCTTGTGATGATGTTTCGGTTATGAAGTAAATGAGAGATGTGTATTGAGCTACGATATGTAATGCGTTAGTTAGTAAAATGTATGCTGTTTTGTGTGGTATTAAGTGTATAATTGGCCTCAACATGGACATGCGTATTCGCCACATGAAGGGAAATTGGTGTGCATGCATTCGGTTAGAGGCAAGCATATTGATGCCTATTCTTGGCTTAGAAAATTCGCTAAGAGGAATATTAACTAATGTGTTGAGTTCGATTCATGATTTCGTACATATGCGACTTTAATGCCTAATGAGTATATATATTGACTAAGTACCTTGAATTCCTCTTCGATGCTCAAATGATTAAATCGATTTATTTGTTAAATTAAGCTCAAGAGCAAAGGGAACTAGATCCGACAAAGGGAAGGAAAAGTGGTCAAATAGCCATTGAAATCGCTCGACGACATCCTAGGTAAGTCTTCGAGTAATGACCCTACTTGAATTATATTGAAATCATGCTCCTTGTGTGTGTGGCTATTAAGCGAAATTGTAAAGGTTTGATAAATATTTTGTGTTTGAGCCTTAGTAACGAAAATGAATTATGGATGTGTCGTGAATATTGATATATGTAAATGAACATTGGAATGATATCCTGCTAAGTCCCAAGGCAATTGTGCTAGTAATTATATTTGGGCTAAGACCAAGGCATTCGTATGAAGTTGTTATATCCGGCTAAGACCAAGGCATCTGTGCAAGTTACCAAATCCGAGTTAAGACCAAGGCAATTGTGCGAGTCACTATAACCGGCTTCATTCCGAAGGCATTTGAGCGAGTCATTATATCCGGTTAAATTTCAAGGTACGTGATTCGAGAATAAGCGATCTTGCTGTAAAATTTCAGTTAATACGCTTGAAAAATTCCAGCAATGAGGTATGTTCATATGAGCTTGAATTAGTTGATTCCTTCAATAATATTCGCCGGTTGAGTAATGAGTTTCGTATTTGACTAAGGTGATCCCTTATGTATGAACATAGGGGTTGGAATGTGAAATGAGTATGATATTGAGAATTTGTGCATATGAAACTACCCGTTAGCTTTATGAATGATATGCTTTTGTTGTGTTGGAATTTCTTGCTCAAACTTACTAAGCATAAATTGCTTACTCCGCTTTTCTCTGCTTCTGCTTTTACGATTTTGCTCGTTAGCTATCGGATTCGGGATCATTGAAGTCAAGTCATCCACACTATTAAAGCCTCCATTTTGGTATAATTTTGGTTGAACTTTGAAATGGCATGTATAGGACTACCCTTTTGTTGAAGGTCATGTACCTTTCGGTTTTGTGTAAACTTGGATAGCCATGCGAAAATGGCTTATATACGCTTTTAGTATAGTACTATAATCGTTTGTATGTTGATCATTATGAGGTATGGAATTGTTTTGAAACGATTAGCCATTGGAATGGTTAATCATGATCACACTTTGTGCTATGTATGCAAAAGGGCAATTGAATCATGGAAATCATGAAATAGGTAAAGCCTACCTTAAAGACAGATCTTGACTGCAGAAGGATGTGGATGTGAAAATCACTAAATAGTAGGAATGGTATTAAATAGTGAATAAATTATGTAAATGAACCTTGCTGAGTCTACTTTCATATGGAAGAAACGAAACGGTCATAGGAGTTACATGTTAAGAGATATTAAAGTTCTCGTGAAACAGGGCCAGAACGGTTTCTGGATCCCCTGTTCCGACTTAGGAAATTCATTGTAAATTAACCAGAGATAATTAGGAGTCATGCAATATATGTATAAATTCCTCTCTGAGTCTAGTTTCTATAGAAACAAACGGCATCAGTATTAAAGCCCTGTACAAGGATAAATTCAATTTGTAACGCACAAAGGTCAGTGTAGTCGAACCCTAGGATAGGGGAGACTTTAACTAATAAACTGTACTAATTGGCTTGACCAAAAATTCTAGAAAAAAATCTGTAGATGGACATATGAGTATAGTTTCAGGGAAAAATTACGAAACTAATTTTCGAGCTTTGAACCTCAAGATATGATTTTTAAGGCGCATAAGTGATGCAAGAACCACTTGTCTGGAAAATTCTAAATGGACTGTGAAAATAGTTAAGTCTGTGTGCACCTTGTGTTCGATTCCGGTAACGGACTCGGGTACGGGGTGTTACAAAACCGTTCCAATTATTATCTTTTACTTAGTTCAGGAAAACTTGGATTAATTGATTAGCTTTAAAAAATTTCTTTGATGGGGAAGTTCTTGTTAAAGTTCATCTTTAAGACTACCTTTGTAACACCCCTCGCCCTTATCCGACACCAGGATAGGGTTACCAGGGTTTCACACTTACAAACATACTAAATCGGGTCACTGAATTTTTCCCAATATCTAAAAATTTTCAAACATGTACATCTTGTCCCTTACACAAGCCTTCGAGGCCTAAAACATACGTAGGGGCAGTTCGGGACAAAACTGGGAACATTCGATAAACTTTGGGTACCTTGGAAAATTTCTCTTACTTTAAAGTGTCACACGCCAGTGTGGATGGGGCCGTGTTATCTCACACGCCCGTGTGGCTTGGGACACGCCCATGCCCTCAACCTGTGCACAACACTGACTTTAACCATATCATACAATTAGGGACACACAGCCAAGACACACGCCCGTGTACAACATTGACTTAAAATTTTAGGTGCGAGGGACGCACGGCCATAACACACACCCATGAGGGTGAGCCATGTGTCACACACGGCCTAGACACATGCCCATGTGTCCAACAGTGTGGACCCTAATTGGCTATTTCCAAGCCTTTGGTCACCCTTTTCATCACTTATACTTAATGATTATCAAATACAAAGTAAAACATGATTATATTCTTATAAATGATCTTGGCAAAACTCATTGTATGGAAACTTCATATCATTGGTTTCATACATGACAAGTTATTCCCCATCTTGTATTTATGGGTTTCCATGTCACTTTAACACATTCAAAATTGGCTCGTTCTTGTGACTCATTGCCAATCATAAACAAACCATCACATGTGAATATAAACATGAATAGGTTTATAGGTCATAACCTACTTCCAAATAAGCCAATTCCCATGGCCATATACAAAAAGATAGGTATACCTTTACATGCCTGCATTTGGCAAATCAAATAACACATATAAAAAAATACTCAAAAGCCCTATACATGCCATGGAACAAATTAGAAATGTCTTTATACCAAAACTGATCTATTTGATAGTGTGCTGGTTCTCCCAACCATCTTCCAATTCTTACAAGTCCTTGAGCTCTAAAAAGTAAGGAAAAGAGTGGGGTAAGCATTTACATGCTTAGTAAGCTCAAATAATCGAAAACTAAACTTACCAAGTAATTAGCATTCAACCAAATTGGGTAATAAAATCAATAAGCATGAAATGGCTTCCCTATCACATACACTCATTCAAAGAGTTAGTCATATAACAAAACACCATGTAATTTATCTTAGATCAGCTCATTATTCAACATCTCATTTTTTACATATATCTCATATTAATCTTATTGAGTTTCTAGGAAATCTCGATGGAATATCCATAATCCGTCAATTCATAAGGATAATCATTTTAGGTATGCACTCTTGTGAACCTCACATCTTACGACAGAATTACTAGTCCAGGCTAGATTCCCCGTATCGTAAACTCATAAGGTGATGTCTGGATTACCAGCCCAGGCTAAATCCCTTATAACGACAAATATCCTTAATGAGTTCAGATCTGAATTACCAGTCCAGGCTAAATTCAGACCCCAAATCGGATTACCCATCCGTGCTAAATCTATAATGCACATATATTCTTCGGGAGGCTCGATCATCCAAAGGAACACCAGTCCGGGCTAGATCGTTTTCATAATTGAGATCAACGGATTACCAGTCCAGGCTAAATCCTTACTGCAACACATGCAGGATCTCAATTCACATGTCAAGCATGGTTTATCCATTGAATTCCTTTTTTTTAACCTCAATCGAGACAATTTTTCAACATATGATTATTAGAGTTGCAATTTATGTAATTTCATGCCATCAATAAATACTATCATCATGAATTCATAAATCATATAATTAGACACATTATGAGTTTACTTTAAGTTATTCGAACTTACCTGGTATTCATTTTGGTGTTGTGTTTTAGTTATTTTGAAACCTTTCGTTTTCTTCGATCGACCTCCGGAATTTGTTCCTCTGGGTCTATAGCAAAAAAAATAAATCATTAACTCTCCACATTATACTTTTCAAGTCTAAATTCTACCCCCGGTCCAAATGACCATTTTGCCCCTAACCTTTCACATTTTTACAATTTAGTCCCTAGGCTCATATAATGAAACACATGCAATTTCTACCTTACCCAAGCCTAGCCGAACACTTCTCTCTCTTATGGAAGCCCACATTTTCCATTATTTTCTCATTTCTACCACACATTTTACAACTTCTGCGAAAAGGTCCCTTTAAGGGTTTTTTATGAAAATCATATAGGAAGAGATGTTTAACACACATCCAACTTTCATATTCCTCCATAATCCATCAAAATACAAGTAATTCATGCATGGGTAAATTTTTAAACATGAACCCTAGCATGAAACATGGGTAGAAATGGAAAGAGTAAGCTACCGGGATTTTAAAAATACAAAGAACATAAAACTGGGGCTTGGGAGCACTTACTATTGAGCTTGAAAAGCTTGGAAACCCTAGCTATGTAGGGCTTGAGAGTTTCAGCTGGTACAAGAGAGAAAATGGCTGATTTTTGGTTCATTTTTCCCATTTTATTTCATTAAAATGCCAAATGACCAAAATACCTTTAAAATTTGATCCATACAAGCCCATTTTTGTCCAAAAAATTAGAAATTGGGAAAATTTCTCTCCAAGACCTTCTAATTTATAATCTAAAGCAAATTCAAACAAATTGCTTCTAGAATCCAAGTTTTGCAATTTATTGAATTTAGTCCTTAATTTCCAATTAGACACCTTACTCAAAGAATTTCTTCATGAAACATTAACACATGCATAATCTCATATTCTAAGCCTCATAATAATCATAAAATAAATATTTTGATGTTATATTTGTGGTCTCGAAACCACTATTTTGACTAGGCCCTATTTCAGGATGTTACAACCTTTCTTTTGATTAAAACCGGGTTTAGACCAAAATCCCATAATAGTTTAAAAATCCAATTAATGTCCAACAGTCCATATAGTCCCCATATTACATCAAACGCTCCAAAAAATATTTAAGAAATTAAAAAGTGAAATTGAGTTTAAAACAATCCAAATATGTGTGGCCACCATCAAGTCCTCCGCCACCCCAATCTGTCAAGACTGGGGATTACCTGTATAGATGAAACAAAAAAAGTGAGTTTTCGTAACTCAGTGTGCAATCCCAACAGAAAACATACATGCAGGCATATAACAGAATACAGTCATATACAGTGTGGGTGTGAGCCCATTACAAAATCAATCTAGGCCTTAACCCATTTAGATACAGTATGCAGATACAGTCAATCAGAATCCTACCCACCAGCCTTTACACACCATCCCCATCTAGCCCTACATATCAAGTGGGGATAAAATCAACGCACCCATCCTTACACACCATGCTATACCGAGATGCAGCACATAATCAGATAATTGCAGCTAAGCTACCAGATATCAGGTGTAAGAGCCTTCTAGAATACTTCCTCCAAAACATCAACCCAACCCCTTTAACAGCTCGATTTTAGGCTTAGTCAGAACAGTGGTTTCGGGACCACAAATTCAAAGTCAAGAAATTATTTTTTTATTATTTTGGTGTTATAGCATGGTTATATTAGTGCATGAAAAATTTGGTGAGTAATTTTAGCATTTGTGAGCTTAACTTTGAAAAAGGACTCAATCGCATAAGGGGTAAAAGTTCTATTTTACTTGATAGATGTACCACATAGCTAGAGAACCAAAATTGGGGGTCTTTAAAGTGCAATTAATGTAACAACCCAATTTTTAGTGGTGTCAAAAATAGTGATTCAAGATCACTAAATTCGACGAGTGAGTTGAAAATTTAATAAATTAATACCTATGAGTCAAGTGTGATTATAGAAGTATTTTTTTAATTAGTGAATTTTATGATTTAAAAGAATTACTTAGGTAAATCAGTTTGAAAACGAGGTATCGAGAACTCAGATTCATAAACTGAGGCATAAATATTTTTTTTATAAATATTTATGCAGTGTTATTGAGTTAGTATTAAAGTTTTGTTAGAAAATTTTAACGTTTGGTTAGTCAATTAATTAAAAAGAACTAAATTGAAAATAGTGCAAAATTTGGTAAAGTGATTAAATAGCGTAAGTGACTAATAAGGAGGGATTTAAAAGGTAATTAGACCCAAATTATATGGGCTGGATGGTTTGGGCAAGAAAATCAGCAAAAAGACAAGGAAAAATAAGGGCAAAATTGGAAATTTTGCAAATTAAACATATAAAATAAAGACAAAATTGAAAAATCTAGAGATATCATCATTTTTCTTCAGCAAAAATGCAATGGGAGGTTTAGAAGTTGCTGGTTTTTCATATTTTGACATATGTGGGTTCAAATTTTACTTTTTCTTAGTAATTTTTTATGTTTTTGTGACTTTTACAATTCGGTCCAATTATCTAATTCATTAGTTTTTGATTTTATGGGTGACTTTAAAAGTTACCATGAATAAGTGTTGTATGATTATGGTGAATTATTATGGAATTGAAGTTCTTATTTTATTATATGATGATTTTATTAAGTGATTTTGATAGAAATTGATTTTAGGACCTAATTGTGAAAAAGTTGTGAATCAAGATTTGGTACTGAAATTCTAATTTTCAAAGATTGTGTAGTAGGTTAGAATGAATAAATAAAGTGTTAATTGAGAAAAGTTAGCTCAATTGATGGGTTAATTGAGAAGGGACTAAATTGTGAAAATCGTAAAATTGGGCAAAAGCGTAATTTTGAGAATTAAAGGGTATAAACTGTAAAGTAAAGTAAAATTGAAATGAATGCTAATAAATGAATGATTTTACAACTATAGATCAAGAACCCGAAGTGAATTGTGGAAAAGATAAAATAATCGATTAGCCCCTGAACTTGTTTGACTTTTGCGAATTTTCCCAGGTAAGTTCGTACGGTTAAATTATTAAATTTCAATATTATTTTATGAATGGTGATTAATATTTATGTATGTTAATTGTTGAAAATAAGTAAATTATGTACAAAAGTTACGAAATTGAACTGAGTATTTCGGAGGAACGGAACGCAGGAAATGAGTACGATCGTTTAGTGAAAAAAAGAATTGACAGTAAATTACTCAAGTAAACTGAGATTTAGCATTTGTTGTGAATTATCGTGTTTTCTTTCCGTTTAGCTCTTACGAGCTTCCGTTAACTCATATGAGTTTCAGTTAACCCTTTTGGGGTTTCAGTTCAGCTCTGATGAGCTTCAGTTAGCCTTCGGGCTTCCGTTTAGCACTTGTGTGCTTCAGTTAGCCTTCGGCCTTCTGTTTAATACTTGTGTGCTTCAGTTAGCCTTCAGGATTCTGTTTAGCACTTATGTGCTTCAGCTAGACTTCGGGATTCAAATCACGATGTACTCAAATCTGTAAGTCATTCCTTGAATGGACAAATTAGATGAAAGTAACTTACTTGAAATGTCCATATGATTTGAATTTTGGAAAACTAATATTCGGTAAGATTTATTTTTCTATGCTAATGAGCTTACTAAGCTTTCATAAGCTTACTCTTGTGTGTTAAATGTGCTTTGTAGATTGACGTGAAATCGGTGAATCGGATCAACACATCAGGACACACTATCTAGATTACTTCGGTAAATTTCATTGTGCATTTTAAGGTTTATATGGCATGTATAGGGTTTCATTGAAAGGAAGTGAATGTGTTATAAACTTAGTTATCAACAGTTTTCACTAAAATAGTTTTTGGACAGCAGCAATAGTCCAAATTTGAAAAATCACCAAACATTGTGGAAATCAACTTAGAGGTTGAATAGAATATGAAATTAAAGGCTATTGAGTCTATTTTTACAATAATTTATATGCTTAAAATACTTAATGAGTCTATTTTCAAAAAAAAAAAAGGCAATATCATTCGAATTCTGTATGAGGAGATAATTAATTTTTAGTAATGAAAGGTCGAAGCTATCAAACAGCAGAATTGGGGTAAATTTGAAGAAAAAACTGTACTTATTGGCTAATTCAAAACTTCTAAAAGTTTTATGGCAAGAAAATTTGTGAGTCTAGTTTTAGGGAAAATTAACAGATCTTAATTTGGAGTTCCGTAGCTCCAGATATAAATAATTTAGCAACTATGACTCGAGAAGACAGCTTGACTGGAATATGAGCAAATAGTGGAATTATGTGTAATTATTCTGTAAACTCCGATCACATTCTATAACCTCATTCTAGCGACGAATCTGGGTTAGAGGTGTTACAATTAAACCCTTTAGGAGCTGATGGCCGGCCATAGGGACAAGAAAATTCAATGGTCAAAGGAGTTGGTGACTTAATGCATGATAAAATAATACCCTAGAGACTAGCCTTCATCTTTTTCATTCTTCTTTTCTCCTCCACTGAATTTTTCAGCCATTCTAAGGGTTTTGGAAACTTAAAATTTCAGCCACTTATATCTATCTCATGTAAGTGATTTAGATGCTTATTTTTTTTATAATTTTGGTACTTTTGGAACCCTTATGGCATGAGCTTGCTAATGGGGGGACAATTTTGCAAAATGGTTGATAGTCTAAGGATTTTCCATGAAAGGATTTATGATGTTTGCTGAGTTTTTATGGAAGAAAATGAATCTTAGTTGTGTAGTAAACAACTTTTGTAAAAGGACTTCTCATGAAAACCCTAATAGAACCATTTTTTTAAAGTTTGTAAAATGGATAGTAATATTGTGAAACAATGGGAATTTTGGGTCATTATAAGAGTAAAAAGGTTCGGCTAGGCTTAAGAATTGAAGAAATTCGATAAAAAATTAATTTTTAAGCCTAGGGGTAAAATGGTTATTTTTGTGAAAGTCTAAGGGCAAAATGGTCATTTTGCCAAAAATGTGAATTTATGATTGCTTAAATTTATTTAGAGGTTAAATGAGTAAATTTTTATTATTTTAGATCAAGAAACACGAAAACCGGACTTGGACCGAGGGAAGGCCAAGCAAGTAGAGTAAATCGTCTAGTCACCTACATTTTGTAATCTGAGGTAAGTTGTATGTTAATAATGCAACTATATTGTTATGATGTGTAATTGAATTGCTATTGCATAAATTGTTTTGATTGTGCATATTAGTATGCATGTTGAGAAATTAATGTAATAAAGACTCCCGGTTGAACATTAGGAATAGATTTGGATATTCATGCCATGACATTGGGTGATATGTGTGCTAGAGTAAGACATGTCTGGGACATGCATCGACCACGTTATGAGAGCTAGTGTAAGACATGTCTGGGACATGCATCTACATTGAGATAAGAGCTAGTGTAAGACATGTATGGGACATGCATCAGCCTCGAGATATAAAAGCTAGTGTAAGACCTGTCTGGGACATGGCATCAGCTTGTTGAGTGTCATTGTAAGACCTGTCTTGGACATGGCATCGACACTGATAGATGAGAGCCAGTGTAAGACTTGTCTGGGACACGGTATCGGCCTCGATGTATGAAAGTCAATGTAAGACCATGTCTGGGACGTGGCGTCGGCATTTTATCCAATGTTTAGGGCTATTGAATATCCTGTAGTATTCCAAATGGTTCAACAGGAGATTTATGGTTTATATCGAAATGAGAGAACTTATGACCATGTGGTCAGTGGTACTGGTACCTAAATGAGAATTACGATAGTCGAGCTTCATTTACATTGTATGTTTAGTAAAGGAGAAAAGTGAGTAAGTTATGCATATGACTACTCCTGTATTTTACACGAGTTATGAAATGTGAGTTCAAACCAATGTTGTATGATTGGTGAGAAATAAATATGAGCAAGTAGTGTTTATGAATCTTTACTTTTATGAGAAAATCGAGATATGTTGGGAGTATGATCCTTTATGGTAGCTTATAGTTACTCATTATTGCATGCAACTTACAAAGCTTTATGCTTACCTATTTTCCTTTCCATTTCCTTATAGTGCCGCCAAAGTAGCTCGTGGATCATCGCCTTACGTCAAAGAAGCCAGTCCCACTATCCTTGAAGCATTTGGTATAGCTAGTTTTATCATTTTGATTATGGCATGTATAGGAACTAGTCTTTTTGTAATGGTCACATTGTTTTGGGCCAAATGAGTGGCTTGTCATAGCTCTTTAGTCATTTTGTATAATGCCATGGATGGTAGTTATTACTGGTTATTGAAAGTGCAAATGATGATGATTTCATAGATGAGAAAATCGCATGACTAATCAAGTTCTTATTAGATTGTTAAAGTGTAATATGGTTGTATTAGATATCTGATTATAGTTGAATTGGCTTGTATTGCTGTGTTAATTGGTGTAATGTATTGCTTTATAGGTAGGTGTAAGTACGGGTGACAAAATGGCTTGGTAGATAGCCTATTTTTGTCCACACGGGCATGTGTCTAGGCCACGTGTGACACACAGTCAACCCCATGGGCGTGTTGTTAAATTGTGTGTCCCCTGCATCTCGAATTTGCAAGTTAGTATGCATGGTAGTAAACACACAGGCAGAGACACGGCCATGTGTCTCAGCTGTTTGGAGGACACGGCCTTTGGCCACGGGTGTGTGCCTTCACCGTGTGCCTCAAATTGGTTGCTGATGTCAGAAATAGAATGTCAAGGTTTTTACGCACGGGCTACAACACGGGCGTGTTATGCCGTGTGAGGGATACATGTTGTAGACACAGACGTGTGTTCGACAGTGTGAAAACCCCTATAGGTTCGAATTTGAAATTTAATTCACACGAGCTCGGGGCACGGGCGTGTCCCCTTGTGCTTAGATCGTGTGAACCACACGGGCCTTCAGCACGACCAGGTCAAATTGGCCACACGGGCGTGTCATCTTTCCACATGGGCGTGTGCCACTATTTCACATTACAATCTTTTCAAAGTATTTAAAGATGTTCGGTTTAATCCTGGATAGTTTCCTAAGGATGATTTGGGCCTTGTAGGCCTATATTGAGAATTTTTAGATTAAGAGCGAAAAGTTTTAAATTTGATCTAATTTTTATAATTCAAAAATGATCGTATGTATGCATTTAAGTCAAGTAATGCCTCGTGCCCAGTCTCGGCCTCAGACTCAGGTGAGGGGTGTTACATTTAGTGATATAATAGCTATGGTTTAGTCGATTTTAGGACTAACCTAGCGTGAGTACGAGTCTAGCTATACATGCCATAATTGTATATTGATAGTGTGACAACTCCTGACAAAATAAATTGTGTTTTTATATATAGTAACATGGAAAGTAATGCGTCGGCTCCCGTTGAAGGGACCGTACCAGTTGATAGTAGGCCCGTGACAATGAGTCAAGGTGGAGGAGCTAGAAAAGCTTACCTCCATATGATGGACGTGTGCAGTTTATTCATACGAATCCGAATACTCCACTTCCCGCACATCATTTAATTCCTCAACCCATCCCTATAGCTCCTCAAGGAGCAGAAATGGCTAGAAGAGAGAAACCTCTAGTAGACAGAATCCATAAGCATGGAGCCGAGGAACTTCGGGCAAATATTGATGATGATCCAGAGAGGGCAGATTTTTGGTTGGAAAATACTGTTAGGGTATTTGACAAATTATCGTGCACGCCAAAGGAGTGTATGAAGTGTGTAGTGTCACTCCTACGAGATTCGGCCTATCAATGGTGGAATACCCTCATGTCAGTGGTATCGAGAGAGAGAGAGTAACTTGGGATTTCTTCTAGGAAGAGTTCTGTAAAACATACATTAGTCAAAGGTTCATAGATCAAAAGAGGAAAGAATTCCTTGAGCTAAAGTAAGCCCATATGACGGTGACTGAGTACGAACATGAGTTTGTGAGGCTCAACAAATATGCATGAGAGTGCGTATCTACAGAAGCCATTATGAGATCTTTAATTTCATGTGTTTTAGAATATAATCCATGCATACTTGTATGGTTAGTTGATTTAAGTGTGTTTTTGGGTGTCTAGGTAGTCCAGAGTTCAAGCTTCGGCTTTTTCAGCATCTTTGTTTATTTCATAAAAGAGCCTAGGCGCTGACACTTAGGCTTTATAAGTATTCGTGGTTATAGGGTGACACAGATGAAGTACGTGGTCAAGTGGCAATGAGGCGTTAAAAGAGTACATGTGGTCATGGGTTCAAATCCCAGGTAGCACATTGGAGGGGCTTTATTTTATGTTTTGGTAGCGCAAGAAGTGGAGTTTGATTCAAATTCTACAAGAGTGGTTGGAGACTTGGTCACGAGGAGATTCTAGTTTGAATTTGAAAAGAAGGTTGGTACGGTTGTGGAAGAGATAGGGGGAGGGAATTGTGGAGAAAATAAGTGGATGTGGTGTTAGTTAGAGGTTGTGGCTGAATGAAACGCTAAGGTTCCTTGGTTTCGGTTTGGGGTAGATTGGGACGTTTTGCATAGTGTGATAGTGGCCGAATTCTCTCCTATACTCAATTCGGTACTCTACTGTCTCGGGATTCTTTTATTTGCTTATTTTTCTGTCATTGCTATTCTCTCGGTTGCGATCTTATTTGGGTGTTAGTCAAGCTAGCATCCTCTCTTTTGGACTTAGTCGATTGGTGAAGCATTACTTCCTTTACTGTTCTGTGATTAGCCGATTCTCTCATCTTCCTCAAGTCTTTCTCATGCCCCTTTACCATTAGTCGACGTGAGCTTCTCCCTCTCATTCTTTTTCTCCCTTTGGTTTCTTCTAGCCGAACCACTTTTGCTCTATTCTCTGTTTATCTACTCTTTCTTCTTCATTTTCCTCCTTGGCCGATTATTGTGTCCCTTGTTTCGTGCACTCGTTCCTTTTAGGCATCAAGTTCCGACAAGCGTTCGGCGTGCCAGCGTCTTCTCTGCTTATCGGTCGGTCTTGGGGTAAGTGTTTCTTCTTGTGCCTATTATTCTTTCGTTTTCTTCCCAGGTGGGATGTCCGTTAGGGATGCTAATCCACTACTTCTTTTGTATGTTTTGGATTTTTGAATTTTAACTCTTGAAGAAGTAAGGGGGAGACTTCAGCGTTCAAGGGTGCAGAAATCCCTTTTGGAATTCGATCTAATCGTTGGGGTAAGGAGGCTAAGTTGTCAGTTACGGTTGGATATCAATCTTTCTTTAGTTTGAGATTTATTTGGACTGAAGGTACCAAGCCTTGGTTGTTGTATTGGTTGCTAATAATGTCTGCTGTTAATGCAGTAGATCAGCAGGAGTTGTTTGTTCATTATTAAATCGGTGGTCTAAGGGTTGTAGATCGCTTTCCTTGAGACAAGGTGGGACAGTTGAAGAACTTGGGTGGTTTCATTTGCAGGTGTGTAATCGTACCCTTAAAAATAGAGACTAAAAGAGATTACATGAGCATGCGAATGTTCACTGGAAAACCGAGCCATGTGTAATAGGTGACCATCGAAGAGGTCACCATGACAACTTGTGGACTTGGAATATTGTTGGGCCTTGTAAGGGCCGAGGCGAATCGTGTGGCCCGAGGGGTGGGCTGAGGCGAATCGTGTGGGTCGCCTCAGGCCCATTAACACTGTTGTGGTCTTAAAGGTAACTAGGTTGTTCGTGATGGCAGTAAACCCTCCAAGTGGTCGTTAATGGAATCGAGACCCTAAAATTGGGTTACATGACTGAAATACCCCTACGAGAGTAAGGAATTATGGTTTAACCATTAGCTGGTTACGGTTTAACCATTAGTTGGGGGTGAATGATTATTATGACCTAGCATTTGGAATTATTGGTGTGTATTGATATTTATGTGATTGGTCGTGGATGTAGCATGTTGCATACACTTAATAATTATGACATGACTATTGCATGGATTGGGTATATGATATGGAGGAAGAACTGTACTGGTGACTATGTCACGATGATTATTACTGGTGGTTTACCACAATACTGGCAGCTATGCTGCGTTACTATCATTACTGGCAGCTTTGTTGCGAAATGATGTGCTGGTTGGGTGGGTTGATTTGATATCCCCACAGGTGTGTCGGTTGGTACGGGTGGTGTGCTAGCTGGTATGGGGATGGGTTGCATTATGTATTTATACTGATATTGTATTGGCCTTAGGCCCACATTGCCACTGTTTAAGGGCTAAGGACCAAACTGCACTGTTACTGATAAAGGCTTTGGCCACACTATACTGATACTATTCTAGTCACCGATTATTTGTTTATTGCGATTACACACTGAGTTTTCTCAAACTCACCCCGTTTCTTACTGTGCAGGTAATCCCTGAGTTATGGTGATTTGGAGCTGCGACGGACTCGGAGATGGCCACACTACTGCTTTGGTTTCTTTTAATTGCAAATAGTTTTCATTTAAGGTTTTTAAATTTATGTAATAAGGCCGTTGGTGAGTTTTTAAGCTAATTTGGATTTTGATTTCTTACACTAAACTGCTAGTCTAGGGAAACTCGAGTTTTCAAAATAACATGGCTTTTAAAAGAACACGAGCAATCAACGTCAATATTTTCAAAACGCTCCCACGGTTTTTAAATCAAAGTAATTTATTAAAAGCAAACAAATAGGTGAATGTTTTAACGGGATTTCTTGATTAGTAATAATAAAAGGATTTAGAATTAATAACAGGACCTAGTAACATTGTGATGTGGCATGCTTGATTAGGCCATAACGTCTAGGCCAGGTTTGAGGTGTTACATTTAGTGGTATCAGAGCCAGGTTACAAAACTCTGCTATGGAATGGGTTTCAAAATTCTGGGAGATAATAAGACTGTTTTCATATTATGAAAGGTGTTTTTTGAAAAATGGTTCAGGAAAGTGTGGCACACCGAGTCTCCGGCACCAAATCTGTAAGTTCTCTGCTGGTGTGTATTGCTGTAGATATGATACTAGAAAACTGTTATAGTTAGTAACATTGGATCTTTAACTAGAGTAGACTGAGGTTGTAGAAGACCGATAGTGGTAGTAGAATTTCAATCTGCGAGAACTTTGAATATTGTTTCTCATAAAATATCCTATAATAATAAACTGGAAATATGAACTAATGGCAAAAAACTTTAAAATTCAGATATAGTGCATATCGAGATGAGCACTAGAGGTACTCATGGAAGGGGTATGCAAGGCCGTGGTAGAGGTTGGGGAAGTGCTAGGGTCGGGTCATATGCCTGTTGGGGGCACCAGCTTCACCAGTTACTAAGACCGGGGCTCATGATCGAGCAGTTGGAGATGATGCACTGTCTCAGGCGATATTGCGGGTTCTGGAAAGGGTCGTTGAAGCGAGTATGGGATCAGTGGCTCGGGGGTCAATTTTTGAACATGGTAGAATATTGGGGCGGAGATTTTTAGGGGTGTTTCTGGAGTAGCCCTGAACATGGCAGAATATTGGTTAGAGGCTATAGAACGGATAATGGATGATCTAGACTGTAATGTAGAGCAGAAATTGAAGGGGGCAATGTCATTGCTACGGGATGAGGCTTACAATGGTGGCTCACTATGAGGGAAGGTACATAAGTGGACCGTCTAACGTGAGATTTCTTTAAGGCTCCTTTCAGGGGAAGTATGTGGGTGCAAGTTATGTGGATGCCAAAAGGAAGGAATTTCTTAACTTGACCCAAGGGAATAGAACTGTGGCGGCTTATGAGGCAGAATTTCTGCGGTTAAGTCGTTATGCTCGTGGGATAGTAGCGACGGAATACGAACACTGTGTGCGCTTTGAGGATGGCCTTCGGAATGAGCTAAGAGTTCTGATAGCTCCACAAATTTATTGGGATTTTCCTGCCCTTGTTGAAAAAGTAAAGATTGCTGAGGACGTGAAGCGCTCTGAGTGCCAGAATGGGGAGAAAGAGAGGGGCAGAGGAAAAAGGGATTTTAGGTCCTCAAGTTCAGCAGGTAGACCTAATAAGAGGGCCAGATTTGATGGGCCAGTTGGGGCTGGAGATCCTGTTGCACCTACAAGACCGCTGCCCTGTGCGAAATATGGGAGATCTCATTTAGGTGAGTGTTGGAAGAAGATTGGAGCGTGTTTTAGGTGTGGGTACACCGAGCATCAAGTTAGGAATTGTTCTCAGAAGCCTATTCCGATGCAAGCTTGAAGACAGGGTCATGTGCAGTCTATGAGGGGTCGTGGATAGGCCAGGGGTGGAAATGGGTTTGGACGAGGACGTAGAGCACCGGGCAGCGGCACAGGTAATACTGAAGCGAGACAACCAGCCTTGGTTTATGCTGTTCGTCTCCAAGAGGAGGGTGACGCCCCTAACGTTATAACTGGTACGTTTTTTATTTATAATTTGCCTTATATTGCATTAATTGATGTTGGATCCACACATTCGTATGTCGCGTGCACTGTGTCTGGAATGTTGGGTATTCAATCTGAGAGTACTGCCAGTGAAATGACGGTGATGAGCCTACTGGGGAAATCAGTCAGGGTGGATAAGTTGTTCAAGGATGTGCCCTTAGAATTCCAGGGAGTCGTATTTCCTGCGAATTTGATGGAGCTGCCATTCGGGGAATTTGATATTATTTTAGGTATGGATTGGCTAGTAAAGCATCGCGCGAAGTTGGATTGTGCTGCTAAACAATTGATGTTGAGATCTTCAGAGGATGAGGAGGTGTACATGATAGGGGAGTGAAGAGATTATTTGTCTAATGTGATATCAGCTTTAGGAGCTGAGAAGTTGGTTCGCAAATGGTGTGAGGCTTTCCTGGCTTATGTTAGCAATTTAGAGACTAAAAGTCTTACTACTGGGGATGTTAGAACTGTTAAGGAGTTTACGGATGTGTTTCCTGAAGAGCTTCTGGGCTTGCCTCCAAACCGTGAGGTCGAATTCGGAATTGAGCTTCTACCTGGAATAGCCCTAGTGTCTATCGCCCCGTATAGGATGGCACAAAAGGAGCTAGTTGAGTTGAAGGCTCAAATTCAAGAGCTGTTAGACCGAGGATTCATTCGACCTAGTGTGTCTCCGTAGGGAGCACTAGTATTGTTTGTGAAGAAGAAGGATGGGTCCATGCGCATGTGTATTGACTATCGACGACTGAACAAGTTGACCATCAAGAATAAGTACCCCTTACTGAGAATTGATGATTTATTTGATCAGCTGCGGGGAGCCGCCGTATTCTCCAAAATAGATCTTCAATCTGGGTATAATCAGCTAAAGGTTAAGGAAGTTAATGTGTATAAGACAGCGTTTAGGACTTGTTATGGTCATTACGAGTTCCTGGTGATGCCATTTAGGTTAACGAATGTACCGGCTGCTTTTATAGACATGATGAATCGAGTATTTCAACCCTATTTAGATCAGTTCGTAGTAGTGTTCATAGATGATATCTTAGTGTATTCAAAAACCGAGAAGGAGCATGATGAGCATTTGCAGATTGTCCTTCAAATTCTGAGACAGAAGCAGTTGTATGCAAAATTCAGTAAGTGCAAGTTTTGGTTGCGAGAGGTAACATTTCTAGGACATGTGGTGTCTACCGAGGGGATTAGGGTCGACCCTCAAACAATTGAAGCCGTGCTGGGATGGAAACCACCAAGGATAGTATCTGAGGTTCGAAGTTTCCTGGGTTTAGCGGGTTATTATAGACGTTTTGTGGAAGGGTTCTCAGTGATAGCGGCACCGTTGACTAAGTTGTTACGAAAAAGGGTGTCGTTTGTTTGGGCCGAGAAACAACAATAGGGTTTTGAAAAATTGAAGAAAGTTCTGACTGAGGCCCCTGTTCTGGTTCAGCCAGAGCCTGGAAAGGAGTTTATTGTTTACAGTGATGCGTTACACATTAGACTAGGTTGTGTGTTGATGCAGGAAGGAAGGGTGGCTGCTTATGCATCGCAACAGCTTAAACCCCACGAGGCAAATTACCCCACACATGATTTAGAGTTGGCAGCGGTGGTGTTTACACTAAAGATCTGGAGACATTATTTATATGGGGAAAGAACGATTATCTTCACGGATCATAAAAGCCTCAAATACCTCATTACTCAGCAGGAGCTGAACCTTAGGCAACGGAGGTGGATTGAGTTGCTTAAAGACTATGATTGTTCGATTGAGTACCATCCAGGCAAAGCTAATGTAGTAGCTGACGCACTGAGCCGTAGAGTAGTCTCTGATTTAAGAGCAATGTTCGCTCGCCTTAGCTTGTACGAGGATGGTAGCTTGCTAGCTGAGTTGCAAGTGAGACCGACTTGGACTGATCAAGTTAAGGGGAAACAATGGCTAGATGAGTCGCTAATTCCTTATTTTTAGCAGGTGGATAAAGGTGAGGTTTCAAAGTTTGAATTGAATGGGGAAGGGGTGTTATGTTTCCATGGAAGGGTGTGAATGCCGAAAGATTCCGAGTTGAAGCAAGCTATCTTGCGAGAGGCGCATAGTAGTCCTTATGCCATTCATCCTGGTGGGAATAAGCTGTACCGAGATCTTCGTGAGTTGTACTGGTGGCCTAGGTTAAAACGTGAAGTTACTGATTATGTGAGTAAGTGCCTGACGTGTCAATAGGTTGAGGCGGAGCATCAAGTACCTTCTGGATTGTTACAACAAGTTAAGAGTCCACTTTGGAAGTGGGAAAGGGTAACCATGGATTTGTGAGTGGGCTACCCTTGACGCCATCTAAGAAGGATTCAGTTTGGGTAATTGTAGACCAACTGACTAAGTCCACTCATTTTATACCGGTTCGCACTGATTATTCGTTACAGAGGTTGGCCAAGTTATATGTGGCTGAGATTGTAAGACTGCATGGGGTACCAGTGTCTATCATATCGGACAGAGATCCTAGGTTCACATCTGATTTTAGAAAAGGTTACACGAAGCTTTGGGTACGCGTCTGGATTTCAGTACTACGTTTCATCCGCAGACAGATGGACAGTCTGAAAGGCTAATTCAGATATTGGAGGATATGTTAAGAAGTTGTGTACTGGATTTTAGGAGTAGCTGGGAGGACTTTTTGCCGTTAGCAGAATTTGAGTATAATAACAGCTATCAGTCCAGTATTCGGATGGCACCATACGAAGCCCTGTATGGTCGTAGGTGTCGTACCCCTACTTGCTGGACTAAGCTGAGTGAGCGCCAGATTTTGGGGCCAGAGTTAATTACTGATAGTAAAGGCAAGGTAAAGCTGATTCGAGAACGGTTGAAAGAGGCATTTGATAGGCAGAAGTCCTATGCAGACTTAAAACGTAAAGAGATTGAGTACTCTATTGTGGATTATGTTTTTCTTAAGGTGTCGCCGTGGAAGAAGATTATGAAGTTTGGACGGAAGGGCAAGTTGAGCCCTAGGTTCATTGAGCCTTATCGGATACTTAAACGAGTAGGACCGGTTGCATATCCACTTGAGTTACCCCCAGGGCTGGATAAAATTCACGACATGTTTCACGTCTCAATGCTTAGGCGGTATCGTTCTGATCCCTCACATGTCATACCAGTGGAGGATATTGAGGTTAGGCATGATCTAACCATCGAGGAAGAACCAGTGCAGATTTTGGAGCGTAATTTAAGGTGTTGAGAAACAAGTCTGTTCCACTGGTCAAAGTTCTTTGGCGCAATCACAGCACTGAAAAGGCCATTTGGGAACCGGAAGAGGCGATACGGCATCAATACCCTCATTTATTTGGACCAGGTAAATTTCGAGGACGAAATTTCTTTTATGGAGGGTAGAATTGTAACACCCCAAAAGTATGGGGTCTGTAATTTCATGTGCTTCAGCATATAATCCATGCATACTTGTATGGTTAGTTGATTTAAGTGTGTTTGTGGGTGTCTGGATAGTCTAGAGTTCAAGCTTCGGCTTTTGCAGCATCTTTGTTTATCTCATAAAAAAGCCTAGGCGCTGGCACTTAGGCTTTATAAGTATTTGTGGTTGTAGGGTAACATAGATGAAGTACGTGGTCAGGTGGCAAGGAGGCGTTAAGAGAGTACATGTGGTCGTGGGTTCGAATCCCAGGTAGCGCATTGGAGGGGTTTTATTTTATGTTTTGGTGGCGCAAGAAGTGGAGTTTGATTCAAATTCTACAAGAGTGGTTGGAGACTTGGTCATGAGGAGATTCTGGTTTGAATTTGAAAAAAAGGTTGGTACGGTTGTGGAAGAGACAGGGGGAGGGAGTTGTGGAGAAAATAAGGGGATGTGGTGTTAGCTGAAGGTTGTCGCCGAATGGAACACTAAGGTTCCTTGGTTTTGGTTTGGGGTAGGTTGGGACGTTTTGCATAGTGTGGTAGTGGCCGAATTCTCTCCTATACTCAGTTCGGTACTCTACTGTCTTGGGATTCTTTTGTTTGCTTATTTTTCCTTCGTTGCTATTCTCTCAATTGTGATCTTATTTGGGTGTTAGTCAAGCTAGCATCCTCTCTTTCGGACTTAGTCGGTTGGTAAAGCATTACTTCCCTTACTGTTCTGCGATTAGTCGATTCTCTCATCTCCCTCAATTCTTTCTCATGCCCCTTTACCATTAGTCGATGTGAGCTTCTCGCTCTCAATCTTTTTCTCCCTTTGGTTTCTTCTAGCCGAACCACTTTTGCTCTATTCTCTGTTTATCTACTCCTTCTTCTTCATTTTCCTCCTTGGCCGATTATTGTGTCCCTTGTTTCGTGCACTCGTTCTTTTTCGGCATCAAGTTCCGACAAGTGTTCAGCGTGTCAGCGTCTTCTCTGCTTATCGGTCGGTCTTGGGGTAAGTGTTTCTTCTTGTGCCTATTATTCTTTCGTTTTCTTCCTAAGTGGGATGTCGGTTAGGGATGCTAATCCACTATTTCTTTTGTATGTTTTGGATTTTTGGATTTTAACTCTTGAAGAGGTAAGGGGGAGACTTTAGCATTCAAGGGTGCACAAATCCCTTTTGGCGTTCGATCTAATCGTTATGGTAAGGAGGCTAAGTTGTCGGTTACGGTTGGATATCAATCTTTCTTTAGTTTGAGATTTATTTGGATAGAAGGTACCAAGCCTTGGTTGTTGTATTGGTTGCTAATAAAGTCTACTGTTAATGCAGTAGATCGGCAGGAGTTGTTTGTTCATTATTAAATCGGTGGTCTAAGGGTTGTAAACCTCTTTTCTTGAGACAAGGTGGGAGGGTTGAAGAACTTGGGTGGTTTTATTTGCAGGTGTGTAATCGTACCCTTAAAAATAGCGACTAAAAGCCGAAACAATGGCATGAGTTGTTACATGAGCATGCGAATGTTCACTGGAAAACCGAGCCGTGTGCAATAGGTGACCATCGAAGAGGTCACCATGGTAACTTGTGGAGTTGGAATATTGTTGGGCCTTGTAAGGGCCGAGGTGAATCGTGTGGGCCAAGGGGTGGGCCTCGAGCCCATTAACACTGTTGTGGTCTTAAAGGCAAACTAGGTTGTTCGTGATGACAGTAGACCCTCCAAGCAGTCGTTAATGGAATCGAGACCCTAAGATTGGGTTACATGACTGAAATACCCCTACGAGAGTAAGGAACTACGATTTTACAGTTAGCTGGGGGTGAATGATTATTATGACCTAGCATTTGGAATTATTGGTGTGTATTGATATTTATGTGATTGGTCGTGGATGTAGCATGTTGCATACACTTAATAATTATGACATGACATACTGCATGGGTTGGGTATATGATATAGAGGAAGAACTGTACTGGTGACTATGTCACGATGATTATTACTGGTGGTTTACCACAATACTGGCAGCTATGCTGCATTACTATCATTACTGGCAGCTTTGCTGCGAAATGGTATGCTGGTTGGATGGGCTGATTTGATATCCCCATAGGTGTGTTGGTTTGTACGGGTGGTGTGCTAGCTGGTATGGGGATGGGTTGCATTACGCATTTATACTGATACTGTATTGGGCTTAGGCCCACATTGCCACTGTTTAAGGGCTAAGGCCCAAACTGCACTGTTACTGATAAAGGCTGTGGCCACACTATATTGATACTATGCTAGTCACCGATTATTTGTATATTGCGATTACACACCAAGTTTTCTCAAACTCACCCCGTTTCTTACTGTGCAGGTAATCCCTGAGTTATGATGATTTGGAGCTGCGAGGGACTCAGAGATGGCCACACTACTACTTTGGTTTCTTTTAATTGCAAATAGTTTTCATTTGAGGTTTTTAAATTTATGTAATAAGGCCATTGGTGAGTTTTTAAGCTAATTTGGATTTTGATTTCTTACACTAAACTGCTAGTCTAGGGAAACTCGAGTTTTCAAAATAACATGGTTTTTAAAAGAACACGAGCAATCAACGTCAATATTTTCAAAATGCTCCCACGGTTTTTAAATCGAAGTAATTTATTAAAAGCAAACAAATAGGTGAATGTTTTAACGAGATTTCTTGATTAGTAACAATAAAAGGATTTAGAATCAATAACGGAACCTAGTAACGTTGTGGTGTGGCATGCCTGATTCGGCCATAATGTCTAGGCTGGGTTTGGGGTGTTACATTAAGTGTAAGAGGTTTGAAGATGGTCTAAACAAAGACATCTATTTATTAGTTGGTATTCTAGAGTTGAGGGAGTTTATGGTACTTGTTGGGAGAGCTTACAAGGCTGAAGAATTGGCCGAATAGAAGAGAAAAGTTGACATTGAGTCTCATGACTCAAAGAAAAGACAGAAGTGGAAATCGTATCAAACCTCATCCAAGAGATTGAGAGGGTTTCCTACTCGATCAAACGCGTCAGTGGGGTTCTCGAGCAAGAGCAAGAATAAGTAGTACGCGGTGACAAAAGCCCAAACCACTTCTATTGCAAGTGTTGGTGTGCTCACCCGAATAGACCAGAATGTTCAAAGTGCGGCAAACATCATTTCAATGAGTGCCGAGGTAATGAAAGAGGCTTCTTTAAATGTGGGTTATTGGACCATTTTATTCGTAGCTGTCCCGAGATGGTCGAGAAATATAAGAATCAAAGTGTGAGATCAGGTAATGCTTCTTCAAGGGATAGACCATATAAGAACCCGAGAAGTGGGGCTACCAAGAAAGGTGCGCCTAAAAATGCTACTGTGAGGTCCGAGGGTAGAGCGCCTGCAAGGACTTATGCTATACGTGCCTGTGAAGAGCCAGAGTCTCCCGATATGATTACGAGTACCTTTTCTGTCCATGATATATCTATCATTACTTTGATTGACCTGGGGTCTACCCATTCCTATATTTGTATGAAATTGATACCTTGTATGAATGTGATAGTCAAGTCCACTTAATTTGTGGTAAAAGTGTCCAACCCTTTAGGCAAACATGTGTTGGTTGGCCAAGTGTGTAGGAATTGTCCCCTGATGATTAGAGGTCATTTTTCGGCTAACTTAATGTTAATTCCGTTTAGTGAATTTGATGTAATCCTTGGGATAATTGATTAACTCTTCATGGTGTTGTAGTAGACTGTAGACGAAAAATTATTAAGTTGCAATGTGAGAGCGGGGATGTTCTTCGGGTTACAACGGATGAATTAGACAATTCCCCTATAGTAATATCGTCTATGACTGTAGAGAGATATTTGAAAAAAGGGTATGAAGCTTACCTCGCTTTTGTATTGAATACTCAAACATCTGAATTGAATATCGAGTCAGTACCAGTGGCATATGAGTTCTCAGATGTGTTTTCGGAGGAATTACCCGTATTGCCTCCGGTGAGGGAAGTTGAATTTGGAATTGAATTAGTCCCTGGCACGGCACCTATCTTGATTGCTCCATATAGGATGGCTTCGACGGAGCTAAAGGAGTTGAAAGTTCAGCTACAAGAGTTAACGGATAAAGGTTTTGTGAGACTGAGCTTTTTTCCGTGGGGTG
Organism: Gossypium arboreum; assembly: GCF_025698485.1. Taxonomy (NCBI): domain Eukaryota; kingdom Viridiplantae; phylum Streptophyta; class Magnoliopsida; order Malvales; family Malvaceae; genus Gossypium; species Gossypium arboreum. Next base: position 100,110,574 of record NC_069080.1, read on the forward strand.
CTCCAGTGCTCTTTGTGAAAAAGAAAGATGGGTGGATGAGGTTATGTATAGACTATAGATAACTCAACAAGGTGACTGTGAAGAACAAGTATCCCTTGCCAAGGATCAACGATTTGTTGAAAGGATCCATCTTGTTTTCCAAGATAGACTTGAGGTTCGGTTATTACCAGCTCAGAGTAAAGGAGCATTATATACCGAAAACTGTGTTTAGGATGAGGTATTGGCACTATAAGTTCCTTGTCATACCCTTCGGTTTAACAAATGCCCCTGTGGTATTTATGGATTTGATGAACCGCATTTTCTGGCCGTATTTGGATAAGTTCGTGGTGGTCTTTATCGATGACATATTGATATATTCACGTGATGAGAGTGAATAGGCAGAGCATTTGAGGATGGTTGTACAAACCTTAAGAGATAAGCAGTTGTATGCCAATTTTAGTAAAAGTGAATTTTGGCTGCGACAGGTCAGATTCTTGGGACACATTGTATCGGGTGACGGGATTAGAGTTGACTCGAGTAAGATCTCGGCTATCGTTGAGTGGAAACCGCCGAGGAGTGTGTTAGAGATTCAAAGCTTTCTGGGTTTGGTTGGCTACTACAGAAGATTTGTAAATGGATTCTCAATGATAGCTACTCTGATGACAAAGTTGTTACAAAAAGATGTAAAGTTTGAATGGACAGAGACAACAGAGTTTCGAGAAACTAAAGACCTTGTTGACCGAAGCTCTAGTTTTAGTGCAATCAGAATCGAGAAAAGAATTGGTGGTGTATAGCGATGCCTTCTTAAATGGATTGGGATGTGTGCTCATGTAAGAAGGCAAAGTGATAGCATATGCGTCAAGACAACTTAAGCTGCATGAGAAAATTTACCCGACCCACGATTTAGAGTTGGCCTCTATCGTGTTCGCCTTAAAAATTTGGAGACACCATTTGTATGGCGAGAGATGCTGGGTATTTACTGACCATAAGGTTTTAAAGTATTTGATGACTCAAAAAGAGCTGAATTTATGGCAACGAAGATGGTTGGAGTTGATAAAGGATTACAAGTTGGTGACTGACTACCACCCAGAAAGGCGAATTAGTCGCCAATGCATTGAGTAGGAAATTATTATTCGCCTTGAGAGCTATGAGTACTCAATTGACCATGATTGATGATGGTTCAATTCTAGCTGAGATGAGAGCTAAACCAATATTCCTTCAAGAGATTTATGAAGTTCAGAAAGGTGATAAGGATTTGCAAGCTAAGATGGCACAGTATGAGATGGGAAATGATAAACCGTAAATTATGCATATTTTTACCCCATGTTCAATGCATTTTATGGATGATTCCTCATTAGAATTGGTGACTTCGATGCTCCTAATGCTTTAATTTCATGTTTTATACTAAGGAGAGCATAGGAGAGCGAAAGGAACGAGAAACGGGCCAAAAACAGAGAAAATGGGCAAAGTACAAACTCAACACGGATTGGACTTCCTCACACGGGCAGCCCACACGGCCGTGCCAACTTGATAGAATCGAAGCACGATTCACACGGGCAGACCACACAGCCGTGTCAATTTGGCAAGCTCGAACACGGGCGTGTGCCATGAGCGTGTCCCTGTCGAGCCCAAGTTGAGTCCAATTCGGAAAAGGCTAATTTTGAGGGCCTTTATGTGACAGCCCAAAATTGACCCTAGTCGGGAAGTGGTTTTGGGACCGCTAAACCGAGTCACCGAAATGTTTGAATGTAATATTTATTGTTTAGAATATGTAATTATGAATGTGTGAAAATTTCAAGTTCCGATTTAGCCGATTGCATGTGAATTCAGTTAGTAGGACTTGTGTGACACTTTTGAAAAGTGAAAGGCTAATCTATAAGGACCTAATAGTGCATGTAGTCAAAGGGGAGGACTTGCATGTCAAATTCCCCCCAAGTTGTAGTGGCCAGCCATGACAAGGAATCATGGGCTAAACATGTCATGAAACATGTTTTTGTTGGTGCATTAGGGAGAAACAATAAAGCAATAAGTATGGGTAATAAAGAAAGAAAAAAAAAATGTGTGTGTGTGAGTGAAACCCCCCCCATTGCCGTGCATTGTGGAAGAGAAAAGAAAAAAAAATTGTTCATCCATCTTTTCATTCTCTCTTGACCGAAAATACTAGAGGAAGGAAGGAATTTTGCTTCATGTTTGTTTTGGAAGAGGATTAGGAAGAGGTTGGCTATACTTGCATCAAGATTAAGGTATGTTTGAGGTTGTGCCATGAGATTCATGCATGTTTTTAGTTGCTAGCTTGATGTTCTTGGTAGCCCATGGTTCAAATCTTTGCTATGTCATGGGAATGAAATTGCCAAAGTAAATGTGGTGTTAATGCCATTGCATGCTAAATATCAAGCTTGATAATGATACATGTGATGGGGATTGAGGACTCTTAGATTTTCTTTTAGCATTTTTGAATGAGATACTAAGTTCTTTGTTTAATCATGACCAAAATTATGGTGTTGTGATGTATTCGGCCATGGTACATCCATAAGTGTGATTTATGCTCATTGCATGGAAAGTAAGATTTGTGTATTGAAATTTTGTTCATGTTTAGTTACAATCAACTTGAGATTTGGCTCTAGCATATATATATGTATATATGTTTGCACACGATGTATTGGTATGACATATATGCTATTTCAAGGTGTATATTTGCTTGTGATGATGTCTCGATTATGAAGTAAATGAGAGATGTGTATTGAGCTACGATATGTAATGCGTTAGTAGTAAAATGTATGCTGTTTTGTGTGGTATTAAGTGTATAATTGGCCTCAACATGGACATGTATATTCGCCACATGAGGGAAATTGGTGTGCATGCATTCGGTTAGAGGCAAGCATATTGATGCCTATTCTTGGCTTAGAAAATTCGGCTAAGAGGAATATTAACTAATGTGTTGAGTTCGATTCATGATTTCGTACATATGCGACTTTGATGCCTAATGAGTATATATATTGGCTAAGTATCTTGAATTCCTCTTTCGATGCTCAAATGATAAAACCAATTTATTTGTTAAATTAAGCTCAAGAGCAAAGGGGAGCTAAATCCGATAAGGGGAAGGAAAAAGTCGTCGAATAGCCGTCGAAATCGTTCGACCACGTCCGAGGTAAGTTCTTGACTAATAGAGCTTAAATTTTGAAATGATTAGATCATGTTTAAAGCAAATTAAAATCATGCTCTTTGTGTGTGGCTATTGAGCCGAAATTGCAAGTGTAAAAAGTGCCTTGTGTTTGAGTTTTGCTATTGAAAATGAAATACGAATGTGTCATAATTTATTGATAATTGTGCTCGGTTATTCGAATGATGTCCGGGCTAAGTCCCGAAGGCTTTGTGCTAAGTGACTATATCCGGACTAGGATCCGAAGGCATTCGTGCGAGTTAATAAATTCGGGCTAAGCCCGAAGGCATTGTACAAGTTACTAAACCCGGGTTAAGTCTCGAAGGCATTCGTGCGAGTTGCTATAACCGGGCTTCGTCCCGAAGGCATTTGAGCGAGTCGTTATATCCGGTTAAATTTCGAAGGTACGTGATTCTAGAATAAGCGATCTTGCTGTAAAATTTCAGTTAATGCGCTTGAAAAAATTCCAGCAATGAGGTATGTTCATATGAGCTTGAATTAGTTGATTCCTTGAATAATATTCGCCGATCGAGTAATGAGTTTCCGGTATTTGACTAAGGTGATCCCTTATGTATGAACATAGGGGTTGGAATGTGAAATGAGTATGATATTGAGAATTTGTGCAAATGAAATTATCCGTTAGCTTTATGAATGCTATGCTTTTGTTGTGCTGGAATTTCTTGCTCAAACTTACTAAGCATAAATTGTTTACTCCGTTTTCTCTGTTTCTCTGTTTTATAGATTTTGCTCGTTAGCTATTGGATTCGGGATCATTGAAGTCGAAGTCATCCACACTATCAAAGCCTCCATTTTGGTATAATTTTGGTTGAACTTTGAAATGGCATGTATAGGACTACCCTTTTGTTGAAGGTCATGTACCTTTCGGTTTTGTGTAAACTTGGATAGCCATGCGAAAATGGCTTATATACGTTTTTAGTATAATACTATAATCGTTTGTATGTTGATCATTATGGGGTCTGGAATTGTTTTGAAACGATTAGCCATTGGAATGTTTAATCATGATCACACTTTGTGCTATGTATGCAAAAAGGGCCAATTGAATCATGGAAATCATGAAATAGGTAAAGCCTACCTTAAAGGCAGATGCTGACTGCAGCAGTGATGTGGATGTGAAAAATCACTAAAAATAGTAGGAATGGTATTAAATAGTGAATAAATTATGTAAATGAACCTTGATGAGTCTACCTTCATATGGAAGAAACGAAACGGTCATAGGAGTTACATGTTCAGAGATATTAAAGTTCTTGTGAAATAGGGCCAGAACGGTTTCTGGATCCCCTGTTCCGACCTTAGAAATTTATTGTAAATTAACCAGAGATAATTAGGAGCCATGACATATATGTATAGATTCCTCTCTGAGTTTAGTTTCTATAGAAAGAAATGGGATCAGTATTGAAGCCCTGTACAGGGAGATATCGATTTCGTAACGCACGAAGGTCAGTGTAGTCGATCCCTGCAACAGGGGAGACTTTAACTAATAAACTGTACCAATTGGCTTGACTAAAAATTCTAGAAAAAAATATATAGATGGAAATATGAGTCTAGTTTCAGGGAAAAATTACAAAACAAATTTTCGAGCTCTGAAACTCAAGATATGATTTTTAAGGCGACAGTGATGCAGTAACCAGCTTGTCTAGAAATTTCTAAATGGATTGTGAAAATAGTTAAGTCTGTGCACCTTGTGTTCGATTCGAGAACGGACTCGGCACGGGTGTTACAATTTTATTGGTATCAAAGCTACGGTTTAGTCGATTCTAGGACTACCGTAATGCGTTTGGGTCTAGCTATACATGCCATTTTTTTGTGATTATTTGATAGTGTGGATATTTCTGACGTTTGAATTTGTGTTTATTATAGTAATAGATCCCGATCCCAACCGAGCGATAGCTGATGATGTCGAGAGTGTGGCGCCTGCTCCCGCACAAGGGACAGTGCCGGCGGACTCTTAACCTGTTGCTAGCAATCCGAATGATGAGGCTAGGCAAGCCTTTTATAGCGTGATGAATGATTGGTTCAACCAATACATTCGAACTAATACGGCTGTTCCACAACCTCCATTCCCAACAAACACAGCCCCCATACCTACAATGCCTCCGGTAACTGACCAAATAAGGTCGAATAAGCCCCCAGTTGATAGAATCCGAAAACATGGGGCTACTGAATTTAAAGCTACGGATAGCGACGATGCCGAGCAAGCTGAATTTTGGTTGGACAACACTATCCGAATACTCGATGAGCTATCTTGTACACCCGATGAATGCCTAAAGTGTGCTATCTCCTTGCTACGTGATTCTGCCTACTATTGGTGGAGCACTCGACTTCACAGTGCCCGAGAGCAAGTAATTGGGAGTTTTTCCAAACTAAGTTTCGAAAAAGTATATCGATCGAGATTTGTTGATCAAAACGGAAGGAATTTCTTGAGCTTAAGCAAGGTTCTATGTCGATTCGATTCGAGCGAAGATTTGTTAGACTTAGTAGATATGCTCGGAATGTGTTTCGTCCGAGGTCATGTGTGTAAACGCTTGAGGATGGGCTGAATGAAGACATAAAATGTTCGTTGGCATTCTTGAAATACGAGAGTTCGTAGTACTTGTTGAGTGAGCTTGTAAAACCGAAGAGCTTAGAAAAGAAAACAAAAAGTTGATGTGGGAACTGGAGAGTTTCAAAAGATCCTCGGAAAGTCTCTTCAACATGCATCGAAGAAATTTAGAGATGATGTGGGCGGTCTAGAGGCGCTTGGCCTTTTAGACGAGATCGTGATCGACCCCAATGGTACACGAGGCACTTGGCCGCCAATGTTGGGAATGAACGTCGAGACAAAACGGAGTGTCGAGATTGTGTCAAATGGCATTCGAAGTCTGAGGTTCCGTGACCGCTCTGTTACAAGTGCGGATCGGCCGACCACTTTATTAAAGATTGCCCGAGGTTGTCCGAAGAATACAAATCGAGTGGGAAACCGGTGCTACCACCGCCGAGGTAGACCATCCGGAAATACGGCAATGCTAGTGGTGGTCGAGAGGATCTAGAGATGTTACGACTAGATCCGAGGCTCGCGCCTCTGCTAGGGCTTATGCTATACGCGCACGTGAGGATGCTTCCTCGCCGGATGTTATTACCGTACTTTCACTCTCTTTGATACTAATGTGATTGCTTTGATTGACCTGGTTCTACTCATTCTTATATATGCGAAACCTTAGCATCCAAAGAAGACTTTACCTATTGAGTCTCTTCGAGTTCGTAATTGGTGTCAAATCCTTGGGTCGTTACGTGTTGGTCGACAAAGTGTGTAAGAAATGTCCCTAGTAATTGAGGTTCTGTTTTCCGGGGACTTGATGCTTTTGCCATTCGATGAATTTGATGTTATTCTTGGGTTGGATTGGTTGACCGTGCATGATGCGGTTGTGAATTGCAAAAGCAAGACTATTGATTTGAGGTGCGCAAATAACGAGATGATCCGAGTTGAGTCTACGGACTTAAAGGGTTGCCAAATGTAATATCATCAATGTTGGCCCAAAATATGTAAGAAAGGGTGCGAAGCATACCTTGCGTATGTACTTGATGATAAGGAGTTAGAAATAAAACCGAATCTGTGCGGTGGTTTGTGAATACCGAGATGTTTTTCCCAAGAATTACCGGGTTTGCCACTGTTCGGAGATAGAGTTTGGCATTGAGCTTGTACAGGACCTCACCGATTTCGATAGCTCCGTGTCGTATGGCACCAATGGAATTAAAGGAGTTGAAAGCTCGGTTGCAAGAGTTGGTGGATAGAGGCTTTGCTCGCCTGAGTTTTTCACCTTGGGGTGCACCAGTGTTGTTTGTGAAAAGAAGGACGGAACCATGAGGTTGTGCATCGACTATCGTCGACTTAATAAAGTGACAATAAAGAACAAGTTTCCATTATCACAGACGATGATTTGTTCGATCAACTGAAGGAGCCTCGGTGTTCTCAAAAATAGATTTGAGATCGGGCTATTATCGATTCTGAATCCGAGATTCGGACATACCCAAAACGCCTTGAGCGAGATATGGTCACTCGAGTTCTTAGTGATGCCGTTTGGGCTCACTAATGCCCCCGCAGATTTATGGATTTGATGAATCGGATCTTGCACCATATTTGGATCGGTTCGTAGTTGTGTTCATTGACGACATCTTGGTCTATTCAAGAGATGAGACCGAACATGCGAGCACCCGAGATTAGTGTTGCAAATTTTACGGGATAAGCAGTTATATGCTAAGTTCAGCAAGTGTGAGTTCTGGTTAAGAGAGGTTAGCTTCTTGGGTCATGTGGTATCTGCATCGGGTATTCGAGTCGACCCGAGTAAAATTTCAGCTATACTTAACTGGAAGCCTCCGAGAAATATTACTAAGGTTCGAGCTTTTGGGACTTGCGGTTACTACCGACGGTTTGTAAAAGGATTCTCGATGATAGCCACACCCATGACGAAACTGCTTCAGAAGGATGTCAAGTTTGAATGGACGGAAAAGTGTCAGAAAAGTTTCGATCAATTGAAAACTCATTTGACGAAAGCTCCGCTTTTAGTGCAAACCGAATCGGCAAAGAGTTTTCATTTATAGTAACGCCTCCCTACTTGGGTTAGGTTGCGTATTGATGCAAGAAGGTCGAGTTGTGGCCTCACGCGTCGAGACAATTAAAGCCACATGAGAAAAATTATCCGACCCATGATCTCGAATTGGTCGCCATCGTACTCGCTTAAAGATATTGCGACATTACTTATTTGGTGAGAAGTGCCATGTGTATTCGGATCACAAAAGTCTCAAATATTTGATGACTCAAAGAGACTTAAATCTGCGATGAGAGCGTTGGCTCGAGTTGTTAAAAGATTATAAGCTCGTCATTGATTATCACCCGGAAAGGCTAATGTGGTTGCGAACGCCTTGCGGAAATCACTTGCTTGCTTTACTGACGATGAATGTACACTTGTCTATCCTACCCGACAATGTGTTAGTAGCCGAATTAAAGGCCAAACCATTGTTGACTCATCAAATTCGTGAAGCTCAGAAAGTTGATGAGGAGTTGCTTGCAAAATGGGCTGAGTGTGTTCTGAACAAGGAATCGGAGTTTCAAATTGATGATGACGATTGTTTGAGGTTCAGAAGTCATCTGTGTGTTCCAAAGAATTCGGAACTTATTTTGATAATTCTGAACGAAGCCCATTGTAGCCGAATGGCAATCCACCCGAGGAGTACGAAGATGTACAACGATTTGAAACGTCGGTTTTGGTGGCATGGTATGAAACGAGACATCTCGACTTTGTTTGAGATGTTTAATATGTCAACAAGTGAAAGCGGAACATCAAGTGCCTTGAGGATTACTTCACCGATTACGATACCCGAGTGGAAATGGGATCGAGTCACAATGGACTTTGTGTCCGACCGCCATTGTCGGCAAGTAAGAAGGACGCGATTTGGGTTGTTGTTGATAGATGACTAAGTCGGCTCACTTTATCCCCTGCATACGGATTTTCATTGGATAAACTAGCTGAATTATACGTTTCTCAGATTGTGAGATTACACAGGGTACCGATTTCTGTTGTGTCGGATAAAGATCCGAGATTCACTTCGCGATTTTGGAAGAAATTGCAAGAAGCTTTGGGTACCAAGTTGCATTTCAACACCGCCTTTCACCCCAAACCGATGGTCAATCCGAGCGGATAATTCGGATATTTGAGGATATGTTGAGATGTTGCATCCTCGAGTTCGATGGTTCATGGAATGGTACTTACCTTTGATTGAATTCGCCACAACAATAGTTTTCAATCAAGTATTAAGATGGCGCCTTACGAGGCCTTGTACGGCGTAAATGCCGTACACCATTGTTTAGGACCGAGCTCGGTGAGAACAAAATTTTTGGAGTGGATTTGATTAAAGATGCTTGAAAGTAAAAAAGTAATCCGTGAAAATCAAGATAGCCTCCGATCGTCAGAAGTCGTACGCGGATCTAAAACGAAAAGACATTGAGTATTAAGTGGGAGATAAAGTGTTTCTTAAAGTTTCGCCTTGGAAAAAGATACTCAGATTTGGCCGTAAAGGCAAATTGAGCCCGAGGTTCATCGGGCCATATGAGATATCCGAACGAGTCGGTCCAGTTGCGTATCGTTTGACTTTACCCCCTGAACTTGAAAAGATTCACGACGTCTTTCATGTTTCGATGCTTCGGCACTATAGATCTGATCCATCACACGTAATTAGTCCATCAGAGGTTGAAATTCAATCCGATATGAGTTATGAAGAAGAACCGATTCGTATCCTAGCTCGTGAAGTGAAGGAGTTGCGAAACAAAAGGGTTCCGTTAGTAAAAGTGTTATGGCTCAAACACGGGATGGAAGAAGCTACTTGGGAACCCGAGAGCTCTATGAAAGAGCGTTACCCAAACCTATTTACCGGTAAGATTTTCGGGGACGAAAATTTCTTAAGTGGGGGAGAGTTGTGACAGCCCAAAATTGACCCTAGTCGGGAAGTGGTTTCGGGACCGCTAAACCGAGTCACCGAAATGTTTGAATGTAATATTTATTGTCTAGAATATGTAATTATGAATGTGTGAAAATTTCAAGTTCGATTTAGCCGATTGCATGTGAATTCAGTTAGTAGGACTTGTGTGACACTTTTGAAAAGTGAAAGGCTAATCTATAAGGACCTAATAGTGCATGTAGTCAAAGGGGAGGACTTGCATGTCAAATTCCCCCAAGTTGTAGTGGCCGGCCATGACAAGGAATCATGGGCTAAACATGTCATGAAACATGTTTTGTTGGTGCATTAGGGAGAAACAATAAACAAATAAGTATGGGTAACAAAGAAAGAAAAAAAAAATGTGTGTGTGTGAGTGAAACCCCCCCCCATTGCCGTGCATTGTGGAAGAGAAAAGAAAAAAAAATTGTTCATCCATCTTTTCATTCTCTCTTGACCGAAAATACTAGAGGAAGGAAGGAATTTTGCTTCATGTTTGTTTTGGAAGAGGATTAGGAAGAGGTTGGCTATACTAGCATCAAGATTAAAGTATGTTTGAGGTTGTGCCATGAGATTCATGCATGTTTTTAGTTGCTAGCTTGATGTTCTTGGTAGCCCATGGTTCAAATCTTTGCTATGTCATGGGAATGAAATTCGGCCAAAGTAAATATGGTGTTAATGCCATTGCAGGCTAAATATCAAGCTTGATAATGATACATGTGATGGGGGATTGAGGACTCTTAGATTTTCTTTTAGCATTTCTGAATGAGATACTAAGTTCTTTGTTTAATCATGACCAAAATTATGGTGTTGTGATGTATTCGGCCATAGTACATCCATAAGTGTGATTTATGCTCATTGCATGGAAAGTAAGATTTGTGTATTGAAATTTTGTTCATGTTTAGTTACAATCAACTTGAGATTCGGCTCTAGCATATATATATGTATATATGTTTGCACACGATGTATTGGTATGACATATATGCTATTTCAAGGTGTATATTTGCTTGTGATGATGTCTCAATTATGAAGTAAATGAGAGATGTGTATTGAGCTACGATATGTAATGCGTTAGTAGTAAAATGTATGCTGTTTTTGTGTGGTATTAAGTGTATAATTGGCCTCAACATGGACATGTATATTCGCCACATGAGGGAAATTGGTGTGCATGCATTCGGTTAGAGGCAAGCATATTGATGCCTATTCTTGGCTTAGAAAATTGGCTAAGAGGAATATTAACTAATGTGTTGAGTTCGATTCATGATTTCGTACATATGCGACTTTGATGCCTAATGAGTATATATATTGGCTAAGTATCTTGAATTCCTCTTCGATGCTCAAATGATAAAACCAATTTATTTGTTAAATTAAGCTCAAGAGCAAAGGGAGCTAAATCCGATAAGGGAAGGAAAAGTCGTCGAATAGCCGTCGAAATCGTTCGACCATGTCCGAGGTAAGTTCTTGACTAATAGAGCTTAAATTCGAATTGATTAGATCATGTTTAAAGCAAATTAAAATCATGCTCTTTGTGTGTGGCTATTGAGCCGAAATTGCAAGTGTAAAAAGTGCCTTGTGTTTGAGTTTTGCTATTGAAAATGAAATAGGAATGTGTCATAATTTATTGATAATTGTGCTCGGTTATTGAATGATGTCCTGCTAAGTCCCAAGGCTTTGTGCTAAGTGACTATATCCGGACTAGGATCCAAGGCATTCGTGCGAGTTAATAAATCCGGGCTAAGCCGAAGGCATTGTGCAAGTTACTAAACCGGGTTAAGTCCGAAGGCATTCGTGCGAAGTCGCTATAACCGGCTTATTCCCGAAGGCATTTGAGCGAAGTCGTTATATCTCGTTAAATTTCAAGGTACGTGATTCTAGAATAAGCGATCTTGCTGTAAAATTTCAGTTAATGCGCTTGAAAAAATTCCAGCAATGAGGTATGTTCATATGAGCTTGAATTAGTTGATTCCTTGAATAATATTCGCCGATCGAGTAATGAGTTTTCGGTATTTGACTAAGGTGAACCCTTATGTATGAACATAGGGGTTGGAATGTGAAATGAGTATGATATTGAGAATTTGTGCATATGAAATTATCCGTTAGCTTTATGAATGCTATGCTTTTGTTGTGTTGAATTTCTTGCTCAAACTTACTAAGCATAAATTGCTTACTCCGTTTTCTCTGTTTCTCTGTTTTATAGATTTTGCTCGTTAGCTATCGGATTTGGGATCATTGAAGTCGAAGTCATCCACACTATCAAAGCCTCCATTTTGGTATAATTTTGGTTGAACTTTGAAATGGCATGTATAGGACTACCCTTTTGTTGAAGGTCATGTACCTTTCGGTTTTGTGTAAACTTGGATAGCCATGCGAAAATGGCTTATATACGTTTTTAGTATAATACTATAATCGTTTGTATGTTGATCATTATGGGGTCTGGAATTGTTTTGAAACGATTAGCCATTGGAATGGTTAATCATGATCACACTTTGTGCTATGTATGCAAAAAGGGCCAATTGAATCATGGAAATCATGAAATAGGTAAAGCCTACCTTAAAGGCAGATGCTGACTGCAGCAGTGATGTGGATGTGAAAAATCACTAAAAATAGTAGGAATGGTATTAAATAGTGAATAAATTATGTAAATGAACCTTGATTAGTCTACCTTCATATGGAAGAAACGAAACGGTCATAGGAGTTACATGTTAAGAGATATTAAAGTTCTTGTGAAACAGGGCCAGAACGGTTTCTGGATCCCCTGTTCCGAACTTAGAAATTTATTGTAAATTAACCAGAGATAATTAGGAGTCATTCCATATATGTATAGATTCCTCTCTGAGTCTAGTTTCTATATAAACAAACGGCATCAGTATTGAAGCCCTGTACAGGGAGATATCCATTTTGTAACGCACGAAGATCAGTGTAGTCGATCCCTGCAACAGGGGAGACTTTAACTAATAAAATCTACCAATTGGCTTGACCAAAAATTCTAGAAAAAAATCTGTAGATGGACATATGAGTCTAGTTTCAGGAAAAAATTATGAAACAAATTTTCGAGCTTTGAAACTCAAGATATGATTTTTAAGGCGACAGTGATGCAGTAACCAGCTTGTCTGGAAATTTCTAAATAGACTGTGAAAATAGTTAAGTCTGTGTGCACCTTGTGTTCGATTCCGGTAACGGACTCGGGTACGAGGTGTTACACTTTAGGCATTCCAATAAATACACCCTAGAGGAGGAAGAAAAGAGAGACGGAGAATAGGGAGTAAGGAATTACTCCAAGGAAGCTGATTGATCCATTTCAGAAGCCGGATTCATCATCAAGACTGAAGATCTTTCCTCAATTTCCCTTCAGGAGTTTTGGGTTTTCTTTATGTTTTGTATTCTATATTCTTCTGAGATGTTTTCTTATTTAGTTATGAACTAAAACCCCTAAATACCTAAGGGGAATGAAATCTAAGACGAATCTTCTTATTATTTTTTGAATCGTATGATAAATATTTAACTTGTTCTTAATTATGTGTTCTTAATTCTTGTTTTGATATCCTAGGATACTGATTCAAGATCAGCTCTTATTTAGAGGAGGAATATACCCTAGCTAAGAGTACATTTATCATAATTAAGCGGAGTTGATTGCGCGCTAGAAATTGGGTGACAAGATTTTGCCGGATTAGGTTAAAACCTAATAAGGAGATCAATAGATCGAGTTAATGCAACCCTAGAGTGTTAATTAGAGAAAAGTCTCGATTTTTCAATCTAGGGATTAGACGTTATTAGTCTTGAATGGGGATAATAACATAACTTAGGGATCTCTATGGAACAAGTTGAATGAATAAATTGTCCGATTCAGAGCCAGAATAACAAGTAAAGTCTAGGTGGATTTTTCCTTAGGTATTGTCTTAAGTTAATCGATTTTCCCCAAAAGCAATTCCCCAATTCTTTTCTCTATGCGTTCTTAGTTTAGATAATTAGTTAATTAAAACAAAACTTCTTTATTCTTAGGCTAGATAATAAAAAGACAGTCATTACTAGTACTTTTAGTTCCTTTAGGTTCGACAATCCGGTCTTGCTAAAACTATACTACTGTTCGATAGGTACACTTGCCTACATCACGAAAATAGTTAGTTTAAGAATGAGTAATTATAAATATTTAAAACCTATTACGAAATCAAGCGATCAAGAAATGAATCAGAATTTCGTATTGGTACTGATGGTTGCATGATGTACCAAGACAGGATTTGTGTGCCTAAAAACGATGAGATTATTCAAAAGATTATATGAGAAGCCCATAGTGGTTGCTTATCTATCCATCCAGGTAGTGTGAAAATGTATAATGACTTGAAGAAAATGTACTGGTGGTCAGGGATGAAAAGAGACATTTCGGAGTTTGTTTCTAAGTGTCTACTTTGTCAACAAGTGAAGGCTGAACACTAAGTACCTTCGAGTTTACTCTAACTTGTGATGGTTCCCAAGTGGAAATGGGATCGTGTAACCATGGGTTTTGTGTCAAGGTTGCCTTTGACGCCAAGGAAAAAGTATTTCGTTTGGGTTATTGTCGATAGATTAACAAAGTCAGCACATTTTATACCAGTGCGTACCGACTATTCTCTTGAGAAATTGGCCAAATTGTATGTTTCCAAGATCGTGAGACTCCATGGAGTACCCTTTTCAATTATTTCAGATAGAGATCCGAGGTTTACCTCACGGTTTTAGAAGAAGTTGCAACAAGCATTGGGAACAAAACTAAATTTTACTACGGCATTTCACCCACAAACCGACAGTCAGTCAGAAAGAGTGATTCATTATGGTGCTATGTTCTTGAGTTTCAAGGCAATTGGGAAAAGTACTTACCGTTGGTAGAGTTTACCTACAATAATAGTTATCAGTCAAGTTTGAAAATGGCACCTTATGAGGCTTTATATGGACGCAAGTGTCGGATGCCCTTATATTGGACCGAACTTAAAGAAAATCAGATTCACGGGGTTGATTTAGTCAAAGAAACCGAAGAGAAAGTTAAGGTGATTCGCGATTGTTTGAAGGCCACTTTGGATAGACAGAAATCCTACGCAGATTTGAAATGAAAGGAAATTGAGTTTCAAGTCAGTGTAAGGATGTTTTTGAAAGAATCCACGTGGAGGAAAGTCCTCAGATCTGGTAAAAAAGGCAAGCTAAGCCCTCGTTTTATAGGACCTTATGAGATTACTGATAGAGTAGGGCCTATTGCCTACTGATTAGTCTTGCCCTTAGAGTTGGAAAAGATTCACGACGTGTTTCATCTGTCCATGTTACACCGATATAGATCAGACCCTTCGCATGTGATCGCGCCAACTGAGGTTGAGATTCAGCCGGATATGACTTATGGTGAAAAGTCGGTTAAGATTTTGGCTTAGGAGGTTAAACAATTGAGGAATAAGAGTATAACACTTGTTAAAGTTTTGTGGCATAGACATGGAATCGAGGAAGCCACATGGGAACTTGAGAAGACCATAAGATATCAATTCCCGAACCTATTAACAGATAAGATTTTCGGGGACTAAAATCCCTAAAAGGGGGAAATTGTAACAGCCCGATTTTGGGCTTAGTCAAAACAGTGGTTTTGGGACCACAAATCCAAAGTCAAGAAATTATTTTATTATTTTTTTTTTGTTATAGCATGATTATATTAGTGCATGAAAAATTTGGTGAGGTAATTTTAGCGTTTGTGAGCTTAATTTCGAAAAATAACTAAATCGCATAAGGGGTAAAAGTTCTATTTTACTTAATAGATGTACCACATAGCTAGAGAACCAAAATTGGGGGTCTTTAAAGTGCAATTAGACCCTCTACAAGTTGATGGCCGGCCATAGGGGATAAGAAA
Organism: Gossypium arboreum; assembly: GCF_025698485.1. Taxonomy (NCBI): domain Eukaryota; kingdom Viridiplantae; phylum Streptophyta; class Magnoliopsida; order Malvales; family Malvaceae; genus Gossypium; species Gossypium arboreum. Next base: position 100,126,053 of record NC_069080.1, read on the forward strand.
ATTAAATGGTCAAAGGAGTTGGTAACTTAATGTATGATAAAATAATACCCTAGAGACTAGCCTTCATCTTTTTCATTCTTCCTTTCTCCTCCACCGAAATATTCAACCATTCTAAGGGTTTTGGAAGCTTGAAATTTCAGCCACTTATATCTCTCTCAAGTAAGTGATTTAGATGCTTATTTTTTATAATTTTGGTACTTTTGGAACCCTTATGGCATAAGCTAGCTAATGGGAGGGGGACCATTTTGCCAAATGGTTGATAGTCTAAGGATTTTCCATTAAAGGATTTATGATGTTTGTTGAGTTTTTATGGAAGAAAATGAATCTTAGTTATGTAGTAAACAATTTTTGTGAAAGGACTGCTCATGAAAACCCTAATAGGACCATTTTATAAAGTTTGTAAAATGGATAGTAATATTGTGAAACAATGGGAATTTTGGATCCCTATAAGAGTAAAAAGGGTTCGTCTAGGCTTAAGATTTGAAGAAATTCGATAAAAATTAATTTTCGAGCCTAGGGATAAAATGGTCATTTTTTGAAAGTCTAAGGGGCAAAATGGTCATTTTGACAAAAATGTGAATTTATGATTGCTTTAATTTATTTAGAGGTTAAATGAGTAAATTTTTATTATTTTAGATCAAGAAACATGAAAACCAGACTTGGACCTGGGGAAGGCCTAGCAAGTAAAGTAAATCATCTAGTCACCTACATTTTGTAATCAGAGGTAAGTTATATGTTGATAATGCAACTATATTGTTATGATGTGTAATTGAATTGATATTGCAAAATTTGTTTTGATTATGCATATGAGTATGCATGTTGAGAAATTAATGTAATAAAGACTCCCGGTTGAACATTAGGAATAGATTTGGATATTCATGCCATGACATTGGGTGATATGTGTCTTAGAGTAAGACATGTATGGGATATGCATCAGCCACATTATGAGAGCCAGTGTAAACATGCCTGGGACATGCATCGGCATTAAGACAAGAGCTAGTGTAAGACATGTCTGGGACATGCATCAGCCTCGAGATATACAAGTGGAACGACAGAAATGTGCAAGTGTACACAATCGCAACAAGTAATAAAGTGAGAAGTAAATGTCGAGTTATCGTACCCACAGGGATTGTTAAAAGGATTATATATGAATGCAATTTAAAATACTTTGGTGAAGAAAAATATTTTGTTTAAAGAGGGTGATTAAAAACTTAGGAAAATTAAAATAAATAAAAAATGAAGTAAAAGAAAGTTCTAATGCACGATTTCAAAATAAGATTTAATCTAGATGATATAATTGTGTTGGATTAATTACACTTCTCATCTTAGAATTATTAAACTTAAGTTTATATTTTTACAAATAAAATCACAGCAACTCGGTAATTTTCTAACTTATGAACATACTTACATACCAAAATCCATTCATCTCTTGACATATCCCTATGTCAATTCAACCGACTAAACAGATTCTAGTAAGCAAACATGTTATTGCACATACACACTCATTAAACTGAACTAATCTCTTGCATATCCTTATGTTACTTCAAATGATTAATTAAATCTAGCTAGCATATAAAAGACTAGGTAACAAGATATCCTTACCTTGAAACAATTTAATCACAATAATCTTGCAAGTTATGCAAGGCAATAATATCGCCAGATACATTGCTAATTTAACCTTCATCTACATTAGAAGAATAAACATGCACTGATCAAGTACTGTGTCAATTAATTACAATTTCAATCAGTTTAAATAATTAATTCAATAGTTACCTCGTAGTCGTAATGCAAGAATAACTTAGGCATGATTTTACTTAATCAAGCATTTTACCAAGGCCTATAAAAACATAAACACAATTTTAACAATTTAAGAAGAAAAAATGCAATCAACCAAACACGAATTAAATTCAAGCTAAGCTGATCAAAGTAACCATTCCAAAAACATGAATACTCATAGATTTGTTCATCATAACAACAACAAAAATTAAAGAGATAAGGAACAAGAATCAAATCCGGTGGTTTTCTGAGGCTTGACTTGGTTGCATTGTTCTTTCTTCTTGTTGTCCTCGCCGATCAAGGCTTTGATGAACACTCAATTACTGCTGCAAAATGGTTGAAGAACACCCCTTTTCCAAGGGAATAAATTGGCACAAGAGCGAGGGAATTGAAATGGAAAAATGAGAGAAAAAAAATGAGAGAGGAAAGAAGTGTTGTAAAATGAATGAGGAATGAATGAGATGCTTTGAATGATCAGCCAAGGGGGGCTTCTATAGCTGAGTGTGGCAGCTGAAATTTGCTAAAAATAGCATCCAAAGAGCCACCACTTGGCCGGCCACCTATGTGGCAAAGTTGATGCTTTCAACTTTGCTAAAAATGGCTTAGGGCAAATCCAAAAATCCACCAATTGTGGAGGGGTTTAAATGCAACTTTGAAAAGACTTCAAGGGCTTCTTTGCAAGCTTAATTAATCGGCTAATAAGCTGATTTGGGTCAGCATATGGCCAGTTTTGGGCTGCCCAACCTTTGGCCGGTTCACTTTAATCGGTTCGGTTCAACTGGACCACATTTTCCATAATTAATTAATATTAATTTATTTAGCCCAAATTAAATTTGGTAAAAATTAAAATTAATTATATTATGAATTAATACACATAATTGGACCGTCTTAGGCTAGAAATTAATTCACCTTGACACTTCAAATTACTTCTCGATTTTGTGCTTCAAGTAGTGTCTACTGAGTTTCGCCCTTTGCACAATTTTGTCGAAAATAACCAAAATTACTCAAATTTAATTATAAAATTAAATAAAATTCATCATGTTCATATTTTAAGTATAATTTAGTTATTTTATAAAATTTAATTATTTTTCGACAAGAATTTAATCGAAACGGTATGATTTTAACCTAAAAAGGGTATGTAAAAATGCGTAAATTTTCATGTTTCCACACCCCCAAACTTAATTCATTGCTCGTCTTGAGTAATGCACAAATTTTCGAAAGAATTTCTCAGAAACACCTTTGAAAAACCCATTCAGAACAACATTTTTCCCAAAATTATGAATTTAATATACTTGTGCTTAAAGACAAGAAATTTGATAGTTATGCTACTTAAGTATATATTGTTCAAATTAATCTCAACAACTATTATGATAGCAGAGATTAGAATAAATGCTTCCTAATAAACTCATGTTAAACCTTACCAATGTGATTTTATTCCATTTATTCAAGATTAAGCTGCAATCATTAAATTTAACTTATGTCTTCATATGTTGTACGTAGCAATTTCTCTCCACTAGTGTAGGTAGCATTGGAACTTTTGAATCAATAGGTCTTTAACAAGGTTGTAACGTGGCTGGGCTTAAGGGTAGGTAAAAGATAGATAATTTTAGGCTTTTAAACCCTAAACTCATCTTGTATCAGACCTTCTAAATAATCACCATCAATACACCAACTTTCTTTACTTTCATATGCTCTTTTGTACATTCTCTTTTAGATACATATGTTTTTTTTAAGACGAAATGCATGAGCATTTTCCTGAATGTACCACAATTTTAAGAGCATTTTATACTTCTTTTCAACTCCCCAAAATTTATTTTCAATGAATACTTGGAATAGTACCGGGTCTAGTGTTTGGGACAAATTTGAGATAGTTAAGAGAGAAGTGATGGCTAAATTTGCAAGGGTTCAAATAAAATTAAGCCATATAGTCTCAAAGTTGGGTTTCAAAGGATAAAAATTTCATCATGGTTGGCTTGAAAGGCTCAAACGGTCCAAACAAAAGTTGCCTAAATCATTTCCAACATTTCATGCTTCCTAGGATTTTGCCTCAAGAAACTACTAAGTCATTTCTGAAGACTTAAACTTTCATGCACGCCTAACTTTCGTAAGGAACTAAAAATTTATGGTACGATTTGCATGCTTTATTAGAAATACATTCATATCATTATTAAGCTAACATAATAATTTATTGAAATAATAGAACTTTATTTATATTGAAGTTTAGCATACTTAACAAAATTTCCAATTATTGAACAAAATGTATCCTAAACATAATTAAAAGAAAATTTTATTTTGAATGGAAATAATTCAAATTCAATTTTTCAGTCCCCCTACTTAAGATGAACAATGTCCTCATTGTGTAAAATGAATAGATACTATACACTAGGTAGGATTCTAGAAAAGAGGAGGTGAGTCAAATTGACTGCTTAAGTACCAAGCTCTCTCTAGATCCAATCCTAGACATGTATATACGTATTGCCACACTTTATACTTTGCGACTTGTTCAAATATTATTTATGATTTTCTTCTCTTATTATGTGAAAATAAAAAACTCTAATTAAATCTAATCCTAAAATGACCTAAGAATAGAAATAAAATAAAGTCAAGATCCCCCTTAATCTATTTTCAGACCCTTCCAAATTTGACTCATCTTTTGCTCTATCACTATCGCCTTTGCATGAATTACTTCGCTCCTCTTCGATAATGGACTCCATGGTTCAAACATAAAATCTGGAAACTCAAGCACAAAAATAAATGGGTCACTGTAAATTTTCTTAAGAGCACTTCTCATCGAGTCATCCCTTATTTTTGAGTATCTCTAGTAAGCTTGTTGCTGCCATTGCATATGTTGCATTATGTCCATCAACTTTGACAATTCATCTCAAAGATCTGGGCTAGGCGGTTGAGTCTTAAATATTGAAGTTTCGTCATCGGGCTCATTTTCTGGTTCTATTGGTTCCACCTTATCAGGGACTTTAGTCGATTGTATTTGCTCGATCTCTATGGGATCTTCTTCCTCTTCATAGGGATCCTCACTTTCTTCAACTCGCTGCTGTAGAACAGAATCTCCAGCTACTCAGTAGAGGTCCCAATTTGTGATTGTGCCCTAGCTATACCCTGGCTGTAGAACAGAACCAAGTTGCAAGGTGGCTTGTAAAGGAACCTTGAGGTCTGAGGTTCGAGCGTTGGCATAGAGCAAATGAGGTATTTATTTAGCAACTTGGTTCGGCCAATGGTTGTGCTGCAGTAGAATTTTGATGGATGAGTGGTGGAGTGATAGGTAGAGGATATCAAGAAGGAAATCGTGGAGAGGATTAGAGAGAGATTTGTGGAGAGAAATTAGGAGTTTGATGAGTGTGGGGATGTTGCGCCATTTGGTATCTCTAATTCGACATTGGGAAGAAAAAACTGATATTTGTGAGTGTTTTGGAAAATGGTTCTTTTCTCCTTTTTGCATGTGGTAGCTGAATTCCTTTGGTCAATTTCGGCATTTGGTTGTTTTGGGTTTGTGCCTCTCGCGACATTGTTCTTCTTTTAGTCATTTTAATTCTCTACCGAACATTGTTCTTCTTCTATCTCTACTTTCTTGACATTGCCGAACACATCTTCCTCCTCTTCCCTATTATTCTTTCAAATTTTTTTCATAGTCAACTTTCCTTCTTATTCCCCCTTCATTTATTTTTCTCCCTTCTTCTTCTGTTCTGCTTCTAAACTGAACGTTATTCTTCTTTGATCTTTCTCTAGCAGTTTGGGTAGTGATTGGCCGAATATTATTTTTTTAGTATTGGTAAATCGTTTCGGTTTGCAAGTGTTCTAATGAATCAGTAAGTGTTCTGTTAAGCAATCTGACAAATCTGTTTCTTCTATTTTTTTCTAAAAATCGAATACTCCTTCTGTAACACCCCTAACTCGTATCTGTCGCCGAATTAAGGTTATGGGGTATCACCAATCAAAACATAAATCCAAAAATTCACATGAGTACACTTGCATAAACTTTTAAGAACAATTATTTAACATCAATAGTTATTGCAATTACTAATAACACACAATAGAATATACTTTTCATTCAACTTATAAAAATATACGACTTTTAAACCGATAATAAACATGCATTTCTTTATACTTTATTTAAAGTAAGTAATCATTAAAGATCATACATACTTTTAATCATTAAATTATAAGCATTTGGCCTTAGTAAATCTAGCTATTTATTGCACATCATTTAAAGGTAAAATTATTACGTATACTAGTTATTATGTCTAAAATTACTCACGTAATAACAAAAATATCCGCCATTATACTAACATCTTAAAATTTTAATCACATATGATCATTCTTGACCTAGCTCATATAGCAATTTCAAAATAACCAAGTTTACACATACAAACATATTAAATAATCTAATAAGTAATCATATACGTTTCAATATATTACTCCATAGCCGAACCTGTAAATGAAGCACATATATATTATATGCAACTTACCTAAAATAAAAACCACATTTAACATAAAATACATACCAAACAATCAACCATATTCATCCACAATGCATATACAATATTTACCATCAATCAAGCTCAATGAATTAATCAAAAGCACATAAAACCGAATTGAGACATAGCAAGCAACCATTTCTCATCACACGTGGAACCTAACACAAACATTATACATACATGGCACTTATCTATAAAATCAAAGTGGACATAAACCAAACTTAACATAACCAAATTTTAAGGATAAAAGTTTAGCCATTTTTGCATGGCTTATATACATAACCAATATTCAGCATTGTCAAAATATGTTCCGGCCTATGCATGCCATAGTTCTAAGATGCAACTTATAAAATACCGAAGGTGGCCGATAGTGTGATAGACTTTACTGACAATCCCCGAGCTTGTAACTTGAATCCAAAATCTATAAAACAAAAAGAAATATACACACGGTAAGCTATTATAGCTTAGTAAGTCATAAACAAATAATTAACTTAACAAAATATTCAACTCAATTAGGCTAACCAATATCTATAAAATCTATATCCCATTTAGTCTCAAACTTATAATTTGTAAATAATATATATATGTATGCTTTCGTACATAAATACTATCTTGGCTGAATATTCAAATAATCAAATTGACTTATTACCATTCAACATTCCAACCAAAATGTCTTTACATTAACAAATACACACATATACTTTTATACACAAGTTCAAGAATCAGGATATAACAACAAGTACATACACTTCTTATTTGGCCGAATACTCACATGATCATTTAAACATATTACTAATCAACTTCTCAAAAACATCTAGTTATAATAAAATCATGCCTACGTATACTTTTATACATAAGCTTGAAAATCATATCACAGTATCACACATATATATATCACCTATAAGGCCGATTATACATGGTCACACACACTTGCACATAATTATGAAATCTTTCATTGATACTCAACTTATATAGCCACAAAGCCGAATACACATGCCAATCTCCCATAAATTCATCATTATCAATTGTACATGAATAGAAAAAATGTTAAGTACATACTTACCTTATTAACAATAGCCAACAAGCTAATTCATACCTGTCCATTTAACTCGTATTACACATCCATACACAATTTACCTTTGCCTGATAAACCATTCGGAATTGGGTAGGATACTCGGGTAATCACACATATATCGTACAATGCCAATGTCCCAGGCGTGGTTTTACATGTAGTCACATATCGATGCCACTGTCCCAAATAGGGTCTTACTCGTAAACACATATCGAAATCACATATTGATGCCATGGTCTTACTCGCACACATATATCGGAATCCTATGTCATGACAGATGTATTCTAGTTATTCTTAAGGTTTATACGAGGCTTTCGGACGTCGAAACTCAGTCGAAACCAATTCAGAGATGTAATAGCCAAGCTTAATCATATTTGGCCATACCTTGTATTTGTTCATACATTTCATACCAGCATATAATATTAACATTTAAATACAATTAAACATGTCTATTATAAACTTAGCTCGGACGATGTAAAACGGAACAGGGCAGCTAGTCGACAACTTTTGTTTTTCCCCGATCCAAATCCGATTTCTTTGGTTCTTGATCTAAACATATTCAAATTAAGCTCATTCAACATATTTTCATTCAATTTAGTACAAAAACACATAAATGGAATTACCATTTTACCCCTAACATTTACAATTTTTATAATTTAGTCCCTATTACACAAAACACAAAATATACAAATTTCAAAATACCCATGTTGGGTCAAATTTTACCCATGTCTATACAAACCCATATAATTCATTTATTTCAAATTTTAGTCCCTCAAATTATTATTTTTTCAATTTAGTCCTAATTACTCAAAATCATCAAAAACTCCAATATAAAACATGTTAATCAAAAATATATCTTCCATATTTCATCATCAAACAACAAAAATAACAAGCTCTCATCAATGGTATAACTCAAAATATTCATCAAAATGAAAAATTCACGCATGGGTTTTGTAGTACTCGAAGCAACAATCTCAAAAACGTAGAAATTATCAAAAACCAAGCTAGAACTTACCTTGAATCAAGCTTGAAAGTGTCAAACCCTAAGTTTCTTTTCTTTTGTTTTGTTATTTCGATATTTCAGCAATGAGAAATATGAGCACTAATGTTTTGTTTTGTTTTTTTATGATATGTTTTATATTATATCATATTATCACATAATTTACCATTTTAACCTTAGCTTAAATTATTTATATTTCACCTATTAATGGCCAAATGTGTCCATGCAAAGATTCAAAGGTATATTTGCATTATAAGTGCCTCCATTAATAAAGACAACAACAATTAAGTACCTTCACATTTAACCACCAAATTTTTATTTTACGCGATTAAGTCCTTTTATTTAATCGGGCACTTAAACAATAAAATTAAGTCACGAAAATTTCACAGATATAAATTCACACAAAATAAACACAGAAAATAGTTTTAAAATATTTTTCTAACTCAGATTCATGGTCCCAAAACCACCATTCTGATTAGGGTCTAAATCGGACTGTTACACCTTCTCTTAGTATTCTGTGATTGCCGAATGGTGACTCCATCCCCTTAATGTGTGTTCGTTATTTTTAGGTGTTGCTGAGGAGTGAAAGTGCAGAAATTCTCTAGCTACCGAAACCATGTCAGTATCTTACCTTAGGGGCATAGGTCGGATGACCCTATGAATTGCCAAGTATGAATTGAACCAAATGTTTTAACAACCCCTTTTTATCAAGGCTTTTGTAAACGCAGATCTATCTAGGGGTGTAAACTTTGATATTGAAGAGGGAGATTAGCAAGGCTTTATCATTTAAGGTTCATTGTTAAGGGATTCATAGCACGTTTCGTAAACCAGGTGTGTACATACACCACCTTAACTTTAGATAAGCAAATCCTGAATTGTCGAAAAGCTGAAAGAACGATAACGGCTACTACACGAGCGAGCGAACGCATGCATGGAAAATCTGATGCGATAGTAGAGGCCACCATGAGCGGACTCATGGGTTGTGGCCGTAATAGGCCACGTTTGGCTGTACGGGCCCAATGGGCCCATAGGCCCTAGATTTGTAAAACTCACCAATAGGTGGGAAAAATGTTGGATCGGCCGTATCACTCACATAGCTTGGATCAAAATCAGGCTTAGTGGGCCAATGGGTCATGTGGGCCTATGGGCCTACTTAAATGGGCTTTGGGATTAATCGCACTGTATATTTGTTAAAGGTTGTACGGGTCACGCGAGATGAGTGTGAACCTACTGATGGGTCAGTAAGTGTATTTAGATCTTGATTTACGAAATGATCGTTATGCCCCGAAGGGTAAAATGACTAAAATGCCCCTACATGTTATATGTTTGTTATTATATGCCATTTATGATATGTTTGTATTCACGTGATATTATGCTGCAAGGGGGATGGGCTCAATGATTTGGAGGAAGTAGATGATTTGTTAGGGTCGCTTGGTCACTTGATGACTGTGGATCCACCGATGGCTTAAAGCTATTATGTGATTGGCAGCTCTGCTGTGAAATTGGTTAGTGCCGAAACCGGTGCTACATCAGGAGTGTAGGGATAGGTGGGTCAATTAAATCCCTACAGGAGTGTAAGATTGGACAAGATACGGAGTGCAGGGTTGGTTGGGTATTTTTGCATTGCATAATCTGATTCTGATTTTGACATGGGCTCAGGCCCAACTGAGGCTACTATGGACTAAGGCCCAAGTGCCACCGTTATTGTAATGGGCTCAGGCCCAAATTGATGTGACGCATGCTTTATGATCGATGAGGGCTGTACACGCTGAATTTTCGTAAACTCACCCCTTCTTTTAAATTTTTCAGGTAATCCTCAGTAGGCGGTTCAACGTATGAAAGGACTCGGAGGTGGCCACACTACGAACAACTTTAAATATTTGTATTTTCTTTTACATTACTTAAATTACTTTCTCTTTGGGTTTTTGATGTAATAAGGTCTTTTCTCTAATTTTCTAGCTTTTAATTTGGGGGTTTTTTAACTATTATGATTTATTTTTGTTAAAAGTAGAGTAGAGCGCGGTTTTCCAAAATGATATATGTTTTCATAACATCACGTTTTCACAACATCATTGAAATGCTTCCATAACAAACATGTTTTTAAAAGTAATGCTGGTTTAAAATGGTTAACAAATAATTAAATTGAGTTTAGAATTAAACAAAGGGGCTTTTCTCTTATAAGCGAGATCTATTAATAAGACAAAGTTTTTCGAAAAAGCATTTTAATATGACACACCAGATTCGGTCATAACGTCTAGGCAGGGTTTAGGGTGTTACAAAATTTGTTTTGTGTTTCATCAATTTGGGCATAAGCACGAGTTCTCTTGTGAGGCATGATTAACCTGAACAAAAGATGGGAAAATTTATTTTCTCAAAAATTTAATTCACAAAAACTAATAATTCAGTAAATTGAAAAATTAAATAATTAAATAAAATTAAAATTTTAGGAGAAAACAAATGTTGTACCACCTTTTTTTTATAAAACTCATAACTCCTAAAAATAATTAATAAACAAAAGAGGTCAATTTAAGGTGGTTTGGAAGATTTTGGCTAAGGGCTTGGTGTAGGTGTGTGCCGCACAAGTGTCGGACAGCAAGCAGATTCGTCGTGCAGGAGCAAGAAGTGGCACAGGCTTGGCGCGATCAGCTGCACGGGTAGTAGGCCGCAAAGGTGAGAGGGCAATAGCTTAGGTGCGTGCATGCTAGAGCTGGAGCAAATGCAGCACCAAGGTACGGCCCTGGTGAGTGCTGGAGCTAGACGTGCGCAAGTGCTGGAGTAGGATGAGGCATGCAATGCAGCGCGCGATAGGGGTAGGTGTGCTCAGCGTGTGCGATGGAGCTGGGCTGCTAGGTGCTTGCTGGCTGAATGGCTGCTAGGCTAGGGGCTTGCGGCACTTTAAGGGTTTTGGTGTTTGGGATTTTTAGTGATGAATGAATGGAGAACGTAGTATTTATAATGAAAGGAATAGGACTTAAAGTACAATTCTTAGAGAAATTTAATAATTAAAAACTCTAAGTTCTAAATTTAATCCAAGTTAACAACAATTAATAATTAAATATATGCATATTAACTTAATAATGCTATTAAACAAAAACGAGATATGATTAAAACTAATCCTAATTCTATGCTAAATTGATAAAAATTAATATATAAATTATAATAGATATAACTATATATTTAAGATTATAATCTTATTATTATTAAAACTTATCAAATAAAATATGATGAAATTAACACTAATCCTAATTCTATATAAAGTTGATAATAATTAATATATGTCATAATAGATATAATTATATATTAATAATTATCATCTCTCTTTCTTTCTTTTTTGAATTAAAAGCATTTATTCTAGAAGCCTTTTGAAAATATTTAAAAAAAAGAGGCATTTAGTTTTATTATTTTAGAAAAGAGCAACCAAAATTTGAACATAATTCAATTAAGTCCCTAGACTTAATGAAAATTTGAAATTAAGTTGCAAATAAAACTTAGATCAACATTGACCTCTTTATTTGAAAAACTAAAAATTTATTTTTCTATTTAGGGAATAATTTCTCAGAAAATTATGTTAAAATCAATTCCCAGGAAAAATTGGAGAGGTCACAAGCGGTCCCACTTAAGTTCCAATCTCCTAGGCAGAATTGATTTAAACATACTAATCTCGAAAATATACCCTAAATCATTTATTAAAAAGAAAAATAAGAAAATTAAACATTTGATAGAATGAACGAAATTTGATTCCGTTCAGTCTTATCTCCCCAATAATGTTTCAGACGTTGAGCATTAATTTGAAAATTACCTCCCTTACCTTAGAGTTCAACAACTCCGTATGGATAGACGCGATGAATCGTAAATGGACCGGACCAACGTGATTTTAGTTTACCTAGAAAGAACTTTAATCTGGAATTAAATAACAAGTCTTCCTTCCCTACTTCAAACTCTCGAACTTGAATGTGCTTGTCATGCCATTTCTTAAGTCTCTCCTTGAGTTGTTTGGCATTTTAGTACGGGAACATTCAGAATTCCTCTAGCTCATTGAGTTGGAGCATCCGTTTCTCTTTAGCAAGCTTAAGATCCAAGTTGAGCTATTGAAGGGCCCAGTAAGCTTTCTGTTCTAACTCCAAGGGCCAATGACAAGCTTTCCCAAAGACCAACCTGTAGGGTGACATCCCTAAAGGTGTCTTGTATGCTGTCCTGTAAGCCTATAAAGCATCATCCAATCTTTTGGACTAATCTCGTCGGTTCAGGCAAACTACCTTCTGAAGTATGCCTTTGATCTCCTTATTTGCCAGTTTCGCTTGCCCATTCGTCTGAGGATGGTAAGCTGTAGCGACCTTGTGTTTCACTCCATGTTTATCTAACAACCATTTCAACCACTTGTTCACAAAATGGGACCCTTCATCGCTGATAATAGCTCTTAGGGTTCCAAACCTTGTGAACACGTGTTTCTGCAAAAACTTTATTACAACCCTAGCATCGTTTTTTGGATAAGCTTTAGCCTCGACCCACTTAGACACGTAGTCTACAGCTACCAAGATGTACTTGTGACTAAAAGATGGAGGGAAAGGACCGAGGAAGTCAATGTCCCAAACATCAAATAATTATACCTCAATGATGTTTGTTCGAGGAATCTCATTTCTATTGGTGACATTTCGACCCTTTTGCATCGATCACAACTCTTTACGTAAGCATGTGCGTCCTTGAATAGTTTTGGCCAAAAGAATCCGGCCTGCAATACTTTGGCCGCAGTGCAAGTACCTCCGATGTGTCCCCCACTTGGAGCTGAGTGAAAATGGTATAGAATCTTTTGTACTTCATCTTTTGCCATGCATCTCCTGATCATTTGATCTACGCACTTTTTAAACAAGTATGGTTCTTCCCAGAAATAGCACTTCACATCGTAAAGGAACTTTTTCCTTTGATGATACGCCTTATCAATCGGCATCAAACCACAAGCTAAATACTTAGCAATATCAGCAAACCAAGGGGTATTATAGACATATTTACCTTCAGTATATGTTCATTCGGAAACGTCTCTCGAATTGGTATAAGAGGAGAGTTCCCTTCTTGCGGCTCCAATCTGGACAAGTGATCTGCTACTTGATTTTCCACTCCCTTTCAATCTTGAATTTCTAGATCGAACTCTTGAAGTAGAAGTACCCATCAGATCAACCTTGGCTTAGTATCTTTCTTAGAGAATAAGTACTTAGTTATCGAGTGGTCTGTATAGATAGTCACTTTGGTACCTACAAGATAAGATCGAAACTTGTCAAAAGTAAACACAATAGCAAGTAACTCTTTTTCTGTTACCGTATAATTTAGTTAAGCTCCTGTCAGAGTTTGACTTGTGTAGTAAATGGGATGAAAAACTTTGTTCCTTCACTGGCCCATAACCGCTCCTATCGCGAAGTCACTCACGTCATACATCAATTCGAATGGCAGATCCCAGTTTGGTGTGGCTATTATGGGTGCCGTAACTAATCGACTCTTCAAATATTTGAAAGCCCTTAAGCATTCCTCATCAAACTTGAACATCGAGTCCTTCTCCAATAATTTACATAAGAGTTTAGCAATATTGGAGAAGTCCTTGATGAATCTTCGATAGAAACCGGTGTGGCCCAAAAAGCTCCTAACACCTTTTACAGATGTTGGAGGTGGGAGTTTCTTAATAACATCTACCTTTACTTTATCTACTTCTGTTCCATGTCTCATTATCCGATGCCCTAGAACAATCCCTTCTCGTACCATGAAATGACACTTTTCCCAGTTGAGTACTAGGTTTGTTTCTTCGCATCGCCTTAGTACCTTGGCAATATTGGCTAGGAAATCATCATATGTATCTCCAAATACTGAAAATCATCCATAAAAACTTCCAAATACTTCTTAACCATGTCAATAAAAATAGACATCATACATCTTTGAAATGTAGCAGGTGCATTACATAAACCAAATAGATTGCATCTAAATACAAATGTACTGTACGGGCAGGCGAAAGTTGTCTTGTGTTGATCTTCTAATGCTACTGTAATCTGATTATACCCTAAGTATCCATCGAGAAAATAGTAGTGATCTCGCCTCGTAAGTCTATCCAGCATTTGGTCCAAAAATGGCAAAGGAAAGTGATCTTTCCTAGTCGCCTTGTTCAGCTTCTAATAATCAATGCAAAATTTCCATCCCATAACCGTTCTAGTAGGTATCAACTCATTTTTCTCATATTTGATGACCATGATACCTCCTTTCTTTGGCACGCACTGGACCAGACTTACCCATGAACTATCTGAGATGGGATAAATTATACCCGCATCTAACCACTTAATGATTTCTTTTTTTACTATGTCCTTCATGATGGGGTTCAGTCTTCGTTGTCCATCGATCGTCCCTTTCTCGCCATCTTCTAGTATGATCTTCTGCATGCATACAGATGGGCTAATACCGCGGATATCGACTATGGTCTATCCTATAGCCTTCTTGAATTATTTCATCACCAAGATGAGTTTCTCTTCTTGCTCAGTACTTAATTATGCCGAAACAATCACAGACAAGGTAGAAGAGTTACCTAAATAAACATATTTTAGATGTGAAGGTAGTACCGTGAGTTCTAATTTAGGTGGCTCCTCGATTGACGCTTTTGGTTGGGCATAATCCCTTTCCTCTAACTCCAAAGATTCAAAGCGAGATTACGAAATAAATCCGCTTTGATTAGCTTCTAACAAAGTTAAGTACTTATCCTCCTCTTCATCATTCGGCGGATTTGATGTCAAAATTTGTTCCAATGGATCCTCTACATAGTTGAGCTCCTTCTCTATATTAAATCTTCTATGCCAGATACTGTAGAATAATCATCAATTGTGTCAGGAAATCGCATAGACTTAAAAACGTTAAATGTTACCAGATCATCCTGAACATGTATAGTAAGCTCGCCCTTCTACACATCAATAAGGGTCCTTCCGGTTGCTAAGAACAGTCTCCCTAATATAATTGGAACTTCTTTGTCTACTTCAAAGTCTAGGATAACAAAATCAGCAGGGAAAATAAATTTATCTACACGTACCAATACGTCCTCAATTTTTCCTTCTAGATGTGCTAAGGATCGATCTACTAATTGAAGTGTAACCATAGAAGGTCTAACTTCACCTATCCCCAACTTTCTAAATATTGACATAGGCATCAAGTTGATACTCGCACCCAAGTCATATAATGCCTTACCACAATATGTTGCTCCAATATTGCAAGGTATGGTGAAACATCTAGGATCCTTCAATTTTAGGGGTAGTTTGTCTTGAAGATATGCACTGCATTCCTTCGTCAGAGCTACCGTCTCAAATTCTCTGAGTCTTCATTTTTTGGACAAGATATCCTTCATGAATTTGACATAGTTCGGCATTTGCTCAAGTGCTTTAACCAACGGGATGTTGATATGCAGTTGCTTGAGTACGTATAGGAACTTCTTGAATTGAATCTCCTGCTTCTACTTTTGAAGTCTTTAAGGGGTAGGGTGGTGGTGGTTTCTTTACTAGAACTGGTTGATTCATCTTCTGTGGCAATTCTGCATTTGACAGGGTTGTTAGTTGATCAAAATTAGCTGGTTCTAAAATTACCTTGTCAGGTTTTGCAGATTCTGGTTCTTGTGAAACTGGAATTTCAATGCTCAGTTGAACTTCCTCTGATTCTTGAGCATCAACTTACTCCTTCTCAGCTTCAATGGTGTTGGGCTCTACTGTCTTTCCACTCCTCAATGTTAATGCTTTGCAATGCTCCTTCTGCGGATTCCTAAAAATTTTTCGTATCACTAGATAAAGCACCTTCAAGTCGGTTCCTGAGTTTAGTTGCAAGCTAGCCCATTTGGTTTTCTAGGTTTTTCAATGTAACTATTTAGCTTTGAATTAAGGAGACATTATTGGCCATGTATGCCTTCAACAGATTTTCTAAGCCATTGGATGGTTCAGCTTGGGTTGGTTTCTGAACTTGTTAGGGAAAACTTAGTGACTAGATCGATCTAGGTTGGGCATAAGTATTACTGGTTCCAGCTCCTTGGTTACTCCAGGAAAAATTCGGGTGGTTTTGCAACAATGTTTTATAAAAATTGGATTTCAATCCTTGCCTTCCTCGGTTTTGGTTCTGGTTACCCATGTAGTACATGGATTCTGGGTTTGATGGACATTCTTCGAACAAATGTCCTTCCCCACAGTAAACACAGGCTATATTTTCAAATTGATTTGGTGGCTGTGTTGCAAAATTGTTAGACCCATTAGTAGTAAGATTTTTAAGCATTGAGAATATTGATGATACCTGAGATGTGAGTGAAGTAAAAGCGTCTACTTCATGTATTCCAGCACCTCATCTTCCTGACGCTGCTCGGTTGGTTGGCTATTGGTAATTGTTGCTGGCAATCTTTCTGATAACTTCATAAGCCTCATTATAAGACTTAGAAAGGAGAGCACCATTAGCAGAAGCGTCCACTACCATCCTCATATGAGCATTGAGACCATTATAAAATGTCTCAAGTTGGATGCAATGTGGGATTCCATGATGAGAGAACTTTCTTAATAACTCTTTGTACCTTTCCCATGCCTCATACAAGGACTCATCATCCATTTGTTGGAAGGTAGTGATCTCGTTCCTCAACTTAGCATTCTTCCAGGCGGGAAATACATCATAAGGAATCTTTCTACTAACTCTTTCCATGTGGAAATTGAGTTCAGTGGCAATGAGTTCAATTAGGCTCGAGCTCTGCCCCTCAGCAAATATGGGAACAACTTCAATCGTAATACATCTTCGGGTACTCCGGCTAACTTGAAAGAATCGCTCACCTCCAAAAATAGTCTTAAGTGTAGGTGAGGATCTTCGGTAGGCATTCCACTAAATTGGCCCACTGTCTGAAGCATCTGGAACATGACTGACTTCAACTTGAACTATTGTGCCTCAATTTTGGGTATCCTAATATCTAGATTAAGATCATTAAATACTGGCACGGCATACTGTTGTAAAGCTCTATCCCTATCATGAGCAATAAGGATAGGATTTTGAGCAGGGTTTGCTCCGTTTCCTTGGATTGGATTTTCGAAGTTCATCTCTTCGGTCTTCCTCTGATTTGCTTGTCTTCTTCGCTGTCAGAAAGTTTTTTCTATCTCAAGGTCTACATGGAGTAGGTCAATAATTCGGTCAATACTCATAAACACCTGAAATAATCATAGAAAAATTAATTAAGTTAAAAATTAAACAGAAAAAAATAAACCAAAATGTAAACTAACAAATTCACAAATAATTTCTTTTCAAAATAGTCTCCGACAACGGCGCCAAAAACTTGGAACGATGGAAATGTGCAAGTGTATACAATCGCAACAAGTAATAAAGTGACGAGTAAATGTCGAGTTATCGTATCCACAAGGACTGTGAAAAGGATTATTTATGAATGCAATTTAAAACACTTTGGTGAAGAAAAATATTTTGTTTAAAGAGGGTGATTAAAACCTTAAGAAAATTAAAATAAATAAAAAATGAAGTAAAAGAAAGTTCTAATGCACGATTTCAAAATAAGATTTAGTCAAGATGATATAATTGTGTTGGATTAATTACACTTCCCATCTTAGAATTATTAAACTTATGTTTATATTGTTACGAATAAATCACGGCAACCCGGTAATTTGCTAACTTATGAACATACTTACATACCAAAATCCATTCATCTCTTGACATATTCCTATGTCAATTCAACCGACTAAACAGATTCTAGTAAGCAAACATGTTATTGCACATACATACTCATTAAGCTGAACTAATCTCTTGCATATCCCTATGTCAATTCAAACAATTAATTAAATCTAACAAGCATATAAAAGACTGTGTGAGGAACAAGGTATCCCTACCTTGAAACAGTTTAATCACAATGATCTTGCAAGTTACACAAGGCAATAATAACGCCAGATACATTGCTAATTTAACCTTCAGGTACCTTAGAAGAATAAACATGCAGTGATCAAGTACTGTGTCAATTAATTACAATTTCAATCCGTTTAAATAATTAATTCATTAATTACCTCACAGCCGTAATGCAAGAATAACTTAGGCATGATTTTACTTAATTAATCATTTTACCGAGGCCTATAGCAACATAAACACAATTTTAACAATTTAAGAAGACGAAATGCAATCAACCCACCACGAATTAAATTCAAGCTAAGCTGATTAAATTAACCATTCCAACAACATGAATACTCATAGATTTGTTCATCACAACAACAAAAATTAAAGAGATAGGGAACAAGAATCGAATCTGGTAGTTTTCCGAGGCTTGACTTGGTTGCTCTGTTCTTCCTTTTTGTTGTCCTCACCGATCAAGGCTTCGATGAACACTCAATTGCTACTCCAAAATGGTTTAAGAACACTCCTTTTCCAAGGGAAGAAATTGGCACAAGAGCAAGGGAATTGAAACGGAAAAATTAGAGAAAAAAATAAGAGAGGAGAGAAGTGTTGTGAAATGAATAAAGAATGAATGAGATGCTTTGAATGATCAGCCAAGGAGGGCTTTTATAGCTGAGTGTGGCAGCTAAAATTTGCTAAAAATAGCATCCAAAGAGCCAACCCTTGGCCGGCCACCTATGTGGCAATTTTTAGCAAAATTTCCCCCAACTACCCATTACTACCCAATCGCAACTTCTTTAGTATTTGAAAACCACTAAAATCTGATAGAGTTCAAACTCCCTTGCTCATGCAGGGATTCAAACTCCAGTCCTCCAACACACCAACACACATCTTAACTACCAGACCAGTAGATCCATTCTGCTATGAAATTACAAATAATTTAATATAAGCCTACTAACTAGAAGTTAAGACTTAATTCAGGGAAAAGCCAAAATTTGCCAAATGCAAGGCTTGAACTTGGGACCTCTCACACACACCCAGAGCACTTAACCTCTGAAGTAGATACACATTTGTGTTAGAAACTTACAGAAACAAATTTATCAAATTTGGGACGTTACAATTAGAATATAGACTGTATGTAGATATGGGTGTTGTTTGCAATGATTGGTTGCATGAACATGGAGGATGATCAAATTTGAGATGAAACTTTGAAATATATATTTTATATGCTCTTTTGATGCTTGTTTACAATATAGCACCTTAGCTTGGAGTGACTTTCCTTACAGTTGTTTGATAAGGAGCAAGTGTTTTAATATTACTATATAAAAATATAAATGATATGTTTATAAAGATGATACTCTATTGATTCACCATGGTTGTAGATGGACCTTCCAATTAACTCAATTGAAGATTATATAAACTTGATTTTATTATATAAAAGATAAAATAAATTTATTAAAGGAAGAAAAGGAGTGAAAGGAAAAAATAAATGGATAATGGAACGTTTAGCACATTAAATATGCATTTAAAATAATAAAGTAGTTATATATTATTTTTATAATATTATATATTTTTATTTTATTAATTCATATTTTAATAATAATATTAAGAATGTTATTAAATTATATATTATTTTATTAAATTATTTAATAATAATTTTGTTAAAATATGATTAAATTATTTATTAATATTTTATTAAATTATATTTAATAATAATCTTATTAAAATTTAAAACAATAATCATCTATCTAAAAAAATTCTACTAAGGGTAATTTTGTCATTTAAGCCTTTTTCCTTATGCTATTACAACATTTATTCTTGTAACACCCTTTACCCGTGTCCGACACCAGAATAGGGTATGAGGCATTACTGGACTTAATTGTTCACAAACATGCAAAAACTAGGCTACAAAATTTCTTTTAATTCAAAACTTTTCATACACATGCATAATGTCCCATAAACGGGCCTACGAAGTCCTAAACATGCACTGGAAGTAGTTAGGGACTAAACCAAGAACCTTAGAAAGTTTTAGGAAAACTTAGAAAGTTTCTTTCCATGAAATAAGATTACACGCCCGTGTCCTCAGGTCTTGTAACTTTCTGCTTATGATGTCAGCATGCAAATCAAACCACACGGCCAGGCCACATGCCCATGTCTCCTGGCCATGTCCCTCACACGGTTGAGACACACGATCGTGTCTCGGCCCGTGTAGTCAACACTTAGGCTATTTTCTAAGCCTTTATGTTACCCATAAACCCTTACAACCTTATACACATTAAAACCACAAATCATGTCATCATTTTAGTGATTAAAGAACCTTTATTAAGACATTTTCATAACATTATCATGTCCTCTTACAAGCTATGCATCTACTCATGCAATACCAAGTCTAGATTCCTTAATCCACATTCATAAGACTTATCTTTTTGACGATCAATTTTACCATTATACTATGGTTACCAACTTATCCATCAAGCACTCATGTTCAACCATTATCACGTTGTTTTTATAACGTGCAATTACTACATGGTTATGACCACCTCGAATGGTCACAAAGCATGCATCCAACACACATTACATAATACCAACCAAGCATGACAAACAACCACAACAACATCATAGGCATGAAGATATAGCATAGATAGATAGGTTTACACACCATAATGAAAATAAGACACACCTTTTGACCATATACAATTAACTCAATATAAGCCAATACATTTGGCTAATTATAAATATATAGATCATAAAACTTAGTCCCTATACATGCCACTCACTTGAACATGCTTAACATTTATATATTAGTATTCCAAGGGTGATGGCTTGATAGTGTGATGCTGCCTCCGACGATCTCCAATCCCGAGCCAACCTGACAACACTAAAGAAAAGGAAAGGAAGTGAGTAAGCTTTATAGCTTAGTAAGACTGTATGAAAATAATAAGCAATATGCCAACATGCTTCTCAAGGTAATACAACCATAATTACACTTTTACTTATATTCTGGTCATGCTATTTTCTCCAGTAAAGTTACCAATTTATTTATATCTAGAGCTACAGAACTCCAAATTAAGATCTGCTAATTTTCTCTAAAACTAAACTCACGTATCTTCTTTCCATAAATTTTCAGAATTTTTGGTCCAGCCAATAAGTACAATTTATTCCTTAAAGTTACCCCTTTTTCATTATTTGACAGTTTCGACCCCTCTTCACTAAAAATTAATTATCTCATAATACGAGACTTGGATGATGTTCCCATCTATTTATCTTGAAAATATACTCATTAAGAATTCTAAGAATATAAATTACAACCATAAAATTTTTTTTTTAACAATTTTCAATGAATTTCCCAAATCAGAACAGGGGATTTCAAAATCATTCTGACTCTGTCTCACATCAATTTAAATATTTCATAGTATGAAACTCCTTTGCTTATACCATTTGTTCTATGTAAAACTAGAGTCATTAAGATTTAATTTTATATTTTATTTAGCATCTAACTCAATTTCAACAATTTTTGGTGGATTTTCAAAGTTGGGCTGTTGCTGCTGTCCAAAACTATTTTAGTGTAAATTAATAATACTAAGTTTATCACACCTTATTAATTCATTTTCAGACATACATGTTTATACATCATAAGTATAGACCTATAATCATAAGGTCATCACAAAATCATTCTCATAGGCATGACTTACCTATTTACATCCTTACCAAATGTGCATCCCAAACAGAAATCATTTCTCATGAGTTTCGCATACGTACCTATGTTACTCAACATGCTCCTATATTTACTCATATTCATTCTTATTAATCATACAACATGAATTGAATTCACATCTCATCAATTTCATGTAAGTGCCTGTACCACTCACAACATAGCCATAAGCTCTATCATTCGATATAAACCATTCATCTCCCGTTGAACCATTTGGAATACTACAGGATATTAAATAGCCCCAAACATGGAATAAGATGCCGAAGCCATGTCCCAGACATGGTCTTACACTGGGTAGCACATCAAATTTGATGCCATGTCCCAGACAGGTCTTACACTGACTTTTATATATCAAGGCCGATGCCGTGTCCTAGACAGGTCTTACACTGGCTCTCATCTATCGGTGTCGATGCCATGTCCCAGACAGGTCTTACACTGACACACAACAAGCTGACTCCATGTCCCAGCCAAGTCTTACACTAGCTTGTATATCTTGAAGCCGATGCATTTACTAGACAAGTCTGACACTGGCTCTCATAATGTGTCCACTGCATGTCCCAGATATGTCTTACACTAGCACACATATCACCCAATGTCATGGCATGAATATCCCAATCTATTCTTAAGGTTCAACCGAGAGTTATTGCTATGTAAATTCTCATAATTTACATTCACAACGCAAGCCAACAATTCAGACCATACTAATTGTACAATACATGGTAACATTATATTTGCATTATTTACGTACAACTTACTCGTTTCAATGAAATACCATATTCCATCAAATTTCTAATGTATTCTATCATCACATGAATATTAATAACATTTGGCATCATTTTCATCATACTCAACATCTTCATCATATAATTCAATATAACCAAAGCAAGATAGATTTCAAGTATATTATCAATAACATGGGTAACATGCTTATTTAGTCACACGGACTTACCTTGAATGCAATTTTGGCTAATTACGTCATTTTACTCTATAACCTCGTACTTTTCGATTTAAGCCCGAATCTCGATTTCTTGATCAAAAATGATAAAATTCACAACTTTAAATCATCACATTAACCAATAAATTCCATAATTTATACTTTGGCAAAATAACCATTTTACCCCTAGACTTTCACAAAAATTACGATTTTACCCCTAGGCTCGTAAATTGATTTTAATCAAATTTTCTTATTACCCAAGCCTAGTCGAATATTTATCATACTTACAGCAGCCCACATTTTTCACATATTCACACTTTTACCACACAATTTATCACATTTCTCAATTTAGTCCTTAATCGACATTTCTATCAAAAATCACTTTACAAATGTTATTTATCTAACAACAAGGATGTATTTTCTATCATCAATTATCAAAATACATACTTTATCAACAATGGAAAAATTCACAAACTTTAACAGTTTTGAAAATTAATGTACGAGATAGCTAAATTGAGTTACCACGACTCCGAAAACATAGAAATTATTAAACACGGGGCAAAAACCACTCACTTATCAAGTTCCAAAGCTTGGCCGAATGTTTGCTCATCCATGGCTGCCATTTCTTTTTTCATTTCGGTGGAAGAGGTAAGAAATAAAGATGATAACTTTTGCTATTCTGTCTTATTATACCTTTATTGATTTAATTACTAATTTGCCCTTTTCTTTTCAAACTAATTTCAAAAATGCCAAACAAATATCTTCCAATAACTTATTAATTGGCTGATTATCACATAAGGGCCTCCATTAAAAATTCTATACCTATTTAATACCTATAGCTTCTAGAACTCAAGTTTTGCATTTTTTTACGGTTTAGTCCTTTTGACTAAATTAAGTGCCCAAACGAGGAAATTTCTTTATGAAAATTTTCCACAACCTTAGTATCATATTGTAGACATTAAAATAATAAAATAATTTTTTTAATGTCAGATTTGTGGTCCTGCAACCACATTCCGACTAGACCCAAACCAGGATATTACAATTCTCCCCCTTAGGGATTTTCGTCTTTGAAAATCTTACCAGAATCTAGATTTGAGATTTATTTTCTCAGTGCCTTATCAATTTCTCACATAACCTCGGATTCTCCATTCTTTGATCTCGCAAGTTAAGATTCTGATCTGTTCTTCACTTTTCATCAAATCAAACTAAATTTCAACTTCTCTTTATAACTAAATCAAGAATTTCTATTTCCGCAGCTATAAATTCACGAACATTTAGTTCACTATCTTAAATTCAACGATTTTACGTATCAAGTCTGTATATATATTTTATGTCAATTTGAAACTGCTTCTAATTGTTATGAATTACTTTCACTTTCTGCTCAAATTCTCTAATGAAATCAATCCCATAGATCGTCCTCACAAAGCTCGATCAAGTGTCAACCGAGTTCGATAATTGCAACCATACATACTCCATACAAGGTTGTCTTTACGCGTAACTAAAAGGTTATTATTACACACAACTCAATTAATGGTAATTATTTTATAATATTAGGGTTTCTTAATGCACGAACTCTGTCCCGAAATAGCCAATAGTCATCGGTTCAATTTGAAATTCTGAATCAGGAGTCAATTTACTTTGACCCCTTTTTAACTTGTAATTAACTAACACCTTTCTGGGCTTCGCAAATTTGATGAATATACATCAATTTAGTATAATTAGTTAACATTTTCATATAATAAGAATTTCATTTGAAACATAGTCATATATACCTCTAAGAGTAGATAAATACATATGGTACTCAGAAGAAATCGTCATAAACCATTCAACTATAATCACAGTAATCAACTACCTTTACAATTCAATCATTATTCCATCACTAACAGAAATCAATTTAGAAGAACTTCCAGTTAATACATACATTCTTTAGGTATCCTACCTGATTATTTTGTCTCATCGAATTTAACTTCTTCTTTAACTCTGACATTGCATAATCCATATAATTTTTAAAACAATCTGATATTTTTTTTAAAGCTAAGTTCATTTGTCACACTATACTCAACTCTATTTGCATTACTAATTATTTCACCACCGAACTCTTTAGTTCACACTTATGAACTTATTCAACATGTTCTCGTAATATTTCGTCGTAAAGCAACACTGGTAAGGGGGTGAGGTCGTAAAGCCTCTAACTTAACTCTCATAAATATATATACACATGCGACTTAATGCTCATCATCATCATCACACCATCTCTTTACCATAGAGAAATACGCCCCAAACCTGGCCCAAACATTATGGCCGAATCTGGCGTGTCACATTACACTGCTTTTCGAAAATAAGAACTTTGTTGGTAAAGACTTGTTTGAATAGTTATAATCTCTTTGTGGTTTGATAAAAACTTTAGTATGTTAAATTCCTTGTCATTATCCATTCAGCTAGTCAAAACATTAGTAATATTAAATTGCCATTATTTTATTGCATTGATTTAAACGCGGAACCTTTTCAAAGCTTTGAAGGTTAAATCGTGTGTCTTTGCAAATAATCGATGTTTTGAAAACTCGTTTTCCCCTAGACTAGTAGCTTTAAATAAGCAAGAAAATACCCAATTAAAATTTAAATCCATAAAAGGCCTTATTACAGAATTAAAAACCCAAAACGAAAATTCAGATAAAAGTAAAATCGTGCATAGCATAATTACGGACATGTGGCCACCTCCGAGTCGCTCACACAACCAAATGCTCCAAAGTTGGAGATTACCTGCACTGTTAAAAAGAAGGGTGAGTTTACAAGAAACTCAGTGTGTAATCCCTTATCTAACAGTTAGAATACAGTACGCAATAACAGTCTGGGCCTGAGCCCATTTCAGTGACAGTAACAGTGTCAGTGTAGTAATGCAACAGTGAAACCCACTCCAATCTAGCCGGAGACATCACTTCATACCACCAACCACACCACGTCGGGACAAAGTTGACCCACCCAGCCAGACACACCAATATTAGTATCGTAGCAAAGATGTCAGTAACGATACCACAACAATGTTGCCAGTAATTAGTATAAAGGCTAAAAACCAAATAGTATAGTATACTTCCACCATAAACAATATCCCAACTCCATGCAGTATGTCATGTCATAATCTCAAATGTGAATGTAGAATGTCATGCTCAGAGAGAACAGTCAAATCTTAGCACAAATCAGTCGAGGGGTAAAATGATCATTTTAGCTGCATTGGGGTCTAGGTACTCTTATCGACTCATCAGAAGGTCTATAGTCCCCTCGAGCGACTCGTGTAACCTCAACGATCCTAACAGTGTAAATGGGCCCAAGGCCCATTATACAGCCCAAGTAGGCCACACGCCCGTGTGGCCCATTAAGCTCAGAAGTTACCATGGTCATGCAAACTACCCAGCCTAGTCCAGTAATTACCATATATTACGGAATTTATCCTTATAGAGCCCACAAGCCCATTGGACCCACACGGCCCATTTCAACCCATCGTGGCCTAGAATAGCCCAAACCCATGAGAACGCTCATTGCGGCCTCTGCAGTCTAACATCCATGTCTCGTGAGTTCAGTTCACCACACGAGCGTTCCCACGCCCAAGTGGCCTCAATCGCCGTATCTTTCGGCTTTTTGACTTTTTTCGGTTTACAGTATAGGCGGTGTGATTACACACCTGATTGCAAAATCGAGTGAACATCCCACCACGCCAAAGGCTACATTCATTCAATATTTGCCATCAGTTTCCCAATTGTTAGATTTCTTAATACTAAAACACAAATCGTTACTCACTACTCACCTTGAACGAATGAAAATAGCTTATTGCCCTGATCACTGGTTAAAAATCGATCTCATGTCTTTAATGATTATCTGCTTTAGGAATGAAACTTATTAGACAAGATTGTTTACCAAAAATAACACTTAAAACCCCTAACACTTAAAACCATAAAAACATTCGACCAAACAAGCCAACTTACCCCTAAATATTAGATTGAATGCCGAAAGGAGGCTCCTGAATCACTTGAGAACCTTCCACTCCAAAATCAACCGATAGATATGGAAGGATGATGGAACAGTCAGCCAATTGTTAGAGAGTAGTTAAGGGATGCAATATTCAGCTTGTTACCTGAGAGGCCTATAGCATTTGGCCAGAATTGGAAAAGAGTGGGAAGCAAGGATTTGGCCAAACAAGAAACAAAATGCTAGGAAGAAGTAATATCGAGAACTATAGGGGGAAAAGAAATCGCTTCAAAAGGAGGCACTTAAAAAGAAGCAGAAAAGTAAAGAGCCAACACAAAACTACCCAAATAGACTCAAGTGAATTCGGCTACAATTGCAAAAAGAGAAAAAGGAAGAATAAGTTGCACAAGAAGTCAGCTAACAATTATTGACCAAAAAGGGACCCAAAGAAACACAAAAAGCAGAGAAAAGGGAAAGAAAAGAAGAGCAAAACATAACCCGAAAGACCCCCAAAATGCTCTCAATTGCCGAAATAAAAATGTACCTCTCTCAAAGCTGAAATCATGAGTTTTCCCTAAGAAAATTTGGCACAAAGCCACACACCCTCATACTCCCCTTTTTCCTCCTAAAATCTCTCCATAATTCTCTTCTTGATTTTCTCCCCCATCCTCTCCTTGATTTCCTCCACATAACAGTCCCAGACCAAGTCAAACTCCACTCAACAGAGTCTCACACAACATCTGCTTCTTACACGACAATAGTAGCAAAATAAATACTCTATTACATTGCCATAACTTGAACCTCAAACCTTAGGTAGCATTAACACCCCACTCACCACAGGACCACAATCTCATTTGTGTCACATTTCAACTACAATTATTTATAAGGCCTATCTGCTAATGTCCAGATTCATTCAAGGGAAAAACCAAAAATTTTTGCTAAAGCCAAGACTTGAACCCAGGGTTCTCTAATACTCCCAAAACACTTCTAGCCATTAAAACAAACATGCAACTTATGTTATAACATGCATAATTACAAAATTTACATTTTTGAGGTGTTACAACTCTACCCCGTAAAAGAAATTTTGGCCTCAAAATTTACTTGATCAAAATAGGTGAGGGTACTGTTGTCGCATCGCCTCCTCAGGTTCCCATGTGGCCTCTTTTGGGCTGTGATTACGCCATAGCACTTTAACTACTGAAATAGACTTCATCCTCAGTACCTTAACATCATAATCTAGTATCTGCACTGATTCCTTTTCGAAGGTCAGATCAGGCCTAACCTCGATCTCCTTAACTGGCACTATATGCGTGAGATCAGAGCGGTAATGCCTCAACATAGAAACGTGGAATACATCATGGATCTGGTCCAACTCTGGAGGCAGCTCAAGTTGATAAGCAACTGGTCCCACACACTTCAGTACGCGGTAAGGCCCAATGAACCTAGGGCTCAGCTTGCCCTTCTGCCCAAATCTTAGTATCTTCTTCCATGAAGAGACTTTGAAAAACCCGAATTCTCTCACGAATACTCAATCTCTCGACGTTTAAGATCCGTATAAGATTTTTTCCTATCAAATGCTTCTTTCAACCGGTCTCGAATAAATTTTACCTTATCCTCGGTATCAGATACTAACTTTGGCCCCAGAACTCGTCACTCGCCCAACTCAGTCCAACACGTAGGAGTACGACACCTACGACCATATAGTGCCTCATACGGTGCCATCTGAATGTTGGACTGGTAGCTATTGTTATACGCGAACTCCGCTAGCAACAAGTAATCTTCCCAATTACCTCGGAAGTCTATTAAACAACTCCTTAACATGTCCTCCAGTATCTAAATCACCCTTTCTGACTAACCATCTGCCTGAGGGTAGAATGTAATACTGAAGTCTAACCTTGTACCAAGTGCCTCGTGTAACTTCTTTCAAAATTGAGACGTGAAACGGGGATCTCAATCAGATATTAGAGAAACTGGCACCCCATGCAATTTTACAATCTCAGCCACATATAACTTAGCCAGTTTTTGCAATTAGTAATCAGTACGGACCGGTATGAAATGGGTGGACTTGGTCAACCAATCTACTATAACCCATACCAAATCTTTCTTAGTAGGTGTTAGGGGCAGTCCAATAACAAAGTCCATGGTTACCCTTTCCTATTTCTAGAGAGGAATCTTAACTGGCTGTAATAACCCAGAAGGTAACTGATGCTCAGCCTTTACTTGATGGCATGTCAGACACTTACTTACTAAATCCGTAACCTCGCGCTTAAGTCCTGGCCACCAATATAGTTCACGAAGGTCTCGGTACATCTTGTTTCCACCAGGATACATAGCATAAGGACTACTATGCGCTTCTTGCAGTATAGACTGCCTTAAATTAGAATCCCTCGGAACACAAACTCTCCCACAGAAACAGAATACCCTTTCGCTATTCAGCCCAAAATCAAAAGTTTCCCTATTCTCAATCTGTAAGAAACGTGGAACCAGTGACTTATCCAACAACTGTTTACCCTTAATCTGGTTAATCCACGTCGGTTTAACTTGAAGCTTGGCCAAAAAGCCACCATCATCAAACAAACTTAGGCGTGAAAATATCGCCCTTAGATTATACATAGCCCTACGGCTCAGCGTGTCGGCTACCACATTTTCCTTACCAGGATGGTATTCGATTAAGCAATCATAATCCTTAAGCAGCTCGATCCACCTTCGCTGCCTAAGATTTAACTCCTTCTGAGCAAGGAGGTAGTTGAGGCTCTTGTGATCCGTGTAAATAATACACTTCTCACTATATAAATAATGCCTCTAAATCTTCAGTGTAAAAACCACCGCAGCCAATTCCAAGTCATGAGTATGGTAATTTGCCTCATGGGTCTTAAGTTGATGAGATGCATATGCCATCACCTTACCCTCTTGCATCAACACACATCCCAAACCGACGTGTGATGCATTACTGTAAACAGTGGATTCTTTCCCAGATTCTGGTTGTATTAAGATAGGGGCCTCAGTCAGAACCTTTTTAAGTTTCTCAAAACTCTTCTGCTATTTATCAGTCCAGTTAAACAGTACCCATTTACGTAGTAACTTAGTCAGAGGTGCAGCAATCAAAGAAAACCCTTCAACAAAACATCTGTAATACCCTGCCAGACCCAGAAAACTTCTAATCTCAGATACGGTCTTAAGTGGTTTCCAATCAAAACAGCTTCAATTTTTTGAGGATCAACTCTGATTCCCTCGGTAGACACCACGTGACCCAAAAATGTCACCTCTCGCAGCCAGAACTCACACTTGTTGAACTTAGCGTATAACTACTTCTCCCTTAGAATCTGTAGAACGACTCAGAGATGTGCATCATGTTCATCTTCGGTTCTCGAATACACCAGGATATCATCTATAAATGCCACCAAGAACCGATCCAGATAGGGCTGGAACACTCGATTCATCAAATCCATGAAGGCAACTAGTGCATTCGTTAGCCCAAATAGCATCACTAGAAACTCGTAGTGATCATAACGATTCCTAAATGCTGTCTTGTAGACATCAGCCTCTTTAACTCTCAGTTGATGGTAACCAGAGTAGAGATCAATCTTGGAGAACACCACGGCTCCCTGTAACTGATCGAATAAATCATCTATCCTCGGCAAAGGGTACTTATTCTTGATAGTTAGTTTGTTCAATTGTCGATAATCGATGCACATGTGCATAGACCCATCCTTCTTTTTTACAAATAACATTGATGCTCCCTATAGAGACACACTCGATCGGATGAATCCTCAGTCTAGTAGCTCTTGAATTTGAGCCTTTAACTCTAGAAGCTCCTTCGGTGCCATTCTATAAGGGGCAATGGACACCGGAGCTATTCCAGGTAGCAGCTTAATACCAAATTCAACCTCACAGTGAGGAGGCAATTTAGCAAGCTCGTCAGGGAAAACATCTAGAAAATCCTTGACTGTTCTGATATTTTCAACAGAAGGGCCCTCAGAATTAAAGACACCAATATAGGCTAGAAAAGCCTCACGAACCAATTTCTCAGCCCTTAATACAGAAACCACATTTGATAGATAATATCTACGTTCTCCAATCACAAATACCTTCTCATCCTCTATAGTCTTTAGTATGAAATGCTTAGTAGCACATCTAAACTTGCTCGGTGTTTTACCAGCCAATCTATACCCAAGATTAAGTCGAATTCACCAAAATGTAACTCCACCAAATCTGTCAGAAAGGTAGCCCCTTGAACCTCCAAAGACACATCTCTGAATAACTTGTCCACCCTTACAAACTATCCCAATGGACTTATCACGATCATCTCACTGGCAATACTCCCACACAAGATACCCAGTGTCCCAGACACAGTACATGCAATGTAGGAAAGCGTGGACCCAACATCAACCAGAGCAGTATAAGGTTTATTATGGATACAGAACGTACCAATTATCACATCAAGAGCGTCACCATCCTTTCGGCGACCTGTAGTATAGATCAGAGCTGGCTGCCTCGCCTCACCATTACCAGCACCTTTGCTCGGTGCTCCACGACCTTGTCCCAAACCATTTCCACCTCTGGCCTGACCATGGCCTCTCGATGGCTGCTGAGCACCTCTTGACGGCTGAACAAAACCCTGACATGTAGCTTGCGTCTGTACAGGCCTCTGTGGATAATTTTTGACAAGATGCTCCATTGACCCTCACTTGAAACATGCCTCAATCCTCTTCCAACACTCACCCTGATGTTGTCTCCCACAATCTACGCAAGGCTGTAACCTAATAACAGCAACAGATGCCTTACCTCGAACTGGCCTATCAACACTGGCCTTTTTCTTAGGCCTACCAAAAGATCATGAGGGCTCTAAATCCCTCATATTTCTACCCCTTTCCTTCTCGCAGTTCTAGTACTCAGAGCGCTTCACATCCTTGGTGATTTTAGCCTGTTCCACTAGGACAGCGAAGTCTCGCTCCCTCTAGGGAGCTTTCAGTATTCGTAATTCATCTCGGATGCCATCCTCGAAATGAACACAGCATTCATAATCAGTTGCCACCATCCCACGAGCATAGCGGCTAAGTCGTAGGAACTCTGCCTCGTATTTTGCCATAATTTTATCCCCCTGACTCAGGTTCAAAAATTCCCTTCTTTAGGCGTCCACAATACTTGCGCCCACATACTTTCCTTGAAATACAGCCTTAAGGAATTCCCATGTTCATCGGTTGGCCTGAGTACCTTCTCTCACAATAAGCCACCTCTGATAGGCCTCGTCTCGCAGTAAAGATACTACACCTTTTAGTTTTTGCTCAGAAGTGCAGTCGAGATCGTCCATTATTCTCTCCGTGGCCTCCAACCAGTATTCAGCCACATTAGGGGCTACACCAGTAATACCCCTAAAAACTTTAGCTCTATTTGACCGGATTCATTCTGAAATCGACCCACGGCCCGCAGCACCCGTATTAGTCCCAGCGACCCTCTACAGAATTCGGAGTATAGCTTAGGATAGTGCCTCATCCCCAGCCGCTCGACTATAAGATCCCATTTTAGTTACTGGTGAAGCTGGTGCCTTCCTAGCCCCAACGCTAGGCATGTGGCCCAATGCCGAAGACCCCGCCCTAGCACTTCCATGGCCTCTTGTACCCCTTCTACAAGTACCTTTAGTGCTCATATCGATTCTCGTATTATCTGGTTTAATAATTTTATATAGATCAATTTACAGTTTCAAATATTAGCAGATGTCATATGACATGCAGTAATTAAAGTTTGTTCTCACAGATCGAAGTTTTCACTACAATTTTCAGTTTACTCTTAAGTAGAGGGTTTCAGTATAGTCCTTTATCTACAGTACTCTCAGTATTTTCTACCTACTATATACCAGTTTAAAACAGTTAACCGTATCAAGGAAACTTAAGGATTCGGCGTCAGAGACACAATGTGCCACACAATTTATAAACCTTCCAACACATTTCAAGTCATTCCAAAAAAAAAAAAACAACTTTCCAACATTTTCCAAAAATAAAATAAAAGAACCCATTCCACAGCCGAGTTTTGCAACCTGGCTTTGATACCACTAAATGTAACACCCCAAATCTAACCCAAACGTTATGACCAAATCTGGCGTGTCACATTACACTGCTTTTCGAAAATAAGAACTTTGTTGGTAAAGACTTGTTTGAATAGTTATAATCTCTTTGTGGTTTGATAAAAACTTTAGTATGTTAAATTCCTTGTCATTATCCATTCAGCTAGTCAAAACATTAGTAATATTAAATTGCCATTATTTTATTTCATTGATTTAAACGTGGAATCTTTTCAAAGCTTTGAAGGTTAAATCATGTGTCTTTGCAAATAATCGATGTTTTGAAAACTCGTTTTCCCCTAGACTAGCAGCTTTAAATAAGCAAGAAAATACCCAATTAAAATTTAAATCCATAAAAGGCCTTATTACAGAATTAAAAACCCAAAACGAAAATTCAGATAAAAGTAAAATCATGTATAGCATAATTACGGACATGTGGCCACCTCCGAGTCCCTCACAGCACCAAATGCTCTAAAGCTGGAGATTACCTGCACAGTTAAAAAAAAGGGTGAGTTTACAAGAAACTCAGTGTGTAATCCCTTATCTAACAGTTAGAATACAGTACGCAGTAACAGTCTGGGCCTGAGCCCATTTCAATGACAGTAACAATGTCAGTGCAGTAATGCAACAGTGAAACCCACTCCAATCTAGCCGGACACATCACTTCATACCACCAACCATACCACGTGGGGACAAAGTTGACCCACCCAGCCAGACACACCAATATTAGTATCGTAGCAAAGATGTCAGTAACGATACCATAACAATGTTGCCAGTAATTAGTATAAAGGCTAAAAGCCAATAGTATAGTATACTTCCTCCATAACAATATCCCAACCCCATGCAGTATGTCATGTCATAATCTCATAAGTGAATGTCGAATGTCATGCTTAGAGAGAACAGTCAAATCATAGCACAAATCAATCTTTTATCCTCGAGGGGTAAAATGGTCATTTTACTTGCCTTGAGCTCTAGGTACTTTTATCGACCCATCAGAAGGTCTACAGTTGCCTCGAGTGACTCCTGTAACCTCAACGATCCTAACAATGTAAATGGGCCCAAGGCCTATTATGCGGCCCAAGTAGGCCCACACGTCGTGTGGCTCATCAAGCTCAGAAGTTACCTCGGCCATGCGAACTACACAGCCCAGTCTAGTAACTACCATATATTGTAGAATTTATCTGTGAGGAGCCCACGAGCCCATTGGGCCCACACGGCCCATCGTGGCCCAAAACGGCCCAAACCCATGAGAACGCTCATGGCAGCCTCAACAGTCTAACACCAATGTCTCATGCGTTCGGTTCATAACACTAGCGATCGGACGCCCATGTAGCCTCAATCGCCGTATCTTTCAGCTTTTCTACTTTTGCCGGTGTACAGTATAGGTGGTGTGATTACACATCTGATTGTGAAATCGAGTGAACAGCCTACCATGCTAAAGCCTACATTCATTCATGATTTGCCATCAGTTTTCCAATCGTTAGATTTCTTAATACTGAAACCCAAATCGTTACTCACTACTCACCTTGAATGAACAAAAATAGCTTATTGCCCTGATCGCTGATTAAGAATCGATCTCACGTACTTACTAATTATCTATTTTAGCAATGAAACTTATTAGACAGGATTGTTCACCAAAAATAAGACTTAAAACCCCCAGCACTTAAAACCATAGAAATATTCAGCCAAACAAGCCAACTTACCCCCAAATATTAGATTGAATGTCGAAAGGAGGCTTCTGAATCACTTGAGAACCTTCCACTCCAAAATCAATCGATAGATATGGAAGGATGGTGGAACAGTCAGCCGGTTGTCAGAGAGTACTTAAAGGATGCAGTATTCAACTTGGTACCTGAGAGGCCTATAGCATTCGGCCAGAATTAGAAAAGAATTGGAAGCAGAGATTCGGCCAAACAAGAAACAAAATGCTAGGAAAAAGTAATATCGAGAACTAGAAGGGAAAAGAAATCACTTCAAGAGAAGGCACTTGAAAAGAAGCAGAAAAGTAAAGAGTCAACACAAAACTGCCCAAATAGACTCAAGTGAATTCAGCTACAATTGCAAGAAGAGAAAAAGGAATAATAAGTTGCACAAGAAGTCGACTAACAATTTTTGACCAAAAAGGGACCCAAAGTAGCACAAAAAGCAGAGAAAACGGAAAGAAAAGAATAACAAAACAAAACCCAAAAGACCCCAAAAATGCTCTCAATTGCCGAAATAAAAATGCACCTCTCCTAAAACCGAAATCATGTGTTTTCCCTAAGCAAATTTAGCACAAACCCACACACCCTCAAACTCCCCTTTTTCCTCCTAAAATCTCTCCATAATTCTCTCCTTGATTTTCTACCACATACTTTCCTTGATTTCCTCCACATAACACTCCCTAACCAAGTCAAACTCCACTCAATAGAGTCTCACACAACATCTACTTCTTACACGGCAAGAGTAGCAAAATAAATACTCTATTACATTGCCATGACTTGAACCTTAGACCTTAGGTAATAGTAACATGCCACTCACCACAGGACCACAAGCTCATTTGTGTCATATTTCAACTACAATATTTTATAAGGTCTACCTGCTAATATCCAGATTCATTCAAGGGAAAAACCAAAAAATTTTGCTAAAGCCAAGACTTGAACACAAGCTTCTCTAATACTCCTAAACACACCCAAAACACTTCTAGCCATTAAACCAAACATGTAATTTGTGTCATAACATGCGTAATTACAAGATTTACATTTTTCGGGCGTTACATACGTAAATTCTCATAATTTACATTCACAACGGAAGTCAACAATTTAGACCATACTAATTGTACAATTCAAGGTAACATTATATTTGCATTATTTACATATAACTTAGTCATTTCAATGGAATATCATATTCCATCAAATTTCTAATGTATTCTATCAGCACATGAATATTAATAACATTTGGCATCATTTTCATCATACTAAACACCTTCATCATATAATTCAATATAACCAAAGCAAGATAGATTTCAAGTATATTATCAATAACATGGGTAACATGCTTATTTAGTCACACGGGCTTACCTCGAATGCAATTTCGGCTAATTAAGTCATTTTAGTCCATAACCTCGTACTTTCTGATTTAAGCCCGAATCTCTGTTTTTTGTTATAAAATGATAAAATTCACTACTTTAAATCATCACGTTAACTGATACATTCCATAATTTATACTTTGGCCAAATGACCATTTTGCCCCTAAATTTTCACAAAAATTACAATTTTACCCTAGGCTCGTAAATCGAGTTTAATCAAATTTTCTTATTACCCAAGCCTAGTCGAATATTTATCATACTTACAGCAGCCCACATTTTTCACATATTCAAACTTTTACCACACAATTTATCACATTTCTCAGTTTAGTCCCTAATCGATATTTCTATCAAAAATCACTTTACAAATGTTGTTTATCTAACAACAAAGATGTATTTTCTATCATTAATTATCAAAATACACACTTTATCAACAATGGCTAATAGTTTTGAAAAAGAAGGTATGAGATAGCTAAATTGAGTTACCACGACTCTGAAAACATAAAAATTATTAAAACGGGGCAAAAACCACTCACCTATCAAGCTCCAAAGCTTGGTCGAATGTTTCCTCATCCATGGCTGCCTTTTTTTTTTTCATTTCGGTGGAAGAGGTAAGAAATAAAGATGATAGCTTTTGCTATTTTGTCTTATTATACCTTTATATATTTAATTACTAATTTGCCCTTTTCTTTTCAAACTAATTTCAAAAATACCAAACAAATATCTTCCACTAACTTATTAATGGGCTAACTATCACATAAGGGCCTCCACTAAAAATTCTATATCTATTTAATACCTATAGCTTCTAGAACTCAAGTTTTGCAATTTTTTACGGTTTACTCCTTTTGACTAAATTGAGTGCCCAAACGAAGAAATTTCTTTATGAAAATTTCCCACAAATTTAGTATCATATTGTAGACATTAAAATAATAAAATAAATATTTTTTAATGTCAGATTTGTGGTCCCGCAACCACTATTCCGTCTAGGCCCAAAATTAGGATGTTACAATTCCATTCAACCAAACATAAGAATACTATCACAACTCTATTCCATTCCATTCAACCAAACAATTGAATTATTGATTACAACTCTATTCCATTCCTTCCAACCAAACATGCCATAAGTGTTTTCATTCAACCTTTGACACCTCAAACCTGACCGAGACAGACCGACTCGAGTTCGAAGCATTACATTAGCCACCAAAGTGACTCACCACTGAACAACCACTTGATGCACACCCCAACCTTATAACACCTCATTTATGACTAAGTAACTATCATTTATTAATGCAGAAGCAATTTGTGAACCATTTTAAAACTTTTTCTATGTATTTAAACCTAAAGGTATTTTAGTTATTTTACCACCTAAGGTTAAACTATCCCAATTTTATTTCTAAATAATTACCAAACTTCTTTTAGTCGAATTCTACAAGCCCTAAAAATTCCAGCTTAATTCGACTTCATTTACTATGCCTAATTCAAGTTTTATTATTAGGGACTAAATCGTAACTTTTATAAATTTTAGTACATTTTCCTAATTAAAAATTAAGAGTGTTTCTACCAAATATTAAAAACTATAAGTCTAATCCTAAAATATTACCAAGTTTCCCTATCATTAAAGGCTTCAATTAATCTAATCAAGCTTTAGGACTAAATTATAAATTAAGCAAATTAGAATACAAGATTACAAAAATAAAAAATTAAACCCCCCAAAACCCACATGCCTGTGTGAAAACAAATGCATCTATTTTGTAAAAAAAATCGTTTTAATTTCCTAGTTTTACATATTTTACTTACTCATTAAACTTGAAATAGCTACAATTACTGGTATAAATATCCACACATCTCCAATTAATTTATTTACAACAAATATACAACAATTGATCAAAATTTAACACCCAATTACATGCTTAGAAAACACCAATTAATTCACACAAGTTACATACCTTAGTTGCAAGCAATCCACTCCATGGTAAGCTTCAATTAAATATTGATAGTAAAAAATACATGCTTCATACATCGTGTTATCAACCACCGTACGAACACTCATCAACATACCATAAATAAAATATCAATTAAATATAAAATCATGTATTAAAGCAATTATAAAATCACCAAAATTGAAGTTCAAAATTTAATGTCTAATGTCCATTACAAGTAAAATAACACTAGCCTCAAAAGCATGAAAATGCCCCTATATAGTCTCTAAAGTAAATTTCTTAAGCCACTACCGAGCCTCATTCTTGGATCACCCTTGCACCCGCTTCTTGACTCCTTATGCCCAAATATTCTCTGCATGAAATGTAAGGGTGTGAGCTTAAAAATCTTAGTGAATGAGAGTAAAAACATCAAATAATTTGCACCCAATCATGCATAAATCAAAGCAATTAAGCATGAAATTTTTAGTCACAACATGTTAAGATTTCACCATAACATCACATGTTATTTCAAGAATTAAGAATAAATTTTTCCATGGCATGTAAAATAATATTTTAACACATAAACATTCAATTATATTTGCACAATCAATAAACTATATTGGCATAGTACATCCATGAAAATAAGTAAACGTGTGATCATACATTGGATAAACAAATCTCTAAACTCCCACAAATCATCCCTCTTTGCCGAATTTTCCTTCCCTTATTGTTGCCCTACTCTATTCTGTTCATTCATCAATGCCTTCTTGGAGATTCATTCTTTCATTCCTGTCAACTGTTGGTAAGCTTTTTAAACGTGTTTTAGTTCTGTTTTCTAAGTGATCAATGAGAAGTGTATTTTGTGTTTGACAGCAAAGAATCAGGCTAAGTGAGAATGTCTTTTCGAGGAATTCTAGTAAT
This sequence comes from Gossypium arboreum, assembly GCF_025698485.1. Classification (NCBI taxonomy): domain Eukaryota; kingdom Viridiplantae; phylum Streptophyta; class Magnoliopsida; order Malvales; family Malvaceae; genus Gossypium; species Gossypium arboreum. The sequence continues at coordinate 100,164,823 of NC_069080.1, forward strand.
AATCGCTCAAGTTGGAAGTGTAACTGTTGAGCCATTGATGTGAATTACTATCGAAATTCGCTAGTCAATTGCTAAATCGATGTTGTGTATAGGTTCTAGAGTGCTCAGAGTTTGGTTATACTGATTTTAGGTTCTAAACGAGACCAGGTGTGTACCCGAAACGTAGAAAATGTGGTTCGAAAAAAAGCCAAAAGAGCTTATTGTCGACAACATACGGGCATGTGGCCACCCTTTGGTAGGCCGTGTGATGAAACACGGGTCTGTGATCGACGAGCCAAGCCATGCGTGAATGACATGGCCGTGTGATGTCCAGGTAGGCCGTGTGCAACACAAGGGCTAGACCGATTTGGGCCGTGCGGGCTACACAAGTGTTTGGGCCCACACAATGTTTGGGATTCTGGGCCAGGTCGTGTGATCCACATGGCCAAGGTTAATTTGGGACGTGTGGACCACATGGGCATGTGAGCCCATGTTTCTGAAAAGTTGTCTAAGGCTGCACGAGTCACCCAAGTCAATTGTGGAGCTACTGGAAGGTCGGTAAGCCCTACTTAGACCCCTATGTGAGTGATCTATTTGTCTGATTTCTGCACCGAGCATGAATTATGATTTCTGATTGTATGTATTGTAATTGTATAATAGCATGACATCTTTTGTATGTTACATTGCATCGGGGTGCGTTATTGATGATATTTGGAGGAAGTGTCTGAAAGGCTATTAAGCTTGTTATCTGGAAGCTCTACTGCAATTTTTTTATTATTGTGCCGCATTTTGGTACAGCATGGTGTGTAGGGATGGGTAGGTTGATTTAATCCCCACATGGTGTGTAAGGATGGACGAAGATGGTATGTAGAGGCTGGTGGGTAGGATTCTAAGATGGGCCACCACCCTAAATTATATCTGAGACTGTATCCGAATGGGCCAAGGCCCAAACTGAATTTGTAATGGGCTTAGGCCCAGTCTGTATTTGACTGTATTCTGATGTGTTTCTGAATGCATGTTTTTTGTGGGTATTACACACTGATTTTATAAAACTCACCCCTTCTGTTTAATCTGTACAGGTAATCCCCAAACTTGACGGATCGGTGCAGCGGAGGACTCGATAGTGGCTACACGTAAATTTTAAATTATTTCCATAAATTTTTAGATTTTATTACTTATTTGGGAGTTTGATGTAATTTATGGACTTTGGACTGTCTAGCTTTAATTTTTTGATTTCTTATATGGTTTTACAATTTATTACTGCTAGGCACGACAAAATTCGGTTGTTGCTAAGATCAAACGGTTTTTCTAAAATAAACATTTTCAAAGCTTCCGCTAAAAATATATGATTTAGTCATAACGAAGAGCATGTGTTTTACTTCGAATTAAAATAAAGACTAATTAACTGGAACGGTTTCAAACTCATTTTCTAATTCCATTCTATATGACATCACCAGATTTGGTCATAATGTTTAGGTCGGGTTTGGGGTGTTTCATTTAGTGGTATCAGAGCCAGGTTACAAAACTCAGCTGTTGATTTGGGTTTTAAAACTTGGTTTTAAAGAAATATTTTTTTAAATGGTTTGAAATATTTTTTACTAAGCATGTGGTACACCGAGTCTCCGGCGCTGATCTTGTAAGTTGTTCTAAAACTGATATGTGCTATGATATTTTGAAACTACTATAGGTACTATACTGTACTGAAAACACTTTACTTAGTGTCAACTGAGGCTGTAGCAAAAACTGATAGGGACTGCGAGTTACGAAAATCACTCTGAATTACTGAAACTGTTTACATAAAATATCTGCTAATAATTATTGAATTGTAACTGATTCATAAACTGTTAATGTAGATAAACTTCGAATATACGATGAATGCATAAGGTATCCGTAGACGTAGAAGAGGCTGTACAGGGATTCGAGTTGAGTCATTGTTATCTGGCAGCAAGCTTAATTTAGACACGAGTGAGACGTCAGTGTCACCTATGGCTGAGACTGGGTCTGAAGATCGGATGGCTAGGTGCGACGCATTGTCCCATACTATGCTCAAAATATTGGAGAGGGTCGTTGAGCCCAATACTGGATCTGGGGGCCGTGGGTCAGTTGCGGAACGACTCTGGTTCAACCGAGCTGAGTTATTTAGGGACGTTACTGGAGTCGCCCCTAACGTGGCCGAGTATTGGATGGAGGCCATGGAAAGAATTAGGGATGATTTGGATTTTACACCCGAGCAAAAAATGAGAGATGCTGTTTCTTTGCTTCGCAATGAAGCATACCAATGGTGGCTGACCGTTAAGGAGGGCACTTAACCCGAACGATTGACATGGGATCTCTATAAGTCTGCTTTCCAAGGTAAATATGCGGGGGCAAGCTATATCAACGCTAAGAGACGTGAGTTTCTGAATCTCACGTAAGAGGATATTTTAGTGGCCGAGTATGAGGTCGAGTTCCTGAGATTGAGTTGTTATGCGCGAGGCATGGTGGCGACTAAATATGAGCATTGTGTTCGTTGCGAGGATGGACTCAGGGACATTTGAGAGTTCTGATAGCTCCGTAGAGGGAGCGTGACTTTTCAGTACTGGTGGAGAAGGAGAAGATCACCGAGGAGGTAAAGCGCACTGAGCGCCAAAACAGAGATAGGGAAAGGGGTAAGAATAAGAGGATTCAAAGCCCTCGAGTTCTGCGATAAGGTCTAAGAAAAAAGCCAGACCTAATGGGCCAGTTAGAGTTCGACCCCCTGTTGCACCTATTGGGATCTTGCCTTGTGAACATTGTGGTAGACGCCATCCAAGTGAATGTTGGAGGACAATTGGGGCATGTTTGAGATGTAGGTCTACTAAGCACCGCATCTGAGAGTGTTCACAGAGGGACGATCAGGCTAAGGGTGGTAACGGCATGAGCCGTGGATAGAGAGTAACGAGTAGAGGTGCTAGACATACTGAGGCGAGGAAGCCTGCTCTTGTTTATGCTACTTTTCGCCTAGAGTATCAAGATGCTCCAAACGTCATTACAAGTACATTTTTAATTTATAATGTACCATATCTTGTACTGATATACATAGGCTCTACACACTCATACGTAGCAAGTATTATGTCTGAAACTTTGGGGACTCTAGTTAAGAGTACTGATAGGGAGGTAGTTGTATTTAGTCCTTTGAGGCAATTTGTCTGGGTTAGTACACTGTATAGAGATATCCCATTAGAGGTCCAAGGGATAGTATTTTTGGCCGACTTGATAGAGCTTTCGTTCGAGGAGTTTGATTTAATTTTGAGGATAAACTGGCTAGTCAAACATTGAGTAATTTTGGACTGTGTGACTAATAGGGTCGTGTTGAGAACTGAGGAGAACGACTAGGTAGTTATGATTAGGGACGTCGGGATTTTTTGTCTAATGTGATTTCTCAATTGGTGGCAGAAAAGTTGGTCTAGAAAGGATGTAAGACATATTTAGCCTATGTAAGTGTTTCTAATTCTAGGGATTATTCTATAAAGGACATCAGAACTATTAGAGATTTTTTGGATGTCTTCCCTGAGGAGCTACTAGGTTTGCCTCCAAAATGAGAGGTGGAATTTGGGATCAAACTTAATTTGGGTACAGCTCTGGTGTCTATCGCCCCCCACCGAATGGCACCGAAGGAGCTTACGGAGGTCAAGGCTCAGATTCATGAGTTGTTGGATCGTGGGTTCATTCGTCTTAGTGTGTCTCCGTGGGGAGCACCTGTGTTGTTTGTGAAAAAGAAAAATTGGACAATGAGGATGTGTATCGACTATCGACAACTAAACAAGCTAATGATTAAGAATAAGCACCCACGTCTGGGGATTGATGATTTATTTGATCAATTCAGAGGGGCTTTTATGTTTTCCAAGATTGATCTACGTTTGGTTTATCATCAATTGAGGGTTAAGGAGGCTGATGTGTATAAGATGAGATTTAGGACTCATTATAGTCACTACAAGTTCCTAGTGATGCCTTTTGGATTGACTAATGCACCAGTGACATTTATGGACTTGATGAACCGAGTGTTCCATCCCTACCTGGATCGGTTTGTGCTGATGTTCATCGATGATATCTTGGTGTATTCTAAGTCTGAAGACGAGTACGATGAGCATCTGAGAGTTGTATTACAGATTCTTCGTAAGAAATAGCTGTATGCAAAGTTTAACAAGTATGAGTTCTGTATTCAGAAAGTAAAATTTTTGGGACATGTAGTTTTTGCTGAGGGGATACGAGTCGATCCTCGTAAGATTGAGGCGGTGTTAGATTTAAAATGGCCGAAGAATTTTTTTAAGATCCGTAGCTTTCTAGGGTTACCGGGTTACTATCGGTGTTTTGTAGAAGGGTTCTCCTTGATCGCAGCTCCGTTGACTAAGCTTCTGTGTAAGGGAGTTTCTTTTGTATGGACTGATGCACAACAAGAGAGCTTTGAGAAGCTCAACACTGTACTGACTGATGCACCTGTTTTGATACAGCCGGAGTCTAGAAAGGAGTTCACATTTATAGTGATGTGTCACACATCAGTTTGGGTTGTATGCTAATGTAGGATGGTAAGGTGGTTGTGTATGCATCTCGCCAGCTTAAGACTCATGAGGCAAATTACCCAACGTATGATTTGGAGTTGGCCGCCGTGGTATTTGCACTAAAAATCTAGAGGCATTATCTGTATGGTGAGAATTATATCATTTACACTGATCACAAAAGCCTAAAGTACCTCTTCACCCAGAAGGAGCTGAGTCTTAGGCAGCATAGATGGATTGAGCTGTTTAAAGATTACGACTACACCATTGAGTACCATCTTGGTAAGGCCACTATGGTGGCCAATGCACTAAGCCGTAGAGCTATGACCGATCTAAGGGCGATGTTTGCTCTCCTTAGTCTATTTGATAATGGTAGCTTATTAGCCAAGCTTCAGGTTAAGCCAACATAGATTGAGCAGATTAAGGGTAAACAGCTAGAGGATGAATCTTTGGGTTTTCGATTTTGATAGATTGAGAGTGGTAGCACTACGAATTTTAGGTTGAACACTGAGGGTGTGTTGTGTTTTCGAGGCCTAATATGTGTGCTGAACGATTCTGATCTGAGGTAGTCTATACTTAGAGAGGCGCATAGCAGCCCTTACACTATTTATCCTTGTGGGAATAAGGTGTATAGGGATCTTCGAGAATTATATTGATGGCTAGGATTGAAATGAGAAGTTATCGATTTTGTGGCTAGATGCTTGACGTGCCAACAGGTTAAGGCTGAGCACCAGTTGCCTTCAGGTTTGCTGCAGCCGATTAAGATTCCCCTTTAGAAGTGGGAAGAATAATGATGGACTTCGTTAGTAGGTTACCCTCGACACCCACTAAAAGGGATTCTATTTGGGTCATCATGGATCGATTGACCAAGTCAGCGCACTTCATACCAGTTCGTACTGACTATTCGCTACAGAAGCTGGCAAAGGTTTGTATCTTTAAGATACTGAGACTGCATAAGGTACTAGTTTCGATCATCTCTGATAGGGATCCATGCTTAACATCTTGGTTTTGGGGAAAGTTGAATAAAGCTTTGGGTTCAAGATTGGAATTCAGTATTGCATTCCATCCTCAGACCGATGGTCAATCTAAGAGGGCGATTCGGATATTGGAGGATATGTTGAGGATCTGTGTAATTGATTTCTGAGGCAATTGGGTGGACTATCTACCACTAACCGAGTTCGCTTATAATAACAGCTTCCAGTCGAGCATTCAGATGACACCTTATGAGGCTCAATATGGTCGTAAGTGTCATACTCCCTTGTGTTGGATTGAGTTGGGTAAACGCGGGTTCTAGGTCCCGAGTTAGTTTCCGAGACTGAGGAGAAGATTCGACTCATTAGGGATCACCTGAAGGCAGCTTCTGACAGACAGAAGGCTTATGCTGATCTGAAGAGACGTGAGATTGTGTATTCTGTAGGGGATTTCATTTTTCTAAAGGTCTCGACATGAAAGAAGGTTGTGAGATTCAGTCACAAGAGCAAGTTGAGCCCTAGGTTTATTGGGCCGTACTGGATTCTGAAACGAGTGGGATCGGTTACTTATCTGTTGGAGCTACCTCCAGAGCTAAACTGTATTCATCATGTGTTCCATGTCTCGATGTTGAGGTGCTACCGCTCTGATCCCACGCATATTGTCCCTGTTAAAGAAATTGAGGTTTGGCTAGATCTAACCTTCGAGAAAAAACCTGTTCAGATCCTGAATCACGACATTAAAGTTCTAAGAAGGAAATCCATTCCTTTAGTAAAGGTGCTGTGGCGGAATCATAGCCCTGAGGAGGCTACGTGGGAGCCTGAGGATACGATGCGTCAGCAGTATCCTAATCTATTCTAATCAGGTAAATTTCGAGGCTGAAATTTTCTTTTAAGGGGGTAGAGTTGTCACGCCCCAAAAATTTTGTTTTCTGCTTTTATAAATTTCTGATATAAAATATGTATCTACTTCAGTGGTTAAGTGTTCTGGGTGTGTGTAGGAGGTCCCAAGTTTAAGCCATGCATTTGGAAAATTTTGAGATTTTTCTCAATGAAGCCTTAACCTTGATCAGTAGGCTTTTATTTGGTTGGTTGTAAAAACATATTAGAATGGGCCTGCTGGTCCAATGGTTAAGATGTGTGTTGGTGTGTTAGAGTTCTGGAGTTTGAATCCCTGCGTAAGAGTAGGAGTATGTTTTTGCTCGTTTGACCGAGAGAGTTTCGGTCAAACAAAAATTCTATGTAGTAGAGTTGTGGGAGAGATATTAGGGATATGGGTAAAATATTATCTGATATATATATTTTTTAGTATTTTTATTTTCAAAAATTTTTGCTTCCCAAAAACTTTCTAACGTCAAATTCTCCCACTCTGCCGAATTTTCCTTCCCTTATTGTTGTACCACTCTATTCTATTCATTCATTGGTCCTTCTTGGAGATTCATTCTTCCATTCCTGTCAACTGTTGGTAAGCTTTTTAAACGTGTTTTAGTTCTTTTTTCTAAGTGACCGATGGGAAATGTATTTTGTGTTTGACAGTGAGGAATCAGGCTGAGTGGGACTGTCTTTTCGAGGAATTCTCGTCATAATCGTTCGAGTTGGAAGTGTAAGTGTTGAGCCCTTGATGTGAATTACTGTTGAAATCTGCTAGTCAATTGCTAAATTGATGTTGTGTATGCTGATTTTAGGTTCTGGAGTGCTCGGAGTTCAGTTGAGCTTCAAATGAGAGCAGGTGTGTACCTGAAACACAGAAAATGGGGTTCGACAAAAAACAAAAAAGCTTACCGTCAACGCCACACCGACGTGTGGTCGCCCGTGTGGTAGGCCGTGTGGTCACCCGTGTGGTAGGCCGTGTGGTCACCCGTGTGGTAGGCCATGTGATGAAACACAGGCGTGCGATTGACTAGCCAGGCCGTACGCCAATGACACGGCCGTGTGTGGCCAGGTAGGCCGTGTGCGACACATGGGCTAGATCAAGTTGGGCCTTGTGGGCCACACGAGCGTGTGATCCACACGGCCAAGGGCAATTTGGGCCTTGTGGGCCACATGGACTGGCCACATGGGCGTGTCAGCCCATGTCTCTGAAAAGTTGTCCAAGGCTGTATGGGTCACCCAAGTCAACTGTGGACTTATTGGAGGGTCGATAAGCCCTACTCAGACCCCTATACAAGTGATTTGTTTGTCTTATTTCTATACCGAGCATGAATTATGATATTTGATTGTATGTACTGTAATTGTATAATAGCATCACATCTTTTGTATGTTGCATTGTTTCGAGATAGGTTATTGATTATATTTGGAGGAAGCGTCTGAAAGGTTATTAAGCCTGTTATCTGGCAGCTCTGCTGCAAATTTTTTATTATTGTGCCGCATTTCGGTATAGAATGGTGTGTAGGGATGGGTGGGTTGATTTAATCCCCACATGGTGTGTAGGGATGGACGGAGATTGTGTGTAGAGGCTGGTGGGTAGGATTCTAATTTCTGCTATTACATATTGTATCTGAGATGGCCCACGGCCCTAAATTATATCTGAGACTGTATTCGAATGGGCCAAGGCCTAAACTGAATCTGTAATTGGCTTAGGCCCAGTCTATATTTGACTATATTCTGATGTGTTTCTGAATGCATGTTTTCTATGGGGATTACACACTGAGTTTGTGAAAACTCACACTTTCTGTTTAATCTATACAGGTAATCCCTAGACTTGACGGATCGATGTAGCGGAGGACTCGACGATGGCCACACGTAAATTTTAAATGGTTTTCGTAAATTTTTAGATTTTATTACTTTTTTGGGAGTTTGATGTAATTTATGGACTTTGGATGTATGGCTTTAAGTTTTCGGTTTCTTAGATGGTTTTACAATTTATTATTGCTAGGCATGATAAAACTTAGTTTTCACCAAGATCAAATGGTTTTTCTAAAATAAATGTTTTCAAAGCTTTCGTTAAAAAGATATGATTTAGTCATAACAAAGAGCATGCATTTTACTTTGAATTAAAATAAAGACTAATTAACTTGAACGGTTTCAAACTCGTTTTTGAATTGCATTCCATGTGACATCACCAAATCCGACAACAACGTCTAGGTCGGGTTTAGGGTGTTACACTATGGCATGGCAACTATTTCCAATGGATCCACCATGCAATGTTGCCAATATAATCATTCATACAAGGCATAAAATCTGTTGTTTAATCACTTAATTTAGGATGTTAAAATGCAAGTAAAAGCAAGTTGCTAAGCAGTTTTAATGTCAGTAAAACTAAGCATAGCAAATATCATTTTTCCCAATATATACCAATTAGAACACATTAATCAAATGTTCAATAAATCAGCAATTCATGCTCCAAATATCAATTTATTTCATACAATTTAATCATGCTAAAAGCTTAATACAGAACTTACTAAACCAATTGCCATTTTGCTCTTTTATAAAATAAAACCTACTTCTGCAAATCCAACCATCCAATATGCAATTAATTCATTAACAACACCAATTAAACCTTTAATTTAACACATAATCAAGCCAATTTACCAAATTGTCCTTAATATCACTCACCTCTACACTTAGCTCTTTACGCAAAAATGTGCCCAAACAAGCAAGTTTGAGCTTCAATTTTGTTTTGCACATTCCTCCTCTTGATGTAGAGCTTTAACAGAGACAAAGTATGCATTACAAACTAACAATAGCAACAAGAAACACGAAATTTGATAAAGTATACGACTCTAAATCATTGCTCTAAACTACCTTACCGATGTTGCACAATTTAGCCAAAATATGGAATTCTTCAACTAAACTCCGTTTTCAACACCTCAAGCCACTTCTAATCTTCATTCCTAGTCAAATAACATGTATTATAAGTGTTAATTTCATTATTTAATCCATTTCATAATTTTTTGAGAAAATCATCCATGTTCTTAATCAAATTCGAATTTCTCAAAATTGATCCATAAAACGTGTTTGATATTTTGGTTTAAAATTAAAAACCTCTTATTAGATCTATTTTGAGCTTAGACATCCATTAATATTCTCAAAATTAAAGATCCACCAATGTTGATCCTCAAGTTCAAGAAAGAAGAAATTAAAGTTGAAAATCCATTATAGTCACTTAAATTAACAAATAATGATTGAAATAAACTTAAAAACAAGTTTAGAGATGAGGATTACCTTCAATTGAACTCAAATCATTAATTTAGAAGTTTGAATCAAAACGATTGAAGAAACTTGGATGACTTTTTGCCCAACTTTGAAAATTATTTTAAGAGATTTTAGAGAGATTTTTGGGAGAAAAGATTTAGATCTATTCTCTGATATTTGGTTTATGAAAACAATAAAAAAACGAGAGAAAAATCTCTCAATTCGAGTGAAAAATAAGTGACAAGTGAGGTACTTGCAGAGTTTTTAAAACTGAAAATCCCCACCTGGTTTTCAAATTTTGGGGAATTTGCCATCAAGCTATTCCCCATTTTCCCTTATTTTATAATTTGCTCATTTCCCTCCAAAATTCTAAAAATATGGTTTAATTTCTATAAAACCTCTTATACATTTCCCTTGTTTTTCAAATTAGTCTCATTTAATTAATATTTTAAATTACTAAATGAAACCCCTATTTTAAATTATTTTTAAATTCCAATTTAACCAAAAATATTTATTTTTACCCAAAATTATTATAACCATAAAATTAATTTTTCTAAAAATATTTTTATTTTCTAGAATATCATTTACCAAGTTTTTAGATGAAAATAAGCTAACTAATTAAGAATATAAATTGCTAATTAACCCAATTAATTCCCAATTTTCACTCGAAACCCAATAAACTTATTCGAAACTACTAGACCTATTTTTGGGGTCTTACACAACCTTTCACAAGTATAATGCCATCATATAACATGCCAATCTCAACCAATTCAAGCATATAATCCTCTAAACCAACCATTCAATATTATAGAATTCAATCATTCATCATTTAGGCTTTCTTAAATCCACATCCCAAACACTTCATTTTCCAACTCAAACATGTTTCATTATGCAATTTGGGAACTAAGCAATTCAATAAACTTGACATGAACTAACCAAAGCACACACTAAGTTATGTATCACGCTTAACATTCAACTTACCATTTCTAAATCATTCATCAATCTAGCTATTTCAACTAGCTCACTTACAAACCTTTAACATGTTAAAACATACAAGTTTCTATTTCAACTAGCTATTTGGATAGTAGTCTTCTTTATCTCAAAATTATTGGCGTTAATCACCAGCCTTTCTATGCTTCCTTGCACCGCGTCTAGTGTAGGTAGGGCGTACTTGCATAACGTCCGTTGAGCCATTGGAACTTCTTCCTAATTATTTCCTTCTTGTTCTCGTGGCTCCTCAAATAATAGATTGTCTCGGGGTAAATTAATTACTGTGGGTGGATTCATCACAAAGACGACTGTGCCTAAATATTTGCTCTAGATTTGGGCAAGGTTTTATTGGAGTGCTAGAGCTTTAGGTCATAAACGATCTAAAAAGAAAATAAAAATAAAAATAAATAAACAAAAATTAAAGTCGTATTTATAGGCCCTAACGCTCTCAGTTATTGTTAGAATTAAATGACCTGAATCCTTATTTAAATAAAATACAGTGGTAAAATAAATAAAAGTAAAATTCATATAGAACTACACTTCTTTTATTTTATTTTAGAATAAGGTTTTTTAAACCTTATTAAACTCCATCTATTTTTATATTGACTAGAATAAGGTGTTTCAATCTTACTAGAATATAGCTTTACAAGCCTATAAATAGATATAGTCTATTCCTCTTGTAAATTATTCAAATTCAACATAGTGAATTTTCTTCTCCTCTGCCCGTGGTTTTTTCCCGAAAGGGTTTCACGTAAAATCTATGTGCTCTTTATTTTATTTTATTTTATTTTCACAAATTGGTATCAGAGCTTTCGAGTTGTTTATCTCGATCATGGTAATGGCGTCTTTGAAGTATGAAATTTCTTTGTTGGATCGCAACACTAGATTTGCATTCTGGCAGATTAAGATGCAAGCAATTCTTGCGCAGATAGATCTGGAGGTTGCCCTGCTAGGGATAGATAAGATGCCTTTGACATTAACATATGAAGAGAATAAGCGTAAGGATTGAAAGGTGTTAACACAATTACATCTGCATTTGTCCAACAAAACTTTACAGGATGTGATGAAGGAGAAGACCGTCGCTGCATTATGGAAGAGGCTAGAACAAATATGTATGTCGAAAACACTAACAAGCAAGTTGCATATGAAGCAGTGTCTTTATGCTCATCATTTGGAGGAAGGTGCATCTGTACACAAACACTTAATAGTGTTTAAAGAAATTCTCTCAAACTTGGAGGCCATGGAGGTTCAATATGATAAGGAAAATCTAGGGTTGATTCTACTTTGTTCGTTGCCTCCGTCTTATTCAACCTTTAAAGACACGATTTTTTATAGTCGCGAGTCTCTCTCAGTTGATAAGGTTTATGATTCTTTGACCTCTATGATAAGATGAAGCATCTTATGGTTAAACTTGAATATTACAGAGAGGGTCTCATTGCTCGTGGGAGACAAGATCAAAATGTTGATGATGATCGTGCAAGGACATAGGAACGGAATCCCCACGGAAAATCTAAGGGTAGATCGAAGTCTTGAAATAGATTTAAAACTTTTAAATTTTGTAAGAAGAAAGGACACATTAAATCTGAGTGCTATAAGCTCCAGAACAAGATTAAAAAGGAGGTTGCAACTCAAAATGGAAAACAACTAGAAAATTTCGGTGAAGCTGATGTTGTAAAAGACTACAGCGATGGTGAACTTCTACTCGCTTCTATCAACAATTCTAAAGTGAGCGAGAAGTGGATACTTGATTCAAACTACACTTTCCACATGAGTCCCAATCGGGATTGGTTTACAACTTACAAAACAATGTCTGAAGGTGTTATTTTGACGGGAAATAATGGTTCATGTAAAATCACATGTGTTGGAACAATTAAAGTTAAGATGTTTGATGGAGTTGTCAAAACACTTAGCAACGTATGACATGTTCCAGAATTGAAGAGAAATTTAATTTCGTTGAGTACTCTTGATTTAAAAGGGTATAGATACGCAGCTGAAAGTGGAGTTTTAAAGATTTCCAAAGGTTCTCTTGTTATGAAAGGGCAGAGAAAGACTACCAAGTTATATGTTTTGTAGGTTTCTACCGTTCCTAGTGATGCAACTGTCGCTTCATTTTCCTTGTCAGATGATGATATTACTAAACTTTGGTATATGCGCCTAGGGCATATGAGTGAGAATGGCATGCAGAATTGAGCAAAAGAGGACTTTTTGATGGGCAAAGAATTTGTAAACTGAAGTTCTGTGAGTACTGTGTTTTTGGAAAGCAAAAGAGATTTCGATTCACCAGAGGAATCCATAACATGAAGGGTATGTTGGAGTATATTCATTCTGATTTGTGGGGGCCATCCAGAGTGCCTTCGAAAGGTGGAGCTAATTATATGCTAACTTTTATTGATGATTTTTCCAGAAAAGTTTGGGAATTCTTCCTGAAGAAAAAAAGCGATGTGTTTTCCACATTTAAGTCTTGGAAAATTATGATTGAAAAATAGACAGGAAAACAAATAAAATACCTCTGCACAGACAATGGCTTAGAGTTTTGTTCTGATGAGTTAATAGATTGTGCAAGTCAGAAGGGATCGTGAGACACTTGACAGTTCGTCATACTCCATAGCAAAATGGCGTTGTAGAACGAATGAATATAACGATCATGGAGAAGGTTCGATGTATGTTGTCAAATGCCAACTTACCAAATTTGTTTTGGGTAGAAGCAACCTCTACAACATGTTTTTTGATCAATCGATCTCTATCCGTTGCCATTGAGAAAAAGACTCCACAAGAGGTATGGTCTGGTAATCCTGCTAATTATTCTGACTTAAAGATCTTTGGGTGTTTTGCGTATGTTCATGTTGATAATGAAAAATTGGAACCGAGATCATTAAATGTGTTTTTCTTGGTTATAAAGCTGGTGTAAAAGGGTATAAGTTATGGTGTCCTGAAAATAGAAAAGTTGTGATTAGCAGAGATGTAGTTTTTGAAGAAATTGCTATGATACCTAACTTATCTCTTAAAGACTCCTCCAGTAAAGAAAATCAAAAGCAGGTGGAAAATCAGATTAATACAGAGTCGACTCCTCAAGCCAGTACAAAAATTAAGTATAAAGCTGCTTCTTCACCATAATACCCTATTGCCAAAAACATAACTAGAAGAGAAATTAAACCTCCAAAAAAGTATGCTGAGGCTGATCTAGTTGCTTATGCTTTAAATATGGCTGAAGATATAGATGCAAACTGAGAGGCATCTAATTATTCTGAGGTAGTTAGCTGTGAAACTCAGAAAAATGGATGTTTGCTATACAAGAGGAGATGGAATCACTCCACAAAAATAGAACATGGGATCTTGTGAAACTTCCTAAAGGTAAAAAGGTTGTTCGTTGTAAATGGGTGTTTAAAAAGAAAGAAGGGAATCCAGGAGTTGAAGAACCTAGATATAAAGTAAGGCTTGTTACAAAGGGTTACAGTCAAATTCCAGGAGTGGACTTAAAAGATGTATTCTCCCTATTTTTGAAGCATAGTTTGATTCAAGCTTTGCTTGGTATTATGGCCATGCATGATTTGGAGCTTGAATAATTAGATGTAAAAACTGCATTTTTGCATGGAGAACTTGGGGATGACATTTACATGCAACAACCAAAGGGTTTTACAGTCTCAAAAAAAGAGGACTATGTTTGCTTACTGAAAAAGTCCCTTTACGGTTTGAAACAGTCGCCAAGATAGTGGTACAAGAGGTTTGATTCCTTTATGACTTCTCATAATTTCAAAAGAAGTAGTTTTGACAGTTATGTTTACTTTAAGAAAAATAGTGATGGTTCTTTCATGTATCTACTTCTTTATGTTAATGACATGTTGATAGCAGCAAAAGATAAAGGAGAGATAAGAAAGGTCAAAGTCTAAGTAAGTGAAAATTTGAGATGAAAGATTTGGGACCAACAAAGAAGATACTTGGTATAAAGACTCTCAGATATAGAAAAGCAGGTAAATTATACCTAAGTCAGAAGGGGTACATTGAGAAAGTTCTTTTCAGGTTCAATATGCAAAGTGCTAAGCCTATTACTACTCTTTTAGTAGCCCATTTCAGACTTTCATCAGCTTTGTCTCCACAATCAGATGATGATATTGAGTACATATCATATGTTCCATACTCTAGTGTAGTGGGATCTCTCATGTATGTTATGGCTTGTTCACGTCTAGATTTATCATATGCAGACAGTGCAGTTAGCAAATACATGGCAAATCTCGGTAAAGAACACTAGAAAGCAGTTCAGTGGATTTTAAGATACTTACGAGGTACTATTGATGTCTGCTTACAGTTTGGAAGAATTAGAGATGGAGTCATTGGGTATGTTGATGTTCATTTTGCTGGAGACCTTGATAGAAGAAGATCTCTCACAGGTTATGTTTTTACAATTGGAGGTTGTGCAATCAGTTGGAAAGCCACTTTGTAAACTACAGTCGCTTTGTCTACCACTGAAGCTGAGTACATGGCGATTACTGAGGCTTGTAAAGAAGCTATTTCATTAAAAGGACTCTTTAGTGAACTCAATAAATACCTTCAAATCAGTACAATATTTTGCGATAGTCAGAGTGCAATCTTCCTTACAAAATATCAAATGTTTCATGAGAGAACAAAACACATTAATGTTCGGTATCATTTTGTTCATGATATTATTGCTCGTGGTGATATTGTTGTGAGCAAAATTAGTACTCATGAAAATCCTTCAGATATGATGACTAAGTCACTTCCTATAACCAAGTTTGAGCATTGCTTAGACTTGGTTGGTGTTCATTATTGAAGTTAAACCCTTAAAGGGTTTTATGGAAGAGGTGGAGAACTTGTTCGTTGAGAGTTTGCAATGAAGAACTTGTTCATTGAGAATTCGTGTCAAGGTGGAGATTGTTAGAATTAAATTACCCGAATCCTTATTTAAATAAAATACAGTGGTAAAATAAAATAAAAGTAAAATTTATATAGAACTACACTTCTTTTATTTTATTTTAGAATAAGTTTTTTTAAACCTTATTAAACTCCATCTATTTTTATATTAATTAGAATGAGGTGTTTCAATCTTACTAGAATATGGCTTTACAAGCCTATAAATAACATAGTCTATTCCTCTTGTAAATTATTCGAATTCGACATAGTGAATTTTCTTTTCCTCTGCCCGTGGTTTTTTCCCAAAAGGGTTTCCATGTAAAATCTGTGTGTTCTTTACTTTATTTTATTTTTAATTTATTTTATTTTCTCAGTTATCTTATTAATTATAAAAAAATATTTTCATGATTTATTGTCGAAACCTTCTTAACCACAGTGCCAAAAACTGGACCACATATAAATAAGTTATTGTTTATAGTAAACTATAACACAAAAAATATAAGAGATTAGAATGACAGTGTCCGCAAGTGCACGAGTCAAATTGTAATATAGTTTTTACAATGAAATACTTGAAAGTATTCCGAGGATTGTACCTAAGGGAGGATGAAATACATTATAAAAATGTTTTTACAATAATAAGTCTAAGTAGTAGTAATTAATTTCTACATTATGATAAAACGTAACATAGAACAATGAGATAAAAAAAACACAAAAATAAATAAATAAGAAAAATAAACAAACAATAAAAATCAATAAACCAATCAGGAAGATTAACTTGCTTCAGGGTTTGTAACTAACTTAAGATTAGGGATTTAGGGTGGATTACCTATTGATTAATCAATTATTAGCTCCTAGCCTCTAATTAACTAATTGATTGGTTGATACTCTCTTATCTCCCGATCCCACTTTCTAAATCAAGATAAATTATGATTTACTCGGTTCAACTTATCTCCCGACCTCGTCTAGCCTATAATA
The DNA here is from genome assembly GCF_025698485.1 of Gossypium arboreum. Taxonomy (NCBI): domain Eukaryota; kingdom Viridiplantae; phylum Streptophyta; class Magnoliopsida; order Malvales; family Malvaceae; genus Gossypium; species Gossypium arboreum. The sequence continues at coordinate 100,181,249 of NC_069080.1, forward strand.
ACTTCCTAAGGTTGCCAATCATATTGGTTTAAGAACATGTAACCTATACCAACTAACCCCTCTCAGGAAACCCTAAATCCTCCTTTAATCATATCCCCATCCACTTGTTAATTTCACCTAAAGGATTTAGCCACTCATGTTATTCATAATCTCAACCTTGATTGAATAAATCATGTGAAGAACAAGATCGATTTGAAAGAGAAAAGAGATTTGAATAATCGTGGATTGAATATCGAATAGGGAACAGAGTAGCAAATCAATTGATTGGAATAAAGAATTAAATCTAATGTAAGAACAAGTAAAATGGAATACTTCGATAATATAAATAAACTCTTGGATCAAAACTGACTCGAAGATGAAAAACAAAAGAATTATGAAAAGCCAAAATAAAATAATCTAATCCTACTCCTAAACTACTAGGGTTTTTTAATGCTTCTAGGACGACTTAGTTCATCAAACCCCTAATGTCTTTTTTATGGAACTGTTAACAACCCAAATTAGGTCTTTGGCATGTCCTAGGTTTTAGTATAAAGTTGATTGTACAGATGAAAATAGCCTCAATATTCTTCGGCAGCATGCGACCTGTTTCGCACCACACCATGTCTATGGCACGACGCAACACACAATTTCTAACTTGTGTCTATCGTTTTATGCTTTGACATCCCGGGAAGCTTGTGCATCACTCATTCCTTACTTCCACATCAATTGGACCTTTATATCTTCATTCTACATGCTCAATGAAACAAATTAATACTTCCTAAGGCCTGTGTTAGCCTATTAAGTAACAACACTTATAAAATGTGTTAAAAAATACTTTTTTTATTAATATTAAATCCTAAAGCCTAAATATCAAAAATATAATATAAAATCCTAAATTTTGATAGAAAGCAATGGCCAACGATTATTGGTGTGGCTACAATTACCGAAAAGGAGCCAGAATCATTCCCACGTTACGATGAGCATCAACGTAAAGTTACAACGATGCAACGTAAATCTTTATCTACAAATTTTTATTCAACTAAGCACTAGCACATGTGACTCAATCATATAAGCGAGAAAGGTATGACAACATTATGAAAACAAGTTCTTAAAAGACACTGGAATTAGTATGTTTGGTTTCTGTGAACACTACACTTATTGGAAGTAGACACGAGTAAGTTTCGATTTAGTAGTGCACAGAACAAAAAGGACTCTTGACTAAGTTCATTTATGGGATCCAACTCCTATCATCTCAAAAGGAGATAATAAATATTTCCTAAATTTTATTGATAACCATGCTAGGAAAGTTTAGATTTTTTTTCTGAAAAAGAAAAACAAAGTCTTCGAAATCTTAAAACAATGGAAAACACTATTAGAAAAATAGACCGAGAAGCCCATGAAGCAGTTGCGAGCAGACAATGGACTTGAGTTTTATTTATTCGAGTCTAGTGACTATTGCAAACGGAAAGGAATAGATAGACATCGCACTGTTGTAAGTACTCCGCAACAAAATGGATTCGTAAAAAGAATGAACATAAATTTGTTGGAAAAGGCTCGATACATGCTTTCAAATACAGGACAAGGGAAGGAGTTTTGGGTTGAAGTCGTAAATTTGGAAAGCTATTTAGTAAATTGGTCTCCATATCGAGCATTAAATAGTAAAGTCCTAGAGGAGATATGGTCAGGTAACCCTTCCAATTATTCTAATCATAGAATTTTTTTTTTGTCTTGCTTATGCTAAAGTTAGCAAGGGAAAGCTTAATCCAATGGCTGTAAAGTGTATTTATCTAAGGTTACTTTGCCAACACAAAAGAATTCAAACTGTGATGTCCAAAAACCAACAAAACTTTTGTTAGTAGAGATGCATGTTTAATGAATCTGCCATGTTTCGATCAGAAAATGGGTCACTTATTTTTAAAGACACAACAAGTTAGAGTTTTTCAAGCAATGTGGAGTCAAAAGCAAAAATAAGGGATCACGACGAATAGGGCCATCGTCCTGATAAGGAAGCGAGAGATGACGAGGAAGCAAAACAAATCCCAATTCTTGGAAAACTGAAGCTATTTCGGATCTGTTTGGGGCTTTATCCAACCTCCAAGTACCATCACCATCTTAGTTAACTAATTATAAGTTGGTTCATGATAGGAAAATATGAGAAATCTGACCACCACAAAAGTACTGTGAATGAAACCTAGTGGCATATGCCCTAAATGTTGTAAAGAGCATTGATTCGATCGACCCTTTATGCTATTTCAAGGTACTTGAGGCATCTGATTCTAGAAATAGCTTATTTCTATGGAAAAAGAGATGAAATCACTTCAAAAGAATGAGACTTGGCGGCTAGTAAAACCAAGCATTGATAAGAAAACAGTTGGCTGCAAATGGGTGTTTAAGAAGAAAAAAGGTTTCAGGTCTAAACGAAACTAGGTACAAAGCAAGATTGGTTGTAAATGGCTACAATCAAGTGGAGGGAGCTGATTTTCATGATATTTTCTCTCCTATTGTGAAACAAACGTCTATTTGGGCACTTTTGGCTCTTGTTGTACTAAACAATCTTTAGTTAGAGTAATTATATGTAAAGATTACTTTCCTTTATGGTGACCTTGAAGAGGACATATACATGAAAAAATCGAAAGAATTCAAAACTGAAGGTTAGGAAGATCATGTTTGTCTTCTCAAAAAATCATTATACAGTCTGAGACAGTCTCCTTGGCAGTGGTACAAAAAGTTTGACTCTTTCATGTTAAGTATTGATTTTTCATGAAGTAAGTATGACATTTGTGTATATTTACAATGTCTAATGATGGCTTATTCATATATTTTTTGTTTTATGTTGATGATATGTTGATTGCGTCTAAGGATCCATCTGAAATTGAAAAACTTAAAACCATGCTTAACTCTATGTTTGAGATAAAGGGTTTAGGTGCAACAAAGAAAATTTTGGAATGGAAATTTCAAGGGATAGAAGTTCCTAGAAATTGTCATTATTGTAACAAAGGTACATCAAGAAGATCCTTGAGCAACAAGACTCAAAATCGGCAAGTACTCCCTTAGTTGCACATTTTAAATTATCAATTTCAGTCTCCCCAAAACAAAGAAGAAGAGAGGTACATGTCAAAAGTACCTTGCTCGAGCGCAATCAAAAGTTTGATGTATGCAGTGGTATGCATTCGTCCTGATATTTCATATATTGTTAGTGTTGTTAGTAGATACATGACCAAACCGAGTAAGTTACAATGGCATGCAGTTAAGTTGATATTTAGATATTTACGAGGTACTTCTAACATGTGGTTAAAGTTTGATAGAAGCCAAAAGGGCTTACTCGGATATGTTGATTCAGATTATGCAAGAAACCTAGATAGGAGGAGGTCTCTCACAAGTTACCTTTTTGCTTTTAGAAATTGTGTCATTAGTTTTAAAGCTATACTTCAAGCTACAGTGGCTTTGTTGACTACTGAAGCGGAATAAATGACAATTACTGAAGTAGTAAAAGAAGCAATTTGGTTAAAGGGTCTATTTAGAGAATTGGTTAATGAGACAAGGGCAACTATTGTATATCGTGATAGTCAAAGTGTCATATGTAATACCTCAATTTTGCCCGGCCCATTGGAAGCCAAGGCATAGTCCAAAATATTGAAAAATAATAATAAAAGTTTTAACAGTCCTTTTACAAATGTTAAAACCCAATAACCCACCTAAACCTACCCATTACAAGGCCCGTGACCCAACAAACCGTGACCCTACCCAGCAGGCCCACTACCCGAAACCCTAAAGTAGTCCCGTAGCCTAAATACAACAGATCTGTTAGCCAAACTTAATACCTAACCTGACGTAACAGATATAAATCATCAGAGGCCCAAAATTTAGAAGCACTCGGCTAGGGTGAGAAACCCTAGCCCTCTCCTCACGCCGCAAGCACCAAATGAAGGTCCCCTTTATTTTCGCTGGAGATCTTGCGATTACCTGCAAAAAAGAAGAGAAAACAGCAAAGGAAAGAAGCAAAACAAGGCAAGAAAAGGAAAGATTTTTATACCAAATTTGTATCGATTAACAGTGGCTATAAAGCCCGGATCTAAACATTGTAATTGGGGGAGGAAGGGATACACACATACATCCAATAAAAAGAACATTTTTTTTACAAAATAGAGGTGATTCTCGTTTTTATATATTTTTGTATCTTTTATTTCTCTTTTTATTTTCCAGTATCGAAGTAGATGAATATTTTTTATATATATACATAAAATTTTTCAAAAAATAAAGAAAGAAAGGGGCTACCTGTGAAATGCCTGGAAAAAATGAGGGCTTTTGGTCTCTGACCGCATGAAGCGGTGGTAGCGCGTAGAAGCGCGTCTGACGAGGTGATCGTCGGGGGTTGGCCGGATTTCGCTTGGCCAGAGAGGAAAAGGGAGGGTTTTCAGATTCTCTTTGAGGATAAATGAAAGAATGAAGTTTTTTAAAAAAAAATCGACTTTTATACCCTCTCGAAACGACGCCGTTTAGGGTTAATTTTAATAGCCCTAAAACGGTACCGTTTAAAGGTTGACCCGCACGAGTGTGACCCGACCCGGGGAGGATCTGCATGTTTCTGTTAAGAGGGATATTTATCTCTTTAGTCCTTCTCCGTTTTAGTTTTTTAAAAATTAAATTTATTTTAATTTAAATTTAATTTTACTCCTTTTCTTTATTATTTTAAATTTTGTTATTTTTATATAATTTATTTATTTTAAAATCTATACATATATTATTATTAAAAATACTGTTGATTTGTTTATATAAATGTTATTTTATTATTCTCCTATATATATTTATATTGTATTTTATTATATAGCATTTATTATATTTTTACTTTTATTATATATATTACTTATTATATTATTTTTTATCATATATTATGTATATCATATATTATTTATTATATTATTTATGTTTATATTATTCATTATATTATTTATAATTTTAAGATTTGTAAATTATTATTACATCTTTAACTTATATTATATACATATTTCATTATTAATTATTTATCTATTTATTATGTGATATTTCATTTTAATCTAATATTTATTATATAATTATTTTATAAATTCTTTACATACTTCTTATTTTATATATATATATATATATATATATATGTATTTTAAACTAATATTTTTATTTTTAATTTTATTATTCTTTTATAAATTTTTTGTTATTATATATTATATATTGTATATTAAAATCATTATTAAATATCATATTTTTATTAGTATTATATGAATATTTTGTTAACAATTACTCACTTTATCTTATATTTCTATATACTAATTCTTTTATATATTTTCATATTGTATATATTATTATGGTATTAAATGTTATTTTCTAATTATTATTTGATGTTATATTTTATGAACATGTGCATTGATATTTTTTTATATATTAAATTGTATATCATGCATCATTTCTTAATTCTTACTTTGTATGTTTGTATGTTTTGCCTATTCATTTTCAAGATATGCTATGTGTATCCTTATATATATGATGTTATGTAATTTTAAACCTGTATGCATCTAGTATATGATTCTTGTATAATTGTTATTGTATCGTTAAAATGTACGTTCTATTCGCTTATTATTGCAATATTCTATGATGATAATGTGATTCCTTATATACCCTTTTTTTAAAAAAAAATGAGACTCCGAAATTTTCAAAAAATATAAAGGCAATGCTTGGTGTTTGGAAATTTCAAGAAAGTAGTGCCCTAACTTATTGGGTTGCCACTTTTCTCGTTGAGTTCGAATAATCAAGTACCCTTCTAAGTTTTTAAAGGTTTTCTAAATGCAAGCCACTATCTTGGAATTTCAAAGCAATATGTCCTAACTTATTGGATATAGTGTTTTGTCATTTCGAGATAGGAATTTCCAAAAACGTTAACTTAGTATCAATACTTTGATACGAGTGAACCCCAATTTTCAAAATCAAAGTATTTTAAAGAGGATTACATCTTAAAATTTTTTAAATTTCCGACATTAAAGACATTTGATAATCAATTAGGTACCAATTTTTGGGCGTTGCGAGGGTGCTAATCCTTCCTCGTACGTAACCGACTCTCGAACCAGTTCTTTTATTTTGTGGACCAAAACTAATGATTTTAAAACAAAATGTTTTAAAGGTGATCCAATCACACCTAAAAAGATTGGTGGCAACTCCCGTTTTCGTTTTTTAAAATCGATTCCCATTTTCCAAAACTCTATTTGAAAATGGTTTCAACAGCTTGGCGACTCCACTAGGGACTAATAAGAGAGTCAAGACGTGTAATTGATTATCTCTTGTCTTAATGTTGGAAAATTAAAGATTTTAAAATTTAATCCTCTTTGCATTACATGTGTTTGTATTATTGCATGTGTTGCTATATTCTGATACGCATTGCATTTGCATGACCGTTGTGGTCACACCCTTAAGTAGGAGTGAGAAGCTACGCCTTCGTGAGGTTTTCGCCTCCATGCAGGATAGTGGATCACTTTCGGGATACATCCGTACCTATGGTTTTGTGAGATTTTCATCTCCGTGTAGCCATAGGGAAATGTATTCCCCTGAATTGAACTTGATTCAAATGAGCCTATAATGGGTGAGGATCGAGGAATCTGCTGGTTCAGGTACCTCAAACTTTAGAACCAACCTCATATTGAAAGACCGTATGAGCCCAACTTAGTTAGGTTTAAACTTTAGATATTACCCTTATAAGTTACCGTTGAAAATTGTTGATATCATGTGATACTGACTATTTCTTTTCTTTTGTTTGCATGTCATTTTGCATTTACAAAGGTATCAATTCACAATCAGTTTCTAAGTTAGGAAGTTTTATTATGGAGAACGGAATTCTTGATAGAGTGGAAGGCAACGCCAACGTCCATAGATGGTCTGAGCAAACTCAACTAGAAAAGGGAGATAGTATAGCTGAGGGATACGTGTCGTAGTTGTCAGATTACACTCGTATTAGTGTCACGCAGAATAATGTCCAGGAGCTTAAGGAAATTTGGGATCAGTGGGGCAAAGAGACCAAGCAGTTATTCTACAGCAATTACGGAGACTTACCTTACTTGCTTGATGTTCAGGTAGACGAGCACTTATTCCGAGCCCTTGCTCAGTTTTGGAACCCGGCATACAGTTGCTTCACTTTTGGAGAAGTAGATATGGTACCTACTATGGAGGAGTACACTGCCTTGCTTCGTTGTCCCAGGTTTTAGAATGATAAGATTTATTCTCGAGCCACTTGTGTCCCTACCTTTTGGAAGAAATTGATGATTATTACGGGGATGAGCGAGTAGTGGGCCACGGCCCGAATTAAAGAAAAGGGTGAGTGCAAGTGCATTTTGTGGGACGCTTTAAAGAATTGATTCTGACACACCCTGATGAGGCGAAGAAGGTAGATGTTTTTGCCTTAAGTTTGTATGGATTGATGGTTTTCCCTAGGGCTTTAGGATATGTGGATGAGGCAGCCACGGATCTTTTCATCGACTCGATAAAAGGTCACTTCATCCTGCAATTTTGGCGGAAACATTCGGTCTTTAGGTGCATGTAGGAGGGGTCTTTGGCGGTGTTTATAGGTCCCTTTCGTTACTTTTGGTTTGGTTCTCTGATCATTTCCGGTTGATAGATAGGGTGGTTTGTCGAGTCTTCTTGAGGATTATTCACCGTTGAAAGACATAGTAGCTTCAACTAGGAGAGTTGATGTTCCGAAGAGAATTGGATTGCGCTACTTGTAACCTTCATCGAAAGATGTCGAGTGGAGGGCTCCGTGGATGATTCCTGGTGAGGTTCTTTACCGATGCGGCAGTTTTGATTGGGTCCCCCTGTTGGGAATTTGGGGTGCCATTGGTTATTCCCCTTTGCTCGTGATGAGGCAGCATGGATTGAGACAGTTCGTACCAGCGACTCAGGGGTTGGCTCAAAGTGAGTTCGTATATAGAGGAGCCGGTTACAAGAGGAGGGTTAGTGAAGTTTCTAGTGCTTGGAAAAAGACTTGTCGGTTAAAAGGAGTAGCTATTAGTCCTACAACCACACCAGAATACATTGAATGGAAAGGTAGAAGGGTTAACAATAACATCCCTAAGCCAAGCGTGGAAGGAGCTCGACCGATGGAAGAATATTTGCAAGTAAGGCCCTCAGAGTCAGAAATTATGAAGTAGGAGTTCGAGAGAAAGAACTTGGAATTCGAGAAGAGGATAGCAAAGCTCGAAGAAAAAAAGATGTACTTGAGTTTGCACGTCGAGGTTCAAAAAATGGAGGTCGAGAAAGAGAAGAAAGAAAAGAGAAAAATTGAGGAAGATCGAGATGATCTAAAGGAACATTACAAAAAGGCACAAGTATCCTTGAGGAAAGCGAGAATAGGGGGGTCTTCGAATCAGTTGCAGAAAGAGGTTCAAGAGGAAAAAGCTAAAGCCGAGTATTGGGAAAGGAAGTTCCAAGAGATGTAGTCGCAGAATTTGGCATTAGATGAAGAAAATAAAAGGTTGAAGACCAAGGTAACTGAGCTTGGAAGATCCCTTCGTTGGCGCCAAAACCATAACTCTATGGTCGAGTTAAAGGAGCTAAAAAGCAAGGTTGAGGATTTGGAAGTGGCATTGCATGACGGTGAACTCCGGGTTGAGCAGCTCGAGGCACAAGAGGACTATCTGAAGGGAGAGCTTCATCAGGCTAGGGGACAGGTCAAAGAAAGGGATCATGTCATTGGTGAGGCCATAGCCCAGATTCAAGAGGTCACTGAATATGTGCAAGACTTAGCAATTCGAGTTGATGTATTGAGTCTGATATATTCATCATCGTTAGATATAAGACGAGAGTTAGCCCTTTTATTAGATAGAGTTAAAACTTTGGGCCTTAGGGCGAAAGCGTATTTGTAATCCTCTTATATGTAAAGATATTCTTTTTCTAAAGAAAATTTTATAAATGAAGTTGAATCAGAATCGATATCCTTTTTTCATTCATGCATTTGCATCTCATAGCATTTCATCATATCATTTGCATTCGAAGTTATAGAAATACCCTGATTAGTTAAAATTTACTTCCAGAGAGGTAGAAAGGAAAATCTGGAAATCACACATCCTTACGGCACTCGCACTAAAACTAAGAGCATGGATCAAAGGTTCGAGCAATTACAAAAAGATATGCAAGACCAAATGCAAGAGCAGTTGGCCAAAATACAGAATGGAATGAGGGAGCAAATGCTAGAGGCTCAGAGGAACATGATGGCTGAAATGGCTCAGCTGTTGAGAGCCACTGATAAAGGAAAAGCTCCCATGACGATCACTGAAGAAGATAATGAGGGTCCTCCTCCGGATTTTACTCCGCCTCATATGCCACTGCAAACCGAAGCACCTCCTAGAAGGCCATCTGTTACCGTGAGGCCTCAGCATGGGCCAGTTGATGCTGGAATCCCTGTAAATTTCCCATCTGGGTTGGGGAATAGTTTGAGTGATAGCTCGGTCAACCCTATCACTCCTGATCTAGATTTGATGGAGAAGGAAAGAATGGCAACTGAATTCGCAAAACAATTGGAAGATCGTTACAGGTGGTTAGAGGAGAAGTTTAGAGTTTTGGAAGGCGCTGGCAATCATCATAGGATTGATGCAAAAGACCTAAGTTTGGTCCTAGATTTGGTGCTTCCTCATAAATTTAAGATGCCAGAGTTTGAAAAGTACAACAGAACCACTTGCCCAGAGGCACACATAACAATGTTCTGTAGGAGAATGACTGGATATGTGAACAATGATGAATTATTGATCCATTGTTTTCAGGACAGCCTGGTAGAAGCAGCGGCTAGATGGTACAATCAGTTGAACCGTACAAGAATCAGTTCATGGAGAGATCTGGCTCAAGCCTTCATGCAACAGTACAACCAAGTGTCTGATATGACGCCAGATAGGATCACACTTCAAAACATGGAGAAAAAGCCTAATGAAAATTTTAGGCAATATGGACAACGATGGAGGGAGGTGGCAATGCAAGTACAACCACCATTGTTGGAAAAGGAGACCACCATGTTATTTATTAATACTTTGAAAGTGCCATTCATCACACATATCATTGGAAGTACCACGAAAAGTTTTGCGGATATAGTTATGGCAGGTGAGATGATTGAAAATGCCGTGAGGGGCGGTAAAATTGAGGGGGAAGTGGCCAAAAGATCAACCCCAAGGAGAAAAGACAATGAGGTGAATAACATGAACAATTTCAACTCCAGGCAATCACAGTTGGACAACCTAAAGTAGCTACGGGTGAGCAACAAAGTACTCAAAGACAGGAATCAGGTACAAGACAGAATTCAGAGAGGATGCAATTCACTCCTATCCCTGTGACATATCGGGAGCTTTATCAAATCTTATACGATGCACATGCCATTGCTCTGTTTCACTTAAAACCACTACAGCCACCGTACCCCAAATGGTATGATGCAAATGCTAAATGCGAATATCACGTGGGAATATCGGGGCATTCAATTGAAAACTGCACTGGGTTCAAGAAGGTCGTGGAGAGGCTCATTAAAATGGGGGTGGTGAAATTCGATAGTACCCCTAATACTAAAAATTCGTTACCAGATCATGGCAATCAAAGAGTGAATGCCATCGATGAAATAAAGAAAGAAAAAGTCAAGGAAGATATTGTTGAGGTGAAGACACCTATGAAAGTAATATGTGAGGAGATGGTGAAAAGAGGTATGCTGACCTCTAGAAGAGGAAGAGAAGGAATGAAAAACCATTGCGAATTCCATGGAAATGTGAGTCATATGATCCAAATTGCGAAGAGTTCAAGGCCATGGTACAAGGCCTTATGGTTAATAAAGAACTACAAGTTTCTGAGGGTAGTTCTTGTGAAGGACAAATATGTGTGCTGGAGAATGAACGACAAGAAACCCACCGACCGAGAATTATTATTTCTTTGCCAGGGAATAATGAGGCGATGTCGCAAATTGGGCCCAAAATAGTCATTCATAAACCTAATCATTTCCTTTACAAGGATGATAGGAGGGTGCCATGGAGCTATGACTGCAATATAACAATACCGGAGAGGGAGAGTATAGTTAGCACGGCCAGTGGCACGTAAAATGAAGGTTCCCATACACGAAGTGGGAAACGTTATGATGAGGGGAATATTAGAGTTGAGCCCACGAAGACGAAGGATGTTGAGGTTGAAAGGAAGAAAGAGACCGAAGTACCCATCAATGAGCCAGTAAAGGAGGAAGAAGCTAAGGAGTTTCTTAAGTTCCTGAAACATAGCGAGTATAGTGTGGTTGAGCAGTTACGTAAGCAGTCGGCGCGTATATCAGTGTTAGCCCTACTCCTAAGTTCTGAGGTGCATCGGGATGCATTGTTGAAGGTACATAATAAAACATATGTCACTCACGACATATCCGTTAACAAACTGGATCGGTTGGTAAATAACATCAGTGCTGACAATTTCATCTATTTCAATGATGATAAAATTCCACCTGGGGGCATAGGGTCAACCAAAGCCTTGCACATCACTACTTGGTGCAAAGGATACACGCTACCAAGTGTACTCGTAGATAATGGGTCTGCTTTGAATGTCCTGCCGCTATCCACCTTGAACAGATTACCCATTGACAGTTCGCATATGAAAACATGTCATAATATGGTAAGAGCCTTTGGTGGAACTAAAAGGAAAGTGATGGGTCGAATCGACATCCCTTTGGAAATTGGGCCAAATACATATGAAGTTGATTTCTTGGTGATGGATATCAAGCCTTCCTATAATTGCTTATTGGGGAGGCCATGGATACACTCGGCAGGAGCGGTGCCTTCTTTATTGCACCAAAAATTGAAGTTAGTGACAGATGGACGCTTAATAACCATCAATGTGGAGGAGGACATTATAGCAGCAATCACCAGCAAGGCCCCTTATGTTGAGGTAAATGAAGAGGCTATCGAGTGTTCTTTTCGCTCTTTAGAAATCATTAATGCCACCTTTATTTTGGAAAGAAGTGAGATGCCGACACCCAAAATGTCTAGGGCCACTAGGATGGCCCTACAAATGATGATAGGGAGGGGAGCATTGCCAGAAAAAGGGCTAGGAAGACAGTTGCAAAGAGGGGTTCAAACCCCAAAACTTAGTGAGAAGAAAGATCATTTTGGTTTGGGTTTCAAGCCAGACCATTAGCATAGGAGGCAAGAAATTAAGAAATGCAGAGCAAGAAGAAAGGCGCTTCTAAATGGAGGAGAAGTGGAGTGGGAACTGATGACATTCCCACCTATATCCAAATCCTTTAAGACAAGAGGATTGCTGATAAAAGAAAGTCATCAGGTTAATGCTGTACACGATGAGGGATTGGAGCAGGGAAGCCTCGAGGGCATTCGCCCTTACGAACCAGGGAGCTCTCTAAATAATTAGACTGCGGATGACCTTCCTGTAGTCTTTAGGAATTTTTCAGAGTAATTCTCGAAACATGTCTGTTACTCTAGGGCCTAAGAGTAGTAAGATTGCATTTGTGAAATAGGCTTATGTTCATCTTTTATTATTTAAATAAAACATAACTTTTATCCATTTAAACGAGTATTGTTTCATTTTTATCAACCAATATTCCTTTAAATTTTGGCAATTCTTATTCTTTTATTCATAGCACATAAACAATCATTCTTAAATTCATTCATTCTTTGTATATTCTTTCATACCCCTACAAGTCCCTAGATATCAATGATATGAGTAACGATACTGCAACTTCTGATTTCTCTTGCGAAGAAGACATATTTTTAGAGGAACCTCAGGATTTTGAAGATGTTCAAGATTATGATGTATCTCTTAATTTGTTAAGAATGGTAAAGCAGGAGGAGAAACAAATCATGCCAAATGAGAAAGAGGCAATAGAAAATATAGCCCTAGAGAAAGGGAAGGAGTTGAAAATCGGAACCCTAATTAGCGAGGGCACAAGGCATGGTCTGGTTGAGTTGCTTCGAGAGTTCAAGGATATCTTCACTTGGTCGTATCAGGATATGCCCTGATTGAGTACCAACATTGTAGTGCATCATCTTCCGATAAGACAGGATTGTAAGCCAGTCCAACAGAAGTTGCGAAGAATGAGGCCAGATATCGTTCTGAAAATAAAGGATGAGGTCAAGAAGCAGTTCGATGTAGGATTCTTGCAAGAAGTGAAGTACTCCGAATGGGTAGCTAACATTGTGCCTGTTCCTAAAAAGGATAGGAAGGTATGAATGTGTGTTGACTACAGAGACTTGAACAAAGCAAGCCCAAAGGATAATTTTCCTTTACCACACATTGACACTTTGGTGGACAACACAGCGGGGTATTCGTTGTTCTCCTTCATGGACGGTTTCTTAGGATATAATCAGATAAAGATGCATTCAAAGGAAATGGACAAAACCACCTTCATAACCTTATGGGGTACTTTTTTCTACAAAGTAATGCCATTTGGATTAAAGAACGCAATGGCAACATACCAATAGGCCATGGTAAACTTATTCCATGACATGATGCATAAGGATATTGAGGTATATGTTGATGATATGATTGCTAAATTGCATACAGAAAAAGAGTACATTGAGGTCTTGAGAAGATTGTTCTTGAGGTTGAGAAAATTTCAGTTGAAGCTCAATCCAGCAAAGTGTACTTTTGGAGTCAGATCGGGAAAGTTATTAGGCTTCGTAGTCAGTGAAAAAGGAATTGAAGTCGACTCAGATAAGGTCAGAGCCATACGAGAGTTACCACCGCCACGTACTCAGAAGGAAGTTTGAGGGTTCCTAGGGAGGTTGAATTACATTGCTCGGTTCATTTCACAACTGACAAAGAAATGTGATCCTATCTTTCGCCTCCTCAGGAAGCACAATCCAGGAACTTGGGATGAGAAATGCCAGAACGCTTTTGAAAAGGTCAAGCAGTATTTGTTGAATGCTCCGGTATTATATCCACCAAGCCCAGATAAACTGTTAATACTGTACTTGTCAGTGTTTAGTAATTCTATGGGATGTGTGCTTGGTCAGCATGACGAGTCAGGGAAAAAGGAGAAGGCAATTTATTATCTCAGTAAGAAATTCACTGATTGTGAGATGAGATATTCACCAATTGAAAAGTTGTGTTGTGCATTGATTTGGACAACTCGAAGATTAAGCCAGTACATACTATACCATACCACTTGGCTCATCTCAAAACTTGATCCGTTGAAATACATGATGGAGTCAATGGCTCTAAATGGGAGAATGGCGAGATGGCAAATTTTGCTTTCAGAGTTTGATATAGTCTACATAAGTCAGAAGGCTATAAAACGAAGTGCGGTAGCAGACTTCTTGGCCAGTAGGGCTCTAGAGGATTATGAGCCATTGAACTTCGATTTTCCAAATGAGGAGTTGATGTGTATAGCAATAACTAAAAATTCTTCTTGGAAGCTCAATTTTGATGGGGCTTCTAATGCAGTCAGAAATGGAATTGGGGCAGTCTTGGTATCTCCGAATGGCGATCATTACCCTTTTACATGCAAGTTGGATTTTGATTGCACGAATAATATGACTGAGTATGAAGCATGCATCATGGGACTTCAAGCAGCTATAGAGCGAGGTATAAAAACCCTAGAAGTATATGGAGATTCAGCGTTGGTTGTTTATCAGCTTAGAGGTGAATGGGAGACAAGGGACCCTAAATTGATTAGTTATCGAAAGGTAGTTTTGGGGTTACTTGAGGAATTTGATAGCATCACATTCAATTATCTCCCACGAGACGAAAATCAGATGGCAGATGCTTTAGTAACCTTGGCCTCAATGATCAAGGCGAATAAAGAAGAAGAAATGAAACCAATTCAAATGAGTGTTTACGAGGCTCCAGCTCATTGTTGTAACATTGAGAAGGAAGGAAATGACAATAACCCCTGGTATCAAGATATATTGCGATACGTGAGAGATCGTAAATACCCTGAACAGGCCAGTGAAAATGATAAACGAACTTTGAGGAGGTTAGCTTGCGACTATGTTTTAGATGGAGATATCCTGTACAAGAGACAGAAAGACCAAGTACTTTTGAGATGTGTCGATGCTGTGGAAGCTAAGCTAATTTTAGAAGAAGTTCATGAAGGTGTGTGCGGGACACATGCAAATGGGTTCACGATGGCGAGGCAAATCATGAGGTTTGGCTATTATTGGGCTACTATGGAAGGAGACTGTATTAACTACACCAAGAAGTGCCATAAATGTCAGATTTATGGGGACAAAATTCATGTTCCACCTTCACCTTTGCATGTTATGACTTCTCCATGGCCCTTTTCCATGTGGGGCATGGATGTTATTGGACCAATATCACCGAAAGCTTCGAATGGACATCAGTTTTTCTTCGTGGTAATTGACTACTTTACAAAGTGGGTAGAGGCCACCTCTTATGCAAATGTTACTAAATCAGCAGTGAGTCGATTCTTGAAGAAGGAGATCATTTGTCGATATGGACTGCCTGAGAAGATCATATCTGACAATGCATTGAACTTAAATAACAAAACGATAGCGGAGGTTTGCGACCAGTTCAAGATCAAGCATCACAATTCTTCTCCCTATCATCGAAAAATGAATAGGGCAGTGGAAGCTGTCAACAAGAATATTAAGAAAATAGTGGGGAAGATAACTAAGACCTATAGAGATTGGCATGAGAAGTTGCCATTTGCATTGCTAGCCTATCGAACATCTGTCAAAACCTCTACTGGGGCAACTCCATTCTCGCTAGTTTATGGGATGGAAGCAGTATTACCTATTGAAGTAGAAATACCTTCACTTCGAATTTTGACAGAGGTAAAGTTAGGTGAAGCTGAGTGGGTTCAATCCCAGTATGACCAGATGAACTTGATTGAGGAAAAGAGGCTAAAAGTCATTCGACATGGTCAGATGTATCAGAAGCGAATGATGTGAGCTTATGACAAGAAAGTTCGACCAAGAGAATTCCATGAGGGAGACCTTATACTAAAAAAGATCCTTCCTATTTAAAAGGATTTTAGAGGAAAATGGATGCCGGATTGGGAAAGGCCGTATGTCGTGAAGAAAGCTTTCTCCGGTGGTGCATTGATCTTAGTAAAAATGGATGGGAAAAATTTACCCAATCCAGTGAACTTGGACTCAGTTAAAAAATACTTTGTCTAAAGAAGAAGAGAATCTAAGGTGAAAACTCGCAAAGGGCGCCTTGAGATTTAAAAAAAAAATGGAGAGGCCAAGGTGAAAACCCGCAAAGGGCACCTTATGACCAAAGAGGTTTTGAGTTGAAAACCCGAAAGGGCGGCTCAAATTTTGAAGAGCACACAATGATCTTGCTATAAAGAGCGAAGAATGCTGCAAACTGGGGCATCAACATAGTACTTGGGATCTTTTAAACATATGTTGCACTCAAGAAAGACTTCATGGAGCTGGTGTATAGGCACTCAAGCGGAGATATCTAAAGGATCTAACTTCTATCTTGTTAGCCATCTTTAGATTTTATTTCTTCTAAAAGAGAGGCTAGCAGATTGATTCCCTTTTGTTTCTTTTTGATAATTCATTCAAATCCAATTATTCTTAAAAGTTTATTCATCTTCTATTATTCTTTAAGTATGTTGCATTAAAATAATAAAAGATGAATTAAATATGTTCACTAACGAGGTTTTGCGCATTACTCTGGAATTTCTAGATAATACAAGAAACTAAAACAGGACAATTGTTCGAGAAATTCGTGTAAGTAAGGGATGAAAGAACTTGTGGAATTCCTTTCTTCCAGTCCAAAAGGAAAATAGACAAAGCCAATAATTCAGTTCTTACAGACATCCTCAGTGGATCGTAGCATTGGAGGACGACTTACAGGCTGAGCATGAATGAAACTTTGAAGGAATGAATGATAACATCTAGGATAGGGGTCATATTCACGACATTTTACATCATAACATGTTTAATTAGGAACATTCGACTCACTTCGAGCATAGCATCCTAAATTATCAAGCATAATCATTCTACAGGTTATTGAAGACAGCGCGCTTTAAACCCCAAAATAGTAGGGTAATAGGCCGCAGTATAGTAGATCTGACCTTCATCGAGGCAGATCCAAGATGACAGATCTTATCTCTCTGTATTCGACAGGGAGCAGATCGGAGATATAGCTGATTTGGCTTTCACGTGTTTACGATGAAGCAAATCTAAGATGATTTGTCATCTCTGTATTGTCAGAGAACAAATCGAAGTCTGGCATTTCCACTTTGATGGAAGGCGGACACATAGCAGATCTCACCTTCAGATGTTTACAATGAAGCAGATTCAAGATGGCAGATCTTATCTCTCTGTATTCAGCGGGGAGCAGATCGAAGATATAGCTGATTTGGCTTTCACGTGTTTACGATGAAGCAAATCTAAGATGATTTGTCATCTCTGTATTGTCAGAGAACAAATCGAAGCCTGGCATTTCCACTTTGATGGAAGGCGGACACAGAGCAGATCTCACCTTCAGATGTTTACATTGAAGCAGATCCAAGATGGCAGATCTTATCTCTCTGTATTTGGCGGGGAGCAGATCGAAGATATAGCTGATTTGGCTTTCACGTGTTTACGATGAAGCAAATCTAAGATGATTTGTCGTCTCTGTATTGTCAGAGAACAAATCGAAGTCTGGCATTTCCACTTTGATGGAAGGCAGACACATAGCAGATCTCACCTTCAGATGTTTACACTGAAGCAAATCCAAGATGGCAGATCTTATCTCTCTGTATTCGGCGGGGAAAAGAACGAAGATATAGCTGATTTGGCTTTTACGTGTTTACGATGAAGCAAATCTAAGATGATTTGTCGTCTTTGTATTGTCAGAGAACAAATCGAAGTCTGGCATTTCCACTTTGACGGAAGGTAGACACATAGCAGATCTCACCTTCAGATGTTTACACTGAAGCAGATCCAAGATGACAGATATTCTCTCTCTGTATTCGGCAGGGAGCAGATCAAAGACATAGCAGATCTGACCTTTATCGGGGAGTAGGTCCAAGATGACAGATCTTATCTCTCTGTATTCGACGGGGAGCAGATCAAAGACATAGCAGATTTGACCTTCATTGAGGCAGATCTAAGATGATCTAGCATCTCTGTATTCGACGGGAACAGATCGAAGAATTCAAGATTTGGCAAGCCCGGGCAAAATTGATTCTTTTATATCTTTGCTCTATTCCTATTACATAGCAATGAGCAAAGAGGGGTAGCTATAATACCTCAATTTTTCCCGGCCCATTGGAAGCCAAGGCATAGTCCAAAATATTGAAAAATAATAATAAAAGTTTTAACAGTCCTTTTACAAATGTTAAAACCCAACAACCCACCTAAACCTACCCTTTACAAGGCCCGTGACCCAACAAACCGTGACCCTACCCAGCAGGCCCACTACCCGAAACCCCAAAGTAGTCCCGTAGCCCAAATACAACAGATCCATCAGCCAAACTTAATACCTAACTCGACCTAATAGATCTAAATCATCAAAGGCCCAAAATTTAGAAGCACTCGGCTAGGGTGAGAAACCCTAGCCCTCTCCTCGCGCCGTAAGCACCAAATGAAGGTCCCCTTTATTTCCACCGGAGATCTTGCGATTACCTGCAAAAAAGAAGAGAAAACAGCAAAGGAAAGAAGCAAAACAAGGCAAGAAAAGGAAAGATTTTTATACCAAATTTGTATCGATTAACAGTGGCTATAAAGCCCGGATCTAAACATTGTAACTGGGGGAGGAAGGGATACACACATACATCCAATAAAAAGAACATTTTTTTACAAAATAGAGGTGATTCTCGTTTTTATATATTTTTGTATCTTTTATTTCTCTTTTTATTTTCCAGTATCGAAGTAGATGAATATTTTTTATAGATATACATAAAATATTTCAAAAAATAAAGAAAGAGGCTACCTGTGAAACGCCTGGAAAAAATGAGGGCTTTTGGTCTCCTGACCGCCGTGAGCAGTGGCGCGTAGAGGGGGCGCGTGCGACGAGGTGACCGTCGGGGGTTGGCCGGATTTCACTTGGCCAGAGAGGAAAAGGGAGGGTTTTCAGATTCTCTTTGAGGAGAAATGAAAGAATGAAGTTTTTTTTTTTAAAAAAAAATTGACTTTTATACCCTCTCGAAACGACGCCGTTTAAGGTTAATTTTAATAGCCCTAAAACGATACCGTTTAAAGGTTGACCCGCACGCGTGTGACCCGACCGAGGAGGATCTGCGTGTTTCTGTTAAAAGGGATATTTATCTCTTTAGTCCTTCTCCGTTTTCATTTTTTTAAAATTAAATTTATTTTAATTTTTAAAATTGGCTTTATAGTTTCATTTAAATTTAATTTTACTCCTTTTCTTTATTATTTTAAATTTTTTATTTTTTATATAATTTATTTATTTTAAAATCTATACATATATTATTATTAAAAATACTATTGATTTGTTTATATAAATGTTATTTTATTATTCTCCTATATATATTTATATTGTATTTTATTATATAGCATTTATTATATTTTTACTTTTATTATATATATTACTTATTATATTATTTTTTATCATATATTATGTATATCATATATTATTTATTATATTATTTATGTTTATATTATTCATTATATTATTTATAATTTTAAGATTTGTAAATTATTATTACATCTTTAACTTATATTATATACATATTTCATTATTAATTATTTATCTATTTATTATGTGATATTTCATTTTAATCTAATATTTATTATATAATTATTTTATAAATTCTTTACATACTTCTTATTTTATATATATATATATATATATATATGTATTTTAAACTCATATTTTATTTTTTATTATTCTTTTATAAATTTTTTGTTATTATATATTATATATTGTATATTAAAATCATTATTAAATATCATATTTTATTAGTATTATATGAATATTTTGTTAACAATTACTCACTTTATCTTATATTTCCATATACTAATTCTTTTATATATTTTCATATTGTATATATTATTATGGTATTAAATGTTATTTTCTAATTATTATTTGATGTTATATTTTATGAACATGTGTATTGATATTTTTTTATATATTAAATTGTATATCATGCATCATTTCTTAATTCTTACTTTGTATGTTTGTATGTTTTGCCTATTCATTTTCAATATATGCTATGTGTATCCTTATATATATGATGTTATGTAATTTTAAACCTGTATGCATCTAGTATATGATTCTTGTATAATTGTTATTGTATCGTTAAAATGTACGTTCTATTCGCTTATTATTGCAATATTCTATAGTGATAATGTGATTCCTTATATATCCTTTTTTTTAAAAAAAAAGACGAGACTCCGAAGTTTTCAAAAAATATAAAGGCAATGCTTGGTGTTTGGAAATTTCGAGAAAGTAGTGGCCTAACTTATTGGGTTGCCACTTTTCTCGTTGAGTTCGAATAATCAAGTACCCTTCTAAGTTTTTAAAGGTTTTCTAAATGCAAGCCACTATCTTGGAATTTCAAAGCAATATGTCCTAACTTATTGGATATAGCGTTTTGTCATTTTGAGATAGGAATTTCCAAAAACGTTAACTTAGTATCAATACTTTGATACGAGTGAACCCCAATTTCCAAAATCAAAGTATTTTAAAGAGGATTACATCATAAAATTTTTAAAATTTTTGACATTAAAGACATTTGATAATCAATTAGGTACCAATTTTTGGGCGTTACGAGGGTGCTAATCCTTCCTCGTACGTAACCGACTCCTGAACCCGTTCTTTTATTTCGTGGACCAAAACTAATGATTTTAAAACAAAATGTTTTAAAGGTGATCCAATCACACCTAAAAAGATTGGTGGCGACTCCTGTTTTCGTTTTTTAAAATCGATTCCTATTTTCCAAAACTCGATTTGAAAATGGTTTCGATATCATACATCTCAGATGCATCATGAAAGAACAAAGCATATAGACATTTGTTATCACTTTATTCAAGAGGTGATCATTCAAAGGGATGTTCAGATTCATAAAATTGGCACAGAACACAATTAGACAGACATGTTAACAAAAATTCCTCCAATTTCAAAGTTTGAGCATTGCTTGGACTTGGTGAGTACCAGACGAAGATTCAATTAGGCCTGTAATAGGGCTTGGCAAGGGAGTGAAGTCAAATAAGAGTCAAGGTGGAGATTTGTGGAGTTATTCATCGCATTTTCAGACCAAATAATGTGTGGCCTCGCAACGAGGAAGTGTTATTCGTCCCGACGAACAATCAATGTCACGACAAGAAGAGAGCTTTTGTCCTGAAGGCGTGACGTCCCTCTCATCTCGACAACTTTATTTTTAGTTTTCCACTTTTACTCTGATTAACCTAGGAATATTCTAGTCATAATATGCTACGAGTTTCAGCTTTTAAATAGGCCTTAATTACTCTAGGTTTCATACAACAAAAATATTGAGATTGAGAGAATTCTATTCTTTGTTTAGAAGGGTTTTTATTTCAGGGCTTTGAATTTTATTTTAATTCTCTCCATATTTTGTACTCCTTTTTTATTATAGTGAAATCTCCTTTTACATGTGAATTTTTATCATTTTTTTGAAGATTTTTTCCACGTAAAATTTGTGTGTTCGATTTTGTCGATTTTACATTATTTACTTGTTCGTTGCTTACACAAGTTTATCCTTTACAAATAAAATGAAGCTTTTGATATGCCAATATTTATTTTGCTATATATATCAATTAATTAGAGATTTTCTGTTTTCTTATTTAATCATTTTTCTCTAGCTTTTGATAGGGAGATTGTACATCAAATTGATCAAATTAACTTTGGGTGACATATTTGAGTTTGAGTTGTCTTATGATTTTCTTAGTTGTGGTGATTATATTGGAGCATTTCCATAAAGAAATAAATATTTAAAACTTTACTTCAAAAAAGAAATACTCAAGACTGAATTTGTAACTAGAAGACAAAACTCTGAATGTAAAATCAAATAAGTAACAAGGCACCCCTTGATTTATTAATTTGTAAACATACATAGAACCAATGAAGAGAGTCATTTTTCCGGTAATAAGAGCTAGTAATGTTGTTCACAATCAAAATCATTGGAGTAAAGCAGCTATGGATGGAAACATGATTGAACGATGGCAGATCAAATCCATGGATAAGGAGATGGAGCCGGTGGCCATGAAGGTGCAGTAGGTGTTGGCAGTGAAGGTGGAGAAGATATTGGAGATGGTGCCCAAGGGTCAGTAACTGTTGTTTCTGGCACTGAAAGTGTAGTTGGTGCCCAAGGCTCAGGAGTTGGTGCTGGTGTTGTAGGCAAAGATGGAGCAGGTGGCCATGAAGGTGCAGTAGGTGTTGGCAGTGAAGGTGAAGAAGATATTGGAGTTGGTGCCAAAGGTGCAGGAGCTGGTGCCCAACCATATTGATATAGAACAGTAATGGAAAGCTTTTGGCCATAAGCAGAGCAATGGTTATCAACACCGCAGATGTACCACTTTTGGCCGGGGGTCTTAAGGACTACTGTATCATTACCAGAGGTAAGAGCTTCACTTGGCGGTGGAATGTCACAATCCTTGAAGGCTGTACCGTTTAAAGACGTTGTGATATCCTTTAGGGTATTGGAACACTGCAAAATTAATTGTGGTTTAAACAATATTGTATTATAGTTTATTTTAACTTTTAATGAAATTTTAAAAAATTATAATTCTATATTAAACAATTTTCACCAAAAATTAATTAAATTAACTATATTAGTAGAAACTAATCTAATTACGTATTCATATGCATAAAAATTAATTATATTCAATTTGTTAATTTCTTTGAACTTTGTATAGAAATCCAAGTACGTATTTATATGTATACAAGATGGAATGCATATTGTTAAGTGTTCACGGGTCTAAGTTATGATTTCAAAAGATTAATTTTTAAAGGTTAAGATGACATGAATGTTAAGATATCATGAATGTTAATATAACTATTCAAAATAATTATTAATTATTAATTTTTATATTAATATTTATAAGTAATTTTAAAAAGATATTTATTTTATTACAGTAATAGTCATTCGGATTTTGTATGATTAAAATATCATTATAATAATATTAATTATATTTTAAAATAATAAATATTTTATAATATTATAACTGAGTTGGTGATCCAATTAAAAATATATTAACTCAATAAAATACTTAAATGCAAGTATTACACTAGATTACATGATGTTTAAGTTATTGATTTAAGAAAATAATTATATAAAATCAATAATGAAAATTAATATAAATAGATGAGAAACGAGAAATATGGTGAATATACCTAATTTATCACCCACGTAAAATACGTTATCCGTTGCCCAAGTTTGATAATCGAAATTGATAGTCCATCCGCTATCATCCCCAACGATATAATCAGTTGCCATAGCCATTGCAGGAAGAAAAATGGCTACAACTGAGAGCATAAGAAGCTTGTTCGAAGCCATTTGAAGCTTATAAAATGTAAAATTTATCAAATCCTTTGATTGAAGGATCTAGTTTGGGTAATAAGCTGGAAAATTACGGACATATTTATAGTTTGGTATTGGAATACGTAGCTATAGAAAATTAAGAAGTTTCCGAAATTGTGAGGAACCGGCGAAGGTCAGCAGCATATAAACATTGGGTTGTACGTAAAACTGCCGGATTCTATTCAATAACTGGAAGTTAGAATATCTTGCATTGAAAAATCCAAATTGCAATAAGATTGGAATAAAATAAAATAAAATAAAAACAATAAACACATGTCTGCAGCACTTGATTACAATTCTTTTTTTTCCCAATTTTAGAAATTTTTTAAATGTGGGCTTTACTTTTTGTACAGACTTTCGATGTTGATTGTTGTTTTATTAAGGCAGCGTTTTGGAAGAAAATATTTGTCACATGAAAAAGGGAAATTCGTTCATCCGACTTCTTTGTTTTCTCTAAATCTGATAAGATATTTTCTTTAAGGTATTAGTTTATTTTGATTTTTTTTGGTACTGGGTTTATTTTGATATTATTCTATAAATGGTGAGTCATTTGTATTTAGCTTTGTCCAATTGGTTTGTTGGATACGAGCAAAGATTTTTGTATCTCGTATCGATGAAATTTAATTTAAATAATAAAAAATATCAATTAAAATATAATTTTGATATTTATTATTTTTTTAATAGTAAATTGAGTTTTTTAGGTGTTTTGAAATCAGGTTTTGGTCTGACCTAATTTAGTCCATGGACTCCTCTAATACAAACACCATTGTACAAAATCTAATATCTTAACAAATTTGATAATATTAGATACAATACAACTAAATAAAAATTAAAATATTATACAACATTAAACTAATACATGCAATGGCAAAATGTGACATTAAATTATGGAGGGCTTAATTAATTTTTTGTTAAAGATTTAAAGGTCTAATTAATATTTTTTAAATTAGGGAATTATTTAAAATTTTAAAAATTCTAAGAAGATTAATGAGATTATCTGGCATCAAAGCCGAGGAGGAACATGTATTTCTAAGCTTTTGAAAATATTCAATTTGTTTTCAGTATTTTCGAGTTCTGGTTTAAATGTCTTTATTAATGTATTACTATTTTTTATAAGTATTGGTACACAGTCCAATTAGCCGTAAGTTAGGCGTATTAAGGACAAAGTATTCCTGTAGGCAACTATAGTAATCTAGAAATCCTCAAAGTAGAACTCCCTTGTAGGAAATAAGAAAACAAAGAATGTTTTATTTTCTTAAATTCTTAAAAGAGCCAATTCTTCTGCAAGCTTTACTTCCAATCAATCCCAAGAGTCCAACACTGTTAATGAATAAGAAGAACATTATGAAAATATTCCCCAAAGATTTGAAAATTAGACTCTCCCAAGAGAATTTAAATGTCTTTTGTACTTACATTATAAAAATAAAATAAAGAAGTTTACCTATTCAAAAAGAATATCAAACAATCCAATTATTAGATAAGGTCGTCATTAATAAACTCAAAGAATAAAATTATAAATATTTCCATTTTGAATTAGCCAAGTCGGTTTCAAACCTTTTAGTGTTGAAGCCACAAAAAATACCTCAATTTTAATTGTTTTAAGAGACTAGAGACACTTATGTTTAATGACTCTTTACTAGGAACTATAAAAATAAGCATATGTACTGGCCCAATACATTTTAATTATTACCCAAATTTATGGTTTCTTTAACCGATAAAAATATTTTACAATCTTTAACCTTTCAAATTCATACTCATAATTACAAAATGCTTCTTAGATCTGAAGTACTAATTTTAGTCTATCAGCTCCACTTCAAGCTATGTATTTTGTGGTTAATACCAAGACTTTACTTCAAAGCCCAAAAGGAGAAATCCTTTTAATAGAAATAGATACCTCAAGATCTCATACAATAACCTCAAAAACAATACAATGACATAAAATTAACCTACCTAATATGTGGAAGCTTGAAGGTGCTATAGACATTGTTGCACCAACTCAAATTAGAAATACTTCATTAAGTGAAAATTTCCAACACTAAGATGGTACGGTTGAATTAATATTCAACAGACCACTTAGAATGCCTCCAAGACATTCCTTTGAAATAGGAAGTACAATCACAACTTTTAGGAGCTTAAATTTAAAAGAAGAATCAAATACCAAAACACAAATAACAACTTTTAGAATAGGTAAAGACTCTATCTCTTCTACCTTGACAAGATTTTGGACCAATTTACAAGGAATAAATAATTCCCCAAATATAGCTCAACCTATCTATGCCAGGCAGGATCCCAAATTTTGCCTAATATGTCAGCAACATACTCATCAATGACTAATAATGTAAGACAAGGAGAAAATTTAGAAATTTTTGTCCTAGAAAATCTTTTGAGATCAATAAAAAATGGTGTAGGAAATACTTCTATTCCAACAAAAAATAAACACAAAAGAGAAAATTACTTTAAAATTTATAATAATAAGTGTAGTAGCCCATTCTTGCCTGGGCTTTAAAACCCAAAAATAAAAAATAAATAAATAAATATTTATTTATTACAGTCCATGTACAAAGCCCAAAATTACATTTTAGCCCAACCGAATACTAAACCCAAACCCCAGCAGACCCATTACACCTGGGGCCCAAGAGGCCCAAACGTTTAACAGAATATGGGAGGACCTAGGGTTTCAGAAACCCTAGGCGCCGCAAGCAGACACGCTTCTTCACCTTCCCCGTAACTCTGGCCTCGAGTCACGTTGTTTCATCTCGCGTCGATCCAGCTACCCACCATCAGCACCGTGGCTCCAGCGCCATATCGCGCCATAATCGGCGCATTCACTGACGAGATCTCCTCGCGAATATCTGTAAGACAGAATAAAAGAAACCCATAAGACACGGAGCAAAAAAGGAAACCAAACAGTAGCAGTTAAAACCAATAAGGAAAGAAATATTTCTTTCCTAAACATGTATAATTTAAAGGCTATAAAGCCTTTCTTCCGATTTTGTAAAAAGGGGACCGATTTCTTACGTTCTTGGAATACACACAAAGAATAAAAAAAACAGAATATACAGATCCAAAAAAGGGTTTATTTTTTTGCGCACATATACTGAATAGGGCATCACAGTCGATTGAAATACATAAAGGTGATTTTTTTAAATATATGTACATATATATATATGGCAAATAGTAAAAGGAAAAGGAAGAATATACCCTTTTTTTTATTCGCGTTGGAGGAAGGAAACTTTACAGTTTCCGACCGTCATACGTGGCAGCGTTTGCAGTGGCGAGTGGGTACGTGGCCGCCTGAGAACGGAGGCTCGATGGAGCTCCGATGCTGGTCCCAGATCCTCATTCAGAGGATTTTTTTTTTTAGAGCTGGGTGCAAAATGATTTTAGAACTATAGGCTTGGCCTATATAGCATAAATGAAACGGTGTCGTTTTGGTTTAATCCAATAAGCACACAACGACGTTGTTTCTAGGCACAGGATCTGTGACATCCCTAATTTGACCCTAGTCGGGAAGTGGTGTCGGGACCATTAAACCGAGTCTTATAAGTAATTAAAAGTTATATTCTATGTTTATGATGTTAGCAAATGCATGTGTGAAAGTTGCATGCATTAATTTGATCATTTCTATGTGAATTTATTAAGATGGACTTATATGAAACATTGTTGAAAGGTGATAGGCCAATCTTCAATGGTCTAATAGTATATGCATGCAAAAGAATGGCTTTGCATGTCAATTTACCCAAAGAGAAGGAAGTGGCGGCCATGGTGATGAAGATGGGCAAAAGAAAACATGTCTTAAACATGTTTTGCTAGTGGTGGATGTTAGAAATAATAAAATAAGAGCATGGGTAAAGAAATGAAAAAAATGAGTGTGGATGCTTCCCCTTGTGCCGTACATGAGAGAAACAAAAACAAAGAAAAAAAATTTTTGTTCATCTATTTTCACTCTCCTTTTGGCGAAAATACTAAGGATAAGGAAGGAGTTTTGCTTCATACTTGGTTTGGAAGAGGATTAGGAAGAGGTTGGCTATACTTGCATCAAGAGTAAGGTATGTTTGAGGTTGTGCCATGAGATTCATGCATGTTTTGGTTGCTAGATTGATGTTCTTGTTAGCCCATGGTTCAAATCTTTGTTATGTCATGGGAATGAAATTGCCCAAGTGAATATGGTGATAAAGCCATTGCATGCTAAGTGTGAAGCTTGATGATGATGCATGCAAAGATGGATTGTCTACTCTTGAAATTTCTTTGTAGCCATCTTGAGTAAGACTTTGAGTTTTCTTTTTGTTTAACCATGATTGAAGTTGAAAGGGCATGATTGTGATGTATTCGCCATGATGCATTCATGAGCATGGTTCATGCTTCTTGCATGATAGTTAAAATTTGTGTTTTGGATGGCTATGGGCACCTTGAAATTGACCATGCACATATATGTATATATATGTTTGCACATGATGTTTTGGTTATGAAGTAAGTGATGAATATGTTTGTTTAAAGAAGAAAATGTTGAAGAATGTTTGTGAAATTGCAAGTATAATCGGCCATATGAGTGCTTGATGCTATATTATAAGTATTGAGCCACAATATGTAAAACATTAACTAGTAAAATGCATGCTGTTTTTTTTGTGTGGTATTAAGTGGATAATTGGCCTCAAATTGGACATGTATATTCTACCTTAGGTAGCCTATTGATGGCCTTAGCTTTTCCTTGATGCTTGAATGAATTGTATTGAATTGCTTGATGTAGTATAAAATGTGCATGACCATTGTGTATTCAAGCTAAAGGGTGGCCATATGACCATTTAAACTCCTTGTCATATTCGCCATAAGCTAGCATAATGAGGTTTTAATAAATTAAATTTGTTTGAATTAGCTCAAGAGCTTAGAGGCCACAATTGGACAAGGGAAGGAAACAGTGATCGAATAGCCGTAAAAGCCGTTCGACAACATCCGAGGTAAGTCCTCAAGAAGTGACCCTACTTGAATTATGTGAAATGAAATATGGATGTGTAATGATTATCGATTTATGTGTGTATGAGTATTTGAATGATACCCGTGCTAAGTCCCGAAGGTGATTATGCTAGTGATTACCTTTGTGTTTGAGCCTTAGTAACGAAAATGAAACATGAATGTCTAATGATTATTGATGTATGTGTGCATGAGCAATTGAATGATATCCGGCTAAGTCCCAAGACATTTATGCTGGAAATTATATTCGGTGAAGACCGAAGGCAATTGTGCTAGCGGCTACATCCTGCTAAGACCAAGGCATTCGTGCACGTGGTTATATCCGGTTGTATTCAAGAAGCTTGGGCTGGAGGTGAGTGTTGGTTGCTGTAATAAATTCAATTAGTACGCTCGAAAAGCCCAAAGAATAAGGTATGTTTATATGTGCATTGGAAAAGTCGACATGTTTGAGCAACATTCGCTCAATCGACTAACGAATATCAACTATTGAAGTGGTTGATACCTTGTGAAAGTATATAATGATGAAGTGTGAAGTAAGAATGATTATGTGAATGTGTATTAATGAAATGATGCATTTGGCTATGTGAATGTATTGCTTTAATTAAAGCTGATTTTATTCCTTGAGACTTACTAAGCATAAAAATGCTTACCCGTTGCTTTGGCTCTCTGTTTTATAGATTTTGCTCGATAGCAATCGGATTCGGGATCATTAAAGTCAAGTCATCTACACTATCAAAGCCTCCATTTTGGTATAATTTTGGTTGAACTTTGAAATGGCATGTATAGGACTACCCTTGTCGGTTCAATTGTGTTGTGATGTATATGTGTACGGCCATGCGAAAATGGCTCGTAGAAGTCAAGTACTGAACTTAGACCATTTGTGATTTGTATATATATATATATGGTTTCATGATGTAATTATGGATTGGAAATGGGAGTGTTGGTCACATGATCAGCCATTGGAATGGCTAAAATGGTCATAGGTGAACCTATGTATGGCAAGACTAGTTGGATCATGGAGACTACAAATAGATAAGACCTACCTTGAAAACAGATGCTGGCAGCAGCAGTGGAGTGGTTTTGAAAAATCACCAAAATTTGTATGAATGGTATTAAATAGTGAATAAGTTATGTAAATGAACCTTGATGAGTCTACTTTCATATGGAAGAAACGAAACGGTCATAGGAGTTACATGTTAAGAGATATTAATGCTATTGTGAGACAGGGCCAGAACGGTTTCTGGGTCCCCTGTCGCAACTTTAAAATTTACTATAAATTATCCAGAAAGAATCAGGAGTCATGCCTTATATTTACAGATTCCATTTTGAGTCTAGTTTCATTAGAAACAAACGGCACCAGTATTAAAGCCCTGTACAGAGAGATATTCAAGTTGTAACGCGCAAAGGTCAGAGCAGTCGATCTCTGTAACATGGGTGACTTTAACTAATAAACTGTACCAATTGGCCCGACCAAAATTCTAGAAATAAATCCATGGATGGATATATGAGTCTAAATTAAGGAAAATTTATGAAAACAGTTTCGAGTTTTGAAACTCGAGATATATTTTAAGGCAACAATGATGCGCTTTTCCACTGACCGAAATGTCAAATTGATGGGCGAAACATGTAGATTTGGCTTGTTAACCCCTCGTGTCCGACACGGCGATGGTCTCGGGTTCGGGTGTTACAATTTTATTGGTATCGAGCCACGGTTTAGTCGATTCTAGGACTACCGTGATGTGTTTGGGGTCTAGCTATACATGCCATTAAATGATGAATCGATAGTGTGGTGATTTACGACAATTTGACTTTGTGTTGTTTATAGTAATGGATCCCGATCCCAACCGAAAGCGATAGGCGATGATGTGGAGAGTGTGGCGCTGCTCAGCGCAAGGGACAAAGGTCGGCGGACTCTCAACCTATGGCCAGACAATCCGAATGATGAGGCTAGGCAAGCCTTTTATAGTGTGATGAATGAATGGTTTAACCAATACATTCGAACTAACACTACTGTTCCACAACCTCCATTCCCGACAAATGAAACCCCAGACCTACAATACCTCCGAGAATCGACCAAATAAGGTCAAGTAAGCCTCCAATCGATAGGATTCAAAACATGGGGCCACTGAATTCAAAGCTACGGATGATGATGATGCCGAAGCGAGCTGAATTTTGGTTGGACAACACTATCCGGTGCTCGATGAGCTATCTTGTACACCGATGAGTGCCTAAAGTGTAGCATCTCCTTGCTACGCGATTCCGCCTACTATTGGTGGAGTACTCGACTTCGTGGTGCCTAGAGAGCAAGTGACTTGGGAATTCTTTCAAACCGAGTTCAAAAAGTATATCGATCGAGATTCATCGACCAAAAGCGAAGGAATTTCTTGATCTTAAGCAAGGTTCTATGTCGATTATCGACTACGAACGAAAATTTGTGAGGCTTAGCCAAGACGCGTGAGAATGCATTTCGTCCGAAGCTATTATGTAAACGCTTGAGGATGGGCTGAATGATGATATAAGGATGTTCGTTGGCATTCTCGAAATACGAGAGTTCGTGGTACTTGTTGAGCGAGCTTGTAAGTCGAAGAGCTTAGAAAGGAGAAACAAAAAGTGATGTGGGAACTGGAGAATTCGAAGAGGTCCTCGGAAAGTCTCTTCAACAGCATCGAAGAGATTTCGAGATGATGTGAGCCGATCTAGAGGCGCTTGGGCTTTTCTAGACGAGGACGCGATCGACCCGTGACCACACGAGTCACTTCGATCGCCGATGGTGGAAATGATCGCCGAGAGAGGCGGGTGTCTGCGATTGTGGCAAATGGCATTCGGGAGCTGTTGGTTCCGTGATCGCTCTGCTATAAGTGTGGACCGCCGACCACTTTATGAAGGATTGCCCGAGGATGCTTGAACAAAATGTAAGTCAAAGTGGAAACCCGGGTGCTACCATTTGCTCGAGGTAGGCCACCTAGAAATATGGGCAATGTCGTTGGCGGTCGAGAGGATCTAGAGATGCTACCATCGATCCGAGGCTCGTGCTCTGCTAGGACTTATGCCATACGCCGCACGCCGAGGATGCTTGCCTCTCGGATGTCATTACGGTACTTTCACTCTTTTCAATACTAATGTGATTGCTTTGATTGACCCCGGTTCTACTCATTCTTATATATGTGAAACCTTAGCATCCATAAGACTTTGCCTATTGAGTCTCTTGAGTTTGTAATTCGGTGTCAAACCCTTGGGTCATTACGTGCTTGTCAACAAAGTGTGCAAGAAAAGTCCCCTAGTGTTCCGAGGTTCTTGTTTTCCGCGGACTTGATGCTTTTGCCGTTCGATGAATTCGACATTATTCTTGGTTTGGATTGGTTGACCATGCACGATGCGGTTGTAAATTGCAAAAGCAAGACTATCGATTTGAGGTGCGCGAATAATGAGATAATTCAGGTTGAGTCTACGGACTTAAAGGGGTTGCCAGCTGTAATATCGGCAATGTTGGCCCGAAATATGTAAGAAAAGGGTGCGGCGTACCTTGCGTCGTGCTTTCGATGACAAGGAATCGAAAAAGAAACCCGAATCTGTGCCGTGGTTTGTGAATACCGAATGTTTTCCTGAAGAATTGCCGGGTTTACCACCTGTTCGGGAAATAGATTTTGGCATCGAATTGGTACCTGGTACCACTCCAATTTCGATAGCTCTGTATCGTGGCACCAACGGAATTAAAGGAGTTGAAAGCTCAGTTGCAAGAATTGGTGGATAGAGGTTTTGCTCGCCGAGTTGTTCGCCTTGGGGTACGCCGGTGTTGTTTGTGAAAAGAAGGATGGAACCATGAGGTCAGTGATCGACTATCGTCCGACTTAATAAAGCGACGATAAAGAACAAATATCCGTTACCACGTATCGATGACTTGTTCGATCAAGCTGAAGGAGCCTCGGTGTTCTCGAAAATAGATTTGAGATCGGGCTATTATCAATTGTGAATCCGAGATTGGACGTACCCAAGACCGCCTTGAGCGAGATATGGTCACTATGAGTTCCTAGTGATGCCGTTTGGGCTTACTAATGCCCTGCGGTATTTATGGATTTAATGAATCGGATCTTCGACCATATTTGGATCGATTCGTAGTCGTGTTCATTGATGACATCTTGGTCTATTCAAGGAATGAGACCGAACATCTTGAACACCGAGGTTAGTCTTGCAAATTTTACGGGATAAGCAATTATATGCTAAGTTCAGCAAGTGTGAGTTACGGTTAAGAGGTTAGCTTCTTGGGTCATGTGGTATCGACGGGTATTCGAATATTGAGTCGACCGAATAAAATTTCAGCCATACTTAATTGGAAGCCTCAGAAATATTAATTGAGGTTCGAGCTTTTGGGGCTTGCTTAGGTTATTACCGACGATTTGTAAAGGTTTCTCAACGATAGCCACGCGATGATGAAGCTACTCCAAAAGGATGTTAAGTTCGAATGGACGGAGAAATGTCAGAAAAGTTTCGATCAACTGAAAACTTATTTGACTGAAGCCCCAATTCTAGTGCAACCCGAATCCGGCAAAGAGTTTGTCATCTATAGTGACGCCTCCCTACTTGGGTTAGGTTGTGTATTGATGCAAGAAGGTCGAGTTGTGGCCTATGCGTCGAGGCAATTAAAGCCACATGAGAAAAATTATCCGACCCATGATCTCGAATTGGCCGCCATCGTATTCGCCTTAAAGATTTGGCGACATTACTTATTTGGTGAGAGGTGCCATGTGTACTCGGATCACAAAAGTCTCAAATATTTGATGACCCAAAGAGACTTAAATCTGCGACAAAGACGTTGGCTCGAGCTGTTAAAGGATTATGAGCTAGTCATTGACTATCACCCGGGAAAGGCGAATGTGGTTGCGGATGCCTTGAGTCATAAATCATTATTAAGCTTCTGAGCGATGAATGTGCACTTGTCCATTCGATCCGACGGTGTGTTAGTAACTGAATTGAAAGCCAAACCATTATTGATACATCAAATTCGAGAAGCTCGAGAAAGTCGACGACGAGTTGGTCGTAAAGCGGCTGAGTGTGTTCGAACAAGGACTCGGAGTTTCAAATCGATGATGATGATTGTTTGAGGTTCAAAAGTCGTCTGTGTTCCAAAGAATTGAACTCATTTCGATAATTCTGAATGAAGCCCATTGTAGCCGAATGGCAATCCACC
The DNA here is from genome assembly GCF_025698485.1 of Gossypium arboreum. Lineage (NCBI taxonomy): Eukaryota > Viridiplantae > Streptophyta > Magnoliopsida > Malvales > Malvaceae > Gossypium > Gossypium arboreum. The sequence goes on from NC_069080.1 coordinate 100,214,824, forward strand.
CGGGATTACGAAGATGTACAACGATTTGAAACGTCGGTTTTGGTGGCATGGTATGAAACGAGACATCTCCGACTTTGTTTGAGATGTTTAATATGTCAACAAGTGAAAGCGGAACATCAAGTGCCTTCGAGATTACTTGACCAATCACGATACCCGAGTGGAAATGGGATCGAGTCACAATGGACTTTGTATCCGGACCGCCATTGTCGTGAGTAAGAAGGATGCGGTTTGGGTCGTGGTAGATAGATTGACTAAGTCGGCTCACTTTGTCCCCGTACGTACGGATTTTTCAATGGACAAATTAGCTGAATTGTACGTTTCTCAGATTGTGAGATTACACGGGGTGCCTATTTCCATCGTGTCGGATAGAGATCCGAGATTTACCTCGCGATTTTGGAAAAAGTTGCAAGAAGCTTTAGGTACCAAGTTGCATTTCAGCACCGCCTTTCACCCCCAAACCGATGGTCAATCCGAGCGGATAATTTAGATACTTGAGGATATGTTGAGATGTTGCATCCTCGAGTTTAGTGGTTCATGGGAACGGTATTTGCCGTTGATTGAATTCGCTTACAACAACAGCTTTCAATCAAGTATTAAGATGGCACCTACGAGGCTTTGTACGGTCGTAAATGCCGTACACCATTGTTTTGGACCGAGCTCGGTGAAAGCAAGATTTTCGGGTAGATTTGATTAGAGATGCTGAAGAAAGTGAAAGTAATCCGTGAAAGTCTCGAAGATAGCCTCCGATCGTCGAGAAGTCGTGCGCGGATCTGAAGCGTAAGGATATCGAGTATCGGTGGGTGATAAAGTGTTTCTCAAGGTATCGCCTTGGAAAAAGATACTCGATTCGGTAGTAAGGGCAAGTTGAGCCCGAGGTTCATTGGGCCATATGAGATATCCGGCGAGTCGGTCCAAAGGGCATATCGTTTGATTTTGCCCCGAACTCGAAAAGGTTCACGATGTCTTTCATGTTTCGATGCTTGACGCTATAGATCCGATCCATCGCACGTGATTAGTCCATCGAAATTGAAATTCAAGCTAATATGAGTTATGAGGAAGAACCGATTCGTATCCTATCACGGAAGTGAAAGAGTTGCGAAACAAGCGGGTTCCGCTAGTGAAAGTGTTATGGCTCAAGCACGGATAGAAGAAGCTACTTGGGAGATCGAGAACTCTATGAAAGAGCGATATCCAAACCTATTTACGGTAAGATTTTCGGGGCGAAAATTTCTTAAGTGGGGAGAGTTGTGACATCCCTAATTTGACCCTAGTCGGGAAGTGGTGTCGGGACCATTAAACCGAGTCTTATAAGTAATTAAAAGTTATATTCTATGTTTATGATGTTAGCAAATGCATGTGTGAAAGTTGCATGCATTAATTTGATCATTTCTATGTGAATTTATTAAGATGGACTTATATGAAACATTGTTGAAAGGTGATAGACCAATCTTCAATGGTCTAATAGTATATGCATGCAAAAGAATGGTTTTGCATGTCAATTTACCCAAAGAGAAGGAAGTGGCGGCCATGGTGATGAAGATGGGCAAAAGAAAACATGTCTTAAACATGTTTTGCTAGTGGTGGATGTTAGAAATAATAAAATAAGAGCATGGGTAAAGAAATGAAAAAAAATGAGTGTGGATGCTTTACCCCCTTGTGCAGTACATGAGAGAAACAAAACAAAGAAAAAAAAATTTTGTTCATCTATTTTTACTCTCCTTTTGGCCGAAAATACTAAGGATAAGGAAGGAGTTTTGCTTCATACTTGGTTTGGAAGAGGATTAGGAAGAGGTTGACTATACTTGCATCAAGAGTAAGGTATGTTTGAGGTTGTGCCATGAGATTCATGCATGTTTTTGGTTGCTAGATTGATGTTCTTGTTAGCCCATGGTTCAAATCTTTGTTATGTCATGGGAATGAAATTCGCCCAAGTGAATATGGTGATAAAGCCATTGCATGCTAAGTGTGAAGCTTGATGATGATGCATGCAAAGATGGATTGTCTACTCTTGAAATTTCTTTGTAGCCATCTTGAGTAAGACTTTGAGTTTTCTTTTTGTTTAACCATGATTGAAGTTGAAAGGGCATGATTGTGATGTATTCGGCCATGATGCATTCATGAGCGGGGTTCATGCTTCTTGCATGATAGTTAAAATTTGTGTTTTGGATGGCTATGGGCACCTTGAAATTGACCATGCACATATATGTATATATATGTTTGCACATGATGTTTTGGTTATGAAGTAAGTGATGAATATGTTTGTTTAAAGAAGAAAATGTTGAAGAATGTTTGTGAAATTGCAAGTATAATCGGCCATATGAGTGCTTGATGCTATATTATAAGTATTGAGCCACAATATGTAAAACATTAACTAGTAAAATGCATGCTGTTTTTTTTGTGTGGTATTAAGTGGATAATTGGCCTCAAATTGGACATGTATATTCGGCCTTAGGTAGCCTATTGATGGCCTTAGCTTTTCCTTGATGCTTGAATGAATTGTATTGAATTGCTTGATGTAGTATAAAATGTGCATGACCATTGTGTATTCAAGCTAAAGGGTGGCCATATGACCATTTAAACTCCTTGTCATATTCGGCCATAAGCTAGCATAATGAGGTTTTAATAAATTAAATTTGTTTGAATTAGCTCAAGAGCTTAGAGGGCCACAATTGGACAAGGAATTGATCGAATAGCCGTAAAAGCCGTTCGACAACATCCGAGGTAAGTCCTCAAGAAGTGACCCTACTTGAATTATGTGAAATGAAATATGGATGTGTAATGATTATCGATTTATGTGTGTATGAGTATTTGAATGATACCCGGGCTAAGTCCCGAAGGCGATTATGCTAGTGATTACCTTTGTGTTTGAGCCTTAGTAACGAAAATGAAACATGAATGTCTAATGATTATTGATGTATGTGTGCATGAGCAATTGAATGATATCCGGCTAAGTCCCAAGACATTTATGCTGGAAATTATATCCGGTTAAGACCCGAAGGCAATTGTGCTAGCGGCTACATCCGGGCTAAGACCCGAAGGCATTCGTGCACGTGGTTATATCCGGTTGTATTCCGAAGAAGCTTGGGCTGGAGGTGAGTGTTGGTTGCTGTAATAAATTCAATTAGTACGCTCGAAAAGCCCAAAGAATAAGGTATGTTTATATGTGCATTGGAAAATTCGACATGTTTGAGCAACATTCGCTCAATCGACTAACGAATATCAACTATTGAAGTGGTTGATACCTTGTGAAAGTATATAATGATGAAGTGTGAAGTAAGAATGATTATGTGAATGTGTATTAATGAAATGATGCATTTGGCTATGTGAATGTATTGCTTTAATTAAAGCTGATTTTATTCCTTGAGACTTACTAAGCATAAAAATGCTTACCCGTTGCTTTGGCTCTCTGTTTTATAGATTTTGCTCGATAGCAATCGGATTCGGGATCATTAAAGTCGAAGTCATCTACACTATCAAAGCCTCCATTTTGGTATAATTTTTGGTTGAACTTTGAAATGGCATGTATAGGACTACCCTTGTCGGTTCAATTGTGTTGTGATGTATATGTGTGCGGCCATGCGAAAATGGCTCGTAGAAGTCAAGTACTGAACTTAGACCATTTGTGATTTGCATATATATATATATGGTTTCATGATGTAATTATGGATTGGAAATGGGAGTGTTGGTCACATGATCAGCCATTGGAATGGCTAAAATGGTCATAGGTGAACCTATGTATGGCAAGACTAGTTGGATCATGGAGACTACAAATAGATAAGACCTACCTTGAAAACAGATGCTGGCAGCAGCAGTGGAGTGGTTTTGAAAAATCACCAAAATTTGTAGGAATGGTATTAAATAGTGAATAAGTTATGTAAATGAACCTTGATGAGTCTACTTTCATATGGAAGAAACGAAACGGTCATAGGAGTTACATGTTAAGAGATATTAATGCTATTGTGAGACAGGGCCAGAACGGTTTCTGGGTCCCCTGTCGCAACTTTAAAAATTTACTATAAATTATCCAGAAAGAATCAGGAGTCATGCCTTATATTTACAGATTCCATTTTGAGTCTAGTTTCATTAGAAACAAACGGCACCAGTATTAAAGCCCTGTACAGAGAGATATTCAAGTTGTAACGCGCAAAGGTCAGAGCAGTCGATCTCTGTAACATGGGTGACTTTAACTAATAAACTGTACCAATTGGCCCGACCAAAAATTCTAGAAATAAATCCATGGATGGATATATGAGTCTAAATTCAGGGAAAATTTACGAAAACAGTTTCCGAGTTTTGAAACTCGAGATATATTTTTAAGGCAACAGTGATGCAGTTTTCCAGCCTGACTGGAAATGTCAAATTGATGGGCGAAACATGTAGATTTGGCTTGTTAACCCCTCGTGTCCGACACCAGCGATGGTCTCGGGTTCGGGGTGTTACAGGATCCACGTGTTGAGCCGAAAACCCGGGTACGATCCGCGTGTTCTGGAAAAATGAGAAAATTGCCCTATTGACCCTTCCGTGTTTTCAAATTTTTTAATTTCATTTTATTTTTATTTTAATTTAGCCCCAATCTTTTATATTTATTTCAATTTAATCCTAGTGCCCTTTTAAAAATCAGTTCCAGAGAACGACATCGTTTTGGGATTAGGGTTTAATTACCCAATGAGTCCCTTTGTTTTAGCTTGTGTTTTAATTAAGTCCAAATATTTTTATTATTTTGCAATTAACCCCAGATTCTTCAATTAAATTCAATTTTAATCTTTTTTATATATATTTTAATATTAATTATAAAATAGTATATATTATTTTTATTATCCAATATATTATTATTTTTAAAAAGATTTGTTTATCATATATTTTTTATATATATTTTATTTTGTTATATTTGCATTTTACAATATGTTATATGTATTTTCATTATATATATGTATTATTTATTTTACTATATTTTATCTATTATATTGTTATACATTTTAATTTTTATCATATACTTATTATATATATATTATTTATATTTATATTATATGTTTTAGTACATATTATTTTTATATATTATATATTATATTATTCATATTATTATACATTTTATTTAAAATTTAGTATATACTATGTATTTTCCTATATATATTAATTATTTTACTATATTTTTATATGAAAATAGTTATTAAATTATTATTATCTTATATATTCTTCATATATTGTATTACATATATTTTATTACATATATTTTTATTGCTATATGATTTATATTATTACATATTTTATTTGTAAATTATATTATATTTTACCATATTTCCTTATTACCTTTATTTTATCACAAAGTATGCATTGTTACTTATTAATTATATACATTTTTTAAAAGAATAGCAACATCTAGTACACTATTTTTCTTATATTATAAGTTATTATACCCTATAATATAATCTATATATGTATTATTTTAAAACTAGAGTCCTCTTTTATTATTCTTATATTATTTAATATATTTCTACATAGCTTTTTTTATATAATTTGTGCACTAAATTTGTTTATTTATTTTAGATTCTCCTTTATTTTGATATTGTACAATGGGTTAAATTTCACATATCATTTTATTCTTGCTTTTTATATTCACATAAAATTAGTTAATTATGATAATTTAGATATATATTTGCATAAAATGTTGTTATGTATCGTTATACAATTTATACTATTGAATTCATTATATTCCATGTTGTATTGTGTATGTAATAATACTATTTATGACCATGCATGAAATAATAGCATATTAGGTAATTTAGATCATTGTTCGTCACCTTTACTATATTTGCATGAAATGATAAAGCATATATATTGTAATTAGGTTTATTTAATTTCTTATAATATGCAAAACATATCATTACTTTTAAAACCAAAAGTCATTAAAAAGGGAACTTTTAAAAAAGAGCAAGGCAATGTTTTAGATACTTAGAAATTCGAGAAATAGTGCCCTAACATTCTGGGTTGCGATTTCCCGTTTATCTAAATATCTAAAATATTCTTTTTAAGCGAGTTTTATAAGTCATAAGATGATTTCAGGTACGAAAGCTTAAAGATATCATGTCCAATTATGTTGGATGTGATATTTATTACTCCTTCAAAGTGAATGAATCTCGATTCTCTTAATTTGAATTATTGCGAAAATAAAGAAACCTCATTTTTTAAATATTCTCAAAATTCTGACATTGAGACAAAAATTTTCCAATTTGGTACCAATTTTAGGCGTTACGAGGGTGCTAATCCTTCCTCGAACGTAATCGACTCCCGAACCTGTTTTCTCACAATTTCGTAGACCAAAGCATTTTGTATAGTGATCCAATCACACTTTAAAAGATTGATGGCGACTCCCGTTTTCGTTTTGCAAAAGTCGATCCCCGTTTTTTCAAAAATCCCTTTTAAAAAATGGTTTCGACAGCTTGGCGACTCTGCTGGGGACATAAGAGAGTCGAGCCAAGGAATTGAATATTTTGTGTCTTAGTGTTGGAAGTTTAGAAAATTTAAAATATGGCCCTATTTACATATGTTTGCTGCATATGTTTTGTTATCTTACTATCGTACATGGCATTTGCATGACCGTTGTGGTCACACCCTTAAGTGGGAGTGAGAAGCTACGCTTTCGTAAGGTTTTCACCTTCGTATGAGCTAGTAGATTGCTTCCGGGACACTGTACCTATGTCTTCGTGAGATTTTATCTCCGTATGGCCGTAGGGAGAGGTGTCCCCCTGAACTGAACTGGGTCTATATGAGCCTATAATGGGTGAGGACCGAGGAATCTGCTGGTTCAGGTACCCTTGCTTTAGAACCAAACTACATATAGTGAACTTTAAGTGCTTGCCCTAAGTAGTATGATGATGACCTTTAGTGCCTACCTTTATAAGTCCTTATTTATTATATTTTTTATATATATGACACTGACTTGTTTTTCTTATTTTTGCTATCATTGCATGTCATTTACCATTAAAGGGTGTTGATTCAAGGTTCGATTTCTGAGTTAGAAAGTTTTGTAATGGGGAACGGATATCTTAATAAAGTGGAGGACAACTCCTTCATTTGTGCTTGGTCAGAGAAAACCCAGATAGAAAAAGGAAATAGTATCACCGAAGGATACACATCAGAATTATGGGACTACACTCTCATTAGTGTGATGCAAAAATAACCTCCAAGAGTTAAAGGAAATATGGGATTAATGGAGTAACGAAGCCAAGCAGTTGTTCTACAACAGTTATGGGGAATTGCAGTATTTGCTTGACATGAAGATAGAGGAACAATTCAAGGTGAGCGTGGGGAGTACTGATGGACACTTCTACCATTATAGATGAAGACAATCACCTCGTGGATGGTAGGGGTATAAGACCTACAAAATTGAATTGGATGGAAAGAATTTTGCTTATGATGGTAGAAAGGCTTACTTACTATAGGATCACTACCAAACAACAAAGCTGGAATTTACTGTGGCACTTTAGGATGTTGTACCTATGCAAGCCCTAATGGCCGGGACAACCCAAATGAGCATGAAAGAAAGAGATTAAAGAAGATTGCATCGTTTAAAAACCTTTAAAGTAGAGATTAGCTATGCTGCAAAGATGCCCATGCAAGTAATTCAAAATATTTTGTGGGGGTAGAAATTTGAAGACTCTCAAGAAGCACTGAGGATGTTTGATATCATTTTAAGGCAGTATGCTGCGAAACTGAAATGCCTACTTGTTCCCCAATCTTTCTTTCAAGGTAATCAGAGCAACTTCACAGACATTGGAGGAAATGTCTTTGGCTGTAGAGCTTACTTCATAGGTGAAGCCGTAATTCAAATTCAAAAGATAGCTGACCATTTACAGATATTGGTAGAAAGGGCGAGCACGTTGAGCACCAATATGAGCTACAGTCAAATCGTGGTCGAAAGTTAGCTTTATTATTAGATAGGGTTAAGACTCTGGGCTTACGGGCGAAAGTGTATTTGTAATTCGTTTTATGAAAAGATTTTTGTTCCTTAAATAACGTTTTCTAAAATGAAACTGAATTAGAATCGATATCCTTTTGCATTCATGCATTTGCATCTCATAGCATCTCATCATATCATATGCATTCAAAGTTATAGAAAGACCCTAATTAGTTAAAATTATTACAGAAGTTAAAGAGGAAAATCTGGAAATTACACATCCTTACAGAACTCGAGCGAAAACCAAGAATATGGATCAGAGGTTTGAGCAATTACAGAAGGATATGTAAGACCAATTTCAAGAGCAGTTAGCCAAGATGCAAAATGACATGAGGGAGCAAATGCTAGAGGCTCAGAAGAATATGATGGCCGAGATGGCTCAACTGCTGAGGGCTACCGATAAAGGAAAGGCCCCTATGGCTATTACTGGAGAGGATAGCAAGGATCCTCCTCCGGGTTTTACCCCACTCCATGTGCCAACACATACTGAGGCACTTCCTAGGAGGCCATCTGTCACGATAAGGCCTCAGCATGAGCCTGTCGATACTGGAGTACCCATGAACTTCCAAACTGATTTAGGATTCAATGTGGGTGACAATTCTGCCAATCCAATCATTCCTGATCTAGATATGGTGGAAAAGAAAGATTTGAAAGCTGAAGCTGCAAGACAGTTGGAGGAACGCTGCAAATGGCTGGAGGAAAAATTCAAGACATTGGAGAGTGCCGAGGGGCAACATGGGATTGATGCCAAAGATTTGAGTTTGGTCCCAGATCTGGTGCTTCCCCATAAGTTCAAAATGTCGGAGTTCGAGAAGTATAATGGTACTACTTGCCCAAAGGCCCACATTACGATGTTTTGCAGACGCACGACGGGATATGTAAATAATGACCAGTTGCTGATACACTACTTCCAAGATAGTCTAGTTGGAGCAGCAGCCAAGTGGTACAATCAATTGAGCCGGGCCAGAATAAGTTCATGGAGGGATCTTGCACGAGCCTTTATGCAGCAGTACAATCACGTGACTGGCATGACTTCGAATAGGATCACGTTGCAAAACATGGAGAAGAAGCCTAATGAGAGCTTTAGGCAGTATGCACAGAGATGGAGAGAGATTGCTATGCAAGTTCAGCCACCGCTCCTTGAAAAAGAAACCACAATGCTCTTCATTAATACTTTGAAGGCCCCATTTATCACCCATATGATTGGGAATACTACTAAAAGTTTTTTCGATATAGTAATGGCGGGCGAGATGATTAAGAATACCATAAGAGGTGGCAAGATTGAAGTTGGAGAAACTACCAAGAGGTCAGTTCCAAAGAAAAGGGAGAATGAAGTAAACAGTACGAGCTCATACAATAGAGATCACTCAAGGTCAATAACTGTCAATCAACCAAAGGTAACTATGGTGGGGCAACAAGGTTCGACAAAGTAAGAATCAAGCGTAAGGCAAAATTTTGAAAAGCTCTAGTTTATGCCAATTCCAATGTCGTATAAGGAGTTATATCAAAGTTTATTTGATTCACATGTGGTGTCCCCATATTATATAAAGCCGTTGCAGCCCCCGTACCCCAAATGGTATGATTCAAATGCTCAATTTGATTACCATGCGGGAGTATCGGGGAATTCAATAGAAAACTGTATTGCCTTCAAGAAGACAGTTGAAAGACTCCTCGAGATGGGGATTGTGAAGTTTGATGATACCCCTGGTTCAAAGAGCCCATTACCAAATCACAGTGATAAGGGAGTAAATGCAAATGATTAAAGGACACCGTCAAAGATGGGAGAATAAGAAGAGGATTAGTAGTGTTGGATCCTGAGTAAAGAAACTTGTGAGGCATTCATCCTTACAAACCTGGAAATGTTTTGAACGATTAGTATATAGAAGAACCTCTTGTAGTATTTAGGATCTTTACGGAGTAATATTCAGAACACTCTTGTTGCTCTAAAGCCTAAGAGTAATGGGATTTCTTTTGAGAAGAGGGCTCATGTTCTGATATTTTTATTTTCAATAAAACATACTTTTATCTGAGTAAATATTCTTTCATTCTGATCCTTTTGACCTTTGACATTCTTTATAAATTTTCATTTCATGTAAATAGTCATTCTTAAATTTATTTATTCCTTGTATATTCTTTTGTGTGCTTATCGTAGATCCCTAGATATCAATGACACGGGCAATGGTACTACAGATTCAGAGTTCCTTTTAAGTGTGATATGTGTTTAGAGGAATCTCAATACTTTGATGGTGACAGAAATTGTGACTTGTTTCTGAATTTGTTGAAAATGGTTTATACCCCATAAAGTGGTGGTAGTAAATATAACCTTAGAGGAAGGAAAGATTGCGAAATTGGAATTTGCTGAGGAGACAAGACAAGACCTTGTTGAGACTATTATGGGAATTCAAATATGTGGTCCAAAGACGCATGCAGGAGGATTTGCAATTGCCAGGATCAACATGAGGTTTTGGGGCACTGTTGGTCCACAACGAAAAAGGATCGCATCAGTTGTACAATGAATGCCAAATTTAAAAGAGTCAAGACTTACGGGGCATGTATGTTATAGGCCCAAGCTCGTCAAAAGTTTCAAGCTGACAATGACTCATCTTTGTGGATGTCAACTACTCCATTAAGAGAGGGAGATAGCTTCATATGCCAATATTACAAAGTCAAAAGTCATCCATTTCAAAAAAAAAAAGATTATATATAACTGCACAATGCCAAAAGTTTGCAGTTTTTTCAAAGATAATGCACCATACCATAGTACAACAAAGGTTGCCAAAAGAAAAGAAAAAGAAGAAAAATTACAGAAGATGACCGAGACTGGTAAAAATTGGCATAAGAAACTACCGCCTACTCTCTATGCTTACGCTGGGGCAAACAACTTCAATTCCAGTTGTTTCAAAGGTTCCAACCATCATCTTTGGAATGGGTACATTGTTTGGCTTTCTTGAGCAGTCTGATGTGCCGCCAATAGCTGCAATGGTTAGCTCCAAGCGGTGGCCATTGATTTCCAGCTATGGGGCATCAGGCCGTACATAGTCTCTGAAGCTTAAAATGATAGATTCTTTCTTCAAAACCAGTTTCTGACAAAGTGGATGATGGTATCATGAAGGAAGCTCTCTTAGACTTCTATACAAGTTCAAGGAAGAGGAAACCTGATCAAATCATTATTTTCAGGGATGAGGTTAGCGAGTCTCAATTCAATCAAGTTTTGATCAAGTTATTGAGGCTTGCAAATTCCTTGACGAGAAGTGGAACCCTAAAGATTGTGGTTATTATTGTACGAGAAACCATCATACCAAGTTTCTTTTTTTTAGCAGGGATCTCCTGACAATGTGCTACATGGTACTGTCATTGACAATAAAGTATGCCATCCAAAGAACAATGATATTTACCTTGGTATCCATGCTGGAATGATCGAAATCATGAGGCAGACCTACTATCATGTTCTCTTAGACCAGGCTGGGTTTTCGGCTGATGATCTGCAAGAGTTTTTTTTTCATTCTCTATCCTATATGTATCAAAGGAGCACCACGGCCATATTTGTTGTGGCTCCTATTTGCTACGCTCATTTGGCAGCTTCACAGTTGGGGGTAATTTATGAAGATTAGGGATGCTTCAGAAACATCATCGAGTCATGGTGGGATGTATGCTCCGGAAGTAATCTCTATACCTCAACTTTCCAGCTCGAAGGATAAAGTCAGCAACTTCATCCTTATCTGCTAAGAATCATTGAACCGTCCTTTTGTAGGGTTTGACAACCAATAGCCAGGACTGCTGCTGGGGCAATCCCTTTCTCATAGGTTTATGAATCAAGATTTTTCCTCCAAGCTTTGATGGAGTCAAGAATTGGATACCTCTAGTAAACTTAAATTGAAAATATTCATCCTAAGCAAATGTACCAAGAATGGATGACACAAACTTATGACAAAGAAGGTTCGTCTAAAAGAATTTCATAAAGGAAACCTTGTGCTGAAAGAGATCCTTCCCACGCAAAAGGATGCCGAATTGGGAAGGACCATATGTTGCGAAGAGGGCTTTCTATATAGGTGCACTAATTTTGACATGAAATGGATAGGAAGAATTTATCTGATCCAGTGAAATTGGACTCGGTCAAGGAGTACTTTATCTGAAGGAGAAGGGAAGCCAAGGTGAAAACCCGCAAAGGGCACTTTGGGACTTCTATTTCAAAAAAAAAAAGGGAAAAAAAGAAAAGCAAAAAAGAAAAAAGAAAAAAGAAAAATGGAGAGGCCAAGGTGAAAACCCGCAAAGGGCGCCTTGAGACCAAAGGGGTTTTGAGTTGAAAACCCGAAAGGGCAGCTCAAATTTAGAAAGTCATACAATGACCTTGCTATACCGGATTCAATGAGAAGTTAAGTATGTTACATATCAAGGCATCAACGAATTACTTTGGATCTTTTAAACACATATTGAACTCAAGAAAGTCTTCATGGAGCTGGTGTATAGACGCTCAAGCGGCGATATCTGGGGCATCTGATTTCTGTCCTATTTACTATCTTTGGATTCTTTTTCTTCACAAAGATATGTTCTCAGGCTAATCTTTTTGTATTTCTTCCAATAATTTGGCCAAATCTAGTTATCCTCAGGATCAATTTATTTATCTCCCATTATTCATAAAGCATGTTGCATTGAAATAATGATAGATGAACTAAAATATCTTTACAAATGAAGTTTTGCATATTACTCTAAAAATTTCTAGATAATACAAGAAACTGAAATAGGACAATTGTTTAAGGAATTCCCATACGTGAGGGTTGGATGTACTGGGGGAAACTGAAATTTCTTCTTTAGTCTAAATGATGATTGAACAAATCAAATGATTCGATCCTAAGAGAGGATCATCTTACAGACATTTTCAGCGGGTCATAGCATTTGAAGAATGGTACAAACCCACAAGCTGAGTAGGAATAAGACTTCGAGAGAAGTATGAAGGAATGAGGGATGACGTCCGAAATAGGAATCATTTTCATAACATTTTGCATTATAACATGTCTAACTAGGAGAATTTGACTCACTTCGATCATAGCATCCTAATTATTAGGTATGGACTGATACGCATTCTACAGGTCATGTCTTTTTATGAGACAAAGTAGATCAAAGAAACAAGATTTGGCATCCCTGTGTTTATAGGGAATAGATCGAAGATAGCAGATCTGATACTCCTGTGCTTACAGCGAAGCAGATCGAAGATTTCATCATGGCATCCTTGTGTTTATAGGGAACAAGTTGAAGATAGCAGATTTGGTATCCCTGTGTTTATAGGGAGCAAATCGAACATAGCGGATTTGACACTCCTGTGCTTACAGCGAAGCAGATCGAAGATTTCAGCATGGCATCCCTGTGTTTATGGGGAACAAGTTGAAGATAGCAGATTTGGCATTCATGTGTTTATAGGGAACAAATCGAAGATAGCAGATCTGGCATTCCTATGCTTACAGTGAAGCAGATCGAAGATTTTAGCATGGCATCCCTGTGTTTATAGGGAATAAGTTGAAGATAGCAGATTTGGCATCCCTGTGTTTATAGGGAACAAATCGAAGATAGCAGATCTGACATTCCTGTGCTTACAGTGAAGCAGATCGAAGATTTCAGCATGGCATCCCTATGTTTGTAGGGAACAAGTTGAAGATAGCAGATTTGGCATCCCTGTGTTTATAGGGAACAAATCGAAGATAGCAGATCTGACATTCCTGTAATAGCCCGATTTAGGGCCAAAACGGAATAGTGGTTTCGAAACCACGAATTCGAGATTGAAAAAAAATTATTTTTTATTAAGTTTTAGCGTTTATATTATGATTGCATAATCGTGTGAAAATTTCGTTGCAAAATTTTATCGATTGGATGTTTAATTTGACGTTTAGGACTAAATTAAATAGGTGAAAAATGTGTGTGTCTAATTCATAAAGTACTTGATTGAAATGGGGGTTTTAAGTAGAGGTCCTTAAATGGCAATTAGACGATTATACTTTATATGGACAAAAATTAGGACATGGATGGAATTTTTAGAAAGTTTAGTAGTACGGGTATTTTGGTCATTTGTATAGTAAATGTAATAAAATGGGAAAATAACACAAAAATGTGTTCATCTTCATTTAAGCTTGGCCGAAACTTACATGTTCTCCATAGCTAGGGTTTTTCCAAGCTTTCAAGTTCAATAGTAAGTGCATTCAAGCCCCGTTTTTAATGTTCTTTACATTTTTGAAATCCTCGTAGCTCGGTCTACCTATTTCTACCATTATTTCGAGTTAGAGTTTATGTTTAAAAAATTACCCATGAATGATATGCATGTATTTTGGTGTTTTATGGTAGAATATGAATGTTTGAAGTTAGGAGAAATATCTTTTCTAAGCGATTTTTAGCAAAAACGAGCAAAACCGCATAATCGGTAAAAATACCTATTGTTCATAACTATGTGTTAGAGTGAAATTTTGATGTTACCATAAAAGGAAAAATTGACCAGCATGTCATAAAACATAAGAATAAGGGCTGAAATTAAATTTTCGAGCCTAGGGGAAAAATCATAATTTTGTAAAAGTTAGGGGGCAAAAATGTAATTTTTCCATAATGTGATTTTTGGATTGAAATAAATAGTTTGAGTGTTAAATAAGCTAAATGTGTTGTTATAGATCAAGAAAGACGTGGAATCGACCTCGAACCGGGGAAGGAAAAAGTTTTTCACTAAATTGCAAAATTTCCAAATTTTGCACCGAGGTAAGTTTGTATGTAAATAATACATTAACTTCATTTACATTTTTATATTTTAGCCTATTATATATATTTTAGTTGATGTTGAAGCATAAATCGACTATAGGAAGAATAGAAATAAGTAATAAAGAGAGGAATCTCGGTTGAACATTAGGAAAGATTGAATAAAATAGATGGAGCGTAGCTAGGTCACATGTATGGTGCTGAGTGCACATCATGTGTACAAGAGAGCTACGAGATACTATGTAGTAGCTAGGTCACATGTGTGATACGGGATGTATCCCATGTAGACAAGAGAGCTACGGGAGAGGATAAATGTAGCTAGGCTGCATGTGTGATTCCAAGTGAAGGACACCATGTAGATAAGAGAGCTACGAGATAAATTGGCTAGGTCACATGGGTGGTACTAAGTGTTCACCATGTGTACAAGAGAGCCGAATTATATGAAATATGATGGTGGAGCTGTGTGCTGAAACCACTAAGTATCGAGGATTGATCCGAATTGTTCAACAGAATGATTTTATAGTGATATTGTAATCATGAACCTACACTTGTGATATATGAAATGTGGTGAAAGTGAATTATGATATGTAGGCTAAATGAGGTTAATACAAAGAAAGTGTGAAAGAGTGAATTAGCAATAATACTGTTTTGGACAGTTGCAATGACGTGAATTTAAAAAATCACCAAAAATAGTAGGAATTTAATTAGAGATTGAATGAGATATGAATTTAAAGCTTAATAAGTCTATTTTCATATAAAAGAAACAGAGAAAATAAAGAAACTCTATATTTTGATATATTTATGTTTGTGTGGGACTTGCTCAGGATCACTATGTGATCCCCTATTCTAACTTTGAAAAATCATTAAACATTGTACAAAACTAATTAAGAAATATAGGTTATATGTCTAGATTCCTTATTGCGTCTAATTTTAAATGAAACAAATTTCATTGGTATGTGAATTGTGTATTGGGAGAAATTCAATTCGTAGAGAAAAGAGGTCAGATCAGTCGAGCTGTGTAACAGGGGAAAATTTAACTAATAAACTGTACTAATTGGCTGGACCAAAAATTCTAGAAAAAAATTAGTAAGAAGTAATATGAGTCTAGTTTCAAGAAACTTTTATGGATTTGAATTTCAAGTTTTGTAACTCGAGTTATGATTTATTTAGTGAGTATGATGCAGTAGAGACAGCTTGACCAAAGTGGAGTAAATAGTGAAATTAATAGTAGATACACTTGAGTTATTGTGTAATCATAATAAATTCCTTATTCATTATTTATATACTTGATTACTAAGCTATAAGCTTACTTTCTTTTCTTTCTTTTGTTTTATAGTGTCGACCAGCTTGCTCGGGAGTCAAGGATCGTTGAAGATCTACCTACACTATCAATATTTTTTTTTGGGTATTTGAACCGAGCATTTTGAATTATGGCATGTATAGTAGACTTAGTTATTTTGTTACGTGTCATAATTACCTAGGTTTAAATATTAAGTATAGTATTTGACTGACTATTTTGTACGAAGCCTTTGAAATTAGCTAATATTATTAAAGACATATGTTATAATGATTCAGGATCTAATTGTATGCCATATTTTTGTCTTGGTTTTATTTAATGGTATGTACTATGATTCGGTAATACCTTGTACCCTGTTTCGGCAACGGATACGGGTAAGGGGTGTTACATTTAATGGTATCAGAGCTATGGTTTAGTCGGTTCTCGGACTAATAAAATATGTGTAAAAGTCTAGCTATGCATGCCAGAAATATATTGTGATAGTGTGGTGACTCCTGATTATTCTAAACTGTGTTTTGTTTTAATATAGTAATGGATCCTGACGGAACGGCGGCTAATGATGCTGCTAGTAATGCACCGGCTCCCGCACAAGGGACCGCGCCTGTGGAAAGTAGACTTGAGACATTGAGACAGGGAGATGAGGCTCGGGATGTCTTTCTCCAAATGATGAATAATTGGTATACTGAGTTTATTCGAGCAAACCCAAATGCTCAACCCCCTCCACCCCCTTCCATACCTTAGACGATTCTTGTAGCTGCTCAAGGCATAGATTTGGTAAGAATGAACAAGCCTCCAGTTGACAAGATTCGAAAACAAGGGGCCGAAGAGTTTAGAGCAAAGATCGATGATGATCCCGAGAAGGCGGAGTTCTGGCTTGAAAATTCTATCCGTGTATTTGATGAGCTTTCATGTACACCCGAGGAGTGCTTAAAGTGTGCTATATCACTTTTGAGAGATTCAGCCTACCACTGGTGGAAGACTTTGGTAGCAGTAGTGCCCAAAGAAAGGGTTACTTGGGATTTCTTCCAGGAAGAATTCAGAAAGAAATACATAAGTCAACGATTTATTGATCAGAAACGGAAGGAGTTCCTTAAATTGAAGTAGGGCAAGATGTCCGTGGCAGAGTATGGACGCGAATTTGTATGACTCAGCAAGTATGCCCAGCAATGTGTGTCCACCGAAGCTATTATGTGCAAGAGATTTGAGGATGGGCGAAATGAGGACATTAAAGTGCTTGTGGGAATTTTGGAGCTGAAAGAATTTGTAGTATTGGTTGATCGAGCTCTTAAAGCCGAAGATTTGAACAAAGAAAGAAGAAAAGCTGCTATTGAAGCTCGAGATGCCAGAAAGAGGCCGATAAGCAAGTCATTTCAATCTCAATCAAAGAGGTCCAAAGAGACAAACCCTCGAATGACAGTCTCAGCTGGGGACTCACACAGAGATCGTGGTAAGGCATATTCGAGGTCTAAAGCTCAAGCTACTTCAGTGGCAAGTGTTGGTAATGTGCGGCCTAGAAAGCAAAATGTTAGCAATGTGGCAGGCAACATTTTGGTGAGTGTTGGGGAAATGAGCGAGCTTGTTTCAGGTGTGGTTCTCGCGAGCATTTTATCAGAGACTTTCCAGAGAAAGTTAAAAAAGAAAAATTTCAGAGTGCTAGACAGAGTACTACCGCTAAGAGAGGTAGACCGCCGAGAAATACTGGAGGTGGGGCTAGCAGTAAAGCTGTGATGAAAGATTCAGTGGTGAGATCAGAAGCTAGAGCACCTGCTAGAGCTTATGCCATACGTCCCCGAGAGGATGCATCATCTCCCGATGTCATTACTGGTACATTTTCTCTCTATGGTACTATTGTTATTGCATTGATTGATCCCGGGTCTACTCATTCCTATATTTATGTGAATTTGATATCTAATAAGAAGTTGCCTGTTGAATATACTGAGTTTACGATTAAAGTGTCGAACCCCTTAGGCCAATATGTGCTAGTTGATAAGGTTTGCAAGAATTGCCCATTAATGATTCAAGGTCACTGTTTTTTGGCTAATCTGATGCTGTTACCATTTGATGAGTTTGACGTTATTTTGGGAATGGACTGGTTGACATTGTATGATGCCAAGGTAAATTGTAAACAGAAAACACTAGAGTTGAAATGTGAAAATGGTGAAATTCTGTGGGTTGAAACAGATGAATCAAATAAATTGCCTATGGCGATTTTGCACATGTCTGCACAGAAATACATGAGAAAAGGGTGTGAATACTGAGTTTTCTGAATTGAAGCTCGAATCAGTACCGATAGTCTGTGAATTCCCAGATGTATTTCCAGAGGAATTGCCTGGATTGCCTCCGAATAGAGAGATAGAGTTTTCCATTGATTTGTTGCCGGGTACTGCACCGATCTCGATTGCTGCATATAGAATGGATCCGACTGAATTAAAAGAATTGAAGGCTCAGTTGCAAGAGTTAATAGACAAGGGATTTGTGAGACCGATTTTCTCTCCCTGGGGTGCTCCTGTATTGTTTGTAAAGAAGAAGGATGGCTCAATGAGACTTTGCATTGATTACCGTTAGCTCAATAAGGTGACTATAAAGAACAAGTACCCGTTACCGAGGATTGATGATTTATTCGATTAGTTAAAGGGGGCAACAGTGTTTTCAAAGATCGATTTGAGGTCCGGTTACTACCAGTTGAGAGTTAAGGAGTCGGATGTGCCGAAAACCGCCTTTAGGACAAGGTATGGACATTATGAGTTTCTTGTGATGCCTTTTGGCTTAACAAATGCTCCAGCTATATTTATGGACTTGATGAATCAAATCTTTCAACCATATTTGGATAAGTTTGTAGTAGTGTTTATAGATGACATTCTAATTTATTCTCGGGACGAGTCTGAGCATGCCAAACACTTGAGAACCATATTGCAGATCTTGAGAGAAAAGAAACTATTTGCTAAGTTTAGTAAAAGTGAGTTCTGGCTCCGAGAAGTCAGATTTTTGGGACATATAGTCTCAAGTGATGGTATTTGGGTGGATCCGAGCAAAATTTCCGCCATCGTTGATTGGAAACCGCCAAAGAATGTATCCAAGGTTAGAAGCTTTTTAGGCTTAGCCGTGTATTATAGATGTTTTATCGAGGGATTTTCGATGATTGCCTCTCCTATGACTAAGTTGCTGTAAAAGAATGTTAAGTTTGAATGGACTGATAAATGTCAGTAGAGTTTTGAAAAGCTGAAAGCAGGATTGACTGAAGCACCAATTTTAGTACAGCCCGAGCCAGGGAAGGAGTTCGTAATTTATAGTGATGCATCATTGACAGGCCTTGGATGTATGTTGATGCAAGAGGTTAAAGTGGTAGCTTATGCCTCAAGATAGTTAAAACCGTATGAGAAGAATTATCCTACACATGATTTGGAATTGGCCGCTATTGTCTTTTCCTTGATGATTTGGTGACATTATTTGTATGGTGAAAAATGTCAAATTTTTACTGATCACAAAAGTTTGAAGTATTTGATGAATCAAAAGGATTTGAATCTGCGACAGCGGAGATGGCTTGAATTATTGAAGGATTATGAGCTAGTGATTGAGCAGGAAATCTTTTTTTACTTTGAGAGCCATGAATATGGGGTTAGCATTGTCTGATGATGGGTCAATCTTAGCAGAAATGAGGGCTAAACCGTTACTTCTCCAGCTGATTTGTGATGCTCAAAAAAATGATAGTGAGTTGCGAACCAAGAGAACTCAGTGCGAATCAGGTTACGACTCAGATTTTCGAGTTGGATCAGATGACTGTTTGATGTTTTGAGACAGGGTATGTGTACCGAAAAATGATGAATTCATTTAGAAAATATTACATGAGGCACATAGTGGCTGTTTGTCAGTTCACCCTGGTAGCATAAAAATGTATAATGATTTACAGAAATTATATTGGTGGCCAGGCATGAAAAGGGACATTTCTGAATTTGTAACCAAGTGTTTGATATGTCAACAAGTAAAAGTTGAGCATCAAGTGCCTTCAGGATTACTCCAACCTATAATGGTACCTGAGTGGAAATGGGATAGGATTACCATGGATTTTGTAACTGGTTTGTCTCTGACTCCTAGAAAGAAGGATGCTATTTGGGTAGTGGTTGATAGGTTAACAAAGTCGACTCACTTTATACCGGTACGTACTGATTACTCACTTGATGAGTTAGCTAAATTATATATTGCTAAAATTGTGAGGTTGCACGGGGTACCTATGTCTATAATATCAGATAGAGATCCGAGGTTTACCTTAAGATTCTGGAAAAGTTACAAGAAGCTTTGGGCACAAAATTGAACTTTAGTACCACATTTCATCTACAAACAAATGGTCAGTCGGAAAGAGTAATCCAGGTACTCGAAGATATGCTTAGATGCTGTGTTTTAGAATTTGGAGGCAATTGGGAGAAATATCTATCTTTGGTTGAATTTACCTACAATAACAGTTTTCAGTCAAGTATACAGATAGGACCGTAGGAAGCCTTGTATGGTCGCAAGTGTTGGACTCCTTTATATTGGACCGAACTTAGTGAGAAACAGATTCACGGAGTTGATCTAGTTAAAGAAACCGAAGAGAAAGTAAAAGTAATTCGTGATTGCCTGAAAGTTGCTTCAGATCGACAAAAGTCATATGCAGATTTAAAAAGAAAAGAGATTGAATTCCAGGTGGGTGATAAAGTGTTCTTGAAGGTGTCACCATGGAAGAAGATTCTGAGATTTAGCCGAAAAGGCAAGTTAAGTCCGCGTTTTATTGGATCGTACGAGATTACTGAGAGGATTGGACCAGTGGCATATCGATTGGCATTATCGGCAGAGTTAGAAAGAATTCATAATGTGTTTCATGTATTAATGTTGCGACATTATCGTTCTGATCCTTCACATGTGATTTCTCCAGTAGAAATTGAGATTCGATCGGACTTGACTTATGATGAGGAACCAATTAAGATTTTGGCTCGAGAAGTAAAACAGTTTAGAAAGAAAAGTATAGCTTTAGTGAAAGTGTTATGGGAAAGACATGGAGTAGAAGAAGCTACGTGGGAACCGGAGGAAGCCATGAGAAAACAGTACCCAAATCTCTTTACCGGTAAGATTTTCAGGGACGAAAATCCCTAAAGGGGGGAGAGTTGTAACAGCCCGATTTAGGGCCAAAACGGAACAATGGTTTCGAAACCACGAATTTGAGATTGAAAAAAATATTTTTGATTAAGTTTTAGCGTTTATATTATGATTGCATAATCGTGTAAAAATTTCGTTGCGAAATTTTATCGATTGGATGTTTAATTTGACGTTTAGGACTAAATTGAAATAGGTGAAAAATGTGTGTGTCTAATTCATAAAGTACTTGATTGAAATGGGGGTTTTAAGTAGAGGTCCTTAAATGACAATTAGACCATTATACTTTATATGGACAAAAATTAGGACATGGATGGAATTTTTAGAAAGTTTAGTAGTAAGGGCATTTTGGTCATTTGGATATTAAATGTAATAAAATGGGAAAATAACACAAAAATGTGTTAATCTTCATTTAATCTTGGCCGAAACTTACATGTTCTCCATAGCTAGGTTTTTCCAAGCTTTCAAGCTCAATAGTAAGTGCATTCAAGCCCCGTTTTTAATGTTCTTTACATTTTTGAAATCCTCGTAGCTCGGTCTACCTATTTCTACCATTATTTCGAGTTAGGGTTTATGTTTAAAAATTTACCCATGAATGATATGCATGTATTTTGGTGTTTGATGGTAGAATATAAATGTTTGAAGTTAGGAGAACGATCTTTTCTAAGCGATTTTTAGCAAAAACGAGCAAAACGACATAATCGGTAAAAATAGCTATTGTTCATAACTATGTGTTAAAGTGAAAATTTGATATTGCCGTAGAAGGGAAAATTGATCAACATGTCATAAAACATAAGAATAAGGGCTGAAAAATTTCCGAGCCTAGGGGAAAAATCGTAATTTTATAAAAGTTAGGGGGCAAAAATGTAATTTTTCCATAACGTGATTTTTGGATTGAAATAAATAGTTTGAGTGTTAAATGAGCTAAATGTGTTGTTGTAGATCAAGAGAGGCGTGGAATCGACCTAGAACGGGGGAAGGAAAAAGTTTTGGACTAAATTGCAAAATTTCTACATTTTGCACCGAGGTAAGTTTGTATGTAAATTATACATTAACTTCATTTACATTTTATATTTCAGCCTATTATATATAATTTAGCTGATGTTGAAGCATAAATCAATTATTGGAAGAATAGAAATAAGTAATAAAGAGAGGAATCCCGGTTGAACATTCGGAAAGATTGAATAAAATAGATGGAGCGCAGCTAGGTCACATGTATGGTACTGAGTGCACATCATGTGTACAAGACAGCTACGAGATACTATGTAGTAGCTAGGTCACATGTGTGATACGGGATGTATCCTATGTAGACAAGAGAGCTACGGGAGAGGATAAATGTAGCTAGGTCGCATGTGTGATTCCAAGTGAAGGACACCATGTAGACAAGAGAGCTACGAGATAAATTGGCTAGGTCACATGGGTGGTACTAAGTGTTCACCATGTGTACAAGAAAGCTGAATTATATGAAATATGATGGTGGAGCTGTGTGCTGAAACCGCCAAGTATCAAGGATTGATCCGAATTGTTCAACGGGATGATTTTATAGTGATATTGTAATCATGAACCTACACTTGTGATATATGAAATGTGGTGAAAGTGAATTATGATATGTAGGCTAAATGAGGTTAATACAAAGAAAGTGTGAAAGAGTGAATTAGCAATAATATTGTTTTGGACAGTTGCAATGACGTGAATTTGAAAAATCACCAAAAATAGTAGGAATTTAATTAAACCATTTATGCACTGGAGAGACCGTTTCTTATTTTGTGCCGAAGCAATTTATAAATCACAGGCTGAAGCAGGTGAAATCAAAGGGCATTACTTGAATGCTACTGCAGGTACATGTGAAGAAATGATCAAAAGGGCCGTGTGTGCTAGAGAATTGGGAGTTCCTATCGTAATGCACGACTACTTAACAGGTGGGTTCACTGCAAATACTAGCTTGGCTAATTATTACCGAGATAACGGTCTACTTCTTCACATCCATCGCGCAATGCATGCATTTATTGATAGACAGAAGAATCATGGTATGCACTTTTGTGTACTAGCTAAAGCTTTACGTATGTCTGGTGGAGATCATATTCACGCTGGAACAGTAGTAGGTAAACTTGAAGGAGAAAGGGACATAACTTTGGTCTTTGTTGATTTACTACGTGATGATTTTATTGAAAAAGATCGAAGCCGTGGTATTTATTTCTCTCAAGATTGGGTTTCTATGCCAGGTGTTCTGCCCGTAGCTTCAGGGGGTATTCACGTTTGGCATATGCCTGCTTTGACCGAGATCTTTGGAGATGATTCTATACTACAATTCGGTGGAGGAACTAGATTGAATGAGATATGAATTTAAAGCTTAATGAGTCTATTTTCATGTAAAAGAACAAAGCAAGTAAAGAAACTCTATATTTTGAGATATTTATATTTGTGTGTGACTTGCTCAGGATGACTATGTGATCCCCTATTCTAACTTTGAAAAATCATTAAAAATTGTAAAAAACTAATTCAGAAATATAGTTTATATGTCTTGATTCCTTATTGAGTCTAGTTTTAAATGAAACAAATTTCATGGCTATTTGAATTGTGTACTGGGAGAAATTCAATTCCTAGTGAAAATAGGTCAGATCAGTCGAGCTGTGTAATAGGGGAAATTTTAACTAATAAAATGTACTAATTTGCTGGACTAAAAATTCTAGAAAAAAATTTGTAAGAAGTAATATGAGTCTAGTTTCAGGAAAATTTTACGGATTTGAATTTCAAGTTTTTTAACTCGAGTTATGATTTATTTAGTGAGTATGATGCAGTTGAGACAGCTTGATCAAAGTGGAGTAAATAGTGAAATTAAAAGTAGATACACTTGAGTTATTGTGTAATCATAATAAATTCCTTATTCATTATTTATATACTTTCTTACTAAGCTATAAGCTTACTTTCTTTTCTTTCTTTTGTTTTATAGTGTCGACCAGCTTGCTTGGGAGTCAAGGATCGTTGAAGATCTGCCTACACTATCAATATTTTTTTTTTGGGTATTTGAACCAAGCATTTTGAATTATGGCATGTATAGTAGACTTAGTTATTTTGTTACGTGTTATAATTACCAAGGTTTAAATATTAAGTATAGTATTTGACCGACTATTTTGTACAAAGCCTTTGAAATTAGCTAATATTATTAAAGGCATATGTTATAATGATTCAGGATCTAATTGTATGCCATATTTTTGTCTTGGTTTTATTTAATGGTATGTACGATGATTCGGTAATACCTCGTACCCTGTTTCGGCAACAGATACGGGTAAGGGGTGTTACAATTCCTGTGCTTACAGTGAAGCAGATCGAAGATTTTAGCATGGTACCCCTGTGTTTATAGGGAACAAGTTGAAGATAGCAGATTTGGCATCCCTGTGTTTATAGGGAACAAATCGAAGATAGCAGATCTGACATTCCTGTGCTTACAGCAAAGCAGATCGAAGATTTTAGCATGGCATCCCTGTGTTTATAGGGAACAAGTTGAAGATAGCAGATTTGGCATCCATGTGTTTATAGGGAACAAATCGAAGATAGCAAATCTAACATTCCTGTGCTTACAGCGAATCAGATCGAAGATTTCAGCATGGCAACCCTGTGTTTATAGGGAACAAGTTGAAGATAGCAGATTTCGGCATTCTCGTGTTTACAGGGAACAGACCGAAGACACAGCGGATTTGACATTCCTATGCTTACAGCGAAGCAGATCGAAGATTTCAGTATGACATCCCTGTGTTTATAGGAACAAGTTGAAGATAGTAGATTTGGCATCCTTGTTTACAAGAATCAAATTAAAGACATAGAAGATTTGGCTTTCACGTGTTTACGCTGAAGCAAATCTAAGATGATTTGGAATCTCTGTATTGTCAGGGAACAAATCGAAGAAGCAGATTTGGCGTCTCTGTGTTCGACGGAGAGCAGATCTAAGATATCAACATGACAGTCATAAGTTTGCAAGTAGCAGATTGAAGACCAGGATCCGATAAGACCGGGCAAACTTGGTCTACTTTTATAGTCTTTGCTCGATTCCTATTACTTAGCAATGAGCAAAGAGGGGCAGCTGTAGTAGCCCATTCTTGCCCGGGCTTTAAAACCCAAAAATAAAAAATAAATATTTATTTATTACAGTCCATGTACAAAGCCCAAAATTACATTTTAGCCCAACCGAATACTAAACCCAAACCCCAGCAGACCCATTGCACCCGGGGCCCAAGAGGCCCAAACGTTTAATAGAATATGGGAGGTGTAACACCCCAAACCCGAGACCATTGCCGGTGTCGGACCCGAGGGGTTAACAAGCCAAGTTCACATGTTTTGCCCACCAATTTGACATTTACAGTCAGGCTGGAAAACTGCGTCACTGTCGCCTTAAAAATCATATCTCGAGTTTCAAAACTCAGAAACTGGTTTCGTAAATTTTCCCTGAATTTAGACTCATATATCCATCCATGGATTTATTTCTAGGATTTTTGTTCAGGCCAATTGGTACAGTTTATTAGTTAAAGTTACCCATGTTACAGGGATCGACTGCTCTGACCTTCGTGCGGTATAACTTGAATATCTCTCTGTAAAGGGCTTTAATGCTGGTGTCATTTGTTTCTAATGAAACTAGACTCAAAATGGAATCTGTACATATAAGGTATGTCTCCTAATTATTTTTGGATAATTTATAGTGAATTTTTAAAGTTGCGATAGGGAACCCAGAAACCATTCTGGCCCTGTCTCACAATAGCTTTAATATCTCTTAACCTGTAACTCCTATGACCATTTCGTTTCTTCCATATGAAAATAGACTCATCAAGGTTCATTTACATAGCTTATTCACTATTTAATTCCATTCCTATGAATTTTGGTGATTTTTCACATTCATGCCACTGCAGCTGGCAGCATCTGTTTTTAAGGTAGGACTTACCTATTTGGTAGTCTCCATGAATCAACTAGTCTTGCCATACATAGGTTCATATATGATCATTTTAACCATGCCAATGGCTGATCATATGACCAACATTCCCATTTCCAAGCCATAGCCACATCATGACACCAAATATATACATACAACCCACAATTAGTCTAAGTTCATACTTCCCTTTTTGAGCCATTTTCGCATGGCCGTACATACTTACATTACAACATATTTAACAAACAAGAGGTAGTCCTATACATGCCATCTCAAGTTCAATCAAAAATTTATACCAAAATGGAGGCTTGATAGTGTGAATGACTTCGACTTCAACGATCCCAAATCCGATTGCTTGAGCGAAATCTAGAAAACGAGAGCCAAAGCAACGGGTAAGCATTTTATGCTTAGTAAGTCTCAAGGAATATAATCAACTCTAATTACAGCAATACATTCACATAGCCAATTGCATCATTTCATTAATACACATTCTTACTTCACACTTCATCATTATATAATTTCACAAAGTATCAATCAATTCAATAACTGAAATTCATTAGTCGATTGAGCGAATGTTGCTCAAACATGTCGACTTACCAATGCACATATAACGTACCTTATCCTTTGGGCTTATCGAGTGTACTAATTGAATTCATTACAGCAACCAACACTCACCTCCAGCCCAAGATTCTTCGAATATAACCGGATATAATCACGTGCACAAATGCCTTGGTCTTAGCCCGGATAGAATAACTTCGCACGAATGCCTTGGTCTTAGCCGGATATAGCCACTAGCACAATTGCCTTCGGTCTTAACCGGATATAAATTCCAGCATAATTGTCTTGGGCTTAGCCCGGATATCATTCAATTTCTCATGCACACATACATCAATAATCATTGGACATACATATTTCATTTTCGTTACTAAGGCTCAAACACAATTATAATCATTAGCATATTCGCCGGGACTTAGCCCGTGGAATTCAAATACTCATACACACATAATCAATAATCATACACATCCATATTTCATCTCACATAATTCAAGTAAGGTTACTTCTTGAGGACTTACCTCGGATGTTGTCGAACGGCTTTTTCGCTATTCGATCACTTTCTCCTTCCCTTGTCCAATTGTGGCCCTCTAAGCTCTTGAGCTAATTCAAACAAATTCAATTTATTAAAACCTCATTGTGCTAGCTTTTGGCGAATATGACAAGGAGTTTAAATGGTCATATGGCCACCCTTTAGCTTGAATACACAATGGTCATGCACATTTTATACTACATCAAGCAATTCAATACAATTTATTCGAGCATCAAGGAAATGCTAAGGCCTTCAATAGGCTACCCAAGGCGAATATTCATGTACATGTTGAGGTCAATTTTGCACTTAATACCTCACAAAAACAGCATGCAATTTACTAATTAATGCTTTGCACATTGTGGCCCAAAACTTATAATATAGCATCAAGCATCTACATGTGTGCTAGGTCAATTGTGCTTGCAATTTCACAAGCATTCTTCCACATCTTCTACTTTAAACCAATATATTCATCACTTAGTTCATAACCAAAACATAATGTGCAATCATATATATGCATATATGAGCATGGCGAATTTTCAAGGTGTCCATAGCCATCCAAAACACAAATTTTAACTAACATGCAAGAAGCATGAATCATGCTCAAGAATGCATCATGGCGAATATGACAATCATGCTCCTTTTCAACTTCAATCATGATAAAACAAAGAGAAAACTCAAAATCTTACTCATGAGTAGAAAATCCATCATTGCATGCATCATCATCAAGCTTCACACTTAGCATGCAATGGCTTTATCACCATAACAACTTTGGCCAAATACCATTTCCATGGCATAACAAAGATTTGAGCCATGGCTAACATGCACATCAAGTTAGCAACCAAGACATGCATGAAACTCCTAACACAACCTCATACATACCTTAATCTTGATGCAAACTTAGCCAAATCTCCTTCTAGATCTCTTCCAAACCAAGCATGAAGCAAAAATCCTCCCCCTTTTTCCTTAGTATTTTCGCCAAGAAGTGAAAATGGATGAGCAAAATTTTTCTTTTCTTTCCTTAGGACATTCGCCAAGAGCTATGGTGAAGGATGAACACTTTTTTTCTTTTTTTTTTTCATACTCTTATTTTATTATTTCTAACATGCACCACTAGCAAAACATGTTTAAGACATGTTTTCTTTTGCCCATATTCATCACCATGGCCGGCCACTATAGTCAAATTTGGGGAATTTGACATGCAAGGACAACATTTCCTAGTGTGCATCAATAGGCCACTTCCACATTTGCCTATCTCAATTCTAAATTTTCTCACACAAGTCCTTTCTAGTGAAATTCACCTTTATAACACTAAATCAATCATCAAAAATGTCATACATGTATACTCACATATTATAGGCATCAAATAAATTTTAAATTATTGTTATGCCTCGGTTTTGTGGTCCCAAACCACATTCCGGCTAGGGTCTATTTTGGGCTGTCACAACTCCCCCTCTTAAGGAATTTTCGTCCCAAAATCTTACCGTAAATAGGTTTGGATATCGTTCTTTCATAGAGTTCTCGGTCTCCCAAGTAGCTTCTTCTATCCCGTGCTTGAGCCATAACACTTTCACTAGCGGAACTCGCTTGTTTCGCAGCTCTTTCACCGCTCGTGATAGGATACGAATCGGTTCTTCCTCATAACTCATATTAGCTTGAATTTCAATTTCGATGGACTAACCACGTGCGATGGATCGGATCTATAGCGTCAAGCATCAAACGTGAAAGACATCGTGAACCTTTTGAGTTCGGGGGCAAAATCAAGCGATATGCCATCGACCGACTCGCCTCGATATCTCATATGGTCCAATGAACCTCGGCTCAACTTGCCCTTACGGTACCAACTCGAGTATCTTTTTCCAAGGCGATACCTTGAGAAACACTTTATCACCCACCGATACTCGATATCCTTACGCCTCGGATCCGCGTTTACTTCGACGATCGGAGGCTATCTTCGACTTTCACGGATTACTTTCACTTTCTGCTCAGCATCCCTAATCAAATCCACCCCGAAAATCTTGCTTTCACCGAGCTCATCAAAACAACGGCGTCACGGCATTTACGACCGCACAAGGCCTCGTAGGGTGCCATCTTAATACTTGATTGAAAGTCGTTGTTGTAAGCGAATTCAATCAACGGCAAATACCGCTCCCATGAACCACTAAACTCGAGGACGCAACATCTTAACATATCCTCAAGTATCTCAATTATCCGCCGGATTGACCATCGGTTTGGGGGTGAAAGGCGGTGCTGAAATGCAACTTGGTACCCAAAGCTTCTTGCAACTTTTTCCAAAATCGCGAGGTAAATCTCGGATCTCTATCGACACGATAGAAATAGGCACCCGTGTAATCTCACAACTGAGAAACGCATACAATTCCGCTAATTTGTCCATTGAAAATCCGACGACGGGACAAAGTGGGCCGACTTAGTCAATCGATCTACCACGACCCAAACCGCATCCTTCTTACTTGTCGACAATGGCGGTCCGGATACAAAGTCCATTGTGACTCGATCCTATTTCCACTCGGGTATCGTGATTGGTCAAGTAATCTCAAGGCACCGATGTTCCGCTTTCACTTGTTGACATATTAAACATCTCAAACAAAGTCGGAGATGTCTCGCTTCATACCATGCCACCAAAATCGACGCTTCAAATCATTGTACATCTTCGTACTCCGGGTGGATTGCCATTCGGCTACAATGGGCTTCATTCGAATTATCGAAATGAGTTCAATTCTTTGGGACACACAGACGACTTTTGAACCTCAAACAATCGTCATCGCCGATTTGAAACTCCGAGTCCTTGTTCGAACACACGCAGCCCGCTTTTGCAACCAACTCGTCATCGACTTTCGAGCTTCTCGAATTTGGTGTGTCAATAATGGTTTGGCTTTCAATTCAGCCACTAACACACCGTCGGATCGGATAGACAAGTGCACATTCATCGCTCGTAAAGTGAATAACGATTTACGACTCAAGGCATCCGCAACCACATTCGCCTTTCCCGGTGATAGTCAATGATCACTCATAATCCTTTAACACCGAGCCAACGTCTTTGTCGCAGATTTAAGTCTCTTTGGGTCATTAAATACTTGAGACTTTTGTGATCCGAGTATACATGGCACCTTTCACCAAATAAGTAATGTCGCCAAATCTTTAAGGCGAATACGATGGCGCCAATTCGAGATCATGAGTCGGATAATTTTTCTCATGTGGCTTTAATTGCCTCGACGCATAGGCCACAACTTGACCTTCTTGCATTAATACACAACCTAACCCAAGTAGAGAGGCGTCGCTATAGATAACAAACTCCTTGCGGACTCGGGTTGCACTAGAATTGGGGCTTCATCAAATAAGTTTTCATTGATCGAAACTTTTTGGTATTTCTCCGTCCATTCGAACTTAACGTCCTTTTGGAGTAAGCCGTCATCGGCGTGGCTATCGTTGAGAAGCCTTTACAAATCGTCGGTAATAACCGCAAGCCCCAAAAAGCTTGAACCTCGAGAATATTTCTGAGGCTTCCAATTTAGTATGGCTGAAATTTTATTCGAATCGACTCGAATACCCGATGAGATACCACATGACCCAAGAAGCTAACCTCTCTTAACCGTAACTCACACTTGCTGAACTTAGCATATAATTGCTTGTCCCGTAAAATTTGCAAAGACTAACCGCAGTGTTCAAAGATGTTCGGCCTCATTTCTCGAATAGACCAAGATGTCATCAATGAACACAACTACTAATCGATCCAAATATGGTCTAAAGATTCGATTCATTAAATCCATAAATACCGCAGGGCATTAGTGAGCCCAAACGGCATCACCAGAACTCATAGTGACCATATCTCGCTCAAGGCGCCTTGGGCACGTCTCAATCTCGGATTCGCAATTGATAGTAGCCCGATCTCAAATCTATTTTCGAGAACACCGAGGCTCCTTCGCTTGATCGAACAAGTCATCAATACGTGGCAACGGATATTTGTTCTTTATCGTCGCTTTGTTAAGTCGACGATAGTCGATGCACAATGCATGGTTCCATCCTTCTTCTTCACGAACAACACCGCGCACCCCAAGGCGAAAAACTCAAGGCGAGCAAAACCTCTATCCACCAATTCTTGCAACCGAGCTTTCAACTCCTTTAATTCGTTGGTGCCATACGATACGGAGCTATCGAATTGGAGTGGTACCGGTACCAATTCGATGCCAAATTCTATCTCCGAACAGTGGTAAACCCGCAATTCCTCGGGAAAACATCCGGTATTCACAAACCACGCACGATTCGGTTTCTCCTCCGATTCCTTGTCATCGAAAGCACGACGCAAGGTACGCCGCACCCTTTTCTTACATATTTCGGGCCAACATCGCGATATTACAAATGGCAACCCCTTTAAGTCCGTGGACTCAACCCGAACTATTTCATTATTCGCAAGACCTCAAATCGATAGTCTTGCTCTTGCAATTTACAACCGCATCGCATGATCAACCAATCCAAACCAAGAATAACATCGAACTCATCGAACGGCAAAAGCATTAAGTCCGCGGAAAACAAGAACCTCGGAACACTAGGGACTTTTCTTGCACACTTTGTTAACAAGCACGTAATGACCCAAGGGTTTGACACCGAATTACAAACTCGAGAGACTCAATAGGCAAAGTCTTATCGGATGCTAAGGTTTCACATATATATGAATGAGTAGAACCGTGGTCAATCAAAGCAATCACATTTGTATTGAAAAGAGTGAAAGTACCAGTAATAACATCCGGAGAGGCAAGATCATCAAGGCGTGCAGTATGGCATAAGTCCTAGCAGAGCACGAGCCTCGATCCGATGGTAGCATCTCTAGATCCTCTCGACCGCCAATCGACATTGCCCATATTTCTAGGTGGCCTACCCCGAGCAAAGGGTAGCACCCGGGTTTGCACTCGACTTACATTCTGCTCATGCATCCTCGGGCAATCCTTCATAAAGTGGTCGGCCGATCCACACTTATAGCAGAGCGATCACGAAACCAACAGCTCCCGAATGCCATTTGCCACAATGTGGACACTCGCCTCTCTCGCGATCATTTCCACCATCAGCGATCGAAGTGACTCGTGGTGGTCACAGGGGTCGATCGCGTCCTCGTCTAGAAAAGCCCAAACGCCTCTAGACCGGCTCGCATCATCTCGAAATCTCTTCGATGCTTGTTGAAGAGACTTTCCGAGGACCTCTTCGAATTCTCCAATCCCCACATCAGCTTTTTGTTTCTCCTTTCTAAGCTCTTCTACTTTACAAGCTCGCTCAACAAGTACTACGAACTCTCGATCTCGAGAATGCCAACAAACATCCTTATATCATCATTCAGCCCATCCTCGAAGCGTTTACATAAT
Source organism: Gossypium arboreum (assembly GCF_025698485.1). Classification (NCBI taxonomy): domain Eukaryota; kingdom Viridiplantae; phylum Streptophyta; class Magnoliopsida; order Malvales; family Malvaceae; genus Gossypium; species Gossypium arboreum. Next base: position 100,247,296 of record NC_069080.1, read on the forward strand.
AGCTTGGACGAAATGCATTCTCGCAGCACGGCTAAGCCTCACAAACTTTCGCTCAGTAGTCGAGAACGGACATAGAACCTTGCTTAAGATCAAGAAATTCCTCCGCTTTTGGTCGATGAATCTCGATCGATATACTTTTTTCTAACTCGGTTTGAAAGAATTCCCAAGTCACTTGCTCTCTAGGCACCACAGTCGAGTACTCCACCAATAGTAGGCGGACTCACGTAACAAGGAGATGGTACACTTTAAGCACTCATCGGTGTACAGATAGCTCATCAAGCACCCGATAGTGTTATCTAACCATAATTCACTCGCTTCGGCATCATCATCATCCGTAGCCTTAAATTCATGGCCCCATGTTTTCGAATCCTATCGATCGGGGCTTACTTGACCTTATTTGGTCATCCACCGGAGGTATTGTAGGTTCGGGGTTGCATTTGTCGGGAAGGAGGTTGTGGAACAGCCGTGTTGGTTCGAATGTATTGATTAAACCATTCGCTCATCACACTATAAAAGGCTTGCCTAGCCTCGTCATTAGGATTGTTGGCCATAGGTTGAGAGTCCGCCGCCATTGTCCCTTGCGCGGAGCAGCGCCACACTCTCCACATCATCAGCTATCGCTTCGGTTGGGATCGGATCCATTGCTATAAACAAACATAAAGTCAAATTGTCGAAATCATCACACTATCGATTCATCATTTAATGGCATGTATAGCTAGACCCCAAACACATCACGGTAGTCCTAGAATCGACTAAACCGTGGCTCGATACCAATAAAATTGTAACACCCCAAACCCGAGACCATCGCGGTTGTCGGACCCGAGGGTTAACAAGCCAAGTTCACATGTTTTGCCCACCAATTTGACATTTACAATCAAATGGAAAACTGCGTCACTGTCCGCCTTAAAAATCATATCTCGAGTTTCAAAACTCGGAAACTGGTTTCAGTAAATTTTTCCTGAATTTAGACTCATATATCCATCCATGGATTTATTTCTAGGATTTTTGGTCAGGCAATTGGTACAGTTTATTAGTTAAAGTTACCCATGTTACGAGGATCGATCGCTTCCGACCTTCGCAGATAACTTGAATATCTCTCTGTATGGGCTTTAATGTTGGTGTCGTTTGTTTCTAATGAAACTAGACTCAAAATGAAAATAGACTCATCAAGGTTCATTTACATAGCTTATTCACTATTTAATTCCATTCCTATGAATTTTGGTGATTTTTTACATTCATGCCATTGCAATTGGCAAGATCTGCTTTTAAGGTAGGACTTACCTATTTGGTAGTCTCCATGAATCAACTAGTCTTGCCATACATAGGTTCATATATGATCATTTTAACCATGCCAATGGCTGATCATATGACCAACATTCCCATTTCCAAGCCATAGCCACATCATGACACCAAATATATACATACAACCCACAATTAGTCTAAGTTCATACTTCCCTTTTTGAGCCATTTTCGCATGGCCGTACATACTTACATTACAACATATTTAACAAACAAGAGGTAGTCCTATACATGCCATCTCAAGTTCAATCAAAATTTATACCAAAATGGAGGCTTGATAGTGTGAATGACTTGACTTCAACGATCCCAAATCCGATTGCTTGAGCGAAATCTAGAAAACGAGAGCCAAAGCAACGGGTAAGCATTTTATGCTTAGTAAGTCTCAAGGAATATAATCAACTCTAATTACAGCAATACATTCACATAGCCAATTGCATCATTTCATTAATACACATTCTTACTTCACACTTCATCATTATATAATTTCACAAAGTATCAATCAATTCAATAACTGAAATTCATTAGTCGATTGAGCGAATGTTGCTCAAACATGTCGACTTACCAATGCACATATAACGTACCTTATCCTTTGGGCTTATCGAGTGTACTAATTGAATTCATTACAGCAACCAACACTCACCTCCAGCCCAAGATTCTTCGGAATATAACCGGATATAATCACGTGCACAAATGCCTTCGGGTCTTAGCCCGGATAGAATAACTCGCACGAATGCCTTCGGGTCTTAGCCCGGATATAGCCACTAGCACAATTGCCTTCGGGTCTTAACCCGGATATAAATTCCAGCATAATTGTCTTCGGGGCTTAGCCCGGATATCATTCAATTTCTCATGCACACATACATCAATAATCATTGGACATACATATTTCATTTTCGTTACTAAGGCTCAAACACAATTATAATCATTAGCATATTCGCCGGACTTAGCCCGTGGAATTCAAATACTCATACACACATAATCAATAATCATACACATCCATATTTCATCTCACATAATTCAAGTAAGGTTACTTCTTGAGGACTTACCTCGGATGTTGTCGAACGGCTTTTTCGGCTATTCGATCACTTTCTCCTTCCCCTTGTCCAATTGTGGCCCTCTAAGCTCTTGAGCTAATTCAAACAAATTCAATTTATTAAAACCTCATTGTGCTAGCTTTTGGCGAATATGACAAGGAGTTTAAATGGTCATATGGCCACCCTTTAGCTTGAATACACAATGGTCATGCACATTTTATACTACATCAAGCAATTCAATACAATTTATTCGAGCATCAAGGAAATGCTAAGGCCTTCAATAGGCTACCCAAGGCGAATATTCATGTACATGTTGAGGTCAATTTTGCACTTAATACCTCACAAAAACAGCATGCAATTTACTAATTAATGCTTTGCACATTGTGGCCCAAAACTTATAATATAGCATCAAGCATCTACATGTGTGCTAGGTCAATTGTGCTTGCAATTTCACAAGCATTCTTCCACATCTTCTACTTTAAACCAATATATTCATCACTTAGTTCATAACCAAAACATAATGTGCAATCATATATATGCATATATGAGCATGGCGAATTTTCAAGGTGTCCATAGCCATCCAAAACACAAATTTTAACTAACATGCAAGAAGCATGAATCATGCTCAAGAATGCATCATGGCCGAATATGACAATCATGCTCCTTTTCAACTTCAATCATGATAAAACAAAGAGAAAACTCAAAATCTTACTCATGAGTAGAAAATCCATCATTGCATGCATCATCATCAAGCTTCACACTTAGCATGCAATGGCTTTATCACCATAACAACTTTGGCCAAATACCATTTCCATGGCATAACAAAGATTTGAGCCATGGCTAACATGCACATCAAGTTAGCAACCAAGACATGCATGAAACTCCTAACACAACCTCATACATACCTTAATCTTGATGCAAACTTAGCCAAATCTCCTTCTAGATCTCTTCCAAACCAAGCATGAAGCAAAAATCCTCCCCCTTTTTCCTTAGTATTTTCGGCCAAGAAGTGAAAATGGATGAGCAAAATTTTTCTTTTCTTTCCTTAGGACATTCGGCCAAGAGCTATGGTGAAGGATGAACACTTTTTTTTTCTTTTTTTTTTTCATACTCTTATTTTATTATTTCTAACATGCACCACTAGCAAAACATGTTTAAGACATGTTTTCTTTTGCCCATATTCATCACCATGGCCGGCCACTATAGTCAAATTTGGGGAATTTGACATGCAAGGACAACATTTCCTAGTGTGCATCAATAGGCCACTTCCACATTTGCCTATCTCAATTCTAAATTTTCTCACACAAGTCCTTTCTAGTGAAATTCACCTTTATAACACTAAATCAATCATCAAAAAATGTCATACATGTATACTCACATATTATAGGCATCGAAATAAATTTTAAATTATTGTTATGCCTCGGTTTTGTGGTCCCGAAACCACATTCCGGCTAGGGTCTATTTTGGGCTGTCACAGGAGGACCTAGGGTTTCAGAAACCCTAGGCGCTGCAAGCAGACACGCTTCTTCACCTTCCCCGTAACTCTGGCCTCGAGTCACGTCGTTTCATCTCGCGTCGATCCAGCTACCCACCATCAGCACCGTGGCTCTAGCGCCATATCGCGCCATAATCGGCACATTCACCGAGGAGATCTCCTCGCGAATACCTGTAAGACAGAACAAAAGAAACCCACGAGACATGGAGCAAAAAAGGAAACCAAACAGTAGCAGATAAAACCAATAAGGATAAAACCAATAAGGAAAGAAATATTTCTTTCCTAAACATGTATAATTTAAAGGCTATAAAGCCTTTCTTCCGATTTGTAAAAAGGGGGCCGATTTCTTGCGTTCTTGGAATACACAAATCCTCATTCAGAGGATTTTTTCTTTTTTTTTTTCAGAGCTGGGTGCAAAATGATTTTAGAACTATAGGTTTGGCCTATATAGCATAAATGAAACGGTGTCGTTTTGGTTTAATCCAATAAGCACAAAACGACGTCGTTTCTAGGCACAGGATACGCGCGTTGACCCGAAAACCCGGGTAGGATCCGTGTGTTCTGGAAAAATGGGAAAATTGCCTATTGACCTTTCCGTGTTTTCAAATTTTTTAATTTCATTTTATTTTTATTTTAATTTAGCCCCAATCTTTTATATTTATTTCAATTTAATCCTAGTGCCCTTTAAAAAATCAGTTCCAGAGAACGACATCATTTTGGGATTTGGGTTTAATTACCCAATGAGTCCCTTTGTTTAAGCTTGTGTTTTAATTAAGTCCAAATATTTTTATTATTTTGCAATTAACCTCAGATTCTTCAATTAAATTCAATTTTAATATTTTTTATATATTTTAATATTAATTATAAAATAGTATATATTATTTTTATTATCCAATATATTATTATTTTTAAAAAGATTTTTTATCATATATATTTTGTATATATATTTTATTTTGTTATATTTGCATTTTACTATATGCTATATGTATTTTCATTATATATATATTATTTATTTTACTATATTTTATCTATTATATTATTATACATTTTAATTTTTATCATATATTTATTATATATGTATTATTTATATTTATATTATATGTTTTAGTACATATTATTTTTATATATTATATATTATATTATTCATATTATTATACATTTTATTTAAAATTTAGTATATACTATGTATTTTCCTATATATATTAATTATTTTACTATATTTTTATATGAAAATACTTATTAAATTATTATCTTATATATTCTTCATATATTGTATTACATATATTTATTACATATATTTTATTGCTATTTGATTTATATTATTACATATTTTATTTGTAAATTATATTTTATTTTACCATATTTCCTTATTACCTTTATTTTATCACAAAGTATGCATTGTTACTTATTAATTATATACATTTTTTAAAAGAATAACAACATCTAGTACACTATTTTTCTTATATTAGAAGTTATTATACCCTATAATATAATCTATATATGTATTATTTTAAAATAGAGTCCTCTTTTATTATTCTTATATTATTTAATATATTTCTACATAGCTTTTTTTTTATATAATTTGTGCACTAAATATCTAAATATCTAAATATCCTATTTATCTAAATATCTAAAATATCCCTTTTAAGCGAGTTTTATAAGTCATAAGATGATTTCACTACGAAAGTTTAAAGATATCGTGTCCAATTATGCTGGATGTGATATTTATTACTCCTTCAAAGCGAATGAATCTCGATTCTCTTAATTTGAATTATTACGAAAATAAGGAAACCTCATTTTTTAAATATTCTCAAAATTCTGACATTGAGACAAAAATTATCCAATTTGGTACCAATTTTAGGCGTTACGAGGGTGCTAATCCTTCCTCGAACGTAACCGACTCCCGAACCTGTTTTCTCACAATTTCGTAGACCAAAACGTTTTGTATAGTGATCCAATCACACTTTAAAAGATTGGTGGCGACTCCCGTTTCCGTTTTGCAAAAGTTGATCCCCGTTTTTTCAAAAATCCCTTTTAAAAAATGGTTTCGACAATAAAAAAAAGAGAACATTCTTCAAGAATATTATAAATTCATGAATACACATAGAATCCATGTAACAGCCCTTACTCAAGTTCAACGCCAGAACAGGATATGAGGTGTTACCAAGATTAAACATATACATACAAACATTTTCGGGTCATGAAATTTTGCTCGATTTTTTAAACTTTCAAACTTCCTCTTAACGACCCTAATATAGATATACGAGGTCCAAAACACGCTTTGGAAATGGTTCGGGAATAAAATAAACACTTTAGAACACTTTGTAAAATTTCAAAGCAGACAGGGGCACACGCCCATGTGGAAGGGCGACATGCCTGTGTGTCTTCTTAACATGGTCATGTTGAAGGCCCGTGTGGCTCACACGGCCTGAACATATCAGGACACGCCCGTGCCCCTAACCTGTGCAAATTTATTTCTCGATTCGAACCTGCAGGGGTTTTTACACGCCTTGGCACATGCCCGTGTCCATGACTCGTGTCCCCCACACGGCCATGGCACGCCCGTGTCTCAGTCCATGTACAAAAACCTTGACATTCTGTTTTTGACGTCAACAACCCTTTAAGGGCACATGGCCATGGTACATGCCCGTGTACTAGGCTGTGTCTTCCTAAGATTGAGATACACGGTCGTGTTTCCGCTCGTGTTGTAACACCCCTTACCCATTCTCGAGACTAAGATCAGGCATGAAGCATTACCAGACACATACTCGGATATTTTCGGGAAATACGGGTTATAAAATTTCATTCCAATTTAAACCCAATCAAACAACATCTTAGTGTCCCTATTATGGGCCTACGAGGCCCAAAACATACATTGAAAATGGTTTGGGACTAAACCGAGGACATAAGAAAATCTTAAGAAAATTTCTAAATTAATGTCTCACACGCCAGTGTATAGACAATGCACATGCTCGTGTGCTTTGGGACATGCTCGTATCCCCTACCCGTGTGGAATTTATTCGATTTATTTCTCATATCGAACCTACAGGGGTTTTCACACTACCGAGCACATGCCCGTGTTTGTGGCCTGTGTCCTTCACTCAACCTAGACATGCCCGTGTGGTCGCCCGTGTCCAAAAACTCGAGCATTCTATTTATGACGTCAGCATGCATTTAGGGACACACGACCAAGACACACGCTCGTGCACTAGGCTGTGCCTTCTATTCGGTTGAGACACACGGCCGTGTCTCTGCCAGTGTGTTTACTACCATGCATTCTGACTTAAAATTTTTAGGTGCAGGGGACACACGGCCATACCACATGCCTATGGGGTGATCCGTGTGTCACACACGGCCTAGACACATACTTGTGTGTCTACCCGTGTAGACCTTGTTGGGCTATTTTTCAAGCCTTTGGTAACCCTCTCATATTCATATCCACTTATAGTTTTCAATAACACTTAACATGGTCTAATTATACTCTTAAATGACCTTAATACACCTCATTGCATGTAAACCTCATCTCATCGATTTTCATACATGCTAGGTTATCCCCTTTTTATTAAGGATTTCTATGACTTGTAACTTAATTGAGCTTGGCTCGTTATCTTAACTCATTTCCAAATTGTGGCCTAACCACCCCATGTGATTTGGTCATATTATATATGACTAATTGTAACATACCATATTTAATCTTTACAAGAACATTGGAACATAACATGCACAATTTGGTAGGTCATAACCTACACCAAAATGAACCAATTCCCATGGCCATATACAAGTGAATATGTATACTTTTATAAGCCTTCATATTGGCTAATCCAATGACACATATAACAAAATAACAAAAGCCCTATACATGCCATTGAACAAAATAAGAGTATCTATATACCAAAGCTAGACAAGATGATAGTGTGTTGATTGTCCAACCGTCTTCCAACCTCTACGAGTCCTCGAGATTTGTAAGACGGGGAAAAGGGAGGGGTAAGCATTTACATGCTTAGTAAGCCCGAATAACTGGAAAGTAAACTTACCGATTAATTAGCATATAACCATATTAGGCAATGAAACCAACAAGCATGAATTAGTTTTCCCTATCACATGCACTCAATTAACAAGTTAGTCTCATAACAATACACCATGTAAATTTGTCTTAGATGAGCTCATCATTTAACATTTTCATTTTTATATCTCATGTTAATCCCATTGAGTTTTTCATAAATCTCGATGGATTATCCATTTACCGTCAAGTCATAAGAGCGATCATCTCAAGTACGCACTCCCGCGAACCTCACATCATACGGTGGGATTACCAATCCAGGCTAAATCCCCTATAATGTAGACTCATAAGGTGATGTCGGGATTACCAGTCCAGGCTAAATCCCTTATAGCGACAAACACCCTTAATGAGCTCAGATCTGAATTACCAGTCCAGGCTAAATTCAGTTCCTAATTGGATTTCCCATCCGAGCTAAATCTACAATGCACAAGTATTCTTCGGGAGGCTCAATCACTCAAGGAACACCCATCCAGGCTAGATCCTTTCTGTATTTGAGATCAACGGATTACCCGTCTGGGCTAAATCCTTTTTCTACAACACATGCAAGATCTCCAGTCATGTAAACCATGGTTTATCCATCAAATTTCCCTTTTTACTTCAACTGGGACATTTATCATCATGTCATTATTATTAACATATTTCATGGATTTTCATGCCATCATTATAACCAAATATCATGCATTCATAACACATGTAATTAGGCATATTAATAGTTTACTTAAAGTTAATTGAACTTACCTGGTATCTGTTTCGGTTTCGAGTTTCAGTTATTCCGAAACTTTTTGTTTTCCTCGATCTACCTCCGAAATTTGTTCCTCAGGGTCTATAACAATAAAAATGAATTATTAATAACTCACATTATACTTTTCGAGTCTAAATTTCCGTGACAGCCCAAAATTGACACTAGTCGGGATGTGGTTTCGGGACCACAAAATCGAGGCATAAAAATAATTTAAAGTTTATTTTGATGCCTATAATATGTGTGTGCTCATGTGTGACATTTTTGATGATTGATTTAGTGTTATAAAGGTGAATTTCACTAGAAGGGACTTAGTAGTGAACTTTGAAAGTACGATAGGGAAATGTGTGATGACTAATTAAAGCATGCATGCAAAACTATGGACTTGCATGTCAAATTTCCCAAAACAAGCTAGTGGCCGGCCATGACATGGTTTATGGGCAAAGAAAACATGTTGAAACATGTTTTGTTAATGCATGATGAATTAAATGATAAAATAATTAATGATGTTGGATGAGAAACAAAAAAAAATCAAAAAATAGCTCATCCTTTCCCCATTGCAGTGCAAGTGAAAGAAAAACAAGAAAAAATTGTTCATCCTTGTTCTTTCCTTTTGGCCGAAAATACTAAGGGAGGAGATAGGATTTTTGCTTCATGCTTGGTTTAGAAGAGATCTAGAAGGAGATTTGGCTAAATTTGCATCAAGATTAAGGTATGTATGAGGTTGTGTTAGGAGTTTCATGCATGTTTTGGTTGCTAACTTGATGTGCATGTTAGCCATGGTTCAAATCCTTGTTATGCCATGGAAATGGCATTTGGCCAAAGTTGTTATTGTGTTAAAGCCATTGCATGCTAAATGTGAAGCTTGCTAATGATGCATGCAATGATGGATTGACTACTCTTGAAACTTCTTTGTACCAATTTTAAGTAAGACATTGAGTTTTTTTTGTTTAACCATGATTGAAGTTGAAAGGGCATGATTGTGATGTATTCGGCCATGATGCATTCATGAGCATGGTTCATGCTTCTTGCATGTTAGTTAAAATTTGTGTTTTGGATGGCTATGGACACCTTGAAATTGACCTTGCACTTATATGTGTATATATGATTGCACATAATATTTTGATTATGAAGAAAGTGATGAATATGTTGTTTAAAGAAGAAGTTTGTTGAAGAATGTTGTGAAATTTGCATGTACATTCGCCTAGTACACATATGATGTGAAAATCTTGCAATTTATTTTTGATTTTATGCAAGAATGACTAAGCATAATCGGCCACATGAGGGGAATTATTGTGCATGCATTCGGTTAGAGGCAAGCTTAATGATGCCTATTCTTGACTTAGGTAATCGGCTACCTTGTTGTGAGCTAAGGCCGAATGTGTGCGTAATTAAAGAAAATTGACTAAAGTGCTTAGTTATGTGATGTTGAATCAATGATATGTGTATTCGCCAAGGCTAGCAAGCAAGACTTTAATAAACTGAATTTGTTTGAATTAGCTCAAGAGCTTAGAGGGCCACAATTGGATAAGGGAAGGAAAAGTGATCGAATAGCCGTCAAAGCCGTTCGACAACATCCGAGGTAAGTCCTCAAGAAATGACCCTACTCAATTATGTGAAATGAAAAATTGACGGTAATGACTATTGATTTATGTGTGTATGAGTATTTGAATGATACTCGGGCTAAGTTCCGAAGGCGATTATGCTAGTGATGTGTTTGTGTTTGAGCCTTAGTAACGAAAATGAAATATGAATGGGAAATGATTATTGATGTATATGTGTGCATGAGCAATTGAATGATATCCTGCTAAGTCCCAAGACATTTATGCTGGTAATTACATCCGGTTAAGACCAAGGCAATTGTGCTAGTGACTACATCCGGCTAAGACTCAAGGCATTTGTGCAAATTATGAAATCCGGGTTAAGTCCCGAAGGCCTTTGTCGGGTTACCATAACCGGATATGTCCCAAGGCGTTTGAACGAGTAGCTATATCCGGTTAAACTCAAAGGTATGTGATTTGAAAATTATAAGCTTGCTGGAAAATTTTCAGCTAATGCACTTGTGAAACTTCCCAATAACAAGGTATGTGTTGTGTGTGCTTTATGCGCTAGGAGTAAGAGCGTATGAATATTCGCTCCTATGATGGAACGAGTTATCGGCCTTAACGAAGCCGTTATTTGTGTATGAACATAAGAGTTGGGATGGTGAAGTAAGTATGATTATGTGAATGTGTATTAATGAAATGATTCATTTGGCTATGTGAATGTAATGCTTTGGTTAAAGCTGATTTTATTGCTTGAGACTTACTAAGCATAAAAATGCTTACTCCGTTGCTTTGGCTCTCTGTTTATAGATTTTGCTTTCAGTAGCAAGCGGATTCGGGATCATTAAAGTCGAAGTCATCTACACTATCAAAGCCTCCATTTTGGTATAATTTTGGTTGAACTTTGAAATGGCATGTATAGGACTACCCTAATGTTGAAGGTCATGTACCTTTCGCTTTTGTGTAAGCTTGGATAGCCATGCGAAAATGGCTTATATACCTTTTAGTATGATTCTATAATAGTTTGTATGATAATCATTATGGGGTATGAAATTGTTTGAAAGGATTAGCCATTGGAATGGTTAATCATAATCACACTTTGTGCTATGTGTGCAAAAAGGGCCATTTGAATCGTGGAAATCATGAAATAGGTAATGGTTACTTTGAAAACAGATGCTGGCAGCAGCAGTGGTGTGGTTTTGAAAAATCACCAAAATTTGTAGGAATGGTATTAAATAATGAATAAATTATGTAAATGAACCTTAATGAGTCTAATTTCATGTGGAAGAAACGAAACGGTCATAGGAGTTACATGTTAAGAGATATTAAAGCTATTGCGAGATAGGGCCAGAACGGTTTCTAGGTCCCCTGTCGCAACTTTAAAAATTTATTATAAATTATCCAGAAAGAATTATGAGTCATGCCTTATATTTACAGATTCCATTTTGAGTCTAGTTTCATTAGAAACAAACGGCACCAGTATTAAAGCCCTGTACAGAGAGATATTCAAGTTGTAACGCACAAAGGTCAGAGCAGTCGATCCCTGTAACATGGGTGACTTTAACTAATAAAATGTACCAATTGGCCCGACCAAAAATTCTAGAAATAAATCCATGGATGGATATATGAGTCTAAATTCAGGTAAAATTTACGGAATCAGTTTCTGAGTTTTGAAACTCAAGATATGATTTTTAAGGTGACAGTGACGCAGATTTCCAGCCTGTCTGGAAATGTCAAATTGATGGGTGAAATGTGTGGATTTGGCTTGTTAACCCCTCGTGTCCGACACCGGCGATGGTCTCGGGTTCGGGGTGTTACAATTTCACCCCCGACAAAATGACTATTTTGACCCTAACCTTTTACATAATTTATGATTTAGTCCCTAGGCTAGTATGATGAAATACATGAATTTTCTACATTACCAACCCTAGACAAATGTTCTTTCCTCTTATGGCAGCCTATATTTTTCCATTATTTCACATTTCTACCACATATTTTACACCTTTTGCAAAAAAGGTCCTTTTAGGGGTTTTTCATGAAAATCACCTAGAAAAATATGTTTAACACACATCCAACTTTCATATTCCTCCATAAAACATCAAAGAATAAACATGTCACACATGGGTCACTTTGAAAACATGAACCCTAACTCAAAATATGGGTAGAAATGGAGAGAGTAAGTTACCGAGATTTTGAGATACGAAGAACATTAAAAATGGGGCTAGAGAGCACTTATTATTGAGATTGAAAATTTTGAAAACCCTTACTATGGAGGGCTTGAGAAATTCGTCTGGATGAGGGAGGAGAATTCCTGATTTTTGCCTTCATTTTCCCATTTTATTTCATTAATTAGCCAAATGACCAAAATGCCCTTAAGCCCTTTCTTTTAAATTTTATCCATACATGCCCATTTTTGTCCAAAAACTTAGAAATTGGGAAAATTGCTCCTTAAGAATTTATAATTAATAATCTAAAGCAATTTCATACAAATTGCTTCTAGAATCCAAGTTTTGCACTTTATTCAATTTGGTCATTATTTTCCAATTGGACACCTTGCTCATAGAATTTCTTCATGAAACTTTAACACATGTATATTTTCATATTCTAGACCTCATAATAATCATAAAATAAATATTTCAACGTCAGATTTGTTGTCTCAAAACAACTATTCTGACTAGGCCCTATTTTGGAATGTTACACATGTGGTTGCTATGGGCATTCTATTTTGCCAAATTTAGGTGCAGGGGACACACGGCCTGACTACACGCCCATGGGACAAACCGTGTGTCAGACACAGTCTAGACACACGCTCGTATGTTTTCCCATGTGGACAAAAACAAGGCTATCTACCAGGCCTTTTTGCCACTCTTACTTGCACCAACCTACACAACAAACATAACCAGTCTAAGCATAAACACACATAACCAAAATAGCCACAACCATGAGAATTTTCATCAAATGCATTTAATAATAATCAATATTAGCCAACATTAATAGCCTATACAAAATGAATGTCATATCCATATGAGCCAGCACTTGTGGCTAAATTAACATGACACTAAACAAAAAGACCAAGTCCTTATACATGCCACACTGAAAACATTTAAAATAGCTATACCAAAAGCTTCAGGTGATAGTTTGATCGATGCCCCCGACGTCCCTTGATTCCCGATGCTAGCTTGGCCGCACTATATGAAAATGGAAAAGAGAGGGAGTAAGCATAAATTTTAGTAAGTTGCATGTAAATAAGTAACAACATCAACCATGCATATTTAAACACATAGCATATTATAAATCAACCCAACATTCTTGAGTGAACAAAGGTAGATATCACTACATACTTATATATTACAAGTATAAGCCAAAGATTACAAAGTTGTCCCAAAATCATTTTCATAGATAGAACTTACTCATGTTTTTCTTACCATTAAGGCATCATAACTAGACTCATATATCATGAGTTTTGACTAAGAACCTGTACCACTCATAACATGATTATATCATTCCATATCTTTATCATAAGCTTTAAAACCTGTAAAACGATTTGGAATACTAAAAGATATCCGATAAGCCTCAAACAAAAAGGTAAATTGCCGATGCCATGTCCCAGACATTGTCTTATACTGGCTCATATGTCGAGGCCGATGCCATGTCTAGACATGGTCTTACACTGGCCCTCATAACATTGTCGATGACATGTTCCAAACATGGTCTTACTCTGGCTCTTATAACATTGTCGATGCCATGTTCCAAACATGGTCTTACACTGCCTCTCATAATGTGACTGATGTCATGTTCCAAACATTGTCTTACACTAGCTCCCATAATGTGGCTGATGCCATGTCCCAGACATGGTCTTACACTAGGACACATATCACCCAAATGTAATGACATGAATATCCAATCTATTCCTAGGTTCAACTGGGAATTTACCACATTAAATTTCATCGTACATTAATCATAAGCATATTTAACATTATTTTGCAAAACCAATCATTCCACACATAATAACGATAAAGTTGCCTTACTTACGTACAACTTACCTCGTTATACAAAAGGTGGGCGACTAGTCAGTTTTCAATCCATTAGCTTGGCCTTCCACTAGTCTAGGTCCTAATTTCGTATTTCTTGATCTATAATGATAAAATTTACTAGTTTAATCATCACATTAATCAAGACATTTTATAAACCACATTTTTGGAAAAATGACCAATTTGTCCCTAGACTTTCACAAAATTATGATTTTACCCCTAGGCTTGTAAATCGATTTTCATCAAATTTTCTCACTAACCAAGCCTAACCGAATCCTTTGTACACTAGAAGTAGCCCACAATTCCAATTATTTCGCACACTTACTACATAATTTATAACTTATGCAAAATGGTCCTTAGTTAGGGTTTTCATGAAAACTACTTCACAAAAGTTGTTTATTTAACAACCATAACCCATTTTATTCTATAAAATTTCAGCAACCAACATGAGTACTCTCATGGAAAAACACTAGACTCTTAACTATTTTGCAAAATAGTCCCCCCATTAGTTAGCTTATGCTATAAAGGTCCCAAAAATACAAAAATCATCAAGAAAGACCATCAAGATCACTTACTTGCAAGAGTAAAAAGTGGCTGAAATTTTGAAGCCCCAAAAACCCTAAAATGGCTGATATTTTCGGTGGTGAAGAGAAGAAATGAAAAAGATGATAACTAAGTCTTTAGGTTTATTTTTTTTTATCAATTTAGTCACCTAACATTTGACCATCCCTTGAATTAAGGCTCCATGTCTAGCCATTAATATTTTATTGGTCTATTTACTCAATAAGGACCCCTACTTTAATGTTCCATATCTATTTGACATATTTAGCTAGTAGAACAAAACTTTCGCACCTTATGCGATTTAGTCCTTTTTTGCAATTAAGCATGCAATCGCTAAAATTATTTCACCAAAATTTTCATGCACTCATATAATCATGCTATAACACATAAAATAATAAAAATAATAATTTCACTGACCTCGGGTTACTGGTTTCGAAACCATTATTCTGACTAGGCCCAAAATCAGGCTGTTATAATCCATATAAAATTATTTGAATGGTTTGACAATTATTATTTAGAATCTATTAATGCAATAAAAAGTAATACTAGATGACAAGCTAATAAAGGAGAAGTTGAATCTCAACTTCCGTTTTAATGGAAGTTCAGTATCTTCAAAAAAATACTGGTATAAAAACAAGTCCTTTAAGAATGAGAGCTCCTAATGCAAAAGAACAACCAATTTCATTAAAAGATATTAAAATGATAGTAGAAAAAAACAACTATACAAATATCAGTCTCCATACAATAGGAAAACAATTGGATTATATTGAAATTTTGGTCGAAAGCCACCCAGTCAATAAAGAATCAGTAAAAGAAATAATTGAAAAAAGTTCTAAAGAACCAATATTTACACATTATGAAATCTCAAAACCTTTTCAAAAAACCCAAAATGATTTCTTAAAAAAAAATCCAAAATAGACTTGAAGCTTTGGAAAGTTACAAATTTGAATTAGTTGCTCCAGATGCCCCAATGCAAGTTCAACACTCAGTAAATATGTTACACTAATCCTCCCAATTTGACTCTAAACAGTTAGACGAACAACAAATTAACAAAATGTCTTGGAAAGAAACAAAAAAAAATTACATTATCCAAATATCACTGCATTTGATCTTAATATTGAAGAAAAACTTGTTTTCCAAAATAAATACAATGCTAACACAATTTATGAATGGAATATAGATGGAATGTCTTAATATAATATTCTCAGTTTATTATAACAAAGGGAAATGGTTTTAAATGTTTATAAAACTCAAAACCAAATTAGTGATCATGTTATAAACAATCTTTTAGTTGCTTGATTTACTGATCAATTAAAAGGTTGGTGGAACCATGCACTCACTAAAACACAAGAAGAAGAAATTTTAAAAGCAATAAAAAAGATGGTCAAGGAAGAATTATTTTAAATGAGAAGGAAGAGAAATCCAAGATGCACTAGCAACTTTAATTTTCTTAATCTCTAAACACTTTATAGGAGATCCTTCTCATATTGAATATAGAAATTCAGAACTATTATCAAATTTAAAATGTAAAAATTACCTAATTTTAAATGGTATAAAGATGTCTTTATGACAAGAATTATGCCAAGACTTGATAACCAACAACCATTTTAGAGAGAAAAGTTCTAGTAGGACTTCCTATTTTATTAGGAGAAAAGTTATAAATCAAATTAGAGAAAATTAAAAGGTATTATTCTATAAAAAACTTATATATGGTGAACTAATTAGTTTCACCCAAAAAGAAAGATTAAAAATTTGTCGATTTAAAATTACAAAACAACCTAAAAAGAAAATATCAATGTAGAAAAGCAATAGAATAATTCTACTACCAATTTGATATGAAAATGAACCTTCTTCAAAAAAAAAAAACATGTTGCTCTATAAAATCAAAGAATAGAAGAAAGAATATTTCATAATATTATAAAAAGTCAAAGTATAGAAAATATAGAAAACAAAAGAAACAAAAACATTAGAAAATAAAATAGATAAAACAATAAAATGTTACATATGCGAAAAACCATGACACATCTCAAAATATTGTCGATTAAAAGAAAGATTAATAATTTAAATCTAGATGGAGAAATAGAACAAAAATAATGAATTTCTTTTAGAAACAACTTCCTTTGAAAATGATAAATGTACTGAATTACATGGATTACAAATAGACGAATTACATACATCATCCCAATCCTTTGATGAAAATGAACCTTCAATTACTATGTTAACCAAAAACTAAGAGTTTATGATTGAAGTTATTGATAAAATTCATTACTTAGAACTTAAAAGAGAATATCTTTTAAAATTAAAATCTTCATTAAAAGATAAACTAGAAAAACAAAATAAATTATCCTTTGTAAATCACAAATGTACAAGATATAAAACCAGGACAAATTACAAATTTTGAATTACAAATGGAAATAAAACAAATTAAATTGGATCTTTCCTAGCTTAAAATTGAACAACAAGAAATGAAAAAACAAATGCAAACTTTAAAATATAAAATCCTAAAGGATAATTCATCGAAACTAAGCCTAATTTTGAAGAGAATACTCAAGAATATATTGTTGTTCTTATTGAGGTATCTATCCAAAGATACTAATAAAAATAAATCTTATGATAAATAATAAATTTCAATTGGAAACAATAACCCTTTTTGACACAGGACTGGATCAAAATTGTATTATAGGAGGAATAATTCCAGCAAAATATTATAACAAAACACCAGAATCTCTTAAAGCTGCAAATAGTAAAAAACTCAAAATTACTTACAACATCCCCAATGTAGAAACATGCAACAAAGATATAAAATAGCAAACATATTTTTTAATGGTAAAATATATTACACAAGATGTCATATTAGAAACACCACACATATCCTTACTCAAGCCCTATAAAGTAACAAATAATTTAATCTCTACCAAAGTTTTAAATACTAAGATAGAATTTCCTTTTGTAGAAAAACCAAAGATAAGGAATCTTAACCTATTAAAATCTATGTCCATCCATAATGGACAAATCAGTAATTTAATTAATCATAAATAGAAGAAAATTTCTTTTTAAAAGAAGAAATATGTTTTAAAAATTGACTGAACAATTAGAAATAAGAGAAGTTAAAAAAAAAGGATAAAACAAATTAAAGAAGAAATAGAATCAACAATTTGTTCCGACATTCCTAATGCTTTTTGGAACAGAAAAAACATGAAGTAATATTACCATATGAAAATAATTTTGATGAAAGGAAAATACCAACAAAAGCAAGACCAATACAAATGACCAAAAAAATGGAAGAATTTTGTAAAAAAGAATTGCAACATCTTCGTAATAAAAAAATTAATTAGGAAAAGTAGTTCTCCTCAAAGTTGTTCAGCATTTTATGTGATGAAAAATGCAGAACTCGGAAGAGAAACGCCAAGATTAGTCATTAATTGTAGACCTCTCAATTAAGCTTTGAAATGGATTAGATACTCAATTCCAAATAAAAAATACTTGTTACAAAAACTTTGCAATACAAATATTTTCCCAAAATTTGACATGAAATCAAGATTTTGGCAAATCGAAATAAAAGAAGAAGAAAGATGCAAAAAAAAAAAAAATTCTACCATTTGGGTAATATGAATGGGCTGTAATGCCTTTTGGATTAAAAAAATGCTCCATTCGAATTTCAAAGAATAATAAATGATTTTTTACCAATATTCCCAATTTACAATAGTATAAATTGATGATGTATTAGTTTTTTTTTGAAAATGTAGAAAAATATTTCAAACATTTATCCATATTTGTAAAAGTCATAAAAAATAATGGTTTAGTAGTTTCTATGTAACTCCCCCAAAATTTAAGTTTTTTGTTTGCTAAATTTTATTAAGTTGATTGATTTGGTTCAATGGCTAAGTGCTAATTATGTGTGTATGAGGTTCTATGTTCGAATTTATCCATATTTGTAAAAGTCATAAAAAATAATGGTTTAGTAGTTTCTATGTAACTCCCCCAAAATTTAAGTTTTTTGTTTGCTAAATTTTATTAAGTTGATTGATTTGGTTCAATGGCTAAGTGCTAATTATGTGTGTATGAGGTTCTGTGTTCGGATCCACTTTTTTAGAATTTTGTTATTTTTGAGGTGTCTCACCTTTGATTCTTGAGCATCTGGCTTATATTTTTTTTTTGTGCAATTGTTGTTAAGAATAAGCCTATTGATTTAGTGGTAAGGCTTTAGCTTACCCTTGGTCTTGTGTTTGAATCCTTATGAGAGTAAAATTGGAAATATTTTTGTAACTTTGTGCTTGTGGCATCCATGTGAAGAGTTGAGGTTGAGTTAGGGTTTCAAATTTAATAAGTAGTTAGGATTTCAATCTCTTTTTCCTTTTTGGGTGTTTCTTTCTTTTCTTTTTGTTCTTTTTTGTCTTGTTACCTCTTTATTGACTTTCGATTTACCCTACTATTTGCTTATCGTATTATTCCATTCAAACACTGTTGAATCTTTTTTGTGCTTCGAGTAAGTGTGTTGTTCGTTTAGTTTGATGAGATTATTGTTCTGTATACATTATTTGAGTATTTTTTGATCTTTGGTAATTTTGGTTGTTGATTTTTCTATTGAGGGAGGATATTTTTGAATTGATTTATTGGTTTTAATGATATTGGTACGCTTCTAGGAGAAAATCAAGGGGCGCTTGAAAACCCTCCATCGATTTAGGTATCGTTTAATTACTATTTTGTTCAAGAGTAATTGTTCTTGACATTATAGGGCTGTTACGTTTCTTAATTTGTGGTTAATTGATGAAGATTATATTAAATTGTTCATTTGAGTGTTTTAAAAATTATGTTATTAATTTGTGGGAGTTGTTGATTTTAGGTTTTGGTGTTCTTGTTCTTGGATCTACATTGAAACTTAATCAAGTGTGTGTTTCTAACTCAAAACCACAATGAAACATCTAGAAAATCTAGATAATATCAAGAAATTTTTGAATCTGTAGTTTGTCACATGACCGTGTGGTTGGCCGTGTCGGTGCACATGGGTGTGTGTGATTACACGGGCAAATTAGGTAGGCCATGTGAGTCACACGGCTGTGTCGGCCCAATTTCTGAAAATTTCCATCTAAGGCTATTTATATATGTAATTTGTACTTAAACCCTCCGAGGAGTCCATCCTGCTTAAGTAAGACTCGAAAAGTGGTATATGTTAATATGTTTAGTATATGAGTTATAAATGTATGATATATGTTTGGATAATTTCAAAAACATGACTATTTCTAAAAGGCATGCATGACATATGTATTTTGTATATATATTAGTATGAATTTATACATTAGTTTGGGATATGATATGATGGAGGAAGTGTTAGTAGTTTAATTTATCTACCTTGACTGGTGGCTCCGCCATGAGTGTAACAGCCCCTTTTTAGTCAAATCGAAACAATGGTTTTGGGACCACAAATATGAGGTTTAAATATTTATTTTATTATTATTTTGAGGTCTATAACATAATAATATGATTGTGTGAAAATTTTGTTAAGAAATTTTAGCGTTTGAATGTTTAATTTTATAAAAAAGACTAAATCGCGTAAAGTGTAGAACTTGTATTCTATGAGCTAAATGTGTCTAATAGCTATATAACTTTAAAGTGGAGGTCCTTATGTGGTAATTAGCTCATTTATGAGATAGTGGATGATAGTGGCTTGGTATTTGGTGTAATTAATAAGTGTTTTAAAGGTTAAATATGTAATTTGGCTATTAAAGGTTAATTAAATAAAAAAAATGAAAGTATTCATTCATTCATCTTCTTCAAAAATGATTATTCTTGGGAAAATAGGGCTAGGGTTCGGCCATTGTCATTTCCTTCATTTAGGTATGGTTTATGTCCCCTTGTCAATGATTTATATGTTTTTGAGATCGTTGCATCTTAACCTAGCTAGCCCAGGGACTAATTTGCAAAAATGTTAAAGGTTTAGGGTTTTTCCATTGATGAATCTATGTGTATTTTGATGTTTGATGATAGAAAATGTATGCTTGTTATTAGATAAACAACATTTGTAAAGTGATTTTTGACAAAATTATCAATTAGGGATTTAATTGAGAAATGTTGAAATTTTGTGGTTAAGTTGTGAAATAAATGAAAAGTATGGGCTACTATAGTAATAAGAGAAATTCAACTAGCATGGGTAGGGATCTAATTGCATGAATTTGAATTTTTATGCAATAAAAACTAAATTGTAATAATGTTGAAATATTAGGGGCAAAAGTGTAAAGTTTCCATAATATGCATTTTGGGATAAATTGAATGGAATGATAATTAAATAAGCTAAATTTGATTACATATAGATTAAGAAAAGGAAAATTTAGATCTAGATCGAGAGAAAAGCAAAGTGTTGGACTAATCGACTCATTTCATCGTTTTTGCATTCGAGGTAAGTTCGTATGTTAATAAGCACTAATATAATAGTGTTTTAAATGCTTTATTATTGAACTATTTGAGAATACGACCTTGCGGATGTATTCGATGAAGATTCAGCATTGAGAAATCCCGGTTGAACCTTAAGAATGGATTAGGATACGAATGACATGTCATTAGGGGTTATGTGATTTGGGTGCTGGTCTGTACGTCCTACTGATGGTTGAGTTATCTGGCATGTGTTGCAGATTATCGTCAGCTTATGTAAGCAGCATCATGCAACTTCATCATGACTGTTAGCTTGTGTGAGCAGACCCATTGGTGGCTTGATATTGAGCATTATATGTGATATGAGATGAGATAGCTTTGGCTATGTATTGGCACTTAGGGTGCGAAATTCCCGAGTATCCGATAGTATTCCATATGGTTCAACGGGTATATCAAAGATATGAAATGGTGAGAAATAGATACGTATCAGTACAGGTATGTTCGAAAACTAAACGAGCATTGAAACTATGAAAGTTATGAGATCTTGATTAATTATGTGATTGAATATATGTTAACCTTAAAATTACATGATTTTGAAGTATACTATGTTATATTACTTGAATGGTGATTAAATGGTGAGTTTTACTTATTAACTATATGAACTTACTAAGCTTTATAGCTTACTTTACTTACTTTTCCATGTTTTATAGTGAATTTCGAAGCTAGCTCGGATTGAGAGTCGTTGGAGATTGCATCACACTATTGACCTTATACTTTGGTGCTTTTGAGCTTATGTTTTGGTTATATGGCATGTACAGGAATTGTGGTCAATATGGTCTTTATGTTGATAGTGAATTTAGCTATTTAAATTGGCTTGTAAATGTTAAGTGTTTGGTTTTGTGTATAGCCATGTGAGTTGGCTTATTTTGGTATATTTCGTGATGCATATATGTGTGCATATGGCCTTTGTTATGTGTTTGATAATTGATATGTGATGCTTGTTGAGAATTGACATTATGAGTAATAAATGGTTGAAAATTTGACATTGGTTTGCTTGTGATTTAAGTAAATTGATATATAATTGAAAGTGACTATTAGGTAGTTTGTGAATAAAGTTAGCATGAATGGAATGGCTTATTTTGATATTTGTGTGTCTTATGGTTAATAGTATGAAATTAGCATGAATTAGGCTTGGTTAAGGTTGGATTGAATGCCTATTTATGCCATGTTTTGTGTCATTTGGTTTGGAATAGGTGAATGCAAATTGGCTGAGGAAGATGGCTTGGTAAATAGACTATTTTTGTCCATATGGGCAGAGACACGGGCGTGTGTCTCAACTGTATGTGACACACGGTCAAGTGACACGGCTGTGTGTCGTCTCAACTGTGTGTGACACACGGTCAAGTGATACGGTTGTGTGTCCCCTAGTGTTTAATTAGAAACCAAGTCAGTATGCTTCATACAGTCCAGAACACAGGTGTGTGATTTGGCCGTGTGGCATAAGTCAGTATACCTTACAGTTTTGGCACGGCCTAGCACACGGGTGTATGTGGCCATTTCTTAGGGCACACGGGCTCGTCACACGAGCGTGTGTGCTGGTTGTATAACCCAAGTCAGAGAGTTACACGGAGTTGGACATGGCCTGAGACAAAGCCATATGATCCCATTTCGAATGTCCTTACTGCTTGTGACACGGGCATGCCTTTGACACACGGCCGGGCCACATGAGCGTGTGTCCTCTGTATTTTGTAAAATTTTCTAAGTTTTCTAAAACTTTCCTAAGTTATTGGTCTAGTCTCGAACCACTCCTAACACATGATTTAGGCCTCGTAGACTCGTTTTAGGGATGATATGAATGTTTGTGAATGATATACATTTGGAATGGAAAAATGTATAAGAAATGTATGTTTAATTGTGCAATAAGTCCAATAATACTCCGTAACCCTATTCCGATAGTGTAACACCCCTAACCTGTAGCCGTTGCCAAAATAGGGTTACGAGCCATTACTGAACAATACGCATCATTCACATACATAACACATACATTTATGCATTTAAAATCAAAATCCATTCAACATATTCACATTTTCCCTTATAAGGCCTTACGAGACCTTAAAACATGCTTAAAAGAAGTTCGGGACTAAACCGATAACATCTAAAAACTTCAGGAAAACTTATAAAATTTTCATGCATATAGGGTTCACACACCCGTGTGAACAGGCCATCTACCACACATGGCCACCAGATACACCCGTGTCACAGGCCGTGTGGAAACGGGGCATACATACTGACTTGTATCACATGGCCGAAGACACGCCCGTGTGCCATGACTGTGTGAAAACTGGAGGGTATGCTGACTTGGGTCAAACGGTCAACCACACGCCCATGTGCTAGCCCAAGGGTCACACACGGCTAGTAGGCAAGCCCGTGTGTCTAAGCCGTGTAACTCATTGACTTGTTTAACTAAGTTACAGCAGGCACACGGTCAAGACACACTCCGTGTGCTCAACCGTGTGGGGTGATATTAGGCTTGGTTTAAGCCATATTTCTCATCCTCCTCAAGCATACCTATACCACATCATTTCATACCATTTCAATACATTCAAAGGCAACCAAAGCATGCTATTTCATACACATTTCATGCCATTTATAAACCATTCATTCAACCCCTAAAATCATAACAAAAAACATAACACATCAATATGTCATAACCAATATTTTTCACCTAACTTACTTATGCATATTCTCATCACATTATCAACTAATTCATGCCACAAAACATACCATTTCATCATCTCAAAATCAATCCACATCATGCCATCTTCCAAGCAATAATACACCAATTAACATTTAGCTAGCTGAGCAATTCATAACCATAACAAGAACCATATCAAATATGCCAAAACACAAGCAACTATTATCACATATATCACTTATCAAACTCATAAATCAAACCAACTTAAATGGCTAAATACACACCAACATTACATCATTTCACAAGCCAACAAACATGGCTACTATCATAACTCAAAACTTATCATCAACTCACTAGCCTATACATGCCATATACCATATTTACTAAGCATCCAAAAATACTAACAAGTAGTCAATAGTGTGATGACGGTTCCTGATGATACCCGATGTTTGACCTAGCTTCGATAATTTATAAAACAGGGAAAGAACACACAAAGTAAGCTATAAAAGCTTAGTAAGCCATATACAAATAAAAATATCTCATGAACCAATATCATTTCCATCAAATAAGCAATTTATGAATAAGCATATATAGATACACAAACTTTTCTCAATGAATACTTATTCAAATTCACATGTAATTTCATCAAATATTTCCCTTTTCAATACTCATATGAATCTTGTACGTACCTATACTCGTATGAATCTCGTACGTACCTATGTCACTTAATTTAATCTCATATTCTTTCTCATCTTGATTTAGCCTATTGAACCATTTGGAATCGTTAAGGATACTCGGAAATCACATATAACTCATACAATGCCATATCCCAAATATGGTATTACATGTTATCTCATATAGATGCCAATAGCCCAGCTATGGTCTTACACAAAATCATATAACGATGCCAATGTCCCAGATATGGACTTACATGTAATCGCAGTACAATGCCAATGTCCCAGATATGGTTCTACATGTAATCATATCTCGATAATCCTAATGTCATGACATTTGTATCCTATACTATTCCCAAGGTTCGTACGGGAATTTTGGATATTATAACTTCATCGTTTCTTGCTCGTATTTGCTCGTTCAACATTAATAGCAATTTAATGACAAATAAAAATTTATAAATCAATTTAAAGGTAGTTATTTGTATATGAACTTTCCCTATATTTAGGACAAACAGACTGGATTGACTATTCAATAACTTTTGATTTTCCCTGATCTAAATCCAATTTCTTTCGTTCTTGATCTATATACATTCAAAATTAACTCATTTAGTCATCAAATCATTCAATTTAGTCCACAAACACATATTTGAGAATTTTTACACTTTATCCCCTAAAGTTCTACATTTTTACAATTTAGTCCCTAATTCACAAAAACGCAAAATTCATGCAATTTAATACCTTCCCAAGCTAGCCGAGTTTTCCTTGTGCATATATCAATCCACATTTTTGATTTATTCACACATTTTGACATTTTCACAATTAAATCCCTAATAGACATTTTTACTCAAAATCACTTAACAAAACTTGTGTAACTATCAACAAATATTCATTTCTTATAACACCCCTATAACCCGTATCCGTCGCCGGAATGGGTTATAAAGTGTTACCAACCCAAAATACCACATTTGTACAATCACATTGATATAAGAACATTAACTTTTATATGCATTCATAAACTTTATACAAACATTCAAAAGATGCCATACTCGCATGGCTCATATACAACTCCAAAATATCATTCGTCTATGGTCTATTCTATACATGCCATACTAGATCCAAAACATAATAGTACCAAAACGATAGATAGTGTGACGAGTTACTGAAGATCCCTGAGCAAAGTGCCTGGAGTCAACGATCTATAAAACAAAGAAACATAACAAATGGAGTAAGCTTGCATAAGCTTAGTAAGTTTTAAGCAATGCAAACAATTAAATTCAATTATAAATCAATTAATCAAATTCTCAAGTGACATTTATAGGTATATTTCCATTTGGCCGAACATATATATGCAAACATTTAACGTATATTTAGCATATTAACTTCAGTTGAATCTGAATTCATATAACATAAGTAAATCAAATATTTTCACATAACTTAACATTTTTGCCGAATGTATCAGGATCATATACATATAGTCTTAATACTTATTCACATATACCTCATATTACATACTTGGGATTCAATCCCAATCAAGCTCATATAAGTACAAGATACATACCTGACCAACTTAAGGTATTATACGATTTCAATTGTCGTTTTATCACAAAGTCTCAAAATCTTAGATTTATATCAAATCACCAGTAATTAGCCTGCTAGGTTTAAAACCCGAATTCATCACCGGCACGAAGCTTGCTAGACTTTAAGTCTGAACTCATTCACCTGCATTACGCCTACTAGGCTCGAAGCCTGATATTAACTCACCGGCATTATAGCCTACTAGGCTCGAAGCCCGATATTAATTCACCGGCATTATAGCCTGCTAGGCTCGAAGCCCGATATTATCTCACTGGCATTATAGCCTGCTAGGCTCGAAGGCCCGAATAGTACCGTACGATACTCAAATCAACAAGTTTCATATAACATAATCATCTCACTCACATTCATTTCACACTTATCATTTGATCATAAAAACATATCACAAACTTACCTCCATGTATTATTTTAGCCATTCGGCTACATAAGTACAATTGTCATAGATTTTTTTTTATATATATATCATGCTTACCATTTGATAATGTACACATATCAACTATACATCTTTCATCCAATGAGCATGTAGCATTCAACTATGCACATATATAATACAAGACATTTAATTCTTAAGATAAAGCATAACACATTCACTAATACTTATGTTTAAACACTTAAAACTTACCTTGGATTTTATCGAATAACTATGGATTGACTAATCGACTAGTTTCGCTTTCCCTTTATCCAAAATTGGCTCCTTATGCTCTTGAGCTTGAATTACAGAAATTTAACTTATTGTTAATCAACTAATCAAGCATTGTATCATGAGTATATTCGGCTTTCACACATATTAAACATAGTAATAATCATGCACATTATAACCAAAGTGCAATTAATCCTATACACAAAAAAAATATACGACACTTCATTTCCATCTACTTATATACACATATCACATAAGACCATTTCATACTTTCTATCACCTAAATAAACAACAAATTTTCCAATTAATTTCTTAAGTCCACATTCGGCATCTATATCCACATAAACACATTAGCCGATTACTATATATCATCTAATTCAAACTTTCAATAATCTCACTTTGCAAACAATCACTCATTTCATTCACCAAAATGTCATTCGGTATTTATTCAAACAGAATTATCATTTAAACATTTTTCACTTAAATCACACATACATATCATACTAGCACATAACACCATGACCGAATGTTCTCATCTTTTATTAATTCAATTAAACCATTCCTTGACCAAATATTACATACGACCATGGAATAAGCTAATTTAACAAATAAACACATACTTCCAACAATTAACAAGAATTTAGAACTTAACACCAATACCCGAATAACATTTTAAACACTTATTCAATTCATTAACTATTTGATCATTCGGCAATTATATCTCCCATTTAAGCCTTATTTTAAACTACCATGTACAATTCTTGCATTATACTCTAATAGCCGATTACCATCTTTCTATCTAACCACAACTATCCTTATTTATCAAGCTCAACTCATCTATCATCACATTTAATACCGAAAACATCAAACACCTTCAAAGACACTCAAACAACCTATAGCTGAATGCATCATTTCAAACCAATAACAAAAATTGCGTCATGGGATATAAAAGGAGCTTAGCAATTAACTCAATTTCACAAAAATTATCAAGAAATAAAATCAAACATACCTCCAATTAGATTCACCAAGATCGAATATCAAAGAGCCTTTTGTTTTACCTTGTTCTTTAGATTTCGGCAAATGAAAGAAAGAATGGATGAAAACTTTGTTTTCATCACCTATTTACTTTTATTAATTTATATATTTCCTCTTATAAAATCATTAAATATTATAATACTAATATGGAATGCATATAATATCCATTAAGTTATTATTTTACTAATACACAATACATATATTACTTATCATCTATCATCATTGCAGTCCACTAATTTAATAGTGGTCCATTTGACATGCAAGTGCTCCTTGTAATATACCATGCATTATTTGGCCCTCTAAATTCTACCTATCACATTTTTAAGTTTTATCACACAAGTCCTTTTTAACAATTCCACATCCAAATGACAAAATCAAAGCATGAAATTTTCACACATGCAATTTCAGATATAATAAACATATAATATAACATTTAATTGTTTTTGTGGTTCGGTTTTGTGGTCCTGAAACCACTTTCCAATTAGGGTCAAATTAGGGCTGTCACAACTCTCCCCCCTTAGAAATTTTCGTCCCCAAAAATCTTACCAGCGAATAAATTAGGGTATCATTTTTTCATGGAGTCTTGAAGCTCCCAAGTAGCTTCTTCAACCCCGTGTTTGACCCACAACACTTTCACTAATGAAATTGTCTTATTCCGCAATTCTTACACCTCGTGAGTCCAAATACGAACTGGTTCTTCTTCATAACTCAAATCAGACTGAATTTCTATCTCTGATGGACTAATCACATGTTAAGGGTCAGATCTATACCGTCTAAGCATTGAAAAACATGAAAAACATTATGAATCTTTTCAAGTTCAGGTGGCAAGATCAACTTGTATGCTACCGACCCAATTCATTCTGATATCTCATACGGTCTGATAAATCTCGGACTCAACTTGCCTTTATGGCCAAATCTGAGTACCGTTTTCCAAGGGGAAACTTTAAGAAACACTTTGTCTCTGACTTGATACTCTATGTCTTACCGTTTCAAGTCCGCATATGATTTCTGACGATCTGATGTTGCTTTCAGACTTTCACGGATCACTTTTACTTTCTGTTCGGCATCTTTAATTAAATCAACTCCGAAGTTCTTATTTCCACTGAGCTCGGTCCAGAATAATGGTGTATGGCATTTATGACCGTACAAAGCCTCATAAAGTGCCATCTTGATTCTCAATTGAAAACTATTGTTATATGCGAATTTAACCAACGGCAAGTATCGTTCCCACGAGGCACTAAACTCAAGGATGCAACATCTCAACATATCCTCGAGTATCTGAATAATTCGCTCGGATTGGCCATCGGTCTGGGGGTGAAAAGCGGTGCTAAAATGCAACTTAGTACCCAATGCTTCTTGCAATTTCTTCCAAAATCGTGATGTGAATCTCGGATCTCTATCTGACACAATAGAAGTAGGTACCCCGTGTAACCTTACAATCTGAGAAACATACAGTTCGGCTAACTTATCAAGTGAATAATCCGTATGTAAGGGAATAAAATGAGTCGACTTTGTCAATCTATCAACAACAACCCAGATCGCATATTTCTTACTCAGAGACAATGGCAACCCAGATACAAAATCCATCATGACTCGATCCCACTTCCACTCGGGTATCATGATCGGCTGAAGTAATCCCGAAGGCACTTGATGTTATGCTTTCACTTGTTGACATATCAAACACTTCGAAACAAAGTCAGTAATGTCTCATTTCATACCGTGCCATCAATACTGACATTTCAGATCATTATACATTTTCATACTACCCAGGTGAACCGACATTCGACTGCTATGAGCCTCGTTCAAAATCATCAAAATAAGATCTGAATTTCTCGGAACACATAATCGATTTCTGAACCTCAAACAATCATTGCTATCAATCAAAAACTCTAAATTCTGTTTTAAAACACATAGTGCTCGTTTTGCAATTAAATCATCATCACCTTTTTGAGCTTCACAGATTTGTTGCATCAATAACGGTTTTGCTTTTAACTCCACTTCTAACACATCATCAGTGGACACAGACAGGTGCACATTCATTACTCGCAAAACAAACAGTGATTTACGGCTTAAAGCATCAGCAACCACGTTAGCCTTTCCCGGATGGTAATCAGTGACAAGCTTACAATCTTTCAATAATTTTAGCCAACGTCTTTGTCTCAAATTCAAATCTCTTTGAGTCATCAAGTATTTGAGGCTTTTGTGATCAGAATACACATAGCATTTTTCCCTGAACAAGTAGTGACGCCAAATTTTCAAAGCGAAAACAAGAGCAGCTAACTCGAGATCATAAGTAGGATAGTTTTTCTCATGTGGCTTCAATTGTCTCGAAGCGTACGCTACAACTCTACCCTCTTGCATCAACACACAGCCCAAACCATTAAGAGACACATCACTTTAGATCATAAATTCTTTACTGGATTCTGGCTGAACTAACACTGGAGCTTCGGTCAAAAGAGTTTTCAATTGATCAAAACTTTTCTGGCACTTTTCTGACTACTCAAATTGATGTCTTTCTGAAGCAACTTTGTCATCGGTGTTGCTATCATCGAGAAACCTTTCACAAACCATTTGTAGTACCCGGCAAGTCCCAAAAAACTTCGAACTTTCAAAACATTTCTCGGAGGCTTCCAATTGAGTATAGTTAAAATTTTACTCGTATTAACTCGGATACCCGATGCGGATACAACATGCCCCAAAAAGCTGACTTCTCTCAACCAGAATTCACATTTACTGAACTTCGCATATAATTGCTTGTCTCGCAAAATCTGCAATACTAACTTCAAGTGTTCGGCATGCTCGATTTCGTTGCGTGAATAGATCAAAATGTCATCTATAAACACGACTACAAATCGATCCAAATACTGTCTGAAAATCCGATTCATTAGATCCATAAAAATAGCAGGGGCATTAGTGAGCCCAAACAGCATCACTAGGAACTCATAATGTCCGTACCTCATTCTGAATGCAGTTTTAGGCACGTTAGAGTCTCTAACTTGCAACTGATAATAACCCGATCTCAAGTCTATCTTCAAAAATACTGAGGCTCCTTTCAGTTGATCAAACAAATCATCGATTCATGGCAACGAATATTTATTCTTTATTGTTACCTTATTAAGCTGACGATAATCAATGCACATTCTCATGATTCCATCTTTC
This sequence comes from Gossypium arboreum, assembly GCF_025698485.1. Classification (NCBI taxonomy): domain Eukaryota; kingdom Viridiplantae; phylum Streptophyta; class Magnoliopsida; order Malvales; family Malvaceae; genus Gossypium; species Gossypium arboreum. The sequence continues at coordinate 100,278,221 of NC_069080.1, forward strand.
TTTTTCACAAACAGCACTGGTGCACCCCAGAGAGAAAAATTGGGTCAAGCAAAACCTCTATCTGTCAACTCTTGCAACTGAGATTTCAATTCTTTTAGTTTGGTTGGTGCCATATGATACAAAGCTATCGAAATAGGTGTAGTCCCTAGTACTAGTTCAATACCAAACTCTACCTCCCAAATAGGTGGAAATCCAGGTAATTCTTCAGGAAATACATCCGAAAACTCACAAACTATCGGCACTATCTCAAGTTTCTTTTCTGGTTCTTTACTATCCAGTACATACGCAAGATAAGCTTCACACCCCTTTTTCACATATTTCTGAGCTAACATCCAAGATATTACTGCCGGTAATCCATTTAAATCAGTAGACTCAACTCGGATTATCTCATCATTCAAACATCTCAAGTTAATTGTCTTTCATTTGCAATTCACTATCGCATCATGCATAGTTAACCAATCCATACCGAGAATGATATCAAACTTGCCAAACAGTAATAGCATTAGATCAGCCAGAAAGCAAGAATCTCGGATCATCAGGGGACATTTCTTGCACACTTTATCAACTAGCACATAACGGCCCAAAGGATTCGACACTCGAATTACAAACTCAGTAGATTCAACAGGTAGAGTCTTACTGGATGCTAAATTTTCACACACATACGAATGAGTAGAACCGGGGTCAATCAAAGCAATAACATTAGTATCAAAAAGAGTAAAAGTACCGGTAATAACATCTGGCGAAGAAGCATCCTCGCGCGCTCGTATAGCATAGGCTCTGGCAAGAGCACGAGCCTCAGAATGTACAGCAGTATCTTTGGTCCCTCTCTGATTTCCACTAGCATTACCCGCATGTCTAGGTGGTCTACCTCGTGTTGAAGTGTTACTAGGTCTCCCACTCGGATCAGTATTCTGTTCAGCTAATTAAGGACAATCTCGGATATAATGATCAGCTGATCCACACTTGAAACAGGAGCGGTCACGAAATCTTCAGCTTTCTGAATGCCATTTGCCACAATACTTGCACTCAGATCTGTCCTGACGATCATTGCCAACACTAGCAACAGAGGTGGCTCGTGTACTTACAGGAGGTCGATCACGGTCCCGTCTAGAAAAACCCAAAGTATTCTTAGATTGGACTGAGTCATCTCTAAATTTCTTCAATGACTGATGAAAGGATTTTCCCGAAGATATTTTACGGAACTCTCTAGCTCCATCATCAGCCTTTCTTTTCTCTTTACCGAGCTCTTCGGCTTTACAAGCTCGCTCGACAAGCATTACAAACTCTTTGATTTCCAGAATACCCACCAACAGTTTGATGTCTTCATTCAACCCGTCCTCGAAGTGTTTACACATGATAGCCTCAGACGAAACACATTACCGAGCATATCTACTAAGTCTAACAAACTTTCGCTCGTAATCGGTAACTGTCATAGAGCCCTGTTTGAGCTCGAGAAATTCCTTCTATTTTTGATCGATGAATCTTTGACTGATATATTTCTTACAGAACTCGGTTTGAAAGAATTCCCAAGTAACCCATTCTCTCAGCACAACTGAAACCAAGGTATTCCACCAATAATAGGCAGAATCACGTAACAGAGATATAGCACATTTTAAGCACTCATCAGGTGTGCACGATAATTCATCAAACACGGGAATGGTATTATCGAGCCAAAACTCAGCCTGCTAGCCCTGTGCTTTCGAATTCTATCAATCGAGGGCTTGTTCAACCTCAACGGGTCAACTACAGGAGGTACCACAGGTGCAGGGGTTGTATTAATCGAGGGTGGGAGATGTGAAACAGCCGGATTAGTTCGAACATATTAGGTAAACCAATCGTTCATCATAGCATAGAAGGCTAGTTTAGCCTCATCATTTTGATTACTAGCATTCGGTTGAGAGTTCATCGGTGTTGTCCCGAGTGCGAGAGTAGGCACTACACTCTCTACATCATCAGCTACCGCTCGATCGGGATCGAAATTCATTACTATACGAAAAACACATTTCAACTGTCAGAAATCATCACACTATCGTATTAACACTTTATGGCATGTATAGCTAGACTCATACATGTTACGTTAGTACTAGAATCGACTAAACCATAACTCTGATACCAATAAAATGTAACACCCCTATAACCCGTATCCATCGCTGGTATGGGTTATGAAGTGTTACCAACCCAAAATACCACATTTGTACAATCACATAGATATAAGAACATTAACTTTTATATGCATTCATAAACTTTATACAAACATTCAAAAGATGACATATTCGCATGGCTCATATACAACTCAATAATATCATTTGTCTATGGTCTATTCTAACATGCCATACTAGATCCAAAACATAATAGTACCAAAACGATAGATAATCTGACGAGTTGCTGACGATCCCCGAGCAAGTGGCTGGAGCCAACGATCTATAAAACAAAGAAACATAACAATCGGAGTAAGCTTCCATAAGCTTAATAAGTTTTAAGCAATGCAAACAATTAAATTCAATTATAAATTAATTAATCAAATTCTCAAGTGACATTTCTTAGGTATATTGCCATTTGGCTGAACATATATATACAAACATTTAACGTATTTTAGCATATTAACTTCACTTGAATCTGAATTCATATCACATAAGTAAATCAAATATTTTCACATAATTCACATTTTGGCCGATTGTATCAGGATCATATACATATAGTCTTAATACTTATTCACACATACCTCATATTACATACTTGGGATTCAATCCCAATCAAGCTCATATGAGTACAAGATATAGACTTGGCCAACCTAAGGTATTATACGATTTCAATTGTCGTTTTATCATGAATTCTCAAAATCTTAGATTTATATCAAATCACCGGCAATTAGCCTGCTAGGTTTAAAACCCGAATTCATCACCGGCACGAAGCTTGTTAGACTTTAAGTCAGAACTAATTCACCGACATTACGCCTGTTAGGCTCGAAGCCTGATATTAACTGACCGGCATTATAGCCTACTAGGCTCGAAGCCCGATATTAACTCACCGGCATTATAGCCTACTAGGCCTGAAGCCCAATATTATCTTACTGGCATTATAGGCTGCTAGGCTCGAAGGTCCGAGTAGTACCATACGATAATCAAATCAACAAGTTTCATATAACATAATCATCTCACTCACATTCATTTCACAGTTATCATTTGATCATAAAAACATATCACAAACTTACCTCCATGTATTATTTTAGCCATTCGGCCACATAAGTACAATTGTCATAGATTTTTTTTTTATATATATATCATGCTTACCATTTGATAATGCACACATATCAACTATACATCTTTCATCCCATGTGCATGTAGCATTCGACAATGCACATATATAATACAAGACATTTAATTATTAAGATAAAGCATAACACATTCACTAATACTTATGTTTAAACACTTAAAACTTACCTTGGATTTAATCGAATAACTATGGATTGACTAATCGACTAGTTTCGCTTTCCCTTTATACAAAATTGGCTCCTTATGCTTTTGAGCTTGAATTACATAAATTTAACTTATTATTAATCAACTCATCAAGCATTGTATCATGAGTATATTCGGCTTTCACACATATTAAACATAGTAATAATCATGCACATTATAATCAAAGTGCAATTAATCCCATACACAAAAAAATATATATGACACTTCATTTCCATCTACTTATATACATGTATCACATTAAACCATTTCATACTTTCTATCACCTAAATAAACAACAAATTTTCCAATTAATTTCTTAAGTCCACATTCGGCATCTATATCCACATAAACACATTAGCCGATTACTATAAATCATCTAATTCAAACTTTCAATAATCTCACTTTGCAAACAATCACTCATTTCATTCACCAAAATGCCATTCGGTAATTATTCAAACAGAATTATCATTTAAACATTTTTCACTTAAATCACACATACATATCATACTAGCACATAACACCATGACCGAATGCTCTCATCTTTTATTTATTCAATTAAACCATTCCTTACCAAATATTGGATTCGACCATGGAATAAGCTAATTTAACAAATAAACATATACTTCCAACAATTAACAAGAATTTTACAACTTAACACCAATACCTGAATAACATTTTAAACACTTATTCAATTCATTAACTATTTGATCATTTGTCAATTATATCTCCCATTCAAGCCTTATTTTAAAATATCATGTACAATTCTTGCATTATACTCTAATAGCCGATTACCATCTACCTATCTAACCACAACTATCCTTATTCATCAAGCTCAACTCATCTATCATCACATTTAATACCAAAAACATCAAACACCTTCAAAGACACTCAAACAACCTATAGCCAAATGCATCACTTCAAACTAATAACAAAAATTGAGTCATGGGATATGAAAAGAGCTTAGCAATTAACTCAATTTCACATAAATTATCAAACATACCTCCAATTAGATTCACCAAGGCCGAATATCAAAGAGCCTTTTGTTTTACCTTGTTCTTTAGATTTCGGCAAATGAAGGAAAGAATGGATGAAAACTTTGTTTTCATCACCTATATACTTTTATTAATTTATATATTTCCTCTTATAAAATCATTAAATATTATAATACTAATATGGAATGCATATAATACTATTTGACATGCAAGTCCTCCTTGTAATATACCATGCATTATTCGGCCCTCTAAATTCTACCTATTACATTTTTAAGTTTTATCACACAAGTCCTTTTTAACAATTCCACATCCAAATGACAAAATCAAAGCATGAAATTTTCACACATGCAATTTCACATATAATAGACATATAATATAACATTTAATTATTTTTGTGACTAGATTTTGTGGTCCCGAAACCACTTTTCGATTAGGGTCAAATTAGCGTTGTCACATTTCTCATCATCAACTATCACAAAACTAATGGATTCATCAATGGAATTTTACAAAATCACCAACAAACTCAAAAATTAGGGCACGAGCTAGCTAGTACTCAAAGCAACGATCATAAAAATATAGAAATCATCAAAAAACTGAGTCAAAATGGACTTACAATTGAAGCATGCACTAGCTGAACCTTCAAACTCAACAATGGCTTTTTTTTTTCTTAATTTTTGGCTAAAAAGATGATAATAAAGCTTAAATTTGATTTTGTTTTATTAAATTATAACTTATTAACCAAAATACCATATTAACCCTTAATGAAACCATTATAAAATCACCTAATATATGCCCATTCATGTCCATTCCCACTAATAATGGTCTAATATCATCATAAGGACCTTTCATTTAATATATCATAGCAATTAAACACATTTAACATATAGAATGCCATTTTAGCAATTTACGTTATTTAGTCCTTTTCTCAAATTAAGCATTCAAATACAAAAATTATTTCACGAAACTTTCACACATATGTATTCACATGCTATAAACAAATAAAAATATTAAAATAATTTTTTGACATCGGATTTATGGTCCCTAAACCATTGTTCCCATTTAGCTAAAATTAGGCTCTTACAACTCTCCCCCTTAGGGATTTTCGTCCTCGAAAATCTTACCAGTGAATAGGTTTGGATATTGCTTTCTCATAACATCTTCGGGTTCCCACGTAGCTTCTTCAACCCCGTGTCGATGCCATAATACCTTCAGTAATGCTATTCTTTTATTTCTCAACTCTTTGATCTCACTAGCCAAAATTCGGATCGGTTCTTCACTATACGATAAATTTGATTGAATTTCAACCTTAGTCGGGGAAATGCATGTGAAAGATCGGATCAGTATCGTCGAAGCATCGACACATGAAATGCATTATGTATTTTCTCTAAATCATACGATAAAGATAGTCAATAAGCAACTGATCCAATTCGCTTGATAATCTCATATGGTCTGACAAACCTTTGGCTTAATTTTCCTTTCCGACCAAATCGTAATATCTTTTTCCACGACGACACTTTTAGAAACACTTTATCCCTGATTTTGAAACTCAATATCTTTCCATTTCAAGTCTGCGCAAGTTTTTTATTGATCCAATGCTACTTTCAAACTATCGTGGATTACTTTCACTTTTTCTTCTATTTCTCTGATCAGATCAACTCCGTTAATTTTATTAACGCTTAACTCAGTCTAGTACAAGGGTGGTCTACATTTACGACCGTATAGAGCTTCATATGTTGCCATCTTTATACTTGATTGAAAGCTATTGTTATAAGAAAATTCAATCAGTGGTAAATATTTCTCCCACCTACTTTCAAACTCAAGAATGCAATATCGTAACATATCCTCGAGTATCTATATAACTCGCTTGGATTGACCATCCATCTGCGAGTGAAAAGCGGTACTAAAATGTAGCTTTGTACCTAATGCCTCTTGTAGTTTCTTCCAAAATCATAAAGTGAATCACGGATCTCTATCTGAAACAATAGATAGTGTCACTCTGTATAATCAAATAATTTCTGAGTTATACAACTCAGCCAATTTATCAATCGAGAAATCCGTACGTACCGGAATGTAATAAGTTGATTTCATCAATCTGTCAACAACAACCCAGATTGCATCTTTCTTTCTCGAAGTTAAGGGCAAACCCAAAACAAAATCCATAGTTACTCTATTCCATTTCCACTCATAAATCATAATAGGTTGTAATAAACCTAATGGTACTTGATGTTCAGCTTTGACTTGCTGACAAATCAAACATTTTGAAAAAAATTCTGAGATATCCCATTTCATGCCATGCCACCAATAAAACTATTTCAAATCATTATATATTTTTGTGCTTCGTTCAAAGTCATCTGAATCAACTCTGAATTTCTCGGAGCACACATTCGATCTTTGAATCTCAGAAAATCATCGGAATCAACTTGAAACTCTGGATCAGAAATTGACTCACACTGAACCCGTTTTGCTTGTAGTTCATTATCAAACTTTTTAGCCTCACAAATTTGCTGTATAAATAATGGTCTTGCTTTCAACTAGGCTACTAACAAACCATCGTCAGGCAAAGCACTTAAAGTAAATAAGGACTTTCGACTTAAAGCATCAGCAACTACGTTTGCTTTTCCCTGATGATAGTCAATTATGAAGTCACAATCTTTTAGTAATTCTAACCATCTCCTTTGTCGCAAATTCAAATCTCTTTGAGTCATTAGATATTTCAAGCTTTTGTGATCAGAAAAAATATGGCATTTCTCACCATATAAGTAATGATGCCAAATTTTCAATGCAAACACTATTGCGGCCAATTCAAGATCGTGTGTCGGATAATTATTTTCGTGCGGCTTCAACTATCTCGAGGCATAAGCTATAACTTTGCCTTCTTGCATCAAAACACAACCTAGGCCATTTAACGATGCATCACTAGAAATTATGAATTCTTTACCCGACTCAGGCTGAACTAACACTAGAGCTTCAGTTAATAAAGCTTTTAACTGCTCAAAACTTTTCTGACATTTATCTGACCATTAGAACTTGAGATCTTTTTGAAGCAATCGTGTCATCGGAGTCACAGTCATCGAGAAACCGTTCACAAACCATCTATAATATCCCACTAGTCCAAGAAAACTGTGGACCTCATAGACATTTCTCGGATGCTTCTAATCTATAATCGTAAATATCTTACTCGGGTCAACTTAGATACCCGCGGTTGAAACTATATGTCCCAGAAAACTAACCTCCTGTAGCCAAATATCACATTTGCTAAATTTTGCATACAATTGCTTATCTTTCAAAGTTTTTAGTACAACTCTCAAATGTTTTTCATGTTCAGATTCACCACAAGAGTAAATCAAAATGTCATCAATGAATACAACGACAAATAGATCTAGGTACAGCCTGAAAATCAGGTTCATTAAGTCCATAAAGACAATAGGTGCATTTATTAATCCGAAGGGCATAATAAGAAATTTGTACTGTCTGTACCTTGTTCTAAATGCAGTCTTTGGCACATTAGAATCTTTAATTCTCAACTAGTAATAACCCGATCTCAAACTAATTTTTGAAAACACTGTTGCCCATTTTAATTGATCAAACAAATCATCAATCAGCAGTAGAGGGTATTTGTTCTTTATAGTCACCTTATTCAGCTGTCTGTAGTCAATACACATTCTCATCGTGCCATCTTTTTTTTTCACAAACAATATTGTGCACCCGGTGCCATTCTGCACGGAGCTATCGATATCAGCGTTGTACCCGGAACTAATTCAATACCAACTCGAGTTCTCTGATAGGTGGTAAACCTGGTAACTCTTTAGGAAATACATCTAAATACTCGCACACAACTGGTACTGACTCAATCTTTGTTTTTGTCACTTTTGTATCAAGAACATAAGCAAGATAAGCTTAACACCCTTTTCTCACAAATCTCTAAGCTAACATAGACGAGATCACAATCGGCAAATTATTTAGGTCATCAAATTCAATTCTAATAGTCTCATTATTCTGATATTTCAATTCTATTGTCTTTCATCTACAATTCATTATAGCACTATGCATCGTTAACCAATCCATACCCAAGATCACATCAAACTCATCGAATGGCAACAACATCAGATTAACAGGAAAACAGAAATCTCGATGCATTAATAGACAATTCTTGCAGACTTTGTCAACCAAAACACATTTGCTGGATACTCTAACCACAAATTCAGTAAACTCTACAAGAAAAGTCTTACTGGATACTAAATTCACACATACATATGAATGGGTTAATCTAGGATCTATCGATGCAATCAAAATAGTATCATAGAGAGTAAAAGTACCGGTGATAACATCTAGAGACGACGCTTCTTCACGAGCGCGAATAGCGTAGGCTCATGTAGGTGCTCTAGCCTCTGACCTCATAGCAAAATCTTTAATTGCTCTCTAGCTACCACTCACATTTCCTATGTTTCTAGGTGGTCTCCCTCTAACTATAGTATTACTCGGCCTCATACTCTGAGCATTATCTTTTTTAGCTAATTCTGGGCAATCTATGATAAAATGATCTAGCGATCCACATAAAACAAGCCTGAACATTCAATCTACAATCACCAAAATGCCGTTTTCCACACTGTCTACATTCAGATCAATTTGGTTTCACATTCCCGATACTAGCTATCGAGATAGCTGGAACTTTAAAGCTCGAATGTTGTCTTTCATGATCTCTGTTTGAATGTCCCACTGATGCATTAGAAGGATTAAATGAGTCTTGAAATTTCTTAGATGAAGATTGATACGGCTTACTCATTGATCCTTTTCTCAAGTCTCTAACTTCTGAATCTGCCTTTCTCTTTTCTTTACTAAGATCCTCAGCTTTACAAGCCCTTTCAACTAAAAAGAAAAATTCTTTTAATTCAAGAATCCCGACTAATAATTTTATATCCTTGTTTAGTCCATCAACGAACTATTTACACATGATCTCCTTAGTAGATACATATTCTCGAGCATACTTGCTTAAACGTACGAATTCTCTTTTGTACTCAGTGACAGTTATCCGGCCTTATTTCAATTCTAGAAACTCTTTATGCTTTTGATCGAGAAATTGCTAAATTATGTACTTCCACCAATGGTACGCATTATCTCTCAGCAAAGATACAACACATTTAATACATTCATCAGGAGTATAAGATAATTCATTGAATACTCGTCTCATGTTCCCGAGCCAAAACTCAACTCTCTCAGCATCATCATCAACAGTAGCCCGAACTCCTCAGCCCCATGCTATCGAATCTTATCTATTAGCAGCTTGTTAAATCGTATCGGATCTATAGCTTGAGGAATAATAGGGATTTTTTGAGGAATAGGTGGGGGTGGAGGTTGTTGAGCAGCTCGATTCGTTCGAAAGAACTCTGTAAACCACTTATTCATCATATAGAAAAAAAGGCTTATTTAGCCTCTCCCTCATGACTACATGAAATCGGCCTAAAATCAGCCAGTGCTGCCCCTTGAGCGGGAGCAGGCGCATTACTTTCCACATCATCAGCTAAAGCTCGTCCATGATCCATCTACTATATGAAAACACACTTTAAGCTGTCAAGAATCATCACACTATCGCAGTTTATATATATGGCATGTATAGCTTGACTCTAACATGCTACGTTAGTTCTAGAATCAACTAAATCGTAGCTTTGATACCAATTAAAAGTAACAACCCTAACCTATATCCATTGCCAGAATAGGGTTACGAGGCATTACTAAACAATACAGATCTGTAACACCCCAAACCCGGCCTAGACGTTATGACCGGATCTGATGCGCCACATCGAAGCGTTCAAAACATTTCGTATTACTTAGTTGGAAAACTTAGTTGGTGTTGTAAAGACACTTTTAAAAGTAGGTTAAAGTGAATGGAAGTCAGGCACCGGTAGGAAACCAGAAGAAGAGGAGGTGAGTCCGTCGGACTACTTAAGTACCAAGCTCCCTTCGGATCCAATCCTAGACATGCACACCGCCATTGCCACACTCTAACGTCTCGTATAATTTTGAGAAAACCGTTTGGTTATGTCCATCTTAAGAAAATGTTTAAGGTTGAAAACGTTTGCTTAGCGGAAGTCTTACTTATATTCGTGTTATTTTGAAATCACTTAATGTTTCTGAAAACGCATCCTAGAGCTAATCTTTTTCATTAGTTATCATAGATCAGTTTTATCATAATAGAATTAAATAATAAAGAAACAACCCAAACCATAAAAATAATTAGCGGCCTTATTACAAAAAACCCAAAACCATAAACGAAAAATATGGAAAATCTAGTTCACTAGAAGAAAACGAATTTGCAGAAAACGTGTGGCCACTCCGAATCCCGCCCAGCTCCAAGTCCACCAACTAGGGCTCACCGCAAGGATGGAAGAAAAAAAAAAGGGGTGAGTTTGGGAAAACTCAAGTATACAGAAACCCATCCAAAGCCCAAATCACTCGAGCCCATTGGGCTTAAGCCCTATTCAGATAATAACGATACAGTGGACCAAGCCCTTTCGTAATACAAGAGCAAGCCTTAGCCCCTTTTTACATAACAAAGTGGCCCATAGGCCCGCTCAAGAACATAAGTAACAATAGTAGTAATGAATGCAAGCCCAACTGGGAGACTACTCAACCCACCAACCGCTACACTACTGCATCCAAATTTACACTCCATGTGGGAATATCTCAACCCACCCAAATTTCTATACTCCACAGCTTGCGACACGCCTCTCATATCGATAAGTTGAGGCAAAGCCTCCAAAGACGTGGATGAACCACTTTCAATACTTCCTCCATCAATACCCCAATCCCATGCAATGATATTAATAAAGCATATCATGTACAATACAAGATTAATCAATCATGCGCTTTACCCAATTTAAACCCTAGAGGTATTTCGGTAATTATGCTCTTTAGGGGTAATTTCATACTTACGCAACTACACAAGCTATTTCAGTAATTTTTAGCCGTTTTATGCAGTTTGGTTCCACCATCTAACTCACATGCTACTTTGCCCATCTCTTACCCATATTGGTTCGTAAGCCCATTAGGCCCAGTTTTGGCCCATCGAGGCCCTCTTTTTTCGAAGTACGTTAAGACGTCACACAAACTTACTTACCACCTTGCGGTGCTAGATCTAACAATTACTCCACGTCTTGAGAGCATTCGCATACTCACAAGCCCATGAAATGCCGGAATTTCGGCATTTCGGCTTTTGCCGAATTGAACTAAGAAAGGGTGTTCGGTACACACCTGATTCGCGACGACTGCTACTGAGATCTCTTCCGATGTCCTACAATTGATTAGCATAGTTCTTATTTACAAACCATAATCACTAAACCCACAACCTACTTATCCATGATCGAACCATGTCCCTAAAAGCCTTTGAAACCTTACCTTTTTGCCAAAATCGATAGCTAGCTCCGAATCCGATTGCTCCAACAACCCACGCCTTCAATCCAACACTTAAGAAGACACTAATCATTGACAGAAAACATCAGTTAAAAACCCTTAGAGCCACATGCCCAAATCGACAGACTCCCTAGATTTTAGGGACTTTGGCTTTTCCTAACTTTGTAAAATAGGACCAGATCTGAGATGATAAACACTTACCCCTTACACCTTTTTAATCTCCACGCAATCTGGTGCAAATTTATCTTTCAAACGACGGTAGAACTCGACTCCCGGAGTTTTGAAGTTTCGGCTATAAGCCCCCAAATCTATGGTTTTTCGGCTTTTGGGTGATGAAGGAGATGACAATATGAAACTATAACCTGGATGTAGAATTGCCGATGTGTCTCTAAAGTTTAGAAAGAATAATCGTTGATTAATGGAAACACAATGTTAAAGGGTTTGGATTTGAAGAAATCGGCACTGTAATGTGTGTTCAAGATTTCGCTTTTATGGATTCGCAAAAGTATCGATAAACAGAGAATTGATGAATGGTTTTGAAGAAGAAAAATAGAAAAGAAGAATAGGGAAGTGGTAGTTTTACTAGAGAGGAAAAGAGAGAAAAGAAAAACCTTGTGATGTCTCGAAGCAGAAAAGAACGGCACCACTCAATACCCTAGGTGCCGAAATACTAACCTCATAACCCTCTGCCGATTTTTCCCTCTTCAATTCCCAAAATTCGGCCAACTCCTAGCCTCTCTCCTAATCCCTTAAATCCCTCTCCTTATCACTCCTTAATCCAAGTGTTTAGACCGATTCAAACTCTCCTCTAGCGTAATCCACCGACTCCAACACTTACCCTCCAAAGACTTAAAAATAAATGCATCTATTTGTCAACACTGGGAATCGATCCCATGCCTTCCCCAATGCTCCACACGCCACCTTTTTAGGAGCCTAGTGGCGTCACCCTTACCACTTTACTAAGGCTCTTTTTGTGATGCAATTGCCCATATCTCTATACAAGGGCCATCTAGCCAGAACCCCTAACTCCTAAGTCTAAAAATTCAAAAATTCAACCGGGTTTTGGCCAACACATGGGCCTTCTATAAGCCCATTTACCTACTCAAAATATTAATTTCACATCCAAATACAAAATTTTAAAATCTTTACAAAATATTGAAAACCGCGAATAAATCCGAAAATCATGATGTTACAACTCTACCCTCCTTAAAGAAATTTCGACCTCGAAATTTTACCTTATTAGAACAGTTGAGGGTACTGTTGACGCATAGCCTCCTCAGTCTCCCAAGTAGCTTCTTCTTTGCCATGGTTCCTCCAAAGTACTTTCACTAGTGGAACTGATTTCCTTCTCAACACCTTGACGTCACGATCAAGTATTTGCACGTGTTCCTCTTCTAAGTTAAATCGATCAGATTTTGATTTCTGCGACTGGTATGATATGAGTTGGGTCAGATCGATACCTCCTCAGCATGGATACATGAAAAATGTCATGGATATGTTGCAGTTCTAGTGGTAACTCTAGCTGATAAGCCACTAGTCCAACCCGCTTAACAATTCGGTAAGGCCCAATAAACCGTGGGCTCAACTTACCCTTCTTACCAAATCTCAAAATTTTCTTCCAAGGGGAAACCTTCAAGAAAACCATATCCCCAACAGCGAACTCAATCTCCTTGCACTTCAGATTCGCATACGACTTCTGTCTATTGGATGCCTCTTTTAACCGATCCCTTATCAGCCTAACCTTGCTTTCGATTATCCGCCACCAATTCCGGTCCAAGTACTCGCTGCTCACCTAACTCGTCCAACACGTCGGCACGACATCTTCGCCATAAAGTGCTTCATATGGTGCCATCTCAATACTTGCTTGATAGTCATTATTGTAGGCAAACTCCGCCAATGGCGTGTAGTCCTCCCAACATCCACGAAAATCAATGATACAACCTCTCAACATATCCTCCGAACTCGAATAACCCTTTTCTCGATCGTCCATCTGTGCGTGGGTGAAAAGCGGTGCTAAAATCCAATCGTGTACCCAACGCTTCTCGCAACTTCGCCAAAACCGAGACGTAAACCTAGGGTCTCGATTAGAAATTATCGACATCGGCACCCCATGCAACAGCACTACCTCCGCCACATATAGCTTGGCCAACTTTTGCAAAGGATTAGTCGGTGCGAACAGTATGAAATGAGAAGATTTTGTTAACCTATCCACAACCACCCACACCGAATCTTTCTTGGTGGGTATCAAAGGTAACCCACTCACAAAGTCCATTGTTACTCTTTCCCACTTCCATAGCGGAATTTTCACAGTTGCAGAATCCCAAGGCGCTTGGTGCTCACCTTAACTCTTCGGGCACGCCGACATTTCCCAACAAATTCAGTCACCTCTCGCTTTAATCCGGGCCACCAGTACACCTCTCGCAAGTCTCGATATAACTTATTCCCCCCAGGATGCATGGTACAGAGTCCACCATGAGCCTCTTTTAGAATTAACTGCCTCAATTCAGGGTGCTTTGGGATACAAACCCTTCCACGAAAGCACAGAACTCCTTCAGTGTTCAACCCAAAATCCTCGTGCTCACCATTCTTAACGTGCTGGAACCGAAGAGCTAATGAATCGTCCTTCAACTGTTTTTCCTTAATCTGATCAGTCCAAGTAGGCCTTACTTGCAGTTCTGCCAACAAGCTTCCATCGTCGTACAGACTTAATCGTGCGAATAAGGCTCTCAAGTCAGTAACAACCCTTCGACTCAATGCATCCGCCACCACATTAGCTTTTCCTGGGTGGTACTCTATCGAACAGTCGTAATCCTTAAGCAACTCCACCCATCTACGTTGCCTAAGGTTCAACTCCTTCTGAGTCAACAGATACTTTAGGCTTTTATGATCTGTGTATATGATGCACTTTTCCCCATATAAGTAGTGTCTCCAAATTTTTAACGCAAAAATCACCGCTGCTAGTTCCAAATCATGCGTAGGGTAATTCACCTCATGAGCCTTAAGCTGTCGCGATGCATAAGCGACCACCTTGCCCTCTTGCATCAAGACGCAACCTAACCCCACATGCGATGCATCACAGAACAAGAAAGTCCTTCCTGCACACCGGTTGAATCAACACCGGCGCTTGGTCAATACCTTTTCAACCGATCAAAAGCTTTTTGTCAGTATCTCGGTCCGCATAAATGGTACTCCTTTCCTTATGAGTTTTGTCAAGGGTGCCGCCATCACCGAGAAACCCTCCACAAACCTTCTGTAGCAACCTGCTAACCCTAGAAAACTCCGAATTTCCGATACTGACTTAGGTGGCTTCCATTCCAGAATCACTTCAATTTTACGAGGATCTACCTTAATCCCCTCGGCAAAGACCACATGCCCTAGGAAGGTTACCTCCTTCAACCAGAATTCACACTTGCTAAATTTCGCATAGAGCTCCTTTTCCCTTAACACTTGCAGCACAATACGGAGATGCTCATCATGCTTCGCCTTCGTTTCAGAGTATACCAGGATATCGTCGATAAAGACGACTACGAACCGATCCAAGTAAGGTTGGAATACTCGATTCATCAGATCCATAAAAGCTGCAGGTGCGTTCATTAGCCCAAACGGCATGACCACAAACTCATAATGTCCATATCGAGTTCGAAATGTTATTTTATGAATATCCCCTTCTTTTACCCTTAGCTGATGGTATCTAGAACGAAGATCGATTTTGGAGAATACCGAAGCTCCCCTCAGTTGATCGAACAGATCGTCAATCCTTGGTAGTGGATACTTATTCTTAATCGTCAGTTTGCTCAACTGGCGATAATCGATGCACATGCGCATCGTTCCGTCCTTTTGCTTCACAAACAGGACTGGTGCTCCCCAAGGAGACACACTAGGCCTAATGAAGCCTCTATCTAACAACTCTTGAATTTAAGCCTTCAGTTCCACTAACTCCTTCGGTGCCATCCTATAGCGTGTAATAGATACTGGAGCTGTTCCAAGCAACAAATCGATTCCAAACTCGACTTCCCGATTCGGAGGTAATCCAGGAAGCTCTTCTGGAAAAACATCCCGAAATTCCCTAATAGTTCTGATGGTCTCCATAGTTAGATCCTCAGTTTCAGCTTGGCTTACCAAAGCAAGATATGCCTCGCACCCCTTGCGCATCAGTTTCTCGGCCCTCAACGCCGATACTACATTGGATAAGTAATCCCTCCGTTCTCCAATAATCATTACCTCTTCATCATTGACAGTCCTTAACACCATTCTCTTAGCTGCACAATCCAAAGTTGCCTTATGCTTGGTCAACCAATCCATCCCTAGTATCAAATCGAATTCTTCAAGCGGTAACTCCATCAAATCCCCACAGAACACCTCGCCTTAAATCTCCAAAGGCACCTCCTTGAAGAGTTTCTCTACCTTAACCGAATGACCTAAAGGACTTATCACGACACCCCACATACGGTCTCCTCAAGTGCACACCCAAAGCCCCGAAATGTTATATGCCACATATGAATGGGTTGATCCCACATCAATCGAGCAATATAAGGTACACCATATATAAAAACGCATCAGCTTATGACATCAAAAGGCCACCCTCCTCGCGACGACGAGCAGCATACACCAAAGCTGGCTGACGAGCATCCGTTACCAATACCCCTGCCGGGTGCCCCACGTCCACGGCCATTACCACCGCGACCTTGTCCACGACCTCTTGGTAGCGGCAGTCCATCCTCACAAAGTTGAGCTTGTCAAGACCCCTTGTTCGCCACCTGAGCTTGAGTGACCCTCCTAGGACAATCCTTAATCCTATGCTCCTTAGACCCACAACGAAGACAAGCCCTTAACGCTTCCAAAGACTCTCCTTGATGCATTCGCCGCAACCCCACAAGCTTGCGGTCTACTCGTGTTCACCGAATCGCCGAACCGGTTCCTCCATCCTAGCTCTCTTAATATTTCGATTTGCAACACCCGCTAGTCCAGCATCCCTCCTGAATCGATTCCGATCCCTATCACGATTCTTCCGTTTGGTTTGTTTCACCTCCTCGGCTATCTTAGCCTTCTCTACCAGTGTAGCGAAATCTCGCTCTCTCTATGGAGCTATGAGCACCCTTAACTCATCTCTGAGGCCATCCTCAAAACGAACGCTGCGCTCGTATTCGGTGGAAACGATACCATTAGCATACCGGCTCAATCATAGAAACTCCGCCTCATATTCAGCAATGGTCTTATTTCCCTGAGTCAGATTCAAGAACTCCTTTCTGTGGGCATCCACATAGCTAGCTCCAACATATTTTGCCTTAAAGGTCTGTTTGAACAGCTCCCATGTTACCCTCTCAGCTGGGGTACCCTCTCTCACAGTAAGCCACCATTGATACGCTTCATCCAGCAGCAACGACACTGCCCCTTTCAACTTCTGTTCTACTGAGCAGTCTAGGTCATCCATGATCTGCTCTGTGGCTTCCAACCAGTACTCAGCCACATTTGGGGCCACTCCAGATACGCCTCTAAAATCTCAACCGTTGGCGAAGTCGTTCGAAATGGACCCCCTATTCATTGGCCCGATGTTAGCTCCGGCCACCCTTTCCAAAACCCTCAACATGGCCTGAGACAGAGCGTCATCCCCTGCGGCTCGGTCATACGGCCCATTTTCATTAACCGGTGGTGGACGTACCTCGCCAGCTGGCATGTGTTTAGATGACGTAGATCCAGCTTGAGTGCTACCTCGGCCTCGACCACGGCCTCTTCCCCGAGTAAGCCTTGTACTCATAACGATTTATCTGATTACGAATTTTATGACATTAGTTTACTGGTTTCACTGTTTATTACAGAATGTCTTATGAACAAATAGAGTTTCAGAGTTATTTTCGCGCAATCACAATTTAGCTACGGTCCCAGTTTTGTAGCCCTAATACTACATTATCAATAGCACTATCTCTAAGGCTCAGTATTATCTACAGTGTTATTTCCAGTCCAGTTCCATATAAATATTTAAAGCAGAAAAAGAACACTTACAGACTTGGTGCCGGGGATTCAGTGTACCACTTCCTTACCAGTCCATAAAAAAAAACCCATGTTTTTGTTTACCGAAAATAAAAAGATTTCATTTGAAAACACTTTTATTTTAAAACTATTGATTTAACCTCGTTCAATAGAAAAACTTTGAACATCTTTGAAAAACTTATAGAAAAAAACTTTTTTTTTGAAAAGATTTTCGGACCCGATCCACAGCCGAGTTGTTGCAACCTAGACTCTGATACCACTAAATGTAACACCCCAAACCCGGGCTAGACGTTAGGACCGGATCTGATGCGCCACATCGAAGCGTTCAGAACATTCCGTATTACTTAGTTGGAAAACTTAGTTGGTGTTGTAAACGACACTTTTAAAAGTAGGTTAAAGTGAATGGAAGCTGTGCACCAGGTAGGAAATCAGTAAGAAGAGGAGGTGAGTCCGTCGGACGGCTTAAGTACCAAGCTCCCTTCGGATCCAATCCTAGACATGCACACCGCCATTGCCACACTCTAACGTCTCGTATAATTTTGAGAAAACCGTTTGGTTATGTCCATCTTAAGAAAATGATTAAGGTTGAAAACGTTTGCTTAGCGGAAGTCTTACTTATATTCGTGTTATTTTGAAATCACTTAATGTTTTTGAAAACGCGTCCTAGAGCTAATCTATTTCGTTAGTTATCATAGATCAGTTTTATCATGATAGAATTAAATAATAAAGAAACAACCCAAACCATAAAAATAATTAGCGGCCTTATTATAAAAAACCCAAAACCATAAACGAAAAATATGGAAAATCTAGTTCACTAGAAGAAAATGAATTTACAGAAAACGTGTGGCCACTCCGAATCCCGCCCAGCTCCAAGTCCACCAACTAGGGCTCACCTGCAAGGATGGAAGAAAAAAAAAAACAGGGGTGAGTTTGGGAAAACTCAGTGTATACAGAAACCCATCCAAAGCCCAAATCAGCTCGAGCCCATTGGGCTTAAGCCCTATTCAGATAACGGTACACAGTGGACCGAAGCCCTTTTCAGAATCATGAGCAAGGCCTTAGCCCTTTTTACATAACAATGTGGCCTATAGGCCCGCTTCAAGAACATAAGTAACAATAGTAGTAATGAATGCAAGCCCAACTGGGGAGACTACTCAACCCACCAACGCTACAATCGCCGCCGTACAACCCTACACTCCATGTGGGGAATATTTCAACCCACCCACCCTACACTCCACAGCTTAAAAGAACGCACTCAAATATCGATAAGTTGAGGCAAAGCCTCCAAGACGTGGATGAACCACTTTCAATACTTCCTCCATCAATACCCTAATCCCATGCAATGAGATATTAATAAAGCATATCATGTACAATACAAGATTAATCAATCATGCAGTTTAGCCAATTTAAACCCTAGGGGTATTTCGGTAATTATGCTCTTTAGGGGTAATTTCGTACTTACGCAACTACACAAGCTATTTCAGTAATTTTTAGCCGTTTTATGCAATTTGGTTCCTCCATCTAACTAACATGCTACTTTGCCCATCTCTTACCCATATTGGTCCGTAAGCCCATTGGGCCTAGTTTTGGCCCATCGAGGCCCTCTTTTTTCGAAGTACGTTAAGACGTCACACAAACTTACTTACCACATTACGGTGCTAGATCTAACAATTACTCCACGTCTTGAGAGCATTCGCATACTCACAAGCCCATGAAATGCCTAATTTCGCATTTCGCTTTTTAATTGAACTAAGAAAGGGTGTTCGGTACACACTTGATTCGCGACGACTACTACTGAGATCTCTTCCGATGTCCTACAGTTGATTAGCATAGTTCTTATTTACAAACCATAATCACTAAACCCACAACCTACTTATCCATGATCGAACCATGTCCCTAAAAGCCTTTGAAACCTTACCTTTTTGCCAAAATCGATAGCTAGCTCGAATCCGATTGCTCCAACAACCCACGCCTTCAATCCAACACTTAAGAAGACACTAATCATTGATGTAAAACGTCGCTTAAAACCCTTAGAGCCACATGCCCAAATCGACACCTCCCTAGATTTTAGGGACTTGACTTTTCCTAACTTTGTAAAATAGGACCAGATCTGAGATGATAAACACTTACCCCTTACACCTTTTTAATCTCCATGCAATGCAGTGCGATTTATCTTTCAAACGACGGTAGAACTCGACTCCTAATTTTGAAGTTTCGCTATAAGCCCCCAAATCTATGGTTTTTCGCTTTTGGGTGATGAAGGAGATGACAATATGAAACTATAACTGGATGTAGAATTGCCGATGTGTCTCTAGAGTTTAGAAAGAATAATCCTTGATTAATGGAAACACAATGTTAAAGGGTTTGGCTTTGAAGAAATCGGTACCTGTAATGTGTGTTCAAGATTTCGGCTTTTATGGATTTGGCAAAAGTATCGATAAACAATGAGAATTGATGAATGGTTTTGAAGAAGAAAATAGAAAAAGAAGAATAGGGAAAGTGGTAGTTTGGCTAGAGAGGAAGAAGAGAGAAAAGAAAAACCTTGTGATGTCTCGAAGAGAAAAGAACGGCACCACTCAATACCCTAGGTGCCAAATACTAACCTCATAACCTCTCACGATTTTTCCTCTTCAATGCCCAAAATTCGCCAACTCCTAGCCTCTCTCCTAATCCCTTAAATCTCTCCCTTATCACTCCTTAATCCAAGCGTTTAGACCGATTCAAACTCTCCTCTAGCGTAATCCACCGGACTCCAACACTTACCCTCCAAAGACTTAAAAATAAATGCATCTATTTGTCAACACTGAATCGAACCCATGCCTTCCCCAATGCTCCACACGCCACCTTTTTAGGAGCCTAGTGGCGTCACCCTTGCCACTTTACTAAGGCTCTTTTTGTGAAGCAATTGCCCATATCTCTATACAAGGGCCATCTAGCCAAAACCCCTAACTCCTAAGTCCAAAAATTCAAAAATTCAACCGGGTTTTGGCCAACACATGGGCCTTCTATAAGCCCATTTACCTACTCAAAATATTAATTTCACTTCCAAATACAAAATTTTAAAATCTTTACAAAATATTGAAAATTGCAAATAAATCCGAAAATCAGGATGTTACAAGATCATTCACATACATAACACATATATTTAGGCATTCATAATCAAAATCCATTGAACATATTCACATTGTCCCTTTTAAGGCCCTACAAGAGCTTAAAACATGATTAAAAGAGGTTCAGGACTAAACTGATAACATTTAAAAACTTTGAGAAAGTTTATAAAAGTTTCATGCATACAGGGTTCACATGCCCGTGTGAACATGCCATGTGCCTCACATGGCCACCAGACACGCCCGTGTCACAGGCCGTGTAGAAACAGGGCATACATACTGACTTGAATCACACAGCCGGAGACACATCCGTATGCCATGACCGTGTAAAAACTAGAGGGTATACTAACTTAGGTCACACGGCCAGCCACACACCCATGTGCCAGCCTGTGTGTCACACACAGCTAGTAGACTAAGCCGTGTAACTCACTAACTTGTTTAACTAAGTTACAGTAGGCACACGGTCGAGACACACGGCTGTGTGCTCAACCATGTGGGGCAAAATTAGCCTTGGTATAAGCCATATTTCTCATCCTCCTTAAGCATACCTATACCACATCATTTCATACCATTTCAATACATTCTAAGGCAACCAAAGCATGCTATTTCATACACATTTCATGCCATTTATAAACCATTCATTCAACCCCTAAAATCATAACAAAAAATATACCACATCAATATGTTATAACCAACATTTTTCACCTAACTTATGCATATTATCATCATATTATCAACTAATTCATGCCACAAAACATACCATTTCATCATCTCAAAATCAATCCACAACAGCCATCTTTCAAGCAATAATACACAAATTAACATCTAGCTAGTTGAGCAACTCATAACCATCACAAGAACCATATCAGATATGCCAAAACACAAGGAAACTATTATCACACATATCACTTATCAAACACATAAATCAAGCCTACTTAAATGGCTAAATACATACTAACATTACATCATTTCACAAGCCAACACACATGGCTAATATCATAACTCAAAACTTATCATCAACTCACTAGCCTATACATGCCATATACCATATCTACTAGCATCGAAAAATACCAACAAGTAGTCGATAATGTGATGACGGTTCTTGATGATCCCTGATGTCTGAGCTAGCTTTGATAATCTATAAAATAGGGAAAGAACACACAAAGTAAGGTTTAAAAGGTTAGTAAGCCATATACAAATAAAAATATCTTATGAATCAACATCATTTCCAGCAAATAAGCAAATTATGAATAAGCATGTTGAACCATTCAGAATTATTTAGGATACTCAAAAATCACATATAGCTCATACAATGCCATGTCCTGGATATGGTCTTACATGTTAGCTCATATCGATGCCAATAGCCCAGTTATGGTCTTAAACGAAATCACATAACAATGTCAATGTCCTAGACATGGTCTTACACGTAATCACAATACAATGCCAATGTCCCAGACATGGTCTTGCATGCAATCACATCTCAGTAATCCTAATGTCATGACATTTGTATCCTATACTATTCCTAAGGTTCGTATGAGACTTTCGAATATCATAACTTCGTCGATTCTTACTCGTATTTGCTCGTTCAACATTCATAGCAATTCAATGACAAATAAACATTTATAAATCAATTTAAAGGTATTTATTTGTATATGAACTTACCTTATATTTAGGATAAACGGACTGGATTGACTATTTGATAACTTTTGATTTTCCCTGATCTAAATCCGATTTCTTTCATTCTTGATCTATATACATTCAAAATTAACTCATTTATTCATCAAATCATTCAATTCAGTTCAAAAACACATATTTGGGCATTTTTACACATTATCCCATAAAGTTCCATATTTTTACAATTTAGTCCCTAGTTCACAAATACACAAAATTCATGTAATTTAATACCTTCCCAAGCTAGCCAAATTTTCCTTGTGCATATATCAACCCATATTTATCATTTATTCACACATTTAACGACACTTTTTTACATTTTTGTAATTCAATCCCTAATAGACATTTTAACTCAAAATCATTTAACAAAACTTGTGTAACTATCAAAAAAATATTCATATCTTGTCATCAGCTATCATAAAACTCATGGATTCATCAATGGCATTTTAAAAAATCACCAAAAAAACTCAAAAATTAGGGCACGAGCTAGATAGTAATCAAAGCAACGATCATAAAAACATAGAAATAATCAAAAATCGAGTCAAAATGGACTTACAATTGAAGAATGCACTAGCCAAGCCTTCAAACTCAACTCTTTTCTTTCTTGATACTCAGCCAACAAGATGATAATAAAGCTTAAATTTGATTTTGTTTTATTAAATTATAACTTATTAACCAAATTACCATATTCACCTTTAATGAAACCATTATAAAATCACCTAATATATGCCCATTTATGTCCATTTCCACTATAAATGGTCTAATATCATCATAAGAACCTTTCATTTAATATATCATAGCAATTAAACACATTTAACATATAGAATGCCACTTTTGCAATTTATGCGATTTAGTCCTTTTCTGAAATTAAGCATTCAAAAACTAAAATTATTTCACGAAACTTTCACACATATGTATTCACATGATGTAAACACCAAAAATAATATTAAAATAATTTTTTGACATCAGATTTGTGGTCTTGAAACCATTGTTTTGGTTTAGCAAAAATTAGGCTGTTATAAACAATAAATACGGGTGAGAGGTGTTACAATGAGTATCTGTTATTGGTGGTTTGCTACATATTGTTATCTAGCAGCTTGACTGTAATGTTTTTGAAAAGTGACATATGCTCACTTATTGGTGTGTAAGGTTGGATGGGTACTTGATACCCTAACAGATATGTTGGGATGGACGGAGTTAGTGTGTAGCGGATTAGGGTAGGATCGAAATATGCATCTGATTACGTATTTGTTTGTTAAAATGGTTCTATTTCTGAACTATTAATGAAAAACATTTGAAATCTATATTCGCACATTATCTGATTATTCTTTGTAACATTCTATATCTAATTTATTGTTGAGACTATTAGCAACCTGAGCTTGTGAGCTCACATTTTTTAGGTTTCCTTTCAGGTGATCAACAACCTTAGGGAGGGTCAGCATGGCAGGAGCTTGATTTACTAATTGTAATTTCTTTAACACTATTAAGTTTATAATTTATTTTCATGTGGACTGTTTTATATAGACTTTCTAGGACTATTATTGGTTTTGGCTTTACTTTGGAACGATTTAGTTATATTTTGAATGTATTGTTTTGAACTACAAGGTATTGAATTTTCAAGAACGAAACACGGCTTTCAAAACAAAGTTAGATTAAGGTTTCCACTGTAAGAAAATTTAGAGAAAGAACCTGTGGTTTTCTAAATAAATATTCAAAATTTAAGGACGAGTTCTTCTTAAAGTTTTGAAAGGGATAAGGTTAGTTTTTGAATTGTTTGAAACTTAGATTTTTTATTTTAAAATTGAACTTATGTAACTTCTCCAAATTCGACCATAATGTCTAGGCTGGATATAGGATGTTACATTTTGTGGTATTAAAGCTAGGTTCAAATCTCGGGCTATGATTTTTGAGTTAAAAAAATTATGAAAAGTATTTTAATTCAAATTTTGAAGTGCTTTTCTTTTGAAAAACTAGTTTGCAGAATTACACTAGAGTTTAGAAAAACACTTTAGTGTTCGTGAGGAACACATGGACGATGTACTCATGAACGCAGTGGGCACCAAAAGGGGGCTTGAGTTGAGTCATCTTTGATGGTCAATATGCCCAATCTTGACCAGTGAAATTATGGGTATGTCTACTGCTGAGATAGATTCTCAGGCTCAGACGGCTAGGTACGACGCATTGTCCCAAGCCTTATTGAGAGTGTTAGAGAGGGTTGATAATTAAACGAATCTTATGAAATGGGGCCAAATTATTTAGGGGTGTCACTAGGGTTACCGCGATTGTGGCTGAATACTAGTTAGAGGCCACTGAGAGAATTATGATTGATTTGAACTGCACCCCCAAGCAAAAACTAAAGGTTGCAGTATTGTTGCTTCCCGATTAAGCATACCAATAGTGTCAAACTGTTAAGCAAGGCACCTAACCAGAATGGGTGACTTGGACCTTCTGTCATAGCGCCTTCTAGAATAAGTATGTGGGGGTGAGGTATATTGAGGCTTGAAGGCTTGAGTTTATTGGGCTGACTCAAGAGGATAGATCTGTGGCCGAGTATGAGGTCGAATTCCTAAGAGAAAGTAAGTTTGTTTGAAGCATGATCAAGAATGATTATGAGAAGAGTGTCCATTTTGAGAACAGACTGATATATGACATGAGGTTTTGGTAGCTCCGCAACGGGAGCGAGTCTTCAAAAAACTTGTGGAGAAGGCAAAAATTACGAAGGAGATTAAGTGTCCAAAGCACGAAAAGAGGGATAGGAGAAGGGCCAAAATAAGTCTAAGAGGGATTCAAAACCTTCTCACTCTACTCAACAACTTAAGAAACGAGCCAGATATGATGGGCCTTCGTAGGTTGAGGCACCAGTTATTTCTGTTGGGGTTCAGTTATATAGGGATAAGGGTAGGCACCATTCGCGCGAGAGATGAAAGTGGTTTGGAGCTTGTCTATGATGTGGGCCTATGGAGTACGCATTAAAAACTGCCCGCTTCGAGTTGATCAAGTGCAAGCTCAAGCTCCAGTTTACAACAGACACCTAGAGGTCGTGCTCAGGCAAAGGGTAGTAATGGTATGGGTAGTGGGCAGAGGTGCTAATCAAACCGAGGTGAGACAACCTGCATTATTGTATATGACAAGGCATTGTGAGGGCAGAGACACCACTGATGTGATAGCTGATACATTTTTTGTAACACCCTTAATCTAAACCCGTCACCAAAATAGGGTTATAGAGCATTACCGTAAAAATAAAACTTGAATCATTCATTCTCAACATTTAATAATCATTGTAAAATCCAATCAAACACATGCATAACATCCCTAATTCGAGCCATCAAGGCCTTAGAAACACTTTAGAAATGATCCAGGACTAAATCAAAAACATTTAGAACTTTATAAAAAAAGATAAAAAATTTTACACTGCATGAGTCACACGGACGTGTGACTCACACGGATGAGACACATACCCATGTCTCAGGCTTTGTGGACATTTGGAATAGGACAAATGACCGTGTCCTAGCCCATATCTATACCTGTAACACCCCTAACCCGTATCCGTCACCGGAATAGGGCTACAAGGTATTACCGATCAATTACAACATACAACATACAACATACATTTCTCATACTTGAATTCATTATCACATAAACATTAATCAAACATAATCATATTATCCCTTATAAGTCTCTATGAGACCTTAAAACTTGCTTGAAAGAGGTTTGGGACTAAATCAATAACATTTAAAAACTTTAAGAAACTTAGAAAAGTTTCATGCATACAGGGTTCACACGCCCATGTGAACAGGCCATGTGCCTCATACGGCAACTAGACATGCTCGTGTCACAGGCCGTGTGGAAATAGGGCATACATACTAACTTGCATCTCACGGCTGGAGACACGCCTATGTGCCATGCTCGTGTGAAATCTGGAGTGTATACTGGCTTGGGTCACACGGCCGGCCACACGCCCATGTGCTAACCCGTGTGCCACACACGGTCAATAGACATGCTCGTGTGTCTAAGCCGTGTAACTCTCTTACTTGTTTAACTAAGATTTAGGGGTCACACATTCGACTCACACGCCTATGTGCTCAACCATATGGCTCGAAAATAGGCTTGATTTAAGCCAAATTTCTCACCCACCTCAAGCATAACTAAACCACAACTTTACATACCATTTCAATTCACTTATGGGCAACCAAAACATACTAATTCATATACAATTCATGCCATCTCATCTTCAACCATTTCACTACTCAAATCATAACCATAAACATACCACAACAATATGTCATTATCAACAATTTCAACTATCTTACTTATGCATTATTCTCATCATTTTATCAACTAAGTCATGGCACAAAATATACCAATTCATCATCTTAAAACTAAGCCACAACATACCATTTCTGTAATACCCCAAACCCGTGACCGTCACCAGATTTGACCACAAGGTGTTACCGGGCTTACTTCCCTTATTTCTCTCTTGGAAATAATTAATTTCTGTTCCAGGCAGGCTGGCTAACTGCGTCACTGTTACCTTAAAAATCATATCTCGAGTTCCAGAACTCGAAAATCAGTTCTGTAAATTTTTCCTGAAACTAGACTCATAATTCCATCACCACATTTTTTTCTAGAATTTTTAGTCAAGGACATTAGTACAGTTTATTAGTTAAAGTCTCCCCTGTTTCAGGGTTCGACTACACTGACCTTTGCTCACTACGACTTGGATATCTTCCTGTACAGAGCTCCAAAATTTATTCCGTTTATTTCTAAAGAAACTAGACTCACAAAGAAATCTGTACATATAGAGTATGGCTTCTAATTCTCTCTGGTTAATTTATAGTGAATTTTCAAAGTCGGAGAAGGGGATCCAGAAACTGTTCTGGCCCTGTTTCACGAAAACCTGATTATCTCTTAAAATCCGACTCATATGACCGTTTCGTTTCTTCCATATGAAAGTATATTCATCAAGGTTAAATTTCATAATTTATTCACTATTTAATTCTACTTCTACTATTTTTAGTGATTTTTCAATCTCACATCACTGCTGCTGTCAGCATCTGTTACTAAGGCAAACAATGCCTATTTCATAATTCCTCCATGACCCAACTAATCATCCATCATTCATATCACAAATTTTGACCACCATATCAAAATTAAGATTTTTAAGACTCATGAATAAGTGTTTTGAACCAAATTCAACCGACCATATGGGCCATTTTCGCATGGCTAAAAGCTTACAACCCAAAATTCAACAAAACCAAATAGCCTATACATGCCAATTTTCTCCTATCGACTAAGAAGACAATACCAAAAATTGCTCGCCGGTGTGATGACTTCGTTGACGGTTCCGAGCACACAAAAGAGACGAGTCCACGAGACCTAAAATGGGTGACAAGAAAACACCGAGTGAGTTTATAACTTAGTAAGTCATAAGCACTTTACAATTATCCATTAGCTAAATTCATCACAAAGTGAAACAATGAAACAAGGCTAATTGTTCCATCCATATCGAACTATACCATAGTTCCTTAGACCTTTCGGTTCAATCTCGTACCAAGTCATACATTCACATTTCATATTCTATTCAATAAGATATTTGAGTCATTTTTATACACCAACTCATTTTCACCACAATCATACAATTGTAATCATCACATAGATTTAAAGCTTACCAAGCTCAACCCCGAGCATGACCATAGTGCCTATTCGCCATGAGCTCAAGGTACTTACCCGATCCGCTGTCCGGGATTAACTCGATAATGTCGCACACTCAGTACCAATTGTAACGCAAGAGCATATAGTGAATCCGCACACTTAGTGCTATATATTTTCAGCTCGCACACTTACTGCTATATAATTTTTAGCTCGCACACTTAGTGCTATATATTTTCATCTCGCACACTTAGTGCTGTACAATTTTTAAACCCGCACACTTAGTGCCAATCTTGTCACCGTGTCCATTTATACCCGCACACTTAGTGCCGAGACCAATACCTTATTCATGTTGCTGCCTTTATACATTCAACAATGGCATCATTCCATACACACATTTTCATTTACATATCAACTCATTTAAACACAATTGCGTATATATTATGGTCATTTACATCAACACCAAATATATGCTTAATGACTTACCTAGTTTTGGGTAGAACGGTTCCAAATCGGCTACTCGTTTGCTTTCTCCTTTCCTTTGTCCGATTTAGTTCCCCTTTGCTCTTGAGCTAAATCAAACAATTTCCCTCTCCATCAAACACAAACATAAGGCATTCATATACATCATTATGATTATTGCCGAATACATAACACAACTAAGCTGAAAATTTACTCAATCTCATCTTAATTTAATGCTACTTATTCATCCAAATTTCCAATACAAGGTATTTAACACCTATGCCCATTTATACCCCATATGGCCGAATGTTTCATTCATTTCCCAACCAGCCATTCAACAAATTTTCAACCTCATTACCACCCTTTTATGTCTAATTGTCTAAATGAGATCATCAACATGTCTAA
Organism: Gossypium arboreum; assembly: GCF_025698485.1. Classification (NCBI taxonomy): domain Eukaryota; kingdom Viridiplantae; phylum Streptophyta; class Magnoliopsida; order Malvales; family Malvaceae; genus Gossypium; species Gossypium arboreum. The sequence goes on from NC_069080.1 coordinate 100,307,357, forward strand.
CTATAGCCGAATGTGCAACATTAATCTAGCATTCCCATTGCATTTAACACTTAACATTTACCACATCTAGGCCAACTTTGCTAGCACACAAGCCTTTGGCCGAATGTCTTTGACCTCTAGTCACCCAAAATTTCTTTGTTCTTTAAAATTCATCCAAGACCACATTCGGCACCTCCAACTAATAATTTAGATGTTCTCAAGTTCATTCACAAGTAAAATTATACAACACCTTAAGCATTAAACATTTTTCAACATGAAACAATAACATGACCGAATACTCATGCACATACATTCATAAAGGGAACTCAAATGACACCAAAATCTCCTTTCCAAAGTGCATATATGCCCATACATACGGCAACTACCATTCTTGTCTCCCAACCATGAATCCATGAGTTTTGTTATGGGTTAGCTAGACTATACACTTATCAACTTAATCTCAATATCAATTAGTAAACAAAAATCACAATGCATACCTTTCCATTGAAATAGCTATGGCCGAATGCCTTGGTTTCTTTTAAATCTTTCCTTTCTCAATTTCGCAATGAAGAAGAAGAAAGATGAGCATTCCTTCCTTTCTCTCCCTCACTCACGGCAATGGCAAGGTAAAAGGGTGAACAAAACCTTTTCTTCTTCTTTCTCTCTAGCTACGGCACAATGGGGGCATCCATGCTCATTTTTTTGTTCATTTCATTAATGCTAGTTTTTATTCTATTGTTTCCTACATACCCCACTAACATAACATGTTGGAAACATGTTTCCTTGCCCATAATTTTGTCATGGCCGGCCACTATCCTTGTCAAACGGATTATTTGACATGCAACTCCATTTATTTTACTTCATTCCTTTATTAACCTCTTAAAATTAGCCACATATAATTGAATCCTTTCACATGAGCCCTTTTTCTTTCAATTCACATTCAAATTAACTAAATCAAGGAATTAAAAATTCACACATGCATTTTCACATATTTAGACAGTAACTATCATACTCAAATGATTTAGTGACTCGGTTTAGCGGTCCCGAAACCGCTTTCCAACTAGGGTCACTTTAGGGATGTCACAACTCTCTCCCACTTAAGAAATTTTCGTCCCCGAAAATCTTACCGATAAATAGGTTTGGGTATCGCTCTTTCATAGAGTTCTCGGGTTCCCAAGTGGCTTCTTCAATTCCGTGTTTATGCCACAACACCTTCACTAATGGAATTTTCTTATTTCGCAACTCTTTTACTTCACGCATCAGAATGCAAACCGGCTCTTCTTCATAACTCAAATTAGGCTGAATCTCAATCTCAGATGGAGTGATTACGTGCGACGGGTCGGATCTATATCGTCGAAGCATCGAGACTTGGAAAACGTTGTAAATCTTTTTGAGCTCAGGGGGTAAAATTAATCGGTACGCTACTAGCCCAACTCGTTCGGATACTTCATACGGACCGATGAATCTCGGACTCAATTTGCCCTTACGGCCAAATCTAAGCACCTTCTTCCAGGGTGAGACTTTGAGAAATACCTTGTCTCCAACCTGATATTCCATGTCTTTTCTTTTCAAATCCGCATACGACTTTTGGCGATCCGAAGCAGCTTTCAAACCTTCACGAATTACTCGAACTTTCTGCTCGGCATCCTTAATAAAATCAACCCCGAAGACTTTACTTTCACTAAGTTCAGTCCAAAATAATGGGGTACGGCATTTACGACCGTATAAAGCCTCGTAAGGCGCCATCTTAATACTTGATTGAAAACTATTGTTGTAGGCGAATTCAATCAAAGGTAAATACCGTTCCCATGAACCACTAAACTCAAGGATGCAACATCTCAACATATCCTCGAGTATTTGAATTATCCGTTCGGATTGACCATCGGATTGGGGATGAAAAGCAGTGCAAAAATACAGCTTGGTACCCAAAGCCTCTTGTAATTTCTTCCAAAACCGCGATGTAAATCTTGGGTCTCTATCCGACACGATAGAAATAGGTACCCCATGCAATCGAAAAATTTGGGAGATGTATAATTCTGCCAATTTATCGAGCGAAAAATCCGGCGACGAGGATAAAATGAGCGGACTTGGTCAATTTATCAACAATGACCCAAACCGAGTCTTTCTTATTCTGAGTCAATGGTAACCCAGACACAAAGTCCATTGTTACTGGATCCCATTTCCATTCGGGTATCATGATTTGCTGAAGTAATCCCGATGGCACTTGATGTTCCGCTTTCACTTGTTGACATATCAAACACTTTGAAACAAATTCTAAAATGTCCCGTTTCATACCGGGCCACCAAAATTGACGTTTCAGGTCATTGTACATTTTAGTACTACCCCGGGTGGACTGGCATTCGACTACTGTGAGCCTCGTTCAAAATCATCGAAACAAGTTCCGAATTCCTTGGAATACATAATCGACCCTTGAATGTCAAGCAATCATTGTCATCAATCTGAAATTTCGATTCCTCATTCGAAACACATTCCTCTCGTTTAGCGACCAATTCAGCGTCGACCTTCTGAGATTCAAAAATTTGATGAATCAATGACGGTTTGGCCTCTAATTCAACTACTAGCACCCCATCGGGTGAAACGGATAGGTGAGCATCCATCGCTTTCAAAGCGCATGCTGCTTTTACGACTTAAAGCATCACCACCACGTTGGCCTTTCCCGTGATAATCAATGACAAGTTCATAATCTTTCGACAACTCAAGCCAACGTCTTTATCGCAGATTTAGATCTCTTGAGTCATCAATTATTTAAGACTTTTGTGGTCCGAATAAATATGACACCTTTCTCCAAACAAGTAATGTCGCCATATTTTCAAGACGAACACTATGGTCTGCTAGTTCAAGGTCATGGGTCGGATAGTTTCTCTCATGCGGCTTTAGTTGTCTCGACGCGTAAGCCACAACTCGACCTTCTTGCATCAACACACAACCTAGCCCAAGCAAGGATGCGTCCATCAAATGACAAACTCTTTACGGGACTCAATTGTACTAGCACCGGGCCTCGGTTAAACAGGTTTTTTAGTCGATCGAAACTTTCTTGACAAATAAGTTCGACCACTCGAACTTAACATCTTTTGGAGTAGTTTCGTCATCGGTGCAGCTATCATCAAAAACCCTTTACAAATCGTCGATAGTATCCGCAAGCCCCAAAAGCTCTAACTTCGGTAACATTCCTTGGAGGTTTCCAATCGACTATGGTCGAAATTTTGTTCGGGTCCACTCGACACCGATCACGGACACCACGTGCCCCAAAAGCTAACCTCTCTCAACCAAAATTCACATTTACTGAACTTTGCATATAACTGCTTATCTCGTAAAATTTGCAACACTAGCCTCAGGTGTTCCGCATGTTCAGTTTCATCTCTCGAATAGACCAAAATGTCATCGATAAATACAACTACGAACCGATCCAAGTATGGCCTCAAAATTCTATTCATTAAAACCATAAATACCGCAGGGGCATTAGTGAGCCCAAACGGCATCACTAAGAATTCATAGTGACCGTACCTCGTTCTAAAAGCAGTTTTGGGTATGTCCGATTCTCGAACCCTCAACTGATAGTACCCCAACCTCAAATCTATCTTTGAAAACACTGAGGCTCCCTTTAATTGATCAAACAAATCATCAATTCGTGGCAACAGATATTTATTCTTTATCGTCACTTTATTCAACTGACGATAGTCGATGCACAATCTCATAGTTCCATCCTTCTTCTTCACAAACAATCTTTAGTGCGCCCATGGAGAAAAACTCGGTCAAGCGAAACCTCTATCCGTCAATTCTTGCAATTGAACCTTCAATTCCTTTAATTCCGTTAATGTCATATGATACGGGCTATTGAGATCGGCGTCGCATCTTGTACAACCGATGCGAATTCCACTTCTCGAACCGGTGACAATCCGGTAACTTCTCGTGAAAAATCTCAATACTCACGCACCACTGGTACCGATTCAAGTTTCCTTTCGTCTCTTTGCTATCAAGCACATACGCAAGGTATGTTTCACACCCTTTTTTTCACATGTTTACGGCGGTCATTGAAGATATTATCGGCGACGCTCCCTTTAAATAGGTAGACTCAACTCGGATTATCTCATTATTTGCACTCCTCAAATCAATGGTTTTCTTTTTGCAGTTCACCACTGCCTCATGTACGGTCAGCCAATCCATACCAAGAATGACATCAAATTCGTCAAATGGTAAAAGCATCAGATCGGCTGGAAAACAGGATTCTCGAATTATTAGGGGGCATCTCTTGCACACTTTATCAATGAGTACGTATTGACCCAAAGGGTTTGACACTCAAATTACGAAATCAGTAGACTCAACAGGTAGAGTCTTACTGGATGCTAAGGTTTCACATACGTATGACTGAGTAGAGCCAGGGTCAATCAATGCAATCAGACTAGTATCAAAGAGAGTGAAAGTACCAGTGATAACGTCAGGGGAGGATGCCTTCTCTCGCGCGCGGATGGCATATGCTCTAGCAGGAGCACGAGTCTCGGATCAAACCACCGTATCAGAGGCCCCTCTCTGATTACCACCCCTACCTCCTGAAATTCTCGGGGGTCTACCTCTAGCCGTCGTTCCACTAGGTCTCGCACCTTGCATCTTATTTTTCTCATCTAGCTCCGTGCAATCTCTAATGAAGTAGTCCTTCGAACCACATCCGTAACAGGCCCTGTTAGCAGACTTACCCTAACATTCACCCATGTGTCGTCTTCCACATTGGGGGCATTCGGGCTTTTCTTGACGATTATTGCCCACACTAGCAACCGAAGTAGCTCGTGAGTCCATCGATGGTCGTGCTCTAATGGAAACTCCCGCAGTCGTCTTTGACTTATTTGTGTCCTCCCTGAACTTCTTTACAGCCGAAAATGGAGCTTTACCCGTCGATCTCTTACGACAGTCTTTAGCTTCAAATTCAGCCTTCTTCTTCTCCTTTCCAAGTTCTTCCGCCTCACAGGCTCGTTCAACTAGTGTTACAAATTCCTTTATCTCCAAAATACCCACCAGCAGCTTTAAATCTTCATTCAATCCTTCTTCAAATCTTTTGCACATAGCAACCTCATCAGCCACACACTCCCGAGCATACCGACTAAGTCTTACAAACTCATGTTCGTATTCAGATACTATCATACGGCCTTGCTTGAGTTCCAAGAATTCCTTGCGCTTTTGATCGATGAACCGTTGACCTATATATTTCTTCCGAAACTCTGATCGAAAGAAATCCCAAGTAACTTGTTCCTTTGGGACTATGGAAATCAAGGTCCTCCACCAAAAGTAGGCTGAGTCTCGCAACAAGGATATAGCACACTTAAGACATTCTTCGGGTGTGCATGACAGTTCATCAAACACCCGAATGGCATTATCAAGCCAGAACTTGGCCCTTTCGGCATCGTCAGTAACTATGGCCTTGAACTCCTCGGCCCCGCGCTTCCTAATCAAGTCCATAGGTGGTTTACTCAGCCTCACAGGATCAGTAACTGATGGCATTACGGGCTCTTGGGGTGGGGTATTTAAATTCGGGAATGGTTGGACAGCCGGATTGGTTCGGGCATATTGCGCGACCCACTCATTAATCATGGTGAAGAAGGCTTGTTTAGCCCTTTCACCTTGATTATCCGCAGATGACTGAGGCTCAACAGGCGGTGTCCCTTGCGCAGGAGCAGCCGCTACACTTTCAACGTCACCCGCTAAGGGTCTCTCTACCCCGGGTTCCATTTGCTAACCAAAACAAAATTTCAACCGTCCGAAGTCATCACATTAATAAGCACAAACAATTTGGCATGTATAGCTAAACTCACACGCGCTATGGTAGTCCTAGAACCGACTAAACCATAACTCTGATACCAATAAAATGTAACACCCCAAACCCGTGACCATCACCGGATTTGACCACAAGGTGTTACCGGGCTTACTTCCCTTATTTCTCTCTTGGAAATAATTAATTTCTGTTCTAGGCAGGCTGGCTAACTGCGTCACTGTTACCTTAAAAATCATATCTCGAGTTCCAGAACTCAAAAATCAGTTCCGTAAATTTTCCCTGAAACTAGACTCATAATTCCATCTACACATTTTTTTCTATAATTTTTAGTCTAGCAAATTAGTACAGTTTATTGTTAAAGTTTCCAGTATTTCAGGGTTCAACTACACTGACCTTTGCGCACTACGACTTGGATATCTTCCTGTACAGGGCTCCAAAACTTATGCCGTTTGTTTCTAAAGAAACTAGACTCACAAAGAAATCTTTACATATAGAGTATGACTTCTAATTCTCTCTGGTTAATTTATAGTGAATTTTCAAAGTCGGAGCAGGGGATCCAGAAACTGTTCTGGCCCTGTTTCACGAAAACCTGATTATCTCTTAAAATCCGACTCATATGACCGTTTCGTTTCTTCCATATGAAAGTAGATTCATCAAGGTTAAATTTCATAATTTATTCACTATTTAATTCTACTTCTACTATTTTTAGTGATTTTCAATCTCACATCACTGCTGCTGTCAGCATCTGTTACTAAGGCAAACAATGCCTATTTCATAATTCCTCCATGACCCAACTAATCATCCATCATTCATATCACAAATTTTGACCACCATATCAAAATTAAGATTTTTAAGACTCATGAATAAGTGTTTTGAACCAAATTCAACCGACCATATGGGCCATTTTCGCATGGCTAAAAGCTTACAACCCAAAATTCAACAAAACCAAATAGCCTATACATGCCAATTTTCTCCTATCGACTAAGAAGACAATACCAAAATTGCTCACGGCAGTGATGACTTCGCTGACGGTTCCGAGCACACAAAAGAGACGAGTCCACGAGACCTAAAATGGGTGACAAGAAAACACCGAGTGAGTTTATAACTCAATAAGTCATAAGCACTTTACAATTATCCATTAGCTAAATTCATCACAAAGTGAAACAATGAAACAAGGCTAATTGTTCCATCCATATCGAACTATACCATAGTTCCTTAGACCTTTCGGTTCAATCTCGTACCAAGTCATACATTCACATTTCATATTCTATTCAATAAGATATTTGAGTCATTTTTATACACCAACTCATTTTCACCACAATCATACAATTGTAATCATCACATAGATTTAAAGCTTACCAAGCTCAACCCCGAAACATGACCATAGTGCCTATTCGCCATGAGCTCAAGGTACTTACCCGATCCGCTGTCCGGATTAACTCGATAATGTCGCACACTCAGTACCAATTGTAACGCAAGAGCATATAGTGAATCCGCACACTTAGTGCTATATATTTTCAGCTCGCACACTTAGTGCTATATAATTTTTAGCTCGCACACTTAGTGCTATATATTTTCAGCTCGCACACTTAGTGCTGTACAATTTTTAAACCCGCACACTTAGTGCCAATCTTGTCACCGTGTCCATTTATACCCGCACACTTAGTGCCGAGACCAATACCTTATGCATGTTGCTGCCTTTATACATTCAACAATGGCATCATTCCATACACACATTTTCATTTACATATCAACTCATTTAAACACAATTGCGTATATATTATGGTCATTTACATCAACACCAAATATATGCTTAATGACTTACCTAGTTTTGGGTAGAACGGTTCCAAATCGGCTACTCGTTTGCTTTCTCCTTTCCTTTGTCCGATTTAGTTCCCCTTTGCTCTTGAGCTAAATCAAACAATTTCCCTCTCCATCAAACACAAACATACGGCATTCATATACATCATTATGATTATTGCCGAATACTTAACACAACTAAGCTGAAAATTTACTCAATCTCATCTTAATTTATTGCTACTTATTCATCCAAATTTCCAATACAAGGTATTTAACACCTATGCCCATTTATACCCCATATGGCCGAATGTTTCATTCATTTCCCAACCAGCCATTCAACAAATTTTCAACCTCATTACCACCATTTTATGTCTAATTGTCTAAATGAGATCATCAACATGTCTAACTATAGCTGAATGTGCAACATTAATCTAGCATTCCCATTGCATTTAACACTTAACATTTACCACATCTAGGCCGACTTTGCTAGCACACAAGCCTTTGGCCGAATGTCCTTGACCTCTAGTCACCCAAAATTTCTTTGTTCTTTAAAATTCATCCAAGACCACATTCGGCACCTCCAACTAATAATTTAGATGTTCTCAAGTTCATTCACAAGTAAAATTATACAACACCTTAAGCATTAAATATTTTTCAACATGAAACAATAACATGACCGAATACTCATGCACATACATTCATAAAGGGAACTCAAATGACACCAAAAATCTCCTTTCCAAAGTGCATATATGCCCATACATACGGCAACTACCATTCTTGTCTCCCAACCATGAATCCATGAGTTTTGTTATGGGTTAGCTAGACTATACACTTATCAACTTAATCTCAATATCAATTAGTAAACAAAAATCACAATGCATACCTTTCCATTGAAATAGCTATGGCCGAATGCCTTGGTTTCTTTTAAATCTTTCCTTTCTCAATTTCGACAATGAAGAAGAAGAAAGATGAGCATTCCTTCCCTTTCTCTCCCTCACTCACGGCAATGGCAAGGTAAAAGGGTGAACAAAACCTTTTCTTCTTCTTTCTCTCTAGCTACTGCACAATGGGGGCATCCATGCTCATTTTTTTGTTCATTTCTTTAATGCTAGTTTTATTCTATTGTTTCCTACATACCCCACTAACATAACATGTTGGAAACATGTTTCCTTGCCCATAATTTTGTCATGGCGGCCACTATCCTTGTCAAATGGATTATTTGACATGCAACTCCATTTATTTTACTTCATTCCTTTATTAACCTCTTAAAATTAGCCACATATAATTGAATCCTTTCACATGAGCCCTTTTTCTTTCAATTCACATTCAAATTAACTAAATCAAGGAATTAAAATTCACACATGCATTTTCACATATTTAGACAAGAACTATCATACTCAAATGATTTAGTGACTCGGTTTAGCGGTCCCGAAACCGCTTTCCGACTAGGGTCACTTTAGGGATGTCACAATTTCTCAACCATGATACATCATTGATAATTAGCCAAATCAATTATGTGACAGCCTTAAAACGACCCTAGTCGAAATGTGGTTTCGGGACCACAAAACCAAGGCATAAAAATAATTTAATATTTATTTTATTGCCTATAATGTGTGTTAACTCATGTGTGATATTTTTTTATGCTTTGATTTAGAATTATAGATGTGAATTTCACTAGAAAGGACCTAGTAATAAACTTTGAAAGTATGAGGGGAAATGTGTGATGACTAATTAAAGGATGCATGCAAAACAATGGACTTGCATGTCAAATTCCCCCCCCCCATAGCTAGTGGCCGGCCATGACAAGGATTTATGGGCAAAAATCATGTCATGAAACATGTTTGGTAAATGGGTTATGATGGAAAGAATAAAATAAGGGGTATGGAATAAACAATTAATGTTAGTAGATGAGAAACAAAAAAAAAGTGTCCATCTTCCTCCATAGCTTGGCCGAATGTCCTAAAGAAAGAAAGAAAAAAATTTTGTTCATCTCTTTTCACTCTCTTGTTGGCCGAAAATACTAAGGATAAGGAAGGAGTTTTGCTTCATACTTGGTTTGGAAGAGGATTAGGAAGAGGTTGGCTAAACTTGCATCAAGATTAAGGTATGTTTGAGGTTCATGCATGTTTTTAGTTGCTAGCTTAATGTTCTTGTTAGCCCATGGTTCAAATCCTTGTTATGTCATGGGAATGAAATTCGGCCAAAGTGAATGTGGTGTTAATGCCATTGCATGTTAAATAACAAGCTTGAAAGTGATACATGTGATGGAGGATTGAAGATTCTTAGATTTTCTTTTAGCATTTTTTTTTGAATGAGATACTAAGTTCTTTGTTTCACCATGACCAAATTGAAATGGTGTGGTGTTGTGGTATTCGGCCATGATATATCCATAAGTATAATTCATGCATGTTGCATGGTGAGTAAGATTTAAGCTTTGGAAATGTGTATATATTTGGATATAAGCCACTTGAGAATTCGGCCCTTGCACCTACATGAATATATGTTTGCACATGATGGATTGGTATGACATATATACTAATTCAAAGTGTATATTTGCTTGTGATGATGTGTTGATTATGAAGTAAATAAGAGATGTGCAATGAATTACGATATGTAATGTGTTAGTAGTAAAATGTATGCTGTTTTTTTAGTGGTATTAAGTGTATATTCGCCACATGAGGGGTAATTAGTGTGCATGCATTCGGTTTGAGGCAAGCATATTGATGCCTATTCTTGGCTTAGAAAATTGCTAAGAGGAATATTAACTAATGTGTTGAGTTCGATTTATGATTTCGTACATATGCAACTTTGATGCCTAATGTATATAAGGGCCAAGTACTTTGAACTTCACGTTGATGTTTGAATGTATTGAATTGCTTGTTGTGATGTAAAATGTGCATGACCATTGTGTATTTGAGCTAAAGGATGGCCATATGACCATTTACACTCCTTGTCATATTCGGCCATAAGCTATCATGATGAGATTTTAATAAGTTAAATTTGTGTGAATTAGCTCAAGAGCAAAGGGGAGCTAAATCCGATAAAGGGAAGGAAAAAGTAGTTGAATAGCCGTCGAAATCGCTCGACAACATCCGAGGTAAGTCTTGAGTGATGACCCTACTTGAATTATATCAAAATTATGCTCCTTGTTTGTGTGGCCATTGAGCCGAAATAGTAAAGGTTGATAAATATTTTGTGTTAGAGCTTTAGTAACGAAAATGAACTATGGACGTGTCTTGAATATTGATATATGTGTAAGTGAACATTGGAAATATATCCGGGCTAAGACCAAGGCATTCGTGAAGTTGATATATCCGGGCTAAGACCAAGGCATTCGTGCGAGTTGATATATCCGGGCTAAGACCAAGGCATTCGTGCGAAGTTGATATATCCGGGCTAAGGCCCAAGGCCTTTGTGCAAGTCACCAAATCCGGTTATGACCGAAGGCAATCGTCTGAAGTCGCTATATCCGTTAAATCCGAAAGTATGTGATTCGAAGTGAGCAATCTTGCTGTGAAAATTGCAGCTTATACACTTGTGAAAATTCCAGCAATGAGGTATGTTTGTATGTGCTTGTACTAATTGAATTCTTACAAGTAAGTATCGCTAAGTTGATAACGAGCTACCGGCCTTGGGCTAAGTTGTTCTTTTGTGTATGAACATAAGGGTCGGTGATGTGAAATAAGTATGAGTATGGGAATGTGAATTAGTAAAGTGGTTTAATTAGCCATGTGAATAAAATACCTTAGTCAAAGCTGATTTCATTGCTTGAGACTTACTAAGCATTAAAATGCTTACCCGTTGCTTTGGCTCTCTGTTTTATAGGTTTCGCTCGTTAGCTATCGGATTCGGGATCAAAGAAGTCAAGTCATCCACACTATCGAAGCCCCATTTTGGTACAAATTTTGGTTGAACTTTGAAATGGCATGTATAGGACCATCCTTTGTTGAAGGTCATGTACCTTCCGGTTTGTGTAAACTTGGATAGCCATGCGAAAATGGCTTATATACGCTTTTAGCATAGAACTATAATCGTTTGTATGTTGACCCTTATGAGGTATGGAATTATTTTGAAACGATTAGCCATTGGAATGGTTAATCATGATCACGCTTTGTGCTATGTATGTAAAAGGGCCAATTGAATCATGGAAAGTATGAAATAGGTAAAGCCTACTAAAGGCAGATGCTGACAGCAGCAGTGACGTGGATGTGAAAAATCACTAAAAATAGTAGGAATGGTATTAAATAGCAAATAAATTATGTAAGTGTACCTTGATGAATCTACTTTCATATGGAAGAAACGAAATGGTCATATGAGTTATAAGTTAACAGATTTTAAAGTTCTTGTGAAATAGGGCCAGAACGGTTTCTGGATCCCCTGTTCCAACTTTGGAAAATCATTGTAAATTAACCAGAGATAATTAGGAGTCATTCCATATATGTGTAGATTCCTCTCTGAGTCTAGTTTCTATAGAAACAAACGGCATCAGTATTGAAGCCCTGTACAGGGAGATATCCAATTCGTAACGCACAAAGGTCAGTGTAGTCGATCCCTACAACAGGCGAGACTTTAACTAATAAACTGTACTAATTGGCTCGACCAAAATTCTAGAAAAAATATGTAGATGGACATATGAGTCTAGTTTCAGGAAAAATTTACGGAACTGATTTTCGAGTTGTAAAACTCAAGTTATGAATTTTGGAGCGACTAGTACTCAGATTGGCGGCTTGTCTGAAAATTGTCAATAAGTGGGTTGAAGTCTGTTAACACCTTGCGTTCGACTCGTGACGGTCTCGGGTTCGGGTGTTACAATTTTATTGGTATCAGAGCTACGGTTTAGTCGATTCTAGGACTACCGTAATGCGTTTGGGTCTAGCTATACATGCCATTTTATGTGATTATATGATAGTGTGGTGATTTGACGTTTGAACTTGTGTTTATTTATAGTAATGGATCCCGATCCCAACCGAAGCGATAGCTGATGATGTGGAGAGTGTGGCGCTGCTCCCTTTACAAGGGACAGCGCCATGGACTCTCAACCTGTTGCTAGCAATCCGAATGACGAGGCTAGACAAGCCTTTTATAGCGTGATGAATGATTGGTTCAACCAATACATTCGAACTAATACTACTGTTCCACAACCTCCATTCCCAACAAACACAGCCCCGCACCTACAATGCCTCCGGTAATTGACCAAATAAGGTCGAATAAGCCCCAGCTTGATAGAATCCGAAAACATGGGGCTACTGAATTTAAAGCTACGGATAGTGATGATGCCGAGCAAGTCAATTTTGGTTGGACAACACGATCCGGTACTCGATGAGCTATCTTGTACACCGATGAATGCCTAAAGTGTACCATCTCCTTGCTACGTGATTACGCCTACTATTGGTGGAGTACTCGACTTCACAGCCCCGCGAACAAGTAACTTGGGAGTTCTTCCAAACCGAGTTTGGAAAAAGTATATCGATCGAGATTTATGGACCAAAACGAAAGGAATTTCTCGAACTTAAACAAGGTTCCATGTCGGTTATCGACTATGAACGAAAATTCGTGAGGCTTAGCCAGACGCTGAGAATGCATTTCTTGAAGTCGTGATGTGTAAACGCTCAAGATGGACTGAATGATGAGATAAAGCTGTATGTTGGCATTTTGGAAATCCGAGAGTTTGTGACTCTCGTCGAGCGCGAAAGCCGAGGAGTTTAGTATGGAGAAAAGGAAAGCTGAAGCGGGAGCAAGGGAGTTTCAGTAAGAGGTATTCGGGAAGCCCTTCCAACAAATATCAAAGAAACTTAGAGATGGCTTAGGCCGATCTAGAGACACTTCGGGCTTTTCTAGACGAGATCGCGATCGACCCCTGTGACCACACGAATCACTTGATCGCCAGAGTGGGAATGATCGACGAGAGAGGACGGAGTGCCGATATTGTGGCAAATGGCATTTTGGAAGTCAGAGATTCCGTGACCGCTCTGTTACAAGTGTGGATCAGTTGACCACTTCATTAAAGATTGCCCGAGGTTGTCCGAGCAGAATGTAGATCGGAGTGGGAAACCGGTACTACCACCGCCGAGGTAGACCATCCGGAAATACGGGCAAGGCTAGTGGTGGTCGAGAGGATCTAGAGATCTCATGCGACCAGATCCGAGGCTCGCGCTCCAGCTAGGACTTATGCTATCTGCCAAGACGCGAGGATGCCTCCTCGCCGGATGTTATTACTGGTACTTTCACTCTCTTTGATACTAATGTGATTGCTTTGATTGACCTGGTTCTACTCATTCTTATATATGCGAAACCTTAGCATCCAAGAAGACTTTACCTATTGAGTCTCTTGAGTTCGTAATTGGTGTCAAATCCTTTGGGTCGTTATGTGCTTGGTCGACAAAGTGTGTAAGAAATGCCCCTAGTAATTGAGGTACTGTTTTCCGCGGACTTGATGCTTTTGCCGTTCGATGAATTTGATGTTATTCTTGGGTTGGATTGGTTGACCGTGCATGATGCGGTTGTGAATTGCAAAAGCAAGACTATTGATTTGAGATGCGCAAACAACGAGATGATCCGAGTTGAGTCTCTGAACTTGAAGGGTTGCCACCGTAATATCATCAATGTTGGCCCGTAAATATGTAAGAAAAGGGTGTGAAGCATACCTTGCGTATATACTTGATGATAAAGAGTTAGAATAGAACCCAAATCATGCTTGGTGGTTTGTGAATACCGGACGTTTTTCCCAAGAATTGCGGGTTTGCCACTGTTCGGAGATAGAGTTTGGCATTGAGCTTGTACACGGACCACACCGATTTCGATAGCTCCATATCGTATGGCACCAACGGAATTAAAGGAGTTGAAAGCTCGGTTGCAAGAGTTGATGGATAGAGGTTTTGCTCGCCCGAGTTTTTCACCTTGGGGTGCACCAAAGTGTTGTTTGTGAAAAGAAGGACGGAACCATGAGGTTGTGCATCGACTATCGTCGACTTAATAAAGTGACAATAAAGAACAAGTATCCGTTACCACGATCGATGATTTGTTCGATCAACTGAAGGAGCCTCGGTGTTCTCAAAAATAGATTTGAGATCGGGCTATTATCGATTCTAATCCGAGATTCGGACATACCCAAAACCGCCTTAAGCGAGATATGGTCACTACGAGTTCTTAGTGATGCCGTTTGGGCTCACTAATGCCCTACGGTATTTATGGATTTGATGAATCGGATCTTCAGATCATATTTGGATCGGTTCGTAGTTGTGTTCATCGACGACATCTTGGTCTATTCAAGAGATGAGACCGAACATGCGAGCACCGAGATTAGTGTTGCAAATTTTACGGGATAAGCGGTTATATGCTAAGTTTAGCAAGTGTGAGTTACGGTTAAGAGAGGTTAGCTTCTTGGGTCACGTGGTATCGCGATCGGGTATTCGAGTCGACCCAAGCAAAATTTCAGCCATACTTAATCGAAACCTCCAAGAAATATTACTTGAGGTTCGAGCTTTTGGGACTTGCGGTTACTACCGACGGTTTGTAAAAGGATTCTCGATGATAGCCACACCCATGACGGCCCCGCTTGAAAGATGTCAAGTTTGAATGGACGGAAAAGTGTCGAAAAGTTTTGACCAATTGAAAACTCATTTGACGGAAGCTCCAAAGACTAGTACGCCCGAATCGGCAAAGAGTTTGTCATCTATAGTGACGCCTCCCTACTTGGGTTAGGTTGCGTATTGATGCAAGAAGGTCGAGTTGTGGCCTATCGTCGAGACAATTAAAGCCACATGAGAAGAATTATCCGACCCATGATCTCGAATTGGTCGCCATCGTATTCGCCTTAAAGATATGGCGACATTACTTATTTGGTGAGAAGTGCCATGTGTATTCGGATCACAAAAGTCTCAAATATTTGATGACTCAAAGAGACTTAAATCTGCGACAAAGACGTTGGCTCGAGCTGTTAAAGGATTATGAGCTGGTCATTGACTATCACCCGGAAAGGCTAATGTGGTTGCGGATGCCTTAAGCCGAAATCACTTGTTTGCTTTACTGACGATGAATGTACACTTGTCTATCCTACCCGACAATGTGTTAGTAGCGAATTAAAGGCCAAACCATTGTTGACTCATCAAATTCGTGAAGCTCAGAAAATTGATGAGGAGTTGCGTGCAAAACGGGCTGAGTGTGTTCTGAACAAGGAATCGGAGTTTCAAATTGATGATGACGATTGTTTGAGGTTCAGAAGTCGTTTGTGTGTTCCAAAGAATTCGGAACTTATTTCGATAATTCGAACGAAGCTCATTGTAGCCGAATGGCAATCCACAGGAAGTACGAAGATGTACAATGAGTTGAAACGTCGGTTTTGGTGGCATGGTATGAAGCGAGACATCTCCGACTTTGTTGCAAGATGTTTAATATGTCAACAAGTGAAAGCGGAGCATCAAGTGCCTTGAGGTTACTTCACCGATCACGATACCCGAGTGGAAATGGGATCGAGTCACAATGGACTTTGTGTCCGGACCGCCGTTGTCAACAAGTAAGAAGGATGCAATTTGGGTTATTATTGATAGGTGACTAAGTCGGCTCACTTTATCCTGTGCGTATGGATTTTTCATTGGATAAACTAGCTGAATTGTACGTTTCTCATTGTGAGGTTACACGGGTACCGATTTACATTGTGTCGGATAGAGATCCGAGGTTCACCTCGCGATTTTGGAAGAAATTACAAGAAGCATTGGGCACCAAGTTGCATTTCAAGACCGCCTTTCACCCCAAACCGATGGTCAATCCGGCGTATAATTGAGATACTTGAGGATATGTTGAGATGTTGCATCCTCGAGTTCGGTGGTTCATGGGAACGGTACCTACCTTTGATTGAATTCGCTTACAACAATAGTTTTCAATCAAGTATTAAGATGGCGCCTTACGAGGCTTTGTATGCGGCGTAAATGCCGTACACCATTGTTTTGGACCGAGCTCGGTGAGAACAAAATTTTTGGAGTGGATTTGATTAAAGATGCTGAACGAAAGTAAAAGTAATCCGTGAAAATCGAAGATAGCCTCCGATCGTCGTAAATCGTATGCGGATTTGAAACGAAAGGACATTGAGTATCGGTGGGAGATAAAGTGTTTCTTAAAGTTTCGCCGTGGAAAAAGATACTCAGATTCGGCCGTAAGGGCAAGTTGAGCCGAGATTCATTGGGCCGTCATGAAATCTCCGAACGAGTTGGCCCGATTCGTATCGTTTGATCTTGCCCCCGAACTTGAAAAGATTCACAACGTCTTCCATGTTTCAATGCTTGACGTTATAGATCTGATCCGTCGCACGTAATTAGTCCATCAGAGGTTGAAATTCAAGCCGATATGAGTTATGAAGAAGAACCGATTCGTATCCTAGCTCGTGAAATGAAAGAGTTGCGAAACAAAAGGGTTCCGCTAGTGAAAGTGTTATGGCTCAAACACGGATAGAAGAAGCTACTTGGGAACCCGAGAACTCTATGAAAGAGCAATATCCAAACCTATTTACGGTAAGATTTTCGGGACGAAAATTTCTAAAGTGGGGAGAGTTGTGACCTTTAAACGACCCTAGTCGAAATGTGGTTTCGGGACCACAAAACCAAGGCATAAAAATAATTTAATATTTATTTTATTGCCTATAATGTGTGTTAACTCATGTGTGATATTTTTTATGCTTTGATTTAGAATTATAGATGTGAATTTCACTAGAAAGGACCTAGTAATAAACTTTGAAAGTATGAGGGGAAATGTGTGATGACTAATTAAAGGATGCATGCAAAACAATGGACTTGCATGTCAAATTCCCCCATAGCTAGTGGCCGGCCATGACAAGGATTTATGGGCAAAAATCATGTCATGAAACATGTTTGGTAAATGGGTTATGATGGAAAGAATAAAATAAGGGGTATGGAATAAACAATTAATGTTAGTAGATGAGAAACAAAAAAAAAAGTGTCCATCTTCCTCCATAGCTTGGCGAATGTCCTAAAGAAAGAAAGAAAAAATTTTGTTCATCTCTTTTCACTCTCTTGTTGGCCAAAATACTAAGGATAAGGAAGGAGTTTTGCTTCATACTTGGTTTGGAAGAGGATTAGGAAGAGGTTGGCTAAACTTGCATCAAGATTAAGGTATGTTTGAGGTTCATGCATGTTTTTAGTTGCTAGCTTAATGTTCTTGTTAGCCCATGGTTCAAATCCTTGTTATGTCATGGGAATGAAATTCGCCAAAGTGAATGTGGTGTTAATGCCATTGCATGTTAAATAACAAGCTTGAAAGTGATACATGTGATGGAGGATTGAAGATTCTTAGATTTTCTTTTAGCATTTTTTTTTGAATGAGATACTAAGTTCTTTGTTTCACCATGACCAAATTGAAATGGTGTGGTGTTGTGGTATTCGCCATGATATATCCATAAGTATAATTCATGCATGTTGCATGGTGAGTAAGATTTAAGCTTTGGAAATGTGTATATATTTGGATATAAGCCACTTGAGAATTCGCCCTTGCACCTACATGAATATATGTTTGCACATGATGGATTGGTATGACATATATACTAATTCAAAGTGTATATTTGCTTGTGATGATGTGTTGATTATGAAGTAAATAAGAGATGTGCAATGAATTACGATATGTAATGTGTTAGTAGTAAAATGTATGCTGTTTTTTTTAGTGGTATTAAGTGTATATTCGCCACATGAGGGTAATTAGTGTGCATGCATTCGGTTTGAGGCAAGCATATTGATGCCTATTCTTGGCTTAGAAAATTGACTAAGAGGAATATTAACTAATGTGTTGAGTTCGATTTATGATTTCGTACATATGCAACTTTGATGCCTAATGTATATAAGGGCCAAGTACTTTGAACTTCACGTTGATGTTTGAATGTATTGAATTGCTTGTTGTGATGTAAAATGTGCATGACCATTGTGTATTTGAGCTAAAGGATGGCCATATGACCATTTACACTCCTTGTCATATTCGGCCATAAGCTATCATGATGAGATTTTAATAAGTTAAATTTGTGTGAATTAGCTCAAGAGCAAAGGGGAGCTAAATCCGATAAAGGGAAGGAAAAAGTAGTTGAATAGCCAGTCGAAATCGCTCGACAACATCCGAGGTAAGTCTTGAGTGATGACCCTACTTGAATTATATCAAAATTATGCTCCTTGTTTGTGTGGCCATTGAGCCGAAATAGTAAAGGTTGATAAATATTTTGTGTTAGAGCTTTAGTAACGAAAATGAACTATGGACGTGTCTTGAATATTGATATATGTGTAAGTGAACATTGGAAATATATCCGGGCTAAGACCCGAAGGCATTCGTGCGAAGTTGATATATCCGGCTAAGACCAAGGCATTCGTGCGAGTTGATATATCCGGGCTAAGACCGAAGGCATTCGTGCGAGTTGATATATCCGGCTAAGGCGAAGGCCTTTGTGCAAGTCACCAAATCCGGGTTATGACCAAGGCAATCGTCTGAAGTCGCTATATCCGGTTAAATCCGAAAGTATGTGATTCGAAGTGAGCAATCTTGCTGTGAAAATTGCAGCTTATACACTTGTGAAAATTCCAGCAATGAGGTATGTTTGTATGTGCTTGTACTAATTGAATTCTTACAAGTAAGTATCGCTAAGTTGATAACGAGCTACCGGCCTTGGGCTAAGTTGTTCTTTTGTGTATGAACATAAGGGTCGGTGATGTGAAATAAGTATGAGTATGGGAATGTGAATTAGTAAAGTGGTTTAATTAGCCATGTGAATAAAATACCTTAGTCAAAGCTGATTTCATTGCTTGAGACTTACTAAGCATTAAAATGCTTACCCGTTGCTTTGGCTCTCTGTTTTATAGGTTTCGCTCGTTAGCTATCGGATTCGGGATCAAAGAAGTCGAAGTCATCCACACTATCGAAGCCCCATTTTGGTACAAATTTTGGTTGAACTTTGAAATGGCATGTATAGGACCATCCTTTGTTGAAGGTCATGTACCTTCCGGTTTGTGTAAACTTGGATAGCCATGCGAAAATGGCTTATATCGTTTTAGCATAGAACTATAATCGTTTGTATGTTGACCCTTATGAGGTATGGAATTATTTGGAAACGATTAGCCATTGGAATGGTTAATCATGATCACGCTTTGTGCTATGTATGTAAAAGGGCCAATTGAATCATGGAAAGTATGAAATAGGTAAAGCCTACTAAAGGCAGATGCTGACAGCAGCAGTGACGTGGATGTGAAAAATCACTAAAAATAGTAGGAATGGTATTAAATAGCAAATAAATTATGTAAGTGTACCTTGATGAATCTACTTTCATATGGAAGAAACGAAATGGTCATATGAGTTATAAGTTAACAGATTTTAAAGTTCTTGTGAAATAGGGCCAGAACGGTTTCTGGATCCCCTGTTCCAACTTTGGAAAATCATTGTAAATTAACCAGAGATAATTAGGAGTCATTCCATATATGTGTAGATTCCTCTCTGAGTCTAGTTTCTATAGAAACAAACGGCATCAGTATTGAAGCCCTGTACAGGGAGATATCCAATTCGTAACGCACAAAGGTCAGTGTAGTCGATCCCTACAACAGGCGAGACTTTAACTAATAAACTGTACTAATTGGCTCGACCAAAAATTCTAGAAAAAAATATGTAGATGGACATATGAGTCTAGTTTCAGGAAAAATTTACGGAACTGATTTTCGAGTTGTAAAACTCAAGTTATGAATTTTGGAGCGACTAGTACTCAGATTGGCAGCTTGTCTGAAAATTGTCAATAAGTGGGTTGAAGTCTGTTAACACCTTGCGTTCGACTCCGGCGACGGTCTCGGGTTCGGGGTGTTACAAATTATCCATCTAGCCAACACATGAACCATATTGAACTTGCCAAAACATAAGGCATTATATACATCACATATCACTTACCAAAATCATAAATTAAGCCAACTCAAATGGCTAAATACACACCCGCATTTACAAGCTGAATCTCATGGCTGATATCATAACTCAAAACATATCATCATATTACTAGCCTATACATGCCATATACCATATTTACAAAGCATCCAAAAGTACCAACAAATAGTCGATAGTGTGATGACGGTTACTGATAATCCCCGATGTCCAAGCTAGCTTTGATAATCTATAAAACAAGGAAAAAACACACAAAGTAAGCTTTAAAAGCTTAGTAAGCCATATGCAAATAAATTTACCATATGATTCAACACCATTTCCATCAAATAGGCAAAATATGAATAAGCACATATAAGTTCACAAACCTTTCCCAATGTGTACATATTCAATATCACATGTAAATTCATCAAATACTTCCCTTTTCAATACTCAAATGAATCTTGTACGTACCTGAGTCACTTAACTCGTTCACACATTCTTTCTCGACTTGACTTTACCAGTTAAACCCTTCGAAATCATTAAGGATACTCAAAAATCCTATATAGCTCATACAATGCTATATCCCAGATATGGTCTTACATGTTATCACATATCGATGCCAATGTCCTAGACATGGTCTTACACGAAATCATATAACGATGCCAATGTCTCAAACATGATCTTACATGTAATCACAATACAATGCCAATGTCCCAGACATGGTCTTACATGTAATCACATCTCGATAATCCTAATGTCATGACATTTGTATGCTATACTATTCCTAAGGTTCGTTTGAGACTTCCGGATATCATTATTTCGTCAATTCTTGCTCGTATTTTCTCTTTCAACATTCATAGTAATTCAATGACAAATAAACATTTATAAATCAATTTAAAGACATTTATTTACGTATGAACTTACCTTGTAGTCGAAATAGAGGGACGAGATCAACTATTCGATAACCTTTGATTTTTTCCGATCTAAATTCGATTTCTTTCGTTCTTAATCTATATACATTCAAAATTTACTCATTTATTCATCAAATCCTTCAATTTAGTCCACAAACACATATATAGGAATTTTTACACTTTAGCCCCTAAAGTTCAACATTTTTACAATTTAGTCCCTATTTCACAATTACACAAAATTCACACAATTCAACAAGACCAATGCTTGGCCAAATTACCATAGTGCCCTTAGTAGCCCATATTTTTCATTTATTTACACATTTAACCACTCAATTTCACAATTTCACAATTAAATCCCTATTTGACTTTTTTTTGTCAAAAATCACTTTTCAAAACATTAAAATATATCATTAAGCTTTCATATTTCACCATCAATCATTCAAAAGATCAAGATTTCATCAATGGAAATTCAAAAAATCACTGAAAAACTCAAAAATTAGGGCACGAGCTAGCTAGTACTCAAAGTAACGATCACAAAAACATAGAAATCATCAAAAACAGATCAGAAACCGTACCTTAATCAAGCTTAATATGTGCCGAAACCTAAAACACCATCAATGGATTTCTTCTCCCCTAATATTTGGCCAAGATGAAATAAAGATGGACAAAAATTAAATTTTTTTATTAATAATAACTTTATTTACCAAATACCAAAATTAACCTTAATGAAACCATTATAAATTCACCTAATATATACCCATTTATGTCATTTTCCACTATCAATAGTCTAATAACATCATAAGGACCTTTCATTTAATAAACCATAGCAATTAAGCACTTTAAACAAGTAGAATGCAACTTTTGCATTTTACGCGATTTAGTCTTTTTTCTCAAATTGAACAGTTAAACGATAAAGTTAGCTCACGAAATTTTCACATGTACATGCTGTCATGCTATAAACACATAAAATAATATTAAAATAATTTTCTAACCTCAGATTTATAGTTCTAAAACCACTCTTTCGATTTAGCTAAAATTGGGCTGTTACAGTGCCCGTGTAACTCACTGACTTGGGTCACACGGCCAAGCCACACGCTCGTGTGCTAGGTCATGTAAATTTCAAAATTAAACCTTTAAAAACCTACAGGCGACACATGGCCATGTGTCACACACGACTAAGACACACGCCCCTGTCTTAGGTTGTGTAGATAAGAAATTGGCCAAAATCAAGCCATTTCCTTCACCCACCCCATCCATTCACCTAAACACAATTTGCACATGTGACCAAGGCATCAAAGCATATCCAAACATGCATAAAATGACGAATTCAAATGATCAAATTCCATTCAACCAATATGTCATATAGGCACTTGAAATGCAAACATACAAATTTACTTAAACATATACATGGACTTTGTAATGGCCCAAAAATCCTTAATATTTATTTTCATATGTTTGTGTTACATAAATATCTGTCTGCTTCAGTGGTTAAGTGTCCTGGGAAGAGTTTGAGAAGTCCTAACTTTAAACCTTGGTTTGCGTCAAAGATTTATTTTAAATGAATAAACCCCTATTTCTAGTAAGTATGTTTAAAAATAAGTATGGGTATAATATGTCAGAATGGGCTTGCTGGTCTAGGGGATGAGTGACGTGTTATTGTTACCTGAAGTTTGAAGCTCGAGTCTTAGCATGCGCAATGAAGTGTTTTATTTTGCTGCTAGGGCCATGGGGCTGTTTGAGTTTAACCAAACTACTGAAGAGTTTTGGTGGAATTTTAATTTAGTGGTTGAGGGAGAAGTGGACGATTTTGAGGGATTTGGGGAGGAAATTGTGGGAGTTTGAGGATAGTGGAAGAGTTGGTACCGAACTTGAACTGTTGTTTCTCAAGTTGTCAGTTTTTGGATGGTACTTTCTCCCCATTTCTATTTTTGTCGACTTTTTGCACTTCTTGGAGGCCGAACACTCTTTCCTCCACACTCACAGTTCTTTCAGTTTTGGAAATTTTCTCTCATTTCTTCTTGTTTGCTTTCCTACCGATTTTGCACCCTTTATTTCTTGCCTGCCGACTTCCTTTCTTGTAGCCAAAACCTACCTCTTCTCGCTGTTCTCTTTTTGTTCTTCGACCAATCAGTTTTAATGCGTAATGGTTGTTTTCTTACTTTCGCTCTCTCTATTATAGTAGTTATTTCACCAAACATCTCCCTTTTGCTACCGATTTTGCTACCTACAATCATTATTTTTGGGTTCTTTCATTCTTGGGGATTAAGTTACCAATTATTGCTAGGGGCACGGTTGTTCTATCTTTTGTCTCTATTGTATCGTGTGCTTTTAGCCTTCATTTTAGGTGTAGGCTGATATTTTCTTTCCCCTATACTTGGATTTGCGCTTTTGGTAAGTGTAATATTCATTTTTTCAAACTGTTTGTGTCAATAATGGTTAATAGGATTCGGTTGTAAAGCAGGTAATCACTAAGAGTCTTTTACAGCGGCTTAAGTGGGCAAAGCCTCAGTTGTTCAATCAAGGCAAGTGACAATCGATCTTTTAGATAAGTGTTATAAGAGGGGTCATTTTAATCTTATTGTTAAGTGATTAATGGTGTGTTATGATTGAATATAGGTTGGAGTGCTCAAGAACGGTGTGCGCACTTTTCGTAACCAGGTGTGTATAAACACAACCTCATAAACTAAAATCGACAAAAAGCCAAAATTGTGAACTGTCGACGCCACGCAGGCGTGTGGTTGCTCTTGTGGTAAGTCATATGTTTGAACACGAGCGTGTGATCGATGAGGTAGGCCATGTACAATTCATAAGTCAGACCAAATAGGGCCGAGTGGGCCCCATGAGTGTGTGGGGCCCACACGAGTTAACCATACGAGCATGTGGAATTATTGGACTGGGTTGTGTGATCCACACGGCTAAGGCCATTTTTGGGCCTGGTGGGCCACATGAGCGTGTGGGCCTATCTGGGCAAATGACATGGGCTTATGGGCTCATTATCACTGTTAAACTGCTAAGGTTGCACAGGTCGCCTGAGACGACTATGAACCTACTGTAGGGTCGGCAAGTGTACTTAGGCCCTGGATTCATTAAATTGACTGTTATACCCTTACATGATATAGACATTTGTATGACTGTCTATGAGGCATGATGCTAAAACTGTTCTGAATGCATGTATAATACTATGATTGGGCATGACATGTTATATATTGCACTGCATTGGGTTGGGGATTATATTATGCGGAGGAAGTACACTGATAGGCCTCGAGCTTGATTTTCTGGCATTTCAGATGTATATTACTGTATAGTGCCACATTCGGTACTACTTGGAGTGAGGGGTTGCGTAGGTTGATTATATCCCCACATGGAGTGTAGGGTTGGACGGAGATGGTATGTAGAGGCTAGTTGCGTATGAATCTTGTGATTACATATATGTGACTATTACCATACTGGGATGGGCTAAGGCCCAAACTGGATCGATACTATTACTGAAAAAGGGCTTATGCCTAGACTGTGATTATTCGTATTCTATCTATTTTTGTGCATGGGGAACACCCACTGAGTTTTGTAAACTCACCCCATTATGTTTCACTTTGCAGGAAATCCCCAAACCTAGGTGGATCAGTGTAGCGAGGGACTCAAAGGTGGCCACAGAACTGTATTTTTTTTGTACTTGGTTACGATTATAAGTATTATTAGTTGGGACATTTTTATTGTAATAAGGGTTTTCAAAAGTTACAAATGTCTTCTTTCAAAACATTCACCACGACGTAAATCGTGTTAAAAAACTTCTGCTAATTATAATGACTTGTAAATAAATGGTTAATGTTTTAAAAATAAATAACTTGATTCATGGACAATATAAGATAACAAAAACAGCTTAACAACGACTTAGATTTCGAAAGCACTTTCATGTGACATCGCCAGATTCGGTCATAATGTTTGGACCGAGTTTTGAGTGTTACATTTAGTGGTATCAGAGCCTAGTTGCAAAACTCGACTGGCAAATTAGGTTTTAAAACTGAAATTTTAAAGAATTATTTTCAAATGATTTGAAATGATTTGAAATGTTTTACTGAATATGTGGTACATTGAGTCTCCGGCGTTGATCCTGTAAGTTTTCTGTAACTTTATGCATTTTGATTAAAATGCTATAGATAGTAAATACTGAGCCTAATATAGATAGCATACAGTAATGAAAATACTTTAGTAGTGTACACTGACATAATAGTAAAACTATAGTGAGAATGCGATCTAGAAGATGAACTTTGAATTATTGACACTGTTTCTATAAAATATTTGTAATAAACATTGGAACTATAAATTGATGCATAAAATTGTTAATACAGATAAAATACAATACGATAATAAGCACTAGAGGTGCTTAAGGACTGGGTACAAGAGGCCGCAGTGGGGGCCGTAGAGGTGCTCGAGCTAGGTATTCCTCATCTGGCCACATGCCTAATGTAGAAACTAAAGAGGCACCGACTTCACCTGTGACTGAGACTGGGTCTCATGATTGTGTGGCTGGGGATGACGCATTGTCCCAAGCCATGTTACAAATTCTGGAGAGGGTCGCTGTGCCTAATACTGGTGTTGTAGGCTAAGGGTCGGTTACAAAACGACTCCGATCTAATGGAGCTGAGATTTTCAGGGGTATTGCTGGAGTTGCCCCTAATGTGGTTGAGTATTGGATTGAGGCCACAGAAAGAATCATGGATGACCTCGACTGCACCTCTGAGTAGAAACTAAAAGGTGTAGTGTTACTGTTGAGAGATGAGGCTTACAAGTGGTGGCTTACGGTTAAAGAGGGCACTCAGCCTGATTAACTATCCTGAGAGTTTTTCAAGGCTACTTTTCAGGGAAAGTATGTAGGTGCTAGTTATGTGGATGCCCAGAGGAGAGAGTTTTTGAATCTGACATGGGGGGATAGATCTGTGGCCGAATATGAGGCTGAATTTTTACGACTAAGCCGCTATACGCGTGGGATGGTGGCAACTGAGTACGAGTGATGTGTTCATTTCGAGGATGGTCTCAAGGATAGTTTACGAATTCTGATAGCTCCACAGAGGGAGCGAGATTTTGCTGTATTAGTTGAAAAGGCGAAGATCACCGAGGAGGTGAAGCGCACTGAGCGTCTGAATCGTGAGAAGGAGAGAGGTAGGAACAAGAGGGATTCGGAGCACTCGAATTTCTTTCTGAGGCCTAAGAAAAAGGCCAGAGTTGATGGGTCAGTCAGAGTTAGGGCCTCTGTAGTTGCTACTGGATCGCATCCCTATGCTGATTGTGAGTGATGCTATCAGGACGAGTGCTAGAAACGGACTGAGGCATGTTTGAGGTGTGATTCATTGGAGCACCATATAAGAGAATGTCTACAGATGCGTGATCAGATTCAAGCTACAAGTTTGGGTACTACAAAGCTGTCGAGGGGTGTTCAGCAGCCACTGAGTGGCCGTGGTCAGGATAGAGGTGGTAATAGTTTGAACCGGGGTCAGAAAGCACAGGGCAAGGTGCTGGGCATACTGAAGCGAGGCAGCCAGCTCTAGTTTATGTTGCACGTTGCCGAGAGGATGGAGATGCTCTGGATGTTATCGTGGGTACGTTCTTTATCTATGATGTACCTTATATTACACTGATAGATATAGGATCTACTCACTCCTATATAGCTTGTACTGTGTCTGAGACTCTGGGTGCCTTGGTTAAGAGCACTACGAGTGAGGTTACTGTACTGAGTCCATTGGGGCAGTCGATAAGGGTAAATAAACTGTTCAGAGATATTCCTTTGGAGGTTCAAGGGGTTATCTTTTTGGAAGATTTGATGGAACTTCCTTTTGGAGAATTTGATTTAATACTGGGAATAGACTGGCTGGTTAAACATCGAGTGAGCTTGGATTGTGCTACTAAAAGGATGGTACTGAGAACTGTGGAGGAAAATGAGGTAATTGTAGTTGGGGAACGTCAGAACTACTTCTCGAATGTGATTTCTACATTAAGGGCCGAGAAGTTGGTTCGTAAGAGATGTGAGGCATACCTGGCCTATATTAGTGTTTTAGATTATGGGGTTTCTTCTATTAAAGATATCAGAAAGGTTAAAGACTTTCCGAATGTCTTTCTTGATGAGCTACCTAGGTTACTTTCAAATCGTGAAGTTAAGTTTGGGATTAAGCTCCTGCCTAGTATAGCTCCAGTGTCTATTGCCCCTTATTGAATGGCACCAAAAGAGCTTGTGGAGCTTAAAGCTCAGATTCAAGAGTTGTTATATCGTGTGTTCATCCGCCCTAGTGTGTCCCCAAGGGGAGCACCAGTTTTGTTTATGAAAAAGAAAGATAGATCTATGCATATGTGCATCGACTGCTGGCAATTGAATTAATTGACTGTTAAGAATAAGTACCCCCTACCGAGGATAAATGATCTGTTCGACCAATTTCAAAGAGCTTCGATTTTCTCTAAGATTGATCTCTGATTAGGGTACCGTCAATTGAGGGTCAAAGAGATTGATGTATACAAGACAACGTTTAGGACTCATTATGGTCATTACGAGTTCCTAGTGATGCCATTTAGATTGATGAATACACAAGTAGCTTTTATGGATCTGATGAACTGAGTGTTCCAGCCCTATCAGGATCTATTCGTAGTGGTTTTTATTGACGATATCTTGGTGTATTCAAGGACTAAGGATGAACATGATGAACATCTTTGAGCGGTTCTGCAGATTCTGAAGGAGAAACAACTGTATACCAAGTTCAGTAAATGTGAGTTCTGGTTACTAGAGGTAACATTTCTAGGCCATGTGGTATCTGCTGAAGGGCCTAAGACTGTATCTGAGATCCGTAGTTTTCTGGGACTGGCAGGGTATTATTGATGATTTATAGAAGGGTTTTCACTAATTGCAGCACCTTTGACTAAGCTGTTACGTAAAGGTGTGCCATATAACTAGACTGATGCACAACAAGAGAGCTTTGAGAAGCTCAAGAAGGTACTGACTGAGGCCCCTATCTTGATACAGCCAGAGTCAGGGAAAGAGTTCACTGTTTACAGCGATACATCACATGTTGGGATGTGTGTTGATGCAAGAGGGTAAGGTGGTAGCATATGCGTCTCATTAGCTTAAAACTCATGAGGCGAATTATCCGACGCACGACTTGGAGTTGGCCACAGTAGTATTGGCACTGAAACTTTGAGGGCATTAGCTGTACGATGAAAAGTGTACCATTTACACTGATCACAAGAGCCTCAAATATCTCCTCACTCAAAAGGAGCTAAATCTTAGGCAGCGTAGATGGATTGAGCTGCTTAAAGACTATGACTTTACAATTGAATACCACCCTGGTAAGGCCGATGTGGTGGCCAAAGCACTGAGCTGCAAGGCTATGATTGATTTGAGGGTGATGTTTGCTAGTCTCAGTTTATTTGATGATGGTAGTTTGTTGGCTGAACTTCAGGTTAAACTGACGTGGATTAAGCAGATTAAGGGTAAATAGTTTGAGGATGAGTCACTGGGTCTTCGTTTTTGATAGGTTAAGGGTGGGGATACTATGGATTTTGGACTGAATAGCGAAGGGGTTCTCTGTTTTTGTGGGAGAATCTGTGTACCAAAGGATACCGATTTTAGGTAGTCTATACTGTGAGAGGCACATAGCAACCCTTATGCTATGCATCCTGGAGGAAATAAGATGTACTGAGACCTTCGTGAGTTATATTGGTGGATAGGTCTTAAGCGTGAAGTTACCAACTTCATCGGTCTATGTCTGACTTGCTAGCAGGTTAAGGCTAAACATCAGTTACCTTCAGGGTTGCTTCTGCAAGTTAAAATTCCACTTTGGAAGTGGGAGAGAGTGACTATGGACTTCGTTAGTAGGCTGCCCCTTACGCCTACTAAGAAGGATTCAGTATGGGTCATCGTGGATCGCTTGACCAAATCTGCCCATTTCATACCAATTCGTATTGACTACTCTTTGTAGAAGCTGGCTAAATTGTATGTGTCTGAGATAGTGAGACTGCATAGGGTACTGGTTTCGATAATATCACATAGGATCCTCGCTTCATGTCTCAGTTCTAAAAGAAGTTACATGAATCTCTGGGTACAGGATTAGACTTCAGTATTGCGTTCCATCCTCAGACAGATGGTCAGTCAAAGAGGGTGATTCAGATACTGGAGGACATGTAACGAGTTGCGTGATTGATTTCTGAGGTAGTTGGGAGGATTACTTGCTGCTAGCAGAGTTTGCTTATAACAATAGCTATCAGTCTAGCATACAGATGGCACCCTACGAGGCATTATATGGTCGTAGGTGTCGCACTCCTTCATGTTGGACTGAGTTAGGTGAGCGGCATGTTTTGGGACCTAAATTAGTTTCTGATATCGAGGACAGAATTAGACTGATTTGGGATCGACTGAAAGCAGCATTAGACAGATAGAAGTCATTTACGAATCTGGTGCATAGGGAGATTGAGTATTCTGTGGGAGACTTCATTTTTCTCAAGGTCTCGCCATGGAAGAAGGTACTGAGGTTTGGACGTAAGGGCAAGTTGAGCCCTAGGTTTATTAGGCCTTACTGCATACTAAAACGTTTAGGACTGGTTGCCTATCAGTTGGAGTTACCTTCAGAGTTAGATTGGATTGATGATGTGTTCCTTGTCTCTATGTTGAGGCGCTACCACTCTGATCCCACGCATATTATTTCAGTTAAGGAGATTGAGGTTAGGCCAGATCTGACTTTTGAGGAGGAGTCAGTTCAGATAGTAGATCATGATGTAAAGGTTTTAAGGAGGAAGTCTATCCCACTGGTTTAGGTTCTTTGGCGTAATCACAGCTCTGAGGAGGCCACGTCGAACCTTGAGGATGCGATGTAACAATAAATCCTCATCTGTTCTAATCAAGTAATATTTTGAGGCCGAAATTTTCTTTTAGGGGGTAGAGTTGTAACGCCCCAAAAATCCTTAATATTTATTTTCATATGTTTGTTTTACATAATTATCTATCCACTTCAGTGGTTAGGTGTCCTGGGAAGAGTCTGAGAAGTTTTGAGTTCAAGTCTTGGTTTGTGAAGAAGTTTTGCTTTAAACGAATAAACCCTTATTTCTAGTTGTAGGTTTATAAATAAGTATGGGTATAATATGTCAGAATGGGCCTGCTGGTCTAGGGGATGAGTGGCGTGTTATTATTACTTGAGGTCTGAAGTTTGAGTCTTGGCATGCAAAATGGAGTGTTTTATTTTGCTACTAGGTCTATGAGGTGTTTGAGTTTAACCAAACTACTGAAGAGTTGTGATGGAATTTGAATTTGGTGGTTGAGGGAGAAGTGGACGATTTTGTGGGATTTAGTGAGGAAATTGTGGGAGTTTGAGGAAAGTGGGAGAGTTGGTGCCGAACTTGAACTATTGTTTCTCAAGTTTTCGATTTTTGGATGGTACTTTCTCCCCATTTCTATTTCTATCGACTTTTTGCAGTTCTTAGAGGTCGAATGTTGCTGAGAGTTCATACGAGTATTTTTCGTTTTCTCCTATTCTGATTTTGTTCTTCCCCTTTGCTTTCTTTGGCCAAACACTCTTTCCCTCACACTCACATTCTTTCAGTTTTGGAAATTTTCTCTCATTTCTTCTTGTTTGTTTCCTGCCTTTATTTCCTAGCTGCCGACTTCCTTTCTCGTAGCTAAAACCTACCTTTTCTCGCCGTTCTCTTTTTGTTCTTTGACCAATCAGTTTTGGTGCACAACGGTTGTTTTCTTACTCTCTCTCTCTCTCTCTCTCTCTCTCTCTCTCTCTCTCTCTCTGTAGTAGTTATTTCACCAAACATCTCATTTTTGCTGCCGATTTTACTACCTACAATCATTACTTTGGCCTTCGTTTTGGGTGTAGGCAGATAGTTTCTTTCCCCTATACTTCGATTTGTGCTTTCGGTAAGTGTAGTATTAGTTTAGTTCAAACTATTTGTGTGAATAATAGTTAACAGGATTCGGTAGTAATGCAGGTAACCGCTAAGGAGATAATCAGTCTTTTACAATGATTTAAGTGGGCAAAGGCCCAGTCATTCAATCCAGGCAAGTGACAATCGATCTTTCGGATAAGTGTTATAAGAGGGGTCATTTTAATCCTATTGTTAAGTGATTAGTGGTGTGTTATGTGCGCACTTTTCATAACCAGGTGTGTGTAAACACAACCTCGTAAATTGAAATTAGCAAAAGGCTAGAAATGTGATCTGCCGATGCCACACAGGCTTGCAGTTGTTCATGTGGTAAGTTACGTGTTTGAACATGGGCGTGTGGTCGATGAGGTAGGCTATGCACGATTCATGAGCCGGACCGAATTGGGCTGAGTGGGCCCTACTAGCGTGTGAGCCCTACATGAGTGAACAACACGGGCATGTGGGATTATTGGGAGTGGGCAATACGGGCGTGTGGGTCCACCTGGGCAAATGACATGGGCTTATGGGCCCATTGTCACTGTTAAACTACTAAAGTTGCACGAGTCACCCGAGATGACTGTGAACCTACTGTAGGGTTGGTAAGTGTACTTAGACCCCAGATTGACTGAAATGATTTTTATACCCTTACATGATATAGACATTTGTATGACTGTATATGAGGCATGCTGCTAAAATTGTTCTGAATGCATGTATAATACTATGATTGGGCATGACATGTTATATATTGCATTGTATTGGGTTGGGGATTATATTATAAGGAGGAAGTGCACTGATAGGCCTCAAGCCTAATTTTCTGGTAGCTCAGCTGCATATTACTGTATAGTGTCGCATCCAGTACTACTTGGGGTGTAGGGTTAGGGAGGTTGATTATATCCTCACATGGAGTGTAGGGTTGGACGGAGATGGTGTGTAGAGGTTGGTTGGGTAGGAATCTTGTGATTGCATATATGTGACTGTTACCATATTGGGATGGGCTAAGGCCCAAACTGGATTGATATTGTTACTAAAAAAGGGCTTATGCCCAGACTGTGATTATCCGTATGCTATCTGTTTTTGTGCATGGGGAACACACACTGAGTTTCGTAAACTCAGCCCCTTATGTTTCATTGTGCAGGAAATCCCCAGACCTAGGTGGATCGGTGCAGCAAAGGACTCAAAGGTGGCCACAGAACCGCATTTTTTTCGTACTTGATTATGATTATAAGTATTATTATTTGGGGTATTTTTATTGTAATAAGGCCTTTTTGGATTTTTACTTTAATTTGGGTTTTGTTTATCGTTGCTTATAATTCGTAATCACTAGTGGTAGGGAAACATGGGTTTTCAAAAGTTACAAATGTCTTCTTTCAAAACACTCACCACTACGTAAATCGTGTTAAAAAAAACTTCCACTAATTATAACGACTTGTAAATAAATGGTTAATTTTGAAAACAAATAACTTGGTTTAAGGACAATATAAGATAACAAAAATGACTTAACAACGACTTTGATTTCGAAAGCACTTTCATGTGACATCGCCAGATTCAGCCATAATGTCTGGGCCGAGTTTGGGGTGTTACAGACTTGACACATTTCATTCATCAACACAAAATTCATTTCCATATTAAAACTCATCACAAATTGACCTATATCACTTCAGCATAAACTATACATTTGTACCATGCCATTCACAAATTATAAGTACCAAACTATCCTAATATAACCATCATCAAAATGGCACCAAACAACCAACTTATACATGCCAAAATCAATGTCTAAACATTTAAAAAAAACATCAAATACAAGTCCATTTATACATGTCATTATAACCTTTCCTAAAAAATTAAGAACTACCAATATAATCGTTGGATATTGTGATAGATCTCTGACTAACTTCCAAACTGATCAAGCTTCTGATAATCTAAAAAGTAAAGGAAAAATGACAATGTAAGCAATGAATGCTTAATAAGCTCGTATAAATTTTAAACATAACATTCCATTTCAATAATGAACTTTATAAGGTAAACATAAACTTATACCAATTACACAAGCTTGACACAAGCCTATATATATCATCATCAATACACAACTTAGTGCATATTATCATAATTCACTCGAAAAATCATAAGGTAAGTCATATACATGAATAACATCACTTGTAATTATCAATTTCATGAACATAAACATACTTTCATTGAATGTTACCTTTTTATTCCTTTTCATAGATTCATGACATAAGTCCTTTGAAAACTTACCAGTCCCTTCCTTTTCATACCCATTGAATCAAACGAAATAACATCGAATAATGAAAATAATATTTTCAGTACAACTTACCTGATACAATACATTGGCACGAAGCCTGCTTGGCACAAGGCTTGATATAATACATTGGCATGAAGCCTACTAGGCACAAAACTCGAATATCACCAACACAAAGCCTACTAGGCACGGAGCCTGAATATCACCGGGACAAAGCTTGCTAGGAACAGAGCTCGAATATCAATGGCACAAAGCCTGTTAGGCATGGAGCCCCAAATATCACCAAGTTTCTATTTCTTAAAACATAGCTAAATGGCATTCAAGTTTTAACCAATAATGAAATAGTATGAAATATTCAATACAATTATTAATAATAATCGTATAACGAACTTACCTGACTAAATTGTAGAAATATCAAAGTACATAGGTTTTTTGGTAAATTTTCATTTGATCTTGATCTAAATTAATAATTTCATTCAAGTTATTAATTTAGATAGTAAAACAAGTTACTTTATGCAATTTAGTAATTTTTGACATTTTTACAAAATTTCCCCTAACATTTTACTTTTATTCAATTTAGTTCTTGAGCCTAAAACATGCAAATGAACCATTTTTAATGCAAACCCATGACAATCGAATATTCATGGCATCCAATACAGCCTATTTTTGCAACAATTTCACATCAAATCCTTGTATTTTAAGTATTTCAACAATTTAGTCCCTAATTGATAAATTTATCAAAAATCACTTAATAAAATACTTTTAAATAACAACTAATATCTCAAATACATCATTTAATATCTAAAACCACAAGGTTCATCAATGACAACATTCAAAATCTTTAACAATTTCAAAATCGAAGGTACGGGTTAACTGGACCTAGTTGCAAAGATTTCAAAAAACATAAAAAAATACAAGAAATAGATGAGAATTAATGTAACACCCTTTACCCGTATTCGACGCCAGAATAGGGTATGAAGCTTTATCAGACATAAAGTCACACAATCATACAAAATCGAGACAAGAATTTCCTTCCAAATTTAAAACTATTCATTTCACATGCATATTGTCCTTTAAATTGGCCATCAAGGCCCAAAACATACATTTGGTTTGGTTCGGGACTAAATCGAGAACTTTCAAAACTTTTACAACACTTAGAAATTTTTCTTATTTTAGAGGGTTACGCACTCGTGTTGGTAGACTGTGTGGTCACAAACACCCGTGTAGCTTGGGACACGCCCGTGTCCTCAGCCCGTGTAACTCTCTGTTTATAACGTCATTAACCCAATTAGGGTCACACGGCCAAGTCACACGCCAGTGTGCTTAGGCTGTGTGGCAAATTAAATTCCAAAAATCAGGTGCAGACTTCACACGGCTTGGGCACACACCCATGTCCTAAGGCCGTGTCCTTTTCAAGGCTGAGACACATGGTCGTGTCTCTGCCCTTGTGTTTACTATTGAGCATTCTACCTAATTAGGGTGCAGGGGACACACTGCCAGATCACATGCCCATAGGGGCTGACCATGTGTCACACATGGTCTAGGCACACGCCCGTGTGCCTACCCGTGTGGACAAATTTGAGGCTATTTTCCAAGCCTTTTGTCACCCTCAACAACACATGCACACTTACACATCTCAATGACATCCTACATGGCATAAATGGGAACTTACACATTCATAAACATGGCTTATGCATATCAAATTCTTATTAATTTATACTTGCTTAAGACGTCATATTTTATTTAGACCAAGCTTACCAAATCACATGCAATATGAAACATCAGTTTACTTCCATTTCGTACATTCATGCCTTAGTTGTTATTATGTCATTTACTCACATTTCCATCATCAAACATCCATGATCATATCCACAATTCATCCATGCCAAATGAATTTAACCACATCATGAGTGACCTTAGCATATGATGAATTTAACCACATCATGATTGACCTTAGCACATGCATGCATATATGAATAAGATTACATCCCCATAATCAATATGAGCCACATCTCATGGCCTTTTACAAATTTGACCATAAACCATTCTAAGCCAACACATTTGGCCACATTAACAATGACATAATTAATCAAAATACAAAGTCTCTATACATGCCATAAACCTAAAATGCTTGTGCTCACTTATACCCAATGATAGCTTGATAGTGTAATGGCATCTCCGTCAGTTTCCAACCCGAGCTAGCTAAATTAACCTATAAGACATGGGAAAAGAAGGGAAGCAAGCGTAAAGCTTAGTAAGTTCATATGCAAACAATAAAAAACTATTAACATTCATTTACTTTATCCATCCATAAGGATACTATTATTACAATTTGCATTAAATCTCATGATTACCACTTATTCATTCATAGTGCTTACTCATTTAACTTATAAACACCATTTACATGTCTTGGCATTAGCCTAGCCACCATAGTTTCCCATTATAACATACCATATTATTTAACAAGTTATTTCCACCCTCTTAATCAATTGCACATTATTTATGAGTGATCATAATTTCAACATATAGTTCAATCACCTTTCACTTGTCCAAGCTCATATCTTACTATGTTCTCATATTGACTTTATTCGGCAATTATGCCTGTCTTTCCTTTTCCTCATATCCAATGAAACACAATTTAAATAAATGAACCATACTATATCACAAATCGATTAGGCTCATAAACTTATCACATGATCATTATCAAATCTTATCATGCATCCATTTATCATAAATGTCGATAATTTGTCTCAAGGTTATCAATGTTTCACAAGCATAACTTGTTCGTATACATTCTTACCAAGAATTCATCATATGCCAAATTCACTTCACATGAGCTCTGTGTACATACTTGTACCACTCGTAATGTAGTCACATACTTTCTTGTTCTTAACATGCTTGTTGAAATAAAATTTAAGCATATAAACATTTTAGATCACATTTCAATTTGGCCCAAAAGCCTCACATGTAATCATCATTTATATTTATCAGATATCCAACATCACAAGTATGTTTACTATCAATCACAATGGATAATAAACAATTATTTCCACAAAAATCATGAATTTACAATTATAGGCTTAAGTACATGCCTATTTACTCGTAGTAATTTCATTCTCATACTCATCTTTGATTAACCCGTTGAACCACATGGAATACTATCGGATACACGGAAAGTTTGCACATAGTGCTTCATACGTAGCCACATGCTACCTCATATCGCATATCACACATTGCTCGCTCTTGAGCTAATCACGGGCTGCTCACACAAGTTGACAGGCAACCGTAACACATACCGGGCTACCCAGCCACCGGTAGAACGTACAAGACCAACACTCAGATTCACATAAACACATATCACATATAGTTCCTAGTGACATGTCACATTGTATCCTCAATTATTCTTAAGGTTCAACCGGGAACTTCGAGGTATCATGTAATGACCGGAACTTTACGGTTATCAAAAAAGTGGATTTGTAAATATTTATTATAAAAACTTACGAAGTTAAGTAAGTGGTTAATTAAAGTTTAATTAAGTGAATTTAACCTAATTAAGGATAATTGGATAAAAGGATTAAATTGAATAAGGGTAAATGTTTAATTATAGATTAATAAAAAGAAAGAGGGACCAAAATGGCAAATATGTCATTTGATATAGTTAAAGAAGAAATGCATAAAAATCTTTGATTTTATGCATAAATATGTATTATATTATTATTATTATTATTATTTATTATGGTTTTATATTTGATATTTATTAATGTTATTTCTATTAAATTGATATTATGAAATAAATTAAAGACAAATGAATGGAAATAAAAATATACATGTGTAATAATTAAATTGGTACAATTGTGATATGTTTTTTAATTACTTTTATTTAAGTAAATAGATTTTATTATAATAAAATATTAAATAAATAGAATAAATATAAGTATGACAATGTATGGTGATCTATGGATACATTTGTAATAATAATATACCCATGTATAAATAATAAATAATAAATAACTATTACTTATTATTTAAGCATAAATAATATAATGTTTTTATATTATATATATATAAAACAAGTAAATAAAAGAAAGAAAGAAACAGAATAAGGAACAAAACAAAGAAGGAAGGAAGGAAAGAAAGAAAGGAAAGAAAAAAAAGGGGGGAAAAATTGAGGGTTTGAAGCTTGAAGTTTAAATAGGTAAGTGAATTTAGCCCTTTTTACTTAATTTTGATGTTTTGGAAGCCATGGAACAAGGTTTTGATGAAATTAAATTGATATGTTGAAAGTTATTAGATTTTTAAATATTTTTTATGTTGAATAAAATGATTAATTAGGGATTAAATTGATAGAAATTCAAGTTAGAAGTGAGATAATGATTGAATTGTAAAGTAATTCATAAGTTTTGAATAGTAGGAACTAAATTGAAAGAATTTCAAAATTTTGGTTTTATGCTGAAATTAGAGAGCTGAAATTAGTTTAAAGTGAAAATTGAATGAAAATATTAAGTTAAATGTGAAGAATAAAAGTTAGTCTCGGTTTGGGACTAAATTTGTAATATCCTGAATTAGGGCTTAATCGAAATAGTAGTTTTGTGACCACAAATCCGAGATAGAAATAATTATTTTATAATTATTTTGATGATTATGATTTGATTGCATGATTGTGTGAAAATTTCGTGATGAAATTCTATGTCTAAAGTGTTTAAATTGAAAGTAGGGACTAAATCGAATAAGTTGCAAAATTTGTATTCTAGAAGTTTTTAGTATGAAATTGCATTGAAATATTAATTAGGAGGTCTTAAATAGCAATTTGACCAATTTTAAGTTCATGGACAAAATTAGGACATGGAAGGAATTTTGAAAGTTTAGTAAGGAGGGCATTTTGGTCATTTGGATATTAAATGAAATAAAATGGTAAAAATAACACAAAATTGGTCATCATCCTCCTTAGTTGCTGCGAATTCTCCTCTCTCCATAGCTAGGGTTTATTCAACTTTCAAGCTCCATAGTAAGTGATTCCAAGCCTGCTTTTAATGTTCTTTACGTTTTGGAATCCGGAAGCTCGATTAAGCTTATACTAGCAATAATTCAACCTAGGGTTTATATTTGGAAAAATACCCATAGGTAAAATTTGTGTATTTTGATGTTTTATGATAGAATATGGGGTTTTAAATTATGTTAGACAACTTGTGCTACTCGGTTTTGAGTGAAAACGAGTAAAAGGGCTTAATCGGCAAAAATACCTAATAGTCACAAGTATATGTTAGAGTGAGAATTTGATGTTGCCATAGAAGGGAAAAGTGATCAGCATGTTATAAAACATAAGAATAAGGAATAAAGTTTAATTCCCGAGCCTAGGGGCAAAAGTGTAATTATGCAAAAGTTTAGGGGCAAAAGTGTAATTTTCCAAAGTTCATATTAAATGATGTTTTGATGAATGTATGTATTAAATAAGATTAATTTGGTATTATAGATCAAGAGAAACGAAATTCAAGTCACGATCGAGGAAAAGAAAAGATTGTGGACTAAATTGGAAAATCTTTATATTTTGGTACCAAGGTAAGTTCATGTGTAAATAATGGAGCATAATTGTTATTTTTAAGTTATTGATGTTAATTATATGATATGCTGATTTTTAATCGTGAAATATTATGCTTTGTGGTTAATGTTGAGTAATATGCAAATTATGTTTACTACTTGATAAATATGAATTGCTACCGAGTATCGGTTCCGATATTCCATGGAAGACGACAAATGTGAGATCGAGGGAAAAAGCCCGTTTGAACCTTAGGAATAGATTAAGATACAAGTGACATGTCACTAGGATGGTTGAGCATCCGAACTCGTTGAGTTGAGTCCGAGTTAACTTATGGATGCAAATGTTTGAACTCGTTGAGTTGAGTCCGAGTTCGTGAGATGTAACTAGGCATCCGAACTCGTTGAGTTGAGTCCGAGTTCATTTATGGATGCGAACGCCCGAGCTCGTTGAGTTGAGTCCGAGTTCTCTTAGGGGCGGGTTACATGATTTCTTGATTACATATGTGGCACTTATGTGCAAATTATCCATGTATCCGAAGTTATATTCGATGTGTTCAACGGGTGAAATTTCTAGTTTAATGGAAGAGCACTTAAGATATAAGTGACGTTTTTGGGTAAGTGTTGTGAAATGGACACTTTGGACAGGTATGTTCTTAACCCTCGGGTTGGAAATAGACACAACAACGATAAGATCGTAAGATGATGAATGATATTTAGAAATGTGATAAATGTTTTGGTGATACCATGTTAAGGTTGTTTGGTATGATTGTATTGTTATGTTACTTGTTATTTGCATATGAACTTACTAAGCATTTATGCTTACTCCTTCCTTTTCATTCACTGTAGTTTTGAACAAGCCGGCTCAGGAATCGGGACAGGTCGAAAGTTCGATCACACTATCCAAAGGACTTTTATCTTGGTAAATGGCTTGTACAACTACTTAAGTATGGCATGTATAGCAATATACCTATTTGTGTAAATAATTTTATGATATGGCCATGTTTGGTTGAGAAAATGTTTGATATTGATAAGTCATGGTGATGGCTAATTTAGATCATGTTTGATATCATGGAAGTTTAATAGGTTATCTAGTTCATAAAAATTCATGGAAAGATGAAACTTGCCTTAAAACAGAATATTGCTGCAGCAATGACATGAATTTGAAAAATCACTAAAAATAGTATAAGTGGAACTAAATGATGAGTAAGTTATGAATTTGAAGCTTAATGAGTATATTTTCATGTGGATTGAACAAAACAGGCATATAAATTATATTTTATGAGATATTTAAACTTTTGTGAAACAGAACCAGAGTGATTTTTGGATCCCCTGTTCTGACTTTAAAAATTCATAATAAATTTTAAAAAACTAATTATAATTTTTTATTTATATTTACAGATTCCTTATTTAGTCTAGTTTTAATAGAAACAAACCTCATAGTCATTGAAATTTTTTATAGAGAGATATCTAATTCGTAATACACAGAGGTCAGAGCAGTCGAATCCTAAAATAGGGGAGACTTTAATTAATAAACTGTACTAATTGGCTCAACCAAAAATTCTAGAAAAATATTAGTAAATAGATATATGAGTCTAGATTCAGGAAAAATTTACAGATCTTGATTTCGAGTTTCGTAGCTCAAGATATGATTTTTCTTGTAACTATGATGCGGGTAGCTAGAAAGATGTGAATGTAGAAACAAATGATTTGAAGTTCTTAATTTGATAAATTATGTTCGGTAACCCCTCAAGCTCGACTCCGGCGATGGTCTCGGGCATGGGGGCATTACAAAATTGGAATTTAGACAAAAGTTGAATAAAAATTGAAACATTCAATGTGAAAGTTGTAC
This sequence comes from Gossypium arboreum, assembly GCF_025698485.1. Lineage (NCBI taxonomy): Eukaryota > Viridiplantae > Streptophyta > Magnoliopsida > Malvales > Malvaceae > Gossypium > Gossypium arboreum. Next base: position 100,348,252 of record NC_069080.1, read on the forward strand.
TGTATTAATGATTATAAATTGTATTAATTTCGTAGCTAACGGGGTGCCGAAAAATCCTCAGATAAGAAAGGAAAAGACGAAGTCAACAAGAGTTAGCTCAGAAATCACGGTTTGTGTTTCTATAATTCGAACTTAATATTTAATTGTTGAATTTATTAATTAATATGCAGGGTGATGCATTGAAAAGTGAAATTTAATTGCTAATTAATATATTTTGATTGAATGTTATGGTAAGTAATTAAGGTAAGCATTATTGTGTTTTATGATTATTGAAATGAACCAAAATGTATATTGTATTGCAACTAAATTTCATGTGGATTGATATGGAAAAATGTATTAAATTGAATTGAAACTAAATTACAAATGAAATTGAAAATTTGAAAGTTCACTGAATACCTTATTACCTGTATCGGGCTAGTTGGATATAGTTGGCATGCCATAGGATTGGAAGTGTTTAGGGATATTCTGACTTTGTATCGATGAGACACTATATGTGTCGACTATTGTGATTGTTCCGGATTCGTTCCAAAGAGGTACTCTGTACCTGACTGTTACTGTTACTGTTACTATTACTATTAACGTTACGGTGTATTCCGGCTTCAGCCGATCAAACACTATATACTATCCTTGGTGTATGGGTTGGATCCGTGTATCCGTCCAAGTCCGAGTCATGTTAATAGGGGCAAATAAAGGTACTGAAAAATTTACTGCTACCGAATATTTGACTGTTACTAAATAAATGAATGACTGATACTGAATAATAACGATTAAATGATTGTTATTGAAAAATACTGACTGTCATCGAATAATTGATTGTTATTGAGTAAAGGATCGCTATTGAACGAATAATCGTTACTGGATAATTAATTGTTATCGAATGACTAAATGTTACTGAAAGAAACTGATAAATTAATCGATACTGAAATATGTTTACTGATATTGAATAGTGAGCAGAAACACAAGTAAGACATATGAATAGAGAATATTATTGTTGTGAATTAAATGGAAAAGCTAATCAAGTTATTAGATGATGAAATTGTGACAGCCCTAATTTGACCCTAGTCGGGAAGTGGTTTCGGGACCACAAAATTGAGTCACAAAAATAATTAAATGTTATATATTATGATTATTACATGTGAAAGTGCATGTGTGAAAATTTCATGCTTTGATTTTGTCATTTGTGAGTGAAATTATAAAATAGGACTTATGTGAAAATTTCTAAAAATGCTATAGGCTAATTTGTAGTGGCCAAATAAACAGTAGTGCAAAATAGGAGGATTTGCATGTCAAACATGTGAAAATTTCTAAAAATGCTATAGGCTAATTTGTAGTGGCCAAATAAACAGTAGTGCAAAATAGGAGGATTTGCATGTCAAACCTCCCATTTTATGTGTAGTGGCCGGCCAAGGTGATGGGTATTAGATAATATATGTATTTTAGCATTATAATAGTTATAATGATGATGGTCATGATGAACAACATGTGCAAATTTTTTTATTGAAGTTATGGCATAGGTATGGCACAAATTAATATATGCCATTTTGTGTCATAAAATGTTTAGGAATAAAGAATAATAAGAATAACAAAAGGGAAGTAAAGGAAGGTTTTTGTTCATTCTTGGTTCTTCATAGCCGAAAATTGAGAGAGCAAATAGGGGAGGAAACCCTTGAATATTCGGTCACTAGGGGGAGGAAAATTGAAGGTAAGTTCTTGGTACTTTGCTTCTATTTTGATGTTCATGGGTTCTTCTTGATTATACCTTAACTCATGAAGCATATTTTTGATTTTTGGTTGTGTTGTGAGCATTCGGTCATGAATTGAAATGAGGGAAATGGTTGTTATTTCATGTTCTTTTGATGAATAATGGAATATAGGTGAAGTTGAGCCAAGCAAATGAGCATGCATGTGCCTTAGATGCTAAGGGGGAAAATCGGCTAACATGTTGTGTGTGAACTTGGATAATATTGAGTAATGTTTGTGCTTTAAAATGATGAAATGGAGTTTATGCTTAAGTGAAATTATAGGTATGTGATGATGGATTTGTGATATGCATGTTTAAATAACATGCATGCAAGGTATGTGTGAAAGAGTGATTTGGTAATAAATCTGCTTGGGACAGCAGCAGTAACGTGATTTTATAAAATCACCATAAATTGTGAGAGATGAGTTAGAAGCATAATAAATTATGTAATTAAATCTTAATGAGTCTAGTTTCTTATAAAAGAAACCGTGTAAACAAAAGAATTTCTGATAATGAGATATTTGAAGTGATGTGGGACAGGGTTAGAATAACTTCTAGATCCTCTGTTCTATTTTTATAAAATCATTATAAATTGTAAAAAAATGATCCTAAGATGAAATTTATATGCTTAGACTCCTTAATGAGTCTAGTTTCAAATTAAATAAACGAGAACATATTTTGAATTCTTTACAATGAGAAATTTGATTCATAGTGAAGAGTGGTCAGATTAGTCAAACAGTGAAACAAGGGAAACTTTAAGAAAAATCTGGTATTTATTGGCCAAACCAAAAATTCTTAAAATTTTATGGATAAAATATATATGAGTATTATTTCAGATAAAATTAATGGAACTTGATTTGGAGTTTCATAGCTCCAGTTATAAATGATTTAGGGACCATTGCTCAGGAAGACAGCTTGCAGTGGAATTATGATTATGTGGTAAACATTGACAAAAAAAAATTGTTAATGAGTTGCTTATTGATTTCTTATAAGCTTACTACGATCAGTAGGTGTGAAAGTCGAATGTATATATATATTATATTTTGAAAGTGATGCTTGAATAGTCGAATAATGACTAGTTTAAAATCTTTGAATTGAAGCTCAAGAGCATAGAGGGGCAAATTCGGATAAGGGAAAAGAGAAAGTAATCGAATAGCCGTTGTAATCGTTTGGCAACCTTCAAGGTAAGTTCTTAAGTGTTTAAGCTTGATTCCCTTTTATATGCCTAAGAGTTAAATTAATATGGAAATGAGAATGTAAATTTTATTTAGTTAATGTGCCGAATATGTAATGATTTAAGGCTATAAGCCGATTATGACTATTATGCTTAAGTTGAATTGGATTTGGAAATTTGATGCACTAAATGAGTGTTACAATGAATAAACTATGCCGTATATGTGCTGGTAGAGATATCACGATTTGTGATTATTAAATATCTAAAGGAAACCATGATTGTATAAAATTATTATTATTAGTACTTTGTGGTAGCCGAATATGGCTTGGCACTAAAGTGATTAAATGTGAACTTCGATGAGGTAAACTGTTAAGAGTGTGGTGCTATAAGACTATGGGCTAATACGATATGTGGATTCGTTTCGTAAAGTAAATTATTCAGGTACAAACAACCTAATTAAGTACATGTGAATTAAATGAATTTGATGATTGGTGTGAATCGAAATGTAAATGATAGTGTTCATATGAAGCTTATATCCGAATGTAGCAAATGACTACTAATGTGATATGTTGAATGAGATGTGTTAATATATGATTAAATATGCATGATATTTGATGTGTATCCGGGCTTAAAGACCCATGAGCTATATCTTTGGAATTATATCTGGGTTAAATCCCGTAGGCCTAGTGCTGGTATTATATCTGAGTTTAAAGTCCCGTAGGCTTCGTGCTGGTGTTATGCTCGGGTTTTATACCTCGCAGGCCAAGTGTTAGTGAATTTGATAAAGTATATGACTACGAGATCCTATGCTAAGATGATAAATTGAACTCATTACACATTAAGTGATTCGGTATGTGATATATATATATTATATGTGAGATTGATCGGACGGAATTAAGAATGTGTAATGAGAAGCATATGAAAAGATGTTGTAAATTCATATGTATATTTGTATATGTGTGCATTCAGTTATTATGCAAAGTTACAAGATAGTTTTCGATATGCCATTTAACTATGAATGTTGAAAGTAAGTGTGGGTAAGAAATGATACACTAGTGAAATTTGAAAGAATTAAAGTTAATCCTAAACTTGTAAATACTATGTTTATATAAGTTTGAGTATAAACGGAGTAAAATGATATGTGTTTGTGCATAATCGGCCAAATAGTATTGTACTCAGAAAGTGTTATGTGATTTGAACATTTGGTTTGTTTTAAGTTCAACTGCTTTAAATTGCTTAAGACTTACTAAGCTTATGAAAGCTTACTTTGAATGTTATGTTTATCTGTTTATTTTTGTAGATCGTTGACTCTTACTATTAGCTCGGGGATCGTCAAGACTTCGTCACACTATCTACTATTGTAGTAATCATGTGATTTGGACTTAGCTTATGGCATGTATAGGATAGACTATAAGTAGAATGATATTTTGACTATTGTATATAAGCCATGCGAATATGGCATCTTATGGAAGTTTACTTTTATAAGTTTTAAATTCGATCTTTGTTTGTGTCTATTAGTTATATAAATAAATGATCTTTTATTTAAGAAAGGATTCAAAATTTTATTGTTCTGATCCAATTCCTAATTTCTGGTAACGTCTCGTCCTATTCCAGCGACGGTTACGGGATAGAGGTGTTACAGAAATTTGAATGAGTTGTAAAGAAATTATCTATGAAATGAATAAATGAATATTTATGATTATTATAGGATAATAAGTGTATGTTATGTTTTAAATGTTCAAATTATAGAAATACCACTGAGTTCATACTCAGCATACGGTTTGCTTCTGTGCGCAGGTTAAGTTAAAGCTAGAATGTTAAATCAACATCCCAGGCCGATCCCGAACTCAATAAGGTAACACATGTTAATTGTTGATAATGACATGTACCTAGGTCATTAAGTTAATGTTTATAAATGGTAATGAAAGATATAAATATGTTGAATTATGTTTGAAACATGTAAATTTTGGTGACTAAACCTAAGAAAATTAATTAGGTTAGTATGATAATGTTTAATTGATATAAATTGTGGTACCACGGAGGGTACATTGGATGTATGTTTTATTACTAAAATTAGATAGCATATAAAATGTTTTTGGTTTGGTTTAGCTTTGGTATTTGTATTGGTTGTGGATTGAAATTTACAGGGTTGGCTAGTAAAGTGTGAAAGGCTCATTATTGAGTCCACACGACCTGGCACACAGGCGTGTGACCAGACCGTGTGAGACACACGGCTTACGCACAGGCATGTTGATAGGCCGTGTGTCCCCTGCACTTAAATTTTGTAAAACAGAATACCACACGAGCTGAGCATACGGGCGTGTGACTTGGCCGTGTGAAACTAGTTTATTCATGAGTAATGAGTCAGTGTTGTACACGGATAAAGGACACGGACGTGTCTAAGCCGTGTGAGTCACACGGGGTGAAAATGCGGGGGTGTCATGGAGACACGGGCTGTGACAGCCCAAAATTGACCCTCGTCGGGATGTGGTTTCGGGACCACAAAATCGAGGCATAAAAATAATTTAAAATTTATTTTAATGCCTATGATATGTGTTAATTTGTGTGTGGCATTTTTGATGATTCGATTTAGTGTTATAAAGGTGAATTTCACTAGAAAGGACCTAGTAGTAAACTTTGAAAGTATGATGGGGGAATGTGTGATGACTAGTTAATCATGCATGCAAAAATAAGGGATTTGCATGTCAAATTTCCCCAAAAGGAAGCTTAGTGGCCGGCCATGACAAGGGTTATGGGCAAAGAAAACATGTTGAAACATGTTTTGTTAATGGATGATGAGGGAAATGATTTAATAATTAAGTTGTGGGAAGAGAAGAAAAAAAAATGTGTGTGAGTGTGGCATTTCCTCTCCCCATTGCCGTGTATGTGAAAGAAAAACAAGAAAAAAATTTGTTCATCCTTGTTCTTTCCTTCTTGGCCGAAAATACTAAGGGAGAAGATAGGAGTTTTGCTTCATGCTTGGCTTGGAAGAGAACTAGAAGGAGATTTGGTCATACTTGCATCAAGATTAAGGTATGTTTGAGGGTGTGTCATGAGATTCATGCTTGTTTTGGTTGCTAACTTGATGTGCATGTTAGCCATGGTTCAAATCCTTGTTATGCCATGAAAATGGTGTTTGGCCAAGGTTGATATTGTGTTAAAGCCATTGCATGCTAAATGTGAAGCTTGTTGATGATGCATGTAATGAAGGATTGACTACTCTTGAAATTTCTTTTAGTATTCTTGAGTAGGACATTGAATTCTTTGTTTAACCATGACCAAAGTTAAAAGGGTATGGTTGTGATGTATTCGCCATGGTGCATTCATGAGCATGATTTATGCTTGTTACTTGATTGGTAAAATTTGTGTTTGGATGGGTATGAACCCCTTGAGATTGACCTTGCACCTATATGTGTGTATATGTTTGCACATGATGTTTTGGTTATGAAGTAAGTGATAAATATGTTTGTTTAAAGAAGAAAATGTTGAAGAATGGTTGTGAAATTGCAAGTACATTCGGCCTAGTACACATATGATGTGAAAATCTTGGAATTTATTGTTGATTTGGTGCAAGAATGACTAAGTATAATCGGCCATATGAGTGCTTGATGCTATATTATAAGTATTGAGCTACAATATGTAAAGCATTAGCTAGTAAAATGTGTGCCATTCATGTGTGGTGTTAAATGTAATTGGCCTCAACATCAACATGCATAATCGGCCATGAATGAGTACCTAAGAGGTTGTGTTGTTCGCCATGAGTAAGCATGTTGAAGGCTTTGTGTGTTGAGTCGATTCATGAATTCGTACTTATGTGACTTTAATGTCTAGTGAATATATGTGGGCTAAGTGCCTTGAGTTCTTCTTTTCGATACTCAAATGATTGAATCAAATTATTTGTTAAATTAAGCTCAAGAGCAAAGGGGGACCAAATCCGATAAAGGGAAGGAAAAAGTAGTCGAATAGCCATCGAATCGTTCGACAACATCCGAGGTAAGTTTTCGAGTATCGAAACTTAGATTTTGATTCGATTGAATGAAGTAATAAGCAATCGAAATTGTGCCCTTGTATATGGCCATTGAGCGAAATGATATTTTGATTAAGTAAAATGTGCATAAAAGTTTGTTATGAAATTGAAACAAAGATGTGAATGAATGTGCGAATTGTGATATCCGGGCTAAGCCCAAAGGCAATTATGCGAATTGTGATATCCGGGCTAAGCTCGAAGGAAATTGTGCGAGCTATGATATCCGGGCTAAGCCCAAGGCAATTGTGCGAGTTGTGATATCCGGTTAAGTCCAAGGCATTTGTGCGGGTTACCATAACCGGGCTATGTCCCAAGGTGTTTTGAACAGTAGCTATATCCGGATAAACTCAGAAGGTATGTGATTTGAAATTTATAAGCTGCTGGAAAATTTTCAGTTAATGCACTTGTGAAATTCCCAACAACAAGGTATGTTTGTGTGTGTGCTTTGCACACTATGAGTAAGTCGTATGAATATTCGCTCTAATGATAAATGAGCTATCGGCATTAACTAGGCCGTTATTTGTGTATGAATATAAGAGTTGGGATTGTGAAGTAAGCATGTCTTTGAGAAATTGTGCATATGAATTATTGTTTAGCTACTTGAATGCTATGCTTTGGTTGTGTGTATATTATGGCTCGAAACTTACTAAGCATAAATTGCTTACTCCGTTTCTTTGTTTCTCTGTTTATAGATTTTGCTCGTTAGCGATCGGATTCGGGATCATAGAAGTTGAAGTCAACCACACTATCAAAGCCCTTTTTGGTACTCCTTTAGTTGAGTTTTGGATATGGCATGTATAGGACTACCCTTGTTGGTTCAAATGTGTTGTGATGTACATGTATGCGGCCATGCGAAAATGGCTCGTAGAAGTAAAGTACGAACTTAGACCATTTGTGATTTGTATATATATATATTTGGTTTCATGATGTGATTATGGTTTGGAATGAGAGAGTTGGTCACATGATCAGCCATTGGAATGGCTAAATATGATCATATGTGGACCTAAGTATGACTAGACTATAGTTGGTTCATGGGAACTACAATATAGGTAAAGCCTATCTTAAAAACAGATGCTGCCAGCTGTAGTGACGTGGATGTGGAAAATCACCAAAATTTGTAGGAACGGTGTTAAATAGTGAATAAATTATGTGATCTAACCTTGACGAGTCTATTTTCATATGAAAGTAACGAAACGATCATATGAACAGTATACCGAGAGATATTAAAGTTCTCGTGAGACAGGGCCAGAACGGTTTCTGGGTCCCCTGTCGCGACTTTGAAAATTTACCATAAATTATCCAGAATGAAGTGGAAGTCATTCCTTATATGTGCAGATTCCTTTTTGAGTCTAGTTTCATTAGAAACAAACGGCATCAGTATTGAAACCCTGTACAGAGAGATATTCAAGTTGTAACGCGCGAAGGTTAGTGTAGTCGACCCCTGTAACATGGGTGACTTTAACTAATAAACTGTACCAATTGTCCCAACCAAAAATTCTAGAAATAAATCCATGGATGGATATATGAGTCTAAATTCAGGGAAAATTTATGGAATCAGTTTCCGAGTTGTGAAACTCGAGATATGCTTTTTAAGGCGACAGCGATGCAGTTTTCCAGATTGCCTGGGAATGTCAAATTGGTCGGTGCCATAAGTGGTTTTGGCTTGTTAACCCCTCGTGTCCGACACCGGCAACGGTCTCGGGTTCGGGGTGTTACAATTTTATTGGTATCAGAGCTACGGTTTAGTCGATTCTAGGACTACCGTGATATGTTTGGGGTCTAGCTATACATGCCATTAAGTGATAATTGATAGTGTGGTGATTTCTGACAATTTGAGTTTGTGTTTGTTTATAGCAATGGATCCCGATCCCAACCGAGCAATAGCTGATGATGTGGAGAGTGTGGAGCCTGCTCCGCGCAAGGGAGCGCCAATGACTCTCAACCTATTGCCGCGATCCGAATGATGAGGCTAAGCAAGCCTTTTATAGTGTGATGAATGATTGGTTTAACCAATACATTCGAACTAACACGGCTGTTCCACAACCTCCATTCCCGACTAATGCAACCCCCGCACCTACAATACCTCCGGTAACTGACCAAGTAAGGTCAAGTAAGCCCCCAGTCGACAGAATTCAAAAACATGGGGCTACTGAATTTAAAGCTACGGATAGCGACGATGCCGAGCTAGCTGAATTTTGGTTGGACAACACTATCCGGGTGCTCGATGAGTTATCATGTACACTCGATGAATGCTTAAAGTGTACTATCTCCTTGCTACGCGATTCCGCCTACTATTGGTGGAGTACTCTGACTTTTGTGGTGTCTAGAGAGCAAGTAACTTGGGAGTTCTTCCAAACTGAATTCCGAAAGAAGTATATCAGTCAGAGATTTATGGACCAAAAACGAAAGGAATTCCTTGATCTTAAGCAAGGCTCTATGTCAGTTACCGACTACGAACGAAAATTTGTTAGGCTTAGCCGGTACTTTTACTCTCCTTTACACTAATGTGATTGCTTTGATTGACCCTGGTCCTACTCATTATTATATATGCGAAACCTTAGCATCCAGTAAGACTTTGCCCATTGAGTCTACTGAGTTTGTAATTCGGGTGTCAAACCCCTTGGGTCATTACGTGCTTGTCAACAAAGTGTTTAAGAAAAGTCCCCTAGTATTCCGAGGTTCTTGTTTTCCGGCGGACTTGATGCTTTTGCCGTTCGAACGAATTCGACGTCATTCTTGGTTTGGATTGGTTGACCATGCACGATGCGGTTGTAAATTGCAAAAGCAAGACTATTGATCTGAGGTACACGAATAACGAGATAATTCGGGTTGAGTTTACGGACTTAAAGGGATTGCCACCGTAATATCGCAATGTTGGCCCGTAAATACGTAAGAAAGGGTGCGAAGCATACCTTGCCTATGTTCTAGATGACAAGGAGTTAGAAAAGAAACCCGAATCTGTGCTAGTGGTTTGTGAATACCGGATGTTTTCCACGAAGAATTGCCGGATTACCACTGTTCGGAAACGAGTTTGGCATCGAATTGGTACCGTACCATTCCATTTCGATAGCTCCGTATCGTGTGGCACCAACGGAATTAAAGGAGTTGAAAGCTCACTGTAAGAATTGGTGGATAAAGGTTTTGCTTCGCTTGAGTTTTTCACCATGGAGTGCACCGGTGTTGTTGTGAAAAGAAGGATGGAACCATGAGGTTGCATCGACTATCGTCGACTTAATAAAGCGACGATAAAGAACAAATATCCGTTATCACGTATCGATGATTTGTTCGATCAACTGAAGGAGCCTCGGTGTTCTCGAAAATAGATTTGAGATCGGGCTATTATCGATTCGAATTCGAGATTCGGACGTACCCAAAACGGCCTTGAGCGAGATATGGTCACTCGAGTTCCTAGTGATGCTGTTTGGGCTTACTAATGCCCCTGCAGTATTTATGGATTTGATGAATCGGATCTTCAGACCATGTTTGGATTAGTTCGTAGTCGTGTTCATTGATGACATCTTGGTCTATTCAAGAAATGAGGCCGAACATCTTTGAACACCGAGGTTAGTCTTGCGAATCTTATGGGATAAGCAATTATATGCTAAGTTCAGCAAGTGTGAGTTCTGGTTAAGAGAGGTTAGCTTCTTGGGACATGTAGTATCTGCATCGGGCATTCGAGTCGACCCGAACAAAATTTCAACCATACTTAATTGGAAGCCTCCGAGAAATATTAACGAGGTTCGAGCTTTTTGGGGCTTGCTTGTTATTACCGACGATTTGTAAAGGTTTCTCAATGATAGCCACGCCAATGACGAAGCTACTCCAAAAGGATGTTAAGTTCGAATGGACGGAGAAATGTCAGAAAAGTTTCGATCAACTGAAAACTTATTTGACTGAAGCTCCAATTCTAGTGCAACCCGAATCTGGCAAAGAGTTTGTCATCTATAGTGACGCCTCCCTACTTGGGTTAGGTTGCGTATTGATGCAAGAAGGTCGAGTTGTGGCCTATGCCTCGAGGCAATTAAAGCCACATGAGAAAAATTATCTGACCCATGGTCTCGAATTGGCTGCCATCGTATTCGCCTTAAAGATATGGCGACATTACTTATTTGGTGAGAAGTGCCATGTGTATTCGGATCATAAAAGTCTCAAATATTTGATGACTCAAAGAGACTTAAATCTGCGACAAAGACGTTGGCTCGAGCTGTTAAAGGATTATGAGCTGGTCATTGACTATCACCTGGGAAAGGCGAATGTGGTTGCGGATGCCTTAAGTCGTCTGTGTGTTCCAAAGAATTTGGAACTTATTTCGATAATTCAGAACGAAGCCCATTGTAGCCGAATGGCAATCCACCCGAGGAGTACAAAGATGTACAACGATTTGAAACGTCGGTTTTGGTGACATGGTATGAAATGAGACATCTCCGACTTTGTTTCGAGATGTTTAATATGTCAACAAGTGAAAGCGGAACATCAAGTGCCTTCAGGATTACTTTAGCCGATCACGATACCCGAGTGGAAATGGGATCGAGTCACAATAGACTTCGTATCCGGACTGCCATTGTCGGTGAGTAAGAAAGATGCAATTTTGGGTCGTTGTAGATAGATTGACTAAGTCGGCTCACTTTGTCCCCGTACGTACGGACTTTTTAATGGACAAACTAGCCGAACTGTACGTTTCTCAGATTGTGAGATTGCACGGGGTGCCTATTTCCATCGTGTCGGATAGAGATCCGAGATTTACCTCGCGATTTTGGAAAAAGTTGCAAGAAGCTTTGGGTACCAAGTTGCATTTCAGCACCGTCCGAGCGGATAATTCAGATACTTGAGGATATGTTGAGATGTTGCATCCTCGAGTTCAGTGGTTCATGGGAACGGTATTTGCCGTTGATTGAATTCGCTTACAACAACAGCTTTCAATCAAGTATTAAGATGGCACCCTACGAGGCTTTGTACGGTCGTAAATGCCGTACACCATTGTGTTGGACGGAGCTCGGTGAAAGCAAAATTTTCGGGGTGGACTTGATTAAAGATGCTGAACAGAAAGTGATAGTGATCCGTGAAAATCTGAAGATAGCCTCCGATCGTCAGAAGTCGTACGCGGATCTGAAGCGTAAAGACATCGAGCATCAGGTGGGAGATAAAGTGTTTCTCAAGGTTTCGCCTTGGAAAAAGATACTCGATTCGGCCGTAAGGGCAAGTTGAGCCGAGGTTCATTGGGCCATATTAGATATCCGGCGAGTCGGTCCGGTTGCATATCATTTGATTTTGCCCCGAACTCGAAAAGATTCACAATGTCTTTCATGTTTCGATGCTTGACGCTATAGATCCGATCCATCGCACGTGATTAGTCCATCAGAGGTTGAAATTCAAGCCAATATGAGTTATGAGGAAGAACCGATTCGTATCCTATCACGTGAAGTGAAAGAGTTGCGAAACAAGCGGGTTCCGCTAGTGAAAGTGTTATGGCTCAAACACGGGATGGAAGAAGCTACTTGGGAACCCAAGAGCTCTATGAAAGAGCGTTACCCAAACCTATTTACCGGTAAGATTTTCGGGGACGAAAATTTCTTAAGTGGGGGAGAGTTGTGACAGCCCAAAATTGACCCTCGTCGGGATGTGGTTTCGGGACCACAAAATCGAGGCATAAAAATAATTTAAAATTTATTTTAATGCCTATGATATGTGTTAATTTGTGTGTGGCATTTTTGATGATTCGATTTAGTGTTATAAAGGTGAATTTCACTAGAAAGGACCTAGTAGTAAACTTTGAAAGTATGATGGGGGAATGTGTGATGACTAGTTAATCATGCATGCAAAAATAAGGGATTTGCATGTCAAATTTCCCCAAAAGGAAGCTTAGTGGCCGCCATGACAAGGGTTATGGGCAAAGAAAACATGTTGAAACATGTTTTGTTAATGGATGATGAGGGAAATGATTTAATAATTAAGTTGTGGGAAGAGAAGAAAAAATGTGTGTGAGTGTGGCATTTCCCTCCATTGCCGTGTATGTGAAAGAAAAAAAGAAAAAATTTGTTCATCCTTGTTCTTTCCTTCTTGGCCGAAAATACTAAGGGAGAAGATAGGAGTTTTGCTTCATGCTTGGCTTGGAAGAGAACTAGAAGGAGATTTGGTCATACTTGCATCAAGATTAAGGTATGTTTGAGGTTGTGTCATGAGATTCATGCTTGTTTTGGTTGCTAACTTGATGTGCATGTTAGCCATGGTTCAAATCCTTGTTATGCCATGAAAATGGTGTTTGGCCAAGGTTGATATTGTGTTAAAGCCATTGCATGCTAAATGTGAAGCTTGTTGATGATGCATGTAATGAAGGATTGACTACTCTTGAAATTTCTTTTAGTATTCTTGAGTAGGACATTGAATTCTTTGTTTAACCATGACCAAAGTTAAAAGGGTATGGTTGTGATGTATTCGCCATGGTGCATTCATGAGCATGATTTATGCTTGTTACTTGATTGGTAAAATTTGTGTTTGGATGGGTATGAACCCCTTGAGATTGACCTTGCACCTATATGTGTGTATATGTTTGCACATGATGTTTTGGTTATGAAGTATGTGATAAATATGTTTGTTTAAAGAAGAAAATGTTGAAGAATGGTTGTGAAATTGCAAGTACATTCGCCTAGTACACATATGATGTGAAAATCTTGGAATTTATTGTTGATTTGGTGCAAGAATGACTAAGTATAATCGGCCATATGAGTGCTTGATGCTATATTATAAGTATTGAGCTACAATATGTAAAGCATTAGCTAGTAAAATGTGTACCATTCATGTGTGGTGTTAAGCAGTAATTGGCCTCAACATCAACATGCATAATCGGCCATGAATGAGTACCTAAGAGGTTGTGTTGTTCGGCCATGAGTAAGCATGTTGAAGGCTTTGTGTGTTGAGTCGATTCATGAATTCCGTACTTATGTGACTTTAATGTCTAGTGAATATATGTGGGCTAAGTGCCTTGAGTTCTTCTTTTCGATACTCAAATGATTGAATCAAATTATTTGTTAAATTAAGCTCAAGAGCAAAGGGGGACCAAATCCGATAAAGGGAAGGAAAAAGTAGTCGAATAGCCATCGGAATCGTTCGACAACATCCGAGGTAAGTTTTCGAGTATCGAAACTTAGATTTTGATTCGATTGAATGAAGTAATAAGCCATCGAAATTGTGCCCTTGTATATGGCCATTGAGCCGAAATGATATTTTTGATTAAGTAAAATGTGCATAAAAGTTTGTTATGAAATTGAAACAAAGATGTGAATGAATGTGCGAATTGTGATATCCGGGCTAAGCCCGAAGGCAATTGTGCGAATTGTGATATCCGGGCTAAGCTCGAAGGAAATTGTGCGAGCTATGATATCCGGGCTAAGCCCGAAGGCAATTGTGCGAGTTGTGATATCCGGTTTAAGTCCCGAAGGCATTTGTGCGGGTTACCATAACCGCGCTATGTCCCGAAGGTGTTTTGAACGAGTAGCTATATCCGGATAAACTCCGAAGGTATGTGATTTGAAATTTATAAGCTGCTGGAAAATTTTCAGTTAATGCACTTGTGAAATTCCCAACAACAAGGTATGTTTGTGTGTGTGCTTTGCACACTATGAGTAAGTGCGTATGAATATTCGCTCTAATGATAAATGAGCTATCGGCATTAACTAGGCCGTTATTTGTGTATGAATATAAGAGTTGGGATTGTGAAGTAAGCATGTCTTTGAGAAATTGTGCATATGAATTATTGTTTAGCTACTTGAATGCTATGCTTTGGTTGTGTGTATATTATGGCTCAAACTTACTAAGCATAAATTGCTTACTCCGTTTCTTTGTTTCTCTGTTTATAGATTTTGCTCGTTAGCGATCGGATTCGGGATCATAGAAGTTGAAGTCAACCACACTATCAAAGCCCTTTTTGGTACTCCTTTAGTTGAGTTTTGGATATGGCATGTATAGGACTACCCCTTGTTGGTTCAAATGTGTTGTGATGTACATGTGTACGGCCATGCGAAAATGGCTCGTAGAAGTAAAGTACGAACTTAGACCATTTGTGATTTGTATATATATATATTTGGTTTCATGATGTGATTATTGTTTGGAATGAGAGAGTTGGTCACATGATCAGCCATTGGAATGGCTAAATATGATCATATGTGGACCTAAGTATGACTAGACTATAGTTGGTTCATGGGAACTACAATATAGGTAAAGCCTACCTTAAAAACAGATGCTGCCAGCTGCAGTGACGTGGATGTGGAAAATCACCAAAATTTGTAGGAATGGTGTTAAATAGTGAATAAATTATGTGATTGAACCTTGATGAGTCTATTTTCATATGAAAGTAATGAAACGATCATATGAACAGTATACCGAGAGATATTAAAGTTCTCGTGAGACAGGGCCAGAACGGTTTCTGGGTCCCCTGTCGCGACTTTGAAAATTTACCATAAATTATCTAGAATGAAGTGGAAGTCATGCCTTATATGTTAAGATTCATTTTTGAGTCTAGTTTCATTAGAAACAAACGGCATCAGTATTGAAACCCGTTACAGAGAGATATTCAAGTTGTAACGCGCGAAGGTCAGTGTAGTCGACCCCTGTAACATGGGTGACTTTAACTAATAAACTGTACCAATTGGCCCGACCAAAAATTCTAGAAATAAATCCATGGATGGATATATGAGTCTAAATTCAGGGAAAATTTACGGAATCAGTTTCCGAGTTGTGAAACTCGAGATATACTTTTTAAGGCGACAGCGATGTAGTTTTCCAGCTTGCCTGGGAATGTCAAATTGGTCGGTGCCATAAGTGGTTTTGGCTTGTTAACCCCTCGTGTCCGACACCGGCAACAGTCTCGGGTTCGGGGTGTTACATGGGCGTGTGACATAAGCCACACGGGTGTGTGGTACTATTCATAAAAAGGAAATTTTAAGAATTTTATTAAAAATTTTATAAGTTTCCGATTGAGTCCCGATTTGGTTCTAACATTCATTTTAAGACTTGAGGGCCCATGAAAGGAACATTAAGATATATTTTATGAACTGAGTTGTATTTTTCTTTCCTTATTAATCGTAATCAAACTGTAGTGACCGGTAATACTCCATAATCCTATTCCGACCACGAGATAGGGTTAAGGGGTGTTACATATCATATTTTTTTCATGATTCATTCAATATTAAAGCATTAAATATCTAATAATATAATGTTGCATTATTTACACACGAACTTACCTCGGTACCAAAATATGGCTAACTATTTGATTTAGTCCACAACCTTGTTCTTTCCTCGGTTTAGGTCAAGATTCCATTTTTCTTGATCTATAATAGAAAATTTCACTTATTTAATTATCAAATTTTTCAAATCAGTCCATAAATCATACTTTGGAAAAATTAAAATTTTTCCCCTAAACTTTCATATAATTACAAATTAGCCCCTAGGCTCGTAAAATGAAATGTGTTAATTTTCTTTGTTACCCAAGCCTAGCCGAACTTATAACATGCTCATGGAAGCCCACATTTCTCAGTAAATCATACATCTTACTACTCATTTTACAAACTTTACAAATAAGTCCTTTTTAGCCATTTTCATTAGGAATCACTTAGTAAAAGATGTTTATCACACATCAAACATTCATATTCTTCCATTAACCATCACAATACATGCATGTCATACATGGGACAAATTTCAAACGTGGATGCTACTTCAAAATATGGCTAGAAATAGGTAAATCGGGTTACGAGGGTTTCAAAAATGTAAAGAGCATTAAAAACGGGGCTAGGATGCACTTACTATTGAGCTTGAAAGTTGAACAAAACCCTAGCTATGGCTCCTTGAGATTTTCAGCCAAAGCAGGAGAAGATGGACACAAATTTTGACTTATTTTCCCTTTTTATTCTTTTAATTACTAAATGTCCAAAATGCCCCTAACTTAAAAATATTCTATGTCACCCATTCCATGTCCATTTTTGTCCAAAAAATTAACCAATGGTCCAATTACCATATAAGGACCTATAATTTAAAGTTTCATAACAATTGGACACTTCTAGCTTCTAGAACTCAAGTTTTGCACTTTTTACAATTTAGTTCTTTTTTACTAAATTGAGTGCCCAAATGTCAAAATTTTTGAATGAGATTTTCACGAAATCGTTTCGCGAAATTGTAGACCATAAAAGTATAATAAAAATAAATTTATTTATGTCAGATTTGCGGTCTCGAAACCACTGTTCTAACTAGGCCCAAAATCGGGCTACTACAATTAAGTTCACATACACAAAGATGAAAGAACCAAAGCTTAAAGCTCTCCCAAATGGTGAATTCAGCCAAGCTTGAAGAAAATGGATGAGAATTGAATTAGTTTTTGAATTAGTTTTTCCTAATTTCAAACTATTTACAATTTTCCATTAAATTACTTAATATTTTTATCTTTTTCTTTACTAATGCCACCCAACCACACTAATTAAGGCCTAATTATGACATAGGTCCTTTCTCAATTAATAATTAAGCCATTTGGCCACTAAATGCATTAATTAACAATTTTTGCACATTTTACAATTTAGTCCTTTTTATTTAATTAACTATCTAAATGTTAAAATTTCTTTACGAAACATTAATACCACCTTAGTGACACTTCGTAAATATTTATCTATTTATAGAAATGAGGTCTTGATACCTCATTTTCTAAAACCACTTGACCTTAGGGTCATACCACTCGAACTTAATAAATCGCTTAAATAACATAATTTTTCAAATAAAAAACCTTGTTACAATCACATTTGACTAGTAAATATTAAATAATAATATTTACGAACTTACTCATTGGATTTGGTGGCCCCGAAGCCACTGTTTTTGACACCACTAAAAATTGGGCTGTTACATTTTTCATTCGTTCTGTACCTTATTTTGCATTAATAGACACTGGTTGGACCAACTCATACGTAGGTAGTATTATTTTTGTTAATTTGGGAATTCCTGTTGAGACTACTTTTGGTGAGATTTTTGTGATTAGTCTATTGGGTTAGTATGTGCGAGTTAATAAAGTTTATAGGAGGTATCCGCTAAAGATACAAGAAATTGTGTTTCCAGCTAATATGATGGAATTACCTTCCGGGAAGTGTTATCTAATACTAGGTATGGACTGGCTTTTGGAACATTGGGTCAGTTTGGACTGTGTTTCTAAGAGAGTAACTCTGAGATCTAAGGATGATGGGAAGATTGTTATGGTTGGTGAGCGTTGAGATTACCTCTCCAATGTAATCTCTACTCTAGTAGCTGAAAAGTTAGTCCAAAAAGGGTGTGACGTGTTTCTGGCATATGTGCATGACTCAAGTTTTGTGGAATCTTTTGTTGAGGATATCTGAACAGCTAGAGAATTTTTGAATGTCTTTCTTGAGGAATTACCAAGGTTAATACCAGATAGGGAGGTTGAATTTGGTATTGATGTTTTTCTTGGAGCAGCTCTAGTGTCCATTTCCCCCTACCGGCACTGAAGGAGCTTATGGAATTGAAAGTGCAGCTTCAAGAACTTTTCAATCAAGGGTTCATCATGCCTAGTGTGTTTACGTGAGGATCACCATTTCTTTTTGTGAAAAAGAAAAATGGTATTATGAGGATGTGTGTGGATTTCCACCAGTTGAATAAATTGACTATAAAGAACAAGTTCCCATTTCTTAGGATTGACAACTTGTTCGATCAGTTTTGTAGGGCATCAGTATTTTTAAAGATTAATCTTCGTTCTAGGTATCATCAATTAAAGGTGAAAGGCTAATGTGCATAAAATTGCTTTTAGGACTCGTTATGGGTATAATAAGTTCTTAATCCTAGCATTTGGTTTGACGAATACTCTTGTTGCATTTATGGACCCCATGAATAGAGTTTTTTAATCGTATTTGGATAAGTTTGTCGTGGTTTTCATCGACGATATACTGGTATACTCTAAGACTTAGAATGATCATGATGAACATCTTAGGGTGGTCCTATAAATACTTCATGAGAGAAAGCTTTACGCTAAGTTGAGCAAGTGTGTGTTCTGGTTGAGAGAGGTCACCTTTCCAGGACATGTAGTTTATACTGAAGGTATTGTGTAAACTTTAAAAGGATTGAAGTTGTTCTTGAGTGGAAACAACCTAGAAATGTGTATGAAATTAAGAGTTTTCTAGGTTTGACGGGATATTATCGAAGCTTTATTGAGGGGTTTTCGCTAAGCGTTGCATCTTTGATTAAGTTGTTGCATAAGAATGCACCATTTTTTTGGATAAATTAGTAGTAATCAAGCTTTGAGAACCTTAAGTTTGTTTTAATATAGGCAGCTGTTCTGATACAACCTGAATTTGGTAAAGAGTTTGTGGTGTACCATGCTTTTCACATTGGTTTGGGATGTGTTTTAATGCAAGATGGTAAAGTTGTGACTTATGCATCCAGGTAGCTTAAGTCACACGAAGACAGCTATTCTATGCACAATCTTAAGCTAGCTACGGTTGTCTTCACTTGGAAAATATGGAGACACAATCTGTATGGTGAAAGGTGTATTATCTACACTGGTCACACGAGCCTCAAATATCTCTTTACTCAGAAGGAGTTAAATATTAGGAAACATAGATAGATGCAAAGGCTACAACTGCACCATTGAGTATCATCCTGGAAAGTTCAATTTGTGGCTAGTGCTCTTAGTCGTAGATCGATGTCTAATTTGAGGACATATTTGCTCCCCTAAGTTTATTTGATGACAGTAGTTTGTTAAACAAGTTGCAAGCTAAGTCGACTTGGATTGACTAGATTCGAGGTAAGTAGTTAGTGGATGATTATTTGGTTCTTTGGTTTTAGTAGGTTGAGATGGGTAGAACTTCGGGTTTGTGTGCCTAATAATGCTGAGTTGAGGTAACCTATTTTATAGGAAGTGCATAGTATTCCTTATGCTATACATCCCAGTGGGAATAAGATGTACTATGACCTCCAGCAGTGATATTCGTAGCCCGATTTGAAGAGAGAAGTAATTGGTTTTGCTTCTCGTTGTTGGACGTGGTAACAAGTTAAGACTAAACACCAATTGCCTTCGAGTTTGCTTCAACCCTTTAAGATTCCTATTTGGAAATGAGAGTGTGTGACTATGGACTTTGCTAGTGGATTTCCCTTAACACCCACTAAGAACGATTTTGTTTGGGTCATTGTGGACGGGTTTACTAAATTTTCCCATTTTCTTTCGATTAGGATAGATTATTTTATGCAGAAATTGGCTAAGCTGTATGTTTATGAGGTTGTTAGACTACATGGGGTTTCGATTTCGATTATTTTTGACAGGGACCTTGTTTCACTTCTGAGTTTTGGAGAAAATTGCATGAGGCGTTAGGTACTCACTTGGACTTTAGTATTGTGTTTCATCCTCAGACTGATAGGTAATCTGATAGGGTGATTCATATATTGGAAGATATGTTATAGAGTTATGTTATCGACTTCCGTAGTAGTTGGGAGAAGTTTTTTCCACTAGTTGAGTTCACCTATAACAACAGCTTCCAGTCTAGTATTCAGATGGCACCTTACGAGGCTCTTTATGGCCATAAGTATCGTACCTCTATGTGTTGGACTAAGTTGGGTGAAAGGAAGATTGTAGGTCTTGGTTTGGTTTCTGAGACTGAGGACAAGCTGAGACTGATACGCGATTGTCCTAGGGTAGCTTTTGATAAAAAGAAGTCTTATGTGGATCTGAAGCGAAGAGCTTTTGATTTTTCTGTGGCAAATTGGGTTTTCCTTAAGGTATCTCCGTGGAAAAAGGTCATTCGGTTTGGACAAAAGGGCAGTCCTAGGTTCATTGGGCCTTATAGAATTCTAAAATGTGTTGGTTTGGTTGCTTATTAGTTAGGGTTGCCTTTCATGTCTTCCACGTCACTATGTTGAGGCGGTATTGGTCTGACCCATCTCATACTATATCTGTTGAGGAGATTGAGGTAAGACCAGATTTGACTTTTGAGGATGAGCTGGTTTAAATTTTGGATCGAGAAGTTAAGGTATTGAGAAGAAAGGTCATTCGGTTGGGTAATGTTCTATGGTGAAATCATGGTATGGAGGAGGCCACTTGGGAGCATAAGGACGTAATTCGACAACAATACCCACATCTGTTTGAGTTAGGTAAATTTTGATGCCAAGAATTCTTTTAAGAGGGGAGAATTGTAATGCCCCAAAAATTTAAGTTTTTGATTTGTTAAATTTTATCAAGTGGATTGATTTGGTGTTAATTATGTGTATTTGAGGTTCTGTGATTGAATCCACTTCCTCAAAATTTTGTTATTTTTTCTCACCCTTGATCCTTGAGTGTTTGGCTTATATTTTATTTTTGTGCAATTGTTGTTAAGAATTAGCCTGCTGGTTTAGTGGTAAGGCTACAGCTTACCTTTGGTCTTTAGTTCAAATCCCTGTGTGAGTGAAATTGGAAATAGTTTTGTAACTTTATGCTTGTGTTGTCCATGTAAGGAGTTGGGTTTGAGTTAGGATTTCAAATTTGATAAGTAGTTAGTAGTTGGGATAAGTGGTTATTATTTTTGAATTATCTTCAAGGAAATCCTAAAAAACTCTCCCTATTTTTCCCCAATCAGTTTTCACGTTTATTTTCCCATTCATGTTCAATCTCTTTGTCCTTTTTGGGGTTTTCATTCTTTCCTTCTTTTGTTTTCTTTTCCTTTTGTTCTTTTCGCCTTTTTACCTCTTTATTGACTTTTGGTTTACCCTACTATTTGCTTATCGTACTATTCTATTCAAACGCTGTCGAATCTCTTTTGTGCTTCGGGTAAGTGTGTTGTTCATTTAGTTTGATGAGATTATTATTGGTTATATGTTATTTGATTGTTTTGAAATCTTTGGTAATTTTGGTTGTTGAGTTTTCTATTGAAGGATGAGATTTTTGAATTGATTTCTTGATTTTAATGACATCAGTGTGCTTCTAAGAAAAATTCAAAAGGTGCTTGGTGAACCTCCGGTGATTTAGGCATCATTAAGTTGTTGTTTTGTTCAAGAGTAAGTGTTTTTGATGTTATAGGGCTATCACGTTTCTGAATTTAGGGTTAATTGATGAAGATTTTACTGAATTGTTTATAAGTGTGTGGTAAAAATTATGTTATTAATTCATAAGAGTTGTTGATTTTAGGTTCTATTGTTCTTATTCTTGGGTCTACTTCAGAACTTCATCAGGTTTGTGTTCGTAACTCGAAAGCACCATGAAAAGTCGAGAAAATATAAAAAATATCATGCAATTTTTGAATATGCAGTTTTTCACACGACCGTAAGATTGGTCGTGTGGGTGCAAACAGGAGTGTGCGATTACACAGGCTAATTAGGTAGGCCATGTGGGCCACACGATAGTGTGGGCCCAAATTTTGAAATCTATAATCCGTAATTAGACCCTCCAAGGGGTCAATACTACTTAAGTAACTTTCGAAATGTGGTATATGTTAATATGTTCAGTTTGTGAGTTATACATGTATGGTATTTGTTTTGATAATTTCGAAACCATGACTATATGTAAAAGGCATACATGACATCTATATCTTGTATATATGTTAGTATGATTGTATGCATTGGGTTGGGATATGGTATGATGGTGGAAATGTTGGAAATTTAATTTATATGCCTTGACTAGTGGCTCAGCCATGAGTATCTATTTCTGGCGATTTACCACATATTGTTATTTGGCAGCTTGACTGCACTGTTTCTAAAAAGTGACACACGCTCACTTATAGGTGTGTGGGGTTGGATGGGTATTTGATACCCTAACATGTGTGTTGGGATGGACGGGGTTAGTGTGTAGTAGATGGGGGTAGGACCTGAATAGGCATTTGATTACATATCTATTTTTGAAAATGATTATGTTTCTGAACTATTAATAAAAAACATATGAAATCTATATCTACACATGATCTGTTTATTCTCTATAACATTTATATATTTTATTTATTGTTGAGACTATTATCACCCCGAGCTAGTGAGCTCACATTTTGAATGTTACCTTTCAGGTAATCAACAACCTTAGGGCAGGTCGGCATGGCAAGAACTCAATTTACTAAGTGTAATTTCCCTAATACTATTAAGTTTATAATTTAATTTCATATGGATTGTTTTATATGGAATTTCTAGGACTATTATTAGTTTTGGTGTTATTCTTTACTTTGAAACGATTTAATTATATTTTGAATGTTTTGTTTTGGAACGATAAGGTATCGAATTTTCAAGAACAAAACATAGTCTTCAAAACAAAGCTAGATGAAGCTTTCCACAACAAGAAAATTTAGAGCAAAAACCTGTGGTTTTCTAAATAAATATTCAAAATTTAAGGACGAATTCCTTTTAAAGTTTTGAAAGGGATAAGGCTAGTTTTTGAATTGTTTGAAACTTAGATTTTGGATTTTAAAAAAAAACTTATGTAACTTCTCAGGATTCAGCTATAATGTCTAGGATGGGAATGGGGTGTTACATTCTAAATCCAAGACAAGTTTGTTCTAAACCAAAGTAAAGTTTCTAGGTCATTACATTGCCCAAGTAACCATTTCCCAATAGAAAGGTCCATAGAATTTGCTAGGAAATTCCCAAACCGAATCCTTGATAAAGTCTAATTGTAAGGTTCCTAGGAAACCTCAATTGTGTCATAGAATTTTATGCAGGTCTTAGAAAATTATGTAAGCCTTTATATGTTAGGCTTAAAAGGAATCCAAAACCTTGGACAAATGACCACACCAATATTATTACCCTGATTAAAAAAACAAATTACTGAACTTCCTTATTTACATTTAGCTGATCCAATTGCCCCCAATATAGTAGAAACAGATGCTTTTGAAATAAGGTATGGTGGGATCCTAAAACAAGTTAAGGAAGGAAAAGAGTAAATAGTCTAGTTTACCTCTAGACACTGGAATCCAGCTCAACAAAATTATAGTACTATCAAAAAAGAAATTTTATCAATTGTTTTATATATTACAAAATTTTAAGTGATTTATTAAATAAAAAAAATCCTTTTAGGAATTGATTGCAAATCAATAAAAGAAGTTTTACAAAAAGATGTCCAAAATATTGTCTCAAAAAGATTTTTGGAAGATGAAAACCAATTTTGAGCATATTTGATTTTGACATTGAATACATCAAAGGGAAAACTAATTCTTTACCTGATTTTCTCTCTAAAGAGTTTCTTAAAAAATGCCACCCAAACTCAGAGACAAAGGAAAAGGAAAAATAGAAGAACCATCCACAAAAACCCAAATTTCTTCAAAACCAATTAAGTAATGGTATGAAATTTTCCTTGAAGAAGAAAATAAGAGATCGTAATCCTCATCAAAATTCTACAGAAATGCATCCCTTCAAGATGTATAAGATCTAAATGAAATTGGTTCACAAATCAAAAAATGGATTGAGTCCATTTCTCAATTCCTATAAGTGACATTAGCCTTGTCTCAATTAAAAGAGGAAATTCCTCTCAAACAAAGTGCTAATGAAACAACAAAGATTTCAAAAAATAAAGAGATTATTTTATACAAACAAAAATCTTGCAAAAATATTTTAAAGGAAACATCTCTCAAAGATGTTTTCCCAAAAGAAGTAGTGTCTTCACAGGCTGCTACAAAAAAGTCCTCACAATATTTTCGAAATAAGTGTTTTGAAATAATTATTATGGAGGAAAAATTTTCAGAAAATTCCTCCATATATTCTTGTAAAAGAACTTTCAATGGATGACAGTTTAAGCCATTTAGATTCTCATAAACATCAATAGTATAATGAAACATACTAGTTCAAACCGGATCAGTATTGTTCAAACACTATGCAAACCCAAAAGATCCAAAATTTATCACTCATTCAACATCCCAAATAGTTAAAATTCTTTAACCAAGATATTAGGGTGAAAACCCAAATTCTCCAAAGAAATTTCTAGCCAAATTTACCACCAAAATGGACCACCACGCATATTTCACATATTTGGATTACCAAACGGCCTGGTATAATGCCTTCCTAATGAACAATCAAAATATGAGGCATTCTTGGCTCATATATTTCAAATATGGTGCCCAATTCAAATTCCCAAATTGGTTTCAAGAATGGTGAACTAGTATGGACCATCATCTTTCGATATCCAACTAGAAAAAAAATTCAAAATTTATGGCCCAAGTTCTTTAACAAATTCCAGCCCAATCTAGACCAAAAACACATATATAGTGTAACACCCCAAAATTTCAGGTTGGAAGTTTTGAGATTTGTGGGTAGGGCCAGTGGCTAGATCAGAAAATTGTGTTTGTTGTGTTTTAAATGTCAGGATGGGCTTACTGGTCTAATGGTTGGTTATGTGTTAGTTTAGCTCGGGGTTTTGAGTTTGAGTCCTCATGTGCACCTTGAGGAATTTGTTTCATCTTTGTTGCTTTTAAGTTTTGAGTATTTATTTGTTTATTTATTTCTATTTTATTTTTATTTTAAATGGGTTATAAGAAATTTGATAAAAAAACATGTTCTTTTCCTCTACCTCTCTAGGCGTTTTCTACCTTCTCCTTTTATTTTTTTTTTCAATTTCAAGATTTTTTTTCTTCTGTTTCATTTCTATACATCAATTTAATCTCGAGTTTGTCATCATCATGGTTGATTGATTGGGCTCGAGTGTTCTATTGGATTGGTTTGAAATCGGGTTCGGAGTTGGTTTTTCATTAAGGGCATTTTAGTAATTTGGTAATTAAATGATATAAAAAGCCAAATTAAAAGCCAACTTTTGTCTATCTTCCTCCCATGGCCAAATTTTACAAGAAGAGACCATGGATAGTGTTTTTCAAGCTTTCAAGCTCAATTGTAAGTCCATTCTAGCCTCGTTTTTAATGTTTTTTATGTTTTTGAAATCCTTGTAACATGATCTATCTATTTCTACCACTAATTTAAGACATAATCAAAGTCTAAAATTTTACCCATTATGGGTATTTGTATATTTTGATGTTTAATAGTAGAAAATGCATGTTAGTTGTTTGATAAATGACTTTTTCTAGGTGATTTTCGATGAAAATGCTTAAAAGGACCTATTTGTAAAAAGTTATAAAATCTGTGTTAAAATACAAATAAAAGAAAATTTTGGGCTACTATAAGCATGTATAAGATTCGGTTAGGCATGGGTATTGAAGAAATTAAGTACATTTCATTTTACGAGCCTAGGGACTAAATTGTAAAAATATCAAACTTTAGGGGCAAAAATGTAATTTTTCTATAATATGATTTTGGGTTGATTTGAATAGTGTAATGATTAAAAAAGTTAAATGTGATATTATAGATCAAGAAAAATGAGGTTCGAAATTAGAATCGGAGGAAAAATGAGTATTTCACGGTTAGGTTCTATTCGCCATTTTTTATGCTGAGGTAAGTTCGTATGTTTAATAAGCATTAAATTATATATGTATAAATGCTTAATTGATATAACTATGGTAAATGCTATATTATTGAAATGAAATGTGAATGCTATTGAGTACGATACTACGAAAATGACCGACAGAGATTCGATACAGAGAAAGTCTTGGTTGAACCTTAGGAATAGATAGGATACAAATGTCATGACATTAGGATTACTAAGATTACGTTGAAGACCATATCTGGATATGACATCGATATGAGGCTTAGTGTAAGACCATAGCTGGGCTATTGGCATCGATACGAGATTACATGTAAGACCATATCTGGGATATGGCACTGGTACGGTACTGTAAGTACGAGATTCCCGCGTATCCTTTAATATTCCAATTGGTTCAACGAGAAATTTAATGGGTATGTCAAAGAAGAGAAAGAGCATGTAAGTGTTAAGAATTAGTACATGCATGTACATAAAGTTTATAAGCATTGACTTCATGATATTTTGAATTCATGGTTTCCATGAGAATGTTTTCGTGAAAGCCTTGTGATTATTGGTCTATATTAGTGATGTATGAAATACATGGTAAATTCAGTTGGCGATTGTGTAATTGGTTTTTGGGCCAAATTGTGTTATGATATAGTATGTTTTATTCATACAAATTGTGATCTATCGGATATGAGAAAAAGGAAAGATTGGTATAATTGCCTATTAAAATGATTATGGAAGTATGAGAAGATATGAACTTGGAATAATTGAAAGATGTTAAAATATATGCTTGAAATGTGAATACTCATAATTAATGGGCATGTTATTATGAGGTTTGAAATAATTGTCTGATTGTGGTAATCGATTATAATGGAGAGATTACGATTGTTAGGCTAAAGTCAAGACATGTTAAATTATGCTTGTAAATTGATATAGCAAACAATGTGACTGAATAAGTTATAACTATGAGGTTTATTCCAAATTATATTATTTTATTTTGTGTTTATATTGTTGGACTTGGCAAATGATTGGTAGGAGTTGCTTATTATGTTTATACGGACTTACTAAGCTATATAGCTTACCCCCTTCCTTTCCCATGTTTTATAGTGTCGTCATAGCTAACTCGGGTTGGAGACCACTGGAGATCCTATCACACTATCAAGATATCATTTTGGGTATTGATAAATTCAAGTATTTTGAGTTATGGCATGTATAGGGACTTGGTCATTTTGTTATATGCGTCATATGATTTTAGCCAATGTAATGGCTTGTAATCATCAAAGGCTTGTTTTGCTATTTGGCCATGTAAGTTCGCTTATATTGGCAACATGGTTGTAAGCCTAAGTATATTCATATATGTGCCTATGTCTTTGGTGATATGGTCATGGTATGCTTGTTGAATTATGGAATGTGATTTATAGTATGATTGTGAAATGTTTAGAAATGTGATTCATGGATGAGATGATAGATTTGTGTACAATTAGGTATCTTGAAAAGAAATAAATGAAGCTTAATATATGTGAAATTGGCATGATTGATTTAGGGCATAATAAAAGTTATGAGTATGATACATGTTGATATTACTTTGGCATTTGTTGGACATTGTTGTGTATGTTTTTGGTTGCCTAAATATAATATGCTTTGTGACATTGAATTGGTGTAAGTGTTTGTGCAAATAAGGGTGGCAAATGGCTAGGTAAATAGCCTTATTTTTGTCCACACAGGTATACACACGGGCGCGTGTGTGTAAACGAAAAAATATATAGGATTTTTTGTAACACCCCTTACCTGTGCCCGATGCCAGGACAGGATATGAGGCATTAACGGACTTAAACGTAAACAATCATGCAAACCAGGCCATAAAATTTCATTCATATTTTAAAACATTCAATCACATGCACATAGTCCCTTCTTTGGGTTTACGAAGCCCAAAACATACTTTAGAAAGGGTTTGAGACTAAGCCAAGAACTTATGAAAGCTCTGGGAAAAACTTAAAAACTTTTCTCATGAAAAAGGGTCACACGCCCGTGTCCTAAGGCCGTGTAACTCTCTGTTTATGATGTCAGCAAATAAATTGAACCACATGGGACGGCCACACACCCGTGTCACCAGGCCGTGTCCCTCACACGGTTGAGACACACGGCCGTGTCTCATCCTGTGTAGTTAACTCTTAGGCTATTTTCAAGCCTTTTTGTTACCCTTACATGCACACACATATACATGGATCCAATGGCATTCAACATCCTCAGTTATGATACAAACGTATCATTTACCTATCAACATACATGTGTTACACATTCCCACATTAAGCCAAGACTAGTCATACCATAGTTATCTTTATGCCAATTTGTTTCAACTTATCATCAAACTTTCATGTTCAAAGCATTATTATTTATCTTCATATTACACATTTAATTCATGATCAGAAAACATGCATTCAACACACATGACATATTCCCAACCATGCATGACAAACAAACATAATCATATCTTCACATAATAAGCAATAAATCATAACTTGATTAGCTATACTTACAAATCGTAATCAATATGAGCCACATCTCATGGCCATATACAATAGCTCAAAATAGGCCAATACATTCGGCCAAATCATAATAACACATGTCATAGAACTAGGTCCCTATACATGCCACTCACTTGATAATTCTAACATATGTAACAATATTCCATAGGTATTGGCTTGATAGTGTGATGCTTCCTCTGACAATCTCCAACCCCGAGCCGACCTGACAACACTAAAAGAAATGGAAAGGAGGGAGTAAGCTTGAAGCTTAGTAAGTCCATATGAAAACAATAAGCAAATTATCAACATGATTCCATGGAAATATATTCATAATTACAATTTTACTTATTTTCTGGTCATGCTGTTTTCTCGAGTCATAGTTACTAAATTATTTATATCTGGAGCTACGGAAAACTTAATTTGAGTCATAGTTACTAAATTATTTATATCTAAAGCTACGGAACTCAAAATTAAGATATGTAAATTTTCATAAAACTAGACTCATATATAGTTTTACCATAAAATTTCCAGAATTTTTGGTCTAGCCAATAAGTACACTTTATTCTTTAAAATTACCCTTGTTCTACTGCTTCACAACTTCGACCTTTCTTTACTAAAAATTGATGATCTCATAGTACAAGTTTTGATTAATGTTCTTATCTATTTCTCTTAAGAGTAGACTCATTAAGGATTTTAAAAATATAAATTATAACCCATAATTATTTTTGTACAATTTTTAATGATATTTCCAAGTCAAAACAGGGGATTCCAAAATCATTCTAACCCTGTCTCACAAAATTCAAATATCTCATAATATAAAATTCTTTTGCTTACACTGTTTCATTTATATGAAAATAGACTCAAAAAATTTAATTTCAAATCTTATTCAACCCTGATTTGATTTCCACAATTTTTGGTGGTTTTTCAAAGTTACACAACTGTTGCTGTCCAAAACTATTTTATTACAAATTTCACTCTTACATAATTTCACTTACTCCATTCCATCTTACCGAAAGTTCGCTCAACAATCGGGCACATTGCTCAGAAATTTCCAGAAACATATGTCTGCAGTTATTCATCACATGGTCATGTTCACATGTATTTTCACTTAGTCGATTTCCTGTTGATCTCATCGAAATAATAACAGATACATGGTTGCCTGCACATATTACCACCCTTGTAACCAAAGCTGTCTAGTACACATAGTAGCCTGCACTTAGTACTTCACATGCGACCAACAATCCAATACACGTAGTAGCCTAAACTTAGTACTACACAAGTGATCCAACCATCTGATACACGCAGTAGCCTGCAATTAGTACTACATACGTGATTGAAGTTGTCATGTACGCATAATAGACTGCACTTAGTACTACACATGAGACCTAACTATCTAGTACACGTAGTAGTCTGCACTTAGTACTACACACGTGACCTAACCATCTGATACATGTAGTAGCCTACACTTAGTACTACACACATGATTGAAGTTCTTAGGTACCCATAGTAGCCTGCACTTAGTACTACACATGCGACCTAACTATCTGGTACACGTAGTAGCCTGCACTTTGTACTACACACGTGACCTAAAACCATCTTAAACACATATTAGCCTACACATAGTATTACACATGTGTTCTCACAATGGATCATTCGTATCATTTTTATTCTAAAGGTTCAACCGGGAAATTCCTCACTTTTCAACATTTAAGAAACTCTTTCATAGTCTATGTCGATTCGTAATTTACATCAAATGATCATTCTATAGGCAGCAACATCTCATATAATAACAAAATATAATAACATAAAAAAAATCGATATATTATTTACATACAAACTTACCTCGAATGCAAGCACGACTATTTATTCCAATTTTGTCCATAATCTCATTCTGTAATATCCCGAATTAGGGCCTAATCAGAATAGTGGTTTCGTGACCACAAATCCGAGATAGAAATAATTATTTTATAATTATTTTGATGATTATGATATGATTGTGTGAAAATTTCATGATGAAATTCTATGCCTAAAGTGCATAAATTGAAAGTAGGGACTAAATCGAATAAGTTGCAAAACTTGCATTCTAGAAGTTTTTAGTATGAAATTGTTTTGGAATATTAATGAGGAGGTCTTAAATAGCAATTTGACCAATTTTAAGTTCATGGACAAAATTAGGACATGGAAGGAATTTTTGGAAAGTTTAGTAGTAAGGGTATTTTGGTCATTTAGTTATTAAAATGAATTAAAAACAAAATTAAAAGCCAATTTTTGTCCATCTTCTTCATTAGGCCGAAATTTAAGGGTTCTCCATAGCTAGGGTTTGTTTCAAGCTTCCAAGCTCCATAGTAAGTCATTCCAAGCCCCGTTTTTAATGTTCTTTACGTTTTTGGAATCCCGGTAGCTCGATTAAGCTTATGTTAGCAATAATTCAACCTAGGGTTTATATTTGGAAAAATACCCATAGGTGAAATTTGTGTATTTTGATGTTTTATGATGCAATATGGGGTTTTAAATTATGTTAGACAACTTGTACTACTCGATTTTAAGCAAAAACGAGTAAAAGGGCTTAATCGGTAAAAATACCTAATAGTCACAAGTACATGTTAGAGTGAGAATTTGATGTTGCCATAGAAGAGAAAAGTGATCAGCATGTTGTAAAACATAAGAATAAGGAATAAAGTTTAATCCCGAGCCTAGGGGCAAAAATGTAAATATGCAAAAGTTTAAGGGCAAAATTGTAATTTTGCCAAAATTTGAGTTAAGGATTAATTTGATAATGTGAGTATTAAATGAGCTAAATGTGTTATTTTAGATCAAGAAAGACGTGGAATCAACCTCAATCGAGGAAAAGAAAAGATTGTGGACTAAATTGCAAAATCTTTGTATTTTGGTATCAAGGTAAGTTCATGTGTAAATAATGTAGCATAATTGTTATTTTAAGTTATTGATATTAATTATGTGTTATGCTAAATTTCATTATGAAATGTATGCTTTGTGGTTAATTTCAAATAATATGTAAATTATGTGAGCTACTTGTTAAATATAATTGTTACTAGAGTATTGATTTCGGCATTCTACTAAGACGGCAAGGATAAGTGTTCAAAAAAATCCCATTTGAACCTTAGGAATAGATTAGGATACAAGTGACATGTCACTAGGATGGTTGAGCATCCGAACTCGTTGAGTTGAGTCCGAGTTCACTTATGGATGCGAATGTCCGAACTCGTTGAGTTGAGTCCGAGTTCGTGAGATGTAACTAGGCATCCGAACTCGTTGAGTTGAGTCCGAGTTCACTTATGGATGCGAACGCCCGAGCTCATTGAGTTGAGTCCGAGTTCGCTTATGGGCGGGTTACATGATTGCTTGATTGAATATGTGGCACTTATATGCAAATTATCCATTATCCGAATTATATTCCGATGTGTTCAACGGGTAAAGTTTTACTCAAATGGAGGAATATTCGAGATGAAAAGAGACGTATTGGTAAGTGATGAGAAATGGATATTTTGGACAGGTATGTATTTAACCTTCGGGTTGAGTGTTGATTACAACCACGATAAGGTAATAAGATGATGAAAAATGATTAAAAAATGTGATAAGTGTGTTGATGATATATGCTAATGTTGATTAGTTTGATTGTTTGTTATGTTATTTATTATTTACATATGAACTTACTAAGCATTTATGCTTACTCCTCCTTCTTGCTCATTGTAGTTTTGGACAAGCCGGTTCAGAGTCGGGATAGGTCGAAGGCTCACCACACTATCCTAAGATTTTTTGTAAATGGCTTGTAAATTTAAGTATGGCATGTATAGCAATATACTTATTTTGTGTAAATGATCTTATGATATGGTGATAGAATGGTTGAGAAAATATTTGATAATGATAAATTATGAAAATGGTAAGTTTAGATTATGTTTGATGTTAAGGAAAATTATTAAGATACTTAGTGCATAAAACTCATAAGAGGGATGAAATTTGCCATAAATGAATCTGCAGAACAACGACGAGAGTTTGAAAATTTACTAAAATCATAGAAATTGAATTTGATGATGGATTACATATCAAATTGAATATTATTATGTCTAGTTTCACATGAAACAAATGAAATAGGTAAAGAAATTATATGTTAGAAGATATTTGAATTTTAGTGAAATAGGGTCATAGCAGTTTCTGAATCCCCTGTTCCTAATTTAGAAATTCACCATAAATTGTAAAAATATAATTAGGTGGTGCATTTTATATCCTCAGAATCCTTATTGTCTAGTTTTAAGAGAAATAAACCTCATAGTCATATGAATTTTGTACAGATAGAAATGTGGTTCGTAGTAAATGAGGTCGACTACCAAGTCTCAAACAGGGTAACTTTAACTAATAAACTGTACTAATTGGCCCAACCAAAATTTTATAAACAAATTAGTAGATAGGTATATGAGTCTAGATTCAGGAAAATTTACGATCTTTATTTCAAGTTTCAGAACTCGAGATATGATTTTTCTTGTGATCTGTGATGCAAGTAGCTTAAAAGTCGTGAATGTAGAAACAAATAATCCAAAGTTCTAAAATGTTAAACTAAGCTTAGTAACACCTCATACTCGACTCGTGACAGTCTCAAGGCGTGGGGCGTTACATTTAGTGGTATCGAGCAGGTTTAGTCGGTTCTCGGACTACGTATTGTATGTACGGATTTTGCTATACATGCCATATGTATAAATTGTGATAGTGTGACGACTTGACCTTTTAAATGATTTTTTATAGTAAATGGATCCCGATCCAGTTGTGGCAGATGAAGTAGAGAGTAATCGCCACTCCATATGAAGGAGCGGCGTCGATGAAAATCCACCTCCTCATGTTGGTCGGGGAGGAGGAGAAAGGGTCGGAAGCCTTTCTCCAAATGATGAGTGCATGGTACACTGAGTTCGTTCGTACGAACCCAAATGTACAACCTCCCCCACCTCCCCCAATTCCTCAACCTATACCCCCGATGCCTCAAGGTATGGATCTGATGAAATTTCACGGAACTCCAGTTGATAGAATTCGCAAGCAAGGGGCCGAAGAATTTAAAGCAAATATTGATGATGATGCCGAGAGAGCAGAGTTCTGGCTTGAAAATTCAATCCGGGTATTTGACGAATTATCTTGTACACCTGAAGAATGTTTGAAATGCGCTATATCTTTGTTGAGGGGTTCAGCTTATAATTGGTGGAAGACTTTGATTTCGGTGGTACCGAAAGAGAAAATAACTTGGGAATTCTTTCAAGAAGAGTTTCGGAAGAAATATATTAGTGAAAGATTTATTGATCAAAAGTGTAAAGAATTTCTTGAGCTGAAGCAAGGTAATATGACGGTTACAGAATATGAAAGAAAGTTTGTTCGATTAAGTAAGTATGCCAGAGAGTGTGTTCCTATAGAGGCCAAGATGTGCCGACGATTTGAAGACGGGCTCAACGAAGACATCAAGGTATTTGTTGGAATTCTTGAATTAAAAGAAATGGTAGTATTGGTTGATCGAGCTTGTAAGGCCGAAGAATTACTTAAAGAAAAGAAAAAGGTAGAGGCTGAGACTAGAAATTGGAAGAAAAGACCGATGAGCGGTTCATTTTCGCAGCAACCTGGAAAGTCAAGGAATATGAATCCTCATTCCCAAGCTTCAGCTGGGCAATCATATGGGAATTATAAGAAGCAAAATGTGGGTCCTAAATCCCAGACTACTTTGGCAGCCAGTGTAGGGAACTCGAGATTTGTTAAACCTGAGTGCCAGCGGTGTGGTAGAAATCATTTTGGTCCGTGTAGAGCAAATGAATGTTTTCGATGTGGTTCTCCTGATCATTTTATTAGAGACGCCGAGAGAGCTGAAAAGAAAAATTTCGAATACAAAAACAAGTGGGCGGATTCGAGAGGAACATATCCAAGAAAAGCTGGGAGCAAAGCAAGTAGTAAGAATGAAGCCAGGGATGCACCAGTTAGACCTGAAGGAAGGGCTCCGGCTAGAACTTATGCTATTAAAGCGTGAAGATGCTTCCTCACCGATGTGATTACGGTACATTTTCCTCTATAATGTTAATGTTATTGCTTTGATTGATCCCAGTTCTACTCATTCATATGTGTGCATGAAATTGGTGTCTAGTATGAATATACCTGTTGAGAACACAGAATTTATGATTAGAGTGTCGAATCCGTTAGGCAAATGTGTGACTGTCGATAAAGTATGTAAGAAATGTCCTTTAATGATTCGGGATCATTACTTTCCGGTCGACTTGATGTTGTTGCCTTTTGATGAGTTTGATGTTATTTTGGGTATGGATTGGTTGACATTGCATGATGCTAAAATAAATTGCAAAGAAAAGATTATAGAATTAAAGTGTGGAAATGGTGAAACTCTGCGGGTTGAATCAGATAAATCAAAGGCATTGCCTAGTGTGATTTCTTCAATGTCGGCTCAAAGATATCTGAGAAAGGGTTATGAAGCTTATTTGGCGTATGTAATTAATACAAAAGAAGTTGAAAAGAAAGTTGAATCAGTGCCGGTTGTGTGTGAATTTGCGGACGTATTTCGGAAGAATTGCCGGGTTTGCCTCCGGTCGTGGAAGTAGAATTTGGTATTGATTTGATACCGGAACAACTCCGATTTCGATTGCTCGTATAGAATGGCACCAAGATAGTTGAAGGAATTAAAGTCGCAGTTGCAAGAGTTGACTAATAAAGGTTTTGTGAGACCGAGTTTTTCACCTTGGGGTGCTCCCGTGTTATTTGTGAAAAAGAAGGATGGTTCTATAAGGTTGTGTGTTGATTATCGGCGGTTAAACAAGGTGACAATCAAAAACAAGTATCCGTTGCCAAGAATTGATGATTTGTTTGATCACTAAAAGGAGCGACATGGTTTTCAAAGATTGACTTGAGATCCGGGTATTACCAATGCGGGTAAAAGAGTCGGATGTGCCTAAAACCGCTTTTAGAATAAGGTATGGTCATTATGAATTTTAGTTATGCCATTAGGATTGACAAATGCTCTCTTGTGTTTATGGATTTAATGAATCGCATATTTCGCCATACTTGGAAAAATTTGTTGTGGTGTTTATAGATGATATTTTAATTTATTCAAAAGATGATACAGAGCATGCTGAGCATTTGAGGATAGTTTTGCAAACTTTGAGAAATAAGCAGCTGTATGCTAACTTTAGTAAAAGTGAATTTTGGCTTCGAGAAGTTGGATTTTTGGGTCATATTGTTTCAGGTGATGGTATACGGGTTGATCCTAGTAAAATTTCAGCCATTGTTGATTGGAAACCACCGAAAAACGTAATCGAAGTTAGAAGTTTCTTGGGGCTAGCTAGGTATTATCGGCAGTTTGTAAATGGATTTTCTATAATTGCTGCTCCTATAACTAGATTACTCCGAACGGATGTTAAATTTGAATGGACGGAAGAATGTCAACAGAGTTTTGAAGAATTGAAAAAGTTATTAACAGAGGCACCAGTGTTAGTACAGCCCGAATCAGGTAAAGAATTTGTGGTGTATAGTGATGCTTCTCTAAATGGTTTGGGGTGTGTGCTCATGCAAGAAGGAAAAGTGGTGGCATATGCTTCAAGGCAATTAAAACCTCATGAGAGGAATTATCCTACTCACGATTTGGAATTGGCTGCGGTGGTGTTTGCTTTGAAAATTTGGCGACATTATTTGTATGGTGAAAAGTGCCGGGTATATACCGACCATAAAAGTCTTAAGTACTTGATGTCACAAAAAGACTTGAATTTAAGACAGCGAAGATGGTTGGAATTATTGAAAGATTACGAGCTTGTTATTGATTATCATCCGGGAAAAGCGAATGTGGTTGCTTGATGCTTTGAGCGAAAGTTGTTGTTTGCTTTGAGAGTTATGAACACTCGGTTGAAAGTGTCGATGATGGTTCGATTCTAGCGAGTTAAGAGCAAAACCAATGTTTTTGCAAGAGATTTCGAAGCTCGGAAAGATGATCAAGATTTGCAAGCCAAGAGAAAACAATGTGAAGTTGATCTGAGTCGATTTCAAAATTGGTTCGATGGGTGCTTAATGTTTAAAGATCGGATTTGTGTAATCAAGAATGAGGAATTGATTCAAAAGATCCTACAGAAGCACATAGTGGTTATTTCTCGATTCATCCGGTAGTACGAAAATGTATAATGACTTGAAGAAATTGTATTGGTGGAATGGAATGAAAAGAGATATATCGAGTTTGTGTCCAAATGCTTAATTTGTCAACATGTGAAAGTTGAACACCAAGTGCCTTCGGATTACTTCAGCCTATTATGGTTCTGAATGGAAATGGGATCGGATTACTATGGATTTTGTTTCGAGATTGCCATTGACTCCGGAAAGAAAGATGCCATCTGGGTAATAGTTGACAAATTAACTAAGTCGGCTCATTTTATCCCGATGCGTCGGATTATTCTCTTAACAAGTTGGCTGAACTGTATATTAGAGAAATTGTTAGATTACACGGAATACCATTGTCGATTATTTCAGATAGAGATCCAAGGTTTACCTTGCGGTTTTGGCAAAAGTTGCAAGACACGTTAGGTACAAAGTTAAATTTCAGTACTACTTTTCATCCATAAACTGATGGACAATCAGAGAGAGTAATTCAGATTCTTGAAGATATGCTTAGATGTTGTGTATTGGAATTTCAAGGAAGTTGGGAAAGATATTTGCCGCTGGTAGAATTTGCTTACAACAATAGTTATCAGACGAGCTTGAAAATGGCACCTTATGAAGCATTATATGGTCATAAGTGTCGAACGCCATTGTATTAGACTAAACTCAAGGAAAATCAGATTTATGGAGTTGATCTAATAAAAGAAACTGAAGAAAAAGTGAAAGTAATTCGAGATTGTTTGAAAGCTGCTTCAGAAAGACAGAAATCTTATGCAGATCTAAAACGAAAGGACATTGAATTTCAAGTTGGTGATAAAGTATTTTTAAAGGTGTCTCCATGGAAGAAAGTCCTTAGATTTGGACGGAAGGGCAAATTAAGTCCGCGTTTTATTGGGCCGTATGAAGTAATTGAAAAAGTTGGACCGGTAGCATATCGGCTAGCATTACCACCTAAATTAGAGAAGATTCATGATGTGTTCCACGTATCTATGTTACGTCGGTATCGTTCGGATCCTTCACATGTAGTTTCACCGACAGAAATTGAACTACAACCAAATATGACCTACGAAGAAGAACCGATTAAGATTTTAGCTTGAGAGGTCAAACAACTAAGGAATAAAAATGTTGCACTTGTGAAGGTGTTGTGGCAAAGGCATGGAGTAGAAGAAGCTACATCGAATCCAAGAAACTATGAGAAATCAATACCCACATCTCGTTTACGGTAAGATTTTCGAGGACGAAAATCCTTAAAGGGGGAGAGTTGTAATATCCCGAATTAGGGCCTAATCGGAATGGTGGTTTCGTGACCACAAATCGAGATAGAAATAATTATTTTATAATTATTTTGATGATTATGATATGATTGCATGATTGTGTGAAAATTTCGTGATGAAATTCTATGCCTAAAGTGCTTAAATTGAAAGTAGGGACTAAATCGAATAAGTTGCAAAACTTGCATTCTAGAAGTTTTAGTATGAAATTGTTTTGGAATATTAATGAGGAGGTCTTAAATAGAAATTTGACCAATTTTAAGTTCATGGACAAAATTAGGACATGGAAGGAATTTTGGAAAGTTTAGTAGTAAGGGTATTTTGGTCATTTAGTTATTAAAATGAATTAAAAACAAAATTAAAAGCCAATTTTGTCCATCTTCTTCATTAGGCCGAAATTTCAAGGGTTCTCCATAGCTAGGGTTTTTTCAAGCTTCCAAGCTCCATAGTAAGTGATTCCAAGCCCGCTTTTAATGTTCTTTACGTTTTTGGAATCCTTAGCTCGATTAAGCTTATGTTAGCAATTATTCAACCTAGGGTTTATATTTGGAAAAATACCCATAGGTAAAATTTGTGTATTTTGATGTTTTATGATACAATATGGGGTTTTAAATTATGTTAGACAACTTGTACTACTCGATTTTAAGCAAAAACGAGTAAAAGGGCTTAATCGGTAAAAATACCTAATAGTCACAAGTACATGTTAGAGTGAGAATTTAATGTTTCCATAGAAGAGAAAAGTGATCAGCATGTTGTAAAACATAAGAATAAGAAATAAAGTTTAATCCCGAGCCTAGGGGTAAAAATGTAAAAATGCAAAAGTTTAGGGGCAAAATTGTAATTTTGCCAAAATTTGAGTTAAGGATTAATTTGATAATGTGAGTATTAAATGAGCTAAATGTGTTATTTTAGATCAAGAAAGACGTGGAATCGACCTCAATTGAGGAAAAGAAAAGATTGTGGACTAAATTGCAAAATCTTTGTATTTTGGTATCAAGGTAAGTTCATGTGTAAATAATGTAGCATAATTGTTATTTTTAAGTTATTGATATTAATTATGTGTTATGCTAAATTTCATTATGAAATGTATGCTTTGTGGTTAATTTCAAATAATATGTAAATTATGTGAGCTACTTGTTAAATATAATTGTTACCAAGTATTGATTTCGGCATTCTACTGAAGACGGCAAGGATAAGTGTTCGAGAAAAATCCCGTTTGAACCTTAGGAATAGATTAGAATACAAGTGACATGTCACTAGGATGGTTGAGCATCCGAACCCGTTGAGTTGAGTCCGAGTTCACTTATGGATGCGAATGTCCGAACTCGTTGAGTTGAGTCCGAGTTCGTGAGATGTAACTAGGCATCCGAACTCGTTGAGTTGAGTCCGAGTTCACTTATGGATGCGAACGCCTGAGCTCGTTGAGTTGAGTCCGAGTTCGCTTATGGGCGGTTACATGATTGCTTGATTGAATATGTGGCACTTATATGCAAATTATCCATGTATCCGAATTATATTCCAATGTGTTCAACGGGTAAAGTTTTACTCAAATGGAGGAATACTCGAGATGAAAAGAGACGTATTGGTAAGTGATGAGAAATGGATATTTTGGACAGGTATGTATTTAACCCTCGGGTTGAGTGTTGATTACAACCACGATAAGGTAATAAGATGATGAAAATGATTAAAAATGTGATAAGTGTGTTGATGATATATGCTAATGTTGATTAGTTTGATTGTTTGTTATGTTATTTATTATTTACATATGAACTTACTAAGCATTTATGCTTACTCCTCCTTCTTACTCATTGTAGTTTTGGACAAGCCGTTCAGAGTCGGGATAGGTCGAAGCCTCGGTCACATTATCCTGAAGATTTTTGGTAAATGGCTTGTAAATTTAAGTATGGCATGTATAGCAATATACTTATTTTGTGTAAATGATCTTATGATATGGTGACAGAATGGTTGAGAAAATATTTGATAATGATAAATTATGAAAATGGTAAGTTTAGATTATGTTTGATGTTAAGGAAAATTATTAAGATACTTAGTGCATAAAAACTCATAAGAGGGATGAAATTTGCCATAAACAGAATACTGCAGCAACACTGACGCGAGTTTGAAAATTTACTAAAAATTATAGCAATTGAATTTGGTGATGGATTACATATCAAATTGAATATTATTATGTCTAGTTTCACATGAAACAAATGAAACAGGTAAAGGAATTATATGTTGTAAGATATTTGAATTTTAGTGAAACAGGGTCATAGCAGTTTCTAAATCCCCTGTTCCTACTTTATAAATTCACCATAAATTGTAAAGATATAATTAGGTGGTGTATTTTATATCCTCAGAATCCTTATTGAGTCTAGTTTTAGGAGAAATAAACCTCATAATCATATGAATTGTTTACAGAGATAAATGTGGTTCGTAGTAAACAGAGGTCAGACCAGTCAAGTCCTGAAACAGGGGTAACTTTAACTAGTAAACTGTACTAATTGGCCCAACCAAAAATTTTATAAAAAAATTAGTAGATAGGTATATGAGTCTAGATTCATGGAAAATTTACGGATCTTGATTTTGAGTTTTGTAACTCGAGATATGATTTTTCTTGTGACTGTGACGCAAGTAGCTTAAAAGCTGTGAATGTAGAAACAAATAATCTAAAGTTCTAAAAATGTTAAACTAAGCTTAGTAACACCTCATACTCGACTCCGGCGACGGTCTCGGGCGTGGGGGCATTACACATTCATTCCCAATCTATGCCCAAATCTCATTTCCCTTGATCTATAATATCACATTTAGCTTAATAATTAGTCACACTATTCATATGGGTCCAAAAATCATATTTTTACAAATTTGCATTTTTGCCCCAAGGCTTGTAAAATGATTTTTATCCAATTTCCTTGCATTTTAAGCCTAGCCGAACCATTTTCATAACTATAGCAGCCTATAATTTCCACTAACTCACACTTTTATGACAAATTTTGTAACTTTTGCAAAACGGTCCTTTTTGACAATTTCACCGAAAATCACTTAGTAAAAGTCGTTTATTACAACCGAGCATTCATTTTCTACCATTATACATCAAAAAACATGCATGTCATCCATGGGTAAAATTTTAAACACAAACCCTAGCTGAAAATATGGGTAGAAATGAGTAGATCTTATTACGAGGATTTCAAAAAAGTAAAAATCATTAAAAACAGGGCTAGAACGAACCTACAATCCAGCTTGGAAGCTTGAAAAACCCTAGATATGTCTTCTCCATGCAAGTTTCAGCCATGGGGTAGAAGATGGATAAAAATTGGCTTTTAATTTTGTTTTTAATTCATTTTAATTACTAGATTACCAAAATGCCCCTAACTTAAAAATATTCTATTTCACCCATTTCATGTCCATTTTTGTTGAACAAATTATCCAATGGTCTAATTACCATTTAAGGGCCTCCAATTTAAAATTTCATAACAATTAGACACCTCTAACAGTAGAACTCAACTTTTGCACTTTTTACAATTTAGTCTTTTTGACCAAATTAAGTGCCTAAACGTCAAAATTTTCAAACGAAATTTTCACGAAATCATCCCGTGAAATTGTAGAAAATAAAAATATAATAAAAACAAATTTTGTTGTGTCGAATTTGTGGTCCCGAAATCACTGTTTCAACTTGGCCCTAATTCGGGATGTTACAACTCTCCCCCCTTTAAGGATTTTTGTCCTCGAAAATCTTACCAAAGAGTGGTTTAATTATCACATAAACTCCACTATCTCATAGTCATTGCTGAAGAACTTTTACTCAAGCTATGCTTAATACTTATCTCTTTAATTTCTCATACTAAAGTCATGAACAATTTTGTGTTATACGACACATCAACCGAATCTTGACTTCTATCAAAGAATTCATGTACACAAGGGTCAAACCCATACTATTCATAGAATATATATATGCATATCATACTTGAATCCTTTTGGATTCAAATGGCATAGCCAACCTGATCATCATGGCCTTAAGTTCTCCATCATTTATACAACCTGACAGTTTACTAATTCAACCTCTGGCTGTCATTAAAATTCAAAGCCTCATTTAGCTTTTTTCAATAATTCACGATATAAATCCCGGATCGCAATCGATTAACAAAAACTAGCATTTTAAGAAATTCAAAAATCTCAAAGGTACTTAATTCCATAAGTCTGATGAACGAAAATTCAGTACATACCAACATGATTTACAGATTCATCGATTACTTAACAACAAGTCACATAACATCTTTCTCTTTCAAAGATAGGAATAATCCTGATATGAAATCTATAATAATCTCATTTTCATTTCCATTCAATTACCACCATTGGAAAAAATCATTCTGACATCACCTGATATTCAACTTTAACCCTGATAATATTTCATGTGTCAAATACAAAAATCAGAAATGACGAGTTCCAAACTTGAACACCAACATATTACTCCCGTGAGCTTTCTTGCAAACTCTCTGTAATAGCTCTGGAATTTCTACCCAAGCACTTGTAACCACATTTTCCTTT
This sequence comes from Gossypium arboreum, assembly GCF_025698485.1. Taxonomy (NCBI): domain Eukaryota; kingdom Viridiplantae; phylum Streptophyta; class Magnoliopsida; order Malvales; family Malvaceae; genus Gossypium; species Gossypium arboreum. The sequence continues at coordinate 100,390,995 of NC_069080.1, forward strand.
TCTCAAAAATCATACAACAACAATCTCAGATCATCTACGCTATCTCAAACTCAAATCTTTCTATGACAGCAAATACATTAAGCTATTATATTGCCTTTTTGTCTCAAAACATATTACAATCTGTTTAACGACACATCACTGAAAAATCAAGAATTTATTGTCCGATGTAGGCCAAACCAATTCTAATGTCCTCATTAACAATGTTCTCGTCTATTCTAAACTTTACTAACATGCAATAGATCGTTCAACTTTCACAAGGCTATAACTTTATCATTCATAAAAACTTTAAATCATATCAATGTCTGCTAGGGAATATACACTTTTCATTCAAACTATCTGTCTTTTACCCGTAAAGGAATGAAATTTTATTCCCACACATGAATATCTCATTTAGTTTTTCAAAAAGTAACCAATACCGATTGAACCACTAAGTTGGTATTAATCATCAATAAATGACATTTCAAGAAATCCTCTCTTCCAATCAATAGAACGATTCAATATGTTACCATTCAAAGTTCACTTATCATACTAATCAAAAACCATTTCAAAAGCATTAATTCAAGTAACAAGGATATCTAAATTGAAGGCATCAACTTCGATTAACTTACTTGAGAAAAGAAATCCACCATACAAATTGTAACTAGCAATTTCACCACTTATGCCTTTGCCGATGTCAAATCCTTCAAGAAGATTTAGAGAAATCTAGATACTAGAATTACCATATTACTATGATCAAATTGGAAGCATAGTCACACTTGACATGATTATCACAACTGAAGAACACACTGTCGATATGAGCCGTGGTTGATAAATTCTGAAATATAGATAACAAGGAAACCAGGATTAAGAAGTCCAAGATAGAGAAATCCAAGATACAATATCATAATGAAAGACCAAGAACAAAGCTCATAAGAAAATATGGAAGATTTCAATAATTTCCCAGAGGAAAGAAGTCCAGAAGAATACATCATTCAAGCCCACTAGAATTAAATGAAACAAGGATAATTTACCTTCCCCTATATATATATATCGAATAGAATATCAATTAGAAGAAACATAATAATGACATCATGTGCATTTTCTCATAAAATCCCAATAGACAAAATGTAATTGAATACCAGAGGGAAAATAGAGCAATACAGATTATATACCAGTCAAACTATCAATACTTTCATCTTATTCCAAAATTAGAAAACATTCTCGCACGATAACAATTTATCTGAAAATAGATAGCCCCAATAAGAGTAAATGAACTCATAGAGTACCTCAAGAGAGATAGTCATAATCTGCTTACTATAATTACCACATTCAGATATCTTACATTTCAAGATTTATTCCTCCAACTATTTCTATCATTACAAATCCCACATTATGATTTTCATTGAAGAAGATCGGTTCTGAAGAAATTCCAGTTAATGCATTTCTCGACATCGCACTCTATTAGCTCTGTCTTTACTTATCAATCCAATTAATCTCTGATCATAGTTATAATCATTCTACAGCTGAACTCTTTGGTCTCATACTTGTGTACTGATTCAACACTGATCTTATAAAATCCTTTACAAAACACTACTCTGGTAAGGGGGTGGGGTCGTAAGGTCCCTAACTCATCTCTCATACACATATATATATAAAACTATTTCATCATCATAGCAACATTTTCAAAAACATATCATCCACTTCTGGAAAATTATTATTCACACATGTATGACACAAACCTTCCAATTATCTTATTTAAACCAATGCATTTATGCATGCATTCTATGGATTCTGAATAACTTTACTTATCCCATTCATTCAATCAAACAAGTCATGCACATAACATCTTATGAGGGCCAAACAAACATAGATAAGCATGTCACAATCAAAACGTTTGTCTTGCACATCATTCTATGCATATCATTACCATCATATAGCTCAATTCAATCAATTTTAGCACATTTACTTATACTATACGAGTTTTCCCATTAGAATTATCCAAACAAGTATACACGAACATTTGTTCCATCAATAAGGTTGGTGAGTTACCCAAATACATACATTCGCTAGAGCAAATCGATTATATATATCATAGAACTATCAACTGAACATAGATAAGCTTATCATAATGTATTCCTTTATCTCATTTAAAGATATCATTGCAATCCATCAACATTCAATGTTCAATCACGACAATGACATTTTATTCGTATCATGTTATTATAAACCTTTTATTCATACCTTTATGAATTTCTATTAGTCACATTCACTTAATCAAGTAAATCAAGTGCACATCATCATATGAATATCAAGCAAGCATAGGTACTCATCATAACATGAACTTTCATCTCACATGTTATCACATACATATCATGAACTTTTATTCATACTTTTTTGAGTTTAGGCTCATCATAACTCTAATTTACTCAAATACCTTTGCTTCACATTTAACATGGTCAGTGTAGATCAGTTGCAGAGTACCTCTGTCTAAACAAGATGGATCTCATTCACGTTGGGAGACATCACACTATCACAGATTGGTGGCATGTATAGCTAGACTCTCATTCATGCTAGGTTAGTTCGAGAACCGACTAAACCATAGCTCTGATACCACTAAATGTAACACCCCCTACCTGTGCCCGACGTCGGGACAGGATATGAGGCATTAACAGACTTAAAGCAAACAATCATGCAAACCGACCACAAAATTTCATTCATATTTTAAAACATTCAATCACATGCACATATTCCCTTATTTGGGTTTACGAAACCCAAAAGATACTTTAGAAAGTGTTTGAGACTAAACTGAGAACTTTGGAAAGCTCTGGGAAAAATATAGAAATTTTTCTCATGAAATAGGTTTACACGCCCGTGTGTTATCAATACACACGTGTCCTCAGGCCGTGTAACTCTCTGTTTATGGCATCAACAGATAAATTGAACCACACAGGCATGACACACTCCCGTGTCACTAGGTCGTGTCCCTCACACAGTTGAGACACACGGACGTGTCTCATCCCGTGTAGTTAACTTTTAGGCTATTTTCCAAGCCTTTTTGTTACCCTTACATGCACACACATATACATGGATCCAATGGCATTCAGCATCCTCAATTATGATACAAACATATCATTTACCTATCAACATGCATGTGTTACACATTCACACATTAAGCCAAGACTAGCCATACCATAGTTATCTTTGTGCCAATTTGTTTCAACTTATCATCAAAATTCCATGTTCAAAGACTTATTATTTATCTAAAGATTACACATTTAATTCATGGTCATAAAACATGCATTCAACACACATGACATATTGCCAACAATGCATAACAAACAAACATAATCATATCTTCACATTATAACTAATAAATCATAACTTGACTAGCTATACTTACAAGCCATAATCAATATGAGCCACATCTCATGGCCATATACAATAGCTCAAAATAGGCCAATACATTTGGCCAAATCATAATAACACATGTCATAGAACTAGGTCCCTATACATGCCACTCACTTGATAATTCTAACATATGTAACAATATTCCAAAGGTATTGGCTTGATAGTGTGATGCTGCCTCTGACGATCTCCAACCCCGAGCTGACCTGACAACACTAAAAGAAATGGAAAGAAGGGAATAAGCTTGAAGCTTAGTAAGTCCATATGAAAATAATAAGCAAATTATCAACATGATTCCATGGAAATATAATCATAATTACACTTTTACATATTTTCTAGTCATGCTATTTTCTCGAGTCATAGTTACTAAATTATATATATCTAGAGCTACGAAGCTCCAAATTAAGATATGTAAATTTTCCCTAAAACTAGACTCATATTTTGTTTTACCATAAAATTTCCAGAATTTTTGGTCCAGCCAATAAGTACAGTTTATTCTTTAAAATTACCTTTGTTCTGCTGCTTGACAACTTCGACCTTTCTTTACTAAAAATTGATTATCTCATAGTACGAGTTTTGATTAATGTTCTCGTCTATTTCTCTTGAGAATAGACTCATTAAGGATTTTAAAAATATAAATTATAACCCATAATTATTTTTGTACAATTTTTAATGATATTTCCAATTCAGAACAGGGGATTCTAAAATCATTCTTACCCTGTCTCACAAAAATTCAAGTATCTCATAATATAAAATTCTTTTGCTTACACCGTTTCCTTTATATGAAAATAGAATCAAAAAATTTAATTTCAAATCTTATTCAACCCTAATTTTATTTCCACAATTTTTTGTGATTTTTCAAAGTTACACAACTACTACTGTCCAAAACTGTTTTATTACAAATTTCACTCTTACATAATTTCACTTAATCCATTCCATCTTACCAAAAGTTTTCTCAACAAGAGAGCACATTGCTCAGAAATTTCCACAAACATATACCTGCACTTATTCATCACATGGTCATGTTCACATGTAATTTCACTTAGTCGATTTCCCGTTGAACTCATCGGACTAATAACAGATACACGGTTGCCTGCACATATTACCATCCTTGTAACCGAAGCTATCCGGTATGCATATTAGCCTGCACTTAATATTACACATACGACCAACAATCTGGTACACGTAGTAGCCTGCACTTAGCACTACAAACGTGACCTAACCATCTGATAAATGAAGTAGCCTGCACTTAGTACTACACACGTGATTGAAGTTGTCGGGTATGCACAGTAGCCTGCACTTAGTACTACACATGTGACCTAACTATCTGGTACACTTAGTAGCCTACACTTAGTACTACACACATGACCTAACCATTTGATACACGTAGTAGCCTGCACTTAGTACTACACACGTGATTGAAGTTGTCAGGTGCACATAGTAGCCTGCACTTAGTACTACATGTGCGACCTAACTATCTGGTACATGTAGTAGCCTGCACTTAGTACTACACACGTGACCTAAAACCATCTTAAACACATAATAGCCAGCATATAGTACTACACATGTGTTCTCACAATGGATCATTCGTATCATTTCTATTCCGAAGGTCAACTGGGAAATTCCTCACTTTTCAATATTTAACAAACTCATTCATTGTCTATTTCGATTTGCAATTTACATCAAATGATCATTCTATAGGCAACCCCATCTCATATAATAACAAAATATAATAACATAAAAGGAATCAATATATTATTTACATACAAACTTACCTCGAATCCGAGCACGACTATTTATTCTGATTTAGTCTATAATCTCATTTATTCCCAATCTATGCCCGAATCTCATTTTCCTTGATCTATAATATCACATTTACCTTAATAATTAGTCACATTATTCATATGGGTCCAAAAATCATATTTTTAAAAATTAGCATTTTGACCCTAAAACTTTCACATATTTTCACTTTTACCCCAAGGCTTGTAAAATGTTTTTTATCCAATTTTCGTGTATTTTAAGCCTAGCCAGATCATTTTAATAACTATAGAAGCCCTTAATTTCCACTAAATCACACTTTTATGACAATTTTTGTAACTTTTGCAAAACGGTCCTTTTTGACAATTTCATCGAAAATCACTTAGTAAAAGTCATTTATTATACACCGAGCATTCATTTTCTACCGTTAGACATCAAAACACATGCATTTCATCAAGAGGTAAATTTTTAAACACAAACCCTAGCTGAAAATATGGGTAGAAATGAGTAGATCTTGTTACGAGGATTTCAAAAACGTCAAAATTATTAAAACGGGGCTAGAACAGACTTATAATCGAGCTTGGAAGCTTGGAAACCCCTAGATATGTCTTCTCCATGCAAGTGTCAGCCATGGGGTAGAAGATGGACAAAAATTGGCTTTTAATTTTGTTTTTTATTCATTTTAATTACTAGATTACAAAATTGCCCTTAATTTAAAAATATTCTATTTCACCCTTTTCATGTCCATTTTTGTCCAAAAAATTATCCAATGGTATAACTACCATTTAAGGGCCTCCAATTTAAAATTTCATAACAATTGGACACCTCTAACATGTAGAACTAAACTTTTGTACTTTTTACAATTTAGTCCTTTTGACCAAATTGAGTGCCCAAACGTTAAAATTTTCGAACGAAATTTTTACAAAATCATCCCATGAAATTGTATACCATAAAAATATAATAAAAAAAATTTATGTCTCGAATTTGTGGCCCTGAAACCACTGTTCTAACTAGGCCCTAATTCGATGTCACATTTTTCCTATGTAATTTATCACCTTTTACTTAAAATTGTTGTTAAAACTAAGTAATTGTTTAATAAATTAATTAAAGATGTGAAAGTATGAAATTAGGACATAGAAATTATTAAAATGTGATTTTATGCTTTATTATATAGTTTTCATGTAATCAATGGCTTATTTTATATTTATTTGAATATATTAATTTTTAAGACATACAATGGGCTATACATGATTAATTAAATAATAAAATATAAAATTATATTTAATAATTAATTTTAAAATATTTCATTAATAATTTGGGTTTTAAATTAATTAATTAAGTTGGATAAATTTTATTCTTTGGTCCTCTAACTTGTTGATTTATTCTGGACAGGCCTGATAGCTTTGCTGGATTACAAAACTATCCAAATTGGGGACCAAGTCAACCCAAAATTCAACTACAAGGTCCTTGAAGAGTTGAAGAAATTAGAGATTTACCTGAAGATTTGCACTTGACTGAGTCTCTGTCTTGAGTTGTTGTGGCACTCAAATTGACCAAAAATCAAGCAAAAATTAGCTCAACTTCCTCAATTTATGACCAGCCATCGATGGAAGATGCTTCAAAAGATTAAAACTCCTATTTGTAGTAAAATATCCTCCTCTCCTCACCTATAAATAAGACCTCATTCTCACATTTCTAATCATCCCTCATCCCTCATTCCTCGTCATTCATCATTCTCTCCTCTCTAAACTCTCTTAGCATTCTTTTTTTCTCCCCATGCCTATCATCATCTTTTCATAAAGATTTTAGCATTTGAGCCTTTTAAAGAACCCTTGGTCGGCCACCTTAGAAAGCCATCAGCAAAGGAGCGAAGCAAAGGAACGAACGAGCCTCGTCAGTCAGAGTCTTGGGTGACAGCCACTCTGAATTGGGTTTAATCTTTCTTTTCTTTAATTTAATTTAAAGATGTTTGGTATGTGTTCTTTATTCTTATTTACAACAATGTTAGCTTAATTTTATTTAAGCTAGGATGATTGATTTAATTAAATAATATTTATTAGATTCATGCTTATAATGTTTATGCCTCAATCGACCATGTTTTAAATTAAAATCAAGTTTGTATTTCATTCATACATGATTGAAATGCACCTAAATTAGCTGAGAAATCATAACCAGATGACGGCTAATGGACGCATAATTGAAATGTGCAAGCTCAATTTAGATCCTAACCCGATTAAATTGCAGGTTGCATAACAACCCTAACCAGGCTCTATTTTCTGCATAGTTTTTATATTTGTGTGATTAAAGTATTTCAAACCTAAGACGTCCTTGTTACCTCGTGCGAATACTAATAAACCCTTAGTAAATAAGGATTAGCAAAATAAGTAATTACTAAGTAAGGGATTCTGAAATGACCGAAAGTGGTTTCCAAACTCATGAATATCGAGTTGCCATGGACTGTTTTTTTGAATATTATTAAGCATGTTGATAATAAATTGAGTTTAATTAAAGTAATTGTCCTAGTTTATTTATGTTATAATTGTTGCAAATTGTTTTCAATTTTTCTAAAATCTGTTTCATTCATATAGTTTGCATACTTAGGTTTATTTGCATTAGGGATCATTGCATTTAGTTTAATATATTTTAATCATCACTTCTCAACTAAATTGTGTTGTTATTTACCAAATTGTTAATATAATTTTACAAATTGACTTAGCACAAATACAATCCCTGTAGAGACGATAACTCGATACTTACTTATTACTTGACAACGACTATGTACACTTGCACAAACCTACGAGTTACAAGTTTTTAGCACCGTTGCCGAGGATTGTCAACTATTGCCATAGTCATTTCTTTAGTTAAATTATTTATTTTCAATTTGATTTATTTCTAACATTACTAACTTATTCTTTTTAATTTTGTGATTTTCTTTTCAGGTGTTTATGAGCATAGATCGAATTACCGATTTACTCCTTATAGACCCTGAAATTGAGTGAACTTTTAGACAAAGAAGATATGAACGAACAGCTCAAAGACAAGTTGAGATAGACCTTGGAAATTAGAATCAAGACCAAGGTAATAAAGATGATCATTTACGAAATCCCATCCTCATTACTGATGATAGGGATCGATGCATCAGACAATATGCTGTGCCACTTTTTAGTGAGATAAATACAGGAATTAGAAGGCCATATATTGAGGCAACCAAATTTGAATTGAAACTAGTGATGTTTCAAATGCTCCAAACGGTGGGCCAATTCACTGGTATGTCCACAGAAGATCCACATCTCCACCTTTGGTTGTTTATGGAGGTGAGTGATTCATTCAAGATAGTCGATGTGACTGAAGATGCACTGAGGTTGAAGTTGTTTCCATACTCGTTGCGAGATTGAGCACGAGCATGGCTTAATTCATTAACACGAAGCTCTATATTTACATAGTAAGAATTAACAGAGAGATTTTTGGTTAAGTATTTCCCGCCTAGCAAAAACGCTAAGTTGAGGAACGAGATCACAACTTTCCAACAATTAGATTACGAATCTTTTTCTGAGGCTTTGGAACGATTTAAGGAGTTACTGCATAAGTGTCCTCATCATGGGATTCCTCTTTGTATCCAGTTAGAGACATTCCATAATGGTCTCAATGCATATACAAGATTGATGGTAGATGCTTCTACGAATCGTGCAATTTTGTCTAAGTCTTATAATAAGGCTTATGAGATCATCGAGAGGATAGCAAGTAATAACTATCAATGGCCAACAAATCAAACAGCTTCAGGGAGACGTGTAGCCAGAGTTCATGAAGTTGACACCTTCACTTCGTTATCAGCTCAGGTATCGTCTATTTCCTCTATGTTAAAACAGCTTACTGCTAAGAGTACTAATAATTTTATAACTTAGCCACCAAGTCCGTTTGAAGTAGTTCCCTAGGTGTACTGTGGGAAAGGTCATTCTTTTGAGAATTGTCTATTGAATCCCGAGTCAGAGTACTATGTGGGGAACCAATATCAAAATAGCAGTGGACAAGGACCCTAGTCCAACTTTTATAAAACTTCATGGCGTAATCATCCTAAATTTTCTTGGAGCAACTAAGGAAACAGACCGAATAACAACTTATTGCAGCATAGACTTAATCAATCTCAAGGGTTTAATCAGCAAGCTCCAAAACCACCTCAAGCTGAGGCATCAAACAGTTTGGAGAACTTGTTTAAATCGTACATGGCAAGGAATGACGCTTTGATACAAAGCCAAGCAGCAAACATTGAAAAATTTGGAAAACCAAATGGGTCAGTTAGCTACGAAGCTTAGTAATAGAGTGTAAGGAACCTTGTCAAGTGATACTGAGAATCCAAGAAATTTGGGTAAAGAACATATCAAGGCAGTGGCGTTGCGAAGTGGAAAAATTTTGGAACCTCGATTGATTGGTGTTGAATATAAGCCTGTTGAGAAGAATAAACTAGCTGTTGAAATTCCTACACCAAAAGAATTAGAATTTGCAAAGACTGACAAGGTAAATCCTAACTTAGTGAATTCAGATAATTTAACATCTTTGTTGGATACAGATTTACCTACTCAGGAAAGTTGTCCAGTTCAACCGAAAGTTCCATCAGCTCTATATCCGCAAAGATTGCAGCAACACAAGCAGAAATAGGAGGTGCTATTCAAGAAGTTTTTGGATGTTCTGAAGCAGTTACACATTAATATTCCGGTGGAAGATTTAGAACAAATGCTGAATTATGTGAAGTTTATGAAGGATATACTGTCCAAGAAGAAATGACTGAGTGAGTATGAGACTGTTGTCTTGACAAAGGAGTGCAGTACATTCCTGCAGAACAAACTGCCACCGAAATTGAAAGACCCAGGAAGCTTTACTATACCTTGTAACATTGGTGAATCTTACTGTGGTAATGCTTTGTGTGATTTAGGAGAAAGTATCAACTTTATGCCTAAGTCTATTTTCAAGATGTTAGGGATAGGTGAAGTAAGACCTACTACTGTGACGCTTCAACTAGCGGATCGATCATTAGCATATCCCGAGGGAAAGATCGAGGATGTTTTGGTAAGAGTCGATAAATTTATTTTTCTTGCTGATATCATTATCTTAGATTTTGAAGTAAATAAGGAAATGTCAATCATCCATGGGAGACCTTTCTTAGCCACGGGAAGAACGTTAATTGATGTGTAGAAAGGTGAACTCACCATGCGAGTTCAAGATGATTAGGTAACCTTTAACATTCTTAAAGCGATGAAATTTCTCGATCCGATAGAAGAGTGTTCAGTTATGGAAGAGATAGAAACCTTGGTTTCTATGGTAAGCAATTTTGAATAAGATCCATTGGAGAAAGCCTTAGATCTTAACCTTTTGGAGGGCAAGAATGTGATGAAAACATTGCTATGATGAAAGCCAATCCGAGAAATTTTATTCAATGCACACAGTTTGAACCATTGGAGTTAGAAGTCAGAGAACTTGTTCAACCCAAGTTTTAATCGAAGAACCACCTAAACTCGAACTAAAGGTACTTTTTTCCTATTTGAAATACGTTTATTTAGGTTACTGTGCTACTTTGCTTGTGATTATTTCAGCAGAAGTTACAAAAGATCAAAAGTAGCAATTAATTACTGTTCTAAAGAAATTTAAGAAAGCAATTGGTTGGACCATAGCTGATATTCAAGATGCAGGAATCATTTATCCTATTTCAGATAGTTCGTGGGTAAGTCCGGTGCAGTGTGTGCCAAAGAAAGGTGGAATCATGATTGTTGAAAATAAGTATAACGAGTTAGTTCCAACGAGAACTGTTACTAGTTGGAGAATCTGTATTGATTACAGAAAGTTGAACAAAGCCACTCGGAAGGACCATTTTTCGTTACCTTTTATGGATCAGGTGTTAGATCGACTGGCAAGTAATGAATTCTATTGTTTTCTTGATGGCTATTTGGGGTATAACCAAATAGTTGTAGCCTCAAAGGACCAACATAAAACAACATTTACTTGTCCATACAGTACGTTTCCTTTTAGGCGAATGCCTTTTGGTTTATACAATGCACCTGCAACTTTTCAACAATGCATGATGGCAATATTCACTAATATGGTTGAAAATCTTGCTGAGGTTTTCATGGATGATTTTTTTGTTTTTTGTAACACTTATGATATCTGTTTGAGTAATTTGGCTAAGGTACTGAAGAGATGCGAAGAGACAAATCTTGTCCTTAACTGGGAAAAATGTAATTTTATGGTTAAGAAAGGGATTGTCTTAGGGCATAAAATCTCAAAGAGAGAAATTGAAGTCGATAAAGCAAAGGTGGATATAATTGAAAGATTACCGGCCCCAATGAATGTGAAAGGAGTCAGAAGTTTCTTAGGCCATGCCGATTTTTACCTAGTATTTATCAAATATTTTTGAAAATTTCTAAAATGCTGTGTTTTTTTATTAGAAAAAGATATAGTATTTGGTTTCAACAAAGCATGTTTGGAAGCTTTTGAAGATCTAAAGAAACGGTTAATCTCAGCCCCAATAACTGTTACACCTGATTGGAACTCACCTTTTGAGTTGATGTGCGATGGAAGTGATTATGATGTTGGAGCTATGATGGGTTAAAGAAGAAACAAAGTGTTTCACCCTATTTACTATGCAAATAGAACTTTGACGGGAGCCCAACTCAATTATACGGTAACTGAAAAGGAAATCTTTGCAATTGTTTTTGCTTTTGATAAATTTCGCTCATATCTTATAGGTACCAAAGTCACAGTATTTACTGACCATAAGGCCATTAAATACTTACTCGCGAAGAAATATGCAAAACTGAGGCTATTTCGTTGGATACTATTACTTCAAGAATTTGACCTTGAGATAAGATAGAAAAGGTGTTGAAAATCAAATAGCTGATCATCTTTCGAGGTTGGAACAAGATGAGGTAACTAGATCATGTGTGCCTATCAATGAGAATTTGCTAGATGAACACTTATTTAAGGTAAATCGAATTCATGAAACACCTTGGTTTGATGATTTTTCCAATTATCTTGCATGTGAAATAATTCCTCGAGAAATGACATACCATCAAAGGAAAAAATTCCTTTATGATAGTCGGTATTATTTGTGGGAGGATCAGTTTTTGTTTAAACAGTGTATAGATAATATAATCTGAAAGTGTGTTGTTGAAAGTGAGATTGTTGAGATCTTGTATCATTGCCATTCATCCCCAAGTGGGGGACACATTGGTGGTTCACGTACTGTAGCAAAGATTTTGCAAGCAGGTTTCTTTTGGCCTACGCTATTTAAAGATGCTTATGCTTATGCTTATGTGAAGAACTGTGATAAATGCCAAAGGACTGGGAATATATCAAGGAGGAATGGGATGCCCTTGACAAACATTTTGGAGATTGAATTATTCGACGTATGGGGCATTGACTTCTTAAACCCGTTTCCTTCTTCGTATAGGAAAAAATACATCTTAGTTGTTGTAGACTATGTACCCAAGTGGGTTGAAGCTGAAGCATACCTTACAAATGATGCTAAGGTAGTCATGGGATTCCAACATAAGCATGTGTTTACATGATTTGGGACACCAAGAGCTATTATTAGTGATGAAGATTCTCACCTTGTGAACAAATGGCTTAAGTGGTTGCTTGACAAATATGGTGTGAAGCACAAGATTGCTACTGGCTATCACCCCCAGTCCAATGGGCAAGTTGAGAGAGTGAACCGTGAAATCAAAGCTATCCTTGAAAAGGTAGTACACCCTAGCAGAAAAGATTGGTCTCGAAGGCTCAATGATGCATTATAGGCATATCGAACAACATTTAAGACACCATTAAGAATAACTGCTTATCGGTAGGTTTTTGGGAAGGCATGTCATTTTCCATTAGAGTTGGAGAATAGAGTTCACTAGGCCTTGAAGCAATTGAAATTTTATCTTAAGCAAGCCGGTGAGAGAAGGATGTTAGAACTGGATGAGTTGGAAGAGTTGAGGTTGTTTTCCTATGAGAATGCCAAAATGTGTAAAGAAAGATAAAAAAGATGGCATGATAGTCATATACAACCTCGCGAGTTTAAAGAAGGTCAGAAGGTTTTTTTGTTTAATTCAAGGATGAAGTTATTTCCTGGGAAGCTTAAATCCCAATGGAAAGGACCATATACCATTCTACCGAGTGTATCCTTATGGAGCTATTGCATTATACGGCAATCACAAAGGTACGTTTAAAGTTAATGGTCAACATCTCAAAGATTATTGGGATGGTGAAGTTGAGTGAGTTGGATCCTCGTTCAAATTAACAGACCCTTGATTTTTTATGAACTTGTTTTGTAAATAAATAAATAGTTAGAATTTATTTTCTTAATTTAGTACATTTAATTAATTTTGTCTAAGGAGATTGGAACTTAAGCGGAATCGCTGTGACCCCTTCCACATTTCCTGGGAATTAATTTAATGTAATTTATTGAGAAGAAATATTCTAATTGAGATTTAAAATTTTTAAGTTTAATTTGTTTTGTTTAAATTTTTAATTTTTAAAGGGAGTCAAATTTGGCTCAAGTACTAATCAGTTTTTTTCCTCTCTTGAGTAAGCCTGAAAATACAGCCTGAATTTGAGGCCCAAGACAACTTAAAGGAGGGAAAAATCCATACCTAGTGCCACCACTCCCATTACTTGCCGCCCAAGTAACCCTAATGTAGCTAATTTTTTGCTACATGTTGCCTTAATTTTTCCTTATATAAATCCCTCTCAATTCCCCTAATTTTCATATCCTTCAAAGCAATTTGCTTACACCCTAAAAATCCCTAAAATCTCCTTTTTCTGCTGTCAACCTCAAATCCCGAAGGAAACCCTAGTTCTCTTTCCAACACGGCCCAATTGGTCGAGCTAGTGTCTCGCACATGGCCTCGGCAATCCTCACACGGTCGTGTCATGTGCTCATGTGCGCACGGCCTGGTTCATCGATCACACGCCCATGTGGCGTCGACAATTTTATTTTTCAGCTTTCGTCGATTCTCATTTTCTGTGTTTCCGGGTACACACCTGGTATCAAATTGATGCAAAAGCAATTCTCGAGCCTTCCAAGACCTATATTTAACCAACACAACTCTCGATTATTCGCTTAACAATGAGTTAAACTGAACCGGAAACATGATATCCAATCTTTGAATAAAAACCCTTACCTTCAAAACTTCTAGATCGGTTTGCTTACGAAACATTATAGGAAGAGTTTGAATCCTAGCGAAACGATGCTGCCCAAACATCAAAATAACCCCTTAGTCAGAAACTTAACATTCTTAACTTCAAACACATATTAATACTTACCAAAGTTGTCCATAAAACAACAAAATAAAGAACCAGAGTATAGTTGCAGTCGAAATGGGAAGAAAAATGAAAGAAAGTTAGAGGAGAAGGGTAGGTTTCGGAAAAGAGAGGGGAACAACAAAGCGTTTAACGTCAAAAGTTTCTGAAGGAAGAGAAAAACCAAAATTGGGAAAATTAACAAAAGATGATACTCATCCCTAAATTTCCTCCCACTACTCCCACTACTCAACTTCCATATAAGTTCTGTTTGACCAAAACTCTCTCGGTCAAATGAGCAAAAATATTGCCTACCCAAGGATTTTATATGATTTTATTAAAGTGAGCAAAAGTTCTGTTAGGACATAGAAATTATTAAAATGTGATTTTATGCTTTATTATATAGTTTTCATGCAATAAATAACTTATTTTATATTAATTTGAATATATTATATTTTTAAGACATAAAATGGGCCATGCATGATTAAATTAAATAATAAAATATAAAATTATATTTAATAATTCATTTTAAAATATTTCAATAATTTAGGTTTTAAATTAATTAATTAAGTTGGATAAATTTTATTTTTTGGTCCTCTAACTTGTTGGTTTATTCTGGACAAGTCTGATAGCTTTGCTAGATTACAAAACCGTCCAAATTGGGGACCAAGTCAACCCAAAATTCAGCTGCACATGGCTATCCATAAACCACTTTTTTGTATAATTACACAAGGTCCTTGAAGAGTTGAAGAAATTATAAATTTACCTGAAGATTTGCACTTGACCGAGTCTTAGTCCTGAGTTGTTGTGGCACTCAAATTGACAAAAAATCAAGCAAAAATCAGCTTAACTTTCTCAATTTATGGCCGGCCACCTATGGAAGATGATTCAAAAGATGAAAACTCCTATTTTTAGTAAACTATCCCCTTCTCTTCATGTGACATCCCTAATTTGACCCTAGTTGGGAAGTGGTGTCGGGACCATTAAACCGAGTCTTATAAGTAATTAAAAGTTATATTCTATGTTTATGATGTTAGCAAATGCATGTGTGAAAGTTGCATGCATTAATTTGATCATTTCTATGTGAATTTATTAAGATGGACTTATATGAAACATTGTTGAAAGGTGATAGGCCAATCTTCAATGGTCTAATAGTATATGCATGCAAAAGAATGGTTTTGCATGTCAATTTACCCAAAGAGAAGGAAGTGGCGCCATGGTGATTAAGATGGGCAAAAGAAAACATGTCTTAAACATGTTTTGCTAGTGGTGGATGTTAGAAATAATAAAATAAGAGCATGGGTAAAGAAATGAAAAAAAATGAGTGTGGATGCTTTCCCCCCTTGTGCCGTACATGAGAGAAACAAAACAAAGAAAAAATTTTTTTGTTCATCTATTTTCACTCTCCTTTTGGCCGAAAATACTAAGGATAAGGAAGGAGTTTTGCTTCATACTTGGTTTGGAAGAGGATTAGGAAGAGGTTGGCTATACTTGCATCAAGAGTAAGGTATGTTTGAGGTTGTGCCATGAGATTCATGCATGTTTTGGTTGCTAGATTGATGTTCTTGTTAGCCCATGGTTCAAATCTTTGTTATGTCATGGGAATGAAATTCGCCCAAGTGAATATGGTGATAAAGCCATTGCATGCTAAGTGTGAAGCTTGATGATGATGCATGCAAAGATGGATTGTCTACTCTTGAAATTTCTTTGTAGCCATCTTGAGTAAGACTTTGAGTTTTCTTTTTGTTTAACCATGATTGAAGTTGAAAGGGCATGATTGTGATGTATTCGCCATGATGCATTCATGAGCATGGTTCATGCTTCTTGCATGATAGTTAAAATTTGTGTTTAGGATGGCTATGGGCACCTTGAAATTCGACCATGCACATATATGTATATATATGTTTTCACATGATGTTTTGGTTATGAAGTAAGTGATGAATATGTTTGTTTAAAGAAGAAAATGTTGAAGAATGTTTGTGAAATTGCAAGTATAATCGGCCATATGAGTGCTTGATGCTATATTATAAGTATTGAGCCACAATATGTAAAACATTAACTAGTAAAATGCATGCTGTTTTTTTTGTGTGGTATTAAGTGGATAATTGGCCTCAAATTGGACATGTATATTCGGCCTTAGGTAGCCTATTGATGGCCTTAGCTTTTCCTTGATGCTTGAATGAATTGTATTGAATTGCTTGATGTAGTATAAAATGTGCATGACCATTGTGTATTCAAGCTAAAGGGTGGCCATATGACCATTTAAACTCCTTGTCATATTCGCCATAAGCTAGCATAATGAGGTTTTAATAAATTAAATTTGTTTGAATTAGCTCAAGAGCTTAGAGGGCCACAATTGGACAAGGGAAGGAAAAGTGATCGAATAGCCGTAAAAGCCGCTCGACAACATCCGAGGTAAGTCCTCAAGAAGTGACCCTACTTGAATTATGTGAAATGAAATATGGATGTGTAATGATTATCGATTTATGTGTGTATGAGTATTTGAATGATACCCGGGCTAAGTCCCAAGGCGATTATGCTAGTGATTACCTTTGTGTTTGAGCCTTAGTAACGAAAATGAAACATGAATGTCTAATGATTATTGATGTATGTGTGCATGAGCAATTGAATGATATCCGGCTAAGTCCCAAGACATTTATGCTGAAATTATATCCGGTTAAGACCAAGGCAATTGTGCTAGCGGCTACATCCAAAGCTAAGACCAAGGCATTCGTGCAAGTCGTTCTATCCGGGCTAAGACCAAGGCATTCGTGCACGTGGTTATATCCGGTTGTATTCAAAGAAGCTTGGGCTGGAGGTGAGTGTTGGTTGCTGTAATAAATTCAATTAGTACGCTCGAAAAGCCCAAAGAATAAGGTATGTTTATATGTGCATTGGAGAAGTCGACATGTTTGAGCAACATTCGCTCAATCGACTAACGAATATCAACTATTGAAGTGGTTGATACCTTGTGAAAGTATATAATGATGAAGTGTGAAGTAAGAATGATTATGTGAATGTGTATTAATGAAATGATGCATTTGGCTATGTGAATGTATTGCTTTAATTAAAGCTGATTTTATTCCTTGAGACTTACTAAGCATAAAAATGCTTACCCGTTGCTTTGGCTCTCTGTTTTATAGATTTTGCTCGATAGCAATCGGATTCGGATCATTAAAGTCAAGTCATCTACACTATCAAAGCCTCCATTTTGGTATAATATTTGGTTGAACTTTGAAATGGCATGTATAGGACTACCCGTGTCGGTTCAATTGTGTTGTGATGTATATGTGTACGGCCATGCGAAAATGGCTCGTAGAAGTCAAGTACTGAACTTAGACCATTTGTGATTTGTATATATATATATATGGTTTCATGATGTAATTATGGATTGGAAATGGGAGTGTTGGTCACATGATCAGCCATTGGAATGGCTAAAATGGTCATAGGTGAACCTATGTATGGCAAGACTAGTTGGATCATGGAGACTACAAATAGATAAGACCTACCTTGAAAACAGATGCTGGCAGCAGCAGTGGAGTGGTTTTGAAAAATCACCAAAATTTGTAGGAATGGTATTAAAGAGTGAATAAGTTATTTAAATGAACCTTGATGAGTCTAATTTCATATGGAAGAAACAAAACGGTCATAGGAGTTACATGTTAAGAGATATTAATGCTATTGTGAGACAGGGCCAGAACGGTTTCTGGGTCCCCTGTCGCAACTTTAAAAATTTACTATAAATTATCCAGAAAGAATCAGGAGTCATGCCTTATATGTACAGATTCCATTTTGAGTCTAGTTTCATTAGAAACAAACGACACCAGTATTAAAGCCCTGTACAGAGAGATATTCAAGTTGTAATGCGCAAAGGTCAGAGCAGTCGATCTCTGTAACATGGGTGACTTTAACTAATAAACTGTACCAATTGGCCCAACCAAAAATTCTAGAAATAAATCCATGGATGGATATATGAGTCTAAATTCAGGGAAAATTTACGAAAACAGTTTCTAAGTTTTGAAACTCGAGATATGATTTTTAAGACGACAGTGACGCAGTTTTCCAGCCTGACTGGAAATGTCAAATTGATGGGCGAAACATGTGGATTTGGCTTGTTAACCCCTCGTGTCCGACACCGGCGATGGTCTCGGGTTCGGGGTGTTACAATTTTATTGGTATCAGAGCCACGGTTTAGTCGATTCTAGGACTACCGTGATATGTTTTGGGTCTAGCTATACATGCCATTAAATGATGAATCGATAGTGTGGTGATTTCTGACAATTTGACTTTGTGTTGTTTATAGTAATGGATCTCGATCCCAACCGAGCGATAGCTGATGATGTGGAGAGTGTGGCGCCTGCTCCCGCGCAAGGGACAGCGCCGGCGGACTCTCAACCTATGGCCAGCAATCCGAATGATGAGGCTAGGCAAGCCTTTTATAGTGTGATGAATGAATGGTTTAACCAATACATTCGAACTAACACGGCTGTTCCACAACCTCCATTCCCGAAAAATGCAACCCCGCACCTACAATACCTCGTAATCCCGACCAAATAAGGTCAAGTAAGCCCCAAATCGATAGGATTCGAAAACATGGGGCCACTGAATTCAAAGCTACGGATGATGATGATGCCGAAGCGAGCTGAATTTTGGTTGGACAACACTATCCGGTGCTCGATGAGCTATCTTGTACACCGATGAGTGCCTAAAGTGTACCATCTCCTTGCTACGCAATTCGCCTACTATTGGTGGAGTACTCGACTTCGTGGTGCCTAGAGAGCAAGTGACTTGGGAATTCTTTCAAACCGAGTTCAAAAAGTATATCACCGAGATTCATCGACCAAAAGCGAAGGAATTTCTTGATCTTAAGCAAGGTTCTATGTCGATTCTCACTACGAACGAAAATTTGTGAGGCTTAGCCAGACGCTGAGAATGCATTTCGTCCGAAGCTATTATGTGTAAACGCTTGAGGATGGGCTGAATGATGATATAAGGATGTTCGTTGGCATTCTCGAAATCGAGAGTTCGTAGTACTTGTTGAGCGAGCTTGTAAAGCCAAGAGCTTAGAAAGGAGAAACAAAAGCTGATGTGGGAACCGGAGAATTCGAAAGAGGTCCTCGGAAAGTCACTTCAACAGCATCGAAGAGATTTCGAGATGATGTGAGCCGGTCTAGAGGCGCTCGGGCTTTTCTAGACGAGGACGCGATCGACCCCTTTGACCACACGAGTCACTTCGATCGCTGATGGTGGAAATGATCGCCGAGAGAGGCGGAGTGTCTCAGATTGTGGCAAATGGCATTCGGGAGCTGTTGGTTCCGTGATCGCTCTGCTATAAGTGTGGATCGGCCGACCACTTTATGAAGGATTGCCCGAGGATGCTTGAACAAAATGTAAGTCAAAGTGGAAACCCGGTGCTACCATCGCCGAGGTAGGCCACCTAGAAATATGGGCAATGTCGGTGGCGGTCGAGAGGATCTAGAGATGCTACCATCGGATCGAGGCTCGTGCTCTGCTAGGACTTATGCCATCTGCGCCGCGAGGATGCTGCCTCTCCGGATGTCATTACTGGTACTTTCACTCTTTTCAATACTAATGTGATTGCTTTGATTGACCCTGGTTCTACTCATTCTTATATATGTGAAACCTTAGCATCCAAGAAGACTTTGCCTATTGAGTCTCACGAGTTTGTAATTCGGTGTCAAACCCTTGGGTCATTACGTGCTTGTCAACAAAGTGTGCAAGAAAAGTCCCCTAGTGTTCCGAGGTTCTTGTTTTCCGGCGGACTTGATGCTTTTGCCGTTCGATGAATTGACGTTATTCTTGGTTTGGATTGGTTGACCATGCGCGATGCGGTTGTAAATTGCAAAAGCAAGACTATCGATTTGAGGTGCGCGAATAATGAGATAATTCGGTGGAGTCTACGGACTTAAAGGGTTGCCACCGTAATATCGCAATGTTGGCCCGAAATATGTAAGAAAAGGTGCGAAGCATACCTTGCGTCGTGCTTTCGATGACAAGGAATTAGAAAAGAAACCCGAATCTGCGCCCGTGGTTTGTGAATACCGGATGTTTTCCTGAAGAATTGCCGGGTTTACCACCTGTTCGGAAATAGATTTTGGCATCGAATTGGTACCGGTACCACTCCAATTCGATAGCTCCGTATCGCATGGCACCAACGGAATTAAAGGAGTTGAAAGCTCGGTTGCAAGAATTGGTGGATAGAGGTTTTGCTCGCCCGAGTTGTTCGCCTTGGGTGCGCCGGTGTTGTTTGTGAAAAGAAGGATGGAACCATGAGGTTGCAGATCGACTATCGTCGACTTAATAAAGCGACGATAAAGAACAAATATCCGTTACCACGTATCGATGACTTGTTCGATCAACTGAAGGAGCCTCGGTGTTCTCGAAAATAGATTTGAGATCGGGCTATTATCAATTGCGAATCGAGATTCGGACGTACCCAAGACCGCCTTGAGCGAGATATGGTCACTATGAGTTCCTAGTGATGTCGTTTGGGCTTACTAATGCCCTGCGGTATTTATGGATTTAATGAATCGGATCTTCGGACCATATTTGGATCGATTCGTAGTCGTGTTCATTGATGACATCTTGGTCTATTCAAGGAATGAGACCGAACATCTTGAACACCGAGGTTAGTGCTGCAAATTTTACGGGATAAGCAATTATATGCTAAGTTCAGCAAGTGTGAGTTCTGGTTAAGAGAGGTTAGCTTCTTGGGTCATGTGGTATCTGCATCGGGTATTCGAGTCGACCCGAACAAAATTTCAGCCAAAATTTCAGCCATACTTAATTGGAAGCCTCAGAAATATTAATGAGGTTCGAGCTTTTTGGGGCTTGGTTATTACCGACGATTTGTAAAGGTTTCTCAACGATAGCCACGCCGATGACGGCTTACTCCAAAAGGATGTTAAGTTCGAATGGACGGAGAAATGTCAGAAAAGTTTCGATCAACTGAAAACTTATTTGACTGAAGCCCCAATTCTAGTGCAACCCGAATCCGGCAAAGAGTTTGTCATTTATAGTGACGCCTCCCTACTTGGGTTAGGTTGTGTATTGATGCAAGAAGGTCGAGTTGTGGCCTATCGTCGAGGCAATTAAAGCCACATGAGAAAAATTATCCGACCCATGATCTCGAATTGGCGCCATCGTATTCGCCTTAAAGATTTGGCGACATTACTTATTTGGTGAGAGGTGCCATGTGTACTCGGATCACAAAAGTCTCAAATATTTGATGACCCAAAGAGACTTAAATCTGCGACAAAGACGTTGGCTCGAGTGTTAAAGGATTATGAGCTGGTCATTGACTATCACCCGGGAAAGGCGAATGTGGTTGCGGATGCCTTGAGTCGTAAATCATTATTCGCTTTCTGACGATGAATGTGCACTTGTCTTCGATCCGACAGGTGTGTTAGTAGCTGAATTGAAAGCCAAACCATTATTGATACATCAAATTCGAGAAGCTCGTAAAGTCGACGACGAGTTGGTCGCAAAACGGGCCGAGTGTGTTTCAACAAGGACTCGGAGTTTCAAATTGATGATGACGATTGTTTGAGGTTCAAAAGTCGTCTGTGTTCCAAAGAATTGAACTCATTTCGATAATTCGAATGAAGCCCATTGTAGCCGAATGGCAATCCACCCGTGGAGTACGAAGATGTACAACGATTTGAAACGTCGGTTTTGGTGGCATGGTATGAAACGAGACATCTCCGACTTTGTTTGAGATGTTTAATATGTCAACAAGTGAAAGCGGAACATCAAGTGCCTTCGAGATTACTTCACCAATCACGATACCCGAGTGGAAATGGGATCGAGTCACAATGGACTTTGTATCCGGACCGCCATTGTCGGTGTAAGAAGGATGCGGTTTGGGTCGTGGTAGATAGATTGACTAAGTCACTCACTTTGTCCCCGTGCGTCGGATTTTTCAATGGACAAATTAGCCAATTGTACGTTTCTCGATTGTGAGATTATACGGGTGCCTATTTCCATCGTGTCGGATAGAGATCCGAGATTTACCTCGCGATTTTGGAAAAAGTTGCAAGAAGCTTTGGGTACCAAGTTGCATTTCAGACCGCCTTTCACCCCAAACCGATGGTCAATCCGAGCGGATAATTACGATACTTGAGGATATGTTGAGATGTTGCGTCCTCGAGTTTAGTGGTTCATGGGAGCGGTATTTGCCGTTGATTGAATTCGCTTACAACAACGACTTTCAATCAAGTATTAAGATGGAACCCTACGAGGCTTTGTACAATCGTAAATGCCGTACACCATTGTTTTGGACCGAGCTCGGTGAAAGCAAGATTTTCGGGTGGATTTGATTAGAGATGCTGAACAGAAGTGAAAGTAATCCGTGAAAGTCGAAGATAGCCTCCGATCGTCGAAGTCATACGCGGATCTGAAGCGTAAGGATATCGAGTATCGTGGGTGATAAAGTGTTTCTCAAGGTATCGCCTTGGAAAAAGATACTCGATTCTACCGTAAGGGCAAGTTGAGCTGAGGTTCATTGGGCCATATGAGATATCCGAAGCGAGTCGGTCCAGTGGCATATCGTTTGATTTTGCCCCCTGAACTCAAAAAGGTTCACGATGTCTTTCATGTTTCGATGCTTCGACGCTATAGATCCGATCCATCGCACGTGATTAGTCCATCAGAAATTGAAATTCAAGCTAATATGAGTTATGAGGAAGAACCGATTCGTATCCTATCACGGAAGTGAAAGAGTTATAAACAAGCGGGTTCCGCTAGTGAAAGTGTTATGGCTCAAGCACGGGATAGAAGAAGCTACTTGGGAGACCGAGAACTCTATAAAAGAGCGATATCCAAACCTATTTACCGGTAAGATTTTCGGGGACGAAAATTTCTTAAGTGGGGGAGAGTTGTGACATCCCTAATTTGACCCTAGTTGGGAAGTGGTGTCGGGACCATTAAACCGAGTCTTATAAGTAATTAAAAGTTATATTCTATGTTTATGATGTTAGCAAATGCATGTGTGAAAGTTGCATGCATTAATTTGATCATTTCTATGTGAATTTATTAAGATGGACTTATAAGAAACATTGTTGAAAGGTGATAGGCCAATCTTCAATGG
This sequence comes from Gossypium arboreum, assembly GCF_025698485.1. Lineage (NCBI taxonomy): Eukaryota > Viridiplantae > Streptophyta > Magnoliopsida > Malvales > Malvaceae > Gossypium > Gossypium arboreum. The sequence continues at coordinate 100,414,519 of NC_069080.1, forward strand.
TCTAATAGTATATGCATGCAAAAGAATGGTTTTACATGTCAATTTACCCAAAGAGAAGGAAGTGGCCGGCCATGGTGATGAAGATGGGCAAAAGAAAACATGTCTTAAACATGTTTTGCTAGTGGTGGATGTTAGAAATAATAAAATAAGAGCATGGGTAAAGAAATGAAAAAAAAATGAGTGTGGATGCTTTCCCCCCCCCCCTTGTGCCGTACATGAGAGAAACAAAAACAAAGAAAAAAAAAATGTTTTTGTTCATCTATTTTCACTCTCCTTTTGGCCGAAAATACTAAGGATAAGGAAGGAGTTTTGCTTCATACTTGGTTTGGAAGAGGATTAGGAAGAGGTTGGCTATACTTGCATCAAGAGTAAGGTATGTTTGAGGTTGTGCCATGAGATTCATGCATGTGTTTGGTTGCTAGATTGATGTTCTTGTTAGCCCATGGTTCAAATCTTTGTTATGTCATGGGAATGAAATTCGGCCCAAGTGAATATGGTGATAAAGCCATTGCATGCTAAGTGTGAAGCTTGATGATGATGCATGCAAAGATGGATTGTCTACTCTTGAAATTTCTTTGTAGCCATCTTGAGTAAGACTTTGAGTTTTCTTTTTGTTTAACCATGATTGAAGTTGAAAGGGCATGATTGTGATGTATTCGGCCATGATGCATTCATGAGCATGGTTCATGCTTCTTGCATGATAGTTAAAATTTGTGTTTTGGATGGCTATGGGCACCTTGAAATTGACCATGCACATATATGTATATATATGTTTGCACATGATGTTTTGGTTATGAAGTAAGTGATGAATATGTTTGTTTAAAGAAGAAAATGTTGAAGAATGTTTGTGAAATTGCAAGTATAATCGGCCATATGAGTGCTTGATGCTATATTATAAGTATTGAGCCACAATATGTAAAACATTAACTAGTAAAATGCATGCTGTTTTTTTATGTGGTATTAAGTGGATAATTGGCCTCAAATTGGACATGTATATTCGGCCTTAGGTAGCCTATTGATGGCCTTAGCTTTTCCTTGATGCTTGAATGAATTGTATTGAATTGCTTGATGTAGTATAAAATGTGCATGACCATTGTGTATTCAAGCTAAAGGGTGGCCATATGACCATTTAAACTCCTTGTCATATTCGCCATAAGCTAGCATAATGAGGTTTTAATAAATTAAATTTGTTTGAATTAGCTCAAGAGCTTAGAGGGCCACAATTGGACAAGGGGAAGGAAAAAGTGATCGAATAGCCGTAAAAGCCGTTCGACAACATCCGAGGTAAGTCCTCAAGAAGTGACCCTACTTGAATTATGTGAAATGAAATATGGATGTGTAATGATTATCGATTTATGTGTGTATGAGTATTTGAATGATACCCGGCTAAGTCCCGAAGGCGATTATGCTAGTGATTACCTTTGTGTTTGAGCCTTAGTAACTAAAATGAAACATGAATGTCTAATGATTATTGATGTATGTGTGCATGAGCAATTGAATGATATCCGGCTAAGTCCCAAGACATTTATGCTGAAAATTATATCCGGTTAAGACCAAGGCAATTGTGCTAGCGGCTACATCGAGCTAAGACTCGAAGGCATTCGTGCAAGTCGTTCTATCCGGGCTAAGACCCGAAGGCATTCGTGCACGTGGTTATATCCGGTTGTATTCCGAAGAAGCTTGGGCTGGAGGTGAGTGTTGGTTGCTGTAATAAATTCAATTAGTACGCTCGAAAAGCCCAAAGAATAAGGTATGTTTATATGTGCATTGGAAAAGTCGACATGTTTGAGCAACATTCGCTCAATCGACTAACGAATATCAACTATTGAAGTGGTTGATACCTTGTGAAAGTATATAATGATGAAGTGTGAAGTAAGAATGATTATGTGAATGTGTATTAATGAAATGATGCATTTGGCTATGTGAATGTATTGCTTTAATTAAAGCTGATTTTATTCCTTGAGACTTACTAAGCATAAAAATGCTTACCCGTTGCTTTGGCTCTCTGTTTTATAGATTTTGCTCGATAGCAATCGGATTCGGGATCATTAAAGTCAAGTCATCTACACTATCAAAGCCTCCATTTTGGTATAATATTTGGTTGAACTTTGAAATGGCATGTATAGGACTACCCTTGTCGGTTCAATTGTGTTGTGATGTATATGTATGCGGCCATGCGAAAATGGCTCGTAGAAGTCAAGTACTGAACTTAGACCATTTGTGATTTGTATATATATATATATGGTTTCATGATGTAATTATGGATTGGAAATGGGAGTGTTGGTCACATGATCAGCCATTGGAATGGCTAAAATGGTCATAGGTGAACCTATGTATGGCAAGACTAGTTGGATCATGGAGACTACAAATAGATAAGACCTACCTTGAAAACAGATGCTGGCAGCAGCAGTGGAGTGGTTTTGAAAAATCACCAAAATTTGTAGGAATGGTATTAAATAGTGAATAAGTTATGTAAATGAACCTTGATGAGTCTAATTTCATATGGAAGAAACAAAACGGTCATAGGAGTTACATGTTAAGAGATATTAATGCTATTGTGAGACAAGGCCAGAACGGTTTCTGGGTCCCCTGTCGCAACTTTAAAAATTTACTATAAATTATCCAGAAAGAATCAGGAGTCATGCCTTATATGTACAGATTCCATTTTGAGTCTAGTTTCATTAGAAACAAACGTCACCAGTATTAAAGCCCTGTACAGAGAGATATTCAAGTTGTAACGCGCAAAGGTCAGAGCAGTCGATCTCTGTAACATGGGTGACTTTAACTAATAAACTGTACCAATTGGCCCGACCAAAAATTCTAGAAATAAATCCATGGATGGATATATGAGTCTAAATTCAGGGAAAATTTACGAAAACAGTTTCCGAGTTTTGAAACTCGAGATATGATTTTTAAGATGACAGTGACGCAGTTTTCCAGCCTGACTGGAAATGTCAAATTGATGGGCGAAACATGTGGATTTGGCTTGTTAACCCCTCGTGTCCGACACCGGCGATGGTCTCGGGTTCGGGGTGTTACACTTCACCTATAAAAAAGACCTCATTCTCACATTTCTAATCATTCCTCATCCCTCATCAATCATCATTCTCTCCTCTCTAAATTCTCTTAGCCTTCTTCTTTTCTCCCCAAGCCTATCATCATCTTTTCATAAAGATTTTAGCATTTGAGCCTCTTAAAGAACCCTTGGTCGGCCACCTTAGAGAGCCATTAGCAAAAGAGCGACACAAAGGAATGAAGGAGCCTCGTTAGTCAGAGTCTTGGGTGACAGCCACTCTGAATTGGGTTTAATTATTATTTTCTTTAATTTAATTTAAAGATGTTTGGTATCTGTTCTTTTTTCTTGTTTACAAAAATGTTAGCTTAATTTTATTTAAGCTAGGATGATTGATTTGATTAAATAATATTTATTAGATTCATGCTTATAATGTTTGTGATCAATCCATCATGTTTTCAATTAAAAAAGTCTGTATTTCATTCATATGTGATTGAAATGCACCTGAATTAGCTGAGCCATCCTAACCGGATGATAGCTAGTGGACGCATAATTGAAATGTGCATGCCCCATTTAGATCCTAACTCGATTAAATTGCAGGTTGGATAACAACCCTAACCAGGCTCTGTTATCTGCATAGTTTTTAGATTTGTTTGATTAAATTATTTCAAAACTAACATGTCCCTGTTACCTCGCATGAATACTAAGAAACCCTTAGTAAATAAGGATCAATAAAATGGGTATCTACTAACTAAAGAATTCAGAAAGGACTTAAAATGATTTCCAAACTCATGAAAGATCGAGTTGTCATGGAATGTTTTTCCGAATATTATTAAGCATGTTCATAATAAATTGAGTTTAATTAAAGTAATTGTCCTAGTTTATTTATGTTATAATTGTTACAAATTGTGTTTAATTTTTCTAAAATCGATTTCATTCATATAGTTTGCATCCTTAGGTTAATTTGCATTAGGGATCATTGCATTTAGTTTAATATATTTTAATCATCACTTCTCAACTAAATTGTGTTTTTATTTACCAAATTGTTAATATAATTTTACAAATTAAGCGACTTAGCACAAATACAATCCCTGTGGAGACGATAACTCGATACTTACTAATTACTTGATAACGACTTGCACACTTGCACAAACCTACGCGTTACAAGTTTTTGGCACCATTGTCGAGGATTGTCAACTGTTGCCATAGTCATTTCTTTAATGAAATTATTTATTTTCAATTTGATTTATTTCTAGCATTACTAACTTATTCTTTTTAATTTTGTGATTTTCTTTTCAGGTGTTTATGCGCATAGATTGAATTATCAATTTACTCCTTGTAAACCTTGAAACTAAGTGAACTTTTAGACAAAGAAGACATTAATGAACAGCTTAAAGACAAATGGAGATGGACCTTGGAAATCAGAATCAAGACTAAGGTAATGAAGCCAATCATTTACAAAATCCCATCCTCATTGCTGATGATAGGGATCGATGCACCAGGCAATATGTTGTGCCACTTTTTGTGAGATAAATACAGGAATTAGAAGGCTAGATATTGAGGCAACCTAATTTGAATTGAAACCAGTGATGTTTCAAATGCTCCAAACGGTGGGCCAATTCAGTGGTGTGCCCACAGAGGATCCACATCTCCACCTTCGGTTGTTTATAGAGGTGAGTGATTTATTCAAAATAGCCGGTATGACTGAAGACGCATTGAAATTAAATTTTTTTCCGTGTTCGTTGCGAGATCAAGCACGAGCATGGCTCAATTCATTGCCACCAAGTTCCATATCTACATGGCAAGAATTTGCAGAGAGATTTTTGGTTAAGTATTTTTCGCCTAGCAAAAATGCTAAGTTGAGGAATGAGATCACAACTTTCCAAAAATTGGATGACGAATCTTTGTATGAGGCTTGGGAGAGATTTATGGAGTTACTGTGTAAGTGTCCTCATCATGGGATTCCTTATTGTATCCAGTTGGAGATGTTCCATAATGATCTCAATGCACATACAAGTTTGATGGTAGATGCTTTTGTGAATGGTGCAATTTTGTCTAAGTCTTATAATGAGGCTTATGAGATCAACGAGAGGATCGCGAGTAGTAACTATCAATAGCCAACAAATCGAACAGGTTCAAGAAGACGTGTAGCCGGAGTTCATGAAGCTGACACCCTCACTTCATTATTAGCTCAGGTATCGTCTATTTTCTCTATGCGAAAATAGTTTAATGCTAATAGTGCTAATAATTTTGCAGCTCAACCACCAAGACCGTTTGAAGTAGTTTCCTGTGAGTACTATGGGGAATGTCATTCTTTTGAGAATTGTCTATCAAATTCCGAGTTAGTGTACTATGTGGGGAACCAATATCAAAATAGGAGTGGACAAGGACTCCAGTCAAACTTCTATAATCCTTCATGGCATAATCATCCTAACTTTTCTTGGAGCAACCAAGGAAACAGGCCGCATAACAACTTATTGCAGCATAGACCCAACCAATCTTAAGGGTTTAATCAACAAGCTCCAAAACCACCTCAAGTTGAGGCATCAAACAGTTTTGAGAACTTTTTGAAAGCGTACAAGGCAAAGAATGATGCTTTGATACAAAGCCAAGAAGCAACACTGAAAATTTTGGAAAACAAAATGGGTCAGTTAGCTATGGAGCTCGTAATAGACTGCAATGAACCTTGTCGAGCGATACTGAGAATCCAAGAAATTTGGGTAAAGAACATATCAAGGCAGTGGCATTGTGAAGTGGCAAAATTTTAGAACCTCGATTGATACCTGTCAAAGATAAGCCCGTTGAGAAGAATCAACCAGCTGTTGAAATTCCTACACCAAAGGAATCAAAATCTGCAAGGACTGACAAGGTAAATCCTAACTTAGTGAATTCAAATACTTTAACATCTTCGTTGGATGCAGATTTACCTACTCAGAAAATTTGTCCGATTCAACCGAAAGTTCTATCACCTCCATATCTGAAAAGATTGCAGCAACACAAGCAGAAACAAAAGGTGTAATTCAAGAAGTTTTTGGATGTTCTAAAGTAGTTACACATGAATGTTCCATTGGTGGAAGCTTTAGAAAGAATGCCGAATTATGTGAAGTTTATGAAGGATATACTGTCTAAGAAGAAATGACTAAGTATGAGACTGTTGCCTTGAGAAAGGAGTGTAGTGCATTCCTGCAGAACAAACTGCCACCGAAATTGAAAGACTCAGGAAGCCTTACTATACCCTGTAACATTGGTAAATCTTGCTGTGGTAAAGCTTTGTGTGATTTAGGAGCAAGTATCAACTTGATGCCTAAGTCTATTTTTAAGATGTTAAGGATAGGTGAAGTAAGACCTACAACTGTGATGCTTCAGCTAGCAGATCGATTTTTAGCATATCCCGAGGGAAAGATTAAGGATGTTTTGGTATGAATCAATAAATTTATTTTTCCTTCTGATTTCATTGTCTTAGATTTTGAAGCGAATAAGGAAGTGTCGATCATCCTTGTGAGACCTTTCTTAGCCATGGGAAGAATGTTAATTGATGTGTAGAAAGGTGAACTCACCATGTAAGTTCAAGACAATTAGGTAACTTTTAACATTCTTAAAGCGATGAAATTTCTCGATCCAGTAGAAGAGTGTTCAGTTATGGAAGAGATAGAAACCTTGGTTTCTATGAAAAGCAATTTTGAAGAAGATCCATTGGAGAAAGCCTTAGATCTTGACCTTTTGGTGGATGAAGAAGGTGAAGAAAACATGGCTTTGATGGAAGCCAATTCGAGAAATTTTATTCAATCTACACAGTTTGAACTGTTAGAGTTAGAAGTTAGAGAATTTGTGCAACCCAATTTGTCAATCGAAGAACCACCTAAACTCAAACTAAAGGTACTTCCTTCCCATTTGAAATACATTTATTTAGGTGACTGTTCTACTTTGCCTATGATTATTTCAATAGAACTTACGAAAGATCAAAAGGAGCAACTAATTGATGTTCTAAAGAAATTTAAAAAAGCAATTGGTTGGACCATAGCTGATATTCGAGATGCAGGAATCATCTATCCTATTTCAGATAGTTCGTGCGTAAGTCTGGTGCAGTGAGTGCCGAAGAAAGGTGGAATCACAATTGTTGAAAATAAGCGTAACAAGTTAATTCCAACGAGAACTATTACTGGTTGGAGAATCTGAATTGATTACAAAAAGTTGAACAAAGCCACTCGGAAGGACCATTTTTCGTTGCCTTTTATGGATCAGCTGTTAGATCGACTGGAAGGTAATGAATTCTATTACTTTCTAGATGGCTATTCGGGACATTACCAAATGGGCGGTAATGTTGATAATAAATTGAGTTTAATTAAAGTAATTTCCTAGTTTAGTTATGTTACTGCACAGTACGATACTTCTGGCAGCTCAGCTGCATACTATATTTACATGGCTTTGTTCCACATGCGTGGTGTATAGGGTTGGATGGGCCTGTCGAGGTCCTAAGTGGTGTGTAGGGCTAGTTGAGTTCTTATAGCTCATTTGTGGTATGAATGGGGGACGAAGAGGTGTTTGGCTGGATAGGTGGTTTCATGTTGATGCATTTGTTTCGCATTTTGTCTGTCTATCTGATTGAGTGATTAATGATATATAGATCGTCATATTTAGTACTGAGGTGTCTGTTCTGGTTGTGATGATTATTTGGATATCAGATTGCCATTATGATATATTTGATTGTGGCACTTAATTTTTGTTTTTCTTTCATTCCGATCTCACTTTGAGCTTATGTAGCTCACCACCTATCAACTTGTCCCTTTGCAGGTACTCTTGTTTTCTATTTTTATAACTGGACTCAGTGTGCAGAGTTCTTAGAAGTGTCACGTTTTTGAAACTGGTTAATAAAGTGTTTTCTGTAAATTTGAGTTTTATTTAAACAGTTTTGGACTGTAAGTTTTGTTTTAAATACTGTGATATGAAATTTTGTGTTAAATGCAAATAGACGTTCTTTGAATTGAACAACTATAATTTTGAGTTGTTGGGATTTGATAACTGAAAATGTTTACATAACCTAAATATTGTTTGTTTTCTCATTTGTTGATCCTAAATTTACATGCGATCACGGCCGTGTGGTCTTGTCTTGCCAAAATTTTGTATTATGTTGATTTTTGACCTGTTTATGGTTCTGTGTGTTCCAACCCTTGGCTAGGTCTTAGTAAGGGTAGTTGGGACTCGGTTTTGACTCAAACCTATCTATTTTATACAATTTTTTCAATAATTAAGTGGTTCATTAATGTGATAATGCCTAATAAATGAGTATCTGTTTCAGTGGTTAAGTGACGTGGGTGTGTGTTTGACTGTTTGGAAATTGTGTACATCGATTCTGTAACTGACTTACTATTTACGAGCTTCTACGTCTGTGTAATTGATAGTGTTTGATGTGAGTTCTTGCATTTGCATTATGATTTTGGGTTTGGGATATGGAGAGAAGGAAGTCTGATTTGATTTGGTAGTTTCAACTGCAATACGTCTGTATAGTGGTTTACTGCACAATACGATACCTTTGGTAGCTCAACTGCAAGCTATATTTACGTGGCTTTGTTCCACATGCATGGTGTGTAAGGTTGAATGGTCGTTTTGAGGCCCTAAGTGGTGTGCAGGGCTGGTTGAGCTTATTATAGCTCATTTGTGGTATGAATGGAGGACGAAAAGGTGTTTCGCTGGATGGGTGGGTTTCATATTGATGCATTTGTTCCACATTCTGTCTGTCTATCTGATTGTGAGATTAAGGGTATATAGATCATCGTATTCAGTACTGAGTGTCTGTTCTGGTTGTGATGATTATTTGGATATTAGATTGCCATTGTGATATATTTGATTGTGGCACTTAATTTTTTTCTGTCATTCCGGTCTCACATTGAGCTTGTGTAGCTTACCCCCTTTCAATTTTTCCTTTTGCAAGTACTCTCGTTTTATGTTTCTAGAGTTGGACTCGATGTGCAGAGGTTTTGAAAGTGTCAAGTTTTTAAAATTGGTTAATAAAGTGTTTTCTATAAATTTGAGTTTTATTTAAACGGTTTTGGACTGTAAGTTTTGTTTTAAATACTGTAGTATGAAATTTTGTGTTAAATGCAAATAAACGTTATTTGAATTTAACATCTTTAATGTAACCTCTGAGATTCAGTCTAAACTTCTAGGCTGGGTTTTGGGGCGTTACATATAGAACCATCCATTTTTTTCTCAAAATTGTGCATTTCTTGGATTGTTTCCTGTAATTACTGTAACACCCCAAACCCAACCTAGACGTTATGGCCGAATCTATGATGTCACATTGGAGTGAGTTTTGAAAAGCGTAGTTCTATTAGAAGAGCCTGTTTGTGTTAAAACCTCATTTGTGATCTTTATGGGAAGCTAACTTATTTTATTAATTTGTTAAGTTACAAGTTTTTCGAGCAAAACATGTTTCATACTAAATCGTTATTACACTTAAAAAATTTTTTCGTTGCGGAAGCTTTTAAAACAAGTTACGTAACATGGTAGTTGAAAATCATTTACCTTTTGAAAATCTGTGTCCTACTGCTAACAAATTTAAGTCAAATTAATTAAATCCCCAAATAAAAATAAAAACTTAAAATGGCCTTATTACATAAAATTTACCCAAATAAACTACCTTTATTAGAAATCAAACTAAAAACATAAACAGTGGTGTGGCCATCTGCGAGTCCTTCACAACACCAACCCACGTAAGGATTACCTGCGTAGATAAGCAGAAGAGTGAGTTTATGGAAACTCAGTGTGTAATCCCTATTTATCAGGCAGTAAATCATGCTGTGCAAACAGTCTGGGACTGAGCCCTTAACAATAGTATTATCAGTGTGGGCTTTAGCCCATTACAATAATAGTATCAGTATGGGCCTTAGCCCAATTCAGTATAGTATTAGAGATCCTACCCATCCATCCTCTATACTCCACTTCGTTCAACCCTATACTCCATGTAGGGATAAAATCGACCCACCCATCCTTACACTCCAGAATATAGTACCGGTTGCGGCACTAAACTGTATATGTAGCAGAGCTACCAGTACAGCACACTTCCTCCAAATATATCAAACCTACCCCCATGCAACATGTCATGTCATAATATATACATGTACGCAAAATGTCATGCTCAAATACAGTCAAATATAGCATACGGGTATTTCAGTCATTTTACCTCTAGGGGTATAATAGTTATTTCATCAGTATGGGGTCTAAGTGTACTTACCAACCCATCAGTAGGCCCACAGTCGTCTTAGGCGACCCATCCGACCTTAACAGTTGAACAGTGGAAATAGGTCCAAAGCCCATAATACGGCCCACGTGGGTACACACGCTCTTGTGGCCCAATAAGCCCAACTAATGGCCTTGGCCGTGTAAATTACACAGCTGACCCAATTATCTCCAAACAACAGCATGGTTTGCCCATGCGGGGTCCACGAGCCCGTGGTCCACATGGCCCATTTTGGCCAAACGTGGCCCAAAATGGCCTACATCTATGAGATCGCTCATGGTGGCTTTTACTGTCAAACACACATGTTAATGCTTTTGATTCGCCACATAAGCGAACGCACGCTCGTGTGGTGTCTATGAACATACTTTTCGGCTTTTGCCAATTCAAAATCTTTGAAGTGAGATTACACACCTGGTTGTGAAACCGAATGAATTAGCCTATGTACACTCCACCTAACACAACAGAAACTTCGGTTAAAATCTAACATATGCGTTTAAAAGAAATCCAACTGAAACTTGTTCCAAAAGACTACTTACTAACGCCTTGCTTGAACAAGCGTGTTCTAAGCCCGCTTAGACTGTTGACGAAAGTTAATATTAGATACTTGCTGATTATCTGCATGACAAGCGAACCCATTAATCATATTGCTTACACAAAGGTTAAACATTGTATAACAACCCAAAGAATCATAGACGATAATATTCGGCCAAGATCAAGAACCCCCAAACCAAAGTGCCTTTATTCAATAAAACGCAAACGAATAGTGTTACCTTAGAACGAGAGACGAGAGGAAGATTCCGATCGTTCATGGAATCCAAGCGAATTCCTTCACACCACAAGTGAAACTACAACCCGAAACAAAAAGTACCATGACCGACGAGAGAAGTGATAGAAATCGACATTTAGGGAGAAGAAGAGGGACTAATCAAAAGAGCAAAGATAACAGGGACTTACCAACCGATGTTTAACCAACACAAAAGTGATTGAGTGAAAGGGGAAGAGAAATTCAAATCTAGAGAGAGAGATGGGAAAGTAGAAGAGAAGAAAAATGGAGACTAGGAAGAAGGTTGATGGAACAAAACAATGTTCGGCTACCAGAACAATAAGGGAAAACAATTTGTGAAAGAGTAGGTAAAGGAACAAAACTCAGAATAATGACTCAAAAATGCCAAGTAAGAATCGGCTAAAGAGAGATATGCAAAAAGAACCTCAACAACCCAAAGATGCAGAGAAAAGTAATGGGAAGCGAAAAGAACTAAGAGAGACAAAACCAAAAGTGCACAGTCTCCAAACTCACCTCAAATCGATTCACCTTGAGTGTCTAGAGTCCAATTTCGGAACTCATCCCTCTCTCCTGAACTCCCCCTAATCCTCTCCTCAAATCTCTCCACAATCCCCTCCTAATAATCGGCTACACACTCCACTCCCCCTCAAACACTCCAACCGCCCACCAACCTCAGAGTTCCACCGCCAATCAATCACTTACACGGCACAACAGCAAAATGAATACCCTTTTGTGTGCATTAGGTTTCAAACCCAAGTCTTCTAGCAGAAGCCGCACACTCCTATCCCCTGAACTAGAACGCTTTCTATGACTCATCCTTCCCACATTTATTTAAGAGACTCACTAGCAGAAGACAGGGTTTATTTAAGGCAAAATCAGAATTGTACAAAAGCTAAGACTTGAACTTAGGACCTCTCCCACACTCCTCAGGACACTCAACTACTAAAGAAAGCATACATTTATTCAAAAGAACACAAAAATAAATACCTAAATTTTGGGGCATTACAACTCTACCCCCGAAAGAAAATTTTGGCCTCGATATTTACCTAGTCAAAATAGATGGGGGTATTGTTGTCGCATCCCCTCCTCAGATTCCCATGTGGCTTCCTAAAAGCTTTGATTACGCAAAAGTACCTTAACCAGTGGAACCGAATTCCTCCTCAGAACTTTCACATCACGGTTTAAAATCTAAACCGGTTCCTCCTCAAAAGTCAGATCAGGCCTAACCTCAATCTCCTTCGTCGAGACGATGTGTGCAGGATCAGAGCGATATCGCCTCAACATAGAGACGTAGAACACATCATGAATCCAATTCAACTCTAGAGGCAACTCAAGTTGATAGGCAACCAGTCCCACGTGCTTCAATATATGGTAAGGCCCAATGAACCTAGGGCTTAGCTTGCACTTCCGACTATACCTTAGTACGTTCTTCTACGCAAGACCTTAAGAAACAACAAGTCCCCCACAGAATACTCAATATCTTTATGCTTTAGATCCGTGTACGATTTCTACCTATCAATTACTGCCTTCAGTCAATCCCAAATCAATCTAACTTTATCTTCTATATCAGAAATCAATTCAGGACCTAGAACACACCGCTCACTCAATTCAGTCCAGCATGTAGGCGTACAACACTTATGACCATATAATGCCTCGTAAGGTGGCATCTATATGCTAGACTGGTAGCTATTACTGTATGCAAACTCTGTCAATGGCAAATAATCCTCCCAACTACCCCGAAAGTCAATCACACAACTCTTTAATATATCCTCCAGTATTTGAATCACCCTCTCTGACTGACCCTCTATCTGAGGATGGAACACAGTACTGAAGTCCAACCTTGTACCTAATGTTTCATGTAACTTCTTTTGGAACTGAAACGTGAAGCGAGGATCTCTATTAGATATAATAGAAACCAGTACCCCATGCAGTTGCACTATCTCAGACACATACAACTTAGCCAGTTTCTGCATCGAGTAATCAGTACGAACAGGTATGAAATTACGAATAGGTATGAAATTACGAACATGTATGAAATGGGTAGATTTAGTCAGTCGATCAACAATGGCCCATACTGAATTCTTCTTAGTAGGCGTTAAGGGCAGCCCACTAACAAAGTCCATAGTCACTCTCTCTGACTTCCACAACAGAATCTTAACTGGCTGAAGTAACCTTTAAGGCAACTGATGCTCCGCCTTAGCCTACTGGCAAGTCAGGCATTTACTCACAAAGTCGGTAACTTCCCGCTTAAGACCTGACCACCAATATAATTACCAAAGGTCTCTGTACATCTTATTCCTGCTAGGATGCATAGCGTAAGGGCTACTATGCGCCTTTTGTAGTATAGACTGCCTCAAATCAGTATCTTTCGGTACACAAATTATCCCATAGAAACAAAGTACCCCTTCACCATTTAGTCTAAAATCTGAAGATTCCCCATTCTCTATCTATCGAAAACGAGAACCCAGTGACTCATCCTCCAACTGCTTACCTTTAATCTATTGGTTTAACTTGAAGTTCGACCAGTAAACTACCATCATTGAATAAACTAAGACGAGAAAACATTGCCCTCAAATTAGTAATAGCCCTACGGCTCAGTGCATCGGCTACCACATTAGCCTTACAATGATGGTATTCAATTGAATAGTCATAATCCTTAAGCAGATCAATCCATCTGTGCTGCCTAAGGTTTAGCTTCTTCTGAGTGAGGAGATACTTAAGGCTCTTATGGTCCATGTAAATGATACACTTCTCACCATACAAATAATGCCCCTAAATTTTTAGTGCGAACACCACTACGACCAACTCCAAGTCATGCGTCAGATAGTTTACCTCATGCATCTTAAGCTGACACGACGTATAAGCCACTATCGTACCCCCTTGCATCAACACACGTCCTAACCCAACATGTGATGTACCACTGTAGACAGTGAATTCCTTTCTAGACTCTAGCTTATTAAGACAGGGGCCTCAGTCAGAACTGTCTTGAGTTTCTCAAAACTTTCTTGGTGCTTATTAGTCCAGTTAAACGGTAATCCTTTACACAACAACTTAGTCAGAGGTACAACAATCATCGATAGGAATTAATCCCCAATCCAAACACTCCTATGCCTCAAAAGCCTCAATAACAACACCCTTGATCCTCAAGGAATGGTTAATCGCCTACGATCACTACCTATACAAAAAGATGCCACCATTCTACATTAGACACGCATTAGAAGTGTAATATCATCCCCAACTGAATCTCACTTACCACACAACCGAGCAGAGTATAAATTAATAAAGTGGCGCACACCGAAGCACGAAAAGAATTGATCTAAAAGGTAGATAAAGAGGGTAGTCAGCAAGATAAGAGAAGTTAGCAAATGGTTCAACCAAGTAAACAAACCGAAAGTCGAAAGGGAAACAGTGACATTGAGGGCTTACCTTACAATATTCGGCAACACAAAACATTATAGTGAGAAAAGAGAACCGTGCCTTACTCAACTGATCACCACACTCACCAATCGAAAAAAAAAACAAAGAAATAAGATGATATTCAGCCAAGATACAAATATAAGAAAGGAAGGAATAAGGAGAATCAAAGTAGGAGAAAAGAGAAGTATGAGGCGAGAATATCTTACCAATAATCAGCCACAGTAAATAGTTGAGGGAGAAGAGAAAGAGAGCGATGGAAACAAGCTAAGGTTCAACTATAGGGAATAGAGGTATTCGGCCAAAACTAAAGAAAAGAAAAAGGGCTTGAGATGGAGATGAAGAATAAACAGAAATTGGTTAATACAAAGCAACTCTTAAAAAGAAGCAAAACCAAAAAGGGAAAATAACCCGAAATTCAAAGAAGAGAATTCCACAGCTATACACTCTCAAGTTGTCGTACATGCACTCTCCAAACCCCCTTAGCTAAATTTGTACATACAAGTTACCTAATTCGACTATAACTCTCCAAGCTTCAAATTCCTTGATTCACTCCACCCTTTTCTCCATAATCCATTCCTTCAAATCCCTAACAACCAACATCCTATCCCTTGATCCCCTCCCCTTCTACCAAGTTCACAACCACTCAATAGAGTTTTAGTCATACTCTACCTCTCTCACCTCATGGGAATAAAATAAATGTACCTTGCCAATCATGGGATTCGAACTCAAGATCCTTTTCCACCATAATGACGCCACAACCACTAGACCACATGCTTTCTTATGATAAATTTTAACCACTAATATTTATAAGGCCTACAAGCTAAAGCCAAGGTTCACTTAAAAGAAAAACTAAAATTTTTCTAAAGCCTAGATTTGAACCCAGGACTTCTCAAACATCCCCAAACACACCTAATTCACTTAACCACTGCACCAAACATGCAATTTGTGTCACTTTCTTGCTCAACTAAAATATTTATAAGTCGTCTACTAACAGTTCCCATGCTCAAGGCCCAATACTTCTAGGGTCAAATTCGGGGCGTTACACTCTACCCCCTTAAAGAAATTTCATCCTCAAAATTTCCAACTATCCAATAGTGCACAACCTAGGTTACACCACTACGCTTCTGTTGTGCGCACTAATTCTAATTTCAAAATAGATAAATAGTACACTATGAATACAGTACGTTCCAGTATTCGCATCTAGAGCGTCTTCATCCTCTTGGGGATGTGCTGCATAGACTAAAGCTGGCTGTCTTGTTTCAGCACAATCAGCACCTCTTTTCGATGCTCTATGACCCAAACAGTTTCCACAATTGGCCAGACCACGGCCTCTAGGCAGTTGGTACCTACCTCTCTGTGGTTGTACATTACCTCTACCAAAGACTTGCCTCTAATCCAGTCTCTTGGGACACCTTTTGAAATGATTCTCCATGGAACCACAACTCAGACAGGCTTCTATTCTCCTCTGGCACTCTCCTGCATAACTTTTTCCCTAAATAGCACAAGGTGGTAATCCAGTAGTAGCAACAGGGGGCTCCACTCTAACCGACCCATCAACTCTTGCCCTTCTCTTAGGCTTTTGATCGTAATTGGAAGGCTCAGAATCCCTTTTATTTCTGCCCCTTTCACTTTCCCAGTTTAGGTGCTCAGTGTGCTTTACATCTTCAACAATTTTTGCTTTCTCCACCAATACTGTGAAATCCCGCTTCCTCTGAGGAGCAATCAATACCCAAAAACTGTCTCTGAGACTGTCTTCGAACCGAACACAATGTTCATAATCTGTGGCCACTATTCCTTTAACATACTGACTAAGTCGTAAGAACTCTGCATCGTACTCCGCCACAGATTGGTCTCCTTAAGTCAAGTTCAAGAATTTCTTCCTCTAGGTACCCACGTAGCTTGTGCCCATGTATTTCCCTTGCAATGCTGATTTGAAGAACTCCCAGGTTATCCGATCAGGCTTAGTGCCCTGTTTCACGGTAAGCCACCACTGGTAAGCTTTCTCTTGTAGCAGCGACACTGATCTTTTCAGTTTTTACTCGGAAGTGCAATCCAAGTCGTCCATTATTCTTTTGGTGGCCTCCAACCAATATTTGGCCACATTCAGTGCTACTCTTGCGATACCCTTGAAGATCTTACCTCTATTTGACCAGAGTCTCTCAGAAATCGACCCTCGGCTCCCAATACCAGTGTTGGGCCCAGCAACCCTTTCTAGAATCCTTAACATTGCTTGGGACAATGCGTCATCCCCAGCTGCTCAATCATACGACCCTGTCTCAAGTACCAGTGAAGCTGGTGCTTCTCTTGCCTCAACATTGGGCATGTGACCTGATGCCAAAGATCCAGCCCTAGCACTTCCACGACCTCTGCTGTGGCCTCTTGCACCCCTTCTAATGCTCATTATCACTTCACGTATAATCTGGTTAAGAAATTTTATGCAATTTAACTCACAGTTTTAGTAATTAAGCAGATGTTTTATGACAACAGTAGTTTAAAGTTGTTTTTACAATCGCAGGCTCGCTACAATTTTAGTTTCCTATAGTTTTTCAGTTTACTCTAGCTAAAGAGCCTCAGTATAGTCTATCATCTAAAGAAAGCCTAGTAACTATCTATAGTATAACAGTTTAAAATAAATTTTAGTATCAGGAGAACTTATTTGGTTCGACGCCGGAGACTCGGTGAACTACATAATCAAAACCCTTCAAAATACTTTGGAATCATTTGTAAATAACTTTAAAATCCAAAAACTAAGGCCTATTTCCCAACTGAGTTTTGTAAACTGGCTTTGATACCACTAAATGTAACACCCCAAACCCGGCCTAGACGTTATGACTGAATTTGGTGTGTCACATTAAAATGCTTTTTTGAAAAACTTTGTCTTATTAATAAATCCTACTTGAAAGAGGAAAACACCTTTGTTTAATTCTAAATTCAACTTAATTATTTTTTAACCATTTTAAAATTGCCTTACTTTCAAAAACATGTTTGTTGTGGAATAATTTCAACAATGTTACGAAAACGTGATGTTATGAAAATAGATATCTTTTTGGAAAATCGTGCTCTGCTTTTAACAGAAACAAATCATAATAGTTAAAAACACCCCAAATTAAAAACTAAAAAATTAGAGAAAAGGCCTTATTACATCAAAAACGCAACGAAAAGTAATTTAAGTAATGTAAAAGGAAATACGAAAATTTTAAGCTGTTCGTAGTGTGGCCACCTCTGAGCCCTCCCATACATCGAATCGCTTATTAAGGATTACCTGTAAAAAATTTAAAAGAAGGGGTGAGTTTACAAAAACTCAGTGTATACAAACCTCATCGATCATAAAGCATGTGTCACATCAATTTGGGCCTAAGCCCATTACATTAACGATGGCACTTGGGCCTTAACCCAAAGTAGCCTTAGTTGGGCCTGAGCCCATGCCATAATCAGAATCAGACTATGCAATGCACAAATACCCAACCAACCCTGTACACCGTATCTTATCCAACCCTACATTCTTGTAGGGATTTAATCGACCCACCCATCCCTACACTCCTGATGTAGCACTGGTTGTGACACTAACCAATTTCACAGCAGAGCTGCCAATCACATAATGTCTTTAAGCCGTCAGTGGATCCACAGTCGTCAAGCGACCATGCGACCCTATTAAATCATATACTTCCTCCAAATTAGTGATCCTGTCCCCCATGCAGCATAATATCACATGAATGCAAACACATTATAAATGGCATACATTAACAATCATATAAATGTAGGGGTATTTTAGTCATTTTGCCCTTTAGGCATAATGGTCATTTGACCTATTTTAGGGTTCCAGCTCAAATAATGACCTCTCGAAGGTCTACAGTCACCTCAAGCGACACAGATAACCTAAATGATCATAACAGGGTATATAGGACCTACGCTCGTGTGGCCCAATTAGCCTAAATTCAGTTACGGCTATGTAACCCACATATCCCAGTCTAATATTTATCACTTATCGCAGATTTAATCTGTATGGGACCTACGATCCCATTAGGCCCACACGGCCCATTTCAACCCATCGTGGCCCATAATGGCCTATATCCACAGAAACGCTCGTGGTGGCCTTTACAGCCTATCGCCCATGATTTGTGGGCTCGTGTTACGAGACGTGCGATCGAACGCCCATATGGCACCAAATGTTGAAGTTTTGGCACTTCGGCTTTTCGGCTTTTTGAATTTTATCGTTTTACAGTAAAAAGGGGTGTGATTAGACACCTGATACAATAGGAATTAATCCCCTCTCCAAACACTCCTATGCCCCAAAAGCCTCAATAGCCACACCTTTGATCTTCAAGGAATGGTCAATCGCCTTCGATCGCTACTTATACAAAAAGATGCCACCATCCTACATTAGACACGCATTAGAAGTATAATATCATCCCCAACTAAATCTCTCTTACCACACAACGGAGCAGAGTATAGATTAATGAAGTGGCGCACACCGAAGCACGAAAAAAATTGATCTGAAAGGTAGATAGAGGGGGTAGTCAGCAAGAGGAGAGAAGTTATTAGATGGTTCCACCAAGTAAACAAACCAAAAGCCGAAAGGGAAATAGTGACATTGAGGGCTTACCTTACAATATTCGGCAACACAAAACATTATAGTGAGAAAAGAGAATCGTGCGTCTTACTCAACTGATCACCACACTCACCAACCAAAAACAAAACAAAGAAATAAGATGATATTCGGCCAAGATACAAATATAAGAAGGGGAGGAATAAGGAGATCCGAAGTAGGAGAAAAGAAAAGTATGAAGCGAGAATATCTTACCAATAATCAGCCACAGTAAACAGTTGAGGGAGAAGAGAAAGAGAGTGATGGAAACAAGGCAAGGTTTAGCTATAGGGAATAGAGGTATTCGGCCAAAACTAAAGAAAAGTAAAAGGACTTGAGATGGAGATGAAGAATAGAGTAGAAATTGGTTAATACAAAGCAACACTCAAAAGCGGAAAAACAACCTGAAATTCCAAGAAGAGAATTTGGCACCTATACACTCTCAAGTTGCCGTACATACACTCCCCAAACCCCCTTAGTCGAGTTTGCACATACAAGCTACCTAATTCGGCTACAACTCTCCAAGTTTAAAATTCCTTAATTCACTCCACCTTTTCTCCATAATCCACTCCTTCAAATCCCCAACAACCAACATCCTATCCGTTGATCCCCTCCCCTTTTACCATGTCCACAACCACTCAATAGATTTTTAGTCCAACTCTACCTCTCTCACCTCATGGGAATAAAATAAATGTACCTTACAAATCATGGGATTCGAACTCAAGATCCCTTTCCACCATAATGATGCCATAACCACTAGACCACATGCTTCCTTGTGATAAATTTTAACGACTAAAATTTATAAGGCCTACAAGCTAAAGCCAACGTTCACTTAAGGAAAAAACTAAAATTTTACTAAAGCCTAGATTTGAACTTAGGACTTCTCAAACATCCCCAAACACACCCAATTCACTTAACCACCACACCAAACATTCAATTTGCATCACTTTCTTGCTCAACTAAAATATTTATAAGCTGCCTGCTAACAGTTCCCAAACTCAAGGCCCAATACTTCTAGGCCCAAATTTGGGGCATTACAGATAGGCTTCGTCTCTCAACAACGGCATGTTTCTGCACTTGGGTGCAGTTGAGGTAATCCATGATCGTCTCTGTGGCCTCTATCTAATATTCAGCCACATTAGGGGTAACTCCAGCGATACCCTTAAAGATCTCAGCCCCTTGACCTGAGTCATTCCGTTACCGACCTAAGGGTCACAGTACCAGTATTGGGCCCAACAACCCTTTCCAGAATTCACAGCATAGCTTGGGATAGTGTGTCGTCCCCATCTACCCCATCATGTGACCCAGTCTCAGTCACAGGTGAAGCCGGTGTCTGTCTTGCCTCAACGTTAATCATATGGCCCGATGCCGAGGACCCAGCCTGAGCACTTCCATAGTCTCTGTCGCGGCCTCTTGTACCCCTTCCACGAGTACCTCTGGTGCTCATTATCGATTTGCATATTATCTGTATTAATAGTTTTATGCATCAGTTTTATAGTTCCAATGTTTATTAATGAATGTTTTATGAAAAATAGCATCAATAATTTAGAGTTGTTTTGTTTCGCAGATCGTAGTCTTATACAGTTTTAGGTTACCCTAATAAAGGTTTTAGTATAGTCTATTATCTACGGTAATCTTAGTGTTTCAATTAAATTAAACAGTAGTTTTAGAGAACTTACATAATCGACACTAGAGACTCAGTAACCATACATTGGGAAACAACACCTCAAAATATATATTTTTCTATCATTTGAAACAATTCTTTTGATATTTACGTTTTTAGGAAAAACCCAAATTCATAGTTGAGTTTTGTAACCTGGCTCTGATACCACTAAATGTAACGCTCTAAACCCGGCCTAGACGTTATGGCCAAATCTGTGATGTCACATTGGAGTGAGTTTTAAAAAGCGTAGTTTTATTAGAAAACCCCGTTTGTGTTAAAACCTCGTTTGTGATCTTTATGAGAAGCTAACTTATTTTATTCAGTTGTTAAGTTATAGGTTTGTCTAGCAAAACATGTTTCATACTAAATCCTTATTACACTTTAAAACTTTTTTCGTTGCGGAAGCTTTTAAAACAAGTTACGTAGCATGGTAGTTGAAAATCATTTTCCTTTTGAAAATTTGTGTCATACTGCCAACAGATTTAAGTCAAATTAATTAAATCGCCAAATTAAAAAAAACTTAAAATGACCATAATACATAAAATTTACCAAATAAACTACCTTTTCTAGAGATCAAACTAAAAACATAAACAATGGTGTGACCTTCTCTGAGTCCCTCGCAACATTGACCCGCCCAAGGATTACCTGCGCAGATAAGCAGAAGAGTGAGTTTATGGAAACTCAGTGTGTAATCCCTATTTATTAGGCAGTAAACCAAGCTGTGCAAACAGTCTGGGCCTAAGCCCTTAATAGTAGCAATATCAGTGTGGGCTTTAGCCCATTACGGTAACAATATCAGTGTGGGTCTTAGCCCAATTTAGAACACTATTAGAGATGCAAAAAGAGGTCCTACCCATCCATCCTCTACACTCCACTTCGTCCAACCCTACACTCCATGTGGGGATAAAATCGACCCACCTATCTCTACACTCTAGAGTATAACACCGGTTGTGGCACTAAACAGCATATGCAGCAGAGCACCAGTACAGCACACTTTCTCCAAATATATGTAACACACCCCCATACAAAATTTCATATCATAATATATACATGTATGCAAAATGTCATGCTCGAATACAGTCAAATATATCATAGGGGGTATTTTAGTCATTTTATCTCTAGGGGTATAAAAGTCATTTCATCATTATGGGGTCTAAGTGTACTTACTGACCCATCAGTAGGACCACAGTCGTCTTAGGCGTCCCATGCGACCTTAACAGTTGAACAGTGGAAATGGGCCCAAAGCCCATAATACGGGCCACGTGGGTCCACACGCTCTTGTAGCCCAATAAGCCCAACTAATGGCCTTGGCCGTGTAAACTACACAGCCGGCCCAATTATCTTCACACAACAGCGTGGTTTGCCCATGCGGAGCTCAACGTGGCCCAAAACGGCCTACATCCATAAGATCGCTCATGGTGGCCTCTACTGTCAAATACACATGTTTATGCGTTCGATTCACCATATGAGTGAACACATGCTCGTGTGGCATCTATAAACATACTCTCCAGCTTTTGCCAATTCACAATCTTTGCAGTGGGATTACACACCTGGTTGCGAAACTGAGCGAATTAGCCCACGTGCACTCCACCTAACACAACAGAAACTTCGGTTAAAATCTAACATATGCGTTTAAAAGAAACCCAACTGAAACTTGTTCTAAAAGACTACTTACTAATGCCTTGCTTGAACAAGCGTGTTCTAAGCCCGCTTAGAATGTTGACGAAAGTTAACATTAGAAACTTGCTGATTATCTGCATGACAAGCGAACCCATTAATCATATTGTATACATAAGGGTTCAACATCGCATAACAACCCAAATAATCATGGACAATAATATTCGGTCAAGATCAAGAACCCCCAAACCAAAGTGCCTTTATTCAGTAAAATGCCAATGAATAGTGTTACCTTAGAACGAGAGACGAGAGTAAGATTCCAATGGTTCTTGGAATCCAATCGAACTCCCTCACACCACGAGTGAAACTACAACCCGAAATAAAAAGTACCATGACCAACAAGAGAAGTGATAGAAATTGGTAGTTAGGGAGAAGAGGAGAAACTAATCAAAAGAGCAGAGATAAGAAGGACTTACCAACTGATGTTTAACCAACACAAAAGTGATTGAGTGAAAGGAGAAGAGAGAGTCGAATCTAGAGAGAGATGAGAAAGTAGAAGAGAACGGCAATAGAGACTAGGAAGAAGGTTAACGAAACAAAATAATGTTCGGCTACCACAACAATAAGGGAAAACAATTTGCGAAAGAGTAGGTAAATGAACAAAACCGGAAATAATGCCTCAAAAATGCCAAGTAAGAATCGGCTAAAGAGAGATATGCAGAAAGAACCCCAACAACCCAAAGACCCAGAGAAAAGTAATGGGAAGCAAAAAGAACCGAGAAAGACAAAACTAAAAGTGCACAGTCTCCAAACTCACCTCAAACCAATTCCCCTTGAGTGCCTAGAGTCCAAATTTGGCACTCCTCCCTCTCTCTCCTCAACTCCCCCTAATGCTCTCCTCAAATCTCTCTATAATCCCCTCCTAAAAATTGGCTACACACTCCACTCCCCCTCAAACACTCCAACCGCCCACTAACCCCAGAGTTCCACTCCCAATCAATCACTTACACGGCAAAGCAGCAAAATGGATACCCTTTTGTGTGCATTAGGTTTCAAACCCAAGTCTCGTAGAAGAAGTTGCACGATCCTATCCCCTGAACTAGCATGCTTTCTATGACTCATCATTCCCACATTTATTTAAGAGACTCACTAACAGAAGACAGGGTTTATTCAAGCCAAAATCAAAATTTTGCACAAGCCAAGACTCAAACTCAAGACTTCTCCCACACTCCTCAAGACACTCAACCACTGAAGCAAGTATACATTTATGCAATACAACACAAAAATAAATACCTAAATTTTAGGGCGTTACAATTACTCTTATGAACAAGATCCAAGTGTTGGGATTCCATTATTAGTTAGAAATTTTAAGTATTAAATTAAATTAAATATTAAAACTATTAAAATAATATTACTTTTGGAATAATTAATTTGAAATCAAATTATCTGGTAGAATACCGGTAGGAGTGTGATGCTTCCTCTGCTCAATCATTGAAGAACCGTCATCGATGACCATCTGGTTGCCACCTAAATGCCATCATCATGGCTATCGGCATCGCCGTGTCTGGTGGTGCCACCGCATGTGAAATACATTCACAACACCCTGACGATTCGGCTGTTGCCAGTTCGGTCTAATTTTTAAGTCTAATGACGGCCTGACCAGTTCGGTCCAACCATCAATTTGACTATCGATCCAATTTCACATATCGGACTCGGTTTGACCAATTTTTAAGTCTAAATCTCGGTTTTGGGTTTTGAGGTTCAATTTTTTATCTCAAGTCCAATTTTCAAGTACAATCATCCATTTGGCCAATTATCTAACTTGAAAATTAATATATCATATTTATTTTAATCAATTTGATTAATTTAATTTTACATGATCAAAAGTAACTTTCCAAAAACTCACTGAGATTCTCAAATATTAATTTTTCAATAAACTTTAATCAAATTTTTTAATTGAACAATTCTCACTACTGCCTAATTTAATCCACATCGAATAAATTGAGTCAATTAAATTATTTTCAAAGTTGTAGAATTTTCTTCTAATTCAAATGTAGTTTGATCGAGCTTTTGTTGAGCTAGCGGAGGGACCAATTGGACATATACAACTAGGCTCCAGTAACTGCAATTATGCCTAGAAACATCATTTCAATAATTCACAATTTACTTAATCACGGAGGCATTCCACAATAAGTACCATGATTGAAAACTCTTTATTGTATATTATTTATGAAAGCAATTCATCAAATTGCTTTGTCTAATGACCTCGTCATGTGGGTTTTAGCCTCATATGATATCCTTGGTTCCTTTGAGTTAAATCCATTCATTCAGTACAGCCCTATTTTATCTTATTATCACCATTGTGTCTTCTTAACGATTAATATGATCACTGTTAACAAATAACTATGATAAATTACTTGTTCGGGAAGAAGCAACCTGAGGCCACGTTTTATATCTATCAGTCCACACAATACCAATGAGAGGATATCATTAACTATTTAATTGAATTATGAATTTCATTGTTGCTAATAAAGTCATGCCATATACAAGTCACGTACCCAACATACCGACTATGGGCTCGATTATCTTTAGAGCATAAGCCTCTACTTATATCAAAGCACATGAGTTGCATACGCATGGTTAGTGACTAACTCAAGATTTAGGTAAATCACACCATAAACATCTCAAGTGAATTAATTCACAAACGGACTCAAAATTAATTCATCTTGGGTCTAGTCCAATGTATCATTCTTCCAATGAATACATTTATGTCTCTACTCGTGCAGTCAACTGCTCTGATAGCCAAGACTAGTCATCTCCCCAATTGGAATTGTATATGACATAATAATCTTTATAAGTATTTAAATCAAATGCTCACTTTGATTCTTTTACAGGATTACAGACTCATTTAGATTATCTACTAAAGTAAGTTGTCTTTCTAGCAATGTAAACATTCTTACAGTGCCACTTATCATCAGTTTGAACTTAGACAATCAATGAGCTAATATTTTCTTGTCACAATTACGTTATGCATGCAAAACATGAAAGACAAAAATAAAAAATGGCATAATAGTGAAATGTGAAATTAACTCTATTTATTTATTCATCATTCAAATACATAGAAAACAATTACATGTTTACTGAAGTATGAACACATTTCCCAACAATCTCTGATTTTCCCTATTGAAGTAAATGTGTCATGTTTCACATTCTCATATCCTCAACATGTTTGTTAAAACTCCTAACAACAAAAGCTTTAGTAAATGGATCTGCAAGGTTATCTTTAGAATCTACTTTCACTGCATACATAATTCCCTCGACTACTGCCTCTCGTATCAAGTGATACTTCTGATCAATGTGTTTCATCCTCTTGTGACTTCTCATTCCTTTGTTATTAGCTACTACAAAACTAATATCATAATACAATATTGTAGCTTTTTCCATACCAGGAATGACTTCAAGATCAATTAAGAAATTTTGAAGCCAAACCGCTTCTTTAGTTGCCTCAAAAGCAGTCACATACTCGGCCTCCATAGTAGAGTCAATAGTGCAACTTTGTTTTACACTTCTCAATACTATGGCTACCCCATTTAGGACGAATACACTTTTCACTGTTGATTTCCTCGAATCATTACAAGTTTGGAAGTCTAAGTCTATGTAACCAATCGGAGTAAGGTTCTACCTAAAATACACGTATATAATCCCTGGTTCTTTTAAGGTAACTTAATATATCCTTTACAACTTACCAATGTTTGAGACCAGGATCCTCTTGAGTTTGACAAATCATTCTCACTTTGGAACAGATATCTGGATATGTGTAAAGCATCACATACATAAAGCTTCCAACTACCGAAGCATATGGAACCTTATTCCTATTCTCTCTTTCTTTCGTCATCTTAGGACATTGATGAAAAGAAATATGAAAACTCAATGCAGTCAGTTGAGCATCTGGCTTCGCATTGGTCATTGCAAACCATTCCAGTACCTTATCGATGTAAGAAGCTTGTGACAGAGCTATTTTTTTATTCTTTCGATCCCTAAAGATTCACATTCCAAGAGTATAATTAGCTTTACCAATGTCCTAAACGTTAAACTATTAAAATAACCACTATTTAACCGATGATAATTCTCCTTGTAAGGCCCTCATTCGACTCATTCGTTGAATTTGGGTATGGGCGCCACATCAGAATCAAATTGCCATTAATACTAAACTATCACTAAGTTAAAAACAAATTGTATTACCTATTGTAACACCCCAAACCTGACCTAGACATTATGGCCGAATCTAACAATGTCACATGCAATGGGGCTTGAAATTGAGATTGACAAGTTAAAATCGTTCCAGATAATTAGCTTTTATTTAATTCAAAAAAATGTGAACTAGCTAATTTGCCTTAAAACATGTCTTTTAAGCAAAAGCTTTTGATACCAATTATTTTATGAAACCAAAAATCTTAGTTTTTAGAAAAAAAAACGCGTTTTGTTGAGTTGCAGTTTCAAAATCCATAAAAACAGTATAAAATCCCAATTTAAACCAAATAATCCAAAGTTCTAACATTAGAATAATAAATACCCAAAGATAATATAAAATCAAAAGCTGTAATAGCGCAGTTCAGTAGTGATGGTCATTTTTGAGTCCTCTGCTACACCGATCTGCCTAAGTCTGGGGACTAGCTGTACAAATTAAACAGAAAAAGGGGTGAGCTTTCATAAACTCAGGGTGTAATCCCCACAGAAAACATACATACATATACACATCAGAAAATAATCAATTACAGTCTAAGGCCTGAGCCCATTACAAATTTAGTTTAGGCCTTAGCCATTTGGATACAGTCTCAAATATAATTTAGGGCCTTAGCCTATCTCAGATACGATATGCAATAGCAGAAAATCAAAATCCTACCCACCAACCTCTACACACCATCTCCGTCTATCCCAACACACCATATGGGGATTAAATCAACCCACCCATCCCTACACACCATGCTATACCGAAATGCGACACATAATCAGAAATTTACAGCAGAGCTGCCAGATAACATGCTTAATAGCCTTTCAGACACTTCCTTCAGATAACAATAACCCACCCCGATGCAATGCAACATATAAAAGATGTCATGCTATTATGCAACTACAGTACATACATTCAGATATCATAATTCATGCTCGGTACAGAAATCAGACAAACAGATCACTCATATAGGGGTTTAAGTAGGGCTTATCGACCCTTTAGTAGGTCCACAGTAGACTTGGATGGCCTGTGCAACCTTAGAAAACTTTTCAAAAAAATGGACTCACACGCCTGTGTGGCCCACATGGCCCAAATTGGCCTTGGCAGTGTGATTCATTTTTAATGTAACTCATGCTAGCTAAATATTCATATATGTTTTCATTATTTACTTATATGTTTATTCAAAGTTGTCTACTGGAGTCATTGTCACTAAATTATTTATTTTTTGAGCTACAGAATTACAAATTAATATCTACTTGATGTTTTTGAAACTAGACTTAAATACCTTTCTACCAAATTTTTTTAGAATTTATAGTTTATCAAATAAGTACAATAAAATCTTCAAATTTATCCCTATTCTACTGTTTGACAGCTTCAACCTCTCTTTACTAAAAACTATTTATCTCTTAGTAAGGAATTCGGATGATGTTTCCATTTGTTTCTATTGAAGATACACTAATTAAGGATTTAAAAATATAATTTTAAGCCACCAATTATTTTGTTACAATTTTGATGATTTTCCAAAGTCAAAACGGGGGAACCCAAAATCATTCTGATCTTGTCCCACAAAATTTATTATATCTCATAATTTACAATTCCATTGCTTAAATTGTTTCTTCCATGAAAAACTATACTCAATAAAATTTAATTTCATATTTTATTAAACCTCTAACACAATTTCCACTATTTTTGATGATTTTTCAAAATTACATTATTGCTGCTGTCCAAAACTATTTTAGTGCAAAATGTTGATTTCCAAGTTTATAACACCCTTATTTTTTTTCTCAACAATTTTTTGCACCATTTTCTCTTATTTCTCTTATTTTTCGATAGCAAGCAATTTTGGCTTTTTGCAGAATCCGATTTTCTACGTTTCGGGTACACACCTGGTATCGACTTGCTGTGCAAAGTAACCAGAGCCTTCAAAAACCTATATTTGACCAATATATCCCTTGATTAATCACTTTATTCATTAATCAAACCAAGTATCCCTAACATAAAACTCGTGAAACTAAACCAATGACAATTTGAAAATTTACCGCGATGAATCCAATAACCAGTTGTCTGCACACACTAGAATATCTGCTTAAAATCTTTGAACAACACCTAAATGAGAGTAAAATGAACCCTTTGTTAATTGCTTAATCGAAATAAGATAACTAAGGGGAAAATTTTGACTTACCAAAACAGATGAAGTCGAAAGTTGCACCTAAAGAGATGACTCGTAAAAAATATAGAAACAGAAAAAGTAGGGAAAAGAAAAGAGAATTTCGGCTATAGAGCAAGAGATGAACCGGTCAACAAAATAAAAATAAAGGGGAAAGAGAATAAACAAAATTAGACCAAAGGGGAACAAAAACCAAAAGTGAACAAGAAGGGAGAAGAAACGACAGAGAAATAAAAGTCTAACATCAGAAAATTCGTTGGGAAAAAAGAAAATAGAAAACTGATAAGAAAAAAAATCTTATTTTGATTTCTTCTCCCAAATTATCTCCTAAAAACACTCCCTATTAACCCACTAAAACACAACTACTCAATAGTCTAGTTTAATTTGAACTCCACCACGCCACACGCCTAAAAAAAAAATTAATTCCTCTGCTTGTGTAGGGACTCAAACATAGGACCTTCTACACACTAACACTCCACTTAACCACCAGACCAGCTGGCCCGTTCTGATTTTTTTTACCAACAATCAAATAAAAGCCTACTGAACAAGAGTAAGGCCTAATTAATTCAAAATACCAAAATTTTCCCAAGCGAAGGCTTGAAATTGGGACCTCCCAAACACTCACAGAACACATAACCACTAAAGCTGACAGATATTTGTGTCATGTTTTCACAATAACAAAATTAGAAATATTGGGGCATTACACCTATTCACAAATTAAACTTATATCAAAGACATAAAATTTCAAAATAAAGTTTGTCCCAACTACGATCTTTAAGGAATTTGAATAAATACAGGCTAATTACCCCTTGGAGAAGTTCCCAAATGTACCCCCTTTATAACACCCCTTACCTGGTCTGGTTCTTGAACCTATGTAAAAGAATGCTACAAACAAATACAAATCATTTACATACATTTTATTATTCAAAATCTCAATTAAATATCAATAAATCATATATAATTAAGTATAACAATGATTACAACCAAATTTGGGTTTATATCGAGCTTACAAAAGCTTAAAACCAACCTTGTATCAAATAAGGATAAATTTGAAACAAAGATAAAAGGATACAGAAATTTCACAAATAGGGGTTACATGGCCGTGTCCCCTAACCATGTGGAAGGCTAAGGCTGTGTAAGATGGGACACACGATCGTGTGGGCAAGCCGTTTAGCAGCCTGATGCCGTGTAGGGCTGGAGTCACATGGCCATGTGAACAACCATGTAACTTACTGATGTCGTGTGCATCAAAAGTGCAAATATTCAAAATATGTCACACGGTCGTGTTGCTGGATTGTGTAATAGACTGTGGTTGTGTACACCAAATGTAACAACCCATTTTTGGGTCAAATTGAAATAGTGATTCGGAGGCTCGCTATGGTTGAAGTTATCGGAGATCATATCATACTATCCAACTATGGTTTGATACTTATAAGCTTTGTGATATAGGTTATATGGCATGTATAGGCTTTGTGGTTATTTGTTGAGTATAAGTAATTTTGGTGATTGATGCATATGTGCTTGATATGTATTTAGCCATGAGATTTGGTCTGATAATGATGTAAGGTTTGATAAGTATAGGCTATGGTTACTTTGCTTTGGTTGTTGGAAGTGTTTTTTGACTATTTGAAATGGCATGATTAAGTTCTGTGGTTTAAAGTATATATAGTCCCATGTGATATGGGTTATTTTGGTAAGGTTAATGATGGTTTAAGATATTCAAATGGCCATTTGGTACGTGTTATGTATATAGCTTGAGATGTGCTTGGTTTTGGTTTGGTATTTGAATGCCAAATTGGTCAATAAAGTATGTTGATTTAATATATGATATATATATATGTGTGTGTGATTTAGTTAAGTAAATGATTGTGATATAAGCTTTGAATAGATTGGTATTGAAATAGTTTATAATGTGATGATTTGAGATTGATTTGGTTGTTTAATTATATATAGAAATGGTATCATTTACACTTGTATAGGTGTGTTTCCTTTGGGTGAGAAAGGTGGCTTGTAACTAGCCTATTTTTGTCCACACAGGCAGAGCTCACAGGCATTTGACTCAACCATATGTGACACATGGTTATAGTACATGGTCGTGTGTCCCCTAGTGTTGTAATTGGAAGCAAGTCAGTATGCTTCACACGGCCTCACACACGGGCGTGTGAATGACTGTGTGGCATAAGTCAGTATACCCTATAGGTTTTGCACGGCCTAGCATACGGTCTGGACACAGACGTGTGTGTCAATTTTGAATGGGCACATGGGTTAGACATACGGGCGTGTGGTTAGCCGTGTGATCTAAGTCAGTATGTACCTCCTGTTTTCACACGGTCAGTGACATGGGCATGTTTAGTGGCTGTGTGAGACACACGGCCTACCAACACGGCCATGTGTCCCCTATTTGAAACAAATTTTTTTGAGTTTCCAAAATTTGTTCTGAATTATCAGTTTAGTCCCGAACCATTTCTAAAGCATGTTTAAGGCCTCTAGGCCTTTTTAAGGGATAAAATGATTGTATCTGATTGAGATGTTGAATTATGTTATAATTTTAGTAATGCATCTTAACCCTATTCTAGCGATAGTTGCGGGTTAAGGGTGTTACATTTTATTGGTATCAGAGCTACGGTTTAGTCGATTCTAAGACTAACGTAGCATATGTGAGCCTAGCTATACATGCCATATAGAACTTGTGATTATGTGATATCTCCTGACTTTGACAAAAATTATTTTAATTAGACAAATATTCTTTCAACCGAGCTAATTCCGATAGTGCAGAAAGTGGTACTCAAATATTTGAGTGAAAATGTGTTTTTGATGAGCTGAAATTCATAAAGGTATGAATAAGAGTTCATAATATTATGTTATTGATAAATGTTATGTTATGTGCATGTATATGTGAGTTAAATTTGAGGATTTACGACCCTCACCCCCTTATCAGTATAGTGTTACAATGAAATCTATAAGATTTAGATTGAATTAGCTTACAAGTGTGGAATTACAGAGTTCCGTGATTGAAGGATTAATACTATGGTCAGATAAGAGAATGAGTCAACAGTAAAGACAGTACATATAGGATCATTTGGCAGGCTATTTGGATTATGCAAAGTCACTATTAAAGAAGAAGTTGACTTCGATGAAACAAAATATTCAGGTATGATATCTAAAGAATGTATTAACTAGAAGTTCTACTTAATTGATTTCTATTAGTAATGGGATAAAGAATAATCAATAATGACAAAATTAGACAATAGAATAATGTTTGAATTGTAAAGATATCTGAGTACAGCAGTATAGTCAAATAGCTTATAATGATTTCTTCTGGATATTATATCTGATCAATTATTCTCAGAGGTATATGTGACTATTTATTTTCAAATGAAACTCTTATCGTATGAGAACGCTAGCTAAACATACTGATAGACGAAAGCATTGTTGGTCTATTGAGGTTATGATCATCATTGCTCTATCTTTCCCTAGTATTCTATTCTATTATATTGATAGAAAAGTCAATGGTAAAATCCGTATGATGCTAGTATTCTGTTTCTATTGGTTATTGTTTTGTTGAATATACATGAAGATTATATTGCTTCTGTCACAGTTGATTTTGGTGCTTATGAGTGATGTTTTCTTCAGGAATTTCTCTGGGATATCATTGAGATCTTTATCATTCTATATGGGCTGTGATTTTTAACAATTCTGTATAGTTCCATACTTTGAGATTTCACTACCTCGTTTTTATTATGATTCTATATGATTATCTGTAAGAGATATTTTTTTAACAGAGATGAATATATCTATTATGATTGTAATTTCTGGTTTGATCATGGGAGTACAGTGGTGTTGTCATTAGATTTATAACGGTTATGTTTCTGCATTTATTTCTGTTGAAACCATATTTGGTTTTCTTTTGTGTTCAAAATGCATTATTAACAGCTGGGATATTATCTATTTATACGATTGAGATGTCGGTCTTATTATGGCATTATGATTTTTTTTATCTGACGGAGGTGGCTTCAGTATAGTACAATGCTTTGATGATTAATAGTTGAGATAGCTTTATTATATAATCCTTTCTAGTTTTCTTGAAAGGGAATTGACATCGGCAAAAGCATAGACGATAGAAGATCAAGTTTAAATCTGTATAGAAGTTATCATTTCCAAGTAAATCTTGATATATTTCAATGAGTAAAGACGGAATGTTATGTCATATTCAAGTTATACAGTTTTTAAGAAGATATTTGACTAGTATCATGAAGAAATTGTGATAAATTGTATGTTTGAGTTATCTTGACAACAAAAAGAAAGGTTTTCTATGAAAAGTTATTATCTGATAGCCAAGATCGATTCAGTTGTTTAGTTTGATTAGGTTATTTGTTTGAAAGGTTAATTGAGTTATATGTGTTTGAGTTTATCCTTGGGGGGTTGATAATTAATTTTGTGTGTTCACGTGTAAATAGATGGATAGTCTGAATGAAGAATTCATATTTCAGAAGACATGATACAAAATTATGTCTATCGGAATGGTTCTATTTGAGAAATATTATTGTAAATTAAAGTTGTTTCGATTGTTGAAGTTTTCATTTGTGCAAAGTTTTATTTGGTTTAATAGATGTTAATAAAGTTATAAATAGTTAAAAACACTATTAACTAAAGCATCAGTTTTGGTTCAGCCTAAATCAGGTAAAGAGTTTATAATTTTCAGTCAAGCGTCATTGAATGGCTTGGAGTGTGTTTTAGTACAAGAATGTATAGTGATGGCTTAAGCTCCTATATAGTTAAAGTTGCATGAAAAGAGTTATTCGACGCGTGAATTAGAGATGGTTGACATTGTAATTGCATTGAATAGTTTGCTACATTAATTGTTTGGTGTGTAATGTAACCTATTTGATGACTGCAAGAGTTTAAAATATTTGATGTTACAAAGAGATCTAAATTTGGGACAGCAAAGATGGCTTGAATTGTCGAAAGATTTTGAGTCAGTAATTGGTTATCATATTGGACAAATGAATATAGTTACGTGCATTTTGAACAAGAAATCTTTTTGTGCTTTACAAGTGATAAATACGCGATTGATCTTATTGAATGATGGATATATATTAGCTGAGTTAAAAGCTAAATTGATGTTTATTCCGCGATTTTTTGAAGCTCAGAAATGTATCAGTGAATTGCAAGTTAAAAGAGTTCAACGTGAATTGACTTCTAATTTAGAGCTTCAGATTGGAACTGATGATTATTTGTTGTTTTCAGACAGAGTTCGTGTATCAAGAAATCTAGAGATTATACAACAATTGTTATATCTAGCTCACAGTGGTAATTATCTGTTCATTCGGGGAATACTAAGATGTAAAATAATCTAAGAGAGTTTTACTGGTGAA
Organism: Gossypium arboreum; assembly: GCF_025698485.1. Classification (NCBI taxonomy): domain Eukaryota; kingdom Viridiplantae; phylum Streptophyta; class Magnoliopsida; order Malvales; family Malvaceae; genus Gossypium; species Gossypium arboreum. Next base: position 100,448,608 of record NC_069080.1, read on the forward strand.
TGAGTATGAAATGTGATACTTCTGACTTGTATCCAAATGTCTGATTTATCAACAGGTTAAAGCTGATTATCAAGTACGGGGACTGTTACAGTCTGTGTAATTATCTGAGTAGAGATTAAATAGAATTTGCTAGATTTTGTAAAAGGAAGATGTTATCTGAACTATTGTTGATTGTTGAAGAAGTCTGTACATTTTATCTCAGTACATATAATTTCTCTCTTGATAGACTAGCTAAGTTATACATTTATGAAATTGTCAGTTTTTACAGAGTGCTAGTCTCCATTATTTTGGATAGAGATCCGAGGTTTACATTGTCTTTCTAAGGAAAACTACTGTAAACTTTGGTTATTAGGTTGTATTGTAACACCACATTTCATTCTCTAGCTAATGGATAATATGAGAAAGTGATTCAGATTCTTGAACATACAATTTGTTATTGTATTTTAGAATGTGAAAGCAATTAAGAAAGACAATTACTGTTGGCAGAGTTTGAGCATATTAATAGTTATTATATGAGTATAAAGATGGCATTGTCTGAAGTACTATATGATTTCAATTACAGAACTCCGTTGTTATTGGATCGAGCTTTGTGAGAAAAAGATTCATGGGATTGATTTCAACAGAGAAATTGAAGACAAAGTGAAAGTAATTCATAATAGTTAGAAAGCAGTTTCAGATTGATAGAAAACATATGTAGAGTTGATATGTATAAGCATTGAATTTTAGTTAGTGAACTAAGTGTTTGTGAAAGTATTGATGTGAGAATAGAATTTCTCGAAGTAGCTATAAAGAGAAGTTGAGTTCGTGATTCATCGGGCCGTATGAGATGGTTGAGAAAATAAAGCCAGTGGCTTATTCAACTTATATTATTGTTAGAACTTGAGAAGATACATAATGTGTTTCTTATATCTATTATGCGACGATTCAGATAAGACCCTTTGTATATAATATCTCTTTCAGAAGTTGAAATTCAGCTTGATATAACGTATAGCGAAGGACAGATCAGAATCTTAGCTCGTGAGATTAAAGAGTTAAGAAATCCAAGGCCATGTGAGAAATTGATAAGGTTATAAGAAAGCAAATCTCTAATTTATTCTCTGATAAGATTTTCGGGGACGAAAATCTCTAAGGTGAGAGCTGTAACAGCCCGTTTTTGGGTCAAATCAGAATAGTGGTTTTGGGACCACAAATCTGAAGTCAAAATATTTATTTTATTATTTTAATAAGGTTTACAACATGATAGATTAATTACGTGAAAGTTTCGTAAGAAAAAAATTACCGTTTAAATGCTTAATTTGGTAAAAAGGACTAAATCGCGTAAAGCGTAAAAATTAAGTTCTATTAGCTAAAAGTGTTTAAATGCTATAGAATTTAAATGTCGAAGTCCTTATCTATTAATTAGTCCAATTATGAGATAGTGGTTGAAAACGGTTTGGTAATGTGGTAAATTGAATTAATTTTTAAGGTTAAATTTGTAATTTGGTAATTAAGTAAAGTAAAAATAAAATAAACAAAGGTGTCATCTTCTACCCATTATTTTTCCATTGAAAAATAAGAAATAAAACACCATGGATATAGCTTCAAAGGTTTTGCCATCTCAATATTTAATTATAAGTTCATTTTTGACTTGGTTTTTAATAATTTCTATGTTTTTAAGATCATTGCATCTTAATCTAGCTAACCCGTATCTTCGATTTCAAAACTATTATAGTATTTGAATGTTTCCATTGTTGAATGCATGAGTATTTTGTTAGTTGATGATGGAAAATATATCATTGTTGTTAGATATACAAGTTTTGTAAAGTGAATTTTGGTAAAAATGTCAATTTTGGATTAAATTGGAAATATGAAAATTTAGTGGTTGAATTTTAAAATAAATGAAAAATATGAGCTGATATGAGAATGGGTAATATTTTGCCAGCATGAATTTTTATTAAATTGAATGAATTGTGATTTTATGTGATAAGGACTAAATTGTAAAAATGTGAAATAATAGGGGCAAAAATATAATTTTGCTAAAATTTGTAAATTGTGCTAAATTTATTGAAATGATGATTAAATAAGTAAAATTTGATATTATATAGATTGAGATAAATGAGATTTGGATCTAGAACGGGGGAAAACAAAGTATCAGATTAGTCGACCTAATTCGTCGTTAAGAAAACGAGGTAAGTTTGTATGTTTAATAAGCATTAAATTATATATGTATAAATGCTTAATTGATATAATTGTGGTAAATGCTATATTATTGAAATGAAATGTGAATGCTATTGAGTACGATACTACGAAAATGACCGACAGAGATTCGATATAGCAAAAGTCTCGGTTGAACCTTAGGAATATATAGGATACATATGTTATGACATTAGGGTTACTGAGATTACATGTAAGACCATATCAAGGATATGGAATCGATATGAGACATCGTGTAAGACCATAGCTAAGCTATTGGCATCAATATGAGATTACATGTAAGACCATATCTAGGATATGGCATTGATACGGTACTGTGTGTACGAGATTTCCGAGTATCCTTTAGTATTACAAATGGTTCAACAGGAAATGTTGACGAAACGTGGTTACAAGTGATGGTACGAGTCAATCAAGGTACTCATGACAAAAATCGACAAGTAAGTGTTAAAATTAAATTTCATATGATGAGTAAGTTGAAAATTATGAGAATTCATATGGTTCAATTGAATATATATAAATGTGATGGCTATTGAATTGAATATAGTTTATTTCTATTTGCTTATGCTTATGTAAATGTTAATAAATTGATAAGAGGTATTCAAACCATATAAGCATTGAAATGAATAAACCTACGAAATTCTTGGTTAACTATGTGAACGGATACATGACATAAAGGTGGAATTATACAAGTTATATTATAGTATTTATAATGGCTTAAAATGTGTTTATTTGATAAGATGAGTTGTTATCATAAGAGCTTACTAAGCTTTATAGCTTACTTTGTTATTTTTTCTATGTTTATAGTGATTCGGAGGCTCGCTCGAGTTGGAAGTTATCGGAGATCATATCACACTATCCAATTATGATTTGATACTTTTAAGCTTTATGATATTGGTTATATGGCATGTACAGGTTTTGTGGTTATTTGTTGAGTATAAGTAATTTTGGTGATTGATGCATATGTGCTTAATATGTATTTAGCCATGAGATTTGGTCTGATAATGATGTAAGGTTTGATAAGTATAGGCTATGGTTAATTTGGTTTGGTTGTTGGAAGTGTTTTTGACTTTTTGAAATGGCATGATTAAGTTATGTGGTTTAAAGTATATATATTCCCATGTGATATGGGTTATTTTAGTAAGCTTATTGATGCTTTAAGATGTAACACCCCTAACCCGTAACCATCACCGGAATAGGTTAAGAGGCATTACCAGACTTATAACTCAATTCAAAACGTTCATTTAACAAAGTCCATCTCATTTCAGTAACCATCAAGCATTCACATTAAAAATGTACTTAAATCAATCATACAAAGTCTTAATCATGCATTCGGGACTAAATTGATAACATAAAAAATTTTTAGAAACTTGGAAAATTTTCAACTTTTCAAGTGACATACGCCCGTGTGAATAGGTTGTGTGCCCCACACGGCATTAGACACGTCCATGTGTCTAAGCCATGGCAAGACAAGGCATACATACTGACTTTTCCACAATGCCACAAGACACACCGGTGTGCCAGGGCTTGTGAAAATTAGGGAGGCTATTGATTTGGGTCACATGGCCGATCACACGCTCTTGTGCTAGCCCATGTGCCACACATGGCCGGTAGACATGCATGTGGGTCTAGGCCGTGTCAAAAGTATAGTGTATACGGACTTTAATTCGTAAGGTACACCAGGGGACACACGGTCGCGTAACATGATCGTGAGTCACACACGGCTGAGACATACGCCCGTATCTCTTCCCATGTGGATGAAAATAGGCCATTTGAAAATCCAAATTTGCCACCATTAAACCATAAGCACTTACATTCATAAATGATCACATTAATGCAACTCAATTGGCAACCAAAATCAGTAATTCAATACACATTATAAGCCATATTCAACTTTCCATTTACAAATCCAAATACATATTTAACCACTTATACAATTCATTCATCTAACATCTATATATCAAGACTTCATTTGCATAATTTCATCCAAATATTACCATACCAAAACATTGCATAATTTCATCCAAATATTACCATACCAAAACATACACCATTAAGCTCATATATGGAATCAAAATATGATACCAAAATAAGCCAAATCACATGGCTTAACTTATATACAATTTCATTCTTAAACCATGATACCAAAATATAACTATTATCATCAAACTAGTTTATACATTCAATATTTACATAAGATTATAAGTTCAAAATACCAATCAGAAATTGGATAGTGTGACGTGCAACTCCGACTTATCCAAAACGAGCGAGCTAACGAACCTTATAAAACATAGAAAATGAAACAAAGTAAGCTTATAGCTTAGTAAGCCCATATAATTTAGAATTTAAACTTACCATTTATAACTATCAAGCAATAAATAAAAACGCCAACAATTCAATTTAACCATCACCTAATCACAAATATCCATCACATGTTAGTCATTTAACAAATACATAAGGCTATCTATTAGTACTTTACATTGCATCAATTCTAAAGTCACATATAAAATATTTAGCACTTATAACCTGTAACATATCCGAATAACCAATATTTAAGCCTAATGAACCTATTAGAACTTCAAAGGATAACTGAGTGAACAATATCAATAATCCGTCAATTCATCATCATACATGCTCTTTCGAGTCACAGTCGATAAGCTCCTTTGAGCTAAACAGTAAGCTCCAATGAGCTGAAACAGTAAGCTCTTACGAGCTGAATCAGTAAGCTCTTACTAACTGAATTAGTAAGCTCATACGAGCTGTGGTGAGTCCACAACAAATGCAGGAGCTCGACCAATACGGTAATCCCAGTAACATGTCACTCGTATCCATTGAATTCACATAGTTCAAACGGGGCTCGGTAACGAATACAATATATCATCTAGGCATTCACATTTCAAGTATTTCAATAATTTACATTCAATTCAACAATTACAAGTATAGAAAAGTTCGATTCTAATATATGAATTTACCTCGTATTTGCTCTGTTAACTTTCGTCTACCAGTCTACCTTTTGTTTCCCCAGATCAAGTTACGATATTTTTTGTCTTGATCTATATTTATCAAATTTAATATTTTCAGTAACTATTCATTTCAATTTAGTCCCTAATTCACATATATGGAAATTTACATATTTACCCTCACAATTTTAACTATTTTACAATTTAGTCCTTTATACATAAAATGGTAAATTACATATTTTTAACCACAATCCACCTTAGCCGAATTCTATATGGTATTATAATAGCCCATGTTTTCACTTATTGCACATTTCTAACCATAATATTTCTATCTTTTTCAATTTAATCCCATATTTTCATTTTTGTCAAAATTCATTTAATAAAACTTGCATATCATTCAATATCCATTAATAATCTAGCATAATACTTCAAAATATACTAGTATTCATCAATGGCACATTTTAAAATCATCAAAAATTTCAGAAATTGAGGTACGGGCATGGTAGAACACAAAGCAACGATATAAAAAACGTAGAAATTATCAAAATCCGAAGCAAAACATACCTTAATCTAGCCAAATTTCTAGCCGAACCCTAACTTGGTTTTTTTCTTTTCTTCCTTTGATAAAATCGACCAACAAAGATGATAATGACCTTTATTTTATGTTTGTTTTACTTATTAAGTCATTTAAGATAAATTTACCATTTTATCCATACTTAATAAACATATAAAACATATGTAACAAGGCCATTAATGTCTACTAACATTTAAAATGGACTAATTTCCATTTAAGACCACTATATTCAAAAGCCAAAGCAATTTAACACATTTAACATATAGAATGCTACTTTTATCTTTTATGCGATTTAATCCTTTTTATCGAATTAACCATTTAAACGGTAAAATTTCTTTACGAAATTTTCACACAGTAATTCTATCATGCTATAAACATTAATAAAATAATAAAATAAATATTTTGATTTTTGATTTTTGGTCCCAAAACACTGCTCTGATTTGACCTAAAAAGGGCTGTTACAACTCTCCCCCCTTAGGGATTTTTGTCCTCGAAAATCTTACCGGAAAAGAGGTTAGGGTACTGTTTTTGCACAGCTTCCTCGGATTCCCACATAGCTTCATCAATTTCGTGTTTATGCCAAATAAACTTTACAAGAGATATACATTTATTCCTCAATTCTTTAATCTCCCTAGCCAGAATCTTGATCGGTTCTTCGTTATACGATAAATCAGACTGTATCTCTATATCAACGGGAGAAACTACATGTAAAGGATCCAATCTGTATCGACGTAGCATCAAAACATGAATAACATTATATATCTTTTCTACCTCAAATGGTAACGATAGTCAATATGCTACAGGCCTTATTCTTTCAACAATCTCAAACAGCCCGATAAATCGAGGACTTAATTTTCCTTTACGGCTGAAACGGAGAATTTTCTTTCACGGTGACACTTTCAGAAATACTTGATCTCTGACCTAAAATTCCATTTCTTTACGTTTCAAATCTTCATAGGATTTCAATCGATCTGAAGCTGCTTTTAAACTGTCACGAATTACTTTCACTTTTTCTTCAGTCTCTTTGATAAATTCAACCCCGTGAATCTTTTTCTCACTCAATTCAATCAAATATAACGGTGTTCGACACTTGTGACCATATAAAGGTTCATATGTTGCCATCTTTATACTTGTTTGGAAGCTGTTGTTATAAGCAAATTCAATCAAAGGCAAGTATTTCTTCCAGCTACCTTCAAACTCGAGAATGCAGCAATGCAACATATCCTCAAGTATCTCTACAATTCTTTCGGACTGACCGTCCATTTAGGGACGAAAAGCTGTGCTAAAATTCAATTTCGTTCCAAGAGCTTCTCGTAACTTCTTTCAGAATCTTGATGTAAATCTAGAGTCTCTATCAGAGATATTAGACTGTGGTACACCATGTAATCATACGATTTTAGATACGTACAATTCAGCTAACCTAATACTGTGGTACACCATGTAATCGTATGATTTCAGATATGTACAATTCAGCTAACCTATCTAGAGAGTAATCTATACATATTGGTATGAAAGGAGCAGATTTTGTTAGTCAATCAACAATAACCCAAATAATATCTTTCTTTCTCGAAGTAGGGGCAGTCCTGATACAAAATCCATAATGACTCTATCCCATTTCCACTCAGGAATTAATACAGGCTACAGTAAACCAGATGGTACTTGATGTTCAGCTTTTACTTGCTTACAAATCAAACATTTTGATACAAACTTCGACACATCCTGTTTCATTCCTGACCGCCAATACTGCTGTTTCAAATCATTATACATCTTAGTACAACCCGGATGAACAGAAAAAAGACAACTGTGTGCTTCATGCAAAATTTTCTAAATAAGCTTTGTATTTTTCGGTACACAAATTCTGTTTCAGAACATTAAACAATCATCAATTCCAATATGAAATTCTGAACCAGAATTAAACTCACATTGAATTCGTTTAGCTTGTAGTTCATGATCATTTTTCTGAGCTTCAAAATTTTTTTGCAAAAATACCAGTTTAGCTTTCAATTTAGCTAAAATAGACCCGTCATCACATATCATCAACTGGGTATTCACAGCTCGTAATGCAAACAATGATTTTCGACTCAAGGCATCAGCAACTACATTAGCTTTTCCTAGGTGATAATCAATCACAAAATCATAATCTTTCAATAACTTGAGCCATCTTCGTTGTCGCAAATTCAAATCCTTCTATGACATCAGATATTTCAAGCTTTTATGATCCGTATAAATATGGCATTTTTCATCGTATAAATAGTGTCACCAAATCTTCAATGCAAATACAATCGTAGCCAACTCTAAATCATGCATCGGATAGTTCTTTTCATGTAATTTCAACTATCGATAAGCATAAGCAATAACTTTTCCATCTTGCATCAAAAAATATCCCAACCCGTTTAACGATGCATCACTATAAATCATGAACTCTTTACTCGATTCAGGTTGAACTAAAATTGGTGCTTCTGTTAACAGTGCTTTCAACTGTTCAAAACTCTGTTGACACTTTTCTGACCATTCAAACTTTACATCTTTTTGTAGCAGTCGAGTGATTGGCGTCGTAATCATTGAAAATCCTTTTACGAATATTTGATAATATCCCACTAAGCCCAGAAAACTACGAACTTTAGATACATTTCTTAGAGGATTCTAATCAATAATAGCAGAAATTTTGCTCGGATCAACTCTGATACCATCCGCTGAAACAATATGTGCCAAAAATCCAACCTCCTTGAGCCAAAACCTACATTTACTGAACTTTGCAAATAACTTCTTTTCACGTAGAGTTTGTAACACAATTCTCAAGTGCTCGATATGCTCAGTTTCATCTTGTGAATAGATCAGAATATCATCAATGAATACAACAACAAACCTATATAAATACGGTCTGAATATACAATTCATCAAGTCCATAAAAATGGCAGGAGCATTACTTAAACCAAAAGGCATAACAAGGAATTCATAATAGCCATACCTTGTTCTGAATGCAGTTTTGTAACACCCCGAACCCGAGACCATCGCCGGTGTCGGACACGAGGGGTTAACAAGCCAAGTTCACTTGTTTTGCCCATCCATTTGACATTTCCAGTCAGGCTGGAAAACTGCGTCACTGTCGTCTTAAAAATCATATCTCGAGTTTCAAAACTCGGAAACTGGTTTCGTAAATTTTCCCTGAATTTAGACTCATATATCCATCCATGGATTTATTTCTAGAATTTTTGGTCGGGCCAATTGGTACAGTTTATTAGTTAAAGTCACCCATGTTACAGGGATCGACTGCTCTGACCTTCGCGTGGTATAACTTGAATATCTCTCTGTACAGGGCTTTAATGCTGGTGCCGTTTGTTTCTAGTGAAACTAGACTCAAAATGAAATCTGTACATATAAGGTATGTCTCCTAATTCTTTTGGATAATTTATAGTAAATTTTAAAGTTGCGACAGGGAACCCAGAAACCATTCTGGCCCTGTCTCACAATAGCTTTAATATCTCTTAACATGTAACTCCTATGACCATTTCGTTTCTTCCATATGAAAATAGACTCATCAAGGTTCATTTAAATAGCTTATTCACTATTTAATTCCATTCCTACAATTTTGGTGATTTTCACATTCACGTCACTGTAGCTGGCAGCATCTGTTTTTAAGGTAGGTCTTACCTATTTGGTAGTCTCTATGAACCAACTAGTCTTGCCATACATAGGTTCATATATGATCATTTTAACCATGCCAATGGCTGATCATATGACCAACATTCCCATTTCAAGCCATAGCCACATCATGACACCAAATATATACATACAAACCACAATTAGTCTAAGTCGATACTTCACTTTTACGAGCCATTTTAGCATGGCCGTACATATATACATCACAACATATTCAACCAACAAGGGTAGTCCTATACATGCCATTTCAAAGTTCAACCAAAATTTATACCAAAATAGAGGCGTGGATAGTGTGGATGACTTCGACTTTATTGATCCCGAATCCGATTGCTATCGAGCGAAATCTATAAAAGAGAGCCAAAGTAGCGGGTAAGCATTTTTTTATGCTTAGTAAGTCTCAAGTAATATAATCAGCTCTAATTACAGCAATACATTCACATAGCCAAATGCATCATTTCATTAATACACATTCTTACTTCACACTTCATCATTATATACTTTCACAAAGTATCAATCAATTCAATAACTGAAATTTATTAGTCGATTGAGCGAATGTTGCTCAAACATGTCGACTTTCAATGCACATATAACGTACCTTATCCTTTGGGCTTTTCGAGTGTACTAATTGAATTCATTACAGCAACCAACACTCACCTCCAGCCCAAGATTCTTGAATATAACCGGATATAATCACGTGCACAAATGCCTTGGTCTTAGCCGGATAGAATAACTTCATACGAATGCCTTGGTCTTAGCCGGATATAGCCACTAGCACAATTGCCTTGGTCTTAACCGGATATAATTTCCAGCATAATTGTCTTGGGCTTAGCCGGATATCATTCAATTTCTCATGTACACGTACATCAATAATCATTGGACATACATATTTCATTTTCATTACTAAGGCTCAAAACGCAAATATAATCACAAGCATATTCGCCTTCGGGACTTAGCCGGGTAGAATTCAAATGCTCATACATACATAATCAATAATCAATACACATCCATACTTTATTTCACATAATTCAAGTAGGGTCACTTCTTGAGGACTTACCTCGGATGTTGTCGAGCGGCTTTTTGGCTATTCGATCACCTTTTCCTTCCCTTGTCCAATTGTGGCCCTCTTAGCTCTTGAGCTAATTCAAACAAATTCAATTTATTAAAACCTCATTGTGCTTGCTTATGGCCGAATATGACAAGGAGTTTAAATGGTCATATGGCCACTCTTTAGCTTGAATACACAATGGTCATGCACATTTTATGTAACACCCCTTACCCGTTACCGTCGCCGGAACAGGATACAAGGTATTACCAGAACATAACATATACCAAGATAGAAATATGTCATCCCATTTGATAATGCATCGTATAACATATATCTTGAACAATATTAGCCAACTTTTATGGCTTGTACAAAGTAACTGGTCGAGTACTGTAACTAATATTTTAAACCTAGACAAATATGACACATAACAAAATAATTTTTTTGCCTACTATACATGCCATAATTCAAAACATTTAGTTCAAATACCCCAAAGTATGATAGTGCGGGTAGATCTTCACGATCCTTGACTCCTGAGCAAGCTGGAGAACACTATAAGACAAAAGAGAGAAAACAAGTAAGCTTATAGCTTAGTAAGTAGTATGTAAATACTAATTTAAGAATCTAACATGTTTACACAACAATTCAAGTATGTCTACTTTAACTTCACTACTTATTCCACTTGATTAAGCTGTCTCTGCTGTGTCATATTCACTAAATAAATCATAACTCGAGTTACAAAACTCGAAATTCATATCCGTAAAATTTCCTGAATCTAGACTCATAAAGCTTCTTGCTAAATTTTTTTATAATTTTGGTTCAGCAGATTAGTACAGTTTATTAGTTAAAGTTTCCCTGTTACACAGCTCGACTGGCCTGACCTCTGTCCACTACGAATTGAATTTCTCTCAGTACATAACTCAAACAACCCTGAAGTCTGTTGTATTTAAAACTAGTCTCAATAAGGAATTTAGGCATGTAAAGTATATTTCTTATTTTGCTTTGTACAATTTTTAATGATTTTTCAAAGTGGAAACAGGGGATCACGTATTCATCCTGAGCAAGTCAGTTACAATTGTAAATATCTCAAAATATAGAATTCCTTTGCTTGCCCTGCTTCTTTTATATGAAAGTAGACTCATTAAGCTTTAATTTCACATCTCATTCAACCTCTAATTATATTCCTCCTATTTTTGGTGATTTTTCAAAATCACGTCACTGCTGCCATCTAAAAACAGTTTTAATACTAATTTCACTCTTTCACACATTCTTTATGCTAACCTCATTTTATCGTATATATGTATATGCCACAATTCATTTTCACCACATTTCATTCACTATAAGTGTAGGTCCAAACCACAATGTCACCACAAAACCATCCCGTTGAACAATTGGATCAATCCTCGATATTTAACGGTTTGACACACCCCCCACCATCATACTTCATTTAGTTCGGCTCTCTTGTACACATGGGGAACACTTAGTACCACTCATGCGACCTAGCCGATTTGTCTCGTAGCTCTCTTGTCTACATGGTGTCCTTCACTTGGAATCACGCATGCGACCTAGCTACATTTATCTTTCACGTAGCTCTCTTGTCTACATGGTGTCCTTCACTTGGAATCACGCATGCGACCTAGCTACATTTATCTTTCACGTAGCTCTCTTGTCTACATGGGATACATCTCGTATCACGCATGTGACCTAGCTACTACAGGGTGTCTCGTAGCTTTCTTGTACACATGATGTGCACTCAGCATCATACATGTGACCTAGCTACGCTCCTCTATTTCATTCGATCTCTCAGAATGTTCAGCAGGATCTCTCTCTCGTATTTATTTCCATTCTTCCCATAGTCAATTTATATTTTAACATCAGCTAGTATATTTATATAATAGGCTGAAATATAAGAATGTACATGAAATTATTGTAATATTTACATACAACTTACCTTGGTGCAAAATATGGAAATTTTGCAATTTAGTCCAAAACTTTTTCTTTCCCAGTTCGAGGTCGGTTCAGCGCCTTTCTTGATCTATAATAACACATTTAGCTCATTTAATACTCATACTATTTATTTCAATCCAAAAATCACATTGTAGAAAAATTACATTTTGCCCCTAACTTTTACAAAATTACAATTTTGCCCCTAGGCTCGGGAATTTAATTTCAGCCCTTATTCTTATGTTTTATGATATGCTGAACATTTTCTCTTCTACAACAACATCAAATTCCCACTCTATCATATAGTTATGAACATTAGGTATTTTTACTGGATTATCTGCTTTTACTCGTTTTCACTTAAAACCGAGTAGCACAAATTATTTAACACAATTTAAAACCTCATATTCTATCATAAAACATCAAAATACACAAATTTCACCTATGGGTATTTTTCCAAATATGAACCCTAGGTTAAATTATTACTAGCATAAGCTTAATCGAGCTTCCGGATTCCAAAAGCGTAAAGAACATTAAAAGCAGGGCTTAGAATCACTTACTATGGAGCTTGAAAGTTGAAGAATCCTAGCTATGGAGAGAGTGAAGTTTCGGCAGCAACTAAATGGGAAGATGACTATTTTGTGTTATTTTTCCCATTTTATTTCATTTAATATCAAAATGACTAAAATACCCTTACTACTAAACTTTCCAAAATTCCTTCCATGTCCTAAATTTGTCCATGAACTTAAAATTGGTAGAATTGCTATTTAAGACCTCCTAATAAATATTTCAAAACAATTTCATACTAAAATTTCTAGTATGCAAATTTTGCAACTTATTCGATTTAGTCCCTACTTTCAATTTAAACACTTTAGGCATAGAATTTCATCACGAAATTTTCACACAATCATGCAATCATATCATAAACCCCAAAATATTTATAAAACAATTATTTCTATCTCGGATTTGTGGTCACGAAACCACTATTCGATTAGGCCCTAATTCGGGTTGTCACAATTCTCCCCCTTTAGAGATTTTCGTCCCCGAAAATCTTACCGGTAAAGAGGTTTGGGTACTGTTTCCTCATAGCTTCCTCAGGTTCCCACGTAGCCTCTTCTATCCCATGTCTGTGCCACAATACTTTCACTAAGGCTATACTTTTGTTTCTTAAGCTGTTTAACTTCTCGAGCCAAAATCTTTATTGGTTCCTCCTCATAGGTCATATCCGATCGAATCTCAATTTACATTGGGAAATCACATGTGAAGGATCGAGCGATAACGTCATAACATTGATACATGAAACACGTTATGAATCTTTTCTAACTCTGCCGGTAAGGCCAACCGATATGCCATCGGTCCAATTCTCTCAAGAATCTCGTGCGGCCCAATAAAACGCGGACTCAACTTGCCTTTTCGACTAAATCTCGAATCTTTTCCATGGTGACACCTTCAAGAACACTTTATCACCCACTTGAAATTCAATCTCTTTTCTTTTAAATCGCATATGACTTTTGTCGATCTGAAGCGACTTTCAAGCAATCCGAATTACTTTTATTTTCTCTTGGTTTCTTTAACTAGATCAACTTCGTGAATCTGTTTCTCACTAAGCTCGGTCCAATATAAAGGAGTCCGACACTTACGACCATATAAGGCTTAAATGCGGTGCCATTTGTATACTTGATTGATAAGCTGTTATTGTAGGCAAACTCAATCAAAGATAGATATTTCTCCCAACTACCTCCAAATTCTAAAACACGACATCTAAGCATATCTTGAGTACACGGATTACTCTTTCCGTTTGACCATCTGTTTGTGGATGAAATGCGGTACTAAAGTTCAATTTTGTACCCAAAGCTTCTTGTAACTTTTTCCAAAATCTCGAGGTAAATCTTGGATCTCTATCGATATTATAGACATAGGTACTCCGTGCAACTTCACAATTTCAGCAATATATAATTGGCTAATTTATCAAGTGAGTAATCGTGCGTCTTGGTATAAAGTGGGCTGACTTTGTTAATCTATCAACCACTACCCAAACAAAGATCCTTCTTTTTAGGAGTTAAAGGCAAACCGGTTACAAAATCCATGGTAATCTTGTCCCATTTCCACTCGGGCACCATTACTGGTTGAAGTAATCTGAAGGTACTTGATGTTCACTTTTACTTGTTGACGATCAAACACTTAGTTACAAATTCAAAAATGTCCCTTTTCATACACAGCACCAATACTGACTTCTTTAAATCATTATACATTTTTGTGCTACCGGGGTGAACGATAAACAGCCATTATGCGCCTCATGTAATATTTTACGAATCAATTTATCATTTTTCGCACATATTCTGTCTCGAAACATCAAGCAGTCATCTGGTCCAACTCAAAATCGAGTCATAACTCGATTAGCATTGAGTTCTCTTGATCCGCAACTCACTATCATTCTTTTGAGCATCACAAATCAAGCTGGAGAAATAACGGTTTAGCTCTCATCTCTGCTAAAATTGACCCGTCATCGACAATGCTAACCCGTGTTCATGGCTCTCAAAGTGAAAAGAAATTTTCGCTCAAGGCGTCAAGAACTACATTTGCTTTTCCGGATGATAATCAATCACTAGATCATAATCCTTTAATAATTCAAGCCATCTTGACATTGCCGCAAATTTAGGTCCTTTTGATTCATCAAGTACTTCAAACTTTTGTGATCGGTAAAAATTCGGCATTTTCACCGTATAAATAATGTCGCCAAATCTTCAAGGCAAAAACAACAATGCCGTTCAAATCATGTGTAGGATAGTTCTTCTCATGCGGTTTTAAGCGCCTCGAAGCATAAGCTACTACTTTGCCCTCTTGCATCAACACACATCCAAGGCACATCAATGATGCATCACTATAAATTACGAACTCCTTTCTGACTCGGTTTGTACTAAAATTGGTGCTTGATCAATCGTGCTTTCAACTTTTCAAAACTCTGTTGACATTTATCAGTCCATTCAAACTCAACATTCTTACGCAACAATTTAGTCATAGGAGAGGCAATTATCGAAAATCCTTCAACAAAACGCCTATAATACCCGGCCAAGCCTAAAAGCTTCTAACCTCGGATACATTCTTGGCGGTTTCAATCAACGATCGCGAAATCTTGCTTGGATCCACCGAATACCATCACCGAGACTATATGCCCCAAAATCCGACTTCACGAAGCGAACTCACTTTTACTAAACTTGGCAAGCAGTTTCTTTTCTCTCAAGATCGCAATATAGTTCTCAAGTGTTCGGCATGTTCAAACTCATCTCGAGAATAAATTAAAATGTCATCTGTAAACACTACTACAAACTTATCCAAATATGGCGGAAAATCCGATTCATTAAGTCCATAAATATGGTGGAGCATTTGTTAAGCCAAAAGGCATCACCGAAACTCATAATGTCCATACCTTGTCCTAAAGGCGGTTTTCGGCACATCGACTCCTTAACTCTCGGTGATAGTAACCGGACCTCAAATCAATCTTTGAAAACACTGTGGCCCCTTTAACCGATCGAATAAATCATCAATCCTCGGTAATGGGTACTTGTTCTTTATAGTCACCTTATTAAGTGACGGTAATCAATGCAAAGTCTCATTGAACCATCTTTCTTCTTCTGAATAATACAGAGCACCCAGGGAGAGAAACTCGGTCTCACAAATCCCTTGTCTGTTAACTCCTGCAATCGAGCCTTCAATTCTTTTAATTCATCGGAGCCATTCTATATGGAGCAATCGAGATCGGTGCGATGCGGCAACAAATCAATGGCAAAATCTATCTCTCTGTTTGGAGGCAACCTGGCAATTCCTCGGAAATACATCCGAAACTCACAGACTATAGGTACTAATTCAAATTTCAGTTGAGACATCTCAACATTCATTACATAAGCGGATAAGCTTCACACCCTTTTCTCATGTATTTACGTGCGGACATATGCGAAATCACCATAGGCAATTTATTTGATTAAATCTGTTTCAACCCACAGAATTTCTCCATTTTCACATTTTAACTCTAGTGTCTTTTGTTTACAATCTACCTTAGCATCATACAACGTTAACGGTCCATTCCCAAGATAACGTCAAACTCACCAAATGGTAACACATCAAGTTGGCGGAAAAAGTGACCTTGAATCATTAATGGGCAATTCTTGCAAACCTTGTCAACTAGCACATATTGGCCTAAGGGTTCGACACTTTAATCGTAAACTCGATAAATTCAACGAGCAACTTTTATTGGATACTAAATTCATGCAAATATAGGAATGGGTGGACCGGGATCAATCAATGCAATAACAATAGTATCATAAAGAAAATGTACCAATAATGACATCGGAGATGATGCATCTTCTCGAGCACGTATAGCATAAGCTCTAGCAGTGCTCTAGCTTCGATCTTGCCGTTAAATCTTTCATCACAGTTCTACTACTAGTCCCACCTCCAGTATTTCTCGGTGGTCTACCTCTACTAGCGGTGGTATTCATCTAACACTCAAATCTTTCTTCTTTAACCTTCTCCGGACGGTCTCTAATAAAATGCTCGCGAGAACCAAGACTGAAACAAGCTCGCTCGGTCCCCAACACTCACCATAATGTTGCTCGCCACATTCTTGACACTCGGGCTTTCTAGGTCGCACATTACCCACACTTGCCACCGAAGTAGCTTGAGCTTTAGACCCCGAATATGCTCTACCACGATCTCTGTGTAAATCCCCAATTGAAACTGTCATTCGAGGGTTTGTCTCTTTGGACCTCTTTGGTTGAGATTGAAATGGCTTACTTATCTGTCTTTTTCTGACATCTCGAGCCTCAATAGCAGCTTTTCTTCTTTCTTTGTTCAATTCTTCGGCTTTAAGAGCTCGATCAACCAATACTACAAATTCTTTCAACTCCAAAATCCCTACAAACACTTTAATGTCCTCATTCAGCCCATCTTCAAATCTTCTACACATAATGGCCTCGGTGGACACACATTCCTGGGCATACTTGCTGAGTCTTACAAATTCGCGTTCATACTCTGCGACAGACATTTTTCCTTGCTTCAATTCAAGGAACTCCTTCCGTTTTTGATCAATAAATCGCTGACTTATGTATTTCTTTCTAAATTCTTCCTGGAAGAAATCCCAAGTAACTTTTTCTTTTGGCACCACTGCAACCAAAGTCTTCCA
Organism: Gossypium arboreum; assembly: GCF_025698485.1. Classification (NCBI taxonomy): domain Eukaryota; kingdom Viridiplantae; phylum Streptophyta; class Magnoliopsida; order Malvales; family Malvaceae; genus Gossypium; species Gossypium arboreum. The sequence goes on from NC_069080.1 coordinate 100,466,154, forward strand.
CCAGTGGTAGGCCGAATCTCTCAAAAGTGATACAGCACACTTTAAGCATTCCTCAGGTGTACATGAGAGCTCATCAAATACACGGGTAGAATTTTCAAGCCAGAATTCCGCTTTCTCAGGATCATCATCAACCTTTGCTCTAAACTCTTCGGCCCCTTGTTTTCGAATCTTGTCAACCGGAGGCTTGTTCATTCTTACCAAATTTATACCTTGAGCACTCTGAGAATCGTCGAGGTATAGGAGGGGTGGAGGAGGTTGAGCATTTGGATTTGCTCGAATAAATTCAGTATACCAATTGTTCATCATTTGGAGAAAGGCGTCCGAGCCTCATCTCCTTGTCCCAATGTCTCAGTCTACTTTCCACAGTAGCGGTCCCTTGTGCGGGGCGGCGCATTACTAGCAAACATCATCACCGCAGTTCCTTGGGATCCATTACTATATTAAAACAAAACACGTTTAGAATAATCAGAGTCACCACACTATCACAATATTTTTATGGCATGTATAGCTAGACTTTTACACACACTTTATTAGTCCGAGAACCGACTAAACCATAGCTCGATACCACTAAATGTAACACCTTACCCGTTATCGTCGCGGAGCAGAATACAAGGTATTACGAACATAACATATACCAAGATAGAAATATGTCATCCCATTTGATAATGCATCGTATAACATATATCTTGAACAATATTAGCCAACTTTTATGGCTTGTACAAAATAACTGGTCGAAATCTTGTAACTAATATTTTAAACCTAGACAAATATGACACATAACAAAATAATTTTTTGCCTACTATACATGCCATAATTCAAAACATTTAGTTCAAATACCCCAAAGTATGATAGTGCGGGTAGATCTTCACGATCCTTGACTCTGAGCAAGTTGGAGAACACTATAAGACAAAGAGAAAAGCGAAGTAAGCTTATAGCTTAGTAAGTAGTATGTAAATACTAATTTAAGAATCTAACATGTTTACACAACAATTCAAGTATGTCTACTTTAACTTCACTACTTATTCCACTTGATTAAGCTGTCTCTCGCTGTGTCATATTCACTAAATAAATCATAACTCGAGTTACAAAACTCGAAATTCATATCCGTAAAATTTCCTGAATCTAGACTCATAAAGCTTCTTGCTAAATTTTTTTTATAATTTTGGTTCAGCAGATTAGTACAGTTTATTAGTTAAATTTTCCCTGTTACACAGCTCGACTGGCCTGACCTCTGTCCAGTACGAATTGAATTTCTCTCAGTACATAACTCAAACAACCCTGAAGTCTGTTGTATTTAAAACTAGTCTCAATAAGGAATTTATGCATGTAAAGTATATTTCTTAGTTTGCTTTGTACAATTTTTAATGATTTTTCAAAGTGGAAACAGGGGATCACGTATTCATCCTGAGCAAGTCAGTTACAATTGTAAATATCTCAAAATATAGAATTCCTTTGCTTGCCCTGCTTCTTTTATATGAAAGTAGACTCATTAAGCTTTAATTTCACATCTCATTCAACCTCTAATTATATTCCTCCTATTTTTGGTGATTTTTCAAAATCACGTCACTGCTGCCATCTAAAAACAGTTTTAATACTAATTTCACTCTTTCACACATTCTTTATGCTAACCTCATTTTATCGTATATATGTATATGCCACAATTCATTTTCACCACATTTCATTCACTATAAGTGTAGGTCCAAACCACAATGTCACCACAAAACCATCCCGTTGAACAATTCGGATCAATCCTCGATATTTAACGGTTTCAGCACATAGCCCCACCATCATACTTCATTTAGTTCGGCTCTCTTGTACACATGGGGAACACTTAGTACCACTCATGCGACCTAGCCGATTTGTCTCGTAGCTCTCTTGTCTACATGGTGTCCTTCACTTGGAATCACGCATGCGACCTAGCTACATTTATCTTTCACGTAGCTCTCTTGTCTACATGGTGTCCTTCACTTGGAATCACGCATGCGACCTAGCTACATTTATCTTTCACGTAGCTCTCTTGTCTACATGGGATACATCTCGTATCACGCATGTGACCTAGCTACTACAGGGTGTCTCGTAGCTTTCTTGTACACATGATGTGCACTCAGCATCATACATGTGACCTAGCTACGCTCCTCTATTTCATTCGATCTCTCCAATGTTCAGCAGGATCTCTCTCTCTGTATTTATTTCCATTCTTCCCATAGTCAATTTATATTTTAACATCAGCTAGTATATTTATATAATAGGCTGAAATATAAGAATGTACATGAAATTATTGTAATATTTACATACAACTTACCTTGGTGCAAAATATGGAAATTTTGCAATTTAGTCCAAAACTTTTTCTTTCCCCGCTCGAGGTCGGTTCGCCTTTCTTGATCTATAATAACACATTTAGCTCATTTAATACTCATACTATTTATTTCAATCCAAAAATCACATTGTAGAAAAATTACATTTTGGCCCCCTAACTTTTACAAAATTACAATTTTGCCCCTAGGCTCGGGAATTTAATTTCAGCCCTTATTCTTATGTTTTATGATATGCTGAACATTTTTCTCTTCTACAACAACATCAAATTCCCACTCTATCATATAGTTATGAACATTAGGTATTTTTACTGATTATCTTGCTTTTACTCGTTTTCACTTAAAACCGAGTAGCACAAATTATTTAACACAATTTAAAACCTCATATTCTATCATAAAACATCAAAATACACAAATTTCACCTATGGGTATTTTTCCAAATATGAACCCTAGGTTAAATTATTACTAGCATAAGCTTAATCGAGCTTAAGGATTCCAAAAGCGTAAAGAACATTAAAAGCGGGCTTAGAATCACTTACTATGGAGCTTGAAAGTTGAAGAATCCTAGCTATGGAGAGAGTGAAGTTTCGGCAGCAACTAAATGGGAAGATGACTATTTTGTGTTATTTTTCCCATTTTATTTCATTTAATATCAAAATGACTAAAATACCCTTACTACTAAACTTTCCAAAATTCCTTCCATGTCCTAAATTTGTCCATGAACTTAAAATTGGTAGAATTGCTATTTAAGACCTCCTAATAAATATTTCAAAACAATTTCATACTAAAATTTCTAGTATGCAAATTTTGCAACTTATTCGATTTAGTCCCTACTTTCAATTTAAACACTTTAGGCATAGAATTTCATCACGAAATTTTCACACAATCATGCAATCATATCATAAACCCCAAAATATTTATAAAACAATTATTTCTATCTCGGATTTGTGGTCACGAAACCACTATTCCGATTAGGCCCTAATTCGGGTTGTCACAATTCTCCCCCCCTTTAGAGATTTTCGTCCCCGAAAATCTTACCGGTAAAGAGGTTTGGGTACTGTTTCCTCATAGCTTCCTCAGGTTCCCACGTAGCCTCTTCTATCCCATGTCTGTGCCACAATACTTTCACTAAGGCTATACTTTTGTTTCTTAACTGTTTAACTTCTCGAGCCAAAATCTTTATTGGTTCCTCCTCATAGGTCATATCCGATCGAATCTCAATTTACATTGGGAAATCACATGTGAAGGATCAGAACGATAACGTCGCAACATTGATACATGAAACACGTTATGAATCTTTTCTAACTCTGCCGGTAAGGCCAACCGATATGCCACTGGTCCAATTCTCTCAGTAATCTCGTACGGCCCAATAAAACGCGGACTCAACTTGCCTTTTCGACTAAATCTCAGAATCTTTTCCATGGTGACACCTTCAAGAACACTTTATCACCCACTTGAAATTCAATCTCTTTTCTTTTTAAATCGCATATGACTTTTGTCGATCTGAAGCGACTTTCAAGCAATCCCGAATTACTTTTATTTTCTCTTGGTTTCTTTAACTAGATCAACTTCGTGAATCTGTTTCTCACTAAGCTCGGTCCAATATAAAGGAGTCCGACACTTACGACCATATAAGGCTTCAATGCGGTGCCATTTGTATACTTGATTGATAAGCTGTTATTGTAGGCAAACTCAATCAAAGATAGATATTTCTCCCAACTACCTCCAAATTCTAAAACACAAACATCTAAGCATATCTTGAGTACCGGATTACTCTTTCCGTTTGACCATCTGTTTGTGGATGAAATGCGGTACTAAAGTTCAATTTTGTACCCAAAGCTTCTTGTAACTTTTCCAAAATCTCGAGGTAAATCTTGGATCTCTATCGATATTATAGACATAGGTACTCGTGCAACTTCACAATTTCAGCAATATATAATTCGCTAATTTATCAAGTGAGTAATCGGTGCGTCTTGGTATAAAGTGGGCTGACTTTGTTAATCTATCAACCACTACCCAAACAAGATCCTTCTTTTTAGGAGTTAAAGGCAAACCGGTTACAAAATCCATGGTAATCTTGTCCCATTTCCACTCGGGCACCATTACGGTTGAAGTAATCCTGAAGGTACTTGATGTTCACTTTTACTTGTTGACAGATCAAACACTTAGTTACAAATTCAAAATGTCCCTTTTCATACACGCCACCAATACGACTTCTTTAAATCATTATACATTTTTGTGCTACCGGGTGAACGATAAACGACCATTGTGCGCCTCATGTAATATTTTACGAATCAATTTATCATTTTTCGCACACATATTACGTCTCGAAACATCAAGCAGTCATCCGGTCCAACTCGAAAATCGAGTCATAACTTTGATTCGCATTGAGTTCTCTTGATCCGCAACTCACTATCATTCTTTTGAGCATCACAAATCAACTGGAGAAATAACGGTTTAGCTCTCATCTCTGCTAAAATTGACCCGTCATCGACAATGCTAACCCGTGTTCATGGCTCTCAAAGTGAAAAGAAATTTTCGCTCAAGGCGTCAAGAACTACATTTGCTTTTCCGGATGATAATCAATCACTAGATCATAATCCTTTAATAATTCAAGCCATCTTCATTGTCGCAAATTTAGGTCCTTTTGATTCATCAAGTACTTCAAACTTTTGTGATCGGTAAAATTCGGCATTTTCACCGTATAAATAATGTCGCCAAATCTTCAAGGCAAAAACAACAATGACGGTTCCAAATCATGTGTAGGATAGTTCTTCTCATGCGGTTTTAAGCGCCTCGAAGCATAAGCTACTACTTTGCCCTCTTGCATCAACACACATCCAAGGCACATCAATGATGCATCACTATAAATTACGAACTCCTTTCGACTAAATTGTACTAAAATTGGTGCTTCATCAATCGTGCTTTCAACTTTTCAAAACTCGTTGACATTTATCAGTCCATTCAAACTCAACATTCTTCGCAACAATTTAGTCATAGGAGAGGCAATTATCGAAAATCCTTCAACAAAACGCCTATAATACCCGGCCAAGCCTAAAAGCTTCTAACCTCGGATACATTCTTGGCGGTTTCCAATCAACGATCGCAAAATCTTGCTTGGATCCACCGAATACCATCACCGAGACTATATGCCCCAAAATCCGACTTCACGAAGCGAACTCACTTTTACTAAACTTGGCAAACAGTTTCTTTTCTCTCAAGATCTGCAATATAGTTCTCAAGTGTTCGGCATGTTCAAACTCATCTCGAGAATAAATTAAAATGTCATCTGTAAACACTACTACAAACTTATCCAAATATGGCGGAAAATCCGATTCATTAAGTCCATAAATATGGTTGGAGCATTTGTTAAGCCAAAAGGCATCACCGAAACTCATAATGTCCATACCTTGTCCTAAAGGCGGTTTTCGCACATCGACTCCTTAACTCTCAGTGATAGTAACCGACCTCAAATCAATCTTTGAAAACACTGTGGCCCCCTTTAAGCGATCGAATAAATCATCAATCCTCGGTAATGGGTACTTGTTCTTTATAGTCACCTTATTAAGGTAGCGGTAATCAATGCAAAGTCTCATTGAACCATCTTTCTTCTTCTGAATAATACAGAGCACCCAGGAGAGAAACTCGGTCTCACAAATCCCTTGTCTGTTAACTCCTGCAATCGAGCCTTCAATTCTTTTAATTCATGAGCCATTCTATATGGAGCAATCGAGATCGGTGCGATGCAGGCAACAAATCAATGGCAAAATCTATCTCTCTGTTTGGAGGCAACCTGGCAATTCCTCCGAAATACATCCGAAACTCACAGACTATAGGTACTAATTCAAATTTCAGTTGAGACATCTCAACATTCATTACATAAGCGGATAAGCTTCACACCCTTTTCTCATGTATTTACGTGCGGACATGTGCGAAATCACCATAGGCAATTTATTTGATTAAATGTTTCAACCCACGAATTTCTCCATTTTCACATTTTAACTCTAGTGTCTTTTGTTTACAATCTACCTTAGCATCATACAACGTTAACGGTCCATTCCCAAGATAACGTCAAACTCACCAAATGGTAACAACATCAAGTTGGCGGAAAAGCAGTGACCTTGAATCATTAATGGGCAATTCTTGCAAACCTTGTCAACTAGCACATATTGGCCTAAGGGTTCGACACTTTAATCGTAAACTCAAGAAATTCAACAGCAACTTTTATTGGATACTAAATTCATGCAAATATAGGAATGGGTGGACCCGGATCAATCAATGCAATAACAATAGTATCATAAAGAGAAATGTACCAGTAATGACATCGGGAGATGATGCATCTTCTCGAGCACGTATAGCATAAGCTCTAGCAGGTGCTCTAGCTTCTGATCTTGCCGTTAAATCTTTCATCACAGTTCTACTACTAGTCCCACCTCCAGTATTTCTCGGTGGTCTACCTCTACTAGCGGTGGTATTCTGTCTAACACTCTGAAATCTTTCTTCTTTAACCTTCTCCGGACAGTCTCTAATAAAATGCTCGCGAGAACTGCACCTGAAACAAGCTCGCTCGGTCCCCCAACACTCACCATAATGTTGCCTGCCACATTGCTGACACTCGGGCTTTCTAGGTCGCACATTACCCACACTTGCCACCGAAGTAGCTTGAGCTTTAGACCCCGAATATGCTCTACCACGATCTCTGTAAATCCCCAATTGAAACTGTCATTCGAGGGTTTGTCTCTTTGGACCTCTTTGGTTGAGATTGAAATGGCTTACTTATCTGTCTTTTTCGACATCTCGAGCCTCAATAGCGACTTTTCTTCTTTCTTTGTTCAATTCTTGACTTTAAGAGCTCGATCAACCAATACTACAAATTCTTTCAACTCCAAAATCCCTACAAACACTTTAATGTCCTCATTCAGCCCATCTTCAAATCTTCTACACATAATGGCCTCGGTGGACACACATTCTGGGCATACTTGCTGAGTCTTACAAATTCGCGTTCATACTCTGCGAGACATTTTCCTTGCTTCAATTCAAGGAACTCCTTCCGTTTTGATCAATAAATCGCTGACTTATGTATTTCTTTCTAAATTCTTCTGGAAGAAATCCCAAGTAACTTTTCTTTTGGCACCACTGCAACCAAAGTCTTCCACCGGTGGTAGGTCAATCTCTCAAAAGTGATCTGACACACTTTAAGCATTCCTCGGTGTACATGAGAGCTCATCAAATACACGGTAGAATTTTCAAGCCGAATTCCGCTTTCTCGGGATCATCATCAACCTTTGCTCTAAACTCTTGACCCTTGTTTTGAATCTTGTCAACCGGAGGCTTGTTCATTCTTACCAAATTTATACCTTGAGCAGCCTGAGAATAAATCCGAGGTATAGGAGGGGTGGAGGAGGTTGAGCATTTGGATTTGCTCGAATAAATTCAGTATACCAATTGTTCATCATTTGGAGAAAGGCGTCCGAGCCTCATCTCCTTGTCCCAATGTCTCGGTCTACTTTCCCACAGTAGCGGTCCCTTGTGGGGGCCGGCGCATTACTAAGATCATCATCACCGCAGTTCCTTCAGGATCCATTACTATATTAAAACAAAACACGTTTAGAATAATCGAGTCACCACACTATCACAATATTTTTATGGCATGTATAGCTAGACTTTTACACACACTTTATTAGTCCGAGAACCGACTAAACCATAGCTCGATACCACTAAATGTAACACCCTTACCCGTTCTGTCATCATAGGAGCAGAATACAAGGTATTACGAACATAACATATACCAAGATAGAAATATGTCATCCCATTTGATAATGCATCGTATAACATATATCTTGAACAATATTAGCCAACTTTTATGGCTTGTACAAAGTAATGGCGGTCGAGAATCTTGTAACTAATATTTTAAACCTAGACAAATATGACACATAACAAAATAATTTTTTGCCTACTATACATGCCATAATTCAAAACATTTAGTTCAAATACCCCAAAGTATGATAGTGCGGGTAGATCTTCACGATCCTTGACTCTGAGCAAGTGGAGAACACTATAAGACAAAGAGAGAAAACGAAGTAAGCTTATAGCTTAGTAAGTAGTATGTAAATACTAATTTAAGAATCTAACATGTTTACACAACAATTCAAGTATGTCTACTTTAACTTCACTACTTATTCCACTTCGATTAAGCTGTCTCTGCTGTGTCATATTCACTAAATAAATCATAACTCGAGTTACAAAACTCGAAATTCATATCCGTAAAATTTCCTGAATCTAGACTCATAAAGCTTCTTGCTAAATTTTTTTATAATTTTTGGTTCAGCAGATTAGTACAGTTTATTAGTTAAATTTTCCCCTGTTACACAGCTCGACTGGCCTGACCTCTGTCCAGTACGAATTGAATTTCTCTCAGTACATAACTCAAACAACCCTGAAGTCTGTTGTATTTAAAACTAGTCTCAATAAGGAATTTATGCATGTAAAGTATATTTCTTAGTTTGCTTTGTACAATTTTAATGATTTTTCAAAGTGGAAACAGGGATCACGTATTCATCCTGAGCAAGTCAGTTACAATTGTAAATATCTCAAAATATAGAATTCCTTTGCTTGCCCTGCTTCTTTTATATGAAAGTAGACTCATTAAGCTTTAATTTCACATCTCATTCAACCTCTAATTATATTCCTCCTATTTTGGTGATTTTTCAAAATCACGTCACTGCTGCCATCTAAAACAGTTTTAATACTAATTTCACTCTTTCACACATTCTTTATGCTAACCTCATTTTATCGTATATATGTATATGCCACAATTCATTTTCACCACATTTCATTCACTATAAGTGTAGGTCCAAACCACAATGTCACCACAAAACCATCCCGTTGAACAATTCGGATCAATCCTCGATATTTAACGGTTTCAGCACACAGCCCCACCATCATACTTCATTTAGTTCGGCTCTCTTGTACACATGGGGAACACTTAGTACCACTCATGCGACCTAGCCGATTTGTCTCATAGCTCTCTTGTCTACATGGTGTCCTTCACTTGGAATCACGCATGCGACCTAGCTACATTTATCTTTCACGTAGCTCTCTTGTCTACATGGTGTCCTTCACTTGGAATCACGCATGCGACCTAGCTACATTTATCTTTCACGTAGCTCTCTTGTCTACATGGGATACATCTCGTATCACGCATGTGACCTAGCTACTACTGGGTGTCTCGTAGCTTTCTTGTACACATGATGTGCACTCAGCATCATACATGTGACCTAGCTACGCTCCTCTATTTCATTCGATCTCTCAGAATGTTCAGCAGGATCTCTCTCTCTGTATTTATTTCCATTCTTCCCATAGTCAATTTATATTTTAACATCAGCTAGTATATTTATATAATAGGCTGAAATATAAGAATGTACATGAAATTATTGTAATATTTACATACAACTTACCTTGGTGCAAAATATGGAAATTTTGCAATTTAGTCCAAAACTTTTCTTTCCCAGTTCGAGGTCGGTTCAGCGCCTTTCTTGATCTATAATAACACATTTAGCTCATTTAATACTCATACTATTTATTTCAATCCAAAAATCACATTGTAGAAAAATTACATTTTGCCCCTAACTTTTACAAAATTACAATTTTGCCCCTAGGCTCGGAATTTAATTTCAGCCCTTATTCTTATGTTTTATGATATGCTGAACATTTTCTCTTCTACAACAACATCAAATTCCCACTCTATCATATAGTTATGAACATTAGGTATTTTTACTGATTATGCTGCTTTTACTCGTTTTCACTTAAAACCGAGTAGCACAAATTATTTAACACAATTTAAAACCTCATATTCTATCATAAAACATCAAAATACACAAATTTCACCTATGGGTATTTTTCCAAATATGAACCCTAGGTTAAATTATTACTAGCATAAGCTTAATCGAGCTTAGGATTCCAAAACGTAAAGAACATTAAAAGCGGGCTTAGAATCACTTACTATGGAGCTTGAAAGTTGAAGAATCCCTAGCTATGGAGAGAGTGAAGTTTGGCAGCAACTAAATGGGAAGATGACTATTTTGTGTTATTTTTCCCATTTTATTTCATTTAATATCAAAATGACTAAAATACCCTTACTACTAAACTTTCCAAAAATTCCTTCCATGTCCTAAATTTGTCCATGAACTTAAAATTGGTAGAATTGCTATTTAAGACCTCCTAATAAATATTTCAAAACAATTTCATACTAAAATTTCTAGTATGCAAATTTTGCAACTTATTCGATTTAGTCCCTACTTTCAATTTAAACACTTTAGGCATAGAATTTCATCACGAAATTTTCACACAATCATGCAATCATATCATAAACCCCAAAATATTTATAAAACAATTATTTCTATCTCGGATTTGTGGTCACGAAACCACTATTCCGATTAGGCCCTAATTCGGGTTGTCACATTTTATACTACATCAAGCAATTCAATACAATTTATTTGAGCATCAAGGAAAAGCTAAGGCCTTCAATAGGCTACCCAAGGCCGAATATTCATGTACATGTTGAGGTCAATTTTGCACTTAATACCTCACAAAAACAGCATGCATTTTACTAGTTAATGCTTTGCACATTGTGGCCCAAAACTTATAATATAGCATCAAGCACTTATATGTGTGCTAGGCGAATTGTGCTTGCAATTTCACAAGCATTCTTCCACATCTTCTTCTTTAAACCAATATATTCATCACTTACTTCATAGCCAAAACATCATGTGCAAACATATATATACAATATGAGCATGGCGAATTTCAAGGTGTCTATAGCCATCCAAAATACAAATTTTAACTAACATGCAAGAAGCATGAACCATGCTCATGAATGCATCATGGCGAATATGACAATCATGCTCCATTCAACTTCAATCATGGTTAAACACAAAAGAAAACTCAAAATCTTACTCAAGAGTAGACAATCCATCATTGCATGCATCATCATCAAGCTTCACACTTAGCATGCAATGGCTTTATCACCATAACAACTTTGGCCAAATACCATTTCCATGGCATAACAAGGATTTGAGCCATGGCTAACATGCACATCAAATTAGCAACCAAACCATGCATGAAACTCCCAACACAACCTCATACATACCTTAATCTTGATGCAAACTTAGCCAAATCTCCTTCTAGATCTCTTCTAAACAAAGGAAATGAAGCAAAATCCCTTCTTCCTCTTAGTATTTTCGGCCAAAAGGAGAGAGCAAGCATGAACAAATTTTTTGTTTTCTCTTCTTGGTTGCACGGCAATAGGGGGATGCTACTCTCTCACACACATTTTTTTTTTTTCTCACCCATGCTTAGTTGTTTATTATTTCTAACATCATCCATTAGTAAAACATGTTGGGAACATGTTCCCTTGCCCATAACCTTGTCATGGCCGCCACTCCTCCTTAGGAAGGGATTATTTGACATGCAACTCCACCTTTTTGTTAACATGTACTAACAAGCCATTTAAAATTAGCCTATCATATTTCACCATGTTTCACTTTGATCCCTATTTAATACTTTCTCATACAAATGGGTAAAATTAGAGAATGAAATTTCCACATATGCATGCACACACATAGTAAGCATAGAATATAACAATTAATTATTTTTATGACTCGGTTTAGTGGTCCCGAAACCACATTCCGGCTAGGGTCTATTTTGGGCTGTCACAAGTTTTCGGTACATCCAACTCTTTAATTCACAATTCATAGTAACCCAATCTCAGATCAATCTTTGAAAATACTGTAGCCCCTTTCAACTGATCAAATAAGTCATCAATTCACGATAGAGGGTATTTGTTCTTTATAGTCACTTTATTCAACTGTCTATAGTTGATACACATGCGCATCGTGCCATCTTTCTTTTTCATAAACAAAACTGGTGCACCCCAAGAAGAATAACTCGGTTGTACAAAACCTCTGCATTATCAATTCTTTCAACTGAGCTTTCAACTCTTTTAGTTCTGTTGGACCCATTTTGTACGAAGCTATCGATATTAGAGTTATTCCCGGTATTAACTCAATACCAAATTTGACTTCTCTAATTGGTGGTAATCCCGGTAATTCTTCTAGAAATACATCCGAGAACTCACAAAAAATAAGTATGGATTCAATCTTTGATTCTGACACTTTTGTATCCAATATGTATGCAAGATATGCATCATAGCCCTTTCTTAAACATTTCTGAGCTAACATAGATGATACCACAATAGGTAATTCATTCGAATCATTAGACTCAATTCGAAGAATCTCACCATTTTGACATTTCAATTCAATAATCTTCTGTCTACAATTCACAACGGCATTATGCATAGTCAGCCAGTCCATACCCAGAATCACATCAAACTCATCAAACGGTAGAAGCATCAAGTCAATTCAAAAATCGTAACCTCGGATCATCAGAGGACAATTATTACAAATTTTATCAACTAAAACAAACTCGCCTAATAGATTCGATACTTTAATTACAAATTTTGTAGACGCAACATGTAAACTCTTTTTAAATACTAAATTCATATAGATATATGAATGGGTTGATCCAGGATCTATCAAAGCACCTATATCAGTATCAAAAAGAGAAAAAATACCAGTAATAATGTCTGGTACTGATGCTTCCTCTCGTGCACATATAGCATAGGCCCTAACAGGTGCTCGTGCCTTGGATCTCATAGACGAATCTCTTATAGTACCTCGATTACTTCTTGTGTTTCAGGGCCGTCTCCCTCTAGCAATCGTATTACTTGTTTCACTGGTTGTTCTCTTTCAGCTGTGAACTTTTCTGAACAATCACAGAGAAAATGATCAAAAGATCCACATTTAAAACAAGCTCCTCTCACTAATCTGCATTCATCGTAATGTCACTTATTGCAATGTTTACATTCGGATCCAGTGTTTCTAACACTTCCCACACTAGCCACAGATGTCGACTGAGGTTTTGAACTTGCTTTTCTCGTATTTCTATCTCTAATAGAAATTCCCGCAGAGGCTGTAGAACGAGGATGATATTCTCTAAATTTCTTTGATTCTGACTGATGTGATTTGTCCGTAAACCTTTTTCTAAACTCTCTAGCCTCAGAATCAGCTTTTCTTTTCTCTTTACAAAGCTCTTTGACTTTACATGCTCGATCAAACAGAACAACAAACTCTTTAAGCTCAAGAATTCTAGCCAACACTCTGATTTCTTCATTCAATCCATCCTCGAATCTTTTACACATTATAGCTTTAGAAGAAACATATTCACGAGCATATTTGCTAAGTCATAAAAACTCTCATTCATATTCTGTAACTGACATACGGCCCTGCTTCAATTTAAGAAATTCTTTTCTCTTCTAATCAATGAACCTTTGGCTAATGTATTTCTTTTAATATTCAACTTGAAAGAAATCCGAAGTGACTCGCTATGGTAGAACTATGGATATCAAGGTATTACACCATTGATACGTAATATCTCTCAACAATGATACAACGCACTTCATACATTCTTCGGGTGTGCAGGACAATTCATCAAACATGTAAAACCCTATTTTTTCAGTATTTTTGTGATTCTCGAGATGTTGGTAAATTTTATAAAAGTTGGTATTTGGTTGTGAAATTCATAATTGAAGTATGTAAGTGGGCTTACAGAAGGCCCATGTGATGGCCAAAACCTGGTAGAATTTTTGAATTTTGGACTTAGAGAGTTAGGGGCTTTGGATAGGTGGCCTTTTTAAAAGATGTGGGTAAAATGTAGCACAAAAGAGCCTCTGGTAAAGTGGCTAAGTGACACGACTAAGGAGCTAAAAAGGTGGCATGTGAGTGGTTGGGGGAAAGCCTGGGTTCGATTCACTGTGATGGCAAATGTGATGTTATTTTTATACCTTGAGCATGCAGAAGTTTGAATCCGAATGGCACTCTGTTAGAGAGAGTTTGAATCGGTTGAATGCTTGAATTAAGGAGTGATAAGGGGAGAGATTTTAGGGATTTGAAGGAGGGATCAGAGTTGGCCGAATAGAGGGGATTAGGGAGAAGAAATCGGCTTGGGGATTTTGAGGGTAGTATTTCGGCACTAGGCTATAGTTGTGCTGATTTTCCTCTGTTGGAACACCTTAGAGCCATTCTTTTCTTCCTTTTTTCTTCTCTAACTGAAACTGCCACCCTTTCCATTCAGCTTTCTTTCTTTTCTTCTCCAAAACAAGTCTACTATTCCTTTCTTTCTATCTACTACTCCCTTTCCCATCATCACTTTTGTCGAAAGACCACAGAAGTCGATACCTGTGAAGCTTGGTTGTGCCAATTTCTTGTTGACCAGAAACTCTCTTTTTCTTTTCACTTTTTGGTGGCCAATTCCTTCATCTTCTAAGCTTTAAATGGTACAAAAAGAAAGACTGTGGTAAGTATTCATACTCCAATCGATTCAGTAGTATGACTATAGACAAAAGCCGAAACCCCCTATAGTTTAGGGAGGTTGTCGATTTGAGATATAGGCCTTATTGGGCTTCTTCATTTGATTTTTATGGTTTGTATAGTGGAATAGATAACTCTGGAGGAGCAGCAAGGCTTGGAGTGTCAGTGTTGAATAAGCTTGAGTCATATCGTCAGACCCTGTGAAGGTAAGTGAACTATGGCCATTAGGGGTTCGACCTAGTGATATGATTAATGAAAAGGCTTCGGCCCAGTAACCGTTAAACGAAAGACTTCGGCCCAGTATATGTTGAGACTGAATTTGGGGCTTAGGCCCAGTATGTTGATATTGGTTTGGGCTCTGAAAGGGGCTTGTTGCACGCTGAGTTTCCAAACTCACCTCCCCTTCCTTTAACCTTGCAGGTTAGCCTTGATGTGGAGACTTGGAGCCGGAAGGGATTCAGAGTGGCCACGGTGATCGTTTCTTTTGGACTTTACAATAAGTAACCAGGTTTCTTTAGTTTATCTTAAATACTATTTATTTTTGGGTTGTAATAAGGCCATTTTAACTATTTTTTTCTGGGATTATTTTATTTTATTTTATTTTATATAACTCTAAATTTTTTTTCTGATAATAATTCAAATGGGATAGACTTAGGGCGCGTTTTCAAAATGATACTCATTTTCAAAATAACGCAACAACACGATTAATCGGTTTATCAAAGATATCTACTCAAACGAATTTCAACTCGTTTATCAAATCATGGCAATGGTTATGGGCATGTCTAGAATTAGATCCAATCGAGAGCCTGGTACTTAAGCAGCCTTCATGGCTCACCTCCTCTGTTTCGGATACCTACCTGGTGCACAGCTTCCATTCACTTGGTTAACTTAGCAAAAGACGATCTTTTAAAACACTAATACGAGTCATGGGGTCTTAAAACTTTAATGTGACACGTCGAATTCGGTCATAACGCCTGGGCCGGGTTTGGGGAGTTACATATAGTGGTATCAGAGCCAAGTTACAACAACTCGACTGTGGGTTTTTAAACAGGTCTAAAATCAAGAGTTTCGAAACAAAGTTGTTTTTTTTAGGATTTTTATTTTCTATTATCAAATACATGGTTTTGTTTTAAATGGTTTGAAGAAAGAGGTGGCACACTGAATCCCCGGCACCAAGTCTGTAAGTACACTTTCTTTTACGTATGTGATATTGATATGATGATATGGATAGAACTGAGACCCTACTATGATACTTTAGGGTAGAACTGTAAAACGGTAGGAATGAGACTGTAGCTAGGCTACGATGTTGCGAAAACAATCTTTGAACTGCTATATTTCCATAAGACATCTCGTAATAAACAATTGAAATATTAAACTGATGTCATAAAATTCATAATCAGATAATTCGATATGAGTACAAGAGGAACTCGTAGACGAGGCCGCGGACGTGGTCGCAGAATGGTGCAAACTGAATCTTTATCCTCAGGGCATAGGCTAGCTGAAGAGGCATTCGTGCCACAAGCAACTGAGACTGGGTCATATGATCGGGCTGCGGGGGACGATGCTTTGTCCCAAGCAATGTTAAGGGTTTTAGAAAGGGTTACTGGAGCTAGCACTGGGATAGCAAATAGGGGATCCATCTCTGAGCAGCTCCGGGCTAACGGAGCAGAGGTTTTTAGGGGCGTATTTGGAGTAGCCCCAAATGTGGCTGAATATTGGCTAGAGGCAATAGAGCGGATCATGGATGACCTAGATTGCTCTGTGGAGCAAAAGTTGAAGGGGGTCGTGTCGTTGCTTCTAGATGAGGCATACCGGTGGTGGATCACTGTTAAGGAGAGTACCCCAATTGAACGAGTAACCTGGGAACTGTTCAAAACTGCTTTTAAGGGGAGGTATGTTGGAGCTAGTTATGTGGATGCCCGTCGAAAGGAATTTTTGAATCTGACACAAGGAAATAAGACTGTTGTGAAGTATGAGGCAGAATTTTTTAGGCTGAGTCGATATGCTAGCGGGATAGTTGCGACCGAATATGAGCGCAGTGTTCAATTTGAGGATGGCCTCCGTAATGAGCTTAGGGTGTGGATAGCTCCACAGAGGGAGCGTGATTTCGCTACGTTGGTAGAAAAGGCTAAGATAGCTGAGGAAGTAAAACGGACTGAACGACAGAATCATGAGAGGGATCGACCCGGATTTAGGAGGGATTCTGGACCCCTAGGTGTTGCAAATAGAAATGCTAAAAGAGCTAGAATGGAGGAACCGGTTCTAGCAGTTCCAGTGAATACCTATAGACCGTAGGCTTGCAGAGACTGTGACAGAGTACATATGGGAGAGTGCTGAAAACAAACTGGAGCATGTTTTCGACGTGGGTCAAAGGAACATAAGTTCAGAGAATGTCCTCGGAGAGCAGCCCAGGATCTAGCTGCGGAGCAAAGAGGTGTCCATCCACAGCAAGGAGGACCACCACTATAGAGAGGCCGTGGGCAAGGTAGAGGTGGCAATGGTAATAGACGAAGACGTAGGGCACCTGGAAGGGGTGCTGGACATGCTGAAGCTCGACAGTCGACGTTGGTTTATGCTACACGGTGTTGTGAGGAGGGTGATGCTCCTGATGTTATAACCGGTACGTTCTTCATTCATAACACTCCTTACACTGCTTTGATTGATGTGGGTTCCACTCACTCGTATGTTGCTTGTGATGTATCTGGGGCATTGGGTGTGCTTCTTGAGGAGACTATGAGTGGGGTATCGGTGATAAGCCCTTTAGGACACTCGATTAAGGTGAATAAACTCTTTAGGAAGGTGCCTTTAGAAACACAAGATAAGATATTTGTAGGAGATTTGATGGAGCTGCCATTTGGGGATTTTGATCTTATTTTGGGAATGGACTAGCTAACTAAGCATAGGGCGACGTTGGATTGTGCTGCTAAGAGAATGGTGCTAAGAACTGCCAATGATGAAGAGATAATGGTCACAGGGGGGCGAAGGAACTATTTTTCCAATGTTGTCTCGGCTTTAAGGGCTGAGAAGTTGATTCAGAAAGGTTATAAGGCGTTTTTAGCATTTGTGAGTCAAGCTGAACTTGAGGGGATAACTGTGGAGTCAGTTAGGACCATCAAAGAGTTTCAAGATGTATTTCTGGAGGAACTTCCTAGACTACCTCCGAATAGAGAAGTCGAGTTCGGAATCGACTTGTTACCTAGAATGGCTCTAGTGTCCACTGCGCCTTATCGGATGGCACCAAAGGAGTTAGTAGAACTGAAAGCTCAAATTCAAGAACTGTTGGATAGAGGGTTTATAAGACCAAGTGTTTCTCCGCGGGGCACAACAGTGTTGTTCGTAAAAAAGAAAGATGGGACCATGCATATGTGTATTAATTATCGACAGTTGAACAAGCTGACGATCAAGAATAAGTATCCTTTGCCAAGGATCGACGATCTGTTCGACCAACTGAGAGGAGCCTCGGTATTTTCTAAGATCGACCTTCGGTCAGGATATCATCAGTTGAGAGTCAAAGAAGTGGATATTCATAAAATGACATTCAGAACTCGATATGGTCTTTACAAGTTTCTGGTTATGCCCTTTGGTTTGACTAATACACTGGCAGTATTCATGGATTTGATGAATCGGGTATTTTAGCTGTACTTGGATCAATTCGTAGTCGTTTTTATCGATGATATCTTAGTGTACTCAGAAACAGAAGAAAAGCATGATGAACATTTTCGTATTGTGCTGAAGTGCCAAGGGAAAAGAAACTTTATGCAAAGTTTAGTAAGTGTGAGTTTTGGCTGAATGAAGTAACTTTCTTGGGGCATGTTGTGTCTGCTGAGGGGATTAAGGTAGACCCTCGGAAAATTGAGGCGATTTTGGAGTGGAAGCCACCGAGGTCAGTAATAGAAATCCAAAGTTTTCTAGGGTTGGCAGACTATTATAGAAGATTTGTGGAGGGATTTTTTGTGTTGGCAGCACCGTTAACGAAACTTATAAGGAAGGGAGCACCATTTGTTTGGACAAATAAGCAGTAAGAGGCTTTTGAGAAGTTAAAGAAGGTTCTAACAGAAGAACCAGTGTTGATTCAGCCAGAGTCTGGTAGGGATTTCACTGTGACGTGTCACATGTAGGTTTGGGCTGCGTGTTGATGCAAGAGGGTAAAGTGGTCGCTTATGCTTCACAACAGCTTAAGCCTCATGAGGTAAACTATCTTACTCACGACTTGGAGTTGGCAGCGGTGATTTTTGTGCTTAAGTTATGGAGGCACTGCTTGTATGGGGAGAGATGCATTATCTATACAGATCACAAGAGTCTTAAGTACTTGCTGACTCAAAAGGAGCTGATCTTAGACAGCTAAGGTGGATAGAGTTGTTACAGGACTATGACTGTTCGATTGAATACCACCCAGGTAAAGCAAATGTCGTGGCTGATGCGTTAAGTCGTCTAACTGTGGCAGAATTGAAGGCAATGTTTGCTCGTTTAAGCCTGTATGATGATGGAAGCTTATTGGCAGAGTTACAAGTGAGACCGACTTAGGTGGAGCAGATTAAGAAGCAACAGTTGGTGGATGAGTCGTTGGTTTCTCGGTTTCAGCAAGTTAAGAAGGGGGAGAATCCAGACTTTGGATTAAATAGTGATGGGGTTCTTTATTTTTGAGGAAGAATTTGTGTGCCGAAGGACTCTGACTTGAGATTGATGATTTTAAGAGAGGCACATAGTGGACCTTGTGCTATGCATCCAGGAGGGAGTAAGTTATATCGAGACTTGCGAGAGCTATATTGGTGGCCAAGGCTTAAGCGAGAAGTGACGGAATTTGTGGGGAAATGTTTGACGTGTCAACAAGTAAAGGCCGAGCATCAACTGCCTTCAGGATTATTGCAACCAGTAAAGATACCACTTTGGAAGTCGGAAAGGGTAACTATGGATTTTGGAAGTGGTTGCCGTTGACATCTTCCAAGAAGGACTCAGTTTGGGTATTTGTGGATAGGCTGACGAAATCTGCCCATTTCATACCTGTCCGAACCAATTATTCACTTTAGAAGTTGGCCAAGTTGTATGTGGCAGAGATAGTGTGGTTGCATGGGGTGCCAATATCGATAATTTCTGACCAAGACCCAAGGTTTACATCTCGGTTTTGGCAGAAGTTACATGAGGCGTTGGGAACACGATTGGATTTTAGTACGGCTTTTCACCCCCAGACGGATGGGCAATCAGAGAGGGTCATTCAGATCTGGAAGATATGTTGAGGGGTTGTGTTATCGACTTTAGGGGCAGTTGGGAGGATTACTTGTCATTGGCGGAGTTCGTATATAACAACAGTTACCAAGCAAGTATTCAGATGGCTCCTTATGAGGCACTGTATGGGCGAAGGTGTCGTTCGCGTACTTGCTGGGCAAAGTTGGGGAAAGGCAAGTACTTGGTCCAGAGTTGGTAGCAGATACTGAAGACAAGGTTAAGGTAATCAGGAATCGGTTAAAAAAGGCAGCGGATAAACAAAAGTCTTATGCCGATCTGAAGCGTAAGGATATTGAATATGCTGTAGGAGACATGGTCTTTTTGAAGGTATCACCTTGGAAGAAGATATTGAGGTTTGGTAAGAAGCGAAAGTTGAGTCCACAGTTCATTGGGCCTTATCGGATCGTTAAGCGAATAGGGCCGGTGGCTTATCAGCTAAAGTTACCTCTGGAGCTGGATCGTATTCACGACGTCTTTCATGTGCCTATGCTAAGGCGATATCGTTCTGACCCAACTCATATCGTGCCAGTTGCAGAAATTGAAGTACAATCGGATTTGACCATCGAAGAAGAACATGTGCAGATACTTGATCGCGATGTCAAGGTGCTGAGAAGGAAGTCAGTCCCATTGGTGTAGGTACTTTGGAGAAACCATGGCAAAGAATAAGCTGCTTGGGAGACAGAGGAGGCGATGCGTCAACAGTACCCTCAACTATTTAGATCAGGTAAAATTTCGAGGCCGAAATTTCTTTAAGGAGGGTAGAGTTGTAACACCCTGTTTTTTTCAGTATTTTCATGATTCTCAAGATGTTGGTAAATTTTATAAAAGTTGGTATTTGGTTGTGAAATTCATAATTGAAGTATGTAAGTGGGCTTATGGAAGGCCCATATGATGGCCAAAACCCTGTAGAATTTTTGAATTTTGGACTTAGAGAGTTAGGGGCTTTGGATAGGTGGCCTTATTCAAAGATGTGGGTAAAATGTAGCACAAAAGAGCCTCTGGTAAAGGGGCTAAGTGACGCCACTAAGAAGCTAAAAAGGTGGCGTGTGAGTGGTTGGAGGAAAGCCTGGGTTCGATTCACTATGATGGCAAATGTGATGTTATTTTTATGCCTTGAGCATGCAGAAGTTTGAAGTCGAATGGAACTCTGTTGGAGAGAGTTTGAATCAGTTGAATTCTTGAATTAAGGAGTGATAAGGGGAGAGATTTTGGGGATTTGAAGGAGCGATTAGAGTTGGCTGAATAGAGGGGATTAGGGAGGAGAAATCTGCTTGGGGATTTTGAGGGTAGTATTTCGGCATTAGGCTATAGTTGTGCCGATTTTCCTCTGTTGGAACACCTTAGAGCCATTATTTTCTTCCTTTTTTCTTCTCTAACCGAAACTGCCACCCTTTCCATTCATCTTTCTTTCTTTTCTTTTCCAAAATCAGTCTACTATTCCTTTCTTTCTATCTACTACTCCCTTTTTCATCATCACTTTTGCCGAAAGGCCACAGAAGCCGAAACTTGTGAAGCTTGGTTACGCCGATTTCTTGTTGACCAGCAACTCTCTTTTTCTCTTCACTTTTTGGTGGCCAATTCCTTCATCTGCTATGCTTTAAACGGTACAAAAAGAAAGACTATGGTAAGTATTCATACTCCAATCAATTCAGTAGTATAACTGTAGACAAAAGCGGAAACCCCCTATAGTTTAGGGAAGTTGTCGATTTGAGATATAGGCCGTATTGGGCTTCTTCATTTGATTTTTATGGTTTGTATAGCGGAATAGATAACTTTGGAGGAGCAGCAAGGCTTGGAGTGTCAGTGTTGGATAAGCTTGAGCCATATCGTCAGACCCTGTGAAGGTAAGTGAACTATGGCCATTAAGGGTTCTTTGGCCGATTTTGGTAAGGGAATATTGGGGTTTGATTAGCATGAACTGTAGACTAAGAATGGTGGTGAACAATTGTAGGTTACCAAGGGAGACTTCATTGGTGAACGTCACAAAACAGGTGTGTAACAAACCCTCTTTCGTAGCTTAACTCGATAGTTGCCGAAAAGCTGAAATGCCAAAATTCCAGCTTTTCGAGAACTCGTGAGCATGCGAATGCTCGAATGTTAGTTAGATTCGCTAAGTTTGATGATCGGGATCATGGGAACAGGTAAGGGCACGATTTTCTACGTCATAGTAAGTTGGGCCTCGAGGGGCTAAAATCGGGCCCAATGGGCTTTCGGGCCCATTTGGGTAAGTTTGGTAGAAAATAGAATCCAGATAAATTGCACATTAAGACAGTTAATACCGTTATAGAATATAGGCTAAATGGGCCTAGATGATTAAATCGGCTAAGTATGGCCCATTAGGGGTTTTTGGCCCAATAACTCGGTTTTGCTAAGAATGGGCTAGAATCGCTGTTAAACACTTGGAATTGTTGACAATTGATAATGAGCATAGAAAACCCTAATAATTGATTTAATAATGAAATTACCCTTATACTGTGAAATGACCATTTTCCCCTAGGTGAAAATGACCATTATACCCCTAGGGTTATGTTATAATTAAAATGCATGTGATACTGCTTGTGTACATGATATGCTATGATATGCACTTGATATGCCATGATATATCCATATATGCATGGATGGGGTTTGATATGAATGGAGGAAGTGCTAAAAGGGCTTTGCCCTAGTTTACCGAAAAGGGCTTTGCCCCAGTTTATCAAAAAGGGCTTTGCCCCAGTTATTAAAAGAGGCTAGGCCTTGTAACACCCCTAACCCGAGACCATCGCCGGAGTCGAACACGAGGTGTTAACAAACTTCAAACCACTTATTGATAATTTCCCAGACAAGCTGCCAATCTGTGTACTAGTCACTTCAAAAATCATAACTTGAGGTATAAAACTCAAAAATCAGTTTCGTAATTTTTCCCTGAAAATAAACTCATATGTCCATCTACAGATTTTTTTATAGAATTTTTGGTCGAGCCAATTAGTAAAGTTTATTAGTTAAAGTCTCCTATGTTACAGGGGTCGACTACACTGACCTTCGTGTGTTGCAACTCGAATAAATCCCTGTGCAGGGCTTCAATACTGATACCGTTTGTTTCTATAGAAACTAGACTCAAAAAGGAATCTATACATATATGGCATAATTTCTAAATGTCTTGGGTTAATTTATAATTAATTTTCAAAGTCGGAACAGGGAATCCAGAAACCGTTCTGGCCCTGTTTCACGAAAACCCAAATATCTCTTAACATACAACTCATATGACCGTTTCGTTTCTTCCATATGAATATAGATTCATCAAGGTTCATTGACATAATTTATTCACTATTTAATTCCATTCCTACTATTTTTAGTGATTTTTCACATCCACATCACTGTTGCTGCCAGCATCTATTTCTAGGGTAGACTTCCTCTAACACATAGTTTCTATGATTCAACCACCCCTTTTTCATATATAGTCCAAAATATAATCATGATGACCCATTCTAATGGCTGGTCATTGCCAAATATTTCCGTGCCTCTTAATGAGCATATACATACCAAATGATTATAACATTATGCTCAAAACATTTATAAGCCATTTTCGCATGGCTATTCAAAATTTTACATACCAAGTTCAAACAAAACATAATAGCCTATACATTTTACTAACTAACGCATTACATATTGTAGCTCAATACACATCTCTTGTTTACTTCATAACCTAAACAACATCACAAGCAAATATACACCTTAAAATAGTATATATGTCATACCAATACATCATGTGCAAACATATATTCATGTAGGTGCAAGGGCCGAATCTCAAGTTGTTTATATCCAAATATAAACACATATCCAAAGCTCAAATCTTACCTACCATGCAACATGCATGAATCATACTTATGGATATACCATGACCGAATACATCACAACACCATAATTTTGGTCATGATTAAGCAAAGAACTTAATGTCTTACTCAAAAATACTAAAAAGAAAGTCCAAGAGCCATTAATCCACCATCACATATACCATTAGCAAGCTTCATATTTAACATGCAATGGCATTAACACAAAATCCATCTTGGCCAAATACCATCCCCATGATATAACAAAGATTTGAACCATGGGCTAATAAGAACATCAAGCTAGCAACTAAAAACATGCATGAATCTCATGGCACAACCTCAAACATACCTTAATCTTGATGCAAGTATAGCCAAATCTCTTCCTAATCCCCTTCCAAACCAAACATGGAGCAAAAATTCCTTCCTTCCTCTTTGGTATTTTCAGTCAAGAGAGAATGAAATGGATGAGCAAAATTTTTTTTTCTTTTCTTTTCTTCAATGCACGGCAAGGGGGGGTTCACTCACACACATTTTTTTTCTTTCTTTATTACCCATACTTATTTGTTTATTGTTTCTCCCTAATGCACCAACAAAACATGTTTCATGACATGTTTAGCCCATACTCCTTGTCATGGCGGCCACCTCCTATAAAAGAGGGATATTTGACATGCAAGGCCATTGTTTTGCATACATGCTTTAATTAGTCATCACACATTTCCCCATCATACTTTCAAAGTTTTCTACTAGGTCCTTTCTAGTGAAATTCACATTTATAACTCTAAATCAAACATCAAAAATGTCACACACAATTAACACATATCATAAGCATCAAAATGAGCATTAAATTATTTTTATGCCTCGGTTTTATGTCCCGAAACCACATTCCGACTAGGGTCAATTTTGGGTTGTCACAACTCTCCCCACTTAAGAAATTTTCATCCCGAAAATCTTACGGTAAATAGATTTGGGTATCGCTCTTTCATAGAGTTCTCGGGTTCCCAAGTAGCTTCTTCTATCCCGTGTTTGAGCCATAACACTTTCACCAATGAACCCTTTTGTTTCGCAACTCCTTCACTTCACGAGCTAGGATACGAATCGGTTCTTCTTCATAGCTCATATCGGCTTGAATTTCAACCTCGATGGACTAATTACGTGCGATGGATCGATCTATAGCGTCAAGCATCGAAACATGAAAGACGTCGTGAATCTTTTCGAGTTCGGGGCAAAATCAACGATACGCAACCGAACCGACTCGTTCGGATATCTCATATGGCCCGATGAACCTCGGACTCAATTTGCCTTTACGGCCAAATCTGAGTATCTTTTTCCAAGGCGAAACTTTAAGAAACACTTTATCTCCCACGATACTCAATGTCTTTTCACTTCAAATCCGTCGATTTCGACGATCTGTGGTCGCCTTCGGACTTTGACGGATTACCTTTACTTTCATTCAGCATCTTTAATCAAATCCACTCGAAAATTTTGCTTTCACGAGCTCGGTCCAAAACAATGGTGTACGGCATTTACGCCGTACAAGGCCTCGTAAGGCGCCATCTTAATACTTGATTGAAAACTATTGTTGTGGCGAATTCAATCAAAGGTAAATACCGTTCCCATGAACCACCGAACTCGAGGACGCAACATCTCAACATATCCTCAAGTATCTCGAATTATCCCTCGGATTGACCATCGGTTTGTGGATGAAAAGCGGTGCTAAAATGCAGCTTGGTACCCAAAGTTTCTTGCAATTTCTTCCAAAATCGTGAGGTGAATCTCGGATCTCTATCCGACACAACAGAAATCGGTACCACGTGTAATCTCACAATCTGAGAAACGTACAATTCAGCTAGTTTATCCAATGAAAAATCTGTACGCACGGGGATAAAGTGAGCCGACTTAGTCAGTCTATCAACAACAACCCAAATCGCATCCTTCTTGCTCGCTGACAATGGCAGTCCGGACACAAAGTCCATTGTGACTCGATCCCATTTCCACTCGGGTATCATGATCGGTTGAAGTAACCACAAGGCACTTGATGTTCCGCTTTCACTTGTTGACATATTAAACATCTCAAACAAAGTCGAGATGTCTCGTTTCATACCATGCCACCAAAACCGACATTTCAAATCGTTGTACATCTTCGTACTCCCCGGGTGAATTGACATTCGGCTACAATGAGCTTCGTTCTGAATTTCTTGGAACACACAAACGATTTTTGAACCTCAAACAATCGTCATCATCAATTTGAAACTCCGATTCCTTGTTCGAACACACTCAAATTTCCGTTTGCAACCAACTCATCGTCAACTTTCTCGAGTTTCGCGAATTTGATGAGTCAATAATGGTTTGGCCTTTAATTGGCTATTAACACATTGTCGGGTAGGATAGACAAGTGTACATTCATAGCTCGTAAAGCAAATAGTGATTTTCGACTTAAGGCATCCGCAACCACATTAGCCTTTCGGGTGATAATCAATGACAAGCTCATAATCTTTTAACAATTCGAGCCAACGTCTTTGTCGCAGATTTAAGTCTCTTTGAGTCATCAAATATTTGAGACTTTTATGATCCGAATACACATGGCACTTCTCACCAAATAAGTAATGTCGCCAAATCTTTAAAGCGAATACGATGGCGACCAATTCGAGATCATGGGTCGGATAATTTTTCTCATGTGGCTTTAATTGTCTCGACGCGCATAGGCCACAACTCGACCTTCTTGCATCAATACGCAACCTAACCCAAGTAGGGAGGCATCACTATAGATGACAAACTCTTTGCCAGATTCGGGCTGTACTAGTACTGGAGCTTCCGTCAATTGAGTTTTCAATTGATCGAAACTTTTTTGACACTTTTCCGTCCATTCAAATTTGACATCTTTCTGAAGTAGTTTCGTCATGGGTGTGGCTATCATAGAGAATCCTTTTACAAACCGTCGGTAGTAACCGGCAAGCCCCAAAAATCTCCGAACCTCAGTAATGTTTCTCGGAGGCTTCCAGTTAAGTATGGCTGAAATTTTGCTCGGGTCGACTCGAATACCCGATGTAGATACCACATGACCCAAGAAGCTAACCTCTCTTAACCAGAACTCACACTTGCTGAACTTAGCATATAATTGCTTATCCCGTAATATTTGCAACACTAATCTCAGGTGCTCCGCATGTTCGGTCTCATCTCTTGAATAGACCAGGATGTCGTTAATGAACACAACTACGAACCGATCCAAATATGGTCCAAGATCCGATTCATCAAATCCATAAATACCGCAGGGCATTAGTGAGCCCAAGCGGCATCACTAAGAACTCGTAGTGACCATATCTCGCTCAAGGCGGTTTTGGGTATGTCCGAATCTCGGATTCATGGCTCGTAATAGCCCGATCTCAAATCTATTTTGAGAACACCGAGGCTCCTTCAGTTGATCGAACAAATCATCGATACGCTGTAACGGATATTTGTTCTTTATTGTCACTTTATTAAGTCGACGATAGTCGATGCACAACCTCATGGTTCCGTCCTTCTTTTCACAAACAACACCGGTGCACCCTAAGGTGAAAAACTTGGTCGAGCGAAACCTCTATCCGTCAACTCTTGCAACCGAGCTTTCAACTCCTTCAACTCGGTTGGTGCCATATGATACTGGAGCTATCGAAATTGGCGTAGTCCTGTGTACAAGCTCAATACCAAACTCTACTTCCCGAATAGGTGGTAAACCGGTAATTCTTGGGAAAAACATCCGGTATTCACAAACCACCGCATGATTCGGTTTTATTTCTAACTCCTTATCATCAAGTACATACGCAAGGTATGCTTCGCACCCTTTTCTTACATATTTCGGGCCAACATTGATGATATTACGGTTGGCAACCCTTCAAGTCCGTAGACTCAATTCAATCATCTCGTTATTTACGCACCTCAAATCAATAGTCTTGCTTTTGCAATTCACAACCGCATCATGCACGGTCAACCAATCTAAACCGAGTATAACATCAAATTCATCAAGCGGCAAAAGCATCAGTCCGCTGAAAGGGACCCTCGGATTACTAGGGACATTTCTTGCACACTTTGTCGACAAGCACGTATTGACCCAAAGGGTTTGACACTCGAATTACGAACTCAAGAAACTCAACGGTAGAGTCTTCTTTGGATGCTAAGGTTTCACATACATATGAATGAGTAGAGCCGAGGTCAATCAACGCAATCACACTAGTATCAAAGAGAGTGAAAGTACCGGTGATAACATTAGGGAGGATGCTTCCTCTCGTGCACGGATGGCATATGCCCTAGCAGAGTACGGTCTCGGATCGAACAGTAGTGTCGGTGGCCCTCTCGACTACCACCCCTACGTCCCGAAATTCTTGGTGGTCTACCTCTAGTCATCATTCCACTAGGTCTTGCACCTTGCATCCTATTCTTCTCATCAAGCTCCGTGCAATCTCTAATGAAGTGGTCCTTCGAACCGCATCCGTAACAAGCCCTATTGGTAGACTTACCCCAACATTCACCTATGTGTCTTCTCCCACATTGGGGGCATTCAGGTTTCTCTTGAC
Organism: Gossypium arboreum; assembly: GCF_025698485.1. Taxonomy (NCBI): domain Eukaryota; kingdom Viridiplantae; phylum Streptophyta; class Magnoliopsida; order Malvales; family Malvaceae; genus Gossypium; species Gossypium arboreum. The sequence continues at coordinate 100,494,470 of NC_069080.1, forward strand.
TGTTATTGCCCACACTAGCTACCGAAGTAGCTCGGGAGTCCGTCAATGGTCATGCTCTTATGGAAATTCCCGCAGTCGTCCTCAATTTATTGGTGTCCTCCCTGAACTTCTTTACAGCCGAGAACGGAGCTTTACCCATCGATCTTTTGTGATAGTCTCTAGCTTCAAATTCAACCTTCTTCTTTTCTTTTCCAAGTTCCTCCGCCTTGCAGGCTCGTTCAACTAGTGTTACGAATTCTTTTATCTCCAAAATACCCACTAGTAGCTTTAAATCTTCATTCAATCCTTCTTCAAACCTCTTGCACATAGAAACCTCATCAGCCACACACTCCCGGGCATACCGACTGAGTCTTACGAACTCATGTTCGTATTCAGATACTGTCATATGGCCTTACTTGAGCTCCAAGAATTCCTTACGCTTTTGATCGATGAACTGCTGACTAATATATTTCTTTCGAAATTCTATTTGAAAGAAATCCCAAGTAACTCTTTCGTTTGGGACTATGAAAATCAAAGTCCTCCACCAATAGTAAGCTGAGTCTCGCAACAAGGATATAGCACACTTTAGACATTCATCGGGTGTGCATGATAGTTCATCAAACACCCGAATGGTGTTATCAAGCCAGAACTCGGCCCTTTCGGCATCATTAGTAACTATGGCCCTGAACTCTTCAGCCCCGCGCTTCCTAATCAAGTCTACAGGTGGCTTACTCAGCCTCACAGGGTCAGTAACTGATGGCATTATGGGCTCTTGGGGTGGATTATTCAAATTCGGGAATTGTTGGACAGCCGGATTGGTTCGGGCATATTACGCGACCCACTCATTCATCATGGTAAAGAAGGCTTGTTTAGCCCCTCACCTTGATTATTCGCAGATGATCGAGGTTCAACAGTGGCGTCCCTTGTGCAGAGCATCCGCTACACTTTCAACGTCATCCGCCAAGGTTCTCTCTAGATCGGGATCCATTTACTAATCAAAACAAAAAATTTTAACCGTCGAAGTCATCACACATTTAAACATTAACATTAAGGCATGTATAGCTAGACTCATACGTGCTATGGTAGTCCTAGAACCGACTAAACCATAGCTCGATACCAATAAAATTGTAACACCCTAACCCGAGACCGTCACCGGAGTCGAACACGAGGTGTTAACAAACTTCAAACCACTTAATGATAATTTCCCAGACAAGCTGCCAATCTGTGTACTAGTCGCTTCAAAAATCATAACTTGAGTTCTACAACTCGAAAATCAGTTTCGTAATTTTTCCCTGAAACTAGACTCATATGTCCATCTACATATTTATTTCTAGAATTTTTGGTTGAGCCAATTAGTACAGTTTATTAGTTAAAGTCTCCCATGTTACAGGGGTCGACTACACTGACCTTCGTGAGTTGCAACTCGAATAACTACCTGTGCAGGGATTCAATACTGATGGCGTTTGTTTATATAGAAAGTAGACTCAAATAGGAATCTATACATATATGGAATGATTTCTAAATGTCTCGGGTTAATTTATAATGAATTTTCAAAGTCAGAACAGGGAATCCAGAAACTGTTCTGGCCCTGTTTCAGGAAAACCCAAATATCTCTTAACATACAACTCATATGACCTTTTCGTTTCTTCCATATGAATATAGATTCATCAAGGTTCATTTACATAATTTATTCACTATTTAATTCCATTCCTACTATTTTTAGTGATTTTTCACATCCACATCACAGTTGTTGCCAGCATCTATTTCTAGGGTAGACTTCCTCTAACACATAGTTTCTATGATTCAACCACCCCTTTTTCATATATAGTCCAAAATATAATCATGATGACCCATTCTAATGGCTGGTCATTGCCAAACATTTCCGTGCCTCTTAATGAGCATATACATACCAAATGATTATAACATTATGCTCAAAACATTTATAAGCCATTTTCGCATGGCTATTCAAAATTTTACATACCAAGTTCAAACAAAACATAATAGCCTATACATTTTACTAACTAACGCATTACATATTGTAGCTCAATACACATCTCTCGTTTACTTCATAACCGAAACAACATCACAAGCAAATATACACCTTAAAATAGTATATATGTCATACCAATACATCATGTGCAAACATATATTCATGTAGGTGCAAGGGTCAATCTCAAGTTGTTTATATCCAAATATAAACACATATCCAAAGCTCAAATCTTACCTACCATGCAACATGCATGAATCATACTTATGGATATACCATGACCGAATACATCACAACACCATAATTTTGGTCATGATTAAGCAAAGAACTTAATGTCTTACTCAAAAATACTAAAAAGAAAGTCCAAGAGCCATCAATCCACCATCACATATACCATTAGCAAGCTTCATATTTAACATGCAATGGCATTAACAAAAAATCCTCCTTGGCCAAATACCATCCCCATGATATAACAAAGATTTGAACCATGGGCTAATAAGAACATCAAGCTAGCAACTAAAAACATGCATGAATCTCATGGCACAACCTCAAACATACCTTAATCTTGATGCAAGTATAGCCAAATCTCTTCCTAATCCCCTTCCAAACCAAAAATGAAGCAAAAATTCCTTCCTTCCTCTTTGGTATTTTCGGTCAAGAGAGAATGAAATGGATGAGCAAAATTTTTTTTTCTTTTCTTTTCTTCAATGCACGGCAAAGGGGGGGTTCACTCACACACATTTTTTTTTCTTTCTTTATTACCCATACTTATTTGTTTATTGTTTCTCCCTAATGCACCAACAAAACATGTTTCATGACATGTTTAGCCCATACTCCTTGTCATGGCCGCCACCTCCTATAAAAGAGGGATATTTGACATGCAAGGCCATTGTTTTGCATGCATGCTTTAATTAGTCATCACACATTTCCCCATCATACTTTCAAAGTTTTCTACTAGGTCCTTTCTAGTGAAATTCACATTTATAACTCTAAATCAAACATCAAAAATGTCACACACGAATTAACACATATCATAAGCATCAAAATGAGCATTAAATTATTTTTATGCCTCGGTTTTGCGGTCCCGAAACCACATTCCGACTAGGGTCAATTTTGGGCTGTCACAGGCCTCCAGTTATATGATAAAGCAGCTATGCTGCCAGTGGAGATTTTGGTTGGGTGGGTTGAGCTATTCCCCACATAGAGAGCTTGATTGGTACGGGTGGAGAGTAGCGGTTGGTGGGTTGAGTAGTCTCCCCAAACGGGCTTGCATACATCCATTAATATTGCATATGGTTTTGAAAATGGGCCTATGGGCCATACCATTTACAGTAAAGGCTTCGGCTCAGTAACCGTTAAACGAAAGGCTTCGGGCCAGTATATGTTGAGACTGAATTTGGGGCTTAGGCCCAGTATGCTGTTATTGGTTTGGGCTTTGAAAGGGGCTTGTTGCACACTGAGTTTCCAAACTCAGCCCCCTTCCTTTAACCTTGCAGGTGAGTCTTAATGTGGAGACTTGGAGCCGGAGGGGATTCAGAGTGGCCACGATGATCGTTTCTTTTGGACTTTACAATAAGTAACCGGGTTTCTTTAGTTTATCTTAAATACTATTTATTTTTGGGTTGTAATAAGGCCATTTTAACTATTTTTTCTGGGATTATTTTATTTTATTTTTTTTATATAACTCTAAATTTTTTTCTGATAATAATTCAAATGAGCTAGACTTAGGGCGCGTTTTCAAAATGATACTCATTTTCAAAATAACACAACGACACGATTAATCAGTTTATCGAAGATATCTACTCAAATGAATTTCAACTCGTTTATCAAAGTGTGGCAATGGTTGTGGGCATGTCTAGGATTGGATCCAATCGATAGCCTGGTACTGAAGCAGCCTTCATGGCTCACCTCCTCTGTTTCGGATACCTACCTGGTGCACAACTTCCATTCACTTGGTTATCTTAGCAAAAAATGATCTTTTAAAACACTAATACGAGTCATGGGGAATTAAAACTTCAATGTGACACGTCAAATTCGATCATAACGTCTGGGCCAGATTTGGGGTGTTACATTACACCCTAATCATGTTCTCAAGCCAAAATTCAGCCCTCTTAGGAGCATCATTAGCAGTTTCTCTAAATTCCTCAGCTCCATGTTTCTTAATTCTACCAACAGGTGGTTTATTTAATCGCAAAGGATCGATACCTTGAGGAACTACTAGATCGGTTGGGGAACAGGTGGGGTGGAGGTTGCAGAACAACCGGATTCGTATGAATGTACTATGCAAACCATTCATTTAATATATAAAAGAAGGCTTCTTTAGCCTCACCCCCGTGACTACTCATGTAATACCCTGAATTTGAGCCTAGAAGTTTTGGGCCTTGAGCATGGGAGCAGTTGAAGGCAGCTTATAATATTCTGTTGTGCATGTAAATTTCGTTAATGAAGGCTTGTTTTAGTGGTTAAGTGTGCTGAGAAGTGTTGGAGAAGTCCTGGGTTCAAACATGGACTCTAGCAAAAATTTTGGTTTAAGGTGAATCCCCTGGGTGTAGTAGGTAGGCCTTAAGAATATTGTTGGAGAAATTGTGACACAAAAAGCCTTGTGGCTTAGTGGCAAGTAGCGTGTGGAGCATTTAAGGGGAGGCATGGGTTCGAATCCCATGGCAAGCAAAGAGCATTTATTTTGCTAATGGGGGGCGGAAAGAGTTGATGTTGAATTCAAACTCTGATGTTGGAGGGATCCCACATCGGGAAGCTAACATAAGAGTGGATGCGAAGCTGGCTTTAAATAGAGAGAACCATGAGGAGAATAAAGGTACCATTCTTGGCTGATCCCTTTCGCTTTATGGCATGCTCGTTTGGGTTAGGCATCGGCTAAGAGTGCTCGGAGCATGGATTAACTCCAGTCTCCAATCAGGTGTGTATTTCTCACTACTCTAGCTGTAGGATGGCTACTTCAGGCCGCAATGGGCCGAAAGGGGCTATGTGGGCCCAATGGGCCTACGGGCCCAATTGGATAAGTTGTTTGATTATGTAGTAAATATTGGACTAGGCTAGGTGAATCTCATATCTGTGGCTAGATTTGGGCTAAAAGGGCCACACGAGCATGTGGGCCCATTTGGGCCAAGAATGGGCTTTAGGGCCATTCGTATTGTTATCCCTGTTTAGAATAAACAAAAAAACTCCAAAGGCTATTTTTTCATTTCACAGGTCAAGAAATCCACTTCGAATCTTTTTCTATTTACTTTATGTATAATAGAAAAAGATTCGAAGTTCCTATTTTTCAATCTAATACAATATTTAATAATATTAAATTAAATAATAGGAGACTCAAAATGAAAGTTTCTTTTTCGCACTCACTCTCCATCACATTGGCAGAACAAAAGTGTCATATGTATCGATATGGAAATATTTGATATGTGAAGACATGATTTGATTTAGATTTCTATCTATTATAGAATAGATAGAATATATAGATAGAAATGGATCTTGTTGTGTTCTGGAATCAAAGAAAGATAAGATGTTGAAAAAGGCTCTTAGGTTGTAACAAGAAGATTGAATCGGAAATATCGACGGATTCTTATGGAGTCCAAATAAATATGAAATAAAAAGAAATCGATTGTTCCAATTTTATCTCTATCGAATTTTAATATCAGAATAGTGGATATAGTCACGAATTGGATCCCAAATTGACGGGTTAGTGTGAGCTTATCCATGCGGTTATGCACTCTTCGAATAGGAATCCATTTTACGAAAGATCCGGCTTTTGTGCTTTGGTGAGTCTCAAGAGATCCTTTCGACGACCTATGTTGTGTTGAAGGGATATCTATATGATCCGATCGATTATGTAAAGCCAGCGGTAACAACGGGCAGGAAAGTATCTGAAAAAGACAGTTCTTTTCTTTCTATTATATTAGTATTTTCTATTCTATTTTTCTATTCTATTAGTATTAGAGTATTAGATTAGTATTCTATTCTATTAGTATTAGATTAGTATTAGTTAGATTAGATTAGTATTAGTTAGTGATCCCGGCTCAGTGAGTCCTTTCTTCCGTGATTAACTGTTGGCGCCAGTCCTAGTCCTACATTCCATTTTGTCTCTGTGGACCGAGGAGAAAGGGCGCTCAGCGGGTTTACCAAATTACTGAAATACCCTCGACTTGTTAAATTACCAAAGTACCCTCAATTTACAGAATTACCGTTTTACCCTCGATTTGCAAATTTACCATTTTACCCTCGATTTACAAAATTATCGTTTTATCCTCGATTTACAAAATTACCGTTTTACCCTCGATTTATAAAATTACCGTTTTACCCTCGATTTATAGAATTACTGAAATACCCCTGTAGGGTAGAATTATCGAAATATCCCTGTAGGGTAGGATTACCGAAATACCCCTGTAGGGTAAAATTATCGAAATACCCCTATAAGGTAGAATTACCGAAATACCCTTGTAGGGTAGAATTACCAAAATACCCCTGTAGGGTAGAATTACTGAAATACCCCTGTAAGGTAGAATTATCGAAATACCCCTGTAGGGTAGAATTATCGAAATACTCCTGTAAGGTAGAATTATCGAAATACCCTTGTAGAGTAGAATTATCGAAATACCCCTGTAGGGTAGAATTATCGAAATACCCTTGTAGGGTAGAATTATCGAAATACCCCTATAGGGTAGAATTACTAAAATACCCCTGTAAGGTAGAATTACCGAAATCCCCCTGTAGGGTAGAATTACCAAAATACCCTTGTGGGGTAAAATTACCATTTTACCCCTAGGGTGTTAAATGATTGTTTTGCCCTTGTGGGCAAGTGACTGACTTGGACTGTGTGGTTGACGGATTTGGTTGTGAATATATGTTGGTGATATGAATGACTTGACTGTGACTGTTTGATTCAAATATGGGCATGATATTCTGATTCTGTATGTTGTATGCCATGACATATGTATTTGATACATGGGACTGGGATATTGATGGAGGAAGTACTGAAAGTGGCTTGTCCACGTACTGGAGGCTTTGTCTCAACTTACTGATAACTGAGTAGCAATGCTTCAACTGTGAAGTGTAGGGATGGGTAGGTTGAGCTATTCCCCAAATGGAGTGTAGGGCTGGTATGGGTGGAGTGTAGCGGTTGGTTATAGGTTGGGTTGGGATTGCATTCACATTCTTATTTTGATTCTGTTACCTGATACTAATTTTGATTCTAATTCTGTCACCTAATTCTGATTCTGATTCTAATTCTGATTCTGTCACCTGATTCTGATTTTGATTCTCATTTTGATTCTAGTTCTGATAATGTTTCTTATTCTGTAATGGGCTAAGGCCCATCTGGTACTGTCTGTTATATTGGGGTAAGGCCCAATTGGTACTTAAACTGTAAGTAGGGCTGGGGCAGACTTTTAATTCTTTTATATGACTGACTGTTATTTTTTATAGTAGGGGATTTCACACTGAGTTTTCATAAACTCACCCCGTTCATTAACCTTTCAGGTAATTCCCAGCCTTAGACGGATCGACGTTGCGAGGGGCTCGGAGGAAGCCACACACACTATTTATGTTACAGTTTTGATTATTACTTTTGTTTTTATGTGGGTTGTAGTAAAGCCGTTGTAATTTTCTGGATTTCAAATTTGGAATTTTATTTATTGTTCTTATAATTGCTAGTATTAGAACACGGTTTTCCAAAGCAACTACTGTTGTTCAAAACATCACGTAACTGCAATTGTTTTTAAATTAAGCTTCCACAACTGCCAAGATTTTTTCAAAGTTGTTAAGAATGTTATTCAGCTGAGGTTTTTTAACAAGGTTTAAAAAGGGTTTTTAATGGAAACATGGTTTTCGAAAAACACTTCAATGTGACACGCCATATTCGAGCCAAACTTCTAGGCCGGGCTTGGGGTGTTGCAACTCATCACAAGTCTAAATTTAGTAGGCTCTGCTCCTTGAGCGAGAGCCGGCACGTTACTTTTTACGTCATCCACTACAGCTCATTTCGGATCCATTGCTATATGAAAACACATTTAAGAACGTCTGGAGTTATCACACTATCACAGTTTTAAATGTGGCATGTATAGCTAGACTCACATATGCTACGTTAGTCCTAAAATCGACCAAATCGCAGCTCTGATACCAACAAATGTAACACCCCTAACCTATAACTGTCACCGAAATAGGTTAAGAGGCATTACCAGACCTGTAACTCAATTCAAAACATTCATTTAACAAATTGCATCTTATTTCAGTAACCATCAATCATTCACATTCAAAATGTACTTAAATCAATCATACAAAGTCTTAATCATGCATTTGGTACTAAATTGAGAACATATAAAAATTTTAGAAACTTAGAAAATTTTCAACTTTTCAAGTGACACACGCCCATGTGAACAGGACGTGTGCCCCACACGGTATTAGACAAGCTCGTGTGTCTAAGCTGTGGCAAAACAGGGCATACATACTGACTTGTCCACACGGCCACAGGACAAGCCCTTGTGCCAGGTCGTGTGAAAATTAAGAAGGCTACTAACTTGGGACACACGACCGATCACACGCTCGTGTGCTAGCTCGTGTGCCATACACAGCCGTGTAACATGACCGTGTGTCACACACAACCGTGTAACATGATTGTGTGTTACACATGGCTGTGTAACATGATCGTGTGTCACACATGGCTGAGACATACGCCCGTGTCTCTTCCCGTGTGGACAAAAATAGGCCATTTGGAAGCCAAATTTTCCACCCTAAAACATAAGCACTTACATTTATAAATGATCACATTAATGCAACTCAATTGGCAACCAAAATAAGTAATTCAATACACATTATAAGCCATATTTAACTTTCCATTTACAAATCCAAATACATATTTAACCACTTATACAATTCATTCATCTAACATCTATATATCAAGACTTCATTTGAATAATTTCATCCAAATATTACCATACCAAAACATACACCATTAAGCTCATATATGAAATCAAAATATGATACCAAAATAAGCCAAATCAAATGGCTTAAATATATACAATTTCATTCTTAAACCATGATACCAAAACATAACTATTATCATCAAACTAGATACCAAAACATAACTATTATCATCAAACTAGTCTATACATGCCATATTTACATAAGTTCATAAGTTCAAAATACCAATCAGAAATTGGATAGCGTGACATGCAACTTTGACTTATCTGAAACGAGCGAGCTAACGAACCCTATAAAACATAGAAAATGAAACAGAATAAGCCTATTGTTTAGTAAGCCCGTATAATTTAGAATTTAAACTTACCATTTATAACTATCAAGCAATAAATAAAAATGCCAACAATTCAATTTAACCATCACCTAATCACAAATATCCATCACATGTTAGTCATTTAACAAATACATAGAGCTATCTATTAGTACTTTACGTTGCATCATTTCTAAATTCACATATAAAATATTTAGCACTTATAACCTATAACATATTCGAATAACCAATATTTAAGCTCGTTGAACCTGTAATAACCCAAATTTGCCCAGCCCGTAAAATAATTAAAAAACAAACAAACCAAAAATAATAAAAGTTTTTTTTTACAGTCCAAATTGATAGCCTATGTACATAGCCCAATTAGAGCACTACTTATGGCCTATTTCACATCGGTAGCCCACATATTACATCTAAACCCTTAGCCCAAATACCTAAACTAGACCCAAACTAGCGAGGCCCAATGCCTAAACTGAATCAGGAAACCTTAGGGTTTCCAGAAATCTTCGCGCCGCAAGCATGATCCCATCACTCCATAGTCAGTGACCCCTTGTCTTGTGCCGCAATCGGCGCACCAGTACGCCATCATCAGCGCCCGATCATCGCTAGTCTCTTCGTCGTCACCTGCAAAAAAGGAAAGAAGAACAGCAGAGGCAATACAAATATAGCAAGAAATAAATATTGTAAATATTATTTTATTTTCAGTGGCTATAAAAGCCCAAATCGAAACGATGTAAAGGGATAGTTTTTCAAATACGCACATATACAATAAAAATACAACAGTTTATCAAAGATACAGAGGTGATTCATTTTTTTCTTTTTTTCTTTTTTTCTTTTTTTCTTTTGTTCTGAATATATACATATAAAAAAAACTAAAAATAATAAAAGAGGATTACCTTTCTATTCGCTGTAAAAAGCGAAACTTTTCGAATCCCGACCGCCGAACATGGCAGAGTCGGCAGCAGCTTATGGGCGCTTGGGGGCTTGATGACGGAGGTTCGACGGAGCTCTGAGGGCCTGCTCTCCGTCCCCTTTCAGAGATTTCTTTAGTTTTTTTTTTTTTTAAAACAGGTTAAAATGAATTTTTAGGGCTAAATTTGGCTTATATAGCCTTATGGAAACGACATCGTTTTGCTTAAAACGATAAGCTTCAAAACGGTGTCGTTTCAAAGCGTAGGATCCGCTCGTTGACCGGAGACCCGGGTAGGATCCGGGCGTTTTCGTTTAAAGGGCAAATTGCCCAATTGATTCTCCCACATTTTTATTGTTTATAATTTCATTTTATTTTTATTTTAATTTGGTCCTAACCTTTTATTCTTGTTTTAATTTAGTCCTAGCTGCTGTAATAAGGCCTATTTTGGGAACGACGTCGTTTTGGGATTAGGATTAAAATTGCCCAGTGAGTCCGTTAACTTTTAACGCGTGTTTCAATTGGGTTCAAAATTCATTTTATTTATTTAAAATTGACCCTATATTTTTATTTAAATTCAATTTTAATCCTTCTATATATATATATACATTTTATATATAATTTTAAATATTTTATATATATTATTTATTTTTATATATATTATTTATACATGTAAAAATTATTATATATGATATTTTTATTTATGTAATATTTATCATGTTATTTATATATTTTATTATATATTGTATATTTTATTATATATATTCATTTTATTATATATTATCATTTATTATTTATTAGTACATATAATTTTTAAATTTGTAAATTATTATTAAATAATGCATATATCATTATTAAATATTTAATATCTAACGTTCTTAAATTTACTATAAAATTTTGTCCCTATTTAACATATTATTATTTTTATAAATATATTAAGTTATTATATCATATAGTATATTTTATATATATATATTAATCGTTTCTAAAAAAAAATTCTCCTTTATCATTTTTATATTATTTTAAATATTTTTAATACTTCATCTATTTTTAATTGTATTTTTTTACTTACATTTTATATATGTTCATAATTTGTTTATTTATTTTTGTATCTTTTGTATTTATTTAGTATTATTTTAGTAGGTTAATTTTTATCTCATAAATTATTTTATTATTTTTATGATATTTATTGTTTTTATATATTCGCATGAAAATTGATTATTTATATTGTTATTTTAAGTTATATTTGCATGAAATATTCTTATATATGTATTATGTAATTTATGTTGTTATATTTATTGTTTTCTATGTTATATTTTGCATGAAATATTAATGCATGTATATCTATGTTATTTATATCTGCATGAAAGGTTAATGTATATTATATAATTTATGTCGTTATTCATCATTTTCTATATTATATTTGCATAAAATGTTAAAGTATGTAGTTTATATTGTTTAGTATTGATATCTTATAATATGTTAAATGCATCATTGTTATAAAATTTATATTTCATTTAATCCAAAAGAATTTTAAAAATAAAGCAATGTTTTTTTGGTATTTAGGAATTCGGGAAGTAGTGCCCTAACATGCTGGGTTGCGATTCCCGCTTGTCTAAATGTCTAAAAATATCCTTCTAAATAAATTTTGTAAATTATGAGATGATTTCAGTTACGAAAGTTTAAGAATATCGTGTCCAATCATGCTAGATGTGATGTTTGTACTCTTTTAGAGCGAAGGAATCTTGATTTTCAACTCAAATTATTATGGTTTTAAAAAAGAGATCTTATTTCTAAATTCCTTCAAACTTTTGATATTAAGACAAAACTATTCAATTTGGTACCAATTTTGGGCGTTGCGAAGGTGCTAATCCTTCCTTGTACGTAACCGACTCCCGAACCTGTTTTCTCACAATTTCGTAGACCAAAATGTTTTATAAGGTGATCCAATCACACTTAAAAAGGTTGGTGGCGACTCCTATTTTCAAAATACCCCCTTTAAAAATGGTTTCGACAGAACCTATTAGAACTTCAAAGGATAACCGAGTGAACAATATCAGTAATCCGTCAATTCATCATCATATATGCTCTTTCAAGTCATGGTCGGTAAGCTCCTTCGAGCTGAACAGTAAGCTCTATTGAGCTAAAATGGTAAGCTCTATTGAGCTGAACGGTAAGCTCCAATGAGCCAAAACAGTAAGCTCTTACGAGCTGTGGTGAGTCCGCAACAAATGCAGGAGCTTGACCAATACGGTAATCCCAGTAACATGTCACTTGTATCCATTGAATTCACATAGTTCAAACGGGGCTCGGTAATGAATACAATATATCATTTAGGCATTCACATTTCAAGTATTTCAATAATTTACATTCAATTCAACAATTACAAGTATAGAAAATTTCGATTCTAATTATACGAACTTACCTCGTATTTGTTCGGTTAACTTTTGTCTACTCGTCTACCTTTTGTTTCCCCTGATCAAGTTTCAGTATTTGTTTGTCTTGATCTATATTTATCAAATTCAACATTTTTAGTAACTATTCATTTCAGTTTAGTCCCTAATTCACATATATGGAAATTTACATATTTGCCCCCATAATTTTAACTATTTTACATTTAGTCCTTTATACATAAAATGGTAAATTACACATTTTTAACCATAATCCACCTTAGACGAAGTCTATATGGATTATAATAGCCTATATTTTCACTTATTTCATATTTCTAACCGCAATATTTCTATCTTTTTCAATTTAATCCCATATGCTCATTTTTGTTAAAATTCATTTAATAAAACTTGCATATCCTTCAATATCCATCAACAATCTAGCATAATACTTCAAAATATACTAGCATTCATCAATGGCGCATTTCAAAATCATCAAAAATTTCAAAAATTGAGGTAGGGGCATGACAGAACACAAAGCAACGATTTGAAAAACATAGAAATTATTAAAAATCGAAGGAAAACATACCTTAATCTAGCCAAATTTCTAGCCGAACCCTAAATTGGTACTTTTCCTTTCTTTCTTTGATAAAATCAGCCAACAAGGATGATAATGACCTTTATTTTATGTTTGTTTTACATATTAATTCATTTAAAATCAATTTACCATTATATCCATACTTAATATACATATAAAACATATATAACAAGGCCATTAATGTCTACTAACATTTAAAATGGTCTAATTACCATTTATGACCACTATATTCAAAAGCCAAAGCAATTTAATACATTTAACATATAGAATGCTACTTTTATCTTTTATGCGATTTAATCCTTTTCATCTAATTAACCATTTAAACGGTAAAATTTCTTTACAAAAATTTTGCACAGTAATTCTATCATGCTATAAACATTAATAAAATAATAAAATAAATATTTTGACTTCAGATTTGTGGTCCTGAAACCAGTTGTAACACCCCAAACCCGGCCTGGACCTTATGGCCGAATCTGGCATGTCACGTTGAAGTGTTTTAGCAAAAACCTTGTTTTCATTGAAAACCTTTCCTTAAAAGTTACATCACAATTACTTAATAAAATTTTTTTTCTGTTGCGAAGCTTTGCTTAAAACATTTTGTAACACCCCAAACCCGGCCCAAACATTACAGCCGAATCTGGTGTGTCACATTGAAGCGTTATTGTATAGGTCATGTTTAATCCAAAATCTTTCTTAGTGCATAAAGAGTATTTCCGTTATAGATTAACGTAAATGGAAGCTGTGCACCAGGTAGAATGCCGGAAAAGAGGAGGTGAGACTATTAGACTGCTTAAGTACCAAGCTCTCCACAGATCCACTCCTAGACATGCACACAACCATTTCCACACTTTAACTGAATGATTGTTCAGGAAAAACCATTTCGTTTTAAGCCTTTGAAAGTACTTATTAATTTTTGAAAACGTTTTTGTTACGGAAGCTTTGTCTTGTTTCACGATATTTTGAAATTAGGTAATTTCTTTTAAAAATGCGCCCTAGAGCTATTCAATTTCAAACATTTAAGTCCATATCATGCCTAAGCTAATAATCATACTAAATCAATTAAAAATAATTAAAGCGGCCTTATTACAACTTAAAACCCAAAGCAATTAAAGTAAATGAAACTAATCAAGTCATAAGAATAAAATTGAGCTTGCAAAACATGTGGCCACTTCGAATCCCTCACAGCTCCAAGTCCACTATGGTTGGGGTTACCTGCATGGATAAAATTAAGGGGTGAGTTTGGAAAACACAGTGTGTAAAATAACCCAACCATAGTCGGATCGGTTCAAACCACGAAATGCATTAAGTTTGGCCTTATCCCTATACAGAATTCAGAATGAAGGCCATAGGCCCATAACAGAAACAGAACAGATATATCGTGTATGCAGAAAAAAACCAACCCATAACCATCCGTATGCACCCCCGTACTAGCCTTACACCATGTGGGGAGACTACTCGACCCACCCATCCGCTACACGCCACAGAACTCGCAGCATGGCTGCCAGAAAAGATATTGTGACAGGGTCACCAGATACAGATATTGTGGCTAAGCCACCAGAACATATAATTGTGGCATAGCCACTAGAACAGATATTTGTGGCATAGCCACCAGAACGCTTCCTCCATCAACATAACACATATCCCATGCAACAGATATATATGTCATGGCATACATCATACAAAATCAGAATATCATGCATTTCAGTCACAATTAACCCTAGAGGTAAGATGGTCATTTTGCACCTAGGGGAATAATGGTAATTTTTATACTTAGGGGTATTTTAGTAAATTTAACTATTTTAGGGTTTACATACATATTACAACCATTAAAACATTAACATAAACACTTACCGAGCGTTTTTACTGAATTGGGCCTGTTGGCCCACTAACCCGTTTTCGGCCCATTAAGCCCAAATATACCGAACTGCACGAAATTGCGCACTCTGTAATCATACTGCTTGTGATTACAAAAATTTAACAAACAAACCACCTCACGAGAGATCACACGCTCGCAAGTTCACAAAATGCCGACTTTTTTGCATTTCGGATTTTCGGCTTTTGCCGATTTAGTCTATGAGTGGGTGTCGTTTACACACCTGATTTGGGACAACTGCTACCAAAATCTCTCACGATATCCTACAATCGGTCACTAGACATATCAAATCCATAATACAATGGCAACCATCATAAACTTACTTACCATAATCGGCCATCAATACATATGGCCCTTGAGATCCTACCTTTGCCAAAACTAGTGACTAGATCTAGGTCTAGTCGTTCCACCTGTCCAAGCCTTCGATCAGTAGCCCCTAGATCACTCTAACATCAAAACAAATCAATTGTTACAACCCTTAGAGCCTTAAGCTTCAATCGATAGCCTCCTTATGCCTTTAGAGATTTTGGCTTTTCTAAATCCCGAAATAAAGAATAGATCTGAGTACTTACCACAGGTTCTTTCAACCAAAATGATTCCACTTAAGTTCCTACTCAGATCTAATGCAGATCTAGCCCTTAAAAAATAGCAGAAATCGAATCTTAGAGATCTAAAGATTCGGTTATATGTCCCTAAAAATCTATGGTGTTTTCAGCTTTTGGAACTGTGAAGAGGAAGATGATTTGGTCTGGTGGTTTTGTAGTGATATTGCCGACAGGGGTTGGGGTTTAGAAGATGTGAAAATATGCCAAAAGAGAGGAAGAAAATAAGAGGATTTTGGTTAGAAGAAATCGGCACAAGAAAAAACTTTCGAGATTTCGGCTTTTAGAATGAAAGTCAAGGCTCTAGGTGGCTAACCCTAATTTGGCAAAACAAAAAGAAAATAAAGCTTGCCCTAATGGCCATTCAGACCCACGGCCCAACCTTCCTAAAGCCCTAGCCAAATTTCCACTTAAGCTCTATCACATGCCCGGCACATGCACACAAAATAAAAGTAACAACATGCTTACCTCGTGACTTGAACTCTGGCTCCCCCTAAACATCCACACATCTCCCCCCAAACACCTAGGTGGCGTCAAATGCCACTTTACCACAGATCTTTTTGTGTCCTATTTTACAACCTCAATATTAAAAGCTCATAACGCCAGAACCCTCTCTTTCCAAAATTAAAAATTCAAAAATTGCCTCAAATTAAATTTACCCTTGGGCCTTTTAAAGGCCCACTAACATACTCAAACCCAGAATAGATAGTCAAAACACAGTATTTCTAAAATTTATTGAAAGTCACAAAAATCCCGAAAATCTCAAAAATTGGGGTGTTACAACTCTACCCTCCTTAAAGAAATTTAGTCCTAGAAATTTTACCTGATTCAAGCAGATAAGGGTATTGTTGCCGCATCGCCTCTTCTGGCTCCCAAGTAGCTTCCTCTCTGCCATGATTACGCCAAAGCACTTTTACCAAGGGAACTGACTTCCTTCTTAGAACCTTAACATCACGATCCAGTATTTGCACAAGTTCCTCCTCAAAAGTCAAATTAGGCTGTACTTCAATCTCTGCAACCGGCACGACGTGAGTAGGGTCAGAATGATAACGCCTTAACATGGAGACATGAAAAACGTCGTGAATCCTGTCTAACTCCAGAGGTAATTCCAATTGATAAGCCACTGGACCTACTCATTTAAGAACTCAATAAGGCCCAATGAATCGCAGACTCAACTTGCCTTTCTTACCAAGCCTTAATATCTTCTTCCAAGGTGAAACCATTAAAAAGACCATATCACCTACTGAGTACTCAATCTCCTTACGCTTCAAATATGCATATGACTTCTGCCTATCAGATGCTTCCTTTAACCGATCTATGATTATCCTGACCTTATCTTTAGTATCTACTACCAACACAGGTCCAAGAACCTGTCGTTCTCCCAACTTAGTCCAATAACTAGGTGTACGACACCTACGTCCATACAGCGCTTCATATGGTGCTCGCCTAGTAACTATTGTTATATGCAAACTATGCCAATGGAAATTAATCCTCTCAACTACCTCAGAATTCAATAACGCATCCCCTCAACAAGTCTTCCAAAATCTACATAACCTTTTCCGACTGACCATCAGTCTGAGGATGAAAAGTTGTGCTAAAGTTCAATCGCGTTTCTAACGCCCCGTGCAACTTTTGCCAGAACCGAGATGTGAACCTAGGATCTCAATCAGAAATAATTGATACTGGCACCCTATGAAGTCACACAATCTCTGCCACATACAATTTGGCTAACTTTTGAAGTGAATAATCAGTGCGGAGAGGAATGAAATGAGCAGACTTGGTCAACTTATCCACAATCACCCAAATCGAGTCCTTCTTCGTTGGTGTCAAGGGTAGCCCACTCACAAAGTCCATGGTTACCCTCTCCCACTTCCAAAGTGGTATCTTCACTGGCTGCAAAAGTCTGGAAGGTAGTTGATGCTCAGCTTTCACTTGCTGGCATGTCAGACATTTCCCCACAAACTTCGTTACTTCTCACTTAAGCCCAGGCCACCAATATAATTCTCGTAAGTCATGATACAACTTATTCCTTCCAGGATGTATAGCACAAAGTCCTCCACGAGCTTCTTTCAGTATTGACTGCCTTAAGTCAGAGTCCTTCGAAACGCAAATTCTCCCTCGAAAACACAGAACTCCTTCACTATTCAACCCAAACTCGGAAGTTTCCCCTTCTTTAACTTGTTGGAATTGGGCAACCAAAGACTCATCCCTCAACTACTTTTCCTTAATCTAATCCACCTAGGTTGGCCTTACTTGTAACTCAGCTAATAGACTGCCATCATCATACAGACTCAAACGAGCAAACATTGCTCTCAGATCAGATATAGCTCTATGGCTTAGGGCATCGGCTACTACATTAGCCTTGCCTGGGTGACACTCAATCGAACAGTCAAAATCCTTAAGCAATTCTATCCATCTTCGCTGCCTAAGGTTTAACTCCTTCTGAGTCAGCAAGTACTTGAGACTCTTATGATCCGTGTATATGACACACTTTTCTCCAAACAGGTAGTGTCTCCAAATCTTAAGTGCAAAGATTACTGCTGCCAATTCTAAATCATGAGTAGGATAGTTCACTTCGTGAGGCTTAAGCTATCGCGATGCATAAGCAACCACCTTACCCTCTTGCATCAACACACAGCCCAAACCCACATGTGATGCGTCACTATACACAGTAAAATCCTTCCCAGACTCTGGCTGAATTAATACAGGTGCCTCGGTCAGAACTTCCTTTAATTCTCAAAAGCTTCTTACTGCTTCTCGGTCCAAAAAAACGGTGCTCCTTTCCTTATAAGCTTTGTCAATGGTGCTGCCAACACAGAAAAACCTTCCAAAAACCTTCTGTAGTACCCCGCCAAACCCAAGAAACTTTGAATTTCTGACACCGACCTAGGTGGCTTCCACTCCAGAATCGCTTCAATCTTTCGAGGGTCCACCTTGATCCCCTCAACAGAGACAACATGACCTAGGAAGGTTACCTCCCTCAACCAGAATTAACATTTACTGAATTTTGCATAAAGTTCCTTCTCCCTCAATACTTGCAGCACAATGTGGAGATGTTCATCATGTTTCTTTTCAGTTTTCGAATACACCAGAATATCGTCAATAAAAATGACTACGAATCAGTCCAAAAATGGTTGGAATACCCGATTCATTAGCTCCATAAATGCTGTAGGAGCGTTCGTCAATCCAAATGGCATAACCAAAAACTCGTAATGACCATACCGAGTCCTGAATGCCGTCTTATGAATATCTACCTCCTTAACCCTTAATTGATGATATCCAGATCGAAGATCAATCTTGGAAAATATCGAAGCTCCTCTAAGTAGGTCAAACAAGTCGTCGATTCTTGGCAGAGGGTACTTATTCTTAATTTTCAGTTTGTTCAACTGCTGATAATCGATGCACATTCGCATCGTCCCATCCTTCTTTTTTACAAACAACACCGGTGCTCCCCACAGAGACACACTCGGCCTAATAAAGCCTCTATCCAACAACTCTTGAATCTGTGCTTTCAGCTCCACTAACTCCTTCGGTGCCATCTTGTATGGTGCGATGGACACTGGTGTCGTTCTAGGCAACAAGTCAATTCCAAACTCGGCTTCTCAGTTCGGAGGCAATCCTGGAAGCTCTTCTGGAAAAACATCTTAAAACTCCTTAACAGTTCTAACTTTATCCACCGTCAGACCCTCAGTCTCCGACTGACTTACAAATGCCAAATACGCCACACAGCCCTTACGAATCCACTTCTTGGCTCTCAATGCTGACACCACATTGGACAAATAATCCATTTACTCACCTATCATCATAACCTCCTCGCCCTCAATGGTCTTTAATAGCATTCGCTTAGCTGCACAGTCCAAAGTTGCACTATGCTTAACTAGCCAATCCATCCCTAGAATGACGTCGAATTCTCCAAACGGTAACTCCATCAAGTCTCCAAAGAAAATCTTTTCTTAATTTTCTAAAGGCACATCTCTATACAGTTTTTCTACCCTAACCGAGTGGCCTAAAGGACTTAGTACCGATACCCTACTCATAATCTCCTTAGAGTGCACACCCAACGACCCAGATATGGCACATGCAACATACGAATGAGTAGATCCAATATCTATCAAAGCAGTGTACGGCATGCTAGAAATCAAGAACGTACCAACGCTGGCTGTCGAGCCTCAGCATTTTTGACCCCTCTGCCAGGTACTCCTCGACCCCAACCATTTCCATTATCGCCCCTACCTTGTCCACGTCCTCTTGGTGGTTGCGATCCACCTCTCACTGGTTGAGCAACCCTCCATTTCGTAACTTGAATCTGATCTACTTTCTGCGGACAGTCCTTTACTTTATGCTCTATAGATCCGTACTGGAAACAAGCACAAGAACGTTTCCTACACTACCCCAGATGTACCTTACCACAGTCCCCACAAACTTATGGTCTAACAACATTCATCGAAATTGCTCGAACTGGCTCTTCTACTCTTGCCCTTTTAGTACTCCTATTTGCACCACCCGAGGGTCCTGAATCCCTTCGAAAATGGTTTCGATCCTTTTCACGATTCTGTCTTTCGGTACACTTCACCTCCTCAGCTATCTTAGCTTTCTCCACCAGAACAGAAAAGTCACACTCCCTCTGCAGAGCAATTAGCATCCTAAGTTCATCTCTAAGACCATCCTCGAAGCACACACTATGTTCATACTCCGTAGCGACTATCCCAACTGCATACCGGCTTAGCCTCAAAAACTCAGCCTCGTACTCAACAACTGTCTTACCCTTTTGAACCAGATTCAAATTTTTTTTCCTGCGGGCGTCCACATAACTTGCCCCAACATACTTTCCCTTGAAGGCCGTCTTAAACAGCTCCCAAGTCGCCCTATCAGCAGGGGTCCTATCTCTCACAGTGAGCCACCACTGATAAGCCTTATCCCGTAGCAATGATATGGCTCCCTTTAGGTTCTGCTCTACGGAACAATCCAAATCATCCATAATCCGTTCCGTAGCCTCTAACCAATACTCAGCCACATCCGGGGCTATACCAGATACGCCCCTAAAGATCTCTGCTCCATTAGGCCAGAGTCACTCGAAAATAGATCCTCGAATTTTGTTACCCGTACTTGCCCCGGCAACCCTTTCCAGCACATGAAGCATTGCCTGGGATAGAGCGTCATCCCTGGTACCACGATCATGAGACTCCACTTTTGTTTCCGGTGGTACTGGTGCATCTGCCGCCATCATATGTCCTAAAGACGAAGATCCAGCCATATACTACCTCAGCCACGTCCACGGCCCCTTCCACGAGCTGCTATCGTACTCATGTCGTATTATCTGATTACGAATTTTATGTATCAATTAAATATTTCAGTATTTATTATAGATGTTTTATGAACAGACAGTAATTCAGAGTTTTGGTTTTCGCAAAATCGTAGCCTAGCTACAGTCTTTAGTCTACATATCCAAAAATTCCTACAGTTCCATCATCACCCTAACTAGAGTATCATAATAAGGTTTCAGTAGAGGCATATAGCTGACAATTCAGAAACATTCAAAAAAATTCAAATGATACTTATAGACTTGGGCCGGAGATTCGGTGTGCCATATACTTAGAATCAAAATTTAGAAAATAGGATATACAACCTTTGAAATCATTTATTTGTAACAAGAAAATCTAAAACCTTTTTTTTTTATTAAAACCCATTCCACAACCGAGTTGTTTCAACTTGGCTTTGATACCACTAAATGTAACACCCCAAACTCGGCCTAGACGTTACGGCCGAATCCTATGTGTCACATTGAAGCGTTACTCTATAGGTCATGTTTAATCCAAAATCTTTCTTAGTGCTTAAAGAGTATTTTTGTTATAGATTAAAGTGAATGGAAGCTGTGCACCAGGTAGGATGCCGTAAAAGAGGAGGTGAGTCTATTAGACTGCTTAAGTACCAAGCTCTCCACGGATCCACTCCTAGACATGCACACAACCATTGCCACACTTTAACTGAATGATTCTTCAGGAAAAACCATTTCATTTTTAAGCCTTTGAAAGCACTTATTAATTTTTGAAAACGTTTTCGTTACGGAAGCTTTGTCTTGTTTCATGATATTTCGAAATCAGGTAATTTCTTTTAAAAATGCGCCCTAGAGCTATTCAATTTCAAACATTTAAGTCCATGTCATGCCTAAGCTAATAATCATACTAAAGCAATTAGAAATAATTAAAGCGGCTGTAACACCCCGAACCCGAGACCATCGCCGGTGTCGGACACGAGGGGTTAGCAAGCCAAGTTCACTTGTTTTGCCCATCCATTGGACATTTCCAGTCAGGCTGGAAAAACTGCGTCACTGTCGCCTTAAAAATCATATCTCGAGTTTCAAAACTCGGAAACTGGTTTCGTAAATTTTCCCTGAATTTAGACTCATATATCCATCCATGGATTTATTTCTAGAATTTTTGGTCTGGCCAATTGGTACAGTTTATTAGTTAAAGTCACCCATGTTACAGGGATCGACTGCTCTGACCTTCGCGCGGTATAACTTGAATATCTCTCTGTACAGGGCTTTAATGCTGGTGCCGTTTGTTTCAAATGAAACTAGACTCAAAATGGAATCTGTACATATAAGGTATGTCGCCTAATTCTTTCTGGATAATTTATAGTAAATTTTAAAGTTGCGACAGGGAACCCAGAAACCATTCTGGCCCTGTCTCACAATAGCTTTAATATCTCTTAACCTGTAACTCCTATGACCATTTCGTTTCTTCCATAAGAAAATAGACTCATCAAGGTTCATTTACATAGCTTATTCACTATTTAATTCCATTCCTATGAATTTTGGTGATTTTTCACATTCACGCCACTGCAGCTGGCAGCATCTGTTTTAAGGTAGGTCTTACCTATTTGGTAGTCTCCATGAACCAACTAGTCTTGCCATACATAGGTTCATATATGATCATTTTAACCATGCCAATGGCTGATCATATGACCAACATTCCCATTTCCAATCCATAGCCACATCATGACACCAAATATATACATACAAACCACAATTAGTCTAAGTTCATGCTTCCCTTTTCGAGCCATTTTCGCATGGCCGTACATACTTACATTACAACATATTTAACAAACAAGAGGTAGTCCTATACATGCCATCTCAAGTTCAACCAAAATTTATACCAAAATGGAGGCTTGATAGTGTGGATGACTTCGACTTCAACGATCCCGAATCCGATTGCTATCGAGCGAAATCTAGAAAACGAGAGCCAAAGCGGCGGAGTAAGCATTTTATGCTTAGTAAGTCTCAAGGAATATAATCAACTCTAATTACAGCAATACATTCACATAGTTAAATCAATCATTTCATTAATGCACATTCACATAATCATACTTACTTCACCATCCCAACTCTTATGTTCATACACAAATAACGGCTTCATTAAGGCCGATAACTCGTTCCATCATAGGAGCGGATATTCACACGCTCTTACTCCTAGCGCCAAAGCACACACCGCACTTACCTTGTCATTGGGAAATTTCACAAGTGCATTAGCTGAAATTTTCCAGCAAGCTTATAATTTTCAAATCACATACCTTCGAGTTTAACCGGATGTCGCTACTCGATCAATCGCCTTGGGACATAGCCGGTTATGGTAACCCGCACCAAGGCCTCACGGACTTAACCCGGATATCACGATTTGCACAAATGCCTTGGTCTTAGCCGGATAGAATGACGCGCACGAATGCCTTGGTCTTAGCCGGATGTAGCCACTAGCACAATTGCCTTGGGTCTTAACCGGTTATAATTTCCAGCATAATTGTCTTGAGGCTTAGCCCTGATATCATTCAATTTCTCATGCACACATACATCAATAATCATTGGACATACATATTTCATTTTCGTTACTAAGGCTCAAACACAATTAATATCATTAGCATATTCGCCTTGGGACTTAGCCCGGTGGAATTCAAATACTCATACACACATAATCAATAATCATACACATCCATATTTCATCTCACATAATTCAAGTAAGGTCACTTCTTGAGGACTTACCTCGGATGTTGTCGAGCGGCTTTTACGGCTATTCGATTACTTTTTCCTTCCCTTGTCCAATTGTGGCCCTCTTAGCTCTTGAGCTAATTCAAACAAATTCAATTTATCAAAACCTCATTGTGCTAGCTTATGGCGAATATGACAAGGAATTTAAATGGTCATATGGCCACCCTTTAGCTTGAATACACAATGGTCATGCACATGTTATACTACATCAAGCAATTCAATACAATTTATTCGAGCATCAAGGAAAAGCTAAGGCCTTCAATAGGCTACCCAAGGCCGAATATTCATGTACATGTTGAGGTCAATTTTGCACTTAATACCTCACAAAAACAGCATGCAATTTACTAATTAATGCTTTGCACATTGTGGCTCAAAACTTATAATATAGCATCAAGCACTTATATGTGTGCTAGGCCGAATTGTGCTTGCAATTTCACAAGCATTCTTCCACATTTTCTTCTTTAAACCAATATATTCATCACTTAGTTCATAACCAAACATAATGTGCAATCATATATATGCATATATGAGCATGGCCGAATTTTCAAGGTGTCCATAGCCATCCAAAACACAAATTTTTAACTAACATGCAAGAAGCATGAATCATGCTCAAGAATGCATCATGGCCGAATATGACAATCATGCTCCTTTTCAATTTCAATCATGATAAAACAAAGAAAACTCAAAATCTTACTCAAGAGTAGACAATCCATCATTGCATGCATCATCATCAAGCTTCACACTTAGCATGCAATGGCTTTATCACCATAACAACTTTGGCCAAATACCATTTCCATGGCTTAACAAAGATTTGAGCCATGGCTAACATGCACATCAAGTTAGCAACCAAAGCATGCATGAAACTCCTAACACAACCTCATACATACCTTAATCTTGATGCAAACTTAGCCAAATCTCCTTCTAGATCTCTTCCAAACCAAGCATGAAGCAAAAATCCTCCTTCTTCCTTAGTTTTGGCTCAAAGAAAGGATGAACAAAATTTTTTCTTTCCTTCTCTACAACTCACGGCAATGGGGGATTACCACACTCACACACATTTTTTTTCATTTTTTATCACCCATACACCTTTGTTTATTATTTCACCCTAATGCACCAACAAAACATGTTTCATGACATGTTTAGCCCATCCTCCTTGTCATGGCCGGCCACCACCTATAAAAGGGGAATTTGACATGCAAGTCCATTATTTTGCATGCATGCTTTAATTAGTCATCACACATTTCCTATCATACTTTCAAAGTTCATTACTAAGTCCTTTCTTGTGGAATTCACCCTTATAACACTAAATCAATCATCATAAAATGTCATACATGAGCACACACATATTATAGGCATCAAAATAAATTTTTAATTATTTTTATGCCTCGGTTTTGTGGTCCCGAGACCACCTTCCGACTAGGGTCAATTTTGGGCTGTCACAACTCTCCCCCACTTAAGAAATTTTCGTCCCCGAAAATCTTACCGGTAAATAGGTTTGGATATCGCTCTTTCATAGAGTTCTCGGTCTCCCAAGTAGCTTCTTCTATCCCGTGCTTGAGCCATAACACTTTTACTAGCGGAACCCACTTGTTTCACAACTCTTTCACTTCTCGTGATAGGATACGAATCGGTTCTTCCTCATAACTCATATTAGCTTGAATTTCAATTTCTGATGGACTAATCACGTGCGATGGATCGGATCTATAGCGTCGAAGCATCGAAGCGTGAAAGACATCGTGAACCTTTTCGAGTCCAGGGGCAAAATCAAGCGATATGCCACCGGATCGACTCGCTCGGATATCTCATATGACCCAACGAACCTCGGGCTCAACTTGCCCTTACGGTAGAATCGAGTATCTTTTTCCAAGGCGATACCTTGAGAAACACTTTATCACCCACGATACTCGATATCCTTACGCTTCAGTCCGCGTGTCGACTTCGACGATCGGAGGCTATCTTGAGACTTTCACGGATTACTTTCACTTTACATTCAGCATCCCTAATCAAATCCACCGAAAATCTTGCTTTCACCGAGCTCGGTCCAAAACAATGGTGTACGGCATTTACGACCGTACAAGGCCTCGTAGGGTGCCATCTTAATACTTGATTGAAAGTTTGTTGTTGTGGCGAATTCAATCAACGGCAAATACCGTTCCCATAAACCACTAAACTCGAGGACGCAACATCTTAACATATCCTCAAGTATCTCGAATTATCCGCTCGGATTGACCATCGGTTTGGGGGTGAAAGGCGGTCTTGAAATGCAACTTGGTACCCAAAGCCTCTTGCAATTTTTTCCAAAATCGCGACGTAATCTTGGGTCTCTATCCGACCACGATAGAAATAGGCACCCCATTCAATCGAATAATTTGGGAGACGTATAATTACGCCAATTTATCGGCGAAAAATCCGTGCGACGAGGATAAAATGAGCGACTTGGTCATCTATCAACAATGACCCAAATCGCATCTTTCTTACTTGCCGACACC
Source organism: Gossypium arboreum (assembly GCF_025698485.1). Lineage (NCBI taxonomy): Eukaryota > Viridiplantae > Streptophyta > Magnoliopsida > Malvales > Malvaceae > Gossypium > Gossypium arboreum. The sequence continues at coordinate 100,520,594 of NC_069080.1, forward strand.
GGTAATCCGGATATAAAATCCATTGTCACTCGATCCCATTTCTATTCGGTATCATGATTGGTGAAGTAATCCCGATGGCACTTGATGTTCCGCTTTCACTTGTTGACATATCGACACCTTGAAACAAATTCGAAATATCTTATTTCATACCGCCACCAAAATTGGCGTTTGGTCATTGTACATTTTAGTACTACCGGGTGGATTGACATTCGACTCTTGTGAGCCTCGCTCAAAATCATCGAAACAAGTTCGAATCCTTGGAATACATAATCGACCCTTGAGCGTCAGCGGTCATTGTCGTCAATCTGAAATTCGATTCTTCATCCGAAACACATTCGCTCGCTTAGCGACCAATTCGATGTCGACCTTTTGAGATTCAAGTATTTGATGAATCAATAATGGTTTGGCCTCTAATTCGACTACTAGCACCTCCTCGGGTGAAACGGATAAATGAGCATCCATCGCTCTCAAAGCGAGCATGCCTTGCGACTTAAAGCATCGGCCACCACGTTGGCCTTTCCCGGTGATAATCAATGCCGAGTTCATAGTCTTTCAACAACTCAAGCCAACGTCGTTGTCGCAGTTTAAATCTTTCGAGTCATCAAATATTTTAGACTCTTGTGGTCCGAATAAATATGACACCTTTCTCCAAACAAGTAATGCCGCCATATCTTCAAGGCGAACACTATGGTCGCTAGTTCAAGGTCATGGGTCGGATAGTTTCTCTCATGCGGCTTTAGTTGTCTCGACGCGTAAGCCACAACTCGACCTTCTTGCATCAACACACAACCTAACCCAAGCAAGGATGCGTCACTGTATATGACAAACTCTTTACCGGACTCCGGCTGTACTAGCATTGGGGCCTCGGTTAAACAAGTTTTTAGTCGATCGAAACTTTCTTGACAGCGTTCACCACTCGAACTCAACATCTTTTGGAGTAGTTTAGTCATCGACGCAGCTATCATCGAAAAACCTTTCACAAATCGTCGATAGTATCCGGCAAGCCCCAAAAGCTCCTAACTTCGGTAACATTCCTTGGAGGTTTCCAATTGACTATGGTCGAAATTTTGTTCGGGTCCACCACGACACCGTCACGGACACCACGTGCCCCAAAAAAAACTAACCTCTTTCACCAAAATTCACATTTACCGAACTTTGCGTATAATCGCTTATCTCGTAAGATTTGCAACACTAGCCTCGGTGTTCGGTTTCATCTCTCGAATTGACCTAAATGTCATCGATAAATACAACTACGAACCGATCCAAGTATGGTCTGAAAATTCTATTCATTAAATCCATAAACACCGAGGGCATTAGTGAGCCCAAACGGCATCACTAGGAACTCGAGTGACCATATCTCGCTCAAGGCGGTCTTGGGTGCGTCCGAATCTCGGATTCGCAATTGATAATAGCCCGATCTCAAATCTATTTTCGAGAACACCGAGGCCCCTTTAGTTGATCGAACAAGTCATCGATCGTGGCAACGGATATTTGTTCTTTATTGTCGCTTTATTAAGCTGACGATAATCGATGCACAGCCGCATGGTTCCATCCTTCTTTTTCATGAACAACACTGGCGCACCCCAAGGCGAAAAACTCGGGTGAGCAAAACCTCTATCCACCAATTCTTGCAATTGAGCTTCCAACTCCTTTAATTTCGTTAATGCCATACGATACGGAGCTATCGAAATTGGAATGGTACCAGGTACCAATTCGATGCCAAATTCTACTTCCCGAACAGGTGGTAAGCCCGGCAATTCTTCGGGGAAAACATCCGAGTATTCACAAACCACGGGCACAGATTCGGGTTTCTTTTCTGATTCCTTGTCATCGAGCACGTACGCAAGGTACGCTTCGCCCCCTTTTCTTACATATTTCTGGGCCAACATCGGCGATATTACGGTGGCAACTCCTTTAAGTCCGTAGACTCAAACCGTATTATCTTGTTATTCGAGCTCCTCAAATCGATAGTCTTGCTCTTTCAATTTACAATCGCGCCGTGCATGGTCAACCAATCCGGACCAAGAATAACGTCGAACTCATCGAGCGGCAAAAGCATCAAGTTCGCGGAAAACAAGAACCTCGGAACACTAGGGGACTTTTCTTGCACACTTTGTTGACAAGCACGTAATGACCCAAGGGGTTTGACACCGAATTACAAACTCGATGAGACTCAATAGGAAAAGTCTTCTTGGATGCTAAGGTTTCACATATATAAGATTGAGTAGAACCGGGGTCAATCAAAGCAATCACATTAGTATTGAAAAGAGTGAAAGCACCGTAATGACATCCGGAGAGGCAGCATCCTCGCGTCTTGCAGTATGGCATAAGTCCTCGCAGAGCACGAGCCTCGGATCGATGGTAGCATCTCTAGATCCTCTCGACCGCCAACGACATTGCCCATATTTCTAGGTGGCCTACCTCGAGCAATGGTAGTACCCGAGTTTCCACTCGACTCACATTCTGCTCAAGCATCCTCGGGCAATCCTTCCTAAAGTGGTCGGCCGATCCACACTTATAGCAGGGCGATCACGAAACCAACAGCTCCCGAATGCCATTTGCCACAATGTTGACACTCGCCTCTCTCGGCGATCATTTCCACCATGGCGATCGAAGTGACTCGTGTGGTCACAGGGGTCGATCGCGTCCTCGTCTAGAAAAGCCCAAAGCGCCTCTAGACCGGTTCACATCATCTCGAAATCTCTTGATTGCTGTTGAAGAGACTTTCCGAGGACCTCTTCGAATTCTCCGGTTCCCATATCGCTTTTTGTTTCTCCTTTCTAAGCTCTTCGACTTTACAAGCTTGCTCAACAAGTACTACGATCTCGTATTTCGAGAATGCCAACGAACATCCTTATATCATCATTCAGCCCATCCTCGAAGCGTTTACACATAATAGCTTCGGACGAAATGCATTCTCGCGTGTACCGGCTAAGCCTCACAAACTTTCGTTCGTAGTCGGTAACGGACATAGAACCTTGCTTAAGATCAAGGAATTCCCTCCGCTTTTGGTCGATGAATCTCTGACTAATATACTTTTTTCGGAACTCGGTTAGAAAGAATTCCCAAGTCACTTGTTCTCTAGGCACCACAGAAGTCAGAGTACTCCACCAATAGTAGGTGGAATCACGTAGCAAGGAGATGGTACACTTTAAGCACTCATCGGGTGTACAAGATAGCTCATCGAGCACCCGGATAGTGTTGTCCAACCAAAATTCAGCTCGTTCGGCATCATCATCATCCGTAGCTTTAAATTCAGTGGCCCCATGTTTTGAATCCTATCGATTGGGGCTTACTTGACCTTATTTGGTCAGTTACGGAGGTATTGTAGGTGCGGGGTTGCATTTGTCGGGAATGGAGGTTGTAGGACAGTAGTGTTAGTTCGAATGTATTGATTAAACCATTCGTTCATCACACTATAAAAGGCTTGCCTAGCCTCATCATTCGGATTGCTGGCCATAGGTTGAGAGTCCGCCGGCGCTGTCCCTTGTACGGGAGCAGGCGCCACACTCTCCACATCATCAGCTATTGCTCGGTTGGGATCGGGATCCATTGCTATAAACAAACTCAAAGTCAAATTGTCAGAAATCACCACACTATCGATTCATCATTTAATGGCATGTATAGCTAGACCCCAAACACCTCACGGTAGTCCTAGAATCGACTAAACCGTGGCTCTGATACCAATAAAATTGTAACACCCCGAACCCGAGACCATCGCCGGTGTCGGACACGAGGGGTTAGCAAGCCAAGTTCACTTGTTTTGCCCATCCATTGGACATTTCAGTCAGGCTGGAAAAACTGCGTCACTGTCGCCTTAAAATCATATCTCGAGTTTCAAAACTCGGAAACTGGTTTCGTAAATTTTCCCTGAATTTAGACTCATATATCCATCCATGGATTTATTTCTAGAATTTTTGGTCTGGCCAATTGGTACAGTTTATTAGTTAAAGTCACCCATGTTACAGGGATCGACTGCTCTGACCTTCGCGCGGTATAACTTGAATATCTCTCTGTACAGGGCTTTAATGCTGGTGCCGTTTGTTTCAAATGAAACTAGACTCAAAATGGAATCTGTACATATAAGGTATGTCGCCTAATTCTTTCTGGATAATTTATAGTAAATTTTAAAGTTGCGACAGGGAACCCAGAAACCATTCTGGCCCTGTCTCACAATAGCTTTAATATCTCTTAACCTGTAACTCCTATGACCATTTCGTTTCTTCCATAAGAAAATAGACTCATCAAGGTTCATTTACATAGCTTATTCACTATTTAATTCCATTCCTATGAATTTTGGTGATTTTTCACATTCACGCCACTGCAGCTGGCAGCATCTGTTTTTAAGGTAGGTCTTACCTATTTGGTAGTCTCCATGAACCAACTAGTCTTGCCATACATAGGTTCATATATGATCATTTTAACCATGCCAATGGCTGATCATATGACCAACATTCCCATTTCCAATCCATAGCCACATCATGACACCAAATATATACATACAAACCACAATTAGTCTAAGTTCATGCTTCCCTTTTGAGCCATTTTCGCATGGCCGTACATACTTACATTACAACATATTTAACAAACAAGAGGTAGTCCTATACATGCCATCTCAAGTTCAACCAAAATTTATACCAAAATGGAGGCTTGATAGTGTGGATGACTTGACTTCAACGATCCCGAATCCGATTGCTATCGAGCGAAATCTAGAAAACGAGAGCCAAAGCGGTGAGTAAGCATTTTTATGCTTAGTAAGTCTCAAGGAATATAATCAACTCTAATTACAGCAATACATTCACATAGTTAAATCAATCATTTCATTAATGCACATTCACATAATCATACTTACTTCACCATCCCAACTCTTATGTTCATACACAAATAACGGCTTCATTAAGGCCGATAACTCGTTCCATCATAGGAGCGGATATTCACACGCTCTTACTCCTAGCGCAGCATAAGCACACACGCACTTACCTTGTCATTGGGAAATTTCACAAGTGCATTAGCTGAAATTTTCCAGCAAGCTTATAATTTTCAAATCACATACCTTCGGAGTTTAACCGGATGTCGCTACTCGATCAATCGCCTTGGGACATAGCCGGTTATGGTAACCCGCACCAAGGCCTACGGACTTAACCCGGATATCACGATTTGCACAAATGCCTTGGTCTTAGCCCGGATAGAATGACGCGCATACGAATGCCTTGGTCTTAGCCGGATGTAGCCACTAGCACAATTGCCTTGGTCTTAACCGGTTATAATTTCCAGCATAATTGTCTTGGGGCTTAGCCCGGATATCATTCAATTTCTCATGCACACATACATCAATAATCATTGGACATACATATTTCATTTTCGTTACTAAGGCTCAAACACAATTAATATCATTAGCATATTCGCCGGGACTTAGCCGGGTGGAATTCAAATACTCATACACACATAATCAATAATCATACACATCCATATTTCATCTCACATAATTCAAGTAAGGTCACTTCTTGAGGACTTACCTCGGATGTTGTCGAACGGCTTTTACGGCTATTCGATTACTTTTCCTTCCCTTGTCCAATTGTGGCCCTCTTAGCTCTTGAGCTAATTCAAACAAATTCAATTTATCAAAACCTCATTGTGCTAGCTTATGGCGAATATGACAAGGAATTTAAATGGTCATATGGCCACCCTTTAGCTTGAATACACAATGGTCATGCACATGTTATACTACATCAAGCAATTCAATACAATTTATTCGAGCATCAAGGAAAAGCTAAGGCCTTCAATAGGCTACCCAAGGCGAATATTCATGTACATGTTGAGGTCAATTTTGCACTTAATACCTCACAAAAACAGCATGCAATTTACTAATTAATGCTTTGCACATTGTGGCTCAAAACTTATAATATAGCATCAAGCACTTATATGTGTGCTAGGCGAATTGTGCTTGCAATTTCACAAGCATTCTTCCACATTTTCTTCTTTAAACCAATATATTCATCACTTAGTTCATAACCAAACATAATGTGCAATCATATATATGCATATATGAGCATGGCGAATTTTCAAGGTGTCCATAGCCATCCAAAACACAAATTTTAACTAACATGCAAGAAGCATGAATCATGCTCAAGAATGCATCATGGCGAATATGACAATCATGCTCCTTTTCAATTTCAATCATGATAAAACAAAGAAAACTCAAAATCTTACTCAAGAGTAGACAATCCATCATTGCATGCATCATCATCAAGCTTCACACTTAGCATGCAATGGCTTTATCACCATAACAACTTTGGCCAAATACCATTTCCATGGCTTAACAAAGATTTGAGCCATGGCTAACATGCACATCAAGTTAGCAACCAAAGCATGCATGAAACTCCTAACACAACCTCATACATACCTTAATCTTGATGCAAACTTAGCCAAATCTCCTTCTAGATCTCTTCCAAACCAAGCATGAAGCAAAAATCCTCCTTCTTCCTTAGTTTTGGCTCAAAGAAAGGATGAACAAAATTTTTTCTTTCCTTCTCTACAACTCACGGCAATGGGGGATTACCACACTCACACACATTTTTTTTCATTTTTTATCACCCATACACCTTTGTTTATTATTTCACCCTAATGCACCAACAAAACATGTTTCATGACATGTTTAGCCCATCCTCCTTGTCATGGCGGCCACCACCTATAAAGGGGAATTTGACATGCAAGTCCATTATTTTGCATGCATGCTTTAATTAGTCATCACACATTTCCTATCATACTTTCAAAGTTCATTACTAAGTCCTTTCTTGTGGAATTCACCCTTATAACACTAAATCAATCATCATAAAATGTCATACATGAGCACACACATATTATAGGCATCAAAATAAATTTTTAATTATTTTTATGCCTCGGTTTTGTGGTCCCGAGACCACCTTCCGACTAGGGTCAATTTTGGGCTGTCACAGCGGCCTTATTACAACTTAAAACCCAAAGCAATTAAAGTAAATGAAACTAATCAAGTCATAAGAAGAAAATTGAGCTCGCAAAACATGTGGCCACTCCGAATCCCTCACAGCTCCGAGTCCACTATGGTTGAGGGTTACCTGCATGGATAAAATTAAGGGGTGAGTTTGGAAAACTCAGTGTGTAAAATAACCTAACCATAGTCTAGATCAGTTCAAACTACAGAAACAAATTAAGTTAGGCCTTATCCCTATACAGAATTCAGAATGAAGGCCATAGGCCCATAACAGAAACAGAATAGATATATCGTGTATGTAGAAAAAAACCAACCCATAACCATCCGTATGCACCCCTGTACTAGCCTTACACCATGTGGGGAGACTACTTTACCCACCCATCCGCTACACGCCACAGAATTTGTAGCATGGCTACCAGAACAGATATTGTGACAGAGTCACCAGATACAGATATTGTGGCTGAGCCACCAGAACAGATAATTGTGGCATAGCCACCAAAACAGATATTTGTGGCATAGCCACCAGAACGCTTCCTCCATCAACATAACCCATATCCCATGCAACAGATATATATGTCATGGCATACATCATACAGAATTAAAACATCATGCATTTTAGTCACAATTAACCCTAGAGGTAAGATGGTCATTTTACACCTAGGGGTATAATGGTAATTTTCATACTTAGGAGTATTTTAGTAAATTTAACTATTTTAGGGTTTACATACATATTACAACCATTAACACATTAACAGAAACACTTACCGAGTGTTTTTATAGAATTGGGCCCATTGGCCCACTAACCCGTTTTCTGCCCATTAAGCCCAAATATACCGAAGTGCATGAAATTGCGCACTCTGCAATCATACGGCTTGTGATTACCAAAATTTAACAAAAAAACCACCTCACGAGCGCTCGCACGCTCGCAAGTTCATAAAATGTCGGCTTTTCGGCATTTCGACTTTTCGACTTTTGCTGATCTAGTCTATAAGTAGGTGTCGTTTACACACCTGATTTGCGACAACTGCTACCGAAATCTCCCACGATATCCTACAATCGGTCACTAGACATATCAAATCCATAATACAATGGCAACCATCATAAACTTACTTACCATAATCGGCCATCAATACATATGGCCCTTGAGATCCTACCTTTGCCAAAACTAGTGACTAGATCTAGGTCTAGTCGTTCCACCTGTCCAAGCCTTTGATCAGCAGCCTCTAGATTACCCTAACACCAAAACAAATCAATTGTTAAAACCCTTAGAGCCTTAAGCTCTAATCGACAGCCTCCCTATGCCTTTAGGGATTTTGGCTTTTCTAAATCCCGAAATAAAGAATAGATCTGAGTACTTACCACAGGTTCTTTCAACCAAAACGATTCCACTTAAATTTCTACTCAGATCTGATGTAGATCTAGCCCTTAAATAATAGCAGAAATCGAATCTTAGAGATCTAAAGATTCGACTATATGTCCCTAAAAAACTATGGTGTTTTCGGTTTTTGGAACTGTGAAGAGGAAGATGATTTGGTCTGGTGGTTTTGCAATGATATTGCTGACAGGGGTTGGGGTTTTGAGGATGTGAAAATCTGCCAAAAGAGATGAAGAAAATAGGATGATTTTGTCTAGAGAAAATTGGCACAAGAAACAACTTTCGGGATTTTGGCTTTTATGGCAATCGGCTATAGAAGTTTAGAAAAGAATGGGAATGAAAGAGGAGATGAGTAGAATGGTAGGAATGTTTTGGCTAGAGAAGAAAAGAAGGAGAAAAGAAAAATAGAAGAAGAGAGGAGAAGAGAAGGAAGAATTCGACACTCAGGAGAGCTAACTTTATATTTTCGGCTTTTTTTGTGACACTGAGAAGAGAATAGAATGAAAGTGAAGGCTCTAGGTGGCTAACCCTAATTTGGAAAAACAAAAAGAAAATAAAGCTTGCCCTAATGGCCATTAGGACCTCTACCCAACCTTCCTAAAGCCCTAGCCAATTTCCACTTAAGCTCTATCACATGCCCAAAGCACATGCACACAAAAATAAAAGTAACAACACGCTTACCTCGTAACTTGAACTTTGGCTCCCCCTAAACATCCATACGTCACCCCCCAAACACCTAGGTGGTGTCACATGCCACTTTACCACAAATCTTTTTGTGTCCTATTTTACCACCTCAATCTTAAAAGCCTATAATGCCAGAACCCCCTCTTTCCTAAATTAAAAATTTAGAAATTTCCTCGAATTAAATTTAACCTTGGGCCTTTTAAAGGCCCACTAACATACTCAGACCCACACCGGATAGTCAAAACACAGTGTTTCTAAAATTCATTGAAAGTGTAACGCCCCGTACCCGATACCATTTCCGGAGTCGAACACGAGGTGTTAACAGACTTAATTCACTACTTAAACAGCTTAAACAATTTATTTTTAAAATTTTCAGTCAAGCTAGCAATCTGCGTCACAGTCGCTTAAAAATTCATATGTCGAGTTCCAAAACTCGAAATCCAATTCCGTAAATTTTCCCTAAAACTAGACTCATATATATTTACTAATTTTTTGCTAAAATTTTTGGTCGAGCAAATTAGTACAGTTTATTAGTTAAATTCTCCCCTATTTTAGGTTTATTTGCTCGACCTCTATGTATTACTGAATCAGATATCTCCACATCAGAGTTTCAATGACTATGCTGTTTGTTTCTAATAAAACTAGATTCAATAAGGAATCTGTACATATAAATCCTGACGTCTAATTATCTTTGAACAATTTAAGGTGAATTTCCAAAGTCAGAACAGGGGATCCAAAAATCGCTCTGGCCCTGTTTCACAAAAATTTAAACATCTCATAAAATATAACTCATATACCTGTTTTGTTCCATCCATATGAAAATAGACTCATAATTCTTCAATTCCATATTTTATTCACCATCCAATTGTATCTCTACTATTTTTAATGATTTTTCAAACTCACGTCACTATCTGCTGCGAATCTATTTTATGGTAAATTTTACCTATTTCATGTTTTCCATGGATTAGCTAGTAATTTAGCATACATAACACCAAATATGATCATGAGTAGCCATTCCAATGGCTAATCATTACCTAGCATTTCCATACCACTCAATAAACCATATATACAAAATGATTATAATGCTATACATGCCATACTCAAAATATGCAAGCCATTATGCCAAGATGGTATACGGATATAGTGTGAGCATGCCTCCAATCGTTCTCGATTTACGAAATGGCTTGTCAATACTACAAGGAATGAAAAGGAGGAAGTAAGCATAAATACTTAGTAAGCTCACATGCAAATAGCAAGTAACACAACTATATAAGCAAACATAAAACATCATTTGCATAATCATCAAGAGACATTCATATCACATTTTCATTTATCATCTTACCATATTGTTGTTATATCGAGTTTTCAACCCGAGGGTTAAGTACATACCTGTTCAAAGTATTCATTTCACAACACTTACCAATACGTCCCTTTCATCTCGAGTATTCCTCCATTTGAGTAGAATTTTACCCGTTGAACACATCGGAATATAATTCGGATACATGGAAAGTTTGCACATAAGTACCACATATGTAGCCAAGCTACCATGTAACCCGCCCATAAGTGAAATCGGACTCAACTCAACGAGCTCGGGCATTCGCATCCATAAGTGAACTCGGACTCAACTCAACGAGCTCAAATGCCTAGTTACATCTCTCGAACTCGGACTCAACTCAACGAGTTCGGACATTCGCATCCATAAGTGAACTCGGACTCAACTCAACGAGTTCGGATGCCAAAATATCCTAGTGACATGTCACTTGTATCCTAATCTATTCCTAAGGTTCAAACGGGCGTTTTCCTCGATCACACATCTTTGCCATCTTCCACGGAATATCGAAATTGATACTTCGGTGATAGTTCATACTCATCAACTAATTCACATAATTACATATTATTCAACAATAAACACAAAGCATAATATTTCATGATAATAATCAGTATCATATCATATAAACAACATTAAATTGCTTAAAATGACAATTATGTTACTACATTTACACATGAACTTACCTCATATGCGAAAATGGCTACTTTTACCATTTCGTCCACAACTTGGTATTTTCCCCATTTTAGCCCGAATTTTAGTTTTCCTTGCTCTATCATTTAAAATATAGTCTAATTATGACTCACATTATACAAATTGACCCAAAATCATATTTTGGCAAAATTACAGTTTTGCCCTTAAGCTTTTGCATATTTACACTTTTGCCCCAAAGCTCGTAAATTAAACTTCAGCCTATTTTCTTATGTTTTATGACATGCTGATCATTTTCCCTTCTATGTCAACATCAAATTCTCACTCTAACATGTACTTATGACTATTAGGTATTTTTACCGATTAAGCCCTTTTGCTCGTTTTCACTTAAAACCGAGTAGTAAAAGTTGTCTAACATAATTTAAAACCTCATATTCTATCATAAAATACCAAAATACACAAATTTCACCTATGGGTATTTTTCCAAATATGAACCCTAGGTTGAATTATTGCTAGCATAAGCTTAATCGAGCTACCGGGACTCCAAAAACGTAAAAATCATTAAAAACGAGGCTAGAACGGACTTACAATCGAGCTTGGAAGCTTGAAAAGCCCTAGCCATGGTTTCTCCTTTCTATATTCGGCCATGGGGTTGAAGATAAGCAAAATTGGCTTTTAATTTTGTATTTTAATTCATTTTACCCCTAAATGACCAAAATGCCCTTACTACTAAACTTTCCAAAAATTCCATCCATGTCCAATTTTTGTCCATAGACTTAGAAATGGGTAAAATTGCTATTTAAGACCTCCTAATTAATATTTCAAAACAATTTCATACTAGAAACTTCTAGAATGCAAATTTTACAAATTATTCGATTTAGTCCCTAATTTCAATTTAAGCACTTTATGCATAAAATAATCATATCATAGACGTAAAAATAATCATAAAATAATTATTTCTATCTCAGATTTTGTGGTCACAAAACCACTATTTCGACTAGGCCCAAAATCAGGATATTACAATTCTCCCCCCTTTAGGGATTTTAGTCCCTAAAATCTTACCGAAAAAGTGGTCTTCACTTTTAATCTCATATTCGGTCTTGAGGAACTTTCATTTAGGTTTGTACCTCCAATACATCTCTTTAATTTCTCATATGATCTGAAAGCTTACAGTCTCAACTCTCAACTGTTCTTAAATTTTCAACCCTTCTCAGTTTCCCATGATATCATGACATAAAACCCGGATCTCAACTTGATTTAATGGAGACCGAATTCCAAGAAATCCAACAATCAAAGAGACACGAAATTCCATGAATCGATGAGTAGGAATTCATTCAATACATATATGATTTATAGATCTCGCCAAACATTTAACAATAGGATACATCACATTTTCCTCTTTCCGCCATGGAAATATTTACGATATGGCTCAAGAATAATCCTTCTCATTTCCATCCCAATATCAACACCGACAAGGATAATTTTGATAGATCCCAATGTTTGGCTTTAACCCTTTAACAACTCCGATTTTATGTAACATCGAATGCTCTAAACTATCACATTACCTCACCGTCTTGAAACACATCACAATTAGTACAACGAAGACATTCTTGAAAGTCGAAGTCTTTACTCAATGTAGACTAGTCTAGTTCGACGCTTGGTTACCAATATTCTTATCTATCCAAACTTTGTCAACATGTAATAAACTTTTCAGCTTTCACAAGACGAAAACCTTATCATTCGTAGTGATTTTAACTAATATCCAAATCTTTCTAATAAATATACACTTCTCGTTCAGACTATTTACTCTTTTATCCATACAAAAATGAAATTATATTATCAGACTTGAGAAAAATAATCCTGACATAATTGTCACATGAAATCTTTCAAATAAATAATTCACCATACCGACTGAAACTCGCTCTTTTATCACCTATGCCTTTCTTGATGTCAAATCCTTACGAAATTAAAAATCCCAATACTAAAATCACCACATTACCAAGATCAAATTAGAAGTATAGTCATATTTGACATGATTATCACGAGCTGAAGAACGCACTTCAAACATGAGTCTTAATTGAAAAATTATGGAACAAAGATAACAAGAAAACCGAATAGAGAAACCCAGAATAAAGAAATCCAGAATAAAGAGATCCAGGATAAAGAAACCCAAGATATGATACTATGCGGAGAATCGAAAACCAAACTCATAGAGAAAATACGAGAATACCCGATAATTCTTCAAAGAAAGAAAGTCCAAAAGAAAACATCATTTAATCCCACTGGAATCAAATATAACAAGAAAAATATATCTTCCCATACATATATATCAGATGAAGCATCAAGTAGAAGAAAGCGAAACATAATATCGTACGTATTCTCTCATCAATTCTTATCGATCGAAATGAAATAGAATACCCGATGAAATAGAGCAATATAAATTATAAACCAATCAGACTACCAATGCTTTCATCCAACACCGAATTAGAAGACATTCCCATATAACAATAATTTCTTTAGAAGATCAATAGCCATAGAAATATTTACGAGAACAGTAAACACATAGAACATCTCAAAAGAGATCGCTAAATCATCCGGTCATAATCGTCACACTCGGATAGTTCACATTTCAAATATCATTTCCCCAACTAGTTCTACCATCACAAATTTCATATTAAACCATTCATTAAAGAAGGTCATTTGAATAAATTTTGATTTACACTTTTCTCGACCTTGCACCGAGTAATTCGATTTACCAAAGAGAATTTCCTTCTCTAACTGGACAAGATGCATAATTCCAATAATCTTTATATCAATCGATACTTTCTTGACTCGACTTTACTTATCAGCTCATTTTCAATCTCGATCATACTTATAATTATTCTATAACTGAACTCTTTGGGTTCTCAACCGGAAACTTATTCAATACAAATCTCATGAAATTCCATTATAAGTACCACTTCGGTAAGGGGGAGGGGTTGTAGGACCTCTGACTCGACTTTCTTATACATACACATATGACACAACTTCCATCATCATAGCAACATCATCAAAATCATGTCATTCATTCAGCAATGCAACATTCATGTTGGCTTACACCAATTTTCCTATTGTCCCATTTAGACAATATACTTATGCATACATTCTATGTTTTCTAGATAGCTTTACTTATCCATTCATTTAATTAAATTAATTCATGCTCATGACATCATATAAGGCCAAACAAACATAGATATTTGCATCACAATCACAATATTCATTTCGTGCATCATCATGTACATATCATTACAATCATATAATTCAGTCCAACAATTTAACATAGATAAGTTCATTTCATTATAATCCTTTATCTTATAAAAATTATATATCATTAGCATTCATCAACATTCGACGTCCAAATCAAGACAAGGACATTTTCATTCGTATCATAATATTATGACTTTTATTCATACCTCTACTACTTTCTATTTATTCCGTTCATCTTATCAAGTAAGCCATATACACTACATCATATAAGCATTAAGCAAATATGGATATTTATCACATATGTATCATAAACTTTTATTCATACTTTTCTGAACCGAGACGTATCATAATCATAATTTTACTCAAATACCTTCACATAACATTGAACATGGTCGGCACAGCTCGGTTGGAGAGTACCTTGTCTAAATAAGACGGTACTCATACGCGTTGGAAGACATCACACTATCACAGATCAATGGCATGTATAGCTAAACTTTTACACATGCTAAGTTAGTCCGAGAACCGACTAAACCTGCTCTAATACCACCAAATGTAACGCCCCGTACCCGATACTGTTTTTGAAGTCGAACACGAGGTGTTAACAGACTTAATTCACTACTTAAACAGCTCAAATAATTTATTTTTAAAATTTTCAGTCAAGCTAGCAATCTGTGTCACAGTCGCTTAAAAATTTATATCTCGAGTTCCAAAACTCAAAATCCAATTCCGTAAATTTTCCCTAAAACTAGACTCATGTATATATTTACTAAATTTTTTATAAAATTTTTGGTCAAGCAAATTAGTAAATTTTATTAGTTAAATTCTCCCCTGTTTCAGGGTTCGACTTCTCTGACCTCTGTGTATTACGAATCAGATATCTCCCTGTAAAGAGTTCAATGACTATGCTGTTTGTTTCTAATAAAACTAGACTCAATAAGGAATCTGTAAATATAAATCATGACTTCTAATTATCTTTGAACAATTTATGGTGAATTTCCAAAATCAGAACAGGGGATCCAAAAATCGCTCTGGCCCTGTTTCACAAAAATTTAAACATCTCATAAAATATAACTCATATACCTGTTTTGTTCCATCCATATGAAAATAGACTCATAATTCTTCAATTCCATACTTTATTCACCATCTAATTGTATCTCTACTATTTTTAATGATTTTTTAAACTCACGTCACTGCTGCTGTCTAAATCTATTTTATGGTAAATTTTACCTATTTCATGTTTTCCATGGATTATCTAGTAATTTAGCATACATAACACCAAATATGATCATGATTGGCCATTCCAATGGCTAATCATTACCAAGCATTTCCATACCACTCAATAAACCATATATACAAAATGATTATAATGCTATACATGCCATACTCAAAATATGCAAGCCATTATGCCAAGATGGTATACGGATATAGTGTGAGCATGCCTCCGACCGTTCTCGATTTCCGAGCTGGCTTGTCAATACTACAAGGAATGAAAAGGAGGAAGTAAGCATAAATATTTAGTAAGCTCACATGCAAATAGCAAGTAACACAACTATATAAGCAAACATAAAACATCATTTGCATAATCATCACCGAGACATTCATATCACATTTTCATTTATCATCTTACCATATTGTTGTTATATCGAGTTTTCAACCCGAGGGTTAAGTACATACCTGTTCAAAGTATTCATTTCACAACACTTACCAATACGTCCCTTTCATCTCGAGTATTCCTCCATTTGAGTAGAATTTTACCCGTTGAACACATCGAATATAATTGGATACATGGAAAGTTTGCACATAAGTGCCACATATGTAGCCAAGCTACCATGTAACCCGCCCATAAGTGAACTCGGACTCAACTCAACGAGCTCGAGCGTTCGCATCCATAAGTGAACTTGGACTCAACTCAACGAGTTCGGATGCCTAGTTACATCTCTCGAACTCGGACTCAACTCAACGAGTTCGGACATTCGCATCCATAAGTGAACTCGGACTCAACTCAACGAGTTCGGATGCCCAAATATCCTAGTGACATGTCACTTGTATCCTAATCTATTCCTAAGGTTCAAACGGGTGTTTTCCTCGATCACACATCTTTGCCATCTTCCACGGAATATCGAAATTGATACTTCGGTGATAGTTCATACTCATCAACTAATTCACATAATTACATATTATTCAACAATAAACACAAAGCATAATATTTCATGATAATAATCAGCATCATATCATATAAACAACATTAAATTGCCTAAAATGACAATTATGTTACTACATTTACACATGAACTTACCTCATATGCGAAAATGGCTACTTTTACCATTTCGTCCACAACTTGGTATTTTCCCCATTTTAGCCCGAATTTTAGTTTTCCTTGCTCTATCATTTAAAATATAGTCTAATTAGGACTCACATTATACAAATTGACCCAAAATCATATTTTGGCAAAATTACAGTTTTGCCCTTAAGCTTTTGCATATTTACACTTTTACCCCAAAGCTCGTAAATTAAACTTCAGCCTATTTTCTTATGTTTTATGACATGCTGATCATTTTTCCCTTCTATGGAAACATCAAATTCTCACTCTAACATGTAGTTATGACTATTAGGTATTTTTACCGATTAAGCCCTTTTGCTCGTTTTCACTTAAAACCGAATAGTAAAAGTTGTCTAACATAATTTAAAACCTCATATTTTATCATAAAATACCAAAATACACAAATTTCACCTATGGGTATTTTTCCAAATATGAACCCTAGGTTGAATTATTGCTAGCATAAGCTTAATCGAGCTACCGGGACTCTAAAAACGTAAAAATCATTAAAAACGAGGCTAGAACGGACTTACAATCGAGCTTGGAAGCTTGAAAAACCCTAGCCATGGTTTCTCCTTTCTATATTCGGCCATGGGGTTGAAGATGAGCGAAATTGGCTTTTAATTTTGTATTTTAATTCATTTTACCCCTAAATGACCAAAATGCCCTTACTACTAAACTTTCCAAAAATTCCATCCATGTCCAATTTTTGTCCATAGACTTAGAAATTGGTAAAATTTCTATTTAAGACCTCCTAATTAATATTTCAAAACAATTTCATACTAGAAACTTCTAGAATGCAAATTTTACAAATTATTCGATTTAGTCCCTAATTTCAATTTAAGCACTTTATGCATAAAATTTCTTCACGAAATTTTCACACAATCATGCAATCATATCATAGACCTAAAAATAATCATAAAATAATTATTTCTATCTCGGATTTTGTGGTCACAAAACCACTATTCCGACTAGGCCCAAAATCAAGATATTATAGAAAGTCACAGAAATCTCAAAAATTGGGGCGTTACAGATTTAACTTAAGAAAATTTATCCTTTAAAACTTTAGTTGCAGAAATGTAGTATTAAAAGAAAACTATAGCTTAGAAAATCCATGTTCCACATCTTATAATTACAACGCACGAATTTAATAATCCAAACAATAATAAAAAGTGGGAGGCCTTATTCCAATCCCGACTAAATAAAAGATTACTTAATAAACCAATAACCCTTATGCTTTTAAAACAAGTCCAAGTTGTCTTGCTAGCTAGCCACCCAGAGTCCCTTTAGACATCGAACCTCCTACTGAGCATCACCTGAGAAAAATAAAAGTGGGGGTGAGTTTTCGCAAACTCATTGTGTACAACCCTTGACAAGTAACAAGCAAACATCATCACCATACAACATACATACAATGCAATTCAATGCAACCCACCCTAATAATCCATCCGCTATACACCAACTCCTTCCCTCGGTACACACCATGTGGGGATATAAATATCAACCCACCCAACTGATACACATCAATGGTAGCCTGGTTGCAGAACTACCTTCATTACAGCAAGCTACCGATCATATAATGGGCTTAAAAAAATCGTCGGTGGATCCATAGTTGTCAAGCAACCATGCAACCCTCATATACTTTCTCCGTTCCAATAATTCCTAACCCATATGCATCCTAAATAGAATATCATATGAATGCAGTAGATATACATGTAGCAATCATAAATCTTACACTCATCGCATAGGGGTATTTTAGTCATTTTCGCCCTAAGGGGTATTTAAGTAATTTTCTTTTATTACGAGTTTTTACTTACCTTGGCCCGTTAACAAATCTCATTAGCTAAGATGAACGAATACTATGCACCAGGTAGGATTTCAGAGAAGAGGAGGTAGGTCATTAAGACCGCTTAAGTACCAAGCTCTCCCTAGATCCAATCCTAGACATGCACATACCCGTTGCCACACCTTAACAATATGACTTGTCCACGGTCCTTAATAAATTAATTAAGTGTTATGTCTGTTTAAGCAGTTGTCATATACTAGGCCTAAAACCCCTTACAAAGCCCAGACAAATCCACATACCTGTATATGGCCCACTAGGCCCTATCCCTTTTATATGGCCCATTAAGCCCAATCACATTTATGTGGCCCATTAGGCCCCAATCACATTTACAGTCATGCTCACATACAATTTTCCATCACATAGAATCAAATATCAATTTTTGCCTATTATGCGCCTAACAGCCCATCAGGCCTATTTAGCCCATTCTGGCCCATTTGGCCAATTCACAACCCTAGTCCATGGAATCGCCCATGGTCCTCATGCGACCTATCGATTTCCCCTTTACGAGTGCTCGCACATTCGCGAGACTACCATAGCAAAACTTTCTGCTTTTCTGCATTTCGGGTTTTCGGTATTTCGGCTTTTGCCGATCTACTTGTGTGTGCAGACACCTGGTAATAAAACGTGCTGTGATTTCCTTAGCCCCAAACCTACAATTGACATCATCCTTCAATTAATCGCATGCTTAACACATATCTCTACCAAAACTGAAACCTTACCTTTCACCTTACCTTGTGCGACAAGTTATAACAGGCTCGTCTTTAATCACTAACCACGATCAACCCAAGATCTGCACCAATCTTAATTATTAAAACCAAAATAACAAGTAACCTGTATCCAACACAAGTCCTTCTTACCTTAACTATGACCATTCGGCCAATTAAGATCAAGAACACTTACCAAGGTTTCTCTCCTAAGGAGCAAATTGGAAGAGATCTAAGGTTGAGATTCAATACCTATTCCTACCCAAAATTGATTAGAACAAGCGAGGGACAATAATCGATACTTAGCAAAACAAACAGATTAGAAGAGCGAACACTTACACTAGAATCGACTGAGTGGAAAGGGTAGTGGCGGCACCAAAAGTATTCGGCCAGATAGGTGTTCGGCCCTTAAGATTTGAATGGTAAACAAATGATTATTTGGCACTAAGGGAAAAAGGAAGAAGAATCGATTAAACCAAAAGTGAAACAAAGAATATTGTGTAGAGGAAGGAGGGGAAATCGGTATAAAGAAAAAAGACTAAAGCAAAGGGTTTTTAGCTTTTAGGGAAAAGGGTTTCTGGCAACAAGGTGAAGGGATTTTTTCATTAGCCTGGCCACCTCCCATTCGGCACCTATTTATAGCCCCTATAGCTGAATTTCCCAAGCCCAAGTTTCCAATTCGGCTCCACCTCATCCTTACTCCTCATCTCCTCGTTTTTCTCCCTGATAACCCCTTGATCCTTTCCTCAAATTTCTCCTCTTATCAATCCCTACAGAGTTCAATCCAATGCCACCTCTGTCCACCCTTTAAGCAAAAATAAATCCCTTATTTGAGCAGAGTAGGATTTGAACCCCAGACCTCTAAAACTAGCCGCACGCCACTTATCCCCTAGGCCAGTAGGCTCTTTTTTGTCCAATTTTCTCTTCATTTATTCAAAAGCCCACCTACTTGCCATTAGGTTTCTTTTAATAATTTTAATAATTAAACTATAATTTCTTTTACCCCTAGGTTCGAACTCAAACCCTAACCAAGATCGACTATCACATAAGTAATACTTTATCGGACATGCCAAGCACACAAAAAGAAAAAAATTGAGATTTCGGGATTTTTGGGTTTCAGGATTTTTGGGGCGTTACACCACTATTCTGATTTGACCTAAAAATGGGCTATTACATAAGATATTCAAATGGCCATTTGGTATGTGTTGTGTAATAGCTTAAGATGTGCTTGATTTTGGTTTTGGTATTTGAATGCCAAATTGGTTAATAAAGTATGTTGATTTAGTATATGATATATATGTGTAAATTTTGGCTTATGAACCATGTTGTTTGGTATGTGATTTAATTTAGTAAATGATTGTGATATATGCTTTGAACAGATTGGTATTGAAATGGTTTATAATGTGATGATTTGAGATTGATTTGGCTGTTTAATTGTGTATGGGAACGGTATCATTTACACTTGTATAGGCGTGTTTCCTTTGGGTGAGAAAGGGGGCTTGTAACTAGCCTATTTTTGTCCACACGGGCAGAGCGCACGGGCATGTGACTCAACCATGTGTGACATACAGTCATAGTACCTAGCTGTGTGTCCCCTGGTGTTGCAATTGGAAGCAAGTCAATTTACTCCACACGGCCCCACACACGGGCGTGTGAATAGACGTGTGGCATAAGTCAGTATACCTTATAGGTTTGGCACGACCTAGCATATGGTCTGGACACGAGCGTGTGTGGCCATTTCGAATGGGCACACGGGCTAGACACATAGGCGTGTGGTTGGCCATGTGACCTAAGTCAGTATCACCCCTTATTTTCACACGACCGATGGCACGGGCATGTCTAGTGGTCGCGTGAGATACACGGCCTGCCCACATGGGTGTGTGTCCCCTGTTTGAAGAAAAATTTTCTTAGTTTCCCAAATTTGTTCTAAATTATCGGTTTAGTCCCGAACCATTTCTAAAGCATGTTTAAGGCCTCGTAGGCCTTTTTAAGGGATACAATGATTGTATTTGAATGAGATATGATTATGAATGTTGAATTATGTTATAAGTTTAGTAATGCCTCTTAACCCTATTCCAGAAACGGTTACGAGTTAAGGGTTTTACACTAAATATCATCCAAAACCTACAAACCACATGATCGTGCCATATGCCTGTGTATGGCACATGACCATGTGTCAGGTCGTGTGTACTTGAAGAAGCCTTTCAATATAAGTTTTATATCCTTAGCTCTCTTATGCCAAAAGCCAACATTGCTTCATACTTTAACCAATTCAAAACCATCATAATCACACCAAAAACATCACTTATAGCAATCATCTTAAGTGCCTGACCAATATGCTGCAATTGACACCTCAATCAACAATTCAAAATCAACCAAAATATCACATTCAAACCATACCAATGTGCCTTCAAAGGTACCTTAACATGTTAAATCTAGCATACATCATTTAACCCTTTATGGCATATTGAATAACTTAACTTCAACCACAAAAACATGCACCAAAACTTACCATTCATCACAAGTTTTATAACCATGTATAAACCAAACATATCACTTAGCATATTATTTTCTCAACAATTAGACCATTAAGCGTATATGCCAAACTACTTCAATAAGATAATATTTACATGACCATTTCCAACACATACATATACATTTATACACTTGATCTTCAAAATGCTATCAAGAAACCAAAATAAAATATTGTATAACCAAATGACACCTTAGGTGCATGCCATGACCAAAATTAAAACATCACCAACACGTGCGTCCAAGATTGTTGCTAGATACTAAGTTGATGATTGAATTAAAAAATACCTAGCCTAAACATGAAAAATAATATTGTATGCTGAGTAAAACTTAGTGGTATTTCTATAATCGAATATTAGAACATAATATAAATCATATAATACAATGAACCAATGTAAACTTGAAATCCTATAGGATTTTTTTATAGATTTTTACCACCTTTTGGCTTGATAATTATATTAATCTTGAGGAATTGTTAATAAATTAAGTGGAATTTTCTTAAATGTTAATATGAGACATGAATTTATGAAGTATGAAAAATTATGCTTTATTACATGATTTTTGTGCATAAATCATATTATTTTCATGTTAATTATTAATATGTGGTTTTTATTATGCAGTAGGTCCATGGAAGATGAAATTACCATAATGGTGCATGGACATGGACACATCCACCTTACTTGGACAGTAATACCATGCAAAATTGGGTCATAAGGATGTCAAAGTGTGTTACAAAATGGACATGTCTGATTAATTTTTGGATCATGAAATAATCCAACAAGGGGGAGATAAGCCCAATTTCAGCACAAGCATCTGGTTGCCCAAAAATTAGCTTTGAGATATTTCATTGGAGGTCCCTATAGTTGTAATTTAATCAGAAATCGTCACACAAACTATGCCTTTGAAACTGTCCACTCTATGCTAATTATAGCATGATTTTATGTTTGAAATAATCAACCAAACTACCTCCCTTTCCACAATTTGTGGCTGGCAATGCAATGGAGAAGACGGAAGGATTTTAAACTATATTTTTAGTAAACTTCACCCTCACATTAACCTATAAATACCACACTATTCATCCCTCATTCTTGATCCATTCATTCATAACACATTTCTCATTCTACATTATTTTCTCTCATTCCATTTCCCATTCCATTCTTTAGCCAACAAAAGCCTTGATAAGACCATCTCTTGGTCAGCCACCTTGAGGAACCCTTAGCAAAGGAGCAATGAGCGAATCAGAGAAACATCTCAGTTCGAAAGATTTGAAAGGCCACTGAATTGAATTAGAGTCTACTCATTCCTCCTTGTTGTTTAATTTAAACATGTTGTCTTAGTGTTTATTGATCTTGTAATCAACAATGATAGCTTCATTCTATTTAGCTAGGATGATTATGTTAATTCAATAATATTTGTTTGATTCATGTTTAAGTGTTTGTGCCTCAATCGATCATGTTTTCAATTGAAATCAAGATGCATTTAACTAATACGTGATTAGCTG
Organism: Gossypium arboreum; assembly: GCF_025698485.1. Lineage (NCBI taxonomy): Eukaryota > Viridiplantae > Streptophyta > Magnoliopsida > Malvales > Malvaceae > Gossypium > Gossypium arboreum. The sequence goes on from NC_069080.1 coordinate 100,543,747, forward strand.
AGTGATCCTAGCTAGACGATGGCTCGTAGACACATGATTGAAAAGTGCAATGCTCAATTTAGATCATTAAACCTGACTAAATCAGAAGTTCATAATATCTTTTGTTAGCTCTATTATCGTGCATAGTTTTTAGGTTTATGTGATTAAACTATTTTAAACTTAATTGTCCTTGTTACCTGGCATATATACTAAGAAACCCTTAGTTTAATATGATTAGTAAAATGCATGTTTCACTAAGTAAAAGATTCGGAAGAACTTAATTTGGTTTCTAAAGTCATGAAAGATCGAATTGCCATGGAATGTTTTCCTAACACCGTTAAGCATGATGAAAATGAATTAAGTTGATTAATGTAATTATCCTAGCCTATACATGTTATTAATTGTTGAAGTTGTGTTTCTGTTGCTAAAATCAATTCAAACATTTATATAATTTTGCATAATTAGCTTAAAATTGCATTAGGGATTAATTTTGCATCTAGTTAAATTAATCTAGTTAAATCATCATCACTCAAATTATTGTTTTTTTATACGAAATTGTGAATTTATAACTTTGCAAATAATCAATTAACACACACAGTCCTGCGAAGATGTTAAGTCATTTTACTTATTACTTGAATGACTGTTTACACTTGCACAAAAATCTCGTTACAAGTTTTTGGTGTCGTTGCTAAGGACTGTTGCCTTAACCATTCTTTGTGAAATTATTTTTTCAATTTGAATTTTATTTAATTTCTAACTTTACTAATTTATTCTTTTTTTTTGTGATTTATTTTTTCAGGTGTTTATGAGCATAGATCAAATCATCGATTTATAACCTGTACACCCTGAAATCGAGCAAACATTTAGACAAAGAAGGCACAAGAGATTTGCTTAAAGACAAGCTGAGATGGACTTGTAAATCAAAATGATAGACAAGGTAATGGAGTCAATCATGTGCACAACTCAATCCTTATTGCTAATGATAGGGATCATGCCATAAGACAACACGCTGTACCACTCTTCAATGAATTAATTTGGGATCAAGAGGTCGTATATCAAGGCACCCCAATTTGAATTGAAACCAGTGATGCTTCAAACGCTCCAAACGGTGGGCCAGTTTAGCAGTATGCCCACAGAAGATCCACATCTTCAACTTCAGTTATTCATAGAGGTAAGTGATTCATTTGAGATAGCTAGTGTAACTGAAGATGCATTAAGGTTCAAGTTGTTTCTGTACTCATTGCGAGATTGAGCACGACCATGGTTGAATTCATTGCCACAAAGGTTTTTGGTAAAGCATTTTCCACCGAGAAATAACACAAAGTTGCTAAATGAGATAATCACTTTCCACCAATTGGATGATGAGTTTTTGTACGAGGCGTGAGAAAGATTTAAAGAATTGCTTCATAAGTTTCCACATCATGGGATTTCTAATTGTATCCAACTGGAGACATTTTTTAACAGTCTCAATGCACATACAAGATTTATGGTAAATGCTTTTGCGAATGGTGTGATTTGTCTAAGTCTTATAATGAGGCTTACGAGATCATTGAAAGGTTCGCTAGCAACAATTACCAATGGTCGAAAATTTGAGTAGTTTCTGGAAGAGGAGTAGCTGAAGTGCATAAAGTGGACACGCTGACTTCAATCTCTACTCAAGTATCATCTATTTCCTTAATGTTAAAACAACTTATCACTAATGGTTTGGATAATTTTGCAACTCAATCACCAAGTCAATATGATGTTGTTTCTTGTGTGTATTGTAAGGATGGTCATTCTTTCAAAAATTTCCCTTCAAACCCCGATTCTGTTTGTTATGTAAGGAATCAGTATAAAAAAGAAGTAGACAAGGACCACAGTTTCATTTTTACAATATATCATGGAAAAATCATCCGAACTTTCCTAGAGCAACCAAAGAAATGGACAGAACAATCATATGAAGCATAGACCCAATCAATCCCAATGGTGTAATCAATAAGCTCCAAAACCAACTCAAGCTGAGCCATCAAATAGTTTAGAGGACTTGTTGAAGGCGTACGCTTTGATCCAAAGTCAAGTAGCAACACTGAAAAATCTGGAGAACCAGATGGGTTAGCTAGCTACTGAGCTTTGTAGTAGACTGCAAGGAGCCTTGCCAAGCAATATAGAAAATCTAAGGAGTTTGGGTAAGGAACATTGTATGGTATTTGAATTACGAAGTGGTAAGATTTTGGAACCCAAGGAGGTTGTAATTGAAGATGAGCCTACTGAAAAAGAGGAAGTCAACCAATAGTTGAAGTTCCTACACAGAAAAAATCAGATGCTAAAAAATTTGATGAGGTAAATCCTAAACTAGTGAAATTTAAAAAGCTAGCACTTTCTTTTGCATATTTACCTCTTTACAAAAATTGTCCATCCAACCTAAAGTTTCATATCCTCAAAGACTCCAGTAGCATAAGTAGAAGCAAGAGGTGCAATTCAAGAAGTTCTTGGATGTTCTAAAGCAACTTCACATCAACTTACCTCTAGTAGAGGCTTCAAAGAAAATGCCTAATTACGTGAAGTTTATAAAGTATATTCTGTCCAAGAATAAAAGGCTTAGTGAGTATGAGATTGTTGCTTTGACAAAGGAGTGTAGTGTGTTCTTACAGAACAAGCTACCTCTAAAATTGAAAGACCTTGAAAGCTTTATGATACCCTATAACATTGGAGAATATTACTACGATAAAGATTTGTGTGACCTTGGAGCAAGCATCAACTTTATGCCCAAATCTATTTTCAAACTATTAGGAATAGGTGAAGTAAGATCCACTATTGTGACACTTCAACTAGCGGATCTTTCATTAGCATATCCCAGAGGAAAGATCGAGGATGTTTGAAAGAGTTGATAAGTTTATTATTCTCATTGACTTTATTGTGTTAGACTTTGAAGTAAATTAGGAAGTTCCAATCATCCTAGGGAGAGCTTTCCTAGCTACAGGAAGAACATTGATAGATGTGCAAAAAGGAGAACTCACAATGAGAGTTCAAGATGACCAAGTAACATTTAACTATCTAAAGGCCATGAAATTTCCTGATCCGACGAAGGAATGTTCAGTAATTAAGGAATTAGAAACCTTAGTTTCTATGAAATGGGAGAGAAATCTTGAAAAAGATCCATTGAAGAACACTTTAGGTTTGAACCATTAGAAGATGAAAAAAGTAATGAAAACATGGCTTTGATTGAAGCCAATTCGAGGAGTTATGCTCAACCACTGCAGTTTGAACCACCATGATTATTTCAGTAGAACTTACTGATCGAATGGTAGGATCATTTTATGTTGCCTTTTATGGATCAAATCTTAGATCGAATGGTAGGTAACGAATTTTCCTGCCTTTTAGATGGATATTCGAGATACAACCAAATAGTTGTAGCCTCAGAAGACCAGCATAAAACTAATTTTACTAGCCTGTACGATACATTTTCTTTTAAACAAATGCCTTTTGTCTTATTTAATACACCTATACATTTCAGCGATGTAGGATGGCAATTTTCACTAATATGGTTGAAATATTTGTTGAGGTTTTCATCGATAATTTTTCTATTTTTGGTAACACTTATGATGTTTGTTTGAGTAATTAGGATAACGTACTAAAAATATGAGAGAAGATGAATCTTGTCCTTAACTAGGAGAAATAGCATTTTATGGTTAAGGAGGGAATTGTCTTAGGACATAAAATTTCCATAAATGGAACTGAAGTGGATAAAGCAATTGTTGATGTAATTGAAAGATAGCTACCTCTAGTTAGTGTGAAAGGAGTTAGAAGTTTCTTAGGCCATGCTGGTTTTTATCATAGGTTTTTCAAATATTTTTCAAAAAAATTTAAACCTTTGTGTATGCTTTTAGAAAAAAGATATTATTTTTTGTTTTAAAAAAACACGTTTAGAAGCTTTTGAGGAATTAAAAAGCTAGTTAACCGTAGCCCCTATAATTGTTACACTTGATTGGAACTCACCTTTTAAGTTTATGTGTGATGTAAGTGATTTCGTTGTTGGAGTTGTGATGTGTCAAAGAAGAAACAAAGTGTTTCATCCTATCTACTATGCAAGAAAAACTTTGACAAGAGCCAAGCTCAGTTATACAGTAACTGAAAAAAACCTTTTTGTTGTAGGTTTTGTTTTTAACAAGTTCCGTTCATATCTTATAGGTACCAAAGTTACAGTGTTTACTGATCATGCGACCATTAAGTATCTAGTCACGAAGAAAGATGCTAAATTGAGGCCAATTCATTGGATACTTTTACTCCAAGAATTTAACCTTGAGATCCAAGATAGAAAGGGTGTCTGTCGAGGCTGGAAGAAAATGAGGTAACTTCTTCACTTGTTCCAATTAATGAGAATTTTCCTAATAACCATATATTTGAGGTAAGTTGAATTCAAGGAACACCTTGGTTTGTTGATTTTGCCAATTATTTAGCAAGTGGAATAATTCCTCAAGAAATAACATACCAACAAAGGAAGAAATTCCTTCATGATAGTCGGTATTATTTTTGGGAGGATCCATTTTTGTTTAAACAATGTGCAGATAAGATAATTAGTTAGTGCATAGCTGGAAGTGAAATTGATGAGATTTTGTATCACTGCGATTCATCTCCAAGTGGGGGACACTTTGGTGGTTCTCACACAATAGCAAAAATTTTACAATCAGGATTCTTTTGGCCTATAGTGCTTAAGGATACGTGCGCATATGTGAAAAACTATGATTCTAGCACCTCTAACATGTATCTGTCACCAAAATAGGGTTAAAGAGCATTAATATTAAAACATACATTTCATACAACATTTCAAACATAATCTAAATAAATTCAATCACATACATAACATCCCTTAATCGAGCCTTCGAGGCCTAGACATACGTTAGAAACAATTAGGGACCAAATTAGAAACAATTGGAAAAAAATTAGACTGTAAGGGTTACACGACCATGTCCCGGCCCATGTCTTTATCCATGTAACTCTCTGAGTTGGGTTACATGACCAAGCCACACGCTCGTGTGCCAGGCTGTGTAACTCTCGAAATAGCCACATGCACCCATGTGCTAGGTTGTGTAATTGTCTAACTTGCATGCATTAAAATCTAAAGAGGACACACAACCATGTCATGTAACACCCCAAACCCAGCCTGGAAGTTTGGCTCGAATATGGCGTGTCACATTGAAGTGTTTTTCGAAAACCATGTTTCCATTAAAACCCTTCTTAATAATTAAAAACTTATACCTTTTTTAAACCTTGTTAGAAAACCTCAGCTGAATAACATTCTTAACAGCTTTGTAAAAATCCTGGCTGTTGCGGAAGCTTAATTTAAAAACAATTGCGGTTACGTGATGCTTTGAACAACAGTAGTTGCTTTGGAAAACCGTGTTCTAATACTAGCAATTATAAGAACAATATATAAAATTCCAAATTTGAAATCCAGAAAGTTGCAACGGCTTTACACAACCTACATAAAACATTTAAAAGTAATAATCAAATTTGTAACATAAATAGTGTGTGTGGCTTCCTCCGAGCCCCTCGCAGCCCCGATCCGTCTAAGGCTGAAAATTACCTGAAAGGTTAATAAACGGGGTGAGTTTATGAAAACTCAGTGTGAAATCCCCTACTATAAAAGGAAGAGTCAGTCATATAAAAGAATTAAAAGTCTGGCCTCAGCCTTACTTACAGTTTCAGTATCAATTGGGCCTTAGCCCACTATAACAGACAGTACCAGATGGGCTTTAACCCATTACGAATAAGAAACATTATCGAACTAGAATCGAATCGAATCGAAATCGGTGACGAAATCGAATCGAATCAATATCGTAATGTAATCAAAATCGAATCGATGATCGTAATGTAATCAAAATCGAATCGATTATCAAATATGAAATAAAAATCAGCATCGATGTCGTAATGTAATCAAAAATCAGAATGTGAATGCAATCCCAACCCAATCCAGCCTATAACCAACCGCTACACTCCACCCATACCAGCCCTACACTCCATGTAGGGAATAGCTCAACCCATCAAGCCCTACACTCTACAGTTGCAGCATTGTTGCTCAGTTATCAGATATTGTGACAGAGTCACCAGATATAGATATTGTGGTAGAGCCACCAGCACAGATAATGTGGCAAAGCCACTTAACAGAATACGTGGCACAAAGCCATCAACTAGAGTAACATAACCGGCACACAGCCATAGGTAAATGTGATCGACACAGAGTCGTCAATAACCATATATTGGCACATAGCCTTAGGCAAATACGTTTGGCACACAGCCATAATCAGGTTGGCGCAAAGCCATATGTAGGTTGACACAAAGCCATAATCAGAAGGCTTTAAGCCATCGGTAGCTCTCATGTTAGGCACATAGCCATCAGCGACGGTAATATAGTCGGTACGCAGCCTCGGGTAAATATGATTGGCACTCAGCCATTGATCAGTCCACAGTCGTCTTGGGCGACCCGTGTGACCTTATCAAATCAGTACGAATATACGGCTCTTAAGCCTTCGGTGGATCCACAGTCGTCAAGCGACCATGCGATCCTAATAGATCAGATCTTCCTCCGTACAAAATCCGAACCCATGTGACATGTCATGTATGCAGAATGTCATGCCCATATTTGAATCAAACATACACAGTCAAGTCATTCATATACCAACATATATTCACAATCAAATTCGTCAACCACACAGTCCAAGTTAGTCACTTGGCCACAAGGGTAAAACAGTCATTTAACACCTTAGGGGCAAAATGGTAATTTTACCCCACAAGGTATCTCGGTAATTCCACCCTACAGGGGTATTTTGGTAATTTTACCTTACAGGGGTATTTCAGTAATTCTACCTTACAGGGGTATTTTGGTAATTCTACCCTACAGGGGTATTCTTGTAATTCTACCCTACAGGGGTATTTCGGTAATTCTACCCTATAGGGGTATTCCGGTAATTCTACCCTACATGGGTATTCCGTAATTCTACCCTGCAGGGGTATTTCGATAATTCTACCCTACAGGGGTATTTCGGTAATTCTACCCTACAGGGGTATTTCGGTAATTCTACCCTATAGGGGTATTCTGGTAATTCTACCTTACAAGGGTATTCCGATAATTCTACCCTATAAGGGTATTTTGGTAATTCTACCCTACAGGGGTATTTCGGTATTTTTACCCTACAAGGGTATTTCGGTAATTTTGTAAATCGAGGGTAAAACGGTAATTCTGTAAATCAAGGGTACTTTGGTAATTTTACACGTCGAGGGTATTTCAATAATTTTATAGGTCGAGGGTATTTTAGTAATTTCACAAATTAGGGGTATTTTGGTAATTTTACAAACTAGGGGTATTTTGGTAATTTTACAAACCAGGGGTATTTTGGTAATTTTATAAACAAAGGGTATTTTAGTAATTTTACAAACCAAAGGTATTTTGGTAATTTTGTAAACCAATGGTATTTTGGTAATTTTACAAACTAGGGGTATTTTGGTGATTTTATAAACCAATGGTATTTTAGTAATTTTACAAACCAAGGGTATTTTGGTAATTTGGTAAACTAAAGTATTCTAAACAGGGATAACAATACGAATGGCCCTAAAGCCTATTCTCGGCCCAAATGGGCCCACACGCTCGTGTGGCCCTTTTAGCCCAAATCTAGCCATAGATATGAGATTCACCTAGCCTAGTCCAATATTTACTACACAATCAAACAACTTATCCAATTGGGCTCGTAGGCCCATTGGGCCCACATGGCCCCTTTCGGCCCGAAGTAGCCATCCTACAGCTAGAGTAGTGAGAAATACACACCTGATTGGAGACTGGAGTTAATCCACGCTCCGAGCACTTTTAGCCGACGCCCAACCCAAACGAGCACGCCATAAAGCGAAAGGGATCAGCCAAGAAAGGTACCTTACTCTTCTCATGGTTCTCTCTATTTAAAGACAGCTTTGCATCCACTCTTATGTTAGCTTCCCGATGTGGGATCCCTCCATCATCAGAGTTTAAATTCAACACCAACTCTTGCCGCCCCCTGTTAGCAAAATAAATGCTCTTTGCTTGCAATGGGATTCGAACCCATGCCTCCCCTTAAATGCTCCACACGCTACTTGCCACTAAGCCACAAGGCTTTTTGTATCACAATTTCTCCAACAATATTCTTAAGGCCTACCTACTACACCTAGGGTTTGATTCACCTTAAACCAAAATTTTTGCTAGAGTCCAGGTTTGAACCCAGGACTTCTCCAACACTTCTCAGCACACTTAACCACTAAAACAAGCCTTCAACTACGAAATTTTCACGCACAACAGGATATTATAAGCTGCCTTCAACCGCTCCTATGCTCAAAGCCCAAAACTTCTAGGCCCAAATTCAGGGTGTTACATGTCACCTAGCTGTGTGTGACACACGATTGAGTCACATGCCTGTGTCTCTGGCCGTGTGGACATGAATTTGCCCAAAATTAATTCATTTCCATCACCAATTTAAGCAACCATCTAAAGGCCTTTAGAACACTTAATCAAAGCATCAAAATATGAACAAAACCAACATTGAATGACCAATTGAATTGTCTAAAATCATTCAACCAATATGCCATACAAGGCACCTTAAATGCAAACATACAAACTTACCAAATCATGCATATATTTGATCACATTTCTACTATCAAACATAACTCACTTTTACTAAGTCACACCTCAAATAAGACCATTAACACCTCAACATAACTTGCCATTTGAGCCATACCATTCATGCATCACAAGAACCAAAATGACACAATTCAACCAAAATTAAATGGTACTAAAACAAATTATACATGCCAAAATCATCAACTAGATACCAAAACAAATTCACCTATACATGCCATTATAACCCTGTCCAAAACATCAAAAACTACCAAAATTTATGCTGGATAGTATGATAGATCTCCGATGAGCTTCCAAACCAATTGAGCTTCCGATTATCTATTAAACATAGGAAAGAAAACTACGCAAGCACATAATGCTTAGTAAGTTCGTAAAACATGAAACATAACTTACCATTTCATCTAAATAACATATGTATAAGCATAATGTAATCCAACCACAAGCTTGGCACAAGCATAAGCACCATCACCAACAAAAGTTATTCCATTCAAACATAATTCACTTGAATTAAACATAAGGTAAGCCATTTGTATATGAACTTACTTTATTTGAATTCACCATTTCCTTTCCATGAATACATAACATAGTTCATTTGAACACTTACCATTCCTTTTCTTTTCAATCCCGTTGAACCATTTAGAATATTTTCGGATACTTAGGAAAGCTTACATGAAGTGTGCTTAAACATATAATTGTAACCTTTCCTTTACATCGTTGCTCAAACGAGTTATGAAATGGGCCTGCTCACACGAGCTGTAGGTCGGAATGCATGCTACATGATTTTACTCACATGAGCTATGGAGTACCCACAACAAAACATGAAAACCCTAATGACATGTCATTTGTATCCTACAAATTCCTAAGGTTCAACTGGGAATCAATAGCCGTCATTGCGTTATTGGATATTCATCATTCAATTATATAACAACATAATAACATATAATTGAAAAATAGAATTAAAGCGATATTTATCCATACGAACTTACCTCAACGATTAGAGCGAACAAGTCGATTAATCCGAGGCTTTAGCTTTTCCTGGATCTAAATCCATACGAGGTCTATCTTGATCGAAATAGAAAAATTCAATCCCTTTAATACTTTTATTATTCAATTCAGTCCTTAATTCATATTTTTGCGAAAATACTATTTTGCCCCTAACATTTTAACATTTCACAATTTAGTCCTTAAGCTCATAAATTGTAATCCCCTTCTCATGCTAGCTAAATTCTCTAGGGACCTAAACCAATCAATACAAATCATCATTTAACAAATTTTTTATGAACCTTTACCATTTTTACAAATAAGTCCCTAAATACCATTTTTATAAAAAATCACTTTACAAAACTTGTTTATTTATCAACAAGGACTCATAATCTTCCATTAAACATCAAGAAACATGCATAAACATTCATGGAATAACCCTAAATCTTTAACAGTTTTGCAAATTGATCCCCAGGCTAGCTAGGTTAAGCTACAACATCCCAAAAACATAAAAATCATTAAAAATGAGCCAAAATCACTTACCTACTAAGGGAGAACTTGGCCAAATGAAGAACCCTATCTACCACTTTCTTATTTCTAATTTTCGATGGAAGAGGGTGAATGAAGATGAATAGAATTTTTTTTTAAATTTTAACCTTATTTACTGGTTAACCTTTTTAACCTTTATTATTAACTTCAAATTCACTTAATTCATGCCCATCTTTGTACACTAACATTATAAATGGTCTAATTACCACCTAAGTCCACTCACATTTAAGTTTCATAGCCATTTTACCCTTTTTACTAATAGAACTCCATTTTTTAATGAAATTTTATATGACCTTACTAACATTCCATAGAAACTAAAATTTAATAAAATAATAATATACTTGTCGGACTTGTGGTCCCAAAAACACTGTTTCGATTTCACTGAAAATGGGTTATTACAATAATAGATGCCAAAGAACTAGAACATATGAAGGAGGAACACGATGCCCTCGAAAAATATTTTAGAGGTTGAACTATTTGACATATGGGGGATTAATTTTCTAGGCTCATTTCCTTCTTCTTATGGGAACAAATATATTTTGGTTGTTGTGGATTATATATCCAAGTGGGTTGAAGGTGAGGCATACCCAACAAAAGATCCTAAGGTAGTCATGTGATTCCTACATAAGCATGAATTTACACGGTTTGGGACTCCTAGAGCTATAATTAGTGATGAAGGATCGCACTTTGTAAATAAATGGCTTAAGTGGTTGCTTGACAAGTACAACGTGAAAATTAAAATTGCTACTGCCTTTCACCCATAGTTAAATGGGCAAGTTGAAAAGGTGAATCGTGAAATCAAAGGTATTCTCAAAAGGGTAGAGTTCCCTAATAGAAAAGATTGGTCTCACAGGCTTGATGATGCTCTATGGGCCTATCGAACTAATTTTAAAACACTGTTAGGAATGACTCCTAAATGGCTAGTTTTTGGAAAGACATGCCATTTGCCGCTTGAGTTGGAAAATAAAGCTCAATGAGACTTGAAATAATTAAATTTGGATCTTAAGCAAGCCGGTGAGAGAATGATGCTACAAGTTGATGAGTTGGAACAGTTGAGGATATTTTTTTCATACGAGAATGCCAAGATGTCTAAAGAAAAATCTAACAGATGGCATGAAAGTCATTTACAATCTCGTGATTTCAGAAAAGGTTAGAAAGTGTTGTTTAATTCAAGGCTAAGGTTATTCCCTAAGAAACTCAAATCCCACTGAAGATGACCTTATACCATCTATAAACTTTATCCATATGGATCTTTAACGACCATGGAGGTATGTTTGAAGTTAATGGTCAACATCTCAAGCACTATTGGGATTGTGAAGTTGAGCAAATTAAAAACTCATTCAAATTAATTGACCCAAAATTATTATGATCATACTTTTTAATAAATAATTAGAAATTATTTTTCTTAAATTAGTACATTTAATTAATTCTGTCTAAGGAGATTAAAACTTAAGCGAGATCGTTGTGACCCACCAACCTTTCTTAGGAATTAATTTAATGTAATCTTTTGAGAAGAAATTTTCTAATTAACTTTGAAAATTTTATTTCCATTTAATCTTTTTTAATTTTAATTTAATTTTAATTATTTAATAAGGGAGTCAAATTGGCCCAAGAAGTAATCAGTTTCTTTTATTTTAAGTAGTCTAGTTTGTAAATATAATTTGGGTTTAAGGGCTAAAACAACAAAGAGGAGAAATTTACCCCACATTGTCGTCCAAGGGTTCCCTAAAACCCCTAATTTTACTGCTACTTTTTCCCTTCTTCTATACTTGTCGCCCAAGTCACCCTTGTAGCTAAATTTTTGCTACAAGTTTTCTCTAATTCACCACTATATAAACCCCTCTCTACCATCATAATTTTCACAACCCTTCAAGCAATTAGCTTAACCCCTTGCCACTCATTCTTTTTCCTCTTAGCTGACGGCCTAAATCTTGAAGAACCCCAATTTCCTTCTATTGTCACAAAACCCTCATTATTTATCGCTATGAGTCTTTTACCGAAGCAACCTCATCACCGTCGCATGCCTATCGCCATCGCAATCATCTTACTACCATCATTGTCGATTTCTTCTCTTCCTTTTACCAAAATTTTGCCTATTTTTCGGGAAAAATTACGTGTCTCGCAAAAGAACAACACCTTCTAAGACCTCTGCCAAAAAAACAATTGTAATCCAAGATGAGGAAGCAAAAGAAATGTTTGATTCCATATTCAAAAATTAACCCATGATGCTAGAAAAATGTTTCAACTTGGAGAGCAATGATAAGATGGTTGTGTTGTGGTCAATACGAAAAATAATTGATGCCCTCAATGGGAGCTATTTTTGCAATGCACGATCATTTTCCAAAGAGGATTTAGTTCAAAAGTTCTATGCCAACCTAACTATTCCAAACGTTATTGAAGTTATTATTCGTAAGAAAAAGGTATCCCTAACTTCTAAGTTCGTTAATGATTTGTTTAACCTACTTGATGTTGAATAAGATGAGTACTTTGCCATGATGACAAATATAAATTGGGATTTTCTTTAACAAGTGCTTAATGTTGTGACAAATTCGAGGTCCTAATGGATTATAAGAAAGTATGGTAGTCATTCTTGCCGAATGGAATATCTAAAAACAGTGGCTAAGGTATCATTCTACTTTGATCGATATAGTTTCATGCCTATTTCACATAATTCCACCATCTCGATGGAGTGAATACTTTTGTTGTATACAATTATGAGAGAAAGGTCTATCAATGTTGGGAAGATTATTCTTAAGGAGATCCGTGCTAGAAAAAATACAAGAAAAGCTTACTTCCCATCATTGATAACTTCACTTTGCTTAAGGGCCAAAGTTAAAACAAAAGGAAGCCTAAAGGGTCTGTATGTTCAAGGTTGCATCACAACCTATGATCTTGAGGTTAGTGGAGAATGTCCATGAGCTAAACCCAATCGAACCAAGTGAACTAACCAAACCAGAAACTGACGAGTCATCAAACAAATCTAAATCGAAACTTGACTCAGTTGATGAAACAAAAGAAGAAGAATCTGAAGAAGAACTGAACAATCTAGAACTGATAAACGAACCAGAAATTTTTGAACCAAGAGAGCAAACTGTTCAATCTAGAACTAATAAAGAATGCTGATGAGCCCGTTGAACCAAGTGTTGATCTTGAGTTGACCATTCCTATGCCAACTTCTTCAAATACTATGAAGAAATCAAAATTTTCAATTATGATTGATTTGATGAAATTTATGCATAACCAACAACAGACTTATTGGAAATATGCGAAGATTAGAGATATTTTTTTTAAAAATACATTTAAAAGTATCTCTAAAAATGTTGTTCCTAAGTTCCCAAATTCTATCTTCGATTCATGGATGAAATATGAGGATGAAAACGAGAATGAAGCATTAAAGGAGGAAAATGAGGAGGATAAGTCAAATAAATAAAAGAGGGAATTTCTTGTCTTTAGTATTTATTTCATTTTAGGTGTTTATTTTTATTTCCTAGTTAGAATTTTGCTTTCGCATAATAAATTGCAAGTGAATAAAATAAGATCTATGCCTCCTCTTTGTTAGGAAAAGTAAAGTGATGTGGTAATGGGAATGAACGTGTCTAGGATTGGATTGTTAAGAAAGACTTGGTACTTAAATAGTCTTTACGACTCACCTTTCTTTTCTTACAACTCTACTTGGTGTTCACTTTTCATTCATTACTTTTTTTCACAATAAGGACATTGCTTCTTTTTAAAAAGGGTAAGACAAATATTTTGCAGCATGAATATTTAAAATTTTCAAGTATGTTTCAATATTTTTACCTAAGTATGTTTAAATGAATGAATGTTCAAAAAGAACTTTTATTCATAAGTTTGTTCAAATGCAAGCACGATTTATGATTGTTTTTCTAAGTTATTCTTATGTTATCTTGAGTGATGGAATGCTTGTATGCTCGTTAGTCTTATGTAGTATTTTCCATGAAAGTTTGAATTCTTTTGAAGTAAACATGCATGAAGGTTTACGTCTTTAGAATTGACTTAGTAATGTTCTTGAGGTGAAACCCTAGGAGGTATAAGAATTTAAACATGATATAGGCACGTTTTTCTTTGGATCGTTTCAACCTTTCAAGCTGACCTTATTAAATTAACCCTTGAAACTTTACTTTTTAGGTCTGTAACACCCCTCACCCATATTCAATGCTGGAATAGGGTGACGGAGTATTATCGAACTTACAAAACAATTAAACATCCATTTAGCTTACATTTTCTCAATTCAAGCATTCATTATTCAATCTCAATCAATTTGTCCCTTATACTAGCTTACTAAGCACTAAACATACTTTGAGAGTGATTCGGAACTAAATCGGTAATCACAAAACTTACACAAAACTTTGAAAATTTTCTCAAAACAGGGGACACACGCATGTGTGGCCAGGCCGTGTGTCTCACACGGCCACCAGACACGCCCGTGTCACATGCCGTGTGGACATTTGAAATAGGAGCACATGGCAGTGTCCCAGCCTGTGTCCAACCCCGTGCAGCTCTCTTACTTGTGTAACATGGTCAATACACACACCTGTGTGGCTAGCCTGTGTGCCCTAAAAATGGCCATACACGCTCGTGTACCAGGCCGTGTCCTAGGTCGTGCCAATTCTGTAGGGTATACTGACTTATGCCACACGGCCAAGACACACGCCCGGGTGTGAGCCCATGTGTCGCATACTGACTTGGTTACAAATTCAACACTAGCGGACACACGATCGTGTAACGTGACCGTATGTCACACATGACTGAGTATGTCACACATGGCTGAGACACACGCCCGTGTCTATGCCTATGTGGACAAAAATAGGCTATTTACTAAGCCAATTTGCCACCCTATTTTTACGTACCTACACAAACATAAATTGCAACATTTTAAAACTCAATAGGCAGCAAATCCATAACATTTCATACACATATTAAGAAAACATTTTCATATTTCCATTCCATTTACTACTTACCAAAACATACCATATTGAATACTTAAACACAACCAAAACATTATACCAACTTAAGCCAAATCACATGGCTTTATCTTATACCGCATCATGTACCAAAATAACTAGCTCAAGTAACCATAACTATCATCTTTATAACTAGCCTATACATGTCATATTTACAAATATCCATAAGTTCAAAGGAACCAATCGGCAACTAGATAATATGATACGTATCTCCGACTTTGTGCGAATCGAGCGACCTATCAAACTTCTATAAAACATGAAAAAGAAACCAAGTAAGCTTTATAGCTTAGTAAGCCCGTATAATTCAGAATTAAACTTACCATTTATACATAATCAAGACAATAATTAAGGTATACTCAATTCAATTACCAAATGCCTAAACACAAGCATTCATCAACAAGTTAGTCACATAAGTGCATGTAATCATCCATTATCTCAATTTAATACTCAATACATTATACCATATCAAATTCATATATCATCTATATCACTGGTAACATTTCACTCTCAATAACATGAACAATAATTCATTCGATAACAGTAACTCATTCGTATAAACACATAGCTTTTTTACATAGTAAAATAACAAAACTTATGCCCATTGTACCTATTAGAATATCGAGGAATACTCGGATGAGATACATTATGTATATAAAATAGTAATCCATTAATTCAATATCATTTTCGCTCTTTCGAGTTATGATTAGTAAGTTTCTTCTGAGCTGATGGACAGTAAGCTCTATTGAGTTGAACGGTAAGCTCTAACAAGCTGAAAACAGTAAGCTCTTACGAGCTGATATATTCGTAAGCTTATACGAGTTGTGGTGAGTCCACAACACATGCAAGATCTCATCCAAAATAGTAACCCTAGTAACATGTCATTCGTATCCTACGACTTTCTACGGTTCAAACGAGACTCGGTATTCAATAATTCTCATCAACCAGGCATTCAAACTCAGTAATACCATTTACTCAATTATACTTTCATTTCAAATTATTTAAAATTATTTAAAAATTCGATTCTAATTATACGAACTTACCTTGAGTTGCTTGGATGGAAATTATCGACTATTCGTCCACTTTTCCTTTTCCCCGATCCAATCTCAATCTCCACTTATCATGTTCTATATATTATAAAATTTAGCACATTCAACATTCGGTCTATTCAATTTAGCCTATAATTTACAAGTTGGCAAATTTACACATTTGCCCCTAATTTTCTTATTTTCACAATTTAGTCTTTATCACATAAAGTTTAAAATTCATGCAATTTAGTACAAACCCATGCTTAGCCAAATTTAATACATGTTACTAGCAGCCCATATTTTCAATTTATTCATACTTTTAACCACCACATTTCACATTTTATCAATTTAATCCTTTTTTGACATTTTTGTCAAAAATCAGTTTACAAAAGCTATTAATCTAACATTAAACCTTCCAAATCGATCATAAATCAACAAATTACTCAAGCATTCAACAATGGCAACATGATAAATCTTTAACAATTTCAAAATTTAAGGCATGGGCTAGCTAGAATACGAAGCAACGATTACAAAAACATAAAAATCATTAAAAACGGGACAAATTTGGACTTATATGCATAGATGATAGCTAGCTAAACATTTGAAGTTATTTTAATCACTTTTATTCTTCAAAAATTGGTTAGGAAGAAGATACTATGGACAAAATTACATTTTGTGTTATTAATTTAGCTTCTAATTATCAAATACCAAAATTAACCTTAAATTAAAACATTTAAAATCACTTAAATGATGTCCAAAAAAGTCTGCTAACATTTAAAATGGTCTAGTTACCATTTAAGGCCACCATTATTAACAGCCAAAGCTATTTGACACCTTAAACTAATAGAATAACACTTTTGCACTTTACGCGATTTAGTCCTTTTTACCGATTTAAGCATTCAAACGATAAAATTACTTAATGAAAATTTCACAAAGTCATAATATAATGATATACACATTAAAATAATAATAAAATAAATATTTTGACCTTATATTTGTGGTCCCGAAACCACTATTCTGATTTGACCAAAAATAGGCTGTTACAACTCTTCCCCCTTAGGGATTTGCGTCCCCGAAAATCTTACCAGTGAATAGATTAGGGTACTATTTTCTCATAGCTTCCTCGAGTTCCCACCTAGATTCCTTGATCCCATGTTTATGCTAAAGAAATTTCACTAAATCTATGCATTTATTTCTCAATTCTTTGATTTCACGAGCTAAAATCCTGATCGGTTCTTCACTATATTTCAATTAGTCTGTATCTCTACATCTACTAGAGAACTCACATATGACGGATCAGATCTGTATCAACGTAGCATAGAAACGTGAAAGACATTATAAATCTTTTCAAGTTCAGATGGTAAAGCTAGTCGATACACTATAGGCCCTATTCTTTTGATGATCTCATATGGTCCGATAAATCGCAGACTCAACTTTCCTTTACGGCTGAATCGAAAAACCTTTTTCCATGGTGACACCTTTAGAAACACTCGGTCTCTGACCTGAAACTCTAATTCTTTACATTTCAAATCCACATATGATTTCTATCAATCTGAAGCTGCTTTTAAATTGTCATGAATCATCTTCACTTTTTCTTTAGTTTCTCTAATCAATTCAACCCCGTGAATCATTTTCTCACTTACTTCAATCCAGTATAGGGGAGTTCGACATTTTTGACCATATGAAGCTTCGTATGGTGCCATCTTTATACTTATCTAAAACCGTTGTTATACACGAACTCAATCAATGGAAGTATTTTTCCCAACTGCCCTCAAATTCTAAAATATAACATCTCAACATGTCTTCGAGAATCTGAATAACTCTTTTAGTCTGACCTTCAGTCTGAGGATCAAAGTAGTACTAAAATTCAATTGCGTTCCCAGAGCTTCTTACAATTTCTTCCAGAATCGTAACATAAATGTTGGATCTCTATCAGAAATAATAGATAGTGGCACCTCGTGCAATCGAACAATATCAGAAATGTATAATTCATCTAGTGTATCAAGTGAGTAATCTGTACGTACTGGAATGAAATGAGCAAAATTTGTTAGTCGATCAATGACAACACAAATAGCATCTTTCTGTTTCAGAGTTAGGGGCAATCCCGAAAAAAAATCGTTTTAACTCTATACCATTTCCACTCAGGAGTCATCACGGGCTGCAGTAATCCCGATGGTACTTAATGTTCAACTTTGATTTGCTGACAAATCAAACATTTAGAAGCAAACTTTGAGATATCTCCTTTCATGCCTTGCCACCAAAAAAATTGTTTCAAATTGTTGTACATTTTGGTACTCCTCGAAGGAACTAATAAGCAACTATTATGCGCGTCATGCAAAATCTTATGAATGAATTCCAAATTTCTCAATATGCAAATTCTATTCCTGAACCTTAAAAACTCTGAATTAGGAAGAGTCTCACATTGAATTTATTTAATTTGCAATCCACAGTCATCTTTCTGAGCTTAACAAATTTGTTGAAGAAATATCGATTTAGCTTTTAATTCAGCTAAAATAGACCCATCATCACAAATCATCAACCGGGTATTCATTGCTTGCAATGCAAACAAAGATTTTCGGCTTAGAGCATCAGCAACAACATTAGCTTTTCCCGGGTGATAATCAATCACAAATTCATAATCTTTCAATAACTCGAGCTATCTTCGTTGACACAAATTGAAATCTTTCTATGACATCAAATATTTTTAAGCTTTTGTGATCCGTACAAATGTGACATTTTTCACCGTATAAGTAGTGTCGCCAAATTTTCAATGCGAACACAATTGCAGCCAACTCTAAGTCATGCATCAGATAGTTCTTTTCATGAGGTTTCAATTATCGGGAAGCATAAGCTATAACTTTTCTTTCTTGCATCAGAACACATCCCAGACCGTTTAATGACACGTCACTACAAATCATAAACTCTTTCCCCGATTCAGGTTGAACCAAAATTGGTGTTTTAGTTAACTATATTTTCAACTATTCGAAACTTTGCTGACATTTCTCTGACCATTCAAATTTCACATCTTTTTGAAGTAGTCGAGTCATCGGTGTTGCAATCATAAAAAATCCTTTAACGAATCTTTGGTAATAGCCCACCAAGCCCAGAAAACTATGGACTTTAGACATATTTCTCGAAGGTTTCCAGTCAACAACAGTAGAAATCTTACTCAGGTTAACTCTAATACCTTCAGCTGAAACAATATGCCCCATAAATCCAACCTCTTGAAGCCAAAAATCACATTTGCTAAACTTTTCAAATAATTGATTATCACGTAGAGTTTGTAGCACAACTCTCAAGTGCTCGGTATGTCAGATTCATCTCGCGGATAGATCAGAATGTCATCAATGAATACAACAACAAATCTATCTAAATACATTCTGAATATCTGATTCATCAAGTCCTTAAAAACTGCAGAAGCATTAGTTAATCCAAAAGCAAGGAATTCATAATGTCCATACCTTATTCAGAATGCGATTTTTGGCACATCTGACTCTTTAACTCCCAAATGATAATAACCCGATCTCAAATCAATCTTTGAAAATACTGTATCCCCTTTCAACTGATCAAATAAATCATCAATCCATGGTAGAGTGTATTTTTTCTTTATAGTCACTTTATTCAACTGTCTGTAATCAACACACATTCTCATCGTGCCATTTTTCTTCTTCAAGAACAATATCGGTGCACCCCAGGGTGAATAAATCGGTCGTACAAAGCCTTTGTCTGTCAATTCTTGCAACTGAGCTTTCAAATCTTTTAATTATTTTAAATCAATTCTGTATGGAGCTATCAATATCGGTGTTGTTCCCAATACTAATTCAATACCAAATTCAACCTCTCTGATTGGTGGCAAACTCAATAATTCTTTTGGAAATCCATTTCAAAACTCACAAATAATAGGTACAGATTCAATCTTTGATTTTGACACCATTGTATCCAGTACGTATGCAAGATATGCATCATAGCCCTTTTTCATATATTTCTGAGCCAACATAGATGATATCACAGTTGGTAATTCACTTGAATCACTAGACTTAATCCGAAGAATTTCACCTTTCTGACATTTCAATTCAATAATCTTTTGTCTACAATTCACAACTACATCATGCATAATCAGCCTCTCCATACCCATAATCACATCAAACTCATCGAATAGTAGAAGCATCAAGTCAACCGGAAAACAATAACCCCGAGTCATCAAAGGATAATTCTTACAAATTTTATCAATTAAAACAGACTTACCTAAGGGGTTTGAGACATTAATTACAAACTCTGTAGTCTTGACATGTAAACTCTTTTTAAATACTAAATTCATACAAAATATAAGAATGGGTTGATCCATAATCTATCAACACAACTATATTAGTATCGAAAAGAGAAAAAGTACCGATAATAACGTCTGGCGATGATGCCTCCTCTCGTGCACGGATAGCATAAGCTCGGGCAAGTGCTCGTGCCTCAGATCTTACAATAGAAACTCTAGTAGCACCTTGGTTAACACTTATCTTTCTAGTGTTCTGGGGTGGTCTCCCTCTAGTAGCAATATTACTTGCTTTTGCCAGTTGATCTCTTTCAGCCATAGACTTTTCTGAACAATCCCAAAGATAATGATCAAGAGGTCCACATCTAAAACAAGCCCCTCTCATTATTCTACATTCACCATAATGTCACTTATTGCAGTGCTTACATTCAGGTCTAACATTTCTAACACTACCCACACTTGCAACAGATGTTGTGTACGGTTCAGAACTGAAATGTCGTGCATCTCTATCTCTGATCAAAATCCCCATAGAAGTAGTAGAATAAGGATGATATTCTCTAAATTTTTTTGATGCTGTCTGATGTGATTTGCCCACAAATCTCTTTCTAAAGTCTCTATCCTCATAATTGGCTTTTCTTTTCTCTTTGCTAAGCTCTTCGGCTTTGCAAGCACTGTTAACTAGAATGACAAACTCTTTCAGCTCAAGAATCCCAAGTAATAGTTTGGTTTCTTCATTTAATCCATCTTTGAACCTTTTACACATTATAGCCTCGAAAAAAACACATTCACGAGCATATTTGTTGAGTCGTACAAACTCTCTTTCGTATTCTATTACAATCATACTGCTCTTGTTCAATTCAAGAAATTCTTTTCATTTCCATCAACGAAACGTTGGCTGATGTATTTCTTTCTGAATTCAACTTGAAAGAATTCCCAAGTAACTCTTTCTCGAGGAACTACAAATATCAAAGTATTTCACCACTGATACGCAGTGTCTCTCAACAGTGATATAGCACATTTTAAACATTCTTCAGGTGTGCAAGAAAGCTCATCAAATACCCGGATCCTATTCTCAAGCCAAAACTCGGTTCACTCAGGGTCATCATTAACAGTGGCTCTAAATTCCTTAGCCCCGTGTTTTTGTATCTTATCCATAGGTCATTTATTCATTCACAAAGGATCCATACCTTGAGGAACTACAGGGATTGTTTGGAGAATAGGTAAGGATGGAGGTTGTTGAGCAGCCGGGTTCGTACGAATGTATTAAGTGAACCACTCGTTCATCATTTGAAAGAAAGCTTCTAGCCTCACCTCCGTGACTACTCGACACGGGCCTAGATTCAAAAGGCGCTGTCTCTTGAGCAGGAGGTGGCGCATTACTCTCAACATCAAATGCTACAGCTCGATCGGGATCCATTATTATACGAAAACATAGTTTATAATGTCAGGATTCATCACACTATCACATGTTATATATATGGCATGTATAGCTAGACTCTCACACTCGCTACGTTAGTCCTAGAATCGACTAAACTGTAGCTCTGATACCAATAAATGTAACACCCCTCACCCGTATTCAATGCCGAAATAGGGTTACAGAGTATTACCAAACTTACAAAACAATTAAACATCCATTTAGCGTACATTTTCTCAATTCAAGCATTCATCATTCAATCTCAATCAATTTGTCCCTTATACTAGCCTACGAAGCCCTAAACATACTTTGGAAGTTATTCGGGACTGAACTGGTAACTCCAGAAACTTACACAAAACTTTGAAAATTTTCTCAAAACAGGGGACACACGCCCGTATGGCCAGGCCGTGTGTCTCACACGGCCACCAGACACGCCCGTGCCACAAGCCGTGTGGAAATTCGAAATGGGATCACATGGCTATGTCTCAGCCCGTGTCCAACCCCGTGTAACTATCTGACTTGGGTCACACGGCCAACACACACGCCCATGTGGCTAGCTCGTGTGCCCTAAAATGGCAATACACACCCGTGTACCAAGCTGTGTTCTAGGCTGTGCCAATCCTATAGGGTATACTGACTTATGCCACACGGCCAAGTTACACGCCCATGTGTGAGACCGTGTGGGGCATACTGACTTGGTTACAAATTCAACACTAGGGGACACACAGCCATGTAACATGCCCGTATGTCACACACGACTGAGACACAGGCCCGTGTCTTTGCCCTCGTGCCAATTTGTCACCATTTTTACATACCTGCACAAACATAAATTGCAACATTTTAAAACTCAATATCCATAACATTTCATACACATATTAAGACAACATTTACATATTTCCATTCCATTTACTACTTACCAAAACATACTATATTGAAAACTTAAACTCAACCAAAACATTATACCAAGTTAAGCTAAATCACATGGCTTTATCTTAAACCACATTATGTACAAAAATCACTAGCTCAAGTAAACCATAACTATCATCATTATAACTAGCCTATACATGCCATATTTACATATATCCATAAGTTCAAAGGTACCAATCGACAACTAGATAGTGTGATGCGCATCTCCGACTTTATCTAAATCAAGCGAGCTATCGAACCTATATAAAACATGAAAAAAAATAGAGTAAGATTTATAGCTTAGTAAGTCTGTGTAATTCAGAATTAAACTTACCATTTATACATAATCACGACAATAAATAAGGTGCACTCAATTCAGTTACCAAATGCCTATACACAAGCATTCATCAACAAGTTAGTCACATAAGTGCATGTAATCATCCATTATCTCAATTTAATACTCAATACATTATGCCATATCAAATTCATATATCACGTATCACTTGTAACATTTCACTCCCAATCACATGAACAATACTTCATTCGATAACAATAACTCATCCGTATAAACACATAGCTTTTCACATAGAAAAATAATAGAATTTATGCCCGTTGTACCTACTAGAATATCGAGGAATACTCGGATGAGATACATTACATATATAAATTAGTAATCCATCAATTCATTATCATTTCTGCTCTTTCAAGCTATGATCAGTAAGCTCTTCTTGAACTGATAGACAGTAAGCTCTATTGAGCTGAATCGGTAAGCTCTGATGAGCTGAAAACAGTAAGCTCTTATGAGCTGATATATCCGTAAGCTCATGCGAGCTGTGGTGAGTCCACAACACATGCAAGATCTCATCCAAAATAGTAACCCTAGTAACATGTCTTTCGTATCCTACGACTTTCTACGGTTCAAAGGAGACTCGGTATTCAATAATTCTCATCAATCAGGCATTCAATCTCAGTAATACCATTTACTCAATTATACTTTCATTTCGAATAATTTACAAGGATTTAAAAATTCGATTCTAATTATACAAACTTACCTTGAGTTGCTCGGATAGAAATTATCGACTATTCGTCCACTTTTCCTTTTCCCCAATCCAATCCCAGTCTCCGCTTATCTTGTTCTATATATTATCAAATTTATCACATTCAGCATTCGGTCTATTCAATTTAGCCTATAATTTACAAGTTGACAAATTTACACATTTGCCGCTAATGTTTCTCATTTTCACAATTTAGTCTTTATCATATAAAATTGCAAATTCATGCAATTTAGTACAAACTCATGCTTAGCCGAATTTAATACATGTTACAGCAGCCCATATTTTCAATTTATTCACACTTTTAACCACCACATTTCACATTTTATCAATTTAATCCTTTTTTGACATTTTTGTCAAAAATCACTTTACAAGACCTATTAATCTAACATTAAACCTTCCAAATCTATCATAAATCATCAAATTACTCAAGCATTCAACAATGGCAACATTTAATAGTTTCAAAATCTAAGGTACATGCTAGCTAGAATACAAAGCAACAATTACAAAAACATAAAAATCATTAAAAACAAGACAAATTTGGACTTACATGCATAGATAATAGCTAGCCGAACATTTGAAGCTATTTTAATGGCTTTTCTTTTTCAAATATTGGTTAGCAAGATGATACTATGAACAAAATTTCAATGTGGTTTTTTAATTTAGCTTCTAATTATCAAAAACCAAAATTAAACTTAAATTAAAACAATTAAAATCACTAAAATGATGTCCATCAAAGTCCACTAATATTTAAAATGGTCTAATTACCATTTAAAGCCACCATAATTAACAAACAAAGCTATTTGACACCTTAAACTAGTAGAACATCACTTTTGCACTTTACGAGATTTAGTCTTTTTTACCGAATTAAGTATTCAAACGATAAAATTACTTAACGAAAATTTCACAAAGTCATAATATCATGCCGTACACATTAAAATAATAATAAAATAAATGTTTTGACCTCAGATTTGTGGTCCCAAAATCACTGTTCTGATTTGACCAAAAATAGGCTATTACAACTCCCCCCTTAGGGATTTTTGTCCCCAAAAATCTTACCAATAAATAGATTAGGGCATTGTTTTCTCATAGCTTCCTCAGGTTCCCACATAGATTCTTTGATCCCATGTTTATGCCAAAGAAATTTCACTAAAGTTATGCGTTTATTTCTCAAATCTTTGATTTCACGAGCTAAAATCCTGATCGGTTCTTCGCTATATGTCAATCAGTCTATATCTCAACATCTATCGAAGAAATCACTTGTGACGGATCAGATATGTATCGACGTAGCATAGAAATGTGAAATACATTATGAATATTTTCAATTTTTGACGGTAAAGCTAGTAAATATGCTACAAGCCCTATTCTTTTGAGATCTCATAAGGCCCGATAAATCACGGACTCAACTTTCCTTTATGACTGAATCGTAGAACCTTTTTCCACGGTGACACCTTTAGAAACACTCGGTCTCTGACTTGAAACTCAATTTCTTTATGTTTCAAATTCGCATATGATTTCTGTCAATCTGAAGCTACTTTTAAATTGTCGCGAATCGTCTTCACTTTTTCTTCAGTTTCTCTAACCAATTCAACCCCGTGAATCTTTTTCTCACTTAGTTTAGTCCAGTATAGTGGAGTTCGAAATTTACAACCATATAAAGTTTCGTTTGGTGCCATATTTATACTTGCCTGAAAATTGTTGTTATACGTGAACTGAACCAACAGTAAGTGTTTTTGAAACCTCGTTGTTACGATGAAAATATTCCATGTTATTATCTTTTGTAAACCTTTGTTAGAACTTAGGTAGTCGTCTTTATTCATTTAATACATTTTTTTTGAAATATCCCTCGTTGCGAAAGCTTTAATAAAATAGTCTAAGTGATCATGCGTTTAGAAAATACTTTAACTTTTTGAAAACTTAACTTCCTATGACCAGCAAGTATAAATCCATAAAGTAAAATATATAAATAAAAACCCAAATCTAAAACCAAAGTCCTAGAGGGTCCTTAAATTACAACCCAAATAATCAATAATAATCAAATTATAAATTGTAAATTGAAAATGATAAAGTCCAAAAATTACTATGGTCCCCGCTGAGTCCTTCATCGCTCCGATCCATCTAAGTCTGGGGATTACTTATGTACATTAAACAAAAGGATGAGTTTACATAAACTCAGTGTGTAATCCCGTAGAAACAAACAAGCAACCAGTATTCACAGTGCATATTTGAACAGTCTTCGGCTTAAGCCCATTTCAGTATCAGTGACAGTTTGGGCCTTAGCCCATCTCAGTACAGTGTCAAAAATGCAGTAGGGCCTTAGCTCATCATAGTATCTGTGGCAGTAATAGTTATGCAGTAGCAAAATCCTACCTAACCAGCCTCTACACACCATCTCCGTCCAACCCTACACTCCAAGTGGGGATATAATCAAACCACCTATCCTTACACTCCAAGTAGTGCAGAATGCGGCACAAAACAGTAGTTTGCAGCTGAGCTGCCAGTAAATTAGGCATAAAGCCTGTCAGTACACTTCCTCCGAATAAAAACCCCCAACCCAATGCAATGCAACATACAATGGATGATATGCTATTATGCAATTTCAGTACATATATTCAGTTCAAATACTAACATGCTCAGTACAGATATCATTCAGTCAATTTCACATATTTAGGGGTCTAAGTAGCGCTTATTGACCTTACAGTAGGTTCACAGTCAGCTTGGGTGACCCGTGTAACCTTAGAAACATTTCAGTAAAAATGGGCTCACACGCCCATGTGATTTGCCCGTGTGGGCCTACACGCCCGTGTGGCCCACTCAGCCCAAATTGGCCTTGGTCGTGTGATCCATTTTTAATGTAACCCATGCTAGCTAAATATTCATATATGTTTTCACTATTTACTTATATGTTCATTCAAAGCTGTCTACTTGAGTCATTGTCACTAAATATTTATATCTTCAGCTACAGAATTCCAAATTAAGATCTGCTTGATATTTTTAAAACTAGACTGAAATACCTTTCTATTATAAAATTTTCAGAATTTATAGTTTATTAAATAAGTACAGTAAAATCTTCAAATTTATCAATATTCTACTATTTGACAGCTTCAACATTTTCTTACTAAGAATTATGTATCTCCTAATATGGAATTTGGATGATGTTTTTATTTGTTTCTCTTGAAAATAGACTCATTAAGGATTTAAACATATAAATTTAAGACCCTAATTATTTTTTTACAATTTTGAGGATTTTCCAAAGTTAGAACAGGGGAACCTGAAACCATTTTGACCTTGTCTCACAACATTTATTATATCTCATAATTTAAAATTCCATTGCTTACACTGTTTCTTTTCGAAAAAACTAAACTCAATAAAATTTACTTTCATATTTTATTCAACCACTAACTCAATTTCCATTATTTTTTATGATTTTTCAAAGTTAGACTATTGTTGCTATCCAAAACTATTTTAGTGCAAAAGTATCGGTAATAACATGTAGAGATGACGCTTCTTCACGAGCGCGAATAGTGTAGGCTCGTGTAGGTGCTCTAGCATCATATTTCGCAGCAGTGTCTCGTGTTGCACCTCTACCACCACTCCCGTTTCTCGTGTTTCTAGGTGGTCTATCTCTAACTACAGTGTTAATCAGCCTCATATTCTGAGCATTATCTTTTTCAACTAATCTGGGCAATCTTTTATAAAGTGATCTCGTGAACCACAACTGTAACAAACTCTATTATTATTTTTCCCCAACAATCTCCAAAATGACGTCTTCCACATTGTTGACACCCAGGCTTAACATCTTTTACATTACCAACACTCGATACTGATGTGGTTTGAGTTTTAGGGTTGGTATATTACTTTCCCCAATCTCTATTCTGATATCCCAAGGAAGCCGTTGATTGATGAAAATAGTCTCTAGATTCTTTGATAAGGAATAATAAGATTTATTCATTGATCTCTTTCTCAAATCTCTTGCGTCTTAATCAATTTTTCTCTTTTCTTTGCTTAGATCCTCAGCTTTACAAGCCCTCTCAACCAATAGTACGAATTCTTTCAATTCAAGTATCCTGACTAACAGCTTTATATCTTCTTTCAATCCATCAACAAATCTTTTACACATGATCTCTTCAGTAGACACGTATTCCCGAGCATACTTGATCAAACATACAAATTCTCTTTCATACTCAGTCATGGTCATCTGGCCTTGTTTCAATTCCAGAAACTCTTTATGTTTTTGATCGAGGAATTTCTGGCTTATGTACTTTTTTTGAAACTTAGTCTAAAAGAATTCCCAGGTAACCCGTTCCCTAGGAGCCATCGATGTCAACATTTTCCACTAGTGATATGCATTATCTCTAAGTAAGGATACTACGCATTTGATACGTTCATCTAGAGTACAAGACAATTCATTGAATACTCGGATAGTGTTCTCAAGCCAGAACTCAGGTCTTTCAGCATCATCATCAATTGTAGCCTGAAACTCTTTAGCCCTGTGTTTACAAATCTTATCAACAGATGGCTTATTCAATTGAATCGAGTCTATTACTTGTGGAACGACTAGAATTTGTTGAGGTACAGGTGGGGGTAGAGGTTGTTGAACAGTCAGATTCGTTCGAACAAATTTCGTAAACCATTCATTCATTGTCTGGAAGAAGGCTTGCTTAGGCTCTCCTCCCTGACTACTAGATATCGACCTAGATTCAACCAGCACTGCTCCTTGAGAGGGAGTAAGTGCATTGCTTTCAACATCATCAGTTATCGCTCGTTCGGGATCCATTTGCTATATGAAAAACACATTTTAACTCTCAGGAATCATCACACTATCGCAATTCATATATATGGCATGTATAGCTAGACTTTAACAAACTACATTAGTCCTAGAATCGACTAAACCGTAGCTCTGATACTAATAAAATTTAACACCCCTAACCCATTTTTGTCACCGGGCGAGGGTTAAGAGGCATTACCAGACAATTGGAACATTTTGAATTCATTTCACAATCAAAAAATCATACATCATCATATCATAATCAAACATCAACATAAAGTCCCTTTCCTAGGTCATCGAGACCTTAAACATGCATTAGAAAGGGGTCGTGACTAAACTGAGCAACTTCAAAATTTTTCAAAACTTAACAATTTTTCTAAGTTATAAAGGTCACACACCCGTGTCAACAGGTCGTGTACCTCACACGACATTAGACACGCCCGTGTGTCTAAGTCGTGTCAAAACAAGACTTACATACTAACTTGTCCACATGGCCACAAGACAAGCCCCTGTACCAGGCCGTGTAAAAATTAGGGAGGCTACTGACTTAGTCACACGGCCAGTCAAACACCCATGTGTCTAGTCCGTGCTCAAAACTCACTTGGCCACAAGGCCTTGCACACGCTCGGTGTGTGCGACCGTGTGGTCTGCTCAGGCTTATTTTGAAATGGCCCTCAACCAATACGGCTGACACACACGCCCGTGTTTCTACCCTTGCGAGCAAAAATATGCCATCTACAAGGCCAATATGCCACCCATTTTGGGTCCTCCCTACAAGCACCAAAATCAAGCCAATTGTATCATATTTCCAACCAATTTTAATCACAAAACATTCATCATTCATTTCATATATTCATCAACTTATTTCATTCTTAATATACAAATCAAACCATGCCACATCATGAGCCAAAGTCATACTAACTCATTCATTCTCATAGCATCATTATACCATTTCCATAACAAATGCACATTTATAACTTACCAAATCAACCATTTCTCACAAGACCCTTTTATACACATCAAAATATAGCATATAGACTATATTGCTTAACATAGATTATAACCATACTTCATTCTTATACACAACCCAAAACCAAGCCATATCACATGGCTAGATATTCACATCACAAAACATACCAAAATAACTCTAGCCTATACATGTCGTATACCATATATACAACTCTCAAAATGGTACCAAAATAGATGTCCGATAGCGTGAATGAGTCACTGACGATCCTCGGATCTGAGCTAGCCTTATAAAACTGTAAAACAAAGAACATTTCACACAGTAAGCTTTAAAGCTTAGTAAGTTCATGATATAACACATTTAACTTATCAATCAATTATAATTCAATCATTTAACTAATACTTAATATACCTCACCACATTACTCATTCTTATTGAAGGCTATACCTTACTTTCATACTATATCTTTAAACTTATAATTAGCATTCATAATGATATTTAATCAAACTCATTTCATCATTCATTTACATAACCTTTCATCTACTTCATACATAATGTCATCATCCATATAGGTTCTGTACATTCCTGTACCATCACGTTCTTATCTATCACATTTATCACTTCAATGCTCGATGCATTAAATCATTCGATCATTCTTAAACATTCAATAAACTCGCACACTTAGTGCCAATTAATTAGCTGAGGCTATAATAATATCACACACTTAGTGCCATTACATTAAATTGAAGCTATAAAGGTATCGCACACGTAGTGTCAAGTATTCAGTCAACACTGTAATAATCTCGCACACTTAGTGCCATTTTTGATAGCCGTAGCTATTTCATTTTTCGCATACTTAGTGCCTCAAATTCAATCCACATTTCTATTCATTTCATCATATTCACTTCATCATATATAAACATTATATAAACAACATGTATTATACACAAACTTATCTCGAACGTAAAAACAATGATATTAGTCAATCAATCGAGTACTTTGTTTTTGCCTCGATCTAGGTCCAAATTTCTCCTTTCTTGATCTACATGATTCAAAATTAACTCATTTAATCACTAACAAATTCAATTTAATACACAAACACATATTTGGGCATTTTTACACTTAAGCCCCTAAAATTACACATTTTGACATTTTAGTTTTATTACACAAAACACCAAATATAGAAAATTCATCTAAGCCATACCTTAGCCAAATTTTCCTATAGTCTCTATCAACCCATATTTATCATTTATTTCACATTTCAACCCCTCAATTTACACTTTTCTCAATTTAATCCCTAATATGCTTTTTTACTCAAAATCACTTTATAAAACATGTATATCAAGCACTAAGCTTTCATAATTCATCATTAAACATCATAAAACACATGAATTCATCAATGGCATCTTTCAAAATCATCAACCAATTTAAAAATTAGAGCATGGGTAGCTAAAAATTAAAGCAACGATCACAAAAACGTAGAAATCATCAAAAACTGAGTCAAAATCGTGCCTTAATCAAGCAATCAAAGTGTCGAACCCTAACTTGATATTTTCTTTCTTTTTCTTTGGTATTTTCGGCAAGAATGGTGTAAAAATAACAACTAAAATCCATTTTGGTTTCATTTAATTAACCTTTATTTGATATTTACCAATATAACCTTTATAATAACCTTTTATATTACTTAAATAAGTGTCCATAAATGTCCACTAACATATGTAAAGGCATAATTACCACATAAGGGCCTCTCAATTATAAATACATATCAATTAAACACTTTAACATACAGAAGACCATTTTTACAATTTACTCGATTAGGTCCTTTTATCAAATTAAGCACACAAATGGTCAAATTTTCATATGGAATCACAGATATCAATTCACATATAATGACCATGAAAAATAATATTAAAATATTTTTTTGACTCAGATTTGTGGTCCCAAAACTACTATTCAGACTAGGGTCTAAACTGGGCTATTACACAATATCTTCCTCTTGTAGCCATCTTCAAGTGTATGTCTTGATACTCTCAGCCTATGTCGAGATATTGAGGACAGTTTCTCACTTTCTTTATTCTACTCTCTATGTTGTGACATCAAATCTCCCATGTTGCGACATAACGTCCAGTATTGGCCCAAAATGCCTTCTAATGGTCTCCTATACACTCATGAAGTATGTTAGCTCTCCCTTAGGCCTCATTCGGCCTTTAAGGTTAACAAAAGACCCAATGTGCACATTTTATTGAATGTAAATACAAGTAAAGAATCTTAATTAAAACATAATGAAAATTCTTGTATTGAAGCTCCTTAAATGTGAAAATTAGTTTAATTTGCTACACCAAAATATGACAGACCACCTGCCTCTAACAGTAATCCACACTAGGAATTTTGAAAACCTTTGCAAGGTTGAGATCCACTTTGCCAAGATAGTGCTAAATATTTGATCACACAAACTCACACACTTTTTGGTATCAATCTAAATGCCAAAAGAAAACTAGAAGAAAAAAATTCAATAAATAATTTTTGTTTGTTCATGATAAAGAGAGACTAAAAAGAAAAAAAAATAACACCTCAAGACGTGTGGCTAAGTTAGAATATATAGACTAGGGTTTTAATGAAATTTTGATTAATTACACTAGACCCCATTGGACTTTGTTGAACTATTCAATTTAGTCATTTTTCATTTTAATTTCCAAATTTCATTATCGTGTGTGACCCATTAGGCTTCCAATTATATTCAAAATAAATATAATCTATTTTAATCTAGAAATAATTGTATTTATAGATTAAGAGTGGGATCTAGCAACCCATCATAAGCCCCAATTATTGGAAGAGCTAAAATATATTTTTGATAAAGTCGTTCAGTGTTTGGTATCTATGTGTAATTCAATCCTTCCATCATATATCACGAATAAGCTAAATGTCATGGCACGGTGTTTACCTTTGCTCATCCATGTTAGTTACACAAGTAATTGTATTAAACCTGATTAATTGACTTGGCCAAGGACTTGTAGTTAATAAGAGTCAAGGACATATGAGATACGTCACCTCATATCAATTAGGGTGATGGATCCTCTCTGGACCATCTATCACCTTTTTATGTCTTATTTCATACCCAAAACATCCTACCTTAAGCATCCATCAAAACAAACTTATTTTGTGATGAATCAACATTTGGCACTCAACACAAAAGGTGAGCTAATGTCACAAGTCTAAGATTATTTACATTATTGACACATGACAATATTTTCGTAGACAACACTTGTGTGAAATACCAACTGGAACTCTCGTAGTGGGTCACGTTCAGTATATTTGTTCTCATAACAAGCACCCACATGTTATGATCAGGTATCCTATACTTCAACTTATGAAATCAATTGCATGCATCCTATTCATGAAGGCTTAACATGTGCTGACCTTTGAGCATTAACAATGCCCTATCTTGATAATACAATGACTAAGAACAATTTAGGAATCACGACTGTAATGCATAGAGATCTCATAATTATAACTCTTTATAATTCCCTTGCATAGACTAACGTGTTCCATAGGCTCTATCTACTCAAGTGTTAAATACCATATTCTTTACTCATGGATAAAGAAATGTCTCAATTTATTATTATAAAACTATAATAATATTAATCCAATTAAATATTTTTTAGAGCTTACAACCAAATCATGATTCGCTTGTAGGGCTTACACTAACAATATCCTAATAGCTCTAAAGCTAATTGTCCATATATCTATGCCCTAAACCTTCCATGTGATGATTGTGTTTCTATTGTGCCAGATCCTTAGTAAATGGATCAACTAGATTATCTTCTGTGGGTATCCTATCCATACCTATATCACGTCTATCAATGATCTCTCAGAGAAAGTGATATCATTGTAATACATGTTTGGATTTGTGACGAGACCTTGGTTTTTTAGCATATGCTATGGCCATTAAGTAGAACATAAATGAAACCTAATTGGAATATATCAAAAGGTTTAATGCTATGATACTTAGAGTGAAGGAGCTCAATGATGTCATTTTTTGAAAATATTATTGAAAATCCCATCAAACATTTTCAAGATTTTAACATACTTAAAAACATTATCATAAAATGATTTGATATGTTTCAAATGTTTTTGAGTCAATCCAAAATATTTTCAAGGTTTTTTAAAGCATATTTGAAGTAAAGGATCAATCCCCCCTCAGTTAATAGCCACAAGCTATTATAGAGGTATAAAAGATCCATCTCCCACTTAAAAAAATTGATCCTTTTTCATGCAAGGCTTTAATAAATGTGATTTTACATCCTCAAATGGCTATATTTTGTCTCCAATGGCTATAAACGAGTAGAAACTCAGTCCTTGGTATAAGTACACTTTAAGAGATCAATATTCAAGTAAGAAATTATGAGAAAATTCATTAAACCTTTGTTTTCTTCATCTTTTGTTGTACATATTTTTTAGAAAGCTTTATTTCAAATCTTTAAAAGAGTTTAGTGTTGAAAACAATCTAGTTCGAAAATGATTTTCTTGCACAATAAAAAATAAAAGTTTTGAAAGTTGACCCAGTTTGTGATGTTTATAGCAATAAACCATTGACCGAATTTGTAACATCTCGAAATAGGGCCTAAATAGAATAGTGGTTGCAAAACCACAAATCTGAGATAGAAAAGTTTATTTCGATTAATTTTTATGATTTACAGAGTGATTATATGCATGTGTTAGAGTATTGATAAGAAATTTTATAGATTGCATGTTTAATTTGCCTATTAGGGCTTATTTGTAGAAGTTGCTGCAACAGCCCGATTTAGGGGCTAAACGGAACGATGGTTTTAGAACCACAAGCTCGAAGTCAAAAAATTTATTCTGATTAATTTTTAAGGTTTACTTATTTATTAAAATATTGTGTAAAAATATCGTTAAGTAATTTTACTGATAAAGTGCTTAATTGGACTTTTAGGACTAAATTGCAAAAGTTGCAAAATATGTGTTCTAATTCATAAGTACTTGATTGAAATGGGAGTTTAAAGAGGAGGCCCTTAAATGGTAATTAGACCATTATATTTTGTTTGGTCAAAAATGGGCAGGAATAGGACAAAATTTTAAAGAAAGGCCTTAAGGGCATTTTAGTCATTTGGTAATTAAAAGAAATAAAAAGGGAAAATAAAGCCAAAATTGACTCATCCTTTTCATGGAGGCTGAAATTAGCATGGGGGAAGCGATGGCTAGGGTTTTCAAGCTTTCCAAGCTCCATAGTAAGTCCGTTCTAGCCCCGTTTTTCAAGTTCTTTACGTTTTTGGAATCCCGGTAACTTGATTAAGCTTATTCTAGCAATAATTTAAGCTAGGGTTCATATTTGGAAAAATACCCATAGGTGAAATGTGTTTATTTTGATGTTTTATCGTAGAATATGAAGGCTGAAATTATGTTAAACAACTTTTGCTAAGCGGTTTTAAGCAAAAATGAGTAAAACGGCTTAATTGGTAAAAGTTGTTATTGTTCATAACTATGTGTAAGAGTGATAATTTGATGTTTCCATAGAAGGGAAAAATGATCAGCATGTCATAAAACATAAGAATAAGGGATGAAGTTTAATTCCCGAGCCTAGGGGCAAAAGTGTAAATATGCAAAAGTTTAGGGGCAAAATTGTAATTTTCCAAAGTTTGAGTTAAGGACTGTTTTGAATATTACATTAATTAAATAAGTAAAATATGATATTTTAGATCCTGGAAAATGAGATTTGAGCCTAGAATGGGAGAAAAATCGAAAATCGGGAAAGTTGGTAAAATGGCCGTTTTAGTATCGAGGTAAGTTCATATGTATAATAAGCATTAATTTATGCATATTTCAATGTAAAATTGATATATTTACTATGATTGCTGAGGTGTTGAAAGTAAGTATAATTATGATGATTTAAATGTTCAATATTAATTCGACATGGAAATGAGAAAGTATGTAAGTTTGTATGTAAATAATACATTATTTTTATTATGTTTTTATATTTCAGCATATTTTATGTATTGTAGCTGATTTTTTAATCATAATTGACTATTGGAAGTATGGAATCAAGTATTAGAAAGAGAGAGAAATCCCGGTTGAACCTTCGGAAAGATTGGATGATACAGATGGTATGTACCTAGGTCACATGTATGGTGCTGAGTGCACATCATGTGTACAAGAGAGCTACGAGACATTATAATGTAGCTAGGTCGCATGGGCAATACTATGTGTACACCATGTAGACAAGAGAGCTACGGGATATATGTAGCTAGGTCGCATGCGTGGTTCAAGGTGAAGGACACCATGTAGACAAGAGAGCTACAAGATAAACTGGCTAGGTCACATGGGTGGTACTAAGTGTTCACCATATGTACAAGAGAGCCAAAATTATGTGTACAATCAAGCTAGGTCACATGAGTGGTGCTAAGTGAAGGCCACTATGTTTACAAGAGAGCTTCGATTTTAAAGGTGGGCTGTGTGCGATACCATTGCGTATCTGTCATTATTTTGAAGCGTTCAACTGGGAAATTGATTAAATGAAATTGTGAATGGATTTCTGATGATAAGTGTAAGTATATATGTGTGTAACTTATGAGCAATATGCTCGATATGTGATTGGAAATTTGGAAAGATTGTTATGGGTAAGTGATGAATACAATTGAAGTGTGAAAGATCAAAATTGACAATAAAATTGTTCTGGATAGTTGCAGTGACGTGAATCTAAAAATTTACCAAAAATAGTAGAAATTAAATCAGAGACTGAATGAGATATCAAATTAGAGCCTAATGAGTCTATTTTCATATAACAGAAACAGAGCAAGCAAAGGAATTCTATATTATGAGATATTTAAGTTTTTGAGAGACTGGTTTAGAATGACTACGTGATCCTCTGTTTTGACTTGGAAAAATCATTAAAAATTGTACAACAATAATTAGGGGATATAATTTATATGCTTGAAATCCTTAATGGGTCTATTTTCAAATGAAATAAACGAGAACATCCTTTGAATTCTGTACGAGGATAAAATTGATTCATAGTGAAGAGTGGTCAGAACAATTGAGCAGTGAAATAGGGGTAACTTCAATAAATAAACTGTACGAACTGGCTGGACCAAAAATTCTAAAAATTTTATGGTAATAATATACGTTAATCTAGTTTCAAGTAAAATTAATGGTTTGTAATTTGGAGTTCTGTAGCTCCAGAAATAAATAATTTAGCTGCTGGTACTCTGCTAGACAGCTTATTTTGAACCTGTTTATGGTTGTAATAGTGAAAGTATGTGTGTTTGTGATGGTAATATTTCGAGGACATATTGTGACTTTGTTTATATTATGGTAAGTGTTCATGTTGATTGGCAATTGTGTGATGCTATGAGTGTAACTTGTGAAATTATGAATCGGTTTTTATACGATGATTAGTGATTAAGTCTGGTAATGCCTCGTACCTTGTTCCAGCGTCGAACACGGGTAAGGGGTGTTATAGAATTTGCACATGTGTTTTTAGGTAAGCGGATCATTGTCGTTCCCTACTTTCAATCAAACTACCTTCTCAGCTATTCTTGTACCATGAAATGCTTCAAGTGTAGGCTAGAACAATTTGAATCAAAACATAAAAACTAAAAATAGTTTTCTTTTCTTTAATGTGAAAATGAAAAATCTTTTCTCAAATAGAAACCAATAGAGTTTGTTATTCTGAAAAATAGATTCCATAGTTGAGGATAAATTTTCTCTATTTTTAAACAAAGTAACAATATCTTAAAGTTGTGTAAATAGCCCTATCGATGCCATCTATTTATAGGGAGAGGAGGTAGAACTCTTATTGTAGTGTAGAAGTTTATTTCAACTAGAAAAATGAACTTCAAGTCTATCTAGGAGGATAAGGGGTGGCAACCCTAGTTAATAATACTAAGGTTTGCTATCACACCCTTTATCATGAAGGGCTTTTGGGCCCTCTTATATCAAGTCCAATTATAAGTATTTCTCGATCTTTTAACTTAATAGTTTATAGTTTAATCTACTCAGTCTTTACTTTTCTATTTCTCAAAATAAACTTCTCAATATATTTTCAATTAAATAATCTTCTTAAACCAATTCTAATTCTGTTAAAATCATGACGACTTTACAATAAAAGAATCAATGAGAAAACATATTTTTTTCTATATTCAACAGGTCACTATGACCAAATGATTTATTTCCATTTTTAAACTTCATTTAATTCGAAAAATATAAATTCATTTTTCAAGTCATTTTTATTTTTCATTTTCCATTTTCATTTCCAGTTTAGAGAAAAGCATAATAATTTCTAAATGTTTTCATTTCTCCATTTTCATTTTCATTTTCATTTTGGAGAAAACCATAATCATTTCTCTATGATTTCTTATTTCTCTATTTTTTTTTCATTTATATTCATTTGAGTCAACATGCAATTCATTTCTAGTTTCAATGAGCTAGCAGAAAGACCAATGACATATGTAATTAGGGCTCAAATGATTTATAATTAAGTTTCAATTTTTTGCCTATTCAATATAAACTCATTTAGTTGTGAATTCATTCCACTATAGTATCGTGACTAAACTCTCCCTAACAGTATATCATTATGAAAGCAACTCGATTAGTGCTCGTCCAATGACCTTGTCATAAGTGTGTTACCCTCATAGGATATTGTTAATCTCTTTGGGATAATATTTGTTCTCCAAATGTGATCCTATTTTATCTCATAGTAATCATTACATCTTTCTACATTAAAAGTAAATTACTATCAAATAGTAATCAAGTCATTCATCACAAAGACGAGTGACCCATGACCACGTTTACTTTTCATAAACCATGTAATGTCAATGAGAGTATATCATTTACCTATGTCTCGGGATATGAATTCCTCTACTGTGAATGACGCTACAAATTGTAGAAGTTGTATACCCAACGCATCAGCTTTCGGTTCCTTATCTATTTGAACTCAGGCTTTTACTTACATCAAAATATATAAGTCATGCATACATAGTCTTTCATCCACTCAGGATTTAGGTATGCCACACTATAAACGTCACAAGTGAATAAATCTATAAACAAATTCAGGATCTATTCCTCTTGGGTCCAATCTAATGTACTATCAATCCAATCAGTCACATTTATGTCTTTATCTTTTTGGAGTTATTTGCTCTGATGCCGAAGACAAAGCATCTCTTTAATTGGACTTGATAGACAACATATTAGTCTTTCAACTAGTTTTCTCATTTCTAATTATACTAAGGACATGTTTAAGTTCTTCGACTAATATAAGTTGTCTTTACATATTACGATCTGACCACATAATACCGCTTATTAGTTAAACATTAGATAACTAGTGAGCAACATTTGCTTCTATTTTTCTTTTCGTGCAAAAACTATATGAAGACAATTATACAACATATATTGATGTAATCAATATAATTTTTTATTGACCAATCTGTTTGAAAAAATTACAAGTGTACATAGACAAAAATACTACACTTAAAGCAAAGATCCAACATTTAGCTCTATCTTTGAGTGAGCTTAAACTTAGTAACACTTACCTATCATTTCATATCTTTGTAAAAGGAGAGATTCTAGTTTAGCATTGAAAACTAGGGAGAAATGGTGTTTATTTTAGCCTAAGTAAAAGATCAAATTGTAAACATTAGGCTTTATGAGTAAAATGACCCCTCTACTATACCTTGATTGCCAGATTGGCTTTTAAATTTTTTTGGTCAAAATTAGTCCCCAAAGTTTTATTCTATCACATGCTTTTGTCCCGAATTGTAACATTGTAAACAAAACCACGTGACACTTTGGGTAAATAAAATCACACCACGTGACAAAATTTTCAATTAAATTTAATATATTTTATTTTTCATCCTCCTCTCTCCCTAAGAAACTCTCAAATGGATTTATGAAATGGCAAGGCTTTAGCGGTATTAAGTTAAATTGAATTTTTGCCACATGCCATGATTTTATTCGTCCAAATGTCACATAAATTTTTCAACCTTGTTACATCTGGGGTAAAAATACGTGACGAAATGAAACTTTAGGATTACTTATGACCCCACCCAAAAAAAAAAAAAACCAAAAAACCTTTAAGACTCTGCTTGATATGAAGGGTATAAAAGATTGAAAATGAAAATTTCACAATCTTATGGTTAAAATACAAACTAAAAAGTGATTATGAATTTTAATAATTTGATTAACAAATTTTCCGTCCTCACTCTTTTCCATCCTCCATACCAAGTAAAATACGAGCGTCAATCTAGGAATTGGGTATAGGTAAAAGAGAAATTTTACTACTAAAGCTGAAAAAGTTATACATTATCTTTGAAAGGTATCGATTTAAAGTTAATCCATTAGGAAAATCCTTGACAAGTGGGGTTTAGGTAGTAGAGAATGATAATTGAGACCGAATTACTATTAAAATTTGTGTCAACCTTTTCTATCATTCCTCATCTTTTAAAATAAATTAATTACAAATTCAGAGTTATAATGAGGTATATTTTAGTGGTTTTTTTATTTTGATGATGTAACTATAATCTGTCTAATTGATTTGCTGGTTTATGGATCTTTTTGACATGCTAATTCCATACATTATAATTTCATACATAGACATAACTTTTTATCCATCGCAATAAGAAAAGGATTTCACTGATAAAACAGTAGAAAATCACTTTTATTAATTCAAACGTTGTAACGGGAAACATTTGTAGAAGAAAAAAAAAACAATCGCAAGTAACAAATCCAATTCAATATCACATCAAACTGTTTTATTCATTAAAATGCTAAGCCTTCAAACTTCACCCCATGAATAAAAGCTTCACTAGACCATGATCAATGCAGCCGCGATGGATAAAGTCATCCCTAACACTATCTGGAAATTGGTCGCTTTGGCAAGTAATGTTGAAGCAGCGTTAGGAGGAGGAGCAGGGGCAGTACCGTCTAGCACCGTGATCTTAAGCTTCATCCCTTGATTACAATGGCCGGTAACACCACAAATGTACCATTTTTTTCCGGCGGCTGCCAAGTTAATTTTGTCGTTTCCTGTGAATAAGCCCAAACTATTGTTTGATGGAACATTGCAGCCGTTGAAGTCATCTCCAGTCACTTTGTAAACGTTGTGACTAGCATTGTTGTACTTGAAAACTACAGCCCCAAATAAAAAAATTTAACTTGAGTATTTGATCCACAAGTAATTTATAGTCTCAAAAGTTGATTTAGGATTACCATCCAATCTTGGGTTTTAAGTTGTTAGGTATAGTTACAACATAATACGTGAAAACCTAACCTTTCTTTCTTTCAAAGCATACATAATAAACACAACATTAATTTTATTACTTATCAAAAAGAAGGGTAAAAATGGATAAGCTTACGAAGAGTGTCTCCAACATAGAACTGCTTGTC
Organism: Gossypium arboreum; assembly: GCF_025698485.1. NCBI lineage: Eukaryota > Viridiplantae > Streptophyta > Magnoliopsida > Malvales > Malvaceae > Gossypium > Gossypium arboreum. Next base: position 100,584,665 of record NC_069080.1, read on the forward strand.
TTTAGCCCAATCTGTATAATTAACTTCTAACTTCCACCCATTATCATCACCCACGACATAATCCATAGCCAATGAGATTGTCGGAGCCATGAAAGCAACAATTGCAAAAATAACTAATGAACGATGAACAGCCATTTGATTTAATTCAGCTCAAAAAATAGAATCTAATTTGTTGCTCTAATGTTTTTTATTTTCTGGGTATGGAAGACTTGTGGAAAAACCATAGGTTGTAGCAAGTATTTATAGTGTTAAAAGCTACTTGTTGGGCTCAAAAGAGTACAAGATTAAAGTTAAAAACTATACTGTTTTATTGTTTTTTTAATGGAAAAATAAGCCTTGTATTCAAGGACGGTATTGCCGAATTAATATGAGACAATTTGCTTATTTCTAGGATTAAATTTATTTTGGTCCTCTATGGAGTTTGGAGATGATTACAATATGTTACTAGAATATGTCTGTATGCTTGAAGAAATTTTACGAAAATTTAGAGTGTAATGCTGATATTAATCAAAATGCAATGATTCGATTTTTAAGTACATTAATTTAATGTGAAAATTGAATTGTTACAACAAAATAATTAAGTAAAATATGGAACAAATTAATAAAAAATATAAAAAATGACAGGACATAAAAATAACATGAAAACTTAAAGAAATCATATGTTAAACAAAATAAAATTTAAATCATTATGATAAAAATATAGTTTAGATCACTATTATAAAAATATGCAAAATACTGAGATTAATTGGATAAAAATATTATAGAGGTTTTTGTACTAGAAATCGATTGCATTTTATCCCGAAACTTAAAAATAGATAAATTAGTCCATGTATTAAATTAAAGAGTAAAGTGTTCATTCGTAAAAAAATTCATTTATATCTACTTCTAAGTAATCTGACATGGGTAATGGAGCAACTAGCAATGGTATGTAGTGTACCACGTGTATATCATGATGATGTTGCAATATTTAAAAAATAAAAATCTTAAAAATAAATAAAATCTTTATAATTATTTAGAAAAACACATCTAATATGAACTTGGGCTACCATTTGTCTAGGTTCATCTAACAATGATTTTTCAAATAATTATTAGAACTATAAAAAATAAAATATTGCTAAAAATTATAAGAAATTATTTGAAAATAATAAAAAATATTAAAAATAATGTCCGTTATGAACTTGGACAAAGTCATTCAAGCTAGAATGAATTTAGACAACAATTTGTCCAAGTTCATTCAAAAGTAATTTCTTAAATAATTATTAAATGATATAAAAATTATAGTAAATTATTATATTTTAAAATAATTATTAAATATTTTTTATTTTAGGATTTTTAAAATTTTTTAAAATATTTGATGATGTGACAAAATGTCAAATTAGCATGAGGTACATATGTCGTTGTTTGGTTGCTCTGTCAACCATGTCATCATTTAATAGTAGAAATAGATAGAACCTTTAATAGAAGGATCAACTTGCTCTTTAATCTAATATGCACTGACTAATTTACCCATTTTTTGAGTAGAGAGGGACAAAATGCAATTCTCTTAGTATAAGGCCTTCATGGTACTTTGACCTAATTCTACTCATCCTTCAATTCCACGTCACTTGTATAATTTTTTTTTGTGAAAAAAAACCAAATAATCACTTAACAACAAAAATGGATAAAATTTTTAATACAAGAACCCATTTTCATTTTTTCTAACATATAGGAGCTAATTTGCACATTCTGTGAGTATAGAGGCAAAATGCAATCCCGTTCCTAATACAAGGGTCTCCATGATATTTTTATCGACTAGTTGAGACATAGTATGAACTCGAAACAAGCATAAATATTTTTATTTAAATTTTATCACTAATAAAACAATGCAAAATATGAGATAAATTGAGACATGATATGAACATAATACAATAAATAATTGAAAACTAATACAAAAACAATATATACTAGATTTTGTCACGCTTTGTAATGTAGGTGAAAGAAAATAATTTATATTAATTTTTTCTTTTAAAATTTATTTAATATTGAATATAGGTGGATTGATAATGAATTTGTATTTTAATACTATTGAACATGAGTTTGATATTAGGATTTGTAATTTGTAACTGTTTTTATTTAAAAATATAAATTTATGAAAAGACAAAAGTGTCATCATCATGATAATATTAATTATAATTCAAAAGAATAGATATTTTTATAATTTTATAACTGAATTGATGACCTAATTAAGAGTGACTACAACTCGTAAAGTGCGAAAATAATAATATAAATAGATACACCTACATGTTAAATTATGCAATATATATTATTTACTTCTAAATTTATATAAATTCATAATGTTTTAAATATAAAAAAATCCAAATACATACACACATACCTCTTATATAACTTCACTTCTTTCTACTACATTTTATATTATAGTGTGGGAGAATGTCTCTTATTTTGACCAAAGTTTATTTTGGCTTTTTTTCTCCTAATTAAAATTTGTTCTTAGTTTCCCACTTAAATTCTGATTAATCTAGAGTTGTTGTAGCCATGTATGCTACGAATTTTAGCCTATAAAGAGGCCTTAGTTACTTTAGGTTTTACACAACAAAAATATTTAGATTGAGAGAATTTTGTTTTTTGTTTCGAAGGGTTGTTCTTGGCTTCGAGTTTTTCTTTTAATTCTCTTCATCTTTTGTACTCTAATTTATTATAGTGAAATCTCCTTTTTCCCATGGTTTTTATCCTCTTTTTGAGGAATTTTTCCACATAAAAATTGTGTGTTTGATATTTTCGATTCTTATTTTCTTCACATTGTTCTTTTTTAATCAGTTTTATCCCTTACAAACCAGTATCAGAACTCATTCAATTTATGTAATCAACCTGTTCAGAGATGACAGTGTCAAGGTTCGATATTGAGAAATTCGACAGAATTTCAAATTTTAGTTTGTGGCAAGTTAAAATTATGACAATACTAGTTCAGAATGATCTGAAAAATGTCATTACAAGGAAGAAGCCCGCAGATATGGATAAGTCAAAATTGGAAGAGCTTGATGAAAATGTAACATCCTAAATTAGGGCCTAGTCGGAACAGTGGTTTCAGGACCATAAATTCGACACAATAAAATTTATTTTTATTATATTTTTATGGTCTAAAATTTTATGGGATGATTTTTTGAAAATTTTGTTCAAAAATTTTGAAGTTTGGGCACTCAATTTGGTCAAAAGGACTAAATTGTAAAAAGTGCAAAAGTTGAGTTCTACATGTTAGAGGTGTCTAATAGTTATGAAATTTTAAATTGGAGACCCTTAAATGGTAATTAGACCATTTGATAATTTTTTGGACAAAATGGACATGAAATGGATGAAATAGAATATTTTTAAGTTAGGGGCATTTTGGTAATCTAGTAATTAAAATGAATTAAAAACAAAATTAAAAGCCAATTTTTGTCCATCTTCTACCCCATGGCTGAAACTTGCATGTAGAAGACATAGCTAGGGTTTTTCAAGCTTCCAAGCTCTATTTTAAGTCCGTTCTAGCCCCGTTTTCAATGATTTTTACATTTTTGAAATCCTCGTAACAAGATCTACTCATTTCTACCCATATTTTGAGCTAGGGTTTGTGTTTAAAAAATTACCCACAAATGACATGCATGTGTTTTTATATCTAATGGTAGAATATGAATGCTTGGTGTGTAATAAACGACTTTTACTAACTGAATTTAGATGAAATTGTTAAAAAGGGCCGTTTTGTAAAAGTTACAAAATTTGTAATAGTTGTAACAGCCCTTTTTTTTAGGGTTGATTGGAACAGTGGTTTCGGGGCCACCAAATCCTAACGAGTAGGTTGGTAAATATTATATTTAATATTTACGAGTTAATTGTGATTTTAAAAATGTTTTTGATATTGTGATTTTTGTTTTATAAGCAATTTATTAAGTTCAAGTGGTATGACCCTAAGGTCAAGTGGGTTTAGAAAATGAGGTATCGGGACCTTGTTTCTATAAACCGAGTCATAAATATTTTTATAAATATTTACATAGTGGCAATAAGATGGTATTAAAGTTTCGTTGAAAAATTTTATCGTTTCGATAGTTAATTAAACAAAAAGGACTAAATTGTGTAAAGTGAAAAAGTTGTGTTCTATAACCTAAAGGTATTAAATAGATGTAGAACTTAAAAGTAGAAGTCCTTATTTGGTAATTAGCCCATTAAAGAGATAGTGGGATATGATGGCTTGGCATTTGGTGTAATAAATAAAGTGTATAAAGGTTAATATTGTAAATTGGTTAAAAATAATAATAAAATGAATATAATAAAAGAATCAAGGTGTCATCTTTTTCATTCTCTTTTTACCAGACGAATATGAAGGCTTGAGAAGCCATGGAAGAAGCTTCCAACTTTCAGCTAATGCATGGTAGGCATTTCTAGTCCCGTTTTTAATTATTTTTATATTTTCGGGATCGTTGTTGCTTAATCTATCTAATGAGGGGACTATTTTGCAAAACCATTGAATAGTTTGATATTTTCCATTGATGAGTATAATAGGGCTTTGAAGTTTAATGGAAGAATATGAGTCCTTGTTGATAGATAAACACTTTTTGTTAAGTGAATTTTTGTGAAATTGACAATTAAGGGCTAAATTGATAAATGTGAAACCTTTGTGGTTAAAATGTCAAATAAATGAAATGTGTGGGCTGCTAGAGACACTAGTGATATTCATCTATAGTAGAATTTTACTCAATTTCATGAATTTGCATTTTTATGATATAAGGACTAAATTGTAAAGAAATTGAAATATTAGGGGCACAACTATAATTTTTCCATAAAGTGAATTATGGACTGTTTTGATACCATGAACATTTGGCTAAGCTTAATTATGGTTAAAAATGGTTAATTTGCATGTTTTGAGCTCAGGGACTAAAATGAATAAAAGTAAAACTTTAGGGGTAATTTTGTAAAAATGACAAAAATGACAAAATTGTATGAAATGAGGTGTTTTAATGTTTAAATTAATATACTGAATGAAATTATTAATTTAGATCAAGATCGGGTGGAAAATCGAGAAAAATGAGAAAATTACCAAAATGCCCCTGAACTTTGGTATCTCTACAATTTAGCCAGGTAAGTTCGTATGCAATAAGCATTGTTAAATTGATGTTTCTAATGCTTTAATATTGTATAAATTGTATATACTTGAATATTTTAATGTCTGACGACATATCGACAAAGTGTGGCACTTAGTGTGCGGGGCAATCAAATATGGTACTCAGTGTACAAAATATTGAGAATGGCACTTAGTGTGCGAGATATTGAGAATGACACTTAGTGTGCAAAATATCGAATGATTCAAAGGGAAATTATAAATTGTGATTGAGTGATTAAATAGAGGAAAGTGAACAGGTATACATGCTATATTATATGAATTGTTTATGAGACGACTTTATAATGGTGATATTTGGGTTTTGAGCCTAGCAAGCTTTAAGCTGGTGAATAAAATTATCGGGTTTAAAACCTAGCAGGCTAAATGCTGGTGATTTGATAAAAGTCTAAGACTGTGAGACCTTGTGTTAAATCGGCAATTGAATTTGTTCAATGCATTAAGTTGGCCAGGTATGTGATATATTCTTATGCATGTTAGATCGATTGGGATTGAATCATGAGTGTGAAATGAGAAGCATAGGTGAAAATGCCTATGTCATATATGTGAGTAAGGGCAAAACCATCGTAAATTATCGATAAGGGTGGACTATGTGCGGAATCATCTTATAATTGCTAATTTGAACGGTTGTGTGTGAATCATTGAGCATGATGTATTGTATTGAGATTATGCTTGAGTGAAATTATAGATATGTGATGAAATTGATTGGTGATATACATGTTTAAATAATGTGAATGCAAAGAATGTGTGAAAGAGTAAATTTGTAATAAATCTGCTTGGGATAGTAGCAGTAATGTGATTTTGGAAAATCACCATAAATTGTTGGAGTTGAGTTAGAAGCTGAATAAATTATGTAATTAACTTTTAATGAGTCTAGTTTCTTATAAAAGAAACCATGTAAGCAAAAGAATTGCTGATAATGAGATATTTGAAGTGGCGTGGGATAGAGTCAAATGACTTCGGGGTCCCCTATTCTGTTTTTAGAAAATCATTATAATTTTTACAAAAATGGTTATAAGATAAAATTTATATTCTTAGACTCCTTAATGAGTCTAGTTTCAAATGAAATCAAATAGAACATATTTTGAATTCTGTACAATGAGAAATTTGATTCGTATTGAAGAGTGGTCAGATTAGTCAAATAGTGAAATAGGGGAAACTTTAAGAAAAATCTGGTATTGATTGGCTAAACCTAAAATTCTCAAAATTTTATGGATGGAATATATATGAGTTTGTTTTCAGTGAAAATTAACGGAAATTGATTTGGAGTTTTGTAGCTCCAGTTATAAATAATTTAGTGACTATTGCTCAGGAAGACAACTTGTAGTGAATTTGTGATTATGTTGTAAACATTGATAAAACTTGTTAATGAGTTGCTTATTGTTTTCTTATAAACTTACTAAGCGTAAAGCTTACTCCCCTTTTCTTTCCCATATTCCTTAGGGTTGCCAGGTTAGATCGGGTTGGAGGCCGTCAGAGATATTATCACATTGTCAAGTCTACGCTATTGGCGTAAGTAAATCTTAGTGTTTCGAGTCTATGGCATGTATAGGGTTGTAAAGTGGAGTAAGTAAATTATACAAGACTAAGATATTGGTAAATATTTAATAAGGCCTTATGAATATTTTGGGCCTTGTAAGCCCGATAATATACGTGTGTATGAAAAGTTTAAAATTGATCAAAAATTTTTACGGTCTGGTTTTATATAAATGGATGAGTTTAAATCTAGTAGCACCTCGAACCCTGTTCCGGCGAGGGATACGGGCGAAGGTGTTATATGAACTTAAGAGTACTATGAATGTATATGCAATTGAGATTATTTTTCTATTCGGATTAGTGATATGGAATTTTCATAATCATTGAAATGATTTATTTGCTTAAGGCTTACTAAGCTTTCAAAGCTTATTCGTGTGTTTTCATAAGACGATATGCTTTCCAACCGAGCTAATTCGATAGTACGAATGTTATACTCAAACGTTTGAGTGAAAATGTGTTGGTGATGAGTTGAAACTCATAAAAGGTATGAATCGAATGCATGATATTCGCTATTGATAAATGTTATAATTATATGAGTATATGAGTTGTGATGTTGGGTATATGATTGTTGTGTGAATATTTTGATTTGGAATTTATGATTTGATTTAGTGTATGAGCTATGTGTTAAGTACCAAGTGATCATAAGTAAATGATTGCTAGATGTTTGAGAATGCGGAATTAGTAATGAACTGCTCGTTCATAATAGTATGTGTGATGTGCATGCTTACGTAAGAGTTAAAATTGTTGGCTTTACAACCCTCACCCCTCATTGGTAAAGCATTATAATAAGATCCGTACTATATGGCTTAAATAAGCTTACAAGTGCGGAATGATGAGTCTCGTGATTGAAGGATTAGTATTGTGATCGATAAGAGAATGAGTCCGCAAGTGAAGACGAATGTGAAAAGATATTGGATCGTGTTGAAGGCCATTTGTAATATGCAAAGTCACTTTGTTAAAAGAAAAGTTGAATTAGATGAAACCAAATATTCAGGTATGATATCTAAAGAATATATTAACTGGAAGTTCTTCCGAATTGGCCTCTGTTAGTGTTGGGATAATGAGAAATTAGTGATGTCAGAGATAGACAGTAGATTCATATTTGAATTATAAAGATATTTGAGCACAGCAATTACAGTCGAATGGTTTACGAGAACTCTTCTAGGTATTCTATGTGTTGAATTATCCTCAGAGGTATGTGCAGCTGTATATTTTCAGATGAAATTCTTATCATATGAGAACGTTATCTATATATATTGATATATGAAAGCATTGTTGGGCTGTTCGGGTTACAATCAGCATTATTATATCTTTCTCTGGTATTCTATTTCATTTTATTGAAAGAAAAGATCGACGATTAAATTTGTGTGATGTTGGTATTCTGCTCCTACTGGTTGTCGATCTGCTTAGTACACATGAAGATTATATTGTTTCTGTTATAGTTGATTCCGGTGCATATGAGTGATGCTTTACTTCTGGATTTCCTCTGAAACATCATTGAGATATCTCATCATCGATATGGGTGCTTTCTTAAAAAGATTAGTATAGTGATATATTCGAGAATTACAATTATCTCGCTTTCTTATGATTCTATATGGTTATCTGTGAAAATATCTATTGAATGGTCGTAACTATATTTCAATTTCTCTTATGTTCAAAATGTATTATTGATAATTGGGACATTATATATCTATACGGTTGAGATGTCACCTTATTATGGCACTATGATTTTAAATTATCGATGGTTGTGGCTTCAAGATGGTTCAAAGCTTCGTTGATTAATAATTGAAAAGTTATTACTTGACAATGAGATCGATTCAGTCGTCTAGTTTGATTAGATTAATTGCTTGAAGGATTAATCAAGTTACTTGTATTTGAATCTATCCACAGGGTGGAAATAAAGTTTGAATGTTCACGGATAAATAGATGAATATTCTGAATGCATGATTCATATTCTAGAAGATATGATACAGAATTATATCCATCAGAACGATTTGATTGAGAAATGTTCTTATAGATCGCGATTGGGAAGTCTGAATGATGTGATAATTATCAATAAAGTGGTAAACAGTTGAAGAAATTGTTAATTGAAGCGTCAGTTCTCAGGTGAAGAGTTATTTGACACAAGAATTAAAGATGGTTTGAACTGTTGAAAGATTATGAGTCGTTGATTGATTATCAATCGGACAAATGATTATAGTCTTTGGGGTTCGAGTGAGAATCTTTATGTGTTTTATCGCCGATAATCATGTGATTAATCTTATCAAATGATGAGTAGTTATTGGTGAGCTAGAAACTAAATTGATGTTTAATTAGCAAATTTGTGAGGTTAAGAGGTGTGTCAGTGAATTACAAGTTAAAAAGGGTACAACGTAAATTGATTTCTGATTTAGAATTTCAGATTGGAATCTACAATTGTTCGTTATGTCGAGATAGAGTTCGTGTATTGAGAAATCCGAGATTTTACAACAATTGTAACATCTAGCACGATGGTAATTATCCGTCCGCATGCGGGAGTACTAAAAGAGTGCTAGTTTTCATTGTTCAAATGGAGACACGAGGATTATATCGTGTTACTAAAATAAACTACTATGAGCTTTGGGTATGGAATTACTTTGTAACATTGTGTTCTAGAACTTGAAAGCAACCGAGAAAGACATTTATTGTTGGTTAAGTTTGCATATAATAATAATAGTTATGAGATGAATGTTAAGATAGCATTGTATGAGTGTGGTATGGTTTCAATTACTGAACTTCATTGTATTGAATTGAATTTTTATAAAAAGAATTTCGGGGTCGATGTGATTGGAAAGACTAAAGGGAAATGAAAATAATTCATGACTGTCTAAAAACAGTTTCAAATTTGCAGAAAATATATGTGGGCTTGATGCGTAAAAGCATTGAATTTTCAATTAGAAAATTGAGTATTTGTAAAGGTATTATAGTGGGAATAGAATTTCTAGATTTAGCTATAAAGAGAAGTTGAGTTCGCAGTTCATCGGATTGAATGAGATTATTATCAAAACTTGAGAAGACTTGTAATGTGTTTTTTATACATATGATGTGATGATACAAATAAGATCCTTTATCTATAGTATCTCTTACAGAAGTAGAAACTCAGCTTGTTATGATGTATAGCAAAGAGCAGATCATAATCTTAGCTCATGAGATTGAAAAGTTGAGAAATCTGAGGCTAGGTGAGAAATTGTTGAGGTTGGTGAAAGAAAATCACTAATTTATTCTCTGGCAAGATTTTCGGGGACGAAAATCCCTAAGGGGGAGAGTTGTAACAACTCGTTTTTTTTAGGGTTGATCGGAACAGTGGTTTCGGGGCCACCAAATCTGAACGAGTAGGTTGGTAAATATTATATTTAATATTTATGAGTTAATTGTGATTTTAAAAATGTTTTTGATATTGTGATTTTTGTTTTATAAGCGATTTATTAAGTTCAAATGGTATGACCCTAAGGTCAAGTGGGTTTAGAAAATGAGGTATCGGGACCTTGTTTCTATAAACCGAGTCTTAAATATTTTTATAAATATTTACGTAGTGGCAATAAGATGGTATTAAAGTTTCGTTGAAAAATTTTATCGTTTCGATAGTTAATTAAACAAAAAGGACTAAATTGTGTAAAGTGAAAAAGTTGTGTTCTATAACCTAGAGGTATTAAATAGATATAGAACTTAAAAGTAGAAGTCCTTATTTTGTAATTAGCCCATTAAAGAGATAGTGGGATATGATGGCTTGACATTTGGTGTAATAAATAAAGTGTATAAAGGTTAATATTATAAATTGGTTAAAAATAATAAAAAAATGAATATAATAAAAGAATCAAGGTGTCCTCTTTTTCATTCTCTTTTTACCAGCCGAATATGAAGGCTTGAGAAGCCATGGAAGAAGCTTCCAACTTTTAGCTAATGCATGGTAGGCATTTCTAGTCCCGTTTTTAATTATTTTTATATTTTCGGGATCGTTGTTGCTTAATCTATCTAATGAGGGGACTATTTTGCAAAACCATTGAATAGTTTGATATTTGCCATTGATGAGTATAATAGGGCTTTGAAGTTTAATGGAAGAATATGAGACCTTGTTGATAGTTAAACACTTTTTGTTAAGTGAATTTTTGTGAAATTGACAATTAAGGGCTAAATTGATAAATGTGAAAACTTTGTGGTTAAAATGTCAAATAAATGAAATGTGTGGGCTACTAGAGACACTAGTGATATTCATCTATAGTAGAATTTTACTCAATTTCATGAATTTGCATTTTTATGATATAGGGACTAAATTGTAAAAAAGTTGAAATATTAGGGGCAAAACTATAATTTTGCCATAAAGTGAATTATGGACTGTTTTGATACCATGAACATTTGGCTAAACTTAATTATGGTTAAAAATGGTTAATTTCCATGTTTTGAGCTCAGGGACTAAAATGAATAAAAGTAAAACTTTAGGGGTAATTTTGTAAAAATGACAAAAATGACCAAATTGTATGAAATTAGGTGTTTTAATGTCTAAATTAATATACTGAATAAATTATTAATTTAGATCAAGATAGGGTGGAAAATCGAGAAAAATGAGAAAATTACCAAAATGCCCCTGAACTTTGGTATCTCTACAATTTAGCCAGGTAAGTTCGTATGCAATAAGCATTGTTAAATTGATGTTTCTAATGCTTTAATATTGTATAAATTGTATATACGTGAATATTTTAATGTCTAACGACATATCGACAAAGTGTGGCACTTAGTGTGCGGGGCAATCAAATATGGTACTCAGTGTACGAAATATTGAGAATGACACTTAGTGTGCGAGATATTGAGAATGACACTTAGTGTGCAAAATATCGAATGATTCAAAGGGAAATTATAAATTGTGATTGAATGATTAAATAGAGCAAAGTGAACAGGTATACATGCTATATTATATGAATTGTTTATGAGACGACTTTATAATGGTGATATTTGGGCTTTGAGCCTAGCAAGCTTTAAGCTGGTGAATAATATTATCGGGTTTAAAACCTAGCAGGCTAAATGCCGGTGATTTGATAAAAGTTTAAGACTGTGAGACCTTGTGTTAAATCGGCAATTGAATTTGTTCAATTCATTAAGTTGGCCAGGTATGTGATATATTCTTATGCATGTTAGATCGATTGGAATTGAATCATGAGTGTGAAATGAGAAGCATAGGTGAAAATGCCTATGTCATATATGTGTGTAAGGGCAAAACCATCGTAAATTATCGATAAGGGTGGACTATGTGCGGAATCATCTTATAATTACTAATTTGAACGGTTGTTTGCGAATCATTGAGCATGATGTATTGTATTGAGATTGTGCTTGAGTGAAATTATAGATATGTGATGAAATTGATTGGTGATATAAATGTTTAAATAATGTGAATGCAAAGGATGTGTGAAAGAGTAAATTTGTAATAAATCTGCTTGGGACAGCAGCAGTAACGTGATTTTGGAAAATCACCATAAATTGTTGGAGTTGAGTTAGAAGCTGAATAAATTATATAATTAAATCTTAATGAGTCTAGTTTCTTATAAAAGAAACCGTGTAAGCAAAAGAATTGCTGATAATGAGATATTTGAAGTGGCGTGGGATAATGTCAAATGACTTCAAGGTCCCCTATTCTGTTTTTAGAAAATCATTATAATTTGTACAAAAATGGTTATAAAATAAAATTTATATGCTTAGACTCCTTAATGAGTCTAGTTTCAAATAAAATCAAATAGAACATATTTTTAATTCTGTACAATGAGAAATTTGATTCGTAGTGAAGAGTGGTCAGATTAGTCAAATAGTGAAATAGGGGAAACTTTAAGAAAAATATGGTACTGATTGGCTATACCTAAGATTCTAAAATTTTTATGGATGGAAGATATATGAGTCTATTTTCTGGGAAAATTAACGGAAATTGATTTGGAGTTTTGTAGCTCCAGTTATAAATAATTTAGTGACTATTGCTCAGGAAGACAACTTGTAGTGAATTTGTGATTATGTTGTAAACATTGATAAAACTTGTTAATGAGTTGCTTATTGTTTTCTTATGAACTTACTAAGCGTAAAGCTTACTCCCCTTTTCTTTCCCATATTCCCTAGGGTTGCCAGGTTAGATCGGGTTGGAGGCCGTCAGAGATATTATCACATTGTCAAGCTTACGCTATCGGTAAGTAAATCTTAGTGTTTGAGTCTATGGCATGTATAGGGTTGTAAAGTTGAGTAAGTAAATGATACAAGACTAAGATATTGGTAAATATTTAATAATGCCTCATGAATATTTTGGGCCTTGTAAGCCCGATTAAAGGATAATATCGTGTGTATGAAAAGTTTAAAATTGATCAAAAATTTTACTGATGCGGTTTTATATAAATGGATGAGTTTAAATCGGTAGCACCTCGAACCCTATTACAAGCGAGGATACGAGGAAAGGTGTTATATGAACTTAAGATTTAGTGGAAATTAGGGGCTGCTACAGTTATGAAAATAATTCAGCTAGGCTTAAAATGCAAGGAAATTGAATAAAAATTATTTTACAAGCCTAGGGGCCAAAGTGCAAATATGTGAAATTTTAAGGGTTAAAATGTAAATTTGTAAAAGTATGATTTTTGGACCCATATGAATAATATGACTAATTAGGAAGCTAAATGTTGTATTAGAGATTAAGGAAAATGAGATTCGGGTATAGATTGGAAATGAATGAGATTATGGATTAAATCAAAATATATAGTCGTACTCGAACTCGAGGTACGTTCATGTGATTTTAATAATGCAATATTGTATTTGAATGCTAATGCTTCGATATTACACGAGTTGTAAGTATATATATGTGAATAATTTGATATTATATGATTATTTTGATGTTTTGCTATTATGATGAAAATGTTGCAATGCCATGTGATTATGAGATATTGCTATGTGAATGAAGCCACAATTCGAGTACGTCCAGTAAAGGTTTGGAAGTTTGATGGAATATGATGTTTCTTTGAAATGAGTAAGTTTGTATGTAAATAATATTTCGATTCTTTTTATGTTATTATCTTTTGTTACTATATGAGATGTGGCTGCCTATAGAATGATCAATTGATGTAAACTATGAATTGAAATTGACTAAGAACGAGTTAGTAAAATGTTGAAAAGTGAAGAATTTCCCAATTAAACCTTCGGAATAGAAGAGATACAAATGATCTGTTGTGATTCACGTGTGTAGTACTAAGTGCAGGCTACTACGTATACCAGATTGATAGGTCGCATGTGTAGTACTAAGTGCAGGCTACTATGCATACCCGTTAACTTCGATCACGTGTGTAGTACTAAGTGTAGGCTACTACGTGTATCAGATGGTTAAGTCACGTGTGTAGTACTAAGTGCGGGCTACTATGTGTACCAGATTGATAGGTCGCATGTGTAGTACTAAGTGCAGGCTACTATGCGTACCCGTTAACTTTGATCACATGTGTAGTACTAAGTGCAAGGTACTACATGTATTAGATAGTTAAGTCAGGTCTGTAGTACTAAGTGCAGACTACTACATGTACTAGATTGATAGGTCACATGTGTAGTACTAAGTGCAGGCTACTATGCATACCAGAGAGCTTCGGTTACAAGGGTGGTATATGCACAGGCCAACGGGTATCTGTTATTATTCCAATAAGTTTAACGGGAAATTTACTAAGTGAAAATACATATGTACATGACTATGTCATGAATAAGTGAAAATATATCTATGTGAAAAGTTGAGATCAATGTACTCAATAGTTGAGCGAATCTTTTGGTAAAATAGAATGGAGTAATTGAAATTATGTAAAAGTGAAATTTTGTAATAAAACAATTTTGGACAATAGTAGTTGTGTGACTTTGAAAAATCACCAAAAATGGTAGAAATTGAATTAAAGGTTAAATAATATATGAAATTAAATCTTAATGAGTCTATTTTTTCATAAAAGAAATTGTGAAGGCAAAAGAATTTTATATTCTCTGATAATTGGATTTTTGTGAGACAGGGTCAGAATGATTTTGGAATCCCCTATTATGAATTTTTAAAATCATTAGAAATTTTAAAAAAATAATTATAGGTCATAATTTACATGTCTAAAATTATTAATGAGCCTAGTTTCTGGAAAAATTAGCGGTTCTCAATTTGGAGTCCTGTACCATGAGATAAATAATTTTTAGTGAAGAGAGGTCAGAACTATCGGATAGTGAAAAAAGGGTATATTTAATGAATAAACTGTACGTATTGGCTAGACCAAAAATTCTGAAAATTTTATGGTAAGAATATATATGAGTATAGTTTTAGATAAAATTAACAGATCTTAATTTGTAGTTTCACAGCTCTAGATATAAATAAATTAGTAACTATCACTCGAGAAAATAGTATGACCAAAAAATCAGCAAAAGTGTAATTATGATTTCATTTTCATGGAATCATGTCAATAATTTGCTTATTATTTTCATATGGACTTACTAAGTTTTAAGCTTACTCCCTCCTCTCCGTTTCTTAGTGTTCTCAGGTCAGCTTGGGGTTAGAGACCGTCGGAGGCAGTATCACACTATCAATCCAATAACTCCGGAGTATTGTCATATTTGTATTAAATACTTTCAAGTGAGCGGCATGTATAAGGACTAGTTTTTATGTTAGATGTTGTTATGATTAGCCAAATGTATTGGCTTATATTGATTTATTGTATATGGCCACGAGATGTGGCTTAAATGGTTATGGCTTGTGAGCCTAATTATTCTTGCTATGTGTTAATGTTTGTGATGTGTTTATAATTAGTTGTTATGAATGACTAGTTTAACACATGTACATGATGAATGCTCTAAGACCATTCGAGATGGTCATGGACATGGAATGAATGTGTGGCATGGTAGTAAGTTGATAATGATTGAATATGGAAAATTGTAGAATGTGAATTGGAATGTCTAACTTGGTGTAACATGAGTATAGGTAATAAACACATGTATGACAACATGTAAATGCTTTAACAAAATTTTACTAAAGGATGATTAACCATTAAATTGATGTTATAATGTGTGTCTATAATGTGTATAAGTATAGGAGAGAATTAAGGACAACATAAGGCTTGGAAAATAGCCTAAGTGTTGGCTACACAGGCAGAGACACGACCATGTGTCTCAGCCATGTGGAGGACATGACCTAGCACATGGGCGTGTGGCTTGGCCGTGTAGATCAATTTGTTTTACTGGCATTATAAACAGAAAGTTACACAGCCTGAGGACATGGGCGTGTTGAAGACACACGAGCATGTCCCTATGTCCACACGAGTATGTGACCCTGTTTCATGAAAATTTCTCTAAGTTTTCCCAAAGCTTTCTAAAGTCCTCGGTTTAGCCTCGAAACACCCTGATGTATGTTTTAGGCCTCGAAGGTCTGTATAAGGGACGATCTACATGTGTTTGAAAAGTTTTAATTTGGATGAAATTTTATGGCCCAGTTTTGCATGTTTGTGAATGTTTAAGTCTGGTAACGCCTCGAACCCTGTCTCAGCTTCGGATGCGGGTAAGGGGTGTTACAGAAAAAGCTCTATACGCTATTCAATTATACCTTGTGAATAATATGTTTTAGGAGGTTCTGATGGAGGAAACAACGTCTGCATTATGGAGGAAATTTGGAAGCCGTATATATGAAAGATTCTCTAGCCAACAGGTTAGTATTATAAAAACATCTCTACGCATTCAAAATGGCTGAAGGTCAGTCCATTAGAACTCATATTAATGAGAGGAAATTGGAAGCCTTATATATGAAAAATACTCTAGCCAACAGGTTAGTATCCTAAAAACGTCTCTACGAGTTCAGATGAAAAATACTCTAGCCAACAGGTTAGTATCCTAAAAATGTCTCTACGAGTTCAGAATGGCTGAAGGTCAATCCATTAGAACTCATATGAGTTTGTTATCCTTCTTAATGACTTAAAGAATCTCAAAGTAGAGATTAGTGTTGAGGATCAAGCTATGTTGTTGTTATGCTCTTTGCCCTCTTCTTACAAAACTTTCAGAGAAACTCTGATTTATGAGAGAGATCATCTCTTTCTCTCTCTCGTTTGAGGATGTGAAGGGAAATCTTTCAAGCAATGATAAACTTGACAATGAGTTAGGCCCAAACAACAAGTCAAACCAGCAAGTCTCTGTTCTAGTTATAAGAGGCAGACAATAAACCAAAAAACATATCGAAACAGCCAAATCCATAAATTGTGAAAAATAGTGTGGTTATTGTAAAAAGGTGGGCCACATTAAGATAGAATGTTGGAAACTTCAAAATAAAATCAAAAGGGATGCCAAAAATGATGAGAAATATAAGCAAAAAGCCGAAGTTGCTAATGTTAGTGTAGTCGAGGATAGAGGTGATCTTTTTTTGTTGGTGTCAATGAGTGAAAGCTCTTATCTTATATCCAAATGGATCTTTGATTCAGGGTGCTCCTATCACATATGTGCCAACATGGACTGGTTCTTCTTGTAGAGTTTAGTTAAAGGTGTAGTTGTGTTGATAGGGAATAACTCTCCATGTAAAATATTTGGAATCAGAACAGTACAAATTAGGATGCACAACAAAATTATTCAGACATTGTCAAATGTTAGGCATGTTACTGATTGAAAGAAAAAAATTATCTCATTAAGGAAATTTTGGACTCTAACGGTTGCAGGATTGTCATTGAGTCAAATGGCTTAAAAGTTTCTCGTGGGGCTCTTGTTGATGATGAGAGGACAGAAAAATGGTAGCCTATACATTCTACAAGGGTCAATGATTATTGGTGCGGCTTTGATTACTGACGAAAAGCAAAAATCACCATCATGTTTTGATGAGAATCAACTTGATGTCGCGATGGGAAGTTGTGACTCTTTCTCCACCGATTATGATTCAACCAAACTTTGGCACATGTGACTAGGTCATATGAGTGAGAAAGGTATATCAGTCTTATGCAATAGAGGTCTTCTCAAAGACACTAGAGTTAGTAAGTTATGTTTTTACAAGCATTGCATTTTTGGGAAACAAACCCAAGTTGGTTTTGATTTAGAAATGCACAAAACAAAAGGGACTTTAGATTACATTCATTCTGATTTATAGGGTCCATCTTCTAAGATCTCGAAATGTGGTAATAAATATTTCCTAAATTTTATTTATGGTTACTTTAGAAATGTTTGGGTTTATTTCTTGAAACAAAAAAGCGAAGTCTTTCGAAGATTCAAACAGTGGAAGACACTGTTAGAAAAAACAAACCAGAAAATTTGTGAAGTGGTTGAGAACAGATAATGATTTTGAGTTTTGTTCATCAGAGTTTAATGATTTTTGCAAATGGGAAGGAATTGAAAGACATCGAACCGTTGTTGGAACTTCGCAGTAGAATGAAGTTACAAAAAGAATGAACAAAACCTTGCTGGAAAAGGCTTAATGCATGTTGTCTAATGCAAGCTTAAGGAAGGAATATTGGGTTGAAGCCATAAACCTGGCAAGTTATTAAGTAAACCAATCTCATCTTCAATCATTGAACAATAAAGTTTCATAGGAGATATGGTCGGGTAATCCTCCCAATTATTCTAATATTAGAATTTTTAGTTATCCTGCTTATGCTAAAGTTAGCTAGGTAAAAGTTTGAACCAAGGAACATTAAATGCATTGTTAAATCATTATGATAAAAATATAATTTAAATCACTATCATAAAAATAAGCAAAATATGGGATTAATTGGATAAAAGTACTATAAAGGTTCTTGTATTAGAAATAAGATTGTATGTTACTCCCACTACTAAAAAATAGGTAAATTAACTTGTGTACGTTAGATTAAAGAGTAAAGTGACCATTCTATATAAAATTTCATTCATTTCTACTATTAAGTACAAACATGGCTGATGGAGCAACAAGACAATGACATGTAGTGTGCCATATGTATATCATGACGATGTTGCAAAATTTAAACAAATTTAAAAAATCGTAAAAAAAATAAAATCTTTAAAATTATTTTAAAAACACATCTAATATGAACTTGGACAATCATTTCTCTAGGTTCATTCAATAGTAGTTTTCAAATAATTATTAAAAATAAAAAATAAAAGAATTATGAATAATTATAAGAAATTATTAGAATTATTAAAAATAATAAAATTATTTAAAACAATGTCCGTTATGAACTTGGACAAAGCTATTTAGGCTAGAGTGAATTTAGACAACAGTTTGTTCTGGTTCATTTTAGAGTAGTTTCTTAAATAATTATTAAATGATATTGTAACACCCCAAGAAATAGGGGTTAGAATTTATAAAATTAATATGAATTGAGTCCTATTATTAATGGTTTAAAGCATAGTAAAACCCTTAGAGAACCAATGTTCAAGTCCCACTTTTTGCATTTTTCCTCTTTATTTTTCAGCAATTAAGGATGAAAACCAAGTTAATATAGGGAATAAATGTGTTAGAAAATGACCAAGAAATGGGCAATAGCCTAATGGCAAAGCATCACTTCATCCTTTTTAGAGTCCTAAGTTTTATCCATGTTAATTTCCTTCCTTTTTTATTAAAATTCGGTAGATTGGCTAATTTACCAAATCAGCCCTTAAAGTTTGGTTAACCTAGCCATTTGGTCCCTTACCTAATCATAATAGGGTTTTGGTTACCATTTCAAACCTAATTACAATTTCTTTTTCTCAATTCTTAAAATACATAATTTTCTTTTATTTTCCCACTTTTCTATATCATAAAAATCTTCATACTCTTTTGCTGGAAATTCTATATTTGAATCACGAACCTAAAATCAAACCCCGTTAAGTTTGTTTTTCATGCCGGTTTAACGAAACACCATCAAATCTACATCTACATGTCCTAAAATAGGTAAACAATCTTTTTTCTAATTCCGTCGAACCCTAGGATTCTAGAATATCACTGTTCTTGACAATTTTTCCAATCAATTTCGAATATTATTTGACTTTTTCCAAAAATCTTGCTAAAATTTGATAAACCTTGAAGGTAGATATTAATTCTTGAATCTTTATCGATTGAAAGACCCGTTATAGGTGACCCAAATTAGATTTAGACGTAAAGATTGTCATACGAAACCCTAAAAATTAGGTGTGTGTTCTTTTACAAGAAAATCGAGGGAAAATCAAACCCGACCCAGACCATACAGCTTGGGCACACAGCCATGTGCCCCAATTTATTAAAATTTACAATTTTACCTGAAATTTTATGTTTTCTGCAGAAGGGTTGGGACATTTTGTAAAGATGAAAGTTCCATCAAATTATAAATCTGCAAATCTAGTGGTTCATCCACATACTTTCTGGCAGTTTTTATGTGCAATTATATTGTGTATTCACTATAACAGCCCGATTTAGACCCTAGTTGGAATAGTGGTTTTGAGACCACAAATTCGAGTTAGAAAAATATTTTAATATTATTTTTCGAGCTTATAATATGTGAAGTGATATTTTTGAAAGTTTCGTATGAAAATTTAATTGGTTGTGTGCTTAATTTGATAAAAGGACCAAATCACATAAAATGTAAAAGTGGCCTTCTATTTGTTAAAGTGCCTATTTGTTATGTATTTATAATTGTGAGACCCTTATGTTGTAATTTGACCATATTTAGTGGGATTGGTCATAAATGACCTTAAAATGGATGAGTTATAATGTTTTAAACAAATGGCAAAATTGGTATTTGGTAATTAAATGTGTTATAACAAAATAAAAATGAAAATAAGGCCATTTGTGTTCATCCTTTGCTGAAAATCAAAGAAAAAGAAAAGAAAAAGAGATAGTTAGGGTTCGACTAGTTCAAGCATCAATTAAGGTATGAGTTTTGTTCTGTTTTTGATAATTTTTACGTTTTTGTGGTCGTTGCTCTGTATACTGTCATGACCATATATGGATTTTGGAAATTGTTGATGATTTTGAGTTGAGCCATTGTTAATAATGTAAGTTTTATGAAGTTTGATTATAGTAAATGGAAGATATGTGTTAGATTACAATGTTTTGTATTGGGATTTTTGATGAATTTGAGTATTTTGGACTAAATTACGAAAAGTGTAAATTGAAGGGTTGAATTGTGAAATAAATGAAAGGTTTAGGCTCTTAGAGCTCCTTATGATATTCAGCTAAGCATGGGTTCAATGAAATTATGTGTATTTTGTGTTTTTTGTGAAATAGAGACTAAAATGTTAAAATATGAAAATGTAATGGCTACTCTGTAGAATTCCCTAAATATGTTTTATGGATTAAATTGAATGTTTTTTTGAATAAAAGGGTTAATTTTGAATACATTAGATCAAGAAAAGAGGAATTCAGATTTAGACTGAGGGAAGTTGAAGGTTATTAAGTAAACGGTCTGAATCGTCAATTCCGAGTATGAGGTAAGTTCGTACGTGATAAATGATGTTATAGTTATGTTTTAATGCTTTGATAAAGAATATATTGTATACATATTTGATTGCGGTTTGAGCGTGATGATAATCGATTATGTTCGGCACTAAGTGCGCGGTTTGAAATAGCTTCAGCTACAAATAGACTAAGTGTGCGAGTTGGAATAGCTTCTGCTATATCAGGCACTAAGTGTGCAACGCCGAGATAGCTTTGGTTTATTAAAATGGCACTAAGTGTGCGATATTGTTACTGCTTCGACAAATCACTGATGCACTAAGTGTGCAAATTCTTCAAACTTGGAAAAACTTCCGAATGAATTAATGTAATTGAACGAGAGGTGTGAATGAAATGAATAAATATGGAAAAGTTCAGGTATGTTCGATACCTATGTGGTAGATGTTACTATGTGTATGAAGCTTGATAAATTCGTATGAATATGTTAAATAAATTCGTATGAATATGTTAAATAAATTTGTATGAATATGTTAAATGAGATAGAATAAAATTGATGGATGAATTGTGAATTACTTTATGTTTATTAGTTGATGTTTCGTATGTTATAAACTGTTGATTATTTATGGTACGAACTTACTAAGCTTTAAAGCTTACTGTGTGAAATGTTCTCTGTTTAACAGTGTTACAAAGTTAGCTCAGATCTGGGGATCGTTAGCGACATCAATCACACTATGGACATCTATTTTGGTACTATTTTGAGAGTTGTATTTATAATATATGGCATGTATAGGCTAGTGTCATTTTGGTATGTTTTGTGCTGTGAATATTAGCTATGAGATTTGGCTTATAAATATTGGTCTGTATGGCCTTTTAAGTAGGCCTAAATAATGTGTTTGATAGGTAAATCATATGATGTATATAATGTTCATGTGATGGTTTGAATATGGAATGTTGAATTGGCAAGGTTTGTGGTATGAAATAGGTGATAAGATGATGAGATTGTACTTTTGAAACTTATGGGAGTTTTAATGATTTTGGTATATTTAGGATGAGAAATTGAGTAATGAATTGGATGGTATTTGGATTTTATGCAATATGTATCAAATGGTTGATTGGGTTGCCTATAAATGATGCAAAAATGTTATGGATTTGGTGAGTTTGAGATAGGTGGGGAAATGTGGCTTAAACCAAGCCTAATTTCACCCCATACAATTGAGCACACGGGCGTGTGTCTCGACCGTGTGTCTGTTGTAATTTAGTTACTCAAGTTAGTCTCGAGCACACCCTAGACACACGGGCGTGTCTGGTGGCCGTGTGAGGTACACAGCCTTGATACATGGGTGTGTGTGGCCATTTCGAAGGGTACACAGGCTAGACAAAAGGCGGGTGGTCAGCCGTGTGACCCTAGTCAGTTTCGACCATGGCCAAGGCACACTGGCGTGCCTTGTGGCCGTATGGTGAAGTCATATGTATGCCCTGTTTTGCCACGGCCTGTTCATAGGGTGTGTGACATTTATAACTTAGAAAAATGTTTAAGTTTTGAAAAATTTTGTATGAGCTCGATTTAGTCCTGACCCCTTTCTAAAGCATGATTAATGTCTCGTTGACCTTCGTAAGGGACTCTTTAATGATGTGTGTCTTTGATGTTATGATGTTTGGGAAATGAGTGCGAGATGTTTAGATTTGTCCGGTAGTGCCTTTAACCCTTGTCCAGCGACGGATACGAGTTAAGGGTGTTATATTTTATTGGTATCAGAGCTACGATTTAGTCGATTCTAG
Source organism: Gossypium arboreum (assembly GCF_025698485.1). NCBI lineage: Eukaryota > Viridiplantae > Streptophyta > Magnoliopsida > Malvales > Malvaceae > Gossypium > Gossypium arboreum. The sequence continues at coordinate 100,607,452 of NC_069080.1, forward strand.
GACTAACATAGTGTAACAGCCCATTTTTAGGGTTAATTGAAACAGTGGTCTCGGGGCCACCAAATCCGACGAGTAGGTTTGTAAATATTATATTTAATATTTACGAGTTAATTGTGATTTTAAAAATGTTTTTGATATTGTGATATTTGTTTTATAAGTGATTTATTAAGTTCAAGTGGTATGACCCTAAGGTCAAGTGGGTTTAGGAAATGAGGTATCGGGACCTCATTTATATAAACCAAGTCGTAAATATTTTATAAATATTTACGAGTGGCAAAAGATGGTATTAAAGTTTCGTTGAAAAATTTTATCGCTTCGATAGTTAATTAAGCAAAAAGAACTAAATCGCGAAAATGAAAAGTTACATTCTAATTGTTTAAGTGTTTATTTTCCATGATTTACTAAAGTATAAGTCCCTATTTATCAATTAAACCATTACTTTATGATAGTGGAGATTGGTGGTTTGGCATATATGAAATTATGTATTATTATAAAGGACAAAAGGTAAATGGAATATTAAAATGTATTAAATAAAATAAAACATAAAATGGCCATGCAAATTTTATCTCTTGGCCGAATATGGAGGAGAAAAGAAAGCCATTGAAGCTTCCTTAGTTTCGGCATTTGCATGAAGTGATTTAGGTACGTTTTGTGTTCGGTTTTTGATAATTTTTATGTTTTGAGATCGTTGCTTCAGTATTCTAGCTAGCTTTGTATCTCCGATTTCAAAACAGTTAAAGTATTTGAATGTTGCCATTGTTGAGTGCATGAGTATTTTGATAGTTGATGATGGAAAATAAATTATTGTTGTTGGATATACATGTTTTGTAAAGTGAATTTTGGTAAAAATGTCAATTTTGGATTAAATTGTGAATTATTGAAATTATGTGGTTGAAAGTGTGAATAAATGAAAATATGGGCTGTTATGAAGTAGTAGTAAATTTGTCTAGGCATGGGTTTGGCCAAAAATTGAATGAATTTAATTTTTCGAGCTTAGGGACTAAATTGTAAAGAAGTTGAAATATCAGGGGCAAAAATGTAATTTTACCATAAAGTAATTTATGGGCTGTTTTAATACAATGAATATTCGGTTAAGCTTAATTATGGTTAAAAATAGTTAATTTGCATTTTTTTGAGCTCAGTGACTAAATAGAATAAAAGTAAAACTTTAGGGGTAAAATAGTAATTTTACCAAAATATGAAATTGAGTTAAAATGAATAGAATATGAATTGTAATAGTTGAATTTGATTGATTAGATCAAGTTAAGCCTCGTACGAGTCTATATCGAGGGAAAAACGAAGTATCGGATTCGTCGATCTAATTTATCGTTACCGCGAACGAGGTAAGTTCGTATGCAATAAGCATTGTTAAATTTATTTTTCTAATGCTTTAATATCGTATAAATTGTATATACGTGAATATTTTAACGTCTGATGACATATCGGCAAAATGTGGCACTTAGTGTGCGGGGCAATCAAATATGGTACTTAGTGTACGAAATATTGAGAATGGCACTTAGTGTACGAAATATTGAGAATGGCACTTAGTGTGCGAGATATTGAGAATGACACTTAGTGTGCAAAATATCGAATGATTCAAAGGGAAATTATAAATTGTGATTGAATGATTCAATAGAGCAAAGTGAACAGGTATACATGCTATATTATATGAATTGTTTATAAGACGACTTTATAATGGTGATATTTGGGCTTTGAGCCTAGCAAGCTTTAAGCTGGTGAATAATATTATCGGGTTTAAAACCTAGCAGGCTAAATGCCGGTGATTTGATAAAAGTCTAAGACTATGAGACCTTGTGTTAAATCGGCAATTGAATTTGTTCAATGCATTAAGTTGGCCAGGTATGTGATATATTCTTATGCATGTTAGATCGATTGGAATTGAATCATGAGTGTGAAATGAGAAGCATAGGTGAAAATGCCTATGTCATATATGTGAGTAAGGGCAAAGCCATCGTAAATTATCGATAAGGGTGGACTATGTACGGAATCATCTTATAATTGCTAATTTGAACGGTTGTGTGCGAATCATTGAGCATGATGTATTGTATTGAGATTATGCTTGAGTGAAATTATAGATATGTGACGAAATTGATTGGTGATATACATGTTTAAATAATGTGAATGCAAAGAATGTGTGAAAGAGTAAATTTGTAATAAATCTGCTTGGGACAGCAGCAGTAATGTGATTTTGGAAAATCACCATAAATTTTTGGAGTTGAGTTAGAAGCTGAATAAATTATGTAATTAAAGCTTAATGAGTCTAGTTTCTTATAAAAGAAACCGTGTAAGCAAAAGAATTGCTGATAATGAGATATTTGAAGTGGCGTGGGATAGAGTCAAATGACTTTGGGGTCCCCTGTTCTGTTTTTAGAAAATCATTATAATTTGTACAAAAATGGTTATAAGATAAAATTTATATGCTTAGACTCCTTAATGAGTCTAGCTTCAAATTAAATCAAATAGAATATATTTTGAATTCTGTACAATGAGAAATTTGATTCGTAGTGAAGAGTGATCAGATTAGTCAAACAGTGAAATAGGGGAAACTTTAAGAAAAATATGGTATTGATTGGCCAAACCTAAAATTCTGAAAATTTTATGGATGGAAGATATATGAGTCTATTTTCAGGAAAAATTAACGAAAATTGATTTGGAGTTTTGTAGCTCCAGTTATAAATAATTTAGTGACTATTTCTCAGGAAGACAACTTGTAGTGAATTTGTGATTATGTTGTAAACATTGATAAAACTTGTTAATGAGTTGCTTATTGTTTTCTTATGAACTTACTAAGCGTAAAGCTTACTCCGCTTTTCTTTCCAATATTCCCTAGGGTTGCCAGGTTAGCTCGGGTTGGAGGCCGTCCGAGATATTATCACATTGTCAAGTCTACGCTATCGGCGTAAATAACTCTTAGTGTTTTGAGTCTATGGCATGTATAGGGTTGTAAAGTTGAGTAAGTAAATGATACAAGACTAAGATATTGGTAAATATTTAATAATGCCTCATGAATATTTTGGGCCTTGTAAGCCCGATTAAATGATAATATACGTGTGTATGAAAAGTTTAAAATTGATCAAAAATTTTTACGGTCTGGTTTTATATAAATGGATGAGTTTAAATCTGGTAGCACCTCGAACCCTATTCCGACGAGGGATACGGGTGAAGGGTGTTACACATATTGTAATGCCTCGCACCCGAGACCGTTGCCGGAGTCGAACACGAGGTGTTAACGAACTTAATTCATTTATTTACATAGTTCATTTCAAAATTTCCAGGCAAGCTGGCTGATTGCGTCACTGTCACCTTAAAAATCATATCTCGAGTTCCAAAGCTCAAAAACTGATTCCATAAATTTCCCTGAAACTAGACTCATATATCCATCTACAAATTATTTTCTAGAATTTTTGGTCAAGCAAATTAGTACAGTTTATTAGTTTAAGTCTCCCCTGTTTCAGGGTTCGACTACTCTGACCTTCATGCATTACAACTTAGATATCTCACTGTACAGAGCTTCAATACTTATGTCGTTTGTTTCTAATGAAACTAAACTCAATAAGGAATCTATACATATAAAGCATGACTTCTAATTGTCTCTGGTTAATTTATGGTAAATTTTCAAAGTCAGAACAGGGAATCCAGTAATCGCTCTGGCCCTGTTTCATGAAAACTTAAATATCTCATAAAATACGGCTCATATGGTCGTTTCACTTCTTCCATATGAAAATAGACTCATCAAGGTTAGATTACATAATTTATTCATTATTTAATTACATTTATACTATTTTTAGTGATTTTTCAAACTTACATCACTGCTGCTGTCAGCATCTATTTTAAGGCAGATTTTACCTATTTCATAGTTTCCATGAATCAACTAGCCATTTAACATACATAGCACCAAATATGATCGTGATTAACCATTCCAATGGCTAATCATTGCCAAGAATTTCCACACTTCTCAATAACCATATATATATATATACAAAATGATTATAACGCTATGCTCAAAATATATAAGCCATTTTCGCATGGCCAATCGAATATATACAATACCAAAAAGGTACTTAATTAACAACGAAGGTCAATCCTATACATGCCGTTATCAAAGTTTAACTAAAAGAGTACCAAAAGGGCTTAGATAGTGTGGACAACTTCGACTTTGACAATCCCGAGTCCGATAGCTGACGAACAAAATCTATAAAATAGAGAATCAAAGAAACAGAATAAGCATTTAATGCTTAGTAAGTTTTGAGTAATGAAATTAGTTACGACTAAAGTATAACGTTCATATGGCTAAATGAATAATTTCATATATGCATATTCTCAAAATCATACTTACTCCACGCTTCAATCAATATATTCATACACAAGGTATCAAACCTAACTAAAGGCTGAAAGTTCGTTAATCAATTGAGCGAATACTATTTAATTGGAATCGACTTTTCCAAGCATATCTGAAACATACCTTATCGCTTTGGATTTTATGAGCATATTAATTGAAATTATTACAGCAAGGTTGCTCACTTCCAAACCCAAGTACCTTCGGGATTTAGCCGGATATAGCAACTCCCACAAATGCCTTCGGGTCTTAGCCCGGATATAGTCACTAGCACAAATGCCTTCGAGACTTAGCCTGGATATAGTCACTAGCACAAATGCCTTCGGGACTTGGCCCGGATATAGTCACTAGCACAAATGCCTTCGGGACTTAGCCCAGATATCATTCGAATAATCATGCACGAATATCAATAAATCATGACACATCCATATTTCATTTTCATTACTAAGCTCAAACACAAGACACTTATCAAACCTTACCAATTTCGGCTCAATAGCCACATACAAAGAGCATGATTTTGATTGGCTTTATAACATGATCTCTATACACATTCGGCTACCCGTCATAGGTATAAACTAATCACCTCAATATATAATTCAAGTAGAATCATTATATCACCGTTTATTTGTTATGCTTATATGTCATGACTTAATCAAATCATAAACTAAGTTTCATTACTCGAAGACTTACCTCGAATGTTGTCGAACGATTTCGACGGCTATTCGATCACTTTTTCCTTTCCCTTATCCAACTTTGATCCTCTAGGCTCTTGAGCTAAATCAAACAATTTACTTCCCAAATCAAACATAGTCATACGACATCCATATACATGTTATACTAGCCGAAATGTACCATCAAGATATACTTAAATAATTTACTTTGGCTGAACATGTATAATGTTTTGTAGCTTAATAAATTTATCATACACTATGTATTTATAATATTTTTGCAGCCAACTATCCATGGTCATACACACACACAATCAAAATAAATACCAAAATTTTCATATCCTTTATGCCCTAAGCCGAATACACTTGTCATGTTCACCTACATTTTTCAAGTACAACATTCTCATATTCGGCATTAGTATCAAGCATAATAGCCAATTCTTCCCACTTTGAATCTATGCATCTATTTAATCATAGTTTGTTCAAGCACTCATACAACAAGATACATCCAATTTAACAAGAAACAAAAAAACTTATTTCTCCATAGCTACTATGGCCGAAAGTTCTAGGCATCTCAATATCGAAATTTTTAACATGGGTTGCCTAAAGAACTTGGTGATGAGTTCAAATTAATCTAACATTTCAAGCAACTTAACACATCCATATAACTAAAAATTCTAAGTTTAAACACAATACACCATTTTAGCACCATGGCCGAATACTTCATGAAGTTGTTAAGACCCATCCTTTTTATTAAGCACTCAAACTCAATCATCTTCATGCCTCATCACCACAACATCAAACACCAACCAAGAAGACAACACCCATGGCCGAGTATCATCTCCATCAAATAGCAAAAGAATTTAAACCAACATCTAAAAATATGCATGAATTTCATGAAATAACATCAAACATACCTCTTCCTAAACATCAACCAACCGAACATGAAGCAAGAGAATCCTCTTCTTCTTCCTTCCTCAAGTCACGGCAATGGGGGAGCATGGATGAGACAACTTTGTTTTCATCACCCCTCCCTTTTCATTACTTTATTACTAACCTTTTATTTTATTATTTCTAACATAAAACATTAACACAAAATGTTTATAATATGCTTTAACCCATAGCATGGCCGGCCACCATCTTGATTTTTTGGTTAATTTGACATGCAAACCCATCATTTTTATAACATGCATTAATAGTTCCTTTAACATTTGCCTAGCACATTTCTAAATTTTCTCACACAAGTCCTATTTAATAAAATTCACTTGCAATTAACAAAATTCAAACATGAAATTTTCACACATGCATATATGCATATAATAAGCATCAAATATGACGGTTAATTATTTTTATGACTCGGTTTTGTGGTCCCGAAACCACTTTTCGACTAGGGTCACATTAGGGCTGTCACAACTCTCCCCCACTTAAGAAATTTTCGTCCCTGAAAATCTTACCGGTAAATAGGTTTGGGTATCGTTCTTTCATAGAGTTCTCGGTTTCCCATGTAGCTTCTTCGATTCCGTGATTGAGCCACAACACCTTTACTAATGGAACCCTTTTGTTCCTCAACTCTTTCACTTCACGAGCGAGGATACGAATCTGTTCTTCTTCATAACTCATATCGGCCTGAATTTCAACCTCGGAGGGATTTATTATGTGCGAAGGATCAGATCTGTAACGTCGAAGCATCGAAACATGAAAAACGTTGTGAATCTTCTAGAGGTCAGGGGGTAAAATCAATCTATATACCACTGGGCCAACTCGTTCGGATATTTCATACGGCCCTATGAACCTCGGACTCAGTTTGCCCTTACGGCCAAATCTGAGTATCTTTCTCCAAGGTGAAACTTTAAGAAACACTTTGTCTCCCACCTGATACTCAATATCTCTTCGTTTTAAATCCGCGTATGACTTCTGACGATCTGATGCTGCCTTCAGACTTTCACGAATTATTTTTACTTTTTTCTCAGCATCTTTAATCAGATCAACTCCGAAAATTTTACTTTCACCGAGTTCGGTCCAAAACAATGGTGTACGGCATTTACGACCGTACAAAGCCTCGTAAGGTGCCATCTTAATACTTGATTGAAAACTATTGTTCTAAGCGAATTCAATCAAAGGTAAATACCGCTCCCATGAACCACTAAACTCAAGGATGCAACATCTCAACATATCCTCGAGTATCCGAATTATCCGCCGGATTGACCATCGATGCAGGGATGAAAAGCGGTGCTAAAATGCAACTTGGTACCCAAAGCTTCTTGCAATTTCTTCCAAAATCGAGATGTGAATCTCGGATCTCTATCGACACAATAGAAATAGGTACCCGTGTAATTTTACAATCGAGAAACATACAATTCAAACTAGTTTATCCAATGAGTAATCCGTGACGACGGGAATAAAATGAGTGACTTAGTCGGTCTATCAACAACAACCCAAATCGATCTTTCTTAGTTGCCGACAATGGCAACCCGGATACAAAATCCATGGTGACTCGATCCCATTTCCATTCGTGTATCATGATAGGTCAAGTAAACACAGAGGCACTTGATGTTCCGCTTTCACTTGTTGACATATTAAACACCTCGAAACAAAATCAAAAATGTCTCGTTTCATACCATGCCACCAAAACTGACGTCTCAGATCGTTGTACATTTTCGTACTCCCCGGGTGAATTGACATTCGGCTACAATGAGCTTCGTTCAGAATCATCGAAATAAGTTCTGAATTTCTTGGAACACACAAATGACTTCTGAACCTCAAACAATCGTCATCATCAATTTGGAACTTTGATTCCATATTCGAAACGCATTCAGCCCGTTTTGCAACCAATTCATCATCGACTTTCTGAGCTTCACGAATTTGGTGAATCAACAATGGTTTGGCCTTTAATTCTGCTACTAACACATTGTTGGATAGAACAGACAGGTGTACATTCATCGCTTGTAAAGCAAACAGTGATTTACGACTTAAAGCATCCACAACCACATTAGCCTTTCCCGGGTGATAGTCAATGACAAGCTTATAATCTTTTAACAACTCGAGCCAACGTCTTTGTCGTAGATTCAAGTCTCTTTGAGTCATCAAATATTTGAGAATTTTGTGATCCGAATATACATGACACTTCTCACCAAATAAGTAATGTCGCCATATTTTCAAAGCGAATACGATGGCAGCTAGTTCGAGATCATGGGTTGGATAATTTTTCTCATGTGGCTTCAATTGTCTCGACGCATAAGCTACAACTCGACCTTCTTGCATCAATACACAACCCAACCCAAGTAAGGATGCGCCATCGTAAATGACAAACTCTTTGCTCGATTCAGTCGCACTAGTAATCGAGCTTCATCAAGTAAGTTTTAGTTGATCGAAACTTTTCGACATTTTTCGACCATTCGAACTTAACATCTTTCAAGTAGCCGTCATTGGTGTGGCTATCATCGAGAAACCCTTTACAAACCATCTGTAGTAACCGGCAAGTCCCAAAAGCTCGAACCTCGAAGAATATTTCTGGGGCTTTCGGTTAAGTATGGTTGAAATTTTGTTCGGATCAACTCGAATACCGATCAGATACCACATGACCCAAGAAGCTCACCTCTCTTAACCGAACTCACACTTCATCGAACTTAGCATATAACCGCTTATCCGTAATATCTGCAAAGATTAATCCCGTGTGTTCAAAGATGATCGGTTTCATTTCTCGAATAGACCAAAATATCATCGATAAACACAACTACAAACCGATCCAAAACGGTCGAAGATCCGATTCATCAAATCCATAAATCTGCAGGGCATTAGTGAACCCAAACGGCATCACTAAGAACTTGTAGTGATCAGATCTCTTCTCGAAAGTAGTTTTGGGTATATCCGAATCTCAAATTCATGAATCGATAATAGCCCGATCTCAAATCTATCTTTGAAAACACCGAGGCTCCCTTTAGTTGATCAAACAAATCATCAATACGCTGATAACGGATATTTATTCTTTATTGTCACTTTATTCACCGACGATAGTCGATGCACAACCTCATGGTTCTCGCCCTTCTTTTCACAAACAATACTGGTGCACCCCAAGGTGAGAAACTCGGTCGAGCGAAACCTCTATCCGTCAACTCTTGCAACTGAGCTTTCAATTCCTTTAATTCCGTTGGTGCCATACGATATGGAGCTATCGAAATCGGTGTAGTCCCAGGTACGAGCTCAATACCAAACTCTACCTCCCGAACAGGTGGTAAACCCGGTAATTCTTCGGGAAAAACATCCGGGTATTCACAAACCACTGGTACCGATTCAAGTTTCTTTTCTGACTCTTTATTATCCAGCACGTATGTAAGGTACACTTCACACCCCTTTCTCACATATTTTTGAGCTAACATCGAGGATATTATTGTTGGCAATTCATCCAAGACAGTAGGCTCAACTCGGATTATCTCATTATTTGCACACCTCAAATCAATAGTCTTGCTTTTGCAATTCACAACCGCATCATGCACTGTGACAGCCCAAAATTGACCCTAGTCGGAATGTGGTTTTGGGACCGCAAAACCGAAGCATAAAAATAATTTAATGTTCATTTTGATGCTTATGATATGTGTTAATTCGTGTGTGACATTTTTGATGTTTGATTTAGAGTTATAAATGTGAATTTCACTAGAAAGGACCTAGTAGAAAACTTTGAAAGTATGATAGGGAAATGTGTGATGACTAATTAAAGCATGCATGCAAAACAATGGCCTTGCATGTCAAATATCCCTCTTTTTATAGGAGGTGGCCGGCCATGACAAGGGAGTATGGGCTAAACATGTCATGAAACATGTTTTGTTGGTGCATTAGGGAGAAACAATAAACAAAGTATGGGTAATAAAGAAAGAAAAAAAAATGTGTGTGAGTGAAACCCCCCCTTTGCCGTGCATTGAAGAAAAGAAAAGAAAAACAAAATTTTGCTCATTCATTTCATTCTCTCTTGACCGAAAATACCAAAGAGGAAGGAAGGAATTTTTGCTTCATGTTTGGTTTGGAAGGGGATTAGGAAGAGATTTGGCTATACTTGCATCAAGATTAAGGTATGTTTGAGGTTGTGCCATGAGATTCATGCATGTTTTTAGTTGCTAGCTTGATGTTCTTATTAGCCCATGGTTCAAATCTTTGTTATATCATGGGGATGGTATTTGGCCAAGGTGTATTTTGTGTTAATGCCATTGCATGTTAAATATGAAGCTTGCTAATGGTATATGTGATGGTGGATTGATGGCTCTTGGACTTTCTTTTTAGTATTTTGAGTAAGACATTAAGTTCTTTGCTTAATCATGACCAAAATTATGGTGTTGTGATGTATTCGGTCATGGTATATCCATAAGTATGATTCATGCATGTTGCATGGTAGGTAAGATTTGAGCTTTGGATATGTGTTTATATTTGGATATAAACAACTTGAGATTCGCCCTTGCACCTACATGAATATATGTTTGCACATGATGTATTGGTATGACATATATACTATTTTAAGGTGTATATTTGCTTGTGATGTTGTTTCTTATGAAGTAAACGAGAGATGTGTATTGAGCTACAATATGTAATCGTTAGTTAGTAAAATGTATGCTTTTTTTTGTGTAGTATTAAGTGTAAAATTGGCCTCAACATAGACATGCATATTCGCCAAATGAAGTAGATTGGTGTGCATGTATTCGGTTAGAGGCAACCATATTGAAGCCTTATCTTGGCTTAGATTATTGACTAAATGGGTAATAAGTGAGGATGGTTGCCGAATATACAAACATACATATGCATGTGTAATTGAATTATGAATGTTTAGCAAGATTGTTAAACTAGTTGATTTATTGATTAAGCTCAAGGAGTTAAAGAAGGAGAATCAAGCAAGGGAAAGAAAGGTCATCGAGTAGCCGACTTGGACTATTTTACCCAACACAAGGTAAGTAACTAAGCATATATTTTGTATTGATTTGAATAGACATAATGTCTATATAATTATGCCGAAAGGAATGATGAATTTATATACATGTATGTATGTGGTGATGGAAGTATTGAATGAAAGGAAAAGAGGTGAGATGTATTGAGTTGTTGATTTCGGCACTAAGTGTGCGGGTATAAACATTTGTGATCATGAGAATGGCACTAAATGTGCGGGTTTAAAACTTGTACAGCACTAAGTGTGCGAGTTTTATCATATAGCACTAAGTGTGCGAGTTGATTATATAGCACTAAGTGTGCGGACTCACTATATGCTTTTGAATCACTATTGACACTGAGTGTGCGACACTATTGAGTTGATCACGGACAGCGGATCGGGTAAGTACCTTGAGTTCATGGCTAATAGGCACTATGTTTATATTTGGGGTTGAGCTTGGTAAGTTTGAACCTATGTGACAATGTAAATTGAAGTCACGTACATAAGAATTATCGTGGAATGAGTGAAAGGTCATATAGATGTATGATTGTGACGAAAACAAAATGGTATATAGAAATGCTTCAAATATCCTATTGATTAGTATATGGAATGTGAATGTGTAACTTGGTATGTGGTTGAATCGAATGGTCTAAGGAACTATGGTATAGTTCGGTTTGAATGGAGTAATTAGCCTCGCTCCATTTTGTTTCCTTTTGCGATAATGTTATTAATGGTTGGTAGTGCATTGCTTATGACTTCTCGAGTTATATACTCATTCGGTGTTTGCTTGTCACCTATTTTAGGTTTCTTGGACTCGACTTTTTGCGTATTCGGGACCGTCATCGAAGTCATCACACCGACTAGCGACTTTTTGGTATCTTCTTCTTAGATGGTCTAAGAGAACATTTCGGCATGTATAGGCTATTATGTTTTGTTTGAACTTGGTATGTAAAATTTTAAATAGCCATGCGAAAATGGCTTATAAATGTTTTGAGCATAATGTTATAATCATTTGGTATGTATATGCTCATTAAGAGGCACGGAAATGTTTGGCAATGACCAGCCATTAGAATGGGTCATCATGATTATATTTTGGACTATATATGAAAAAGGGGTGGTTGAATCATAGAAACTATGTGTTAGAGGAAGTCTACCCTAGAAATAGATGCTGGCAGCAACAGTGATGTGGATGTGAAAATCACTAAAAATAGTAGGAATGGAATTAAATAGTGAATAAATTATTTAAATGAACCTTGATGAATCTATATTCATATGGAAGAAACGAAACGGTCATATGAGTTGTATGTTAAGAGATATTTGGGTTTTCGTGAAACAGGGCCAGAACGGTTTCTGGATTCCCTGTTCCAACTTTGAAAATTCATTATAAATTAACCCGAGATATTTAGAAATCATTCCATATATGTATAGATTCCTTTTTGAGTCTACTTTCTATAGAAACAAACGGCATCAGTATTGAAGCCCTGCACAGGGAGTTATTCGAGTTGCAACACACAAAGGTCAGTGTAGTCGACCCCTGTAACATGGGAGACTTTAACTAATAAACTGTACTAATTGGCTTGACAAAAAATTCTAGAAAAAAATATGTAGATGGACATATGAGTTTAGTTTCAGGTAAAAATTACGAAACTGATTTTCGAGTTGTAGAACTCAAGTTATTATTTTTGAAGCGACTAGTACACAGATTGGCAACTTGTCCGGAAATTATCAATAAGTGGTTTGAAGTTTGTTAACACCTCGTGTTCGACTCCCATGACGGTCTCGGGTTAGGGTGTTACAATTTTATTGGTATCGAGCTATGGTTTAGTCGGTTCTAGGACTACCATAGCACGTATGAGTCTAGCTATACATGCCTTAATGTTAATGTTTAAATGTGTGATGACTTCGACGGTTAAAATTTTTGTTTTGATTAGTAAATGGATCCCGATGTAGAGAGAACCTTGGCGGATGACGTTGAAAGTGTAGCGGCTGCTCTCGCACAAGGGACGCCACTGTTGAACCTCGGTCATCTGCGAATAATCAAGGTGAGGGGCTAAACAAGCCTTCTTTACCATGATGAATGAGTGGGTCGCATAATATGCCCGAACCAATCCTACTGTCCAACAATTCCCGAATTTGAATAATCCACCCCAAGAGCCCGTAATGCCATCGCCATCGACCACGTGAGGCCGAGTAAGCCACCAGAGACTTGATTAGGAAACGCGGGCTGAAGAGTTCAGGCCATAGTTACCGATGATGCCGAAGGGCCGAGTTCGCTTGATAACACCATTCGGTGTTTGATGAACTATCATGCACACCGATGAATGTCTAAAGTGTGCTATATCCTTGTTAAGAGACTCACTTACTATTGGTGGAGGACTTTGATTTCCATAGTCCCAAACGAACGAGTTACTTGGGATTTCTTTCAAATAGAATTTCGAAAGAAATATATTAGTCAGCGGTTCATCGATCAAAAGCGTAAGGAATTCTTGGAGCTCAAGCAAGGCAGATGACAAGATCTCAATCTAACATGAGTTCGTAAGACTCGATCAGTATGCCCGGGAGTGTGTGGCTGATGAGGTTGCTATGTGCAAGAGGTTTGAAGAAGGATTGAATGAAGATTTAAAGCTACTAGTGGGTATTTTGGAGATAAAAGAATTCGTAACACTAGTTGAACGAGCCTGCAAGGTGGAGGAACTTGGAAAAGAAAAGAAGAAGGCTGAATTTGAAGCTAGAGACTATCGCAAAAGATCGACGGTAAAGCTCCGCTTCTCGGCTGTAAAAAAGTTCGTGGAGGACACCAATAAATCGAGGACGATCGCAGGAATTTCCATAAGAGCACGACCATTGACGGACTCCCGAGCTACTTGGTAGCTAGTGTGGGCAATAACCGCTAAGAGAAACCTGAATGCCCCCAATGTGGGAGAAGACACATAGGTGAATGTTGGGGTAAGTCTACCAATAGGGCTTGTTATGGATGCGGTTCAAGGACCACTTCATTAGAGATTGCACGAGCTTGATGAGAAGAATAGGATGCATGGTGCAAGACCTAGTGGAATGACAACTAGAGGTAGACCACCAAGAATTTCAGGAGGTAGGGTGGTAGTCGAGAGGGGCCACCGACACGGTGTTCGATCCGAGACCAGTATTTTGCTAGGGCATATGCCATCCGTGCACGAGAGGAAGCATCCTCCCCGATGTTATCACCGGTACTTTCACTCTCTTTGATACTAGTGTGATTATGTTGATTGACCCCGGCTCTACTCATTCATATGTATGTGAAACCTTAGCATCCAAAGAAGACTCTACCGTTGAGTCTCTCGAGTTCGTAATTCGAGTGTCAAACCCTTTGGGTCAATACGTGCTTGTCGACAAAGTGTGCAAGAAATGTCCCTAGTAATCCGAGGGTCCCGCTTTCCGCGGACCGATGCTTTTGCCGCTTGATGAATTTGATGTTATACTCGGTTTAGATTGGTTGACCGTGCATGATGCGGTTGTGAATTGCAAAAGCAAGACTATTGATTTGAGGTGCGCAAATAACGAGATGATTCAATTGAGTCTACGGACTTGAAGGGTTGCCAACCGTAATATCATCAATGTTGGCCCGTAAATATGTAAGAAAAGGGTGCGAAGCATACCTTGCGTATGTACTTGATGATAAGGAGTTAGAAATAAAACCCGAATCTGTGCCGGTGGTTTGTGAATACCCGGATGTTTTTCCCGAAGAATTACCGGGTTTACCACCTATTCGGGAAGTAGAGTTTGGTATTGAGCTTGTACTTGGGACTACGCCAATTTTGATAGCTCCGTATCGTATGGCACCAACCGAGTTGAAAGAGTTGAAAGCTCAGTTGCAAGAGTTGACGGATAGAGGTTTTGCTCGACCAAGTTTTTCACCTTAGGGTGCACCAGTGTTGTTTGTGAAAAAGAAGGACGGAACCATGAGGATGTGCATCGACTATCGTCAGCTTAATAAAGTGACAATAAAGAACAAATATCCGTTATCACAGTATCAATGATTTGTTCGATCAATCAAGGAGCCTCGGTGTTCTCAAAAATAGATTTGAGATCGGGCTATTACCGATTCATGAATCGAGATTCGGACATACCCAAAACCGCCTTGAATCGAGATATGGTCACTACGAGTTCTTAGTGATGCCGTTTGGGCTCACTAATACCCTCGCGGTATTTATGGATTTGATGAATCGGATCTTCGCACCATATTTGGATCGGTTCGTAGTTGTGTTCATTGACGACATCCCGGTCTATTCAAGAGATGAGACCGAACATGCGAGCACTTGAGATTAGTGTTGCAAATATTACGGATAAGCGCTTATATGCTAAGTTCAAGAAGTGTGAATTCTAGTTAAGAGAGGTTAGCTTCTTGGGTCATGTGGTATCTCAGATCGGGTATTCGAGTCGACCCGAGCAAAATTTCAACCATACTTAATCGGAAGCCTCAGAAACATTACCGAGGTTCGAGCTTTTTGGGACTTGCCGGTTACTACCGATGGTTTGTAAAAGGATTCTCGATGATAGCCACACCCACGATTTAAACCGCTTGTAAAGATGTCAAGTTTGAATAGACGGAAAAGTGTCGAAAAGTTTCGATCAATTGAAAACTCAATTGACTAAGCTCCAATACTAGTACAACTCGAATCGGCAAAGAGTTTGTCATCTATAGTGATGCCTCCCTACTTGGGTTAGGTTGCGTATTGATGCAAGAAGGTCGAGTTGTGGCCTATGCGCCGAGACAATTAAAGCCACATGAGAAAAATTATCCGACCTATGATCTCGAATTGGTCGCCATCGTATTCGCTTTAAAGATATGGCGACATTACTTATTTGGTGAGAAGTTCCATGTGTATTCGGATCACAAAAGTCTCAAATATTTGATGACTCAAAGAGACTTAAATCATGACAAAGACGTTGGCTCGAGCCGTTAAAAGATTATGAGCTTGTCATTGATTATCACCCGAAAGGCTAATGTGGTTGCGGACGCCTTAAGCCGAAATTCACTATTTGCTTTACGAGCTATGAATGTACACTTGTTTATCCTACCCGACAATGTGTTAATAGCCGAATTAAAGGCCAAACCATTATTGACTCATCAAATTCGCGAAACTCGTAAAGTTGACGATGAGTTGGTTGCAAAACGGTGAGTGTGTTCAACAAGGAATCGGAGTTTCAAATTGATGATGACAATTGTTTGAGGTTCGAAATCGTTTGTGTGTTCCAAGAAATTCGAACTCATTTCGATGATTCGAACGAAGCTCATTGTAGCCGAATGTCAATTCACCCGGGAGTACGAAGATGTACAACGATTTGAAATGTCGGTTTTGGTGGCATGGTATGAAACGAGACATCTCCGACTTTGTTTCGAGATGTTTAATATGTCAACAAGTGAAAGCGGAACATCAAGTGCCTTCAGGGTTACTTCAACCGATCATGATACCCGAGTGGAAATAGGATCGAGTCACAATGGACTTTGTGTCCGGACTGCCATTGTCAGCGAGCAAGAAGGATGCGATTTGGGTTGTTGTTGATAGACTGACTAAGTCGGCTCACTTTATCCCCGTGCGTACAGATTTTTCATTGGATAAACTAGATGAATTGTACGTTTCTCAGATTGTGAGATTACACGGGGTACCAATTTCTATTGTGTCGGATAGAGATCCGAGATTCACCTCGCGATTTTGGAAGAAATTGCAAGAAGCTTTGGGTACCAAGCTGCATTTTAGCACCGCTTTTCATCCACAAACCGATGGTCAATCCGAGCGGATAATTCAGATACTTGAGGATATGTTGAGATGTTGCGTCCTCAAGTTCAGTGGTTCATGGGAACGATATTTACCTTTGATTGAATTCGCCACAACAATAGTTTTCAATCAAGTATTAAGATGGCGCTTTTTAGGCCTTGTACGGGCGTAAATGCCGTACACCATTGTTTTGGACCCAAATTCTACGAAAGCAAAATTTTCGAGTAGATTTGATTAAAGATGCTGAATGTAGTAAAGGTAATCCGTGAAAGTCAAGGCGCCACAGATCGTCGTAAATCGACGCGGATTTGAAGCGAAAAGACATTGAGTATCGTGGGAGATAAAGTGTTTCTTAAAGTTTCGCTTTGGAAAAAGATACTCGATTTGGCAGAAGGCAAATTGAGTCCGAGGTTCATCGGCCATATGAGATATCCGAACGAGTCGGTCCGGCTATGATCGCTTGATTTTGCCCCTAACTTGAAAAGATTCACGACGCCTTTCATGTTTCGATGCTTCGACGCTATAGATCCGATCCATCGCACGTAATTAGTCCATCGAGGTTGAAATTCAAGCCGATATGAGCTATGAAGAAGAACCGATTCGTATCCTAGCTCGTGAAGTGAAGGAGTTATAAACAAAAGGGTTCACTGGTGAAAGTGTTATGGCTCAAACACGGATAGAAGAAGCTACTTGGGAACCCGAGAACTCTATGAAAGAGCGATACCCAAATCTATTTATCGGTAAGATTTTCGGGACGAAAATTTCTTAAGTGGGGAGAGTTGTGACAGCCCAAAATTGACCCTAGTCGAATGTGGTTTCGGACCGCAAAACCGAGGCATAGAAATAATTTAATGCTCATTTTGATGCTTATGATATGTGTTAATTGTGTGACATTTTGATGTTTGATTTAGAGTTATAAATGTGAATTTCACTAGAAAGGACCTAGTAGAAAACTTTGAAAGTATGATGGGGAAATGTGTGATGACTAATTAAAGCATGTATGCAAAACAATGGCCTTGCATGTCAAATATCCCTCTTTTATAGGAGGTGGCCGCCATGACAAGGAGTATGGGCTAAACATGTCATGAAACATGTTTTGTTGGTGCATTAGGGAGAAACAATAAACAAAGTATGGGTAATAAAGAAAGAAAAAAAATGTGTGTGAGTGAACCCCCTTTGCTGCAGTGCATTGAAGAAAAGAAAAGAAAAAAATTTGCTCATCCATTTCATTCTCTCTTGACCGAAAATACCAAAGAGGAAGGAAGGAATTTTTGCTTCATGTTTGGTTTGGAAGGGATTAGGAAGAGATTTGGCTATACTTGCATCAAGATTAAGGTATGTTTGAGGTTGTGCCATGAGATTCATGCATGTTTTTAGTTGCTAGCTTGATGTTCTTATTAGCCCATGGTTCAAATCTTTGTTATATCATGGGGATGGTATTTGGCCAAGGTGTATTTTGTGTTAATGCCATTGCATGTTAAATATGAAGCTTGCTAATGGTATATGTGATGGTGGATTGATGGCTCTTGGACTTTCTTTTTAGTATTTTTGAGTAAGACATTAAGTTCTTTGCTTAATCATGACCAAAATTATGGTGTTGTGATGTATTCGGTCATGGTATATCCATAAGTATGATTCATGCATGTTGCATGGTAGGTAAGATTTGAGCTTTGGATATGTGTTTATATTTGGATATAAACAACTTGAGATTCTACCTTGCACCTACATGAATATATGTTTGCACATGATGTATTGGTATGACATATATACTATTTTAAGGTGTATATTTGCTTGTGATGTTGTTTCGGTTATGAAGTAAACGAGAGATGTGTATTGAGCTACAATATGTAATGCGTTAGTTAGTAAAATGTATGCTTTTTTTTGTGTAGTATTAAGTGTAAAATTGGCCTCAACATAGACATGCATATTCGGCCAAATGAAGTAGATTGGTGTGCATGTATTCGGTTAGAGGCAACCATATTGAAGCCTTATCTTGGCTTAGATTATTGACTAAATGGGTAATAAGTGAGGATGGTTGCCGAATATACAAACATACATATGCATGTGTAATTGAATTATGAATGTTTAGCAAGATGGTTAAACTAGTTGATTTATTGATTAAGCTCAAGGAGTTAAAGAAGGAGAATCAAGCAAGGGAAAGACGAAGGTCATCGAGTAGCCGACTTGGACTATTTTACCCAACACAAGGTAAGTCACTAAGCATATATTTTGTATTGATTTGAATAGACATAATGTCTATATAATTATGCCGAAAGGAATGATGAATTTATATACATGTATGTATGTGGTGATGGAAGTATTGAATGAAAGGAAAAGAGGTGAGATGTATTGAGTTGTTGATTTCGGCACTAAGTGTGCGGGTATAAACATTTGTGATCATGAGAATGGCACTAAATGTGCGGGTTTAAAACTTGTACAGCACTAAGTGTGCGAGTTTTATCATATAGCACTAAGTGTGCGAGTTGATTATATAGCACTAAGTGTGCGGACTCACTATATGCTTTTGAATCACTGTTGACACTGAGTGTGCGACACTATTGAGTTGATCACGGACAGCGGATCGGGTAAGTACCTTGAGTTCATGGCTAATAGGCACTATGTTTATATTTGGGGTTGAGCTTGGTAAGTTTGAACCTATGTGACAATGTAAATTGAAGTCACGTACATAAGAATTATCGTGGAATGAGTGAAAGGTCATATAGATGTATGATTGTGACGAAAACAAAATGGTGTATAGAAATGCTTCAAATATCCTATTGATTAGTATATGGAATGTGAATGTGTAACTTGGTATGTGGTTGAATCGAATGGTCTAAGGAACTATGGTATAGTTCGGTTTGAATGGAGTAATTAGCCTCGCTCCATTTTGTTTCCTTTTGCGATAATGTTATTAATGGTTGGTAGTGCATTGCTTATGACTTCATCGAGTTATATACTCATTCGGTGTTTGCTTGTCACCTATTTTAGGTTTCTTGGACTCGACTTTTTGCGTATTCGGGACCGTCATCAAGTCATCACACCGACTAGCGACTTTTTGGTATCTTCTTCTTAGATGGTCTAAGAGAACATTTCGCATGTATAGGCTATTATGTTTTGTTTGAACTTGGTATGTAAAATTTTAAATAGCCATGCTAAAATGGCTTATAAATGTTTTGAGCATAATGTTATAATCATTTGGTATGTATATGCTCATTAAGAGGCACGGAAATGTTTGGCAATGACCAGCCATTAGAATGGGTCATCATGATTATATTTTGGACTATATATGAAAAAGGGGTGGTTGAATCATAGAAACTATGTGTTAGAGGAAGTCTACCCTAGAAATAGATGCTGGCAGCAACAGTGATGTGGATGTGAAAAATCACTAAAAATAGTAGGAATGGAATTAAATAGTGAATAAATTATTTAAATGAACCTTGATGAATCTATATTCATATGGAAGAAACGAAACGGTTATATGAGTTGTATGTTAAGAGATATTTGGGTTTTCGTGAAACAGGGCCAGAACGGTTTCTGGATTCCCTGTTCCAAATTTGAAAATTCATTATAAATTAACCCGAGATATTTAGAAATCATTCCATATATGTATAGATTCCTTTTTGAGTCTACTTTCTATAGAAACAAACGGCATCAGTATTGAAGCCCTGCACAGGGAGTTATTCGAGTTGCAACGCACGAAGGTCAGTGTAGTCGACCCCTGTAACATGGGAGACTTTAACTAATAAACTGTACTAATTGGCTCGACAAAAAATTCTAGAAAAAAATCTGTAGATGGACATATGAGTTTAGTTTCAGGGAAAAATTACAAAACTGATTTTCGAGTTGTATAACTCAAGTTATGATTTTTGAAGCGACTAGTACACAGATTGGCAGCTTGTCTGGGAAATTATCAATAAGTGGTTTGAAGTTTGTTAACACCTCGTGTTCGACTCCGGCGACGGTCTCGGGTTAGGGGTGTTACATGCACGGTCAACCAATCCAAACCGAGAATAACATCAAATTCATCAAACGGTAAAAGCATCAAGTCCGCCGAAAAACGGGAACCTCGAAATACTAGGGGACATTTCTTACACACCTTATCAACAAGCACACAATGACCCAAGGGATTTGACACTCTAATAATGAACTCAGTAGACTCAACAGTGTGTGTGAGTCTAGCTATACATGGCATATATATGAATTGCGATAGTGTAGTGATTCCTGACAGTTAAAATATGTTTTTCGTATGGCAAATGGATCCCGAACGAGCGATAACTGATGATGTTGAGAGCAATGCACCCGCTTCCGTTCAAAGGGCAGCGCTGACAAAATCTAGTCTGATATCTAGTGGTCAGGGAAGGGAGGGTAAGCAAGCCTTCTTCCAAATGATGATTGAATGGTTTACAGAATTTGTACGAACAAATCCAACTGCTTAACAACCTCCACCCCCACCTGTTTCTCAACAAGTCTCGGTTGAGCCACAAGTAATAGATCCGTTTCGACTGAGTAAGCCACCTATTGATAAGATTCATAAATACGGGGCTGAAGAGTTTTGGGCTACTGTTGATGATGATGTCGAGAAGGCTGAGTTTTGGCTAGAAAACACTATCCGAGTATTCAATGAGTTGTCCTGTACTCCAGACGAATGTATTAAATGCATAGTATCTTTGCTTAGAGATAATGCATATCACTGGTGAAAAATGTTGACATCGGTGGTTCCTAGGGAACGAGTTACCTAGGAATTCTTTTAGACTGAGTTTCATAAGAAGTACATAAGCCAGAGATTCCTTGATTAGAAAAATAAAGAGTTTTTGGAATTAAAATAAGGCTAGATGACTGTTACTGAATATGAAAGAGAATTTGTATGTTTAAGCAAATATGCTCGAGAATATGTGTCTACTGAAGAGATCATGTGTAAAAGATTTGTTGATGGATTAAATGAAGATATAAAGCTGTTAGTTGGGATACTTGAGCTGAAAGAATTTGTAGTACTGCTTGAGAGGGCTTGTAAAGCCGAGGACCTCAGCAAAGAAAAGAGAAAAGTTAATGCAGAGGTGAGAGATTTAAGGAAGAGATCGATGAATAAATCTTATCATTCCTCATCAAAGAAATCAAGAGATTACTTTAATTGATTGATAGCTTCAACCGGATATCAGAATAGAGATCGCGGGAAACAATACACTAATCCTAAAGCTCAAGCCACATCGGTATCGAGTGCTTGTAATATAAAAGATGTCAAGCTTGAGTGTTAACAATGTGGAAGACGACATTTTGGAGATTTTTGGGGAAAAAGTAATAACCGAGCTTTTTATAGTTGTGGTTCACGAGATCACTTTATAAAAGATTGTCCAGAACTAGCTGAAAAAGATAATGCTCAAAACATGAGGTCAAGTAACATTGTAGCTAGAGGTAGACCACCAAGAAATATAGGAAATGTGAGTGGTGGTAGAGGTGTGACGCGAGACATTGTAGCTAGATCTAATGCTAGAGCACTTGCACGAGCTTACGCTATTTGAGCACGTGAGGAAGCATCATCTCCAAATGTTATTATTGGTACTTTTACTCTCTATGATGCTAAAGTTATTGTATTGATAAATCCATGGTCTACTTATTCGTATATATGCATGAATTTATTATTTAGCAAGACTTTTCCTGTAGATTCTACTAAATTTGTAATTTGAGTATTGAACCCCTTAGACAAGTGTGTTTTGGTTGATAAAGTGTGCAAGAATTGTCCATTGATGATTCGGGGTATTTGTTGTTTGGTTGATTTGATGTTGTTACCATTTGACAAATTTGACATAATCCTGGGTATGGACTGGTTAACGTTGCATGATGCTGTTGTAAATTGCAAAAGGAAGATGATTGATTTGAGATGTCAGAGTAATGAGATTATTTGAATTGAATCAGATGTTTTGAATGGATTGCCAGTTGTGATTTCAATGATGTTAGCTCAGACATATGTGAGAAAAGGTTACGAAGCTTATTTAGCTTATGTGCTCGACACGAAAGTGACTAAAAAAAAGATTGAATCAGTGCCAGTTGTTCTTGAATATTCAAATGTGTTTTCTAATGAGTTACCAGGTTTACCTCTGATCTGAGAAGTTGAGTTTGGTATCGAATCAATGTCGCGAACTATTCCGATATCAATAGCTCCATACAGAATGGCACCTACTAAATTAAAAGAGTTGAAAGCTCAGTTGCAAGAATTATAAGATAGAGGCTTCTCACGGCCGAGTTATTCTCCCTGGGTGCACCGGTTTTATTTGTGAAAAAGAAAGACAGAACTATGAGTATGTGTATCGATTATCGACAGCTCAATACAGTGACGATCAAGAACAAATATCCTTTACCGCGGATAGATGATATGTTTGATCAGTTGAAAGTAGCTACTGTGTTTTCAAAGATAGACCTGAGATAAGGTTACTATTAGTTGCGAGTAAAAGATTCAGACATTTCGAAAATTGCATTCAGAACGAGGTACAGACACTATGAGTTTCTAGTTATGCCTTTTGGATTAACGAATCCACCTGCTATTTTTATTGATTTGATGAACATAATTTTCAGACCGTATTTAGATCGATTTGTTGTCATATTCATTGATGACATTTTGATTTACTCGCGTGATGAAACCGAACATGCTGAACATCTGAGAATAATGCTACAGACTTTGCGAGATAAGCAATTGTATGCAAAGTTTAGCAAATGTGAATTCTGGTTACGAGAAGTCAGTTTTCTAGGGTATGTGGTATCACCATCTGGTATTCGAGTTGATCCAAGTAAGATTTTGGCTATTTTGGATTGGAAGCCTCCGAGAAATGTCTCGAAAGTCTGTAGTTTTTGGGGACTTTCTAGTTATTATCGAAGGTTTGTAAAAGGCTTTTCGATGAATGCGACTCCGTTAACAAAATTACTTCAAAAAGGTGTAAAGTTTGAATGGTCTAAAAAGTGCCAGAAAAGCTTCGATCAGTTGAAAGACCTATTAACAGAAGCTCCAGTGTTAGTACAGCCAGAATCAGGTAAAGAATTTGTGATCTACAGTGATGATTCGTTAAACGGTTTAGGTTGCGTTTTAATGCAAGAAGGAAAAGTTATAGCCTATGCTTCGAGATAGTTAAAGCCACACGAAAAGAATTATCCAAGCTGCGATTGTGTTCGCTTTGAAAATTTGGCATCACTATCTGTTTGGTGAGAAATGTCACGTATATTCCGATCACAAAAGCTTAAAATATCTTATGACTCAGAAAGATTTGAATTTGTGACAGAGAAGATGGCTAGAATAGCTAAAAGTCTACGAGCTTGTCATTGATTATAATCCGAAAAAAGGCCAATGTTGTTGATGATGCTTTGAGTCTTTGCATTACGTGCAATGAATGCTCATTTGGTTCTGTCTGATGATGGTTTGGTTTTAACTGAATTGAAAGCGAGACCATTATTTTTCAAAAAAATTATTGATGCTTAAAAGGTTGATAATAAGATAATAGCAAAACGAGCTCAATTTGATTTGAATTCTAATTCTAAGTTCCAAGTTGATAATGATGATTGCTTGAAATTTCAAGATCAGATTTGTGTTCCGAGAAATTCAGAGTTGATTCAGATGATTTTGAACGAAGCTCACAACTGTCGTTTATCTGTACATCCGAGTAGTACAAAAATGTATAATGATTTGAAACAACATTACTGGTGGTCTGGAATGAAAAAAATATCTCCAATTTTGTTTATAAATGTTTGATCTGTTAACAATTTAAAGCTGAACATCATGTGCCATCTGGTTTGTTACAACCGATTATGATTTCGGAGTGGAAATGAGTTAGAATAACGATGGATTTTTTATCGAGTTTACCTCTGTCACAGAGTAAGAAAGATGCAATCTGGGTTGTGGTTGATAGATTGACTAAATCGGCTCATTTCATTCTAATTTGGACAGATTATTCGCTTGATAAGCTTGCTGACTTTTACTTCTCTCAGATTGTGAGATTGCATGGAGTACCTATTTTTATTGTTTCAGATAGAGATCCGAGGTTCGCATGGTGCTTTTAGAGTAAACTGCAAGATGTGTTAGGTATGAAACTACACTTTAGCACTGCTTTTCACCCACAGACGGATGGTCAATCTGAACGGATTATTCAGATACTTGAGGATATGTTGAGATGTTGTATTCTTGAGTTTGAAGGTACGTGGGAACGATACTTGCCATTGATTGAATTTGTATATAATAATAGTTTTCAATCGAGTATTAAAATGGCTCCTTACGAGGCTTTGTATGATCGTAAATGTCAAATACCTTTGTATTGGACTGAGCTGCATGAGAAAAAGATATAAGGGGTTGATTTGATAAAAGAGACTGAGCTGAAAGTAAAAGTGATTAGAGACAGTCTAAAAGTAGCTTTCGATCGTCAGAAATCTTACGCAGATTTTAAACGAAAAGATAATGAATTTGAGATCGATGATAAAGTATTTTTGAAAGTCTCACCATAGAAGAAAGTACTTCAATTCGGCAGAAAAGGCAAATTGAGTCTGAGATTATTGGGTCATATCAGATTATCGAGCGTATCGGGCTAGTTGCTTATACATTGTTGTTGCCACCAGAATTGGAAAAGATTCACAATGTATTCCATGTATCGATATTACGAAGATACAAATTAGATCCTTTGCATGTCATTTCCCCGACTGAGGTTGAAATTCAACCTGATATGTCTTATGATGAAGAAACGAAACAGATTTTAGCTCGTGAGATAAAAGAGCTGAGATATAAGAAAATTGCATTAGTAAAAGTATTATGGCATCAGCACGGGGTTGAAGAAGCCACGTGTAATATCCTGATTTTGGGCCTAGTCGGAATAGTGGTTTCGTGACCACAAAATCTGAGATATAAATAATTATTTTATGATTATTTTAAGGTCTATGATATGATTGCATGATTGTGTGAAAATTTCGTGAAGAAATTTTATGCATAAAGTGCTTAATTTGAAATTTGGGACTAAATTGAATAAATTGCAAAACTTGTGTTCTAGAAGTATTTTGCATAAAATTGAATTAGATTATTAATTAGAGGTCCTTAAAGAGTAATTTTACCAATTTCTAAGTCTATGGACAAAAATTGGACATGGATGGAATTTTAAAAAGTTTAGTAGTAAGGGCATTTTGGTCATTTAGGGTAAAATGAATTAAAATACACAATTAAAAGCCAATTTTGCTCATCTTCAACCCCATGGCCGAATATAGCAAGGAGAAACCATGGCTAGGGTTTTTCAAGCTTCCAAGCTCGATTGTAAGTCCGTTCTAGCCTCGCTTTTAATGATTTTTACATTTTGGAGTCCCTAGAGCTCGATTTAGCTTATGCTAGCAATAATTTAACCTAGGGTTTATATTTGGAACAATACCCATAGGTGAAATTTGTGTATTTTGGTGTTTTATGATAAAATGTGAGGTTTTAAATTATGTTAGACAACTTGTGCTACTCGGTTTTAAGTGAAAACGAGCAAAAGGGCTTAATCCAGTAAAAATACCTAATAGTCATAAGTACATGTTAGAGTGAGAATTTGATGTTGCCATAGAAGGAAAAATGATCAGCATGTCATAAAACATAAGAAAATAGGCTGAATTTTAATTTACGAGCTTTGGGGCAAAAGTGTAAATATGCAAAAGTTTAGGGGCAAATTGTAATTTTTCCAAAATATGATTTTGGGTCAATTTGAATAATGTGAGTCCTAATTAGACTATATTTTAATTGATAGAGCAAGGAAAACTAAAATTGGGGTAAAATGGGGAAAATACCAAGTTGTGGACGAAATGGTAAAATAGCCATTTTCGCATACGAGGTAAGTTCATCTGTAAATGTTGGTAACATAGTTATTATTTTAAATGTTTTAATGTTTTTAAATGATATGATAATTATTATGAAATATTATACTTGTGATAATTGTTTGATAATATGTTAAATTATGTGATATACTTGGAAAATGTGAAATACTACCAGTATCAGATCGGCATTCCGTAGAAGATGGTTGAGACACATGATTGGGAAAAAGGTCCCGTTGAACCTTAGGAATGGATTAGGATACAAGTGACATGTCATCGGGATATTTGGGCATCCGAACTCGCTGAGTTGAGTCCGAGTTCACTTATGGATGCGAGTGTCCGAACTCGCTGAGTTGAGTCCGAGTTCGTGAGATGTAACTAGGCATCCGAACTCGTTGAGTTGAGTCCGAGTTCACTTATGGATGCGAACGCCGAGCTCGTTGAGTTGAGTCCGAGTTCACTTATGGGCGGGTTACATGGTAGCTTGGCTACATATGTGGCACTTATGTGCAAGTTATCCATGTATCCGAATTATATTCCGATGTGTTCAACGGGTAAAGTTCTACTCAAATGGAGGAATACTCAAGATGAAAGGGACGATTGGTAAGTGTTGTGAAATGGATACTTTGAACAGGTATGTACTTAACCCTCGGGTTGAAAACTCGATATAACAACAATATGGTAAGATGATAAATGAAAAGGTGATATGAATGTCTTGGTGATGATTATGCAAATGATGTTTTATGTTTGCTTTTATGGTTATGTTACTTGCTATTTGCATGTGAGCTTACTAAGCATTTATGCTTACTCCTCCTTTTCATTCCTTGTAGTGTTGACAAGCCAGCTCGAAATCGGAAACGGTCGAAGGCACTCTCACACTATCCGTATACCATCTTGGCATAATGGCTTGTATATTTTGAGTATGGCATGTATAGCATTATAATCATTTTATATGTATGGTCTTATGATATGGTTATTGAGTGGTATGGAAATAGAAATGCTTATAATGATTAGCCATTGGAATGGCTAATCATGATCATATTTGGTATTATGTATGTCAAATTGCTAGCTAATCCATGGAAACCATGAAATAGGTAAAATTTACCATAAAATAGATTCAGACAGCAGCAGTGACGTGAGTTTAAAAAATCACTAAAAATAGTAGAAATGGAATTAAATAATGAATAAGTTATGGAATCGAATTTTGATGAGTCTATTTTCATATGGAATAAGCGAAACAGGTATATGAGCTATATTTTATGAGATGTTTAAATTTTTGTGAAACAGGGCCAGAGCGATTTCTGGATCCCCTGTTCTGACTTTGGAAATTCACCATAAATTTTACAAAGATAATTAGAAGTCACGCTTTATATGTACAGATTCCTTATTGAGTTTAGTTTTATTAGAGACAAACGGCATAGTCATTGAAGGTCTGTATAGGGAGATATCTGATTCGTAATACACAGAGGTCAGAGTAGTTGAACCCTGAAACAGGGGAGACTTTAACTAATAAACTGTACTAATTGGCCCAACCAAAAATTCTAGAAAAAAATTAGTAGATATATATATGAGTCTAGTTTCAGGAAAAATTTACGGAATTGGATTTCGAGTTTCGTAACTCGAGATATGATTTTTAAAGCGACTGTGATGCAGTTAGCCAGCTTGTCTTGAAATTTTAAAATGAATTGTATGAGCTGTTTAATTAATGAATTAAGTCCGTTAACACCTCGTGTTCGACTCCGGCAACGGTATCGGGTATGGGGTGTTACATTTAGTGGTATCAGAGCAGGTTTAGTCGGTTCTCGGACTAACCTAGCATGTGTAAAAGTTTAGCTATACATGCCAACGATCCGTGATAGTGTGATGTCTTCCGACGCAGTATAAGTACCGCCTTATTTAGACAGGTACTCTCCAACCGAAATGTGCCGACCATGTTCAATGTTATGTGAAGATATTTGAGTAAAATTATGATTATGATAAGTCTCGGTTCAAAAAGTATGAATAAAAGTTTATGATACATATGTGATAATATGTGAGATGAAAGTTCATGTTGTGATAAATATCTATATTTGCTTAATGCTCATACGATGTAGTGTATGTAGCTTACTTGATAAGATGAACGGAATAAATAAAAAGTAGTAGAGGTATGAATAAAGGTCATAATATCATATACGAATGAAAATGTCCTTGTCTTGATTGGACGTTGAATGTTGATGAATGTTAATGATATACAATTTTTTTATGAGATAAAGGATTATAATGAAATGAACTTATCTATGTTAAATTGTTGGACTGAATTGTATGATTGTAATGATATGTACATGATGATGCACGAAATGAAAGTTGTGATTGTGATGCAAATATTTATGTTTGTTTGGCCTTATATAATGTCATGAGCATGAATTAATTTAATTAATTGAATGGATAAGTAAAGTCGTCTAGAAAACATAGAATGTATGCATAAGTATATTGTCTAAATGGGACAATAGGAAAATTGGTGTAAGCCAACATGAATGAATGACATGATTTTGATGATGTTACTATGATGATGGAAGTTGTGTCATATGTGTATGTATAAGAAAGTCGAGTCGAGGTCCTACAACCCTCCCCTTACCAAAGTGGTACTTATAATGGAATTTCATGAGATTTGTATTGAATAAGTTTCTGTTGAAAACCCAAAGAGTTCAAAGATAGAATAATTATAAGTATGATCCGAGATTGAAAATGAGCTGATAAGTAAAGTCGAGCGAAAGTATCGATTGATATAAAGATTATTGGAATTATGCACTTGTCCCGATTAGAGAAGGAATTCTCTTTGGTAAATCGAATTACTCAAGTGCAAGGTCGAGAAAAGTGGAAATCGAAATTTATTCGAATCGACATTCTTTAGTGAATGATTTAATATGAAATTTGTGACGGCAGAACTAGTTGGGGAAATGATATTTCAAATGTGAATTATCCGAGTGTGACAGCTTATGACCGACAGATTTAGCGATCTCTTTGAGATGTTCTATGTGTTCACCCGTTCTCGTAAATATTTCTATGGCTATTGATCTTCAAGAAATTCTTGTTATATGGGAATGTCTTCTAATTTGGTGTTGGATGAAAGCATTGGTAGTCTGATTGGTTTATAATTTATATTGCTCTATTTCATCGGGTATTCTATTTCATTTAAATCGATAAGAATTGATGAGAGAATTCATATGATATTATGATTCTGCTTTTTCTACTTGATGCTTCATCCGATATATATGTATGGGAAGATATATTGATCTTGTTATATTTGATTTCAGTGGGATTAAATAATGTTTTCTTTTGGACTTTCTTTCTTTGAAGAATTATCGTGGTATTCGTATTTTCTCTATGAATTTGGTTTTCGATTCTCCCAAGCATAGTATCGTATCTTGGGTTTCTTTATCATGGATCTCTTTATTCTAGATTTCTTTATTCGGGTTTCTATCTTGGATTTCTTTATTCGGTTTTCTTGTTATCTTTGTTCCATAATTTGTCAATTATGACTCATGTTCAAGTACGCTTTCACTTCGTGATAATCATGTCAAATATGACTATACTTCTAATTTGATCTTGGTAATGTGGTGATTTTAGTATTGGGATTTTTCTAATTTCGTGTAAGGATTTGACATCAAGAAAGGCATAGGTGATAAAAGCGAGTTTTAGTCGGTATGGTAAATTATTTATTTGAAAGATTTCATGTGACAATTATGTCGGGATTATTTTTCCCAAGTTTGATAATAGAATTTCATTTTGTACAGATCAAAGAGTAAATAGTTTGAACGAGAAGTCTATATTTATTAGAAAGAGTTGAATATTAGTTTAAGTCACTACGAATGATAAGGTTTCCATCTTGTGAAAGCTGAAAAGTTTATTACATGTTGACAGAGTTCGGATAGATGAGAATATTGGTAACAAGCGTCCGAACTAGACTAGTCTACATTGAGCAAAGACTTCGACTTTCAAGAATGTATTGTTGTATGAATTGTGATGTGTTTCAAGACAAAGTGAGGTAATGTGATAGTTTAGAGCATCCGATGTTACATAAAATCGGAGTTGTTAAAGGGTTAAAGCCGAGCATTGGGATCTATCAAAATTATCCTTGTCAATGTTGATATTGGGATGGAAATGAGAAGGATTATTCTTGAGGCCATATCGAATTATTTCTATGGCGGAAAGAGGAAAATGTGATGTATCTTATTGTTAAATGTTTGGCGAGATCTATAAATCACATCTCAGTATTGAATGAATTCCTACTCAACAGATTCATGGAATTTCGTGTCTCTTTGATTGTTGGATTTCTTGGAATTCCGGTCTCCATTAAATCAAGTTGAGATCTGGGTTTTATGTCATGATATCATGGGAAATTGAGAAGGGTTGAAAATTTAAGAACAGTTGAGAGTTGAGACTGTAAGCTTTTAGATCATATGAGAAATTGAAGAGATGTATTGGAGTGCAGTCTAAGTGCAAGTTCTTCGGCACCAAATATGAGATTAAAAGTGAAGACCACTTTTTCGGTAAGATTTTCGGGACGAAAATCCCTGAAGGGGGGAGAGTTGTAATATCCTGATTTTGGGCCTAGTCGGAATAGTGGTTTCGTGACCACAAAATCCGAGATATAAATAATTATTTTATGATTATTTTAAGGTCTATGATATGATTGCATGATTGTGTGAAAATTTCATTGAAGAAATTTTATGCATAAAGTGCTTAATTTGAAATTTGGGACTAAATTGAATAAATTGCAAAACTTGTGTTCTAGAAGTATTTTGCATAAAATTGAATTAGATTATTAATTAGAGGTCCTTAAAGAGTAATTTTACCAATTTCTAAGTCTATGGACAAAAATTGGACATGGATGGAATTTTTGAAAAGTTTAGTAGTAAGGGCATTTTGGTCATTTAGGGGTAAAATGAATTAAAATACACAATTAAAAGCCAATTTTGCTCATCTTCAACCCCATGGCCGAATATAGCAAGGAGAAACCATGGCTAGGGTTTTTCAAGCTTCCAAGCTCGATTGTAAGTCCGTTCTAGCCTCGTTTTTAATGATTTTTACGTTTTTGGAGTCCCGGTAGCTCGATTTAGCTTATGCTAGCAATAATTTAACCTAGGGTTTATATTTGGAACAATACCCATAGGTGAAATTTGTGTATTTTGGTGTTTTATGATAGAATGTGAGGTTTTAAATTATGTTAGACAACTTGTGCTACTCGGTTTTAAGTGAAAACGAGCAAAAGGGCTTAATCGGAAAAATACCTAATAGTCATAAGTACATGTTAGAGTGAGAATTTGATGTTGCCATAGAAGGAAAAATGATCAGCATGTCATAAAACATAAGAAAATAGGCTGAATTTTAATTTACGAGCTTTGGGGCAAAAGTGTAAATATGCAAAAGTTTAGGGGCAAAATTGTAATTTTTCCAAAATATGATTTTGGGTCAATTTGAATAATGTGAGTCCTAATTAGACTATATTTTAATTGATAGAGCAAGGAAAACTAAAATTGGGGTAAAATGGGGAAAATACCAAGTTGTGGACGAAATGGTAAAATAGCCATTTTAGCATACGAGGTAAGTTCATCTGTAAATGTTGGTAACATAGTTATTATTTTAAATGTTTTAATGTTTTTTAAATGATATGATAATTATTATGAAATATTATACTTGTGATAATTGTTTGATAATATGTTAAATTATGTGATATACTTGGAAAATGTGAAATACTACCGAGTATCGATATCGGCATTCCGTAGAAGATGGTTGAGACACATGATTGGGAAAAGGTCCGTTGAACCTTAGGAATGGATTAGGATACAAGTGACATGTCACTGGGATATTTGGGCATCCGAACTCGTTGAGTTGAGTCCGAGTTCACTTATGGATGCGAGCGTCCGAACTCGTTGAGTTGAGTCCGAGTTCGTGAGATGTAACTAGGCATCCAACTCGTTGAGTTGAGTCCGAGTTCACTTATGGATGCAAACGCCCGAGCTCGTTGAGTTGAGTCCGAGTTCACTTATGGGCGGGTTACATGGTAGCTTACATATGTGGCACTTATGTGCAAGTTATCCATGTATCCGAATTATATTCCGATGTGTTCAACGGGTAAAGTTCTACTCAAATGGAGGAATACTCAAGATGAAAGGGACGTATTGGTAAGTGTTGTGAAATGGATACTTTGAACAGGTATGTACTTAACCCTCGGGTTGAAAACTCGATATAACAACAATATGGTAAGATGATAAATGAAAAGGTGATATGAATGTCTTGGTGATGATTATGCAAATGATGTTTTATGTTTGCTTTTATGGTTATGTTACTTGCTATTTGCATGTGAGCTTACTAAGCATTTATGCTTACTCCCTCCTTTTCATTCCTTGTAGTGTTGACAAGCCAGCTCGGAAATCGGAAACGGTCGAAGGCACTCTCACACTATCCGTATACCATCTTGGCATAATGGCTTGTATATTTTGAGTATGGCATGTATAGCATTATAATCATTTTATATGTATGGTCTTATGATATGGTTATTGAGTGGTATGGAAATAGAAATGCTTGGTAATGATTAGCCATTGGAATGGCTAATCATGATCATATTTGGTATTATGTATGTCAAATTGCTAGCTAATCCATGGAAACCATGAAATAGGTAAAATTTACCATAAAATAGATTCAGACAGCAGCAGTGACGTGAGTTTAAAAAATCACTAAAAATAGTAGAAATGGAATTAAATAATGAATAAGTTATGGAATCGAATTTTGATGAGTCTATTTTCATATGGAATAAGCGAAACAGGTATATGAGCTATATTTTATGAGATGTTTAAATTTTTGTGAAACAGGGCCAGAGCGATTTCTGGATCCCCTGTTCTGACTTTGGAAATTCACCATAAATTTTACAAAGATAATTAGAAGTCACGCTTTATATGTACAGATTCCTTATTGAGTTTAGTTTTATTAGAGACAAACGGCATAGTCATTGAAGGTCTGTATAGGGAGATATCTGATTCGTAATACACAGAGGTCAGAGTAGTTGAACCCTGAAACAGGGAGACTTTAACTAATAAACTGTACTAATTGGCCCAACCAAAAATTCTAGAAAAAAATTAGTAGATATATATATGAGTCTAGTTTCAGGAAAAATTTACGGAATTGGATTTCGAGTTTCGTAACTCGAGATATGATTTTTAAAGCGACTGTGATGCAGTTAGCCAGCTTGTCTTGAAATTTTAAAATGAATTGTATGAGCTGTTTAATTAATGAATTAAGTCCGTTAACACCTCGTGTTCGACTCCGGCAACGGTATCGGGTATGGGGTGTTACATTTAGTGGTATCAGAGCAGGTTTAGTCGGTTCTCGGACTAACCTAGCATGTGTAAAAGTTTAGCTATACATGCCACTGATCTGTGATAGTGTGATGTCTTCCGACGCGTATAAGTACCGCCTTATTTAGACAGGTACTCTCCAACCGAAATGTGCCGACCATGTTCAATGTTATGTGAAGATATTTGAGTAAAATTATGATTATGATAAGTCTCGGTTCAAAAAAGTATGAATAAAAGTTTATGATACATATGTGATAATATGTGAGATGAAAGTTCATGTTGTGATAAATATCTATATTTGCTTAATGCTCATACGATGTAGTGTATGTAGCTTACTTGATAAGATGAACGGAATAAATAAAAAGTAGTAGAGGTATGAATAAAGGTCATAATATCATAATACGAATGAAAATGTCCTTGTCTTGATTGGACGTTGAATGTTGATGAATGTTAATGATATACAATTTTTTATGAGATAAAGGATTATAATGAAATGAACTTATCTATGTTAAATTGTTGGACCGAATTGTATGATTGTAATGATATGTACATGATGATGCACGAAATGAAAGTTGTGATTGTGATGCAAATATTTATGTTTGTTTGGCCTTATATAATGTCATGAGCATGAATTAATTTAATTAATTGAATGGATAAGTAAAGTCTGTCTAGAAAACATAGAATGTATGCATAAGTATATTGTCTAAATGGGACAATAGGAAAATTGGTGTAAGCCAACATGAATGAATGACATGATTTTGATGATGTTACTATGATGATGGAAGTTGTGTCATATGTGTATGTATAAGAAAGTCGAGTCGAGGTCCTACAACCCTCCCCTTACCAAAGTGGTACTTATAATGGAATTTCATGAGATTTGTATTGAATAAGTTTCTGTTGAAAACCCAAAGAGTTCAAAGATAGAATAATTATAAGTATGATCCGAGATTGAAAATGAGCTGATAAGTAAAGTCGAGCGAAAAGTATCTCGATTGATATAAAGATTATTGGAATTATGCATTGTCCCAGTTAGAGAAGGAATTCTCTTTGGTAAATCGAATTACTCAAGTGCAAGGTCGAGAAAAGTGGAAATCGAAATTTATTCGTAACTCCACATTCTTTAGTGAATGATTTAATATGAAATTTGTGACGCAGAACTAGTTGGGGAAATGATATTTCAAATGTGAATTATCTGAGTGTGACAGTTATGACCGGACAGATTTAGCAGTCTCTTTTGAGATGTTCTATGTGTTCACCCGTTCTCAGAAATATTTCTATGGCTATTGATCTTCTGAAGAAATTCTTGTTATATGGGAATGTCTTCTAATTTGGTGTTGGATGAAAGCATTGGTAGTCTGACCGGTTTATAATTTATATTGCTCTATTTCATCGGGTATTCTATTTCATTTCGTCGATAAGAATTGATGAGAGAATTCATATGATATTATGATTCTGTTTTTTCTACTTGATGCTTCATCTGATATATATGTATGGGAAGATATATTGATCTTGTTATATTTGATTTCATGGGATTAAATAATGTTTTCTTTTGGACTTTCTTTCTTTGAAGAATTATCGTGGTATTCTGTATTTTCTCTATGAATTTGGTTTTCGATTCTCCCAATAGTATCGTATCTTGGGTTTCTTTATCATGGATCTCTTTATTCTAGATTTCTTTATTCTGGGTTTCTCTATCTTGGATTTCTTTATTCGGTTTTCTTGTTATCTTTGTTCCATAATTTGTCAATTATGACTCATGTTCGAAGTACGTTCTTCAGCTCGTGATAATCATGTCAAATATGACTATACTTCTAATTTGATCTTGGTAATGTGGTGATTTTAGTATTGGGATTTTTTCTAATTTCGTAAGGATTTGACATCAAGAAAGGCATAGGTGATAAAAGCGCGAGTTTTAGTCGGTATGGTAAATTATTTATTTGAAAGATTTCATGTGACAATTATGTCAGGATTATTTTTCCCAAGTTTGATAATAGAATTTCATTTTGTACAGATCAAAGAGTAAATAGTTTGAACGAGAAGTCTATATTTATTAGAAA
This sequence comes from Gossypium arboreum, assembly GCF_025698485.1. Taxonomy (NCBI): domain Eukaryota; kingdom Viridiplantae; phylum Streptophyta; class Magnoliopsida; order Malvales; family Malvaceae; genus Gossypium; species Gossypium arboreum. The sequence goes on from NC_069080.1 coordinate 100,643,330, forward strand.
GAGTTGAATATTAGTTTAAGTCACTACGAATGATAAGGTTTCCATCTTGTGAAAGCTGAAAAGTTTATTACATGTTGACAGAGTTCGGATAGATGAGAATATTGGTAACCGAAGCGTCTGAACTAGACTAGTCTACATTGAGCAAAGACTTCGACTTTCAAGAATGTATTGTTGTATGAATTGTGATGTGTTTCAAGACAGTGAGGTAATGTGATAGTTTAGAGCATCCGATGTTACATAAAATCGGAGTTGTTAAAGGGGTTAAAGCCGAGCATTGGGATCTATCAAAATTATCCTTGTCAATGTTGATATTGGGATGGAAATGAGAAGGATTATTCTTGAGGCCATATCAGAATTATTTCTATGGCGGAAAGAGGAAAATGTGATTTGGCGAGATCTATAAATCACATCTGTATTGAATGAATTCCTACTCAACAGATTCATGGAATTTCAGGTCTCTTTGATTGTTGGATTTCTTGGAATTCCGGTCTCCATTAAATCAAGTTGAGATCTGGGTTTTATGTCATGATATCATGGGAAATTGAGAAGGGTTGAAAATTTAAGAACAGTTGAGAGTTGAGACTGTAAGCTTTTAGATCATATGAGAAATTGAAGAGATGTATTGGAGGTACAGTCTAAGTGCAAGTTCTTGACACCAAATATGAGATTAAAAGTGAAGACCACTTTTCCGGTAAGATTTTCTGGGCGAAAATCCTCGAAGGGGAGAGTTGTAATATCCCGATTTTGGGCCTAGTCGGAATAGTGGTTTCGTGACCACAAAATCCGAGATATAAATAATTATTTTATGATTATTTTAAGGTCTATGATATGATTGCATGATTGTGTGAAAATTTCGTGAAGAAATTTTATGCATAAAGTGCTTAATTTGAAATTTGGGACTAAATTGAATAAATTGCAAAACTTGTGTTCTAGAAGTATTTTGCATAAAATTGAATTAGATTATTAATTAGAGGTCCTTAAAGAGTAATTTTACCAATTTCTAAGTCTATGGACAAAAATTGGACATGGATGGAATTTTGAAAAGTTTAGTAGTAAGGGCATTTTGGTCATTTAGGGGTAAAATGAATTAAAATACACAATTAAAGCCAATTTTGCTCATCTTCAACCCCATGGCCGAATATAGCAAGGAGAAACCATGGCTAGGGTTTTCAAGCTTCCAAGCTCGATTGTAAGTCCGTTCTAGCCTCGTTTTTAATGATTTTTACGTTTTTGGAGTCCCAGAGCTCGATTTAGCTTATGCTAGCAATAATTTAACCTAGGGTTTATATTTGGAACAATACCCATAGGTGAAATTTGTGTATTTTGGTGTTTTATGATAGAATGTGAGGTTTTAAATTATGTTAGACAACTTGTGCTACTCGGTTTTAAGTGAAAACGAGCAAAAGGGCTTAATCGGCAAAAAAATACCTAATAGTCATAAGTACATGTTAGAGTGAGAATTTGATGTTGCCATAGAAGGAAAAATTATCAGCATGTCATAAAACATAAGAAAATAGGCTGAATTTTAATTTACGAGCTTTGGGGCAAAAGTGTAAATATGCAAAAGTTTAGGGGCAAAATTGTAATTTTTCCAAAATATGATTTTGGGTCAATTTGAATAATGTGAGTCCTAATTAGACTATATTTTAATTGATAGAGCAAGGAAAACTAAAATTCGGGGTAAAATGGGGAAAATACCAAGTTGTGGACGAAATGGTAAAAATAGCCATTTTCGCATACGAGGTAAGTTCATCTGTAAATGTTGGTAACATAGTTATTATTTTAAATGTTTTAATGTTTTTTAAATGATATGATAATTATTATGAAATATTATACTTGTGATAATTGTTTGATAATATGTTAAATTATGTGATATACTTGGAAAATGTGAAATACTACCGAGTATCGAGATCGGCATTCCGTAGAAGATGGTTGAGACACATGATTGGGAAAAGGTCCCGTTGAACCTTAGGAATGGATTAGGATACAAGTGACATGTCACTGGGATATTTGGGCATCCAAACTCGTTGAGTTGAGTCCGAGTTCACTTATGGATGCGAGCGTCCAACTCGTTGAGTTGAGTCCGAGTTCGTGAGATGTAACTAGGCATCCGAACTCGTTGAGTTGAGTCCGAGTTCACTTATGGATGCAAACGCCCGAGCTCGTTGAGTTGAGTCCGAGTTCACTTATGGGCGGGTTACATGGTAGCTTGGCTACATATGTGGCACTTATGTGCAAGTTATCCATGTATCCAATTATATTCCGATGTGTTCAACGGGTAAAGTTCTACTCAAATGGAGGAATACTCAAGATGAAAGGGACGATTGGTAAGTGTTGTGAAATGGATACTTTGAACAGGTATGTACTTAACCCTCGGGTTGAAAACTCGATATAACAACAATATGGTAAGATGATAAATGAAAAGGTGATATGAATGTCTTGGTGATGATTATGCAAATGATGTTTTATGTTTGCTTTTATGGTTATGTTACTTGCTATTTGCATGTGAGCTTACTAAGCATTTATGCTTACTCCTCCTTTTCATTCCTTGTAGTGTTGACAAGCCAGCTCGAAATCGGAAACGGTCGAAGGCACTCTCACACTATCCGTATACCATCTTGGCATAATGGCTTGTATATTTTGAGTATGGCATGTATAGCATTATAATCATTTTATATGTATGGTCTTATGATATGGTTATTGAGTGGTATGGAAATAGAAATGCTTGGTAATGATTAGCCATTGGAATGGCTAATCATGATCATATTTGGTATTATGTATGTCAAATTGCTAGCTAATCCATGGAAACCATGAAATAGGTAAAATTTACCATAAAATAGATTCAGACAAAGAAGAAGGACGTGAGTTTAAAAATCACTAAAAATAGTAGAAATGGAATTAAATAATGAATAAGTTATGGAATCGAATTTTGATGAGTCTATTTTCATATGGAATAAGCGAAACAGTATATGAGCTATATTTTATGAGATGTTTAAATTTTTGTGAAACAGGGCGAGCGATTTCGGATCCCCTGCTCGACTTTGGAAATTCACCATAAATTTTACAAAGATAATTAGAAGTCACGCTTTATATGTACAGATTCCTTATTGAGTTTAGTTTTATTAGAGACAAACGGCATAGTCATTGAAGGTCTGTATAGGGAGATATCTGATTCGTTACTAATTGGCCCAACCAAAAATTCTAGAAAAAATTAGTAGATATATATATGAGTCTAGTTTCAGGAAAAATTTACGGAATTGGATTTGAGTTTCAGAACTCGAGATATGATTTTTAAAGCGATCGTGATGCAGCTTAGCCACTTGTCTTGAAATTTTAAAATGAATTGTATGAGCTGTTTAATTAATGAATTAAGTCCGTTAACACCTCGTGTTCGACTCAAACAGCAGTATCGGGTATGGGGTGTTACATTTAGTGGTATCGAGAGCAGTTTTAGTCGGTTCTCGGACTAACCTAGCATGTGTAAAAGTTTAGCTATACATGCCACTGATCTGTGATAGTGTGATGTCTTCCGACGCGTATAAGTACCGTCTTATTTAGACAGGGTACTCTCCAACCGAGCTGTGCCGACCATGTTCAATGTTATGTGAAGATATTTGAGTAAAATTATGATTATGATAAGTCTCGGTTCAAAAAGTATGAATAAAAGTTTATGATACATATGTGATAATATGTGAGATGAAAGTTCATGTTGTGATAAATATCTATATTTGCTTAATGCTCATACGATGTAGTGTATGTAGCTTACTTGATAAGATGAACGGAATAAATAAAAAGTAGTAGAGGTATGAATAAAGGTCATAATATCATAATACGAATGAAAATGTCCTTGTCTTGATTGGACGTTGAATGTTGATGAATGTTAATGATATACAATTTTTTATGAGATAAAGGATTATAATGAAATGAACTTATCTATGTTAAATTGTTGGACCGAATTGTATGATTGTAATGATATGTACATGATGATGCACGAAATGAAAGTTGTGATTGTGATGCAAATATTTATGTTTGTTTGGCCTTATATAATGTCATGAGCATGAATTAATTTAATTAATTGAATGGATAAGTAAAGTCGTCTAGAAAACATAGAATGTATGCATAAGTATATTGTCTAAATGGGACAATAGGAAAATTGGTGTAAGCCAACATGAATGAATGACATGATTTTGATGATGTTACTATGATGATGGAAGTTGTGTCATATGTGTATGTATAAGAAAGTCGAGTCGAGGTCCTACAACCCTCCCCTTACCAAAGTGGTACTTATAATGGAATTTCATGAGATTTGTATTGAATAAGTTTCTGTTGAAAACCCAAAGAGTTCAAAGGATAGAATAATTATAAGTATGATCCGAGATTGAAAATGAGCTGATAAGTAAAGTCGAGCCGTAAAGTATCGATTGATATAAAGATTATTGGAATTATGCATCGTCCCGTTAGAGAAGGAATTCTCTTTGGTAAATCGAATTACTCAAGTGCAAGGTCGAGAAAAGTGGAAATCGAAATTTATTCGAACCCACATTCTTTAGTGAATGATTTAATATGAAATTTGTGACTGCAGAACTAGTTGGGGAAATGATATTTCAAATGTGAATTATCCGAGTGTGACAGCTTATGACCGGACAGATTTAGCGATCTCTTTTGAGATGTTCTATGTGTTCACCCGTTCTCGTAAATATTTCTATGGCTATTGATCTTCAAGAAATTCTTGTTATATGGGAATGTCTTCTAATTTGGTGTTGGATGAAAGCATTGGTAGTCCTGATCGGTTTATAATTTATATTGCTCTATTTCATCGGGTATTCTATTTCATTTCGTCGATAAGAATTGATGAGAGAATTCATATGATATTATGATTCTTTTTTCTACTTGATGCTTCATCCGATATATATGTATGGGAAGATATATTGATCTTGTTATATTTGATTTCGTGGGATTAAATAATGTTTTCTTTTGGACTTTCTTTCTTTGAAGAATTATCAGGGTATTCTGTATTTTCTCTATGAATTTGGTTTTCGATTCTCCGGCATAGTATCGTATCTTGGGTTTCTTTATCATGGATCTCTTTATTCTAGATTTCTTTATTCTGGGTTTCTCTATCTTGGATTTCTTTATTCGGTTTTCTTGTTATCTTTGTTCCATAATTTGTCAATTATGACTCATGTTCGAAGTACGTTCTTCAGCTCGTGATAATCATGTCAAATATGACTATACTTCTAATTTGATCTTGGTAATGTGGTGATTTTAGTATTGGGATTTTTCTAATTTCGTGTAAGGATTTGACATCAAGAAAGGCATAGGTGATAAAAGCGCGAGTTTTAGTCGGTATGGTAAATTATTTATTTGAAAGATTTCATGTGACAATTATGTCGATTATTTTTCCCAAGTTTGATAATAGAATTTCATTTTGTACAGATCAAAGAGTAAATAGTTTGAACGAGAAGTCTATATTTATTAGAAAGAGTTGAATATTAGTTTAAGTCACTACGAATGATAAGGTTTCCATCTTGTGAAAGCTGAAAAGTTTATTACATGTTGACAGAGTTCGGATAGATGAGAATATTGGTAACAAAGCGTCCGAACTAGACTAGTCTACATTGAGCAAAGACTTCGACTTTCAAGAATGTATTGTTGTATGAATTGTGATGTGTTTCAAGACGGTGAGGTAATGTGATAGTTTAGAGCATCCGATGTTACATAAAATCGGAGTTGTTAAAGGGTTAAAGCCGAGCATTGGGATCTATCAAAATTATCCTTGTCAATGTTGATATTGGGATGGAAATGAGAAGGATTATTCTTGAGGCCATATCGAAATTATTTCTATGGCGGAAAGAGGAAAATGTGATTTGGCGAGATCTATAAATCACATCTCATTGAATGAATTCCTACTCAACGATTCATGGAATTTCGTGTCTCTTTGATTGTTGGATTTCTTGGAATTCCGGTCTCCATTAAATCAAGTTGAGATCTGGGTTTTATGTCATGATATCATGGGAAATTGAGAAGGGTTGAAAATTTAAGAACAGTTGAGAGTTGAGACTGTAAGCTTTTAGATCATATGAGAAATTGAAGAGATGTATTGGAGGTACAGTCTAAGTGCAAGTTCTTCGCACCAAATATGAGATTAAAAGTGAAGACCACTTTTTTGGTAAGATTTTCGGGGACGAAAATCCCTGAAGGGGGGGAGAGTTGTAATATCCTGATTTTGGGCCTAGTCGGAATAGTGGTTTCGTGACCACAAAATCCGAGATATAAATAATTATTTTATGATTATTTTAAGGTCTATGATATGATTGCATGATTGTGTGAAAATTTCGTGAAGAAATTTTATGCATAAAGTGCTTAATTTGAAATTTGGGACTAAATTGAATAAATTGCAAAACTTGTGTTCTAGAAGTATTTTGCATAAAATTGAATTAGATTATTAATTAGAGGTCCTTAAAGAGTAATTTTACCAATTTCTAAGTCTATGGACAAAAATTGGACATGGATGGAATTTTGAAAAGTTTAGTAGTAAGGGCATTTTGGTCATTTAGGGGTAAAATGAATTAAAATACACAATTAAAAGCCAATTTTGCTCATCTTCAACCCCATGGCCGAATATAGCAAGGAGAAACCATGGCTAGGGTTTTCAAGCTTCCAAGCTCGATTGTAAGTCCGTTCTAGCCTCGCTTTTAATGATTTTTACGTTTTTGGAGTCCCTAGCTCGATTTAGCTTATGCTAGCAATAATTTAACCTAGGGTTTATATTTGGAACAATACCCATAGGTGAAATTTGTGTATTTTGGTGTTTTATGATAGAATGTGAGGTTTTAAATTATGTTAGACAACTTGTGCTACTCGGTTTTAAGTGAAAACGAGCAAAAGGGCTTAATCAAAAAAATACCTAATAGTCATAAGTACATGTTAGAGTGAGAATTTGATGTTGCCATAGAAGGAAAAATGATCAGCATGTCATAAAACATAAGAAAATAGGCTGAATTTTAATTTACGAGCTTTGGGGCAAAAGTGTAAATATGCAAAAGTTTAGGGCAAAATTGTAATTTTTCCAAAATATGATTTTGGGTCAATTTGAATAATGTGAGTCCTAATTAGACTATATTTTAATTGATAGAGCAAGGAAAACTAAAATTGGGGTAAAATGGGGAAAATACCAAGTTGTGGACGAAATGGTAAAAATAGCCATTTTCGCATCTGAGGTAAGTTCATCTGTAAATGTTGGTAACATAGTTATTATTTTAAATGTTTTAATGTTTTTAAATGATATGATAATTATTATGAAATATTATACTTGTGATAATTGTTTGATAATATGTTAAATTATGTGATATACTTGGAAAATGTGAAATACTACCGAGTATCGGATCGGCATTCCGTAGAAGATGGTTGAGACACATGATTGGGAAAAGGTCCGTTGAACCTTAGGAATGGATTAGGATACAAGTGACATGTCACTGGGATATTTGGGCATCCAAACTCGTTGAGTTGAGTCCGAGTTCACTTATGGATGCGAAGTCCAACTCGTTGAGTTGAGTCCGAGTTCGTGAGATGTAACTAGGCATCCGAACTCGTTGAGTTGAGTCCGAGTTCACTTATGGATGCAAACGCCTCGAGCTCGTTGAGTTGAGTCCGAGTTCACTTATGGGCGGGTTACATGGTAGCTTGGCTACATATGTGGCACTTATGTGCAAGTTATCCATGTATCCGAATTATATTCCATGTGTTCAACGGGTAAAGTTCTACTCAAATGGAGGAATACTCAAGATGAAAGGGACGTATTGGTAAGTGTTGTGAAATGGATACTTTGAACAGGTATGTACTTAACCCTCGGGTTGAAAACTCGATATAACAACAATATGGTAAGATGATAAATGAAAAGGTGATATGAATGTCTTGGTGATGATTATGCAAATGATGTTTTATGTTTGCTTTTATGGTTATGTTACTTGCTATTTGCATGTGAGCTTACTAAGCATTTATGCTTACTCCTCCTTTTCATTCCTTGTAGTGTTGACAAGCCAGCTCGGAAATCGGAACGGTCAAGGCACTCTCACACTATCCGTATACCATCTTGGCATAATGGCTTGTATATTTTGAGTATGGCATGTATAGCATTATAATCATTTTATATGTATGGTCTTATGATATGGTTATTGAGTGGTATGGAAATAGAAATGCTTGGTAATGATTAGCCATTGGAATGGCTAATCATGATCATATTTGGTATTATGTATGTCAAATTGCTAGCTAATCCATGGAAACCATGAAATAGGTAAAATTTACCATAAAATAGATTCAGACAGCAGAAGAAGGACGTGAGTTTAAAAAATCACTAAAAATAGTAGAAATGGAATTAAATAATGAATAAGTTATGGAATCGAATTTTGATGAGTCTATTTTCATATGGAATAAGCGAAACAGTATATGAGCTATATTTTATGAGATGTTTAAATTTTTGTGAAACAGGGCGAGAGCGATTTCTGGATCCCTGCTTCGACTTTGGAAATTCACCATAAATTTTACAAAGATAATTAGAAGTCACGCTTTATATGTACAGATTCCTTATTGAGTTTAGTTTTATTAGAGACAAACGGCATAGTCATTGAAGGTCCAGTATAGGGAGATATCTGATTCGTTACTAATTGGCCCAACCAAAATTCTAGAAAAAATTAGTAGATATATATATGAGTCTAGTTTCAGGAAAAATTTACTTGAATTGGATTTGAGTTTCAGAACTCGAGATATGATTTTTAAAGCGATCGTGATGCGCTTAGCCACTTGTCTTGAAATTTTAAAATGAATTGTATGAGCTGTTTAATTAATGAATTAAGTCCGTTAACACCTCGTGTTCGACTCCAAACAACAGTATCGGGTATGGGGTGTTACATTTAGTGGTATCGAGCAGGTTTAGTCGGTTCTCGGACTAACCTAGCATGTGTAAAAGTTTAGCTATACATGCCATCGATCCGTGATAGTGTGATGTCTTCCGACGCGTATAAGTACCGCCTTATTTAGACAGGTACTCTCCAACCGAAATGTGCGACCATGTTCAATGTTATGTGAAGATATTTGAGTAAAATTATGATTATGATAAGTCTCGGTTCAAAAAAGTATGAATAAAAGTTTATGATACATATGTGATAATATGTGAGATGAAAGTTCATGTTGTGATAAATATCTATATTTGCTTAATGCTCATACGATGTAGTGTATGTAGCTTACTTGATAAGATGAACGGAATAAATAAAAAGTAGTAGAGGTATGAATAAAGGTCATAATATCATAATACGAATGAAAATGTCCTTGTCTTGATTGGACGTTGAATGTTGATGAATGTTAATGATATACAATTTTTTTATGAGATAAAGGATTATAATGAAATGAACTTATCTATGTTAAATTGTTGGACTGAATTGTATGATTGTAATGATATGTACATGATGATGCACGAAATGAAAGTTGTGATTGTGATGCAAATATTTATGTTTGTTTGGCCTTATATAATGTCATGAGCATGAATTAATTTAATTAATTGAATGGATAAGTAAAGCTGTCTAGAAAACATAGAATGTATGCATAAGTATATTGTCTAAATGGGACAATAGGAAAATTGGTGTAAGCCAACATGAATGAATGACATGATTTTGATGATGTTACTATGATGATGGAAGTTGTGTCATATGTGTATGTATAAGAAAGTCGAGTCAGAGGTCCTACAACCCCTCCCCCTTACCAAAGTGGTACTTATAATGGAATTTCATGAGATTTGTATTGAATAAGTTTCTGTTGAAAACCCAAAGAGTTCAAAGGATAGAATAATTATAAGTATGATCCGAGATTGAAAATGAGCTGATAAGTAAAGTCGAGCCGAAAGTATCTCGATTGATATAAAGATTATTGGAATTATGCATTGTCCCGATTAGAGAAGGAATTCTCTTTGGTAAATCGAATTACTCAAGTGCAAGGTCGAGAAAAGTGGAAATCGAAATTTATTCGAACCCACATTCTTTAGTGAATGATTTAATATGAAATTTGTGACGGCAGAACTAGTTGGGGAAATGATATTTCAAATGTGAATTATCCGAGTGTGATGCTTATGACCTGACAGATTTAGCAGTCTCTTTTGAGATGTTCTATGTGTTCACCCGTTCTCAGAAATATTTCTATGGCTATTGATCTTCTGAAGAAATTCTTGTTATATGGGAATGTCTTCTAATTTGGTGTTGGATGAAAGCATTGGTAGTCTGACTGGTTTATAATTTATATTGCTCTATTTCATCGGGTATTCTATTTCATTTCGTCTGATAAGAATTGATGAGAGAATTCATATGATATTATGATTCTGTTTTTTCTACTTGATGCTTCATCTGATATATATGTATGGGAAGATATATTGATCTTGTTATATTTGATTTCAGTGGGATTAAATAATGTTTTCTTTTGGACTTTCTTTCTTTGAAGAATTATCAGGGTATTCTGTATTTTCTCTATGAATTTGGTTTTCGATTCTCCGGCATAGTATCGTATCTTGGGTTTCTTTATCATGGATCTCTTTATTCTAGATTTCTTTATTCTGGGTTTCTCTATCTTGGATTTCTTTATTCGGTTTTCTTGTTATCTTTGTTCCATAATTTGTCAATTATGACTCATGTTCAAGTCGTTCTTCATTCGTGATAATCATGTCAATATGACTATACTTCTAATTTGATCTTGGTAATGTGGTGATTTTAGTATTGGGATTTTTCTAATTTCGTGTAAGGATTTGACATCAAGAAAGGCATAGGTGATAAAAGCGAGTTTTAGTCGGTATGGTAAATTATTTATTTGAAAGATTTCATGTGACAATTATGTCGGATTATTTTTCCCAAGTTTGATAATAGAATTTCATTTTGTACAGATCAAAGAGTAAATAGTTTGAACGAGAAGTCTATATTTATTAGAAAGAGTTGAATATTAGTTTAAGTCACTACGAATGATAAGGTTTCCATCTTGTGAAAGCTGAAAAGTTTATTACATGTTGACAGAGTTCGGATAGATGAGAATATTGGTAACCGAAGCGTCTGAACTAGACTAGTCTACATTGAGCAAAGACTTCGACTTTCAAGAATGTATTGTTGTATGAATTGTGATGTGTTTCAAGACGGTGAGGTAATGTGATAGTTTAGAGCATCCGATGTTACATAAAATCGGAGTTGTTAAAGGGTTAAAGCGAGCATTGGGATCTATCAAAATTATCCTTGTCAATGTTGATATTGGGATGGAAATGAGAAGGATTATTCTTGAGGCCATATCAGAATTATTTCTATGGCGGAAAGAGGAAAATGTGATGTATCTTATTGTTAAATGTTTGGCGAGATCTATAAATCACATCTGTATTGAATGAATTCCTACTCAATGATTCATGGAATTTCGTGTCTCTTTGATTGTTGGATTTCTTGGAATTCGGTCTCCATTAAATCAAGTTGAGATCTGGGTTTTATGTCATGATATCATGGGAAATTGAGAAGGGTTGAAAATTTAAGAACGCTTGAGAGTTGAGACTGTAAGCTTTTAGATCATATGAGAAATTGAAGAGATGTATTGGAGGTACAGTCTAAGTGCAAGTTCTTCGGCACCAAATATGAGATTAAAAGTGAAGACCACTTTTCTGGTAAGATTTTCGGGGACGAAAATCCTTAAGGGGGAGAGTTGTAATATCCTCGATTTTGGGCCTAGTCGAATAGTGGTTTCGTGACCACAAAATCCGAGATATAAATAATTATTTTATGATTATTTTAAGGTCTATGATATGATTGCATGATTGTGTGAAAATTTCGTGAAGAAATTTTATGCATAAAGTGCTTAATTTGAAATTTGGGACTAAATTGAATAAATTGCAAAACTTGTGTTCTAGAAGTATTTTGCATAAAATTGAATTAGATTATTAATTAGAGGTCCTTAAAGAGTAATTTTACCAATTTCTAAGTCTATGGACAAAAATTGGACATGGATGGAATTTTGAAAAGTTTAGTAGTAAGGGCATTTTGGTCATTTAGGGTAAAATGAATTAAAATACACAATTAAAAGCCAATTTTGCTCATCTTCAACCCCATGGCCGAATATAGCAAGGAGAAACCATGGCCAGGGTTTTCAAGCTTCCAAGCTCGATTGTAAGTCCGTTCTAGCCTCGTTTTTAATGATTTTTACGCTTTTGGAGTCCCTAGCTCGATTTAGCTTATGCTAGCAATAATTTAACCTAGGGTTTATATTTGGAACAATACCCATAGGTGAAATTTGTGTATTTTGGTGTTTTATGATAGAATGTGAGGTTTTAAATTATGTTAGACAACTTGTGCTACTCGGTTTTAAGTGAAAACGAGCAAAAGGGCTTAATCGGTAAAAATACCTAATAGTCATAAGTACATGTTAGAGTGAGAATTTGATGTTGCCATAGAAGGAAAAATGATCAGCATGTCATAAAACATAAGAAAATAGGCTGAATTTTAATTTACGAGCTTTGGGGCAAAAGTGTAAATATGCAAAAGTTTAGGGGCAAAATTGTAATTTTTCCAAAATATGATTTTGGGTCAATTTGAATAATGTGAGTCCTAATTAGACTATATTTTAATTGATAGAGCAAGGAAAACTAAAATTGGGGTAAAATGGGGAAAATACCAAGTTGTGGACGAAATGGTAAAATAGCCATTTTCATATACGAGGTAAGTTCATCTGTAAATGTTGGTAACATAGTTATTATTTTAAATGTTTTAATGTTTTTAAATGATATGATAATTATTATGAAATATTATACTTGTGATAATTGTTTGATAATATGTTAAATTATGTGATATACTTGGAAAATGTGAAATACTACCGAGTATCAGTATCGGCATTCCGTAGAAGATGGTTGAGACACATGATTGGGAAAAGGTCCCGTTGAACCTTAGGAATGGATTAGGATACAAGTGACATGTCACTGGGATATTTGGGCATCCGAACTCGTTGAGTTGAGTCCGAGTTCACTTATGGATGCGAGCGTCCAAACTCGTTGAGTTGAGTCCGAGTTCGTGAGATGTAACTAGGCATCCGAACTCGTTGAGTTGAGTCCGAGTTCACTTATGGATGCAAACGCCTGAGCTCGTTGAGTTGAGTCCGAGTTCACTTATGGGCGGGTTACATGGTAGCTTGGCTACATATGTGGCACTTATGTGCAAGTTATCCATGTATCCGAATTATATTCCGATGTGTTCAACGGGTAAAGTTCTACTCAAATGGAGGAATACTCAAGATGAAAGGGACGTATTGGTAAGTGTTGTGAAATGGATACTTTGAACAGGTATGTACTTAACCCTCGGGTTGAAAACTCGATATAACAACAATATGGTAAGATGATAAATGAAAAGGTGATATGAATGTCTTGGTGATGATTATGCAAATGATGTTTTATGTTTGCTTTTATGGTTATGTTACTTGCTATTTGCATGTGAGCTTACTAAGCATTTATGCTTACTCCTCCTTTTCATTCCTTGTAGTGTTGACAAGCCAGCTCGAAATCGGAAGCGGTCGAAGGCACTCTCACACTATCCGTATACCATCTTGGCATAATGGCTTGTATATTTTGAGTATGGCATGTATAGCATTATAATCATTTTATATGTATGGTCTTATGATATGGTTATTGAGTGGTATGGAAATAGAAATGCTTGGTAATGATTAGCCATTGGAATGGCTAATCATGATCATATTTGGTATTATGTATGTCAAATTGCTAGCTAATCCATGGAAACCATGAAATAGGTAAAATTTACCATAAAATAGATTCAGACAGCAGCAGTGACGTGAGTTTAAAAATCACTAAAAATAGTAGAAATGGAATTAAATAATGAATAAGTTATGGAATCGAATTTTGATGAGTCTATTTTCATATGGAATAAGCGAAACAGGTATATGAGCTATATTTTATGAGATGTTTAAATTTTTGTGAAACAGGGCCAGAGCGATTTCTGGATCCCTGTTCTGACTTTGGAAATTCACCATAAATTTTACAAAGATAATTAGAAGTCACGCTTTATATGTACAGATTCCTTATTGAGTTTAGTTTTATTAGAGACAAACGGCATAGTCATTGAAGGTCTGTATAGGAGATATCTGATTCGTAATACACAGAGGTCAGAGTAGTTGAACCCTGAAACAGGGAGACTTTAACTAATAAACTGTACTAATTGGCCCAACCAAAATTCTAGAAAAAATTAGTAGATATATATATGAGTCTAGTTTCAGGAAAAATTTACGGAATTGGATTTGAGTTTCGTAACTCGAGATATGATTTTTAAAGCGACTGTGATGCAGTTAGCCAGCTTGTCTTGAAATTTTAAAATGAATTGTATGAGCTGTTTAATTAATGAATTAAGTCCGTTAACACCTCGTGTTCGACTCCGGCAACGGTATCGGGTATGGGGTGTTACACCACGTGGGAACCCGAGGATGCTATGAGAAAAAAAATATCCAAACCTATTCACTGGTAAGATTTTCGGGGACGAAATGTAACACCCCGTACCCGAGTCCGTTACCGGAGTCGAACACAAGGTGCACACAGACTTAACTTAATTGTTTTCACAGTCCATAAAAAAAAATTTCCAGACTAGCTGGTTACTGTGTCACTGTCGCCTTAAAAATCATATCTTGAGTTTTAAAGCTCGAAAATCAGTTTTGTAATTTTTCCCTAAAACTAGACTCATATGTCCATCAACATATTTTTTTCTAGAATTTTTGGTCGGGCCAATTAGTACAGTTTATTAGTTAAATTCTCCCCTAATCCAGGGTTCGACTACACTGACCTTCACGAATTACGAATTGGATATCTCCCTGTACAGGGCTTCAATACTGATGCCGTTTGTTTCTTTAGAAACTAGACTCAGAGAGGAATCTATAAATATATGGCATGACTCCTAATTATCTCTGGTTAATTTATAATGAATTTCCAAAGTCAGAACAGGGGATCCAGAAACCTTTCTGGCCCTGTTTCACGACAACTTTAATATCTCTTAACATATAACTCATATGACCGTTTCGTTTCTTCCATATGAAAGTAGATTCATAAAGGTTCATTTAAATAATTTATTCACTATTTAATTCCATTCCTACAATTTTAAGTGATTTTTCAAATCCACACCACTGCTGCTGTCAGCATCTGTTTCCAAGGTAAACCTTACCTATTTCGTGGTTTCCATGGACCAACTAGAGTTTTGTCATACATAGGTCCACATATGATCATATTTAGCCATTCCAAGGGCTGATCATTGCCCAACACTTCCATTCCAGTCCATAGTCACATCATGAAACCATATATATATACATAAACACAAATGGTCTAATGCCATACTCCACTTTTACGAGCCATTTTTGCATGGCTGTACACACATACATCACAAAACGTACTTGAAAAACAGCAAGGGGTAGTCCTATACATGCCATATCCAGAGTTCAACTAAAAGAGTACCAAAGGGCTTTGATAGTGTGGATGACTTCGACTTCGATGATCCCGAATCCGATAGCTAACGAACAAAATCTAGAAAACAAAGAGCCAAAGCAACGGGGTAAGCATTTTATTGCTTAGTAAGTTTCAAGTAATGAAATCAGCTTTGACTAAAGTATTACGTTCACATAGCTAAATGAATCACTTTATTAATACACATTCTCATAATCATACTTACTTCACACTTCATCACATATATATACACAAGGTATCAACCTATCTAAGAGCCGAAAGTTCGTTAGTCGATTGAACGAACACTATTTCAAACGAATCGACTTTTCCGATGCACATGTGAACATACCTTATCGTATGGGTTTTTCGAGCGTATTAACCAAAATTATTACAGCACCAAAACGCTCACCTTCAAACCGAGTTTCTTCAGAATTTAGCCGGATATAACCACAAGCACAATTGCCTTCGGGTCTTAACCCGGATTTGGTAACTTGCACAAATGCTTTCGGGTCTTAGCCCGGATATAACAACTCGCACGAATGCCTTCGGGTCTTAGCCCGGATATAATCACTAGCATAAATGCCTTCGGGACTTAGCCCGGGTATCATTCAAATGCTCATGTACACATATATCAATAATCACGACACATCCATATTTCATTTTCGTTACTAAGGCTCAAACACAAAACATTTATCAAACCTTTCCAATTTCGGCTCAATAGCCACACACAAAGACATGATTTTGATTTGTTTATTACATAATCTAATTAGATAGTAATCTAAGTTCCATTACTCGAAAACTTACCTCGGATGTTGTCGAATGATTCCGATGGCTATTCGACCACTTTTTCCTTCCCTTTATCGGATTTAGCTCCCCTTTGCTCTTGAGCTTAATTTAACAAATAAATTGATTTAATCATTTGAGCATCGGAAGAGGAATTCAAGGTACTTAGCCCACATATTTTCATTAGACATTAAAGTCACATATGTACGGAAATCATGAATCAAACTCAACACATTAGTTAGTACTCTCCTTAGCCGAATTTTCCAAGCCAAGAATAGGCATCAATATGCTTGCCTCTAACCGAATGCATGCACACCAATCCCCCTCATGTGGCCGAATATGCATGTCCATGTTGAGGCCAATTATACACTTAATATCACACATGAACGGCATACATTTTACTAACTAATGCATTCCATATTGTAACTCAATACACATCTATCATTTCCTTCATAACCGAAACATCATCATAAGTAAATATATACCTTGAGATAGTATATATGTCATACCAATACATCATGTGCAAACATATATACATGTAGGTGCAAGGGCCGAATCTCAAGTTGATTATAACCAAATATAAACATATATCCAAAGCTCAAATCTTACCTACCATGCAATATGCATAAATTATGCTTATGGATATACCATGGCCGAATACACCACAACACCATACCGTTTCAATTTCGGTCATGGTTAAACAAAGAACTTAATGTCTCACTCAAAAATGCTAAAAGAAAATCCAAGAGTCCTCAACCCACCATCACATATATCATCAACAAGCCTCATATTTAGCATGCAATGGCATTAACACAACATCCACCTTGGCCGAATATCATCCCCATGACATAGCAAAGATTTGAACCATGGGCTAATAAGAACATCAAGCTAGCAACTAAAAACATGCATGAATCTCATGGCACAACCTCAAACATACCTTAATCTAGACACAAGTATGGCCAAACCTCCTCCTAATCCTCTTCCAAACCAAGCATGAAGCAAGAACCCCTTCCTTCTTCCTTAGAATTTCAGCTCAAAGAAATGAAAAAAAAGATGAACAACAAATTGTTTTCTTCTATTTTCTTCAACTCACGGCAAAAGGGGGGGAAACATTCACCATTCTATTTTTTTTTTCCTTCCCTTTCATTATTCAATTCCCATGCTCATTATTTTATTTTTTTCTTACATACACCATTGTCACAACATGTTTTATGACATGTTTTTGCCCATAATCCCTTGTCATGGCAGGCCACTAGCTACTAGGGGGGAAATTTGACATGCAAGTCCTCCCTTTTGATTACATGCACTATTAGGTCCTTATAGATTAGCCTATCACATTTCAAAAATGTCACACAAGTCCTAATAACTGAATTCACATGCAATCGACTAAATCGAAGCTTGAAATTTTCACACATTCATAAATACATATTATAGACAATAAATATTACGCTCAAACATTTCGGTGACTCGGTTTAGCGGTCCCGAAACCACTTCCCGACTAGGGTCAATTTTGGGCTGTCACACGAAAATCCCTAAGGGGGAGAGTTGTAACAACCCGATTTAGATCCTAGTCAAAATAGTGGTTTTAGGACCACAAATCTGAGTTAGAAAAGCATTTTAATATTATTTTTCGTGCTTATAATATGTGAAGTGATATGTGTGAAAGTTTTATATGAAAATTTAATTGTTTGTGTGCTTAATTTGATAAAAGGACCAAATCGCATAAAATGTAAATGTGGCCTTCTATTTGTTAAAGTGCCTATTTTTTATGTCTTTATAATTGTGAGGTTCTTATGTTGTAATTTGACCATATTTAGTGGGATTGGTTATAAATGACCTTAAAATGGATGAATTATAATGTTTTAAATAAAGGGCAAAATTGGTATTTGGTAATTAAATGTGTTATAACAAAATAAACATGAAAATAAGGCCATTTGTGTTTATTCTTTGCAGAAAATCAAAGAAAAATAAAAGAAAAAGAGATAGTTAGGGTTCAGCTAGTTCAAGCATCAATTAAGGTATGAGTACTGTTCGATTTTTGATAATTTTACGTTTTTGTGATCGTTGCTCTGTATACTATCATGCCCATGTATGAATTTTGGAAATTGTTGATGATTTTGAGTTGAGCCATTGTTAATAATGTGAGTACTATGAAGTTTGATGATAGTAAATGGAAGATATGTGTTAGATTACCATGTTTTGTATTGGGATTTTTGATGAATTTGAGTATTTTGGACTAAATTATGAAAGGTGTAAATTGAGGGGTTGAGTTGTGAAATAAATGAAATTTTTTGGGCTCTTAGGGTTCCTTATGATATTCGGCTATGAATGGATTCATTGAAATTATGTGTATTTTGTGTTTTTGTGAAATAGGGACTAAAATATTAAAATGTAAAAATGTAAGGGCTAATTTGTAAAATACCCTAAATATGTGTTTATGGATTAAATTGAATGATTTTTTGAATAAAATGGTTAATTTTGAATACATATAGATCAAGAAAAGATGAATTTGAATTTAGACCGAGGGAAGTCGAAGGTTATTGAGTAAATAGTTTGAATCGTCAATTCCGAGTACGAGGTAAGTTCGTACGTGATAAATGATGTTATAGTTATGTTTTAATGCTTTGATAATGCATAAATTGTATAGATATTTGATTACGGTTTGAGCTTGATGATAATCGATTATGTTCGGTACTAAGTGTGCGATTTGAAATAGCTTTGGCTGCAAATGGCATTAAGTGTGCGAGTTGGAATAGCTTCGGCTATCTCAGGCACTCAGTGTGCAATATCGAGATAGCTTCGGTTTATTGAAATGGCACTAAGTGTGCAAGATTGTTACTGCTTCGACAAATCACTGATGCACTAAGTGCGTGAATTCTTAAAACATGGAAAGACTTTCGATTGAATTAATGTGATTAAACGAGAGGTGTGAATGAAATAAATAAATACGGGAAAGTTCAAGTATGTTCGATATGTATGAAGCTTGATAAATTCGTATGAATATATTAAATGAGATAGAATAAAATTGATGGATGAATTGTGAATTACTTTGTTTTTATTAGTTGATGTTTCGTATATTATAAACTGTTTATTTTTTATGGTATGAACTTAACAAAAATACGGGCTCGTGGGCCCCACATAGGTAAACCACATAGACGTGTGGAGATTATTGGGCCAGGCTGTGTAGTTCACACGACAAAGGCCATTTTTGGGCTTTATGGGCCACACGGGTGTGTGAGCCCACATGGGCCACATTATGGGCTTTGGGCCCATTATCACTGTTTGACTGTTAAGGTTTCACGGGCCGTCCGAGACGACTATGAACCTACTATTGGGTCGATAAGTATACCTAGACTCCAATTTGATAAAATGATCGTTATACCCCTATGAGGTAAATGACTGATATACCCCTTTGATATGTATGACTGTAATCAAGCATGATATGATTTGCATTCACGTATGATATTATGACATGACATATTGCATGGAGTTGGGTTATTATATTTGGAGGAAGTGTACTGTACTGGCAGCTCTGCTGCAACCATTGTTTAGTGCCACAACCGGTGCTATATTTTAGAGTGTAGGGATGGGTGGGTCGAGTTTTTCCCCACATGAAGTGTAGGGATGAATAGAGTGGAGTGTAGAGGATTGAAGGGTAGGATTTCTTATTGCATTATTGTTATCATTCATCGTAATGGGCTAAGGCCCACACCGACATCGATCTCAGTAATGGGCTATGGCCCTAATCGACATCGATCGTCATTGAAATGGGCTTAGGCCCGAACTGTATTTGCCTACTGTTTGACTGACTATTGTTAAGGGATTATGCACTAAGTTTACTTAAACTAACATTCTGCTTTTCTATGCAGGTAATCCTTAGACGGATCGGTGCTATGAGAGACTCAATGGTTTCCTTTTAATCTTTTAATTTATAAGTAATTTAATTTCGATTTTTGTTTTGTAATAAGGCATTTTAAAGTTTTATTTTGATTTTGGGATTTATCCACTTTGAATCATATTTTCTAGAAGAAGGCCATGGTTTTTCAAAGAGATAAAAGCATTTCAAAACACAACGTTATTGTAGCACATTTTAAAAAGCTTCTGCAACAATCATAGTTTTTTTTTTTAAGTGCAATAACAATCTAATATAGTTAACATTGTGCTAAACCAACTAGAGTTTCACAATGAGCAAGTTATTCTAAATTTTTCTTAAAGATCATAACGAAGTTTTTAGTATAGAACTATATTTTTTGAAATTCACTTCAATGTGACATTGTGGATTGGCCATAACATCTAGGCCGGGTTTGGGGTGTTACAGAGTAACTTCTGACAAATAAAAGAGGGAAGGACCAAGAAGGAAAGTGGCTAAAGAAGGAGGAACGACTATATCATCTTAGCAGCTGCAAGACATTGCGTTAGTGGTGTTGAAGCTGGATAGGCAAAATCTATCATATCAAAATTTGTCCTTTGATTCTTATCGCATTTCTTTAGAGCTTATTTTTTAAAGATGATATTGGTTACTGCATTAAAGTTGAACTTTATTTACCAAGCTATGAGTTAAATCTCTTAAGCTCAAGATTACTTTGCTGAACCCTTTAATTTCTATTAATTTAAGTTGGAATTGTTCTGGTTTTTTATTCAATGGTATTTCATGCTTTATACAGGCTATATATTGATGAATATGTAATAGGTTATTAAAGATAGCTTAATTCCAATAGAGCTACGTTAACTAGATAAACATTGGATAATATGAGTGAATGATAAATTATTTATTCATAGCAACAGCTAGACATAGAGCTTTGCCTCATACGAAAGATGGTAGACAACATTAGTGGCAACTAAACTCAAGTCTATAGACATATAGTACCCTAGAAGAGGTAACCCAATGTTTTGCTTTCGAAAGAAGCAGACTGCTATAGAAATTTATTGAGCAGTAGAATGTTCAAGATTTTACTGTGGCATTAATAGTTAGAGAAGGTAGATGCATCAGTAATCCCAGTTGTCCTAATCAATATTTCAAATCCTTAATATTCTTATTTGTAGTTGTTTTTTCGTGAAATTCTTGCTTCATCCACTTGTTTTACTTTGCACATTTTATACATCACCATTCTTTCATTTTGTCATTACATTCTCACTGTTAATTTTCCTTAGCATTAATCAAGCCTAACTTTAATAAATTGACCAAATTATACCTATCTAATACATGTGGAGATGATCTTACTCATCACTTTATTACTTGTTCAACGTGTATACTTGCATAATTTGCACATATTATTCACAAGTGACAAGTATTTAGCGCCGTTGCCGGGGATTGACAATTGGTGAAATTTGGTTTTGTTATATTCTTTTGTTTCATTTGTTTTATCTAACTTAGTTTTATTTAATTTTTTAAAGGTTTGCTATAAGTGCATGAGTGGAACCAGTCCTACTACTAAAGAGTATCCGTTTGACCCAAAAATCAAGAGAACTTTACTAAGAAGGAGAAGAGAGTTACGTAATATGGCTAGTGAAGGTAATGATCCTGGTTTGAATGATCCATTAAATCCAAATGGTCATGATGTTAATATTCATATTCCTTGGGTGATAGATGACCGAGATAGACCAATTCGAGAGCATGTAGTTCCAATTTTGGATGACTTAAATCCAGGGATATTAAAACGACACATACAAGCTTAGCGTTTTGAGTTGAAATCGGTAATGTTTCAAATGTTGCAAATAGTTAGACAGTTCAGAGGTTACACACTAAAGATCCAAGACTACATTTAATAATTGTTCTAGAAGTCTTTGATTTGTTATGATAACAGGGTGTTCCTAAAGACACCTTGTGACTTAAATTGTTTCCATACTCCTTGACAAATCATGCAAGAGTGTGGTTTAATTCTCTACTATCGGGAATAGTGGCATCATGGAATAACCTGTGCTATAGGTTTTTGTTATGGTATAGTTCGCCAAACATGAATGCCAATCTTAGAATTGACATCACATAGTTTCGACAATCAGAGTATGAAATGATGTACGAAGCCTGAGAAAGATTTAAGGAATTACTTAAAAAATTTCATAAGCATGGTTTTGAACACTAGACTCAGATGAAGATGTTTTATAATAGGCTAACTGCATATACAAGAATAGTAATCGATGCCTCTACCAATGGTACTTTGTTAGATAAATCCTATAATGAAGCATATGTGATATTGAAATGGATTACCAACAATGATTAGCGATATCCTACCATATGAGTTGGGACTAGTAGGAGAGTTGCTGGCACCATTGAGCTAGATGCAATCACTTCATTGACAGCCCAGGTATCTTCTTGAACTAATATGATCAAGATAAAGAAGAGACCAGCAACAGTTCAGAAGATGAATTCACCTGAGCTATCTTGTGTTTATTGTGGTGGGGACCATGCATTTGATGAATGACCATCAAACCCAGCATATGTGTACTACATGGGTAATTAGAACTGAAATAACAATCCCTATTCTAACACATACAATCCAAGATAGAAGCAACATCCAAACTTTGGTTGGAATAATCAAGGTGTTGGGAATTCAAACAACGGTATTAGACAAAATGCTAGAAGAGAACCACCTAGTTATAATCAACCTATGCAGCGACAAAATGTCCAACAAGGTCAAGCTTCAGCTTCTTCAGAATCATCTATTGAATCTTTGCTAAAAGAATATATGGCCAAGAATGATATCGTGATTGAGAGTCTAGTTGCATCCCTTTGAGCTCTTATGAATCAAGTGGGGTAAATAGAAAATGCTTTAAATTCGATACCACAAGAAGCTCTACCCAATGATACTGAGAATTTCAGATCGAAAAGAAAAGAGCATTGCTGTAACAGTCCGGTTTAGACCCTAGTCGAAATAGTGGTTTCGAAACCATAAATTCGAGTCAAAAATATTTTAATATTAATTTTCATGCTTATGATATGTAAATTAGCATGTGTGAAAGTTTCATATGAAAATTCGATCATTTGTGTGCTTAATTTAATAAAATGACCTAATCACGTAAAATGTAAAAGTGGCCTTCTATTTGTTAAAGTGCTTATTTGATATGTCTTTGTAAATGAAAGGTCCTTAAGATGCAATTAGACCTTTAGATTTATGAATGGACAATGTTGGACATTATAAAAGTGGATTTTAAATGTTATTATTAAGGTTAAATATGGTAATTGATTATTAAATGAATTATAATTAAAACCAAACATCAAATTAGCCATATTCTTGTTATATTGCCCAAAATTGAAGAAAAAAAGAAAGAAAATAAAAGTTCTAGGGTTCGGCATTCACATTGGCTAATTAAGATATGTGTTTTGATCGGTTTTTGATAATTTTTAAGTTTTTGTAATCGTTACTTAGTAATCTATCGAGCCCATACCTTAATTTTTGATTTTGTTGATGAATTTGAAATATGCCATTGATGAAATTGTGAGCTTTGTGATGTTAATTGTTGGAAAACGAAAGATATGTATTGGGTTAACATATTTTATCTTTGAATTTTTGATGAAATTGAGTAATTTGAGCTAAATTGTGAAAATGAAGTTTTGAGGGACTAAAATGTCAAATAAATGAAATTTTTAGACTTGTATGAGTACTATGAAATGTGGATGTGTGCAAAAAAATTTTGTGTATTCTGTGATTTTTGTAATTAGGGACTAAATTGTCAAAATGTGAAAATGTGAGAGCTAATTTGTAAAATTCCCAAAATATGTGTTTGTGGATTGATTTGAATGATTTGGTGAATAAAAGAGTTAAATTTGAATTTATATAGATCAAGAATTAAAGAAAATGGAATGAGATCGGGGAAAGTCGAAAGTCATCGAGTAGCCGATTCCGTCTATCCGAATGCATACGAGGTAAGTCTATACAAATAAATGTGTTATAAATTGAATTATTATTGATTATATGCTATTGAACTATGATGAATGAATATATGAGTTGAGAAAAATGAGACATTCGAGAAAGTATCGACAAAGTTCCGACATCCGAAAAGCCCCATATGAACCTTAGGAATAGTTAGGATGCATATGTCATGACATAGGATTCGCTATGTGTTATCGTGTAAGACCATGTTTGGGACATTGGCATCAACTTATGATTTACGTGTAAGACCACATCTGGGACGTTGGCATCGTATTTGATTTCGTGTAAGACCCTGTCTGGGACAATGGCATCGATATTTGATTACATGTAAGACTACATCTAGGACGTTGGCATCGTATTTGATTTCGTGTAAGAGCCTGTCTGGGACAGTGGCATCAATATTTGATTACATGTAAGATCACGTCTGGGACGTTGGCATTGTACGAGCTTTCCAAGTTATTCGCGTATCTTTATGATTCCAAACAGTTCAACGGGCATTCCGAGAAATGAATGATTATATGAGATGTGTATCCAATTCAGGTACGTTTAAAATGTATACTATGTTTAGAATAAAAGGTAAGTATATATATAAATGATGATATATGTGTTATAAGTATGGGAAAATATACTATATGTGTAATTGAATTGGAAATATGTTAAATGTATATGAACTATGTGATTTGAGATAGTATTTGGCCATGAAGTATATGTAATTTGATGATGTTTTTATGTTTAAAGTGTCAAGTTTATTTGTATATGGCTTACTAAGCTTTTGAAAGCTTACTTTGTTTGGTTTTCAACTGTTTTATAGATATCAAAGCTACCAAAAGTTCAGGGATTGTTAAAGATCTTCACCACACTATCGAACCTTATTTTGGTACATTTTGAAAGTGTTAATATTAGAATATGGCATGTATAGGCTAGAGGTAGTTGAATATGTTTTGAGAAGTGTATATGTAGCCATATGATATGGCTTAATTATGGTTGAACTTATGGTTTGATTTTGGTATATGATATGTGATGTAAATTATGCTTATGTGATTTGTTTATGAATGACCAAATGAAATGGTCAATTTTTGGTAAGTCTTAGTATGTGCATATTTGAGAAATTGGTAAGTTTATAGCATGCAATTTAATGAAGTAAAATGTGGTTATGAAGCAAATTCTTAGATATGATTTTGTCTTATGTTTTGGCATAATTTGGTATGGCTATTAAGCTTGAATTTGGTTAATAATAATATGGCATGAATTATTTGTGTTTTGGTATTGAAATTGGGTTAAATTATATTGCAAATGTGCTTGGTTTGATGCTTGTAGCTTTGACCCAAATTGAGTGGCAAATTGGCTTTTCTACTGGCCTATTTTTGTCCACACGGGTAGAGACACAGGCGTGTGTCTCAGTTGTGTGTGGCACACGGTCATGTTGCACGGCCGTATGTCCCCTGGGGTACCCTACAATTTTAAGTCAGTCTTGAGCACGACCATGGCACATAGGCGTGTGGCTAGCGGTGTAACCCAAGTTAGTTTTGACGACGGCCAATGCACACGGGCTTGTCTTGTGGCTATATGATTAAGTCAGTATGTATGCCCTGTTTTGACACGGCCTAGACACACGGGCGTGTCTAAAGCCGTGTGAGGCACATGGCCTGTTCACATGGGCATGTGACCTGTACAACTTTGAAAAATGTTTAAGTTTTGAAAAATTTTGCATGTGCCAGTTTAGTCCCAACCCTTTTTTTTTAGTGCATGCTTAAGGTCTCAATGACCATATAAGGGACTCTATATTAATGTTTGACCTTTGATGCTATGATGTTTGTGAAATCAATGCCAAATGTTTTGATTTGTTCGATAACGCCTTTAACCCTAGTCCGGCAACGAATACGGGTTAGGGGTATTACATTTGGTTGGTATCAGAGTTACGGTTTAGTCAATTCTAGGACTAACATAGCGTATGTGAGTCTAGCTATACATGCCATATTTATGATTTGTGTTAGTGTGATGAATCCTGGCAATGAAAAATGTGTTTTTATAAAGCAAATGGACCCCGAACGAGTTGTAGCTGACGATGTCAAGAGCAATGTGCCTGCTCCCACGCAAGAGACAGTGCCCTTCAACTCTAGACTGGCTACGAGTAGCCATGATGGAGAGGCTAGCCAAGCCTTCTATCAGATGATGAATGATTGGTTTAGTTAGTACATTAGGACTAATCCGACTGTTCAACAACCCCCAATTTTGGCTAATCTTCTGTAAGCCCCCGTTTTGCCACAAGCTAATCCGACTATAATGCCCCCAAAATCCTTAATGTTTATTTTCGTATGTTTGTGTTGCACAAATACATGTCTGCTTCAGTGGTTAAGTTGTAACACCCCTATCCCGTAACCGTCGCCGAAATAGGTAAGGGGCATTACCGGACTTGTAACTCATGTCAGAACCGTAAAATTTTGAACTTTTTCTTGAAATAAAGATCATTCATTTAAATAAGTACTAACAACAGCCAGGGATAAAATTTAAACTTCTCTAAGTAAACATTCAAAAGATGCCATTTTCGCATGGCTTATATACATTAACCAAAATATTCTTCCGCCACTAGTCTATTCTATACATGCCATAAAAAATTCAAAACATAACAAAGAACAAGCGGTGGATAGTGATAGTGTGACTAGTTCTTGACGATCCCCGAGCCTGTAGCTTCCAAATGAGATCTATAAAATAGAGGAAACAAAGTAAACGGAGTAAGCATTACAATGCTTAGTAAGTTTTAAGCAGTGTCAACAGATAATAATCAAATTATAACATAGTTGTTCGTATTTTTATTTCACTCTTCCTTCGGGCATACTATCCCTTTACCGAATATGCACATCTCATCATATACAATAGGCAGATAAACTTTCACATAAAAGTGAGCTCATGTGACATAGATATATTGTATAATTTCACATAACCTCTCACACTGATCCGATGTCACATAATCATAAGAATAGTTTCATAGATTGCTCACGTATGCATCACATAACTGCCTTATGATTTAGTTTAAATCAAGCTCACATATAAACTTGGAGTACATACCTGTTTAACCTTTCGCATTGAATATATTTATAAGCAATTCTTATTGCGAAGTCTTATAGCTTTAAACTCTACTCGGATTATCAGCGAGACCTTTAGCTCAGATGAAGTCTCCACACGAAGTCAGCGGGTCTTAACCCAGACATAGTCACCACATATGGTCATCTGGTCTTTAATCCGGGGTAGTCACCACATATGGTCATCTGGTCTTTAATCCCGGGTTTACATCATAGAGTTTCATGCATATTTATTTACATGTTACAACATTCACATCGACTATCATATTTGTAATTCATTTACCTCATCAAATATCTAATAAAACACACCTTCCGCCGCTTGTCATTTGGCCACAACATATATATACACATCTCATACATTTCTCACATTAGCCATTTGGCTTTACCACATATCCATCTCATACACATTTCGCATTAACCATTCGGCTTTCCCACATATATACACTTCCACGTTCATCACATTGGCCATTCGGCCTTATCACACATATGCATGTTCACATTCATCACATTGGCCATTCGGCCTTATCACATATATACATGTTCACATTCATCACATTGACCATTCGGTCTTATCACACAAATGCATGTTCACATTCATCACATTTGCCATTCGGCCTTAGCACACAAATGCATGTTCACATTCATCACATTTGCCATTCGGCCTTAGCTCATATATACACATTCACATCCATCACATAAAATCCTAAATCAAAATATAAATTTTCATGTATTCACATCACAATTATCCAAATATACTTCACATACCACATATACTTTCACTTTGTCTTGGCTGAATCTACATCTATCATTTTCCAATGAATAATTCAATTTCAAGCCATACTATCATTTCATATTCGAATACTTATAAACTTACAATTTCACAAATTTTAATATCAAAGATCCATCTAACACTCATATATCATTTTATAATATCACAATTTATAATTCACGTATGGGTTTAATCAATAGCTTATGAGCAACTAAAACAAGTTTTATCCATGTTTACAACATAACCACAAATTCTCTACAAGCTATTTTCCTGAGCAACAGTCATTAAATTATTTGTAACTGGGGTTACGAAATTCCAAATTATGTGCCGCTAATTTTCCATGAAAATAGACTCGTATATCCTCTATCCACAAAATTTTCAGAATTTTTGGTTTGGCCAATCAATACCAGATTTTTCTCAAAGTTTCCCCTATTTTACTGCTTGACTACTTTGACTACTCTTCACTAAGAATTTAATTTCTCATTGTACAGAATTCAAAATGTGTTTTCGTTTATTTTGTTTGAAATTAGACTCATTAAAGAGTCTAAGCATAAAATTTTATCTTATAATCATTTTTTTACGATTTATAATGATTTTCTGAATACTAAATAGGGGATTTCGGAGCCATTCTGACTCTGTCTCACACAACTTTGAAAATCTCATTATCGGCAACCCCTTTACTTACACGATTTCTTGTATACGAAACTAGACGCATCAAGATTTAATTACATAATTTATTCAGCCTTTATCTCAACTCCCACAATTTATGGTAATTTTTCCAAAACACGCTACTGCTGCTGTCCGTAGCAGATTTATACAATTTACTCTATAAAGTTCTCATTCACATATTTAAAACATAATATCATATATGCCGTCATTTAGAAAAGTCATTGACCTTAACTTATATACATAATTCATATTCATCCCATTTTAAAACTTAAAATTTACAAAGGAATCAAACTCAATTACTTAAGAACTTACCTCGGATGTTGTCGAACGATTTCAACGGCTATTCGATCACTTTTTCCTTTCCCCCATCCGACTTTGATCCTCTAAGCTCTTGAGCTAAATCAAACAATTTACTTCCCAAATCAAACATAGTCATACGGCATCCATGTACATTTTAGAACCAATTCACTTGAATTAATTGCCCACTTAAGTCTCTCATCATTTCATTTTCAAATTTGTATATTTGGTAAGTCACATTAGACCATTATACATATAGCTTTGATACATTTTATACTAGCCAAAATGTACCATCAAGATATGCTTTACTCAAATAATTTACCTTGGCCGAACATGTACAATGTTTTGTAGCTTAATAATTATAATATAACATCAAGTACTCATTTTACTCATGTGGCCGATTATATACTTAATACATTCTACAAATATGGTTACTTGTATTGACTAAATACCATTTTGTTTCAAGTTCAAAAATCGGCTAATACACCTATATACACTAGTAATCAAATACTAACATTTGCACTTCACCTTAATAGCTAGCTTAGCAAACCTTAATTTAACATATAATTGTTCATAACACAATTAAAGCATCCTCTCCATTCCATCAATTCAAAACACATACATTACTCAATAATATTCAAAATCATATTCGGCCTTAGTACACACTTGTTAGCCGATTTTTCTCCATTTAGCAACTAATGCACATATGTGTTCATTTGTTAGACTCTACTTCACCTAACTACCATTTCTCATCCAAATAACATGAACAACAACCATATTTCTCTTCTACTTCCTACCATGGCCGAATGCTCAAGACACCATACCATTTCAAATTTGGTCATGGGTTAAGCAAAGAGCTTAATGACTAACTCAAAAAAAAATGCTAGAAATCCAAGAATCATCCTTAAACTTACCTTGATTTAGCTAACCACCATAGCTGAATTTTTTCCAAGCTTTTTCTCTTTTAGTCACGGCAGTGAGGAGCAAAGATGACAACCTTGGTTTCTCCTCCCATTACCACATGTTTTATTATTCTTAATTCCTTATTTTATTTTGTAAACTAATAATGCTAATAGAAAATACATATTTTCATCCATGACCCATACCATGGCCGGCCACTACCTATTATAAATGGATATTTGACATGCAATCCCCTCATTTTTATAACATGCATTAATAGGTCCTTATAGATTAACCTATCACATTTCAAAAGTGTCACACATAAGTCTTATTAACTAAATTCACATGCAATTAACTAAATTGAAGCTTAAAACTTTCACACACTCATATTCACATAATTTAGACAATAAATATTATACTCAAATACTTCGGTGACTCGGTTTAGCGGTCCCGAAACCACTTTCCGACTAGGGTCAATTTAGGGCTGTCGCATAAGTGTCCTGGGAAGAGTTTGAGAAGTCTTGAGTTCAAGCCTTGGCTTGTGCAAAAGTTTTATTTTTTATATAAATAAACCTCTGTCTTTAGTCAGTAGGCTTTTAAATGAATATGGGTAAAACATGACAAAAAAGGCCTGCTGGTCTAGGGGATAAGTGGCGTGTTACTGTAACCTAAGGTCTAGGCGAGGCAGCCAGCCGTAGTTGATGTTGGATTTCGCTGAGAGGATGGTGATTCTCCATATGTTATCACAAGTACGTTCTTTATATATGATGTACCTTATATTGCATTGATAGATATAGGATCTACTCATTCCTATATAGCTTGTACTGTGTCTAAGACTTTGGGTATCCTAGTTGAGAGCAGTGTGAGTAAGGTTACTGTGCTAAGTCCTTTGGGTCAGTCGGTGAGGGTAAATAAACTTTTTAGAGATTTTCCTTTGGAAGTTCAAGGAGTTTTCTTTTTGGCGGATTTAATGGAAGTCCCTTTTGGAGAATTTGATTTAATAGTGGGAATGGACTGGCTGGTTAAACATTGGGCGAGCTTGGATTATGCTGCTAAACGGATGGTACTGAGAACTGTGGAGAATGACGAGATAGTTGTAATTGGGGAACGTCAGAACTACTTATCAAATGTGATCTCTGCATTAAGGGTTGCGGTGGTTTTCGCACTGAAAATTTGGAGGCACTATTTGTAGGGTGAGAAGTGTATCATTTACGCTGATCACAAGAGCCTCAAGTATCTCCTCACTCAGAAGGAGCTAAATCTTAAGCAGTGTGGATGGATTGAGCTGCTAAAAGACTATGATTGTACGATTGAATACCATTTTGGGAAAGCCAATGTGGTGGCGGACGCACTAAGTCATAGAACTATGACTGAGCTGAGAGCGATGTTTGCTCGCCTCAGTTTATTTGATGATGGTAGTCTATTGGCCGAGCTCTAAGTTAAACCAATATGGATGGATTAGATTAAAGGTAAATAGTTGAAGGACGAGTCACTAGGTCTTCATTTTCGACAGGTTGAGAGGGGGGATACTGTGGATTTTGGGTTGAATAGCAAATGAGTGCTCTGTTTCTGGGGAAGGATTTGTGTACCAAAGGATACTGATTTGAGGCAATCTATACTGCGAAAGGCGCATAGTGGCCCTTATGCTATTCACCTTGTGGGAATAAGATGTACTGAGACCTTCGTGAGTTATATTGGTGGTCGGGTCTTAAACATGAAGTTACCGACTTTGTGGGTAAATGTCTGACTTGCCAACAGGTTAAGGCTGAACATCAGTTACCTTCAGGGTTGCTTCAGCCAGTTAAAATTCCACTTTGGAAGTGGGAGAGAGTAACTATGGACTTCGTTAGTGGGTTGCCCCTAACGCCTACTAAGAAGGATTTAGTATGGGTTATTGTGGATCAATTGACCAAGTCTACCAATTTCATACCAGTTCGTACTGATTACTCTTTGCAGAAGCTAGCTAAGCTGTATGTGTCTGATATAGTGAGACTGCATGGGGTACCGGTTTCAATAATATCTTATGGGGATCCTCGCTTCACGTATCGATTCTAGAGGAAGTTACATGAAGCTCTAGGTACAAGGTTGGGCTTCAGTACTGCGTTTCATCCTCAAATAGATGGTCAATCAGAGAGGGTGATTCAGAGACTGGAAGACATGTTAAGGAGTTACGTGATTGATTTCTGAGGTAGTTGGGAGGATTACTTACCGCTAGTAGAGTTTTCATATAACAATAGCTATCAGTCTAGCATACAGATGGCAGCTTACGAGGCATTTTATGGTCGTAGGTGTCATACTCCTTCGTGTTGGACTGATTTTGGCGAGCGACATGTTCTGGGTCCTGAGTTAGTTTCTAATACTGAGGATAAAGTTAAACTAATTCAAGATCGACTAAAGGAGGCATCAGACAGGTAGAATTCGTATGCGTATTTGAAGCGTAAAGAGATTGAGTATTCTGTGGAGGACTTCGTTTTTCTCAAGGTTTCACCATAGAAGAAGGTACTAAGGTTTATACGTAAGGGCAAGTTGAGCCCTAGGTTTATTGGGCCTTACCGCATACTGAAACGTGTGGGACCGGTTGCCTGTCAACTAAAGTCACCTCCAGAGTTAGACCAGATTCACGATGTGTTTCATGTCTCTATGCTGAGGCGACACTACCGCTCTGATCCCACATATGTTATTTCAGTTGAGGAGGTTGAGGTTAAGCCAGGTCTGACTTTTGAGGAAGAGACGGTTCAGATATTAGAACATGATGTAAAGGTTTTAAAGAGGAAATCCATCCCACTGGTTAAGGTTCTTTGGCGTAACCACAGCTTTGAGGAGGCCAGTGGGAACCTGATGCGATGACAATACCCTCATCTGTTATTTTGAGACCAAAATTTTCTTTTAGAGGGGTAGAGTTGTAACGCCCCAAAAATCCTTAATGTTTATTTTCGTGTGTTTGTGTTGCACAAATGCATGTTTTCTTCAGTGGTTAAGTGTCCTAGGAAGAGTCTGAGAAGTCTTGGCTTCAAGCCTTGGCTTGTGCAAAAGTTTTGTTTTTTATATGAATAAACTTCTATCTCTAGTCAGTAGGTTTTAAAGTAAATGTGGGTAAAACATGACAAAAAAAGGGCCTGCTCGTCTAGGGGATAAGTGGCGTGTTACTATAACCTGAGGTCTGAGGTTTGAGTCCTGCTTTGCGCAAGGGAGTGTTTTATTTTGCTACTAAGGCAATGTGGGAGTTTTGGTCAACCTGAACTACTGAAGTGTTGTAGTGGAATTTGAATTAGGTGGTTGAGGGAGGAGTGGACGGTTTCGAGTGGGGAGGAAATTGTGGGATTCTAAAAGGAGTGGGAGTGTTGGGGCTGAATGTGAACTCTTGCCTATCAGGTTTCGGCTTTGGGAAGGTATTTTCTCTCCATTTCGGGTTTTGTCAACATTTTTTTTGTTTCACTTTTTGTTTTGTTGAGGCCGAATATTGCTAAGGCTTTTTTTTGGGTATCTTTCTTTTCATCTTTTTTGACTTTGATCATCCCTATGGGAAGCGTTCCTTTCATTTTTCTTATTGATTTTCTTTTCTTCTTTGGCCGAACTCTCTCTTTCTCCCTCTCAATTCTTTCGATTGTGGCAATTTTCCCTCTTTTCATCTCACTTGCTTTCCTACTGACTTTTCCCTTCTTTGTTTATTCCTCTTTTCCTTCAGTAGGCTGTGCATCTTCTTGCATGTTTCTTTGGCTAAATATTGATAGGTAAGTCGCTGCTTTACTTCTGTTCCCTTTCGGTTTTCCACATTTCGAAGCACCATTTCTTTTCTTTTCTTTTCCTCTTCTTGTCGTTACCCCTCTGTTTACTTTTTCAATTCAATCCTCCTTTTCAGTTCTTTGTACGCTACATCACTGAATTACACTCTGCTCTGTCGTTGTTTGGTAAGTGTTCTAGGTGTTTGTTGTAACGAATCATAGGTTACTGAATGAAGGTGGTGTTGAGCAGTAAGTGTGGTTCAGTTGAGATTGTATTATAATCCAAGTATAGGTTTAATATAAAGGTTGTGACTTTTGTGTAGGTGGAGATCAAGGTTGATTAGTGCGTCTCCTAAGAACCAAGAGTGCGATTTCGATTGATTTTCGGTAAGGAGGTGGCTATTGTGCTCGATTTGGAACTCCATTAGGTTTCATTTGAAATATGAGTTAGGTAACTAATTAAATGACATTTTGATTGAATTCAGGTATAAGAATATTCAGAGTGCGGTTAACTTCAAATCACATCAGGTGTGTAAACACAATCTCAACTATAGAAATCGATAAAAGTCGGAATAAGTGAACGATGATGCTACACGGGCGTGTGCTTGCTCTTGCGATGGTTTATGTGACCAAACATGGGCATTTGATTGTTGAGGCTGACCATGAATGATTTCATGGGTCGAGGCCATTTTAGGCCATTTCAGGTTAAAATGGGCCATGTGGGCCCCATACAGGTAAACCATAGGGACGAGTGGAAATTATTGGGCCACGCTGTGTAATACACACTGTAACGCCCCAAATTTTTAGGCCTAGAAGTATTGGGCCTTGTGCGTGGGAGCCACTATAAGACTGCACATAAAAGTTTACATGTGGAAGAAATATCACAATTAATTGTCTGCTGTAGTGGTTAAGTGATTAGGAGTGTTTAGGAGTGTTGGAGAAGTCCTGGGTTCAAACCTGGGCTTTAGCAAAAAATTATTTTTTTCTCTTAAATGAGCCTTGATGTTAGTGGGCAGGCTTTAAGAATATTTTTGATGAATTTATATCACAAAGAGCAATGTGGTCTAGTGGAAGTGCCGTTACAAATGAGCTAGTGGTCTAAGGTTTGAATCCCTACTTATGCAAATAGAGAATATTTTTATTGATGGCCATGAAAGGAGGTGGAGTTGGACTGAGACTTTGTGGATGACTTGGTCATGAGTGTTTCAAGGAAATTTGAATTGAAGGTTGAGTGATTAGTGGAGTGTTTCAAGGGAAGAAGATTTGGATGAAGGATTTTGTTTGTAGTTCAAACTTGGTTGGCAGCTTAATTCAAGGAGAAAACTAGGGAATTTGAAATAGGAAGGGTTGGTTGCCGAAATTTGAACTCCTCATTGTGTAAATTCGGTCATAAGACTTTTTCCCAGAGTGTCAAATTCTTTTGTACCATTTTGGGTTTTCTTTTTTTTTTTTTCATTCTTTTTCCTCTTTTCTCTACATTGCCATGCATATTCTGGAATTTTATCGTTCATGTAACCTTTCTACCTCTTCGCCATTTTAGTATAGAATTGAAAGGCCGAATATAGGAGTTGTTCTTATGTGTTTGTGGCTATTTTTTTCTTTTATTTCTAAACCGAACTTCTCCACCCTTTCCCTATCTCATTTGTTTTACATGACCAAAATAGCTTTTGGTCTCTTCTCCTCTTTTCTTCCTTCTCTCAATTGTGTTTTCCTTCTTCGTGGTTTAGCTGAATAACACTTGCCTCCTCTCCCACGCCACTCATTCGATTTTTCTTGGCTAGCTGATTGTCATTCTGTTTAGAGCCGAATCCCTCTATACTTGAGTAAGGT
This sequence comes from Gossypium arboreum, assembly GCF_025698485.1. Classification (NCBI taxonomy): domain Eukaryota; kingdom Viridiplantae; phylum Streptophyta; class Magnoliopsida; order Malvales; family Malvaceae; genus Gossypium; species Gossypium arboreum. The sequence continues at coordinate 100,678,735 of NC_069080.1, forward strand.
AAATTGATTTTGTTTGGGTTCACGGTTACCCTTCTCCCTCTTTCTCTCTTTGTCGATATAAGTTTCTTCCTTAACACTATCTTTATCCACTGTTTTTTATATGAGTGTGACTATTTTTAGTGGGACTCAAATCCTAGAGTGTGCTTTAGGAGGCCAAATACTCCTAAGTAGTGGTAAGTTGTTGTTCTTTTGTTTCTAATCTTTGTCATTCACAGTTTTAGTTAACAAGGTGGTAATGCTATATAGATTTTGTCAAGTTTTGGAAGGCGGCTTTGATCGGTAGTTAAAGAGAGGAATCGGTTTCTATTCAAGGTAGGCAGTCAGTACCATTTTGGAATCAGGTGCTATGTAAGAGTGTTAATTTTAACGATTAAAGGATTAATGAGGGGCAATGATTGAAGCTAGGTTTACCATCGTGGGATTTGCTCACTTATCACAAACAGGTGTGTATCCGTACTCTGTAAGCGGTAATAGGCATAAAGGCCGTAAATATGTGTGAAACCGTATATACCTTGTTTTGATAATCGGCTAAAAAAGTCAAAAATGTGTTTTGTTTACTCTGCTATGACTGTAGATCAGCAAAATGCCAAAAAGCCAGAAATATGGCGTATGATACCAGACGAATGTGCGATCGCACGTGTGGTGAACTGAGCTCACGGAGCGTGGGCGTACGACGAGGAAGGCCACCATGAGCGAATTCGTAGGCTTAGGCCGTAGTGGGCCACGAAATGGGTCGAATAGGCCCAATGGGCCCATGATCCCCCTTGTGTCAAATCAACTACTAGGTTGAATATGGTTGGGCTTGTCATTTAGCGTACATGACATAGGCCATTATGGGCCACGTTGGGCCAAACTAGGCTTGTGGGCCCACACGGATAAAATGTATGCTATGTGGTAAGTTTTGGACTGGGCTACGTCATTCGTACAGCGGTGAATAGTTCTGGGTTAAATGGGCTGTATGGGCCCGCGTGGGTAAATTTCGCTGTTAAGCAGGAAGTAGTTAGACTTGTCATGTCGCGCATATAACTTAGGTTGTTTTGGGCCTTAATGGGTCGTGTGGGCCCAATAGGCTCGTAGGCCTACATGGATAAAATCTGCAGTAAGTGACTATTAATGAACCGGGCTATGGTGTACACATAGCCATAACTAAATTTGGGCTAAATAGGCCACATAAGCGTGTGGGCCCATTTGGGTCTAGTAGTGGGCCTTAGGCCCACTTGCACCGTTATGTATGTTTAGGTTACTTAGGTCGTTCGAGGCGACAATAGTCCCTCGGTTGGGTCGTTAAGACCCCCGACTTGTAAAATTATTGAAATACCTCTGGGTTGTAAAAATTACCAAAATACCCTCGATTTATGAAATTACCGAAATACCCCCGACTTGTAAAATTACCAAAATACTCCTGTAGGGTAAAATGACTGTTTTGCACTCGTGCATAGATGACCGACTTAGACTATGAATTTGAACGATTTGACTGTGATCGTATGACAGTGTTTTAACTGACTTGACGGTGGTTGTACGACTGACATGCTTTTAATATATGTTTAAATGATTGTTACTGAGCATGACCATTTGGCATACATGTGTGATGACTAAGCATGGCATACATGACATATTGCATGGGGTTGGGACATTGATACGGAGGAAGCTCTGATAGGATCATATGGGTCGCAAAAGATGACTGTGGATCCAGTATTGATCTGTTAAGGTCGCACGGGTCGCATGAGATAACTGTGGACCGATGGACGGCTTAGTGCAGCTTAATCTGATTATGGCTCAGTGCCATCTTGACTATGGCTTTTTGCTAAACGTATTTACCCGTGGCTAGGTACCTAACATACTTATTGATGACTTTGTGTCGATCATATTTACCCAATGCTATATGTCGGTTATATTACCGTCGCTGATGGCTATGTGTCAAACATAATACAGTTACTGATGGCTTTGTGCCAATTATAATACCGCTACTGAAGGCTTAGAGCCGCATATATACTAGCAGCTTTGCTGCGATTTCAGTTAGTGTCGCAACCGGTGCTAACATTGGTGTGCTGGCTGGGTGGGTCAATTTTATCCCCACGTAAGTGTAGGGTTGGTACGGGTGGTGTGTTGGCTGGATCGTGGTGGGATGCATCCTCATACTGTTGCATATCTATTTATGAGATCTGTCACTGTATTGGGCTTAGGCCTACTTGTTCTGTTATTGATTTGGGCTAGGCCCAATTGATTCTGTTATGGGTTGTGACCCAAATGATATTGTAATGGGCTTTGGCCCACGTATGCTCTGAATCGGATTGTCTTTATTCTTTGTTAAAGGGCTCCGCCCAGCATCGCTTCTGCTTCTATTTCGCACACCGATCATTACTCTAGTAAGGGGATTACACATTGAGTTTTCATAAACTCATCCCGTTTATTAACTGTGCAGGTAATCCCCAGCATTAGGAGAATCGGTGCTACGAGGGACTCGGAGATGGCCACACGACTGCCTTTGGACTTTATTTATGTTTTAGATTCTGTTTTGGGTTTTCAAATTTTGTAATAAGGCCTCTTAAAGTTTCTGGATTTTAACTTTGGGTTTTATTTACTTCGATTTATAATTGTTTTTAAACAACACTACGTTTCCGCAACATTCTCGAAACGGTTTTGCAACTTAGTTTTTAACATCACATTTTCGTAAATCAATTACTTTAAAAATTAGCTTCCGCAACTTAAAAGAAATTTTGGGAATAGAATTAATAACTTTTCAATGTACCACTTTATAAAATAAACTAACGTAACTGGGATTTTACTAAAGTTTTCAAATAAGAAGGGTTTTTAATGAAAACATGGTTTTCGAAAAACACTTCAATGTGACACATCAAATTCGGGCCTAACTTCTAGGCCGATTTTGGGGTGTTACACACATAGCCAAGGCCATTATGGGTTGTGTGGGCCTATATGGGCCTGCAATATGGGCCTTGGGCCCGTTTTTATTATTGGACTGTTAAGGTTGCACGGAATGCCCGAGATGATTGTGGACCTGCAGTTGGGTCGGTAAGTTTACCTAGACCCACTAATTGATAAAATGAATGTTATGCCCCTATGTGATAAAATGATTGTTATGCCCCTATGTGATGATGATTATGTTAAGCATGCCATTTTAGACGTATTGAGTACATGTATGCTATTATGACAAGACATGACAATGATAAAGTGTATTGTACTGGCAGCTGTGCTTCAAATACTGTTTAGTGCCACAACCAGTACTATTTGGAGTGTAGGGATGGGTGGGTTGATTATATCCCCACATAGAGTGCAGGATTAGACGGAGATGGAGTGCAGGGGCTGGCTAGGTAGGATCTCTTGATTGCATATCTATACTGTTACTGTCACTGAGATGGGCTCAGGCCAAAACTGATAATGATACTGTAATGAGCTAAGGCCCAAACTAAGATTTAACCATTACTAAATTGGGCTTAGGCCCAGATTGTATATGCGCACTATTTGGTTATTTGATATGGAATTACACACTAAGTTTTCATAACTCGCCCATTTGTTTATCTATATAGGTAATCCCCAGTCTTAGGTGGATCAGTGTTGCGAGGGACTCAAAGGTGGCCACACAACCGCACAAACTTTCATATTTGAATTTTAAATTATAAGTCATTTTATTTTGGGTATTTTTATTATAATAAGGCCTCTCTGGATTTTATTTTTAATTTTGGATTTTTATTTACTTCAATTTATAATTGCTAGAAGAAGGAAAAGACGCGGGTTTTCAAAAGATAATTTTTTTTCAAAAATACCATGAATACGTAATCGGTTTTAAGAGCTTCAACAAGAAATAACGTTTTAAAAAAATAACAACGTTTTAATATGATTGACTTTCGATAAACGACTCATGTTTGGAAAATAAATGACATGTCTTAAAATCATCTTTAAGATCACTCAAAGAGGTTTAATAGGGAATGGGTTTTTTGTAATATTGCACTTTACGAAAACCACTTTAATGTGACATAGCCAGATTTGGCCATAACGTCCAGGCCAGGTTTGGGGTGTTACATCGACTCAGTTAAATAAGCCTCCAGTTGATAAAATTAGAAAATATAGGGCTGAAGAATTCCATCCTACTACGAATGATGATGCTGAAAGAGCTGATTTTTTGGTTAGAGAACACAATACTAGTGTTCAATGAATTGTCTTTAAATTCGGATGAATGCATAAAATGTGCTGTTTCACTTCTGAGAGATACGGCGTATCACTGGTGGAAGACTTTAATATCGGTGGTTCCAAGAGAGTGGGTCACTTGGGACTTCTTTCAAGTTGAATTCTGAAAGAAATATATCAGGCAGAGATTTATCGACCAGAAACGTAAAGAGTTTTTTGAGCTTAAACAAGGCCATATGTCTGTTACAAAATACGAGCGAGAATTTGCAAGACTAAGTCAGTATGCTCGAGAATGTGTATCTACTGAGGCAACAATGTGCAAAATATTTGAAGATGGTTTGAATGAAGATATTCGTTTGTTAGTCGGGATTCTTGAGATCAAAGAATTTGTAGTGCTTGTTGAACGAGCATGTAAAGCTAAAGAACTCAGGAAAGAGAAAAGAAAAGCTAATTCAGAAGCTAGAGAAGTACGAAAGTGATCATTAGCAAGTCATTTCAGTCTGCGACAAATAAATTCCTAGATGATTTTATCCGTTCAAAGGTTAATGTGGGACATTCGAGAAGAGATCATTTTAGATCACATTCGAGCTTCAGAGCTCCAGCCACATCTGTTGCCAGTGTTGGAAATGTTTGATCTGATCGACCTAAGTGTAAACATTGTGGTAAAAGACATCCAGGCAATTGTAGACTGCACGATTGGGCTTGTTTCAAATGTGGATCATTAGATCATTTCATTCGTGATTGTCCCGAGTCTACTAAGCAAGAGATTGTACTAAATCAGATACTAAGTAACACTTCAATTAGGGGTAGACCTCCTAGAAATATGGAAATGTGAGTGGAAGTCAAAGAGGGACTAAAGACACTGCTGTTATATTTGCACGAGCCTACACCATTCGAGCTCATAAGAAAGCTTCGTCTCTTGATGTTATAACAGGTACATTTACTGTTTATGATATTTCTATGATTTCTTTGATAGATCCTGGATCAATGTATTCTTATATATGCATAAACTTACTGAACAGTAAGACTTTGCCTATAGACTCTACTAAATTCGTAATTAAAGTATCGAACCCCCTAGGTAGATGTGTTTTGGTTGATAAAGTCTGCAAGAATTGTCTGCTGATATTTCGAGACATTTTTTTCCGGCTGATCTGATGCTATTACCTTTCAATGAGTTTGATATAATTCTGGGTATGGATTGCCTAACTTTGCACGACACTATTGTGAATTGTAAACGAAAAACTATTGATTTGAGATGCAAGGATGATGAAATAGTTTGAATTGAATCCAGTGATTTGAATGGGTTACTGGCTGTGATTTCGTCAATGAAAGCTCTGAATATTGTGAGAAAAGTTTGTAAAGGTTACTTTGCCCATGTGATTGATTCAAAAGTGTCAGAAAAGAGAGTTGAATTATTGCCTGTTGTTTGTGAATTCTCTGATGTGTTTCTTGAAGGACTTCTGGGATTACCTCCAATACGAGAAGTTGAATTTGGCATTGAACTAATACCAGGAAGTACTCCGATTTTGATAGCTCCATACAGAACAGCTCTGACTGAACTAAAAGAATTAAAGTCTCAGTTACAAGAGTTGACCAATAGAGGGTTTGCTAGACCGAGTTTCTCACCTTGGGCTGCACCAGTTCTATTTCTGAAAAAGAAAGATGGTACGATGAGAATGTGTATTGATTATCGTCAGTTGAATAAAGTGACTATCAAGAATAAATATCCTCTTCCTCGAATTGATGGTTTTTTTGATCAATTGAAAGGAGGTATAGTGTTATTGAAGATAGATTTAAGTTCAAGCTATTATCAGTTACGAGTAAAAGACTCAGACATTCTGAAAACTGCATTCAGAATGAGGTACGACCACTATGAATTCTCAGTTATGCCTTTCGGATTAACATATGCATCTACTATCTTTATGGATTTGATGAATATAATTTTCAGACCTATTTAGATCGATTTGTTGTTGTATTCATTAATGACATATTGATTTATTCGTGTGATAAATTCGAACATGCCGAGCATCTGAGAATAGTGCTACAGACTTTGCGAGATAAGAAACTATATGCAAAGTTTAGCAAATGTGAATTCTGGTTACGAGAGGTCAGTTTTCTGGGCCATATTGTATCAGCATCTAGTATCCGAGTTGATCTGAGCAAAATTTCAGCTATTTTGGATTGGAAGCCTCCGAAGAATGTCTCTGAAGTCCACAATTTTTTGGGACTTGCCAGTTATTATAGACGGTTTGTAAAAGGCTTTTCTATGCTTGCAACTCCATTAACAAAATTGCTTCAGAAAAATATAAAATTTGAATGGTCTGAAAAATGCCAGAAAAGTTTTGATTAGTTGAAAGCTCTATTAATAGAAGCTCCGGTATTAGTACAACCAGAATCGGGTAAAGAATTTGTGATCTACAGTGATGCTTTGTTGAACAGTCTGGGATGTGTTTTGATGCAGAAAGGCAAAGTCATTGCTTATGCTTCGAGACAACTAAAACCGCATGAAAAGAACTATCTGACGTACGATCTTGAGTTAGCTGCGATTGTGTTTACTTCAAAGATTTGGTGCCACTATCTATTCGGTGAGAAATGTCACTTTTATTCTGATCATAAGAGTTTGAAATATCTGATGACTCAAAAAGATTTGAATCTGCGATAGAGAAGATAGTTAGAACTTTTAAAAGATTACAGGCTTGTTATTGATTATCATCCGAGAAAAGTAAACATTGTTGCTGATGCTTTGAGTCAGAAATCATTATGTGCTATGAATGTTCAGATGTGTATGTCTGATGATGGTTCAGTTTTAGCCAAATTGAAAGCGAGACCGTTGTTTTTACAATAGATTATTGATGCTCAGAAATTTGATAATGAGATAATAGCAAAACGAGCTTAGAGTGATTTTGATTCTGATTTAGAGTTTAGAATTGATAAAGACAATTGTCTGAGATTTCAAGATCGAATTTGTGTTCTGAGAAATCCAGAATTGATTTAGATGATTTTGAATGAAGCTCATAACAGTCATTTACCTGTTCATCCGGGTAATACGAAAATGTATAATGATCTAAAACAGCTTTATTGGTGGCCTAGTATGAAGCGTGATATCTCTGACTTTGTTTTGAAATGTTTAATCTGTCAGCAAGTTAAAGCTGAACATCAAGTGCCCTCTAGTTTGTTATAGTTGATTATGGTTCCGAAATGGAAATGGGATAGAGTAACCATGAACTTTGCTTCAGGTTTACCCCTATCTCCGAGAAAGAAAGATGCAATTTGGGTTGTAGTTGATCGATTGACGAAATCAGCCCATTTTATTCCGGTACGATTCGATTACTCACTGGATAAGTTAATTGAGTTATACATTTCTGATATTGTGAGATATCATGGTGTGCCATTATCTATTATGTCAGACAGAGATCCGAGATTCACATCACGATTCTAGAAGAAATTGATAGATGCTCTGGGTACAAAATTGCACCTCAGTACTAATTTTCACCCGTAGACGGACGGTCAATCTGAGCGGATTATTCAGATACTCGAGGATATGTTGAGATGTTGCATTCTTGAGTTTGAAGGTACATGGGAACAGTATTTGCCTTTGAATGAATTGGCTTATAATAACAGTTTTCAATCGAGTATCAAAATGGCACCGTACGAAGCCTTATATGGTCACAAATGCCGTACATCTTTGTATTGGAATGAGCTCAGTGAGAATAAGATACAAGGTCGATTTGATAAAAGAGACTAAACAGAAAGTAAAAGTGTTCGAGATAGTTTGAAAGCAGCTTCCGATCATCATAAATCTTATGCAGATTTGAAAAGAAAAGACATTGAATTTAAGATTGGTGACAAAGTGTTTCTGAAAGTATCTCCATGGAAGAAAGAACTCTGATTTGGCAGAAAATGCAAATTGAATCTGAGGTTCATCGGACCGTATGAGATTATCAAGCATATTGCACCGGTTGCTTATCGAATGCAGATGCCATCTGAGTTAGAAAAGATTCATAATGTATTTCACGTACGATGCTTCGACGATACAGATCCAATCCTTCGCATGTGATTCCTCCGTTTGAGATCGAGATTCAGTCCGATATGACCTACAAAGAAGAACCAATCTGTATCTTAGCTCGTGAGGTTAAAGAACTGCAAAATAAGAAAATTTCGTTAGTAAAAGTATTGTGGCGTCGACATGGTGTTGAAGAGGCTATGGGAGCTTGAGGATACTATAAGACAACAATATCCGAATCTGTTTAATGATAAGATTTTCAGGGACGAAAATCCCTAAGGGGGAGAATTGTAACAGTCCGATTTAGACCCTAGTTGGAATAGTGGTTTCAGGACCACAAATCCAAGTCAAAAAAATATTTTAATATTATTTTACGTGCTTATGATATGTAAATTAGCATGTGTGAAAGTTTCGTATGAAAATTCGATCATTTGTATGCTTAATTTGATAAAAGGACCTAATCGTGTAAAATGTAAAAGTGGCCTTCTATTTGTTAAAGTGTTTATTTAATATGCCTTTGTAAATTAAAGGTCCTTAAGATGCAATTAGACCTTTAGATTTATGAATGGACAATGTTGGACATTATAAAAGTGGATTTTAAATGTTATTATTAAGGTTAAATATGGTAATTGATTATTAAATGAATTATAATTAAAACCAAACATCAAATTAGCTATATTCTTGTTATATTGCCAAAAATTGAAGAACAAAAGAAAGAAAAGAAAAGTTCTAGGGTTCGACACTCACACTGGCTAATTAAGGTATGTGTTTTGATCGGTTTTTGATAATTTCTATATTTTTGTAATCGTTGCTTAGTAATCTATCAAGCCCATGCCCTAATTTCTGATTTTGTTGATGAATTTAAAATATGCCATTGATGAAATTGTGAGCTTTGTGATGTTAGTTGTTGGAAAATGAAAGATATGTATTGGGTTAACATATTTTATCTTTGAATTTTTTATGAAATTGAGTAATTTGGGCTAAATTGTGAAAATGAGGTTTTGAGGGACTAAAATGTGAAACAAATGAAATGTGTGGACTTGTATGAGTACTATGAGAATTCAGCTAGGCATGTGTGCAAAGAAATTTTGTGTATTTTGTGATTAGGGACTAAATTGTCAAAATCTGAAAATGTGAGGGCTAGTTTGTAAAATGCCCTAAATATGTGTTTGTGGATTGATTTGATTGATTTGGTGAGTAAAAGAGTTAAATTTGAATTTATATAGATCAAGAATTATAAAAAATGGAATTAGATCGGGGAAAGTCGAAAGTCGTCGAGTAGCCGATTTCATCTATCCGAATCTGTACGAGGTAAGTCTACACAAATAAATGTTTTATAAATTGAATTATTATCGAGTATATGCTATTGAACTTTGATGAATGAATATATGAGTTAAGAAAAATGAGACATTTGAGAAAGTATCGACAAAGTTCTGACGTTCAAAAAACCCCGTATGAACCATAGGAATAGTTAGGATACATATGCCATGACATAGGATTCACTATGTGTTATTGTGTAAGACCACGTCTGGGACGTTGGTATGGAATTATGATGTACGTGTAAGACTATGTTTGGGAAGTTAGGATCGTATTTGATTTTATCTAAGACCCTGTCTGGGATAGTGGCATCGATATTTGATTACATGTAAGACCACGTCTGGGACGTTGGCATTGTACGAGCTTTTCGAGTTATTCAGGTATCCTTATGATTCCAAACGGTTCAACAGGCATTCCGAAACACGAATGATTATATGAGATGTGTATCTGATTCAGGTATGTTTGAAATGTATACTATTTTGAGAATAAAAGGTAAGTTTATGTATAAGTGACGATATATGTGTTATAAGTATGGGAAAATATACTATATGTGTAATTGAATTGGAAATATGTTAAATGTATATGAACTATGTGATTTGAGATAGTATTTGGCCATAGTATATGTAATTTGATGATGTTTTTTTGTTTAATGTGTTAAGTTTATTTGTATATGGCTTACTAAGATTTTGAAAGCTTACTTTGTGTGTTTTTCAACTGTTTTATAGATATTAAAGCTACCAGAAGCTTGGGGATTGTTAAGGATCTTCACCACACTATCGAACCTTATTTTGGTACATTTTGAAAGTGTAAATATTGGAGTATGACATGTATAGGCTAGAGGTAGTTGATTATGTTTTGAAAAGTGTATATTTAGCCATGTGATACGGCTTAATTATGGTTGTACGTATGGTTTGATTTTGGTATATGATATGTGATGCAAATTATGCTTATGTGATATGTTTATGAATGAACAAATGAAATGGTCAATTTTTGGTAAGTCTTAGTATGTGCATATGTAACACCCCTTATCCAAGACCGTCGCCGGAGTCGAGCACGAGGCGTTACCAGACTTATCTTACTTGTTCGGGGCATAAAAAAATTACTTTAAAAAAATTAATTCGCTCACATTCATCCAATAAATCCCTAAAAAGGGCCCTCGAGGCCCTACAACGTGCAATTGGAACAATTCAGGACCAAACCGGGAACATTAAAAGTTTTTCGATTACTTACACAAATCAAAAGAATTTATTTCACTATTCATAATAAAATTGTCCATCTGCATAATAGTCACTAAGTTAATTATAACTCAAGTTACGAAACTTGAAATTTAAATCCGTAAATTTTCCTTGAAACTAGACTCATATATTTTCTTACCATAATTTTTTCAGAATTTTTGGTTTGGCCAATTAGTACAGTTTCTTGATTAAATGTTCCCCTATTTGGCATTTTAGTGGACCTGACCTCTCTTCAATAAAAATAAATTATCTCATTAGAAAAAAATCGGATAACATTTTCGTTTGTTTCTAATGACAATAGACTCACTAAGGAATCTAAAAATATAAAATTTTACTTATAATTATATTTGTACAATTTCTAGTGATTTTCCAAAATTAGAACAGGGGATCAGGAAGTCACTCTAAACCAGTCTTACAGAAATTTAAATATCTTAGAATACAGACTTCCTTTTCTTTCTTTGTTTCTTTCCTATAAAAATAGACTCAATAAGATTTAATTCTATATCTTATTCAAAATTTAATTTCATTTATACAATTTTTAGTGATATTTCAAAACCACATCACTGCTGTTGTTTCCTAACTGTTCCATGGCCAACTCTTACTCTTTCATAGTTTCTTTGCATCAAACCTCATTTAGGCATATATAATACCAAAATATGTTCTTATTTAGCTATATCATAAGCTAATAATTACCAAGTATTCACATTCAATTCTTTAATCATATCATAAGGACATACACACAAAATAGCCAAGTCCCTATACATGCCATAACTGAAAGTATTTCTAGTCACAAAATACTGAGATAACTTGTTGATAGTGTGAGGCAATCTCTGACATCCTTACGATTTTCCGAGTTGGATTTGCGATACTATAAAAAAAAGGGAGAAACAAAAGGGAGTAAGCATAACGCCTAGTAAGTTTGCATGTAAATAAATAACAACATTCTAAATGAATTATCAAGATAACCTAAACCTTTCGAATATGGACTTCCTTCCCTTTGGCATACTCTTTGAATTTTCCGTTGAACCATTTGGAATACTAAGGATACACGGGTTCCTTTCCTTTTTAAACTTACCATTGTCATGTCTTCACATGGTCTTACATGGTATCCTTGCCTTATGAACTCGCCATTGCCATGCCTTGGCATGGTCTTACATGGGATATTTGCCTTATCGTAGTTTATCAATGCCATGTCTTGAAATGGTCTTACATGATTTCCTTACCTTGTAAAACTTACCAATGCCATGCCTTGGCATGGTCTTGGTATCCTTAAACCCTAATGTCATGACATTTGTATCCTACACATTCCTAAGGTTCAACCAGGACTTTTAAATATCATTTCTCCGTCAAAATTCTTGCTTGAATCATCAAGAAATAAATTTACAAAATAAATATATAGATGCTGAAAAATAACATCGTTAATTATAAATACTAAAATATTGCATTTATTTACCGCAAACTTACCTCAATACAAAATATGATCAAATATTTTGATTTAGTCCTCCACCTTTTTCTTTCCTCGGTCTAACCCCAAATTTCATTCTTCTTGATCTATAATATCAAATTTAACTTATTTAATATTCATATTTATCAAAACAATCCTTAACTCTAACTTTGACAAAATTATGATTTTGCCCCTAAACTTTTGCATATTTACACTTTTTCCCCAAGGCTCAGAAATGAAACTTTATACCTAATTCTTATGTTTTATGGCATGCTGATCATTTATTTACCTACGAAAACATCAAATTCCCACTCTAACATGTACTTATGACCATTAGGTATTTTTACCGATTATGTCGTTTTACTCGTTTTCGCTTAAAATCGCTTAGCTCAAGTCATTTAACATAATTTCAAGCTTCATATTCTACCATAAAACATCAAAATAAACACATTTCACCTATGGGTATTTTTCCAAATATGAACCCTAGGTTAAATTTTTGCTAGAATAAGCTAAATCAAGTTATCGGGACTTCAAAAACGTAAAGAACATTAAAAACGGGGCTTGGAATCACTTATTATGAAGCTTGGAAGCTTGAAAAAACCCTAGCTATGAAGAACCCCTGAAATTACCAAATGACTAAAATACCCTTCGTTAAAACTTTAGTAATTTTTATCTATGTATGTCCATTTTTGTCCATGAAAACCTAATGGTCTAATTTCCATTTAAGGACCTCTATTTCAATTATACTCTTCAATTAAATCCTTTAGCATCTAAAACTCATATTTATCAACTTTGCAACTAAGCCCTAGTAGGTAAATTAAGCATGATATCTATAAAAATTAATCAGAATAAACTTTTCTATCTCGAATTCGTGCTTTCACAACCACTGTTCAGTTTAGGCCCTATTTTGGGATGTTACATTTCTCTCCCCTTTAGGGATTTTCTTCCTCGAAAATCTTACCTGTGAAAAGATTTGGATACTGTTTTCGTATAAGCTCTTCAGGCTCCCATGTAGCCTCGTCTACCCCATGCCTATTCCATAATACTTTCACAAGTGCAATACTTTTGTTCCTTAGTTGCTTGGCCTCTCGAGCTAAAATCTTTACCATTTCTTCACCATAAGTCATATCTTGTTGAATCTCAACCTCTGTCTGTGAAATCACATGTGAAGGAACAGAACGGTAATGACGTAACATGGACACATGGAACACATTATGAATCTTCTCTAACTCTGGTGGCAAAGCTAATCGATATGCTAATGGTCCAACTATTTCAGTCACCTCAAACGGTCCAATAAAACGTAGACTTGGTTTGCCTTTCTTGCCAAATCTAAAGACTTTCTTCTACGTGGATACTTTCAAGAACACTTTGTCACCAACTTGATACTCAGTCTCTTTTCTTTTCAAGTCTACATAAGACTTCTGTCTATCTGAAACTGCTTTGAAGCAATCTCTGATAACTTTCACTTCCTATTCAGTTTCTTTAACTAAATCAACCTTGTAAATCTAATTAAGCTCTATCCAATACAAGGGCGTACGACATTTACGTCCACACAAAGCTTCATAAGGTGCCCTTTTCAAACTCAACTGGTAACTATTATTATAAGCAAACTCTACCAACGGCAAATATTTCTCCCAACTATCTTAAAATTCTAAGACACAACATCTGAGCATATCCTCAAGTATCTGAATAACTCTCTCTGACTGACCATCAGTCTGAGGATGGAAAGCTATACTAAAACTCAACTTTGTGCCTAAAGCTTACTGTAAATTCTTCCAAAACCACGAAGTGAATCTCGGGTCTCTATCTAAAATAATTGATACCAGTACTCCATGTATTCTGATTATCTCTAAAATATACAACTTGGCCAACTTGTCAAGTGAATAATCCATACGAACTAGAATAAAATGAGTCAACTTCGTTAGCTTATCAATCACAACCCATACTGCATCTTTCTTTCTCAGTTTCAACGGCAATCTTGTCACAAAATCCATGGCAACTCGGTCCCATTTCCACTCAGGAACTAACATAGGCTGCAATAAACCTGAAGGTACCTAATGTTCAGCTTTTACCTGCTGACAGATCAAGCATCTAGAAACAAACTCTAAGATATCTCTCTTCATTCCTACCCACCAATACATTTTCTTCAAATCATTATACATCTTTGTACTACCTGGATGAATAGACAAGGAACTGCTATGTGCTTCCTCTAAAATCTTTCGAATAAGCTCATCATTCTTTGGTACACATATCTAATTTCTAAACATTAAACGACCGTCAGAACTGATCTGAAAATCTGACTCTATACCCGACTCACACTGAGCTCTTTTGGCTTGCAACTCACTGTCATCTTTCTGAATTTCACAAATTTCTTCAAGAAACATTGGCTTAGCTCTTAAATCGGCTAAGATAGAACCATCATCTGATAAGGTTAAACTAATGTTCAAACTCTTAATGCAAATAAAGATTTTCTACTCAAAGCATCAACAACTACGTTTGCCTTACTCGAGCGATAATCTATCACTAGTTCATAATCTTTAATCAACTTTAGCCATCTTCTTTGCCTCAAGTTCAAATATTTCTGAGTAATTAAGTATTTCAAACTTTTATGATCAGTAAATATTCAGCACTTCTCACCATACAAGTGATGTCTCTAGATTTTCAACGCAAATACAATGGCAGCTAGTTCTAAATCATGTATCGAATAAATTTTCTGATGTGGCTTTAGCTGTCTAGAGGCATAAGCAATTAACTTTCCTTCCTGCATAAGTACAAAGCCTAGTCCATCCAAGGATGCATCACTATAAATCACAAACTCTTTACCCGGTTCTGCTTGTACTAAGACAGGAGCTTCAGTCAACAATGCCTTTAACTTGTCAAAACTCTGCTGACATGTTTCAGTCCATTCAAACTTGACATATTTTTGTAGCAATCTTATGACAGCCCTAATTTGACCCTAGTCGGAAAGTGGTTTCGGGACCACAAAACCGGGTCGTAAAAATAATTAACAATTAAGTTTTGTGTTTATTGTATGTGAAATAGGCATGTGTGAAAGTTTCATGCTCCAATTTTGTCATTAGTATGTGAAATTATTAAATAGGACTTATGTCAGGAAATTTAGAAATGTGCTAGGCAAATGTTATAGTGGCCTATTAAAGCATGTTAGAAACTACTTGTACTTGCATGTCAAATTAGCCAAAAGTCTAGATGGTGGCGGCCATGCTATGGGTTAAAACATATTATAAATATGTTATGTTAACATTTGTGTTAAAATAATAAAATAAAGAGCATGGATAATAAAATAATAGTGGTTAGTAGGAGAAGAAACAAAAAAAAAAGAGAGTTAGCTAGGTTGCTCCTCCATTGCCATAACTAGAGGAAGAAGAAGAGGGGAAGTTCGGCCAAGGTGGTTCTTTAGATTAAGGTATGTTCAATGTTGCTTTTGGAGGTTTATACATCCTTTGGATGATTAGCCTAATTCTATCTATCTCATGGATGGAATTGGGGTTGTTGGAGAGTTAGGATTCGGCTAAGAGGCTTCAAAATCTTAGTTGATGCCTTGGTACTACTAGCATGTTAGCTATATGGATGTGTTAAGTTACTTGAAATGTTAGATAAATTTAAACTCCCTACCAAATTCTTTAGACAACCCATGTTAGGAATTTCGGTATTGAGATGTCTAGAACTTTCGCCATTGTAGCTATGGAGAAATAAGGTTTTTGTTTCTTGTTAAATTTAGATGAACAAGGGTAGATGAGTGTTTGAACTATACAAATAATCATATGTGAGCATTAGGTGCTAAGGAAAGGAATCGGCTACCTTATTAGGTACCAAGACCGAATGTGAATTTGATTAGGTTTGAGTAATTATTATGCTTAAAATCGATGTAGTTAAGTACCATGTTCTAGCCGAACATGTAGTTGTTTAATGTTGTGAACAAGTGTCGTTTAGTTGTTTTAAAATTGTCTAAATTAGATGTTTAATCATCTAAGGGTTCGGCATTGTGCATTCTTGTTAAGAGTTTGATTTGAAATCATGAGATCTTGTTTACTTGTGTTTAAATGGCATTCGGTCATGGTCTATGGGGGTTTACTAATCTGGTTTAGGTGCCAAATACTTTGTATTGGAAATTTTGATGTGTAAGTAGAAATTAATTAAGATGATATTGAGACATTCGAAAATAAATATGTATTAAAGTTATATTTGTAGTAGTTTAATGTGATTTACCAAGTGCACAAACTTGAAAGCGAGATGGTGATAGACTTAAGTGGTAATTGATTCAAATAAATTGGTTCTAAAATGTATATGAATGCCGTATGATTGTGTTTGATTGGGAGGTAAATTGTTTGATTTAGCTCAAGAGCTTAGAGGATCAACGTTGGATAGGGAAAGGAAAAGTAATTGAATAGCCGTTGAAGTCGTTCGACAACGTCCGAGGTAAGTCTTGAGTAATGAAACTTAGTTTATGATTTGATTAAGTCATGACATATAAGCATAACAAATAAACGGTGATATAATGTTTCTACTTGAATGATATATTGAGGTGATTAGTTTATACCTATGACGGGTAGCCGAATGTGTATAGAGATCATGTTATAAAGCCAATCAAAATCATGCTCTTTGCATGTGGCTATTGAGCCGAAATTGGTAAGGTTTGATAAGTGTCTTGTGTTTGAGCTTTAGTAATGAAAATGAAATATGGATGTGTCATGATTTATTGATATATGTGCATGATTATTCGAATGATATCCGGGCTAAGTCCCGAAGACATTTGTGCTATTGACTATATCCGGCTAAGTCCCGAAGGCATTTGTGCTATTGACTATATCCGGGCTAAGTCCCGAAGGCATTTGTGCTAGTGACTATATCCGGCTAAGTCCCAAGGCTTTTGTGCTATTGACTATATCCGGGCTAAGACCCGAAGGCATTTGTGCCAGTTGCTATATCCGGCTAAATCCCGAAGGTACTTGGGTTTGGAAATGAGCGATCTTGCTGTAATAATTTCAATTAATAGGCTCATAAAATCCAAACGATAAGGTATGTTTCGTATATGCATCGGAAAAGTTAATTTCTTTTTAGATAGTATGCGCTCTATTGATTAACAACTTCCGACCTTTAGTTAGGTTTGATCCCCTTTGTATGAATATACTGGTTGAGGTGTGAAGTAAGTATGATTTTGGGAATATGCGTATATGCAACTATACATTTAGTCATATGAACGCTATACTTTAGTCGTAAATAATTTCATTACTTGAACTTACTAAGCATTAAAATGCTTACTCATTACTTTGATTCTCTGTTTTATAGATTTTGTTAAATCACTATCGGACTCGGGAGTGTCAAAGTCGAAGTCATCCACACTATCTAAGCCACTTTTTGGTACTCTTTTAGTTCAATTTTGAAAATGGCATGTATAGGGCTGACCCTTGTTGTTAATTAAGTACCCTTTGGTAATGTGTATTCGTATAGCCATGCGAAAATGGCTCGTATATTTTGAAGTATAACATTATGGTCTTGTGATATGGTTATTAAGTGGTGTGGAAATGTTTGGTAATGACTAGCCATTGGAATGGCCAATCATGGTCCTATTGGTGCTACGCACGTCATGGCTAATCGGGATTACCCTTGATAATAATGTATGTCAATTTGCTATTCGATTCATGGAAAATTATGAAATAGGTAAAATTTACCTTAAAATAGATGCTGATAGCAGCAGTGACGTAAGTTGGAAAAATCACTAAAAATAGTAGGAATGGAATTAAATAGTGAATAAATTATGTAATCGAATCTTGATGAGTCTATTTTCATATAAAAGAAACAAAATGACCATATGAGCCATATTTTATGAGATGTTTAAGTTTTCGTGAAACAGGGCCAGAGCGTTTTCTAGATCCCCTGTTCTGAATTTGAAAATTTACCATAAATTAACTAGAGACAATTAGAAGTCATTCTTTATATGTATAGATTCCTTTTTGAGTCTAGTTTCATTATAAAGAAACGGCATAAGTATTGAAGCTCTGTACAGGGAGATATCTAAGTCGTAATGCATGAAGGTCAGAGTAGTCAAACCCTGAAACAGGGGAGACTTTAACTAATAAACTGTACTAATTGGCTTGACGAAAAATTCTAGAAAACATTTTGTAGATGGATATATGAGTCTAGTTTCAGGAAAAATTTACGGAATCTGTTTTTGAGTTTTGGAACTCGAGATATGATTTTTAAAGTAACTGTGATGCAGTTAGCCAGCTTGTCTGGAAATTTTAAAATGAACTGTGTAAGTAAATGAATTAAGTCCGTTAACACCTCGTGTTCGACTCGCAACAGCAGTTCGCATGTATGCGTTACAACTTTATTGGTATCAGAGCTATGGTTTAGTCGATTCTAGGACTACCGTAATACGTTCGGGTTTAGCTATACATGCCATTATGTGTTTATTGATAGTGTGGTGATTTCTGACAGTTAAAAATGTGTTTACTTATAGTAATGGATCTCGATCCCAACCGAGCGGTAGCTGATGATGTTGAGAGTGTAGCGCCTGCTCCCGCGCAAGGGACAGCGCTGGCGGACTCTCAACCTATTGCTAGTAATCAGAATGATGAAGCTAGACAGGCTTTTAATAGCGTAATGAATGAGTGGTTCAATCAGTACATTCGAACTAATACAGCTGTTCCACAACCCCCATTCTCGACCAATACAACCCCTGCACCTGCGATACCTCCGGACTGACCAGATAAGGTTAAATAAGCCTCCAGTTGACAGAATCCGAAAACACGGGGCTACTGAATTTAAGGCTACAGACAGCGATGATGCCGAGCAAGCTGAATTTTGGTTGGACAACACTATTCGGGTACTTGATGTAACACCCCGAACCCGAGACCGTCGCCGGAGTCGAACGCGAGGTGTTAACAGACTTCAACCCACTTATTGACAATTTTCAGACAAGCTGCCAATCTGAGTACTAGTCGCTCCAAAATTCATAACTTGAGTTTTACAACTCGAAAATCAGTTCCGTAAATTTTTCCTGAAACTAGACTCATATGTCCATCTACATATTTTTTCTAGAATTTTGGTCGAGCCAATTAGTACAGTTTATTAGTTAAAGTCTCGCCTGTTGTAGGGATCGACTACACTGACCTTTGTGCGTTACGAATTGGATATCTCCCTGTACAGGGCTTCAATACTAATGCCGTTTGTTTCTATAGAAACTAGACTCAGAGAGGAATCTACACATATATGGAATGACTCCTAATTATCTCTGGTTAATTTACAATGATTTTCCAAAGTTGGAACAGGGGATCCAGAAACCGTTCTGGCCCTATTTCACAAGAACTTTAAAATCTGTTAACTTATAACTCATATGACCATTTCGTTTCTTCCATATGAAAGTAGATTCATCAAGGTACACTTACATAATTTATTTGCTATTTAATACCATTCCTACTATTTTAGTGATTTTCACATCCACGTCACTGCTGCTGTCAGCATCTGCCTTTAGTAGGCTTTACCTATTTCATACTTTCCATGATTCAATTGGCCCTTTTACATACATAGCACAAAGCGTGATCATGATTAACCATTCCAATGGCTAATCGTTTCAAAATAATTCCATACCTCATAAGGGTCAACATACAAACGATTATAGTTCTATGCTAAAACGATATATAAGCCATTTTCGCATGGCTATCCAAGTTTACACAAACCGGAAGGTACATGACCTTCAACAAAGGATGGTCCTATACATGCCATTTCAAAGTTCAACCAAAATTTGTACCAAAATGGGGCTTCGATAGTGTGGATGACTTCGACTTCTTTGATCCCGAATCCGATAGCTAACGAGCGAAACCTATAAAACAGAGAGCCAAAGCAACGGGTAAGCATTTTAATGCTTAGTAAGTCTCAAGCAATGAAATCAGCTTTGACTAAGGTATTTTATTCACATGGCTAATTAAACCACTTTACTAATTCACATTCCCATACTCATACTTATTTCACATCACCGACCCTTATGTTCATACACAAAAGAACAACTTAGCCCAAGGCCGTAGCTCGTTTATCAACTTAGCGATACTTACTTGTAAGAATTCAATTAGTACAAGCACATACAAACATACCTCATTGCTGGAATTTTCACAAGTGTATAAGCTGAAATTTTCACAGCAAGATTGCTCACTTCGAATCACATACTTTCGGATTTAACCGGATATAGCGACTCAAGACGATTGCCTTCGGTCATAACCCGGATTTGGTGACTTGCACAAAGGCCTTGGTCTTAGCCGGATATATCAACTTCGCACGAATGCCTTCGGTCTTAGCCCGGATATATCAACTCGCACGAATGCCTTCGGTCTTAGCCGGATATATCAACTCATACGAATGCCTTGGTCTTAGCCCGGATATATTTCCAATGTTCACTTACATATATATCAATATTCAAGACACGTCCATAGTTCATTTTCGTTACTAAAGCTCTAACACAAAATATCTATCAACCTTTACTATTTCGGCTCAATGGCCACACAAACAAGGAGCATAATTTTGCTATAATTCAAGTAGGGTCATCACTCGAAGACTTACCTTGGATGTTGTCGAGCGATTTCGAAATGGCTATTCAACTACTTTTTCCTTCCCTTTATCGGATTTAGCTCCCTTTGCTCTTGAGC
The DNA here is from genome assembly GCF_025698485.1 of Gossypium arboreum. Classification (NCBI taxonomy): domain Eukaryota; kingdom Viridiplantae; phylum Streptophyta; class Magnoliopsida; order Malvales; family Malvaceae; genus Gossypium; species Gossypium arboreum. The sequence continues at coordinate 100,699,537 of NC_069080.1, forward strand.
TAATTTACACAAATTTAACTTATTAAAATCTCATCATGATAGCTTATGGCGAATATGACAAGGAGTGTAAATGGTCATATGGCCATCCTTTAGCTCAAATACACAATGGTCATGCACATTTTACATCACAACAAGCAATTCAATACATTCAAACATCAACGTGAAGTTCAAAGTACTTGGCCCTTATATACATTAGGCATCAAAGTTGTATATGTACGAAATCATAAATCGAACTCAACACATTAGTTAATATTCCTCTTAGTCAATTTTCTAAGCCAAGAATAGGCATCAATATGCTTGCCTCAAACCGAATGCATGCACACTAATTACCCCTCATGTGGCCGAATATACACTTAATACCACACAAAAAAAAAAAAAAAACAGCATACATTTTACTACTAACACATTACATATCGTAATTCATTGCACATCTCTTATTTACTTCATAATCAACACATCATCACAAGCAAATATACACTTTGAATTAGTATATATGTCATACCAATCCATCATGTGCAAACATATATTCATGTAGGTGCAAGGGCCGAATTCTCAAGTGGCTTATATCCAAATATATACACATTTCCAAAGCTTAAATCTTACTTACCATGCAACATGCATGAATTATACTTATGGATATATCATGGCCGAATACCACAACACCACACCATTTCAATTTGGTCATGGTGAAACAAAGAACTTAGTATCTCATTCAAAAAAATGCTAAAAGAAAATCTAAGAATCTTCAATCCTCCATCACATGTATCACTTTCAAGCTTGTTATTTAACATGCAATGGCATTAACACCACATTCACTTTGGCGAATTTCATTCCCATGACATAACAAGGATTTGAACCATGGGCTAACAAGAACATTAAGCTAGCAACTAAAACATGCATGAACCTCAAACATACCTTAATCTTGATGCAAGTTTAGCCAACCTCTTCCTAATCCTCTTCCAAACCAAGTATGAAGCAAAACTCCTTCCTTAACCTTAGTATTTTCGGCCAACAAGAGAGTGAAAAGAGATGAACAAAATTTTTCTTTCTTCCTTTAGGACATTCGCCAAGCTATGGAGGAAGATGGACACTTTTTTTTTTTGTTTCTCATCTACTAACATTAATTGTTTATTCCATACCCTTATTTTATTCTTTCCATCATAACCCATTTACCAAACATGTTTCATGACATGATTTTGCCCATAAATCCTTGTCATGGCGGCCACTAGCTATGGGGGAAATTTGACATGCAAGTCCATTGTTTTGCATGCATCCTTTAATTAGTCATCACACATTTCCCTCATACTTTCAAAGTTTATTACTAGGTCCTTTCTAGTGAAATTCACATCTATAATTCTAAATCAAAGCATAAAAATATCACACATGAGTTAACACACATTATAGGCAATAAAATAAATATTAAATTATTTTTATGCCTTGGTTTTGTGGTCCCGAAACCACATTTCGACTAGGGTCGTTTTAAGGCTGTCACAACTCTCCCCACTTTAGAAATTTTCGTCCCCGAAAATCTTACCGTAAATAGGTTTGGATATTGCTCTTTCATAGAGTTCTCGGGTTCCCAAGTAGCTTCTTCTATCCCGTGTTTGAGCCATAACACTTTCACTAGCGGAACCCTTTTGTTTCAAACTCTTTCATTTCACGAGCTAGGATACGAATCGGTTCTTCTTCATAACTCATATCGGCTTGAATTTCAACCTCGATGGACTAATTACGTGCGACGGATCAGATCTATAGCGTCAAGCATTGAAACATGGAAGACGTTGTGAATCTTTTCAAGTTCGGGGCAAGATCAAACGATACGCAATCGGGCCAACTCGTTCGGAGATTTCAGACGCCCAATGAATCTCGGCTCAACTTGCCCTTACGGCCGAATCTGAGTATCTTTTCCACTACGAAACTTTAAGAAACACTTTATCTCCCACCGATACTCAATGTCCTTTCGTTTCAAATCCGCATACGATTTCGACGATCGGAGGCTATCTTGATTTTCACGGATTACTTTTACTTTCATTCAGATCTTTAATCAAATCCACTCCAAAAATTTTGTTCTCACCGAGCTCGGTCCAAAACAATGGTGTACGGCATTTACGCCCGTACAAAGCCTCGTAAAGCGCCATCTTAATACTTGATTGAAAACTATTGTTGTAAGCGAATTCAATCAAAGGTAGGTATCGTTCCCACGAACCATCGAACTCGAGGATGCAACATCTCAACATATCCTCAAGTATCTGAATTATACGCTCGGATTGCCCATCGGTTTGGGGGTGAAAGGCGGTCTTTGAAATGCAACTTGGTGCCCAATGCTTCTTGTAATTTCTTCCAAAATCGCGAGGTGAACCTCGGATCTCTATCCGACACAATGTAAATCGGTACCCGTGTAATCTCACAACTGAGAAACGTACAATTCAGCTAGTTTATCCAATGAAAATCCATACGCACGGGGATAAAGTGAGCCGACTTAGTCGGTCTATCAATAATAACCCAAATTGCATCCTTCTTACTTGTCGACAACGGGTCCGGACACAAAGTCCATTGTGACTCGATCCCATTTCCACTCGGGTATCGTGATCGGTGAAGTAACCACAAGGCACTTGGTGCTCCGCTTTCACTTGTTGACATATTAAACATCTTGCAACAAAGTCGGAGATGTCTCGTTTCATACCATGCCACCAAAACCGACGCTTTCAACTCATTGTACATCTTCGTACTCCCGGGTGGATTGCCATTCGGCTACAATGAGCTTCGTTCAGAATTATCGAAATAAGTTCAATTCTTTGGAACACACAAACGACTTCAACCTCAAACAATCGTCATCATCAATTTGAAACTCCGATTCCTTGTTCGAACACACTCACCCCGTTTTGCGCAACTCCTCATCAACTTTACGAGCTTCACGAATTTGATGAGTCAACAATGGTTTGGCTGTTAATTCGCTACTAACACATTGTCGGGTAGGATAGACAAGTGTACATTCATCGCTCAGAAAAGCAAGCGGTGATTTCGCTTAAGGCATCCGCAACCACATTAGCCTTTCCCGGTGATAGTCAATGACCAGCTCATAATCCTTTAACACTCGAGCCAACGTCTTTGTCGCAGATTTAAGTCTCTTTGAGTCATCAAATATTTGAGACTTTTGTGATCCGAATACACATGGCACTTCTCACCAAATAAGTAATGTCGCCATATCTTTAAAGGCGAATACGATGGCGACCAATTCGAGATCATGGGTCGGATAATTTTTCTCATGTGGCTTTAATTGTCTCGACGCATAGGCCACAACTCGACCTTCTTGCATCAATACGCAACCTAACCCAAGTAGGGAGGCGTCACTATAGATGACAAACTCTTTGCCGATTCGGCCGTACTAGTCTTGGAGCTTCCACAAATGAGTTTTCAATTGGTCAAAACTTTTCGACACTTTTCCGTCCATTCAAACTTGACATCTTTCTCAAGCGGTTTAAGTCATGGGTGTGGCTATCATCGAGAATCCTTTTACAAACCGTCGGTAGTAACCAAGTCCCAAAAAGCTCGAACCTCGAGAATATTTCTTGGAGGTTTCGAGCTAAGTATGGCTGAAATTTTGCTTGGGTCGACTCGAATACCGATCACAGATACCACGTGACCCAAGAAGCTAACCTCTCTAACCGTAACTCACACTTGCTAAACTTAGCATATAACTGCTTATCCCGTAAAATTTGCAACACTAATCTCAGGTGCTCCGCATGTTCGGTCTCATCTCTCGAATAGACCAAGATGTCGTCGATGAACACAACTACGAACCGATCCAAATATGATCTGAAGATCCGATTCATCAAATCCATAAATACCGAGGGCATTAGTGAGCCCAAACGGCATCACTAAGAACTCGTAGTGACCATATCTCGCTCAAGGCGGTTTTGGGTATGTCCGAATCTCGGATTCATGGCGATAATAGCCCGATCTCAAATCTATTTTTGAGAACACCGAGGCTCCTTCATTGATCGAACAAATCATCGATACGTGGTAACGGATACTTGTTCTTTATTGTCACTTTATTAAGTCGACGATAGTCGATGCACAACCTCATGGTTCCGTCCTTCTTTTTCACAAACAACACTGGTGCACCCCAAGGTGAAAAACTCGGGCGAGCAAAACCTCTATCCATCAACTCTTGCAACCGAGCTTTCAACTCCTTTAATTCCGTTGGTGCCATACGATATGGAGCTATCGAAATCGGTGTGGTCCTGGTACAAGCTCAATGCCAAACTCTATCTCCGAACAGTGGCAAACCCGGCAATTCTTCGGAAAACGTCCGGTATTCACAAACCACCGCATGATTTGGGTTCTATTCCTAACTCCTTATCATCAAGTACATACGCAAGGTATGCTTCACACCCTTTTCTTACATATTTCGGGCCAACATTGATGATATTACACCGGGCAACCCTTCAAGTTCGTAGACTCAACTCGGATCATCTCGTTGTTTGCGCATCTCAAATCAATAGTCTTGCTTTTGCAATTCACAACCGCATCATGCACGGTCAACCAATCCAACCCAAGAATAACATCAAATTCATCGAACGGCAAAAGCATCAAGTCCGCCGGAAAACAGGTACCTCGAATTACTAGGGGGCATTTCTTACACACTTTGTCGACCAGCACATAACGACCCAAAGGATTTGACACCGAATTACGAACTCGATGAGACTCAATAGGCAAAGTCTTCTTGGATGCTAAGGTTTCGCATATATAAGAATGAGTAGAACCGGGTCAATCAAAGCAATCACATTAGTATCAAAGAGAGTGAAAGTACCAGTAATAACATCCGGCGAGGAGGCATCCTCGCGTGCCAGATAGCATAAGTCCTAGCTGGAGCGCGAGCCTCGGATCTGGTCGCAGCATCTCTAGATCCTCTCTGACCACCACTAGCCTTGCCCGTATTTCCAGATGGTCTACCTCGAGCAGTGGTAGTACCCGGTTTCCCACTCCGATCCACATTCTATTCAGACAACCTCGGGCAATCTTTAATGAAGTGGTCAACTGATCCACACTTGTAACAGAGGCGGTCACGGAATCTACTGACTTCAAAATGCCATTTGCCACAATCGGCACTCCGTCCTCTCTCGTCGATCATTCCCACTCTCTGGCGATCGAAGTGATTCGTGTGGTCACGGGGTCGATCGCGATCTCGTCTAGAAAAGCCCGAAGTGTCTCTAGATCGGCCTAAGCCATCTCTAAGTTTCTTTGATGATGTTGGAAGGGCTTCCCCGAATACCTCTTACGAAACTCCCTTGTTCCCGCTTCCGCTTTCCTTTTCTCCATACTAAACTCCTCGGCTTTGCACGCTCGCTCGACGAGAGTCACAAACTCTCGGATTTCCAAAATGCCAACATACAGCTTTATCTCATCATTCAGTCCATCTTCGAAGCGTTTACACATCACAGCTTCTGAAGAAATGCATTCTCGCGCGTATCGGCTAAGCCTCACGAATTTTCGTTCATAGTCGGTAACCGACATGGAACCTTGTTTAAGTTCGAGAAATTCCTTTCGTTTTTGGTCCATAAATCTCTGACTGATATACTTTTTCCGAAACTCGGTTTGGAAGAACTCCCAAGTTACTTGTTCGCGGGGCACAACAAGTCGAGTACTCCACCAATAGTAGGCGTAATCACGTAGCAAGGAGATGGTACACTTTAGGCATTCATCGGTGTACAAGATAGCTCATCGAGTACCGGATCGTGTTGTCCAACCAAAATTCGACTTGCTCGGCATCATCACTATCCGTAGCTTTAAATTCAGTAGCCCCATGTTTTGGATTCTATCAACTGGGGCTTATTCGACCTTATTTGGTCAATTACTGGAGGCATTGTAGGTCTTGGGCTGTGTTTGTTGGGAATGGAGGTTGTGGAACAGTAGTATTAGTTCGAATGTATTGGTTGAACCAATCATTCATCACGCTTATAAAAGGCTTGTCTAGCCTCGTCATTCGGATTGCTAGCAACAGGTTGAGAGTCCGCCGCGCTGTCCCTTGTCGGAGCAGCGCCACCACTCTCCACATCATCGCTATCGCTCGGTTGGGATCGGGATCCATTACTATAAATAAACACAAGTTCAAACGTCGAAATCACCACACTATCATATAATCACATAAAATGGCATGTATAGCTAGACCCCAAACGCATTACGGTAGTCCTAGAATCGACTAAACCGTAGCTCTGATACCAATAAAATTGTAACACCCGAACCCGAGACCGTCACGAGTCGAACGCGAGGTGTTAACTGAACTTCAACCCACTTATTGACAATTTTCAGACAAGCTGCCAATCTGAGTACTAGTCGCTCCAAAATTCATAACTTGAGTTTTACAACTCGAAAATCAGTTCCGTAAATTTTTCCTGAAACTAGACTCATATGTCCATCTACATATTTTTTCTAGAATTTTGGTCGAGCCAATTAGTACAGTTTATTAGTTAAAGTCTCGCCTGTTGTAGGGATCGACTACACTGACCTTTGTGCGTTACGAATTGGATATCTCCTGTACAGGGCTTCAATACTAATGCCGTTTGTTTCTATAGAAACTAGACTCAGAGAGGAATCTACACATATATGGAATGACTCCTAATTATCTCTGGTTAATTTACAATGATTTTCCAAAGTTGGAACAGGGATCCAGAAACCGTTCTGGCCCTATTTCACAAGAACTTTAAAATCTGTTAACTTATAACTCATATGACCATTTCGTTTCTTCCATATGAAAGTAGATTCATCAAGGTACACTTACATAATTTATTTGCTATTTAATACCATTCCTACTATTTTTAGTGATTTTTCACATCCACGTCACTGCTGCTGTCAGCATCTGCCTTTAGTAGGCTTTACCTATTTCATACTTTCCATGATTCAATTGGCCCTTTTACATACATAGCACAAAGCGTGATCATGATTAACCATTCCAATGGCTAATCGTTTCAAAATAATTCCATACCTCATAAGGGTCAACATACAAACGATTATAGTTCTATGCTAAAACGATATAAGCCATTTTCGCATGGCTATCCAAGTTTACACAAACCGGAAGGTACATGACCTTCAACAAAGGATGGTCCTATACATGCCATTTCAAAGTTCAACCAAAATTTGTACCAAAATGGGGCTTCGATAGTGTGGATGACTTGACTTCTTTGATCCCGAATCCGATAGCTAACGAGCGAAACCTATAAAACAGAGAGCCAAAGCAACGGGTAAGCATTTTAATGCTTAGTAAGTCTCAAGCAATGAAATCAGCTTTGACTAAGGTATTTTATTCACATGGCTAATTAAACCACTTTACTAATTCACATTCCCATACTCATACTTATTTCACATCACCGACCCTTATGTTCATACACAAAAGAACAACTTAGCCCAAGGCCGTAGCTCGTTTATCAACTTAGCGCATACTTACTTGTAAGAATTCAATTAGTACAAGCACATACAAACATACCTCATTGCTGGAATTTTCACAAGTGTATAAGCTGAAATTTTCACAGCAAGATTGCTCACTTCGAATCACATACTTTCGGATTTAACCGGATATAGCGACTCAGACGATTGCCTTGGTCATAACCCGGTTTGGTGACTTGCACAAAGGCCTTGGTCTTAGCCCGGATATATCAACTCGCACGAATGCCTTCGGTCTTAGCCCGGATATATCAACTCGCACGAATGCCTTCGGTCTTAGCCGGATATATCAACTCGCATACGAATGCCTTGGGTCTTAGCCCGGATATATTTCCAATGTTCACTTACATATATATCAATATTCAAGACACGTCCATAGTTCATTTTCGTTACTAAAGCTCTAACACAAAATATCTATCAACCTTTACTATTTCGGCTCAATGGCCACACAAACAAGGAGCATAATTTTGCTATAATTCAAGTAGGGTCATCACTCAAGACTTACCTTGGATGTTGTCGAAGCGATTTAACGGCTATTCAACTACTTTTTCCTTCCCTTTATCGGATTTAGCTCCCTTTGCTCTTGAGCTAATTTACACAAATTTAACTTATTAAAATCTCATCATGATAGCTTATGGCGAATATGACAAGGAGTGTAAATGGTCATATGGCCATCCTTTAGCTCAAATACACAATGGTCATGCACATTTTTACATCACAACAAGCAATTCAATACATTCAAACATCAACGTGAAGTTCAAAGTACTTGGCCCTTATATACATTAGGCATCAAAGTTGTATATGTACGAAATCATAAATCGAACTCAACACATTAGTTAATATTCCTCTTAGCGAATTTTCTAAGCCAAGAATAGGCATCAATATGCTTGCCTCAAACCGAATGCATGCACACTAATTACCCCTCATGTGGCCGAATATACACTTAATACCACACAAAAAAAAAAAAACAGCATACATTTTACTACTAACACATTACATATCGTAATTCATTGCACATCTCTTATTTACTTCATAATCAACACATCATCACAAGCAAATATACACTTTGAATTAGTATATATGTCATACCAATCCATCATGTGCAAACATATATTCATGTAGGTGCAAGGGCGAATTCTCAAGTGGCTTATATCCAAATATATACACATTTCCAAAGCTTAAATCTTACTTACCATGCAACATGCATGAATTATACTTATGGATATATCATGGCCGAATACCACAACACCACACCATTTCAATTTGGTCATGGTGAAACAAAGAACTTAGTATCTCATTCAAAAAAATGCTAAAAGAAAATCTAAGAATCTTCAATCCTCCATCACATGTATCACTTTCAAGCTTGTTATTTAACATGCAATGGCATTAACACCACATTCACTTTGGCGAATTTCATTCCCATGACATAACAAGGATTTGAACCATGGGCTAACAAGAACATTAAGCTAGCAACTAAAAACATGCATGAACCTCAAACATACCTTAATCTTGATGCAAGTTTAGCCAACCTCTTCCTAATCCTCTTCCAAACCAAGTATGAAGCAAAACTCCTTCCTTAACCTTAGTATTTTCGCCAACAAGAGAGTGAAAAGAGATGAACAAAATTTTTCTTTCTTCCTTTAGGACATTCGCCAAGCTATGGAGGAAGATGGACACTTTTTTTTTTTGTTTCTCATCTACTAACATTAATTGTTTATTCCATACCCTTATTTTATTCTTTCCATCATAACCCATTTACCAAACATGTTTCATGACATGATTTTTGCCCATAAATCCTTGTCATGGCCGGCCACTAGCTATGGGGGAAATTTGACATGCAAGTCCATTGTTTTGCATGCATCCTTTAATTAGTCATCACACATTTCCCCTCATACTTTCAAAGTTTATTACTAGGTCCTTTCTAGTGAAATTCACATCTATAATTCTAAATCAAAGCATAAAAAATATCACACATGAGTTAACACACATTATAGGCAATAAAATAAATATTAAATTATTTTTATGCCTTGGTTTTGTGGTCCCGAAACCACATTTCGACTAGGGTCGTTTTAAGGCTGTCACACTTGATGAGCTATCTTGCACACCCGATGAATGCCTTAAGTGTACTATCTCCTTGCTATGAGATTCTGCCTATTATTGGTGGAATACATTGATTTCTGTTGTGCCCAAAGGGCAAGTAACTTGGGAGTTTTTCCAAACCGAGTTTCGAAAAAAGTATATCAGCCAGAGATTCATTGATCAAAAATGGAAAGAATTTCTTGAACTTAAACAAGGTTCCATGTCGGTTACTGATTATGAACGAAAGTTTGTAAGGCTTAGTCTATATGCTCGAGAATGCATGTCCTCAGAAGCCGTAATGTGCAAACGTTTCGAAGATGGACTGAACGAAGATATAAAACTGTGTGTTGGAATTTTAGAAATCAGAGAATTTTTGGTACTTGTCGAGCGAGCTTGCAAAACTGAAGAGCTCAGTAAGGAGAAAAGAAAAGCTGATATGGGAGCAAAGGAGTTTCCTAAGAGATCTGCGGAAAAGCCCTTTCAACAGTCATCGAAGAAATTTAGAGATGATTCAGGCCAGTCTAAAGGCACTTCGGCCTTTTCTAGACGAGATCGTGATCGACCCCCTGTGAGTACACGAGTCACTTCAGTTGCCAGTGTTGGAAATGATCGTCGAGACAGAACAGAGTGCCAGTATTGTGGTAAATGGCATTCGGGGAGTTGTAGATTCCATGATCGCTCCTGTTATAAGTGCGGATCAGCTGACCACTTTATCAAGGATTGCCCGAGACCGTCTCGAATGAATGTAAATCGAGTGGGAAAACGGGTGCTACTCTTTCGAGGTAGACCATCCAAAAATGTGGGGAATCCTAGTGGCGGTCGAGAGGATCTAGAGATGTTACTACGGATCGAGGCTCGTGCTCCTGCTAGAGCTTATGCTATACGTGCACGCGAGGATGCTTCTTCGCCAGATGTTATTACTGGTACTTTCACTCTCTTTGATACTAATGTGATTGCATTGATTGACCCTGGTTCTACTCATTCTTATATATGTGAGACTTTAGCATCCAGTAAGACTTTACCTGTTGAGTCTACTGAGTTCGTTATTAGAGTGTCGAATCCCTTGGGTCATTATGTGCTTGTTGATAAGGTGTGTAAGAAATGTCCCCTAGTAATTCGAGGTTCCTGTTTTCCGGCCGACTTGATGCTTTTACCGTTTGATGAATTTGATGTTATTCTCGGTTTGGATTGGTTGACCGTGCATGATGCGGTTGTGAATTGCAAAAGCAAGACTATTGATTTGAAGTGTGCAAATAATGAGATAATCCGAGTTGAATCTACTGTCTTGAATGGATTGCCTACAATAATATCCTCGATGTTAGCTCAAAAATATGTGAGAAAGGGGTGTGAAGCGTATCTTGCATACGTACTTGATAATGAAGAATCAAGAAAGAAACTTGAGTCGGTACCAGTGGTTTGTGAATATCTGGATGTTTTTCCCGAAGAATTACCAGGGTTACCACCTGTTTGGTAGGTAGAGTTTGGCATCGAACTTGTACCTGGAACTACACCGATTTCGATAGCTCTGTATCGTATGCCACCGACGGAATTAAAGGAATTGAAAGCTCAGTTGCAAGAGTTGACGGATAGAGGTTTCGCTCGACCAAGTTTCTCACCTTGGGGTGCACCAGTATTGTTTGTGAAAAAGAAGGACGGAACATGAGGTTGTGCATCGACTATCGTCAGCTGAATAAAGTGACAATAAAGAATAAATATCCGTTACTGCGTATTGATGATTTGTTTGATCAACTAAAGGGAGCCTCAGTGTTTTCAAAAATAGATTTGAGATCGGGCTATTATCAGTTGCGAATTCGAGATTCGGATATACCCAAAACTGCTTTCAGAAAGAGATACGGTCACTATGAGTTCTTAGTGATGCCGTTTGGGCTCACTAATGCCCCTACGGTATTTATGGATTTGATGAATCGGATCTTCAGACCGTTTTTGGATCGATTTGTAGTTGTGTTTATCGATGAAATTTTGGTCTATTCGAGAAATGAAACCGATCATGCTGAACACCTGGGATTAGTGTTGCAGATTTTACGGGATAAGTAGTTATATACTAAGTTCAGTAAGTGTGAGTTCTGGTTAAGAGAGGTTAGCTTCTTGGGTCACGTGGTATCTGTATCGGGTATTCGAGTTGATACGAGCAAAATTTTAGCCATACTTAACTAGAAGCCCCCGAGAAATATTACTGAGGTTCGGAGCTTTTTGGGGCTTGTCGGTTACTACAGACGGTTTGTAAAGGGTTTCTCGATGATAGCCACACCAATGATGAAGCTACTTCAGAAAGATGTTAAGTTCGAATGGTCAAAAAAATGTCAGAAAAGTTTCGATCAACTAAAAACTTACTTGACTGAAGCTCCAGTGCTAGTGCAGCCTGAATCAGGCAAAGAGTTTGTCATTTACAGTGACGCATCCTTACTTGGGTTGGGTTGTGTATTGATGCAAGAAGGTTGAGTTGTAGCGTATACGTCGAGGCAATTGAAGCCACATGAGAAAAATTATCCAACCCATGATCTCGAATTAGCTGCCATCGTATTCGCTTTAAAAATATTGAGACATTACTTATTTGGTGAGAAGTGCCATGTATTTTCGGATCACAAAAGTCTCAAATATTTGATGACTCAAAGAGATTTGAATTTGCGACAAAGACGTTGGCTCGAGTTGTTGAAAGACTATGAGCTTGTCATTGACTATCACCCGGGAAAGGCTAATATGGTTGCGGATGCTTTAAGTCGTAAATCACTGTTTGCTTTACGAGCGATGAATGTACACTTGTCTGTTCTATCCGACAATGTGTTAGTAGCAGAATTAAAGGCCAAACCATTGTTGATTCATCAAATTCGTGAAGCTCAGGAAGTCGATGATGAATTGGTTGCAAAACGGGCTGAATGTGTTTCGAATAAGGAATCAGAGTTTCAAATTGATGATGACGATTGTTTGAGGTTCAGAAGTCGTTTGTGTGTTCCAAGAAATTCAAAACTTATTTTGACAATTCTGAACGAAGCTCATTGTAGCCGAATGTCAATTCACCCGGGGAGTACGAAAATGTACAACGATCTGAAACGTCAGTTTTGGTGGCATGGTATGAAACGAGACATTTCCGATTTTGTTTCGAAGTGTTTAATATGTCAACAAGTGAAAGCGGAACATCAAGTGCCTACAGGATTACTTCAGCCGATCATGATACCCGAGTGGAAGTGGGATCGAGTCACGATGGATTTTGTATCTGGATTGCCATTGTCATCAAGCAAGAGAGATGCGATCTGGGTTGTTGTTGATAGATTGACAAAGTCGGCTCATTTTATCCCTGTACGTACGGATTATTCTCTTGACAAGCTAGCTGAAATGTATGTATCCCAGATTGTAAGGTTACATGGAGGACCAATTTCTATTGTATTAGATAGAGATACGAGATTCACATCGCGATTTTGGAAGAAATTTCAAGAAGCTTTGGGTACCAAGTTGCATTTTAGCACCGCATTTCATCCACAGACTGATGGTCAATCCGAGCGGATAATTCAGATACTCGAGGATATGTTGAGATGTTGCATCCTTGAGTTTAGTGGTTCATGGGAGCGGTATTTACCTTTGATTGAATTCGCTTACAATAATAGTTTTCAATCAAGTCTTAAGATGGCACCTTACGAGGCTTTGTACGGTCGTAAATACCGTACACCATTGTTTTGGACCGAGCTCGGTGAAAGTAAAATTTTCGGAGTTGATTTGATTAAAGATGCTGAGCAGAAAGTAAAGATAATTCGTGAAACTCTGAAGGCAGCATCAGATCGTCAGAAGTCGTACGCGGATTTAAAACAAAGAGATATTGAGTATCAGGTGGGAGACAAAGTGTTTCTTAAAGTTTCACCTTGGAAAAAGATACTTAGATTTGGCCGTAAGGGCAAACTGAGTCCGAGGTTCATAGGGCCGTATGAAATATCCGAACGAGTTGGTCCAGTGGCATATAGATTGATTTTACCCCCTGATCTCGAAAAGATTCACAACGTTTTTCACGTTTCGATGCTTCGACGTTACAAATCTAATCCTTCGCACATAATTAATCCCTCCGAGGTTGAAATTCAATCCGATATGAGTTATGAAGATGAACAGATTCGTATCCTAGCTCGTGAAGTAAAAGAAGTACAAAATAAAAAGGTTCCTTTAGTAAAAGTGTTATGGCACAAGCACGGGGTCGAAGAAGCTACTTGGGAAACCGAGAACTCTATGAAAGAACGATACCCAAACCTATTTACCGGTAAGATTTTCGGGGACGAAAATTTCTTAAGTGGGGGAGAGTTGTGACAGCCCTAATTTGACCCTAGTCGGAAAGTGGTTTCGGGACCACAAAACCAGGTCGTAAAATTAATTAACCATTAAGTTTTGTGTTTATTGTATGTGAAATAGGCATGTGTGAAAGTTTCATGCTCCAATTTTGTCATTAGTATGTGAAATTATTAAATAGGACTTATGTCAGGAAATTTAGAAATGTGCTAGGCAAATGTTATAGTGGCCTATTAAAGCATGTTAGAAAATACTTGTACTTGCATGTCAAATTAGCCAAAAGTCTAGATGGCGGTACCATGCTATGGGTTAAAACATATTATAAATATGTTATGTTAACATTTGTGTTAAAAATAATAAAATAAAGAGCATGGATAATAAAATAATAGTGGTTAGTAGGAGAAGAAACAAAAAAAAAAGAGAGTTAGCTAGGTTGCTCCTCCATTGCCGTAACTAGAGGAAGAAGAAGAGGGGAAGTTCGGCCAAGGTGGTTCTTTAGATTAAGGTATGTTCAATGTTGCTTTTGGAGGTTTATACATCCTTTGGATGATTAGCCTAATTCTATCTATCTCATGGATGGAATTGGGGTTGTTGGAGAGTTAGGATTCGGCTAAGAGGCTTCAAAATCTTAGTTGATGCCTTGATACTACTAGCATGTTAGCTATATGGATGTGTTAAGTTACTTGAAATGTTAGATAAATTTGAACTCCCTACCAAATTCTTTAGACAACCCATGTTAGGAATTTCGGTATTGAGATGTCTAGAACTTTCGGCCATTGTAGCTATGGAGAAATAAGGTTTTTGTTTCTTGTTAAATTTAGATGAACAAGGGTAGATGAGTGTTTGAACTATACAAATAATCATATGTGAGCATTAGGTGCTAAGGGAAAGGAATCGGCTACCTTATTAGGTACCAAGACCGAATGTGAATTTGATTAGGTTTGAGTAATTATTATGCTTAAAATCGATGTAGTTAAGTACCATGTTCTAGCCGAACATGTAGTTGTTTAATGTTGTGAACAAGTGTCGTTTAGTTGTTTTAAAATTGTCTAAATTAGATGTTTAATCATCTAAGGGTTCGGCATTGTGCATTCTTGTTAAGAGTTTGATTTGAAATCATGAGATCTTGTTTACTTGTGTTTAAATGGCATTCGGTCATGGTCTATGGGGGTTTACTAATCTGGTTTAGGTGCCAAATACTTTGTATTGGAAATTTTGATGTGTAAGTAGAAATTAATTAAGATGATATTGAGACATTCAAAATAAATATGTATTAAAGTTATATTTGTAGTAGTTTAATGTGATTTACCAAGTGCACAAACTTGAAAGCGAGATGGTGATAGACTTAAGTGGTAATTGATTCAAATAAATTGGTTCTAAAATGTATATGAATGTCGTATGATTGTGTTTGATTGGGAGGTAATTTGCTTGATTTAGCTCAAGAGCTTAGAGGATCAACGTTGGATAGGGGAAAGGAAAAAGTAATTGAATAGCCGTTGAAGTCGTTCGACAACGTCCGAGGTAAGTCTTCGAGTAATGGAACTTAGTTTATGATTTGATTAAGTCATGACATATAAGCATAACAAATAAACGGTGATATAATGTTTCTACTTGAATGATATATTGAGGTGATTAGTTTATACCTATGACGGGTAGCCGAATGTGTATAGAGATCATGTTATAAAGCCAATCAAAATCATGCTCTTTGCATGTGGCTATTGAGCCAAATTGGTAAGGTTTGATAAGTGTCTTGTGTTTGAGCTTGATAATGAAAATGAAATATGGATGTGTCATGATTTATTGATATATGTGCATGATTATTCGAATGATTTCGGGCTAAGTCCCAAGACATTTGTGCTATTGACTATATCCGTGCTAAGTCCGAAGGCATTTGTGCTATTGACTATATCTGGCTAAGTCCGAAGGCATTTGTGCTAGTGACTATATCCGGCTAAGTCCCAAGGCTTTTGTGCTATTGACTATATCCGGCTAAGACCAAGGCATTTGTGCGAGTTGCTATATCCGTCTAAATCCCGAAGGTACTTGGGTTTGGAAATGAGCGATCTTGCTGTAATAATTTCAATTAATACGCTCATAAAATCCAAACGATAAGGTATGTTTCGTATATGCATCGGAAAAGTTAATTTCTTTTTAGATAGTATGCACTCTATTGATTAACAACTTCCGGCCTTAAGTTAGGTTTGATCCTCGTATGAATATCTTGGTTGAGGTGTGAAGTAAGTATGATTTTGGGAATATGCGTATATGCAACTATTCATTTAGTCATATGAATGCTATACTTTAGTCGTAAATAATTTCATTACTTGAACTTACTAAGCATTAAAATGCTTACTCTGTTACTTTGATTCTCTGTTTTATAGATTTTGTTCGTCACCATCGGACTCGGAGTGTCAAAGTCAAGTCATCCACACTATCTAAGGCACTTTTTGGTACTCTTTTAGTTCAATTTTGAAAATGGCATGTATGGGGCTGACCCTTGTTAATTAAGTACCCTTTGGAAATGTGTATTCGTATAGCCATGCGAAAATGGCTCGTATATTTTGAAGTATAGCATTATGGTCTTGTGATATGGTTATTAAGTGGTGTGGAAATGTTTGGTAATGACTAGCCATTGGAATGGCCAATCATGGTCCTATTAGTGCTACATACGTCATGGCTAATCGGGATTACCCTTGATAATAATGTATGTCAATTTGCTATTCGATTCATGGAAAATTATGAAATAGGTAAAATTTACCTTAAAATAGATGCTGACAGCAGCAGTGACATAAGTTTGAAAAATCACTAAAAATAGTAGGAATGGAATTAAATGGTGAATAAATTATTTAATCGAATCTTGATGAGTCTATTTTCATATAAAAGAAACGAAACGACCATATGAGCCGTATTTTATGAGATGTTTAAGTTTTCGTGAAACAGGGCCAGAGCGTTTTTTGGATCCCCTGTTCTGATTTTGAAAATTTACCATAAATTAACCAGAGATAATTAGAAGTCATGCTTTATATTTATAGATTTATTTTTGAGTCTAGTTTCATTAGAAACAAACGGAATAAGTATTGAAGCTCTGTACAGGGAGATATCTAAGTTGTAATGCATGAACGTCAGAGCAGTCGAACCCTGAAACAGGGGAGACTTTAACTAATAAACTTTTACTAATTTGCTCCACCAAAAATTCTAGAAAAAAATTTGTAGATGGATATATGAGTCTAGTTTCAGGAAAAATTTACGGAATAGGTTTTCGAGTTTTGGAACTCGAGATATTATTTTTAAAGTAACTGTGATGCAGTTAGCCAGCTTGTCTGGAAATTTTAAAATGAACTGTGTAAATAAATGAATTAAGTCCGTTAACACCTCGTGTTCGACTCCAGCAACGGTCTCGGGTACAGGGCTTTACAAATCTTGTCAATGGAGTAGCTATCATGGAAAATCTCTCTACAAATCGTCTATAATAGCCAGCGGGACCAGGAAAAATTCTAACCTCTGATACATTCCTGGGAGGCTTCCAATAAAAAATGGCTGAAATCTTGCTCAGATCAACTCTAATACCTTCACTTGAGACTATATATGTCCAAGAAAACCAACTTCCTATAACCAGAACTTACTTTTGATAAACTTGGCATAAAGTTGATTATCTCTCAAAGTCTGTAAAATTGTTCTCAAATGCTCTGAATGCTCAGTCTTTTATCATGAGAATAAATCAAGATATCATCAATGAACACAACTACAAATTTATCCAAGTAAGGTCTGAAAACTCAATTCATTAAGTCCGTAAAAATGGCAAGAGCATTAGCTAGGCCAAATGGCATCACAAGGAACTCATAATGGCCATACCTAGTTCGGAAAGTAGTCTTCGAAACATCTGACTCTTTAACTCGCAACTAATAATATCCAGATCTCAATCTATCTTAGAGAACACAGTAGCTCCCTTCAATTGATAAAACAAATCGTCAATTCCAGGAAGTGGATACTTGTTCTTAATAGTCACCTTGTTAAGCTACTGATAATCTATCCACTATCTCATTGAACCATCTTTCTTTTTCACAAAGAGCACTGGTGCACCCTATGGTGAACAACTAGGTCTTGCAAAGCCTTTCTCTGTTAGTTCCTGCAACTAAACTTTCAATTTTCTCAATTCCATTGGAGCCATTCTATAAGAAGCAATAGAAATGGGTGTTGTACCCGGAACCAATTCAATACCAAACTCAACTTCTTTGATAGGAGGCAAACTAGATAGTTCTTCTGGAAACACATCAGAAAACTCACATACCCCAGGCACTAATTCAATTTTCAACTCTGGATCTTTAGTATTCAACACAAAAGTAACATAAGCTTCATATCCTTTTCTCAAGCATTTCTAAGCAGACATAATAGAAATCATGGCAATTGAACTATCTGACTCATTTGAATTAACCCAAAGAATTTCACTATTTTTGAATTTCAACTCAATGAATTTCTTTCCACAAGTCACTATCACGTCATGCACAGTCAACCAATCCATACCAAGAATCACATCAAGCTCATCAAATGACAATAGCATGAGATCGGTTGGAAAACAGTAACCTTTAATCATCAAAGGGCAATTTTTACATACATTGTCTACTACTACGTACTGACCCAATGGATTTGATACTTTAATCACAAATCCCGTAGACTCTATGGACATGTTCATACTAGGCATCAATTTCATGCAAACATAGGAATAGGTCGAACCAAAATCAATCAAAGCAATAACATTAACGCCATAAAGAGAAAATGTACCCGTAATTACATCGGGGGAGGATGACTCTTCATGAGCACGGATAGCATAGGTCATTGCAGGTGCTCTAACACCTGGTCTCACTACTAAATCTCTGGATGCACCTCTACCTGCCCCTATTCCCGAACTTCTCTAAGGTTTTCCTCTAACGGGAGCATTGCCTGATCTTACACTCGATATTACTTCTCTTTTAATCATCTCAGGACACTCTTGAATGAAATGATCCTATGCACCACATTAGAAACAACCAAACTCAGTTGCTCAACATTGACCTGGATGACGTCGACCACATTGAGGACACTCGGGTCTATCAGGCTGAATACTTCCAACACTCGCAATTGAAGTGGTCTGAGCTTTTTGACCCATAAATCTTCTACCTCTGTTTCTGCTAGAATACACTGTTAAAAAATTAGATCTCGTAGAGAACTCTCTAGGCCTCTTAGATGTAGACTGAAATGACGTTCTCATCTGTCTTTTCTTCGTGTCTTGTGTGTGCATGTAGAATGAACCAAATCCTTATTGAATTTGATTTTTCCATTAAAAGGGGCTCGGACATGTTCTGTAGTACCCCCTGTAAATACTTCACCGATATGAAAAGTTCTTAATGTTAGTTGCGTTCCTGGTTCTCCAATGGATTGCCCCGCGATAATACCTACAGCTTCTCCTAATTCAACTAGGTCACCATCTCAATTTCATCTTTACCCATTCCTTTTAGCAACTCCTCTGTCTTAGAAGCTCTTTCAACTAAAATAACAAACTCATTTATTTCTAAAACATCAACTGACAGTCGAATATCATCATTGAGCCCATCTTCAAATCTCTTGCACATAATAGCTTCAGTAGACACACACTCTCGAGCATAATTACTGAGTCTGATAAACTCACATTCATATTCAGTCATTGTCATCTTACCCTGCTTTAGTTCAAGGAATTTTTTTCTTTTCTGGTCGATGAACCTTTGACTAATGTATTTCTTACGGAACACCTCCTGAAAGAAATCCTAAGTAACCCTCTCTTTCGGTACTACTGCCACAAGCATCTTTCACCAGTGGTAGGCTGAGTCTCGTAAAAGTGATACAACATACTTCATGCACTCTTCAGGTGTGCAAGATAACTCATCAAAGACCCTGATAGTATTTTCAAGCCAAAATTCAGCTTTCTCTGCATCGTCATCTTTAGTAGCCCAAAAATCTTCAGCCCTTTGTTTTCTAATTTTATCAACTGGTGGCTTCTCTCTTCTGACTGTATCTGTGATTGGGGAAACTACATGGTTAGTCTGAGGGTCATGAGGTGGTGGAGGTCTAACTGCCAGATTCGTACAAATGAGCTTGGCAAAACATTCATTCATAGCTTGGAAGAAGGCTTCTCAAGCCCCTCCTCCCTGACTAACTGTAACGGGCCTTTCACTACTATCTGGTGGCACTGTCCCTTCTACAGGAGTGGGTGCGTTACTTTCTACATCATCTGCACCAACTCATTCGGGATCCAATACTATAAAAGAAAAACATTTTAAAATCGTCAAGAGTCGTGAAACTATCAAAATATAAGTATGGCATGTATACCTAGACTCTTACTCATACTGAATATTCTGAGAACCTACTAAACTCTTGCTTCGATACTAATAAATGTATCACCCCTTACCCGAGACTGTCGCAAGAGTCGAGCACGAGGCGTTACCAGACTTATCTTACTTGTTCGGGGCATAAAAAAATTACTTTTAAAAAAACATTAATTCGCTCACATTCATCCAATAAATCCCTAAAAAGGGCCCTCGAGATCCTCAAATGTACAATTGGAATGGTTCGAGACAAACCGGGAACATTAAAAATTTTTCGATTACTTATACAAATCAAAACAATTTATTTCACTATTCATAAGAAAACTATCCATTTGCATAACAGTCACTAAATTAATTAAAACTCGAGTTAAAAACTTGAAATTTAAATCTGTAAATTTTATCTAAAACCAGACTCATATATCTTCTTACCATAACTTTTCCAGAATTTTTGGTTTGGCCAATTAGTACAGTTTATTCAATAAATGTTCCCCTATTTTGTAGTTCAGCTGACCTAACCTCTCTTCACTAAAAAATTATTATCTCATTATACAGAAATCAGATAACATTTCCATTTGTTTATAATGAAAATAGACTCAGTAAGGAATCTAACAATATAAACTTTGACTTATAATTATTTTTTTACAATTTCTAGTGATTTTCCAAAGTTGGAACAGGGGATCACGAAGTCACTCTAAACTAGTCTTACAGAAATTTAAATATCTCAGAATATAGGCTTCCTTTGCTTACTTTATTTCTTTCCTATAAAAATAGACTCAATAATATTTAATTCTATATCTCATTCACCATTTAATTCCATTTATAAAATTTTTTATCGATTTTTCAAAACCACGTCACTGCTGCTGTTTCCTAACTGTTCCATGGCCAACTCTTACTCTTTCATAGTTTCTTTTCATCAAACCTCATTTAGGCATATATAATACCAAAATATGTTCTTATTTAGATATATCATAAGCTAATCATTACCAAGTATTCACATGTCATTCTTTAATCATATCATAAGGACATACACAAAATAGCCAAGTCCCTATACATGCCATAACTTAAAGTATTTCTAGTCACAAAATACTGAGATAACTCGTTGATAGTGTGAGGCGATCTCCGACGTCCTTATGATTTTCTGAGTTGAATTTGTGATACAATAAAAAATAAATAAAGAAAAGAAAGGGAGTAAGCATAAAGTTTAGTAAGTTTGCATGTAAATAAATAACAACATTCTAAATGAATTATCAACATAACCTGAACCTTTTGAATATGGACTTATCTTACCTTCCCTTTGGTACACTCTTTGAATTTTCCATTGAACCATTTGGAATACTAAGGATACACGGGTACCTTTCCTTTTTAAACTTACCATTGCCATGTCTTGACATGGTCTTATGTGGTATCCTTACCTGATGAACTCACCATTGCCATGCCTTGGCATGGTCTTACATGGGATATTTGCCTTATCGTAGTTTATCAATGCCATGTCTTGACATGGTCTTTCATGATTTCTTTGCCTTGTAAAACTTACCAATGTCATGCCTTGGCATGGTCTTACTTGGTATCCTTAAACCCTAATATCATGACATTTGTATCCTACACATTCCTAAGGTTCAACCGGGACTTTTAAATATCATTTCTCTGTTAATTCTTGCTTGAATCATCAAGGAATAAATTTACAAAATTAATATATAGATGCCAAAAAATAACATCATTAATTATAAATAATAAAACATTGCATTTATTTACCGCAAACTTACCTCGATACAAAATACCATCAAATATTTTGATTTAGTCCTCAACCTTTTTCTTTCCTCGGTCTAACCCCGATTTTCGTTCTTCTTGATCTATAATATAAAATTTAACTTATTTAATATTCACATTTATCAAAACAGTCCTTAACTCTAACTTTGGAAAAATTATGATTTTACCCCTAAACTTTTGCATATTTACACTTTTGCCCCAAGGCTCGGAAATGAAACTTTATCCTTAATTCTTATGTTTTATGACATACTGATCATTTATTTACCGACGAAAACATCAAATTCCCACTCTAACATGTACTTATGACCATTTGGTATTTTTACTGATTATGTCGTTTTACTCGTTTTCGCTTAAAATCGCTTAGCTCAAGTCATTTAACATAATTTCAAGCTTCATATTCTACCATAAAACATCAAAATAAACACATTTCACCTAGGGTATTTTTCCAAATATGAACCCTAGGTTAAATTATTTCTAGAATAAGCTAAATCGAGTTACTAGAACTTCAAAAACGTAAAGAACATTAAAAACGAGGCTTGGAATCACTTACTATGAAGCTTGGAAGCTTGACAAAACCCTAGATATGAAGAACCCCTGAAATTTAGGCCTAATGAAGAAGATGGGCACATTTTCCAATCTTTTTCCTTTTTTTAATCTTTTAATTACCAAATGACTAAAATACCCTTCATTAAAACTTTAGTAATTTTTATCTATGTATGTCCATTTTTGTCCATGAAAACCTAATAGTCTAATTACCATTTAAAGACCTCTATTTCAATTATACTCTTCAATTTAATCCTTTAGCATCTAAAACTCATATCTATCAACTTTTGCAATTAAGCCCTTGTAGGTAAATTAAGCATGTTATCTATAAAATTTTCCATCGATACTCTAACACATGCATCTAATCACTCAATAATTATAAAAATTAATCAGAATAAACTTTTCTATCTCAGATTTGTGGTTTGGCAACCACTATTCCGTTTAGGCCCTATTTTGGGATGTTACAACATATTTGGGAAATTGGTAAGTTTATAGTATGTGATTGAATGAAGTAAAATGAGGTTATGAAAAATATGCTTAGATATGATTTTTTCTTATGTTTTCGCATAATTTGGTATGGTTATTAAGCTTGAATTTGGTTAATAATAATATGGCATGAATGATTTATGTTTTGGTATTGAAATTGGCTTAAATTTTATTGCAAATGTGCTTGGTTTGATTCTTGTAGGTTTGACCCAAATTGGGTGGCAAATTGGCTTTTCAAATGGCCTATTTTTGCCTACAGCGTAAAGACACGGGCGTATGTCTCATCCGTGTGTGGCACACGGTCAGGTTGCACGGCCATGTGTCCCTTGGGGTACCTTACAATATTAAGTCAGTCTTGAGCACGGCCATGGCACACGGGTGTATGGCTAGTCGTGTAACCCAAGTCAGTTTTGACCACGGCCAAGGCACACAAGCATGTCTTGTGCCCGTGTGATTAAGTCAATATGTATGCCTTGTTTTGACATGGCCTAGACATACAGGTGTATCTAAAGCTGTGAAAGGCACACGGCCTATTCACACTGGCGTGTGACCTGTACAACTTTGAAAAATCTGTAAGTTTTGAAAAATTTTGTATGAGCCAGTTTAGTCCCTACCCCTTTTTTTTTAGTGCATGCTTAAGGTCTCGATGAACATATAAGGGACTCTATAGTAATGTTTGACCTTTGATGCTATGATGTTTGTGAAATGAGTGCTAAATGTTCCGATTTGTCTAGTAACGCCTTTAACCCTAGTTCGGCAACGGATACGAGTTAGGGGTGTTACAATTGCAAGGTAATAACTCTCAGAAGTTGGACTTAGCTGAATGAATTTGTTAAAGATGCAACTACAGAAGAGGACAAATCATGTCTCAACCATAGAAAGAATTCAAAACAATCTGAATAACACATTGCAACTAAAAAGGCTAAACAAAAGACTACTACAGTAAAATCAAATCATGTTTCCAATAAAAATGCCACAACAAAACAATTTCAGCAACTTGAAGGATGGCCACCTCTACCCTTTCCTCAGCAATTTCACAATTGTAAACAAGATGCCCAGTTCAAAAATTTCTAA
The DNA here is from genome assembly GCF_025698485.1 of Gossypium arboreum. Classification (NCBI taxonomy): domain Eukaryota; kingdom Viridiplantae; phylum Streptophyta; class Magnoliopsida; order Malvales; family Malvaceae; genus Gossypium; species Gossypium arboreum. The sequence continues at coordinate 100,723,545 of NC_069080.1, forward strand.
ATGTCCTTAAACAACTCCACATCAACATACTGTTGGTAGATGCTTTGGAGAAAATGCCCAATTATGTGAAATTCATGAAAGATGTACTGCCAAAGAAGCGAAATTTAGGAGAATTTGAAACTATTGCTCTCATTGAATGGTGCATGGCAATGTTGAAGAATAAATTGCCTCAAAAGTTGAAGGACCCAAGGAGTTTTACTATCCGATGTTCAATTGAAAATCATTATGTTGGTAAAGCATTGTGTGATTTAGGAGCGAGCATCGATTTAATGCCTATGTTCGTCTTTAGAAAGCTAGGAACTAGGAAAACAAGACTTACTACAGTCACTCTACAGCTAGTTGATTGATCCTACGCACATCTAGAAAGTAAAATTTAATACGTGATGGTAAGAGTAGATAAGTTTATTTTTATTATCAATTTCATTATTTTAGAATGTGAAGCTGATAAAGACGTACCAGTTATTCTTGGAAGACCCTTTATTGCTACAGGAGAACTTTGATTGATGTGCAAAAAGGTGAACTGACACTGAGGATGAATGATCAGTAGATCAACTTCAATGTATTTGATACCCTGAAATGTGCTAATGTGAAAAATGAGTGCGACGCCATTGGTTTGATAGAATCAACAGTGCAGGAAGAGTTTGCAAAATTTTCCCACAACAATTCTGATAGTGATATAAATTCACTTGAGCTAAATGAAGCAAAGACTTTTGAAGAATTCAATGAACTTATGGAGGCAAAGCAGATTGCGGACAGACCAATGAGAAAGTTTGAGTCCTTGGATTTATCGGCTTGCACTTTTAATCCTCCTAAACCATATATAGAGGAGCCTCCTACACTAGAGTTGAAACCATTGTCGTTACATTTAAAATATTCTTACTTGGAAGACAAAAACACCTTGTTAGTAGTTACTTTTGTGGAGTTGACACTCGATCAAGAGGTTAGGTTGTTAGAAGTTATCTGACGATCTAAAAAGGCATTAGGATAGGCAATTATAGACATCAAGGGAATTAGCCTACTCTATGCATGCATAAAATTTTATTGGAGGATTGCCATGGTAACTTTATTGAACAGCAAAGAAGGTTGAATCCCATTATGAAAAAAGTTTATAAGAAAAAGATTATTAAGTGGCTCAATGCTAGTATTATTTACCCTATCTCTGACAGTTTTTGGGTGAGTCTAGTACAATGTGTGCCCAAGAAAGGAGCTGCCACAGTGATCAGTAATGATAACAATGAGCTCATATCAACTTGCATTGTCACAGGATGGAGAGTGTCCATGGATTATCGTAAGCTCAACAAGGCAACTAGGAAGGACCACTTTACCTTACCATTAATTGATCAAATATTAGATAGATTAGCTGGAAAGGTCTTCTACTATTTCTTGGATGAGTATTCAGGATATAATCAGATTGCTATGTCTCCGAGTGACTAAGAGAAGACAACTTTCACCTGTCCATATAACAGTTTTTCATTTATACGAATGCCATTTAGGTTATGTATTCCCCCAACAACATTTCAATGTTGTATGATGGCAATATTCTCTGACATGGTGGAAATATTCCTTGAAGTATTTATGGATTATTTCTCTATCTTTGGCAACAACTTTGAAGATTGTTTGAAAATTTTAGAATTGGTTCTTTGACGTTGTGGAGAAACAAATCTTGTCTTGAATTAGAAAAAATGTCATTTCATGGTTCGTGAAGGCATTGTTCTTGGGCATAAAGTATCCTAGCAATGGATTGAAGTTGACAAACCAAAAATTGAAGTAATAGAAAAACTGTCACCTTCTACTAGTGTCAAGGGTATTTCTTAGGCCATACAGGTTTTTATAGAAGATTCATTAAGGATTTCTCAAAGATATCTAAACCCTTGTATGCCTTTTTAGAGTAAAATAGACCTTTCCATTTTGATGAACCTTGTTTGATAGCTTTCGAGGAATTGAAGAAATGACTGGTAACAACACCAATTGTAATAGCTCCGGAGTAGACATTGCCTTCCGAGCTCATGTGTGATGCCAGTGTTTATGTTCTGGGAGCAGTGTTAGGCGAAGGAAAGACAAGGTATTTCATGCTATCTATTATGCAAGTAGGACCTTGACGGAAGCTTAACTTAACTACACCATCACTAAAAAAGAGTTATTAGTTGTGGTATTCGGTTTTGATAAATTCCAATCTTATCTAGTTGGTACTGATAAACCGTAAATTATACATATTTTTACCCCATGTTTAATGCATTTTATGGATGATTTCTCATTAGAATTAGTGAATTCAATGCTCCTAATGCTTTAATTTCATGTTTTATAATTAGGAGAGCAAAGGAGAGCAAAAGGAATGAGAAATGGGCCAAAAACGAAGAAAATGGGCCAAAGTACGAAATCAAGACAGCTTGGACCTCCTCACATGGGCAGACCACACGGCCGTGTCAATTTGGCAGATTTGAACACGGCCTGAAGTAATCGAACATGGGCGTATGCCACGGGGTGTCCCTACCGAGCCCAAGTTAAGTCCAATTTAGAAAAGGCCACTTTTGAGGGTTTCTAGGCATTCCAAAGCCTATAAATACACACTAGAGGAGGAGGAAAATGGGGACAGATAAGAGGGGTAAGGAATTACCCTAAGGAAGCCGATTGATCCATCTCAGAAGTCGGATTCATCATCAAGACTGAAGATCTCTCCTCAATTTCCCTTCAGGAGTTTTGGGTTTTCTTTATGTTTTGTATTCTTTATTCTTCTGAGATGTTTTCTTATTTAGTTATGAACTAAATCCCCTAAATACCTAAGGGGAATGAAACCTAAGATGAATCTTGTTATTATTTTCTAAATCATATGATAAATATTTAACTTGTTCTTAATTCTTGTTTTGATATCCCAAGACACTAATTCAAGACATGCTCTTATTCAGAGGAGGAATTGACCCTATCTAAGAGTACATTTGCCATAATTAAGCGAAGTTGATTGCGCGCCTAGAAATATGGTGACAAAATTTTGCTGGATTAGGGTGAAACCTAATAAGGGGATCCATAGATCGAGTTAATGAAACCTTAGAGTGTTAATTATAGAAAAGTCTCGGTTATTCAATCTAGAGATTAGATGTTATTAGTCTTGAATAGGGATAATAACATAACTTAGGGGTCTCTAGGGAACAAGTTGAATGAATAAATCGTCCGATTCAGAGTCAGAATAACAAGTAAAGTCTAGGTGGATTTTTCCTTAGGTATTGTTTCAAGTCAATCGATTTTCCCAAAAGCAATCCCCCAATTATTTTCTATGTGCGTTTTTAGTTTAAATAATTAGTTAATTAAAACAAACCCTTTTATTCTTAGGCTAGATAACAAAAAGATAGTTATTACTAGTACTTTTGGTTCCCTTGGGTACGATATCCTGGTCTTGCCATTACTATACTATTGTTCGATAGGTGCGCTTGCCTTTTCATCGTGATAATAATTAGTCTAGGTTTGATCTTCATTATAAATATTTATTACTTGTTATGAATCACGCGATCAGGTACCAAGGTCATGATCTACACAGACCACTCTACTATTAAATATTTGGTAACCAAGAAAGATGTCAAGCCAATATTGATTTGGTGGATACTCTTGTAACAGGAGTTTGATTTAGAAATTTGAGATAAAAATGGTGCTGAAAATCTAATGGTTGATCGCCTGTCAAGATTAGAAGCTGGAAATGAAGATAGCAATGCCAAACTTATTAAGAAATACTTTCTAGACAAGCAACTGTTAGTTGCCATGGTAGTACCGTGGTATGCCGATATTGTGAACTATTTAGTAAGTGGTTTAATGCCACCTGATCTCACCAACCAAATAAGAAGGAAATTCCTTCATGAAACTAGGTGTTATTATTGGGATGAACCCTTCCTATTCAAGTATTGTTCTAATCAGATAATTAGGAAATGTGTCCCTGATGACGAAATACATAACATATTGCAACATTGTCATTTAGCTCCTTACGGAGGACACTTTGGAGGAAAGAGAACTACTGCCAAGGTACTCCAATCTAGTTTCTATTGGCCAAATCTATTCAAGGATGCCCATGAATTTTATAAGTCATGCAATTAATGTCAAAGGGTAGGCAATCTATTTAGGAGATACGAAATGCCGCTACAAAATTTCTTAGAGGTTGAGTTGTTTGATGTCTGGGAAATAAATTTTATTGGTCCATTTCCACCATCATTGGGAAACCTATACATACTCGTGGTAGTGGAATATGTCTCTAAGTGGGTCAAAGTTGTTGCTCTCCCTACTAATGATGCAAAATCAGTGATGAAGTTCTTACACAAGAACATCTTCACAAGGTTTCAAACACCACGAGCCATTATCAGTGATGAAGGATCTCATTTTGATGGTAAGCTTATAGCTAATTCCTTACACAAGTATGGGGTGAAACATAATATTTCCACAGCATATCACCCCCAAATAAATGGACAACTTGAGATTTCTAATGCAAATTCTTGAACAAGTTTTGAACCCAATTTGAAAGGATTGGTCCTCCAGAGTGGATAAAGCATTATGGGTCTATTGTACTGCATTTAAAACACCTTGGGGATGTCACCTTTTAATCTTGTCTATAAAAGCCATGTCACCTACCTATTGAACTAGAGTACAAAGCATTTCTGGGCCATTAAAAAGCTAAATATGGATTGGATTGTTGCTAGACATAAAAAGTTGTTAGAGCTAAATGAAATGAAGGAATTACGTGCAAAAGCATATGAAAATGCTAAATTGTATAAGGAGAAGACCAAGTGTTAGCATGATAAGAGGATTATGACATGACAATTTGAACCAAGACAACAAGTGTTGTTCAACTCCAGGCTCAAATTGTTCCCTAACAAACTAAAATCTCACCGGTTAGGTCCCTTTAAAGTCGCTCAAGTATATCCTCATGGAGCTATTGATGTAAAAGATAGTAAGATTGGAATAATTTTTTAGGTTAATAGTCATTGTTTAAAGCATTACTGGGGTGCTCATGTGGATCAAGACAAACAGGCCATTAACCTCCGTGATACTTAACCTTAGCATCTTGATAATTTTTTTATTTTCTTTTTGCTATTTTTTAAGTTTCTCCTAGTTTTTTTATTCAATTTGTTTAATAACTTTTGTTTACTTTGCAATGCATGTATTTCTATTTCCTTGACTGCAGTTGAGAGGCTGGGCCCCATATGCAACAATTTGGCCCCAATAGACATTTTGTTACACCTATTTAGTAGTAATTTTTCTATTTCCCTCCAATTCTCAATATCCCATTACGTACGTTAAGCCATAATTACTGCCCATCCAATCACCCACGTTACACCCTAAATTACCATTTACATTGCCATCGTTACACTTACCTTTGCCCTAATCCTCTAACTTTTTTTCTTTTCTCACTGTTACCCTAACTCTTTTATCTCTCAAAGCTACATGTGCCTTTAAGCAAATAAATTTTTTCCCTTCTCTTTTCTAAATCTATGTTTTCCCCACACCATAACAATAGCTAGACAGTTTACACCCCAGACAGCTACTGTGCCACCACAAATGTTTTTCAGTGCTAAGACAAAGGAGAAATATAAGAACAATATATCCAAGAGGCCATTTTGCCTCGAAAAAGGTTTTCTTTTCAAAGATGAACCATTAATGGTACTAAGCTTGTTAGGGAGTTTAACACTGAGATCACTTCACCCAATATTGCTTTCATATATGTTCGAGGAACATCGGTGTTGTTTAATGAGGACAACATCAATGCTCAACATGGGCTTTCCAATGTTCAAGATGAACATTCTCAATTTGCTCTGACCGTCACCTCTAAGGGGTTAAATCATGTCCTATGTGACCTTTGTGTTGAAGGAACTCAGTGGACGGTATCTACGCAAGACTGTTACACAATTAAAAAGGCATCCTTAAAGCCCAGTTGTAAGTTTTGTATCATTTCTTAAAGACACGATTAATCCCTTCTACCCATAACTCTACAGTTTCTAAGGAACGGATGTTACTACTCCACTCCATCATGATGGGCGTAAGGATTAATGTGGGAAAAATGATATTTAATGAAGTCCACCATTGTGTGCAGAAAAACTCTAGGAGTCTCAACTTTCCATCTCTAATCACTGTGCTTTGCCAACTTGTCAATGTGCAAGTCCAGCCTAGCAAGGATATAACCCCAAATAAGGGGGCAATCACAAGGGTTATTATAGCCAAGGTATTTGGAGAGACCTTGCCATAGCAACAACCACATGGCTAAGCTTCTACATCCTCTACACTAATGTTTTCCACAACAACCACTTGTACTCCCAACAGTCTATTTAAGCAGTAAGTGCTCAGCTCATTTGAGAGATTGCAGAAGTAGCTCAATCTCCTCGAGACTCAACAACATCAAATTATTGCAAACATAGAAAAGGTGCACGAACAAATGGCCATTTTTTGGGCCTATGTGGAGAGAGAGATGCTACCCAAAAAAGTTCCCATCAAAAGGACTTCACCAAGCCTATGCCTGTATTCCCTGAATTTCCTAAGGAATTGCAGGCATCTATCGAATAAGGGATGGTCGAAGTAAAGCCAATTGCAGCAGAGCTTGGAACCACCAACCTTGCTGCTAAAGAGAAAGAAACCAACTCCCCTGATGAAGACATACAAAATACTGCATTAGTCTATATAGAGACTGATGAAGAGGGGACTGAAGAAGCAACCCCTACATTGACACCACCAGAGGACAATATTGTAGTCCCACCTACCTCTACCGAACCAATAACTGAACAAGACTGAGAAATCAATCGTATCATTGTTGAGATCACCAAATCCGATGATAAAGAGGAGGACGTGACACTAGAATCACTAAAAAGGAAAATACGTTATAAGTATTCAACACGTAAGTCCACCCATCAAAATTGAAGCAATAATAATCAAGTTCTGAGCCAAGGAAGTTCTTTTCCCTTTTATTTTATTGCATCACATTTTAAGTGTAAATATATTCTAGTATTCATGATTCATGTCTATACATGCATGCCTTAGGTTCGGGGGTATGGTTGAGCATTTTGGATGTATTATATATTTAGTTGAGCATTGTTCATTTTTTCATGTCAAATATAATTGCCAATGATTTTTTAGATTACTATGAGTGTAATTTTTGTGTGCGGTGTTCAATGAGGAGATTAATTCTTCCATAAATCTAGAAAAATGTGACAGTGGATTAGGTAAATTTAGCTTAGGATAGTTTGCCTGAAAATAGACCCTTAAAAGTGAGATATCCTAGCTTCAATTACAATTGATCTATAGTAAGTTCTTTTAATACATTTAACAAATTTTGAAGCTAAGCTCAGTAAAATTATAAGACTCAATAATGAATAAAATAGGGATGCTTAAGAAAAATAAAATAAATACCATAAAACAATCCAATGCTTAGAATTTTCGAGTAGGTTAGCAACACTTTGTTTGCTCCATTGTGTTGTTGATTAGAAAAGGCAAGTTTAGGCAATAGTGTGTAATAAAGAAAAAGTAGTTTAGGGGCATTCCACTATAGTAATAGGCTGAATAACTAAGGAGGTAGTTGTTTGCTCCATCCATCTTCTAAGTTAAAAGCCTTACCTTTATGAATGAGTTCTACTCAAATCGTGACATGATTAAATACTCGGCAATTCACTGTATGCTCCATTATGATTGTCGAGTCAGAAAACCATGTAACGAGATGAATCCCTAAATTTTTTATTAAAAAAATAGATATGTATGTATTCGAGTAGATACGAGGCCTTAGTTAAAAAGAAGACTTTGTTTAGGTAAAAGATGAACTAAGTAAATTAAGAAGATATTTGCTATAGTTAAATTGCATACAGAAGTAAGTAGGATTTTTGTTTTTAGGGCAATAGTTTTTGCACTTCCTTTGCTAAAGAAACATATGAAACTTGATCATATTTTTAGCCATAAAAGTTTGTTGAGAACTGAAGTACACAATTCTTTTTTTATATTTAGCAATACAAAAGTGATTATGTGGCCATGGTAATTCTTGCATTCACGCATTCATGAATACTTTGCTTGAGGGCAAGCAATAACTCAGGTTTGGGGTGTGATAACTCCTAAAAAGAGTTATATTTCATGCCCTTAAACTTAGTTAATTGCCTGCACTTAAGTGACTTTAGTTGCATTTTAGGAAATTGCATTGGTATTTTTGGAGCACTGCATTAAAAAGCTTGGATTATGCTCAAGTGTTATCACATGTTGCTTTTAATTGCCTGTGGGAAGGATTCGCGTGGTGGTTGATTGGCAGGTACAGAGTGTAGGAAAATGAGTAACTGATTAAAGGTTTGTCGTGACAAATTTCTGATAGTTTGCGAACACAAATACTATGCCAATACTTGGAAGATGCCTAGTCAACACTTAATGCGTACGCTCTTAGTCCTAACTGTACTTGTACCAGAAAAATTCACCTAAAAATAGAGAAAGGACTATGGGCTGATAGACCTACCTTAGAAGGTCAAACCTATAAAAACCATAAGGGGAACCCTAGTAAAGGGGGCAGTTTTCGATAGAAAAGAGGAGGAGAAACTTTTAACAGAAAAATGAGGGAATGGTCAAGAAGGAAGGTGGCTAAAAAAGGAGGAACGACTACATCATTTTAGTAGCTGTAAGACATTGCGTTACTATTGTTGAAGCAGGATAGGCAAAAGCTATCATCTCATATTTTTTCCTTTGATTAGTATCGCATGTCTTTAGAACTTATTTGTTAAAGATGATGTTGGTTATTGCATTAAACTTGAACTTGATTTACCCAACTATGAGCAAAATCTCTTAAGCTCAGGATTACTTTGCTGAACCCTTTAATTTCTATTAATGTTTATAGTTTAGATTGGAATTATTCTAGTTTTTTATTCAATGGTATTTCATGCTTTATACAAGTTGTATATTGATGAATATGCAGTAGGTTATTAAAGATAGCTTAATTCCAACAGGGTTAGGTTAACTGAATAAACATTGGATAATATGAATGAATGATAAATTACTTATTCACAACAACTTCTAAACTTAGAGCTTTGTCTCGTATGAAAGACGGTAGATAAAATTAGTGGCAACCAAACTCAAGTCTATTGACATATAGTACCCTAGGGGAGGTAACCCATGGTTTTGCTTTCGAAAGAAGTAGACTACTATAAAATCAATTGAGGAGTAGAATGTTCAAGACTTTTCTGTGGCATTAATAGTTAGAGAAGGTAGATACAAAAATAATCCTAGCCATCCTAATCAACATTGCAAATCCTTAATATTCTTATATGTAGCTGTTTTGTCATGATTTTCTTGTCTTGTCCACTTGTTTTGTTTTGCATATTTTATACATCATCATTCTCTCATTTTGCCATTACATTCTCACTATTAATTTTGCTAAGCATTAATCAAGCCCAACTTTAATAACTTGAGAAAATTATACCTATCTAATTCTTGTGGAGACGATCTCACTCATCACTTTATTACATGTTTGATGTGTATACTTGCACAATTCGCACATATTGTTCACAAGCGACAGCTGGGTTGGGGAGGTTACATTTAGTGGTACCAGAGCCTAGGTTATCTAAGCTTAGACTATAGAAATATGGATAAATTACATGCATGCATTAAAAGGGTATTTTGGAAAAACTATGCCACAAATTTTTAGAAAATTAATTTTCTGCACAAAATTGAATCCGAGACTTCGATGCCATTCCTACTATAGTTACTGTTGCTCTTGAAACTATTAGATAAATTGTGATTGTCAGACAGTAAATAGTTAGGAAAAAATAGCTAATGTCTGAAATTTTTCATTCAAAACTATAAAAAAAATCTAATACTCGAAGAAACGATACTATTTCTGTTAAATTGGGAAATTGGATAGAGGAAACTATTAGTGAAGTTACCAAAGGAAAGTCTGTGGTAGTAAATAGGATCTTCAAGAAAAGCCCTTACGAAGTGAAAGAGAACAAGAATCAGAGTTGCACAACAAAAGCATGGTGGTCAGTTTAAAAAAGGAGAAGTAACAAATTCTGTGATTAAGCAAACCGCTTGTCAGTCGGAAAATTTTGACAATGAAATTTCTCTAAAGTGGGGAGAACTATAACACCCCAAATATTAATGGTTTAAAATTTCTAAAATTATCAAGAATTGAATCCTAGTATTAATGGTTAAGAGCTTAGTAAAACCCCTAGAGAACCAAAGCTTAAGTCCCACTTTTTGCATTTTTTCGATTTATTTTCCAGCAATTAAGGATGAAAACCAAGTTAGTGTAAGAAATAAATGTGGTGGAAAATGACCAAGAAATAGGGAATAGCCTAATGGCAATGTATCACTTCATCCTCTCTAGAGTCACAAGTTTTATCCACGAACAATTCACTTCCTCTTTTATTAAATTTCAGTAGATTAGGTAATGTAACATCCCGAATTAGGGCCTAGTTGGAATAGTGGTTTTGGTACCACAAATCCAATGTTAAAATAATTATTTCATTATCATTATAAGGTCTAGGATATGAAAATATGCATGTGTCAAAGTTTCATGAAGAAATTCTATGTGTAAGGTGTCTAATTGGAAATTTAGGACCAAATTGAATAAGTTGCAAAACTTGGGTTCTAGAAGAAATTTGTATGAAATTGATTTGGAATGTTAATTAGAGGTTCTTAAAGAGTAATTTTCCCAATTTATAAGTTTTGGACAAAAATACGCATGCATGGAAAAGTTTGAAGGTTTAGTAAAAAGGGCATTTTGGTCATTTGGTAATAAAATTAATAAAAAGGGAAAAAGAAAGAAAAATTCAGCCATTTCTTCTCCATGGCTGTCGAAAATTAAAGGGTCTCCAAAGTTAGGGGTTTCAACATTTTCAAGCTCAATAGTAAGTGCTCCCTAGCCCCGTTTTTAACGTTCTTCGTATTTTTGAGATCCTCGTAACATGTTCTCTCTATTTCTACCCATATTTCAAGCTAGGGTTCATATTTAAAAATTTACCCATGCATGAGATTTTTTTTTTTTGATGATTTTTGGAGGAATATGAGAGTTTAAAGGATAGTAAACAACTATTACTAAGTAGTTTTTCATGGAAATGGCTTAAGGGACCATTTTGTAAAAGTTGTGAAAATTGGTAGAAAAATGTAAAATGAGAGAAAATATAGGCTGCTATAGGCAAGAAAATATTAGGCTAAGCTTGGGTAACTTAGAAATTTCATGCATTTCATTATAAGAGCCTTAGGACTAAATTGTAAAAGTGTGAAAGGTTAAGGGCAAATTGGTCATTTTGCCCGAGTTGAGTTTCAAGCCTAAAACGAATAATGTGATGTATTAATAATATAATTTTATTGATATAGACCCCGAGGAAACAATTTCGAAGGTCGACCGTGGAAAATGAAAGGTTATGGAATAACTGAAATATGAAACTGAAGCCATTACTAGGTAAGCTTGTATAACCCAAAGTAAACTCTTAATATACTTAAACATGTGTGTTCCTGAATGTATGAAAGTTTAGATATTCATTGCATGATAATTTATGTAATGTGCTTGTGTGAATGAAAGATGATAAATGTCCCGGTTGAAATAGAAAGGGAAATCCGACGGATAAATTATGGGTTACATGACATGAGATCCTGCATGTATTGCAGAAAAGGATTCAGCCCTAACGGATAATCCGATATCTCAAAATAGAAAGGATTCAGCCCGGACGGGTAATCCGATTATCTCAAAATAGAAAAGATCTAGCTCGAATAGGTGTTCCTTGAGTGATCGAGCCTCCCGAAGAATATGGGTGCATTAAGGATTTAGCCCAGACGGGTAATCCGATTGAGGATTGAATTTAGCCTGGACTGGCAATTCAGATCCGAACATATGAGAGGAATTGTCGTTGAAAGGGATTTAGCCTGGACTAGTAATCCCAACATTACTCTATGAGTTAAAACCACGGGGGATTTAGCTTGGACTGGTAATCCCACCATAAGATATAAGGTCCACGGGAGTGCGTACTAGAGATGATCACTTGTATAACTTGACGATAATTGGGCTATCCATCAAGATTTCTAAGAAATTCAATGGGATTAACAAGAGAAATAGAAATGGAAATATTATCTAAGACGATTGGCTTGATGTATTTGTTATGAGACTAACTTGACGATTGAGTGCATGTGATAGGGAAACTGTTTCATGCTTGTTGGAATTAGTGCCTAATATGGTTGTATGCTAACTAACCAGTAAGTTTACTTTCTAGTTATCTGGACTTACTAAGCATATAAATGCTTACCCCCTTCTCCTTTCCTTGTCTTACAGAGCTCGTGGATTCGTGAAGATTGGAAGATGGTTGGAGAATCAACACACTATCAACTTGTCCCGCTTTGGTATATAGATACTTTTATTTTGTTTAATGGCATGTATAAGGTTTTGGTTATTTTGTTATATGTGTCATTTGGCTAGCCAATGTACAGGCTTAAATGGTATACTTATTCTTTTGTATATGGCCATGAGATATGACTCATATTGACGCAGGTTGTTAACCTACTAATGATTCATGTTTATGCTTAAATGTTTCATAAGATATGATGATAAGGGTTATCATGGATGGATGATTGAAATGGGACCTAATAATTTGAGAGTGGACATAACACATAATGGTATATGGTTATAATATGGCCTAAGGGTAAAATATAAAATGTGCTTTGCTAATCCTTAATACGAAAAGGATAATTTAGCATGTACTAAACCGATGTGAGGAGGTTAACATCCAACGAGTTATGTCAAGGTTGATTAAGAGTATAATTAGGCCATGTTAAATACCATTGAAGTCTCTAAGCGTGTATGAAAGATAAAGGGTGACTAAAGGCTTGGAAAATAACCCTAAAAAGTTCTACACGGGTAGACACACGGGCATGTGTCTAGGCCTTGTGTGACATACGGTCAGCCCTCATGGGTGTGTTGCTCGGCCTTGTGTCCCCTGTACTTAAAAATTTTAGGTCAGTTTGCATGGTAGTAAACACACGGGTAGAGACACAGCCGTGTGCCTCAAAATGAATGATGATGTCATAAATAGAATGTCCAGGTTTTTAGACACGGGCGTGTCCAGGCCGTGTGAGGGACACAGGCCAGGGATACGGGCGTGGGCTTGGCCATGTGAAAATCCTTATAGGTTCGAAATTAAAAATTAATCCAAATAATTCAACACCGGTGGGACACATGAGTGTGTCCCTAAGCACACGGGCGTGTGCTTTGCCTCCACATGGGCGTGTGAGGCATAACCCTAGTAATTTTTCTAAAATTTTCTATAGTTTTCATGTGACAGCCCAAAATTGACCCTAGTCGGGAAGTGGTTTCGGGACCGCTAAACCGAGTCACCGAAATGTTTGAATGTAATATTTATTGTCTAGAATATGTAATTATGAATGTGTGAAAATTTCAAGTTCCGATTTAGCCGATTGCATGTGAATTCAGTTAGTAGGACTTGTGTGACACTTTTGAAAAGTGAAAGGCTAATCTATAAGGACCTAATAGTGCATGTAGTCAAGGGAGGACTTGCATGTCAAATTCCCCCAAGTTGTAGTGGCCGCCATGACAAGGAATCATGGGCTAAACATGTCATGAAACATGTTTTGTTGGTGCATTAGGGAGAAACAATAAACAAATAAGTATGGGTAATAAAGAAAGAAAAAAAATGTGTGTGTGTGAGTGAAACCCCCTTGCAGTGCATTGTGGAAGAGAAAAGAAAAAAATTGTTCATCCATCTTTTCATTCTCTCTTGACCGAAAATACTAGAGGAAGGAAGGAATTTTGCTTCATGTTTGTTTTGGAAGAGGATTAGGAAGAGGTTGGCTATACTTGCATCAAGATTAAGGTATGTTTGAGGTTGTGCCATGAGATTCATGCATGTTTTTAGTTGCTAGCTTGATGTTCTTGGTAGCCCATGGTTCAAATCTTTGCTATGTCATGGGAATGAAATTCGCCAAAGTAAATGTGGTGTTAATGCCATTGCATGCTAAATATCAAGCTTGATAATGATACATGTGATGGGGATTGAGGACTCTTAGATTTTCTTTTAGCATTTTGAATGAGATACTAAGTTCTTTGTTTAATCATGACCAAAATTATGGTGTTGTGATGTATTCGCCATGGTACATCCATAAGTGTGATTTATGCTCATTGCATGGAAAGTAAGATTTGTGTATTGAAATTTTGTTCATGTTTAGTTACAATCAACTTGAGATTCGGCTCTAGCATATATATATGTATATACGTTTGCACACGATGTATTGGAATGACATATATGCTATTTCAAGGTGTATATTTGCTTGTGATGATGTCTCGATTATGAAGTAAATGAGAGATGTGTATTGAGCTACGATATGTAATGCGTTAGTAGTAAAATGTATGCTGTTTTTGTGTGGTATTAAGTGTATAATTGGCCTCAACATGGACATGTATATTCGGCCACATGAGGGGAAATTGGTGTGCATGCATTCGGTTAGAGGCAAGCATATTGATGCCTATTCTTGGCTTAGAAAATTCGCTAAGAGGAATATTAACTAATGTGTTGAGTTCGATTCATGATTTCGTACATATGACTTTGATGCCTAATGAGTATATATATTGGCTAAGTATCTTGAATTCCTCTTCGATGCTCAAATGATAAAACCAATTTATTTGTTAAATTAAGCTCAAGAGCAAAGGGAGCTAAATCCGATAAGGGAAGGAAAAAGTCGTTGGATAGCCGTCGAAATCGTTCGACCACGTCCGAGGTAAGTTCTTGAGTAATAGAGCTTAAATTCTGAATTGATTAGATCATGTTTAAAGCAAATTAAAATCATGCTCTTTGTGTGTGGCTATTGAGCGAAATTGCAAGTGTAAAAAGTGCCTTGTGTTTGAGTTTTGCTATTGAAAATGAAATACTGAATGTGTCATAATTTATTGATAATTGTGCTCGGTTATTGAATGATGTCCGGCTAAGTCCCAAGGCTTTGTGCTAAGTGACTATATCCGGACTAGGATCCGAAGGCATTCATGCGAGTTAATAAATCCGGGCTAAGCCCAAGGCATTGTGCAAGTTACTAAACCCGGGTTAAGTCCCAAGGCATTCGTATGAAGTCGCTATAACCGGCTTCGTCCGAAGGCATTTGAGTGAGTCGTTATATTCGGTTAAATTCAAGGTACGTGATTCTAGAATAAGCGATCTTGCTGTAAAATTTCAGTTAATGCGCTTGAAAAAATTCCAGCAATGAGGTATGTTCATATGAGCTTGAATTAGTTGATTCCCTTGAATAATATTCGCTCGATCAAGTAATGAGTTTCCGTATTTTGACTAAGGTGATCCCTTATGTATGAACATAGGGGTTGGAATGTGAAATGAGTATGATATTGAGAATTTGTGCATATGAAATTATCCGTTAGCTTTATGAATGCTATGCTTTTGTTGTGCTGAATTTCTTGCTCAAACTTACTAAGCATAAATTGCTTACTCCGTTTTCTCTGTTTCTCTGCTTTATAGATTTTGCTCGTTAGCTATCGGATTCGGGATCATTGAAGTCGAAGTCATCCACACTATCAAAGCCTCCATTTTGGTATAATTTTGGTTGAACTTTGAAATGGCATGTATAGGACTACCCTTTTGTTGAAGGTCATGTACCTTTCGGTTTTGTGTAAACTTGGATAGCCATGCGAAAATGGCTTATATCGTTTTAGTATAATACTATAATCGTTTGTATGTTGATCATTATGGGGTCTGGAATTTTTTTGAAACGATTAGCCATTGGAATGGTTAATCATGATCACACATTGTGCTATGTATGCAAAAAGGGCCAATTGAATCATGGAAATCATGAAATAGGTAAAGCCTACCTTAAAGGCAGATGCTGACTGCAGCAGTGATGTGGATGTGAAAAATCACTAAAAATAGTAGGAATGGTATTAAATAGTGAATAAATTATGTAAATGAACCTTGATGAGTCTACCTTCATATGGAAGAAACCGAACGGTCATAGGAGTTACATGTTAAGAGATATTAAAGTTCTTGTGAAACAGGGCCAGAACGGTTTCTGGATCCCCTGTTCCGAACTTAGAAATTTATTTTAAATTAACCAGAGATAATTAGGAGTTATGCCATATATTTATAGATTCCTCTCTGAGTCTAGTTTCTATAGAAACAAACGGCATTAGTATTGAAGCCCTGTACAGGGAGATATCCATTTCGTAATGCACGAAGGTCAGTGTAGTCAATCCCTGCAACAGGGGAGACTTTAACTAATAAACTGTACCAATTGGCTCGACCAAAAATTCTAGAAAAAAATATGTAGATGGACATATGAGTCTAGTTTCAAGGAAAAATTACGAAACAAATTTTCGAGCTCTAAAACTCAAGATATGATTTTTAAGGCGACAGTGATGCAGTAACCAGCTTGTCTGGAAATTTCTAAATGGACTGTGAAAATAGTTAAGTCTGTGTGCACCTTGTGTTCGATTCCGGTAACAAACTCGGGTACGGGATGTTACAATTTTATTGGTATCAGAGCTACGGTTTAGTCGATTCTAGGACTACCGTAATGCGTTTGGGTCTAGCTATACATGCCATTTTTTTTGTGATTATTTGATAGTGTGGATATTTCTGACGTTTGAATTTGTGTTTATTATAGTAATGGATCCCGATCCCAACCGAGCGATAGTGATGATGTGGAGAGTGTGGCGCCTACTCCCGCACAAAGGGACAGCCGGCGGACTCTCAACCTGTTGCTAGCAATCCGAATGATGAGGCTAGGCAAGCCTTTTATAGCGTGATGAATGATTGGTTCAACCAATACATTCGAACTAATACTGTTGTTCCACAACCTCCATTCCCAACAAACACACCCCCATACCTACAATGCCTCCGAGAATCGACCAAATAAGGTCAAATAAGCCCCCAGTTGATAGAATCCGAAAACATGGGGCTACTGAATTTAAAGCTACGGATAGCGACGATGCCGAGCAAGCTGAATTTTTGTTGGACAACACTATCCGCACTTTCGATGAGCTATCTTGTACACCGATGAATGCCTAAAGTGTGCTATCTCCTTGCTACGTGATTACGCCTACTATTGGTGGAGCACTCGACTTCACAGTGCCCGAGAGCAAGTAATTGGTAGTTTTTCCAAACCGAGTTTGGAAAAAGTATATCAGTCAGAGATTTGTTGATCAAAAACGGAAGGAATTTCTTGAGCTTAAGCAAGGTTCTATGTCAGTTACTGATTATGAGCGAAGATTTGTTAGACTTAGTAGATACGCTCGGGGATAGGCTGAATGAAGGCATAAAAATGTTCGTTGGCATTCTTGAAATATGAGAGTTCATAGTACTTGTTGAGCGAGCTTGTAAAGCCGAAGAGCTTAGAAAAGAAAAACAAAAAGTTGATGTGGGAACTGGAGAGTTTCGAAAAAGATCCTCGGGAAAGTCTCTTCAACATGCATCGAAGAAATTTAGAGATGATGTGGGCGGTCTAGAGGCGCCGGGCCTTTTAGACGAGATCGTGATCGACCCCACAATGGTACACGAGGCACTTCGATCGCCAGTGTTGGGAATGAACGTCGAGACGAATCGAGTGTCGACATTGTGGCAAATGGCATTCGAAGTCAGGGTTCCGTGACCGCTCTGTTACAAGTGCGGATCGGTCGACCACTTTATTAAAGATTGCCCGAGGTTGTCCGAGCAGAATACAAATCGAGTGGGAACCGGTGCTACCACCGCCGAGGTAGACTATCCGGAAATACGGGCAATGCTAGTGGTGGTCGAGAGGATCTAGAGATGTTACGACCAGATCCGAGGCTCGCGCTCCTGCTAGGGCTTATGCTATACACGCACGTGAGGATGCTTCCTCGCCAGATGTTATTACCGGTACTTTCACTCTCTTTGATACTAATGTGATTGCTTTGATTGACCCTGGTTCTACTCATTCTTATATATGCGAAACCTTAGCATCCAGTAAGACTTTACCTATTGAGTCTACTGAGTTCGTAATTCGGGTGTCAAATCCCTTGGGTCGTTACGTGTTGGTCGACAAAGTGTGTAAGAAATGTCCCCTAGTAATTCGAGGTTCCTGTTTTTCGGCGGACTTGATGCTTTTGCCATTCGATGAATTTGATGTTATTCTTGGGTTGGATTGGTTGACCATGCATGATGCGGTTGTGAATTGCAAAAGCAAGACTATTGATTTGAGGTGCGCAAATAACGAGATGATCCGAGTTGAGTCTACGAACTTAAAGGGGTTGCCAGCTGTAATATCATCAATGTTGGCCCAAAAATATGTAAGAAAGGGGTGCGAAGCATACCTTGCGTATGTACTTGATGATAAGGAGTTAGAAATAAAACCCGAATCTGTGCCGGTGGTTTGTGAATACCCGGATGTTTTTCCCGAGGAATTACCGGGTTTGCCACCTGTTCGGGAGATAGAGTTTGGCATTGAGCTTGTACCTGGGACCACACCGATTTTGATAGCTCCGTATCGTATGGCACCAACGGAATTAAAGGAGTTGAAAGCTCAGTTGCAAGAGTTGGTGGATAGAGGCTTTGCTCGCCCGAGTTTTTCACCTTAGGGTGCACCAGTGTTGTTTGTGAAAAAGAAGGACGGAACCATGAGGTTGTGCATCGACTATCGTCAGCTTAATAAAGTGACAATAAAGAACAAGTATCCGTTACCGTGTATCGATGATTTGTTCGATCAACTGAAGGGAGCCTCAGTGTTCTCAAAAATAAATTTGAGATCGGGCTATTATCGATTCATGAATCCGAGATTCGACATACCCAAAACGCCTTGAACGAGATATGGTCACTACGAGTTCTTAGTGATGCCATTTGGGCTCACTAATGCCCCTGCGGTATTTATGGATTTGATGAATCGGATCTTCAGACCATATTTGGATCGGTTCGTAGTTGTGTTCATTGACGACATCTTGGTCTATTCAAGAGATAAGACTGAACATGCGGAGCGCTTTGAGATTAGTGTTGCAAAATTTACGGATAAGCGCTTATATGCTAAGTTCAAGCAAGTGTGAGTTCGGTTAAGAGGTTAGCTTCTTGGGTCATTTGGTATCTGCATCGGGTATTCGAGTCGACCCGAGTAAAATTTCAGCCATATTTAACTGGAAGCCTCCGAGAAATATTACTAAGGTTCGGAGCTTTTTGGGACTTGCCGGTTACTACTAACGGTTTGTAAAAGGATTCTCGATGATAGCCACACCCATGATGAAACTGCTTCAGAAGGATGTCAAGTTTGAATGGACGGAAAAGTGTCAGAAAAGTTTCGATCAATTGAAAACTCATTTGACGGAAGCTCCAGCTTTAGTGCAAATTAATCGGCAAAGAGTTTGTCATTTATAGTGACGCTTCCCTACTTGGGTTAGGTTGTGTATTGATGCAAGAAGGTTGAGTTGTGGCCTACGCGTCGAGACAATTAAAGCCACATGAGAAAAATTATCCGACCCATGATCTCGAATTGGCTGCCATCGTATTCGCCTTAAAGATATGGCGACATTACTTATTTGGTGAGAAGTGCCATGTGTATTCGGATCACAAAAGTCTCAAATATTTGATGACTCAAAGAGACTTAAATCTGCGACAAAGACGTTGGCTCGAGTTGTTAAAAGATTATGAGCTTGTCATTGATTATCACCCGAAAGGCTAATGTGGTTGCGGACGCCTTAAGCGAAAATCACTGCTTGCTTTACTGACGATGAATGTACACTTGTCTATCCTACCCGACAATGTGTTAGTAGCGAATTAAAGGCCAAACCATTGTTGACTCATCAAATTCGTGAAGCTCGAAAGTTGATGAGGAGTTGCTTGCAAAACGGGCTGAGTGTGTTCTGAACAAGGAATCGGAGTTTCAAATTGATGATGACGATTGTTTGAGGTTCAGAAGTCGTCTGTGTGTTCCAAAGAATTCGGAACTTATTTCGATAATTCTGAACGAAGCCCATTGTAGCCGAATGGCAATCCACCCGGGGAGTACGAAGATGTACAACGATTTGAAACGTCGATTTTGGTGGCATGGTATGAAATGAGACATCTCCGACTTTGTTTTGAGATGTTTAATATGTCAACAAGTGAAAGCGGAACATCAAGTGCCTTCAGGATTACTTCACCCGATTACGATACCCGAGTGGAAATGGGATCGAGTCACAATGGACTTTGTGTCCGGACTGCCATTGTCGGCAAGTAAGAAGGACGCGATTTGGGTTGTTGTTGATAGACTGACTAAGTCGGCTCACTTTATCCCTGTGCGTACGGATTTTTCATTGGATAAACTAGCTGAATTATACGTTTCTCAGATTGTGAGATTACACGGGGTACCGATTTCTGTTGTGTCGAATAGAGATCCGAGATTCACTTCGCGATTTTGGAAGAAATTGCAAGAAGCTTTGGGTACCAAGTTGCATTTCAAAGACCGCCTTTCACCCCAAATCGATGGTCAATCCGAGCGGATAATTCGGATACTTGAGGATATGTTGAGATGTTGCATCCTCGAGTTCGATGGTTCATGGAACGGTACTTACCTTTGATTGAATTCGCTTACAACAATAGTTTTCAATCAAGTATTAAGATGGCGCCTTACGAGGCCTTGTACGGGTGTAAATGCCGTACACCATTGTTTTGGACCGAGCTTGGTGAGAACAAAATTTTTGGAGTGGATTTGATTAAAGATGCTGAACAGAAAGTAAAAGTAATCCGTGAAAATCTGAAAATAGCCTCCGATCGTTAGAAATCGTGCGCGGATCTGAAACGAAAAGACATTGAGTATCTAGTTGGAGATAAAGTGTTTTTTAAAGTTTCGCCTTGGAAAAAGATACTCAGATTTGGCCGTAAAGGAAAATTGAGCCCAAGGTTCATCGGGCCATATGAGATATCCGAACGAGTCGGTCCAGTTGCGTATCGTTTGATTTTACCCCCTGAACTTGAAAAGATTCACGACGTCTTTCATGTTTCGATGCTTCGGCGCTATAGATCTGATCCGTCGCACGTAATTAGTCCATCACAGGTTGAAATTCAATCCGATATGAGTTATGAAGAAGAACCGATTCGTATCCTAGCTCGTGAAGTGAAGGAGTTGCGAAACAAAAGGGTTCCGTTAGTAAAAGTGTTATGGCTCAAACACGGATGGAAGAAGCTACTTGGGAACCCGAGAGCTCTATGAAAGAGCGTTACCCAAACCTATTTACGGTAAGATTTTCGGGACGAAAATTTCTTAAGTGGGGAGAGTTGTGACACCCAAAATTGACCCTAGTCGGAAGTGGTTTCGGACCGCTAAACCGAGTCACCGAAATGTTTGAATGTAATATTTATTGTCTAGAATATGTAATTATGAATGTGTGAAAATTTCAAGTTCGATTTAGCCGATTGCATGTGAATTCAGTTAGTAGGACTTGTGTGACACTTTTGAAAAGTGAAAGGCTAATCTATAAGGACCTAATAGTGCATGTAGTCAAAGGGGAGGACTTGCATGTCAAATTCCCCCAAGTTGTAGTGGCGGCCATGACAAGGAATCATGGGCTAAACATGTCATGAAACATGTTTTGTTGGTGCATTAGGGAGAAACAATAAACAAATAAGTATGGGTAATAAAGAAAGAAAAAAAAAATGTGTGTGTGTGTGAAACCCCCCCCATTGCCGTGCATTGTGGAAGAGAAAAGAAAAAAAATTGTTCATCCATCTTTTCATTCTCTCTTGACCGAAAATACTAGAGGAAGGAAGGAATTTTGCTTCATGTTTGTTTTGGAAGAGGATTAGGAAGAGGTTGGCTATACTTGCATCAAGATTAAGGTATGTTTGAGGTTGTGCCATGAGATTCATGCATGTTTTTAGTTGCTAGCTTGATGTTCTTGGTAGCCCATGGTTCAAATCTTTGCTATGTCATGGGAATGAAATTCGGCCAAAGTAAATGTGGTGTTAATGCCATTGCATGCTAAATATCAAGCTTGATAATGATACATGTGATGGGGGATTGAGGACTCTTAGATTTTCTTTTAGCATTTTTGAATGAGATACTAAGTTCTTTTTCAATCATGACCAAAATTATGGTGTTGTGATGTATTCGCCATGGTACATCCATAAGTGTGATTTATGCTCATTGCATGGAAAGTAAGATTTGTGTATTGAAATTTTGTTCATGTTTAGTTACAATCAACTTGAGATTCGGCTCTAGCATATATATATGTATATATGTTTGCACACGATGTATTGGTATGACATATATGCTATTTCAAGGTGTATATTTGCTTGTGATGATGTCTCGATTATGAAGGAAATGAGAGATGTGTATTGAGCTACGATATGTAATGCGTTAGTAGTAAAATGTATGCTGTTTTTGTGTGGTATTAAGTGTATAATTGGCCTCAACATGGACATGTATATTCGGCCACATGAGGGGAAATTGGTGTGCATGCATTCGGTTAGAGGCAAGCATATTGATGCCTATTCTTGGCTTAGAAAATTCGGCTAAGAGGAATATTAACTAATGTGTTGAGTTCGATTCATGATTTCGTACATATGCGACTTTGATGCCTAATGAGTATATATATTGGCTAAGTATCTTGAATTCCTCTTTCGATGTAACACCCCGAACCCGAGACCATCGCCGGTGTCGGACACGAGGGGTTAGCAAGCCAAGTTCACTTGTTTTGCCCATCCATTGGACATTTCCAGTCAGGCTGGAAAAACTGCGTCACTGTCGCCTTAAAAATCATATCTCGAGTTTCAAAACTCAGAAACTGGTTTTGTAAATTTTCCCTGAATTTAGACTCATATATCCATCCATGGATTTATTTCTAGAATTTTTGGTCGGGCCAATTGGTACATTTTATTAGTTAAAGTCACCCATGTTACAGGGATCGACTGCTCTGACCTTCGCGCGGTATAACTTGAATATCTCTCTGTACAGGGCTTTAATGCTGGTGTCGTTTGTTTCTAATGAAACTAGACTCAAAATGGAATCTGTACATATAAGGTATGTCTCCTAATTCTTTCTGGATAATTTATAGTAAATTTTTAAAGTTGCGACAGGGAACCCAGAAACCGTTCTGGCCCTGTCTCACAATAGCTTTAATATCTCTTAACATGTAACTCCTATGACCATTTCGTTTCTTCCATATGAAAATAGACTCATAAATGTTCATTTACATAGCTGATTCACTATTTAATACCATTCCTACAAATTTTGGTGATTTTTCACATTCACGTTACTGCAGCTGGCAGCATCTGTTTTAAGGTAGGTCTTACCTATTTTGTAGTCTCCATGAACCAACTAGTCTTGCCTTACATAGGTCCACATATGATCATCTTAACCATGCCAATGGCTGATCATGTGACCAACATTCCCATTTCCAATTCATAGTCACATCATGACACCATATATATATATACAAACCGCAAATAGTTTAAGTTGATACTTCACTATTACGAGCCATTTTCGCATGGCCGTACACATATACATCATAACATATTTAAACCAACAAGGGTAGTCCTATACATGCCATCTCAAGTTCAACCAAGAATTTATACCAAAATGGGGGCTTGATAGTGTGGATGACTTCGACTTCAACGATCCGAATCCGATTGCTATCGAGCGAAATCTAGAAAACCGAGAGCCAAAGCGGTGAGTAAGCATTTTTATGCTTAGTAAGTCTCAAGGAATATAATCAACTCTAATTACAGCAATACATTCACATAGTTAAATGCATCATTTCATTAATGCACATTCACATAATCATACTTACTTCACCATCCCAACTCTTATGTTCATACACAAATAACGGCTTCATTAAGGCCGATAACTCGTTCCATCATAGGAGCGGATATTCACACGCTCTTACTCCTAGCGCGCAAAGCACACACCGCACTTACCTTGTCATTGGGAAATTTCACAAGTGCATTAGCTGAAATTTTCCAACAAGCTTATAATTTTCAAATCACATACCTTCGGAGTTTAACCGGATGTCGCTACTCGATCAATCGCCTTCGGGACATAGCCCGGTTATGGTAACCCGCACCAAGGCCTACGGGACTTAACCCGGATATCACGATTTGGACAAATGCCTTCGGGTCTTAGCCCAGATAGAATGACTCGCACGAATGCCTTCGGGTCTTAGCCCGGATGTAGCCACTAGCACAATTGCCTTCGGTCTTAACCCGGTTATAATTTCCAACATAATTGTCTTGGGCTTAGCCGGATATCATTCAATTTCTCATGCACACATACATCAATAATCATTGGACATACATATTTATTTTCGTTACTAAGGCTCAAACACAATTATAATCACTAACATAATCGCCTTGGGACTTAGCCCGGTATCATTCAATACTCATACACATAAATCAATAATCAATACATCCATATTTCATTCCACATAATTCAAGTAAGGTCACTTCTTGAGGACTTACCTCGGATGTTGTCGAACGGCTTTTACGGCTATTCGATTACTTTTTCCTTCCCCTTGTCCAATTGTGGCCCTCTTAGCTCTTGAGCTTAATCTTGATGCAAACTTAGCCAAATCTCCTTCTAGATCTCTTCCAAACCAAGCATGAAGCAAAATCCTCCTTCTTCCTTAGTTTTGGCTCAAAGAAAGGATGAACAAAATTTTTTCTTTCCTTCTCTACAACTCACGGCAATGGGGGTGGGATTACCACACTCACACACATTTTTTTCATTTTTTATCACCCATACACCTTTGTTTATTATTTCACCCTAATGCACCAACAAAACATGTTTCATGACATGTTTAGCCCATCCTCCCTTGTCATGGCCGGCCACCACCTATAAAAGGGGGAATTTGACATGCAAGTCCATTATTTTGCATGCATGCTTTAATTAGTCATCACACATTTCCTATCATACTTTCAAAGTTCATTACTAAGTCCTTTCTTGTGGAATTCACCCTTATAACACTAAATCAATCATCATAAAATGTCATACATGAGCACACACATATTATAGGCATCAAAATAAATTTTTAATTATTTTTATGCCTCGGTTTTGTGGTCCCGAGACCACCTTCTGACTAGGGTCAATTTTGGGCTGTCACATTCGATGCTCAAATGATAAAACCAATTTATTTGTTAAATTAAGCTCAAGAGCAAAGGGGAGCTAAATCCGATAAGGGGAAGGAAAAAGTCGTCGAATAGCCGTCAAAATCGTTCGACCACGTCCGAGGTAAGTTCTTGAGTAATAGAGCTTAAATTCGAATTGATTAGATCATGTTTAAAGCAAATTAAAATCATGCTCTTTGTGTGTGGCTATTGAGCCGAAATTGCAAGTGTAAAAAGTGCCTTGTGTTTGAGTTTTGCTATTGAAAATGAAATACGAATGTGTCATAATTTATTGATAATTGTGCTCGGTTATTGAATGATGTCCGGCTAAGTCCCGAAGGCTTTGTGCTAAGTGACTATATCCGGACTAGGATCCAAGGCATTCGTGCGAAGTTAATAAATCGGGCTAAGCCCAAGGCATTGTGCAAGTTACTAAACACAGGTTAAGTCCCAAGGCATTCGTGCGAAGTCGCTATAACCGGCTTCGTCCGAAGGCATTTGAGGGAGTCGTTATATCCGGTTAAATTTCAAGGTACGTGATTCTAGAATAAGCGATCTTGCTGTAAAATTTCAGTTAATGCGCTTGAAAAAATTCCAGCAATGAGGTATGTTCATATGAGCTTGAATTAGTTGATTCCTTGAATAATATTCGCCGATCGAGTAATGAGTTTCCGTATTTGACTAAGGTGATCCCTTATGTATGAACATAGGGGTTGGAATGTGAAATGAGTATGATATTGAGAATTTGTGCATATGAAATTATCCATTAGCTTTATGAATGCTATGCTTTTGTTGTGCTTGAATTTCTTGCTCAAACTTACTAAGCATAAATTGCTTACTCCGCTTTCTCTGTTTCTCTTTTATAGATTTTGCTCGTTAGCTATCGGATTCGGGATCATTGAAGTCGAAGTCATCCACACTATCAAAGCCTCCATTTTGGTATAATTTTGGTTGAACTTTGAAATGGCATGTATAGGACTACCCTTTTGTTGAAGGTCATGTACCTTTCGGTTTTGTGTAAACTTGGATAGCCATGCGAAAATGGCTTATATCGTTTTAGTATAATACTATAATCGTTTGTATGTTGATCATTATGGGGTCTGAATTGTTTTGAAACGATTAGCCATTGGAATGGTTAATCATGATCACACTTTGTGCTATGTATGCAAAAAGGGCCAATTGAATCATGGAAATCATGAAATAGGTAAAGCCTACCTTAAAGGCAGATGCTGACTGCAGCAGTGATGTAGATGTGAAAAATCACTAAAAATAGTAGGAATGGTATTAAATAGTGAATAAATTATGTAAATGAACCTTGATGAGTCTACCTTCATATGGAAGAAACGAAACGGTCATAGGAGTTACATGTTAAGAGATATTAAAGTTCTTGTGAAACAAGGCCAGAACGGTTTCTGGATCCCCTGTTCCGACCTTAGAAATTTATTGGAAATTAACCAGAGATAATTAGGAGTCATGACATATATGTATAGATTCCTCTCTGAGTCTAGTTTCTATAGAAACAAACGGTATCAGTATTGAAGCCCTGTACAGGGAGATATCCATTTCGTAACGCACGAAGGTCAGTGTAGTCGATCCCTGCAACAGGGGAGACTTTAACTAATAAACTGTTCCAATTGGCTCGACCAAAAATTCTAGAAAAAAATCTGTAGATGGACATATGAATCTAGTTTCAGGGAAAAATTACAAAACAAATTTTCGAGCTCTGAAACTCAAGATATGATTTTTAAGGCGACAGTGATGCAGTAACCAGCTTGTCTGGAAATTTCTAAATGGACTGTGAAAATAGTTAAGTCTGTGTGCACCTTGTGTTCGATTCCGGTAACGGACTCGGGTACGGGGTGTTACATTTCAGTTTAGTCCCGGATCGCTTTTAATGATGTTTTGGACCTTCTAGGTTCATAATCGGGACGCTATGATGTTGTTTAGTCAGTTTTAAATTAGAATGAAGTTTTATAACCCGTATTTTTTGAAATGTTTGAGTATGTGTCTGGTAACACCTGGTACCCTGTCCCAGTCTCGGGTAAGGGTAAGGGGCATTACAGGTAATTTATCAAATCAACCCCTAAAGTTTGCTTAACCTAGCCATTTGTTCCATTTCCTAAAAATAATTAGATTTTGGTTACCTTTTCAAACCTAATTAGAATTTCTTTTTCTCTCTTCTTTAAATACATATTTTTCTCTCTTTTTTTTCCCACTTTTCTTATTCATTAAAATCTTCATCTTCTTTTGATGGAAATTTTATATTTGAATCCCAAAACCAAAATCAAACCCTATTCAATCCATTTTTCATGTGAATTTAGCAAAATGCCATGAAATCTGTGTCTAAACGAGCCAATATTGGTGAGCAATCTTGTTTCTAATTCCATATAACCTTAGGATTATGGAATAGCACCATTCGTGATAATCTTTCAAATCTTTTTTTAGTTTTCCCTAAAATCTTGCTAAAATTCTATCAATCTTAAAGGTAGATATTAATTCTTACATTTTATCGATCAAAAGACCTATTGTAGCTGACCCAAATTAGATTTGGATGGGAGGATCATCGTAGGAGACCATGAAAATTAGGTGTGTGTTCTTTTACGAGTAAATTGAGGAAAAATCAAACCCGACCCAGACCACTCGACCTGGACCCTCCTACACGGCCTGTGCCTCGACATCTTAAATTTTACAGTTTTGCCTTAAATTTTATATTTTGTGTAGAAAGGTTGGGACGTTTTGTAAAGAAGGAAGTTTTGGCAAACTATAAATCTTCAAATCTTGTGGTTCATCCACATATTTTTTGGCAATTTTTATCTGCAATTATATTGTGTATTCACAACCATCTGGGAGTGTATAAACTTGAATCTTTATGTAGTTTGTCCACAAATCGGTGTGTAGGGATGGATGAGTTCTGGGGAACTCTTATGGTATGTAGCTGTGGGGTAGGATTTTATCTATTAAACTAAACCTTTTTGTATTTGAAAAGAATGTGTTTTGGATTCTAAATTCATTGACATGATGTGTTATGTGCATGTTTATACAATATTAAATTCTTATGTATTTCTGATATATCGAATGTTCTATGTGAATTATGATATGAACTGTACCTTTATATATTATTAGTTGCTCCTATTTTCTTGTGATTGAACCCACACTGAGCTTTCATAGCTCATTCCCTCTTATTTTCCTTCTTTTCAGATAACCAACAAGGTAATAATGAAAACTTGGCATTCGAAGGGCTCGGCCTGGAATACTAATTTCTATATAAAAGTATTTTAGACTGATTATTTTATAGTTTCAGTTATTTGAAACAATATTATTATTGTGACATGAGAGTTAGTTTAGATTTTTACTTTGGCATACATGACATTTAAATCATTTAGGCTATTAGAATATGAATTTTTATTTAATTATGAATGAAACGTGGATTTTACTAAAGTTATGTTAATATCACTTTTTTTCTACTAAATTGTAAATGTGTTTTGTTAAAAAGGTAATTCAGAATTTCAACTAAGTTTTCAATAGTAAACACCATTATAATGAAGATGTTACACTTAATCGTTTTTTTTTTAACTCCTGTGTTTTTTTCTCAAAATAGATTAAACTTTCATCTAAAATAAACAAATATTTTTAAAACTTTGATAACTTATCGTGGGATGGGAGCTAGTTTACGATTTTTCCTTAGGCATACATGACACTTAAACCATTTAGGCTATTAGAATATGAATTTTTATTTAATTATGCATGAAACATGGTTTTTATTAAAGTTACATTAATATCATTTTTCCGTTGCTAAATTGTAAATATGTATTGCTAAAAGAATAATTTGGATTTTCAACTAAGATTTCAATAGTAAACACTATTATAATGAAGATGTTAAACTTAATCTTTTATAAACTCCTATGTTTTTTTTCTGAAAATAGACTAAACTTCCTTAAAAATAAACAAATAATTTAATTAATTGTTTTTAAAACTTCGATAACTTATTGGACCGCTTTAGTGGCTAATGTAGTCTCTCAAATTCAGGTCTAATGTCTAGGCCGTGTTGGGAAATTCACATTTAGTGATATCAGAGCTTAAGTTATCTAAACTTGGATTGTAGAAATATGGATATATTGCATGTATGGATTAAAAGGGTATTTTGTGAAAAAACCATGGAACAAATTTTTGAAAATTAGATTTTTTGCACAAAATTTAATTTTATACTCTGATGCCGTTTCTACTATAGTTACTGTTACTCTTGAAACTATTAGATAAATCGTGATTGTTAGGCTATAAATACTCAAGAAAAAAATAGATAAAAATAGCTAATGTATGTACTTTTTTATTTGAAAAAAATAGACAAACCTAAGACTAGAAGAAACGATAATGTTTTTGTTAAATCAAGAATTTGGATAGAGGAAACTATTAGTGAAGTTACTAAAGGACAAGCCATGGTAGTAAATAGGATTTTCAAGAAAAGCTAGTAGAAAGTTAAAGAGAACAGGAATTAGAGTTATGTAGTGAAAGCATGGTGGTCAATTAAAAAAAAATAGATTTTATCGTTAAGGGAATGAGGTGTCAATGGGAAAATTTTGAAGACAAAATTTCTTTAAAGATGGGAGACTTAGGGGGTTCAAATTTATAAAATAATAATGAATTGAGCCTTAGTATTAATCTCTAAGAGCTTAGTAAAAACTCTAAAGAACCAATGCTCAACTTTAGCTTTTTACATTTTTCCTCTTTCTTTTTAAGCAATTAAGGATGAAAATCAAGTTAGTATTGGAACTAAATGTGGTTAAAATTGACAAAGAAATGGGCAATAGCCCAATGGCCAAGCATCACTTCATTCTTCCTAGAGTCCCAAGGCATATCCATGCCAATTCCCTTCCTTTTTTTGTTAAATTTTGGTAGATTGGGTAATTTATTAAATCAACACCTAAAGTTTGATCAACCTCGCCATTTGGTCTCTTTCCTAATCATAATAAAACTTTGGTTACCTTTTCAAACCTAATTAGAATATCTTTTTCTCTCTTATTTAAATAATTCCTTTTTTGTTTTTTTTCTACTTTTCTTTTTCATAAATATCTTTATCTTCTTTTACTAGAAATTTTATATTTGAATCTCAAACCCAAAACCAAACCCTGTTCAATTTGTTTTTCATGTCGATTTAGAAAAATGTTGTAACGCCCCAATTTTTGGGAATTCTGTGAATGTTGGCATAGGTTTAATTATGTTAGTGGGCCTCTAGAAGGCCCAAGCTTAAGATAGAATCCGGCAATTTTAGTTAATTTTTGTTCCATAAGAAAAAGGGGGTGAAATTATGAAATAGGACTTATGTGAAAATGTTTAAAAATGCTATAGGCTAAATTGAAGTGGCCAAATAAATAGGAGTGCAAAATAGGAGGATTTGCGTGACAAATCTCCCATTTTACATGAAGTGGCCAGCCATCATGTTGTTGTAGACAAAATGTGCACTTGATATCCATAATTTATAGTACAAATTGATACAAATTGATAATGGGTTAGGTAAATGTTCCATGATAATGGGTTAGGTAAATGTTTCATGATAATGGGTTAGGTAAATGTTCCATGATAATGGGTTAGGTAAATGTTCCATGATGGGAATTTCATGTCTTTTGTATTAAAGAATTAAATGGATGAAATATGAAATTTTATTAAAAAAAAGGGTGAAAAGAACAAAGTTTTGTCCATCTTTGTTCATCATAGCCTAAAGTTAGAGAAGAGAAAGGAGAGGAGAAAGCTCTTGAATGTTCGGTCACTTGGGGAAGAAAATTGAAGGTAAGTTCATGGTAGTTTGCTTCTATCTTGATGTTCATGAGTTCTTCTTGATTCTACCTTAACTCTTGAAGCATATTTTGGTTTTTGGTTGTGTTGTGAGCATTTGGTCATGAATTAAAATGAAGGAAATGGTTGTTGTTTCATGTTCTTTTGATGAAAAATGGAAGATAGGTGAAGTTGAGCCAAACAAATGAACATGAATGTGCCTTAGATGCTAAAGGGAAAAATCTGCTAACATGTTGTGCTTTAAAATGATGAAATGGAGATTATACTTAAGTAAAATCATAGATATGTGATGATTGATTGGTGATATACATGTTTAAATAACATGCATGCAAGTTATGTGTGAAAGAGTGAATTTGGTAATAAATCTGCTTGGGACAGCAGTAGTAACGTGACTTTGGAAAATCACCATAAATTGTGGGAGATGAATTAGAAGCTGAATAAATTATGTAATTAAAGCTTGTTGAGTCTAGTTTCAAATTAAATAAATTAGAACATATTTTAAATTCTGTACAATGAGAAATTTGATTCATAATGAAGAGTGGTCAGATTAGTCAAACAGTGAAACATGCGAAACTTTGAGAAAAATCTTGTATTGATTGGCCAAACCAAAAATTCTGAAAATTTTATGGATATAAGATATATGAGTCTATTTTCAGGGAAAATTAACGGTACTTGATTTGGAGTTTTGTAGCTCCAGTTATAAATGATTTAGTGACTGTTGCTCAGGAAGACAGCTTGCAATGAAATTATGATTATGTGGTAAACATTGACAAAAATTTATTAATGAGTTGCTTATTGATTTCTTATAAGCTTACTATGATCTGTAGGTGTGGTTGGCCGAATATTGTAAGGGGTTAATACGTAGTTCTTATTTGAATAGTTAGATTAATGTGTTAGTAATCCAATTATAGGCAGTTCGTGTGTGGATCTCACAAGATATCGTCATAAGCAGTGTGTAACTAACACCCTCTTTCTTGGTTTGGATCGGCAAAAGTCGAAAAGCCGAAATGCTGAAAACCGGTATTTTGTAGATTTGCGAGTGTACGGATGCTCGTGAGGTAAATCGATTAATGTTTTTGGTAAGCTGCAAAATTTGGACTGCAAAGTGCATGATTTTTGTGCCGTCGATATTTTTGGGCTTAATGGGCCAAAATTGGAATGATGGGCCAACGGGCCCAATTCGGTAAGAATCCTCGGTACGTGATTCTGTTAGTACGTGAAAAGTAGGAATATGCATGAAAAACCATAAATTAGATAAATTACTGAAATACCTTTAAAAGTGGAAAATTTACAGTTTTACACCTAGTAGATAAATTACCGAAATACCCCTAGGGTTAAATTGACCTAAATGCATGTTTGACTGTTGTTATTTACTGCATCCCATGTTGTTATTATCTAATTCATGGGATTGGGATATTGACGGAGGAAGTACTGAAAGTGGCTTGTCCACGTACTGGAGGCTTTGCCTCAATTTACTGTTAATGAGCAGCAAGGCTGCAACTGTGGAGTGTTGAGTTGGGTGGGTTGAGCTATTCCCCACATGGAGTGTAGGGCTGGTACGGGTGGAGTGTAGTGGTTGGTGGGTTGAGTAGTCTCCCTAAATGGGCTTGCATATGTTATTGATGTTGCATGTATTTTGAAATGGGCCTATGGGCCTTCATCATTATCTCAATAAGGGCTAAGGCCCAATTTATTGTAATCTGAAAAGGGCTCGGTCCAAGACCATCATTACTGAATGGGCTTAGGCCCAATAGGCTTGAGCTGACTTGGGCTTTGAATGGGTTTTCCTTACACACTGAGTTTCCCCAAACTCACCCTTTTTATTTTCATCCACGCAGGTAATCCCTAACCATAGTGGGCTTGGAGTCAGAAGGAATTGGAGTGGCCACTGCTCGAAAGTTTAATTTTCTTCCGGTGAACTGGACATCCTTTTATTTATGTTTGAAGTTTTGGGTTTTTAAATGTAATAAGGCCGCTTAATTATTTTTGATGGTTTTAATATGTATTACTAAGATAGGTATTACTTATTTTAACTGTTGAAATTGGATAGCTTTAGGGCGCGTTTTTAAAAAAAAAAAAACAACAATTGATTTCAAAATAACACGACAACAAGCAAAGCTTCCGCAATGAAAGTATTTTCCAAAATTAATCACTTTTCCTAAAAATGACTTAATCAAATCGGTTTCCTAGAAATATACATGACGTTATGGTGTGGCAATGGCGGTGTGCATGTCTAGGATTGGATCCGAAGGGAGCTTGGCACTTAAGTAGTCCGATAGACTCACCTCCTCTTTTTCGGTTTCCTACCTAGTGCACAGCTTCCATTCACTTTAACCTATAATGAAATTATCTTTTAAAACACTAAGTAGGTTTTTTTGGATCAACAATATAAAATGTTTTGAACGCTTCGATGTGGCATGTCGGATCCGGCCATAACGTCTGGGCCGGTTTGGGGGTGCTACAAATGCCATCAAAATTATGTCTAAATGAGTCAAGATCGGTAAGCAATCTTGTTTCTAATTCGGTAGAATCTTAGGATCCTAGAATAACACCATTCTTGACAATCTTTCAAATCATTTTTGAATCATTTTTGAGTTTTTCCGTAAATCTTACTAAAATTTACTAAATCTTGAAGGTAGATATTAATTATTGCATTTTTATCGATTGAAAGACCCATTGTAGGTGACCCAAATTAGATTTGGATGTGAGGATTGTCATATGATACCCTAAAAATTAGGTGTGTATTCTTCTTTTATAAGAAAATCGAGGCAAAATTGAGCCATGCCCAGATCACATGGCTTGGACCTTCCTACATGGTCATGTGCCCCTCCTTAACTTTTTTCAATTTTGCCTTAAATTTTATGTTTGTGCATATTAGCCCCTGAATGGTTCCCAAACTGATTTTAGTGCTTAATTTATGCAATTAAGTCCTTTTTAGTTTGAATAATTCTTGAAACCATGATTTAATTAATTGAATTGGCGCTAAATATATACCTAATGTAATAAATTGTGAGTAATCAAGTTAATTGTTTCCATACTTGTGATTTTTGTATAACATGCCTTATGACATCGCTAAATTGAACCTTTTAAAAAAATATGATTTTGCTACTGAATTAATTGTTTCGAAGCATAATTGTTTTTATGGTATTTGAGTATTTTTAATCATTATATCTGTTCTGTTTAAGCATGCCTTATTTTGATGCATAGGTTGGGACGTTTTGTAAAGAAGGAAGTTCCATCAGACTTTAAATTTGCAAATCTGGTGGTTCCTCCACATATTTTCTGGCAACTTTTATATGCAATTATGTTATGTATTCACAACCATCTAACAGCATATTAACCTACATCTTTTGGTAGTTTATCCATAAATCGGTATGTAGAGATGGATGAGTTCTAGGGAACTCTTATTGCGTGCAGAGGTGGGGTAGGATCTTATCTATTAAACTTAACCTCTTTGTATTTGTAAAACATGTGTTTGGGATTCTAAAATCACCGATATAATGTGTTATGTGCATGTTTATGCAACATTAAATTACTTTCTATTTCATATATACCGAATGTGCTATGTGAATTATGTTATGAACTATGCTTTTATATGTTATTAGTTGCTCTATTTTATTGTGATTTAACTCACACTGAGCTTTCATAGCTGCAAAATTGTAAATGTGTATGGTTAAGCAAGTAATTTGGATTTTCAACTAAGTTTTCAAAAGTAAACAATGTTATAATTAATATGTTAAACTTAATCATTTTTTAAACTCCTTCATTGTAAAATAAACAAATGTTTTAATTAACTATTTTTAAAACTTTGATAACTTACCGAGCTGCTTCGATAGCTAATGTAATCTCCCGAATTCAGGTCTAACTTCTAAATCAGATTGGGGAAGTTACATTTAGTGGTATCAAAGATGAGGTTATCTAAACTTGGGCCGTAGAAATATGGATAAATTGCATACATGCATTAAAAAGGTATTTTGAGAAAATCCATGCCACAAGTTATTGAAAAAATGGTTTTCTGCACAAAATTGAATTCAAGACTCCGATGTTGTTCCTACGATAGTTACTATTACTCTTGAAACTTTTAGATAAATTGTGACTATTAGTCTATAAAACACTCATGAAAAGATATCTAATGTTTGACTTTTTCTATTTCAAAACTATATACAAACCTTAGACTCAAAGAAACGATAGTGTTTCTATTAAATCAGGAATATGGATAGAGGAATCTATTATTGAAGTTACCAAAAAACAGTTTGTGGTAGTGAATAGTAACTTCAAGAAAAGCCCAAAAGAAGTTAAAAAGAGCAGAAATCAGAGTTATGTAGCAAAGCATGATGGTCGACTTAAAAAAAGAGAAATAACAAATTCTATGATTAAGCAAATGACGTGTCGGTAGGAAACTTTTGAAGATGAAATTTCATTAAAGAGGGGAGAACTATAACACCTCAAATATTAGGGGGTTAGAATTTATAAAATTATCATGAATTGAGTCTTAATATTAATGGTAAAGAGCTTAGTAAAAACCCTACATAACCAATGTTCAACTCCCACTTTTTACATTTTTCCTCTTTATTTTTCAGCAATTAAGGATGAAAACTAAGTTAGTATACGAAATAATAGCCTAATGGTTAAACATCACTTCATCCTCCCTACAGTCTCAAGTTTTATCCATGCCAATTTCTTTCCTCTTTTATTAAATTTTGGTTGATTGGGTAATTTATAAAATCAACCCATAAAGTTTGCTGAACCTAGCCATTTGGTTCCTTTACTAATCATAATAGGATTTTGGTTACCTTTTCAAACCTAATTAGAATTTTTTTTCTCTCTTTTTTAATTGCATCTTTTCCTTTTTTTTTCCTACTTTTCTTTTTCATAAAAATCTTCATCTTATTGTAACCTCTCAAACTCGGCCTAGACGTTATGGCCAAATTGAGAAAGTTACATAGTCATTGAAATGGCTAAGAAGACTATTTGACCTTTGAAAATCCTTAACACGACTTATTTTGATGAAAATCATTATTAGTGATCCAAGTTAGATAAAACATTTGTTTATTGGGGTTATCTTACAATAAACCTTAACTTATCTAAGTTTAGGAAAAATCATCACTCTTGAAATTATATAGCATTAAAGATTCATTTAATTAGGTCATCTTTACTTAGAGTCCATTTTAATATTGTCATCATATTTTAGAAGACTAATTGATTTGACATTTTGTTTTAAATATAATCGAATCTTTTAAACGCAACAGAAAATGGTTATTCATGTCATTTTGGATGTAACACCCCTAACCCATATCCATCGTTGGAATAGGGTTACGAGGCATTACCGTTCAACCACAATATAATTCATACATTTATGTAATCATAATTAAAAATTCATTAATCCTAATCATATTGTCCCATATAAGGTCTTATGAGACCTTATAACATTCTTAGAAAAGGTTTGAGACTAAACTGATAACATTTACAAACTTTAAGAAACTTAAAAAAAATTTCAAATATTTTAGGGTCACACGCCCTTGTGAACAGGCCATGTGCCTCACATGGCCACCAAACACACTTATGTCATAGGCCATGCGAAAATAGAGCATACATACTGGCTTGCACCATACGGCCAAGGACACGCCCGTATGCCACGCCGTGTGAAATCTAAGGGGGCTACAAATCCTCTATCAGTCAGTTATTGCAATTGAGCTTTCAATTATTTTAACTCTGTCGGAGCCATTCTGTACGGAGCTACCAATATTGGCGTGGTTCCCGGCATTAACTCAATGCCAAACTCAACCTCTCGAACTAGTGGTAATCCCGGTAACTCTTCAGGAAACACATCTGAATACTCACTCACAACTGGCACTGATTCAATCTTCTTTTCAGTCACTTTCATATCCAGCACATAAGCCAAGTAAGCTTCACAACACTTTCTCACATATTTCTGAGCTAACATCGATGAAATCACTACTAACAAGCCATTCAGGTCATCTAACTCAATTTGGATAATCTTATTATTCTGACATCTCAAATCTATTGTCTTTCTTTTGCAATTCACAACAGCATCCCGCAATGTTAACCAATCCATACCCAGGATTATATCAAATTTGTCAAATAACAATAACATCAAATTGGCCGGAAAGTAATTATCCTGAATCACCAATGGATAGTTCTTGCACATTTTATCAACCAACACACACTTGCCTAAGGGAGTCGATACTCTAATTACAAATTCAGTAGACTCTACAGCAATGTCTTACTGGATACTAAATTCACACATATATACAAATCAGTTGATCCTGGATCTATCAATGCAATAACTTTAGTATCATAGAGAGTAAAAGTACAGGTAATGACGTCTGCAGATGACGCTTCTTCTTGAGTACGAATAGCGTAAGCTCATGCAGGTGCTCTAGCATCAGATCTCACAACAGTGTCTTTAGTCGCTTTCTGGCTACCACTCACATTTCCCGTGTTTCTGGGTGGTCTACCTCTAGCTGAAATGTTACTCGGCCTCATATTTTGTATTGTATCTTGCTCAGCCAACGTAGGACAATTACAAATGAAATGATCTAATGATCCACATTTAAAATAGGCCTGGTCATTCAATCTACAAGCACCAGAATGCCTTTTACCATAATGTATACATTCAAGTTGGTTAGGTCTCGTACTCTCAACACTAGCTACCGAAGTAGCTGGAGCTATGAAGCTCGACTGTTGACTTACTTGATCTCTATTTGAATGTCCCAAAGATGCATTGGAATGATAAAACAAGTCTCGAAATTTCTTCGATGCAGACTAATAAGATTTACTAGCTATTCTCTTTCTCGAATCTCTTGCTTCAAAATCAACTTTTCTCTTTTGTTTTTTGCTGAGATCCTTAACTCTACAAGCCCTTTCAGCTAACACAACAAATTCTTTGATTTTCAAATTCCCAACCAGAAGTTTTATATCTTCATTCAGTCCGTCAACAAATCTTTTACACAGGATCTCTTTGGTGGAGACATATTCCCAAGCATACTTGCTTAAACGTACAAACTCTCTCTCATACTCAGTGACAGTTATTCGACCTTGTTTCAATTCTAGAAACTCTTTATGGTTCTGATCAAGGAATCACTGACTTATATATTTCTTTCGAAATTCAAATTGAAAGAACTCCCAAGTAATTCGTTCTCTAGGAACCATTGATATCAACATTTTCCACCAATGATGCGCATTATCTCTTAGCAAAGATACAACACAGTTGATACATTTATCTGGTGTACATGACAACTCATCAAACACTCTAATCATGTTCTTGAACCAGAACTCAGCTCTCTCTACATCATCATCAGTTGTAGCCCGAAACTTTTTGGCCCCGTGTTTACGTATCTTATCCACTGGCGGCTTACTCAATCAAATCAGATCTATCACTTGTGGCACAGCTGGGACTTGTTGAGGAACAGGTGGGGGTGGAGGTTTTTGAGTAGCCAGATTCATTCAAACGAATTATGTAAACCACTCACTCATCATTTGAAAGAAGGCTTGCTTAGCCTCTCCCCCTTGGCTACTTGAAATAGGCCTAGAATCAGTTGGCGCTGCCCCTTGAGCGGGAGCGGGCGTATTACTTTCAACATCGTCAGCTATTGCTTGATTGGGATCCGTTTGCTATATGAAAAACACATTTTAACTACCAGGAATCATCAAACTATCACAATTTATATATATATATGGCATGTATAGCTATACTCTTACATGCTATGTTAGTCCTAGAATTGAATAAGCCGTAACTCTGATACCAATTTAATGTAACACCCCTGACCCGTATCCGTCGTTGAAATAGGGTTACAAGGCATTACCGTTCAACCACAATATAATTCATAAATTTATGCAATCATAATAAAAAATTCATTCAT
Source organism: Gossypium arboreum (assembly GCF_025698485.1). Taxonomy (NCBI): domain Eukaryota; kingdom Viridiplantae; phylum Streptophyta; class Magnoliopsida; order Malvales; family Malvaceae; genus Gossypium; species Gossypium arboreum. The sequence goes on from NC_069080.1 coordinate 100,762,228, forward strand.
ACCAATCACATTGTCCCTTATAAATTCCTATGAGGCCTTAAAACATGCTTGGAAGTGGTTTGGGACAAAACAGATAACATTTACATACTTTAACAAACTTAGAAAATTTTCAACTATTTCAGGGTCACATGCTCGTGTGAACAGGCCGTGTGCCTCACATGGCCACTAGACACGCCTATGTCACAGGCCGTGTGAAAATAGAGCATACAACTAACTTGGACTACATGACCGAGAACACGCCTATGTGCCAGGCCGTGTGAAACCTAAGGGGGTTACTGACTTGGGTCACATGGCCGACAACACGCCCGTGTGCCACACACACTACCAATAGACATTCCAGTGTGTCTAGGCCATGTCAAAACTGTAGGGTTATTGACTTTAATTCGAAGGGTACCCCAAGGGACACACGACTATGTAACATGACCGTGTGTCGCACACGGCTGAGACACACGCCTATGTCTCTGCCCGTGTAGAAAAAAATAGGCTATTTACAAAGACAATTTGCCACCCTTTTCTCATGCACACCTATCCATCAAAATGGTATCATTTCAATACATTAATAGGCAACTAAAACATGCTATTTCATACACATTTCATGCCATTTATACATCATCCTTTTCAATACTCAATTCCACAACCAAAAACATGCCAAATCAAATTGATACTTTAACTAATATCCACAATTAGACACAACCCAAATCATCAAGCATTTACTAAACCAAAATGGCATCTAAACATCATCTTAAATTATACCAAAGCTTACCATTTCTCAAACATAACACATCATAAATAGTTTACTATATGCTTATTCATCAATCCATCAAAATAACCATATCATATCTACCAAAACATAAGGCATCATAAATACATCACATATCACATATATCATTTATCAAATATGTATTTCAAGCCAACTTAAATGGCCATAATCCAACATTTACAAGCCAAATCTCATGGCTAATATCATAACTCAAAACATACCAAGATGACACTAGCCTATACATGCGATATACCATATATACAAAGCTTCAAAAGTACCAACGAGATGATCGATAGTGTGATGACATTTCCCGACGATCCCTGAGTCTAAGCTAGCTTCGATAATCTATAAAACATGGAAAGAACACACAAAGTAAGCTTTAAAAGCTTAGTAAGCGATATACAAATAAAATCATCACATGAACATTTACATATCAATTCAAATATGCTTAACATGGCTAATCTCATTCAAATTCACAAACCTGTCTCATTGAATATATATTCCATGTCTTAATCAAGTTCACTAGATATTTCCCCTTTCCAATACTCGTATGAATTTCGTACGTACCTGAGTTACTTAGCTCATTCACATATTCTTTCTCGACTTGACTTTGTTCGTTGAACTGTTCGGAATTGTTAAAGGTACTCAAAAATCACATAAGCTCTATAATGCCATATCCCAGATATGGTCTTACATGTTATTAAACATCGATGCCACTGTCCCGGATAGGGTCTTACACAAAATCGATTAACGATGCCAATGTCCCAGACATGGTCTTACACGTAATCTTAATACAACACCAATTTCCTAGACATGGTCTTACATGTAATCACATCTCAGTAATCTAATGTAATAACATTCGTATCCTATACTATTCCCGAGGTTCGTATAGGACTTTCGGATGTTGTAACTTTGTTGATTCATGTTCGTATTTGCTCGTTTTACATTCATAGCTTTTCAATGATAATAAGACATATATAATTCAATTCAAATACATATATTTGCATATGAACTTACCTTGTAATCGGAATAAACGAATGGAATCGACTATTCGTCAACTTTTGATTTTCCCCGATCTAAATCTGTTTTCTTTCGTTCTTGAGCTATATACATTCAAAATTAACTCTTTTATTCATCAACACATTCAATCTAGTCTACAAACACATATTTGGGCATTTTTGCACTTTCGCCTCTAAAGTTACACATTTTTATAATTTAGTCCTTATTTCACAAAAATCACAAAATACACAAATTCTTTCTAATTTCATGCTAACCTAATTTTCATAGTCTACATATTAGCCCATATATCATTTATTCACACATTTAACCCCACATTTTTACATTTTCAAAAATTAACCTTTTTTTTTGCAATTCCACAAAAAATCACTGTACAAAACATGATAATCTATCAACAATTACTCATTTTCCATCGTCAAACATTCAAGAACTCAAGCATTCATCAATGACATTTTACAAAATCATCAACACTTTAAAAAACTGAAGCATGGGCTAGCTCGAACACGAAGCAATGATCACAGAAACATAGAAATCCTAAAAAATCGAGCTCAAAACATACCTTAATCAAGCTAGATAAGTGTCGAACCCTAAATGCTTTCCAAAGCTTTATCTTCTTTGTATATTCGGTTATGGAAAGATAAAATGATGATGATAATTCAATTTATTTTATTTTAATTAACTTAATTTACCAAATTACTTATTTAACCTTAGTTAAAACCATTATAAACCACATAATTCAAGGTCATTTATGTCCATCACCACTATAAATGGCTTAATTACAACATAAGGACCTCTCATTTAATAAGCCATAACAATTTGGCTCTTTTATCTTATAGCATGCTACTTTTGCATTTTACACGATTAAGTCCTTTTTCTCAAATTGAGTTATTAAACAATAAAATTAGCTCACGAAATATTCACATGTATATATTCCCATATTGTAAACACCAAAAATAATATTAAAATAATTTTACGATCTCATATTTTTGGTTTCAAAACTACTATTCCGATTGAGCTAAAATCAGGCTGTTACATTGGAAATCTAGTTGCCTTATCAATTTGTTTTTTTTTTTTCAAAAATGGTTTCTTTGCAATGAAGAAAAATTTAGGGATCAATGTCAAATTTTACTAATGCCTGATATAATGTCTTTTCCACTTATTATGCTTAAGTAATTCATGTGTAACACCCTTAAGCCGTATTAGTCGTCGGACTAGGGTTAAGAGGCATTACCAAACATATCAGATCATTTAGCATTCATTTCATAATCATAAAAGCATCATAGTTACACATCATTACAGATTCCTTTACATAGGTCAATGAGACCTAAAACATGCTTTAGAAAGGGGTTGGGACTAAACCAAGCACATACAAATTTTCTCAAAAATTAATAAATTTTCTAAGTTATAAAAGTCACACGCCCATGTGGACAGGCCGTGTGCCTAACCAGTGGCAAAATAGGGCATACATACTGACTTGTCCACATAGCCATAAGACATGCTCGTGTGCCAGGCTGTGTAAAAATTAGGGAGGTTACTGACTTGGATCACACGGCTGACCACACGCCCATGTGCCAACCCATGTGCCACACACGACCAATAGACACGCCTATTTGTCTAGGCCATGTCAAAACTGTAGGGTATACTGACTTTAAATCGTAGGGTATCCCAAGGGACACACGGCCATGTAACATAACTGTGTATCGCACATGGCTGAGACACATGCCTGTGTGGACAAAAGCAGGCTATTTGCAAAGCCAAATTGCCACCCATTTTGGGCCATCCCTACAAGCATCAAAACCAAAACATTTTATACCAAATTTTGAACCAATTCACAACCAAAATATAAACCATTCATGCCATATCATTATCAACAAATTTCATCCTCAATATACAAACCAAAACATATCAAATCCTAAGTCAAAGTCATACCAAATATGAGTTTCATAACCTCAATTCATTTCATTCAATCTCATGCCATAAACTTATCAATTCCTCAATTAAGCACATACCAAAACTTACCAAATTGACCAATTCACTTGGCCATTCATGAACATATCATATTAACCATAATGCATCACATAGTTTATAGCCATAATTCATTCTTATACACAACCAAATCCAAGCCATATCACATGGCTAGATATACACATTACAAAACATATTCAAATACTTCTAGCCTATACATGCCATACTTCAATATTCACATTTTCAAGAGGTACCAAAATAGAGTTCGATGGTGTGGTGATGATCTTCGATGATCCCCGAGCTCTCGGTAGCTTCGATATCTATAAAACAATTGAAAGACACACAAAGTAATCTTTCAAAAGCTTAATAAGTCATATACAAATAAACTTATCACATAACATAATTTAAATTCAATTCAATCATATAGATCATGGAAAAGCATAACCACATATCTATAAGTCTCATATAACTTATACATATTTCATATGTCCACATATGTTCAAACACTTACCTTTTATTCTTAACCATGATATACATTTCAAACACACCTGAGTTGATACCCAACCACATAGCTACTTGTTTCTCGGAATGTCCGTTGAACCTTACGAAATCAAATAGGATACGCGGATAACTCGGAAAGCTTGTTCAATGCCAACGTCCCAAACATGGTCTTACATGTAATCAAGTATCAATGCCACTGTCCCAGACAAGGTCTTGCATGAAATCAAATACGATGCCGATGTCCCAAACATGGTCTTACATGTAAATCTCAAATCGATGCCAACGTCCTAGACGTGGTCTTACACAAAATCACATATTAGAAATCCTATGTCATGACATAAGTATTCTAACTATTCCTATGGTTCGTACGGGACTTTTCGAACGTCATCGCATTATCGAAACTTTCTTAGATTTTATATATTTTGCTCTTATATCTATTCGACAACTTTCGACTTTCCCCGGTCAAATTCCGTTTTCTTTGGTTCTTGATCTATATAAATTCAAATTTGACTTATTCAAACTCACATTCATTCAAACCAATCTATAGACACATATTTAGGGAATGTTACAAATAACCCTTAACATTTTCACATTTTTAAACTTTAGTCATTATTTCATAAAATCAAAAAATACACAAAATTTCCTTATACACATGCTTAGCCGAATTTTCATGGAGTTCATATAAGCCCACATATTTCATTTATTTCACATTTTTGTAACACCCCAAACCCAGCCCGTACGTTATGGCCAGATCCAACGTGTCACATTGAAGTGTTTTCTCGAAAACCTTGTTTTCATTGAAAACCCTTCTTTAAAATGAAAACTTTAATTACTTTGTAAAATCTCTTTTTAGTTGCGGAAGCTTTATTTAACATGGATGATCTATGAAAACTTGTCATTTAAAAATTGAGTTGTGGAAACGTAGTATTTAAAAACAGTTATGGTTTAGGAAAACCATGTTCAACTTCTAATAAATGTAAAGCATAAAAATAATAATTCTAATTTGAAATAATAACCATAGGAAAGGCCTTATTACAATCCAGACTAAAATAACTTAAAATACTAGAAACTATATGCATAAGAACACAAGCCCAAGTCGTCTTGCCACCTCGGACCCCTCCAATCGTCGAACCACCTACCGAGGATCACCTGAGAAAAATAAAAGAGGGGGTGAGTTTACAAAAACTCAGTGTGTACAACCCTCATCAATCGTAAAGCATGCATCACACCAATTTGGCCTAGGCCCACTATAATAACAATGGCACTTGGGCCTTAGCCCATGGTAGCCTCAGTTGGGCCTGAGCCCATGTCTCAATTAGAATCAGTTTATGCAATGCACAAATACCAATCCAACCCTGCACTTCGTTTCCCGTCCAACCCTACACTCCTGTGGGGATTTAATTGACCCACCCATCCTTGCACTCTTGATGTAGCCCAGTTGCGGAACTACCTAACCCATATGCAACTTGAACCGAATATCATATGAATGCAGCAAGTATACATGTAACATCCATAAATCTTACATTCCGCACATAGGTGTATTTTAGTCATTTCTACCCATAAGGGCATTTTTGGTAACTTCTCTTTATTACGGGTTTATTACTTACCTTGGCCCTTTAGCAAGTCCTCGTTGGCTAAAGTGAAGAGATACTATGCACCAGGTAGGATTCTAGAGAAGAGAAGATGAGTCATCAAGACCGCTTAAATACCAAACTCTCCCTAGATCCAATCCTAGACATGCATATACCCATTGCCACACCTCAACCTTATGACTCGTCCACAGTTGCAATTAATTAGTTAATTAAGTTTTATGTCTGTTTAAGTAGTTATCATATACTAGGCCCAAAACCCCTCACCAAGCCTAGACAAGTCTACATACATGCATATGGCCCACTAGGCCCAATCTCTTTCATATGGCCCATTAGGCCCAAATCACATTGATACGGCCCATTAGGCCCAATCACATTCATAGTCATGCAATCGTATGACTTTTCCATCACTTAGTAACAAATTGCCAATTTCGCCTATTATGGGCCCTACGGCCCGTCTCACCTATTTAGCCCATTCTAGTCCAGTTGGCCAATACACAGCCCAAGTCCATGGAATCACCCATGGGGCCTCTGATAACCTATCGGTTTCCCCCTTACGAGTTTCTGTGCACTAGCAAGACTATTGTAGCCAAACTTTCGGCTTTTCGGCATTTTGACTTTTCGGTATTTCGGGATTTGCCGATCTACTATATGTGTGCAGTGTATGTACACACCTAGTACTAAACGTATTGCGATCTCCTTAGCCACGAACCTAAAAACGATGCCACTCAACGATTAATCACACACTTATCAAATACGATCACCAAAAACCAAAAACCTCACCTTTGCCTTACCTTGAACAACAATCCTTAACAGCCCTTCCTTAATCACTGATCTCGAGTATTTCTTAAATCTGCATCAATCTTAATCATTAAGAACTAACAACAAGTGACTTGCAATCATCTTAAGTCACTCTTAAATCATCCATGACCATTCGACCAACCTTAACTAATAAAAGAGGAACACTTACCCAAACCCCAAAACGCCTAAGGAGCAATTCGGTAGAGATCTAAAATCTGAGATTCGATAACAAGAATCGGCTGAAGTAGAGGGAATAATGGCGGCACAGAGGGTCTTCAGCCAAATAGGTATTCGGCTTTTGAGATTTGTATGGTGAAAGGGGCTATTAGGCACAAATAAGAAGAAGAGAAGAAAAGAAGAAGGAATCGGCTAAAACCAAAGGTGAATCAAAAGAGAATTTGAGATGAGAAAGAATAGAAAATCAGTAAGCAAGGAACAAGGAATTTGGCTTTTGAGCACTTAGAGAGAAAAGTGTTTCAGCAACACAAAGAAAAAAATGAGGAGTTCGGCTAAAGGAAGAAAAACAATTTTGGCACTTATATATACTATAGCCGAATTTACCTATTCTCCAATTTCTCTATTCAGCTCCACTTCTCTGCACCCCTCATCTCCTAACTTTTCTCCCTAATAGGTCCTTAATCCCTTCCTTAAATTTCTCCTCTGATCACTCCCTTCAGAGTTCACATCCAATGCCACTATTGGCCATTTATTGAGCAAAAATAAATCCTTCTTTTGAGCAATAAGGGATTCGAACCCCAAACCTCCTTGCCATGCATGTGACGCCACCTCTAAGCCCCACATGTGATGCTACTTGCCACTCCAACACAAGGCTCCTTGTGTCCAGTTTCTTCTTTATTTATTTAAAACCCAAACTATTTGCCATCAAGGTTATTTTAATTATTAAACTATAATTTCCTTCACCGCAAAGTTCAAACTCTAAACTTAACCAAAGCCTATTATCACATAAATAACACTTGACTAGAAATATTAAGTACAACTTTTATCAAAACCATCATAAAAAGAAAGTTTAAGATTTTCAGGGCGTTACAACTTTACCCCCTAAAAAAAATTTCGTCCTCGAAATTTCCAACTATCAGTACAGCTGCATAACACAGACTACCACACCATGCTCCCGTTGCGCACTCTAATTCCAAACTAAGTAAATAGCACACTATGGGTAAAGTACGCCCTAGTATTTGCCTCTGGAGTGTAACACCCCGAACCCGAGACCATCGCCGGTGTCGGACACGAGGGGTTAACAAGCCAAATCCACATATTTCACCCACCAATTTGACATTTCCAGACAGGCTGGAAATCTGCGTCACTGTCACCTTAAAAATCATATCTCGAGTTTCAAAACTCGGAAACTGATTCCGTAAATTTTCCCTGAATTTAGACTCATATATCCATCCATGGATTTATTTCTAGAATTTTTGGTCGGGCCAATTGGTACAGTTTATTAGTTAAAGTCACCCATGTTACAGGGATCGACTGCTCTGACCTTCGCGCGTTATAACTTGAATATCTCTCTGTACAGGGCTTTAATACTGGTGCCGTTTGTTTCTAATGAAACTAGACTCAAAATGGAATCTGTACATATAAGGCATGACTCCTAATTCTTTCCGGATAATTTATAATAAATTTTTAGAGTTGCAACAGGGGACCCAGAAACCGTTCTGGCCCTATCTCACAATAGCTTTAATATCTCTTAACATGTAACTCCTATGACCGTTTCGTTTATTCCACATGAAAGTAGACTCATTAAGGTTCATTTACATAATTTTATTAATTATTTAATACCATTCCTACAAATTTTGGTGATTTTTCAAAACCATACCACTGCTGCTGCCAGCATCTGTTTTCAAAGTAACCATTACCTATTTCATGATTTCCACGATTCAAATGGCCCTTTTTGCACACATAGCACAAAGTGTGATTATGATTAACCATTCCAATGGCTAATCCTTTCAGACAATTTCATACCCCATAATGATTATCATACAAACTATTATAGAATCATACTAAAACGATATAAGCCATTTTCGCATGGCTATCCAAGCTTACACAAAACCAAAAGGTACATGACCTTCAACATTAGGGTAGTCCTATACATGCCATTTCAAAGTTCAACCAAAATTATACCAAAATGGAGGCTTTGATAGTGTAGATGACTTCGACTTTAATGATCCCGAATCCGATCGCTAACGAGCAAAATCTATAAAACAGAGAGCCAAAGCAACGGGTAAGCATTTTTATGCTTAGTAAGTCTCAAGCAATAAAATCAGCTTTAACTAAGGCATTACATTCACATAGCCAAATGAATCATTTCATTAATACACATTCACATAATCATACTTGCTTCACACTTCATCATTGTATACTTTCACAAGATATCAACCAATTCAATAGCTGAAAATTCGTTAGTCGATTGAACGAATGTTACTCAAACATATCGACTTTTCCAATGCACATATAAACATACCTTTTCCTTTGGGCTTTTCGAGCGTACTAATTAAATTTATTACAGCAACCAACGCCACCTTCAGCCCAAGCTTCTTGAATACAACCGGATATAACCACATGCACGAATGCCTTGGTCTTAGCCCGGATAGAACGACTTGCACTAATGCCTTGGTATTAGCCCGGATTTAACAACTTGCACGAATGCCTTGGTCTTAGCCCGGATGTGGTCACTAGCACAATGGCCTTGGTCTTAACCCGGTATAATTACTAGCATAAATGTCTTCGGACTTAGCCCGGATATCATTCAATTGCTCATGCACACACATACATCAATAATCATTACACATCCATGTTTCATTTTCGTTACTAAGGCTCAAACACAAACATATCACTTGCATAATCGCCTTGGGACTTAGCCCGGTATCATTCAAATACTCATACACACATAAATCAATAATCATTACACATCCATATTTCATTTCACATAATTCGAGTAGGGTCATTTCTTGAGGACTTACCTCGGATGTTGTCGAACGGCAACCGGACGGCTAATCGATCACTTTTTCCTTCCCTTATCCAATTGTGGCCCTCTAAGCTCTTGAGCTAATTCAAACAAATTCAATTCATTAAAGTCTCGCTTGCTAGCCTTGGCGAATACACATATCATTGACTCAACATCACATAACTAAGCACTTTAGTCAATTTTCTTTAATTACGTACACATTCGGCCTTAGCTCACAACAAGGTAGCCGATTACCTAAGTCAAGAATAGGCATCATTAAGCTTGCCTCTAACCGAATGCATGCACAATAATTCCCCCATGTGGCCGATTATACTTAGTCATACTTGCACAAAATCAACAATAAATTGCAAGATTTTCACATCATATGTGTACTAGGCCGATTGTACATGCAAATTTCACAACATTCTTCAACAAATTTCTTCTTTAAACAACATATTTATCACTTTCTTCATAATCAAAATATCATGTGCAATCATATATACACATATAGGTGCAAGGTCAATTTCAAGGTGTCCATAGCCATTCAAAACACAATTTTTACTAACATGCAAGAAGCATGAACCATGCTCATGAATGCATCATGGCGAATACATCACAATCATGCCCTTTCAACTTCAATCATGGTTAAACAAAAGAAAACTCAATGTCTTACTCAAGATGGCTACAAGAAATTTCAAGAGTAGAAATTCCATCATTGCATGCATCATTAGCAAGCTTCACATTTAGCATGCAATGGCTTTAACACAATAACAACTTTGGCCAAATACCATTCCCATGGCATAACAAGGATTTGAACCATGGCTAACATGAACATCAAGTTAGCAACTAAAACATGCATGAAACTCATAACACAACCTCATACATACCTTACTCTTGATGCAAGTTTAGCCAAATTTCCTTCTAGATCTCTTCTAAACAAAGAAAATGAAGCAAAAATCCTTCCTTTTTCCTTAGTATTTTCGGCCAAAGAAGAGAAAATAGATGAACAAAATTTTTTCTTTTCTTCTCTTTCACTCACGGCAAAGGGGGAAAGGATGAGCAAATTTTGATTTTTTGTTTCTCTTCCTACATGCTTAATTTTTTTATCATTTATCACATCATGCATTAACAAAACATGTCATAACATGTTTTCCTTGCCCATATTCCCTTGTCATGGCGCCACTATACCATCTTTGGGGAAATTTGACATGCAAATCCTTTATTTTTGCATGCATGATCAACTAGTCATCACACATTTCCCCATCATACTTTCAAAGTTTACTACTAGGTCCTTTCTAGTGAAATTCACATTTATAATTCTAAATTGAAACATCAAAATGTCATACACAAATTAACACATATCATAGGCATCAAAATAAATTTTTAAATTTTTTTTATGCCTCGGTTTTGTGGTCCGAAACCACATCCTGACTAGGGTCAATTTTGGGCTGTCACAACTCTCCCCCACTTAAGAAATTTTCGTCCCCGAAAATCTTACCGGTAAATAGGGTTGGGTATCGCTCTTTCATAGAGTTCTCGGTTTCCCAAGTAGCTTCTTCTATCCTGTGTTTGAGCCATAACACTTTCACTAGCGGAACCCGCTTGTTCCGCAACTCTTTCACTTCACGTGATAGGATACGAATCGGTTCTTCCTCATAACTCATATTGGCTTGAATTTCAACCTCCGATGGACTAATCACGTGCGATGGATCAGATCTATAGTGTCGAAGCATCGAAACATGAAAGACATCGTGAATCTTTTCGAGTTCAGGGGGCAAAATCAGACGATATGCCACTGGACCGACTCGCTCGGATATCTCATATGGTCCAATGAACCTCGGGCTCAACTTGCCCTTACGGCCAAATCTGAGTATCTTTTTCCAAGGCGAAACCTTAAGAAACACTTTATCTCCCACCTGATACTCAATGTCCTTTCGTTTCAAATCCGCGACGACTTCGACGATCGGAGGCTATTTTCGGACTTTCACGGATTACTTTTACTTTACATTCAGCATCTTTAATCAAATCCACTCCGAAAATTTTGTTTTCACCGAGCTCGGTCCAAAACAATGGTGTACGGCATTTACGCCGTACAAAGCCTCGTAAGGCGCCATCTTAATACTTGATTGAAAACTATTGTTGTGCGAATTCAATCAAAGGTAGGTACCGTTCCCATGAACCATCGAACTCGAGGATGCAACATCTCAACATATCCTCAAGTATCTCGAATTATCCGCCGGATTGACCATCGGTTTGGGGGTGAAAGGCGGTCTGAAATGCAACTTGGTACCCAAAGCTTCTTGCAATTTCTTCCAAAATCGCGAGGTGAACCTCGGATCTCTATCCGACACAATGTAAATCGGTACCCGTGTAATCTCACAATCGAGAAACGTACAATTCAGCTAGTTTATCTAATGAAAAATCCGTGCACGACAGGATAAAGTGAGCCGACTTAGTCAATCTATCAACAACAACCCAAATCGCATCCTTCTTACTTGTCGACAATGGTAGTCCGGACACAAAGTCCATTGTGACTCGATCCCATTTCCACTCGGGTATCGTGATCGGTGAAGTAATCTCAAGGCACTTGATGTTCCGCTTTCACTTGTTGACATATTAAACATCTCAAACAAAATCGGAGATGTCTCGTTTCATACCATGCCACCAAAACCGACGTTTCAAATCGTTGTACATCTTCGTACTCCCCGGGTGGATTGCCATTCGGATACAATGGGCTTCGTTCAGAATTATCGAAATAAGTTCCGAATTCCTTGGAACACACAGACGACTTCTGAACCTCAAACAATCGTCATCATCGATCTGAAACTCCGATTCCTTGTTCGGAACATACTCGACTCGTTTTGCAACCAACTCATCGTCGACCTTCTGAGCTTCACAAATTTGATGTATCAATAATGGTTTGGCTTTCAATTCAGCTACTAACACGTTGTCGATCGAGCGGACAAGTGCACATTCATCGCTCAGAAGCGAATAATGATTTACGACTCAAGGCATCCGCAACCACATTCGCCTTTCCCGGGTGATAGTCAATGACCAGCTCATAATCCTTTAATGACTCGAGACAACGTCTTTGTCGAGATTTAAGTCTCTTTGGGTCATCAAATATTTGAGACTTTTGTGATCCGAGTACACATGGCACCTCTCACCAAATAAGTAATGTCGCCAAATCTTCAAGGCGAATACGATGGCAGCCAATTCGAGATCATGGGTCAGATAATTTTTCTCGTGTGGCTTTAATTGCCTCAACGCATAGGCCACAACTCGACCTTCTTGCATCAATACGCAACCTAACCCAAGTAGGGAGGCATCACTATAGATGACAAACTCTTTGCTAGATTCGGGTTGCACTAGAATTGGGGCTTCAGTCAAATAAGTTTTCAGTTGATCGAAACTTTTCTGACATTTCTCCGTCCATTCGAACTTAACATCCTTTTGGAGTAGCTTCATCATCGGCGTGGCTATCGTTGAGAAACCTTTTACAAATCGTCGGTAATAACCGGCAAGCCCCAAAAAGCTCCGAACCTCAGTAATATTTCTCGGAGGCTTCCAATTAAGTATGGCTGAAATTTTATTCGGGTCGACTCGAATACCCGATGCAGATACCACATGACCCAAGAAGCTAACTTCTCTTAACCAGAACTCACACTTGCTGAACTTAGCATATAATTGCTTATCCCATAAAATTTGCAAGACTAACCTCGGTGTTCAAAGATGTTCGGTCTCATTTCTTGAATAGACCAAGATGTCATCAATGAACACGACTACTAATCGATCCAAATATGGTCGAAGATCCGATTCATTAAATCCATAAATACCGCAGGGCATTAGTAAGCCCAAACGGCATCACTAGGAACTCATAGTGACCATATCTCGCTCAAGGCGGTCTTGGGTACTTAGAATCTCGAATTCGCAATTGATAATAGCCCGATCTCAAATCTATTTTCGAGAACACCGAGGCTCCCTTCAGTTGATCGAACAAGTCATCGATACGTGGTAACGGATATTTGTTCTTTATCGTCGCTTTATTAAGTCGACGATAGTCGATCTACGACCTTATGGTTCCATCCTTCTTTTCACAAACAACACCGGCGCACCCAAAGGCGAAAAACTCAAGCGAGCAAAACCTCTATCCACCAATTCTTGTAATCGAGCTTTCAACTCCTTTAATTCCGTTGGTGCCATGCGATACGGAGCTATCGAAATTGAGTGGTACCGGTACCAATTCGATGCCAAATTCTATTTCCGAACAGTGGTAAACCGGCAATTCTTCCGGAAAACATCCGGTATTCACAAACCACCGCATCGATTCGGGTTTCTTTTACGATTCCTTGTCATCGAGCACATACGCAAGGTACGCCGCACCCTTTTCTTACATATTTCCGCCAACATTGCGATATTACAACCGGTAACCCTTTAAGTCCGTAGACTCAACCCGAATTATCTCGTTATTCGCGCACCTCAAATCGATAGTCTTGCTCTTGCAATTTACAACCGCATCATGCATGGTCAACCAATCCAAACCAAGAATAACGTCAATTCATCGAACGGCAAAAGCATCAAGTCCGCGGAAAACAAGAACCTCGGAACACTAAGGGACTTTTCTTGCACACTTTGTTGACAAGCACGTAATGACCCAAGGGTTTGACACCGAATTAAAAACTCGAGAGACTCAATAGGCAAAGTCTTCTTGGATGCTAAGGTTTCACATATATAAGAATGAGTAGAACCGGGGTCAATCAAAGCAATCACATTAGTATTGAAAAGAGTGAAAGTACCAGTAATGACATCGGTGAGGCAAAGATCCTCGCGTCTTGCGTATGGCATAAGTCCTAGCAGAGCACGAGCCTCGGATCGATGGTAGCATCTCTAGATCCTCTCGACCGCCACTAACATTGCCCACATTTCTAGGTGGCCTACCTCGGCGATGGTAGCACCCGGGTTTCCATTCGACTTACATTTTGTTCAAGCAACCTCGGGCAATCCTTCATAAGATGGTCGGCCGATCCACACTTATAGTAGGAGCGATCACGGAACCAACAGCTCCCCGAATGCCATTTGCCACAATGCATACACTCGCCCTCTCTCGTGATCATTTCCACCATCAAGCGATCGAAGTGACTCGTGTGGTCACAGGGGTCGATCGCGTCCTCGTCTAGAAAAGCCCGCGCCTCTAGACCGGCTCACATCATCTCGAAATCTCTTCGATGCTGTTGAAGAGACTTTCCCAAGGACCTTTTCGAATTCTCCAGTTCCCACATCAACTTTTGTTTCTCCTTTCTAAGCTCTTGACTTTACAAGCTCGCTCAACAAGTACTACTGAACTCTCGTATTTCAAGAATGCCAACGAACATCCTTATATCATCATTCAGCCCATACTCGCTGCGTTTACATAATAGCTTCTTGACGAAATGCATTCTCGCGTCATCTGCTAAGCCTCACAAATTTTCGTTCGTAGTCGATGGCGACATAGAACCTTGCTTAAGATCAAGAAATTCCTTCGCTTTTGGTCGATGAATCTCGATGATATACTTTTTTGGAACTCGGTTTGAAAGAATTCCCAAGTCACTTGCTCTCTAGGCACCACAGTCGAGTACTCCACCAATAATAGGCGGAATCGCGTAGCAAGGAGATGGTACACTTTAAGCACTCATCGGTGTACAAGATAGCTCATCGAGCACCGGATAGTGTTATCCAACCAAAATTCAGCTTGCTCGGCATCGTCGCTATCCGTAGCCTTCAATTCAAGGGCCCCATGTTTACAAATTCATCGATTGGGGCTTACTTGACCTTATTTGGTCGATTCTGGGAGGTATTGTAGGTGCGGGGTTGCATTAGTCGAGAATGGAGGTTGTGGAATGTAGTGTTAGTTCGAATGTATTGGTTGAACCAATCATTCATCACACTATAAAAGGCTTGCCTAGCCTCATCATTCGGATTGTTGGCCATAGGTTGAGAGTCCGCCAAGACTGCCCCTTGCGCGGAGCAAGCGCCACACTCTCCACATCATCAGCTATTGCTGGTTGGGATCGAGATCCATTGCTATAAACAAACACAAAGTCAAATTGTCGTAAATCACCACACTATCAATTCATCATTTAATGGCATGTATAGCTAGACCCCAAACATATCACGGTAGTCCTAGAATCGACTAAACCGTGGCTCGATACCAATAAAATTGTAACACCCGAACCCGAGACCATCGCCGTGTCGGACACGAGGGTTAACAAGCCAAATCCACATATTTCACCCACCAATTTGACATTTCCAGACAGGCTGGAAATCTGCGTCACTGTCACCTTAAAAATCATATCTCGAGTTTCAAAACTCGGAAACTGATTCTGTAAATTTTCCCTGAATTTAGACTCATATATCCATCCATGGATTTATTTTTAGAATTTTTGGTCGGGCCAATTGGTACAGTTTATTAGTTAAAGTCACCCATGTTACAGGGATCGACTGCTCTGACCTTCGCGCTTTACAACTTGAATATCTCTCTGTACAGGGCTTTAATACTGGTGCCGTTTGTTTCTAATGAAACTAGACTCAAAATGGAATCTGTAAATATAAGGCATGACTCCTAATTCTTTCTGGATAATTTATAATAAATTTTTAGAGTTGTGACAGGGGACCCAGAAACCGTTCTGGCCCTATCTCACAATAGCTTTAATATCTCTTAACATGTAACTCCTATGACCGTTTCGTTTATTCCACATGAAAGTAGACTCATTAAGGTTCATTTACATAATTTTATTCATTATTTAATACCATTCCTACAAATTTTGGTGATTTTTCAAAACCATACCACTGCTGCTGCCAGCATCTGTTTTCAAAGTAACCATTACCTATTTCATGATTTCCACGATTCAAATGGCCCTTTTTGCACACATAGCACAAAGTGTGATTATGATTAACCATTCCAATGGCTAATCCTTTCAGACAATTTCATACCCCATAATGATTATCATACAAACTATTATAGAATCATACTAAAACGATATAAGCCATTTTCGCATGGCTATCCAAGCTTACACAAAACCAAAAGGTACATGACCTTCAACATTAGGGTAGTCCTATACATGCCATTTCAAAGTTCAACCAAAATTATACCAAAATGGAGGCTTTGATAGTGTAGATGACTTCGACTTTAATGATCCCGAATCCAATCGCTAACGAGCAAAATCTATAAAACAGAGAGCCAAAGCAACGGGGTAAGCATTTTTATGCTTAGTAAGTCTCAAGCAATAAAATCAGCTTTAACTAAGGCATTACATTCACATAGCCAAATGAATCATTTCATTAATACACATTCACATAATCATACTTGCTTCACACTTCATCATTGTATACTTTCACAAGATATCAACCAATTCAATAGCTGAAAATTCGTTAGTCGATTGAACGAATGTTACTCAAACATATCGACTTTTCCAATGCACATATAAACATACCTTTTCCTTTGGGCTTTTCGAGCGTCCTAATTAAATTTATTACAGCAACCAACGCTCACCTTCAGCCCAAGCTTCTTCGGAATACAACCGGATATAACTACATGCACAAATGCCTTCGGGTCTTAGCCCGGATAGAACGACTTGCACAAATGCCTTCGGTATTAGCCCGGATTTAACAACTTGCACGAATGCCTTGGTCTTAGCCGGATGTGGTCACTAGCACAATGGCCTTGGTCTTAACCCGGTATAATTACTAGCATAAATGTCTTGGGACTTAGCCCGGATATCATTCAATTGCTCATGCACACACATACATCAATAATCATTACACATCCATGTTTCATTTTCGTTACTAAGGCTCAAACACAAACATATCACTTGCATAATCGCCTTCGGGACTTAGCCCGGGTATCATTCAAATACTCATACACACATAAATCAATAATCATTACACATCCATATTTCATTTCACATAATTCGAGTAGGGTCATTTCTTGAGGACTTACCTCGGATGTTGTCGAACGGCTTCGACGACTAATCGATCACTTTTTCCTTCCCCTTATCCAATTGTGGCCCTCTAAGCTCTTGAGCTAATTCAAACAAATTCAATTCATTAAAGTCTCACTTGCTAGCCTTTGCCGAATACACATATCATTGACTCAACATCACATAACTAAGCACTTTAGTCAATTTTCTTTAATTACGCACACATTCGGCCTTAGCTCACAACAAGGTAGCCGATTACCTAAGTCAAGAATAGGCATCATTAAGCTTGCCTCTAACCGAATGCATGCATAATAATTCCCCCCATGTGGCCGATTATACTTAGTCATACTTGCACAAAATCAACAATAAATTGCATGATTTTCACATCATATGTGTACTAGGCCGATTGTACATGCAAATTTCACAACATTCTTCAACAAATTTCTTCTTTAAACAACATATTTATCACTTTCTTCATAATCAAAATATCATGTGCAATCATATATACACATATAGGTGCAAGGTCAATTTCAAGGTGTCCATAGCCATTCAAAACACAATTTTTACTAACATGCAAGAAGCATGAACCATGCTCATGAATGCATCATGGCGAATACATCACAATCATGCCCTTTCAACTTCAATCATGGTTAAACAAAAAGAAAACTCAATGTCTTACTCAAGATGGCTACAAGAAATTTCAAGAGTAGAAATTCCATTATTGCATGCATCATTAGCAAGCTTCACATTTAGCATGCAATGGCTTTAACACAATAACAACTTTGGCCAAATACCATTCCCATGGCATAACAAGGATTTGAACCACGGCTAACATGAACATCAAATTAGCAACTAAAACATGCATGAAACTCATAACACAACCTCATACATACCTTACTCTTGATGCAAGTTTAGCCAAATTTCCTTCTAGATCTCTTCTAAACAAAGAAAATGAAGCAAAAATCCTTCCTTTTTCCTTAGTATTTTCGGCCAAAGAAGAGAAAAATAGATGAACAAAATTTTTTTCTTTTCTTCTCTTTCACTCACGGCAAAAGGGGGGGAAAGGATGAGCAAATTTTTGATTTTTTTGTTTCTCTTCCTACATGCTTAATTTTTTTTTATCATTTATCACATCATGCATTAACAAAACATGTCATAACATGTTTTCCTTGCCCATATTCCTTGTCATGGCGGCCACTATACCATCTTTGGGGAAATTTGACATGCAAATCCTTATTTTTGCATGCATGATCAACTAGTCATCACACATTTCCCCATCATACTTTCAAAGTTTACTACTAGGTCCTTTCTAGTGAAATTCACATTTATAATTCTAAATTGAAACATCAAAATGTCATACACAAATTAACACATATCATAGGCATCAAAATAAATTTTTAAATTTTTTTTATGCCTCGGTTTTGTGGTCCCGAAACCACATCCCGACTAGGGTCAATTTTGGGCTGTCACATGGAGTGTCTCCGTCCTCTCGACGACGTGCTACATAGACCAATGCTGGTTGTCTCGCCTCAGCATGACCAGTACCTCTGTCCGGTGTTCCATGACCCAGACCGTTTCCACCCCCGGCCTAACCACAGCCTCCAAGCAGCTGCTGACCACCCTTCGGTGGCTATTCATTACCTCTACCAATGACTTGCCTATGATTCGATCTTTTGGGACATTCTCTTAGACGGTGCTCCATGGAACCACAACTCAGACAGGCTCCTGTTTTCCTCCAGCACTCTCCTGCATGACTTTTTCCACAAGTAGCATAAGGCGGCACCCCTGGATTTACAAAAGGGGGCCCTAGTCTAACTAGCCTATTAACTCTGGCCCTAGCCCCAGGCCTCTGTCCTAAACCAGGAGTCTCAGCCTCCCTTTTATTCTTACCCCTTTCTTTTTCCCAATTCTGGCACTCAGTGTGCATCACCTCCTCTGCTATCTTTGCTTTTGCTACCAACTCTGAGAAAACTCGCTCCCTCTATGGAGCTATCAATACTCTGAGGCTATCCCTAAGACCATTCTCAAACCTAATGCAACGTTCATAGTCCGTTGCCACCATAACTCTTGCATACCTACTGAGGCATAAAAATTCCAACTCACACTCCACAATAGATTTGTTTCCCTGGGTCAAGTTCAGGAACTCCTTCCTTCTAGCATCCACATAACTTGAACCCACATATTTCCCTTGAAACATTGTTTTGAAAAACTCCCAAGTGACCTGCTCAGATTGGGTGCCCTCTTTCACTGTCAACCACCATTGGTAAGCTTCTTCCCTAAGTAGTGACGCTGCTCCTTTCAACCAGTGTTCAGGTGAACAGTCCAAGTCCTCTATTATCCTTTCAGTGGCCTTCAACCAATATCTAGCCACGTTAGGAGCCACACCAGCCACGCCCTTAAAGATCTTAGCCCCATTTGATCGAAGTCGCTCCAGAATTGACCCTCGATTTCTTGTGCCATTATTAGGCCCTGCGACCCTTTCCAAAATCCTCAACATTGCCTGCGGCAATGCATCATCCCCTGCGACCCGATCATATGGTCCAGTCTCAGCCACAGGTGAGGTCGAAGCCTTTTCTACTCCAACATTGGGCACATGGCCTGATGCCGATGATTCAGCCCTAACACTTCCGCGGCCTTAGCCGTGGCCTCTTGCATCTCTTCTAGCACTCATCATTGATTCACGTATTATCTGGATTAGAAATTTTATGAAGTTTTAGTTAGTTTCAATAATTAAGTCGATGTTTTATGAAAGTATTAAAAGAAAGTTGTTTTCGTAAATCCTCTATAGTTTCAAGGTCCTACGGGTTACAGTTCCACTCTAACTAAAAGCCTCAGTATAATCATTTAAAGTAGCCCACTAACTATCTACAGTCTATCAAATTAAATAAGCTTAATAACAAAAGAACTTACTTGGTTCGACGTCGAAGACCCGGTGTGCCGCACAGTAAGAACTTTTTCCAAAAAATTGTGATCCAATTCTTATTATTTTTAAAAAAAAAACAAACCCAAATAATAAGGCCCCCTTCACATTCTGATTTCTGCAACTAGGCTCTGATACCACTAAATGTAACACCCCATACCCAGCCCGAACATTATGGCCAAATCCAGCATGTCACATTGAAGTGTTTTATCGAAAACCTTGTTTTCATTGAAAACCCTTCTTTAAAATGAATACCTTAATTACTTTGTAAAATCTCTTTTCAGTTGCCGAAGCTTTATTTAACACAGATGATCTATGAAAACTTGTCATTTAAAAATTGAGTTACAGAAACTTAGTATTTAAAAATAGTTATGGTTTAGGAAATCCATGTTCAACTTCTAATAAATGTAAAGCATAAAAATAATAATCGTAATTTGAAATAATAACCAGAGGAAAGGCCTTATTACAATCCGGATTGGAATAATTTAAAATACTAGAAACTATATGCTTAATAACACAAGCCTAAGTCGTCTTGCTAGCTGGCCACCTCGGAGCCCCTCCAACCGTCGAACCACCTACTGAGGATCACATGAGAAAAATAAAAGAGGGGGTGAGTTTATGAAAATACAGTGTGTACAACCCTCATTAATCGTAAAGCATGCATCACATCAATTTGGCCTAGGCCCACTACAATAACGGTGGCACTTGAGCCTTAGCCCATGGTAGCCTCAGTCAGGCCTGAGCCTATGTCTCAATCAGAATCAGTTTATGCAATGCAAAAATACCAATCTGACCCTGCACTCCGTATCCCGTCCAACCCTACACTCCTATGGGGATTTAATCGACCCACTCATCCCTACACTCCTGATGTATCCCAGTTGCAGAACTACCTAACATTGCAGCAAAGCTGCTAATCATATATTGAGCTTAAAAAGCCATCGGTGGATCCACGGTCGTCAAGCAACCATGCGATCCTTATATACTTCCTCCGTTCCATAATTCCCAACCCATATGTAACCTGAACAGAATATCATATGAATGCAGCAGGTATACATGTAGCATCCATAAATCTTAAATTCCACACATAGGGTATTTTAGTCATTTCTGCCCTTAGGGGCATTTTCGGTAACTTCTTTTTATTATGGGTTTATTACTTACCTTGGCCCATTAACAAGTCCTCGTTGGCTAAAATGAACATACACTATGCACTAGGTAGGATTCCAGAGAAGAGGAGGTGAGTCATCAAGACCGCTTAAGTACCAAACTCTTCCTAGATCCAATCCTAGACATGCATATACCCATTGCCACACCTCAACCTTATCACTCATCCACGGTCGCAATTAATTGATTAATTAGTTAAGTTTTATGTCTATTTAAGCAGTTATCATATACTAGGCCCAAAACCCCTCACAAAGCCTAGACAAGTTTACATACATGCATATAGCCCACTAGGCCCAATCTCTTTCATATGGCCCATTAGGCCCAAATCGCATTCATATGGCCCATTAGGCCCAATCACATTCATAGTCATCCAATCGTATGACTTTTCCACCACTTAGTATCAAATTGCCAATTTCGCCTATTATGGGCTCTGCGGCCCGTCGGGCCCATTTAGCCCATTTTGGACTGGTTGGTCAATACACAGCCCAAGCCCATGGAATCGCCCATGGGGCCTCTGATAACCTATTAGTTTTACCCCTTACGATTTTTCGTGCACTCGTAAGACTATTGTAGCCAAACTTTTGGCTTTTTGGCATTTCAACTTTTCAGCATTTCAGGATTTGTCGATCTACTATGTGTGTGCAGTGCATATACACACCTGGTACTAAATGTGCTGCGATCTCCTTATCCATGAACCTAAAATCGATGTCACTCAATGATTAATCACACACTTATCAAATATGATCACCAAAAACCAAAAATCTCACCTTTGCCTTACCTTGAATGACAAGCCTTAACAGCTATTCCTTAATCACTAATCCCGAGTATTTCTTAAATCTGCATCAATCTTAATCATTAAGAACTAACAACAAGTGACTCGCAATCATCTTAAGCCACTCTCAAATCATCCATGACCATTCGGCCAACCTTAACCAATAAAAGAGGAAGACTTACCCAAACCCCAAAACGCCTAAGGAGCAATTCGACAGAGATCTAAAATTCGAGATTTGATAACAAGAATCGACCGAAGTAGAGGGAGTAGTGGCTGCACAGAGGGCCTTTAGCCAAAGAGGAATTCGGCTTTTGAGATTTGTATGGTGAAAGGGGTTATTCGGCACAAATAAGAAGAAGAGAAGAAGGAATCGGCTAAAACCAAAGGTGAATCAAAAGGGAATTTAAGAAGAGAAAGAATGGAAAATCGGCAAGCAAGGAACAAAGAATTCAGCTTCTGAGCACTTAGAGAGAAAAGTGTTTCGGCAACACAAAGATAAAAAAGAGGAGTTTGGCTAAAGGAAGAGAAGTAATTTCGGCACCTATATATACTATAACTGAATTTACCTATCCCCCAAATTCCCTATCCGGCTCTACTTTGCTGCACCCCTCATCTCTTAACTTTTCTCCCTGATAACTGGTTAATCTCTTTCTTAAATTTCTCCTTCGATCACTTCCTTCAGAGTTCACACCCAATGCCACTACTGGCCATTTATTGAGCAAAAATAAATCCTTCTTTTGAGCAAGGAGGGATTCGAACCCCAAACCTTCTTGCCATGCATGTGACGTGTAACACCCCAAACCCAGCCTAGAAGTTAGTCCGAATCTGACGTGTCACATTGAAGTGTTTTTTGAAAACCATGTTCACATTAAAAGCCCTTCTTACTACTCCAAACCTCTGGCCATTTTAAAACTTGAGAAACATTAATTCTTTTAAAACATTACTTGCTGCGGAAGCTTAATTTTAAAGAGTTATAGAAATGTGATATTTTAAAAACCAGTAGTTGTTTTGGAAAATCGTGCCCTACTTCTAACAGATATTAGGCATACTAAATAAATTTCCCAAATAAAAAGTTAAGAAAATAAAGAGGCCTTAATACAACCTAAATAAAAAACCAAAGTGCTTAACTAAATAACCGAAATAGAAAAACATGTGCAGTTGTGTGGTCATCTGTGAGTCCCTCTGCAACAGTAATCCACCTAATGCTTGGGATTACCTACACAGTTAATAAACGGGGTGAGTTTACAAAAACTCAGTGTGTAATCCCCTTACTAGAGTAACAGTCAGTAAACAGACAGAATTTAGAATTAGTTTGGGCCGAATCCCATTATAGTAATAGTACAGTCCAATTCAAAGCATACGTGGGCAAAAGGCCGTTACAATATCATTTGTGTCCCAGCCCATAACAGAATCAATTGGGCCTAGCCCATCTTAGCCTTAGTTGGGCCGAAGCCCACATCGCAATAATATCTCAATAATATCATACATACAATGCTGTGCAACCCACCCCAATAATCCAAATGCTACACACCAACTTTGACCCTCGGTACACATTATGTGGGGATATAAATATCGACCCACTCATCCGATACACATCAATGGTAGCCCGGTTGCTGTACTACCTTCATTGCAGCAAGCTGCTAATCAAATATTAGGCTTAATAGCCATCAATGGATCCATGGTCCTCAAGCAGCCATGCGATCCTCATATACTTCCTCCGTTCCATAATTCCCAACCCATGCAATATGTCGTGTATGTCATGCTCAATCATCACATGTGTATGCAGAATGGCCATACTCAGTAACAGTCTTTTAAACATATATTAAGAGCATATCATTCATTCAACCATAGTCAAGTAAATTAAAATGCAGTCATACATTCATAATCAAATCAGTCATATTCGAAGTCTATGTCGGTCATTTACCCTCAAGGGAAAAATAATCATTTTACCCTACAGGGGTATGTCGGTCATTTTACACTACAACGGTATTTCGGTAATTTTACACTACGAGGGTATTTCGATAATTTTACATTACAAGGGTATTTTGATAATTTTACAAATCGGGGGTGTTTCGGTAATTTTACAAACTGAGGGTATTTCGATAATTTTACAAATCGAGGGTGTTTCGATAATTTCACAAATCGAGGGTGTTTCGGTAATTTCACAAATCGGGGGTATTTCGATAATTTTACAAATTAAGGGTATTTTAGTAATTTCATAATCAAGAGTATTTCAGTAATTTTACAAATCGAGGGTGTTTCGATAATTTTACAAATTCAGGGTGTTTCGGTAATTTTACAAATCGAGGGTATTTTAGTAATTTTACAAATCAAGGGTATTTTAGTAATTTCACAATCGAGGGTATTTCGATAATATTACAAATCAAGGGTATTTCGGTAATTTTACAAACTGGGGGTACTTAGGTAATTTTCTTTTATTACAAGTTTTTACTTACCTTGGCTTGTTAACAAGTCCTCGTTGGTTAAAGTGAACATATACTATGCACCAGGTAGAATTCCAGAAAAGAGGAGGTGAGTCATTAAGACTGCTTAAGTACCAAGCTCTCCCTATATCCAATCCTAGACATGCATATACCCATTGCCACACCTTAACCTTATGACTCATTTACGGTCGTGATTAATTAATTTTTTAAGTTTTATGTATGCTTGAGTAGTTACCAAAAACTAGGTCCTCAACCCCCGTAACGCCCAAAAAATCCCGAAATCCAAAAATCCTAAAATTTTGAATTTTTTTTCTTTTTGTGTTTAATAAATTCGGTTAAGTGTTAATTACGCAAAGGTAGGTCTTGGTCAAGGTTTGAGTTCAAATTAAGGGGTAGAAGAAATTATAATTTAGTTATTAAAAGAATCAGGGTTGGCAAGTAGTTGGGCTTTTAAATAAAGATAGGGAAAATAGCATCAAAAAGCCCTGTAAAAGAGTGGCTTAATGACGCCACTAAGAATGTAGAGAGGTGGCGTTAATAGCTAGCAAGGAGGTCCAAGGTTCGAATCCTAGTTTAGTGTTTTTAGAAGTTTAATTTTGGCCTTCTAGAAGGATGAAAGCGGCGTGAAGATGGACTCTAAGGGGAGTGTTCAGAAGAGAAAATTAAGGAAAGGATCAATGGGTTATCAGGGAGAAAAATAAGGAGATGAGAAGGGATAAGTGATGGAGATGAATGGGGAATTGGGCATGGGAGAATTCAACTATAAGGCTTATAAATAGGGGTCGAATGCTAGGGTATGAAGCTAATGCCGAATTTCCTTCACCTTGTTACGAGAAACTCTTTTCTCTAAAAGTCGAAAACCCTCTGCCTTTCTTTTCTTTTTCTTCTTCCTTATGCCAAATTCTATTCTTCCTCTACCTCATTGCTGACTTTTCTTTCTTTCTCCTTGGAGCCGAATAACCCTCTTTTTCCATACAAAATCGTAAAGGGCCGAACCTCTTTGGCTGAATACCCTTGCTGCAATCACTACTCCTTCTACTTCGGTCAAATCTAGTGTAAGTATTGTTCTTCCAATCGGTTTTTTTGCTAAGTATCGAATATTGTCCCTCACTCTTTCTAAACAACTGTGGTAGGGAATTAGTATCGGATCTTAGATCTTAGCTCATTGCCGAATTGCTCTTTAGGTGTTGCAGTTTTGGTAAGTATTCCTCATCCATTGGTAAGTTTGGCTGAATAGCCATAGTAAGGCAAGGGGGCTTCTGTTGGATGCGAGTCATCTATTATTTTGGTTTTAATAGTTACGATTGGTGCAGATCTAGAAGTTGATCGTGGTTAATGAAGGGGCTGTTATACTTATCGCGTAAGGTAAGGTTAAGGTGAGATTCTAGCTTTTGGTAAAGTATTCGATAAGTATGTGAGATTAATCTTTAAGTGATATCGATTGCAGGTTTGAGTTAAGGAAATCGCAGCACGCTTGCCTACCAGGTGTGTACATACACTGCACACACACAATGAATCGAAGAAAGCCGAAATGCCGAAAAGCTGAAAAGCCAAAATGCCGAAAAGCCAAAAGTTTGGCTACGGTCGCCTTGCGAGTGCACGAACACTCGTAAGGGGGATACCGATAGGTTGCCTAAAGCCCACGGGCGATTCTGTGTACTTGGGTTGTGATTAGGCCATACGGGCCATAATGGGCTAAGTGGGCCTAATGGGCTATTGGGCCCATAATAGGCAAAGATTGATAAATGATGCTATGTGTTAGAAAATTTGTATGTGAGCATGAATATAATATGATTTGGGCCTAATGGGGCATATGAATGAGAATTGGGCCTAGTGGGCCATAAGAATATGAACTGGGCCAGATGGGCCATTTGAATAAGATTGGGCCTAGTGGGCCATATGCATGTATGTAGGGGTATTGGGCCTGGTATATGATGACTACATAAAACTTAATTAATTAATTGAGACCGTGGACAAGTCATAGGGTTAAGGTGTGGCAACGGGTATATGCATGTCTAGGATTGGATCTAGGGAGAGCTTGGTACTTAAGCAGTCTTAATTAGGGGTGAGTATTCGATCGAGTCAAGTCGAATCGAGTAAAAAAATTTCAAGTTAGTCGAGTTGACAAATCCTATTTTAGCAACCGAACTCAATTTGAAATTTTTTCGAATCGAATTGAATCGAGTCAAAAAATTTCAAGTCAAATCGAGGCGAGTTAACGAATCCTATTATTTATACTTAATGTTGTGTTTAGATAGACCATTTATTTAACTAGTAAATGAAGTACAATATTATTTAACTACATGAATAATATAATGATTTAGTCTTTTAACTTAATGAGTAAATATTTATCAAAACGACGTAGTTTTACCTTTTAACTTAGTTATTTTGAAAACATTTATCAAAACTATGTAGTTTTGCCTTTTCTTATTTGGATTTTCGGATAACTCGAATTGTGTAATTCATATTCGAGTTAAACTGAAAAACTTAATTTTTTATTCGAGTTGATCCAAATAATTTGATTAACTCAAATAACTCAAACTATTTAATTCAAAATTTAAATTTTTTATTGAGTTTTTCGAATCAAATCTGATTTTGCTCACCCCTAGTCTTAATGACCCACCTTCTCTTCTTTGGAATCCTACCTGGTGCATAGTATTCGTTCATCTTAGCTCACGGGACTTGTTCATGGGCCAAGGTAAGTGAAAACCATAATAAGAGAAAATTATTGAAACGCCCCTAAGGGCGAAAATGACCAAAAGACCCCTAGGTGTTGAATGTAAGTTTTGTGGACGTGACATGCATACATATGATGTTCTGCTTAGGTTGCATATGGGGTGGGAACTATAGACCGGAGGAAGTATATGAAGATCGCATGGTTGCCTGACAATCGTGGATCCACCGACTGCTTTTAAAGCCCACTATGTAAATGAAAGTAGTTCCGCAACCGGGCTACCATTGGTGTGTGGGCCGGGTGGGTCGATATTTATATCCCCACATGGTGTGACGGGGGATGGAGCTAGTGTGTAGCGGAGGGATAACTTGGATGGGATTGCATTGCATGGTTGATTTTTTTTTTAATGCTTGATTTTCTTCGAGGGTTGTACATACTGAGTTTGCGAAAACTCACCTTCTCTTTTATTTTATTTTCAGGTGATGCTTAGTAGACGGTTCGATGTATGGAGGGGCTCTAGGTGGCCAGCTAGCAAGACAAATTTGGACCTTTTTTTAAGCTTATAAGTTTTATTTTATTAAGTATGTTTTAGACCAGATTGTAATAAGGTTTTCAATATGATATTAATACTTGAATTGTTGTTATTTTCATTGTAATTATGAGAAGTTGAACATGGGTTCCTAAATTATAGTATGCTTTCTATGTTTCCGCAACTTAATTTTTAAATGATAAGTTTTCTTAAATCAAATGTTTTAAACAAGGCTTTCGAAACTGAAAGGTGTGTTCATTTTGAAGTTAATTAAGGTTTCTTTTGTTTAAGAAGGGTTTTCAATGAAAACACGGTTTTTACGAAACACTTTAATGTAACACGTCAGATTCGACCATAACGTCTGGGCTGGGTTTGGGGTGTTACATTCCCTTTACTAAGCACTAACAGATCCACACTTATTCATTTGGCCCCTTTAGGCCCAATCTCGTTCACATGGCCCATCATGCCCAATCACATTCATATGGCCCATCAGGCCCAACTACTTCCCACCTAACAGTTAGATTAACACAAGTGGGCCTTAGGGCCCATTCGACCCATCGAGGCCCAGAACAGCCCTAGCACACGAGAACGCTCGTGGCAGCTTTTAGCTTTTGTCGATTTCTAACAAAGAAGGGCATGAATACACACCTATTTATGAGAACCCACAGAAGTCCACGATCACCAACCTTGGCACATCCTGCATTGGGTCTTAATCACCTTTTTCCTTTTTCACCAACTCATCTGGTTCGCTCTATTTAAAACAAGCTTCTCACCAATTCCTATGTTACTTCCCGATGTGGGATTACTTTCAACTATTAGGAAAATTCCTTATTTTCTTATGATCACCTTAACCATAGAGTTCTAGTCCAACTCCACCTCCTACATAGCTCAAACAGCAAAATAAATACTCTATTGTGCATCCCAAGACTTGAACTTTAGACCTCATAGTTACACAACATGCCACCTTGCCACTCCACCACAGGCTCTTTCTGTGTCATATTTTATCCTCAATTAAATATAAGGTCTATAGGCCAGAGTCCAGGTTCCTTTAAAAGAAAAACCAAAATAAATTACAAAAGCCAAGACTTGAACCCAAGCTCCCTTGCAACCTTAATGACGCCACAACCACTAGACCACAAGCTTCCTTGTGTCATTTATTTACCATAATAATTTATAGGGCCTTCATCCAAGCACCAAGGGTTTTATTCACTTATTACAAAAATTTTTGCTAAAGCCCAGGTTTGAACCCAAGATTTCTCCAACACTTCTCAGGCCATTAACCACTAAAGTAGACATTTAATTGTGTCATTTCCTTGTACAATTAAATGCTTATATATAACCTCCTTACGGACCCATACTAAAGGCCTAATACTTCTAGGCCCAAATTTGAGGCGTTGCAATTCTACCCTCTTAAAGAAATTTCATCCTTGAAATTTCATACTATCTGAACAAACACTTAACTCAATCTACACCATTATGCTCCCGCTGCACACTCTAGTGCAAAACTATATGAATACACTTTTAACTTAATCTCAAAACCTCTCACACCCAACCAAAACATCTAACCACAGAAGCAAATAGATATTTACCACACATGCCTACAATTTCTATATTCAAACATCACATCCAAACCAAACACACCTGACTTAAAAGGAACTGTGATCCCTCTTCCTGTTGCACTCCAAGTGCCTAGCCTAAAGTGTTTCACCATACACCTTAACCCTTGCCTCGAACACTTCTTCCAGCACTTCCCTTACCAACAGGATCAGTGCCTCCGTACCAATCTCCGGGTTATTGTTACCCAAAGTTAGCGGACTTAACTTTACTACAGTTTTCTGAACTATCTCATGTTCCAGGAAGACGAGCAACTCCTCGCGACCTTGTTTGCCTTCGAAATCCATCACAGTATTGCTGCTAACTAAAAAAAAATTAATTTTCAGAAAATACACTGAATAAATACAAAATCTAACTTTAAGTACAGTCTAACAGAAAACTTACAGATTCGGCGCCGGAGACTCGGTAACCACACTTTCAGGAAAATATTCAGAAAAAAATTTAAAATACTTCAAATCTTTTCAAACCTTTTTGAAACAATTCTTTTGAAAATCCAATTTTAAAATACATTCCACAGTCGAGTTTTGCAACTTGGCTCTAATACTACTAAATGTAACACCCCAAACCTGGCCTAGAAGTTAGGCCCGAATCTGGCGTGTCACATTGAAGTCTTTTTTGAAAACCATGTTCTCATTAAAAACCGTTCTTACTACTCAAAACCTCTAGCCATTTTAAAACTTGTGAAACATTAATTCCCTTAAAACCTTACTTGCTGCGGAAGCTTACTTTTAAACAGTTGCGGAAACGTGATATTTTGAAAACCATTTGTTGTTTTGGAAAACCATGCCCTACTTCTAACAGATATTAAGCATACTAAATAAATTTCCCAAATAAAAAGTTAAGAAAATAAAGAGCCCTTAATACAACCCAAATAAAAAACCAAAGTGTTTAACTAAATAACCGAAATAGAAAAACTTGTCCAGTTGTGTGGTTGTCTCCGAGTCCCTCGCGACACAAATCCACCTAACACTAGGGATTACCTGCACAGTTAATAAACAGGGTGAGTTTATGAAAACTCAATGTGTAATCCCCTTACTAGAGTAACAGTTAGTAAATACACGTAATTGAGAATCGATGCAGGCGGAGCCTATTACGAATAAAGATGCAGTCCGATTCAGAGCATACGTGGGCAAAAGCTCACATACAATATCATTTGGGTCACACCCATAACAGAATCAATTGGGCCTAGCCCATCTTAGCCTCAGTTGGGCCGAAGCCCACATCGCAATAATATCACAATAATATCATACATGCAATGCTGTGCAACCCACCCCAATAATCCAACCTCTACACACCAACTCCGTCCTCGGTACACATCATGTGGGGATATAAACATTGACCCACCCATCCGATACACATCAATGATAGCCCGGTTATGGTACTACCTTCATTGCAGCAAGCTGCTAATCAAATATTAGGCTTAATCGCCATCGGTGGATCCACGATCGTCAAGCAACCATGCGATCCTCATATACTTCCTCTGTTCCATAATTCCCAACCCATGCAATATGTCGTGTATTGCTCAATCATCACACGTGTATGCAGAATGGCCATACTCAGTAATAGTCTTTTAAACATATATTAAGAGCATATCAGTCATACAACCACAGTCAAGTCAATTAAAACGCATTCATACATTCATAATCAAATCAATCAAATTTGGGGCGTTACATGACGCCACCTCTAAGCCCCACATGTGACACTACTTGCCATTCCAACACAAGGCTTCTTGTGTCCAGTTCCTCCTTCATTTATTTAAAACCCAAACTACTTGCCATCAAGGCTCTTTTAATTATTAAACTATAATTTCCTTCACCCCGAAGTTCGAACTCTAAACATAACCAAGGCCTATTATCACATAAATAACACTTGACTAGGAATATTATGCACACCTTTTATCAAAACCACAATAAAAAGAAAGTTCAGAATTTTTAGGGCGTTACAATTTTAGTCCCTCAATTTCTCATTTTTATAATTTAGCCCAAACTACTCAAATTCATCAAAAATTCAAAGACAGAACATAGAAATCTAACATATATCTTTCATTTACTATCATCAAACTTCATAAAACTCACATTATCAACAATGGCATAACCCAAAATCATCATCAAAATCTAAAATTGAGACATGGGCTTGTTATCTTACTAAGCAACATCAAAAAAACGTAGAAATTATCAAAAACAGAATCAAAACCATACCTTAATCAAATTGAAAGTAGCCGAATATGAAAACACAAGAACCCTAGCTTTTCTTTCTTCAATTTCGGCTAAAATGATGACTATAATGAGTAATTTGATATTTTGTTTTAATTATATTAACATAATATTCTAATTGCTAATTTAAGCTTGGTTAAAACATTATAAAATCACATATATTAAGGCCGTTAATGTTCGCTCATAAGTTCAATGGCAAATAGGCACACTTAATATATGGCAAGCAACTTTTACATTTTATACGATTAGGTCCTTTTTATCAAATTGAGCACACAAACAATTAAATTTTTATATGAAACTTTCACATATGCTTAACCACATACTATAAACACAGAAAATAATATTTAAATATTTTTCTGACTCAGAGTTGTTGTCTCGAAACTACTATTCCGACTAGAGTCTAAACCGGGCTGTTACAACTCTTCCCCCTTAGGGATTTTCATCCCTAAAAGTCTTACCGTTAAACAGATTCAGATATTGTTGTCTCATAGCATCTTCGGGCTCCCACGTAGCCTCTTCAACACCGTGTCGATGCCAAATTACTTTTATTAATGAAATTTTCTTATTTTGCAATTCTTTAACCTCGCGAGCCAAGATATAGATCGGTTCTTCTTCGTAGGTCATATCGGGCTAAATTTCAATCTTAGATGGAGAAATTACATGCGAGGGATCAGATCGGTATCGTTGAAGCATCGATACGTGAAACACATTATGGATCTTTTCTAATTCAGGTGGCAACAACAATCTATATGCAACTGGCCCGATACGCTCAATAATCTCGTACGGCCCGATGAACCTCAGACTCAATTTTCCTTTTCTCCCGAATCGGAGTACTTTATTTCATGGGGACACTTTCAGAAAGACTTTTTCATCAATCTGCATATGATTTCTGATGATCGGAAGCTATTTTCAAACGATCTCGAATCACTTTTACTTTTTGTTCAGTCTCTTTTATCAAGTCGACCCCGTGTATCCTATTTTCACTGAGCTCTAACCAATACAAAGGTGTACGACATTTTCTACCATATAAGGCTTCGTATGGTGCCATTTTAATGCTCGATTGAAAACTATTATTGTATGTGAATTCAATCAATGGCAAATACTGTTCCCACGTACCTTCAAACTCAATAATGCAACATCTCAACATATCCTCGAGAATTTGAATAATTTGTTCAGATTGACCATCCGTCTGTGGGTGAAAAGTAGTACTGAAATACAATTTCGTACGTAAAGCCTCTTTCAGTTTCTTCCAAAATCGCGAAGTGAATCTCAGGTCTCTATCTGACACAATAGACAATGGCACCCCATGCAATCTCACAATATCATAAATGTATAACTCATCTAATTTATCAAGCGAGTAGTCAGATCTCACCAGAATAAAATGAGCTGATTTCGTCAATCGATCAAATACAACCCAAATTGCATCTTTCTTTATCAGAAATGGAGGCAAACCCGAAAAAAATCCATTGTCGCTCTATCCCATTTCCACTTTGGAATCATAATCAGTTGTAACAAACCAGATGGCACCTGATGTTCAGCTTTAACTTGCTGACAGATCAAACATTTCGAAACAAAGTCAGAGATATCTCTTTTCATACCAGACCACTAGTAATATTGTTTCAAATCATTATACATTTTCGTACTTCCCGGATGTACAGATAAACGACTATTATGAGCTTCTTTCAAAATCATCTGAATCAATTTTGAATTTCTCATAACACAAATTCTATCAAAAAATCTCAGACAATTATCTTTATCAATTCGATATTTAGCTTCAGAATCTAAATTACACTAACCTTGTTTTGCTATAATCTTATTATCAACTTTCTGAGCATCAATAATCTGTTGTAAGAACAAAGGTTTCGCTTTCAAATCTGCTAAAATTGAACCATCATCAGATATACACAACTGGACATTCATAGCACATAATGTAAATAAAGATTTCTGACTCAAAGCATCAGCAACAACATTTACTTTTCCCAGATGATAATCAATAACAAGCTTGTAGTCTTTTAGCAACTCTAACCATCTTCTCTGTCACAGATTTAAATCTTTCTGAGTCATCATATATTTCAAACTTTTATGATTTGAAAACACATGACATTTTTCACCGAACAGATAATGGTGCCAAATTTTCAATGCGAATACAATCGCAACCAGCTCAAGTTCGTGGGTCGGATAATTCTTTTCATTAGGCTTTAAATGTCTCAAGGCATAAGCTATGACTTTGCCTTTCTGCATCAAAACATAACCCAAACCATTAAACTATGCATCACTATATATTACAAACTCTTTACTCGATTCTAGTTCATTAACACCGGAGTTTCTGTCAATAGGGATTTCAACTGATCAAAACTTTTCTGACACTTTTCAGACCATTCAAATTTCATATCTTTCTGAAGTAATTTCGTTAACGGAGTTGCAATCATTGAAAAGCATTTTACATGTGACAGCCCTAAATTGACCCTAGTCGGAAAACGGTTTCGGGACCGCTAAACCGAGTCACCAAAGTATTTGAATATGATATTTATTGTCTAAAATATGTGAATATGAATGTGTGTAAGTTTTAAAGCTTCGATTTAGTCGATTGCATGTGAATTTAGTTAATAGGACTTATGTGTGACACTTTTGATGTAACACCCCGTACCTGATACCGCTGTCGGAGTCGGACACGAGGGGTTAACGGCTTAAACCATTCATTTTCACAGTCCATTTTAAAAATTTTCCAGGCAGTTGGCTAACTGCGTCACTGTCACTTTAAAAATCATATCTTGAGTTCCAAAACTCGAAAATCAGTTTCGTAATTTTTCCCTGAAATGAGACTCATATATGCATCTATAAATTTGTTTCTAGAATTTTTGGTCAGGCTATTAGTACAGTTTATTAGTTAAAGTCTCCCCTGTTACAGGGTGAGACTACACTGACCTTTATGCATTACGACCTGGATATCTCCCTGTACAGGGCTTCAATACTGATGCCGTTTGTTTCTATAGAATCTAGACTCAGAGAGGAATCTATACATATATGGCATGACTCCTAATTATCTCTGGTTAATTTATAATGAATTTCCAAAGTCGGAACAGGGAATCCAGAAACCGTTCTGGCCCTGTTTCACGAAAACCTAAATATCTCTTAACATACAACTCACATGACCGTTTCGTTTCTTCCATATGAAAGTAGATTCATCAAGGTTCATTTAAATAATTTATTCACTATTTAATTCCATTCCTACTATTTTTAGTGATTTTTCACATCCACATTGCTGCTTCTGTCAAAGATCCGCCTTTAAGGTAGACTTTACCTATTTCATAGTTTCCATGATTCAATTAGCCCTTTTACATACATAGCACAAAGTATAATCATGATTAACCATTCCAATGGCTAATCGTTTCTATACATTTCCATACCTCTTAGTGATCAACATACAAAACGATTATAGTACTATGCTAAAACGATATAAGCCATTTTCGCATGGCTATCCAAATTTACACAAAATCCATGGGTACATGACCAACAACAAAAGGGTAGTCCTATACATGCCATTTCAAAGTTCAACCAAAATTGTACCAAAAGGGGCTTTGATAGTGTGGGAGACTTCGACTTCCAAATATCCCGAGTCCGATAGTGACGAGCCAAAATCTATAAAACAGAGAAACAAAGAAACGGAGTAAGTAATTTATGCTTAGTAAGTTTTGAGCAAGGGATTCCAAGACAACAAAAGCATAGCATTCAGATAGCTAAACGGATAATTTCATATGCACAAATTCTCAATATCATACTTACTTCACATTACCAACCCTTATGTTCATGCACAAAGATCAACTTAGCCAAAGGCGGTAGCTCATTTATCAACCGAAATAATACTTATTTGTAAGGGCTCGACTAATTCAAAGCACATACTGAAACATACCTCATTGTCGGGATTTCACAAGCATATTAACTGAAATTTTTACAGCAAGTTCATTCATTCCCGAATCACGTACCTTCGAGTTTAACCGGATATAGCTACTGTTCAAATACCTTCGGGACATAGCCCGTTATAGTAGCTCGCACAAATGCCTTCGGGACTTATCCCGGATTTAGTAACTCGCACAAATGCCTTCGGATCTTAGTCCGGAATTAGTAACTCGCACAAATGCCTTCGGATCTTAGTCCGGATTTAGTAACTCGCACAATTGCCTTCGGATCTTAGTCCGGATTTAGTAACTCGCACAAATGCCTTCGGATCTTAGTCCGGATTTAGTAACTTAGCACAAAGCCTTCAGGACTTAGCCCGGACATCATTCGAAGAACCATGCACACATTTATTAATAAATCATGACACATCCATATTTCATTTTCATTACCAAAGCTCAACACAAGACACTTATCATATTTACAATTTCGGCTCAATAGCCACATACAAAGGGTATGATTTTGATTTACTTAAGACATAATCTAATCGAATCATAATTTAAGTTCCATTACTCGAAAACTTACCTCGGATGTTGTCGAACGGCTTCAACGGCTATTCGATCACTTTTTCCTTTCCCTTATCCAACTGTGGTCCCCTAAGCTCTTGAGCTAATTCAAACAAATTTAACTTATCAAAGTCTCATATTGCTAGCTTATGGCCGAATATGACAAGGAGTTTGATAGGTCATATGGCCACCCTTTAGCTCAAATACACAATGATCATACGCATTTTTAATCACATCAACAATTTAATACAATTCATTCGAACATCAAAAGAGAAGCTCAAGGTACTTAGCCCATATATATACATTAGACATTAGAGTCACATATGTACGAAATCACGAATCGAATTCAACATACTAGCTAATATTTCCTCTTAGCCGAATTTCTAAGTCAAGCTAAAGCCATCAATAGGCTACCAATGGCCGAACATACACATCTATGCTAAGGCCGATTGCAACACTTAATACATTCTACAAGTATGGTCACTTGTGTTGACTAAACACCATTTGTTTCAAGTTCAAAACTTGGCTAATACACATATATACACTATTAAAGCATCCTCTCCTTTACACTAATTCAACACATGCATTACCCATAATATACCAAATTACATTCGCCTTAGCACACAACTTGCTAGCCGATTCTTCTCCATCTAGCAACCAATGCACATACGAGCTCAATTGTTAGACTCTACTTCATCTAACAACAACCTTATTTCTCTTCTATATCCTACCATGGCCGAATGCATCACAACACCTTACCATTTCAATTTTTGGTCATGGTTGAACAAGGAACTTAATGTCTCACTCAAGGATGCTAAAAGGAGATTCAAGAGTTATCAATCCACCATCACATGCATCATTAACAAGCTTCACATTTAGCATGCAATGACATCAACACAAAATCCACCTTGGTCAATACCATCCCCATGACATACCAAAGATTTGAACCATGGGCTAATAAGAACATCAAGCTAGCAACTAAAAACATGCATGAATCTCATGGCACAACATCAAACATACCTTAATCTTGATACAAGTATGGCCGAACCTCCTCCTAATCCTCTTCTAAACCAAACAT
The DNA here is from genome assembly GCF_025698485.1 of Gossypium arboreum. NCBI lineage: Eukaryota > Viridiplantae > Streptophyta > Magnoliopsida > Malvales > Malvaceae > Gossypium > Gossypium arboreum. The sequence goes on from NC_069080.1 coordinate 100,799,646, forward strand.
GGAGCAAGAATTCCTTCCTTCTTCCTTAGAATTTTCGGCCAAAAGAAAATGAAAAGGATGAACAATTTTTTTTTTCTCTTTTCTTCAACTCACGGCAATGGGGGAATCACACACCTTCTTTCCTTTATTTTTTCATTTCTTTATTACCCATACACCTTATTTTATTTATTCCAACATAAACCACTTACACAACATGTTTTATGGCATGTTTTGCCCATCCCCCTTTGTCATGGCCGGCCACTAGGCTTTAATCTAGGGAAATTTGACATGCAAGCCCATCATTTTCACATCATGCATTAATAGGCCACTTTACATTTGCCTAGCACATTTCTAAATTTTCTCACATAAGTCCTATTTGATAAAATTCACTTACAATTAACAAAATTCAAACATGAATTTTTCACACATGCATATGTACATATAATGAGCATCAACTATGACGGCTAATTATTTTTATGACTCGGTTTAGTGGTCCCGAGACCACTTTTCGACTAGGGTCAATTTAGGGCTGTCACATTTGAAATGTGATAGGTTAATCCATAAGGACCTATTAATGCATGTTGCATAAATGATGGGTTTGCATGTCAAATTACCCAAGTTTTAGATAGTGGCCGGCCATGGTATGGGTCATTGATGATAATATGTATTTTTCTATTAGCACTACTAGTTTACAAAATAAAATAATGTATTAAGAATAATAAAACATGTGGTGAATGGGGGGAGAAAAAAAAGTTGTTTCATCTTTGCTCCTCATTGCCGTAACTAGAAGAGAAAGAGCTTGGAGAAATTCGGCTATGGTGGTTCACTAGATTAAGGTATGTTCAATGTTGCTTTGGAAGTTCATACATCCTTTGGATCATTAGTCTAAATTCTAACTATTTTCATGCCGATTTGGGGTTGTATGGGCAGTCCCATTTGTTGCATTATGCTGTCCAGTTTAGGGACCAATTAATTGAGTTATTACAGGATTAAAAAGAATGGATTTTTGTTGTGATGAGCTAATAAATTTTAGTACTATTAAGTGTGTTCTTGGGGATATAATTTTTGTTGCCTTGTGCTGTCCAAAATAGGACATATTGAATGTGCTTGTGAGTGAGTTTTTCAAAGGAGACTTTGTAAATTCTTATGTTTAAATTCCAATGTTTGCATGCGGGTAAGTTATGGTTATAGGGGTTGATAAATTGAGTTAAATAGATAAAATATTATGTTATTCTTACTAAGTTTCAGTTGTTAGTAGTGACGTAACAATTTGACAATTAAATGCGTAAATGATCTTTGAAACTGCAGCTTGAAAACAAATTGTTCCAGATGTAAATGCTGATTTGAATGTCTTTGTAATATGTGGAGGAATTGGTCTGCTGCATGTTTGAAATAAAAAGAAAACAATAGTTGTTAAATATTAGTTTTGTTGCTAATCGAATGGGTTTAATTCATTGTTCAAGGGGCTATAGATTGGTGTTAATTAAGCTATTCGGACATGGTCTATGAGTGTTTGCAAATCCGGTTTAAGTGCATAGGTGCTAAATACCTTGTATTGGAAATTTTGATGTATAAGTAGAAATTAATTAAGATGATATTGGGTAAATTTTTAGCTTAGTTGTGTTAAGTATTCAGCAATATTCATAATAATGAATGTGAGAGTGTATATAAATACGTGGTTGTGCATAACTTAAGTAATCGACTACAATATATATACTTATATGTATGTTAGTGCCTTATGTATACACCTTGTGTCATTGAGACATTCGAAAATAAATATGTATTAAAGTTATATTCGTAGTAGTTTAATGTGACTTACCAAGAACACAAATTTGAAAGCGAAATGGTGATAGACTTAAGTAGTAAATTGATTCAAATGAATTGGTTCTAAAATGTATATGAATGCCGTATGATTGTGTTTGATTGGGAAGTAAATTGTTGATTTAGCTCAAGAGCTTAGAGGATCAAAGTTGGATAAGGGAAAGGAAAAAGTGATCGAATAGTCGTTGAAATCGTTCGACAACATCCGAGGTAAGTTCTTAAGTATTTGAGTTTGATTCCTTTGTAAGTTTTAAGTTTTTAAATGGGATGAATATGAATTAAGTATATAGGTTAAGGTCAATGACTTTTCTAAATGACGGCATATATGATATTATGTTTTAAATATGTGAATGAGAACTTTACAGAGTAAATTGTATAAATCACTAGGGACAGCAGCAGAGTGTGTTTTGGAAAAATTACCATAAATTGTGGGAGTTGAGTTAAAGGCTGAATAAATTATGTAATTAAAGCTTGATGCGTCTAGTTTCAGATACAAGAAATCGTAAGTAAAGGGGTTGCCGATAATGAGATTTTCAAAGTTGTGTGAGATGAGTCGAATGGCTCAAATCCCCTGCTCAAGATTCGGAAAATCATTATAAATCGTAAAAAATGATTATAAGATAAAATTTTATGCTTAGACTCCTTAACGAGTCTAGTTTCAAACAAATAACGAGAACATATTTTGAATTCTGTACAATGAGAAATTAAATTCTTAGTGAAGAGTAGTCAGAGTAGTCAAGCAGTGAAATAGGGGAAATTTTGAGAAAAATCTGGTATTGATTGGCAAAACCAAAAATTCTGAAAATTTTTTTGATAGAGGTTATACGAGTCTATTTTCATGGAAAATTAACGGCACATAATTTGGAATTTTGTAACCCCATTTACAAATAATTTAACGACTGTTGCTCAGGAAAACAGCTTGTAGAGAATTTGTGGTTATGTTGTAAACATGGATAAAACTTGTTTTAGTTGCTCATAAGCTATTGATTAAACCCATACGTGAATTCTAAATTGTGATATTATAAAATGATATATGAGTGTTAGATGGATCTTTGATATTAAAATTTTTGAAATTGTAAGTTTATAAGTATTCGAATATGAAATGATAGTATGGCTTGAAATTGAATTATTCATTGGAAAATGATAGATGTAGATTCAGCCAAGGCAAATGTGATGAATGTGAACATGCATATGTGTGATAAGGCCGAATGGCCAATGTGATGAACGTGGAAGTGTATATATATGTGGTAAAGCCGAATGGCTAATGCGAAATGTGTATGAGATGGATATGTGGTAAAGCCAAATGGCTAATGTGAGATATGTATGAAATGTGTATATATATATATTGTGGCCAAATGACAAACGGCGGAAGGTGTGTTTTATTAGATATTTGATGAGGTAAATGAATTACAAATATGATAGTCGATGTGAATGTTGTAACATGTGAATAAATATGTATGAAACTCTATGATGTAAACCCGGATTAAAGACCGATGACCATATGTGGTGGCTATGTGCAGGTTAAGACCACCCGACTTCGTGTGGAGATTTCATCGAGCTAAAGGTCTCACGATAATCCGAGTAGAGTTTAAAGCTATAAGACTTTGCAATAAGAATTGCTTATAAATATATTCAATGCGAAAGGTTAAACAGATCTCATTTGGAAGCTATAGGCTCGGGGATCGTCAGCAACTAGTCACACTATCACTATCCACTGCTTGTTACTGTTATGTTTTGAATTATTTTATGGCATGTATAGAATAGACTAGTGGCAGAAGAATATTTTGGTTAATGTATATAGGCCATGCGAAGATGGCATCTTTTGAATGTTTACTTGGAGAAGTTTAAATTTTATCCCTGGCTGTGCTTAGTACTTATCTAAATGAATGATCTTTATTTCAAGAAAAAGTTCAAAATTTTACGGTTCTGACATGAGTTACAAGTCCGGTAATGCCCCTTACCTATTCCGGCGACAGTCACGGGATAGGGGTGTTACATTACAAACCTTTGATAATAACCTGCCAGGCCCAGAAAACTACGAACTTCAGAAACATTTTTCGGAGGCTTCCAATCTAAGGTAGCTAAAATTTTGCTCGGATACCTAATGCTGATACGATATGGCCCAAAAAATCAACTTCTCGTAACCAGAATTCACATTTGCTAAACTTCGCATACAATTGCTTATCTCGCAAAGTTTGTAGCACTATTCTCAGATGTTCAGCATGTTCAGTTTCATCACACGAATAAATCAAAATGTCATCAATGAATACAACAACAAATTGATCTAAATACGGTCTGAAAATTCTATTCATCAAATCCATAAAAATAGCATGTGCATTTGTTAAATCAAAACGCATAACTAAAAACTCATAGTGTTTGTACCTCGTTTTGAATGCAGTTTTCAGAATGTCTGAATCTTTTACTCACTACTGATTGTAACCTGATCTCAGATCTATCTTTGAAAACACGGTAGCTTCTTTTAGTTGACCAAACAAATCTTCAATTCGGGGTAGGGGATATTTGTTCTTGATAGTCACTTTGTTCAACTGACGATAATCAATACACATTCTCATTGTGTCGTCTTTCTTTTTCACAAACAAAACAAGTGCACCCCAAGGAGAAAAACTCAGTCATACAAATCCTCTATCGGTCAACTCTTGCATCTGAGACTTTAATTCTTTTAATTCTGTTGGAGCCATTCTATACGGAGCTATCAAAATCGGAGAATTTCCCGATACTAACTCTATGCCAAAGTTAACTTCTCAGATTAGAGCTAATCCTAGAAGTTCTTCAGGAAACACATCAGAGAATTCACAGACAACAGGCACTAATTTAAATTTCTTTTCAGATACTTTTGAATCAATCACATAAGCAAAGTAGGTTTCACAATCCTTTTTCACCAAACTCATAGCTTTCATCGAAGATATCACAGCTGGCAACCCATTTAAGTCACTAGATTCAATTCAAACTATTTTATCATTCTTAAATGTCAAATGAATAATTTTCCATTTGCAATTCACAATAGCATCGTGAAAAGTTAGCCAATCCATACCCAAAATTATATCGAACTCATCAAAGGGTAATAACATTAGATCAGCCGGAAAGCAAATGTCTCGAAACATTAATGGACAATTCTTGCACACTTTGTCAACTAAGGCACTTTTACCTATGGGGTTCAATACTCTAATCATGAATTCAATAGACTCTATAGACAAAGTCTTACTGGATACTAAATTCATGCATATATACGAATGTGTTGATCCTGGATCTATCAATGCAATCACAGAAGTGTCATAAAGAGTAAAAGTACCAGTTATAACATCGGGAGACAAAGCTTCCTCACGAGCTCGAATGGCATAGGATTTGGCATGTGCATTAGCCTCAGATCGTACGACGATATCTTTAATTGCTCTTTGACTACCACTCACATTTCCTGTATTTATGGCAAGTTTACCTTGAGCTAAGGTGTTGCTATGTCTCAGATTTTGCACAATTTGTGTTACTATGTCTTGGATTTTGCACAATCTCTTGCTCAACAGACTCAGGACAATCACGGATAAAGTGATCTAAAGATCCAAATTTGAAACAAGCTCGATCATACAATCTACAATTTCCAGGATATCTTTTACCACAATGTTTACACTCAGGTCGATCAGATCTGACATTTCCAACACTTGCAACAGAAGTAGCTGGAGTTCTAAAGCTCGAATACGATCTGGCACGATCTCTACTCGAATGCCCCACATTAGCCTTTAAACAACTATAATCATCTTAAAATTTCTTTGACACAGACTGAAATGATTTACTTGCGGATCTCTTTCTCACATCTCTAGCTTTTGAGTCGGCTTTTCTTTTCCCTTTCCCGAGTTCTTCAGCTTTACATGCCAGTTCAACAAGCACATCAAACTCTTTTATCTCCAGAATTTCATCTAACAAACGAATATCTTTATTCAAGCCATCCTCGAATCTCTTGCACATTATTGCTTCAGTTGAGACACATTCCCATGCATACTGGCTCAGTCTCACAAATTCTCACTCGTTTTCTATAACAGACATATGGTCCTATTTCAATTCAAGAAACTCTTTGCATTTCTGACCGATAAATCTCTGACTGATATATTTCTTTTGGAATTCAACTTGAAAGAAATCTCAGGTGACTCGTTCTCTTGGATACACAGATATCAGTGTCTTCTACCAATGATACGTCGTATCCCTCAAAAGCGAAATGACACACTTAAGGCATTCTTCTAGAGTCAATGACAATTCATCGAACACTCTTATCATATTCTTAATCTAAAATTCAGCTCTCTCAGCATCATCATTAGTAGTAGCATGAAACTCTTCGACCCTGTATTTTCTAATTTTGTCAATCAGAGGCTTATTCAACTAAATCAGATTAGCTTGTGGCATGACAGGGACTTGGGGAGGATTAGTCGGGGGTGAAGGTTGTGCCACAGCTGGATTAGTTCGGATATATTGGGTAAACCAGTCATTCATCATTTTGTAAAAGGCTTGTCTAGCCTCTCCCTTGTGGCTACTCGTAGCAGGTCTAGAATTAGACAGCACTGTCCCTTGAGCGGGAGCAGACGGCTTGTTTGGGATCCATTTACTATATAAAAGCACATTTTTAATGTCAGGATTCATCACACTATCACAGTTCATATATATGGTATGTATAGCTAGACTCACATACACTACGTTAGTCCTAGAATCGACTAAACCGTAACTCTAATACCAACCAAATATAACACCCCTAACCCATATTCATCGTCGGACTAGGGTTAAGATGCATTACCGAACATATCAAATCATTTAGCAGTCATTTCATAATCAATAAAATATCATAGTCACACATCATTACAGAGTCCCTTACATAGTTTAATGATACCTAAAACATGCTTTAGAAAGGAGTTGGGACTAAATTGAGAACATATAAAGTTTCTCAAAAATTAACAATTTTTCTAAGTTATAAAAGTCACACGCCCCTATGAACAGGCCATGTGCCTCACATGACATTAGACACGCCCGTGTGTCTAAGCCGTGGCAAAATAGGGCATACATATTGACTTGTCCACACAGTCACAAGACACGCCTATGTGCCAGGCCGTGTGAAAATTAATGAGGTTATTGACTTGGGTGACACCGCCGACCACATGCCCATGTCCCAGCCCGTGTGCTACACACGACTAATAGACACGCCCGTGTGTCTAGGCCGTGCCAAAACTGTAGGGTATACTGACTTTAAATCGTAGAGTACTCCAAGGGACACACGGCCGTGTAACATAACTGTGTGTCACACACGACTGCCCGTGTGTCTGCCCGTGTAGACAAAAATAGGCTATTTGCAAAGCCAAATTGCACCCATTTTGGGCCATTCCTACAAGCATCAAAACCAAAACATTTAATACCAAATTTTAAACCAATTCACAACCAAAGTATAAACCATTCATGCCATATCATTATCAACAAATTTCATCCTCAATATACAAACCAAAAATCCTAAGTCAAAGTCATACCAAATATAAGTTTCATAACCTTAATTCATTTCATTCAGTCTCAAGCCATAAACTTACCAATTCCTCAATTAAGAGCATACCAAAACTTACCAAATTGACCAATTCACTTGGCCATTCATGAACATAGCATATTAACCATAATGCATCACATAGTTTACAGCCATAATTCATTCTTATACACAACCAAATCCAAGCCATATCACATGGCTAGATATACACATTACAAAACATATTTAAATACTTCTAGCCTATACATGCCATACTTCAATATTCACATTTTCAGGAGGTACCAAAATAGAGTTTGATAGTGTGGTAATGATCCTCGACGATCCCCGAGCTCTCGGTAGCTTCGATATTTATAAAAAAAAATTGAAAAACACACAAAGTAAGCTTTCAAAAGCTTAGTAAGCCTTATACAAATAAACTTATCACATAACATAATTTAAATTTAATTCAATTATATAGATCATGGCAAAGCATAACCACTTATCTATAAATCTCATATAACTCATACATATTTCATATGTCCACATATGTTCAAATACTTACCTTTTATTCTTAACCTTGATATACATTTCAAACGTACCTGAGTCGATACGAAACCACATAGTTACTTGTTTCTCAAAATGGCCATTGAACCTTACGGAATCAAATAGAATACGCGGATAACTTGAAAAGCTCGTAAAATGCCAAAGTCCTAGACGTGGTCTTACATGTAATCAAGTATCAATACCATTGTCCAAGACAGGGTCTTACATGAAATCAAATACGATGTCGATGTCCCAAACATGGTCTTACACGTAAATCTCAAATCGATACCAACGTCCCAGACGTGGTCTTACATGAAATCACATATCAAAAATCCTATCTGATGGCATATGTATCCTGTAACACCCCAAACCCAGCCCAGAAGTTTGGCTCGAATCTGGCGTGTCACATTGAAGTGTTTTTCGAAAACCATGTTTCCATTAAAAACCCTTCTTAATAATTAAAAACTTATACCCTTTTTAAACCTTATTAGAAAACCTCAGCTGAATAACATTCTTAACAACCTTGTAAAAATCTTGGTAGTTGCAGAAGCTTAATTTTAAAAACAATTGCAGATATGTGATGTTTTGAACAATAGTAGTTGCTTTGGAAAACCATGTTCTAATACTAGAAATTATAAGAACAATAAATAAAATTCTAAATTTGAAATCCAGAAAATTAGAACGGCTTTACTACAACCCACATAAAAACATTTAAAAGTAATAATAAAAACTGTAACATAACAGTGTGTGTGACTTCCTCCCAGCCCCTCGCAGCTCCGATCCGTCTAAGGCTGGAAATTACCTGAAAGGTTAATAAACGGGGCGAGTTTATGAAAACTCAGTGTGAAAACCCCTACTATAAAAAGGAACAACAATCATATAAAAGAATTAAAAGTCCGACAACGTTTTTACTTACGGTTTCAGATCAATTGGGCCTTAGCCCACTATAACAGATGATCGGATGGGCTTTAACCCATTACGAATAAGAAACATTATCGAACTAGAATCGAATCGAATCGAATCGATTGTCGAATGTGAAATCAAAATCAGAATGTGAATGCAATCCCAACCCAATCCAGCCATATACACCCCCGTACCAACCTTACACCATGTGGGGAGACTACTCGACCCACCCAATTGCTACACACCACAGAAATTGCAGCGAGGCTACCAGATATTGTGACGAAGTCACCAGAATAGATATATGTGGCGAGGCCACCAGATTGCAGTGAGGCTGCCAGAACGCTTCCTCCATCAATATAAACCCGTGTCCCATGCAACAGATATACATGTCATGGCATACAACATACAGAATCAAAATATCATGCCCATACTTGAATCAAACAGTCACAGTCAAGTCATTCATATCACCAACATATATTTACAATCAAATCCATCAATCACACAGTCCAAGTCAGTCACTTGCCCACAAGGGCAAAACAATCATTTAACACCCTAGGGGTAAAATGGTAATTTTATAAATCGAGGGTAAAACGGTAATTTTGTAAATCGAGGGTAAAACAGTAATTTTGTAAATTGAGGGTAAAACAGTAATTCTGTCAATCGAGGGTAAAACGGTAATTCTGTAAATCGAGGGTAAAATAGTAATTTTGTAAATAGAGGGTAAAACGGTAATTCTATAAATCGGGGGTAAAATAATAATTTTATAAATTGAGGGTAAAACTGTAATTTTGTAAATCGAGGGTAAAACAATCATTTTTCATATTATAAGGGTATTTTCGTAATTTTACCAAAAATTAGGGTTTTCCATGTTCATTACAATCGTCAATATTTTCGAGTGTGTAAACAATGATCTTTAACCCACTTATCAAATTCGGGCTTTTGGGCCCAAAAACCCCTAATGGGCCCTACGAATGCTGATTTAGCCCACTAAGCTTGCTTAACCCAAATTTTACAACAATACTAACCGTGTTAACATACAACTTTTCCAAATTCCATTTTCTATCAATTTTACCCAAATGGGCCCAAAAGTCCATTTAGCCCAATTCCTGCCCATTGAGGCCCAACTTACCATCGTGCACAAAATTGAGTTCTTACCCGTTCCATCAATCCAAACACCAACCTTATCGTATTTATCGCATCTATACCCACACGCAACATTACAAGTTCCCAAAATGCCGGTATTTTAGCATTTCAGCTTCTCAGCAGATATTAATCTAAGCTACTACGAGGGTTAGTACACACCTGTAATGGGTTGAAGTTGAAACGTTTCCATAATCAATCACCTACGATAACCACCACCTGTCACTCAAACTTAACTAATCCAATATCAATATATGTAAATCCTAAGCACATCAGTTATACGGAACATAAGGGTATATTCGTCATTTTACCATACAAGGGTATTACGGTCACTTTGCCCTATAGGGGCTTTACGGTCTTTTTACCTATTAGGGGTATTTTAGTCATTTCATCCTACAAGGGTGTTTTGGTAAATCTACAAACCAAGGGTATTTTAGTAATTTTATAAACCAAAGGTATTTCTAAAATTTTTAGAAAGTCAAGGGTATTTTTGTAATTTTGCAAACCAGTGGTATTTCGGTAATTTTACAAACTAGGGGTATTTTGCTAATTTGGTAAACTAAAGTATTCTAAACAGGGATAACAATACGAATGGGCCTAAAGCCCTTTCTCAGCCCAAATGGGCCCACACACTCGTGTGGCCCTTTTAGCCCAAATCTAGCCACAGATATGAGATTCACCTAGCCTAATCCAATATTTACTACATAATCAAACAACTTATCCAATTGGGCCCATATGGCCCTTTCGGCCCATCGCGGCTCGAAGTAGCCATCCTACAGCTAGAGTAGTGAGAAATACACACCTGATAGGAGACTGGAGTTAATCCGCGCTCCGAGCACGCCATAAAGCGAAAGGGATCAGCCAAGAAAGGTACCTTTACTCTTCTCATGGTTGTCTCTATTTAAAGACAACTTCGCATCCACTCTTATGTTAGCTTCCCGATGTGGGATCCCTCCATCATCAGAGTTTAAATTCAACACCAACTCTTACCGCCCCCTGTTAGCAAAATAAATGCTCTTTGATTGCCATGAGTTTCGAACCCTGGACCTCCTTGCCAACTCTATGATGCCACCTTCCTGCCTCTTCTGTGGCGCTACTTTGCCACTAGACCACAAGGCTTTTTGTGGCACAATTTCTCCAACAATATTCTTAAGGCCTACCTACTACACCCAAGGTTTGATTCACCTTAAACCAAAATTTTTGCTAGAGTCCAAGTTTGAACCCAGGACTTCCCCAACACTTCTCAGCACACTTAACCACTAAAACAAGCCTTCATAAACGAAATTTACAGGCACAAAAAAAATATTATAAGCTGCCTTCAACCGCTTCCATGCTTAAGGCCCAAAACTTCTAGGCCCAAATTCAGGGTGTTACATATCCTAAGTATTCCTATGGTTTGTATGGGGAATTTTTGAACGTCGTCGCATTATTGAAACTTCCTCAGATTTCATATATTCAGCTCTCATATCCATTTACCACAATTCAAATATCATATAAGCAGTAATAATTCAATTTAACACATTTATTTGTATATAGACTTACCTCGTACGGATTCGACCGAACGAAATCGACTACTCGACGACTTTCAATTTTCCCCGATCTAATTCCATTTTCTTTGGTTCTTGACCTATGTAACTTCAAATTTGAGTTATTCAAACTCACATTCATTCAAATCAATCTATACATATATTTAGGGAATTTTACAAACTAGCACTCACATTTTCACATTTTAACACTTTAGTCCCTATTTCATAAAATTACAAAATACACAAAATTTCCTTATACACATGATTAGCTGAATTTTCATGGAGTTCATGTAAGCCACATATTTAATTTATTTCACATTTTAATCCCTTAATTTCTCATTTTAACAATTTAGCCCAAATTACTCAAATTCATCAAAAATTCAAAGACAAAACATAGTAATCTAATATATATCTTTCATTTACTATCATCAAACTTCATAAAACTCACATTATTAAAAATGGAATAACTCAAATCATCATTAAGATCAGAAATTGAGACATGGCCTTGATAGCTTACTAAGCAACGATCACAAAAACGTAGAAATTATCAAAAACTGAATCAAAACCATACCTTAATCAAACTTGAAAGTAGTCGAATATCAAAAATCAAGAACCCTAGCTTTTCTTTCTTTAATTTCGGCTACATTAATGAATATAATGAGTAATTTGATGTTTTGTTTTAATTAAATTAACATAATATTCTAATTACTAATCTAACCTTGGTTAAAACATTATAAAATTAGATATATTAAGGCCATTAATGTCCAATCATAAGTTCAATGGTCTAATTGCAGCATAAGGAATTCTTATTTAAATAGACATAGCAAATAGGCACACTTAACATATGGCAAGCAACTTTTACATTTTATGCAATTAGGTCCTTTTACCAAATTGAGTACACAAACAATTAAATTTTTATACGAAACTTTCACACATGCTTAACAACATACTGTAAACACAAAAAATAATATTTAAACATTTTTTTGACTCAAATTTGTGGTCTTGAAACCAGTTTTCTAATTATGGTCTAAACCGGGCTGTTACATCATGCATGCAAAAATCCCCAAATGAAAAGTTATCAAGCCACAGACCAAAAATATTTGAAAATTTCAAACCTAAAACCAGTAGAGACTTAATAATACTTAATAAAAATAGTTCAAGGTCCAAGGTGATTCTCTTAATGCCAGTCCTAGTCCTAGTTTCAAAGTTTACCTGAAAAGTTAAGCACTCTGGGGGTGAGCTTATGAAAGCTTAGTGTGAGTTGAACAGTTATTTAAACGGAAATAAATATCAAATACAGTGAAACATATTAGTATTAACAAAAGAACACAGAGCCATCATTGAAATTTTATATCATTACATAACTATTATGAAATCAATGTCAAATGGTGTGTGAAAATAGGCCATCATTCATTCAAGTAACAATCATTAATTTTGATAGCATTCAATATGACACGATACAATACATAGCCTAAATCAATAACATTCGAGTATGTCGTGAGCGTGATGCAATGCAAAAAGGTTCCTACCCCAACCATCCGCTACACACCATGAGTTCTCCAGAACCCGTCTGCCAAACTTCGATGAATGAGAGCAAAGCTTGATGTGGTAAAAACAACCGAATAAAATAACTATAGAAAATCTGTTGAATAACAAATAATGCAATAAAATCGCCAATCCCCTCGATACTCTAAGTACAATGCACTGACTACGAATAAATGTGGACTTAATATGTCACTGATACTTTACAAAATTCCTCCGTTAACCACGGTAATTACCCACTGCAATGCACATGAAATATGTCATACAACCTCATACGTAACCATAATTCAATACTTTCACATTTAATTGGCAAGTTCAACACGCTCTCAGTTATCAAATACTTTTAGAGAATGGAATCAATAATCCAACTTTCAATTTACCATTAAGTAGGTATCATTCAACAAACCACAATTTCATGTACATTTACTACTTTTCTGTGTGCATGTATAACAGTCTTTCAAACATTTCATAGCAAATAAATTGTACAAATATATCATACATAAGCCTTATTTTCATTTACAAACATACTATACATACACTCAATCATACATCAAATTAACCAAACACTCATGACAATGTCAATTATTAAGTCAAACTAGCAACATAGTTATCATGCCAAATAGTTAGAACTCGAAATGTACCTGAATTGGCCACTTACAAATTTAATTACTTAGCTAATCAGCCAAGCCTAATCATCAAGCTAAATCATCATCTATAACATTAAAATCATTATTAACATTCAATTTTTTTAGTTAGGACCCACACCTTATTTTATGCTCTTTCGTAACACACTTGTAAATCTTGTGATTTCTCTAATAAGCTTTAAAATTAACCTAAATTAAAATCAGTATTAAACCCAATCAATAAATAGCCCCTCAAATATCCACTTATGGGTTTGAACCAACCACTATAACTATATCTATTTTTTGAAACAATACTAGTTAGATTTTTTACATTGAATAGATGTGAATCATACGCACGAACGTCTTTTGGCTTCACTGTTGGTTTGGGGCGTTTAAGTCGACGCCTAACACAATAAATACTAAAAAATCAGTAGTTAAACCATGACTAAAATATTTAATTTTATTAATTAACATTATACACAACATCTAAATCGAAACTACATACTAGGCCCATAATCAACCACACTTACGTTTCTCGAACTGTTGGATCTGAGTCACCGATTGATCAAGATTGATTTTTTTCCTAATTACACATGATTAAAGGTTGATTAGGAAGGGCTCAAGAACCAAAGATATTGCTAGAAAAATATGAGAAAAAAATTAAAGAAACAAACAACAGGCCCCTTTCTGGCCCATAAGCGTGCGCACCACTACCAATGGTGGTCAAATTGGGGTTGATTTAAAACCACCTTTAAGATCACTTAGAAGGCTGAAAAATACCCATTAAATATTTAACAATCACTAAAGTTCTAGATATAGAAATTTGGGTTTTTAACTCACAAGATTCATCAATAAATATAGAAAAAAGGAGAACTTACACAAACTAGGTGATAGGGGCGACGACGACACTTCTTGGAAACAATGGGGATCAATATTAGAGATTCAAAATTTTAGATATGGGGCTGAAATATTTATGGGGAAAATAACAGTGATATGGAGGGGGAGATGGTGCAAGATCTTGTGGAAAAAAGAAAAGAAAAGATGGTAGATCAATAAGCTGTGGACGGCAACAACAAGGAAGAAATGAATAAAATTGAAGAGAAAAGAGGAGAGGAAGAGGGTGAAAGGATAGGGTAGGGAAAAACTTACTTAAAATCAGAAAATACAAGAAAAAAATTGTATTTATACCTAGGGTTCAAGGCTTGGACAGCAAAAAATAAGAAGAAGGAGAAATTTTAGCAAAAACTAAGCTATTTTACAAGGGAAGGAAATTGAACTTAGGACCTTAATCTAATTTTCATGATTTTCCACTAATAAATTAACCACTAGGATATTTATTTATTTTTGAATTAATTTTGTAATATTTATTTTAAAAACAAGGCATGGCACATACTGGGATTTGATACAAAATTTGCAAAATAATAAAAGTGGTGCGAGAGAAAGGATTTGAACTTGGGTTTCAAGGAACATTCCACTAACACTTAATCAAAAAACTAATACCTCAATTATTTCATAAAAGTGCACAGATAATCTAAAAAAATTAGGGCATGATCACTCTCTCGATTCAGAAACTCGATTCTACTAACCCTTGATTTTTGGGATGTTACATTTCTTTTGTTGGAAATTTTATATTTGAATCCTGAACCCAAAATCAAAACCTATTCAATCCATCCTTAGTGTTAGTTTAGCAAAACTCCGTCAAATCGTGTCTAAACAAACCAAGATTGGTAATGAATCTTGTTTCTAATTCCGTAGAACCGTAGGATTCTGGAATAACACCGTTCATTAAAATCTCTCAAATCGATTTTGGAATCTTTTTTTATTTTTCTTGAAAATATTACTAAAATTCAATAAATCTTGAAGGTAGATATTAATTCTTGCACTTTTATCGATTGAAAGACCAATTAGAGGTGACCCAAATTAGATTTGGAAGTGAGGATCATCGTATGAGACCCTAGAAATCAAGTGTGTGTTCTTTTAAGAGAAAATTAAGGCAAAATGGAACCATGCCAAGACCAAATAGCTTGGACCCTCCCACATGGCCATTTGCCATTGTTTCTTAAATTTTACAATTTTGCCTTAAAATATATGTTTTGTGCAGATTAGTCCCTCAATGGTTCTCTAACTGATTTTAGTACTTAATTTATGCAATTAAGTCCCAGATAGTTTAAATAATGCTTGAATCCGTAGTTAAATTAATTGAATTACTGCTAAAAATATACCAAATGGAATGAATTGTGAGTAATCTGGTTAATTGTTTCCATACTTGTGATTCTTGTATAACATACCATATGGTACCGCTAAATTGAACTTTTGAAAAGAATATGATTTCTATACTGAATTAATTATTTGATAGCATGATTATTTTTAAGATATTTTATTTTTTAATTGTTATATTTGTTTTATTTAGGCATGCCTTATTTTGATGCATTGGTTGGGACATTTTGTAAAGAAGGAAGTTCTAGCAAACTGTAAATATGCAAATCTTGTGTTTCCTTCAAATATTTTCTGGCAGCTTTTATATGCAATTATGTTGTGTATTCATAACCATCTTGCAACGTATCAACCTGCATCTTTTGGTGCTTTATCCACAAATTGGTGTGTAGGATGAATGAGTTTTGGGGAACTCTTATGGTGTGTAGTGGTAGGGTAGGATCTTACCTGTTAAACTAAACCTCTTTGTATTTGTAAAGCATGTGTCTAGAATTCTAAATTCACCAATATGATGTGTTGTGTGCTTGTTTATACAATATTAAATTGGTTTGTATTTTCGATATACCAAATGTGCTATGTGAATTATGCTATGAATTGTGCCTTTTTATGTTATCAATTGCTCCTATTTTCTTGTAATTGAATGCATACTGAGCTTTCATAGCTCATTCCCCTTGATTTTCGTTCTTGTTAGATAACCCACAATGTTAGGACGCAGACTCTCGAATGGGTCAGCTCGGAATATTAATTTCTATATAAAAGCATTTGAGACTGATTATTTTATAATTTTTGTTATTTGAAACTATTTTATTATTGTGGCATAAGAGTTAGTTTATAGTTTTTACTTAGCCATACATGATAATTAAATCATTTAGGCTATCAGAATATGAATTTTTATTTAATTATGCATGAAACATGGTTTTTATTAAAGTTATTTTTCCACTGCAAAATTGCAAATGTGTATTGTTAAGAAAATAATTAGGACTTTCAACTAAATTTTCAATAGTATACACAATTATAATAAAGATGTTAAATTTAATCTTCTTCTTTTTTTTAATTCCTATGTTTTTTTGAAAAGAGACAAAACTTCAATGTAAAATAAACAAATGCTTTGATTAACTATTTTTAAAACTCTGATAACTTATCAGGCCGCTCCGATGGCTAATGGAGTCTCCTAATTTTGGGTCTAACGTCAATGCCGAGTTGGCAAAGTTACATTTAGTAGTATCAAAGTTGAGGTTATCTAAACTTGGAGTATAAATAGGGATAGGAATAATTTGCATGCATTCATTAAAAGGGTATTTTGGGAACAATCATGTCACAAGTTTTTGAAAAATTCATTTTCTGCATGAAATTGAATTTGAGACTTCGATGTCGTACTATAGTAACTATTACTCTTGAAACTATTAGATAAATCGTGATTGTTAGACTGTACAATACTCATGAAAAAAATAGCTAATGTATGAACTTTTCTATTTGAAAATTATACACAAACCTTATGTAACCTCCTAAACCCAGCCTAGACATAGATTGAAAAGTCTACATTAGCCACTGAAATGGCTAAGCTAAATTACATTACTTTTTAAGATTTTAAAAAAAACTCAATTTAAAGAAAATCGTAGTTGTACTTTGAGTTAGCTTAAAAGCATTCATTCATTAGGCTGTGTATGCTTAGGATTCATTTTATTGTTGACAGTGTTGTTTTAGAAAAATCGTTTGCTTGTCGCTCTTCTTTAAAAAAAACTCAAAGTTAAACTAATACAGCAGAAAAACCATTTTTCAAGTCATTTTGGAAAATTAGTTACCTTATTGATTTGTTTTTCAAAAACAATTCATTTGCAATGTTGTGGAAACTAGGGAACAATA
Source organism: Gossypium arboreum (assembly GCF_025698485.1). NCBI lineage: Eukaryota > Viridiplantae > Streptophyta > Magnoliopsida > Malvales > Malvaceae > Gossypium > Gossypium arboreum. Next base: position 100,817,303 of record NC_069080.1, read on the forward strand.
TCAAATTTTACTTAAGCCTGATATAATGCATTATCCGGTTATTATGCTTGAGTAATTCATACATGCAAAAATTCCTAAAAGAAAAGTTACCAAGCCATAGATCAGAGATAATTAAAAATTACAAGCCAAAACCAATAAAGACTTAATTATACTTATTAAGAATAGTCTAAACTCCAAGGTGATTCTCTGAATGCCAAGCCCGATCCTAATTTTGAGGTTTACCTAAAAAGTTAAAACACTATTGGGGGTGAGCTTATGAAAAGCTCAGTGTGAGTCAAATAATTATTTAAACGACCAAAAACATCAAATATAGTGAAAAAATATTAACATTAACAGAAGAAAACAGAACCATCATAAGAATTTCATGTCATTATCAAATTTATGTCAAACGGTGTATGAGCATAAGTCATCATTCATTCGATTAACAATCATTAATTCTGATACCATTCAATACAACAAAGTATAATGCATAGCATAAATCAATAACACTTGAATATGCTGTGCACATGATGCAATGCAAAAAAGGTTCCTACCCATACCATCCACTACACACTATGAGTTCCCCAAAACCCGTCTGCCAAACTCCAAAACATTATGAGCATAGCTTGATTGGTAAAACCACTGAATAATCAATAATGCAAAAAATCTGTCGGATATCAAATAATGCAGTACAATCGCCAATAACATATAATATGCGATAAAATCATCAATCCCCTTGGTACTCCAGGTGCAGTGTACTGACTACAAATAATGCAGACTTAATATGCCGCTGGTACTCCACGGAATTCCTCCGTCAACCACAAAATCCCAACCCAATGCATATGCAATCTGTCACACAATCTCATACATAATCATATCTCAATACTTTTCACATTCATTCGACATGCTTAGCATGTCCTCAACAATCACATACTTTCAATAAATGGAAACAATGTTCTGATATTTCAAATTACCATTGTGTTGGTATCAATCAATATCATTCAATTTCACATACTTTATGGGTTTTTATTGTGTATAAATAACACCCTTTTTAGTACACAATATAACAAATATCTCATGCATTTAAATCATACATAAGCTTAATATCTCAACACATAATATCATTCAGTCAAACATTATCATATCTCATAACTCAGATATGCAATTACAAACTCAATCAAACATTCATACTATCGAACTAGCAATTTTGCCAACATGTCAATATTTTAAGGCTCGAAACATACTTGGTTCGGGCACTCACAAAATCAATAATTTGAATATTAATCCAATTCAATTAGAAATCTAATTTATCAAATATAACATGATATTTAACATTTTCAAACAATTTTATGAGTTTAAGACCCACACCTTATTTTTTGCTTCCCCGCAACGCACTAGCAAATCTTCCAATTTTCCTTAATAACTACTTAAACTAACCTAAAACAAAATTCAGTAAAAATTAAATAAATTTACCATGAAACCAGTCCCCAAACACCCATTTATGAGTTCAAACCAATCATTGAAATTATAACTATTATATGAATCCAAACTAGTTAAATTCCTTACATTGTATCGATGCAAACCGTACGTACAATCGTTCTTCACCTTTACGGATGATTTGAGGCATTTGGGTCAGCACCTAATTCAATAATATATTGAAAAATCAGCAGATAATTAATAATTAAATTCCTTCATTTAATCAAATCATAACCTTTACCCAACAACTATGTTGAAATAACAAACTAGTTACCCTTAATTGCACTTACGTTTCATGATTTGTGGGATCTGAATTGCCAATCGATCAAGAATGTTTTTCCCTAATTGAAATGGGTTTAAAATTAATACTGGAAAAATATAGGTAAGAACCAAGAAACAAAACAGCCGCTTTTTTTGCCCATAGGTACACGTACCACCACTCGCAGTGGCCAAAACTGGGGTTGAATTTTAAAACGGTTTGAGATCTCATTAAATTCTGGAAAAAAAACTTTGAAATAATTTAAAATCCCCTGAATTCCAGATCTAGAAATTTAGGTTTTAAATGGACGAGATTAATTAAGAAATTGAAGAGAGAAGACACCTTACCCAAGCTAGTTGAAAGAAACAGCAACGACACTTTCATGGAAATGTTCGGGATCAATCTTGGAATTAAAGATTTCAGTTTTGGGGCTGATTTTAATGAGAAAAAATGACAGCAATATGCTGGATAATATGTTAACAAATATTGTGGAAAAATGAAAAAGAAAAAGAAAAGAAAAAGATGGTAAAACTAGGTGTAGGCGACGACAACAATGGGAGAAAGAAAGAAAATTGAAGAAAAATATGAGAGGAAGAGGGTGAACGGCTTGGGTAGGTAAAAGTTGAATTAAAGGCTAAAAAATAAAATAAAAATTTATATTTATACTTGGGTTTCTAAGGTATGGATGGTACAAACATTAAAAAAAATAAGGGATTTTGCAAAATTTAATTATTTCACAAGGGAAGGGATTCCAACTTGGGACCTCATTTAATTTCCATGCTTTCTCATATTTCTTTTAACCATTAGGATTTTTCCTCATTCTTGAAATAATTTTGCAATATTTATTTTAAAAACAAGGCATGTCTCATACTAGGGTTTAAGGAAAAATTTGCAAAATAATAAAAATGGTGAGAGAGAAGGGATTTGAACTTGGGTTTCAAGGAACATTTCACTAACACTTAACCAACAAACCAATACCTCATTTCTTTACTAAAAATGCATAGATAAATTTCAAAAATTAAGGCATGACCACTCTCTCTCGATTCACAATCCCAATTCTACTAACTCCTGATTTTTGGGATGTTATATCTTAGACTTGAAGAAACAATAGTGTTTCTATTATATCAGAATTTGGATATTGGAAAACTATTAGTGAAGTTACCAAAGGACATCCTGTGGTAATAAATAGGATCTTCAAGAAAAGCCCATAAGAAGTTAAGCAGAGTAAGAATCAAAGTTATGTAGTGAAACCATAGTGTTCAGTTTAAAGAAAAAAAAGATAAATAATAGATTCTTTGATTAAAAAAATGATGTGTTGGTGGGAAAATTTTGAGGATGAAATTTCTATCAGGAGGGAAGAACTGTAACACCACAAAATTTGAGGGGTTAGAATTTATAAAAATATCTGAATTGAGTCTTGGTATTAATGATTAAGAGCTTAGTAAAATGCCTAGAGAACCAATGTTCAACTCCAACTTTTTGAAGTTTTCCTCTTTATTTTTCAACAATTGAGGATGAAAACAAAGTTAGTATAGAAAATAAATGTGGTAGAAAGTAACCAAGAAATGGGTAATAGCCTAGTGGCCAAGCATCACTTCATCCTCCCTAGAGTCCCAAGTTCTATTCATTCTAATTCCTTTCCTCTTTTATTAAATTTTGGTAGATTAGGTAATTTATCAAATCAACCTGTAACACCCCAAACCTGGCCCGAACATTATGGTTAGATCCAATGTGTCACATTGAAGCGTTTTATCGAAAACCTTGTTTTCATTGAAAACCCTTCCTTAAAATAAAAACCTTGAGTAAAATCCCAGCTTGTATTTGTTGCTTTCAAAGTAAGGTGTATATTAAAAACACACTATTCCTTCTTGTATGATAATAATTACTTTGTAAAATCTCTTTTCAATTGCAGAAAGTTTATTTAAAATAGATGATCTATGAAAACTTGTCATTTAAAAATTGAATTGCGAAAACATAGTATTTAAAAACGGTTATGATTTTAAGAAAACCATGTTCTTCTTCTAGCAAATATAAAGCATAATAATAAATATAATCCTAATTTGAATAATAACTAGAGGAAAGGCCTTATTACATTTCGGACTGAAATAACTTTAAATACTAGAAATTATAGGCTTAAGAAAACAAGTCCAAGTCGTCTTGCTAGCTGGCCACCTCGGAGTCCCTCCAACCGTCGACCCACCTACTGAGGATCACTTGAGAAAAATAAAAGAGGGGGTGAGTTTTTGAAAACTCAGTGTGTACAACCCTCAGCAAATAGAAAAGCATGTAATAGCAAGTCTTTTTGGGTCTAAGCCCAATTCAATTTTAGAACAAATGTAAAGCAATCAAATATGCATGGATCCTACCCATCCAACCGCTACACAACATCTCCATCTCCCGATACACACCAGTGGGGATATAAATATCAACCCACCCATCCGATACACTCAAATGGTAGCCCGGTTACAGTACTACCTTCATTGCAGCAAGTTGCTAATCAAATATTGGGCTTAATAACCATCGGTGGATCCACGGTCGTCAAGCAACCATGCGATCCTTATATACTTCCTCCATTCCATAATTCCCAACCCATATGCAACCTAAATAGAACATCATATGAATGCAGCAGGTATGCATGTAACATCCATAAATCTTACATTCCACACATAGGGGTATTTTAGTCATTTCTACCCTTAAGGGCTTTTTTGGTAATTTCTCTTTATTATGGGTTTATTACTTACCTTGGCCCGTTAACAAGTCCTCGTTGGCTAAAGTGAACAGATACTATGCACCAAGTAGGATTCCAGAGAAGAGGAGGTGAGTCATCAATACCGCTTAAGTACCAAGCTCTCCTCAGATCCAATCCTGGACATGCATATACCCATTGCCACACCTTAACCTTATGACTTGTCCATGGTCGCAATTAATTAATTATTTAAGTTTTCTACCTGATTGAGTAGTTACCAAAAACTGGGTCCACAACCCCTTACTAAAAACTAACAGATCCATACTTATTCATTTGGCCCCTTTAGGGCCAATTTCATTCATATGGCCTATCAGGCCCAATCACATTCATATGGCCCATCAGGCCCAATCACTTTCATCTGGCCTGTTAGGCCCAATCACATTCATAGTCATGGAATCATATGATATTTCATCACATAGTATCAAATTGCCAACTTTGCCTATTATGTGCCTTACAGCCCATCAGGCCTATTTATCCCATTCTGGCTCGGTTGGCCAATACATGGCCCAAGTCCATGAAATCGCTCATGGGGCCTCTAATAACCTATTGGTTTCCCCTTTACGAGTTTTTTCGCACTTGCAAGACTATTGTAGCCAAACTTTCAGCTTTTCGGCATTTCGGCATTTCGAAATTTACCGGTCTACTGTATATATGCGGTGTATGTACACATCTGGTACTAAAACGTGCCGTGATCTCCTTAGCCATGAACCTACAAATGATGTCACTCAATTATTAATCACACACTTATCAAACACGATCACCAAAAATCAAAAATCTCACATTTGCCTTACCTTGATCGACAAGCCTTAACAGCCCTTCCTTGATCACCATTCACGAGTATTTCGTAAACCTACATCAATCTTAATCATCAAGAACTAAACAACAAGTGACTTGTAAACCATCTTTAGTCACTCTTAAATCATCCATGACCCTTTGGCCAACCTTAACCAATAAAAGAGGAATACTTACCCAAAACCCCAAAACGCCTAAGGAGCAATTCGGTGGAGATCTGGAATCTGAGATTCGATACTAATCCCTTACCAAACCAATTTAGAAAGAGTGAGGGAGAGAAGAAATCAGTACTAGGAAGACCAATTAAAAGAAAGTAAAGCACTTACACAAGAATCGATCGGCCAACGTTGAAGAAAAAGTGGCGGCACAACAGGATTTTGGCCAAAAGATATTTGGCTTTAGAGAAAGTAACTAGGAGCGAGAAAGAAAAGAGTTTGATGGGAAAGGAAGGGAAGAAATTGGCACAAACTAAATGAGAAAGAATAAGGGATTTTGGCATTTAACTATTTGGAGAGAAAAGTGTTTTTATGTAAAAAGAAAGGAAGAATTCGGTATTAGCCTTGAATTTCCAAAATTGGCACCTATATATACTATAGCCGAATTTACCTATCCCCAAATTCCCAATTTGGCTCCACTTCTTTACCCCCCATCTCCTAACTTTTCTCCTTGATAACTCCTTAACCCCTTCCTTAAATTTCTCCTATAATCACTTCCTTCAGAGTTCATATCCAACGCCACTACTGGTCATTTATTGAGCAAAAATAAATCCTTCTTTTGAGCAATGAGGGATCCGAACCCCAAATCTCCTTACCATGGATGTGACGCCACCTCTAAGCCCCACATGTGACGCTACTTACCACTCCAACACAAGGCTCCTTGTGTCCAATTCCTCATTCATTTATTTAAAAACCAAAGTATTTGCTATCAAGGTTCTTTTAATTATTAAACTATAATTTCCTTTACCCCAAAGTTCAAACTCACAACTTAACCAAGGCCTACTATCACATAAATAACACTTGACTAGCAATATTAAGCACACCTTTTTATCAAAACCAAAAAAAAAAAGAAAGTTCGAGGATTTTGGGGCGTTAGAACTCTACCCCCTAAAAGAAATTTCATCCTCAAAATTGTACCTGATCCAAACAGTTGAGGATATTGATGTCGTATCACTTCCTCAGGTTCCCAAGTAACCTTCTCAGCCTTGTGATTACGCCAAAGCACTTTGACTAATGGGATAGACTTCCTTCTCAGTACCTTAACATCACGACCAATTATTTGTATAGGCTCTTCCTCGAAAGTTAGGTCTGGCCTAACCTCGATCTCCTCAACTGACATGACATGTGAAGGATCCAAGCGATACCGTCTTAGCATGGAAACATGAAATACGTCGTGTGTAACACCCCAAACTCGACCCAGACGTTACGACCAAATTCAGCGTGTCACATGGAAATGTTACCAGAGAAGTCATGTTTTATCCAAAATCTTTCTTAGTGTTTAAAGAATATTTTCGTTTTAAATTAAAGTGAATGGAAGCTGTACACCAGGTAGGAAACTGAAAAAAGAGGAGGTGAGTCCATCGGACTGCTTAAGTACCAAGCTCCCTTCAGATCCAATCCTAGACATGCACACCACCATTGCCACACCTTAACTTAGGGTATATTTTTAAGAATCCATTCGATTAAATTCATTTTAGGAAAAGTGATTAATTTTGGAAAACATTTTCATAGCGGAAGCTTTGCTTGTTGTCGTGTTATTTTGAAATCAATTATTATTTTTGAAAATGCACCCTAGAACTAATCAGTTTCAGTGATTAATATAATATTTTACCTATTCTAGTAAAACATATTAAAAACAATTAAAAAAACATTAAAGCGGCCTTATTACAACTTATAACCCAAATCATAAAAATAAAAGAAAAGATGTCCAATTCACCGGAAGAAAACAGAAATTTGCAGAACATGTGGTCACTCCGAATCCCTCATAGCTCCAAGCCCACTATGGTGGGGATTACCTGCATGGATGAAAATAATGGGTGAGTTTGGGAAAAATCAGTGTGTAAAATAACCCAACCATAGCCTATATCAGCTCAAACCATAGAAAAAATTAAGTTGGCCTTAACCCAGAACAGATTTCAGAATGAAGCCCATAGGCCCATAACAGAACAGAATAGATATTACATGTTTATGCAGAAAACCCAACCCATATCTATCCGTATACACCCCCATGCCAACCTTACACCATGTGGGGAGACTACTGGACCCACCCATCCGTCTACACGTCAGAAGTGTGTAGCATGGTTACCAAAACAGATATTGTGACAGAGTCACCAGATACAGATATTTGTGGCAGAGCCACCAGAATCAGATATTTGTGGCAGAGCCACCAGAACGCTTCCTCCAACAACATAACCCATATCCCATGCAACAGATATACATGTCATGGCATACAGCAAATAGAGTTAGAATATCATGCATATGGCATACATCATACAAAATCAGAATATCATGCATTTCGGTCACAATTAACCCTAGGGGTAAAATGGTTATTTTGCACCTAGGGGTATAATGGTAATTTTTACATACTTAGGGGTATTTTCGTAATCCTACCACTTTCGTAATCATACATATTACAGCCATTAATGCAACAACAGAAACACTTACCAAGCGTTCTTACCGAATTGGGCTCGTTGGCCCATTATCCCAATTGTTGGCGCATTAAGCCCAGAATATCGAAAATACATGAAATTATGCACTCTGTAGTCTTATCACTTTAGTTTACCAAATACATTAATCGATCTATCTTACGAGCATTCGCACACTCGCAAGTCCATAAAATATCGGCTTTTCGGCATTTCGGCTTTTCGGCTTATGCCGATCTAGTCTATAAGAGGATGTCAGTTACACACCTGATTTAGAACGGTACGTTGGCGAGATCCACACACACGAACTGCCTACAATTGGATTACTACCACATCAATCTAAATATCGAAAACAAACCACATATTTAGCCCTTTACCATATTCGGCCAACACAGCCTTAGATCCTAGAGTTCTTTACCTTTTGCCGAAATATGGGTTAGATCTGAAGAGCCAACCGAATTAGTCTTCGAGCCCTTTGTTTTACGTCCCCTTGCTCACGCTAACACTTACACAGCCAAACAGAAAGAGGCACAAAACCCTTAGTCCAAAATGCTAGCCACCCTTAAGGGTTTCGGCTTTTCTTAATTCCCAAAATGAAGAAATAGTTTCGAAAACTTACCACCGGTTCCTTCAGCCAACGTTTCCACTTTAGTTTTTATTCGATTCTGATGTAGATCTAACCCTCAAACCCTAGCAGAAGTCGGCCCTTTTCAGGTCTAAAGATTCGACTATGCCTCTAAAACTATGGGGTTTTCGACTTTTTAAAACAGCGAAGAAGATAAGATATGAGAGTTTTGTAGATGCTTTGTCGAAAGAACTTTAGGGTTTAGAGGAAGAAAGAATCAGCCACAAGATGGCGAAGAATCAAATATTTGGCTAGGAGAAATCGGCACAGAAGAAATATAGGCTTTCGGGATTTCGGCTTTTATAGCAATTGGTTATGGAGTTTTAGAAAGAATGGGAATGGATAAGTAGAATGGTAGGAAGGTTCGGCTGGGAAAGAAAAGAAGAAGTAAAGAGGATGGAAGAAGAGAGGAGAAACAATAAAGGTCGATCTCAAAATATATAACAGTAGATATGAATGGCCCCAACCTAAATTGACTAATCACTTAAAAATACCCAAAACTAAACAAAAAGAAAAACAACCCATACACAAGAATTTTAAGAGGTTTTCGCCATTTAATTGCCTATAGCCGAATTGGTACAGCCATGAATTCTATTTCGGCATAAAATCCTTTCCAAGCTCAAATTCCATATTTTCCTCCTTAATTTCAGCCACCACCAATTCAAATTCCATCCAACTTCTTTGCATTACCCGCAGCAGTCCACCGCTTGACCGACTCAAGCCACTGCTAGGAGAGTTTCGGTCAAACTCTGACTCTCCCCCACTTGAGCAGCAAAAATGGTCCTTTGCGCGCATAGCAGCTCGAACTCCAGACCTCCATCTGCCTCGTGCCCTTGCGCCTTCGCCCGAGCTGCTGGCCACTGCACCACGCTTTCTCCTTTATTAATATATGGTTACAATTAATCTTAATCTATTCCTACTGAAGCACCGGTTACTTGCGAAATAAAAAAGAAATTTTTCCTACTACACCCCTCGAACCTACGACCTTCTAAACCCACTCATACGCTTCTTGCCACTACACCGAAGTTCCTTTCATGACACGATCTTCTCATAATTATTTATACACCTTACCTGCTTCAGTTCTGGCCCGTCTAAAAATAAAACAAAATTCACTTTCCCCTGGAATCGAACCCATAACCTTTCGGCAGGCCTAGCACACTGCTGCCACTGCGCCAAGGGCGCTCCTTTTGTGTCAAACTTTACTCGCAAATTCCTTCAAGGCCTATCTTTACACCATCTGATTACTAAAAAAAACAAACATTGCGTGCGCCGTGCCTTGAACCCAGGCACCTCCCACGCCCTCCTAGCGTCCTTAGCCACTGGGCCAAGTGCCTGCTTGTGCTAAAACTCAGCCCAATTTATTAATAAGGCCTACTGCCCAGATTTCCTTAAGAGGCAAAATTTAAGAATTTGCTAAAGCTATGGGCCGAGCCCCAGACTTTTTCTCACACTATAAGCCCTCCGTTATTTATTTAATTCCTAAAAATAATAATAATAATAATAATATCCAAATTATTCAAGTCGTCTTCTACCCGATCCCAGACTCAAGGCCCAATACTTTCAGGCCCAAAAATCGGGGCGTTACATCGTGGATTTGGCTTGGTTCAGAAGGTAATTCCAGCTGATAAGCGACTGGCCCAATCCGCTTTACAACCTAATATGGTCCAATGAACCTTGAGCTTAGCTTCCCTTTCCGTCCAAACCTTAATACCTTCTTCCATGGAGAGATCTTAAGAAAAACTAAGTCCCCCACTGCATACTCTATCTCTCAATGCTTAAGGTCAGCATACGACTTCTACCTATCCAAGGCCTCCTTCAACCGATCCCGAATCAATTTTACCTTACCCTCAGTATCTACTACTAACTCAGGGCCCAAAACTTTTCGTTCGCTCAATTCCATCCAACATGTTGGAGTTCGACACCTTTACCCATACAGTGTTTCATACGGAGCCATCCCAATACTTGCTTAATAACTATTATTGTACACAAATTCGGCTAATGACAAATAGTCTTCCTAGCTACCTTGGAACTCAATTACACATCCCCTCAACATATCTTCCAAAACTTGGATCACCCTTTCCGACTGTCCATCAGTTTGAGGGTGGAATGTCATATTGAAGTTCAACCTAGTACCCAACGCCTCTTGCAGTTTCTTCCAAAAACGCGAAGTGAAACGTGGGTCCCTATCAGATGTTATGGAAACTGGCACTCCATGCAATCTTACAATCTCCGACACATACAACCTAGCCAGCTTTTGTAACGAGTAATCGGTGTGGACCAGTACAAAATGGGCAGACTTGGTTAACCGATCCATTATAACCTATATCAAGTCTTTCTTAGTAGGTGTCAAGGGTAGCCCCCTAACAAAGTCCATGGTAATCCTTTCCCACTTCCAAAGTGGAATCTTTACTGGCTGAAGCAATCCTGAAGGCAATTGATGTTCTGCCTTCACCTTTTGACAAATCAAGCATTTAATTACGAACTCTATAACCTCGCTCTTAAGTCCAAGCCACCAATAAAGCTCACACAAATTCTGATACATCTTGTTTCTGCCAAGATGCATAGCATAGAAACTGCTATGTGCCTCCTGCAGAATAGACTGCCTTAGATCATCGTCCTTTGGTATACACATTCTCCCACCGAAACACGACACTCCTTCACTATTTATCCCAAAGTCTGACGTCTCCCTATTTTTTACTTGTCTAAAACGAGCACCCAAATTCTCATCCACTAACTGCTTGCTCTTTATCTGCTTGACCCACACCGACTTTACTTGAAGCTCAGCTAACAAGCTACCATCATCCAACAAGCTTAAATGGGTGAGCATAGCCCTCAAGTTCCACTTTACTCAATACGTTGGCCACCACATTTGCTTTGCCAGGGTGGTATTCAATCGTACAGTCATAATCCTTTAACAATTCCACCCACCTACGCTGCCTAAGGCTTAGCTCCTTTTGGGTAAGGAGGTACTTCAAGCTCTTATGGTCTAAATAAATTATGCACTTCTCTCCATATAAGTAATGCGTCCATATTTTTAGTGTGAAAACCACTGCAGCTAGTTCCAAGTCATGGGTTGGGTAATTTACCTCATGAGTCTTAAGTTGATGTGATGCATAAGCAACCACCTTTCCTTTCTGCATCAATACACAACCCAAGTTCACATGCGATGCGTCACTATAAACCGTAAACTCCTTCCCAGGCTCTGGCTGAATCAACACAGGGGCCTCAGTTAAAACCTTCTTAAGCTTTCCAAAACTCTCTTTCTGCTTGTCCGTCTAATCAAACGGTACCCCCTTCCTCAACAACTTAGTTAATGGTGCAGCAATTAATGAAAAGCCCTCAACAAACTGCCTATAGTACCCTGCCAAGCCCAGAAAACTTCAAATTTTTGATGCTAACTTAGGTGTTTTCCAGTCTAACACTGCTTCAATTTTTTCGGGGATCCACCTTAATCCCCTCAGCTGACACCACATGTCCTAGAAAGTAACCTCCCTTAGCAAAAATTCGCACTTACTGAATTTGGCATACAACTATTTCTCCCTCAAAATCTGTAGCACAATCCTTAAGTGTGCATCATGCTCATCCTCATTGCTTGAGTACACTAAGATGTCATCTATAAAAACCACCACGAATCGATCCAGGTAGGGTTGGAAGACCCAATTCATGAGATCCATGAAAGCGGCAAGTGCGTTCGTCAGCCCGAATGGCATCACCAAGAACTCATAGTGCCTATAACGAGTTCTGAAAGCTGTCTTATAAACATCTGCCTCCTTAGAATAGAAATTTTATGAATTTTTAATTAGTTTCAATAATTAAGCCGGTGTTTTATGAAAGTATTAAACAGAAAGTTGTTTTCATAAATCCTCTATAGTTTCAAGGTCCTATGGGCTTCAGTTTCACTCAAACTAAAAGCCTTAGTATAATCATCTAAAGTAGCCCACTAACTATCTATAGTATATCAAATTAAACAAGCTTAATAATAAAAGAACTTACTTGGTTTGACATCGGAGACTCGATGTACCGCACAGTAAGATTTTTTCCAAAACATTGTGATCCAATTTTTTTTTAAAAAAATCAAACCCAAATAATAAGGCCCACTCCACAGCCCGAGATTTGTAACCTAGCTCTGATGCCACTAAATGTAACACCCCAAACTCGGCCTAGAAATTATGGCCAGATCCAGTGTGTCACATTGAAGTGTTTTATCGAAAAACTTGTTTTCATTGAAAACCCTTCTTTAAAATAAAAACCTTGTATTTGTTGCTTTCAAAGAGAGGTGTATATTAAAAAAAAAGACTATTCCTTCTTGTATGATAATAATTACTTTGTAAAATCTCTTTTTAGTTGCGAAAGATTTATTTAAAACAAATGATCTATGAAAACTTATCATTTAAAAATTGAGTTGCGGAAACATAGTATTTAAAAACAGTTCTGGTTTTAAGAAAATCATGTTCTTCTTCTAGCAAATATAAAACATAATAATAAATATAATCCTAATTTGAATAATAACCAGAGGAAAGGCCTTATTACATTACGGACTGAAATAACTTTAATTACTAGAAATTATAGGATTAAGAAAATAAGTCCAAGTCATTTTGCTAGCTAGCCACCTCGGAGTCCCTCAAACCACTGACCCACCTACTAAGGATCACCTGAGAAAAATAAAAGAGAGGGTGAATTTTTAAAAAATCAGTATGTACAACCCTCAGCAAATAGAAAAGTACGCAATAGCAGGTCTTTTTGGGCCTGGGCCCAATTCAATTTCAGAACAAATGTAAAGAAATCAAATATGCACGAATCCCACCCATCTAACCACTACACACCATCTCCATCCCCTGATACACACCACGTGGGATATAAATATCGACCCACCCATCCAATACACTCCAATGGTAGCCCGGTTGCGGTGTCGGTTTCTCTTTTAGTTTGTGTCGATTTCTTCCCTTCTTTTATTTAAAACCAAACTATTTGCCATCAAGGTTATTTTAATTATTAAACTATAATTTCCTTCACCCAAATGTTTGAACTCAAAACTTAACCAAGGCCTATTATCACATAAATAACACTTGACTACCAATATTAAGCACACATTTTTATCAAAACTGAAAAAAAAAAAGTCCAAAATTTTTGGGGCGTTACACAACCTCTAAAGTTTGTTTAACATAGCCAATTGATCCCTTTCGTAATTATAATAGGATTTTTGTTACCTTTTCAAACCTAATTAGAATTTTTTTTGTCTTTTCTTTAAATACATCTTTTTCTTTTAGTTTCCCACTATTCTCTTAATAAAAATCTTCATTTTTTTTTGTTGGAAATGAAACCTTGTTCAATATATTTTTCATGTCGATTTAGCGAAATGTCGTCAAATTCATGTCTATACAAGCCACGATCGATAACCAATCTTGTTTCTAATTCAGTAAAACCCTAGGATTTTTGAATAGTATCATTCTTGCCAATCTTTCAAATTGATTTCGAACATTTTTTGAGTTTTTCTGAAAAACTTGGTAAAATTCAATAAATCTTAAAGGTAGATTTTAATTCATGCATTTTTATCGATCAAAAGACCTATTGTAGGTGACCCGAATTAGATTTGGACATGTGGATTGTCGTATGAGACCCTAAAAATTAGGTGTGTATTCTTTCACACGAAAATCAAGGCAAAATCAAACCCAACCCAGACTGCATGGCCTGGGAACACGACCATGTGCCCCTATTTCTTAAATTTTACAGTTTTTCCTTAAATTTTATGTTTTGTGCACATTAGTCCCTGAATGGCTCTTAATTTATGCAATTAAATCCCTTTTTGTTTGAATAATGCTTGAATCCATGATTTATGACTTCATTAAATTGAACCTTTGAAAAAAAATATAATTTTTCTACGGAATTAATTGTTTGAAAGCATAATTATTGTTATGATATTTGATTATTTTTAATCATTATATCTATGTTGTTTAAGCATATCTTATTTTGATGCATGGGTTGGGACGTTTTGTAAGGGAGGAAGTTCCAGCAAACTATAAATCTACAAATCTAGTAGTTCATCCACATATTTTTTGGCAGCTTTTATCTGCAATTATGTTGTGTATTCACAACCATCTGGCAGCGTGTTAACATACATCATTTGGTGGCTTATCTAAAACTCGATATCTAAGGATGGATAAGTTCTGGGGAACTCTTATGGCGTATAACGGAGGGGTAGGATCTTATCTATTAAACTGAACCTATTTGCATTTGTAAAGCAATGTTTAGGATTTTGAAATCACCGATATGATGTGTTTTGTGCATGTTTACAAAATATTAAATTTTTCTATATTTTTTTATATGTCGAATGTGCTATGTGGATTATGCATTGAAATGTGCCTTTATATGTTATTAGTTGATCCTATTTTCTTGTGATTTGTGATATCCCGAATTAGGGCCTAAACGGAATAGTGGTTTCGAAACCACAATTCTGAAGTAGAAAAATTTATTCCGATTAATTTTTATAATTTATTGAGTGATTAGATGCATGTGTTAGAATATCGATAAAAAATTTCATGAATTGCATGTCTAATTTGCCTATTAGGACTTAATTGCAAAAGTTGATAAATATGAGTTTAGATGTTAAAGGATTTAATTGAAGAGCATAATAGAAGTAGAGGTCCTTAAATAGAATTATACCATTAGGTTTTCATGGACAAAAATGGACATACATAGGTAGAAATAACCAAAGTTTTTAATGAAGGGTATTTTAGTCATTTGGTACTTAAAAGATTAAAAAAAGGAAAAAGTTGGCAACATATGTCCATCTTCTTCATTAGGACAAAATTTCAAGGGTTCTCAATAGCTAGGGTTTGTTTCAAGCTTCTAAGCTTCATAGTAAGTGATTTCAAGCCTCGTTTTTAATGTTCTTTACGTTTTTGGAGTCCCGGTAACTTAATTTAGCTTATTCTAGCAATAATTTAACTTAGGGTTTATATTTGGAAAAATACCCATAGGTGAAATGTGTTTATTTTGATGTTTTATGGTAGAATATAAAGCTTTAAATTGTGTTAAACAACGTTTGCTAAACGATTTTACGTGAAAACGAGTAAAATGACATAATCGGTAAAAATAACTAATGCTTATAACTACATGTTAGAGTGAGAATTTGATGTTTCCATAAAAGGGAAAAATGATCAACATGTCATAAAACACGAGAATTTTGAAAAAAAATTAATTTTCGAGCTTTGGGAAAAAGTGTAAATATGCAAAAGTTTAGGGGCAAATTCGTAATTTTGAAAAAGTTATAGTTAAGGATTATTTTGATAAATGTGAGTATTAAATAAGCTAAATGGGTTATTTTAGACCAAGAAAGACGTGGAATCGACCTTGATCGGGGAAAGGAAAAGATTGTGGAATAAATTGCAAAATTTCTTTATTTTGTACCAAGGTAAGTTCATGTGTAAATGTAGTAACATAATTGTCATTTTAAGTAGTTTAATGTTATTTATATGATATGATGATTAATATCATGAAATATTATGATTTGTGGTTATTATTGAGTAATATGCAAATTATGTGTGCTACTTGTTAAATATGACTCGCTACCGAGTATCGGTTTTGATATTCCGTGGAAGACAGCAAAGATGTGTGATCGAGGAAAATGTTCGTTTGAACTTTGGGAATAGATTAGCATACAAGTTACATGTCACTAGGATATTTGAGTTCCAAGCTCTTTGAGTTGAGTCTAAGTTCGTGAGATGTAACTAGGCATCCGGGCTCGTTGAGTTGAGTCTGAGTTCACTTATGGATGCAATCGCCCGAGCTCATTGAGTTGAGTCCGAGTTCAATTATGGGCGGGTTACACGGTAGCTTGGCTACATAATTTCCGCTGGCTATTGAGTTTGTCTAGCTGCGGTATGGCACTTATGTGCATGAAATCTGTGTATTTGAATCATATTCTGATGTGTTCAACGAGTAAATCTTAAGTGAATAAGATGAGTACCTAAAATGAAGGTGACATATTGGTAAGTGTGGTGAATGAGAAAATTTGTACAAGTATGTACTTCACCCTCGGGTTGAGACTTCAATATAACAATAATATGGCATGTATAGCATTATGATCCTTTTGTGTATATAATCTTATTATATGGTGAATGAGTGATGTGGAAATGCTTGTTGATGATTAGCTATTGGAATGGCTAATCAAAATTTATATTTAGTGTTATGTATGCTTAATGAATTTCCTAATCCATGGAAAACCATCAAATGGTGAAATTGGCTATAAAACAGTATCATACAACAGCAGTGACGTGAATTTGAAAAATCACTAAAAATCGTATAAATATAATTAGATGATGAATAAAATATGGAATTAAAGCTTAATGAATTTATTTTCATGTGGAAGAAACAAAATAAGTAAAAGAGTTTTATTTTATGAGATATTTACGTTTTGGTGAAATAGGGTCAAAGCAATTTTTGGATCCCCTGTTCTGACATTATAAATTCACCATAAATTGTGTAAAAATAATTAGGACTCACACTTTATATTTATGGATTTCTTATTGAGTATAATTTTAATAGAAACAAACAGCATAGTCATCTGATTTATGTACAAAGAGAAAAGTTATTCGTAGTAAACAGAGGTCAGAGCAGTCGAACACTAAAATAGGGGAAACTTTAACTAATAAACTATACTAATTGGCCTGGCCAAAAATTCTAGAAAACAATTAGTAAATAGATATATGAGTCTAGTTTTAGGAAAAATTTACAGAATTGGATTTTGAGTTTTGTAACTTGAGTTATGATTTTTTTAACAACTGTGATGCAGATGGACAGTTTACTACGAAAATTGTTTGAACTTGTTTAAATGCTAAAATAAGTTTAGTAATGTCTCATGCTCGACTCCAGTGACGGTCTCGGGTAAGGGAGAGTTACATTTGGTAGTATCAGAGCTACAATTTAGTCGGTTCTCGGACTAACGTGGCATATGTATGGGTTTTGCTATACATGCCATATATATATTGTGATAGTGTGATAGCTCCTGACCTTTAAAATGATTTTTTTATAGTAAATGGATCCCGATCTAGCTGTGGCTGATGATGTAGAGAGCAATGGGCCAGCTCCTGCTAAAGGGGTGGTGCTGACTGAAAGTCGACCTCCTACTGTTGGTCAAGGAGGAGGAGAAGGGGCTCGGGAAGCCTTTCTCCAGATGATGAATGCATGGTACATCGAGTTCGTTCGTATGAACTTGAATGCTCAACCTCCCCCACCTCCCCCGATTCCTTAACCAGTACCCTGATGTCTCAAGGTATGGATCTGATGAAATTTCATAAAACCCCAGTTGACAGAATTCGCAAGCAAGGGGCTGAAGAATTGAGGCAAATGTTGATGATGATGCCGAAAGCGAAATTTTGGCTTGAGAATTCTATTCGGGTATTTGATGAATTGTCTTGTACACCTGAAGAGTGCTTGAAATGTGCTATATCTTTGTTGAGAGATTCAGCCTATTATTGGTGGAAGACATTGATTTCAGTGGTACTAAAAGAGAAAGTGACTTGGGAATTCTTTCAAGAAGAATTTCGAAAGAAATACATCAGTGAAAGATTTGTCTATCAGAAGCATAAAGAATTTCTCGAGTTGAAACAAGGCAACGTGATAGTTACTGAGTATGAAAGGGAGTTAGTTCGATTGAGTAAGTATGCTAGAGAATATATTCCTTCAGAGGCTAAAATGTGCAGACGATTTGAAGACGGACTCAATGAAGACATCAAAGTATTTTTGGGAATTCTTGAGTTGAAAGAGTTCGTAGTACTTATTGATCGGGCTTGCAAGGCTGAAGAACTAATTAAAGAAAAGAGAAAGGCAGAGGTTGAGACTAGAAATTTGAAGAAAAAATCGATGAGAAGTGCATTCCCACCGCAATCTAGAAAATCCAGGGATATGTATTCTCATTCTCATGTTTCGGCTGGACATTCGTATGGGAACCGTAAGAAGAAAAATGCGGGTTTTAAATCTCAGACTACTTATTTGGCTAGTGTGGGAAATTCAAGATTTGTTAGACCCAAGTGCCAACAATGTGGTAGAAGTCACCTTGGTCTATGTAGAACTAATGAATGCTATCAGTGTGGTTCTCCAGATCATTTTATTAGAGACTGTACTGAGAGAATTGAGAAAGAAAAATTTCAGAATGCAAAACCTAGTGGTGCAGTTTCGAGAGGAAGATCTTCGAGAAATGCTAGGAATGAGGCAAGCAGCAAAAAGGTAGTCAGAGATTCAACGTTTAAAACTAAAGCTAGAGCTCCAGCTAGAACTTATACCATAAGGGCGTGTGAAGACGCTTCATCTCCTGATGTGATCACTGGTATTTTCTCTCTTTATGGTGTTAATGTTATTGCTTTGATTGACCCCGGTTCTACTCATTCATATGTGTGCATGAAATTGGAGTCTAATATGAGTATACCTGTTGAGTCTACGAAATTTATGATTAAAGTGTCAAACTCGTTAGGCAAATGTGTTATAGTTGATAAAGTATGCCAGAAATGTCCTTCGATGATTAGAGGTCATTATTTTCCGGCTGACTTGATGTTGTTGCCATTTGACGAATTTGATGTTATTTTGGGTATGGATTGGTTGACATTTCATGATGCTATAGTAAATTGTAAACAAAAGGTTATTGAATTAAAATGTGAAAATGGTAAAATTCTGTGGATTGAATTAGACGAATCAGAGGCATTGCCTAGTATGATTTCTTCGATGTCAGCTCAGAGATATTTGAGAAAGGGTTATGAAGCTTATTTGGCATACGTGTTGAATACAAAGGAATTTGAGAAGAAAATTGAATTAGTGCCGATTGTATGTGAATTCGCAAATGTATTTCCAGAAAAGTTATCGGGTTTGCCTCCTGTTAGAGAAGTAGAATTTGGTATTGAGTTGATACCGGGAACAACTCCGATCTCGATTGCTCCATATATAATGGCACCAACAAAGTTGAAAGAAATAAAGTCACAGTTGCAAGAGTTGACTGAAAAAGGCTTTGTGAGACCGAATTTTTTGCCTTGGGGTGCTCCCGTATTATTTGTGAAAAAGAAGGATGGTTCAATAAGATTGTGTGTAGACTATCGGGAGTTAAATAAGGTGACAGTCAAGAACAAGTATCCATTGCCGAGAATTGATGATTTATTCGACCAGTTGAAAGGAGCAACATGGTTCTCAAAGATTGACTTGAGGTCTGGGTACTACCAGCTGCGTGCAAAAGAGTCAGATGTGCCTAAAAATACTTTTAGAACAAGGTATGACCATTATGAATTTTTAGTTATGCCATTTGGTTTGAAAAATGCTCCTGCCGTGTTTATGGATTTAATGAACCGAATATTCTGGTCATACTTGGACAAGTTTGTTGTGGTATTTATTGATGATATCTTAATTTATTCAAAAGATGAGATAGAACATGTTGAGCACTTGAGGATAGTTTTGCAAACTTTGAGAGATAAGCATTTGTATGCCAAGTTTAGTAAGAGTGAGTTTTGGCTTTGAGAAGTAGGATTTTTGGGTCATATTGTTTCAGGTGATGGTATACAGGTTGATCCTAGTAAAATTTCTGCTATTGTTGATTGGAAACTGCTGAAGAATGTAACTGAGGTTAGAAGTTTCTTGGGTCTAGCTGGTTATTATCGACGGTTTGTAAATGGATTTTATAAAATTGCTACTCCTATGACCAGACTACTCCAAAAGGATGTTAAATTTGAATGGACAGAAGAATGTCAACAGAGCTTTGAGAAATTGAAAAAGTTACTGACTGAAGCATCAGTGTTGGTTCAACCTGAGTCAGGTAAAGAATTTGTGTTGTGTAGTAATGCTTCTCTAAATGGCTTGGGATGTGCACTTATGCAAGAAGGAAAAGTTATGGCTTATGCTTCGAGGCAGTTGAAACCTCACGAAAGGTATTATCCAACTCATGATTTGGAACTGGCTACTATAGTGTTTGCTTTGAAGATTTGGCGACATTATCTGTATAGTGAAAAGTGTTGAGTATATATTGACCACAAAAGTCTCAAGTACTTGATGTCACAAAAAGACTTAAATTTGAGATAGCGGAGATGGTTAGAATTATTGAAAGATTACGAGCTTGTGATTGACTACCATCTAGGGAAAGTGAATGTGGTTGTCGATGCCTTGAGTAGAAAGTTGTTGTTTGCTTTGAGAGCTATGAATACTCAGTTGACGGTGTCTGAAGATGGTTCAATTGTAGCAGAGTTGAGAGCAAGACTGATATTTTTACAAGAGATTTGTAAAGCTTAGAAAAGTGACAAAGATTTGCAAGCCCAGAGGAAGCAATGTGAGGCTAATACAGGATTAGATTTTAGAATCGGTTCTGATGGTTGCTTGATGTTTAAAGATTGGATTTGTGTACCTAAAAATGATGAGTTGATTCAAAAGATCTTGCACCAAGCACATAGTGGTTGTTTGTCAATTCACCCGGGCAGTACAAAAATGTATAATGACTTAAAGAAAATGTATTGGTGGAACAGAATGAAAAGAGATATCTCCAAGTTTGTATCGAAATACTGAATTTGTCAACAAGTGAAAGCTGAACTCCAAGTGCCTTCGGGACTACTTTAGCCTATCATGGTTCCCGAATGGAAATGGGATCGAATTACTATGGATTTTGTATCAGGGTTGCCGTTAACTCTGAGCAAGAAAGATGCAATCTGGGTAATAGTCAACAGATTGACTAAATTGGCTCATTTTATTTCGGTACATACTAATTATTCTCTTGATAAGTTGGCCGAATTATATATCAGTGAGATTGTTAGACTTCACGGAGTACCTTTGTTGATCATCTCGGATAGAGATCTGAGGTTTACCTCGCGGTTTTGGAAAAAGTTGCAAGAGGCATTAGGTACAAAGTTAAATTTCAGCACTACCTTCCATCCACAGACTGATGGACAATCAGAGAGAGTAATTCAGATTCTTGAAGACATGCTCAGATGTTGTGTATTAGAATTCCAAGGTAGTTGGGAAAGATACTTACCGTTGGTAGAATTTGCCTACAATAATAGGTGCCAGACAAGTTTGAAGATGGCACCTTATGAAGCATTGTACGGTCGCAAGTGTCGGAGGCCGCTGTATTGGACCGAACTTAAAGAAAATTAGATTTACGGAGTTGATCTAATTAAAGAAACCGAAGAAAAAGTGAAAGTGATTCAAGATTGTTTGAAAGCTTCTTCAGATAGACAGAAATCCTATGCAGATTTGAAAAGAAAAGAAATCGAGTCTCAATTCAATGATAAGGTATTTTTAAAAGTGTCTCCATGGAAGAAAGTTCTTAGATTTGGTCGGAAAGGCAAGTTGAGTCCGCGTTTTATCAGACCGTATGAGATAATTGAAAGAGTTGGACTGGTAGCATATCGGTTAGCATTACCACCTGAATTAAAGGAGATTCATGATGTGTTCCACGTATTTATGTTACGTCGGTATCGTTTGGATCCTTTACATGTAATTTCACCGACAGAAATCGAGTTGCAACCAGATATGACTTACAATGAAGAATCGATTAAGATTTTAGCTCGGGAGGTCAAGCAACTAAGAAATAAAAGTATCGCTCTCGTGAAAGTATTGCGGCAAAAGCACGGGGTAGAAGAGGCTACATGGGAGCCCGAGGAAACTATAAGGAATCAATACGCACACCTGTTTACCGGTAAGATTTTCGGGAACGAAAATCCCAAAAGGGGGGAGAGTTGTGATATCCCGAATTAGGGCCTAAACGGAATAGTGGTTTCAAAACCATAATTTTGAAGTAGAAAAATTTATTTCAATTAATTTTTATAATTTATTGAGTGATTAGATGCATGTATTAGAATATCGATAGAAAATTTCATGAATTGCATGTCTAATTTGCCTATTAGGACTTAATTACAAAAGTTGATAAATATAAGTTTTAAATGTTAAAGGATTTAATTGAAGAGCATAATTAAAGTAGAGGTCCTTCAATGGTAATTATACCATTAGATTTCATGGACAAAAATGGACATACATAGGTAGAAATAACCAAAGTTTTTAATGAAGGGTATTTTAGTCATTTGGTAATTAAAAGATTAAAAAAAGGAAAAAGATGGAAAAATATGTCCATCTTCTTCATTAGGATGAAATTTCAAGATTTCTCCATAGCTAGGGTTTGTTTCAAGCTTCCAAGCTCCATAGTAAGTGATTCCAAGCCCCGTTTTTAATGTTCTTTACGTTTTTGGAGTCCCGATAACTTGATTTAGCTTATTCTAGCAATAATTTAACCTAGGGTTTATATTTGGAAAAATATCCATAGGTGAAATGTGTTTATTTTGATGTTTTATGGTAGAATTTGAAGCTTGAAATTGTGTTAAACAAACTTTTGCTAAACGATTTTACTTGAAAACGTGTAAAATGACATAATTGGTAAAAATACCTAATGCTTATAACTACATGTTAGAGTAAGAATTTGATGTTTCCATAAAGGGGAAAAATGATCAGCATGTCATAAAACATAGGAATTTTGGAAAAAAAAATTTAATTTTTGAGCTTTGGGGTAAAAGTGTAAATATGCAAAAGTTTAGGGGCAAAATCATAATTTTGCAAAAGTTAGAGTTAAGGATTATTTTATAAATGTGAGTATTAAAACAGCTAAATGTGTTATTTTAGACCAAGAAAGACGTGGAATCGACCTTGATCGGGGAAAGGAAAAGATTGTGGACTAAATTGAAAAATTTCTTTATTTTGTACCGAGGTAAGTTCATGTGTAAATGTAGTAACAAAATTGTCATTTTAAGTAATTTAATGTTATTTATATGATATGATGATTAATATCATGAAATATTAAGCTTTGTGGTTATTATTGAGTAATATGCAAATTATGTGTGCTACTTGTTAAATATGACTTGTTACTGAGTATCGGTTTCGATATTCCGTGGAAGACGAAAAAGATGTGTGATCAAGGAAAAAGCCCGTTTGAACCTTGGGAATAGATTAGAATACAAGTGACATGTCACTAGGATATTTGAGTTCTGAGCTCGTTGAGTTGAGTCCAAGTTCGTGAGATGTAAAAAGGCATCCGAGCTCGTTGAGTTGAGTCCGAGTTCACTTATGGATGCGAACGCCCGAGCTCATTGAGTTGAGTCTGAGTTCACTTATGAGTAGGTTACATGGTAGCTTGGCAACATAATTTTCGTTGGCTATTGAGTTTGTCTAGCTGCGGGTATGGCACTTATTGGCATGAATTCTGTGTATTCAAATCATATTCCGATATGTTCAATGGGTAAATCTTAAGTGAATAAGGTGAGTACCTAAAACGAAGGTGACATGTTGGTAAGTGTCGTGAATGAGAAAATTTGTACAGGTATGTACTTAACCCTCGGGTTGAGACTTCAATATAACAATAATATGGCATGTATAGCATTATGATCCTTTTGTGTATATAATCTTATTATATGGTGAATGAGTGATGTGGAAATGCTTGTTGATGATTAGCTATTGGAATGGCTAATCAGAATTTATATTTAGTGTTATGTATGTTTAATGAATTTCCTAATCCATGGAAAACCATAAAATGGTGAAATTGGCTATAAAATAGTGTCATAAAGCTGCAGTGACGTGAATTTGAAAAATCACTAAAAGTTGTAGAAGTAGAATTAGATGATGAATAAAATATGGAATTTAAGCTTAATGAATATATTTTCATGTGGAATAAACAAAACAAGTAAAAGAGTTGTATTTTATGAGATATTTACGTTTTGGTGAAACAGGGTCAGAGCAATTTCTGGATCCGATGTTCTAAATTTAGAAATTCACCATAAATCATGTAAAAATAATTAGGACTCACACTTTATATGTATAGGTTTCTTATTGATTCTACTTTTACTAATAAACTGTACTAATTGACCAGACCAAAAATTCTAGAAAAAATTTAGTAAGTAGACATATGAGTCTAGTTTCATGAAAAATTTACAGAATTGGATTTTAAATTTTGTAACTTGAGATATGAGTTTTTTAGTGACTGTGACGTAGATGGATAATTTAGAATGAAAATTATTTGAACTTGTTTAAATGCTAAAATAAGTTTAGTAATGTCTCGGGTAAGGGGGCGTTACATGATTGAAATCACATGGAGCTTTTATATCTCACTCCCACTTATTTTCCTTTTTTTAGATTACCCACAAGGTTAGGACACGGACTCGACATTCTTTGAACTCTAATTTATATAGGTTTTTGTAGTAGTTTATGACACCCTTTTTACCGAAAAATAATATTAATCTTGAGTATTTGATTACTAATTGGAAGAATTTGATTTGTTTTTCAATAATAAGCATGGTTTAATGAGAATGTGATTTTAAGTTATTTTACATTAAAATTGTACATATCTTAATTATTTTATGGTACATTTTGATCTTGACATTATTTTTTAATGTAGTGGGACCAAGGAAGTTATGCATGATTTATTTTTAAATTAAAGTTGCATGAACATGCCCAATTTCACTCTACACATGCAAAATGAGTCAAGAAAAGCTGATTTGAATCAATTAAAGAAGGTTCAATTAATGGACAAGTCTGGTAAACAATTGGGTCACCAAATTGTCCAAACAAGGGAGAACAAGCCCAATTCAGCAAAGGCATTTGGATGGCCCAAAAATTCACTTTTTAGAGACTTATTAGAGGTCTCTACACTTGCAATGAAATTAGAAATAGCACACCAACTTTTCCCAAGAAACCGTCCACCCCTTGCTTGATTCAAGCATGATATCATGCATGAATCAAACAACCAAACAACTCCCTTTTTTGCAATTTATAGCTGGCCATGGGAAGGAGAAACCTAAGGGATTCATCATGCTATTTTTAGTAAACAGAACTACCATCCTTCACTATAAAAACCCATCTCCATTCTTCATTTCAATCATCCCTCATTTCATAATCATTTTTTCATTTCTCATTTCTCATTTCATTCTGTCATTTGTTTCCTTTCTTCCCACACATAAGCATCCATAATCCTCTTCTCTTTTAGCCAGCAAAACCCTGAGAAGATACTCTCTTGGCCGACCACTTAGAAAAGCAACTTGCAAAGGAGCACACGAAAATTGGAGGAAGCCACTTCGATCAGATTCTGCAGAATTGTTGAAACAATCAAGAGTTTATCCTTCTGTATCCTTGTTTACATTTAATCATGTTTGCAATGTGTTTTCTTGTCTTTTCATCAATGATTGTAACTTAAATTTGTTTAGCTAGAATGGTTTTATTAATTTAATAAAGATCATTTAAATTGTTTTTATGATGTTCTGTGCTTTAATCGCTCATGTTTTCATTTAAACTCAAGTATGTATTTCATTCATACATGATTGAATGTTTTAGAATTAGTTGAGCGATTGATAGCACTAGAAAGAACATAGGTTTTCCCCCTACTTATTGATTAAATTGTTCCCATTTAGTTATCCTTAGCACACATTTTAGCATTTTAAGCTTAGTAAATTGCATTTTATAACTCAGTGAATCCTAGACTATTTTATCCTTAATTCTGCTAGCATTAATGTTGCTGCATGAGTTAATCCTAGACTGCGTCCAGTATTGTCGCCACAATTGACAGTCACTGCATGAATTAATTCCAAATTGTTTTAGAACAAGGATAGAATAATTTTGGGAAAGGACACCTATACTATGGAGGAGGACATAAAAGGTGGATGTGAGAAGAAAAAAATAGGGTGGCTAGAGCTTTTATCTCCATCATCATCTTTATCATCCAACCTTAGAGCTTGCGGCCATGGTAACTTAATTCACTTACAGGTGAGCCAAAGTACAAACCAGATGCAGATTGGCTCCTGACGAGGAGACCTAAGTGTCCGACAAGAGGGAATAGAGAGATTCAGTCGAGTTGTCTATGGGTAGTATTCTCCATTCAATTATTTCTTATTTCCTTTTAAATGCAGGTGATTACTCTTTGATTTCTGATTGTATAGAAGTACTGATGAAATCTTGGTGAAATTTTATCTTATTTAATCTTGCTTCTATTGTTTAATCTTGGGGTTTGAATGTTTTCTAACACGAAAGTGTTATTGCAGTCACTGACACTGGAAAGTGCAGTGACAGTTTGAGCCAACAGGCATTTCGACAAAAGTTGTGTGAGGATTAGAGGAATTTAGTCCACTCATTCTTAATACTGTCGTATTGCCTTAATAGGAAGCTGAGGTTAATATGCATGTTTAAGTCTTAGATTAAATAGAGGACTAGCACTGGGTAAGATATCCATTGAATTTTATTACATCAACAATTACCTCTACTTTTATACCTTGTAAGTACTTAGTATTCTGCTGAAGATTCGTGTTGGGGATCTCATTTTATCATCATCATATTTTATTTTATTATTTTTAAAGTTATTGCATTGACAACTATCCTCACAATTTATCTCGTTTATATCCAATTATTGTACCAACATTAATAGACAAAAGACTATTATCCATGTGGGATCAATATCCAACTGACTCACATCTGTGTACTATACTTGCATCGATAGTGTACGCTTGCACATTATTATTGTGACATTAAACAACCAACCAAGTTTTTGGAGCCACTGCCGGGGATGGCATTGGTTTGATGTTTATTTTTGCTTTTGTGTTTTTGCACTTTATTTTCTTTATATAATATTTAGTATTCACTAATTGGTTTTTCTTTGTTGCTATTTCTTTAAATTCAATTTAGGTGTTTTATGACCCGAAGAAATTTGGATTTTCTTGTCGATTTGATCCAAAAATTGAAAGGATTGTTCGGAGTAGACTTCAAGAACAAAGAATTATGGCTCTACCATGGAACAATGCAACCATACCCCCGATGTAACAACAAAATGTTAATAAACCATTATTGCCGCAAGATGCTCGCATACAAAATAGGACTATACGCGATTCTGTAGTACCTGTCTTGGATTATTTACAACAAGTAGTTGTTAGGCTAGCAATCCAAGCTGGGAATTTTGAACTCAAGCCAGTAATGTCTGAAATGTTAAATTCTAATGGAAAATATGTTGGGATTCCACATGAAGATGCGAGAGAACATCTTAAATCCTTTTTATTGATTTGTCGTTTATTTAATCAATAAGGCGTTCCTAATGATGCCTTGAAGATGCAATTATTTCCTTATTCCTTACAGGGAAGAGCACACACTTGGTTTTTCAAACTACCTGCTGGATCAATTACTTCTTGGGATACACTAGCAACATAGTTTGTTTTGCGATTCAACCCACCAACAATGAACTCTCGTCTTTGAAAAGATCTTACTGCTTAGCACCAGCTGGATGATGAAAATCTTCACACCACATGGGAATGTTATAAATCTTTACTTCAGTATTTTCCAATGCATGACATTCAATCAAAAACACAAATTGAGATTTTTTATAATGGGCTGAATTCACATACAAGGAATCTTGCCGACGCATTAGCCAATGGACTTCTGCTAGATTGTACTTATAACAATGTTGTGATAATTCTTGAGAGAATTTCTCAAAATGATTATCAATACCATATCTCTAGAGCTACACAAGCAAAAACTATTCAAGGAGTTTTTCAATTGGATGCAATAACTACACTAAGTGCTCAAGTTTCTTCTCTCACAAACATGAATAAAAATATGCAAAGGACGAGTGGAGTTGCACGTATACAAGTTGCTAGCAAGTTGATGTTCCCACCTTTTATTGTGAAATTTTTTGTGACAACCATTGCTACAAAGATTGCCCACAACATGCAGAGAATGTCTGTTATATTAGTAACATCGACAACAATTCTTATGGAAATTCTTACAACTACTCTGCACATAACCAACTGGTTTGGGGAACTTAGAATGCTGGACAAAATACCGTGACATTCATATATGGGAATACATCTACTCAAGGGAATTACAATCAATAGCAGTAGAGCTAGAATCAGCACACTCAGATACATCCACAACAAGGCCAGACACATCCGAATCAAAATCTACTTACAATATGCTTCAATACCAAATCAACATGTTCAAGGACATCGACAAGAACCGTACACTCAAGCTTCTACTTCTGATCCGTTAGCAACTCTGAAGGCATTAATGTGGGAGCATATTACTCGTATGGAAGCTATTGTACAAGGGAATTGATCTTCAATTCGAGCATTAGAAGCACAGTTAGGACAACTTGCTTCAAATCTAAATACTCGACCACCAGGTTCATTACTTAGTGACACAAAAAATCCTAGTCTAAGGGGAAAAGAACATTGTAAGGTTATCACTCACAGGAGTGGTAAACAAACTAGCGAACTGATTATCGACTCTACTGCAGCACCTCAAGATACAGATGGAGTGAGCACTAGTGAGAAGGTTGAATCTGAAGAATTTATCGATGCATTAGACAAAAAAGTTCTACAAATTGTTAATCATCTGCCTAATGTCTGACCTTCAAAATTGTCGACGCAATCAAAGCTGTCAGCACAAGCAGTTATATCTCTACCTTTACCTTTCCCACAAAGATTCAGAAAGAATGAGCATGACAAGTAGTATCAGCAGTTCCTGGACGTACTGAAGCAACTGCAAATCAACATTCCTTTAGTGGACACTTTAGTACAAATTCTGAGTTATAGAAAATTTATGAAAGACTTCTTGTCCAAGAAGAAGAAGCTCATTGATATTGAAACTATTGCACTCACAGAAGGTGTAGTGCTATTTTAACAAACAAGTTGCCCCCTACATTGAAAGATCCTAGGAGCTTTACCATCCCATGTTCAATTGACAATCATTATTTGGGTAAGACTTTATATGACTTGGAGCTAGAATTAACCTAATGCAACTATCTACTTTCAGAAATTTGGGAATTTGTCACATGAAATCTATTGCAGTGATATTCAACTAGCCGATCGATCCTTGGCTGAACCTGAAGGGCAAATAAAAGACATCTTAGTTTGTGTGGATAAATTTGTTTTTCTAGCTGATTTTATCATACTTGACTGTGAGGCAGACAAGGAGGTTCTTATAATCTTGGGATGACCATTTTTAGCCACCGGTCGAACTCTCATTGATGTTTTATAAAGGTGAACTAACCATGCGACTGAATGATGAGCAAGTCACCTTTAGAGTTTTTGAATTTGTTTAATGAAAAAACAAAGAAGAATGTCATATTGTCAATGTGCTAGATGATCTAATCGAGGAAGAATTCAATGACCAAAGCAAAGCACTTTCTGAAGAATGTGCAGTGACATCTGAGACCGAATGCGTAGACAATTGTAACAGCATGGTTGAAGTTAATAATCTTAAACTCAAGAATGGATGGCAGATTGAATCCTTGAACCTAGCTAATAGAACAACCCCAATTTTCAAACAATCTATTGAAGAAGCTCCTACTCTGGAATTGAAACCACTACCTCCTCATCTTAAATATGTCTTTCTAGGTGATCACAATACTCTCCCAGTTATTGTCTCCACAATACTGGACCAACTCAAGAAGAGAAATTGGTCTATATTCTCAAGCAACATAAACGAACTATTGCTTGGATTATTACTGATATTCAAGGTATTATTAATTCTTTTTGCATGCACAAGGTCAAATTGGAAGATGAAGGCAAGCAATCGATTGAACAGCAAAGAAAATTAAACAAGTAGATGAAGGAAGTTGTCAAGAAAGAAATCATAAGATGGCTTGATGCCAGAATTATTTATCCAATTTCTAAGAGCAATTGGGTAAGTCCAGTGCAATGCGTGCCTAAAAATAGTGGCATCACTGTGGTTTGTAACGATAAGGATGAATTAATTGCTACATGTATTCCCACGAGATGGTGAGTTTGTATAGATTATCGCAAATTCAATGCAACCACAACGAATGATCATTTCCCACTTCCCTTCATCGACCAAATGCTGGATCGACTTGCTGGAAAAGCCTATTATTGCTTTTTAGACGGCTATTTTGGGTATAATCAAATTGCTATTACATTAGAGGATCAGGAGAAAACAACCTTCACCTGTCCTTTTGCTACTTTCACTTTTCATCGTATGCCTTCCAATCTTTGCAATGCACCAACCACATTTTAAAGGTGCATGATAGCAATATTCTCAGATATGATCGAAGACCCTTTAGCGGTATTTATGGATGATTTCTCAATCTATGGAAATGATTGTGATCATTGCACTAACAATTTGGATAAAGTACTAAAGCGATATGAAGATACACATCTTGTCCTAAATTGGGAAAAATATCATTTCATGGCAACTGAAGGCATTGTGTTAGGACACCGCATTTCTAGTCAAGGCATTCAAGTAGACAAAGCTAAGGTGGAAATCATTGAGAAATTACCTCCACCAACAAACGTGAAAGCTATTTTCAATTTTCTAGGACATGCGAGGTTTTACTGACAGTTTATTAAATATTTTTCAAAAATGGCAAAGCCCTTGTGCTCATTGTTGGAACATAATAAAAAATTCTTCTTTGACAATGCATGTCTGAATGCCTTTCTTCAGTTAAAAAAAAAAACTAGTGAATGCACCCATTGTTGTTGCAGTAGATTGGTCTCAACCCTTTGAAGTTATGTACGATGCAAACGACTTTGTCATGGGTGCAGTTCTAGGACAATGAAAAAGAAAATTATTTCATGCTATCTATTATGCTAGGAAAACTCTTATACAGGCTCAACTTAATTATACCACCACTAAGAAAGAATTGTTGGTTGTGGTCTTTGCTTTCAACAAGTTTTTTTTTTCCTATCTTGTCGGTACAAAGTTTACTGTATTCACTGATCACTCAATATTGAGATATCTCTTTGCAAAAAAGAATGCAAACCAAGACTGATATGCTGGGTATTATTATTTCAATAATTTGACATCGAGATAAAAGACCATAAGGGTTCAGAAAATCAAGTTGCAGACCATTTTTCTCAACTGGAAGTTGGTAGTAAAGATAGAAACATACTTCAAACTGTCGGCACATTCCCAAATGAGAAGTTATTTGCGATAGATACAACCCCTTGGCATGTAGATTTTGTTAATTATCTAGTGTGTAGAAAAGTCCCATTTGGTGTTACAAACCATAAAAAAGAAAGGTCTCTTTGTGACGTAATGAGGTATCATTGGAACGAGCTGTATTTATTCAAAGTGCGCAATAAGAACATCATTTGATGTTGTGTTCCGGAAGATGAAATGCTTTCAATCCTGAAGCATTTTGATGATGCTCCTTATGAAGGTCATTTAGGTGGTATGAGAATTGCTGTTAAAGTTCTCCAATCAAGATTCTACTAGTTGAGATTATTCAAAGAAGCCTACAATGTTGTGAATCAATGTGATATGTGTCATCGCACCGGTTCTATATTCCAACACAATGATATGTTACAATAGCCAGTTATAGACATTGAATTATTTGATGTTTGGGGTATGGATTTTATGGGACAATTTCAGAGTTCATTAGGAAATCTGTATATATTAGAAGCTACTGACTACGTCTCGAAGTGGGTGGAAGCTATTGCAGTCCTAAAGGATGATGCAAAGACAGTGCTAAATTTTTTTCACAAGCATATACTCACCCACTTTGGCACACCAAAGGCATTGATTAGTAATTAGGGTACACACTTTCATTGCAACCAAGTGGTGACAACACTGAAGAGATATGAACTTAATCCTAGAAAGGCTATTAATCATCCGTAAACCAATGCACAAGCCAAAGTATCAAATCAAAAAATTAAAAACATTCTTGAAAAGGTTGTAAACCCTTTAAGGAAAGACTAATCTTTTTGATTGGATAACGCTTTATGGGCATTGCAGACAGCATACAAAACTCCATTATGGATGTCACTGTATCAATTGGTTTTGGCATGTCACTTGCCAGTCGAACTAGAACATAAAGCAATATGGGCAATTAAACCAGTGAACATGGAGTATGAACCAACTGGAAAGAAAAGACTGTTGGATATAACTAAACTAGAGGAGATTACAAGAAATGCTTATGAAAATGTTGTAATTTACATGGAAAAGATCAAACAATGGCATGATAAAATTATTTTACAATGACAATTTGTCATGGGTCAACAATTTTATTATTCAATTCTTGACTCAAATTGCACAGAGGTAAATTGCGTTCACGTTGGTCTGGAGCTTTTGAAGTTGTCATTGTATTCCATCATAGTATAGTCACAATTCGAGATTTACGTGATGGACACCAGTTCATAGTGAATGGATAGAGTCTGAAACACTATTTTGGCAACAATGAGTAAAACCAGGCAGAGACCATTAAGTTGGTTAAAAAGTTTTAATTTTTAATTAGTACTCCTTGATTTTATTTTATTTTATTTATGTTTTTAAAATTTTTTTCCTTCTTTTTTGTAGAATAATTAGGTACCATTGTCGACACATTGAAATCTTGTTGTCAGTGCATTCCATACATCTGCACTACCATTTATAGCTCGTCAAAATTCAGCGAAATTATGATTCCACCTTTAGATCAAAACTCACTCAACCATTTGATCCTTTTGAGCAGGCATAATTTCTATTGGACACAACTTGTAACATCCCAAACTCAGCCTGGACGTTATGGATGGATCTGGCGATGTCACATTGAAGTGTTTTTCGTAAAGCAAGATATCCTTGAAAATCATTCTATATTTAATCTTTTTGTGTGTTCCTATTGGTGATTCTGTGATGTGTCGTTCATTTCAAAACTTGTGTCACTATTAAAAAGTATTTACTTTAAAATCGTTACTCATTTCAAAATATCATTTTGTAACGAAAGGTTTTAAAATCGTGTTGTGTAAATGTGGTGCTTCGAAAAATATTTATCTTTTGAAACCTCGAGTCCTATTGCTAGCAGATATAAATTAAAATAATAAAACCCCAAATTAAAGAATAAAAACTTAAAGAGGCCTTATTACAATAAAAATACCCCAAAACAAAATTACTTATATTTAAAAAATTAAATACGAAATTACGAGCAGTTGTGTGGCCAACTTTGAGTCCCTCACAGCCCTGACCCACCTAAGCCTGGGAATTACCTTTACAGATAAACAAATAGGTGAGTTTACGAAAACTCAGTGTGTAACCCTATGTAAGCAAATAGTAAAAAAAAGCACAATCTAGGCCTAAGCCGTTTTTAGAAACAGTGACAATACCAATTTGGGCTTTACCCCATCTCATATAGAAACAGTCATGTGTTTGGGCCTTGGCCCACCGCAGTAATAGTAAACAGTGTAGTAACATTTTAAATAGTATATAAGTCTTACCCATCCAACCTTTACACTCGATCTCTGTCCAACCCTACACTCCATGTAAGGATATAATCAACCCACCCATCCCTACACTCTAGAATTAGCATCAGTTGCAGCATTATACAGTAATATGCAATTGGGCTACCAGTAATTTAGGTGTAACACCCTAAATTTAGGCCTAGAAGTTTGGGCCTTGAGCATGGGAGCAGTTGAAGGCAGCTTATAATATTTTATTGTGCATGTAAATTTCATTAATGAAGGCTTGTTTTAGTGGTTAAGTGTGCTGAGAAGTGTTGGAGAAGTCCTGGGTTCAAACCTGGACTCTAGCAAAAATTTTGGTTTAAGGTAAATCAAACCCTGGGTGTAGTAGGTAGGCCTTAAGAATATTGTTGGAGAAACTGTGCAACAAAAAGCCTTGTGGTCTAGTGGCAAAGTAGTGCCACATAAGAGGAAGGAAGCTGGCGTCATAGAGTTGGCAAGGAGGTCCGCGGTTCGAAACTCATGGCAATCAAAGAGCATTTATTTTGCTAACAGGGGACAGCAAGAGTTGGTGTTGAATTTAAACTCTGATGATGGAGGGATCCCACATCGGGAAGCTAACATAAGAGTGGATGCGAAGCTGGATTTAAATAAAGAGAACCATGAGGAGAGTAAAGGTACCTTTCTTAGCTGATCCCTTTCGCTTTGTGGCGTGCTCGTTTGGGTTGGGCGTCGACTATGAGTGCTTGGAACGCGGATTAGCTCCAGTCTCCTATCAGGTGTGTATTTCTTACTACTCTAGCTGTAGGATGGCTACTTCGGGCCGAAAGCGACCATGTGGGCCCAATGGGCCTACGGGCCCAATTGGATAAGTTGTTTGATTGTGTAGTAAATATTAAGCTAGGCTAGGTGAATCTCATATCTGTGGCTAGATTTGGGCTAAAAGGGCTACACGAGCGTGTGTGTAACACCCCTTACCCGTTACCGTCGCCGGAACAGGATACAAGGTATTACCAGAATATAACATATACCAAGATAGAAATATGTCATCCCATTTGATAATGCATCGTATAACATATATCTTGAACAATATTAGCCAACTTTTATGGCTTGTACAAAGTAATCGGTCGAGTAATCTTGTAACTAATATTTTAAACCTAGACAAATATGACACATAACAAAATAATTTTTGCCTACTATACATGCCATAATTCAAAACATTTAGTTCAAATACCCCAAAGTATGATAGTGCGGTAGATCTTCACGATCCTTGACTCTGAGCAAGTCGGAGAACACTATAAGACAAAAGAGAGAAAACGAAGTAAGCTTATAGCTTAGTAAGTAGTATGTAAATACTAATTTAAGAATCTAACATGTTTACACAACAATTCAAGTATGTCTACTTTAACTTCACTACTTATTCCACTTCGATTAAGCTGTCTCTGCTGTGTCATATTCACTAAATAAATCATAACTCGAGTTACAAAACTCGAAATTCATATCCGTAAAATTTCACTGAATCTAGACTCATAAAGCTTCTTGCTAAATTTTTTTATAATTTTGGTTCAGCAGATTAGTACAGTTTATTAGTTAAAGTTTCCCCTGTTACACAGCTCGACTGGCCTGACCTCTGTCCACTACGAATTGAATTTCTCTCAGTACATAACTCAAACAACCCTGAAGTCTGTTGTATTTAAAACTAGTCTCAATAAGGAATTTAGGCATGTAAACTATATTTCTTAGTTTGCTTTGTACAATTTTTAATGATTTTTCAAAGTGGAAACAGGGGATCACGTATTCATCCTGAGCAAGTCAGTTACAATTGTAAATATCTCAAAATATAGAATTCCTTTGCTTGCCCTGCTTCTTTTATATGAAAGTAGACTCATTAAGCTTTAATTTCACATCTCATTCAACCTCTAATTATATTCCTCCTATTTTTGGTGATTTTTCAAAATCACGTCACTGCTGCCATCTAAAAACAGTTTTAATACTAATTTCACTCTTTCACACATTCTTTATGCTAACCTCATTTTATCGTATATATGTATATGCCACAATTCATTTTCACCACATTTCATTCACTATAAGTGTAGGTCCAAACCACAATGTCACCACAAAACCATCCCGTTGAACAATTCGGATCAATCCTCGATATTTAACGGTTTCAGCACACAGCCCCACCATCATACTTCATTTAGTTCGGCTCTCTTGTACACATGGGGAACACTTAGTACCACTCATGCGACCTAGCCGATTTGTCTCGTAGCTCTCTTGTCTACATGGTGTCCTTCACTTGGAATCACGCATGCGACCTAGCTACATTTATCTTTCACGTAGCTCTCTTGTCTACATGGGATACATCTCGTATCACGCATGTGACCTAGCTACTACAGGGTGTCTCGTAGCTTTCTTGTACACATGATGTGCACTCAAGCATCATACATGTGACCTAGCTACGCCCTCTATTTCATTCCATCTCTCCTAATGTTCAACCGGATCTCTCTCTCAGATTTATTTCCATTCTTCCCATAGTCAATTTATATTTTAACATCAGCTAGTATATTTATATAATAGGCTGAAATATAAGAATGTACATGAAATTATTGTAATATTTACATACAACTTACCTTGGTGCAAAATATGGAAATTTTGCAATTTAGTCCAAAACTTTTTCTTTCCCCTGCTCGAGGTCGGCCAGCCTTTCTTGATCTATAATAACACATTTAGCTCATTTAATACTCATACTATTTATTTCAATCCAAAAATCACATTGTAGAAAAATTACATTTTGCCCCTAACTTTTACAAAATTACAATTTTGCCCCTAGGCTCGGAATTTAATTTCAGCCCTTATTCTTATGTTTTATGATATGCTGAACATTTTCTCTTCTACAACAACATCAAATTCCCACTCTATCATATAGTTATGAACATTAGGTATTTTTACCGATTATGCTGCTTTTACTCGCTTTTCACTTAAAACCGAGTAGCACAAATTATTTAACACAATTTAAAACCTCATATTCTATCATAAAACATCAAAATACACAAATTTCACCTATGGGTATTTTTCCAAATATGAACCCTAGGTTAAATTATTACTAGCATAAGCTTAATCGAGCTTAAGGATTCCAAAACGTAAAGAACATTAAAACGGGCTTAGAATCACTTACTATGGAGCTTGAAAGTTGAAGAATCCTAGCTATGGAGAGAGTGAAGTTTCGCAGCAACTAAATGGGGAAGATGACTATTTTGTGTTATTTTTCCCATTTTATTTCATTTAATATCAAAATGACTAAAATACCCTTACTACTAAACTTTCCAAAAATTCCTTCCATGTCCTAAATTTGTCCATGAACTTAAAATTGGTAGAATTGCTATTTAAGACCTCCTAATAAATATTTCAAAACAATTTCATACTAAAATTTCTAGTATGCAAATTTTGCAACTTATTCGATTTAGTCCCTACTTTCAATTTAAACACTTTAGGCATAGAATTTCATCACGAAATTTTCACACAATCATGCAATCATATCATAAACCCCAAAATATTTATAAAACAATTATTTCTATCTCGGATTTGTGGTCACGAAACCACTATTCGATTAGGCCCTAATTCGGGTTGTCACAATTCTCCCCCTTTAGAGATTTTCGTCCCGAAAATCTTACCCAAAAAGGGTTTGGTACTGTTTCCTCATAGCTTCCTCGGGTTCCCACGTAGCCTCTTCTATCCCATGTCGTGCCACAATACTTTCACTAAGGCTATACTTTTGTTTCTTAACTGCTTAACTTCTCGAGCCAAAATCTTTATTGGTTCCTCCTCATAGGTCATATCCGATCGAATCTCAATTTACATTGGGAAATCACATGTGAAGGATCGAACGATAACGTCGCAACATTGATACATTAAACACGTTATGAATCTTTTCTAACTCTGCCGTAAGGCCAACCGATATGCCATCTGGTCCAATTCTCTCAAGAATCTCAGACGCCCAATAAAACGCGGACTCAACTTGCCTTTTCGACTAAATCTCGAATCTTTTTCCATGGTGACACCTTCAAGAACACTTTATCACCCACTTGAAATTCAATCTCTTTTCTTTTAAATCTGCATATGACTTTTGTCGATCTGAAGCGACTTTCAAGCAATCCCGAATTACTTTTATTTTCTTCGGTTTCTTTAACTAGATCAACTCCGTGAATCTGCTTTCTCACTAAGCTCGGTCCAATATAAAGGAGTGCGACACTTACGACCATATAAGGCTTCAGATGCGGTGCCATTTGTATACTTGATTGATAAGCGTTATTGTAGGCAAACTCAATCAAAGATAGATATTTCTCCCAACTACCTCCAAATTCTAAAACACAAGATCTAAGCATATCTTCGAGTACCGGATTACTCTTTCCGCTTGACCATCTGTTTGTGGATGAAATGCGGTACTAAAGTTCAATTTTGTACCCAAAGCTTCTTGTA
Organism: Gossypium arboreum; assembly: GCF_025698485.1. NCBI lineage: Eukaryota > Viridiplantae > Streptophyta > Magnoliopsida > Malvales > Malvaceae > Gossypium > Gossypium arboreum. The sequence goes on from NC_069080.1 coordinate 100,855,439, forward strand.
ACTTTTTCCAAAATCTCGAGGTAAATCTTGGATCTCTATCGATATTATAGACATAGGTACTCGTGCAACTTCACAATTTCAGAATATATAATTCGCTAATTTATCAAGTGAGTAATCGACGCGTCTTGGTATAAAGTGGGCTGACTTTGTTAATCTATCAACCACTACCCAAACAAAGATCCTTCTTTTTAGGAGTTAAAGGCAAACCGGTTACAAAATCCATGGTAATCTTGTCCCATTTCCACTCGAGCACCATTACCGGTTGAAGTAATCCTCAAGGTACTTGATGTTCAACTTTTACTTGTTGACAGATCAAACACTTAGTTACAAATTCGAAACGTCCCTTTTCATACACGCCACCAATACTGACTTCTTTAAATCATTATACATTTTGTGCTACCAGGGTGAACGATAAATGACCATTGTGCGCCTCATGTAATATTTTCGAATCAATTTATCATTTTTCGCACACATATTCGTCTCGAAACATCAAACACTCATCCGGTCCAACTCGAAAATCTGAGTCATAACTCGATTCGCATTGAGTTCTCTTGATCCGCAACTCACTATCATTCTTTTGAGCATCACAAATCAACTGGAGAAATAACGGTTTAGCTCTCATCTCTGCTAAAATTGACCACATCGACAATGCTAACCCGTGTTCATGGCTCTCAAAGTGAAAAGAAATTTTCGCTCAAGGCGTCAAGAACTACATTTGCTTTTCCCGGATGATAATCAATCACTAGATCATAATCCTTTAATAATTCAAGCCATCTTCATTGTCGCAAATTTAGGTCCTTTTGATTCATCAAGTACTTCAAACTTTTGTGATCGGTAAAATTCGCATTTTTCACCGTATAAATAATGTCGCCAAATCTTCAAGGCAAAAACAACAATGCCGCCCAAATCATGTGTAGGATAGTTCTTCTCATGCGGTTTTAAGCGCCTCAAGCATAAGCTACTACTTTGCCCTCTTGCATCAACACACATCCAAGGCCCATCAATGATGCATCACTATAAATTACGAACTCCTTTCCTCGACTCGGGTCAGTACTAAAATTGGTGCTTCATCAATCGTGCTTTCAACTTTTCAAAACTCTGTTGACATTTATCATCCATTCAAACTTAATATTCTTCGCAACAATTTAGTCATAGGAGAGGCAATTATCGAAAATCCTTCAACAAAACGCCTATAATACCCGGCCAAGCCTAAAAGCTTCTAACCTCAGATACATTCTTGGCGGTTTCAATCAACGATCGCAAAATCTTGCTTGGATCCACCCGAATACCATCACCGAGACTATATGCCCCAAAAATCCGACTTCACGAAGCGAACTCACTTTTACTAAACTTGGCAAGCAGTTTCTTTTCTCTCAAGATCTGCAATATAGTTCTCAAGTGTTCGCATGTTCAAACTCATCTCGAGAATAAATTAAAATGTCATCTATAAACACTACTACAAACTTATCCAAATATGGCCGGAAAATCCGATTCATTAAGTCCATAAATATGGTGGAGCATTTGTTAAGCCAAAAGGCATCACCGAAACTCATAATGTCCATACCTTGTCCTAAAGGCGGTTTTCGACATCCGACTCCTTAACTCTCACCGATAGTAACCGGACCTCAAATCAATCTTTGAAAACACTGTGGCCCCTTTAACCGATCGAATAAATCATCAATCCTCGGCAATGGGTACTTGTTCTTTATAGTCACCTTATTGTCGACGGTAATCAATGCAAAGTCTCATTGAACCATCCTTCTTCTTCTGAATAATACAGAGCACCCCAGGAGAGAAACTCGGTCTCACATATCCCTTGTCATTAACTCCTGCAATCGAGCCTTCAATTCTTTTAATTCATGAGCCATTCTATATGGAGCAATCGAGATCGGTGCAATGCAGCAACAAATCAATGGCAAAATCTATCTCTCTGCTTTGGAGGCAACCTGCAATTCCTCCGAAATACATCCGAAACTCACAGACTATAGGTATCGATTCAAATTTCAGTTGAGACATCTCAACATTCATTACATAAGCCGATAAGCTTCACACCCTTTTCTCATGTATTTACATGCGGACATGTGCGAAATCACCATAGGCAATTTATTTGATTCGTCTGTTTCAACCCACGAAATTTCTCCATTTTCACATTTTAACTCTAGTGTCTTTTGTTTACAATCTACCTTAGCATCATACAATGTTAACCACCATTCCCAAGATAACGTCAAACTCACCAAATGGTAACAAGATCAAGTTGGCCGGAAAACAGTGACCTTGAATCATTAATGGGCAATTCTTGCAAACCTTGTCAACTAGCACATATTGGCCTAAGGGTTCGACACTTTAATCGTAAACTCAAGAATTCAACAGCAACTTTTTATTGGATACTAAATTCATGCAAATATAGGAATGGGTGGACCCGGATCAATCAATGCAATAACAATAGTATCATAAAGAGAAAATGTACCAAGAATGACATCGGAGATGATGCATCTTCTCGAGCACGTATAGCATAAGCTCTAGCAGTGCTCTAGCTTCGATCTTGCCGTTAAATCTTTCATCACAGTTCTACTACTAGTCCCACCTCCAAGATTTCTCGGTGGTCTACCTCTACTAGCGGTGGTATTCTCGCTAACACTCAAATCTTTCTTCTTTAACCTTCTCCGACAGTCTCTAATAAAATGCTCATGAGAACCTTTGAAAACAAGCTCGCTCGGTCCCCAACACTCACCATAATGTTGCCTACCACATTGTCGACACTCGGGCTTTCTAGGTCGACATTACCCACACTTGCCACCAAGTAGCTTGAGCTTTAGACCCGAATATGCTCTACCACGATCTCTGTAAATCCCCAATTGAAACTGTCATTCGAGGGTTTGTCTCTTTGGACCTCTTTGGTTGAGATTGAAATGGCTTACTTATCTGTCTTTTTCGACATCTCGAGCCTCAATAGCGACTTTTCTTCTTTCTTTGTTCAATTCTTCGACTTTAAGAGCTCGATCAACCAATACTACAAATTCTTTCAACTCCAAAATCCCTACAAACACTTTAATGTCCTCATTCAGCCCATCTTCAAATCTTCTACACATAATGGCCTCGGTGGACACACATTCCTCGGGCATACTTGCTGAGTCTTACAAATTAGCGTTCATACTCTGCGATGACATTTTTCCTTACTTCAATTCAAGGAACTCCTTCCGCTTTTGATCAATAAATCGCGACTTATGTATTTCTTTCTAAATTCTTCCCGAAGAAATCCCAAGTAACTTTTCTTTTGGCACCACTGCAACCAAAGTCTTCCACCAGTGGTAGGTCAATCTCTCAAAAGTGATCTGACACTTTAAGCATTCCTCGGTGTACATGAGAGCTCATCAAATACACGGTAGAATTTTCAAGCCGAATTCCGCTTTCTCGGATCATCATCAACCTTTGCTCTAAACTCTTGGCCCTTGTTTTCTAATCTTGTCAACCGGAGGCTTGTTCATTCTTACCAAATTTATACCTTGAGCACTCTACAGAATCGCCCGAGGTATAGGAGGGGTGGAGGAGGTTGAGCATTTGGATTTGCTCGAATAAATTCAAGATACCAATTGTTCATCATTTGGAGAAAGGCGTCCCGAGCCTCATCTCCTTGTCCCAATGTCTCGTGTCTACTTTCCACAAAGCGGTCCCTTGTGCGGGAGCCGCGCATTACATTAGCAAAGATCATCACCGCAGCCTTGAGATCCATTACTATATTAAAACAAAACACGCTTTAGAATAATCAGAGTCACCACACTATCACAATATTTTTATGGCATGTATAGCTAGACTTTTACACACACTTTATTAGTCCGAGAACCGACTAAACCATAGCTCGATACCACTAAATGTAACACCCTTACCCGCTATCGTCCGGAACAGATACAAGGTATTACCGAATATAACATATACCAAGATAGAAATATGTCATCCCATTTGATAATGCATCGTATAACATATATCTTGAACAATATTAGCCAACTTTTATGGCTTGTACAAAGTAATCGGTCGAAATCTTGTAACTAATATTTTAAACCTAGACAAATATGACACATAACAAAATAATTTTTGCCTACTATACATGCCATAATTCAAAACATTTAGTTCAAATACCCCAAAGTATGATAGTGCGGGTAGATCTTCACGATCCTTGACTCTGAGCAAGTGGAGAACACTATAAGACAAAAGAGAAAAGCAAGTAAGCTTATAGCTTAGTAAGTAGTATGTAAATACTAATTTAAGAATCTAACATGTTTACACAACAATTCAAGTATGTCTACTTTAACTTCACTACTTATTCCACTTCGATTAAGCTGTCTCTGCTGTGTCATATTCACTAAATAAATCATAACTCGAGTTACAAAACTCGAAATTCATATCCGTAAAATTTCACTGAATCTAGACTCATAAAGCTTCTTGCTAAATTTTTTTATAATTTTGGTTCAGCAGATTAGTACAGTTTATTAGTTAAAGTTTCCCCTGTTACACAGCTCGACTGGCCTGACCTCTGTCCACTACGAATTGAATTTCTCTCAGTACATAACTCAAACAACCCTGAAGTCTGTTGTATTTAAAACTAGTCTCAATAAGGAATTTAGGCATGTAAACTATATTTCTTAGTTTGCTTTGTACAATTTTTAATGATTTTTCAAAGTGGAAACAGGGGATCACGTATTCATCCTGAGCAAGTCAGTTACAATTGTAAATATCTCAAAATATAGAATTCCTTTGCTTGCCCTGCTTCTTTTATATGAAAGTAGACTCATTAAGCTTTAATTTCACATCTCATTCAACCTCTAATTATATTCCTCCTATTTTGGTGATTTTTCAAAATCACGTCACTGCTGCCATCTAAAAACAGTTTTAATACTAATTTCACTCTTTCACACATTCTTTATGCTAACCTCATTTTATCGTATATATGTATATGCCACAATTCATTTTCACCACATTTCATTCACTATAAGTGTAAGTCCAAACCACAATGTCACCACAAAACCATCCCGTTGAACAATTCGGATCAATCCTCGATATTTAACGGTTTCAAAGACACACCCCACCATCATACTTCATTTAGTTCGGCTCTCTTGTACACATGGGGAACACTTAGTACCACTCATGCGACCTAGCCGATTTGTCTCAGTAGCTCTCTTGTCTACATGGTGTCCTTCACTTGGAATCACGCATGCGACCTAGCTACATTTATCTTTCACGTAGCTCTCTTGTCTACATGGGATACATCTCGTATCACGCATGTGACCTAGCTACTACAGGGTGTCTCGTAGCTTTCTTGTACACATGATGTGCACTCAAAGATCATACATGTGACCTAGCTACGCCCTCTATTTCATTCGATCTCTCCGAATGTTCAACCGGATCTCTCTCTCAGATTTATTTCCATTCTTCCCATAGTCAATTTATATTTTAACATCAGCTAGTATATTTATATAATAGGCTGAAATATAAGAATGTACATGAAATTATTGTAATATTTACATACAACTTACCTTGGTGCAAAATATGAAAATTTTGCAATTTAGTCCAAAACTTTTTCTTTCCCCTGCTCGAGGTCGGTTCTGCGCCTTTCTTGATCTATAATAACACATTTAGCTCATTTAATACTCATACTATTTATTTCAATCCAAAAATCACATTGTAGAAAAATTACATTTTGCCCCTAACTTTTACAAAATTACAATTTTGCCCCTAGGCTCGGAATTTAATTTCAGCCCTTATTCTTATGTTTTATGATATGCTGAACATTTTCTCTTCTACAACAACATCAAATTCCCACTCTATCATATAGTTATGAACATTAGGTATTTTTACCGATTATGCTGCTTTTACTCGCTTTCACTTAAAACCGAGTAGCACAAATTATTTAACACAATTTAAAACCTCATATTCTATCATAAAACATCAAAATACACAAATTTCACCTATGGGTATTTTTCCAAATATGAACCCTAGGTTAAATTATTACTAGCATAAGCTTAATCGAGCTTCCGGATTCCAAAACGTAAAGAACATTAAAAACGGGCTTAGAATCACTTACTATGGAGCTTGAAAGTTGAAGAATCCCTAGCTATGGAGAGAGTGAAGTTTCGCAGCAACTAAATGGGAAGATGACTATTTTGTGTTATTTTTCCCATTTTATTTCATTTAATATCAAAATGACTAAAATACCCTTACTACTAAACTTTCCAAAAATTCCTTCCATGTCCTAAATTTGTCCATGAACTTAAAATTGGTAGAATTGCTATTTAAGACCTCCTAATAAATATTTCAAAACAATTTCATACTAAAAATTTCTAGTATGCAAATTTTGCAACTTATTCGATTTAGTCCCTACTTTCAATTTAAACACTTTAGGCATAGAATTTCATCACGAAATTTTCACACAATCATGCAATCATATCATAAACCCCAAAATATTTATAAAACAATTATTTCTATCTCGGATTTGTGGTCACGAAACCACTATTCCGATTAGGCCCTAATTCGGGTTGTCACAGTGTGGGCCTATTTGGGCCGAAAATGGGCTTTAGGCCCATTCGTATTGTTATCCCTGTTTAGAATACTTTAGTTTACCAAATTACTGAAATACCCTCGACTTGTAAAATTACCAAAATACCCCAGGCTTGAAAATTACCAAAATACCCCTGGTTTGTAAAATTACCAAAATACCCCTGGCTTGTAAAATTACCAAAATACCCTTGATTTGTGAAATTATCGAAATACCCTTGATTTGTAGAAATATTGAAATACTCCTGTAAGGTAGAATTAACGAAATACCCCTGTAGGGTAGAATTACCGAAATACCCCTGTAGGGTAGAATTACCAAAATACCCCTGTAGGGTAGAATTATCGAAATACCCCTGTACGGTAGAATTACCGAAATACCTCTGTAGGGTCGAATTACTGAAATACCCCTGTAGGGTAGAATTACTGAAATACCCCTATAGGGCAGAATTACCGAAATACCCCTGTAGGGTAGAATTATCGACATACCCCTGTTGGGTAGAATTACTAAAATGCCCCTATAGGGTAGAATTACCGAAATACCCTTATAGGGTAGAATTACCGAAATACCCCTATAGGGTAGAATTACTGAAATACCCCTGTAGGGTGGAATTACCGAAGTACCCCTGTAAGGTAGAATTACTGAAATACCCCTGTAGGGTAGAATTACCGAGATACTCTTGTGGGATAAAATTACCATTTTACCCCTAAGGTGTTAAATGACTGTTTTGCTCTTGTGGGCAAGTCACTGACTTGGACTGTGTGGTTGACGGATTTGATTGTGAATATATGTTGGTGATATGAATGACTTGACTGTGATTGTTTGATTCAAATATGGGCATGATATTCTGATTCTGTATGTTGTATGCCATGACATGTGTATCTGTTGCATGGGATATGGGTTATATTGATGGAGGAAGCGTTCTTGTGGCTATGCCACAAATATCTGTTCTGGTGGCTCAGCCACAATATCTGTATCTGGTGACTCTGTCACAATATCTGTTGACCGACCGATGGCTGAGTGCTGATTATGTTACCGAAGGCTGTGTGCCGCTATTGTGGGCTTTGTGCCGATTATAGACCCATTATCAATGGCTGAGTGCCGATCATGTTACCGAAGGCTGTGTGTCATTATTGTGGGCTTTGTACCGATTATAGACCCATTATCGATGGTTGAGTGCCGATCATGTTACCAAAGGCTGTGTGCCATTATTGTGGGCTTCGTGCCGATTATAGACCCGTTATGTGCCTAACATATTTGTTGACGACTCTATGTCGATCATATTTACCGAAGGCTATTCGCCAGTTATATTACTGTCACTGATGGCTATGTGCCGAAGTTATTACAGTTATCGATGGCTTTGTGCCACGTATTCTATTAAGTGGCTCTGCCATATTATTTGATTCTGGTGGCTCTGCCACAATATCTGTATCTAATGGCTCTGTCACAATATCTGTTCTAGTAGCCATGCTGCAAATTCTATGGTGTGTAGCAGATTGGTGGGTCAAGTTGTCTCCCCACATGGTGTAAGGTTGGTACGGGGGTGTATACGGATGGGTATGGGTTGGGTTTTCTGCATACATGAAATATTGTTCTGTCTCTGTTATGGGCCTATGGGCTTCATTCTGAAGTCTGTATTGGGTACAATGGTAAAACATATTGCATTCAAATTCTGGTTCTGATTCTGTCACCTGATTCTGAATCTGATTCTCATTTTGATTCTAATTCTAATTCTGATAATGTTTCTTATTCTGTAATGGGCTAAGGTCCATCTGGTACTGTCTGTTATAATGGGCTAAGGCCTAGTTGATACTGAAACTGTAGTTTCCAACCTTAGATGGATCGGAGCTGCGAGAGGCTCGGAGGAAGCCACACACGCTGTTTATGTTACAGTTTTGATTATTACTTTTAAATGTTTTATGTGGGTTGAAGTAAAGCCGTTGTAATTTTCTGGATTTCAAATTTGGAATTTTATTTATTATTCTTATAATTGCTAGTATTAGAACATAGTTTTCCAAAGCAACTAATATTGTTCAAAACATCACGTATCAGTAATTGTTTTTAAATTAAGCTTCCGCAACTGCCAAGATTTTTACAAAGTTGTTAAGAATGTTATTCAGCTGAGGTTTTCTAACAAGGTTTAAAAAGGGTGTAAGTTTTTAATTATTAAGAAAGGTTTTTAATGGAAACATGATTTTCAAAAAACACTTCAATGTGACACGCCAGATTTGAGCCAAACTTCCAGGCCGGGTTTGGTGTGTTACATTAGGCATGAAGCCTTTCAGTACACTTCCTCTGATCAATATAAACCCATTCCCATACAATGCATCATACAGTCATGTCACATCATAGAATCATACATGTATCCATTACAGTTTAAATAACATGCTAAAATATGGTCATGAATATATACTACACATAGGGGCAAAATAGTCATCTTATCTCATAAGGGCAAAACAATCATTTTACCACATAAGGGCAAAACAGTCATTTTACCACATAAGGGAAAAATAGTTATTTTATCGATTAAGGGTCCAGGTACGTTTATTAACCTAATAGAAGGACCACAGTCATCTCGGGCGACCCATGTATCCTTCACAGTCAAACAGTAAAAATGGGCCCAAAGCCCATATTGCGTGCCTATGTAGGCCCACATGCCCGTGTGGTCCACATAGCCTAGAAATGGCCATGGCCACGTGGATTACATAGCCTGGCCCAAAATTCTCCACATGTCCGTGTGGTTTACCCATATGGGGCCCGTAAGTCTGTGAAGCTCACACGACCTATTTCGGCCCAATATGGCCCAAATTGGCCAAAGCCCATGAAATCACTTATGGTGGCCTCTACGATCAAATGCCCATGTTTATGTGTTCAGATTACCACAAGAATGAGCTTACGCCCGTGTAGCGTCGACAGTAACTTATTTCGGCTTTTGCCGATCTACGATTAAAGGTAGTGTTTTTACACACCTTTTTTCTATTTACCGAGAGAAGAGAATGCCCGCACTTCTGAATCCTACACTTAATCAACAGTCTTCAATTACACACTTAATCCAGTACCCAATAGCATATACACAATTATCCTAATCATTAAACTCACACAACAATATACCTTCGAACCAGCCACGAGGAGAGATCCGTCCACTCTATCCCAACACAGGACTTTTTCCTTCTTCTTCAAAAGTTCCTATTCACAAATCGAACGTAGGTAAACACTTAATCAACCATCATCAAATAACACTGTACTAATATAATAAAACATTCAATTGATACCCCTTACCCTAACTAAATCAATCGAAGCCCTTTTCACCTTACCAGTCGAGAAAAGACGATCACCCAAGCCCTCAGATACAATCAAACGCAAAGCTGAGCACTTGCAATTACCCTAAAAATTAACAGAGAGAAAAAGAAGAGGAGAGATGCAGTAAATGGTCAAGGTACTAAGATGAATGGATAACAAGAATAGAGTGTTGAGAAAGAGAGGAGAAAAGAAAAGTGTATTCAGTAGGTAAACAAAAGGAGAAGAGATGGCAAGGGAAACGGTTGGAGAGGGAAAAAAACAAAGAAGAGAATAAAAGTATTCTGTAATGCCCCAAAAATCTTGAACTTTTTTTTCAGTTTTGATAAAAAGTGTGCTTAATATTCCTAATCAAGTGTTATTTATGTGGTAATAGGCCTTGGTTAAGTTTTGAGTTCCAACGTTGGGGTGAAGAAAATTATTGTTTAATAATTAAAAGAACCTTGATGGCAAGTAGTTTGGGTTTTAAATAAATGAAGGAGGAATTGGACACAATGAGCCTTGTGTTGGAGTGGCAAGTAGCGTCACATGTGAGGCTTAGGGGTGGCGTCACATGCATGGCAAGGAGGTTTGGGGTTCGAATCCCTCCTTGCTCAAAAGAAGGATTTATTTTTGCTCAATAAATTGCCACTAGTGGCGTTGGATGTGAACTCTGAAGGGAGTGATTAGAGGAGAAATTTAAAGAAGTGATTGAGGAGTTATCAGGGAGAAAAGTTAGGAGATGAGGGGTGTAGAGAAGTGGAGCCGAATAGAGAATTTGGGGATAGGTAAATTCACCTATAGTATACATAGGTGTCAATTTTGGGGATTCTAGGGTAATGCCGAAATTGCTTCTCTTCCTTTAGCCAAATTTCCTTTACCGAAACACATTTCTCTCTAAGTGCTCAGAAGCTGAATTCCTTGTTCCTTACTTGTCAATTTTCCATTCTCTCCCTTCTCAAATTCTCTTTTGATTCATCTTTGGTTTTAGCCGATTCCTCCTTCTGTTCTTCTTATTTGTGCTGAATAACCCCTTTCACCATACCAAACTCAAAAGTCGAATACCTCTTTGGCTCAAAACCCTCTGTGCCGCCACTACTTCCACTACTTTGCTTGATTCTTGTGTAAGTGCTTTGCTCTTCCAGACGATTTTCCTGGTACCAATTTCTTCTCTCCCTCGCTCTTTTTAAATCAGTTTGGTAGGGGATTAGGATCAAATCTCGAATTTTAGATCTCTGCCGAATTGCTCCTTAGGCATTTTGGGGTTTTCTGTAAGTATTCCTCTTTTATTGGTTAAGGTTGGTCGAGTGGTCATGGATGATTTAAGAGTGACTTAAGATGATTTGCGAGTCACTTGTGTTTAGTTCTTAATGATTAAGATTGATGCAAATTTAAGAAATACTCATGATTGGTGATCAAGGAAGGGTTGTTAAGGCTTGTCGCTCAAGGTAAGGAAAATGTGAGATTTTTTATTTTTGGTGATCGTATTTGATAAGTGTGTGATTAATCGTTAAGTAACATCGTCTATAAGTTCGTGGCTAAGGAGATCACAACACGTTTTAGTACCAGGTGTGTACATACACTGCACACACACAGTAGACTGGTAAATCCTAAAATACCGAAATGCCGAAATACTGAAAAGCTAGAAGTTTGGCTATAATAGTCTTGCGAGTGTACGAAAACTCGTAAGGGGGAAATCGATAGGTTATTAGAGGCCCCATGAGCGATTCCATGGACTTGAGTCATATATTGGCCAACCAGGCCAGAATGGGCTAAATGGCTGATGGGCTGTATGGCCCATAATAGGCAAAATTGGCAATTTGATACTATGTGATGAAAAATCATATGATTGCATGACTATGATTTTGATTGGGCTTGACGGGACTTATAAAAGTGATTGGGCTTGATGGGCCATATGAATGTGATTGGGCCGGATGGGTCATATGAATGAGATTGGGCCTAAAGGGGCCAAACGAATAAGTATGGATTCGTTAGTGTTTAGTAAGGGGTTATGGACCCAGTTTTTGGTAACTACTCAGTTAGGCATAAAACTTAAATAATTAATTAATTGCGACTGTGGACGAGTCATAAGGTTAAGGTGTGGCAATGGGTATATGCATGTCTAGGATTGGATCTGTGGAGAGCTTGGTACTTAAGCGGTCTTAATGACTCACCTCCTCTTCTCTGGAATCTTACTTGGTGCATAGTATCTGTTCACTTTAGCAAACAATGACTTGTTAACGGGCCAAGGTAAGAAATAAACCCATTATAAAGAGAAATTACCGAAATGCCCCTAAGAGCGAAAAATGACTAAAATACCCCTATGTGTTAAATGTAAGATTTATGGATGTTACATGTATACCTGCGGCGTCCATATGATATTCTTTTTAGGTTGCATATGGGTTGGGAATTATGGAACGAAGGAAGTATATGAGGATCACATGGTTGCTTGACGACCGTGGATCCACTGATGGCTTTTTATGCCCAGTACATGATTAGCAGCTTTATTGCAATGTTAGGTAGTACCGCAATCAGTCTACCATTGGCGTGAATTGGATAGGTGGGTCAATATTTATATCCCCACATGGAGTGTATCAGGGGATAGAGATGGTGTGTAGAGGTTGGATGGGTGGGATCCATGTATAATTGATTGCTTTACATCTGTTCTAATATTGAATTGGGATCAGGCCCAAAAAGATTTGCTATTGCATGCTTTTTTATTTTTCGAGGGTTGTACACACTGAGTTTTCGAAAATTCACCCCCTCTTTTATTTTTCTCAAGTGATCCTCAGTAGGTGGTTCGAAGGTTGGAAGGACTCCAAGGTGGCTAGCTAGCAAGACGACTTGGACTTGTTTTCTAAAGCCTATAATTTCTAATATTTAAAGTTATTTCAGTCTAGAATGTAACAAGGTCTTTCCTCTGGTTATTATTCAAATTAGGATTATTTTTATTATGATGCTTTATATTTGCTAGAAGTAGAACATGGTTTTCTTAAAACCATAACTGTTTTTAAATAATACGTTTCGAAAACTCAATTTTTAAATGACAAGTTTTCAAAGATCATCTGTTTTAAATAAAGCTTTCGCAACTGAAAAGAGATTTTACAAAGTAATAATTATCATACAAGAAGGAATAGTTTTTTTTAAAATACACCTCACTTTGAAAGCAACAAATAGAAGCTGAGATTTTACTCAAGGTTTTTATTTTGTAGAAGGGTTTTCAATGTAAACAAGGTTTTCAATAAAACACTTTAATGTGACACGCTAGATCTAGCCATAACGTCTGGGCCAGGTTTGGGGTGTTACATTTAGTGGTATCAGAGCCAAGTTACAAAACTCAGGCTGTGAAGTGGGTCTTATTATTTAGGTTTGTTTTTTAAAAAAAAAGATTGGATCACAATGTTTTGGAAAAAGTTCTTACTATGTGGCACACCGAGTCTCCGACGTAGAACCAAGTAAGCTATTTTAATTTGATATACTGTAGTTAGAGTGAAACTGAAGCCCGTAGGACCTTGAAACTGTAGAGGATTTACGAAAACAACTTTCTTTTTCATACTTTCATAAAACATCGGCTTAATTATTGAAACTAATTCAAACTTCATAAAATTTCTAATCTAGATAATACGTGAATCAACAATGATTTCTAGAAGAGGTATAAGAGGTTGTGGCCGAGGCTACGGAAGTGTTAGGGCTAGATCGTCGACATCGGGCCATATGCCCAATGTTGGAGTAGAAGACGCTCTAGCCTCACCCATGGCTGAGAATGGACTGTATGATCGGGCCGCGGGGAATGATGCATTGTCGCAGGCAATGCTGAGGTTTTTAGAAAGGCTCGCAGGGCCCAATAATGGCACGTGAAACCTGGGGTCAATTCCGGAGCGACTTCGATCAAATGGGGCTGAGATCTTTAATGGCATGGCTGGTGTGGCTCCTAACGTGGCTGAATTCTGGTTGGAGGCCGCTGAAAGGATAATGGAGGACTTGGATTGTTCACCTAAACAAAAGTTGAAAGGGGCAGTGTCAGTGCTTAGGGAAGAAGCTTACCAGTGGTGGCTGACAGTGAAAGAGGGCACCCAACCTGAGCAGGTCTCTTGGGAGTTCTTCAAAACTGCATTTCAAGGAAAGTATGTGGGTGCGAGTTATGTGGATGCTAGAAGGAAGGAGTTCCTAAACTTGACCAAGGGAAACAAATCTGTGGAGAAGTATGAGGCAGAATTTCTGCGCCTTAGTAGTTATGCAAGAGTTATGGTGGCAACGGACTATGAGCGTTGCATTAGGTTTGAGGATGGTCTTAGGGATAGCCTCAGAGTATTGATAGCTCCACAAAGGGAGCGAGTCTTCTCAGAGTTGGTAGAGAAAGAAAAGATGGCAGAAGAGGTGAAGCGCATCGTATAACGCCCCGTACCCGAGACCGTTTCCGGAGTCGAACACGAGGTGTTAACGGACTTAATTCATTTACTTACACAGTTCATTTTAAAATTTCCAGACAAGGTAGCTAACTGCATCACAGTTACTTTAAAAATCATATCTCGAGTTCCAAAACTCGAAAACTGATTTCGTAAATTTTTCCTAAGACTAGACTCATATGTCCATCTACAAATTATTTTCTAGAATTTTTGGTCGAGCCAATTAGTACAGTTTATTAGTTAAATTCTCCCCTGTTTCAAGGTTTGACTACTCTGACCTTCATGCATTACGACTTAGATATCTCCCTGTACAGAGCTTCAATACTTATGACGTTTATTTCTAATGAAACTAGACTCAAAAAGGAATCTATAAATATAAAGAATGACTTCTAATTGTGTCTGGTTAATTTATGGTAAATTTTCAAAATCAGAACATGGGATCCAGAAAATGCTCTGGCCCTATTTCACAAAAACTTAAACATCTCATAAAATACGGCTCATATGGTCGTTTTGCTTCTTTCATATGAAAATAGACTTATCAAGATTCGATTACATAATTTATTCACTATTTAATTCCATTTCTACTATTTTTAGTGATTTTTCCAACTTATGTCACTGCTGCTGTCAGCATCTATTTTAAGGTAAATTTTACCTATTTCATAATTTTCCATGAATCGAATAGCAAATTGACATACATTATTATCAAGGGTAATCCCGATTAGCCATGACGTACGTAGCACCAATAGGACCATGATTGGCCATTCCAATGGCTAGTCATTACCAAACATTTCCACACCACTTAATAACCATATCACAAGACCATAATGTTATACTTCAAAATATACGAGCCATTTTCGCATGGCTATACGAATACACATTACCAAAGGGTACTTAATTAACAACAAGGGTCAGCCCTATACATGCCATTTTCAAAATTGAACTAAAAGAGTACCAAAAAGTGGCTTAGATAGTGTGGATGACTTCGACTTTGACACTCCCGAGTCCGATAGCTGACGAACAAAATCTATAAAACAGAGAATCAAAGTAACAGAGTAAGCATTTTAATGCTTAGTAAGTTCAAGTAATGAAATTATTTACGACTAAAGAATAGCGTTCATATGACTAAATGAATAATTGCATATATATATGTTCTCAAAATCATACTTACTTCACGCTTCAATCATTATATTCATACACAGGGAATCAAACCTAACTAGAGGCCGGAAGCTCGTTAATCAATTGAGCGAATACTATTTGAAAGGAATCAACCTTTTCGATGCATATACGAAACATACCTTATCGTTTGGATTTTATGAGCGTGTTAATTGAAATTATTACAGCAAGATCACTCATTTCCAAACCCAAGTACCTTCGGGAATTAGCCGGATATAACAACTCGCACAAATGCCTTCGGGTCTTAGCCCGGATATAGTCACTAGCACAAATGCCTTCGGGACTTAGCCCGGATATAGTCACTAGCACAAAGGCCTTCGGGACTTAGCCCGGATATAATCACTAGCATAAATGCCTTCGGGACTTAGCCCGGATATCATCCGAATAATCATGCACATATATCAATAAGTCATAGCACATCTATATTTCATTTTCATACTAGAATTCAAACACAAGACATTTATCAACCATTACCATTTTCGGCTCAATAGCCACATACAAAGAACATGATTTCGATTTGCTTTATAACATGATCTTTATACGCATTCGGCTGCCCGTCATAAGTATGAACTAATTACCTCAATATATAACTCAAATAGATTCATTATATCACCATTTATTTGTTATGCTTATATGTCATGACTTAAACAAATCATAAACTAAGTTCCATTAATCGAAAACTTACCTCGGATGTTGTCGAATGACTCCAACGGCTATTCAATTACTTTTTCCTTCCCTTTATCGGATTTAGTTCCCCTTTGCTCTTGAGCTTAATTTAACAAATAAATTGATTTAATCATCTTGAACATCGAGAGAAATTCAAGGTACTTAGCCCATATATATATCAGACATTAGGGTCATATATATGAAATCATGAATCAAATTCAACATATTAGCTAATATTCTCCTTTAGCCGATTATCTAAGTCAAGATAGAATCATCAATATGCTTACCTATAGCCGAATGTGCAACATCAATCTATCACTATCATCTACATACTTAATCAAAGGCCGAATACTTCATGAAGTTGCTAAGACCCCTCCTTTTCTAATTCTCACACACCCTCACATCCAATCCTTTTTGTTAAGCACTCAACTCAATCATCTTCAAGCCTCATTACCACAACATCAAACACCAACTAAGGAAGGCAACTTCCATGGCCGAGTATCATCTCCCTCAAATAGCAAAAATTTAAACCATGGCTAGGTAGAATTCAAACTAACAACTAAAAGTATGCACGAGTTTTATGGAATAATCATCAAACATACCTCTTCCTAAACATCAACCAACCGAACATGAAGCAAGAAAATCCTCTTCTTCTTCCTTCCTCAAGTCACGGCAATGGAGGAGCATGGATGAAACAACTTTGTTTTCATCACCCCTCCCTTTTCATTACTTTATTACTAACCTTTTATTTTATTATTTTTAACACAACACACTGACACAAAATGTTTATAATATGTTTTAACCCATTGCATGGCCGGCCATTATCTAAAACTTGGGTAATTTGACATGCAAACCCATCATTTATACAACATACATTAATAGGTCCTTATAGATTAACCTATCACATTTCAAAAGTGTCACACATAAGTCCTATTAACTAAATTCACATGCAATTGACTAAATCGAAGCTTAAAACTTACACACATTCATATTCACATATTTTAGACAATAAATATCATATTCAAATACTTTGGTGACTCGGTTTAGCGGTCCCGAAACCGCTTTCCGACTAGGGTCAATTTAGGGCTGTCACACATCGAGTGCCTAAATCGAGAAAAAGAAAGGGGTAAGAATAAAAGGGAGGCTGAGACTTCTGGTGTTGGACAAAGGCCTAGGGCTAGGGCCAGAGTTAATGGGCCAGTTAGAGCAGGGCCCCCTGCTGTTAATCCAAGGGATGCCACCTTGTGCTGATTGTCGGAAAGGTCATGTAGGCGAGTGTTGGAAGAGGATGGGAGCTTGTCTAACTTGTGGATCTATGGAGCATCGGATCAAGAGTTGCCCTAGAAGGCCAGGTTGATCGCATTATTTCATGATAGGTTTTAAATATTTATAATTACTCATTCTTGAACTAACTATTATCGCGATGTAGGCAAGTGTATCTATCAAACAGTAGTATAGTTTTAGCAAGGCCGGATTGTCGAACCCAAACGAACTAAAAGTACTAGTAATGACTATATTTTTATTATCTAGCCTAAGAATAAAGAGGTTTTTGTTTTAATTAACTAATTATCTAAACTAAGAAAGTACAGTGAAAAGAATTGGGGAATTGCTTTTGGGAAAATCGATTGACTTAAGACAATACCTAAGGGAAAAATTCACCTAGACTTTACTTATTATTCTAGCTCCGAATCGGACGATTTATTCATTCAACTTGTTTTGTAAAGATCCCTAAGTTATGTTATTATCCCTATTCAAGACTAATAATGTCTAATCCCTAGATTGAATAACCGAGACTTTTCTCTAATTAACACTCTAGGGTTGCATTAACTCGATCTATGGATCCCCTTATTAGGTTTCACCCTAATCCGGTAAAATCTTCTCACCCTATTTTTAGGCGCGCAATCAACTCCGCTTAATTACGATAAATTTATTTTTAGCCAGGGTCTGTTCCTCCTCTGAATAAGAGCTTATCTTGAATTAGTATCCTGGGATATCAAAACAAGAATTAAGAACACATAATTAAGAACAAGTTAAATATTTATCATACGATTCAGAAAATAATAACAATATTCGTCTTAGGTTTCATTCCCCTTACGTATTTAGGGGTTTTTTAGTTCATAACTAAATAAGAAAACATCTCAGAAGAATATAGAATACAAAACATAAAGAAAACCCAAAACTCTTGAAGGGAAATTGAGGAGAGATCTTCAGTCTTGA
The DNA here is from genome assembly GCF_025698485.1 of Gossypium arboreum. NCBI lineage: Eukaryota > Viridiplantae > Streptophyta > Magnoliopsida > Malvales > Malvaceae > Gossypium > Gossypium arboreum. The sequence continues at coordinate 100,873,721 of NC_069080.1, forward strand.
TGATGAATCTAGCTTTTGAGATGCATCAATCAGCTTCTTTAAAATAATTCCTTACTCCCCCTTCTCTGTCCTCCTTTTCTTCCTCCTCTAGGGTGTATTTATAGGCTTTGGAATGCCTTTGAACCCTCAAAAGTGGCCATTTTTGAATTGGACTCAACTTGGGCTCGACAAAGACTCGCCCGTGTGATATGCCCGTGTGCGATTATTTTAGACCTTGTTCGAGCCTGTTAGAATGGCACGGGCATGTGCTATGCCCATCTGAGTCGTGCTTTGATTTTGACAGATTGACACGGCTGTGTCGTCTGCCTGTGTGAGGATGTCCAATCCGTGTTGATTTCGTACTTTGGCCCATTTTCTCTATTTTTGGCCCGTTTCTCGTTCCTTTCGCTCTCCTATGCTCTTCTAAGTATACAACATGAAATTAAAGCATTAGGAGCATTGAATTCACCAATTCTAATGAGAAATCATCCATAAAATGCATTAAACATGGGGTAAAAATATGTATAATTTACAGTTTATCACAGGTTAGGTGCCAATCTTGGGCCAAGGTGGTGTTCAGCCACCAAGGGGTGGTCAGCTGCCGCTAAGAGACCATGGGCAAGCCAAGGGCGGTGACGGCAATGGATGTGGATATGGAGCACCAGGCGAAGATGCAGGCCATGCTGAAGCGAAGCAGCCAGCTTTAGTTTATGTTGCTCATCGCCGAGAAGACGGGGATGCCCCAAATGTGATAACGTGTGACAGCCCAAAATTGACCCTAGTCGGGAAGTGGTTTCGGGACCGTTAAACCGAGTCACTGAAATGTTTGAACATAATATTTATTGTCTAGAATATGTATTTACGAATGTGTGAAAATTTCAAGCTTCGATTTAGTCGATTGCATGTGAATTCAGTTATTAGGACTTGTGTGACACTTTTGAAATGTGATAGGCTAATCTATAAGGACCTAATAGTGCATGTAATCAAAAGGGAGGACTTGCATGTCAAATTTCCCCCTTAATAGCTAGTGGCCGGCCATGACAAGGGATTATGGGCAAAACATGTCATGAAACATGTTGTGACAATGGTGTATGTAAGAAAAAAATAAAATAATGAGCATGGGAATTGAATAATGAAAGGGAAGAAAAAAAAAAGAATGTGTGTTACCCCCCTATTGCCGTGAGTTGAAGAAAAGAGAAAAAAAAATTGTTGTTCATCTTTTTTTTTTCATTTCTTTGAGCTGAAAATTCTAAAGAAGAAGGAAGGGGTTTTTGCTTCATGCTTGGTTTGGAAGAGGATTAGGAGGAGGTTTGGCCATACTTGTATCTAGATTAAGGTATGTTGAGGTTGTGCCATGAGATTCATGCATGTTTTTAGTTGCTAGCTTGAGTTCTAATTAGCCCATGGTTCAAATCCTTGCTATGTCATGGGGGTGGTGTTCGGCCAAGGTGGATTTTGTGTTAATGCCATTGCATGTTAAATATGAAGCTTGCTAATGATACATGTGATGGTGGATTGATGGCTCTTGGACTTACTTTTTAGCATTTTGAGTGAGACATTAAGTTCTTTGTTTAACCATGACCAAAATTGAAATGGTATGGTGTTGTGATGTATTCGCCATGGTACATCCATAAGTAAAATTTATGCTTATTGCATGGTAGGTAAGATTTGTGTTTTGGATTTATGTTCATGTTTAGTTATAATCAACTTTGAGATTCGGCTCTAGCATATATATATATATATATATATATATATGTTTGCACATGATGTATTGGTATCACATATATACTATCTCAAGGTATATATTTTCATATGATGATGTTTCGGTTATGAAGTAAATGATTGATGCGTATTGAGTTACAATATGGAATGCGTTAGTTAGTAAAATGTATGCCGCTTATGTGTGGTATTAAGTGTATAATTGGCCTCAACATGGACATGCATATTCGCCACATGAGGGGATTGGTGTGCATGCATTCGGTTAGAGGCAAGCATATTGATGGCTATTCTTGGCTTGGAAAATTCGCTAAGGAGAGTACTAACTAATGTGTTGAGTTTGATTCATGATTTCGTACATATGTGACTTTAATGTCTAATGAAAATATGTGGGCTAAGTACCTTGAATTCTCTTTTGATGCTCAAATGATTAAATCAATTTATTTGTTAAATTAAGCTCAAGAGCAAAGGGAGCTAAATCCGATAAAGGAAGGAAAAAGTGGTCGAATAGCCATCGGAATCATTCGACAACATCCGAGGTAAGTTTTCGAGTAATGGAACTTAGATTATGATTTGATTAGATCATGTGTTAAGCAAATTGAAATCATGCTCTTTGTGTGTGGCTATTGAGCCAAATTGTAAATATGATAAGTAACTTGTGTTGGAGCTTTGGTAATGAGAATGTAATAAGAATGTGTTATAATTTGTTGATATATGTGCTTGGTTATTCGAATGGTATCCGGCTAAGTCCCAAGGCTTTTGTGCTAAGTGACTAATCCGGTCAATTCTCAAGGCATTTGTACGAGTTACCAAAACCGGGTTAAGTCCCAAGGCATTTGTGCGAGCTATTATAACCGGCTATGTCCCAAGGCTTTTGAGCGAGTCGCTATATCCGGATAAAATTCAAGGTACGTAATTTGGGAAAGAGCAATCTTGTTGTAAAATTTCAGTTAATACGCTTACAAAAATTCCAGAATGAGGTATGTTCGTATGTGCTTTGAATTAGTTGAGCCTTACAAATAAGTATTCGCCGCTTGATAAACGAGCTACCGCTTTTGGCTAAGTTGATCTTTTGTGTATGAACATAAGGGTTGGTAATGTGAAGTAAGTATGATATTGAGAATGTGTGCATATGAAATTATCCGCTTAGCTATATGAATGATATGCTTTTGTTGTGCCGAATCCCTTGCTCAAAACTTACTAAGTATAAATTGCTTACTCCGCTTCTTTGTTTTCTGTTTTATAGATTTTAGCTCGTCACCTATCGACTGGATTTTGGAAGTCGAAGTCTCCCACACTATCAAAGCCCCTTTGTTACAAATTTTGGTTGAGCTTTGAAATGGCATGTATAGGACTACTCCTTCGTTTGTTGGTCATAGACCCTTTGATTTTGTATAAATTTGATAGCCATGCGAAAATGGCTTATATACACTTTGGCATGGTATCATAATCATTTTGTATGTTGTCATTAAGAGGTATGGAAATGTTTGGAAACGATTAGCCATTGGAATGGTTAATCATGATCATTCTTTGTGCCATGTATGCAAAAAGGGCTAATTGAATCATGGAAATTATGAAATAGGTAAAGTCTACCTCAAAGGCAGATGCTGACAGCAGCAGTGATGTGGATTTGAAAAATCACTACAAATAGTAGGGATGGAATTAAATAGTTAATAAATTATTTAAATTAACCTTGATGAATCTACTTTCATATGGAAGAAACGAAACGGTCATATGAGTTATATGTTAAGAGATATTTACGTTTTCGTGGAACAGGGCCAGAACGGTTTCTGGAATCCCTGTTCCGACTTTCGAAATTCATTGTAAATTAACCAGAGATAATTAGGAGTTATTCCATATATGTATAGATTCCTATTTGAGTCTAGTTTCTATAGAAACAAACGGCATCAGTATTGAAGCCCTGTACAGGGAGATATCCAAGTCGTAATGTGCAAAGGTCAGTGTAGTCGATCCCTGTAACAGAGGAGATTTTAACTAATAAACTTTACTAATTGGCTCGACCAAAAATTTTAAAAAAAAATATGTTGATGGACATATGAGTCTAGTTTCAGGGAAAAATTACGAAACTGATTTTCGAGCTTTGAAACTCAAGATATGATTTTTAAGGCGACAGTGATGCAGTAACCAGCTTGTCTGGAAATTTCTAAATGGACTGTGACAATAACTAAGTTAAGTCTGTGTGCACCTTGTGTTCGATTCCGTAACGGACTCGGGTACGGGGTGTTACAATTTTATTGGTATCAGAGCTACGGTTTAGTCGATTCTAGGACTACCGTAATGTGTTTGGGTCTAGCTATACATGTCATTTTATGTGATTATTTGATAGTGTGGTGATTTCTGACAATTTCAAATGTGTTTATTTATAGTAATGGATTCCGATCCCGACCGAGCAGTAGCTAATGATCTTGAGAGTGTAGCGCCGCCTCAAGACAAGGGACAACGCCATGGACTCTCAACCTAATGCTAGTAATCCAAATGATGAAGCTAGACAAGCTTTCTATAGCGTGAGGAATGATTGGTTCAACCAATACATTGGAACTAATACTACTGTTCCACAACCTCCATTCCCAACAAACACACCCAAGACCTACAATGCCTCCGTGAATCGACCAAATAAGGTCGAATAAGCCCCCAATTGACAGAATCCGAAAACATGGGGATACTGAATTTAAAGCTAGGGATAGCGATGATGCCGAGCAAGCTGAATTTTGGTTGGACAACACTATCCGGCTACTCGATGAGCTATCTTGTACACCGATGAATGCCTAAAGTGTACTATCTCCTTGCTACGTGATTCGCCTACTATTGGTGGAGTACTCGACTTCACAGTTGTGCCCGAGAGCAAGTAACTTGGGAGTTTTTCCAAACTGAGTTTCAGAAAAAGTATATCAGTCAGAGATTTGTTGATCAAAAACGGAAGGAATTTCTTGAGCTTAAGCAAGGTTCCATGTCAGTCATTGATTACGAGCGAAAATTTGTTAGACTTAGTAGATACGCCCGGGAATGTATTTCGTCCGAGGCTATCATGTGTAAACGCTTGAGGATGGGCTGAATGAAGATATAAAATGTTTGTTGGCATTCTTGAAATACGAGAGTTCGTAGTACTTGTCGAGCGAACTTGTAAAGTCGAAGAGCTTAGAAAAGAAAAACAAAAGTTGATGTGCGAATCGAGAGTTTCGTAAAAGATCCTCGGAAAGTCTCTTCAACAGCATCAAAGAAATTTCGTGATGATATGGGCGGTCTAGAGGCACTTGGCCCTTTTAGACGAGATCGTGATTGACCCGTGGGTACACGAGGCACTTTGATCGCCAAAGTGTTGGGAATGAACATCGAGACGAATCTGAGTGTCGCCTTTGTGGCAAATGGCATTCTAGAAGTTGTAGATTCTGTGACCGCCTCTGTTACAAGTGCGGATCGCTTGACCACTTCATTAAAGATTGCCCGAGGTTGTCTGAACAGAATGTAGATCAGAGTGGGAAACCGGGCGCTACCACTACTCGAGGTAGACCATCTAGAAATACGGGCAATGCTAGTGGTGGTCAGAGAGGATCTAGAGATGCTACGACTAGATCCGAGGCTCGCGCTCCTACTAGGGCTTATGCAATACGCGCACGCGAGGATGCTTCCTCGCCAGATGTTATTACCGGTACTTTCACTCTCTTTGATACTAATGTGATTGCTTTGATTGACCCTGGTTCTACTCATTCTTATATATGCGAAACCTTAGCATCCAGTAAGACTTTACCTATTGAGTCTACTGAGTTCGTAATTCGGGTGTCAAATCCCTTGGATCGTTACGTGCTTGTTGACAAAGTGTGTAAGAAATGCCCCCTAGTAATTCGAGGTTCCTGTTTTCCGGCAGACTTGATGCTTTTGCCGTTCGATGAATTTGATGTTATTCTTGGTTTGGATTGGTTGACCGTGCATGATGCGGTTGTGAATTGCAAAAGCAAGACTATGGATTTGAGGTGCGCAAATAACGAGATGATCCGAGTTGAGTCTACGGACTTAAAGGGGTTGCCAGCTATAATATCATCAATGTTGACCCAGAAATATGTAAGAAAGGGGTGCTAAGCATACCTTGCATATGTACTTGATGATAAGGAGTTAGAAATAAAACCCGAGTCTGTGCCGGTGGTTTGCGAATACCCGGATGTTTTTCCTGAAGAATTACCGGGTTTGCCACTGCTCGGAGATAGAGTTTGGTATTGAGCTTGTACCGGACTACGCCAATTTCGATAGCTCAGTGTCGTATGGCACCAACCGAGTTAAAGGAGTTGAAAGCTCAGTTGCAAGAATTGACGGATAGAGGTTTCGCTCGACCAAGTTTCTCACCTTGGGGTGCACCAAAGATTGTTTGTGAAAAGAAGGACGGAACCATGAGGTTGTGTATTGACTATCGTCACCGAATAAAGTGACGATAAAGAATAAATATCCGCTATCACAGTATTAATGATTTGTTTGATCAACTAAAGGGAGCCTCGGTGTTTTCAAAGATAGATTTGAGATCGGGTTATTATCGCTTCTGATTCGAGATTCTGGACGTACCAAAACCGCTTTAACGAGGTACGGTCATTACGAATTTTTAGTGATGCCGTTTGGGCTCACTAATGCCCTCAAGGTATTTATGGATTTGATGAATCGGATCTTCGCATGATTTGGACCGGTTCATAGTTGTGTTCATTGATGACATCCTGGTCTATTCAAGAGATGAGACCAACATGCTGAACACCGAGATTAGTGTTGCAAATACTACGGATAAGCAATTATATGCTAAGTTCATGAAGTGTGAGTTCGGTTAAGGGAGGTTAGCTTCTTGGGTCATGTGGTATCTGCATCGGTATTCGAGTCGGCAGAGCAAAATTTTAGCCATACTTAACTGAAGCCTCCAGAAATATTACTGAGGTTCTGAGCTTTTGGGACTTGCTTGGTTACTACCGACGGTTTGTGAAAGGTTTCTCGATGATAGCCACACCCATGACGAAGCTACTTCAAAAAGATGTTAAGTTCGAATGGAAGGAAAATGTCGAAAAGTTTTGATCAATCAAAACTTATTTGATGAAGCTCCAATTTTAGTGCACCCAATCGGGAAAAGAGTTTGTCATCTATAGTGACGCCTCCCTACTTGGGTTGGGTTGCGTATTGATGCAAGAAGGTTTAGTTGTGGCCTATGCGTCGAGACAATTAAAGCCACATGAGAAAAATTATTCGACCCATGATCTCGAACTAGCTGCCATCGTATTCGCTTTGAAAATATGGCGACACTACCTATTTGTGGAGAAGTGCCATGTATTTTCGGATCACAAAAGTCTCAAATATTTGATGACTCAAAGAGACTTGAATCTGCGACAAAGATGTTGGCTCGAGTCGTTAAAAGATTATGAGCTTGTCATTGATTATCACCCGGGAAAGGCTAATGTGGTTGCGGACGCCTTTAAGCCGAAAATCACTGCTTGCTTTTACTGAGCGATGAATGTACACTTGTCTATTCTACCCGACAATGTGTTAATAGCGAATTAAAGGCCAAACCATTATTGACTCATCAAATTCGTGAAGCTCGTAAAGTTGACGATGAGTTGGTTGCAAAACGGGCCGAGTGTGTTCAACAAGGAATCGAGTTTCAAATTGATGATGATGATTGTTTGAGGTTCGAAGTCGTCTGTGTGTTCCAAGGAATTGAACTCATTTCGATGATTCTGACGAAGCCCATTGTAGCCGAATGTCAATTCACCCGGGAGTACGAAGATGTACAATGATTTGAAACGCCGGTTTGGTGGCATGGTATGAAACGAGACATCTCCGACTTTGTTTCGAGATGTTTAATATGTCAACAAGTGAAAGCGGAATATCAAGTGCCTTCAGGGTTACTTCAGCCGATCACGATACCCGAGTGGAAATGAGATCGAGTCACAATGGACTTTGTGTCCGGACTGCCATTGTCAGCAAGTAAGAAGGATGCGATTTGGGTTGTTGTAGATAGACTGACTAAGTCGGCTCACTTTATCCCCGTGCGTACGGATTTTTCATTGGATAAACTAGCTGAATTGTACGTTTCTCAGATTGTGAGATTACACGGGATACCGATTTCTATTGTGTCGGATAGAGATCCGAGATTCACCTTGCGATTTTGGAAGAAATTGCAAGAAGCTTTGGGTACCAAGTTGCATTTCAGCACCGCCTTTCACCCCCAAACCGATGGTCAATCCTAGCGGATAATTTAGGTACTTGAGGATATGTTGAGATGTTGCATCCTCGAGTTCAGTGGTTCATGGGAACGGTATTTACCTTTGATTGAATTCGCTTACAACAATAGTTTTCAATCAAGTATTAAGATGGCGCCTTACGAGGCCTTGTACGGGCGTAAATGCCGTACACCATTGTTTTGGACCGAGCTCGGTGAAAGTAAAATTTTCGGAGTGGATTTGATTAAAGATGCTGAATGTAAAGTAAAAGTAATCCGTGAAAATCAAGATAGCCTCCGATCGTCGAAGTCGACGCTAATCAAACGAAAAGACATTGCGTATCAGGTGGGAGATAAAGTGTTTCTTAAAGTTTCGCCTTGGAAAAAGATACTCAGATTTGGCCGTAAAGGCAAATTGAGTCTGAGGTTTATCGAGCCATATGAGATATCCGAACGAGTCGGTCCAGTTGTGTATCGTTTGATTTTGCCCCCTGAACTTGAAAAGATTCACGACGTCTTTCATGTTTCGATGCTTCGACGTTATAGATCTGATCCGTCGCACGTAATTAGTCCATCAAAGGTTGAAATTCAAGCCGACATGAGTTATGACGAAGAACCGATTTGTATCCTAGCTCGTGAAGTGAAGGAGTTGCGAAACAAAAGGGTTTCGTTAGTAAAAGTGTTATGGCTCAAACACGGAATGGAAGAAGCTACTTGGGAACCCGAGAACTCTATGAAAGAGCGTTACCCAAACCTATTTACCGGTAAGATTTTCGGGGACGAAAATTTCTTAAGTGGGGGAGAGTTGTGACAGCCCAAAATTGACCCTAGTCGGGAAGTGGTTTCGGGACCGCTAAACCGAGTCACCGAAATGTTTGAAAGTAATATTTATTGTCTAGAATGTGTATTTACGAATGTGTAAAAATTTCAAACTTCGATTTAGTCGATTGCATGTGAATTCAGTTATTAGGACTTGTGGGACACTTTTGAAATGTGATAGGCTAATCTATAAGGACCTAATAGTGCATGTAATCAAAAGGGAGGACTTGCATGTCAAATTTCCCCCTAATAGCTAGTGGCCGCCATGACAAGGATTATGGGCAAAACATGTCATGAAACATGTTGTGACAATGGTGTATGTAAGAAAAAAAAATGAAATAATGAGCATGGGAATTGAATAATGAAAGGGAAGAAAAAAAAAGAAAGAATGTGTGTTTTACCCCCCCATTGCCGTGAGTTGAAGAAAAGAGAGAAAAAAAAATTGTTGTTCATCCTTTTTTTTCATTTCTTTGAGCTGAAAATTCTAAAGAAGAAGGAAGGGGTTTCTGCTTCATGCTTGGTTTGGAAGAGGATTAGGAGGAGGTTTGGCCATACTTGTATCTAAATTAAGGTATGTTGAGGTTGTGCCATGAGATTCATGCATGTTTTTAGTTGCTAGCTTGAGTTCTAATTAGCCCATGGTTCAAATCCTTGCTATGTCATGGGGGTGGTGTTCAGCCAAGGTGGATTTTGTGTTAATGCCATTGCATGTTAAATATGAAGCTTGCTAATGATACATGTGATAGTGGATTGATGGCTCTTGGACTTTCTTTTTAGCATTTTTGAGTGAGACATTAAGTTCTTTGTTTAACCATGACCAAAATTGAAATGGTATGGTGTTGTGATGTATTCGGCCATGGTACATCCATAAGTAAAATTTATGCTTATTGCATGGTAGGTAAGATTTGTGTTTTGGATTTATGTTCATGTTTAGTTATAATCAACTTTGAGATTCGGCTCTAGCATATATATATATATATATATATATATATATGTTTGCACATGATGTATTGGTATCACATATATACTATCTCAAGGTATATATTTTCATATGATGATGTTTCTGTTATGAAGTAAATGATTGATGCGTATTGAGTTACAATATGGAATGCATTAGTTAGTAAAATGTATGCCGCTTATGTGTGGTATTAAGTGTATAATTGGCCTCAACATGGACATGCATATTCGCCACATGAGGGGATTGGTGTGCATGCATTCGGTTAGAGGCAAGCATATTGATGGCTATTCTTGGCTTGGAAAATTGCCTAAGGAGAGTACTAACTAATGTGTTGAGTTTGATTCATGATTTCGTACATATGTGACTTTAATGTCTAATGAAAATATGTGGGCTAAGTACCTTGAATTCCTCTTTCGATGCTCAAATGATTAAATCAATTTATTTGTTAAGTTAAGCTCAAGAGCAAAGGGAGCTAAATCGATAAAGGGAAGGAAAAAGTGGTCGAATAGCCATCGGAATCATTCGACAACATCCGAGGTAAGTTTTGAGTAATGGAACTTAGATTATGATTTGATTAGATCATGTGTTAAGCAAATTGAAATCATGCTCTTTGTGTGTGGCTATTGAGCCTAAATTGTAAATATGATAAGTAACTTGTGTTGGAGCTTTGGTAATGAGGATGTAATAAGAATGTGTTATGATTTGTTGATATATGTGCTTGGTTATTCGAATGGTATCCGGCTAAGTCCCAAGGCTTTTGTGCTAAGTGACTAATCCGGTCAATTCTCAAGGCATTTGTACGAGTTACCAAAACCGGGTTAAGTCCCAAGGCATTTGTGCGAAGCTATTATAACCGGCTATGTCCCAAGGCTTTTGAGCGAAGTCGCTATATTCGGATAAAATCCAAGGTACGTAATTTGGGAAAGAGCAATCTTGCTGTAAAAATTTCAGTTAATACGCTTACAAAAATTCCAAAGAATGAGGTATGTTCAGATGTGCTTTGAATTAGTTGAGCCCTTACAAATAAGTATTCGCCAGTTGATAAACGAGCCACCGGCTTTGGATAAGTTGATCTTTTGTGTATGAACATAAGGGTTGGTAATGTGAAGTAAGTATGATATTGAGAATGTGTGCATATGAAATTATCCGCTTAGCTATATGAATGCTATGCTTTTGTTGTGCTGAATCCTTGCTCAAAACTTACTAAGCATAAATTGCTTACTCCGCTTCTTTGTTTTCTGCTTTATAGATTTTAGCTCGTCACCATCTCGGACTGGATTTTTGGAAGTCGAAGTCTCCCACACTATCAAAGCCCCTTTGGTACAAATTTTGGTTGAGCTTTGAAATGGCATGTATAGGACTACTCCTTCGTTTGTTGGTCATAGACCCTTTGATTTTGTATAAATTTGATAGCCATGCGAAAATGGCTTATATACACTTTGGCATGGTATCATAATCATTTTGTATGTTGTCATTAAGAGGTATGGAAATGTTTGGAAACGATTAGCCATTGGAATGGTTAATCATGATCATTCTTTGTGCCATGTATGCAAAAAGGGCTAATTGAATCATGGAAATTATGAAATAGGTAAAGTCTACCTCAAAGGCAGATGCTGACAGCAGCAGTGATGTGGATGTGAAAAATCACTACAAATAGTACGGATGGAATTAAATAGTTAATAAATTATTTAAATTAACCTTGATGAATCTACTTTCATATGGAAGAAACGAAACGGTCATATGAGTTATATGTTAAGAGATATTTAGGTTTTCGTGGAACAGGGCCAGAACGGTTTCGAATCCTGTTCCGACTTGTAAATTCATTGTAAATTAACCAGAGATAATTAGGAGTTATTCCATATATGTATAGATTCCTCTTTGAGTCTAGTTTCTATAGAAACAAACGGCATCAGTATTGAAGCCCTGTACAGGGAGATATCCAAGTCGTAATGCGCGAAGGTCAGTGTAGTCGATCCCTGTAACAGAGGAGATTTTAACTAATAAACTGTACTAATTGGCCCGACCAAAATTCTAGAAAAAATGTGTAGATGGACATATGAGTCTAGTTTCAGGAAAAATTACGAAACTGATTTTCGAGCTTTGAAACTCAAGATATGATTTTTAAGGCGGCAGTGATGCCGTAACCAACTTTTGTCTGGAAATTTCTAAATGGACTGTGAAAATAACTAAGTTAAGTCTGTGTGCACCTTGTGTTCGATTCCGGTAACGGACTCGGGTACGGGGTGTTACAATTTTATTGGTATCAGAGCTACGGTTTAGTCGATTCTAGGACTACCGTAATGTGTTTGGGTCTAGCTATACATGTCATTTTATGTGATTATTTGATAGTGTGGTGATTTCTGACAATTTCAAATGTGTTTATTTATAGTAATGGATTCCGATCCCGACAGAGCGGTAGCTGATGATCTTGAGAGTGTAGCGCCTGCTCCCAAGACAAGGGACAAATGCCATGGACTCTCAACCTAATGCTAGTAATCCAAATGATGAAGCTAGACAAGCTTTCTATAGCGTGATGAATGATTGGTTCAACCAATACATTCGAACTAATACTACTGCTCCACAACCTCCATTCCCAACAAACACAAATTTCAAGACCGACAATGCCTCCGTAATCCGACCAAATAAGGTCGAATAATCCCCAGCTTGATGAATCCGAAAACATGGGGATACTGAATTTAAAGCTACGGATAGCGATGATGCCGAGCAAGCTAAATTTTGGTTGGACAACACTATCCGGGTACTCGATGAGCTATCTTGTACACCTGATGAATGCCTAAAGTGTACTATCTCCTTGCTACGCGATTCGCCTACTATTGGTGGAGTACTCGACTTCACAGCCCCGAGAGCAAGTAACTTGGGAGTTTTTCCAAACTGAGTTTCGGAAAAAGTATATCAGTCAGAGATTTGTTGATCAAAAACGGAAGGAATTTCTTGAGCTTAAGCAAGGTTCTATGTCAGTCATTGATTACGAGCGAAAATTTGTTAGACTTAGTAGATACGCTCGGGAATGTATTTTGTCTGAGGCTATCATGTGTAAACGCTTCGAGGATGGGCTGAATGAAGATATAAAAATGTTCATTGGCATTCTTGAAATACGAGAGTTCGTAGTACTTGTCGAGCGAGCTTGTAAAGCCGAAGAGCTTAGAGAAGAAAAACAAAAAGTTGATGTGGGAACTGGAGAGTTTCGTAAAAGATCCTCGGGAAAGTCTCTTCAACAGGCATCGAAGAAATTTCGTGATGATGTGGGCCGGTCTAGAGGCACTTCGGGCCTTTTTAGACGAGATCGTGATCGACCCCCTGTGGGTACACGAGGCACTTCGGTCGCCAGTGTTGGGAATGAACGTCGAGACGAAATCGGAGTGTCGAGATTGTGGCAAATGGCATTCTGGAAGTTGTAGATTCCGTGACCGCTCCTGTTACAAGTGCGGATCAGTTGACCACTTCATTAAAGATTGCCCGAGGTTGTCTGAACAGAATGTAGATCAGAGTGGGAAACCGGGCGCTACCACTGCTCGAGGTAGACCATCTAGAAATACGGGCAATGCTAGTGGTGGTCAGAGAGGATCTTGAGATGCTACGACTAGATCCGAGGCTCGCGCCCTGCTAGGGCTTATGCACGCGCGCACGCCGAGGATGCTTCCTCGCCAAATGTTATTACCGTACTTTCACTCTCTTTGATACTAATGTGATTGCTTTGATTGACCCCGGTTCTACTCATTCTTATATATGCGAAACCTTAGCATCCAAGAAGACTTTACCTATTGAGTCTCTCGAGTTCGTAATTCGGGTGTCAACTCCCTTGGGTCGTTACGTGCTTGTTGACAAAGTGTGTAAGAAATGCCCCCTAGTAATTCGAGGTTCTTGTTTTCCGGCAGACTTGATGCTTTTGCCTTCGATGAATTTGATGTTATTCTTGGTTTGGATTGGTTGACCGTGCATGATGCGGTTGTGAATTGCAAAAGCAAGACTATGGATTTGAGGTGCGCAAATAACGAGATGATCCGAGTTGAGTCTACGGACTTAAAGGGTTGCCACCGTAATATCATCAATGTTGACCCGTAAATATGTAAGAAAGGGTGCGAAGCATACCTTGCATATGTACTTGATGATAAGGAGTTAGAAATAAAACCCGAGTCTGGCTTGGTGGTTTGCGAATACCCGGATGTTTTTCCCAAGAATTACCGGTTTGCCACTGCTCGGAGGTAGAGTTTGGTATTGAGCTTGTACTTGGGACTACGCCAATTTCGATAGCTCAGATCGTATGGCACCAACCGAGTTAAAGGAGTTGAAAGCTCGATTGCAAGAATTGACGGATAGAGGTTTCGCCGACCAAGTTTCTCACCTTGGGGTGCACCAAGATTGTTTGTGAAAAAGAAGGACGGAACCATGAGGTTGTGTATTGACTATCGTCACCGAATAAAGTGACGATAAAGAATAAATATCCGTTATCAGCGTATTGATGATTTGTTTGATCAACTAAAGGGAGCCTCAGTGTTTTCAAAGATAGATTTGAGATCGGGTTATTATCAGTTGCGGATTTGAGATTCGGACGTACCCAAAACTGCTTTCAGAACGAGGTACGGTCATTACGAATTTTTAGTGATGCCGTTTGGGCTCACTAATGCCCCTGCGGTATTTATGGATTTGATGAATCGGATCTTCGACGATTTTGGACCGGTTCGTAGTTGTGTTCATTGATGACATCCTGGTCTATTCAAGAGATGAGACCGAACATGTCAACACCGAGATTAGTGTTGCAAATACTACGGATAAGTAATTATATGCTAAGTTCAAGAAGTGTGAGTTCGGTTAAGGGAGGTTAGCTTCTTGGGTCATGTGGTATCTCAGACGGTATTCGAGTCGACCGAGCAAAATTTCAGCCATACTTAACTGGAAGCCTCGAGAAATATTAACGAGGTTCGAGCTTTTGGGACTTACCTTACTACCGATGGTTTGTGAAAGGTTTCTCGATGATAGCCACACCCATGATGAAGCCACTTCAAAAGATGTTAAGTTCGAATGGACGGAAAAATGTCGAAAAGTTTTGATCAATCGAAAACTTATTTGACAAAAGCTCCAATTTTAGTGCAAATTTAATCGGGAAAAGAGTTTGTCATCTATAGTGACGCCTCCCTACTTGGGTTGGGCTGCGTATTGATGCAAGAAGGTTGAGTTGTGGCCTATGCGTCGAGACAATTAAAGCCACATGAGAAAAATTATTCGAACTAGCTGCCATCGTATTCGCTTTGAAAATATGGCGACATTACCTATTTGGGGAGAAGTGCCATGTATTTTCGGATCACAAAAGTCTCAAATATTTGATGACTCAAAGAGACTTGAATCTGCGACAAAGACATTGGCTCGAGTTGTTAAAAGATTATGAGCTTGTCATTGATTATCACCCGGAAAGGCTAATGTGGTTGCGACGCCTTAAGCGAAAATCACCGCTTGCTTTACGAGCGATGAATGTACACTTGTCTATTCTACCCGACAATGTGTTAATAGCCAATTAAAGGCCAAACCATTATTGACTCATCAAATTCGTGAAGCTCAGAAAGTTGACGATGAGTTGGTTGCAAAACGGGTTGAGTGTGTTCCGAACAAGGAATCGGAGTTTCAAATTGATGATGATGATTGTTTGAGGTTCAGAAGTCGTCTGTGTGTTCCAAGGAATTCGGAACTCATTTCGATGATTCGAACGAAGCCCATTGTAGCCGAATGTCAATTCACCCGGAGTACGAAGATGTACAACGATTTGAAACGCCGATTTTGGTGGCATGGTATGAAACGAGACATCTCCGACTTTGTTTCGAGATGTTTAATATGTCAACAAGTGAAAGCGGAACATCAAGTGCCTTCAGGGTTACTTCAGCCGATCACGATACCCGAGTGGAAATGGGATCGAGTCACAATGGACTTTGTGTCCGGACTGCCATTGTCAGCAAGTAAGAAGGATGCGATTTAGGTTGTTGTAGATAGATGACTAAGTCGGCTCACTTTATCCCCGTCGTCACGGATTTTCATTGGATAAACTAGCTGAATTGTACGCTTCTCGATTGTGAGATTACACGGATACCGATTTCTATTGTGTCGGATAGAGATCCGAGATTCACCTCGCGATTTTGGAAGAAATTGCAAGAAGCTTTGGGTACCAAGTTGCATTTCAAAGACCGCTTTCACCCCCAAACCGATGGTCAATCCGAGCGGATAATTCGTACTTGAGGATATGTTAAGATGTTGCATCCTCGAGTTCGATGGTTCATGGGAATGATTTACCTTTGATTGAATTCGCTACAACAATAGTTTTCAATCAAGTATTAAGATGGCGCCTTACGAGGCCTTGTACGGGCGTAAATGCCGTACACCATTGTTTTGGACCGAGCTCGGTGAAAGTAAAATTTTCGGAGTGGATTTGATTAAAGATGCTGAACAGAAAGTAAAAGTAATCCGTGAAAATCTGAAGATAGCCTCCGATCGTCAGAAGTCGTACGCGAATCTGAAACGAAAAGACATTGCGTATTAGGTGGGAGATAAAGTGTTTCTTAAAGTTTCGCCTTGGAAAAAGATACTCAGATTTGGCCGTAAAGGCAAATTGAGTCCGAGGTTCATCGAGCCATATGAGATATCCGAACGAGTCGGTCCAGTTGTGTATTGTTTGATTTTGCCCCCTGAACTTGAAAAGATTCACGACGTCTTTCATGTTTCGATGCTTCGACGTTATAGATCTGATCCGTCGCACGTAATTAGTCCATCAGAGGTTGAAATTCAAGCCGACATGAGTTATGACGAAGAACCGATTTGTATCCTAGCTCGTGAAGTGAAGGAGTTGCAAAACAAAAGGGTTTCGTTAGTAAAAGTGTTATGGCTCAAACACGGAATGGAAGAAGCTACTTGGGAACCCGAGAACTCTATGAAAGAGCGTTACCCAAACCTATTTACTAGGTAAGATTTTCTGGGACGAAAATTTCTTAAGTGGGGAGAGTTGTGACACCCAAAATTGACCCTAGTCGGAAGTGGTTTCGGGACCGCTAAACCGAAGTCACCAAAATGTTTGAACGTAATATTTATTGTCTAGAATATGTATTTACGAATGTGTGAAAATTTCAAGCTTCAATTTAGTCGATTGCATGTGAATTCGCTTATTAGGACTTGTGTGACACTTTTGAAATGTGATAGGCTAATCTATAAGGACCTAATAGTGCATGTAATCAAAAGGGAGGACTTGCATGTCAAATTTCCCCCCCTAATAGCTAGTGGCCGGCCATGACAAGGGATTATGGGCAAAACATGTCATGAAACATGTTGTGACAATGGTGTATGTAAGAAAAAAAAATAAAATAATGAGCATGGGAATTGAATAATGAAAGGGAAGAAAAAAAAAAAAGAATGTGTGTGTTACCCCCCCATTGCCGTGAGTTGAAGAAAAGAGAGAAAAAAAAATTGTTGTTCATCCTTTTTTTTTCATTTCTTTGAGCTGAAAATTCTAAAGAAGAAGGTAGGGGTTTTTGCTTCATGCTTGGTTTGGAAGAGGATTAGGAGGAGGTTTGGCCATACTTGTATCTAGATTAAGGTATGTTGAGGTTGTGCCATGAGATTCATGCATGTTTTAGTTGCTAGCTTGAGTTCTAATTAGCCCATGGTTCAAATCCTTGCTATGTCATGGGGTGGTGTTCGCCAAGGTTGATTTTGTGTTAATGCCATTGCATGTTAAATATGAAGCTTGCTAATGATACATGTGATGGTGGATTGATGGCTCTTGGACTTTCTTTTTAGCATTTTGAGTGAGACATTAAGTTCTTTGTTTAACCATGACCAAAATTGAAATGGTATGGTGTTGTGATGTATTCGCCATGGTACATCCATAAGTAAAATTTATGCTTATTGCATGGTAGGTAAGATTTGTGTTTTGGATTTATGTTCATGTTTAGTTATAATCAACTTTGAGATTCGGCTCTAGCATATATATATATATATATATGTTTGCACATGATGTATTGGTATGACATATATACTATCTCAAGGTATATATTTTCATATGATGATGTTTTGTTATGAAGTAAATGATTGATGCGTATTGAGTTACAATATGGAATGCGTTAGTTAGTAAAATGTATGCCGTTTATGTGTGGTATTAAGTGTATAATTGGCCTCAACATGGACATGCATATTCGGCCACATGAGGGGGATTGGTGTGCATGCATTCGGTTAGAGGCAAGCATATTGATGGCTATTCTTGGCTTGGAAAATTTGGCTAAGGAGAGTACTAACTAATGTGTTGAGTTTGATTCATGATTTCCGTACATATGTGACTTTAATGTCTAATGAAAATATGTGGGCTAAGTACCTTGAATTCCTCTTTCGATGCTCAAATGATTAAATCAATTTATTTGTTAAATTAAGCTCAAGAGCAAAGGGGAGCTAAATCCGATAAAGGGAAGGAAAAAGTGGTCGAATAGCCATCGGAATCATTCGACAACATCCGAGGTAAGTTTTTGAGTAATGGAACTTAGATTATGATTTGATTAGATCATGTGTTAAGCAAATTGAAATCATGCTCTTTGTGTGTGGCTATTGAGCCGAAATTGTAAATATGATAAGTAACTTGTGTTGGAGCTTTGGTAATGAGAATGTAATAAGAATGTGTTATGATTTGTTGATATATGTGCTTGGTTATTCGAATGGTATTCGGGCTAAGTCCCGAAGGCTTTTGTGCTAAGTGACTAATCCGGGTCAATTCCCGAAGGCATTTGTGCGAGTTACCAAAATCGGGTTAAGTCCCGAAGGCATTTGTGCGAGCTATTATAACCGGGCTATGTCCCGAAGGCTTTTGAGCGAGTCGATATATCCGGATAAAATCCGAAGGTACGTGATTTGGGAAAGAGCAATCTTGCTGTAAAATTTCAGTTAATATGCTTGCAAAAATTCCAAAGAATGAGGTATGTTCGTATGTGCTTTGAATTAGTTGAGCCCTTACAAATAACTATTCACTCAGTTGATAAACGAGCCACCGGCCTTTGGCTAAGTTGATCTTTTGTGTATGAACATAAGGGTTGGTAATGTGAAGTAAGTATGATATTGAGAATGTGTGCATATGAAATTATCCGTTTAGCTATATGAATGTTATGGTTTTGTTGTGCTGGAATCCCTTGCTCAAAACTTACTAAGCATAAATTGCTTACTCCGTTTCTTTGTTTTCTGTTTTATAGATTTTAGCTCGTCAGCTATCGGACTCGGGATTTTTGGAAGTCAAAGTCTCCCACACTATCAAAGCCCCCTTTTGGTACAAATTTTGGTTGAGCTTTGAAATGGCATGTATAGGACTACTCCTTCGTTTGTTGGTCATAGACCCCTTTGATTTTGTATAAATTTGGATAGCCATGCGAAAATGGCTTATATACACTTTGGCATGGTATCATAATCATTTTGTATGTTGTCATTAAGAGGTATGGAAATGTTTGGAAACGATTAGCCATTGGAATGGTTAATCATGATAATTCTTTGTGCCATGTATGCAAAAAGGGCTAATTGAATCATGGAAATTATGAAATAGGTAAAGTCTACCTCAAAGGCAGATGCTGACAGCAGCAGTGATGTGGATGTGAAAAATCACTACAAATAGTAGGGATGGAATTAAATAGTTAATAAATTATGTAAATTAACCTTGATGAATCTACTTTCATATGGAAGAAACGAAACGGTCATATGAGTTATATGTTAAGAGATATTTAGGTTTTCGTGGAACAGGGCCAGAACGGTTTCTGGAATCCCTGTTCCGACTTTGTAAATTCATTGTAAATTAACCAGAGATAATTAGGAGTTATTACATATATGTATAGATTCCTCTTTGAGTCTAGTTTCTATAGAAACAAACGGCATCAGTATTGAAGCCCTGTACAGGGAGATATCCAAGTCGTAATGCGCGAAGGTCAGTGTAGTCGATCCCTGTAACAGAGGAGACTTTAACTAATAAACTGTACTAATTGGCCCGACCACAAATTCTAGAAAAAAATGTGTAGATGGACATATGAGTATAGTTTCAGGGAAAAATTACGAAACTGATTTTCGAGCTTTGAAACTCAAGATATGATTTTTAAGGCGATAGTGACGCAGTAACCAGCTTGTCTGGAAATTTCTAAATGGACTGTGAAAATAACTAAGTTAAGTCTGTGTGCACCTTGTGTTCGATTCCGGTAACGGACTCGGGTACGGGGTGTTACAATTTTATTGGTATCAGAGCTACGGTTTAGTCGATTCTAGGACTACCGTAATGCGTTTGGGTCTAGCTATACATGTCATTTTATGTGATTATTTGATAGTGTGGTAATTTCTGACAATTTCAAATGTGTTTATTTATAGTAATGGATTCCGATCCCGACCGAGCGGTAGCTGATGATCTTGAGAGTGTAGCGCTGCTTCTCGACAAGGGACAAAGACCGGCGGACTCTCAACCTAATGCTAGTAATCCAAATGATGAAGCTAGACAAGCTTTCTATAGCGTGATGAATGATTGGTTCAACCAATACATTCGAACTAATACTACTGCTTCCACAACCTCCATTCCAACAAACACACCCTGACCGACAATGCCTCCGTGAATGACCAAATAAGGTCGAATAATCCCCAGTTGACAGAATCCGAAAACATGGGGATACTGAATTTAAAGCTACGGATAGCGATGATGCCGAGCAAGCTGAATTTTGGTTGGACAACACTATCCGCACTCGATGAGCTATCTTGTACACCGATGAATGCCTAAAGTGTACTATCTCCTTGCTACGATTACGCCTACTATTGGTGGAGTACTCACTTCACAGTGCCGAGAGCAAGTAACTTGGGAGTTTTTCCAAACCGAAGTTTCGAAAAAGTATATCACCGAGATTTGTTGATCAAAAACAGAAGGAATTTCTTGAGCTTAAGCTTCTATGTCAGTCATTGATTACGAGCGAAAATTTGTTAGACTTAGTAGATACGCTCGGGAATGTATTTCGTCCGAGGCTATCATGTGTAAACGCTTCGAGGATGGGCTAAATGAAGATATAAAATGTTCGTTGGCATTCTTGAAATACGAGAGTTCGTAGTACTTGTCGAAGCGAGCTTGTAAAGTCAAGAGCTTAGAAAAGAAAAACAAAATGTTGATGTGGGAACTGAGAGTTTCAGTAAAGATCCTCGGAAAGTCTCTTCAACAGGCATTGAAGAAATTTCGTGATGATGTGGGCGGTCTAGAGGCACTTCGGCCTTTTAGACGAGATCGTGATCGACCCCACAATGGGTACACGAGGCACTTTGCCGCCAGATGTTGGGAATGAACGTCCGAGACGAATCGAGTGTCGACATTATGGCAAATGGCATTCGGAAGTTGTAGATTCCGTGACCGCCTCCTGTTACAAGTGCGGATCGCTTGACCACTTCATTAAAGATTGCCCGAGGTTGTCCGAATGCAAATGTAGATCAGTGGGAAACCGGGTGCTACCACCGCCGAGGTAGACCATCTAGAAATACAGCAATGCTAGTGGTGGTCGAGAGGATCTAGAGATGCTACGACTAGATCCGAGGCTCGGCGCTCTGCTAGGGCTTATGCACGCTGCGCACGCGAGGATGCTTCCTCGCCGAGATGTTATTACCGTACTTTCACTCTCTTTGATACTAATCTGATTGCTTTGATTGACCCCGGTTCTACTCATTCTTATATATGCGAAACCTTAGCATCCAGTGAAGACTTTACCTATTGAGTCTCATCGAGTTCGTAATTCGGTGTCAAATCCTTGGGTCGTTACGTGCTTGTTGACAAAGTGTGTAAGAAATGCCCCTAGTAATTGAGGTTCTGCTTTCCCGCAGACTTGATGCTTTTGCCGCTTCGATAAATTTAATGTTATTCTTGGTTTGGATTGGTTGACCGTGCATGATGCGGTTGTAAATTGCAAAAGCAAGACTATGGATTTGAGGTGCGCAAATAACGAGATGATCCGAGTTGAGTCTACGGACTTAAAGGGGTTGCCAGCTGTAATATCATCAATGTTGACCTAGAAATATGTAAGAAAGGGGTGCGAAGCATACCTTGCATATGTACTCGATGATAAGGAGTTAGAAATAAAACCCGAGTCTGTGCTGGTGGTTTGCGAATACCCGGATGTTTTTCCCGAAGAATTACCAGGTTTGCCACCTGTTCGGGAGATAAAGTTTGGTATTGAGCTTGTACCTGGGACTACGCCAATTTCGATAGCTCCGTATCGTATGGCACCAACCGAGTTAAAGGAGTTGAAAGCTCGGTTGCAAGAATTGACGGATAGAGGTTTCGCCGACCAAGTTTCTCACCTTGGGGTGCACCAAGATTGTTTGTGAAAAGAAGGACGGAACCATGAGGTTGTGTATTGACTATCGTCACCGAATAAAGTGACGATAAAGAATAAATATCCGCTACGCGTATTGATGATTTGTTTGATCAACTAAAGGGAGCCTCGGTGTTTTCAAAGATAGATTTGAGATCGGGTTATTATCGGGCCAGGATTCGAGATTCGACGCACCCAAAACCGCTTTAAGCGAGGTACGGTCATTACTGAATTTTAGTGATGCCGTTTGGGCTCACTAATGCCCTACGATATTTATGGATTTGATGAATCGGATCTTGAACGATTTGGACCGGTTCGTAGTTGTGTTCATTGATGACATCCTGGTCTATTCAAGAGATGAGACCAACATGTCAACACCGAGATTAGTGTTGCAAATACTACGGGATAAGCAATTATATGCTAAGTTCATGAAGTGTGAGTTCGGTTAAGGAGGTTAGCTTCTTGGGTCATGTGGTATCATCATCGGGTATTCGAGTCGACAGAGCAAAATTTCAGCCATACTTAGCTGGAAGCCTCAGAAATATTACTAAGGTTCGAGCTTTTTGGGACTTGCTTACTTACCGACGGTTTGTGAAAGGTTTCTCGATGATAGCCACACCCATGACGAAGCTACTTCAAAAGATGTTAAGTTCGAATGGACGGAAAATGTCAAAAAGTTTTGATCAACTGAAAACTTATTTGATGTAAGCTCCAATTTTAGTGCTGCAAATTAATCGTGAAAAGAGTTTGTCATCTATAGTGACTCCTCCCTACTTGGGTTGGGTTGTATATTGATGCAAGAAGGTTGAGTTGTGGCCTATCGTCGAGACAATTAAAGCCACATGAGAAAAATTATTCGACCCATGATCTCGAACTAGCGCCATCGTATTCGCTTTGAAAATATGGCGACACTACCTATTTGGGGAGAAGTGCCATGTATTTTCGGATCACAAAAGTCTCAAATATTTGATGACTCAAAGAGACTTGAATCTGCGACAAAGACGTTGGCTCGAGTTGTTAAAAGATTATGAGCTTGTCATTGATTATCACCCGAAAGGCTAATGTGGTTATGGACACCTTAAGTCGAAAATCACTTTTTGCTTTACGAGCGATGAATGTACACTTGTCTATTCTACGAGCAATGTGTTAATAGCCAATTAAAGGCCAAACCATTATTGACTCATCAAATTCGTGAAGCTCGTAAAGTTGACGATGAGTTGGTTGCAAAAGCGGGCCGAGTGTGTTCCGAACAAGGAATCGAGTTTCAAATTGATGATGATGATTGTTTGAGGTTCGAAGTCGTCTGTGTGTTCCAAGGAATTTGGAACTCATTTCGATGATTCTGAAGGAAGCCCATTGTAGCCGAATGTCAATTCACCGGGAGTACGAAGATGTACAACGATTTGAAACGCCGGTTTTGGTGGCATGGTATGAAACGAGACATCTCAGACTTTGTTTCGAGATGTTTAATATGTCAACAAGTGAAAGCGAACATCAAGTGCCTTCAGGTTACTTCACCGATCACGATACCCGAGTGGAAATGAGATCGAGTCACAATGGACTTTGTGTCCGACCGCCATTGTCGCAA
Source organism: Gossypium arboreum (assembly GCF_025698485.1). NCBI lineage: Eukaryota > Viridiplantae > Streptophyta > Magnoliopsida > Malvales > Malvaceae > Gossypium > Gossypium arboreum. Next base: position 100,897,330 of record NC_069080.1, read on the forward strand.
GTAAGAAGGATGCGATTTGGGTTGTTGTAGATAGACCGACTAAGTCGGCTCACTTTATCCCCGCATGTCACGGATTTTTCATTGGATAAACTAGCTGAATTGTACGCTTCTCGATTGTGAGATGACACGGATACCGATTTCTATTGTGTTCGGATAGAGATCCGAGATTCACCTCGAGATTTTGGAAGAAATTGCAAGAAGCTTTGGGTACCAAGTTGCATTTCAAAGACCGCTTTTCACCCCCAAACCGTGTCCATCACTTGGAATCACGCGCATAATTCCCAGCTATTTATCTTTCATCAGCTCTCTTGTCTACATGGTGTCCTTCACTTGGAATCACGATGCGACCTAGCTACATTTATCTTCACGTAGCTCTCTTTGTCTACATGGGATACATCTCGTATCACACATGTGACCTAGCTACTGTGGTGTCTCGTAGCTTTCTTGTACACATGATGTGCACTCGGCATCATACATGTGACCTAGCGCCTCCATCTATTTTATTCATTTTTTCCAATGTTCAACCGGGATCTCTATTATTTATTTCATTCTTCCAATAGTCGATTTATACTTCAACATCACTAGTATATACATATAATAGGCTGAAATATAAGAATGCATGAAATTATTGTATATTTACATAAACTTACCTTGGTGCAAAATTGCAATTTTAATCCAAACTTTTTCCTTCCTGCTCGAGATCAATCCGCGCTTTCTTGATTATGGAGCTTGAAAATTGAAGAAACCTAGCTATGGAGAGAGGAGAATTCGGCAGCAACTAAGGAGGATGATGACCAATTTTGTGTTATTTTTCCCATTTTATTTCATTTAATATCCAAATGACCAAATGCCCTCCTTACTAAACTTTCAAAAATTCCTTCCATGTCCTAATTTTGTCCATGAACTTAAATTGGTCAAATTGCTATTTAAGACCTCCAATTAATATTCCAAAACAATTTCATACTTAAAACTTGGATGCAAATTTTGCAACTTATTCGATTTAGTCCCTACTTTCAATTTAAGCACTTTAGGCATAGAATTTCATCACGAAATTTTCACACAATCATGCAATCATATCATAAACCCCAAAATAATTATAAAACAATTATTTCTATCTCTGATTTGTGGTCACGAAACCACTATTCCGATTAGGCCCTAATTAGGGTTGTCATAATTCTCTTTTGAGATTGCCCAGAAAATCTTACTGCAAAGAGGTTTGGGTCTTTGTTTCCTCATAGCTTCTTCAGTTCCCACGTAGCCTCTTCTATCCCATATCACGTACAACATTTTCACTAAAGCTATACTTTTATTTCTTAAGCTGTTAACCTCTCGAGCCAAAATCTTTATTGGTTCCTCCTCAGGTCATATCCGATCGAATCTCATTTCGTTGAGAAATCACATGAAGGATCGAAGCGATAACGTCATAACATTGATACATGAAACACGTTATGAATTCTTTCTAACTTTCTGTAGTAAGGCCAACCGATATGCCACTGGTCCAATTCTCTGTAATCTCGCATTGCCCAAAACGCGACAAAACTTGCCTTTTCGACTAAATCAGAATCTTTTTCCATGGTAACACCTTGAAGAACACTTTATCACCCACCTGAAATTCAATCTCTTTTCTTTTTAAATCTCGCATATGACTTTTGTCGATCTGAAGCGATTTCAAGCAATCCCGAATTACTTTTATTTTCTTCGGTTCTTTAACTAGATCAACTCCATGAATCTGTTTCACTAAGCTCGGTCCAATATAAAGGAAGTCCGACACTTACGACCACAAGGCTTAAATGCAGTGCCATTTGTATACTTGATTGATAAACATATTGTAGGCAAACTCAATCAAAGATAGATATTTCTCCCAACTACTCCAAATTCTAAACACGACATCTAAGCATATCTTGAGTACTGGATTACTCTTTCGTTTGACCATCTGTTTGTGGATGAAATGCGGTACTAAAGTTCAATTTTGTACCCAAAGCTTCTTGTAATTTTTCCAAAATCTCGAGGTAAATCTTGGATCTCTATCGATATTATAGACATAGGTATCTGCAACTTCACAATTTCAGCAACATATAATTCGGCTAATTTATCAAGTGAGTAATCTGGCACGTATCGTATATGGGCTGACTTTGTTAATCTATCAACCACTACCCAAACAAGATCCTTCTTTTTAGGAGTTAAAGGCAAACCGTTACAAAATCCATGGTAATCTTGTCCCATTTCCACTCGAGCACCATTCTTGGTTGAAGTAATCCTGAAGGCACTTGATGTTCAGCTTTACTTGTTGTGGATCAAACACTTGGTTACAAATTCAGAAATGTCCTTTTCATACCGGCCACCAATACTTCTTTAAATCATTATACATTTTGTGCTACAGGATGAACTGATAAATGCCATTATACTCATGTAATATTTTCTGAATCAATTTATCGTTTTAAGCACATATCACTGTCTCAAACATCAAACAATCATACGTCCAACTTGAAAATGAAGTCGTATTTGATTCGCATTGAGTTCTCTTGATCGCAACTCACTATCATTCTTTTGAGCATCACAAATTAATCGAGAATAACGGTTTAGCTCTCATTCGCTAAGATTGACCCATCATCGGACAATGCTAACCCCTGTTCATGGCTCTCAAAGTAAAAGAAATTTTCTCTACAAGGCGCCAGAACTACATTTGTTTTCCGATAATCAATCACTAGATCATAATCCTTTAATAATTCATTATTCGACATCGCAGATTCAGATCCTTTTGATTCATCAAGTACTTCAAACTTTTGTGATCGTTAAAATTCGCATTTTCACCGTACAAATAATGTCGCCAAATCTTCAAGGCAAAAACAATAGCGGCTGGCCCAAATCATGTGTAGGATAGTTCTTCTCATGCGGTTTTAACTGTCTCAAGCATAGCTACCACTTTACCCTCTTGCATCAACACATCCAGGCACATCAATGATGCATCACTATAAATTACGAACTCCTTTTCCGACTGGCTGCACTAAAATTGGTGTCAATAACGCTACAATTTTTCAAAACTTTGTTGACATTTATCATCCATTCAAATTTAACATTCTTTGCAACAACTTAGTCATAGGAGAGGCAATCATCTGAAAATCCTTCAACAAAACGTCTATAATAATAAGTTTAAAAAGCTTCTAACCCTGATATTCTTGGCGGTTTCCAATCGACGATCGCAGAATCTTACTTGGATCCACCCGAATACCATCACCGAGACTATATGCCCCAAAATCCGACTTCACGAAGCCAGAACTCACTTTTACTAAACTTGGCAACAGCTTCTTTTCTCTCAAGATTTGCAATATAGTTCTCAAGTGTTCGGCATATTCAGATCTATCTCGAGAATAAATTAAAATGTCATCTATAAACACTACTACAAACTTATCCAAATATGGCGGAAGATCCGATTCATTAAGTCCATAAATATAGTTGAGCATTTGTTGCCGAAAGGCATCACAAGAAACTCATAATGTCCATACCTTGTCCTAAAGGCGGTTTTCACATCTCGACTCCTTAACTCTCATTTGGTAGTAAACAGCACCTCAAATCAATCTTTGAAAACACTGCGGCCCTTTAACGATCGAATAAATCATCAATCTCGGCAATGGGTACTTGTTCTTTATAGTCACCTTATTGTAGACGGTAATCAATGCAAAGTCTCATTGAACCATCCTTCTTCTTTTAATAACAGAGCACCCCTGTGAGAGAAACCTGGTCTCACAACCCTGTCCGTTAACTCCCCAACCGAGCCTTCAATTTTTTAATTCAGTCGAGCCATTCTATATGGAGCAATCGAGATCGGGTGCAGTGCCCGCAACAAATCAATAGCAAAATCTATCTCTATTCGGAGGCAACCCAGGCTCCGAAATACATCTGAAACTCACGACTATCGAAATTGATTCAAATTTCAGTTGGGGCAACTCAATATTCATTACATAAGCCGATAAGCCTACACCCTTTTCTCATGTATTTCGTGCGTACATGTGCTGAAATCACCATAGGCAATTTATTTGATTCATCTGTTTCAACCTACGAATTTCTCCATTTTCACATTTCAATTTAGTGTCTTTTGTTTACAATCTACCTTAGCATCATACAATGTTAACCGGTCCATTCCCAAGATAACGTCAAACTCATCAAATGGTAACAACATCAAGTTGGCGAAAACGATGACCTTGAATCATTAATGGGTAATTCTTGCAAACCTTGTCAACTACATATTACCTAAGGGTTCGACACTTTAATCAGAACTCAAAGAATTCAACAGCAACTTTTATTGGATACTAAATTCATGCAAATATAGGAATGAGTGGACCGGGATCAATCAATGCAATAACAATAGTATCATAGAGAAAATGTAATAACATCGAGATGATGCATCTTCTTCTGGCACGTAGATAGCATAAGCTCTAGCAGTGCTCTAGCCCGATCTGTTAAATCTTTCATCACAGTTTACTACTAGTCCCACCTGTATTTCTTGGTCTACCTCTACTAGCGGTGGTATTCTGTCTAGCACTCTAAAATCTTTCTTCTTTAATCCTCCGACAATCTCTAATAAAATGCGAGAAACAAGACTGAACAAGCTCGCTCGGTCCCCAACACTCACCATAATGTTGCTCGCCACATGTTGACACTCGGGCTTTCTAGTCGCACATTACCCACACTTGCCACGAAGTAGCTTGAGCTTTAGACCCGTATGCTCTACCTAACATCTCTGTGGTGAATCCCCAATTGAAGCTCATTCGAGGGTTTGTCTCTTTGGACCTCTTTGGTTGAGATTGAAATGGCTTGCTTATCCGTTTTTTCGACATCTCGGCCTCAATAGCGCCTTTTCTTCTTTCTTTGTTCAATTCTTGACTTTAAGAGCTCGATCAACCAATACTACAAATTCTTTCAACTCCAAAATTCCTACAAGTTAATGTCCTCATTCAGCCCATCTTCAAATCTTCTACACATAATGGCCTCGGGGACACACATTCTCGCATACTTACGAGTCTTACAAATTCGCTGCTCATACCGCTACGCATATTCTCGCTTTCAATTCAAGGAACTCTTCCTTTTGATCAATGAATCGCTGACTTATGTATTTCTTTCTAAATTCTTCCTGGAAGAAATCCAAGTAACTTTTCTTTTGGCAACACCGCAACCAAAGTCTTCCACCAAAAGTTCAATCTCTCAAAAGTGATACAACACACTTTAAGCATTCCTCGGGTACAGAGAGCTCATCAAATACACGGTAGAATTTTCAAGCCGTAATCTGGTCATCATCATCGATCTTTGCTCTAAACTCTTCACCCCTTGTTTTCGAATCTTGTCAACCGGAGGCTTGTTCATTCTTACCAAATCTATACCTTGAGAAGCCACAGAATAAATTCGAGGTATAGGAGGGTGGAGGAGGTTGAGCATTTGGATTTGCTCTATAAATTCAAGATAATTGTTCATCATTTGGAGAAAAGCATCCAGCCTCATCTCCTTGTCTCAATGTCTCGAGTCTATTTTTCCACGACAATGTCCCTTGTGCGGAGTCGCGATTACTAGCAAAAGATCATCAGTCAAGTAGCCTTCTGTGGATCCATTACTATATTAAAACAAAACACAGTTTAGTAATCGTGAGTCACCACACTATCACAATATTTTTATGGCATGTATAGCTAGACTTTACACACTTTATTAGTCCGAGAACCACTAAACCTTAGCTCGATACTCACTAAATGTAACACCCACTTACCAGACTGTCAATCGAAGGAGATACAAGGTATTACCGAACATAATACCTACCATTAAACATAATCGAAATATAAATATGTCTTGAACAATATTAGCCAACTTTAATGGCTTTGTACAAATTAGCTGGTCGATACTGTAACTATATTTTAAACCTAGACAAATATGACAATACACGTAACAAAATAATTAAGCCTACTATACATGCCATAATTCAAAACGTTTAATTCAAATACCCTAAAAGTAGGATATGTGGATAGATCACGATCCTTAACTCCTGAAGCCGAGAACACTATAAGACAAAAGAGAGAAACAAAGTAAGCTTATAGTTAGTAAGTATGTAAATACTAAAAAAAAATCTAACATGTTTACACAACAATTCAAGTACATCTACTTTAACTTCACTATTCATTCCACTTTTTGATTGTTGTCTCTGCTGGTCATATTCACTAAATAAATCATAACTCGAGTTACCAAACTCGAAATTCAAATCTGTGAAATTTCCTTGAATCTAGACTCATAAAGCTTTTTTTGCTAATTTTTTCTATAATTTTGGTTCAGCCGATTAGTACAGTTTATTAGTTAAAGTTTCCCCTATTACAGCTCGACTGATCTGACCTCTCATCACTACAAATTGAATTTCTCTACACAATTCAAACAACCCTGAAGTCTGTTTCATTTAAAATAGTCTCAATAAGGAATTTAGGCATGTAAACTATATTTCTTAATTTGCTTTTGTACAATTTTTAATGATTTTCAAAGTTGGAACAGGGGATCACGTATTCATCCTGAGCAAGTCACATACAATTGTAAATATCTCAAATATAGAATTCCTTTGCTTGCTCTGTTTCTTTTATATGAAAGTAGACTCATTAAACTTTAATTTCACATCTCATTCAACCTCTAATTATACTCCTCCTATTTTGGTGATTTTTCAAAATCACGTCACTGCTACCATCTAAAAACAGTTTAATGCTAATTTCACTCTTTCACAAATTCTTTATGCTAACCTCATTTTATCTTATATTTGTATATACCACAAATCATTTTCACCATATTTCATTCACCATAAGTATAGGTCCAAACCACAATGTCACCACAAAACCATCCCTGCTGAACAATTCGGATCAATCCTCGATATTTAATGGTTTCGACATGCAGCCCCACCATCATACTGTTTAGTTCGCCTCTGTGTCACATGGTGAACACTTAGTACCACTCATGCGACCTAGCCGATTTGTCTCAGAAGCTCTTGTCTACATGGTGTCCATCACTTGGAATCACGATGCACTACCATATTTATCTTCACGTAGCTCTCTTGTCTACATGGTGTCCTTCTACTTGAATCACGCATGCGACCTAGCTACATTTATCTTTCATAGCCTCTCTTGTCTACATGGATACATCTGTGATCACACATGTGACCTAGCTACTACTGGTGTCTCGTAGCTTTCTTGTACACATGATGTGCACTCGGCATCATACATGTGACCTAGCTACTCCATCTATTTTATTCGATTTTCAATGTTCAACCGGGGATCTCTATTATTTATTTCCATTCTTCCAATAGTCGATTATACTTCAACATCAGGTATATACATATAATAGGCTGAAATATAAAATGTAACATGAAATTATTGTAATATTTACATACAAACTTTACCTTGTGCAAAATGTGGAAATTTTGCAATTTAATCCAAAACTTTTTCCTTCCCTTCGAGATCAATTCCGCTTTCTTGATTATGGAGCTTGAAAATTGAAGAAACCCTAGCTATGGAGAGGAGAATTGACAGCAACTAAGGAGGATGATGACCAATTTTGTGTTATTTTTCCCATTTTATTTCATTTAATATCCAAATGACCAAAATGCCCTCCTTACTAAACTTTCAAAATTCCTTCCATGTCCTAATTTTGTCCATGAACTTAAAATTGGTCAAATTGCTATTTAAGACCTCCTAATTAATATTCCAAAACAATTTCATACTAAAACTTCGGGATGCACCTAGTCGGAATGTGGTTTCGGGACCACAAAACCGAGGCATAAAATAATTAATTGTTATATTTTATGCTTACTATGTGTGTGCATGAATATGTGGAAGTTTCATTCTCTAATTTTACCAAATGTATGAGAAATTATTAAATAGGGATCAAGGCTAAACATGGTAAAAAATGATAGGCTAATTTGTAATGGCTTATTTGTGCATGTTGACACAAAGGTGGACTTGCATGTCAAAATTGCCCAAATTATTCTATAGTGGCGGCCAGATGGATGTGATGGGCAAAGGAAAACATGTTTCCAACATGTTGGGTTAGTGAGGCATGTTGGGAGCAATTAAATAATGTGTTAGCATTAAAGAAAAGGTTGACAAAAAAATGGATGGATGCCCCTTGTTGCCGTGAGTAGAGGAAAAGAAAGGAGAAAATTTGTTCATCCATTCTCAATTCTTTGGTTGAAAATACTAAGGGAAAAGGGAGGATTTTGCTCCATTTTTTGGTTTAGAAGAGATCTAGAAGGAGATTTGGCTATACTTGCATCAAGATTAAGCTCAAGAGCTTAGAGGGCCACAATTGGATAAAGGAAAGGAAAAAGTGATCGAATAGCCGTTGAAGCCGCTCGACAACATCCGAGGTAAGTCTTGAGTAATGACCCTACTTGAATTATGTGAAATGAAATATGGATGTGTAATGATTATTGACATATGTGTGTATGAGTATTTGAATGGTACCTGCTAAGTCCCAAGGCAATTATGCTAGTGATATGTTTGTGTTTGAGCCTTAGTAACTAAAAATGAAATATGGATGTGTAATGATTATTGATATATGTGTGTATGAGTATTTGAATGGTACCCGGCTAAGTCCAGAAGGCAATTATGCTAGTGATATGTTTGTGTTCGAGCCTTAGTAGCGAAAATGAAATATGGATGTGTAATGATTATTGATTTATGTGCATGAGCAATTGAATGATACAGGCTAAGTCCCAAGACATTTATGCTAGTAATTATATCCGGTTAAGACCAAGGCAATTGTGCTAGTGACTATATCCGGGCTAATACCCAAGGCATTTGTGCAAGTTGTTATATCCGGGCTAATACCGAAGGCATTTGTGCAAGTCGTTATATCCAGGGCTAAGACCGAGGGCATTCGTGCGTGTGGTTATATCCGGTTGTATTCAAGAAGCTTGGGTTGAAGGTGAGCATTGGTTGCTGTAATAAATCCAATTAGTACGCCGAAAAGCCCAAAGGATAAGGTATGTTTACATGTGCAATGGAAAAGTCAATACGCTTTGAAATAATATTCGCTCAATCGACTAACGAATTTTCAGCTCTTGAAATGGGTTGATATCTTGTGAATGTATATATTGATGAAGTGTGAAGTAGGTACGATTATGTGAATGTGTATTAATAAAGTGATTCATTTGGCTATGTGAATGTAATGCTTTAGTCAAAGCCGATTTCATTACTTGAGACTTACTAAGCATAAAAATGCTTACCCGCTGCTTTGGCTCTCTTTTATAGATTTTGCTCGTTAGCGATCGGATTCGGGATCATCGAAGTTGAAGTCAACCACACTATCAAAGCCCTTTTGGTACTCCTTTAGTTGAATTTTGGATATGGCATGTATAGGACTACCCTTGGTTGTTTTCAAGTATCTTTGTGATGTATATGTGTACGGCCATGCGAAAATGGCTCGTAAAGGTGGAGTATGGCATTAGACCATTCGAATTTGTGGTTTGTAATTATATATGGTTTCATGATGTGATTATGGATTGGAATGGGGGTGTTAATCACATGATCAACCATTGGAATGGCTAAATATGATCATAAGTGGACCTATGTATGACAAGACTATAGTTGGTCCATAGAGACTACAATTTAGGTAAGGCCTACCTTAAAAACAGATGCTGCCAGCTGCAGTGACGTGAATGTGAAAAATCACTAAAAATAGTAGGAATGGTATTAAATAGTTAATAAATTATGTAAACGAACCTTGATGGATCTATTTTTATATGAAAGTAACGAAACGATCATATGATCAGTTTACTAAGAGATATTAAAGTTCTCGTGAGACAGGGCCAGAACGGTTTCTGGATCTCCTGTCTTGACTTTGAAAATTTACCAAAAATTATCCAGAAGGAATTATAAGTCATTCCTTATATGTACAGATTCCATTTTGAGTCTAGTTTCATTAGAAACAAACGGCATCAGCATTGAAGCCTTGTACAGGGAGATATTCCAGTTGTAACGCGCGAAGGTCAGTGTAGTCGACCCCTGTAACATGGGTGACTTTAACTAATAAAATGTACCAATTGGGCCAACCAAAAATTCTAGAAATAAATCCAGGGATGTATATATGAGTCTAAATTCAGGGAAAATTTACGGAATCAGTTTCCGAGTTTTGTAACTCGAGATATGCCTTTTAAGGCGACAGTGACGCAGTTTTCCAGCTTGCCTGGAAATGTCAAATTGGTCGGTGCTATAAGTGGGTTTGGCTTGTTAACCCCTCGTGTCCGACAATCCAAGCGACGGGCTCGGGTTCGGGTGTTACAATTTTATTGGTATCGAGCACAGTTTAGTCGATTCTAGGACTACCGTGATACGTTTGGGTCTAGCTATACATGCCATATAGTGATAAATTGATAGTGTGGTGATTTCTGATATTTTGAATTTGTGTTTAATTATTTGTAATGGATCCCGATCCCAACCGAGCAATAGTCGATGATGTGGAGAGTGTGGCGCTCGCCTCGCACAAGGGGACAAATACGGCAGACTCTCAACCTATTGCTAGTAATCCGAATGATGAGGCTAAGCAAGCCTTTTATAGCGTGATGAATGATTGGTTCAACCAATACATTCAACTAACACTATTGTTCCACAACCTCCCAGAATCCCTGGCAGTAAGGCCAAGTAAGCCCCAATGATGTAATTCAAATCATGAGGCTACCGAATTTAAAGTTATGGATGGCGCACGATGCCGAGCAATCTGAATTTTGGTTGGACAACACTATCTGGTGCTCGATGAGCTATCTTGTACACCCGATGAATGCTTAAAGTGTACTATCTCCTTGTTACGCGATTCCACCTCTCGTGGAGTACTCACTTCACAGTGCCTAGAGAGCAAGTAACTTGGGAGTTCTTTCTAACCGAGTTCAAAGAAGTATATCACCAGAGATTTATGGATCAAAAATGGAAGGAATTTCTTGAACTTAAACAAGGTTCCATGTTCGATACCGATTCTCACGAACGAAATTTGTGAGGCTTAGCCAGACGACGCTGAATGCATTTCTTCGAAGGTGTGATGTAAACGCTCAAGATGGACCTAATGATGATATAAAGTCGTATGTTGGCATTTTGGAAATTCGAGAGTTTGTGGCTCTTGTCGAGCAAGCGTGCAAAGCCGAGGAGCTCAAGATGGAGAAAAGAAAAGTGAAGTGGGAGCAAGGGAGTTTCAGAAGAGGTCTTGGGAAGCCCTTCCCACAATCATCAAAGAAATTTAGAGATGGCTTAGGCCGGTCTAGAGACACTTCGGCTTTTCTAGACGAGACCGCGATCGACCCCCTATGGGCACGCTGAGTCACTTCGATTGCCGGTGTTGGCAATGATCGTCGAGATGTAACGGAGTGCCAATATTGTGGCAAATGGCATTCGAAGTTGTAGATTCCGTGACCGCCTCCTGTTATAAGTGCGGATCACCGATCATTTCATTAAAGATTGCCCGAGCTTATCTCGAACAAAACGTAAATCAAAGTGGGAACCCGGCGCTACCACAATTCGAGGTAGGCCGCTTAGAAACACGGCAATGCTAGTGGCGGTCGAGAGGATCTAGAGATGCCACCATCGATCCGAGGCTCGTGCTCTGCTAGGACTTATGCCATACGCCATGACGTGAGGATGCTTGCCTCACCGATGTTATTACCGTACTTTCACTCTCTTTGATACTAATGTGATTGCTTTGATTGACCCCGGTTCTACTCACTCTTATATATGCGAAACCTTAACATCCAAAGAAGACTTTGCCTATTGAGTTCATCGAGTTCGTAATTCGGTGTCAAACCCTTGGGTCATTACGTGCTTGTCAACAAAGTGTGTAAGAAAAGTCCCCTAGTATTCCGAGGTTCTTGTTTTCCCATGACTTGATGCTTTTGCCGCTCGATTAATTCGACGTTATTCTTGGTTTGGATTGGTTGACCATGCACGACGCGGTTGTAAATTTCAAAAGCAAGACTATTGATCCGAGGCGCGAATAACTAGATAATTCGGGTTGAGTCTACGGACTTAAAGGGTTGCCACCGTAATATCGCAATGTTGGCCCGTAAATATGTAAGAAAGGGGTGAAGCATACCTTGCGTATGTGCTCGATGACAAGGAGTCGAAAAGAAACCCGAATCGGTGCCAAGTGGTTTGTGAATACCGAATGTTTTCCTCAAGAATTGCCGGTTTACCACCAGACGGAAATAGAGTTGGCATCGAATTGGTACCGTACCACTCAACTTCGATAGCTCCGCATCGTATGGCACCAACGAATTAAAGGAGTTGAAAGCTCGCTTGCAAGAATTGGTGGATAGAGATTTTTCTCGCTCCGAAGTTTTTCACCTTGGGGTGCGCCGCTGTTGTTTGTGAAAAGAAGGACGGAACCATGAGGTCGTGCATCGACTATCGCCGCTTAATAAAGTGACAATAAAGAACAAATATCCGCTATCACAGATCGATGAATTGTTCGATCAACTCAAGGAAGCCTCCGAGAAATATTACCGAGGTTCGTGGCTTTTGGGACTTGCCGGTTATTACCGATGATATGTAAAAGGTTTCTCGACGATAGCCACACCAATGACGGCTTACTCCAAAAGGATGTTAAGTTCGAATGGACGGAGAAATGTCGAAAAGCTTCGATCAATCGAAAACTTATTTGATCAAGCTCCAATTCTAGTGCAACACTAATCGTGCAAAGAGTTTGTCATTTATAGTGACGCATCCCTACTTGGGTTGGGTTGCGATTGATGCAAGAGGGCGAGTTGTGGCTTATGCGTCGAGACAATTAAAGCCACATGAGAAAAATTATCTCACCCATGATCTCGAATTGGCTGTCATCGTATTCGCCTTAAAGATATGGCGACATTACTTATTTGGTGAGAAGTGCCATGTGTATTCGGATCACAAAAGTCTCAAATATTTGATGACTCAAAGAGACTTAAATCATGACAAAGGCGTTGGTGAGTGTGTTCAACAAGGAATCGGAGTTCCAAATCGATGATGACGATTGTTTGAGGTTCGAAGTCTTCATGTGTTCCAAAGAATTCGAACTTATTTCGATAATTCTGAACGAATCCCATTGTAGCCGAATGGCAATCCACCCGGGAGTACGAAGATGTACAACGACTTGAAACGCTTCGCTTTGGTGGCATGGTATGAAACGAGACATCTCCGACTTTGTTTCGAGATGTTTAATATGTCAACAAGTGAAAGCGAACATCAAGTGCCTTCAGATTACTTCACCGATCACGATACCCGAGTGGAAATGGGATCGAGTCACAATGGACTTTGTATCCGGACCGCCGTTGTCGCCGAGTAAGAAGGATACGATTTGGGTCGTGGTAGATAGATTGACTAAGTCGACACACTTTGTCCCCGTGACGCACGGATTTTTCAATGGACAAACAAGTCAATTGTACGCTTTCTCGGATTGAGATTACACGGGTACCTATTTCCATCATGTCGATAGAGATCCGAGATTTACCTCGCGATTTTGGAAGAAGTTGCAAGAAGCTTTGGGTACCAAGTTGCATTTCAGCACCGCCTTTCACCCCCAAACCGATGGTCAATCCGAAATGATAATTCAAATACTTGAGGATATGTTGAGATGTTGCATCCTCGAGTTCGGGTTCATGGAAGCGGATTTGCCTTTGATTGAATTCGCCATGCAATAGTTTTCAATCAAGTATTAAGATGGCACCTTACGAGGCCTTGTACGGGCGTAAATGCCGTACACCATTGTTTTGGACCGAGCTCGGTGAAAGCAAAATTTTCGGGTGGATTTGATTAAAGATGCTGAATGAAAGTGAAAGTCGAAGATAGCCTCCGATCGTCGAAGTCGACGCGGATCTCAAACGAAAAGACATCGAGTATCGTGGGAGATAAAGTGTTTCTTAAGGTTTCGCTTGGAAAAAGATACTCGATTTGGCCGTAAAAGCAAATTGAGTCCGAGGTTCATTGGGCAAGACGAAATCTCGAACGAGTTGGCCCGGCTTATGATCGATTGATTTTGCCCCGAACTCGAAAAGATTCACGACATCTTTCATGTTTCGATGCTTGACGATATAGATCCGATCCGCTACACGTGATTAGTCCATCGAGGTTGAAATTCAAGCCAATATGAGTTATGAGGAAGAACCGATTCATATCCTAGCACGTGAAGTAAAAGAGTTGCGAACAAGCGGTTCTCAGAACACCCTTACCCGCTATCGCCGCCGAATGAGATACAAGGTATTACCGTAACATAATACCTACCATTAAACATAATCGAAATATAAATATGTCTTGAACAATATTAGCCAACTTTAATGGCTTGTACAAATTAGCTGGTCGAGTATCAGAATTAATATTTTAAACCTAGACAAATATGACACGTAACAAAATAATTAAGCCTACTATACATGCCATAATTCAAAACGCTTAATTCAAATACCCTAAAGTAGGATAGTGCGGATAGATCTTCACGATCCTTAACTCCCGAAGCAAGCCGGAGAACACTATAAGACAAAAGAGAGAAACAAAGTAAGCTTATAGCTTAGTAAGTAAGTATGTAAATACTAAAAAAAATCTAACATGTTTACACAACAATTCAAGTACATCTACTTTAACTTCACTATTCATTCCACTTTGATTAAGCTGTCTCTGCTGCGCCATATTCACTAAATAAATCATAACTCGAGTTACCAAACTCGAAATTCAAATCCGTAAAATTTCCCTGAATCTAGACTCATAAAGCTTTTTTGCTAATTTTTTCTATAATTTTGGTTCAGCCGATTAGTACAGTTTATTAGTTAAAGTTTCCCCTGTTACACAGCTCGACTGATCTGACCTCTGTTCACTACAAATTGAATTTCTCTCAGTACACAATTCAAACAACCCTGAAGTCTGTTTCATTTAAAATAGTCTCAATAAGGAATTTAGGCATGTAAACTATATTTCTTAATTTGCTTTGTACAATTTTTAATGATTTTCAAAGTTGGAACAGGGGATCACGTATTCATCCTGAGCAAGTCACATACAATTGTAAATATCTCAAAATATAGAATTCCTTTGCTTGCTCTGTTTCTTTTATATGAAAGTAGACTCATTAAACTTTAATTTCACATCTCATTCAACCTCTAATTATACTCCTCCTATTTTTGGTGATTTTTCAAAATCACATCACTGCTACCATCTAAAAACAGTTTTAATGCTAATTTCACTCTTTCACAAATTCTTTATGCTAACCTCATTTTATCTTATATTTGTATATACCACAAATCATTTTCACCATATTTCATTCACCATAAGTATAGGTCCAAACCACAATGTCACCACAAAACCATCCCGTTGAACAATTCGGATCAATCTCGATATTTAATGGTTTCAAAGACACAAACCCCACCATCATACTTCGCTTAGTTCGGCTCTCTTGTACACATGGTGAACACTTAGTACCACTCATGCGACCTAGCCGATTTGTCTCGTAGCTCTCTTGTCTACATGGTGTCCATCACTTGGAATCACGCATGCACCCAGCTACATTTATCTTTCACGTAGCTCTCTTGTCTACATGGTGTCCTTCACTTGGAATCACGCATGCACCTAGCTACATTTATCTTTCACGTAGCTCTCTTGTCTACATGGGATACATCTCGTATCACACATGTGACCTAGCTACTATGTGGTGTCTCAGTAGCTTTCTTGTACACATGATGTGCACTCGGCATCATACATGTGACCTAGCTACGCTCCATCTATTTTATTCGATTTTTCCAATGTTCAACCGGATCTCTCTCTCTATTATTTATTTCCATTCTTCCAATAGTCGATTTATACTTCAACATCAGCTAGTATATACATATAATAGGCTGAAATATAAGAATGTACATGAAATTATTGTAATATTTACATACAAACTTACCTTGGTGCAAAATGTGGAAATTTTGCAATTTAATCCAAAACTTTTCCTTCCCGCTCGAGATCAATTCCGCCTTTCTTGATTATGGAGCTTGAAAATTGAAGAAACCCTAGCTATGGAGAGAGGGAGAATTCGGCAGCAACTAAGGAGGATGATGACCAATTTTGTGTTATTTTTCCCATTTTATTTCATTTAATATCCAAATGACCAAAATGCCCTCCTTACTAAACTTTCAAAAATTCCTTCCATGTCCTAATTTTGTCCATGAACTTAAAATTGGTCAAATTGCTATTTAAGACCTCCTAATTAATATTCCAAAACAATTTCATACTAAAACTTCGATGCAAATTTTGCAACTTATTCGATTTAGTCCCTACTTTCAATTTAAGCACTTTAGGCATAGAATTTCATCACGAAATTTTCACACAATCATGCAATCATATCATAAACCCCAAAATAATTATAAAACAATTATTTCTATCTCGATTTGTGGTCACGAAACCACTATTCGATTAGGCCCTAATTCGGGTTGTCACAATTCTCCCTTTTGAGATTTTCGTCCTCGAAAATCTTACCCAGATAAAGAGGTTTGGGTATCGTTTCCTCATAGCTTCTTCAGTTCCCACGTAGCCTCTTCTATCCCATGTCTGTGCCACAATACTTTCACTAAAGCTATACTTTTATTTCTTAACTGCTTAACCTCTCGAGCCAAAATCTTTATTGGTTCCTCCTCATAGGTCATATCCGATCGAATCTCAATTTCGTTGGAGAAATCACATGTGAAGGATCGAACGATAACGTCATAACATTGATACATGAAACACGTTATGAATTCTTTCTAACTCTGCGCAGTAAGGCCAACCGATATGCCATCGTCCAATTCTCTCAAGAATCTCAGACGCCCAATAAAACGCGGACAAAACTTGCCTTTTCGACTAAATCTCGTAATCTTTTTCCATGGTAACACCTTGAAGAACACTTTATCACCCACCTGAAATTCAATCTCTTTTCTTTTAAATCAGATATGACTTTTGTCGATCCGAAGCGACTTTCAAGCAATCCCAATTACTTTTATTTTCTCTTCGGTTTCTTTAACTAGATCAACTCCATGAATCTGCTTTCTCACTAAGCTCGGTCCAATATAAAGGAGTCCGACACTTACGACCATACAAGGCTTCAGACGGTGCCATTTGTATACTTGATTGATAATCATATTGTAGGCAAACTCAATCAAAGATAGATATTTCTCCCAACTACCTCCAAATTCTAAAACACAAGATCTAAGCATATCTTCGAGTACCGGATTACTCTTTCGCTTGACCATCTGCTTGTGGATGAAATGCGGTACTAAAGTTCAATTTTGTACCCAAAGCTTCTTGTAACTTTTTCCAAAATCTCGAGGTAAATCTTGGATCTCTATCTCGATATTATAGACATAGGTACTCCGTGCAACTTCACAATTTCAGCAACATATAATTCGCTAATTTATCAAGTGAGTAATCGGACGCATCGTATAAAGTGGGCTGACTTTGTTAATCTATCAACCACTACCCAAACAAAGATCCTTCTTTTAGGAGTTAAAGGCAAACCGTTACAAAATCCATGGTAATCTTGTCCCATTTCCACTCGTGCACCATTATCGGGTTGAAGTAATCCTCAAGGCACTTGATGTTCAAATTTTTACTTGTTGATGATCAAACACTTGGTTACAAATTCGAAATGTCCTTTTCATACCGCCACCAATACAACTTCTTTAAATCATTATACATTTTTGTGCTACCAGATGAACCGATAAATGCCATTGTACGCCTCATGTAATATTTTCTCAATCAATTTATCGCTTTTCAAGACACATATCCTGTCTCAAACATCAAACAATCATCCGTCCAACTTGAAAATCGAGTCGAAACTCGATTCGCATTGAGTTCTCTTGATCCGCAACTCACTATCATTCTTTTGAGCATCACAAATTAACGGAGAAATAACGGTTTAGCTCTCATTTCGCTAAGATTGACCCATCATCGACAATGCTAACCCCGTGTTCATGGCTCTCAAAGTAAAAAGAAATTTTCGCTCAAGGCGTCAAGAACTACATTTGCTTTTCCTAGATGATAATCAATCACTAGATCATAATCCTTTAATAATTCAATCCATTCTTGCCGCAGATTCAGATCCTTTGATTCATCAAGTACTTCAAACTTTTGTGATCGGTAAAATTCGCATTTTTCACCGTACAAATAATGTCGCCAAATCTTCAAGGCAAAACAACAATGCCGCCCAAATCATGTGTAGGATAGTTCTTCTCATGCGGTTTTAACTGTCTCAAGCATAAGCTACCACTTTACCCTCTTGCATCAACACACATCCAAGGCCCATCAATGATGCATCACTATAAATTACTTAACTCCTTTCCGACTCTTGTTGTACTAAAATTGGTGCTTCAAATCAATCGGCTTTCAATTTTTCAAAACTTTGTTGACATTTATCACCCATTCAAATTTAACATTCTTTTGCAACAACTTAGTCATAGGAGAGGCAATCATCGAAAATCCTTCAACAAAACGTCTATAATACCCGGCTAAGCCTAAAAAGCTTCTAACCTCGGATACATTCTTGGCGGTTTCCAATCGACGATCGCAGAAATCTTACTTGGATCCACCCAATACCATCACCGAGACTATATGCCCCAAAAATCCGACTTCACGAAGCCGAACTCACTTTTACTAAACTTGGCAAACAGCTTCTTTTCTCTCAAGATTTGCAATATAGTTCTCAAGTGTTCGCATGTTCGGACTCATCTCGAGAATAAATTAAAATGTCATCTATAAACACTACTACAAACTTATCCAAATATGGCCTAAGATCCGATTCATTAAGTCCATAAATATAGTGGAGCATTTGTTGTCGAAAGGCATCACAAGAAACTCATAATGTCCATACCTTGTCCTAAAGGCGCTTTTAAGACATCCGACTCCTTAACTCTCACCGGTAGTAACCGGACCTCAAATCAATCTTTGAAAACACTTGTGGCCCCCTTTAACCGATCGAATAAATCATCAATCCTCGGAATGGGTACTTGTTCTTTATAGTCACCTTATTGTCGACGGTAATCAATGCAAAGTCTCATTGAACCATCCTTCTTCTTCTTAATAATACAGAGCACCCCAGGAGAGAAACTCGGTCTCACAAATCCCTTGTCCGTTAACTCCGCAATCGAGCCTTCAATTCTTTTAATTCATTGGAGCCATTCTATATGGAGCAATCGAGATCGGTGCGATTGTCTTGCAACAAATCAATAGCAAAATCTATCTCTATTCGGAGGCAACCTGCAATTCCTCCGAAATACATCCGAAACTCACGAGACTATCTAAGACGATTCAAATTTCAGTTAGGGCAACTCAATATTCATTACATAAGCGATAAGCTTCACACCCTTTTCTCATGTATTTCAATGCGGACATGTGCGAAATCACCATAGGCAATTTATTTGATTCATCTGTTTCAACCCACAGAATTTCTCCATTTTCACATTTCAATTCTAGTGTCTTTTGTTTACAATCTACCTTAGCATCATACAATGTTAACCAGTCCATTCCCAAGATAACGTCAAACTCATCAAATGGTAACAACATCAAGTTGGCCGGAAAACAGTGACCTTGAATCATTAATGGGTAATTCTTGCAAACCTTGTCAACTAGCACATATTGGCCTAAGGGTTCGACACTTTAATCGTAAACTCAAGAAATTCAACAGCAACTTTTATTGGATACTAAATTCATGCAAATATAGGAATGAGTGGACCCGGATCAATCAATGCAATAACAATAGTATCATAGAGAAAAATGTACCAAGAATAACATCGGAGATGATGCATCTTCTCGCACGATAGCATAAGCTCTAGCAGTGCTCTAGCTTCCGATCTTGCCGTTAAATCTTTCATCACAGCTTTACTACTAGTCCCACCTCCAGATTTCTCGGTGGTCTACCTCTACTAGCGGTGGTATTCGCTAGCACTCTAAAATCTTTCTTCTTTAACTTTCTCCTGACAATCTCTAATAAAATGCTCGCGAGAACCGCAGACTGAAACAAGCTCGCTCGGTCCCCAACACTCACCATAATGTTGCTCGCCACATTGTCGACACTCTGCTTTCTAGGTCGCACATTACCCACACTTGCCACCAAGTAGCTTGAGCTTTAGACCCGAATATGCTCTACCACGATCTCTCGTGTGAATCCCCAATTGAAACTGCTATTCGAGGGTTTGTCTCTTTGGACCTCTTTGGTTGAGATTGAAATGGCTTGCTTATCTGTCTTTTTCTCGACATCTCGGGCCTCAATAGCGCCTTTTCTTCTTTCTTTGTTCAATTCTTCTTTTAAGAGCTCGATCAACCAATACTACAAATTCTTTCAACTCCAAAATTCCTACAAGCACTTTAATGTCCTCATTCAGCCCATCTTCAAATCTTCTACACATAATGGCCTCGGTGGACACACATTCTCGGGCATACTTGTTGAGTCTTACAAATTCGCTCATACTCGCTACGCACATTTTCCCTGCTTCAATTCAAGGAACTCCTTCCGCTTTTGATCAATGAATCACGACTTATGTATTTCTTTCTAAATTCTTCCCGAAGAAATCCCAAGTAACTTTTTCTTTTGGCACCACTGCAACCAAAGTCTTCCACCAGGTGGTAAGTCAATCTCTCAAAAGTGATACAGCACACTTTAAGCATTCCTCGGGTGTACATGAGAGCTCATCAAATACACGGGTAGAATTTTCAAGCCAGAATTCCGCTTTCTCAGGATCATCATCGATCTTTGCTCTAAACTCTTCAGCCCCTTGTTTTCGAATCTTGTCAACCGGAGGCTTGTTCATTCTTACCAAATCTATACCTTGAGAAGCTACAGGAATCGTCTGAGGTATAGGAGGGGGTGGAGGAGGTTGAGCATTTGGATTTGCTCGAATAAATTCAAGATACCAATTGTTCATCATTTGGAGAAAGGCATCCCAGCCTCATCTCCTTGTCTCAATGTCTCAGTCTACTTTCCACAGACGCGGTCCCTTGTGCGGGAGCGGCGCATTACTAGCAAAGATCATCACCGCAGCCTTCAGATCCATTACTATATTAAAACAAAACACAGTTTAGAATAATCAGGAGTCACCACACTATCACAATATTTTTATGGCATGTATAGCTAGACTTTTACACACACTTTATTAGTCCGAGAACCGACTAAACCTTAGCTCTGATACCACTAAATGTAACACCCCTTACCGCTACTGTCATAGGAACAGATACAAGGTATTACCGTAACATAATACCTACCATTAAACATAATCGAAATATAAATATGTCTTGAACAATATTAGCCAACTTTAATGGCTTGTACAAATTAGCTGGTCGAGTATCAGAACTAATATTTTAAACCTAGACAAATATGACACGTAACAAAATAATTAAGCCTACTATACATGCCATAATTCAAAACGTTTAATTCAAATACCCTAAAGTAGGATAGTGCGGATAGATCTTCACGATCCTTAACTCCCGAGCAAGCCGAGAACACTATAAGACAAAAGAGAGAAACAAAGTAAGCTTATAGCTTAGTAAGTAAGTATGTAAATACTAAAAAAATCTAACATGTTTACACAACAATTCAAGTACATCTACTTTAACTTCACTATTCATTCCACTTTGATTAAGCTTGTCTCGCTGCGCCATATTCACTAAATAAATCATAACTCGAGTTACCAAACTCGAAATTCAAATCCGTAAAATTTCCCTGAATCTAGACTCATAAAGCTTTTTGCTAATTTTTTTCTATAATTTTTGGTTCAGCCGATTAGTACAGTTTATTAGTTAAAGTTTCCCTGTTACACAGCTCGACTGATCTGACCTCTGTTCACTACAAATTGAATTTCTCTCAGTACACAATTCAAACAACCCTGAAGTCTGTTTCATTTAAAAATAGTCTCAATAAGGAATTTAGGCATGTAAACTATATTTCTTAATTTGCTTTGTACAATTTTTAATGATTTTTCAAAGTTGGAACAGGGGATCACGTATTCATCCTGAGCAAGTCACATACAATTGTAAATATCTCAAAATATAGAATTCCTTTGCTTGCTCTGTTTCTTTTATATGAAAGTAGACTCATTAAACTTTAATTTCACATCTCATTCAACCTCTAATTATACTCCTCCTATTTTTGGTGATTTTTCAAAATCACGTCACTGCTACCATCTAAAAACAGTTTTAATGCTAATTTCACTCTTTCACAAATTCTTTATGCTAACCTCATTTTATCTTATATTTGTATATACCACAAATCATTTTCACCATATTTCATTCACCATAAGTATAGGTCCAAACCACAATGTCACCACAAAACCATCCCGTTGAACAATTCGGATCAATCCTCGATATTTAATGGTTTCAAAGACACACCCCACCATCATACTTCGCTTAGTTCGGCTCTCTTGTACACATGGTGAACACTTAGTACCACTCATGCGACCTAGCCGATTTGTCTCGTAGCTCTCTTGTCTACATGGTGTCCATCACTTGGAATCACGCATGCACCCAGCTACATTTATCTTTCACGTAGCTCTCTTGTCTACATGGTGTCCTTCACTTGGAATCACGCATGCGACCTAGCTACATTTATCTTTCACGTAGCTCTCTTGTCTACATGGGATACATCTCGTATCACACATGTGACCTAGCTACTACAGGTGTCTCGTAGCTTTCTTGTACACATGATGTGCACTCGCATCATACATGTGACCTAGCTACGCTCCATCTATTTTATTCGATTTTTCCAATGTTCAACCGGATCTCTCTCTATTATTTATTTCCATTCTTCCAATAGTCGATTTATACTTCAACATCAGCTAGTATATACATATAATAGGCTGAAATATAAGAATGTACATGAAATTATTGTAATATTTACATACAAACTTACCTTGGTGCAAAATGTGAAATTTTGCAATTTAATCCAAAACTTTTTCCTTCCCCGCTCGAGATCAATTCCGCCTTTCTTGATTATGGAGCTTGAAAATTGAAGAAACCCTAGCTATGGAGAGAGGGAGAATTCGCAGCAACTAAGGAGGATGATGACCAATTTTGTGTTATTTTTCCCATTTTATTTCATTTAATATCCAAATGACCAAAATGCCCTCCTTACTAAACTTTCAAAAATTCCTTCCATGTCCTAATTTTGTCCATGAACTTAAAATTGGTCAAATTGCTATTTAAGACCTCCTAATTAATATTCCAAAACAATTTCATACTAAAACTTCGGGATGCAAATTTTGCAACTTATTCGATTTAGTCCCTACTTTCAATTTAAGCACTTTAGGCATAGAATTTCATCACGAAATTTTCACACAATCATGCAATCATATCATAAACCCCAAAATAATTATAAAACAATTATTTCTATCTCGGATTTGTGGTCACGAAACCACTATTCCGATTAGGCCCTAATTCGGGTTGTCACGTGTTCCGCTAGTGAAAGTGTTATGGCTCAAACACGGATAGAAGAAGCTACTTGGGAAACCGAGAACTCTATGAAAGAGCGATACCCAACCCTATTTACGGTAAGATTTTCGGGGACGAAAATTTCTTAAGTGGGGAGAGTTGTGACACCTTAAACGACCCTAGTCGGAATGTGGTTTCGGGACCACAAAACCGAGGCATAAAAATAATTAATTGTTATATTTTATGCTTACTATGTGTGTGCATGAATATGTGGAAGTTTCATTCTCTAATTTTACCAAATGTATGAGAAATTATTAAATAGGGATCAAGGTGAAACATGGTAAAAAATGATAGGCTAATTTGTAATGGCTTATTTGTGCATGTTGACACAAAGGTGGACTTGCATGTCAAAATTGCCCAAATTATTCTATAGTGGCCGCCAAGATGGATGTGATGGGCAAAGGAAAACATGTTTCCAACATGTTGGGTTAGTGAGGCATGTTGGGAGCAATTAAATAATGTGTTAGCATTAAAGAAAAGGTTGACAAAAAAAAATGGATGGATGCCCCCTTGTTGCCGTGAGTAGAGGAAAAAGAAAGGAGAAAAATTTGTTCATGCATTCTCAATTCTTTGGCTGAAAATACTAAGGGAAAAAGGGAGGATTTTTGCTCCATTTTTGGTTTAGAAGAGATCTAGAAGGAGATTTGGCTATACTTGCATCAAGATTAAGCTCAAGAGCTTAGAGGGCCACAATTGGATAAAGGAAAGGAAAAAGTGATCGAATAGCCGTTGAAGCCGTTCGACAACATCCGAGGTAAGTCTTCGAGTAATGACCCTACTTGAATTATGTGAAATGAAATATGGATGTGTAATGATTATTGACATATGTGTGTATGAGTATTTGAATGGTGCCCGGGCTAAGTCCCGAAGGCAATTATGCTAGTGATATGTTTGTGTTTGAGCCTTAGTAACTAAAATGAAATATGGATGTGTAATGATTATTGATATATGTGTATGAGTATTTGAATGGTACCGGGCTAAGTCCCAAGGCAATTATGCTAGTGATATGTTTGTGTTCGAGCCTTAGTAACGAAAATGAAATATGGATGTGTAATGATTATTGATTTATGTGTGCATGAGCAATTGAATGATACCCGGCTAAGTCCCAAGACATTTATGCTAGTAATTATATCCGGTTAAGACCAAGGCAATTGTGCTAGTGACTATATCTGGGCTAATACCGAAGGCATTTGTGCAAGTTGTTATATCCGGGCTAATACCAAGGAATTTGTGCAAGTTGTTATATCCGGGCTAATACCCGAAGGCATTTGTGCAAGTCGTTATATCCGGCTAAGACCCGGGGCATTCGTGCGTGTGGTTATATCCGGTTGTATTCAAGAAGCTTGGGTTGAAGGTGGCGTTGGTTGCTGTAATAAATCCAATTAATGCGCTCGAAAAGCCCAAAGGATAAGGTATGTTTACATGTGCAATGGAAAAGTCGATACGTTTGAAATAATATTCGTTCAATCGACTAACAATTTTCAGCTCTTGAAATGGGTTGATATCTTGTGAATGTATATATTGATGAAGTGTGAAGTAGGTGCGATTATGTGAATGTGTATTAATAAAGTGATTCATTTGGCTATGTGAATGTAATGCTTTAGTCAAAGCCGATTTCATTACTTGAGACTTACTAAGCATAAAATGCTTACCCGTTGCTTTGGCTCTCTGTTTTATAGATTTTGCTCGTTAGCGATCGGATTCGGGATCATCGAAGTTGAAGTCAACCACACTATCAAAGCCCTTTTGGTACTCCTTTAGTTGAATTTTGGATATGGCATGTATAGGACTACCCTTGGTTGTTTTCAAGTATCTTTGTGATGTATATGTGTACGCCATGCGAAAATGGCTCAGAAAGGTGGAGTATGGCATTACACCATTCAATTTGTGGTTTGTAATTATATATGGTTTCATGATGTGATTATGGATTGGAATGGGGTGTTAATCACATGATCAACCATTGGAATGGCTAAATATGATCATAAGTGGACCTATGTATGACAAGACTATAGTTGGTCCATAGAGACTACAATTTAGGTAAGGCCTACCTTAAAAACAGATGCTGCCAGCTGCAGTGACGTGAATCTGAAAAATCACTAAAAATAGTAGGAACAGTATTAAATAGTGAATAAATTATGTAAACGAACCTTGATGGATCTATTTTTATATGAAAGTAACGAAACGATCATATGATCAGTTTACTAAGAGATATTAAAGTTCTCGTGAGACAGGGCCAGAACGGTTTCTGGATCTCCTGTCTTGACTTTGAAAATTTACCACAAATTATCCAGAAGGAATTATAAGTCATGCCTTATATGTACAGATTCCTTTTTGAGTCTAGTTTCATTAGAAACAAACGGCATCAGCATTGAAGCCTTGTACAGGGAGATATTCCAGTTGTAACGCGCGAAGGTCAGTGTAGTCGACCCCTGTAACATGGGTAACTTTAACTAATAAAATGTACCAATTGGCCCGACCAAAAATTCTAGAAATAAATCCAGGGATGTATATATGAGTCTAAATTCAGGGAAAATTTATGGAATCAGTTTCTGAGTTTTGTAACTCGAGATATGCCTTTTAAGGCGACAGTGACGCAGTTTTCCAGCTTGCCTGGAAATGTCAAATTGGTCGGTGCTATAAGTGGGTTTGGCTTGTTAACCCCTCGTGTCCGACACCGGCAACGGGCTCGGGTTCGGGGTGTTACAGTTTATGTGTGGTATTAAGTGTATAATTTGTAACACCCCGAACCCGAGACCATCGCCGGTATCGGACACGAGGGGTTAACAAGCCAAGTTCACATATTTTGCCCCCCAATTTGACATTTCCAGTCAGGCTGGAAAACTGCGTCACCGTCGCCTTAAAAATCATATCTCGAGTTTCAAAACTCGGAAACTGGTTTTATAAATTTTCCCAGAATTTAGACTCATATATCCATCCATGGATTTATTTCTAGAATTTTTGGTCGGGCCAATTGGTACAGTTTATTAGTTAAAGTCACCCATGTTACAGGGATCGACTGCTCTGACCTTCGCGCGTTATAACTTGAATATCTCTCTGTACAGGGCTTTAATACTGGTACCGTTTGTTTCTAATGAAACTAGACTCAAAATGGAATCTGTACATATAAGGCATGACTCCTAATTCTTTCTGGATAATTTATAGTAAATTTTTAAATTTGCGACAGGGGACCCAGAAACCGTTCTGGCCCTGTCTCACAATAGCTTTAATATCTCTTAACATGTAACTCCTATGACCATTTCGTTTCTTCCATATGAAAATAGACTCATCAAGGTTCATTTACATAGCTTATTCACTATTTAATACCATTCCTACAAATTTTGGTGATTTTTCACATTCACGTCACTGCAGCTGGCAGCATCTGTTTTAAGGTAGGTCTTACCTATTTTGTAGTCTCCATGAACCAACTAGTCTTGCCATACATAGGTTCATATATGATCATTTTAACCATACCAATGGCTGATCATGTGACCAACATTCCCATCTCCAATCCATAATCACATCATGACACCATATATATATATACAAACCGCAAATAGTCTAAGTTCAGTACTTCACTTTTACGAGCCATTTTCGCATGGTCGTACATATACATCACAAATATTTAAACCAACAAGGGTAGTCCTATACATGCCATTTCAAAGTTCAACCAAAATTTATACCAAAATAGAGGCGTTGATAGTGTGGATGACTTCGACTTTAATAATCCCAAATCCGATTGCTATCGAAATGTAATCTATAAAATGATAGCCAAAGCAACGGGTAAGCATTTTATGCTTAGTAAGTCTCAAGGAATAAAATCAGCTTTAATTTAAGCAATACATTCACATAACCAAATGCATCATTTCATTAATACACATTCTCATAATCATTCTTACTTCACACTTCATCATTATATACTTTCACAAAGTATCAACCATTCCAATAGCTGAAATTGCTAGTCGATTGAGCGAATGTTGCTCAAATATGTCGACTTTCCAATGCACATATAAACGTACCTTATTCTTTGGGCTTTTCGAGCGCATTAATTGAATTTATTACAGCAACCAACACTCACCTCCAGCCCAAGCTTCTTCGAATACAACCGGATATAACCACGTGCACGAATGCCTTCGGGTCTTAGCCCGGATAGAATGACTCGCACGAATGCCTTCGGGTCTTAGCCCGGATGTAGCCACTAGCACAATTGCCTTCGGGTATTAACCCGGATATAATTTCCAGCAGAATTGTCTTCGGGGCTTAGCCCGGGTATCATTCAATTTCTCATGCACACATACATCAATAATCATTGGACATACATATTTCATTTTCGTTACTAAGGCTCAAACACAATTATAATCACTAGCATAATCGCCTTGGGACTTAGCCCGTATCATTCAATACTCATACACACATAAATCAATAATCAATACATCCATATTTCATTCCACATAATTCAATTAAGGTCACTTCTTGAGGACTTACCTCGGATGTTGTCGAACGGCTTTACGGCTATTCGATCACTTTTTCCTTCCCTTGTCCAATTGTGGCCCTCTAAGCTCTTGAGCTAATTCAAACAAATTCAATTTATTAAAACCTCATTGTGCTAGCTTATGGCGAATATGACAAGGAGTTTAAATGGTCAAATGGCCACCCTTTAGCTTGAATACACAATGGTCATGCACATTTTATACTACATCAAGCAATTCAATACAATTCATTCGGGCATCAAGGAAAAGCTAAGGCCTTCAATAGGCTACCTAAGGCCGAATATACATGTCCATGTTGAGGCCAATTATGCACTTAATACCACACAAAACAGCATGCATTTTACTAGTTAATGCTTTGCATGTTGTAGCTCAAAACTTATAATATAGCATCAAGCACTCATATGTGTGCTAGGCGAATGTGCTTGCAATTTCACAAGCATTCTTCAACATCTTCTTCTTTAAACAAACATATTCATCACTTACTTCATAGCCAAAACATCATGTGCAAACATATATATACATATATGAGCATGGCGAATTTCAAGGTGTCCATAGCCATCTAAAACACAAATTTTAACTAACATGCAAGAAGCATGAACCATGCTCATGAATGCATCATGGCGAATACATCATAATCATGCCCTTTTATCTTCAATCATGGTTAAACAGAAAGAAAACTCAAAGTCTTACTCAAGATGGCTACAAAGAAATTTCAAGAGTAGACAATCTATCATTGCATGCATCATCATCAAGCTTCACACTTAACATGCAATGGCTTTATCACAATACCAACCTTGACCAAATACCACTTCCATGGCATAACAAGGATTTGAACCATGGCTAACATGAACATCAAGTTGGCAACTAAAACATGCATGAATCTCATGACACAACCTCATACATACCTCAATCTTGATGCAAGTTTAGCCAAATATCCTTCTAGATCTCTTCTAAACAAAGGAAATGAAGCAAAATCTCTTCTTCCTCTTAGTATTTTTGGCCAAAAGGAGAGAACAAGGATGAACAAATTTTTTGTTTTCTCTTCTTGGTTGCACGGCAATGGGGAATGCTACTCTCTCACACACATTTTTTTTCATTCTTTTCTTACCCATGCTTATTTGTTTATTATTTCTCCCTAATGCCCAACAAAACATGTTTCATGACATGTTTAGCCCATATCTCTTTGTCATGGCCGCCATCACTTGTTAAAGGGGAATTTGACATGCAAGTCCATTATTTTGCATGCATGCTTTAATTAGTCATCACACATTTCCCTATCGTACTTTCAAAGTTCACTACTAAGTCCTTTCTTGTGGAATTCACCTTTATAACACTAAATCAATCATCATAAAATGTCATACATGAGCACACACATATTATAGGCATCAAAATAAATTTTAATTAATTTTATGCCTCGGTTTTGTGGTCCCGAAACCACATTCGATTAGGGTCAATTTTGGGCTGTCACAACTCTCCCCACTTAAGAAATTTTCGTCCCGAAAATCTTACCGTAAATAGGTTTGGATATCGCTCTTTATAGAGTTCTCGGTCTCCCAAGTAGCTTCTTCTATCCCGTGCTTGAGCCATAACACTTTCACTAGCGGAACCCGCTTGTTTCGCAACTCTTTCACTTCTCGTGATAGGATACGAATCGATTCTTCCTCATAACTCATATTAGCTTGAATTTCAATTTCGATGGACTAATCACGTGCGATGGATCGGATCTATACCGTCAAGCATCGAAACATGAAAGACATCGTGAACCTTTTTGAGTTCAGGGGCAAAATCAAACGATATGCCACCGGACCGACTCGCCGGATATCTCATATGGCCCAATGAACCTCGGGCTCACTTGCCCTTACGGTAGAATCGAGTATCTTTTTCCAAGGCGATACCTTGAGAAACACTTTATCACCCACCGATACTCGATATCCTTACGCTTCAGATCCGCGTCGACTTCTCGACGATCGGAGGCTATCTTCAGACTTTCACGGATTACTTTCACTTTACATTCAGCATCTCTAATCAAATCCACCCGAAAATCTTGCTTTCACCAAGCTCACCAAAACAATGGTGTACGGCATTTACGATCGTACAAAGCCTCGTAGGGTGCCATCTTAATACTCGATTTAAAGCTGTTGTTGTAAGCGAATTCAATCAACGGCAAATACCGTTCCCATGAACCACTAAACTCGAGGACGCAACATCTCAACATATCCTCAAGTATCTGAATTATCCACTCGGATTGACCATCGGTTTGGGGGTGAAAGGCGGTGCTAAAATGCAACTTGGTACCCAAAGCTTCTTGCAACTTTTTCCAAAATCGCGAGGTAAATCTCGGATCTCTATCCGACACGATGGAAATAGGCACCCCGTGTAATCTCACAATCTGAGAAACGTACAATTTGGCTAATTTGTCCATTGAAAAATTCAGACGTCACGGGACAAAGTGGGCGACTTAGTCAATCTATCTACCACGACCCAAACCGCATCCTTCTTACTTGTCGACAATGGCGGTCGGATACAAAGTCCATTGTGACTCGATCCCATTTCCACTCGGGTATCGTGATTGGTGAAGTAATCTCAAGGCACCGATGTTCCGCTTTCACTTGTTGACATATTAAACATCTCGAAACAAAGTCGGAGATGTCTCGCTTCATACCATGCCACCAAAATGGCGTTTCAAATCATTGTACGTCTTCGACTCCGGGTGGATTGCCATTCGGCTACAATGGGCTTCATTCGAATTATCGAAATGAGTTCAATTCTTTGGAACACACGACGACTTCAACCTCAAACAATCGTCATCATCGATTTGAAATTCGAGTCCTTGTTCGAACACACTCACCGTTTTGCGCCCAACTCGTCGTCGACTTTTCGAGCTTCTCGAATTTGATGTATCAATAGTGGTTTGGCTTTCAATTCAGCTACTAACACACTATCGGATCGAATGCACAAGTGCACGCTCATCGCTCAGTAAGCGAATAATGATTTACGACTCAAGGCATCCGCAACCACATTCGCCTTTCCCGGTGATAGTCAATGACCAGCTCGTAATCTTTTAACAGCTCGAGCCAACGTCTTTGTCGCAGATTTAAGTCTCTTTGGGTCATCAAATATTTGAGACTTTTGTGATCCGAGTACACATGGCACCTTTCACCAAATAAGTAATGTCGCCAAATCTTTAAGGCGAACACGATGGCGGCCAATTCGAGATCATGAGTCGGATAATTTTCTCATGTGGCTTTAATTGCCTCGACGCATAGGCCACAACTCGACCTTCTTGCATCAATACACAACCTAACCCAAGTAGGGAGGCGTCGCTATAGATGACAAACTCTTTGCTGGACTCGGGTTGCACTAGAATTGGGGCTTCAGTCAAATAAGTTTTCAGTTGATCGAAACTTTTTTGGCACTTCTCCGTCCATTCGAACTTAACATCCTTTTGGAGTAGCCGTCATCGGCGTGGCTATCGTTGAGTAACCTTTACAAATCGTCGGTAATAACCGCAAGCCCCAAAAAGCTCGAACCTCGGTAATATTTCTGGAGGCTTCCAATTAAGTATGGCTGAAATTTCATTCGGTCGACTCGAATACCCGATCTGAGATACCACATGACCCAAGAAGCTAACCTCTCTTAACCGTAACTCACACTTGCTTAACTTAGCATATAATTGCTTATCCCGTAAAATTTGCAAAGACTAACCGCAGTGTTCAAGATGTTCGGTCTCATTTCTTGAATAGACCAAGATGTCATCAATGAACACGACTACGAATCGATCCAAATATGGTCTCAAGATCCGATTCATTAAATCCATAAATACCGTAGGGCATTAGTGAGCCCAAACGGCATCACTAGGAACTCATAGTGACCATATCTCGTTCTGAAGGCAGTCTTGGGTACGTCCGAATCTCGGATTCGCAATTGATAATAGCCCGATCTCAAATCTATTTTCGAGAACACTGAGGCTCCCTTCAGTTGATCGAACAAGTCATCGATACGTGGTAACGGATATTTGTTCTTTATCGTCGCTTTATTAAGCTGACGATAGTCGATGCACAGCCGCATGGTTCCATCCTTCTTTTTCACAAACAACACTGGCGCACCCCAAGGCGAACAACTCGGGCGAGCAAAACCTCTATCCACCAATTCTTGCAACTGAGCTTTCAACTCCTTTAATTCCGTTGGTGCCATACGATACGGAGCTATCGAAATTGGAGTGGTACCAGGTACCAATTCGATGCCAAATTCTATTTCCGAATAGGTGGTAAACCCGCAATTCTTTAGGAAAACATCCGTATTCACAAACCACGGCACAGATTCGGGTTTCTTTTACGATTCCTTGTCATCGAAAGCACGTCGCAAGGTACGCCGCACCCTTTTCTTACATATT
Source organism: Gossypium arboreum (assembly GCF_025698485.1). Lineage (NCBI taxonomy): Eukaryota > Viridiplantae > Streptophyta > Magnoliopsida > Malvales > Malvaceae > Gossypium > Gossypium arboreum. Next base: position 100,929,651 of record NC_069080.1, read on the forward strand.
TTCGGGCCAACATTGCTGATATTACATTTGAAACCCTTTAAGTCCGTAGACTCAACCCGAATTATCTCATTATTCGCGCACCTCAAATCGATAGTCTTGCTTTTGCAATTTACAACCGCATCGTGCATGGTCAACCAATCCAAACCAAGAATAACGTCGAATTCATCGAACGGCAAAAGCATCAAGTCCGCGGAAAACAAGAACCTCGGAACACTAGGGACTTTTCTTGCACACTTTGTTGACAAGCACGTAATGACCCAAGGGTTTGACACCGAATTACAAACTCGAGAGACTCAATAGGCAAAGTCTTCTTGGATGCTAAGGTTTCACATAAATAAGAATGAGTAGAACCGGGGTCAATCAAAGCAATCACATTAGTATTGAAAAGAGTGAAAGTACCGGTAATGACATCCGGAGAGGCAGATCCTCGGCGTGCGCGTATGGCATAAGTCCTAGCAGGGCACGAGCCTCGGATCTGATGGTAGCATCTCTAGATCCTCTCGACCGCCAACGACATTGCCCATATTTCTAGGTGGCCTACCTCGGCGATGGTAGCACCGGGTTTCCACTCGACTTACATTCTGCTCAAGCATCCTCGGGCAATCCTTCATAAAGTGGTCGGCCGATCCACACTTATAGCAGAGCGATCACGAAACCAACAGCTCCCGAATGCCATTTGCCACAATGTAGACACTCCGCCTCTCTCGTGATCATTTCCACCATCGGCGATCAAGTGACTCGTGTGGTCACGGGGGTCGATCGCGTCCTCGTCTAGAAAGGCCCAAACGCCTCTAGACCGGCTCACATCATCTCGAAATCTCTTCGATGCTGTTGAAGAGACTTTCCGAGGACCTCTTCGAATTCTCCGGTTCCCACATCAACTTTTGTTTCTCCTTTCTAAACTCTTGACTTTACAAGCTCGCTCAACAAGTACTACGAACTCTCGATTTCGAGAATGCCAACGAACATCCTTATATCATCATTCAGCCCATCCTCGAAGTGTTTACACATAATAGCTTCGGACGAAATGCATTCTCGCAGCATGGCTAAGCCTCACAAATTTTCGTTCAGAGTCGATGGCGACATAGAACCTTGCTTAAGATCAAGGAATTCCCTTCTCTTTGGTCGATGAATCTCGACTAATATACTTTTTTCTAACTCGGTTTGAAAGAATTCCCAAGTCACTTGCTCTCTAGGCACCACGTAGTCGAGTACTCCACCAATAGTAGGCGGACTCACAGTAGCAAGGAGATGGTACACTTTAAGCACTCATCGGTGTACAGGATAGCTCATCGAGCACCGGATAGTGTTATCCAACCCAAAATTCAGCTTGCTCGGCATCATCATCATCCGTAGCCTTAAATTCAAGTGGCCCCATGTTTTCGAATCCTATCGATCGGGGCTTACGACCTTATTGGGTCGATCACCGGAGATATTGTAGGTGCGGGGTTGCATTCGTCGGGAATGGAGGTGGTGGAACAATAGTGTTGGTTCGAATGTATTGATTAAACCATTCGCTCATCACACTATAAAAGGCTTGCCTAGCCTCATCATTAGGATTATCGGCCATAGGTTGAGAGTCCGCCTACCATTGTCCCTTCGCGGAGCAGCGCCACACTCTCCACATCATCAGCTATCGCCGGTTGGGATCGGGATCCATTGCTATAAACAAACACAAAGTCAAATTGTCGAAATCACCACACTATCGATTCATCATTTAATGGCATGTATAGCTAGACCCCAAACACATCACGGTAGTCCTAGAATCGACTAAACCGTGGCTCGATACCAATAAAATTGTAACAACCCGAACCCGAGACCATCGCCGTTATCGGACACGAGGGGTTAACAAGCCAAGTTCACATATTTTGCCCCCAATTTGACATTTCCAGTCAGGCTGGAAAACTGCGTCACCGTCGCCTTAAAAATCATATCTCGAGTTTCAAAACTCGGAAACTGGTTTTGTAAATTTTCCCTGAATTTAGACTCATATATCCATCCATGGATTTATTTCTAGAATTTTTGGTCGGGCCAATTGGTACATTTTATTAGTTAAAGTCACCCATGTTACAGGGATCGACTGCTCTGACCTTCGCGCGTTATAACTTGAATATCTCTCTGTACAGGGCTTTAATACTGGTGCCGTTTGTATCTAATGAAACTAGACTCAAAATTTAATCTGTAAATATAAGGCATGACTCCTAATTCTTTCTGGATAATTTATAGTAAATTTTTAAAGTTGCGACAGGGGACCCAGAAACTGTTCTGGCCCTGTCTCACAATAGCTTTAATATCTCTTAACATGTAACTCCTATGGCCATTTCGTTTCTTCCATATGAAAATAGACTCATCAAGGTTCATTTACATAGCTTATTCACTATTTAATACCATTCCTACAAATTTTGGTGATTTTTCACATTCACGTCACTGCAGCTGGCAGCATCTGTTTTTAAGGTAGGTCTTACCTATTTTGTAGTCTCCATGAACCAACTAGTCTTGCCATACATAGGTTCATATATGATCATTTTAACCATACCAATGGCTGATCATGTGACCAACATTCCCATCTCCAATCCATAATCACATCATGACACCATATATATATATATACAAACCGCAAATAGTCTAAGTTCAGTACTTCACTTTTTACGAGCCATTTTCGCATGGCCGTACACATATACATCACAAGATATTTAAACCAACAAGGGTAGTCCTATACATGCCATTTCAAAGTTCAACCAAAATTTATACCAAAATAGAGGCGTTGATAGTGTGGATGACTTCGACTTTAATGATCCCGAATCCGATTGCTATCGAGCGTAATCTATAAAACAGAGAGCCAAAGCAACGGGTAAGCATTTTATGCTTAGTAAGTCTCAAGGAATAAAATCAGCTTTAATTTAAGCAATACATTCACATAACCAAATCGTCATTTCATTAATACACATTCTCATAATCATTCTTACTTCACACTTCATCATTATATACTTTCACAAAGTATCAACCATTCCAATAGCTGAAATTGTTAGTCGATTGAGCGAATGTTGCTCAAATATGTCGACTTTCCAATGCACATATAAACGTACCTTATTCTTTGGGCTTTTCGAGCGCACTAATTGAATTTATTACAGCAACCAACACTCACCTCCAGCCCAAGCTTCTTCGAATACAACCGGATATAACCATGTGCACGAATGCCTTGGTCTTAGCCCGATAGAATGACTCATACGAATGCCTTGGTCTTAGCCCGGATGTAGCCACTAGCACAATTGCCTTCGGTCTTAACCCTGATATAATTTCAAGCATAATTGTCTTCGGGCTTAGCCCGGTATCATTCAATTTCTCATGCACACATACATCAATAATCATTGGACATACATATTTCATTTTCGTTACTAAGGCTCAAACACAATTATAATCACTAGCATAATCGCCTTGGGACTTAGCCCGTATCATTCGAATACTCATACACACATAAATCAATAATCAATACATCCATATTTCATTCCACATAATTCAATTAAGGTCACTTCTTGAGGACTTACCTCGGATGTTGTCGAACGGCTTTTACGGCTATTCGATCACTTTTTCCTTCCCCTTGTCCAATTGTGGCCCTCTAAGCTCTTGATCTAATTCAAACAAATTCAATTTATTAAAACCTCATTGTGCTAGCTTATGGCCGAAAATGACAAGGAGTTTAAATGGTCAAATGGCCACCCTTTAGCTTGAATACACAATGGTCATGCACATTTTATACTACATCAAGCAATTCAATACAATTCATTCGGGCATCAAGGAAAAGTTAAGGCCTTCAATAGGCTACCTAAGGCCGAATATACATGTCCATGTTGAGGCCAATTATGCACTTAATACCACACAAAAACAGCATGCATTTTACTAGTTAATGCTTTGCATGTTGTAGCTCAAAACTTATAATATAGCATCAAGCACTCATATGTGTGCTAGGCCGAATGTGCTTGCAATTTCACAAGAATTCTTCAACATCTTCTTCTTTAAACAAACATATTCATCACTTACTTCATAGCCAAAACATCATGTGCAAACATATATATACATATATGAGCATGGCGAATTTCAAGGTGTCCATAGCCATCTAAAACACAAATTTTAACTAACATGCAAGAAGCATGAACCATGCTCATGAATGCATCATGGCGAATACATCATAATCATGCCCTTTTATCTTCAATCATGGTTAAACAAAAGAAAACTCAAAGTCTTACTCAAGATGGCTACAAAGAAATTTCAAGAGTAGACAATCTATCATTGCATGCATCATCATCAAGCTTCACACTTAACATGCAATGGCTTTATCACAATACCAACCTTGACCAAATACCACTTCCATGGCATAACAAGGATTTGAACCATGGCTAACATGAACATCAAGTTGGCAACTAAAACATGCATGAATCTCATGACACAACCTCATACATACCTCAATCTTGATGCAAGTTTAGCCAAATATCCTTCTAGATCTCTTCTAAACAAAGGAAATGAAGCAAAATCTCTTCTTCCTCTTAGTATTTTTGGCCAAAAGGAGAGAACAAGGATGAACAGATTTTTTGTTTTCTCTTCTTGGTTGCACGGCAATGGGGAATGCTACTCTCTCACACACATTTTTTTCATTCTTTTCTTACCCATGCTTATTTGTTTATTATTTCTCCCTAATGCCCAACAAAACATGTTTCATGACATGTTTAGCCCATATCTCTTTGTCATGGCCGGCCATCACTTGTAAAAGGGAATTTGACATGCAAGTCCATTATTTTGCATGCATGCTTTAATTAGTCATCACACATTTCCCTATCGTACTTTCAAAGTTCACTACTAAGTCCTTTCTTGTGGAATTCACCTTTATAACACTAAATCAATCATCATAAAATGTCATACATGAGCACACACATATTATAGGCATCAAAATAAATTTTTAATTATTTTTATGCCTCAGTTTTGTGGACCCGAAACCACATTCCGACTAGGGTCAATTTTGGGCTGTCACATAATTGGCCTCAACATGGACATGCATATTCGGCCACATGAGGGGGATTGGTGTCCATGCATTCAGTTAGAGGCAAGCATATTGATGCCTATTCTTGGCTTGGAAAATTCGGCTAAGGAGAGTACTAACTAATGTGTTAAGTTTGATTCATGATTTCCGTACATATGTGACTTTAATGTCTAATGAAAATATGTGGGCTAAGTACCTTGAATTCCTCTTTCGATGCTCAAATGATTAAATCAATTTATTTGTTAAATTAAGCTCAAGAGCAAAGGGGAGCTAAATCCGATAAAGGGAAGGAAAAAGTGGTCGAATAGCCATCGGAATCATTCGACAACATCCGAGGTAAGTTTTTGAGTAATGGAACTTAGATTATGATTTGATTAGATCATGTGTTAAGCAAATTGAAATCATGCTCTTTGTGTGTGGCTATTGAGCCGAAATTGTAAATATGATAAGTAACTTGTGTTGGAGCTTTGGTAATGAGAATGTAATAAGAATGTGTTATGATTTGTTGATATATGTGCTTGGTTATTCGAATGGCATCCGGGCTAAGTCCCGAAGGCTTTTGTGCTATGACTAATCCGGGTCAATTCCCGAAGGCATTTGTGCGCGTTACCAAAACCGGGTTAAGTCCCAAGGCATTTGTGCGAGCTATTATAACCGGCTATGTCCCAAGGCTTTTGAGCGAAGTCGCTATATCCGGATAAAATCCAAGGTACGTGATTTGGGAAAGAGCAATCTTGCTGTAAAATTTCAGTTAATATGCTTGCAAAAATTCCAGCAATGAGGTATGTTCGTATGTGCTTTGAATTAGTTGAGCCCTTACAAATAAGTATTCGCCGGTTGATAAACGAGCCACCGCCTTTAGGCTAAGTTGATCTTTTGTGTATGAACATAAGGGTTGGTAATGTGAAGTAAGTATGATATTGAGAATGTGTGCATATGAAATTATCCGTTTAGCTATATGAATGCTATGCTTTTGTTGTGCTGGAATCCCTTGCTCAAAACTTACTAAGCATAAATTGCTTACTCCGTTTCTTTATTTTCTGTTTTATAGATTTTAGCTCGTCAGCTATTGGACTCGGGATTTTTGGAAGTCGAAGTCTCCCACACTATCAAAGCCCCCTTTTGGTACAAATTTTGGTTGAGCTTTGAAATGGCATGTATAGGACTACTCCTTCGTTTGTTGGTCATAGACCCCTTTGATTTTGTATAAATTTGGATAGCCATGCGAAAATGGCTTATATACACTTTGGCATGGTATCATAATCATTTTGTATGTTGTCATTAAGAGGTATGGAAATGTTTGGAAACGATTAGCCATTGGAATGGTTAATCATGATCATTCTTTGTGCCATGTATGCAAAAAGGGCTAATTGAATCATGGAAATTATGAAATAGGTAAAGTCTACCTCAAAGGCAGATGCTGACAGCAGCAGTGATGTGGATGTGAAAAATCACTACAAATAGTAGGGATGGAATTAAATAGTTAATAAATTATGTAAATTAACCTTGATGAATCTACTTTCATATGGAAGAAACGAAACGGTCATATGAGTTATATGTTAAGAGATATTTAGGTTTTCGTGGAACAGGGCCAGAACGGTTTCTGGAATCCATGTTCCGACTTTGTAAATTCATTGTAAATTAACCAGAGATAATTATGAGTTATTCCATATATGTATAGATTCCTCTTTGAGTCTAGTTTCTATAGAAACAAACGGTATCAGTATTGAAGCCCTGTACAGGGAGATATCCAAGTCGTAATGCACGAAGGTCAGTGTAGTCGATCCCTGTAACAGAGGAGACTTTAACTAATAAACTGTACTAATTGGCCCGACCAAAAATTCTCGAAAAAAATGTGTAGATGGACATATGAGTCTAGTTTCAGGGAAAAATTACGAAACTGATTTTCGAGCTTTGAAACTCAAGATATGATTTTTAAGGCGACAGTGATGCAGTAACCAGCTTGTCTGGAAATTTCTAAATGGACTGTGAAAATAACTAAGTTAAGTCTGTGTGCACCTTGTGTTCGATTCCGGTAACGGACTCGGGTACGGGGTGTTACAATTTTATTGGTATCAGAGCTACGGTTTAGTCGATTCTAGGACTACCGTAATGCGTTTGGGTCTAGCTATACATGTCATTTTATGTGATTATTTGATAGTGTGGTGATTTCTGACAATTTCAAATGTGTTTATTTATAGTAATGGATTTCGATCCCGACCGAGCGGTAGCTGATGATCTTGAGAGTGTAGTGCCTGCTCCCGCACAAGGGACAGGTGGCGGACTCTCAACCTAATGCTAGTAATCCAAATGATGAAGCTAGACAAGCTTTCTATAGCGTGATGAATGATTGGTTCAACCAATACATTCGAACTAATACTACTGCTCCACAACCTCCATTCCCAACAAACACAAATTTCACACCGACAATGCCTCCCAGAATCGACCAAATAAGGTCGAATAATCCCCAGTTGATGTAATCCAAAACATGGGGATACTGAATTTAAAGCTACGGATAGCGATGATGCCGAGCAAGCTGAATTTTGGTTGGACAACACTATCCGGCACTGATGAGCTATCTTGTACACCCGATGAATGCCTAAAGTGTACTATCTCCTTGCTACGCGATTACGCTTACTATTGGTGGAGTACTCGACTTCACAGCCCCGAGAGCAAGTAACTTGGGAGTTTTTCCAAACTGAGTTTCGGAAAAAGTATATCAGTCAGAGATTTGTTGATCAAAAACGGAAGGAATTTCTTGAGCTTAAGCAAGGTTCTATGTCAGTCATTGATTACGAGCGAAAATTTGTTAGACTTAGTAGATACGCTCGGGAATGTATTTCGTCTGAGGCTATCATGTGTAAATGCTTCGAGGATGGGCTGAATGAAGATATAAAAATGTTCATTGGCATTCTTGAAATACAAGAGTTCGTAGTACTTGTCGAGCGAGCTTGTAAAGCCGAAGAGCTTAGAAAAGAAAAACAAAAAGTTGATGTGGGAACTGGAGAGTTTCGTAAAAGATCCTCGGGAAAGTCTCTTCAACAGGCATCGAAGAAATTTCGTGATGATGTGGGCCGGTCTAGAGGCACTTTGGGCCTTTTTAGACGAGATCGTGATTGACCCCCTGCGGGTACAAGAGGCACTTCGGTTGCCAGTGTTGGGAATGAACGTCGAGACAGAACGGAGTGTCAGCATTGTGGCAAATGGCATTCTAGAAGTTGTAGATTCCGTGACCGCTCTGTTACAAGTGCGGATCAGCTTGACCACTTCATTAAAGATTGCCCGAGGTTGTCTCGAACAGGATGTAGATCGAGTGGGAAACCGGCGCTACCATCGCCGAGGTAGACCATCTAGAAATACGGGCAATGCTAGTGGTGGTCGATAGGATCTAGAGATGCTACGACTAGATCCGAGGCTCGCGCCTCTGCTAGGGCTTATGCATGTCGCACGCCGAGGATGCTTCCTCGCCGATGTTATTACCGGTACTTTCACTCTCTTTGATACTAATGTGATTGCTTTGATTGACCTCGGTTCTACTCATTCTTATATATGCGAAACCTTAGCATCCAAAGAAGACTTTACCTATTGAGTCTCTTCGAGTTCGTAATTCGGTGTCAAATCCCTTGGTCGTTACGTGCTTGTTGACAAAGTGTGTAAGAAATGCCCCCTAGTAATTCGAGGTTCCTGTTTTCCGGCAGACTTGATGCTTTTGCCATTCGATGAATTTGATGTTATTCTTGGTTTGGATTGGTTGATCGTGCATGATGCGGTTGTGAATTGCAAAAGTAAGACTATGGATTTGAGGTGCGCAAATAACGAGATGATCCGAGTTGAGTCTACGGACTTAAAGGGGTTGCCAGCTGTAATATCATCAATGTTGACCCAGAAATATGTAAGAAAGGGGTGCGAAGCATACCTTGCATATGTACTTGATGATAAGGAGTTAGAAATAAAACCCGAGTCTGCTGCGGTAGTTTGCGAATACCGGATGTTTTTCCCAAGAATTACCGGTTTGCCACTGCTCGGAGATAGAGTTTGGTATTGAGCTTGTACCGGACTACGCCAATTTTGATAGCTCCGTGTCGTATGGCACCAACCGAGTTAAAGGAGTTGAAAGCTCATTGCAAGAATTGACGGATAGAGGTTTCGCTTGACCAAGTTTCTCACCTTGGGGTGCACCAAGATTGTTTGTGAAAAGAAGGACGGAACCATGAGGTTGTGTATTGACTATCGTCACCAATAAAGTGACGATAAAGAATAAATATCCGTTACCGCGTATTGATGATTTGTTTGATCAACTAAAGGGAGCCTCAGTGTTTTCAAAGATAGATTTGAGATCGGGTTATTATCAGTTACGGATTCGAGATTCGGACGTACCCAAAACTGCTTTCAGAACGAGGTACGGTCATTACGAATTTTTAATGATGCCGTTTGGGCTCACTAATGCCCCTGCGGTATTTATGGATTTGATGAATCGGATCTTCAGACAGTATTTGGACCGGTTCGTAGTTGTGTTCATTGATGACATCCTGGTCTATTCAAGAGATGAGACCGAACATGCTGAACACCTGAGATTAGTGTTGCAAATACTACGGGATAAGAAATTATATGCTAAGTTCAGTAAGTGTGAGTTCTGGTTAAGGGAGGTTAGCTTCTTGGGTCATGTGGTATCTGCATCGGGTATTCGAGTCGACCCGAGCAAAATTTCAGCCATACTTAATCGGAAGCCTCAGAAATATTAATGAGGTTCGAGCTTTTGGGACTTGCGGTTACTACCGATGGTTTGTGAAAGGTTTCTCGATGATAGCCACACCCATGACGGCTACTTCAAAAGATGTTAAGTTCGAATGGACGGAAAAATGTCGAAAAGTTTTGATCAACTGAAAACTTATTTGATGAAGCTCAATTTTAGTGCAAACCGAATCGTGCAAAGAGTTTGTCATCTATAGTGACGCGTCCCTACTTGGGTTGGGTTGCGATTGATGCAAGAAGGTTGAGTTGTGGCCTATGCGTCGAGACAATTAAAGCCACATGAGAAAAATTATCCGACCCATGATCTCGAACTAGCTGCCATCGTATTCGCTTTGAAAATATGGCGACACGACCTATTTGGGGAGAAGTGCCATGTATTTTCGGATCACAAAAGTCTCAAATATTTGATGACTCAAAGAGACTTGAATCTGCGACAAAGACGTTGGCTTGAGTTGTTAAAATATTATGAGCTTGTCATTGATTATCACCCGGGAAAGGCTAATGTGGTTGCGGACGCCTTAACCCGAAAATCACTGTTTGCTTTACGAGCGATGAATGTACACTTGTCTATTCTACCCGACAATGTGTTAATAGCCGAATTAAAGGCCAAACCATTATTGACTCATCAAATTCGTGAAGCTCGAAAAGTTGATGATGAGTTGGTTGCAAAAGCGGGCCGAGTGTGTTCCAACAAGGAATCGAGTTTCAAATTGATGATGATGATTGTTTGAGGTTCAGAAGTCGTCTGTGTGTTCCAAGGAATTCGGAACTCATTTCGATGATTCTGAACGAAGCCCATTGTAGCCGAATGTCAATTCACCCGGGGAGTACGAAGATGTACAACGATTTGAAACGTCGGTTTTGGTAGCATGGTATGAAACGAGACATCTCCGACTTTGTTTCGAGATGTTTAATATGTCAACAAGTGAAAGCGGAACATCAAGTGCCTTCAGGGTTACTTCAGCCGATCACGATACCCGAGTGGAAATGGGATCGAGTCACAATGGACTTTGTGTCCGGACTGCCATTGTCAGCAAGTAAGAAGGATGCGATTTGGGTTGTTGTAGATAGACTGACTAAGTCGGCTCACTTTATCCCCGTGCGTACGGATTTTTCATTGGATAAACTAGCTGAATTGTACGTTTCTCAGATTGTGAGATTACACGGGATACTGATTTCTATTGTGCCGGATAGAGATCCGAGATTCACCTCGCGATTTTGGAAGAAATTGCAAGAAGCTTTGGGTACCAAGTTGCATTTCAAAGACCGCTTTTCACCCCAAACCGATGGTCAATCCGAGCGGATAATTCGTGTACTTGAGGATATGTTGAGATGTTGCATCCTCGAGTTCGATGGTTCATGGGAACGGTATTTACCTTTGATTGAATTCGCCACAACAATAGTTTTCAATCAAGTATTAAGATGGTGCCTTACGAGGCCTTGTACGAGCGTAAATGTCGTACACCATTGTTTTGGACCGAGCTCGGTGAAAGTAAAATTTTCGAGTGGATTTGATTAAAGATGCTGAATGTAAAGTAAAAGTAATCCGTGAAAATCAAGATAGCCTCCGATCGTCGAAGTCGACGCGAATCAAACGAAAAGACATTGCGTGTCGTGGGAGATAAAGTGTTTCTTAAAGTTTCACCTTGGAAAAAGATACTCGATTTGGCAGTAAGGCAAATTGAGTCCGAGGTTCATCGAGCCATATGAGATATCCGAACGAGTCGGTCCAGTTGCATATCGTTTGATTTTGCCCCCTGAACTTGAAAAGATTCACGACGTCTTTCATGTTTCAATGCTTCGACGTTATAGATCTGATCCGTCGCACGTAATTAGTCCATCAGAGGTTGAAATTCAAGCCGACATGAGTTATGACGAAGAACCGATTTGTATCCTAGCTCGTGAAGTGAAGGAGTTGCGAAACAAAAGGGTTCCGTTAGTAAAAGTGTTATGGCTCAAACACGGAATGGAAGAAGCTACTTGGGAACCCGAGAACTCTATGAAAGAGCGTTACCCAAACCTATTTACCAATAAGATTTTTGGGGACGAAAATTTATTAAGTGGGGAGAGTTGTGACAGCCAAAATTGACCCTAGTCGGAAGTGGTTTTGGACCGCTAAACCGAGTCACCGAAATGTTTGAACGTAATATTTATTGTCTAGAATATGTATTTACGAATGTGTGAAAATTTCAAGCTTCGATTTAGTCGATTGAATGTGAATTCGCTTATTAGGACTTGTGTGACACTTTTGAAATGTGATAGGCTAATCTATAAGGACCTAATAGTGCATGTAATCGAAAGGAGGACTTGCATGTCAAATTTCCCCCTAATAGCTAGTGGCCGCCATGACAAGGATTATGGGCAAAACATGTCATGAAACATGTTGTGACAATGGTGTATGTAAGAAAAAAATAAAATAATGAGCATGGGAATTGAATAATGAAAGGAAGAAAAAAAAAAAAGAATGTGTGTTACCCCCCCATTGCCGTGAGTTGAAGAAAAGAGAGAAAAAAAAATTGTTGTTCATCCTTTTTTTCATTTCTTTGAGCTGAAAATTCTAAAGAAGAAGGAAGGGGTTTTTGCTTCATGCTTGGTTTGGAAGAGGATTAGGAGGAGGTTTGGCCATACTTGTATCTAGATTAAGGTATGTTGAGGTTGTACCATGAGATTCATGCATGTTTTAGTTGCTAGCTTGAGTTCTAATTAGCCCATGGTTCAAATCCTTGCTATGTCATGGGGTGGTGTTCGCCAAGGTGGATTTTGTGTTAATGCCATTGCATGTTAAATATGAAGCTTGCTAATGATACATGTGATGGTGGATTGATGGCTCTTGGACTTTCTTTTTAGCATTTTTGAGTGAGACATTAAGTTCTTTGTTTAACCATGACCAAAATTGAAATGGTATGGTGTTGTGATGTATTCGGCCATGGTACATCCATAAGTAAAATTTATGCTTATTGCATGGTAGGTAAGATTTGTGTTTTGGATTTATGTTCATGTTTAGTTATAATCAACTTTGAGATTCGGCTCTAGCATATATATATATATATCTATATATGTATATATATGTTTGCACATGATGTATTGGTATGACATATATACTATCTCAAGGTATATATTTTCATATGATGATGTTTCGGTTATGAAGTAAATGATTGATGCGTATTGAGTTACAATATGGAATGCGTTAGTTAGTAAAATGTATGCCGCTTATGTGTGGTATTAAGTGTATAATTGGCCTCAACATGGACATGCATATTCGCCACATGAGGGGATTGGTGTGCATGCATTCGGTTAGAGGCAAGCATATTGATGCCTATTCTTGGCTTGGAAAATTCGCTAAGGAGAGTACTAACTAATGTGTTGAGTTTGATTCATGATTTCGTACATATGTGACTTTAATGTCTAATGAAAATATGTGGGCTAAGTACCTTGAATTCCTCTTCGATGCTCAAATGATTAAATCAATTTATTTGTTAAATTAAGCTCAAGAGCAAAGGGAGCTAAATCCGATAAAGGGAAGGAAAAAGTGGTCGAATAGCCATCGAATCATTCGACAACATCCGAGGTAAGTTTTCGAGTAATGGAACTTAGATTATGATTTGATTAGATCATGTGTTAAGCAAATTGAAATCATGCTCTTTGTGTGTGGCTATTGAGCCAAATTGTAAATATGATAAGTAACTTGTGTTGGAGCTTTGGTAATGAGAATGTAATAAGAATGTGTTATGATTTGTTGATATATGTGCTTGGTTATTCGAATGGTATCCGGCTAAGTCCCAAGGCTTTTGTGCTAAGTGACTAATCCGGTCAATTCTCAAGGCATTTGTGCGAGTTACCAAAACCGGGTTAAGTCTCAAGGTATTTGTGCGAGCTATTATAACCGGCTATGTCTCAAGGCTTTTGAGCGAAGTCGCTATATCCGGATAAAATCCAAGGTACGTGATTTGGGAAAGAGCAATCTTGCTGTAAAAATTTCAGTTAATATGCTTGCAAAAATTCCAGCAATGAGGTATGTTCAGTATGTGCTTTGAATTAGTTGAGCCCTTACAAATAAGTATTCGCCGCTTGATAAACGAGCCACCGCCTTTGGCTAAGTTGATCTTTGTGTATGAACATAAGGGTTGGTAATGTGAAGTAAGTATGATATTGAGAATGTGTGCGTATGAAATTATCCGCTTAGCTATATGAATGCTATGCTTTTGTTGTGCTTTGAATCCTTGCTCAAAACTTACTAAGCATAAATTGCTTACTCCGCTTTCTTTATTTTCTGCTTTATAGATTTTAGCTCGTCACTATCGGACTCGGGATTTTTGGAAGTCGAAGTCTCCACACTATCAAAGCCCCTTTTGGTACAAATTTTGGTTGAGCTTTGAAGTGGCATGTATAGGACTACTCCTTCGTTTGTTGGTCATAGACCCCTTTGATTTTGTATAAATTTGGATAGCCATGCGAAAATGGCTTATATACACTTTGGCATGGTATCATAATCATTTTGTATGTTGTCATTAAGAGGTATGGAAATATTTGGAAACGATTAGCCATTGGAATGGTTAATCATGATCATTCTTTGTGCCATGTATGCAAAAAGGGCTAATTGAATCATGGAAATTATGAAATAGGTAAAGTCTACCTCAAAGGCAGATGCTGACAGCAGCAGTGATGTGGATGTGAAAAATCACTAAAAATAGTAGGGATAGAATTAAATAGTGAATAAATTATTTAAATGAACCTTGATGAATCTACTTTCATATGGAAGAAACGAAACGGTCATATGAGTTATATGTTAAGAGATATTTAGGTTTTCGTGGAAAAGGGCCAGAACGGTTTCTGGAATCCCTGTTCCGACTTTGGAAATTCATTGTAAATTAACAAGAGATAATTAGGAGTTATGCCATATGTGTATAGATTCCTCTTTGAGTCTAGTTTCTATAGAAACAAATGGTATTAGTATTGAAGCCCTGTACAGGGAGATATCCAAGTCGTAATGTGCGAAGGTCAGTGTAGTCGATCCCTGTAACAGAGGAGACTTTAACTAATAAACTGTACTAATTGGCCGAACCAAAAATTCTAGAAAAAAATTTGTAGATGGACATATGAGTCTAGTTTCAGGGAAAAATTACGAAACTGATGTTCGAGCTTTGAAACTCAAGATATGATTTTTAAGGCGACAGTGATGCAGTAACCAGCTTGTCTGGAAATTTCTAAATGGACTGTGAAAATAACTAAGTTAAGTCTGTGTGCACCTTGTGTTCGATTCTGGTAACGGACTCGGGTACGGGGTGTTACATAACGGGTATGTTCTTTATACATGAGTTACCTTACACTGAATTGATTGATATTGGATCGACGCATTCATATGTTGCATGCAATATGACTGAACCTTTGGGTGATATGTTTGAAATTACTGCGAATGAGATTACTGTGATAAGTCTGTTAGGCCAGCCAGTGGGAGTGAATAAGTTGTTTAGGGAGGTACCCTTAGTAGTCCAAGGGGTTACCTTTTTAGCGGATTTGATAGAACTTCCGTTTAGCGAGTTTGATTTAATATTAGGTATGGATTGGCTGGTGAAACACCGAGCAACCTTGGATTGCGCTGCAAAGCGAATGGTGTTAAGAACGGCGGAGGATAAGGAGGTGGTGGTGATTGGTGAATGCCAGAATTATCTGTTGAATGTGATTTCGGCATTAAGGGCTGAGAAGTTGGTATGAAAGGGATGTGAAGCCCATTTGGCTTATATTAGCGATACGGAGGCTAAGAGCCCTACTGTTAAGGAGTTGAAAACAATTAGGAAATTTTCTAATATTTTTCCCAAGGAACTGCCAAGATTGTTGCCCAACAGAGAAGTAGAATTTGGAATCGAGTTGTTACCTGGTACAACTCTGGTGTCCATTGCCCCTTATCGGATGGCACTAAAGGAGTTGGTAGAACTTAAGGCACAAATTCAGGAATTGTTGGATCTAGGATTCATCTGA
Source organism: Gossypium arboreum (assembly GCF_025698485.1). Lineage (NCBI taxonomy): Eukaryota > Viridiplantae > Streptophyta > Magnoliopsida > Malvales > Malvaceae > Gossypium > Gossypium arboreum. The sequence goes on from NC_069080.1 coordinate 100,945,411, forward strand.
CCAAGTGTGTCTCCGTGAGGAGCACCGGTATTGTTCGTAAAGAAGAAAGATGGGACGTTACGAATGTGCATCGACTACCAGTAGTTGAACAAGTTAACTATTAAAAACAAGTACCCTCTACCGAGAATTGATGATCTTTTTGATCAGTTTACGGGAGCTTTCGTTTTCTCGAAGATTGATCTACGTTCGGGGTATCACTAATTGAGGGTTAAGGAGGCGGATGTTTATAAGACAGCTTTCAGAACTCGTTATGGGTAGTACGAGTTCTTAGAGATGCCATTCGGGTTGACAAACGCACTTGCCACTTTCATGGATCTCATGAATCAGGTCTTCCAACCCTACTTGGATCAGTTCATGGTGGTTTTTATAGATGACATCTTAATGTACTCAAGAAATGAGGATGAGCATGATGTACACTTAAGGATTGTGTTGCAGATTTTGAAGGAGAAGCAGTTGTATGCCAAATTCAGTAAGTGAGAATTTTGGCTAAGGGAGGTTACTTTTCTAGGACATGTGGTGTCAGCTGAGGGGATTAAGGTGGATCCCCGAAAAATTGAAGAAGTGTTAGACTGGAAAATACCTAAGTCAGCGTTGGAAATCCAAAGTTTTCTAGGCTTGGCAGGGTACTATAGGCGGTTTGTTGAGGGCTATTCATTAATTGCTGCACCTTTAACTAAGTTTTTGAGGAAGGGGGTACCATTTGATTGGACGAACAACCAGTAAGAGAGTTTTTGAAAGCTTAAGAAGGTTTTAACTGATGCCCCTGTGTTGATTCAGCCAGAGCTTGGAAGGAGTTTACGGTTTATAGTGACACATCGCATGTGGGCTTGGGCTGTGATTGATGCAAGAAGGAAAGGTGGTTGTATATGTGTCACATCAACTTAAGACTCACGAGGTGAATTACCCAACCCATGACTTGGAACTAGCTGTGGTTGTTTTCGTGCTAAAAATATGGAGGCATTATTTATACGGAGAGAAGTGCATAATTTACTCAGGCTGTAAGAGTTTGAAGTACCTCCTTACCCAAAAGGAGCTAAACCATAGGCAGTGTAGGTGGGTGAAAATATTGAAGGATTATGATTGTACGATTGAATACCACCCTGGCAAAGCAAATGTGGTGGTCGACGCATTGAGTCATAGGGTTAAGTTAGACTTGAGAGCTATGCTCTCTCGTTTAAGCTTTTTGGATGATGGTAGCTTGGTAGCTGAGCTTCAAGTAAAGCCGATGTGGGTCGAGGAGATAAAAAGTAAGCAGTTAGTGGATGAGACTTTGGGTGCTCGTTTTAGACAAGTAGAAAATAGGGAGATGTCAGACTTTGGGATAAATAGTGAAGGAGTATTGTGTTTCCATGGGAGAATGTGTATACTAAAGGATGAGGATCTAAGGCAGACTATTCTGCGGGAAGCACATAGCAGTCTTTATGCTATGCATCCTGGCAAAAACAAAATGTATCAGAATCTACGTGAGCTTTATTGGTGGCCTAGACTTAAGCATGAGGTTATGGAGTTCATAAGTAAAGATTCCACTTTGGAAGTGGGAAAGGATTACTATGGACTTTGTTAGTGGGCTACCCTTGACGCCTACTAAGAAAGAGTCGATATGGGTTATAGTGGATCAGTTAACCAAGTCTGCCCATTTTGTACCAGTCTGCACCAATTACTTGTTACGAAAGCTAGGTTGTATGTGGCGGAGATTGTAAGGTTGCATGGAGTGCCAGTTTCCATAATATCTGATAGGGACCCACGTTTCACTTCGCATTTTTGGAAAAAGTTGCACGAGGCATTGGGTACTAGGTTTAACTTCAGTACGGCATTCCACCCTCAAACTGATAGACAGTCAAAAAGGGTGATCCAAGTTTTGGAAGATATGTTGAGGGGATGTGTAATTGAGTTTTGAGGTAGCTGGGAAGGCTATTTGCCGTTAGCTAAATTTGAATACAATAATAGTTATCAAGCAAGTATTGGGATGGCTCCGTATGAAGCACTGTATGGACGAAAGTGTCAAACTCCAACATGTTGGACAGAATGGAACGAATGAAGAGTTTTGGGCCCTGAGTTAGTAGCAGATACTGAGGGTAAGGTAAAATTGATTCGGGATCGGTTGAAGAAGGCCTCAAATAGGCAAAATTCATATGCTGACCTTAAGTGTCAAGAGATAGAGTATGCAGTGGGGGACTTAGTTTTTCTTAAGGTCTCTCCATGGAAGAAGGTATTAAGGTTTGGACAGAAGGGAAAGCTAAGCCCAAAGATCATTGGGCCATACCGGGTTGTAAGGCGGATTGGGCCAGTCGTTTATCACCTAGAATTACCTTCTGAACTAAGCCAAATCCACGATGTGTTTCATGTTTCCATGCTAAGATGGTATTGCTCGGATCCATCACATGTCGTGTCAGTTGAGAAGATTGAGGTTAGGTCAGACCTAACTTTCAAGGAAGAGCCCATACAAATAATTGGTCGTGATGTTAAGGTACTGAGAAGGAAGTCCGTCCCATTAGTCAAAGTGCTTTGGAGTAATCACATGGTTGAGGAGGCTACTTGGGAACTCGAGGAAGCGATGCGACATAAATATCCTCAACTGTTTGGATCAGGTAAAATTTTGAGGATGAAATTTCTTTAGGGGGTAGAGTTTTAATGCCCTAAAAATCCCGAACTTTCTTTTTTTCAGTTTTGATAAAATGTATGCTTAATATTCCTGGTCAAGTGTTATTTATGTGATAATAGGCCTTGGATAAGTTTTGAGTTCAAACTTTAAGGTGAAGGAAATTATAGTTTAATAATTAAAAGAACCTTGTTGGCAAGTAGTTTGGGTTTTAAATAAATGAAGGAGGAATTGGACACAAGGAGCCTTGTGTTGGAGTGGCAAGTAGCGTCACATGTGGGGCTTAAGGGTGGCGTCACATACATGGCAAAGAGGTTTGGGGTTCGAATCCCTCCTTTCTCAAAAGAAGGATTTATTTTTGCTCAATAAATGGCCAGTAATGGCGTTAGATGTGAACTTTGAAGCGAGTGATTAGAGGAGAAATTTAAGGAAGGGATTAAGGAGTTATTAGGGAAAAAAGTTAGGAGATGAGGAGTGTAGAGAAGTGGAGCCGAATAGGGAATTTGGGGATAGGTAAATTCGGCTATAGTATACATAGGTGTCAATTTTGGGGATTCTAGGGCAATGCCAAAATTGCTTCTCTTCCTTTAGCCGATTTTCCTCATTTTTTTTGTGCTGTCGAAACACTTTTTTCTCTAAGTGCTCAGAAGCTGAATTCCTTTTCCTTGCTTGCCAATTTTCCATTCTATTCCTTCTCAAATTCTCTTTTGACTCACCTTTGGTTTTAGTCGATACCTTCTTCTCTTCTTCTTATTTGTGCCGAATAACCCCTTTCACCATACCAAACTCAAAAGCCGAATACCTCTTTGGCTGAAGACCCTCTGTACCGCCACTACTCCCTCTACTTCGCCCGATTTTTATGAAAATGCTTTGATATTTTAGTCAATTTTCCTGGTACCAATTTCTTCTCTCCCTCACTCTTTGTAAATCGGTTTGGTAGGGGATTAGGATCGAATCTTGGATTTCAGATCTCTGCCAAATTGCTCCTTAGGCGTTTTGGGGTTTTGGGTAACTATTCCTCTTTAATTAGTTAAGGTTGGTCGAATGGTCATGGATGATTTAAGAGTGACTTAAGATGATTTGTGAGTCACTTTAATTTAGTTCTTAATGATTAAGATTGATGCAGATTTAAGAAATACTCGTGATTGGTGATCAAGGAAGGGCTGTTAAGGCTTGTTATTCAAGGTAAGGCAAATGTGAGATTTTCAATTTTTGATGATCGTATTTGATAAGTGTGTGATTAATCATTGAGTAACATCGTCTGTAGGTTCGTGGCTAAGGAGATCGTGGCACGTTTTAGTACTAGGTGTGTACATACACTGCACACATACAGTGGACTGGCAGATCCCAAAATGCCGAAAAGCCGGAAGTTCGACTACAATAGTCTTGCGAGTGCACGAACACTCGTAAGGGGGAAACCAATAGGTTATTAGAGGCCCCATGAGTGATTCCATGGACTTGGGTCGTGTATTGGCCAACCGAGCCAAAATGGGCTAAATAGGCCCGATGGGCTGTAGGGCCCATAATAGGCAAATTTGGCAAATTGATACTATGTGATTAAAAATCATATGATTGCATGACTATGAATGTGATTGGGCCTGACGGGCCATATAAAAGTGATTGGGCCTAATGGGCCATATGAATATGATAGGGCCCGATAGTCCATATGAATGAGATTGGGCCTAAAGGGGCCAAATGAATAAGTATGATATGTTAGTGTTTAGTAAGGGGTTGTGGACCCAGTTTTTGGTAACTACTCAGTCAGGCATAAAAATTAAATAATTAATTAATTGCGACCATGGACGAGTCATAAGGTAAAGGTGTAGCAATGGGTATATGCATGTCTAGGATTGGAATTAGGGGGAGCTTGGAACTTAAGCGGTCTTAATGACTCACCTCCTCTTCTCTGGAATCTTACTTGGTGCGTAGTATCTGTTCACTTTACCCAACGAGGACTTGTTAACGGGCCAAGGTAAGTAATATACCCATTATAAAGAGAAATTATCGAAATGCACCTAAGAGCGAAAAATGACTAAAGTACCCCTATGTGTTGAATGTAAGATTTATGGATGTTACATGTATACCTACTGCATCCATATGATATTCTCTTTAGGTTGCATATGGGTTGGGAATTATGGAACGGAGGAAGTATATGAGGATTGCATGGTTGCTTGACGATTGTGGATCCACCGATGGCTTTTTCTGCCCAGTATATAATTAGCAGCTTTGCTGCAACGTTAGGTAGTACCACAACCGGGCTACCATTGGAGTGTATCAGATGGGTGGTCGATATTTATATCCCCACATGGAGTGTATTGGGGGATGGAGATGGTGTGTAGCGGTTGGATGGGTGGGATCCATGCATAATTGATTGCTTTGCGTCTGTTCTGATATTGAATTGGGCTCAGGCCCAAAAAGACTTGCTATTGCATGCTTTTCTATTTGCCGAGGGTTGTACACACTGAGTTTTCGAAAACTCACCCCCTCTTTTATTTTTCTCAGGTGATCCTCAATAGGTGGTTCGATGGTTGAAGGGACTCCGAGGTGGCCAGCTAGCAAGACGACTTGGACTTGTTTTCTTAAGCCTATAATTTCTAGTATTTAAAGTTATTTCAGTCTGGAATGTAATAAGGCCTTTCCTTTGGTTATTATTCAAATTAGGATTATATTTATTATGATGCTTTATATTTGCTAGAAGTAGAACATGGTTTTCTTAAAACCATAACTGTTTTTAAATACTATCCGCAACTCAATTTTTAAATGACAAGTTGTCATAGATCATCTGTTTTAAATAAAGCTTTCGCATCTGAAAAGAGATTTTACAAAGTAATTATTATCATACAAGAAGGAATAGTTTTTTTTTTAAATACACTTCGCTTTGAAAGCAACAAATACATGCTAGGATTTTACTCAAGGTTTTTATTTTGAAGAAGGGTTTTTAATCGATAAAACACTTCAATGTGACACGCTGGATCTGGCCATAACATCTGGGCCGAGTTTTGGGTGTTACATATTCGGCCAAACAACAAATCGAAAGAGGGAGGAAGAAGATGGAGTAGTTGGTCAAGAAGGAAACCAAGAGAGGAACTTGTCAAATCCCGAAAGTGTTAAGAGGTAGACGAGTGAGGGTTCGGCCAAAGAGAGCAAGAAATTACTCACAAGAGAAAAAAAGTAACTGTAAAAATAAAATATGCAAATCAACAAGATACCTAAAATGGGCCCCAATAGTATTCAGCCACCAGACAAAAATAGAACATCTAGAGCAATCATAAACCGAAAGTTAGAGAGAAAACCCACCTTAGTCGAACTTCTTGAGTGCCCACAAACCCAAATTGGCACACTACTTCCTCTCTCTTCAACTTCCCACAATTTTCTCCTGAAATATCTCTTCAAATCCCTCAACCGATCACTCCTCTATCCACATCCCATATTTCCTCCTAAAATCACTCCAACCTTCCCACTATTCAGACTTTTAATGAAGCACAAACTCTAGTTATCCAGCACTATAAAATTTTAATCCCTTTGCGCATGCAAGGATTTGAACCTCAAACCTCTTAGAACACTCCACATGCCCTATCCACTAGACCAGCAAGCCTTTTTGTCATAAAATACCCACATTTATTTAAAAGCCTACTAACTAGAGATAGTGGTTTATCCATTAAAAACAAAACTTTTTGCACTTGCCCAGTCTTGAACCCAAGACTTCTCAGACACTTCCCAGAACACTCAGAACACTTAACCACTAAAGTAGATACACAGTTGTGTCACTTTCTTACACAACTTAGCATTTATGTGCAATCTCCTGACTGTTCCTATGCTCAAGACTTAATACTTTTAGGCCCAAAATTTGGGGCGTTACACAACTTTTCCTGCCAGCCCTATATCTCTCTACAAAATAGCATGCCTCTCTATCTTTCTCTTTCACTCACTAAAAAATTCTCCTTCACTGTACCAACTATAACACATTCAAGCAAAAAATTTTATTTCTTTTCTCTTTTAAAAGAAAATCCTATCTTTTTACTTTTCCCTCAACAAAAGATGGCAAAGACAAGAGGCTGGGTCAAGAAAGCCACCAAATATACTAGGGAACATGCATACTTTGCTACCACAATTCGTGAATAGAAATCCCTCAGGCCAGTGCAGGCAAAAGAGCCAACAGTAGTTTTGGATAAAACAACAAAGGAACGATTTCATAAGAACATATTGAAGTGTAACTTTCATTCCGAGTAGGGCATTCCTCTTTCTCCACAACAAAATTTGGGTAAACAATTCTTTAAAACCATCTCGAAGTTAAAGTGGGAAACTTTTTGCAACCATCCTAGAAGCTACTCGCCTTCACTAGTACGTGAGTTTTATGCCAATCTCTATAATCGTGAGTTATAGTTTATTTTTGTTCGAGAAGGTTTAATACCATGGGACGCTACAAACATCAACAAGCTGTACAACAGTAAGGTAGATGTTGAGGAACACTCCGAGTTCATGGATGACATCACAGATGAAAAATGCGACCTGTTGGTGAAAGAATTTTATGTCGAGGGAGTAGTTTGGATGGGTTTTCATCAAAAGAACTATACGATACACCGTCACTTCCTGACACTATAGGGTAAAATTTTGGACTAAAGCCCCCAACTCATATCACCACAGTCACCATAGACAGAATGTGTCTGATATATTCTATAGTCAAGGGCCGAAAAATTGATGCGGACGTAATTCTTCACCAAGAAATAGCTGACTGCACTGCAAGGCAGACTGGGATCTTAGTTTTCCCATCACTAGTGATGTTATTGTACCAGCAAATAAGAATCATGCCCCATGCTGGTGAAAAAATCCTTGAAAATAAGGGCCCAATCAATGAAGCCTCTGTAAAAAGAATGACTCAAGGTAAGGACACACCGATACTAAAGGAGGCGGAGACCAGCAAGACAAGAAATGGCAAAGCCAAAGTCGACAGAAAAAGAACAAGCATGAATTTAGAGACATCATTATGGCATAAACTGAAGGATGTCAAAACAATGGTAAATTCAATCAACAACATGCAGACCAAGCTTGTCGCTATAGTAGAAGATATAGAGAGATCCCAGAATTCATTTTATGCTTATAACAAAGACTTGAACAGTTCTATTATAGCCACAATAGGCCAACTGAGCCCATCCCTACTACCAGAATTCCCTGTGTTTCCACTTGTAACACCCCTCACCCGTATTCAATGCCGAAATAGGGTTACAGAGCATTATTGAACTTATAACACATTTTAAATATACATTTCACATACAATTAATCAAATCATATATATTTCATTCACAACCAATCATTTTGTCCCTCATACGAGCTTACGAGGCCCTAAACATGTATTGAGAGTGGTTTGGGACTAAGCCGATAACTTTAGAAACATTTTGGACACTTAGAAAATTTTCTAAAAAATAGGGGACACACGCCCATGTGGCTTGGCCATGTGTCTCACATGGCCAAAGACATGCCCGTGTCACAGGCCGTGTTGACATTCAAAATGGAAGAACATGGCTGTGTCCCAGCTTGTGTCTGACCCTATGTAATTCTCTGACTTGGGTCACACGGCCAACACACGCACCTGTATGGCTAGCCCGTGTTCCCTAAAAATGGCCATACACGTCCGTATGCCAGGCCGTGTACTAGACCGCACGAAACCTATAGGGTATACTAACTTATGCCTCACGGCCAAGTCACACGCCCGTGTGTAAGGTGTGACATCCCAAAATTGACCACAGTCGGGAAGTGGTTTCGGGACCGCTAAACCGAGTCACCGACATGTTCGAACGTAATATTTATTGTCTAGAATATGTGAAAATGCATGTGTGAATTTTGAATTCTTTGATTTAGTTAATTTGATTGTGAATTGAAGGAAAAAGGACTCATGTGAAAGGATTTAAATATATGTGGCTAATTTTAAGAGATTAATAAAAGGATGAAGTAAAATAAATGGACTTGCATGTCAAATAGCCCATTCCTAAGGTTAGTGGCCGGCCATGTCAAGAGTGATGGGCAAGGAAAACATGTTTCAAACATGTTTAGTTAATGGATTATGCTTGAAAGAATAAAGAAATGAAATTGAAAAAAAAGGGATATGATGAAAACAAAAGAGAAAAAAAAAGTGTCCATCCTCTCATCTTTTTCTTGCTTGGCCGAATATACTAAGAAGAAAGGGGGGAAAAAGCTTGAGAAAATCAGCCATGGGAGCTTACTAGACTAAGGTGTTTTGATACAAGAAGGTATGTTTTATGCCACTCTTGAAAATGCATGCATGATTTGGAGGATTGGTTCAAAATTTTCCTTGAATCTTGAATCGAAACTAGGTTGTTAGGTGAGTTAAATTTCGGCCATGAATGTTGTCTCCCTTGGTGAGTGTTTTGATGTTGTTGTGATGAAAGCATGGAGATGAGTGAGTTCGAATGTTTAACAAAAAGGAAATTTTGTGCCATTGAGTTCTTGTTGTTATGTGTGTGTGTGCATGAGTATTCGCCATGCTATAGAATTTATGTTGCAAAATGATTAATGCTTAATGAGATGTATAATAGTACTTGTGAATGAGCTTGAGGGTAATTAAACAATTAGACATAAAAAGGGTGGTAATGAGGTTGAAAATTGTTGAATGGTTAATTGGGTAATGAATGAAGCATTCGGCCATATGGGGTATAAATGGGCATAGGTGTTAAATACCTTGTATTGGAAATTTTGATAAATAAGTAGCAATAAATTAAGATGAGATTGAGTAAATTTTCAGCTTAGTTGTGTTAAGTATTCGGCAATAATCATAATAATGCATGTGAATGCCGTATGTTTGTGTTTGATGGAGAGGTAAATTGTTTGATTTAGCTCAAGAGCAAAGGGGAACTAAATTGGACAAAGGAAAGGAGAAAGCAAACGAGTAGCCGATTTGGAACCGTTCTACCCCAAACAAGGTAAGTCATTAAGCACGTATTTGATATTGCTTAAATGATTGTAAAATTTATGCAATTGTGTTTAATGGGATGATATATATATTTACAAATGAAAATGTATGTGTATGGAATGATGACATTTGTTGAATGTAAAAGAAATAGTGAAATGTGTAGAAAGTTGCTTTCGACTCAAAGTGTCAATACGAGTGTACGGTGACGAGATTGGCACTAAGTGTGCATGTTGGAAATATATGGCACTAAGTGTGCATGCTGGAAATATATGGCACTAAGTGTGCATGCTGGAAAAATATGGCACCGAGTGTGCATGCTGGAAATATATGGCACTAAGTGTGCGAGCTCGAAGGGTATGGCACTGTGTGTGGGCTTAAATCGCATGGCACTAAGTGTGCGAATCGAGTATTAAGCACGTGTGTGCGTACTCTATATATATATATATCTCCGATCGAACAATTAGGTGTGTCTCCATCGAGTTGAGTATGGACAATGGATCGGGTAAGTACCTTGAGCTCATGACAAATAGGCAATACGTTCTTGCTCGGGGTTGAGCGTGGTAAGCTTTAAATCTATGTGATGATTGCAATTGTATGATTGTGGTGTGAATGAGTTGGTGTGTAAAAATGCCTCAATTATCTTATTGTATAGAATATGAAATGTGGATGTATGACTTGGAATGAGATTGAACCGAAAGGTCCGAGGAATTATGGTATAGTTCGATATGGATGAAGTACCTAGCCTCGTTCTTCGTTTCATGTTGTGAAAATTTTACTAATGGATGGTTGATGAATGCTTATGACTTCTTCGAGTCATAAACTCACCCGTGTTTTCTTGTCACCCATTTTAGGTCTCTTGGACTCGTATTGTTGCGTGCTCGAACCGTCGTTGAAGTCATCACACCGGCTGGAAACCTTTTGGTATTGTCTTCGTAGTTGAACTAGAACATTTGGCATGTATAGGCTATTATGTTTTGTTGAATTGTGGGTTGTAAACTTTAAGCCATGTGAAAATGGCCTATGTGGTCGCCGAGTGGGATGCTAGAACCTATAGCCACGAGTCTTAGAAACTTTATTTTGATAAGGTGGCCATAATTTGTGTCATGTATGATGGATGATTAGTAAGGCCAAGGAAAGATTCATGAAATTGGCATAGTCTCATCGCGAATCGCTATTGACAGCAGCGGTGAGATGAGATTGAAAAAATCACTAAAAATAGTATAAGTAGAATTAAATAGTGAATAAATTATTAAATTGAACCTTGATGAATCTATTTTAATATGGATGAAACGAAACGACCATATGAGCAGTATACTGAGAGATATTAAAGTTCTCGTGAGACAGGGCCAGAACAGTTTCTGGGTCCCCTGTTGCGACTTTGAAAATTTACTATAAATTATCCAGAAAGAATTAGAAGTCATGCCTTATATGTTCAGATTCCATTTTGAGTCTAGTTTCATTAGAAACAAACGGTACCAGTATTAAAGCTCTGTACAGAGAGATATTCAAGTTGTAAACCGCGAAGGTCAGTGTAGTCGACTCCTGTAACATGGGTGACTTTAACTAATAAACTGTACCAATTGGCACGACCAAAATTCTAGAAATAAATCCATGGATAGATATATGAGTCTAAATTCAGGGAAAATTTACGGAATCAGTTTCTGAGTTTTGAAACTCGAGATATGATTTTTAAGGTGACAATGGACGCAGTTAGCTAGCCCGCTCGAACAACAATCGATATTACAAAGAGAGAAATAAGGGAAGTAAGCCCGGTAACACCACGTGTTCAAATCCGGTGACGGTCACGGGTTTGGGGTGTTACATAAGGCCATGTGGAGCATACTGAATTAGTTTCTATTTCAACACCAGGGGACACACGACCGTATAACATAACTATGTGTCACACACAACTGAGACACACGCCCGTGTCTCTACCCATGTGAACAAAAATAGGCTATTTACCAAGCCATTTTGCCACCCAACTTACGCTCACCTACATCAAACTCAAAGGCACCAATACATAACATCAATACGCATTTTAATCAACCAATTCAAACATAATTCATGCACATTATATACTCTCATTCTCCATACACACAAATCACCAAACAGGCCATACCATTTATACTAAATTCACATTTATAATTCAACTATTTATACACTTCTAAACATGCATCATTATGCATCAAAATCACCAGCATATAACTACTCTAATATCAACCATTTAACATCCACAATCTTTATAATTCACAAGCATCATATATCCATCCATGAACTCATAGTACAAACCATATATGCACAGATATATATGCATAACCAAACCAAGCCAAATTAAGCCAACTCTTATGGCTATATATACAAACCAAAACATAGACATTCACAAGCCAACTCAAATGGCAAAACTCACTACCAAAATAGATATCAAAATGACCAATGTCCTATACGTGCCATATAACCCAAAACATAAGCTCAAAAGTACCAAATTAATAGTTGTATAGTGTGATGAGGTCTCCAACAATCCCCGAATCCAAGCTAGCTTTGAAATCACTATAAAACACAGTAAAATAAACAAAGTAATCTATAAAGCTTAGTAAGCTAGTATGAAAATAATAAGCAAGTCTCACCATTCATTTACATTCCAAAATAAGTGACATAAATTGCATCAAAGCATTAACCCCAAAGTTAACATGAACTTTAATCATATAATTTATCATAGGCTCACAACTTCATTTGACTTATTGTTCGAATAGTTTTCTGTACATACTTGTACCGATTTGTCTCTATTTCTCATCAATTCACATCTTCAACTACCCGTTGAACCATTTGGAATAAAATTTGGATACTCGGGAGTCTCACACCCTAAGTGCCAATATCATGGCCTAAATCCAAATCAATGTAACTCACACTCAAAGTGTCGATATCATGGCCTGAAGGCAAATCAATGTATTCCCTTATGACATGCCATTCGCATCCTAATCCATTCGTAAGGTTCAATCGAGATTTCCAATGTCGAATCGTCGTCGCATGATTTTTGAACATATCTGTAATCTTGTATTCACAGTTTATGCAATATCAAAGCATTTAAAATACAAATATAACAAATACTTATAACATACGAACTTACCTCGGATGTAAAAACGGCTTAATTGGTCGATTAGTCAAGAACTTTATTTTTCCCTCGATCTAGAACTGATTTTCGCTTTTCTTGATCTATATGTAATCAAAATTAACTTATTTAATAGTCTCTCTATTCAATTTAGTCCAAAATTCACTTTAAGGCATTTTTACACGATTGCCCCTAATATTTCACATCTTTTACAATTTAGTCCTTATTTCATAAAAACACAAATTCATGCAATTTAACCACAACCCATACTATCAAAATTACAATTAGGTCCCTAGCAGCCCATATTTTCCATTTATTTCACATTTTAACCAAAAAGTTTCCACATTTCACAATTTAATCCCTAATTTGAATTTTAACTAGAAATCACTTAACAAAACTTGTATAACTATCATCAAACATTCATAATCTATCATTAAACATCAAAGTACTCATGTATTCATCAATGGAAACATCTAAAATCTTTAAAAATTTTGCAAAATAGTCCTTGGGTTAGCTCGACCTAGTTGCAACGATATCAAAAATATAGAAATCATTAAAAGTCAAGTCAAAATCACTTACCAATTTAATCTCAAAGTGATTGGACCCTAGAATAAGAAAAAATTTTCTCTTTTTCTTTAGCAAATGGTTGAAGAAGATGAATGGGGAAAGATATTTGTTTTGTTTAATTTTAATTAACATTAATTTACCAAATACAAAAACTAACATTATTATTAATTCAAATTTTCAATTATGCCAAACCATTATCATCCACTATCTAATTAATGGTCTATTTACCATATAAGGACCTCTAATTTTAGATTCCATAGCTATTAGATACCTTTAGCTATTGGAACAACACTTTTGCCTTTTACGCGATTTAGTCCTTTTTATCGAATTAAGCATTTTAACGATAAAATTTCTTAATGAAAATTTCACACAAACATATTATCATGCTGAAAATATTAAAATAATAATAAAATAATTATTTCATCTTTAGACTTGTGGCTTCAAAACTACTTTTTGATTTGACTAAAAACTGGCTGTTACGCAACTAATCATTCGTAATTATGACCTCTCTTCCTCGGATGATGACTTAGAAGATCGAGATAGACTGGTGGCATCCCCACCTATTGTGCAGGTCTCTGACACTGAGAAAGAAGAGGAATTAAGGGACATTGATGAATGCCTGCGAAAGATTGATAGCTTATTTGAGGATGGCATTTTTGTTGATCAAGAGGACACTGTTATTGAGAAGGAAGTTGTTGCTAAAGAAGAAGAAGAAGTTGTTGAAAAGGAGAAAGAAAAAGAAGAAGAAGATTCTGATGAGAAGGTTGTCACTGCACCCGAATCTATAAGTGCAAATATGGAGAATTTGGAGTGAACTGGTGCAAGACCGGCATAAGTTGCTAAGATCACCAGTGAGGTACAATGCAATTCATGGGCAATAGTGGTCTACACTGGACCACTCCAAGTGGCCTCTCTTACACAAATAGCAGCCAATGATGCCGGGGCTGAGCTAGGAACTAAGAAGTAATCTAAAGACTGCGCAAAGCCTAAAGAAAAGAAGCAAAAGCACTTCAAGGACAAAAAATAAAAGAAAGAAGAGAAGGAAAAGAGGAAAAAGAAACATCAAGCAGCCACATTGACAGCTGTGGATAACTGAGTTAATTTGTTTTAAACTTTAGTTATAATATTCATGCAATGCATATAGCTGTAGGTTTATTTTGATAAGTATACATTTTCATTGCATTTTCATTGTCATTACATGTTCATGTTAGTGCATTAGGGACAATGCAAACTTTAAGTTTGGGGGAATACACATGGGGCTTTGAAATGGACCCACATTTCAAAAAATAATTTATGAAGCATGCAAGGTTTAGTTAATGAAAATTATTCAAAAATTTTTATTACACTCGATGCCTAATTCTTGAATCATGTGAATTATCAATTAATGAGTTGGATAAATTTGACAGAAGAGTGTAGCTTCAATTATTTGATGAATGGATTAGATTGCATGAGTAATAGATGACTGCCATCATTCCTTAAATCTTGAATGGATATGTAACACCCCAAACTCGGCCTAGATGTTATGACCGGATCTGATGCGCCACATTGGTGCGTTCAAAACACTTAGTTTGGAAAAGCTGAGTTGGTGTTGTAAAAGATACTTTTAAAAGAAGGTTAAAGTGAATGGAAGCTGTGCACCGGTAGGAAACCGGGAAAAAGGAGGTGAGTCCGTCGACCGCTAAGTACCAAGCTCTTCGGATCCAATCCTAGACATGCACACCGCTATTGCCACACTCTAACATCTTGTATAATTTTGAGAAAACCGTTTGATTATGACCATCTTAAGAAAATGATTAAGGTTGCAAAACGTTTGCTTAAATTATTTATTTTTCTTGGGAAAACATTTACTTTGCGGAAACTTTGCCCGTCATCGTGATCTTTTTAAAAACAAGTAGATTTTATAAAACGAACCCTAGTGCTAGCCAGTTTAATAATCCCCAAAATAAAATTAATTAAAAATAGCGGCCTTATTACAACTTTAAGCATAATAAAAATAAAATAATCCAAATTAAAGGCTAAACTTATTTAAAATCGTCAATCAATCTTCATGGCCACTCTAAATCCCGCCTGACTCCAAGTCCACCAATTCTAGGGCTCACCGCAAGGATGAAAGAGGAAGGGGTGAGTTTGGGAAAACTCAATGTATCTGAAACCCATCCAAAGCCCAAATCAGCTCGAGCCCATTGGGCCTAAGCCCTATTCAGATAACAAGATACAGAGGTCAAGCCCTTTTCGAATCTGATAGCAAGGCCTTAGCCCTTTTTAACATAACAATGTGGCCCATAGGCCCAGTTCAAGAATATGAGTAACAACAAGAATAATGAATGCAAGCCCATCTGGGAGACTACTCAACCCACCAACCGCTACATCGCCTGCACCAACCCTACACACCATGTGGGAATATCTCAACCCACCCAAATTTCACACACCATTGTTGCAACAGAACGCACTCAAATTCGATCGATTGAGGCAAAGCCTCCAAAGACGTGGTTGAACCACTTTTAGTACTTCCTCCATTAATACCCCAATCCCATGCAATGATATTAATAAATGCATATCATACAAAATACGTAGTAATCAATCATGCAGTTCAGCCAATTTAAACCCTAGGGGTATATTGGTAATTTTGCTATTTAGGGGTAATTTCGGTAATTTTGCTCTTTAGGGGTAATTTCAGTAATTTTGCTCTTTAGGGGTAATTTCGTGATCTACGCTACTACACAAGCTAATTCAGGGGTAATTTCGTGATCTACGCTACTACACAAGCTAATTCAGTAATTTTTATCAGTTTTATGCAATTTGATTCTCCCATCTAACTGACAGGCTACTTTGCCCACCTCTTGCCCATATTGGGCCGTAAGCCCATTGGGCCCAGTTTTGGCCCATCGAGGCCCTTTTCCCGGAGTACGTTGATACGTCACACAAACTTACTTACCACTTTGCGGTGCTAGATCTAATAATTACTCTATGTCTTGAGAGCATTCGCATACTCACAAGCCTATGAAATGCCGGAATTTCGGCATTTCGACTTTTGCCGAATTGAACTAAAGAAGGGTGTTCGGTACACACCTGTTTCGCGACGACTACTACTGAGATCCCTTACGATGTCCTACAATTATTCATCACCATTTTTAGCATACAAGTTATGCTTAACAAACTCAAAATCCACCCTACCTTATTCGGCCAAAGAACCCTTATTGACCATAAGTTGCTTACCTTCACAGGGTCCAATAATACGATTCAAGCTTATCCAAGTCGATACTCCAAGCCTCGCTGCTCCTCCAAAGTTGTCTATATCACACAGTCCAAGTCAGTCACTTGCCCACAAGGGCAAAATATTCATTTAACACCCTAGGGGCAAAATGGTAATTTTACCCCACAAGGGTATTTCAGTAATTTTACCCTACAGGGGTATTTTAGTAATTTTTCAAACCATTGGTATTTTGGTAATTTTATAAACAAAGGGTATTTTAGTAATTTTACAAACCAGGGGTATTTTGGTGATTTTATAAACCAAGGGTATTTTGGTAATTCAGAAATTGAGGGTAAAACAGTAATTCGTAAATCGGAGTACTTTGGTAATTTTACAAGTCGAGGGCATTTTAGTAATTGGTAAACTGAAGTATTCTAAACATGGATAACAATACGAATGGGCCTAAAGCCTATTCTCGGCCCAAATGGGCCCACACGCCGTGTGGCCTTTTTAGCCCAAACCTAGCCACGATATTCGATTCACCTAGCCTAGTCCAATATTTACTACACAATCAAACAACTTATCCAATTGGGCCCGTAGGCCCATTGGGCCTACATGGCCCCTTTCGGCCCATCGCAGCCCGAAGTAGCAATCCAACAACAAGAGTAGTGATAAATACACACCTGATAGGAGACTGGAGTTAATCCGCGCTCCAAGCACTTCTAGCCGATGCCCAACCCAAACGAGCTCGCCATAACACGAAAGGGATCAGCCAAGAAAGGTACCTTTGCTCTCCTCATAGTTCTCTCTATTTAAAGCCAGCTTCGCATCCACTCCTATGTTAGCTTACCGATGTGGGATCCCTTCATCATCAGAGTTTAAATTCAACACCAACTCTTGCCATCCCAACATAGCAAAATAATCAACCTTTGCATGCCAAGGATTCAACCAAAGTCCTCCTATATGCCAACTCACGCCATCACCACTAGGCCACCAACTCATTTGTGTCATAAATCCAACACATTAAACTTTAAAGCGCACCTACTTGCTTCTAGATTTATTGAAAAGAAAACCAAAATATATTGCAAGAGCCAAGACTTGAACCTTGGACCCCTTGCTTCCTCTATGGCGTCACTTCCTTGTCCCTAAGTGGCGCCACCTTGCCACTACACCACACTCCTTTTTGTGTCACAATTTCTCCAACAATATTCTTAAGGCCTACCTACTACACCTGTGGTTTGATCTACCTTAAATTTTTACTAGAGTCCGTGTTTGAACCCAAGACTTCTCCAACACTTCTCAGACACTTAACCACTAAAATAAGCCTTCATTAACAAAATTTACATGCACAACAAAATATTAAAAGCGCCTTCAACCGCTCCCAAGCTCAAGGCCCAAAACTTCTAGGCCCAAATTCAGGGTGTTACAGGATATGCTTTTTACAGCTGCTTGTATATGTATATATAGTTATAAAGTAGAGACACTCCAAAGTAAGTGTGGTATGGAATGTTAAAAAGGGAACACTCCAATACACGCGTTAGAAAAATCAATTTGTCCAAAGACTGTCGCTGTATGTGTAACAGTTCGGTTTAGACCCTAGTCAGAATAGTGGTTTTGAGACCACAAATCTGAGGCAGAAAAATATTATAATATTAATTTTGTGCTTAATATATGTGAATTAGTATGTGTGAAAATCTCGTACGAAAATTTGATCGTTTGTGTGCTTAATTGGATAAAAGGACCTAATCGCTAAAAATGTAAAAGTTGCTTGTTGTTTGTTAAAGTGCCTATTTGATGTATTTCTTTAAATGTGAGGCCCTTATGTTGTTTTTATGCCATTTGCATGGTTAGTGGACAATTATAGCCTTACATGTTAATATTTGAATAATTTTTTTAATAATGGGCAAAATGGTAAATGATGTATTCTTAAGTAATTAATAAAACAAAAACATGAATTTGGTGTTATTATCATCATCCTTGCCAAAAATTAAACAAAGAAATTAGGGTTCTTGAGCCTTCAACATTCGGCACTTACAAGCATCAATTTGGTATGTGTTTTTGATCGGTTTTTGATAATTTCTATGTTTTTGTAATCATTGCTTTGTATACTATCAAGCCCATGTCTCAATTTATGATTTTTTTGATGATTTTGAGTTGATCCATTGATGAAACTATAAGCTTTGTGAAGTTAGTTGTTGGTAAATGAAAGATATGTTTTGGGTTAGCATATTTTGTATTTGAATTTTTTATGAATTTGAGTAATTTGGACTAAATTGTGAAATTTGTAAATTGAGGGACTAAAATATGAAATGAATGAAACATATGGGCTTAAATGAATACTATGAGAATTCGGCCTAACATGTGTATATGCAAATTTTGTGTATTTTGTGATTTTTGTAATTAGGGACTAAATTGTCAAAATGTAAAAATGTGAGGGTTAATTTGTAAAATGCCCTAAATGTGTGTTTGTGGATTGATTTGAATGATTTGGTGAATAAAAGAGTTAAATATGAACTTATATAGATCAAGAATTAAAGAAAACAAAATTAGATCGGGGAAAATCGAAAGTCATCGAGTAGCCGATTTCGTCTATCTGAATTCGTACAAGGTAAGTCTATATACAAATAAATGTGTTTTGAATTGAATTACTATTGATTATATGCTATTGAACTATGATGAATGAATAAATGAGTTGAGAAAATGAGACATCCGAGAAAGTATCGACAAAGTTCCGACGTCTGAAAGGCCCCACACAAACCTTAGGAATAGTTAGAATACATATGTCATGACATAGGATCCGATATGTGTTATCATTTAAGACCACGTCTGAGACGTTGGCATCGACTTATGATTTACGTGTAAGACCACGCTTAGGACATTGGCATCGTATTTGATTTCATGCAAGACCCTGTCTAGGACAGTAGCATCGATATTTTTTTACATGTAAGACCACGTCTGGAACGTTGGAATTCTATGAGCTTTCTGAGCTATGCGCATATTGTGACAGCCCCAAATTGACCCTAGTCGGGAAGTGGTTTCGGGACCACAAACCGAGTCATAAAAACAATTAAATATTGGATTCTGTGTTTATTATATGTGTATATAGGCATGTGTGGAAATTTCGTGTTTGAATTTTGAAAATTTTAAGTGAATTTTGCTAAATAGGACTTGTGTGAGAAAACTTAGAAATGTGATAGGCAAATGTTGAAGTGGCCTATTGATGCATACTAGGAAATGTTGTCCTTGCATGTCAAATTGCCCAATTATTGCTATAGTGGCCGGCCAAGGTGGGTGTTGATGGGCAAAGGAAACATGCTCCCAACATGTTTGGTTAGTGAGTGATGTATGAAGCAATAAAATAATGTGCTAGCATTAAAGAAAATGTTGACAAAAAAAAAAAAAGTGTGTGGATGCCCCATTGCCGTGACTAAGCAAAGAAAGAAAAAAAAGGAATTTGGTTATGCTTTGTTCTTCTTACCGTGAACCAAAGGAAAGAATTGGAGAGCTTTTCATTAAGCAAATTCGCAACCCTTCTTCTAGTTGGAGGTAAGCTTTGAGATGTTGGCTTTAACTTCTTGAGTTTGTTGAGCTAATTGTCATAATGCATTTTGGTAATGTCATGAATATCAAACTTTCATGGGGTTTGAACATCAAGCCGTGTATCAAGAGGTTAGGAGAAGGGATTGTTTCATGTTGTATTGAACAAGTTGAGATCGATATGAGGTTAAAAATTTTGAAAGTTTAGTTAGGAAATGTTTGGTACATTCGGCCATGAGGGTGAGGTTTTCGCTATGGTGATTAATAATGGTGATAGTTGTTGTTCATACTAAATCTAGATGAATAAGGGTAGTTGCTTACATCTTAATACTTATGAGGTTCTTTCTTGAATCTACCTTAAACCCATGAAGCATTCGACCATGGTTGATAGTGAAGAGGTTGATATATTTTCTTTATGTTAAATGAATAAGTGTGGATGGGTGAAGCTTGAATTAGTTAAATGTTCATATAGGTTGTTTGGATGCTAATGCCGTATATGAGGATGTTGAACTTGATTAAACAATATTCGGCTAGCATGATAGGTATGAAATATTAAGTAAATGAAAATGCTAAATTGTGCTTATATATGTATTCGGCCAAGGAAGTGTGGTATGAAGCTTCGATAAGTTTGAGACATTAAGGACCAAATGAGCTATGGGTCATGTATGATTAAATTTTTATGCATATGTGTGTGTGGCATTAGTAGCTAATGGCATTCGGCATTGTTTAACTAAAAATTTGAAATGAATGCTTAAAAGTTAAATGGGTCGCCCAAGTGACCGAATGTGTTAAAAACAATATATGGTTGCCGTATGTGTGTGTTTGATTGGGAAGTAAATTTGTTTGATTTAGCTCAAGAGCTCAAAGGATCAAGTTGGACAAGGGAAAAGAAAAGTAATTGAATAGCCGTTGAAGACGATGCGACAACATCCGAGGTAAGTCATTAAGCATATATTTGGTGTTGATGTAAATGACCATAATATATACACAATTGTGTTTAAATGAGTTGATGTGTAAATGAAAATGTATGTGTATGGAATGATGCCATTGTTGAATGTATAAAGGCAGCAAAATACATAAGGTATTGGTCTCGGCACTAAGTGTGCGGGTATAAATGGACACGGTGACAAGATTGGCACTAAGTGTGCGGGTTTAAATTGTACAGCACTAAGTGTGCGAGTTTGATTATATAGCACTAAGTGTGCGAGCTGAAAATATATAGCACTAAGTGTGCGAGCTGAAAATTATATAGCACTAAGTGTGCGAGCTGAAAATATATAGCACTAAGTGTGCGGATTCACTATATGCTCTTGCATTACAATTGGCACTGAGTGTGCGACATTATCGAGTTAATCCCGGACAGCGGATCGGGTAAGTACCTTGAGCTCATGACGAATAGGCAATACGTTCATGCTCGGGGTTGAGCTTGGTAAGCTTTAAATCTATGTGATGATTGCAATTGTATGATTGTGGTGTGAATGAGTTGGTGTGTAAAATGCCTCAAATATCTTATTGTATAGAATATGAAATGTGGATGTATGACTTGGTATGAGATTGAACCGAAAGGTCCGAGGAATTATGGTATAGTTTCGATATGGATGAAGTACCTAGCCTCGCTTATTGTTTGATGTTGTGAAAATTTTATTAATGGATGGTTGATGAATGCTTATGACTTACTGAGTTATAAACTCACTCGGTGTTTTCTTGTCACCCATTTTAGGTCTCTTGGACTCGTATTGTTGCATGCTCGGAACCGTCGTTGAAGTCATCACACCGGCTGGAAATCTTTTGGTATTGTCTTCGTAGTTGAACTAGGAGAACATTTGGCATGTATAGGCTATTATGTTTTGTTGAATTGTGGGTTGTAAACTTTAAGCCATGTGAAAATGGCCTATGTGGTCGTTGAGTGGGATGCTAGAACCTATAGCCACGAGTCTTAGAAACTTTAATTTTGATAAGGTGGCCATAATTTGTGTCATGCATGATGGATGATTAGTAAGGCCAAGGAAAGATTCATGAAATTGGCATAGTCTACTGCAGTAACTGTTGCGGACAGCAGCAGTGATATGAGATTGAAAAATCACTAAAAATAGTAGAAGTAGAATTAAATAGTGAATAAATTATGAAATTTAACCTTGATGAATCTATTTTCATATGGACGAAACGAAACGACCATATGAGCAGTATACTGAGAGATATTAAAGTTCTCGTGAAACAGGGCCAGAACGGTTTCTGGATCCCCTGTCTCGACTTTGAAAATTTACCATAAATTATCCAGAAGGAATTAGAAGTCGTTCCTTATATGTGCAGATTCCCCTTTGAGTCTAGTTTCATTAGAAACAAACGACATGAGCATTGAAGCCCTGTACGAGAAGATATCCAGGTCGTAATGCGCGAAGGTCAGTGTAGTCGACCCCTGTAACATGGGCGACTTTAACTAATAAACTGTACCAATTGGCCCGACCAAAAATTCTAGAAATAAATCCATGGATGGATATATGAGTCTAAATTTGGGGAAAATTTACGGAACTGGTTTTCAAGTTCTAGAACTCGAGATATGACTTTTAAGGTGACAGGGACGCAGTTGCCAGCTGGACTGGAAATGTGAAAAATAGTCTGTGTGACACATGAGAGTTGATCTGAGAACCCCTCGTGTCCGACTCCGGCGGCGGTATCGGGAACGGGGTGTTACACATATCCTTATGATTTCGAACGGTTCAACAGGCATTCCGAGAAATTAAATATCTATGTGAATTTGTATCTGACTGAAGTACGTTTGAATTGTATACCATGTTTGAGAATGAAAGGTAAGTATATGTTCCTTCGTGAATATATGATATAAGTATGAGTTGCTATGAGAATGAGTTAAGATATGTATATGTGAATCATGTTCAAATGAAATATAAGAGATATATGGCTAAGTAAATGTATTTTCCCTTAAATTATATGAATGAATTGATGTTATTTGTTAAGTTTATTTGTATACGGCTTACTAAGCTTTTGAAAGCTTACTTTATGTGCGTTTGCATTGTTTTATAGATATCGTAGCTATTGGGAGCTCAGGGACTGCCAAGGATCGTCATTACACTATCGAACCTTATTTTGGGACCTTTTGACATTGCAAATATAATATAGTATGGCATGTATAGGCTAGAAGTAATTGAATATGTTTTGTAATGTATATATCATGCCATGTAATATGGCTAGTTTGTGTTTGAACTTACAGTTTGATTTTGATATATGATATGTGATGTCCCACTATGATGTGCATTTGGTTGGCCAAAAGAAATAAACAATTTGGTAAGTTTTGGTATGTGCATATTTTAGAATTTGGTAAGGATTTGATATGAGAATGAATGGAATGTATCAAGGTTATAACCATATGTTTTGGTATGTTTTAGCTTATGGAATGACATGAATTGTTATGTGTTATGAACATGAGATTGGTCAATAATGATATGACATGATTGGTGTATGTATTGGTTGTGAAATGGTTTAACTTTTGGTATGCAATTGATGTTTAATTGTTGCTTGTAGGGAGGACCCTTAATGGGTGGCATTTTGGCCTTATAATTGGCCTATTTTTTACCATACGGGCGTGTGTCTCAACCGTGTTTCTTGAGGGCCATTCTGAAATGAGCCTGGGCAGACCACACAATAGCAAACACGGGCGTGTGCTAGGCCGTGTTGCTAAGTCAGTTTCGACTATGGGCTAAACACAAGGGCGTGTGACTGGCCGTGTGAATCAAGTCAGTAGCCTCTCTAATTTTCACACGGCCTGGCACATGGGCGTGTCTTATGGCCATGTGGACAAGTCAGTATGTATGCCCTGTTTTGACATGGCCTAGACACATGAGCGTATCTAAAGCCGTGTGAGGCACACAACCTGTTCACAAGGGCGTGTGGCCTGTATAACTTTGAAAAATGTTTAAGTTTTGAAAAATTTTGTATGAGCTCAGTTTAGTCCCAACCCCTTTTTAAAGTCTTTCTAAGGTCTCGTTGACCTATGTAAGGGACTCTGTAATGATGTATGATTATGTGTGAATGATGTTTGTGAATTAATTGTGAAATGTTTCAATTTATCTAGTAAAGCCTTTAACCTTAGTCTGGCAACGAATATGGGTTAGGAGTGTTACATTTGGTTGGTATCAGAACTACGATTTAGTCGATTCTAGGACTAATGTACCGTATGTGAGTCTAGCTATACATGTCATATTTATGAACTGCGATAGTGTGATGAATCTTAACAATGGAAATGTGTTTTTTATATAGTAAATGGTTCCCGAATGAGCCGTAGCTGATGATGTCAAAAGTAATGCGCTTGCTCCCGCGCAAGGGACAGCGCCATCCGATTCTAGACTGGCTACGAGTAGCCATGATAGAGAGGCTAAACAAGCCTTCTATCAGATGATGAATGATTGGTTTAGTCAGTACATTAGGACTAATCCGGCTATTCAACAACTCCCAATTCTGCCTAATCCTCCACAAGTCCCTACTATGCCACAAGTAAATACGATTCAGTTAAGCAATCTATTGGTTGGTAAAATTAGAAAATATGGGGCTGAAGAGTTTCAAGCTACCACTAGTGATGATGCTGAGAGAGCCGAGTTCTAGTTAGAGAACACGATACGAGTATTAGATGTATTGTCATTGACTCCTGATGAATGTTTAAACTATGCTATTTCGCTTCTAAGAGATACGGCGTATCACTAGAGGAAGACTTTGATATCAATGGTTCTGAGAAAGCGAGTCACCTAGGATTTCTTCCAAGATGAATTCCAGAAGAAATACATCAGTCAGAGATTCATAGATCAGAAATGTAAAGAGTTTCTTGAACTGAAACAAGGCCATATGTATATTACATAATACGAGTGAGAATTTGTTAGATTGAGCCAGTATGCATGAGAATGTGTTTCGACTGAAGCAATTATGTGCAAGAGATTCGAGGATGGCTTGAATGAAGACATCAAATTATTAGTCGGGATTTTCGAGATCAAAGAATTTGTAGTGCTTATTGAACGAGCATGTAAAGTTGAAGAGCTCAAGAAAGAGAAAAGAAAAGCTAATTCTAAAGCTAGATATGTGAGAAAAAGATCTACAAGTAAATCATTTCAGTCTGCATCAAAGAAGTTTCAAGATGATTATAGTCGTACAAAGGCTAATATGGGGTATTCGAGTAGAAATTGTGCTAGATCGTATTCGAGTTTCAGAGCTACAGTTATTTCTGTTGCAAGTGTTGGAAATGTCAGTTCTAATCACCTTGAGTACAAACATTGTGGTAAAAGACATCCTGACAATTTTAGACTGTATGATCAAGCTTGTTTCAAATGTGGATCTTTAGACCATTTTATCTGTGATTGTCTCAAATTTGTCAAGTAAGAAATTGTACAAAATCTGAGACCTAGTAACACTTCAACTCAAGGTAGACCTCCCAGAAATCTAAGAAATGTGAGTGGCAATCAAAGAGGGACTAAAGACACTGCTGTTGGATCTGAGGCTAGAGCACCTACCAGAGCCTACGCCATTCGAGCTCGCGAGGAAGCTCTGTCTCCTGATGTTATAACAGGTACACTTACACTTTACAGTACTTCTATGATTGCTTTGATAGATCCTGGATCAACACAATCATATATATGCATGAATTTAGTATCTAGTAAGACTTTGCCTGTAGAATCTATTGAATTCATGATTAGAGTATCAACCCCTTAGGTAGATGTGTTTTGGTTGATAAAGTCTACAAGAATTGTCCGTTAATGTTTCAAGACTTTTGTTTTCCAGCTGATCTGATGTTATTACCCTTTGATGAGTTTGATATAATTCTGGGTATGGATTGGTTAACTTTGCATAATACTGTTGTGAATTGTAAACGAAAAACTATTTATTTGAGATGCAAGAATGATGAAAAGGTTTGAATTGAATCTAGTGATTTAAATGGGTTACCGCTGTGATTTCGACAATGAAAGCTCTGAGTATGGTGAGAAAAGGTTGTGAAGCTTACTTTGCCTATGTGATTGATTTTAAAGTGTCAGAAAAGATACTTGAATCAATGCCTATTGTCTGTGAATTTCCTGATGTGTTTCCTGAATAACTTCCAGGATTACCTTCGATACGAGAAGTTGAATTTGGCATTAAGTAAGTATCGACAACTACTCTGATTTCGATAGCTCTGTATAGAATGGCTCCGACCATGCTAAAAGAATTAAAGTCTCAGTTGCAAGAGTTGACCGATAGAGGGTTTGCTAGATCAAGTTTCTCACCTTGGAGTGCAGAGTTCTATTTGTGAAAAAAAAAGATGATACAATGAGAATGTGCATTGATTATCGTCAGTTAAATAGAGTGACTATCAAGAATAAATACCCTCTACCTCGAATTGATGATTTGTTTGATCAATTGAAAGGAGCTACGTGTTTTCAAAGATAGATTTGAGATCAGGATAATTTATTATCATGTAACGCCCCAAATTTTGGGCCTAAAAGAATTGGGCTTCACGTATCGAAGTAATTGGATTTTAATTGTGCAAGAAAATTTCACTAATTGCGTGTTTGCTTTACTGGCTATGTGTTTTAGGAGTTACTGGAAGTGTTTCGGGAGGTCTTGAGTTCAAATCTAGGCTTTATCAAAAATCTTAGTTTTCCCTAAATTGAACTTGGCGTTAGCTGGAAGGTCTTATTAATATTTTGGCTTTAAATTATGACATAAGGAAGCATGTGGTCTAGTGGTAAGGTGGCATTAGGAGTATGGCAAGGAGGTCAAAGGTTCGAGACTTGAAGTGAGCTATGGATTACTTATTTTGCAGCTGTGCTGCCCAGTGGTTGTGTTGGAATAGAATTTTGCTCAAGTGGTAGTGGAATTGGTCTTGGGGGTGAGACTTATGGGATATGGACTTGGAGGGGTTTGAAAGTGATTCAAATCGGGGGGTTGAGAGATTGTAGGAGTGGATTATGGGGGGTTGAGGGAGAGTTAGTAGTTGGCCGAATATGGGACTTCTCATTGTGCATATTCGGTCATAGGACCTTTTTCTCATAGTGCCAAATTCTTTTATGCCATTGTGAGTTCTCCATGTTTTTATTTCTTCTCGTTTCTCTGTATTGCTGAGCATATACTGAAAACTGACCACTCGTGCAACTTTCCTATCATTTCTAGCAAGCGTTGAGTGCTCTTTCAGTTAGGGGTAAAAGACTCAGACATTCTGAAAACTGCATTCAGAACGAGGTACAGCCACTATAAATTCTTAGTTATGCCTTTTGGATTAACAAATGCACCTGCTTTCTTTATGGATTTGATGAACAAAATTTTTAGACTGTATTTAGATCGATTTGTTGTCGTATTTATTGATGTTATATTGATTTATTCGTGTGTTACAGACGAGCCTCAAAGAATAGTGTTACAGACTTTGCATGATAAGCAATTGTATGTGAAGTTTAGCAAATGTGAATTCTGGTTACGAGAAGTCAGTTTTTTGGCCATATTGTATCAGTATCAGGTATCCGAGTTGACCCGAGCAAAATTTTAGCTATTTTGGATTGGAAGCCTCCGAGGAATGTCTCTGAAGTCCGTAGTTTTTTAGGACTTGCTGGTTATTATAGACGGTTCGTAAAAGGTTTTTCTAAGATTGCAACTCCGTTAACAAAATTGCTTCAGAAAGTTGTGAAGTTTGAATGGTCTGAAAAGTGTCAGAAAAGCTTTGATCAATTGAAAGCCCTATTGACTGATGCTCAATGTTAGTACAACCCAAATCGGGTAAAGAATTTGTGATCTATAGTGATGCTTCGTTGAATGGTTTGGGATGTGTTTTGATGCAGGAAGGAAAAGCCATTCCTTATGCTTCAAGACAGTTAAAGCTACACAATATGAACTATTCGACGTATGATCTGGAATTAGCTGCGATTGTGTTTACTTTGAAAATTTGCTGCCACTATTTCTTTGGAGAGAAATGTCACGTATATTCTGATCATAAGAGTTTAAAATATGTGATGGCTCAGAAAAATCTGAATCTGCTACAAAAAAGGTGGTTAGAATTGCTAAAAGCTATGAGCTTGTGATTGATCATCCAGGAAAAGAAAATGTTATTGATGATGCTTTGAGTAAAAAATCACTGTTTGCTCTACTTTCGATGAATACTCATTTAGTTTTGTTTGATAATGGTTCAATTTTAGCTAAATTAAAAGCAAGACTGTTATTCATTCAACATATTATCGAAGCTCAAAAGATTGATAATGAGATTTTAGCAAAACGAGCTCAGTATAATTTGGATTTTAATTCAAAATTTAAAGTAGATAAAGATAATTGTCTGAGATTTCGATATCAAATTTGTGTTCCGAGAAATCCAGAATTGATTCAGATGATTTTGAATGAAGCTAACAACAGTCATTTATTTGTTCATCCGGGTAGTACGAAAATGTATAATGATCTGAAACATCATTACTGGTGGTCTGGAATGAATAGAGACATCTCCTACTTTGTTTCTAAATGTTTAATTTGTCAGCAAGTTCAAGTTGAACATCAAGTGCCCTCTGGTTTGTTACAACCGATTATGGTTCCGGAATGGAAGGGATAAAGTGACAATGGACTTTGTTTTGAGTTTGCCCCTATCTCTAAGAAAGAAAGATGCAATCTGGGTTGTAGTTGATCGATTGACGAAATCAGCCCATTTTATTCCAGTATGATCCGATTAGCCACTTGATAAGTTAGCTGAGTTATACATTTCTGATATTGTGAGATTGCATGGTGTGCCATTATTTATTATGTTAGACAGAGATCTGAAATTCACATCACGATTTTGGAAGAAATTGCAAGATGCTTGGGGTACGAAATTGCATTTTAGTACTGCTTTTCATCCACAAATGGATGGTCAATCTGAGCAGATTATTTAGATTCTCGAGGATATGTTAAGATGTTGCATTCTTGAGTTTGAAGGTACGTCAGAAAAGTATTTGCCATTAATTTAATTCGCGTACAATAATAGTTTTCAATCGAGTATTAAAATGGCACCGTACGAAGCCTTATATGGTCGCAAATGTCGTACACCTTTATATTGGACTAAACTCAACGAGAATAAGATTCACTGGGTCGGTTTGATAAAAGAGATTGAACAGAAAGTAAAAGTGATCTGACATGGTCTGAAAATAGCTTTCACTCACCAGAAATCATTGCAGATTTGAAAAGAAAAGACATTGAATTTGAGATCAGAGATAATGTGTTTTTGAAAGTCTCACTGTGGAAGAAAGTACTTCGATTTGGCAGAAAAGACAAATTGAGTTCGAGGTTCATTGGGCCGTATGCAATTATGGAGCATATCGAGCCGGTTGCTTATAGATTGTTGTTGCCACCTGAGCTAGAAAAGATTCATAATGTATTTCATGTATCAATGCTTCAACAATATAGATCTGATCCATCATATGTGATTCCTACGTCTGAGATTGAGATTCAGTCTATATGATCTACAACGAAAAACAAATCCGTATCCTAGCTCGTGAGGTTAAAGAATTATGAAATAAGAAAATTCCATTAGTTAAAGTGATGTAGCCTCGACACGGTGTTGAAGAGGCTATGTGGGATCCTGAAGATGTTATAAGTTAGCAATATAGGAATCTATTCAATGGTAAGATTTTCGGGGGCGAAAATCCCTAAGGGGAAGAATTGTTACAGTCCGGTTTAGACCCTAGTCGGAATAGTGGTTTCAGACTAAAAATTCGAGTAAAAAATATTTTAATATTATTTTCTATGCTTAATATATGTGAATTAGTATATGTGAAAATCTCGTACGAAAATTTGATCGTTTGTGTGCTTAATTGGGTAAAAAGACCTAATCACTGAAAATGTAAAAGTTGCCTGCTATTTGTTAAAGTGTCTATTTCATGTATCTCTTGAAATGTGAGGTCTTTATGTTGTTGTTGTGCCATTTGCATGGTAATTGGACAATTATAGCCTTATATGTTAATGTTTGAATGAATTTTTTAATGATAGGCAAAATAGTAAATGATGTATTATTAAGTAATTAATAAAACAAAAACATGAATTTGGTGTTATTATCATCATTCTTGCCGAAAATTGAAGAAAGAAATTAGTGTTCTTGAGCTTTGAACATTCGGCACTTACAAGCATCAATTAGGTATGTGTTTTTGATCGATTTTTGATAATTTCTATGTTTTTGTAATCATTGCTTTGTATACTATCAAGCCCATGTCTCAATTTTTGATTTTGTTAATTATTTTGAGTTGAGCCATTTATGAAATTATAAGCTTTGTGAAGTTAGTTTTTGGTAAATGAAATATATGTTTTCAGTTAACATATTTTGTATTTAAATTTTTGATAAATTTGAGTAATTTGGACTAAATTGTGAAATTTGTAAATTGAGGGACTAAAATGTGAAATGAATGAAACATATGGGCTTAAATGAATACTATCAGAATTCGGCCTAACATGGGTATATGCAACTTTTGTGATTTTTGTGATTAGGGACTAAATTGTCAAAATGTAAAAATGTTAGGGCTAATTTGTAAAATCCCTAAATGTGTGTGTTGTGGATTGATTTGAATGATTTGGTGAATAAAAGAGTTAAATTTGAATTTTTATAGATCAAGAATTAAAGAAAATAGAATTAGTTCGGGGAAAGTCGAAAGTCGTCAAGTAGCTGATTTCGTCTATCTGAATCCGTACAAGGTAAGTCTATATACAAATAAATGTGTTTTGAATTGAATTACTATATATTCTATTGAAATATGGTGAATGAATATATGAGTTGAGAAAATGAGACATCAGAGAAAGTATTGACAAAGTTCTGATGTCCGAAAAGCCCCTACGAACCTTAGGAATAGTTAGGATACATATGTCATGACACAGGATCCGATATGTGTTATCGTGTAAGACCACATCTGGGATGTTGGCATCGAATTATGATTTACGTGTAAGACCATGTCTGGGACATTGGCATCGTATTTGATTTTGTGTAAGACCATGTCTGCAACAGTGGCAGCCATATTTGATTACATGTAATACCACGTCTGGGACGTTGGCATTGTACGAGCTTACCGAGCTATCCGTGTATCTTTATGATTCCGAACGGTTCAACGGAGATTTTGAGAAAATAGATAACTATGTGAATTTGTATCCAACTCAGGTACATTTGAATTGTATACCATGTTTGAGAATGAAAGGTAAGTATATGTACCTTGGTGAATATATGATATAAGTATGAGTTGCTATGAGAATGAGTTATTATATTTATATGTGAATCATGTTCAAATGAAATATAAACGATATATGGCTAAGTGAATGTATTTTTCCTTAAATTATATGAATGAATTGATGTTATTTGTTAAGTTTATTTGTATATGGCTTACTAAGCTTTTGAAAGCTTACTTTGTGTGTGTTTGCATTGCTTTATAAATATCATAGCTATCGGAAGCTCGGGGATCGTCAAGGATCGTCACTACACTATCGAACCTTATTTTGGTACCTTTTGACATTGTGAATATAAAAGTATGGCATGTATAGGCTAGAAGTAATTGGATATGTTTTGTAATGTATATATCATGCCATGTAATATGGCTAGTTTGTTTTGAACTTATTGTAACAGCCAATTTAGACCCTATTCGGAATGGTGGTTTCAAGACCACGAATTCGAGTCAGAAAAATATTTTAAAAATTATTTTCTGTGTTTATTATGTGTGAACTTATATGTGTTAATTTTTCATGTTTTAATTTTACTGTTTAGATGCCAATTTAATATAAAGGGCTTAAATGCGTAAAGTGAAAAGTTGATAGTTTAATGTGATAGTGCTTAATTTAATTTGTCTTTATAATATGATGCATTTATAATGCAATTTGACCATAGTTGAAATGGATGGACGTTTTTGGCATTAAATAGCATGGTTTTATATTATTTTAAAAGGTTTAAAATGTAAATGATGTATTAATATGTTATTATAATAAAACAAACAAAAAAATGGCCACATATTTTAGTTTATAGTTGGCCGAAAATACCAAAAGAAATGAAAAGAAAAACAAAGCCACATTTGACCATTAACAAGCTTGATTCAAGATGAGTTTTAGCTCGATTTTTGATAATTTTTACGTTTTTTAGATCGTTTCTTTGTTATCTATCAAACCCATGTCTCAATTTTGATGATGATTTTGTATTTTGCCATTGTTGAAAGCTTGTGATTTTTGTTGTTTGATGCTGGAAAATAAAAGATATGTGATAGATTAACATGTTTTGTATTTGAAGTTTTGTTGAATTTGAGCAATTAGGGCTAATTTGTAAAAATAATAAATTGAGGGACTAAAATGTGAAATAAATGAAATATATGGACTTGTATGAACATGGGTAGTATTCGGCCTAAGCATGATGTGTGCAAATTTTGCATGCATTGTGTATCGAGGGAAAACCAAAGTTGTTGGTTAGTCATCCCGTTTCGATTATCGTTGTCTGAGGTAAGTCTATAAGTAAATAAATGCTGTAAAATTTTGAATATATGTGAATGTAGAATGCTGATTTAAATTTTATGATCTTGTATATATATATGATAGCCGAATGTGTTTATACTTGGGAACTATGTTTACAAGTTCGTTTCGACAGAGTTACGACGTCCGAAAGCCTCGTATGAACCTCAGGAATAGCTAGGATACATATGTCATGATATAGGATTCTGATATGTGATGTGCGAGTAAGACCATGGCCTCGACATATGTTTGCGAGTAAGACCACGTTTAATACGTTGGCATCGATATGTGACTCTAACGTATGTGTGTGAGTAAAACCCTGTCTAGGATAGTGGCATCAACATGTGATTACCTGTAAGACCAAGTCTGGGACGTTGGCATTGTACGATATATGTGATTATCCGAGTATCTTATTCAATTCTGAATGGTTCAATGAGCAATGATAAGTTGTGGTCAAATGTGTAAAACGAGCTAAAATGATTATGATAGCTTATTATCTATTTGAAATAAGGTAAGTAGGTTACTTAATTTTTGTTGCAAATTATGTATGATATAAATGAAAAATGTATGAGCATATGGAAAGTATATTCGCCTTTCGATTATATAATGTGAATATTTATGTAATGATTCATTAATATATATATGAGTTTATGTATATTAGGTTATATAATGGTATTATGGTTTTGAAATTAAATGTTACTTTAATAATAGATACATGTATATTTGGCCAAGGTAAAACTTGTATATGGAAGTATATGTTATATATGAAATTATGATTTTGAAAATAAATGTGATTATGATAGTATAAATTAGTTTGCTTAAGTTGAGTTTATATTAACATTGAGTTATTTATTTGCTTATGACTTTCTAAGCTATGATAGCTTACCGTATTTGTTTTTGTTTGCCTTAGTTTTATAAATTTTGGAGTCTAATTACGAGCTTGGGAATTGTCAGCAAAGTCTACACATATCGACTGTTTCGGTATTTTTATAAATTGAATTCAAATTTATGGCATGCATAGGCTAGTTTATATATTTGATTTTGGGGTATGTAAATATGAGCCATGCGAAAATGGCTTTTTTGTTTTGTTAATTTTGGTTTCAAGGTTTGAATGAATTATAATTATGTTTGGTTGGTTATTTTGGATGTGTGTTTGATTGATTCAGTTATGGTTCATGCATAGATAAAAATTATATGTGAACTTAGTTGTTATGTTTTGCTAAGGTGTTATTATGTGACTTGGTATTAAAGTATATTATGGTTATATTTGATATGGTTGGAGCTTGATTTGGTATGAATATTATATGATAGGTATGAATGGTTTTTTGGTGATATGTTTGGATTTGGTTACTTGTGAGAAAAATGGTGATTTGTTAAGGTATGATTATACTCAGTCATATCTAGTAAAAATCAAAGTATATGTTTATGACATGTCTATTGTGGATTGATTATTTAGGTACGGTTGGTGATGTTAAAGAATGAAAGTGATTTATTTGTTAATTGGTTTGAACATTGGAAGTTATATTGATGAACAAATAGATATAGTTAAATGGCTAGATATAGGTAGTTTGGATTGGTTTGAGCATGCAAATTTGGTATACTATGAATTGTAATTATGTTTAAAAATAGTATGTTTAATATTAGCTAAAGGCATGAAATTATATTAAAGAATGTTTTTAATGTAGGTTGGGTATATGAGTTAAATTATGTATAATTATATTCAGGAGTTCGAATGCTATGATATTTTGGTCTTATGGTTCGAATGTGGTAACTATGATATAGTAAACATGGTTTTGCAGTATGTTAATTTGGTTTGGAATTTGAATAAATAAAAGATATTGATAAGGTTAAATTTTGAAACATGTTTCGCTTATGTAAGGAAATGTACAAGCATGATTTGACTTTATTGGCTATATTTTTCATATGTGTTGAGTTAAATGCTTATTTTTGATGTGCCTTATATATGTTGCAAAAATGACTTATTATTTTATTAACCTTTGATTTTTATGATTTGATCAATTGATGGTTATGTTTGGTTGTGGTATTGATGTTTCGGCCATTTTGTATTTATATGTGAAATATGGTAGATATATTTGCTAATGGTGATGAAGATAAGTCAAAATATATGTGTATGGTTTATTTAGTATGATGTGAAATTGTGGTTGAATATTTTGTTGAGTGATAGGCATGATATATAAATGGGATGTATTTTGTAAATGACTACGATTTAAAGTATTGGCATTCGATTATGTAGTGATTTAATAAGTATAAATTAGTTGAAATATATTTGTAATATGTTTGACTTAATGTGCAAATTATGGTTGATATATATATGTATATTGATTTGTTTCTATGAAAGGTTATGTGTATAAAATGATAGGTTGAAAATGATGAAAATTTAAGCATTTTATAAAGCTATGTTTTAACTTGATTACATTCGGCTAATATATTGAAAAATGACCAAATGAATAGTGATTTCGGCAATGGTTAAACAAAAGGATTATATGAGTTTTATGTGGTGCATATATGTCCTACTTGGTTCAAATTTGATATTTGAGTAGTGTATAGGTTAGTCATTAATTGATGAGTATAAGTTGATTCATTTTTAAGCTTATTATTCAGTCAAATAAGAATGTCACTTTTATTATTTATATGTGAAATTCGATTTTCCTTATGGAAATGATTTGTGAAATTTTGTATGTATTTTAATGGATAGATTATTTGGTGTTCTTTGAAAATATATTTAAATTGTGATGTTATGATTCATAAAGAATTTAAATTAGTTATGCATAATTTGTATTTTGTCCAGTAATACCTATTAACCCCAATTCGGCGACGAATACGGGTTAGGGGTGTTACATTTGATTGATATCAGAGCTACGGTTTAGTCGATTCTAGGACTAACGTAGCATGTGTGAGTCTAGCTATACATGCCATATTTTATACTGTGATAGTGTGATGACTCCTAACATTTGAAAATGTGTTTTCGTATAGTAAATGAATCCCGATCGAGCCGTAACGGATGGCGTAAAAGATAATGTGCTCGCTCCTATTCAAGGGGTAGCGCCGACTAATTCTAGGCCGATTTCAAGTAGTATAGAGGGGTAGGCTAAGCAAGCCTTCTTCCAGTTAATGAATTAGTGGTTCATGGAGTTCGTTCGAATGAATCCGGGTGCTCAACAACCTCCACCCCCTCAAGTTCCTGTAAATTCCCAAGTTATACGAAAAGAAAAGAAAAGAAAAGAAAAGTTGATTTTAAAGCCAGAGATTTCTGTAAGAGATCATCAGGTAAATCATTTCAATCCGCATCAAAGAAATTATGATATGATTATAGCCGTTCAAAAGCTAATATGGGACACTCGAGTAAAGATCGTACTAGTTCACACTCGAACTTCAGAGCTTCAACTACTTCGATCGTCAGTGTTGAAAATGTCAGATCGATCGACCTGAGTGCAAACGTTGTGGTAAAAGACATTCGGGTATTTATAGATTTAATAATCAAGCTTGTTTCACATGTGGATCCTTAGATCACTTTATTCGAGATTGTTCTAAGTCAATTGAGCAAGAGATTATGCAAAATCCAAGATTGAGTAGCACTTCAGCCTAGGGTAGATCTCCTAGAAATGTAAGAAATATGAGTATCATTCAGAGAAGAACTAAAGACACAGTAGTTCGATCTGAGGCTTGTGCACCTATCAGAGCTTATGCTATTCGCGCTCGTGAGGAGATTTCAACCCCAAATGATATTACTGGTATATTCACTCTCTATGATACTAGTGTAATTGCATTGATTGATTCTTATTTAACTCATTCTTATGTATGTGAGACCCTAATATTCCTGTAAGACTTTGCCTGTAGAGTCTATTAAGTTTGTGATTAGAATATCGAAACCATTTGGGCCAGTGTGTTTTGGTTGATAAAATGTGTAAGAATTTCCTATTGATGGTTTGATATTCATGTCTTCTAGTTGATTTGATGATGATATCATTCGAGAGTTCTGAGTATGGATTGGTTGACTTTGCACAATGCTATTGTAAATTGAAAATGAAAGACTATTGATTTGAGATGCCAAAATGATGAGATTAATCAGATTGAGTTTAATGATTTGAATGGTTTACCGGTAATGATATCTTTGATGTTAGCTTAGAAATATGTGAGAAAGAGTTGTGAAGCTTACTTTGCATTTGTACTTGATAGTAAAGTGACCAAAAGAAAGATTGAACCAGTATCAGTTGTGTGTGAGTATCCGGATGTGTTTCCTGAAGAATTGCCAGGTTTACCACCTATCTGAGAATTAGAGTTTGGTATTAAGACAGTGTCGAGGAATACTCCGATATTGATAGCTCTGTACAAAATGGCACCTACTGAATTAAAAGAACTAGAAACTTAGTTGCAATAGTTGAAAAATATAGGTTTCGCATGACCGAGTTTCTCTCCCTGGGGTGCACCAGTTTTATTTGTGAAAAAGAAAGATGGAATTATGAGAATGTGTATTGACTATAGACAACTCAATAAGGTGATTGTAAAGAGTAAATATTCGTTGTCACGGATTGATGACCTGTTCTATTAGCTGAAAGGGGTTACAGTGTTTTCAAAGATAGATTTGAAATTAGGTTACTATTAGTTGCGAATTAAAGACTTTGATGTGCCAAATACTGCTTTTCGAACAAGGCACGGACATTATGAGTTTGTGGTTATGCCTTTCGAATTTATTAATGCACCTACTATTTTTATGGATTTGATGAACCGAATCTTCAGACAGTATCTGTGTAACACCCCTTGCTCATTTCCAAGGCCGGAACAGGGTACGAGGCATTTCCAGACTTAACCATATACATAGACGAAAATCGGCCCATAAAATTTCAATTAATTCAAAACTTTTCAAACACATGCATAGACTCATATTTAAAGACATATAACGTGGCATAAATGAGCACTTACACATCCATAATCATGCAATAACATGTCATTCACTTTAAACATATTTGCTTACCATTCTATATATAATATACATTCTTACATTAACTAGAACTAGACATGCTAAATATTATTCTCATTTTATACCATCATAATGTAGTTACCAATTTGTCCATTAAACATCCATATTCAAGGGAACATTACTCATTTCCATTTAATTCATGATCCACTGGCCTGCATTTAACTTACCTGATGTATTACCAATCATGCATAACACACAAAGCTAACTATATCATCATATCAAAACATAGGACATGGCATGATTAATTAAACTTACAAACCATAATGGATAAGGACAACATCTCATGATCATATACGATAACTCAATGCAAACTGATACGTATGGTCAAAGGCATAATAATAATACATATCACAAACCAACTTCCTATACATGCCACTCACTTGATATTTCTAATATTTGAATTAATTCTCCAAAAAATGATAATTTGATAGTGTGATTTTGCCTCCGACGATCTCCACCCCAAGCCGACTTGCCAATACTAAAGAAATGGAGAGGATGGGTAAGCCTTACTCTTAGTAAGTCTATATGAAATTAATAAGCAATTACTAACATGCTTTTTAAGATAAAACACTATAATTGTACAATTACACATGTTCAGGTTAAGCTATTTTATCGAGTTATAGTTACTAAATCATTCATATCTGAAGATACAAAACTAAAAATTTAGTTTTGTTAATTTTCCTTGAAACTAGACTAATATACCTTTCTCCCATAAAATTTTCAGAATTTTTGGTTTATCCAATTAGTACAGTTTATTCATTAAAGTTTCCCTTGTTTTCCTGTCCAACAGTTTTGACCTCTCTTCACTAAAAATTATTTATCTCATATTTCGGAACTCAGATGATGTTTCCGTCCATTCCACCTGAAATTAAACTCATTGAGGATTCTATTCATATAAATTATAACTCATAATTATTTTTTTTTACAATTTTTAACGATTTTTCCAAGTCAGAACAAGGGATCTCTAATTCATTCTAACATTGTCTCACAAAAATTAGAATATCACATAATATAGAACTCTTTTGCTCCCCTATTTCTTTTACATGAAAATATACTCATTAGTATTTAATTCAATAATTTTTTTGGAATTTAATTCAACTTACACAATTTTTGGTGAATTTTCAAAGTCACGCAACTACTGTTGTCCAACACTATTTTACTACTAAAATTCACTCTTGCATAATTTCACTTGATCCATTTTGTCTTATCGAAGTTCACTCAAATATCGAGCACATTGCTCATAATTTTCATAAACATATACCTGCACTTATTCATCATATAATCATGTTCAGATGTATTTTTACTTAATCGATTTTCCCGTTGAACTCTTCGGAATAATAACTGATACTCAGTTGCTTGCGCATATTTTCACACTTGTAGACAAGGCTATCTGGTACGCAAAGTAGCCTGCACTTAGTACTACACATGCGACCAATTATGCGGTACACGTAGTAGCCTGCACTTAGTACTACACACGTGTCCTAACCATCTGATACACATAGTAGCCTGCACTTAGTATTACACACGTGATCGAAGTTATCGGGTATGCATAGTAGCCTGCACTTAGTACTACACATGCGACCAATTATCCGCTACACGTAGTAGCTTGCACTTAGTACTACACACGTGACCTCACAATAGATTATTCGTATCGGTTCTATTCCGAAGGCTCAATCGGGAAATTCTTCACTTTCCAACATGTTACAAATTTATTCATAGTCCTTTTTCAATTTGCAATTTACAACAAATAGTCATTCTATAGGCAGCCACATTTCATATGATAACAAAATATAATAAAATAAAAAGAATCAATAAATTATTTACGTACAAACTTATTGAAATCTCATCAGGTACAACCCATGTAATAGTAATTTAACATTCAATTCATGTAACAATAATTTGCCATTCAATTTCACATGACACAACAAGCGTCACATTTTCCATATCATACACACCATCCATCAACTTCTCCTAAACATATTAAATCATACAATTTATGCCATAACAATAGAAAATTACAATTCAAGTATGGTATTGCATTACTATTAACACACGAACTTACCTCGTATACGAAAATGACCATTTTTACCATTTTGTCCCCAACTTGGTATTTTGCCGATTTTAGCCCGAACCCAAAATCATATTTTGGAAAAATTACAATTTTGCCCCTAAACTTTGTCAAAATTACATTTTTGCCCCTAGGCTCGTAAATTAGACTTCATCCTATTTTCTTATGTTTTATGATATGATGGTCATTTTTCCCTTCTATAGCAACATCAAATTCACACTCAAACATGTACTTATGAACATTAGGTATTTTTACCGATTATGGCGTTTTATCGTTTTCACGTAAAATCGCTTAGCAAAAGTTGTTTAACACAATTTCAAGCTTCATATTCTACCATAAAACATCAAAATAAACACATTTCACCTATGGATATTTTTCCAAATATAAACCCTAGGTTAAATTATTGTTAGAATTAGCTTAACCAAGTTACCGGGATTTCAAAAATGTAAAGAACTTTAAAAACAGGGCTAAGAAGCACTTACAATCGAGCTTGGGAGTTTGAAAAAACCTTAAACATGGTTGCTACTGGTAGAAATGGTTGAATGAAGAAGATGATAGCTAATTTGGCTTATTTCCCTTTTTAATTCTTTTAATTATTAGTTTACCAAAATACCCTTAACTTAAAAATATTTTATTACACCCATTTCATGTCTATTTTTTTCCAGCAATTAACCAATGGTCTAATTACCATTTAAGGACCCACAATTTAAAATTTCATAACAATTGGACACCTCTAGTATGTAGAACTCAACTTTTGCACTTTTTTACGATTTAGTCCTTTTGACAAAATTAAGTGCCCGAATGTCAAAAATTTTGAACAAAATTTTCACGAAATTATTTCATGAAATCATAGACCATAAAAATATAATAAAAAATAAAACTTTTATCGTCAGATTTGTGGTCCCGAAACCACTGTTTCGACTATCCCAAAATCAGGGTGTTACAACTCTCCCCCCTTTAGGGATTTTCTGTGACAGCCCAAAATTGACCCTAGTCGGGATGTGGTTTCGGGACCACAAAATCGAGGCATAAAAATAATTTAAAATTTATTTTGATGCCTATGATATGTGTTAATTTGTGTGGCATTTTGATGATTCGATTTAGTGTTATAAAGGTGAATTTCACTAGAAAGGACCTAGTAGTAAACTTTGAAAGTATGATGGGAAATGTGTGATGACTAGTTAATCATGCATGCAAAAATAAGGGATTTACATGTCAAATTTCCCCAAAAGGAAGCTTAGTGGCGGCCATGACAAGGGTTATGGGCAAAGAAAACATGTTGAAACATGTTTTGTTAATGGATGATGAGGAAATGATTTAATAATTAAGTTGTGGGAAGAGAAGAAAAAAATGTGTGTGAGTGTGGCATTTCCCCCCCTCCCATTGCCGT
The DNA here is from genome assembly GCF_025698485.1 of Gossypium arboreum. Taxonomy (NCBI): domain Eukaryota; kingdom Viridiplantae; phylum Streptophyta; class Magnoliopsida; order Malvales; family Malvaceae; genus Gossypium; species Gossypium arboreum. Next base: position 100,986,239 of record NC_069080.1, read on the forward strand.
GTATGTGAAAGAAAAATAAGAAAAAAATTTGTTCATCCTTGTTCTTTCCTTCTTGGCCGAAAATACTAATGGAGAAGATAGGAGTTTTGCTTCATGCTTGGCTTGGAAGAGAACTAGAAGGAGATTTGGTCATACTTGCATCAAGATTAAGGTATGTTTGAGGTTGTGTCATGAGATTCATGCTTGTTTTGGTTGCTAACTTGATGTGCATGTTAGCCATGGTTCAAATCCTTGTTATGCCATGAAAATGGTGTTTGGCCAAGGTTGATATTGTGTTAAAGCCATTGCATGCTAAATGTGAAGCTTGTTGATGATGCATGTAATGAAGGATTGACTACTCTTGAAATTTCTTTTTAGTATTCTTGAGTAGGACATTGAGTTCTTTGTTTAACCATGACCGAAGTTGAAAGGGGTATGAATGTGATGTATTCGCCATGATGCATTCATGAGCATGATTTATGCTTGTTACTTGATTGGTAAAATTTGTGTTTTAGATGGTTGTGAACACCTTGAGAATTCAGCCTTGCACCTATATGTGTGTATATGTTTGCACATGATGTTTTGGTTATGAAGTAAGTGATAAATATGTTTGTTTAAAGAAGAAAATGTTGAAGAATGGTTGTGAAATTGCAAGTACATTCGGCCTAGTACTCATATGATGTGAAAATCTTGGAATTTATTATTGATTGGTGCAAGTATGACTAAGTATAATCGGCCATATGAGTGCTTGATGCTATATTATAAGTATTGAGCTACAATATGTAAAGCATTAGCTAGTAAAATGTGTGCCATTCATGTGTGGTGTTAAACATGTAATTGGCCTCAACATCAACATGCATAATCGGCCATGAATGAGTGCCTAAGAGGTTGTGTTGTTCGGCCATGAGTAAGCATGTTGAAGGCTTTGTGTGTTGAGTCAATTCATGAATTCCGTACTTATGTGACTTTAATGTCTAGTGAATATATGTGGGCTAAGTGCCTTGAGTTCTTCTTTTCGATACTCAAATGATTGAATCAAATTATTTGTTAAATTAAGCTCAAGAGCAAAGGGGGACCAAATCCGATAAAGGGAAGGAAAAAGTAGTCGAATAGCCATCGAATCGCTCGACAACATCCAAGGTAAGTTTTCGAGTATCGAAACTTAGATTTTGATTCGATTGAATGAAGTAATAAGCAATCGAAATTGTGCCCTTGTATATGGCCATTGAGCCGAAATGATATTTTGATTAAGTAAAATGTGCATAAAAGTTTGTTATGAAATTGAAACAAAGATGTGAATGAATGTGCGACCAGTGATATCGGGCTAAGCCCAAGGCAATTGTGCGACCAGATATCCGGCTAAGCCCAAAGGCAATTGTGCGAAGCTATGATATCGGGCTAAGCCCAAGGCAATTGTGCGAGTTGTGATATCCGGTTAAGTCCCGAAGGCGTTTGTGCGGGTTACCATAACCGGCTATGTCCCAAGGTGTTTTGAACGAGTAGCTATATCCGGATAAACTCAAGGTATGTGATTTGAAATTTATAAGCTGCTGGAAAATTTTCAGTTAATGCACTTGTGAAATTCCCAACAACAAGGTATGTTTTGTGTGCTTTGCACACTATGAGTAAGTGCGTATGAATATTCGCTCTAATGATAAATGAGCTATCGGCATTAACTAGGCCGTTATTTGTGTATGAATATAAGAGTTGGGATTGTGAAGTAAGCATGTCTTTGAGAAATTGTGCATATGAATTATTGTTTAGCTACTTGAATGCTATGCTTTGGTTGTGTGTATATTATGGCTCAAACTTACTAAGCATAAATTGCTTACTCCGTTTCTTTGTTTCTCTGTTTATAGATTTTGCTCGTTAGCGATCGGATTCGGGATCATAGAAGTTGAAGTCAACCACACTATCAAAGCCCTTTTTGGTACTCCTTTAGTTGAGTTTTGGGTATGCCATGTATAGGACTGCCCTCGGTTGTTTTTAAGTACTTGTGATGTATATGTGTACGGCCATGCGAAAATGGTTCGTAATAGTGGAGTATGGAATTAGACCATTTGTGGTTTGTAATTATATTTGGTTTCATGATGTGATTATGGTTTGGAATGAGAGAGTTGGTCACATGATCAGCCATTGGAATGGCTAAATATGATCATATGTGGACCTAAGTATGACTAGACTATAGTTGGTTCATGGGAACTACAATATAGGTAAACCTACCTTAAAAACAGATGCTGCCAGCTGCAGTGACGTGGATGTGGAAAATCACCAAAATTTTTAGGAACAGTGTTAAATAGTGAATAAACTATGTGATCGAACCTTGACGAGTCTATTTTCATATGAAAGTAATGAAACGATCATATGAACAGTATACCGAGAGATATTAAAGTTCTCGTGAGACAGGGCCAGAACAGTTTCTGGGTCCCCTGTCGCGACTTTGAAAATTTACCATAAATTATCCAGAATGAATTAGAAGTCATGCCTTATATGTGCAGATTCCTTTTTGAGTCTAGTTTCATTAGAAATAAACACCATCAGTATTGAAACCCTGTACAGAGAGATATTCAAGTTGTAATGCGCGAAGGTCAGTGTAGTCGACCCCTGTAACATGGGTGACTTTAACTAATAAAATGTACCAATTGGCCCGACCAAAAATTCTAGAAATAAATCCATGGATGGATATATGAGTCTAAATTCAGGGAAAATTTACAGAATCAGTTTCCGAGTTGTGAAACTCAAGATATGCTTTTTAAGGCGACAGTGATGCAGTTTTCCAGCTTGCCTGGGAATGTCAAATTGGTCGGTGCCATAAGTGGTTTTGGCTTGTTAACCCCTCGTGTTCGACACCGGCAACGGTCTCGGGTTCAGGGTGTTACATTTTCGTCCCTGAAAATCTTATCGGAAAAGTGATCTTCACTTAGATTCCTCAATCTCGTACTCGATACCAAAGTACCTTCGCTCAGGCGGTGCCTCCAATACAACTCTTGAATTTCTCATATGATTTGAACGCTTATGAACTCAACTCCCAATTGTTCTTAAATTTTCAAAGGCTTCTCAGTTTCCCATGATATCATGACATAAAACCCGAATCTCAATTTGGTTTATGGAGATTAGAATTCTAAGAAATCCAACAATCAAAAGGACCTGCACTCTTCCAAAATAATCATACAGATTTTCATCATCGATAAATCACAATCCAATAACATCTGAATCAAATTACAATACACATCATTACTCTCCGAATAAATAGGCAAATTTTCACTGTGAGCTTCATACAGTTCTTTCTGTATAAGCCTCGGAATAATAATACCATGAATCAGATCCAATCTAAAATTTAACATCAGAAGTCAATCCTCACTGTACTCTTTTAGTTTACTACTCACTTTCACATTTTCCTTATTTTCTTGAAACACACCACCCTTCATATCACAGTGCATTACTGAAAATTAGTAAATATTTACTCAATGCAGACTAGTCCAGTTCAAATGCTTTGGTTAGCAATATTCTCATCTATCCAAACCTTGCTAACATGTAATAAACTTTTCAGCTTTCGCAAGATGAAAACTTTATCATTCTTAGTAGCTTTAACTCATATCAAAATTTTCTAAGAGATATACACTTCTCGTTCAGACTATTTGCCTTTTACCTGTAAAGAAATGAAATTTTATTATCAGATTTGGGAAAAATGATCCTGACATAATTGTCATATGAAATCTTTCAAATAAATAATTCATGCAGATTAAACACTCGAGTCGATTTAAACACCGTTGAATGACATTTCAAGTAATCGTTTCTTCTAGTTACTAAACAATTCATCATGCAGTCCTTTACTATTCATTCCTTACGCTAATAAAAAAAAATATCTCAATTGAAGACATTAACTATAATTGACTACTTAAGAGCAGTAATCTACCATATCGATTGAAACTCGCACTTTTATCACTTATGCCTTTACTTTTGTCAAATCCTTACACAAAAATTGGAGAAATTCCAATACTTACCAAGATCAAATCGGAAGTATAGTCATGCTTGTCATGATTATCACGAGCTGAAGAACGTACTTCGAACATAAGTCATAATTGACAAATTATGGAATAAAGATAACAAGAAAACAGAACAAAGAAATCTAAGATACGATACCATGCCGGAAAATCGAAAACCAAACTCATAGGAAAATATGAAAGATCTCGAAAATTCCTCAAAGAAAAGAAGTCCAAAAGAAAACATCATTTAATCCCACTAGAATCAAATATAACAAGAACAATGTATCTTCCTATACATATATATGAAATGGAGCATCAAGTAGAAGAAACAGTATCATAATATAATACATATTTCTCATCAATTCTTATCCGACAAAATGTAATAAAATGCCCGAGGAAATACAGCAATACAAATTATAAACCAGTCAGACTACCAATGCTTTTATCTAACATCAAGATTAGAAAACATTCCCATATAACAAGAATTTCTTCAAAAGATCAACAACCATAGAAATTTTTCTGAGAACGGATAAATACATAGAATATCTCAGAAGAAACTGTTAAATCTATCCAGCAGTAACTGTCACACTCAGATATTACACATTTCAAATATCATTTCCCACAACTAGTTCGACCATCACAAATTTCATGTTAGACCTTTCACTAAAGAAGACCAGTTCTGAATAAATTTTGATTTACACTTTTCTCGACCTTGTACCTGAGTAATTTAATTTACCAAAGTAAATTCATTCTCTAACTTGGATAGTGCATAGCTCCAATAATCTTTATGTCAACCTAATACTTTTCTAGCTCTGACTTTACTTATCAACTTATTCTCAATCTCCAATCATACTTATAATTATTCTATCATTGAACTCTTCGGTTTTTCAACTAGGAACTTATTCAGTACAAATCTCATGAAACTCCATTATAAGCACCAGTTCGATAAGGGGGAGAGGTTGTAGGGCCTTTGACTCGACTTTCTTATACATATACATATGACACAACTTTCATCATTATAGAAAAATCGTCAAAATCATGTCATTCATTTCAGGCAACAAAACATTCATGTTGGTTTACACCAACTTTCCAATTATCCCATTCAACTTGTCAAAGAAGCCACGTGCACTACATCATATGAGCATTAAGTAAATATAGATATTTATCACAACATAAACTTTCATATCATGTGTTATCACATATATATCATAAACTTTTATTCATACTTTTCTAAACCGAGACTTATCATAATCATAATTTTACTCAAATACCTTCAATCACCTTGAACATGGTCGATACAGCTCGGTTGGAGAGTACCTTTGTCTAAATAAGATGGTGCTCTTATGCCTCAGGAGACATGACACTATCACAGATTCATGGCATGTATAACTAGACTTTTACACATGCTAGGTTAGTCCGAGAACCGACTAAACAAATATGGGTAAGGGGTGTTACAATCTGGATTGATTTGTGGTTGTGTTCATAGATGACATTTTGATCTATTTTCGTGATGAAATCGAGCATGCTGAACATCTAAGATTTGTGTTTCAGACTTTATGAGAAAAAAAAATTGTATGAAATGTTCAACAAATGTGAGTTCTGGTTACTTGAAATTAGTTTTCTGGGACATGTTGTATCAGCATCAGATATTCGAGTTGATCCGAGTAAGATTTTGGCTATACTCAATTGGAAACCTTTGAGAATTGTTTCCGAAGTCTGAAGTTTTTTGGGACTTGCTGGTTATTATAGACAGTTTGTGAAAGGTTTCTCTATGATTGCAACCCCGATGATGAAGCTATTACAGAAAGATGTTAAGTTTGAGTAGTCAAAAAAATGTCAGAAAAGTTTTGATCAGTTGAAAGCCCTTTTGACCAAAGATCCAGTACTAGTTCAACTAGAATTGAGTAAAGAATTTTTTTTATCTATATTGATGCATCTTTAAATGGTTTGGGCTATTTTTGATGCAGGAAGGAAAAGTTATAGCTTATGCCTCGAGACAGTTAAAGCCACATGAAAAGAAATGTTCGACACACGACCTAGAATTTGCAGCTATTGTATTTGCATTGAAAATATGGCGTCACTATCTGTTCGGTAAGAAATGTCATGTTTATTTTGATAGCAAGAGCCTAAAATATTTGATGACTCAGAAAGATCTGAATTTGAGACAGCGTTGTTGGTTAGAGCTGTTAAAAGATTACGAGCTTGTGATTGATTACCATCTGGGAAAGGCTAATGTTGTTGCTGATGCTCTAAGCTGAAAATCACTGTTTGCTTTTCGTGTAATGAATACACATATAGTTATGTCTGATGATGGTCTGATTATAGATAAGTTAAAAACAAGATACATGGGGTAGATTTGATTAGAGAGACTGAACAAAAAGTGAATGTAATTCGTGAAAGTCTAAAAAACAGCATCAGATCATCAGAAATCGTATGCAGATTTGAAATGAAAAGATATAAAGTTTCAGAATCATGGAAAAAGTATTTTTGAAAGTATCACTATGGAAGAAAATACTCAAATTCGGTCGTAAAGGCAAATTGAGTCCTAGATTTATTGGGTCGTATGAGATTATAAAGCGTATCGGGTCGGTTGCGTACAGACTATTGTTGCCACCTGAGTTAGAAAAGATACATAATGTATTCCATGTTTTGATGCTTCGTAGATATTGATCTGATCCCTCACACACGATTAATCCATCAGAAATTGAGATTAAATCTGATATGACATATGAGGAAGAACCAATTCGTATTCTGGCTCGCGAGGTTAAAGAATTGTGAAATAACAAAATTCCGTTAGTGAAAGTACTGTGGCATAGACATGGAGTTGAAAAGGCAACGTGGGAGCTAGAGGATGCAATGAAACAACGTTATCCGAACCTATTTACTGGTAAGATTTTCGGGGACAAAAATCCCTAAGGGGGGAGAGTTGTAACAGCCCGATTTAGACCCTATTTGGAATTGTGGTTTCGGGACCACAAATTCGAGTTAGAAAAATACTTTAAAATTTATTTTCTGTGTTTATTATGTGTGAACTTATATGTGTTAATTTTTTGTGTTTTAATTTTACCGTTTGGATGCCGATTTAATAAAAAGGGCTTAATCGCATAAAGTGAAAAGTTGATAGTTTAATGTGAGAGTGCTTAATTGAATTTTTCTTTATAATATGATGCATTTATAATGAAATTTGACCATAGTTGAAATGGATGGAGTTTTTGGTATTAAATAACATGGTTTTATATTATTTTATAAGGTTAAAAATGTAAATGATGTATTAGTATGTTATTATAATAAAACAAACAAAAAAATGGCCATGCATTTTAGTTTATAGTTGGCCAAAAATACCAAAAGAAATAAAAATAAAAAGAAAGCCACATTCAAGCATTAATATGCTTGATTCAAGGTGAGTTTTAGTTCAGTTTTTGATAATTTTTACATTTTTGAGATTGTTGCTATGTTATCTATCAAACCCATGTCTCAATTTTTGAATTTGATGATGATTTTGTATTTTTGCCATTGTTGAAAGCTTGTGATTTTTGTTGTTTGATGCTGGAAAATAAAAGATGTGATAGATTAACATGTTTTGTATTTGAAGTTTTGATGAATTTGAGTAATTAGGGCTAATTTGTAAAAATAATAAATTGAGGGACTAAAATGTGAAATAAATGAAACATATGGACTTGTATGAACATAGGTAGTATTCGGCCTAAGGATGATGTGTGCAAATTTTGCATGCTTTGTGTTTTGTGCAATTTGGACTAAATTGTAAAAAGTGTAAAATGTTAGGGCAAAATGGTAATTTGCCCATTTATGTGTTTTTGGACTAAATTGAGTGAAACTATGTTTGAATGAGTTTAATTTGAATATGTTTATGTCAAGAACTAAAGAAATCGGATTTGGATCGGGGGAAAACCAAAGTTGTTGATTAGTCGTCCCGTTCCGATTATCATTGTCTGAGGTAAGTTTATAAGTAAACAAATGCTGTAAAATTTTGAATATATGTGAATGTAGAATGCTGATTTAAATTTTTTGAGCTTGTATATATATGACAGCCAAATGTGTTTATACTTGGGAACTATGTTCACAAGTTCATTTTGACAGAGTTACGACCTCCAAAAGCCCCGTATGAACCATAGGAATAGCTAGGATACATATGTCGTGATGCAGGATTTTGATATGTGATGTGCGAGTAAGACCATGGCATCAATATATATGTGTGAGTAAGACCACATTTACTACGTTGACATCTATATGTGACTTTGATATATGTGTGCGAGTAAGACCACCTTTAATACGTTGGCATCGATATGTGACTCCGACATATGTGTGTGAGTAAGACCCTATCTAGGACAGTGGCATCGATATGTGATTACATGTAAGACCACGTCTGAGCCGTTGGCATTGTATGATAAATGTGATTATCTAAGTACCTATTCAATTCTGAATGGTTCAACGAGCAATGATAAGTTGTGGTCAAATGTGTAAAACGAGCTAAAGTGATCAGGTATGTGATAGCTTATTATCTATTTGAAATAAGGTAAGTAAGTTACTTAATATGTGTCGCAAATTATGTATGATATAAATGAAAAATGTATGAGCATATGGAAAGTATATTCAGCCTTTTGATTATATAATGTGAATATTTATGTAATGATTCATGAATATATGTATATGAGTTTATGTATATTCGGTTATATAATGGTATTATGGTTTTGTAATTAAATGTTACTTTAATAATAGATACATGTATATTCACCAAGGTAAAACTTATATATGGAAGTATATGTTATATATGAAATTATGATTTTGAAAATAAATGTGATTATGATAGTATAAATTAGTTTGCTTAAGTTGAGTTTATATTAACATTGATTTATTTATTTGCTTATGACTTACTAAGCTATGATAGCTTACTCTGTGTGTGTGTTTTTTTTGCCTCTGTTTTATAGATTTTGGAGCCTAGTTACGAGCTTGGAAATTGTCAGCAAAGTCTATCACACTATCGACTGCTTCGGTATTTTTATAAATTGAATTCAAATGTATGGCATGTATGGGCTAGTTTATATATTTGATTTTGGGGTATGTAAATATGAGCCATGCGAAAATGGCTTGTTTATTTTGTTAATTTTGGTTTCAAGGTTTGAATGAATTATAATTATGTTTGGTTGGTGATTTTTGATGTGTGTTTGATTGATTCGATTATGGTTCATGCATAGATAAAAATTATATGTGAACTTGGTTGTTATGTTTTGCTAAGGTGTTATTATGTGACTTGGTATTAAAGTATATTATGGTTATATTTGATATGGTTGGTGTTTGATTTGGTATGAATATTATATGATAGGTATAAACGGTGTTTTGGTGGTATGTTTGGATTTGGTTATTTATGAGAAAAATGGTGATTTGTTAAGGTATGATTATATTCGGTCATATCTAGTAAAAATCAAAGTATATGTTTATGACATGTCTGTCGTGGATTGATTATTTAGGTACGGTTGGTGATGTTAAAGAATGAAAGTGATTTATTTGTTAATTGGTTTGAACATTGGAAGTTATATTGATGAACAAATAGATATAGTTAAATGGCTAGATATAGGTAGTTTGGATTGGTTTGAGCATGCAAATTTGGTATACTATGAATTGTAATTATGTTTAAAAATAGTATGTTTAATATTAGCTAAAGGCATGAAATTATATTAAAGAATTTTTTTAATGTAGGTTGGGTATATGAGTTAAATTATGTATAATTATATTCAGGAGTTCGAATGCTATGATGTTTTGGTCTTATGGTTCGAATGTGGTAACTATGATATAGTAAACATGGTTTTGCAGTATGTTAATTTGGTTTGGAATTTGAATAAATAAAAGATATTGATAAGGTTAAATTTTGAAACATGTTTCGCTTATGTAAGGAAATGTACAAGCATGATTTGACTTTATTGGCTATATTTTTCATATGTGTTGAGTTAAATGCTTGTTTTTTATGTGCCTTATATATGTTGTGAAAATGACTTATTAGTTTATTAAGCTTGGATTTTTATGCTTTGATCAATTGATGGTTATGTTTGGCTGTGGTATTGATGTTTCGGCCATTTTGTATTTATATGTGAAATATGGTAGATATATTTGCTAATGGTGATGAAAATATGTCAAAATATATGTGTATGGTTTATTTAGTATGATGTAAAATTGTGGTTGAATATTTTGTTGAGTGATAGGCATGATATATAAATGCGATGTATTTTGTAAATGACTATGATTTGAAGTATTGGGATTCGGTTATGTAGTGATTTAAGAAGTATACATTAGTTGAAATATATTTGTAATATGTTTGACTTAATGTGCAAATTATGGTTGATATATATATCTATGTATATTGATTTGTTTCTATGAAAGGTTATGTGTATAAAGTGATAGGTTGAAAATGATGAAAATTTAAGCATTGAATAAAGCTATGTTTCAGCATGATTACATTCGGATATTATATTGAAAAATGACCAAATGAATAGTGATTTGGGCATTGGTTAAACGAAAGGATTATATGAGTTTTATGTGGTGTATATATGTCCTACTTGGTTCAAATTTGATATTTGAGTAGTGTATAGGTTAGTCGTTAAATGATAGTATAAGTTGATTGATTTTTAAGCTTATTATTCGGTCAAATAAGAATATCACTTTTATTATTTATATGTGAAATTCAACTTTCCTTATGGAAATTATTTGTGAAATTTTGTATGTATTTTAATGGATAGATTATTTGGTGTTCTTTGAAAATATATTTAAATTGTTTCGTTATAATTCGTAAAGAATTTAATTAGTTATATATGTTAACATTTGATTGGTTTAAAAGTTTGAGCAAGTGCATGCATACCATTGTTCATAATTTGTGTCTCATCCGATAATATCTCGTAACCCCAATCCGACGGCGGATACGGGTTAGGGGTTTTACACTTATGGTTTTACTTTGATATATGATATGTGATGTGCCATTATGATGTGCATTTGGTTGGCCAAAAGAAATGGTCAATTTGGTAAGTTTTGTTATGTGCATATTTTAGAATTTGGTAAAGATTTGATATGAGAATGAATGGAATGTATCATGGTTATAACCATATGTTTTGGTATGTTTTAGCTTTTGGAATGACATGAATTGTTATGTGTTATGAACATGAGATTGCTTGATAATGACATGACATGATTGGTGTATGTATTGGTTGTGAAATGATTGAACTTTTGGTATGTAATTGATGTTTAATTGTTTCTTGTAGGGAGGACCCTTAATGGGTGGCATTTTGGCCTTGTAATTGTCCTATTTTTGCCCACACGAGCAGAGACACGGGCATGTGTCTCAACCGTGTTGCTCAAGGGCCATTTCAAAATAAGCCTAGGCAGACCACACGGTAGCACACACGGGCGTGTTCTTGGCCATGTGGCCAAGTCAGTTTCGACCACGGGCTAGACACACGGGTGTGTGACTAGCCATGTGACCCATGTTAGTAGCCTCCCTAATTTTCACATGGCCTGACACACGAGCGTGTCTTGTGGCCATGTGGACAAGTCAGTATGTATGCCCTATTTTGACACGGCCTAGACACATGGGTGTGTCTAAAGCCGTGTGAGGCACACGGCCTATTCACACAGGCGTGTGGCTTGTCTAACTTTGAAAAATGTTTAAGTTTTGAAAAATTTTGTATGAGTTCGGTTTAGTCCCAACCCCTTTCTAGAGTCTATCTAAAGTCTCGTTGACATATGTAAGGGACTCTGTAATGATGTATGATTATGTGTGAATGATGTTTGTGAGTTATTTGTGAAATGTTTTGATTTATCCAGTAACGCCTTTAACCTTAGTCCGACAACTGATATGGGTTAGGGGTGTTACAGTATGAGTGTTTGTCGGCGCAATTACGTACAACTTGTGTGTTTGTTGCACCCATCGTTACTTCTCAGGAACAGGGTACAGTAAAGCAACAATATCCCTTATTCTGAAATATATATATATGTATGTAAATACTTAGTATTGTACAATAAATGTTGTAATGATAGATAGAGTTTAGGGTTTGAAGCATAATGCTAGTGTTGATGAAGTTGCATCCTTATTCATTCATGATTATGAATCATCGAAGCAATATTCTTTCACCTGAATGTGATTCATCCATAGGAATTTAGAGGGTTCAAGTTACTAGAATGATCATTTACCTTAGTAGAAGTTCTTGTTGCCTTGCTAGTTTTTATTTTCCTTGAAGACAAGTAAAAACTCAAGTTTAAGGGTGTGATAGCATTAGAAAGAACATAGGTTTTCCTCCTACTTATTGGTTAAATTGTTCTCATTTAGTTATCCTTAGCAAACATTTTAGCACTAAATTGCATTTTATAACTCAGTGAAACCTAATCTATTTTATCCTTAATTTTGTTATCTTATTGCATTAATGTTACTGGATGACTTAATCCCAGACTGCGTCCAGAATTGTTGCCGCAATTGACATCAACCCGTAATGTCTCTGCATGAATTAATTCTAAATTGCGTTCAGAATTGTCACTGTACCTAATAGCTATCCGGATAAGAACCAAAACTGCGTGAGCTGTCTAGTTTGGTATAACCAACCTGTTCGAACCAAATGTGTGAAGAAAAAAATAGGGCTGCTAGAGCTTTTCTCTCCATCATCATCTTCATCATCCAACCTTGGAGCTTGCGGCCATGGCAGCCTAAGTCTCTCAAGGGTGAGCCAACGTGAAAACTAGATGTAGACTAGCTCCTGACGATGGGACCTAAGTGCACGACAATGGGGAATAGAGTGATTCAGTCGAGTTGTCTAGGGATAGTATTCTCTATTCAATTAATTCTTATTTCCTTTTAATGCTAGTGATGACTTTGATTTCTGATTGTATGGAAGTAATGATGAATTCTTGGTGAAATTTTATCTTATTTAATCTTGATTTTATTTTTTAATCTTACGGATTGAATGTTTTTTAACACGGAAATGTTATTGCAGTCACTAACACTTGAAAGTACAGTGACAGTTTGAGCCAACAAGCATTTCAATGGAAGTTGAGTGAGGATTAAAGGAATTTAGTCCACTTGTTCTTAATAGTGTCGTATTGCCTTCATTGGAAGGTGTAAACTAAAAGATATATAGGATTTTTCCTCTGTAATTTATCACCTTTTACTTAAATTCGTTGTTAAAACTAAGTAATTATTTAATAAATTAATGAAATATGTGAAAATATGAAATTAGGACATAGAAATTATTAAAATGTGATTTTCTGTTTATTATATAGTTTTCATGCATAAAATGGCTTATTTTATATTTATTTGAACATATTATATTTTTAAGACATAAAATGCGCTATGCATGATTAAATTAAATAATAAAATATAAAATTATATTTAATAATTCATTTTAAATATTTCATTAATAATTTGGGTTTTAATTAATTATTTAAATTGGATAAATTTTATTCTTTGGTCCTTTAATTTATTAATTTATTTTGGACAGGTCTGATAGCTTTGTTGGATTACAAAAACCATCCAAATTGAAGACTAAGCCAACGCAATTTCAGGTACAAATGGTTGTCCACATAAACCGCTTTTTGATTTAATTACACAATGCAATGTTGAAGAAATTAAAGATTTGCCCGAAGATTTACATTTGACCGAGTCTCAGTCCTGAGTTGTTATGGTATTTAAATTGATTAAAAATCAAGCAAAATTCAACTCAAATCCACTAAGCATGGCCGGCCACTCATTGGAAAAGCTTGAAGAGACTAAACATCTCTATTTTTAGCAAACTACCCTCCTTTCTTCACCTATAAATAAGACCTCATTCGATCCCTCATCCATCATCATTCTCTTCTCTCTCAATTCTCTTTAGCATTTTTCATTCCGCACTCCTAGCATCATCTCTTCATAGAGATTTTAGCAATTAAGCCTCTTAAAGAGCCCTTGGTCAGCCACCTTGGAGAGCCATCAGTAATGGAGCAAAGTGAAGGAGTAAAGGAGCCTCGTCGGTCAGAGTCTTTGGTGACAGCCACTCTGATTTGGGTTTAATATTTCTTTTCTTTAATTTAATAAAAAAATGTTTGCTATGTGTTCTTTGTTCTTGTTTACAATAATGTTAGCTTAATTTTATTAAGCTAGGATGATTACTTTGATTAAATAATATTTATTTGATTCATGCTTATAATGTTTATGCCTCAATTGATCATGTTCTCAATTAAAATCAAGTCTGTATTTCATTCATACGTGATTGAAATGCACCTGAATTAGCTGAGTGATCCTAATTAGATGACGGCTAGTGGACACATAATTGAAATGTGCATGCTCAATTTAGATCCTAACCCGATTAAATTGTAGATTGCATAACAACTCTAACCGAGCTCTGTTATCTACATAGTTTTTAGATTTGTGTGATTAAACTGTTTCAAACCTAAGACGTCCCTGTTACCTCACACGAATGCTAAGAAACCCTTAGTAATTACGGATAAGTAAAATGCATATTTATTAAGTAAAGGATTCTGAAAGGACACATAAAATGCCATGGAATGTTTTTCCGAATGTTATTAAGCATGTTGATAATAAATTGAGTTTAATTAAAGTAATTGTCCTAGTTTATTTACATTACAATTGTTGCAAATTGTGTTTAATTTTGCTAAAATCTATTTCATTCATGTAGTTTGCATACTTAGGATAATTTGCATTAGGGATCATTGCATTTAGTTTAATATATTTTAATCATCACTTCTCAACCATATTGTGTTTTTATTTACCAAATTGTTAAGGGTAATTTTACAATCAAGTGATTTAACACAAATACAATCCCTATGGAGACGATAACTTGATACTTACTTATTACCTGATAATGGCTGTGTACACTTGCACAAACCTATGCGTTACAAGTTTTTGACGCTGTTTCCGAGGATTGCTAACTGTTGCCATAGTCATTTTATTTTTGTGAAATTATTTACTTCCAATTTGGTTTATTTCAAACATTATTAACTTATTATTTTTAATTTTGTGATTTTCTTTTTAGGTGTTTATGAGCATAGATCGTATTATCAATTTACTCCCTGTAGATCCTGATATTGAGCAAAATTTTAGACAAATAAGACATGAATGAACAACTCAAATACAAGTCGAAATGGACCTTGGAAATTGGAATCAAGACCAAGGTAACGAAGCCGATCATCTACGAAATCCCATCCTCATTACCGATGATAGGGATCGAAGTATCAGACAATATGCTGTGCCATTTTTCAGTGAGTTAAATCCAGGAATTAAAAGGCTAGATATTGAGGCAACCCAATTTGAATTGAAACCAGTGATGTTTCAAATGCTCCAAACAATGGGCCAATTCAGTGGTATGCCTACAGAAGATCCACATCTCCACCTTCAATTGTTTATGGAGGTGAGTGATTCATTCAAGATTGCTAATGTGACTGAAGATGAACTAAGGTTGAAGTTGTTTCCATACTCGTTGCGAGATCAAGCACGAGCATGGCTCAATTCATTGCCACCAAGTTCCATATCTACATGGCAAGAATTAGCAGAGAGATTTTTGGTTAAGTATTTCCTACTTTGCAAAAACGCTAAGTTGAGGAACGAGATCACAACTTTCCAACAATTGGATGACAAGCCTTTGTATGAGGCTTGAGAGCGATTCAAGGAGTTACTTCGTAAGTGTCCTCATCATGGGATTCCTCATTGTATCTAGTTGGAGATATTCTATAATGGTCTCAATGCACATACAAAATTGATGGTAGATGCTTTTGTGAATGGTGCAATTTTGTCTAAGTCCTATAATGAGGCTTATGAGATCATTGAGAGGGTCGCAAGTAATAACTATCAATGGCCAAAAAATTGAACAACTTGAGGAAGACGTGTAGCTGGAGTTCATAAAGTTGATGCCCTCACTTTGTTATCAGCTCAGGTATATTCTATTTCCTCTATGTTAAAATAGTTTACCGCTAATAGTGCTAATAATTTTATAGCTCAACCACCAAGTCTGTTTGAAGTAGTTTCCTGTGTATACTGTGGGCAAGGTCATTCTTTTAAGAATTTCCCATCAAATATCAAGTTAGTGTATCATGTGGAACCAACATCAAAATAAAAGTGGACAAGGACCCCAATCCAACTTCTACAATCCTTCATGGGTAATCATCCTAAATTTTCTTGGAGCAACCAAGGAAATGGACTAAATAGTAACTTAATGCAGTATAGACCCAACCAATCTCAAGGGTTTAATCAGCAAGCTCCAAAACCACTTCAAGCTAAGGTATCAAATAGTCTGCAAAACTTGTTGAAAGTGTACATGGCAAAGAATGACGCTTTGATCCAAAGCTAAACAGCAACATTGAAAAATTTGGAAAACCAAATGGGCCAGTTATCTACGGAGCTTCGTAATAGACTGCAAGGAACCTTGCCGAGAAATACTGAGAATCCAAGAAATTTGGGTAAAGAACATATCAAGGCAATGTCATTGTGAAATGGTAAAATTATGGAACCCCGATTGATTGATGTCGAAGACAAGCCCGTTGAGAAGAATCAACCAGCTGTTGAAATTCCTACACCAAAAGAGTCAGAATCTATAAAAACTGACAATGTAAATCCTAACTTAGTGAATTCAAATACTTTAGCATCTTCTTTGGATGTAGATTTACCTACTTAGAAGAGTTATCTGATTCAACCAAAAGTTCTATCACCTATATATCCGCAAAGATTGTAACACCCCTAACCCGTAACGTCGCCAGAATAGGTTGGCATTATCGGACTTCTAACTCCATTCAGAACAATCATATATTTAATAACATCTTATTTTAGTCAATATCATTCATTCACATTCAATATGTGCTTAAATCGAGCATACAAAGCTTTAATCATGCATTCAGGACTAAATTGGTAACATATAAAAATTTTAGAAACTTAGAAAAATTTCCACATTTCAAGTAACACGCGCCCGTGTGAACAGGCCGTGTGCCTCACACGACTAATAGACATGCCTGTGTCTTAGACTGTGTGAAAACAGGGTATACAACTGACTTGTGTCACACGGTTGAGGACATGCCCGTGTGCCATGGTCGTGGGAAAACTAAAGAGGTTACTAACTTGGGTCACACGGCCGGCCACATGCCCATTTGCCAGCCCGTGTGCCACACACGGCCAGTAGACATGCCCGTGTGTCTAGGCCATGCCAAACCTGTAGGGTATATTGACTTAATTTTGAAGGGTACCCCAGGAGACACACGACTATGCAACATGACCGTGTGTCACACACGCCCGTGTCCCTACCCTTGTGGACAAAAATAGGCCATTTGTAAAGCCATTTTGCCACCCTAAAAGCACAAGCATTCACAAGTATAATAGACCACATTTTTACAGCTCAATAGGCAACCAAAGTAACCATTTCAATACACATTATAAGCCATATCAAAGCTTACCAATTACCTATCCAAATACATATTTAACAACATGCATAATTCATTCATTTAACATCTACATATCAAGACTTCACTGGCATAATTTCATTCCATCATTACCTTGCCAAAACATACCATAGTTTAACACTTATACACAACCAAATATGATACCAAAATAAGCCAAATCACATGGCTTAACTCATATACTAAAATATGCCAAAGTCATAATATCAAGTAACATAACTAAAATCTTTTAAACTAGCCTATACATGCCATATTTACAAATTTTTGCAAGGTCAAAAGTACCAATCGGAAATTGGATAGTGTGATGTGCAACTTCGACTTGTTCAGAATGAGCGAGCTAACGAGCCTCTATAAAACATAAAAAAGAAACAGAGTAAGTTATATAGCTTAATAAGCCTGTATAATTCAGAATTAAACTTACCATTTATACATAATTTAAAGCAATACTTAAAGTGCAACCAATTCAATTAGCAATGTGCAACCAATTCAATTAGCAATCACCTAATCACAAGTATTCATTACATGTTAGTTAATGTAAGGATACATGAATTCATCCATTAATACAATACTTTGCATCATTCCAAATTTCATATATCATATATAACATTAGTAACATTTATAAATAGTAACTTATCCGTATAAATAGTATTTATGCTCGTTGAATCTATTAGAAATTTAAAGGATACTCGAGTGAACAATGTCAGTAATCTGTCAATTCATTATCATATATACTCTTTCGAGCCATGATCAGTAAGCTCCTCTAGTGCTGATGAACAATAAGCTCTATTGAGCTAAAACGGTAAGCTCTTACGAGCTGATACATCGGTAAGCCCATACGAGCTGTGGTGAGTCCACAACAAATGCAGGAGCTCGACCAAAATGGTAATCCCAATAACATGTCACTCGTATCCGATGAATCTATACAGTTCGAACGGGGCTTAGTAACAAATACATTATATCAATATTGCATTTATACTTCAAATATTTCCAATAAACACATTTATTTCAAGAATTACAAGTATATAAAATTTTGATTCTAATTATACAAACTTACCTCGAAACCTCAGATAAAACTATCGGCTATTCGTCTACTTATTATTTTCCCCAATCTAGTTCCGTTATTTACTTATCTTGATCTAGATGATATCAAATTAACTCATTCAAGCTTTCATTCAATTCAATTTAGCCTAAAACATTCATTTTGGCTAATTTACAATTTTACCCCTAGACTTTTGACTACTTTTCAACTTAGTCCTTAACACATAAAAATGCAAAATTGCACAATTATGCCACAACCCATGATAGTCAAATTTATTATATACCACTAGTAGCCCATAACTTTCATTATTTCACACTTTTAACCACATAATTTTACATTTTCTCAATTCAATCCCTATTTGACATTTTTGTCAAAAATCACTTTACAAAACATGTAAAACTATCATCAAACTTCCATAATCTATCATTAAACATCAAAGAACTCATGTATTCAACAATGGCACTTTACAAAATCATGAACAAATTCAAAAATTAAGGTATGGGCTAGCTAGATTACGAAGCAACAATCTCAAAAACATAAAAATCATTAAAAATTGAGTCAAAACCGTACCTAGATGAGCACAAATAGCTTGGTCAAACCTTGAACTCTCTAATGGCTATTTTCTTTCTCTAATTTAGGTGATGAAGAGATAATGGAAGAAGATGATACAATTTGTTTAATTAAAATTAACCTTATTTACTAATTTACTATATTAACCTTTAATAAAACATTAAAAACCCACCTATAACATGTCCAAGATTGTCCACTTACATTATAAATGGACTAATTACATATTAAGGACTCTCATATTAATAAACCATAGCTATATAATACCTTTAAACAATAGAACTCAACTTTTACGCATTACGCGATTTAGTCCTTTTTACCGAATTAAGCGTTTAAACAGTAAAATTTCTTTACAAAAATTTCACATAACAATTCTATTATTCTATAAAATTTAATAAAATAATAAAATAAATATTTTAACTTCAGATTTGTGGTCCCAAAACCACTATTCTGATTTAACCTAAAAACAAGTTGTTACAAAGATTGCAGCAACACAAGCAGAAATAGGAGGTGCAATTCAAGAAGTTTTTGGATGTTTTGAAGCAGTTACACATCAATATTCCATTGGTGGAGGCTTTAGAACAAATACCAAATTATGTGAAGTTTATGAAGGATATACTTTCTAAGAAGAAACGACTAAGTGAATATGAGACTGTTGCCTTGATAAAAAAGTGCAGTGCGTTCCTATAGAACAAACTGCCACCAAAATTGAAAGACCTAGAAGGCTTTACTATACCCTGTAACATTGGTGAATCTTACTGTGGTAAAGCTTTGTGTGATTTAGGAGTGAGTATCAACTTGATGCCTAAGTCTATTTTCAAGATGCAAGGGATAAGTTAAGTAAGACCTACAACTGTGACATTTCAGCTAGTGGATAGATCTTTAGCATATCCCAAGGGAAAGATCGAGGATGTTTTGGTAAGAGTCAATAAATTATTTTTCCTACTAATTTTATTGTCTTAGATTTTGAAGTAGATAAGGAAGTGACGATCATCCTTGGGAAACCTTTTTTCGCCACGGGAAGAACATTAATTGATGTGTAGAAAGGTGAACTCACCATGCAAGTTCAAGACGATTAGGTAACCTTTAAAATTCTTAAAGTGATAAAATTTCTTGATCCGACAGAAGAGTGTTCAGTTATGGAAGAGATAGAAACCTTGGTTTCTATGGAAAGTAATTTTGAAGAAGATCCATTGGAGAAAGCCTTAGATATGACCTTTTGGAGGATGAAGAAGGTGAAGAAACAATGGCTTTAATAGAAGCTAATCCAAGAAATTTTCTTCAATCCATACGGTTTGAACCGTTGAAGTTAGAAGTCAGAGAATTTGTGCAACCCATGTTGTCAACTGAAGAACCACCTAAACTCAAACTAAAGGTACTTTCTTCCAATTTGAAATATGTTTATTTAGGTGACTATTCTCTTTTGGCTATGATTATTTCAGCAGAACTGACAAAAAATCAAGAGGAACAACTAATTGTTGTTCTAAAGAAATTTAAGAAAGCAATTGGTTAGACCATAGCTGATAGTCGAGGTATAAGCCCTTTTTTTGCATGTATAAAACTATTTTAGAAGAAGGTGAAAGAGCTCGAATTGATGGGCAAAGGAAGCTCAATCCTATTATGAAAGAAGTTGTGAGAAAGGAAGTGATCAAATGGTTAGATGCAGGAATCATCTATCCTATTTCAGACAATTTGTGGGTAAGTCTGGTGCAGTATGTGTCGAAGAAAGGTGGAATCATGATTGTTGAAAATGAGCGTAACGAGTTGATTCCAATGAGAACTGTTACTGGTTGGAGAATTTATGTTGATTACAGAAAGTTGAATAAAGCCACTCGAAAGGACCATTTTCCGTTGCCTTTTATGGATCAGATGTTAGATCAACTGGTAGGTAATTAATTCTATTATTTTTGTAACACCCCAAACCCGGCCCAGACGTTACGGCCGAATTCAGCGTGTCACATGGAAATGTTACTAAAGTAGTTATGTTTTATCCAAAAAAATTTCTTAGGGTTTAAAGAATGTTTGTTTTAAGTTAAAGTGAATGGAAGCTGTTCACCAGGTAGGAAGCCAGAAAAGAGGAGATAAGTCTATTGGACTGCTTAAGTACCAAGCTCTTCACGGATCCAATCCTAGACATGCACACATCCATTGCCACACTTTAAGCATATTACTGGCCCACGAGCAACAAATTAAGTTTAAGTCTATTTAAAATATTTATTTCCTTTGAAAACATTTACATTTCGGAAGCTTTGCTCGGTTATCGTGATATTTTGAAAATAAGTAACTTTTATAAAACACACCCTAGAGCTAACTAATTTAATAACCCAAAATAATAAAAATAATAAAAAGAGCGGCCTTATTACAACTTAAACCAGAATAAAAATAATCAAAATAATAAATGCGAAACTTATTTAAAAAAATAGAAATTTAATCTTCGTGGCCACTCTGAATCCCGCCCAGCTCCAAGTCCACCAACTAGGGCTCACCTGCAAGGATGGAAGAGAAAGGGGTGAGTTTGGAAAACTCAGTGTGTATGGAGAACCCATCCAAAGCCCAAGTCAGCTCAAGCCCATTAGGCCTAAGCCCCATTCAGATAACAGTGGTACTGGGCCGAAGCCCTTTTCAGAATACAATAAACTAGGCCTTAGCCCCTTTTCAGATATCAGTACGACCCATAGGCCCATTCCAGAACAGAACAGACATATTCATATATGCAAGCCCAACCCAGCCTCTAACCAACCGCTAACTCCACCCGTACCAGCCCTACACTCTATGTGGGGAATAACTCAACCTACCCAAATTTCTACACTCCACAATTGCGACATTGTCGCTCGATTATCGATAAGTTGAGGCAAAGCCTCCAGTATGTGGACAAGCCACTTTCAGTACTTCCTCCATCAATATCCCAGTCCCATGCATTAGATAATAATAACATGGCATACAGTAAATAGTAACAGTCAAACATGTATTCAGATCAACCTTAACCCTAGGGGTATATCAGTAATTTTGCTCCTAGGGGTAAATCTGTAAATTTTCTACCTATAAAGGTATTGCAGTAATTTTTACAGTTTTAGGGTTCTCATGAATGTTACAGTCCGTACTAGCCCATTTGTCAGCGCAATAATTCATTAGTCTCATTTTCACAATTTTGGCCACTGGGCCTTAAAACCCCTAATGGGCCCTACAGTGTCCACTAGCAATCTAAGCCCAGTTAATTCAAGTTTTATGACCAATTTACCGGTTTAAGTAGTTTAGATTCCACAGTCTAGCAGAACATATTTATTGCCCATTTTTTATTACCTTACCCGTATGGGCCCGTAAGCCTGTTGGGCCCAGTTTTAGCCTATCGAGGCCCAATTATCGAAGTGCACGAAATTTCACACACGACTAACTTACCACTTTGCGATTCCCGATCTAGTGATTTCTAAACGTCCTGTGAGCACTCGCACACTCACAAGTCCACAAAATGCCAGAATTTCGGCATTTCGGCTTTTGCCGAATTGAACTATGAGAGGGTGTTTGATACATACCTGTTTCACGATGACTGCTACTGAGATCCCTTACGATGTCCTACAATGGATCACCACAATTCTTAGATTGCAAACCACAACAACCAATCCCAATATTCACTTACCCATATTCAAACCATGCCCCTAAAGCCATTAAAGTCTTACCTTTTTGCCGAAAACTGATGACTAGACCCAAGTCTGGTTGCTCCAAAGATCCAAGCCTTCGATCCAACACTCAAGAAGACACTAATCACCAAAAGAAATCATCGATTAAAGACCATTAAAGCCCTATGCCCAAATCGATAGCCTTCCTAGATTTTAGGGACTTTGGCTTTTTCTAACTTGAAAAAAATAAGACTAGATCTGAAGTAAGGAGCACTTACCACTTATTCCTCTTTGATTTCTATGCAGATCTGATGCAGATCTATCCTCTAAACGATGGCAGAACTTGAATCCAGGAGATTTGAAGTTTCGACTATAAACCCCTAAATCTTATGGTATTTCGGCTTTTTAAGTGATGAAGAAGATGACGATTTGAGGCTATAACCTTGGAATAATGCTGCTGACAGGTACCAAGGGTTTAGAGAAGATAAATGTTGATCAAAAGGAACAAAAATACCAAAGG
The DNA here is from genome assembly GCF_025698485.1 of Gossypium arboreum. Taxonomy (NCBI): domain Eukaryota; kingdom Viridiplantae; phylum Streptophyta; class Magnoliopsida; order Malvales; family Malvaceae; genus Gossypium; species Gossypium arboreum. The sequence continues at coordinate 101,009,375 of NC_069080.1, forward strand.
ATTTGGCTTTGGAGAAATCGGTACAAGTAGTGAGCTTTCGGGATTTCGGCTTTCTATGGCAATCGGCTATGGAGGTTTTGTGGAGGATAGGATTGACAGAGAAGGTGAGCATGGTGACCAGAAGGTTTCAGCTAAGAGAAGAAGCATAAGGGGAGAAAGAAAATGGAGGAAAAAAAGAGGGAGAAAACTCGGCATCAAGAAGAGGAACTTGCATTTTCGGCTTTTGTGAGAACTCAAAAAGGATGAATGAAAACTTTCAGGTGGCTAACCCTAATCCTCTAAGACAGAAAAAGAAAAGAACCTAACCTTAATATCAACTAAAGCAATCGGCCCAACCTCCCTAAGGGCCTTGCCGAAATTCTCTTGAGTGATCATGTGCCCAGTACATGTCTAAAATTAAAAAGTAACAATATGCCTACCTTGCGACTCCAACCTTGGACCTTCAATTCCTTCCCATGCGCCATTTTTTTTAGGAACTTAGTGGCGCCACCTTGCCACTTTACCAAAGCCTTATTTGTGTCATAACTTACTAAGTTCTTAAAGCCCACTCAACCCAGTCTCCTATTCACCTAAAATCCTTCCTCTTCTTACACTCCAAGCACCCTGCTTGAAGCGTTTCCCTAACTTCCTTAACCTTGGTCTCCAATACTTCTTCTACCACATTCCTTACTAACTCAGCCAGTGTCTCAGTCCCAAATCTCCGAGTTACCGCTACCCGAAGTTGGTAGATTTCGCTTACCCTCAAAATCCATATCAACACTCTACATTATCAGCATGCATAACAATAACTACCAAGATCTTGATTTAAAATTTTCAATATTTATACAGATGTCCTAGGCATAAAGAGTATTTTAAATTTTTTCGCAGTATCGTGTCCTAGCTACAGTCTCAATCTTATAGTCTCAATATAACTCTAACTACAATGGCATAGCAGAGTCTCAGTAATATAACAGGTACTTAGTAAAGTTCAGAAAAGGTACTTACAGACTTGGTGCCGATGATTCAGTGTGCCACTTCTTCAGAAATCAAATTTCAAAAACCTAGAAAAACTTAAACTATTTTAAGATTGAACCTTAAAACATGTATGCCTTGTAAAATATCTTTGAAAAGAACTTCCCAAAAATCATTTCCAAAATACCCCTCTTAGGCCTAAGTTTTCAAAAAGATTTTCAAAAGGTTTCGGCTAACAGAAGAAGCATAAAGGAAGAAAGAAAATGGAGGAAAAAGAGAGGGAGAAAATTCGGCATCAAGAAGAGGAACTTGTGTTTTCGACTTTAGTGAGAACTCAGAAAGGATGATTGAAAACTTTCATGTGGCTAACCCTAATCCTCCAAGACAGAAAAAGAAAAGAACCTAACCCCAATATCAACTAAAGCAATCGGCCCATCCTCCTTAAGGCCCTTGCCAAAATTCTCTTGAGTGATCATGTGCCCAGCACATGTCTAAAATTAAAAAGTAACAATATGACTACCTTGCGACTCAAACCTTGGACCTTCAATTCCTACCCATGCGCCATTTTTTTTAGGAACTTAGTGGCGCCACCTTGCCACTTTACCAAAGCATTATTTGTGTCATAACTTACGAAGTTCTTCTTAAAGCCCACTTAACCAAGTCTCCTATACACACTTAAATAGAATAAGCTTGGCAATCCCGAGCTCGATGCTCCTTAGACCCACATCTAAAGCATGCTCCTGTCTTCCTATTGCATTCGCTTGGATGACGCTCGTTGCAGTTCTTGCAGGTTGGAAAGTTTGGTCGTGTCTTAACATGTTTCACAGAACGAGGCTTAGTCTTCTGAGAACTAGAATCCTTGCTCTTCTTACACTCTAAGCACCCTACTTGAAGCGTTTCCCTAACTTCCTTAACCTTGGTCTCTAATACTTCTTCTACCACATTCCTTACTAACTCGGCCAGTGTCTCAGTCCCAAATCTCCGAGTTACCGCTACCCGAAGTTGGTAGATTTCGCTTACCCTCAAAATCCATATCAACACTCTACATTATCAGCATGCATAACAATAACTACCAAGATCTTAATTTAAAATTTTCAATATTTATACAGATGTCCTAGGCATAAAGAGTATTTTAAATTTTTTCGCAGTATCGTGTCCTAGCTACAGTCTCAATCTTATAGTCTCAATATAACTCTAACTACAATGGCATAGCAGAGTCTCAGTAATATAACAGGTACTTAGTAAAGTTCAGAAAAGGTACTTACAGACTTGGTGCCGGGGATTCAGTGTGCCACTTCTTCAGAAATCAAATTTCAGAAACCTAGAAAAACTTAAACTATTTTAAGATTGAACCTTAAAACATGTATGGCTTGTAAAATATCTTTGAAAAGAACTTCCCAAAAACCGTTTCCAAAAAACCCCTCTTAGGCCTAAGTTTTCAAAAAGATTTTTAGAAGGTTTCGGCTAACAGAAGAAGCATAAGGGAAGAAAGAAAATGGAGGAAAAAGAGAGGGAGAAAATTCGGCATCAAGAAGAGGAACTTGCATTTTCGGCTTTTTTGAGAACTCAAAAAGGATGAATGAAAACTTTCAGGTGGCTAACCCTAATCCTCCAAGACAGAAAAAGAAAAGAACCTAACCCTAATATCAACTAAAGCAATCGGCCCAACCTCCCTAAGGCCCTTGCCGAAATTCTCTTGAGTGATCATGTGCCCAGCACATGTCTAAAATTAAAAAGTAACAATATGCCTACCTTGCGACTCGAACCTTGGACCTTCAATTCCTTCCCATGCGTCATTTTTTTTAGGAACTTAGTGACGCCACCTTGTCACTTTACCAAAGCCTTATTTGTGTCATAACTTACGAAGTTCTTCTGAAAGCCCACTTAACCCAGTCTCCTATTCACCTAAAATCAAACCTTGATATTTTACCGTGTTTAACTTAGGCTTGGGCCTTCTAAAGACCTACTAACACATTTAAACACAATTCCAATATTCAAAACACCAAAATTTCAAAATTTACCAAAAATCACAAAAACCCGAAAAATCCCAAAAATTAGGGCGTTATAATTCTACTCCCCTTAAAGAAATTTCGTCCTCAAAATTTCAAACTACCAACTAACCGTATTACTCAAGCTAAACCACCATGCTTCCGCTACGCACTCTAATTAAAAATAATTCTTTGTACGACCTAGAACATCTAATTGCCAAAGTAAAGAAACAATTATCAAACACGCATACAATTCATAACACACACTTAAATAGAATAAGCTTGGCAATCCCGAGCTCGATGCTCCTTGGACCCATATCTAAAGCATGCTCCTGTCTTCCTATGGCATTCACCTGGATGACGCCCGTTGCAATTCTTGTAAGTTGGAAAGTTTGGTCGTGTCTTAACATGTTTCACAGAACGAGGCTTAGTCTTCTGAGAACTAGAATCCTTCCTCTTCTTACACTTCAAGCACCCTGCTTGAAGCGTTTCCCTAACTTCCTGAACCTTGGTCTCCAATACTTCTTCTACCACATTCCTAACTAACTTGGCCAGTGCCTCAGTCCCAAATCTCCGAGTTACTGCTACCCGAAGTTGGTAGATTTCGCTTACCCTCAAAATCCATATCAACACTCTACATTATCAGCATGCATAACAATAACTACCAAGATCTTGATTTAAAAATTTTAGTATTTATACAGATGTCCTAGGCATAAAGAGTATTTTAAAGTTTTTCGCAGTATCGTGTCCTAGCTACAGTCTCAATCTTATAGTCTCAATATAGCTCTAACTACAATGTCATAGCAGAGTCTCAGTAATATAATAGATACTTAGTAAAGTTCAGAAAAGGTACTTACAGACTTGGTGCCGGGGATTCAGTGTGCCACTTCTTCAGAAATCAAATTTCAGAAACTTAGAAAAACTTAAACTATTTTAAGATTGAACATTAAAACATGTATGCCTTGTAAAATATCTTTGAAAAGAACTTTCCAAACACCGTTTCCAAAATACCCCCCTTAGGCCTAAGTTTTCAAAAAGATTTTCAGAAGGATTCGGCCAACAGAAGAAACATAAGGGAATAAAGAATATTGAGGAAAAAGAGAGGGAGAAAATTCGGCATCAAGAAGAGGAACTTGCGTTTTTGACTTTTGTGAGAACTCAGAAAGGATGAATGAAAACTTTCATGTGGCTAACCCTAATCCTCCAAGACAGAAAAAGAAAAGAACCTAACCCCAATATCAACTAAAGCAATCAGCCCAACCTCCCTAAGGCCCTTGCCGAAATTCTCTTGAGCGATCATGTGCCAAGCACATGTCTAAAATTAAAAAGTAACAATATGCCTACCTTGCAACTCGAACCTTGGACCGTCAATTCCTTCCCATGCGCAATTATTTTTTTTTAGGAACTTAGTGGCGCCACCTTGCCACTTTACCAAAGCCTTATTTGTGTCATAACTTACGAAGTTCTTCTTAAAGCCCACTTAACCAAGTCTCCTATTCACCTAAAATCCAACCTTGATATTTTACCGTGTTTAACTTAGGCTTGGGCCTTCTAAAGACCTACAAACACATTTAAACACAATTCCAATATCCAGAGCACCAAAATTTCAAAATTTACCAAAAATCGCAAAAACCCAGAAAATCCCAAAAATCAGGGCGTTACACCTAATACTTCTAGGCCCAAAAATCGGGGCGTTACAATTCTACTCCACTTAAAGAAATTTCATCCTCGAAATTTCAAACTACCAACTAACCGTATTACTCAAGTCAAACCACCATGCTTCCGCTGTGCACTCTAATTAAAAATAATTCTTAGTAGGACCCAGAATATCTAATTACCAAAGTAAAGAAACATTTATCAAACACGCATACAATTCGTAACACACACTTAAATAGAATAAGCTTGGCAATCCCGAGCTCGATGCTTCTTGGACCCACATCTAAAGTATGCTCCTGTCTTCCTATGGCATTCACCTGGATGACGCCCGTTGCAGTTCTTGCAGGTTGGAAAGTTTAGTCGTGTCTTAACATGTTTCACAGAACGAGGCTTGGTCTTCTGAGAACTAGAATCCTTCCTCTTCTTACACTCCAAGCACACTGCTTGAAGCGTTTCCCTAACTTCCTTAACCTTGGTCTCCAATACTTCTTCTACCACATTCCTTACTAACTCGGCCAGTGCCTTAGTCCCAAATCTCCGAGTTACCGATACTCGAAGTTGGTAGATTTCGCTTACCCTCAAAATCCATATCAACACTCTACATTATTAGCATGCATAACAACAACTACAAAGATCTTGATTTAAAAATTTCAGTATTTATACAGATTCCTAGGCATAAAGAGTATTTTGAAGTTTTTCGCAGTATCCTGTCCTAGCTACAGTCTCAATCTTATAGTCTCAATATAGCTCTAACTACAATGTCATAGTAGAGCCTCAGTAATATAAAAGATACTTAGTAAAGTTCACAAAAGGTACTTATAGACTTGGTGCTGAGGATTCAATGTGCCACTTCTTCAAAAATCAAATTTCAGAAAACTAGAAAAACTTAAACTATTTTAAGATTGAACCTTCAAAGATGTATGCCTTGTAAAATATCTTTGAAAAGAACTTTCCAAAAACCGTTTCCAAAATACCCCTCTTAGGCCTAAGTTTTCAAAAAGATTTTCAGAAGGTTTCGGGTAACAGAAGAAGCATAAGGGAAGAAAGAAAATGGAGGAAAAAGAGAGGGAGAAAATTCGGCATCAAGAAGAGGAACTTGCGTTTTCGGCTTTTGTGAGAACTCAGAAAGGATGAATGAAAACTTTCAGGTGGCTAACCCTAATCCTCCAAGATAGAAAAAGAAACGAACCTAACCCTAGTATCAACTAAAGCAATCGACCCAACCTCCCTAAAGCCCTTGCCGAAATTCTCTTGAGTGATCATGTGCCCAGCACATGTCTAAAATTAACAAGTAACAATATGCCTACCTTGCGACTCGAACCTTGGACCTTCAATTCCTTCCCATTCGCCATTATTTCTTTTTTAGGAACTTAGTGGCGCCACCTTGCCACTTTACCAAAGCCTTATTTGTGTCATAACTTACGAAGTTTTTCTTAAAGCCCACTTAACCAAGTCTTCTATTCACCTAAAATCCAACCTTGATATTTTACCGTGTTTAACTTAGGCTTGGGCCTTCTAAAGACCTACAAACACATTTAAACACAATTCCAATATTTAGAGCTCCAATATTTCAAAATTTACCAAAAATCACAAAAACCTGGAAAATCTCAAAAATTATGGCGTTACATCTAATACTTCTAGGCCCAAAAATCGGGGCGTTACAATTCTACTCCCCTTAAATAAATTTCGTCCTTGAAATTTTAAACTACCAACTAACCGTATTACTCAAGTCAAACCACCATGCTTCTGCTACGCACTCTAATTAAAAATAATTCTTAGTACGACCCAGAACATCTAATTACCAAAGTAAAGAAACATTTATCAAGCACGCATACAATTCATAACACACAATTAAATAGAATAAGCTTGGAAATCCCGAGCTCGATGCTCCTTGGACCCACATCTAAAGATGCTCTTGTCTTCCTATGGCATTCGCCTGGATGACGCCCGTTGCAGTTCTTGCAGGTTGGAAAGTTTGGTCGTGTCTTAACAAGTTTCAAAGAACGAGGCTTAGTCTTCTGAGAACTAGAATCCTTCCTCTTCTTACACTCCAAGCACCCTACTTGAAGCGTTTCCCTAACTTCCTTAACCTTGGTCTCCAATACTTCTTCTACCACTTTCCTTACTAACTTGGCCAGAACTCACATTTACTAAACTTAGCATATAACTGCTTATCCTGAAAAATCTACAACACTAATCTCAGATGCTTGGCATGTTCGGTTTCATCTCGCGAATAGCCCAAAATGTCGTCGACAAACAAAACTGCAAACTGGTCCAAACACTGTCTAAGGATCCGATTCGGCAAGTCCATAAATACGGCAGGGGCACTAGTGAGCCCAAACGGCATCACTAAGAACTCGTAGTGACCGTATCTTGTTCTGAAAGCAGTTTTGGGTATATCTGATTCTCGAACTCGCAACTGATAATAACCCTATCTCAAATCTATCTTTTAAAACACTAAGGCTCCCTTCAACTGATCAAACAAATCATCAATACACGGTAACGAATATTTATTCTTTATTGTGTAACACCCTGAACTTGGGCCTAGAAGTATTGGGCCTTGAGTGGGGGTCCGTAAAGAGGTTGTATATAGGTATTTAATTGTGCAATGAAATGAAACAATTAAATGTTTGCTTTAGTGGTTAATGGCTTTGAGAAGTGTTGGAGAAATCTTGGGTTTAAACTTGGGCTTTAGCAAAAATTTTGGTATTAAGTGAAAAAAAAACTTGGATGCTTGGATGAGGGCCTTTTAAATTATTGTGGTAAATAAATGACACAATGAAGCATGTGGTCTAGTGGTTGTGGCGTCATTAAGGTTGTATAGGAGCCTGGGTTCAAGCCTTGGCTCTTGCAATTTATTTTGGTTTTTTTTAGGGAACCTGGACTTTGACCTTTAGACCTTATAATTAATTGGGGATAAAATATGACACAAAAAGCCTTGTGGTTTAGTAGCAAGTAGCATGTGGAGCATCTGAGGGGAGGCATGGGTTCAAATCCCATGGCAAGCAAGGAGCATTTATTTTGCTAACAGGGGGCGACAAGAGTTGGTGTTGAATTTAAACTCTGATGATGGAGGGATCCCACATCAGGAAGCTAACATAAGAGGGGATGCGAAGCTGGCTTTAAATAGAGAGAACTATGAGGAGAGTAGAGATACCTTTCTTGGCTGATCCCTTTCGCTGTATGGCGTGCTCGTTTGGGTTGGGCGTCGGCTAAGAGTGCTCAGAGCCTGGATTAACTCTAGTCTCCTATCGGTGTGTATTTCTCACTACTCTAGTCAGTGGGATGGCTACTTGGCATGATGGTAGAAAGGGGCCATAATGGGCCCAATGGGCCTCTGAGGCCCAATTGGATAAGTTGTTTGATTGTGTAGTAAATATTGGACTAGGCTAGGTGAATCTTATATCTGTGGCTAGATTTGGGCTAAAAGGGCCACACGAGCGTGTGGGCCCATTTGGGCCGAGAAGGGCTTTAGGCCCATTCGTATTGTTATCCCTGTTTAGAATACTTTAGTTTACCAAATTACTGAAATACCCTTGACTTATAAAATTACCAAAGTACCCCCAATTTATAAAATTACCCAAATATCCTCAATTTGAAAAATTACAGAAATACCCTCAGTTTGCAAAATTACTGAAATACCCTCGATTTTGTAAAATTATTGAAATACTCTTGTAAGATAGAATTACCATTTTACCCTCGATTTATAAAATTACCATTTTACTCTCGATTTACAGAATTACCGTCTTACCCTCGATTTACAGAATTACCATTTTACCCTCGATTTACAAAATTACTGAAATACCTTTGGTTTACAAAATTACCAAAATACCCTTGATCAATAAAATTACCAAAATAGCCCTGGTTTGTAAAATTACTAAAATATCCCTGGTTTGTAAAATTACTAAAATACCCCCGATTTATAGAATTATTGTTTTACCCTCGATTTACAGAATTACTGTTTTACCCTTGATTTACAAATTTACCGTTTTACCCTCGATTGTGAAATTACTGAAATACCCCTATAGGGTAGAATTACCAAAACACCCCTAGTTTGTAAAATTACCAAAATACCACTGGTTTGTGAAATTATCGAAATACCCTTAATTTGTAAAATTACCAAAATACCCCTGATTTACAAAATTACAGAAATACCCTTGATTTGTAGATTTACCAAAACACCCTTGTAGGATGAAAAGACTAAAATACCCCTAATAGGTAAAAAGTAGTAAAGCCCACAGTAGGGTAAAGTGACCGTAATACCCTTGTATGGTAAAATGATGAATGCGCCTTATGTTCCGTATGGTGATGTGCTTAGGATTTACATATATTGATATTGGAATAGTTAAGTTTGAGTGACATGTGGTGGTTATCGTAAGTGATTGATTATGGAAACGTTTCAACTTCAACCCGTAATAGGTGTCTACTAACCCTCGTAATAGCTTAGATTAATATTTCTTTGAGAAGTCAAATGCTAAAATACTGGGTATTTGGAACTTGTAATGTTGCGTTTGGGTATAGATGCGATAAATACGATAAGATCGGTGTTTGGATCGATGGAACAGGTAAGAACTCAATTTTGTGCACGATGGTAAGTTGGGCCTCAATGGGCTAAAATTGGGCCCAATAGGCTTTCAGGCCCATTTGGGTAAAATTGATAGAAAATGGAATTTGGAAAAGTTGCATGATAACACGGTTAGTACTGCTATAAAATTTGGATTAAGCAGGCTTAGTGAGCTAAATCGGCATTCGTAGGGCCCATTAGAGGTTTTGGGCCCAAAAGCCCGAGTTTGATAAAGTGGGTTAAAGACCATTGTTTAAACACTCGAAAATATTGATAATTGTTGATGAACATGGAAAACCCTGATATTTGGTAAAATTATGAAATTACCCTTATAGTATGAAAATGACTGTTTTGCCCTTAGGTAAAAATGACCATTATACCCCTAGGGTTTAATTATAAATTTGATACGTGGGATATGATATACATGATTGATATGATATGCACATGATATGTATAAAATGCACATGATATGTATGAAATGCACATGATATGTATGAAATGCACATGATGTATTCATAAATGCGCTAGGTTGGGTTTTTATATGGATAGAGGAAGTGCAAAAGGGCTTATGCCCCAGTTTATTGAAAAGGGCTTATGCCTCAGTTTATTGAAAATGGCTTATGACCCAGTTTACCGAAAAGGGCTTATGCCCCAGTTTATTGAAAAGGGCTTTGCCCCAGTTTATTGAAAAGGGCTTTACCCCAGTTATTAAAAGAGGCTAGGCCTCTAGATATATGATAAAGCAGCTATGCTGCCAGTGGTGTGTTGGTTGGGTGGGTTGAATCATTCCCCACATGGTGTGTTGGTTGGTACAGGTGGAGAGTAGCGGATGGTGGGTCGAGTAATCTCCCCAAATGGGCTTGCATACATCCATTGACATTACACGTGATATTGAAATGGGCCTATGGGCCATACCATTTACAGTAAAGGCTTCGGCCCAGTGATATGATTTATGAAAAGGCTTCGGCCCAATAACCGTTAAACGAAAGGCTCCAGCCCAGTATATGTCAAGACTAAATAGGGCTTTGGCCCAGATTGTACTGATACTGTGTTTTCACTGTTTGTATGTTATTGGGATTACACACTGAGTTTTCGTAAACTCACCCCGTTTCTAACTGTGCAAGAAATCCCTAAGCTTAGATGGTTTGGAGCTGCGAGGGACTCGGAGATGGCCACACTACTGTTTCTGTTTCTTTTAATTGCAATAAGTAGCCGATTTATTTCTTTATAAGTTTTATCTTATTAATATTATTATTTGGTTTTGGGTTGTAATAAGGCCATTTTAATTATTTTTCTGGGATTATTTTATTTTATACCCTATATTTTACTAATAACAATCCAAAATGGGTTAGACTTAGGCCGCGTTTTCAAAATGATAATTGTTTTCAAAATAACGCAACGGTACAATTAATCGGTTTATAAAAAATATCTACTTAAATGAATCTAACTCGTTTTTCTCAAAACCTAACCTCGCACCAAAGTGTGGCAATGGTTGTGGGCATGTCTAGGATTGGATCCATTCGAAGAGCTTGGTACTTAAGCAGCCTTCATGGCTCACCTCTTTTATTTTTGGATACCTACCTGGTGCGCAGCTTCCATTCACTTGGTTAAGTCTTATGAAACGACGGTTTTTTTGAAACACTAAAACAAAGCGTGGATTTTTAACTTCAATGTGGCACTTCAGATTCGGCCATTATGTCTGGGCCGGGTTTGGGGTGTTACATATTGTCACTTTATTTAATTGATGATAGTCGATGCACATTCTCATGGTTCCGTCTTTCTTTTTCCCAAACAATACAAGTGCACCCCAAGGTGAGAAACTCGGTCTAGCAAAACCTCTATCCGTCAACTCTTGTAACTGAGTTTTTAATTCCTTCAATTCCGTTGGTGCCAGACGATATGGAGCTATCGAAATTGGTGTGGTACCAGATACAAGTTCGATGCCGAATTCTACCTCTCAAACGGGTGGTAATCCCAGTAACTCCTCAGGAAAAACATCTGAATACTCACAAACCACTGGCAATGATTCAAGTTTCTTTTCTGACTCTTTGCTATCAAGTACGTACGCAAGATATGCTTCACACCCCTTTCTCACATATTTCTAAGCCAACATCGAGGATATTATTGCTGGCAATCCGTTCAAGTTAGTAGACTCAACTTGGATTATCTCATTATTTGCACATCTCAAATCAATGGTCTTTCTTTTGCAATTCACAACTGCATCATGTACAGTCAACCAATCCATACTGAGAATAACATCAAATTCATCAAACGGTAAAAGCATCAAAACGGCCGGAAGACAGGAACCTCGGATTATTAGGGGGCATTTCTTACACACCTTGTCGACAAGCACATATCGACCCAAGGGATTCGACACTCGAATTACGAACTCAATATACTCAACAGGTAAAGTCTTACTGGATGCTAAAGTCTCACATACATATGAATGAGTAGAACCAGGGTCAATCAATGCAATCACAGTAGTATCAAAGAGAGTGAAAGTACCGGCAATAACATCTGGCGAAGAAACATCCTCGCGTGCTCGTATAGCATAAGCTCTAGTAGGAGCACGAGCCTCAGATCTAGACGTAACATCTCTAAACCCTCTCTGACCACCACTAGCATTTCTCGCATTTCTAAAGGGTCTACCTTGAGCTGTAGTAGTATCCGGTTTCCCACTCTGATTCACATTTTGTTCAGACTATCTCGGGCAATCCTTGATAAAGTGGTCAGCTGATCCACACTTATAACAGGAGCGGTCATGAAATCTACAACTTCCCAAATGCCATTTCCCACAATACTTGCACTCAGTCCTATCCCGACAATCGTTTCCAATACTGGCAACAAAAGTGACTTGCGTACTCACAGGGGGTCGATCACGGTCTCGTCTGGAAAAGCCCGAAGTGTCTTTAGATCGGCTTGAATCATCTCTAAATTTCTTCGGTGATTGCTGAAAGGGCTTTCCCGAAGATCGCTTACGGAACTCTTTTGCTCCCACTTCAGCTTTTCTTTTCTCTTCACTGAGCTCTTCGGCTTTGCAAGCTCGCTATACAAGTATTACAAATTCTCTGATTTCAAGAATGCCAACATACAGTTTTATATCTTCATTCAATCCATCTTTGAAACATTTACAAATTATAGCTTTTGAAGAAACACATTCTCGGGCATACCGGCTAAGCCTCACAAATTTTCGTTCATAGTCAGTAACCGACGTGGAACCTTGTTTAAGTTTAAGAAATTCATTGCGTTTCTGATCAATGAATCTCTGGCTGATATACTTTTTCCGAAACTCAGTTTGGAAGAACTCCCAAGTCACTCGCTCTCTGGGCACAACAAAAATCAACGTATTCCACCAATAGTAGGCAGAATCACATAGCAAATATATAGCACATTTTAAGCATTCATCTAGTGTGTAGGACAGTTCATCAAACACTCAGATAGTGTTGTCCAACCAAAATTCAGCTTGCCCAGCATCATCACTATCTGTAGCCTTAAGTTCAGTAGCCCCGTGCTTTCAGATTCTGTCCACCGGGGGCTTATTTAACCTCGTCGATCGATTCTGGGAGTATCGTGGTCTGAGGGTGTATTATTTGGAAGTGGGGGTTGTGGAACAGCCGTATTAGTTCGAATGTATTGGTTGAACCAATCATTCATCACACTATAAAAAGCCTGTCTAGCCTCATCGTTCTGATTGCTTGCAATAGGTCGAGAGTCCTTCGGCGTTGTCCCATGCGTGGAAGCAGGCGCTATACTCTCAACATCATTAGCTATAGCTCGATTGGGATCGGGATCCATTACTATACGAAAACACATTTTTAACTGTCAGAATTCATCATACTATCATATTAATACTATATGGCATGTATAGCTAGACTCAAACACTCTACGTTAGTCCTAGAATCGACTAAACCGTAGCTCTGATACCAATAAAATGTAACACCCCTAGCTCGAGTCTGATCGCCGGTTTAGGCTATGAGGTATTACCGAGCTAAACATTTAATTTCATTCACATAATCTAACAACAAAAACAAAAATCGAGTTGAACACATACTGATCTTTGAGTTATATATATGCCATTTTCACATGGCCAAAATCTTTACAAATACAAAATATATTTTGTCAACAGCCTAACCTATACATGCCATATCGAGACCAAAATATAACTGTACCAACAAGATCGATAATATGATGAACTGCTGACAATCCCCGAGTCAGTGGCCAAAAAAATCAACAATCTATAAAATAGAGAAATAAGAAACAGAGTAAGCTTTCGAGGTTTAGTAAGTTTTAAGCATTTCATACTATTAAAGCTTGTCAATTAAATCGAACATTGAGTATCATAAAACTCGTAATCTAATTGTAATTTACTTGGCCGAATATACACAAGTACACTAGTTAAAAAAAAATCTATTGGCCGAATATGTATATATGAATACAAAAAAAATTTCCAGCACATCTTTCACTATCTATATGGCTTATACAATTACTTTTAGTTACATACCTTCATATAATGACCTACATTGACCGAATAGGTCATTGTCTTATCCTCAAATATCGAATTCATCCACACACATAGATATATATATATCGTTCTTTGATACTAATAATTCATTTTGAAATCAATTCACATATGAGTACATAATACTTACGTTAACATGTAAAATATATATTACTTACTCGACGATGGTTACCACAGACATTCAATGTCGTAATCTTACTTAACTTACTTGCATCGGTCCTGTCAAGTCTTAGAACTCAAAACACATTTCTAGCACAAGCCCGCGGGTCTTTAACCCTGATACCATTCCAGCACGAAGCCTGCCGGTCTTTAAACTCGGATACAATTCCAGCATATAGCCTACGAGTCTTTAAGCCCAGATACTATTCCAGCATATAGCCTGCGGGTTTTTAAGCCTGAATACAATTCCAGCATATAGCCTGCGGGTCTTTAAGCCCAGATACAATTCCATCAAATAACATGCTTATTTAATCATATACTAACACATCTTATGGAACATTTCATATTAGTAGACATTTGCTACATTCGAACATAAGCTTCATATAAACACTATCATTTTCATTTCGGTTTAAAAATTCATACATACATATCACATATACCTTTCATCCATCAAGCCTAACCCGAATTGACCATTCAATTATAGGCCATATACTTAGATTATTTACCACACAACTTAATTCAAATAGAACCAAAAGATCAAAATTCATCTAGTATATACATATCAAGTTGTCGTTAATTTTATACTAAAGGCGATTACTCAAAACTTAACTCGGATAGTTTGAACAGTTGCGGATAGGCTACTCAATTGCTTTCTCCTTTCCCCTATCGGATTTAGTTCCTCTTTGCTCTTGAGCTTTAATTTAAATAAATGAATTTGTTTAATTACTTACTCAGCTTTAATTCTTTAATAGTCACATCTGGCAATCATATAATTTCAATGCATATTATGCTTTATAAAACATGCCATGACTCGATTTCATGCTTACTTAATCTCTATCTAAATCGCATGGACAAACAAAGATTTACCTAACTTATTATGCTACCTTATGCACAAATTCAACCATATATATACAATATAAACTTATTGAACATTTATCACATTTCCACTTGCTATTTATCAATAATGCCACACACACACACAAATACATACATACTCATATGCATGCAATTCCATTAATGATTACTATATATAACCCATTCATTTCTAACTACTCAACTCAACCTTCATATTCAATTTTATAGGTAATGCCGAATGTCCAACTTAATCAAACTTAAAAATTAGTTTTCATCATTTTAATTAATTACTACTTATTCTTCAAAATTTCAAATACAAGGTAATTAGCACTTATACACTCTAACCGAATTAGGAAGCACCTATAGACTTTGTCCGAATGCCATTAAACACATGTCATCAAAAATCTTATTTTTAATCACCGTATATATATAATTAGCAAAATGGATTGATTTTACATATATACTATCAAAACCGAACATAATAATCTTACCTATGCATAACATTACTCACATTCCAATACTCAAATTATTCAAAATCATACTCTAAAAAAGAAAAAGAATCATGAACAATGCCGAACCCTTAGATGTTCAAACATCTAATTTACTCAATTCAAAACACCTAAACAACATTTGTTCAAGACATTAAGCAACTCCATGTTCGGCTATTACACATATGAGCATTAAAAATTCATACTTTTAACAAGATTAACTTCTTTCATCAACAATTTCTTCATCAAAACTTAAAGGCAATAATCAAATTCCTTCCTTATCAACCATAACCGAATGTTTAATTCATCCATCAAAATTCAAAGTTTTGGCATGGGCTAAGTAAGAAACATGATGATTAACTTAAAACAAGCTAGAATTTCAGTAATTTAACACAATTTACTAACCTTCCTTATGTTTCAAGTCGCCGAATGTCTTGCTCCTCTTTTTCTTTCTTTAGGTTCGGCTAAGAAGAACAAAGATGAGACTTTGCTTTCTTCACCATTATTTCTATTATTATTTTATTTTATTCATCTCTATTATAAAATATAAAGCCATTTAACTAATAATCAATACATATATTTTATATAAACAATCATCATGGTCGGCCACTATAAACAAAAATGGATATTTGACATGCAAGTCCAACCTTTTTATAACATGCATTAATAGACCACTTTTAAAATTACCTATCACATTTCACAATTGTCTCACATAAGTCCTATTTAATAAATTTCACATACAAATGACAAAATTTAAGCATGAAACTTTCACACATGCATGTACACATACAATAAGCACAGAATATAATAGTTAATTTTTTTATGACTCGGTTTTGTGGTCTCGAAACCACTTTCTGACTAGGGTCAAATTAGGGCTGTCACAACTCTACCCCACATAAGGAATTTTCGTCCCCAAAAATCTTATCGGTGAATAAGTTAGGATATTGATCCTTCATAGAGTCTTCCGGTTCCCAAGTAGCTTCTTCAACCCCATGCTTAAACCACAGTACCTTCACTAATGAGATTTTCTTATTTCGTAGTTCTTTTACTTCACGAGCCAAAATACGAACCGGTTCTTCTTTGTAACTCAAATCAGATTGAATCTCGACCTCTGATGGATTAATTATGTGTGATGGATCAGATCTATAACGTCGAAGCATCAAAACATGAAAAACGTTGTGAATCTTTTCAAGCTCAGGGGGTAAAATCAATCTGTATACGATCGACCCTACTCGTTCGGATATTTCATACGGCCCGATGAACCTTGGACTCAATTTGCCCTTACGGCCAAATTTGAGCACCTTTTTCCAAGGTGAAACTTTAAGAAACACTTTATCTCTGACCTGATATTCAATGTCTTTTCGTTTTAAATCCGCATACGACTTCTGACGATCTGAAGCTGCTTTCAGACTTTCACAGATTACTTTTACTTTCTGCTGAGCATCTTTAATCAAATCAAACTCGAAGATTTTGCTTTCACTAAGCTCGGTCCAAAACAACGGTGTATGACATTTACGACCGTACAAAGCCTCGTAAGGTGCCATTTTAATGCTTGATTGAAAACTATTGTTGTAAGCGAATTCAATCAAAGGCAAATACCGTTCCCATGAACCACAAAACTCAAGGATGCAACATCTCAACATATCCTCGAGTATCTGAATTATCTGCTCAGATTGACCATCAGTCTAGGGATGAAAAGCGGTGCTAAAATGCAACTTGGTACCCAATGCTTCTTGCAATTTCTTCCAAAATCGCGATGTGAATCTCGGATCTCTATCCGACACAATAGAAATAGGTACCCCATGTAACCTTACAATCTGAGAAACATACAATTCAGCTAGCTTGTCAAGTGAATAATCCGTACATACGAGAATAAAATGAGCAGATTTTGTCAATTTATCAATAACAACCCAGATCGCATCTTTCTTGCTTGACGACAATGGCAACCCAGATACAAAATCCATCGTGACTCGATCCTATTTCCATTCGGGTATCATGATCGGCTGAAGTAATCCTGAAGGCACTTGATTTCCGCTTTCACTTGTTGTCATATCAAACACTTCGAAACAAAGTCAGAAATGTCTCGTTTCATACTAGGCCACCAAAACTAACGTTTCAGATCATTGTACATTTTCGTACTACCCGAGTGGACTGACATTCGACTACTATGAGCCTCACTCAAAATTCATCGAAATAAGTTCCGAATTTCTTGGAACACACAATCGACTTCTGAACCTCAAACAATCATTGTCGTCAATTTGAAACTCTGATTCAACATTTGAAACATATTCAAGTCGTTTAGCAACCAATTCATCATCGACTTTCTGAGATTCACGTATTTGATGAATCAATAATGGTTTGGCGTTCAATTCTTCCACTAACATACTATCGGATGAAATGGACAGGTGTACATTCATCGCTCGTAAAGTAAACAGTGACTTGCGACTTAAAGCATCGGTAACCACGTTAGCCTTTCCCGGGTGATAGTCAATGACAAGCTCGTAATCTTTCAACAACTAAAGCCAACGTCTTTGTCACAAATTCAAATCTCTTTGAGTCATCAAATATTTGAGGCTCTTGTAATCCGACTATACATGAATCTTCTCTCCAAACAAGTAGTGCCGCCAGATTTTCAAAGCGAATACAATGGCAGCTAATTCAAGATCATGGGTCGGATAGTTTTTCTCATAGGGCTTCAATTGCCTCGACGCGAAGCTATAACTCGACCTTCTTGCATTAATACACAACCCAGCCCAAGTAAGGATGCATCAATTAAAATGACAAACTCTTTACTGGATTCGGGCTGTACTAGTACTGGAGCTTCAGTCAAATAAGTTTTCAATTGATCGAAACTTTTTTGACATTTTTCTAACCATTCAAACTTAACATCTTTCTGAAGTAGTTTCGTCATTAGTGTGGCTATCATCGAGAAACCCTTTACAAACCGTCTGTAGTAACCAGCAAGTCCCAAAAAGCTGCGAACTTCAGTAATATTTCTTGGAGGCTTCCAATCGAGTATGGCTAAAATTTTGCTCGGATCAACTCAAATACTCGATACGGATACCACAAGTCCCAAAAAGCTAACTTCTCTCAACCAGAACTCACATTTACTGAACGTAGCATATAACTGCTTATCCCGTAAAATCTGCAATACTAATCTCAGATGCTCGGCATGTTCGGTTTTATCTCGCGAATAGACCAAAATGTCGTCGATAAACACAATTACAAACCGGTCCAAACACTGTCTGAAGATCCGATTCATCAAGTCCATAAATACCGCAGGGGCACTAGTGAGCCCAAACGGCATCACTAAGAACTCGTAGTGACCGTATCTCATTCTGAAAGTAGTTTTGGGTATATCTGAGTCTCGAACTCGTAACTGATAATAACCCTATCTCAAATCTACCTTTGAAAACACTGAGGCTCCCTTCAGCTGATCAAACAAATCATCAATACGTGGTAACGGATATTTATTCTTTATTGTCACTTTATTTAATTGACGATAGTCGATGCACATTCTCATGGCTCCATCTTTCTTTTTCACAAACAATACAAGTGCACCCCAAGGTGAGAAACTCGATCGAGCAAAACCTCTATCCGTCAACTCTTGCAACTGAGTTTTTAATTCCTTCAATTCCGCTGGTGCCATACGATATGGAGCTATCGAAATTGGTGTGGTACCAGGTACAAGTTCGATGCCGAATTCTACCTCTCAAACGGGTGGTAATCCTGGTAACTCCTTAGGAAAAACATCTGAATACTTACAAACCACTGGCACTGATTCAAGTTTCTTTTCTGACTCTTTGCTATCAAGTACGTACCCAAGATATGCTTCACACCCCTTTCTCATATATTTCTAAGCCAACATCGAGGATATTATTGCTGGCAATCCGCTCAAGTCAGTAGACTCAACTCAGATTATCTCATTATTTGCACATCTCAAATCAATGGTCTTTCTTTTGCAATTCACAACTGCATCATGTACGGTCAACCAATCCATACTGAGAATAACATCAAATTCATCAAACGGTAAAAGCATCAAAACGGCCGGAAGACAGGAACCTCGGATTATTAGGGGGCATTTCTTACACACCTTGTCGACAAGCACATATCGACCCAAGGGATTCGACACTCGAATTACGAACTCAGTATACTCAACAGGTAAAGTCTTACTGGATGCTAAAGTCTCACATACATATGAATGAGTAGAACCAGGGTCAATCAATGCAATCACATTAGTATCAAAGAGAGTGAAAGTACCGGCAATAACATCTGGCGAAGAAACATCCTCGCGTGCTCGTATAGCATAAGCTCTAGTAGGAGCACGAGCCTCAGATCTAGACGTAACATCTCTAAACCCTCTCTGACCGCCACTAGCATTTCTCTCATTTCTAAAGGGTCTACCTTGAGCTGTAGTAGTATCCGGTTTACCACTCTGATTCATATTCTGTTCAGAGAGTCCCGCGCAATCCTTGATAAAGTGGTCAGCAGATCCACACTTATAACAGGAGCGGTCATGAAATCTACAACTTCTCGAATGCCATTTCCCACAATACTTGCACTCAGTCCTATCCCGACGATCGTTTCCAACACTGGCAACCGAAGTGACTCGCGTACTCACAGGGAGTCGATCACGGTCTGATCTGGAAAAGCCCGGAGTGTCTTTAGATCGGCCTGAATCATCTCTAAATTTCTTCGGTGATTGCTGAAAGGGCTTTCCTGAAGATCTCTTACGGAACTCTCTTGCTCCCACTTCAGCTTTTCTTTTCTCTTCACTGAGCTCTTCGGCTTTGCTAGCTCGCTCTACAAGTATTACAAATTCTCTGATTTCAAGAATGCCAACATACAGTTTTATATCTTCGTTCAATCCATCTTCGAAATGTTTACACACTATAGCTTCTGAAGAAACACATTCTCGAGCATACCGACTAAGCCTCACAAATTTTTGCTCATAGTCAGTGACCGACGTGGAACCTTGTTTAAGTTCAAGAAATTTTTTCCGTTTCTGATCAATGAATCTCTGGCTGATATACTTTTTTTGAAACTCGGTTTGGAAGAACTCCCAAGTCACTCGCTCTCTGGGCACAACAGAAATCAACGTATTCCACCAATAGTAGGCAGAATCACGTAGCAAAGATATAGCACATTTTAAGCATTCATCTGATGTGCAGGACAGTTCATTAAACACTCGGATAGTGTTGTCCAACCAAAATTCAGCTTGCTCAGCATCATCGCTATTTGTAGCCTTAAATTCAGTAGCCCCGTGCTTTCGGATTCTCTTTACCGGGGCTTATTTAACCTAGTCTGATCAGTTACCGGAGGTATCGTAGGTGCAGGGGCTGTATTATTAGGGAGTGGGGGTTGTGGAACAGCCGTATTAGTACGAATGTATTGGTTAAACCAATCATTCATCACACTATAAAAAGCCTGTCTAGCCTCATCGTTCTGATTGCTTGCAATAGGTTGAGAGTCCATCAGCGCTATCACATGCGCGGGAGCAGGCGCTACACTCTCAACATCATCAGCTACCGCTCGATTGGGATCGGGATCCATTACTATTTAAAAACACATTTTTAACTGTCAGAATTCATCATATTATCATATTAATAGTATATGGCATGTATAGCTAGACTCAAACACTCTACGTTAGTCCTAGAATCGACTAAACCGTAGCTCTGATACCAATAAAATGTAACACCCCTAGCCCGAGTCTGATCGCTGGTTTAGGATATGAGGTATTACCGAGCTAAACATTTAATTTCATTCACATAATCTAACAACAAAAACAGAAATCGAGCTGAACATATACTGATCTTTGAGTTATATATATATGCCATTTTCAGATGGCCAAAATATTTACAAATACAAAACATATTTTGTCAACAGCCTAACCTATACATGCCATATCGAGACCAAAATATAACTGTACCAACAAGATCGATAATATGATGAACTGCTGACGATCCCCGAGTCGGTGGCCAAAAAAATCAACAATCTATAAAATAGAGAAATAAGAAACAGAGTAAGCTTTCGAGGTTTAGTAAGTTTCAAACATTTCGTACTAGTAAAGCTTGTCATTTAAATTGAACATTGAGTATCACAAAACTCGTAATCTAATTGTAATTTACTTGGCCGAATATACACAAGTACACTAGTTAAAAAAAAATCTATTGGCCGAATATGTATATATGAATACACAAAAATTTTCCAGCACATCTTTCACTATCTATATGGCTTATACAATTACTTTAGTTACATACCTTCATATAATGACCTACATTGACCGAATAGGTCATTGTCTTATCCTCAAATATCGAATTCATCCACACACATAGATATATATATCGTTCTTTGATACCAATAATTCACTTTGAAATCAATTCACATATGAGTACATAATACTTGCCTTAACATCTAAAATATATATTAGTTACTCGACGATGGTTACCACAGACATTCAATGTCGTAATCTTACTTAACTTACTGGCATCGGTCCTGCCAAGTCTTAGAACTCGAAACACATTTCTAGCATAAGCTCGCGGGTCTTTAACCCTGATACCATTCCAGCACGAAGCCTGCAGGTCTTTAAACCCGGATACAATTCCAGCATATAGCCTAAGGAATTTAAGCCCAAATACAATTCCAGCATATAGCCTGCGGGTCTTTAAGCCCAGATACAATTCCAGCATATAGCCTGCGGGTCTTTAAGCCTGGATACAATTCCATCAAATATCATGCTTATTTAATCATATACTAACACATCTTATGGAACATTTCACATTAGTAGCCAGTTGCTACATTCGAACATAAGCTTCATATAAACTCCATCATTTTCATTTCGGTTTAAAAGTTCATACATACATATCACATATACCTTTCGTCCATCAAGCCTAACCAGAATTGACTATTCAATTATCGGCCATATACTTAGATTATTTACCACACAACTTAATTCAAATAGAACCAAAAGATCAAAATTCATCTAGTATATACATATCAAGATGTCATTAATTTTATACTAAAGGCGATTACTCAAAACTTACCTCGGATAGTTTGAATAGTTGCGGATAGGCTACTCGATTGCTTTCTCCTTTCCCCTATTGGATTTAGTTCCTCTTTGCTCTTGAGCTTTAAGTTAAACAAATGAATTTGTTTAATCACTTACTCAACTTTAATTCTTTAATAGTCACATCTGACAATCATATAATTTCAATGCATATTATGCTTTATAAAACATGCCATGACTCGATTTCATGCTTATTTAATCTCTATCTAAATCGCATGCACAAACAAAGATCTACCTAACTTATTATGCTACCTTATGCACGAATTCAACCACATATATACAATATCAACTTAATGAACATTTATCACATTTCCACTTGCTATTTATCAATAATGCCGCAAACACACACAAATACATACATACTCATATGTATGAAATTCCATTAATGATTACTATATATAACCCATTCTTTTCTAACTACTCAACTCAACCTTCATATTCAATTTTATAGGTAATGCCGAATGTCCAACTTAATCAAACTTAAAAATTAGTTTTCATCATTTTAATTAATTACTACTTATTCTTCAAAATTTCAAATACAAGGTAATTAGCACCTATACACTTAAACTGAATTAGCAAGCACCTATAGACTTTGTCCGAATGCCATTAAACACAAGTCATCAAAAATCTTATTTTTAATCACCGTATATATATAATTAGCAAAATGGATTGATTTTACATATATACTATCAAAACCGAACATAATAATCTTACCTATGCATAACATTACTCACATTCCAATACTCAAATTATTCAAAATCATACTCTAAAAAAGAAAAAGAATCATGAACAATGCCGAACCCTTAGATGTTCAAACATCTAATTTACTCAATTCAAAACACCTAAACGATATTTGTTCAAGACATTAAGCAACTCCATGTTCGGCTATTACACATATGAGCATTAACAATTCATACTTTTAACATGATCAACTTCTTTCATCAACAATTTCTTCATCAAAACTTAAAGGCAATAATCATATTCCTTCCTTATCAACCATAACCGAATGTTCAATTCATCCATCAAATTTCAAAGTTTTGGCATGGGCTAAGTAAGAAAGATGATGATTAACCTAAAACAAGCTAGAATTTCAAAAATCTAACACAATTTACTAACCTTCCTTATGTTTCAAATGGCCGAATGTCTTGCTCCTCTTTTTCTTTCGTTAGGTTCGGCTATGAAGAACAAAGATGGGACTTTGTTTTCTTCACCATTATTTCTATTATTATTTTATTTTATTCATCTCTATTATAAAATATAAAGCCATTTAACTAATAATCAATACATATATTTTATATAAAGCATCATCATGGTCGGCCACTATAAACAAAAATGGATATTTGACATGCAAGTCCAACCTTTTTATAACATGTATTAATAGACCACTTTTAAAATTACCTATCACATTTCACAATTGTCTCACATAAGTCCTATTTAATAAATTTCACATACAAATGACAAAATTAAAGCATGAAACTTTCACACATGCATGTACACATACAATAAGCATAGAAGATAACGGTTAATTATTTTGATGACTCGATTTTGTCGTCCCGAAACCACTTTCCGACTAGGGTCAAATTAGGGCTGTTACATTGAGATCCAAGACAGAAAAGGTGTCAAAAATCAAATAGTTGATCATCTATTAAGGATGGAACAAGATGAGGTAACTCGATCATGTGTGCCTATCAACGAGAATTTTCCAGATGAACACTTATTTGAGGTAAGTCGAATTTATGAAACTCCTTGGTTTGCTGATTTCGCCAATTATCTTGTATGTGGATTAATTCTTTGAGAAATGACATACCAGTAAAGGAAAAAATTTCCTTCATGATAGTCGATATTATTTTTGGAAGGATCAATTTTTGTTTAAATAGTGTATAGATAATATAATCTGAAAGTGTGTAGCTGAAAGTGAGATTGGTGAGATCTTGTATCATTGCCATTCATCTCCAAGTGGGAGATACTTTGGTGGTTCATGGACTGCAACAAAGATTTGACAAACAAGTTTCTTTTGGCCTACACTATATAAAGATGCTTATGCTTATGTGAAGAACTATGATAAATGCCAAAGGACCGGAAATATATCAAGGAGGAATGAGATGCCCTTGACCAACATTTTGGAGATTGAATTATTCGACGTATGGGCCATTGACTTCTTAGGCTCGTTTCCTTCTTCATTTGGGAACAAATACATCTTAGTTGATGTGGACTATGTATCCAAGTGGGTTGAAGCAGAAGCATACCCTACAAATGATGCTAATGTAGTCAAGCAATTCCTACATAAGCATGTGTGATATGGGACACCAAGAGCTATTATTAGTGATGAAGGTTCTCACTTTTTGAACAAATGGCTTAAATGGTTGCTTGACAAATATGATGTAAGGCACAGGATTGCTACTGCCTATCACCCCCAGTCTAATGGGTACGCTGAAAGAGTGAACTGTGAAATTAAATGTATCTTTGAAAGGGGAGTATGCCCTAGAAGAAAAAATTGGTCTTAAAGGCTCGATAAATGCATTATGGGCCTATCGAACAGTATTTAAGACACTGTTAGGAATGAGACCTTATCAGTTAGTCTTTGGAAAGGCATGTCATTTTCCATTAGAGTTGGAGAATAGAGCTCACTGGGCTCTAAAGCAGTTGAACTTTGATCTTAAGTAAGCGGGAGAGACAAGGATTGTAACAGCCCAATTTTGGGCTAGTCGGAACAGTGGTTTCGAAACCACTAACCTGAGGTCGAAGAAATTATTTTTAATAATATTTTATGTGTGATGGCATGTTTATAAAGATGTATTAAAATTTTGGTGAATCAATTTTAGCGTTTATGAGCTTAATTGTGAAAAAAGACTAAATCGCATAAAGTTCAAAAGTTTTAATTTGATAGCTAAGGGAGTTAAATTGCCATGTACCATAAATTGGGGGTCTATAAAGTGAAATTAGGCCCTAAAATAGTGCTTGGCTGGCCATGAGACAGGGATTTTAACTTAGCCAAATGTTAGGTGAAGTTGGTGACTTATTTGACTAAAAAGAAAATAAAATAAACATAGGATGATATTATCCCTTTTCACATCATCTTCTTGACCAAAAATATCAGCCATAGGAAGGTTTTGAAGCTTGAAATTTTCAGCCACTTAATCTCTCTACAAGTAAGTGATCTTGTTGGTTTTTTTTTTTTTGATGATTTTTGTACTTTTAGAACTCTTGTAACATGAGCTTTCAAATGAGGGGACTATTGTAACACCCCGAACCTGAGACCGTCGCCGGAGTCGAACACGAGGTGTTAACATACTTCAAACCACTTATTGAGAATTTCCATAGTTCCTTAGATCTTTCGGATCAATCTCATACCAAGTCATACATTTACATTTCATATCTTGTTCAATAGGATATTTGAAGCAATTTCCATACATCATTTCATTTCCGCAACAATCATGCAATCAAATGAACTTTCATCTATTCCACGATACCTTATTTACGGGAATGCAATTGAAATCATCACATAGATTTAAATCTTACCAACTCCACCCGAGCATGAACATAGCATCTATTAGCCATTAACTCAAGGTACTTACTCTTTCCGCTGTCCATACTCATCTCGATAAAGTCACGCCTCCATATAAATGTTCAATCGGAGATATGTGCGAGTTCGCACACATAGTGCTTAATACTCAATCACGCACACTTAGTGCCATATGATTCAAGCCCGCACACATAGTGCCATATAGTCCAAACTCGCACACTTAGTGCCGTACATTACAAGCTCGCACACTCGGTGCCAATCTAAATCACCGTACACATCTATTTCTCGCACACTTAGTGCAAAGCAAACTTCCTACACATTTCACTATCTCTTTTCGTTCAACATTATCATCTTTTCATACACATACATTTGTATATATTTCATCTCATTAAACACAATTGCATAGATATTACAATCATTTAAGCAATATCAAATATATGTAATGACTTACCTTGTGTTGGGTAAAAATAGTCCAAGTCGGCTACTCGATGACCTTCGCCTTTCCCTTGCTTGATTCTCCTTCTTTAACTCCTTGAGCTTAATCAATAAATCAACTAGTTTAACCATCTTGCTAAACATTCATAATTCAATTACACATGCATATGTATGTTTGTATATTCGGCAACCATCCTCACTTATTACCCATTTAGTCAACAATCTAAGCCAAGATAAGGCTTCAATATGGTTGCCTCTAACCGAATACATGCTCACCAATTTCCCTTCATGTGGCGAATATGCATGTCCATGTTGAGACCATTTATGCACTTATTACCACACAAAACAGCATACATTACTAACTAATACCTTTCCATATTGTAACTCAATACACATCTATCATTTCCTTCATAACCAAAACATCATCATAAGTAAGTATATACCTTAAGATAGTATATCGTCATACCAATACATCATGCTCAAACATATATACATATATGTATGCTAGAGCCAAATCTCAAGTTGATTGTAACTAAACATGAACATGATTTCGAAACACAAATCTTACTCTTCATGCAAGGAGCATAAATCACACTTGGGGATGTACCATGGCCAAATACATCACAACACCATAATTTTGGTCACGATTACACAAAGAACTTAGTATATCATTCAAAAATGCTCAAAGAAAATCTAAGAGTCCTCAATCCACCATCACATGTATCATCATCAAGCTTCATATTTAACATGCAATGGCATTAACTCAAAATCCACCTTGGCCAAATACCATCCCCATGATATAACAAAGATTTGAACCATGGGCTAATAAGAACATCAAGTTAGCAACGAAAAACATGCATGAATCTCATGGCACAACATCAAACATACCTTAATCTTGATGCAAATATAGCCAAACCTCTTCCTAATCCTCTTCCAACCCAAGCATGAAGCAAATTCCCCCTTCCCCTCTAGTATTTTCGGTCAAGAGAGAATGAAATGGATGAGCAAAATTTTTTCTTTTCTTTTCTTCCATATCTGACAATGGGGGTTTCACTCACACACACGTTTTTTTCTTTCTTTACTACCCATGCTTATTTGTTTATTGTTTCCCCTAATGCACCAACAAAACATGTTTCATGACATGTTTAGCCCATACTCCTTGTCATGGCCGGCCATCACTTGTAAAAGGGGTATTTGACATGCAAGGCCATTGTTTTGCATGCATGCTTTAATTAGTCATCATACATTTCCCCATCATACTTTCAAAGTTTTCTACTAGGTCCTTTCTAGTGAAATTCACATTTATAACTCTAAATTAAAGCATCAAAATGTCACACATGAGTTAACACATATTATAGGCATCAAAATAAATATCAAATTATTTTTATGCCTCGGTTTTGTGGTCCCGAAACCACATTCCGACTAGGGTCGTTTTAAAGTGTCACAACTCTCCCCACTTAAGAAATTTTTGTCCCGAAAATCTTACGGTAAATAGGTTTGGGTATCGCTCCTTCATAGAGTTCTCGGGTTCCCAAGTAGCTTCTTCCATCCGTGTTTGAGCCATAACACTTTTACTAACGGAACCCTTTTGTTTCGCAACTCCTTCACTTCACGAGCTAGGATACGAATCGGTTCTTCTTCATAACTCATATCGGCTTGAATTTTAACCTCTGATGGACTAATTACGTGCGACGGATCAGACCTATAGCGTCGAAGCATCGAAACATGAAAGGCGTCGTGAATCTTTTGCAAGTTCAGGGGCAAAATCAAGCGATACATAATCGGACCGACTCGTTCGGATATCTCATATGGCCCGATGAACCTCGGGCTCAATTTGCCTTCTGACCAAATCGAGTATCTTTTTCCAAGGCGAAACTTTAAGAAACACTTTATCTCCCACTTGATACTCAATGTCTTTTCGTTTTAGATCCGCGTACGACTTCTGACGATCGGAGGCTATCTTCAGATTTTCACGGATTACTTTTACTTTCTGTTCAGCATCTTTAATCAAATCCACTTCAAAAAATTTTGTTCTCACCGAGCTCGGTCCAAAACAATGGTGTACGGCATTTACGCCCGTACAAAGGCCTCGTAAGGCGCCATCTTAATACTTGATTGAAAACTATTGTTGTGCGAATTCAATCAAAGGTAAGTACTGTTCCATGAACCATCGAACTCGAGGATGCAACATCTCAACATATCCTCAAGTATCCGAATTATCCGCTCGGATTGACCATCGGTTTGGGGGTGAAAGGCGGTCTTTGAAATGCAACTTGGTACCTAAAGCTTCTTGCAATCTCTTCCAAAATCGCGAGGTGAACCTCGGATCTCTATCCGACACCACAGAAATCGGTACCCCATGTAATCTCACAATCTGAGAAACATACAATTCAGCTAGTTTATTCAATGAAAAGTCCGTGCACGCGAGGATAAAGTGAGCCGACTTAGTCGATCTATCAACAACCCAAATCGCATCCTTCTTGCTCATCGACAATGGCGGTCCGGACACAAAGTCCATTGTGACTCGATCCCATTTCCACTCGGGTATCGTATTCGGTGAAGTAATCTGAAGGCACTTGATGTTCCGCTTTCACTTGTTGACATATTAAACATCTCGAAACAAAGTCGGAGATGTCTCGTTTCATACCATGCCACCAAAACCGTCGTTTCAAATCGTTGTACATCTTCGTACTCCCCGGGTGGATTGCCATTCGGCTACAATGGGCTTCGTTCAGAATCATTGAAATAAGTTCCGAATTCTTTGGAACACACAGACGACTTCTGAACCTCAAACAATCGTCATCACCAATATGAAACTCCGATTCCTTGTTCGGAACACACTCAGCCCGTTTTGCAACCAACTCATCATCAACTTTCTGAGCTTCACGAATTTGATGAGTCAACAATGGTTTGGCCTTTAATTCGGCTACTAACACATTGTCGGGTAGAATAGACAAGTGTACATTCATTGCTCGTAAAGCAAACAGTGATTTTCGGCTTAAGGCGTCCGCAACCACATTAGCCTTTCCCGGGTGATAATCAATGACAAGCTCGTAATCTTTTAACAACTCGAGCCAACGTCTTTGTCGCAGATTTAAGTCTCTTTGAGTCATCAAATATTTGAGACTTTTGTGATCCGAATACACATGGCACTTCTCACCAAATAAGTAATGTCGCCATATCTTTAAGGCGAATACGATGGCAGCCAATTCGAGATCATGGGTCGAATAATTTTTCTCATGTGGCTTCAATTGTCTCGACGCGTAGGCCACAACTCGACCTTCTTGCATTAATACGCAACCTAACCTAAGTAGGGAGGCGTCACTATAAATGACAAACTCTTTGCCAGATTCGGGCTGCACTAAAACTGGAGCTTCCGTTAAATGAGTTTTCAATTGATCGAAACTTTTCTGACACTTTTCCGTCCATTCAAACTTGACATCCTTCTGAAGCAGTTTCGTCATGAGTGTGGCTATCATCGAGAATCCTTTTACAAACCGTCAAGAGTAATGTAAGCAAGTCCCAAAAGCTCGAACCTCATTAATATTTCTGAGGCTTCGGTTAAGTATAGTTAAAATTTTACTCGAATCGACTCGAATACCCGATCAGATACCACATGACCCAAGAAGCTAACCTCTCTAACCGAACTCACACTTGCTGAACTTAGCATATAACGCTTATCCCGTAAAATTTGCAACACTAATCTCGGTGCTCGCATGTTCGGTCTCATCTCTTGAATAGACCAAGATGTCGTCAATGAACACCACTACGAACCGATCCAAATATGATCTGAAGATTCGATTCATCAAATCCATAAATACCGCAGGGCATTAGTGAGCCCAAACGGCATCACTAAGAATTAATGGTGACCATATCTCGCTTAAGGCGGTTTGGGTATATCCGATCTCGATTCGCAACTAATAATAGCCCGATCTCAAATCTATTTTTGAAAACACCGAGGCTCCTTTCAGTTGATCGAACAAATCATCGATCTGCTGATAGCGGATATTTGTTCTTTATTGTCACTTTATTAAGTTGACGATAGTCGATGCACAACCTCATGGTTCCGTCCTTCTTTTCACAAACAACACCGGTGCACCCCAAGGTGAAAAACTCGAGCGAGCAAAACCTCTATCCACCAACTCTTGCAACCGAGCTTTCAACTCCTTTAATTCCGTTGGTGCCATACGATACGGAGCTATCGAAATCGGTGTGGTCCTGGTATAAGCTCAATACCAAACTCTATCTCCGAACAGTGGCAAACCCAATAATTCTTGAGAAAAACATCCGGTATTCACAAACCACCAGCACAGATTCGAGTTTTATTTCTAACTCCTTATCATCAAGTACATATGCAAGGTATGCTTCGCACCCTTTTCTTACATATTTACGGGCCAACATTGATGATATTACAATTGGCAACCCTTCAAGTCCGTAGACTCAACTCGGATCATCTCGTTATTTAGCATCTCAAATCAATAGTCTTGCTTTTACAATTCACAACCGCATCATGCACGGTCAACCAATCCAACCCAAGAATAACATCAAATTTATCGAATGGCAAAAGCATCAAGTCCGCCGGAAAACAGGAACCTCGAATGACTAGGGGCATTTCTTACACACTTTGTCGACCAAAGACGTAACGACCCAAGGGATTTGACACCGAATTACGAACTCGAGAGACTCAACGGTAGAGTCTTCTTGGATGCTAAGGTTTCACATACATATGAATGAGTAGAGCCGTGGTCAATCAATGCAATCACACTAGTATCAAAGAGAGTGAAAGTACCGGTGATAACGTCGGGGAGGATGCCTCCTCTCGTCGCGGATAGCATATGCTCTAGCAGAGCACGAGTCTCGGATCGAACAACTGTGAGAGACCCCTCTCTAATTACCACCCCTACCTCCTGAAATCCTCGGGGGTCTACCTCTAGCCGTCGTCCCACTAGATCTTGCACCTTGCATCTTATTCTTCTCATCTAGCTCCGTGCAATCTCTAATGAAGTGGTCCCTCGAACCGCATCCATAATAGGCCCTATTAACAGACTTACCCCAATATTCACCTATGTGTCGTCTTCCACATTGGGGGCATTCGGGCTTTTCTTGACGATTATTGCCCACACTAGCTACCGAGGTAGCTCGTGAGCCCATCGATGGTCGTGCTCTAATGGAAATCCCCGATCGCCCTCGACTTATTTGTGTCCTCTCTGAACTTCTTTACACCGAAAATGGAGCCTTGCCGTCGATCTTTTATGATAATCTCTAGCTTCAAATTCAGCCTTCCTCTTCTCCCTTCCGAGCTCTTCCGCCTTGCGTGCTCGTTCAACTAGTGTTACAAATTCTTTTATCTCCAAAATACCCACCAAGAGCTTTAACTCTTCATTCAATCCCTCTTCAAATCTTTTGCACATAGCAACCTCATCAGCCACACACTCCAGAGCATACCGACTAAGTCTTACGAACTCATGTTCAGTATTTAGATACCGCCATCATCGACCTTGCTTGAGCTCCAAGAATTCCTTACGCTTTTGATCGATGAACCGTTGACTAATGTATTTCTTTCAAATTCGTTTGGAAGAAATCCCAAGTAACTTGTTCCTTTGGGACTATGGAAATTAAGGTCCTCCACCAATAGTAGGTCGAGTCTCGCAACAAGGATATAGCACACTTAAGACATTCATCGGGTGTGTATGACAGTTCATCAAACACTCTAATGGTGTTATCAAGCCAAAACTCAGCCCTTTCGGCATCATCAAGAACTATGGCCTTAAACTCCTCGGCCCCACGCTTCCTAATCAAGTCCACAAGTGGTTTACTCAACCTCACGGGATCAAGAATCGATGGCATTACGGGCTCTTGGGGTGGATTATTTATATTTGGGAATGGTTGGACAGCGGATTGGTTCGGGCATATCGCGACCCACTCGTTCATCATGGTGAAGAAGGCTTGTTTCGCCCTTCATTTTGATTATTCGCGGATGATCGAGGCTCAACAGGCGTGTCCCTTGCGCAGAGCACCGCTACACTTTCAACGTCATCCGCCAAGGGTCTCTCTACCCCGGGTTCTATTTGCTAATCAAAACAACAATTTCAACCGTCAAAAGTCATCACATTTTTAAGCACTAACACATTGGCATGTATAGCTAGACTCACACGCGCTACGGTAGTCTTAGAACCGACTAAACCATAGCTCTGATACCAATAAAATTGTAACACCCCGAACCCGAGACCGTCGCCGGAGTCGAACACGAGGTGTTAACATACTTCAAACCACTTATTGAGAATTTCCATAGTTCCTTAGATCTTTCAGATCAATCTCATACCAAGTCATACATTTACATTTCATATCTTTGTTCAATAGGATATTTGAAGCAATTTCCATACATCATTTCATTTCCGCAACAATCATGCAATCAAATGAACTTTCATCTATTCCACGATACCTTATTTACGGAATGCAATTGAAATCATCACATAGATTTAAATCTTACCAACTCCACCCGAGCATGAACATAGCATCTATTAGCCATTAACTCAAGGTACTTACTCTTTCCGCTGTCCATACTCATCTCGATAAAGTCACGCCTCCATATAAATGTTCAATCGGAGATATGTGTAGAGTTCGCACACATAGTGCTTAATACTCAATCACGCACACTTAGTGCCATATGATTCAAGCCCGCACACATAGTGCCATATAGTCCAAACTCGCACACTTAGTGCCGTACATTACAAGCTCGCACACTCAGTTCCAATCTCGTCAACGTACACATCTATTTCTCGCACACTTAGTGCCGAAGCAAACTTCCTACACATTTCACTATCTCTTTTACGTTCAACATTATCATCTTTTCATACACATACATTTGTATATATTTCATCTCATTAAACACAATTGCATAGATATTACAATCATTTAAGCAATATCAAATATATGCTTAATGACTTACCTTGTGTTGGGTAAAAATAGTCCAAGTCGGCTACTCGATGACCTTCGCCTTTCCCTTGCTTGATTCTCCTTCTTTAACTCCTTGAGCTTAATCAATAAATCAACTAGTTTAACCATCTTGCTAAACATTCATAATTCAATTACACATGCATATGTATGTTTGTATATTCGCAACCATCCTCACTTATTACCCATTTAGTCAACAATCTAAGCCAAGATAAGGCTTCAATATGGTTGCCTCTAACCGAATACATGCTCACCAATTTCCCTTCATGTGGCCGAATATGCATGTCCATGTTGAGACCATTTATGCACTTATTACCACACAAAACAGCATACATTACTAACTAATACCTTTCCATATTGTAACTCAATACACATCTATCATTTCCTTCATAACCAAAACATCATCATAAGTAAGTATATACCTTAAGATAGTATATACGTCATACCAATACATCATGCTCAAACATATATACATATATGTATGCTAGAGCCAAATCTCAAGTTGATTGTAACTAAACATGAACATGATTTCGAAACACAAATCTTACTCTTCATGCAAGGAGCATAAATCACACTTGGGGATGTACCATGGCCAAATACATCACAACACCATAATTTTGGTCACGATTACACAAAGAACTTAGTATATCATTTAAAAATGCTCAAAGAAAATCTAAGAGTCCTCAATCCACCATCACATGTATCATCATCAAGCTTCATATTTAACATGCAATGGCATTAACTCAAAATCCACCTTGGCCAAATACCATCCCCATGATATAACAAAGATTTGAACCATGGGCTAATAAGAACATCAAGTTAGCAACCAAAAACATGCATGAATCTCATGGCACAACATCAAACATACCTTAATCTTGATGCAAATATAGCCAAACCTCTTCCTAATCCTCTTCCAACCCAAGCATGAAGCAAATTCCTCCTTCCCTCTAGTATTTTCGGTCAAGAGAGAATGAAATGGATGAGCAAAATTTTTTCTTTTCTTTTCTTCCATATACTGCAATGGGGGTTTCACTCACACACACGTTTTTTTCTTTCTTTACTACCCATGCTTATTTGTTTATTGTTTCCCCTAATGCACCAACAAAACATGTTTCATGACATGTTTAGCCCATACTCCTTGTCATGGCCGGCCATCACTTGTAAAAGGGGTATTTGACATGCAAGGCCATTGTTTTGCATGCATACTTTAATTAGTCATCATACATTTCCCCATCATACTTTCAAAGTTTTCTACTAGGTCCTTTCTAGTGAAATTCACATTTATAACTCTAAATTAAAGCATCAAAATGTCACACATGAGTTAACACATACTATAGGCATCAAAATAAATATCAAATTATTTTTATGCCTCGGTTTTGTGGTCCCGAAACCACATTCCGACTCGGGTCGTTTTAAAGCTGTCACAACTATTTTGAAAAATGGTTGAAAGTCTAAGGTTTTACCATAAGTGTGTTCATGTTGTTTTCTGAAATTTTATGGAAGAGAACGAGTTATGGTAAACAACTTTTGTGAAGTAGTTTCCATGAAAACCCTAACTAAGGACCATTTTGCATAAATTGTAAAATAGGGGATAAATGTGTGAAATAATGAGAACTGTGTGCTGCTTTTAGTATAAAAAGCAATCGGCTTGGCTTGGTTAGTGAGAAAATGTGATAAAAATTGATTTTTGGACTTAGGGATAAAATGATCATTTTGTGAAAGTCTGGGGCAAAAGGTCATTTTGCCCAATTATGAATTGTTGAGTACCTAGATTAATAAAATGATTAAATGTGTGAATTTTCATCATTATAGATCAAGAATTACAAAATCTGGGCCTATACCGAGGAAAAGTAAAGCTAGTGGACTAAGCCAAGATAGTCGCCATATTTTGAATACCGAGGTAAGTTGCATATTAATAATACAACTATATCTTTATGATGTGTAATTGAGTTCATATGGCCTAAATTGTATTGATTTTGAATGCGAGAAAACATGTTTAGAAATTTACGTAGTAACGGCTTTAGTTGAACATTTGGAATAGACTTGGGTATTTGTACCATGATAATGAGTGATATGTGTGCTAGTGTAAGACATGTCTGGGACATGCATCAGCCACAATATGAGAGCCAGTGTAAGACATGTTTGGGACATGCATTGGCCATGAGATATTTAAGCCAGTGTAAGGTATGTCTAGGACATGCATCGACATTGAGACGAGAGCTAGTGTAAGACATGTCTGGGACATGCATCAGCCTCGCGATATACAAACTAATGTAAGACACATGCAGGATATGGCCTCGACTTGTGGTGTGTCGATGTAAGACACATGCAGGACATGGCATCGACCTCGCTATATGAAAGGCAGTGTAAGACCATGTCTGGGATATGGTGTCAGCATCTTAACCCATGTTAGGGCTATTGAGTATCCAGTATTATTCCAAATGGTTCAATAAAAAGGTTTATGATTTATATCGAAATGAGAAAAGTTATGATCATGTGATGAGTGGTACAGGTACCTAATTGAAATGTATGAGATATGGGCTCAATGGATGCAATATGAGTTGTATTCAATGGTGACGAGTAAGTTGTACTTACATTTAATTATGGTACTCATGAATAAACTATGAATGGTTATGAGCATATTGCTTTATGATAAGTAGTTGTTGATTATTTTCATGCAACTTACTAAGCTTTATGCTTACCCTGTTTCTTTCTATTTTCTTATAGTGCCGCCTAATTAGCACATGGATCAATAGACATCGGAGGCATTGATCACAGTATCAATTGAAGCACTTAGTATAATTAGATCTTTTATTTTGATTATGGCATGTATAGGACTCTGAATTTTGAGTTTTGTGTTATTGTTAATTGGCCAAATATGTTGGCTTACTTTAGAATTTGATTCATTTTGAATAAGGCCATCAAAAATGGCTAATATTAAAAGTTATTATGTGAATGCAAGCTAGCCTTTCATGAAGGTGAAATTGTTGGCATAGTTGAATATATGTAATGTATATAGGTCCTAACTATGGTTGTTTGGTTGAGAAATCATATTAAGATAATCTTTAATGCGTTGGTTGATGTTAGATTTTGTTTCAGAGTGGCAAAGGCTTGGTAGATAGCCTTATATTGTCCACATGGGTAGACACACGGCATGTGTCTAGACCATGGGTGACACACGGTCAGCTCCATGGGCGTGTCGTTCGGCCATGTGTCCCCTGCAAGTAAAATTTGCAAGCTAGAATGCATTGTAGTAAACACACTGGCAGAGACACGGCCGTGTGTCTCAGCCATGTGTAGGACACTGCCTCTGGCCATGGGCGCGTGCCTTGGCCGTGTGCCCCTTATTGGATGCTGACGTTAGAAATAGAATGTCAAGGTTTTTAGACTCGGGCTAGGACACGGGCGTGTCATCGCCGTGTGAGGGACACAGGCATGTGTCAGGCCATGTGAAAACCCCTTTAGGTTCAAATTTTGAGTTAAATTCACACAGGTATGGGACATGGGCGTGTCCCTGGATGCTTAGGCTGTGTGCGTCACACGGGCCATCAACACGGCCATGTCATAAAGACCAGACTGGCGGTTTACCTTTCTACACGGGCGTGTGCCCTGTTTTCAAGGGTTAATATTCTAAAGTTGGTTAAGGAACCAAATTGGTCCCAAATGGTTTTGAATGGATGTTTGAGGCCTTGTAAGCCCATGTTAAGGAAATTAAGCAAAGTTTGAAAAAGTGTTAAGTTTGATCAAGTCTTAATGATTCTAAAATGTTGGAATGCATGTGTTTAAGTAAGGTAACGCCTCGTATCCCATTTCGATGTAGGACTTAGATGTGGGGTTTTACATTTAGTGGTATCAGAGCTATGGTTTTGTCGATTCTGGACAAACCTAGCATGAGTACGAGTCTAGCTATACATGTCGTAACTGTATATTAATAGTGTGACTACTCCTGATAAGATAAATTGTGTTTTTATTTATATAGTAAATGGATCCTAGCGTAGCTACGATGGATGATGTGGAGAGTAATACGCTAGCTCCCGCTGAGGGGATAGCGCCAAGAGATAGTGGGCCCATAAAACTTGTGTCAGAGCGAAGGGGCTAGAGAAGCTTACCTCCACATGATGGATACCTAGTACTCAAAGTTTGTTCATGCGAATCCGAACACCCCACCTCTCCCACTTCCTCTGATTCCTCAGAATGCCCTTGTAGCTCTACAAGGAGTGGAAATGGCTACGAGAGAGAAACCCTAGTAGACAAAATATGAAAGCAAGAGGCTGAGGAAATTCGGGCTAAAATTGATGATGACCTAGAAAGAGTAGAGTTCTGGTTGGAAAA
Source organism: Gossypium arboreum (assembly GCF_025698485.1). Lineage (NCBI taxonomy): Eukaryota > Viridiplantae > Streptophyta > Magnoliopsida > Malvales > Malvaceae > Gossypium > Gossypium arboreum. The sequence continues at coordinate 101,046,865 of NC_069080.1, forward strand.
TACCATTAGGGTATTTGATGAGCTATTGTGCATGCTGAGGAGTGCGTAAAGTACGTGGTGTCACTCCTATGAGACTCAGCCTACCAGTGGTGGAATACTCTCGTGTCCATTGTGCCAAGAGAGAGGATGACTTGGGAATTCTTCCAGGAAGAGTTCCGAAAGAAGTAATTAGTTAAAGGTTTATAGACCAAAAGAGGAAATAATTTTTAGAGCTGAAGCAAGGTCGTAGGACGGTGACGTAGTACAAGCGTGAGTTTGTGAGACTCAGCAAATATGCACGGGAGTGCGTATCTACAGAAACCATCATGTGCAAGAGGTTTGAAGATGGTCTAAACGAAGATATCTGTCTATTAGTGCGTATTTTAGAATTGAGGGAATTTGTAGTGCTCGTGGAGAGAGCACGTAAGGCCGAGGAATTGGCCAAAGAGAAGAGAAGAGCTGACATTGAGTCTCGAGACTCAAGGAAAAGACGGGTGGGGAAATCACAATAGACCTCATCTAAGAGATTGAGAGAGTTTCCTACCCGATCGAAAGCGTCAGTGGGATTCTCAAATAAGAGTAAGAACAAGCAAAATACGGCTTCTAAGGCCCAGACCACTTCTTTTGCAAGTGTCGATAATGTTCAGCCAAATAGGTCAGAGTGTTCGCAGCGTGGAAGACGTCATTTCAGTGAGTACTGAGGGAATGGAATAGGTTGCTTTAAATATGGATCTTTGGACTATTTCATTCAAGACTACCTTGAATTAGATGAGAAAGAGAAAAAGCAAGAAATGAGGGTGAATAGTGCTCCTTCGAGGGGTAGACCACAAAAAAACCCGGACAGTGGGGCTAGCAGTAGAGAAGCTCCTAGAGATTCAGCTGTGAGGTCCGAGGGCCGAGCGCCTGCAAGGACTTATGCTATTTACCCTCGCGAAGAGGAATCTTCACCAGATGTGATTACATGTACCTTTTCTCTCCATGATATTTCTGTTATTGCTTTGATTGATCCAGGGTCTACTCATTCCTATGTTTGCATGAAATTAGTACCCAGTACGAATATGTCTGTTGAGTCTATCAAATTTTTGATAAAAGTGTCAAACCCATTAGGCAGACATGTGATAGATGATAAAGTGTGTAGAGGTTGTCCTTTGATGATTACAGGTCATTATTTTCTAGCTAACCTCATTATACTACCGTTTGATGGATTTGATCTAATTCTTAGCATGGATTGGTTGACTGCTCATAATGTGATAGTGAATTGTTGTAGCAAGTTCATTGAAATGACATGTGAGAATGGGGATATTATTCGGTTTGAATCAGGTGAACTGGATAAGTCACCAGTACTGATCTTATCTTTGATTACCGAAAAATATTTGAGAAAAGGGTATGAGTCCTACCTAGCATTTGTGTTGAACACTAAAGATTCTGAAGTGAAAATTGAGACAGTGCTTGTGGTATGCGAGTACACGGATGTATTTCCAGAAGAGTTGCCTGGGTTGCCTCCAACAAGAGAAGTTGAGTTTGGTATCAAGTTGGTCCCTGGTACAGCGCCTATCTTAATCGTTCCGTATAGGATGGCTCTGATGGAATTAAAGGAGTTGAAGGTATAGTTGCAAGAATTAACTGACAAAAGCTTTTCAAGACCGAGCTATTCACTGTAGGGTACTCCGATACTTTTTGTGAAAAAGAAAGACTGGTTGATGAGGTTGTGCATAGACTACCAACAACACAACAGGGTGACTGTGAAAAACAAGCATCCCTTGCCAAGGATCAATGATTTGTTCAATCAGTTGAAGGGAGCCACCATGTTTTCTAAAATCGACTTAAGGTTAGGCTGCTACTAGTTAAGGGCTAAGGAGCAAGATGTATTAAAAACTGCGTTTAGGACAAGGTATGGGCACTACGAGTTTCTTGTCATGCCCTTTGGCTTAAATAATGCCCTGGAAATTTTTATGGACTTAATGAAACGTATTTTTCGACCATATTTGGATAATTTTGTCTCTTTTTTTTATCGATGACATTCATTTATTCGCGTGATGAGAGTGAGCACGTAGAACATTTAAGGACAGTTTTACAAACCTTGAGAGTTAATCAGTTATATGCCAAGTTCAATAAGAGTGAATTTTTTCCTAAAGAGGTCGGATTCCAAGGACACATTATGTCTGCTGATGGGATCAGAGTTGACCCAAGCAAGATCTCAGCTATTGTTGAATGTAAATCGCTGTGGAATGTGACAGAGGTTCTAAGCTTTCTAGGTTTAGCTGGATACTACATGAGGTTTGTGAATGGATTCTCTATGATAGCCACTCCGATGACAAGGTTGTTACAAAAGGATGTCAAGTTTGAATGGACAGAGAAGTGACAACAGAGTTTCGAGAAACTAAAGACTTTGTTGACCGAAGCTCCAGTTTTAGTGCAACCAGAACCGGAAAAAGAGTTTGTGGTGTATAGTGATGCATCCTTGAATGGGTTAGGATGTGTGCTCACGCAAGAAGGCAAGGTTATAGCCTATACCTCAAGACAACTAAAGCCACATGAGAGAAATTACCCGACGCACGATTTGGATCTAGCAGCTATAGTGTTTGCATTAAAGATTTGGAGACACCATTTGTATTGTGAGAGATGTCAGGTATTCACCAACCATAAAAGTATAAAGTATTTAATGACTCAGAAGGAGTTAAACTTATGGCAAAGGCGGTGGTTAGAGTTGATAAAAGACTACGAATTGGTGATTGACTACCACCCCGGAAAGGCTAATGTAGCAGCTGATGCTTTGAGTAGGAAATCATTGTTTGGCTTGAGGGAAATGAATGCTTAGTTGTCTGTAACTAATGATGGTTTGGTTTTAGTAGAGTTAAAGGCTAGACCGACGTTGGTTCAAGAGATTTGTGAGGCTTAGAAAGGTGATAGGGACTTGCAAGCTAAAATGGCTCAGTGTGAGGTGGGAAATGAATCAGAGTTTAGTATTGGTACTGACGGTTGTATGATGTATCGAAACAGAATTTGTGTACCCAAGGATAATGAGCTCATTCAGAAGATTTTACGAGAGGCACATAGTGGCTGCTAGTCTATCCATCTGGGTAGTATAAAAATGTACAATAACCTGAAGAAAATGTATTGGCAGGCAGGTATGAAATGAGACATTTCTGAGTTTGTTTATAAATGTCTAGTTTGTCAACAAGTGATGTAACACCCCGTACCCGAGACCGTTACCGGAGTCGAACACGAGGTGCTAACCGACTAATTCATTTACTCTCGCAGTCCAATTAAAATTTTTTTCAGACGACTGGCTAACTGCGTCACTGTCACCTTAAAAATCATAACTTGAGTTCCACAACTCGAAAATCAGATTCGTAATTTTTCCCTGAAACTAGACTCATATGTCCATCTACAGATTTTTTCTAGAATTTTTGGTCGATCCAATTAGTACAGTTTATTAGTTAAAGTCTCCGCTGTTGCAGGGATCGACTACACTGACCTTCGTTCGTTACGAATTGGATATCTCCCTGTACAGGGCTTCAATGCTGATTCCGTTTGTTTCTATAGAAACTAGACTCAGAGATGAATCTATACATGTATGGCATTACTCCTAATTATCTCTGGTTAATTTACAATGAATTTTCAAAGTCGGAACAGGGGATCCAGAAACCGTTCTGGCCCTGTTTCACGAGAACTTTAATATCTCTTAACATACAACTCATATGACCGTTTCGTTTCTTTCATATGAAAGTAGATTCATCAAGGTTCATTTAAATAATTTATTCACTATTTAATTCCATTCCTACAAATTTTAATGATTTTTCAAATCCACACCACTGCTGCTGCCAGCATCTGTTTTCAAGGTAAACTTTACCTATCTCTTAGTTTCCATGGACCAACTAGAGTTTTGTCATACATAGGTCCACATATAATCATATTTAGCCACTCCAATGGCTAATCATTTGCCCAACACTTCCATTCAGTCCGTAGTCACATCATGAAACCATACATATATACATAAACACAAATGGTCTAATGCCATACTCCACTTTTACGAGCCATTTTCGCATGGTCGTACATACATACATCACAAAACGTTACTTGAAAAATAGCAAAGGGTAGTCCTATACATTAACCATGATATCCTCTCACTACTAGTCTATTCTATACATGCCATAAGATATTCCAAAACGTAGCAGTACCAAACAGTGGATAGCGATAGTATGACTAGTTCTTGACGATCCCCGAGCCTCAGTAGCTTCAGAATGAGACCTATAAGGCGAGGAAACAGAGTAAGCGGAGTAAGCATTACAATGCTTAGTAAGTTTTAAGCAGTGTCAATAGATAACAATCAAATTATCACATAGTTGTTCGTATTTTATTTCACTCTTCCTTCGGGCATACCATCCCTTTTTCCTAATATGCACATCTCATCATAATCATGGGAGTAGCCTCATAGATTTCTCTCGTATACATCACATAACTACCTTATGGTTTAGTTTAAATTAAGCTCACATGTAAACTTGGAGTACATACTGTTTAACCTTTCGCATTGCGTATATTTATAAGCAATTCTTATTACGAAGTCTTACCCGACATAATCTCCACACGTAGTCATCGGGTCGCATGCTTTACATAATCTCCACACGTAGTCATTGGGTCTCACCCTAACATATTTCCAAGTTTCATGTACACTTAATCACATGTTACAACATTCACATTAGCCATTCGGCTTTACCACATATATATATACACTTTCACATTCATCACATCGGCCATTAGGCCTTATCACATATACATACACTTTCACATTCACCACATCGGCCATTAGGCCTTATCACATATACATATACTTTCACATTCACCACATCGGCCATTAGTCCTTATCACATATACATATACTTTCACATTCATCACATCGACCATTAGGCCTTATCACATATACATATACTTTCACATTCACCACATCGGCCATTAGGCCTTATCACATATACATACATTTTCGCATTCATCGCATCGGCCATTAGGCCTTATCACATATATAAACATTTTCACATTCATCACATCGGCCATTAGGCCTCATCACATATATATACATTTTCACGAATCTTGATATCAGAGATCCATCTAACACTCATGTATCATTTTACACTATCACACTTTAGAATTCAATATGGGATCAATCAATAGCTTATGAGCAACTAAAACAAAATCACAACAAAATCACATATTCGCTACGAGCTGTTTTCCTGAGCAATGGTCACTAAATTATTTATACCTGGAGCTACAAGACTCCAAATCACTTGCCGTTAATTTTCTCAGAATATAGACTCACATATCTTCCATCCATGAAATTTTCAGAATTTTTGGTTTGGGAAATCAATACCAGATTTTTCTTAAAGTTTCCCCTGTTTCACTGTTTGATGAACCTGACCAGTCTTCACTACAAATCAAAATTCTCATTGTACAGAATTCAAAGTATGTTCTACTTGATTTCATTTGAAACTAGACTCATTAAGGAGTCTAAGCATATAAATCTTATCTCATAACCATTTTTATACAAATTATAATGATTTTCCAAAAACAGAACAGGGGATTTCGGAGTCATTCCGACACTGTCCCGCACAACTTTAGATATCTCTTCATAGGAATTTTCTTTGCTTCCACGGTCTCTTTTATAAGAAACTAGACCAACTAAGCTTTGATCACATGTTTTATTCAGCCTATAATTCCACACCAAAAATTTATAGTGATTTTCTAAAATCACATTACTGCTGCTGTCCAAGCAATTTATTACAATTTGCTCTTAATTTTCCAAGTCCAAACACTTATGAACTTACCATTTGGGCTTAAGACATATCATAGCCACATCATATCTTATCAAATCAACTCATTATGTCCTATTATGAGTGAATTTACTCAATGATTAATCGCTTAAAACTTACCTTGGATGTGGTCGACGATTAGATGTCCACGGCTATTCGTTTACTTTCTCTTTTCCCCCATCCGACTTCGATCCTCTTTGCTCTTAAGCTTAAGTAAAACAATAGATTTGCTTAAGTACTTAACTAATATTATTCACTTAACAATCACATTTGGCACTCACATATCATTTAATCTTTGATTGACCAGTTTAACACATACCAAAATCCAATCATACATCTAACCTTTATCTCAATACCAAACCGAGTTATAAGATCATACATTATACTAAGCATATCATTAAACATACCTATTCAATTTAGCTAATTTCATAGCCGATTAATCACCTTGAAACTTACCTTAATACACATTTTATCCCATTGCGAATACATATATATATATTCAACCCAAATCCCTTTCTTAACTCGTGATTTACTAACTTGGGAGTTATTTTCTAACAAATTTTAACTTACTCTAATACCGAATGCTACTCAAGCTTTAAGCTCATGTCCTTTCATTATTAAACAAATGTTATAACATAACTAACATCCCTTTTCAATTTGAGCATCAACACATAAAGAAATTAAACACAAAGATTCATAGTCGAAACTTATACATAACATCATTCAAGGTTTAATCCCCCAAATTCATGCACAAAGCCGAACCTATTGAGGGATGTATATACAACAATATCTAGTTAGTACATTCAAGCACCTATGGCATTCCCTTCAATTTAATACTAAGACAAACCAAAAGATTTATTCATGTAAATTCAAAAATTTCAAGTTCATCTCTTTCTCATATAAATACCAAAAATTAAGTATTTACTAGCTTAAACTCTATTAAACCTTAAAACATCAATCCACCATCACATGCATCATTACAAAGCTTCATTTTTAGCATGTAAATGACATCAACACCAAGCAAGAATGATGCATCCATGGCCGAGTGTCATTTCCATCACCTAGCAAGATTTAGACCATGGACTAGGTAGAACTCAAGCTACCAACTAAAACATGCATGCATCTCATGGACAACATCACACATACCTTTGTCTAGCAAATCACCATAGCCGATTTTCTCAAGCTCCTCCCCTTCCTTTCTTTCCTCTATTTGGCCAAGGATGTTCAAGGATGAACAAAACATTTTTTCTTTGTTTTCTTTCTTCCATTCACGGCAAAAGGGGGGCATGGATGAGACCATTTTTTTTTCATCACTCCTCCCTTTCATTATTTAATTCTTCCTTACATACATCACTAACCCAACATGTTTGTGACATGTTTCCACCCATAGCATGGCTGGCCACTATGCTTCAATTTGGCTAATTTGACATGCAAGGACAAACAGTTTCCCACATGTATTGATAGGCCATTTTACATTTGCCTAGCACATTTCTAAATTTTCTCACATAAGTCCTATGTACTCCATTCACATGCAATTAACTAAATCGAAGCTTAAAAATTTTTTGCACATTCATATTCACATATTTTAGACCATAAATATCACATCCAAAAAATTTGGTGACTCGGTTTAGCGGTCCCGAAACCGCTTTCAGACTAGGGTCAATTTAGGGCTATCACAAGTGAAAGCTAAACACCAAGTACCCTCGGGTTTGCTTCAGCTTGTGTTGGTTCCCGAGTCAAAATAGGACCGAGTAACTATGGATTTTGTGTCAGGTTTGCCTTTCACACCAAGGAAAAAGGATTCAGTGTGGGTCGTTTTTGATAGACTTACTAAGTCAGCACATTTTATACTAGTGTGTACCGACTACTCCCTTGAGAAATTGGCCGATCTTTATGTTTCTAAGATAGTGAGAATTCATGGAATGCCCTTGTCGATTATTTCGGTTAGAGATCCGAGGTTTACCTTGCGGTTTTGGAAGAAGTTGCAAGAGGTATTGGGAATGAAACTGAATTTTAGCATGGTTTTTCATCCGTAAACCGACGGTTAGTCAGAGAGAGTAATTCAGATATTAGAGGACATGTTACGGTGTTGTGTTCTCAATTTCCAAGGTAGCAGGGACAAGTATTTACCGTTGGTGGAATTCGCCTACAACAATAGTTATCAGATGAGTTTGAAAATGGTGCCCTATGAGGCTTTGTATTGCTGTAAGTGCCGAACGCAGTTATATTGGATCGAGCTAAGAGAGAATCAGATTCACGGGGTCGACTTAGTCAGAGAAACTGAAGAAAAGGTTAAAGTGAATCATGATTGTATAAAGGCCGCATCAAATAGACAGAAATCCTATACAGATTTGAAATGAAAAGAGATCGAGTTTCAAGTCGGGGATAAAGTGTTTTTGAAAGTATCCCTATGGAAGAAAGTTCTTCGATTCAGAAGGAAAGGCAAATTAAGTCAATGGTTTATTGGACCTTATGAAGTGACCGAGAGAATTGGGCCGATAGCATACCGATTGGCTTTGCCCTCAGAATTGGAAAAGATTCACGACGTGTTTCATGTGTCCATGTTACATCGATATAGATCAGACATTTCAGATGTGATTGCGCCAACTGAGTTTGAGATTCAGCTGGACATGACTTATGGCGAGAGCCGGTTAAGATTTTGGCTCGAGAGATTAAACAATTAAAGAATAAAAGTATAGCACTTGTTAAAGTATTATGGCATAGACATGGAGTCGAAGAAGCCACATGGGGACTCAAGGAGACCATGAGAGACCAATACCCGAACCTATTCACCGATAAGATTTTCAGGGACGAAAATCCCTAAGAATGGAGAATTGTAACAACCCGATTTTGGGCCTAGCTGGAATAGTGGTTTCGAAACCACTAACCTGAGGTAGGAGAAATTACTTTTAATATTATTTTATGTGTGATGGCATGTTTATAAAGATGCATGAAAATTTTGGTGAATTAATTTTAGCTTTTGTGAACCTAATCGCGAAAAAAGACTAAATCGCATAAAGTTCAAAAGTTTTAATTTGATAGCTAATGGAGTTAAATTGCCATGTACCATAAATTGGGGGTCTTTAAAGTGAAATTAAACTCTAAAATAGTGCTTGGCCGGCCATGAGACAAGGATTTTAACTTAGTCAAATGTTAGGTGAAGTTGGTGACTTATTTGACTAAAAAGAAAATAAAATAAATATAAGATGATATCATCCCTTTTCCCATCATCTTCTTGACCGAAAATATCAGCCATAGAAGGGTTTTAAAGCTTGAAAATTTGAGCCACTTAATCTCTCTACAAATAATCTTGATGTTTTTTCTTGATGATTTTTGTACTTTTAGAACCCTTGTAACATGAGCTTTCAAATGAGGGAACTATTTTGCAAAATGGTTGAAAGTCTAGGGTTTTACCATGAGTGTGTTCATGTTGTTTTCTGAAATTTTATGGAAGAAACTGAGTTATGGTAGTGTAATAACCAACTTTTGTGAAGTAGTTTCTATGAAAACCCTAACTAAGGACAATTTTACATAAGTTGTAAAATAGGTGATAAATGTGTGAAATAATGAGAATTGTGGGCTACTTTTAGTATAAAAAGTGATCGGCTAGGCTTGTTTAGTGAGAAAATATGATAAAGATCGATTTTCGGATCTAGGGGTAAAATGGTCATTTTATGAAAGTCTAAGGGCAAAACGGTCATTTTGCCCACTTATGAATTGTTGAGTACCTAGATTAATAAAATGATTAAGTGTGTGAAGTTTCATCATTATAGATCAAGAATTACAAAATTTGAGCCTAAACCGGGGAAAAGTAAAGCTAGTAGACTAAGCCGAGATAGTCGTCATATTTTGAATACCAAGGTAAGTTGTATGTTAATAATACAACTATATCTTTATGATGGGTAATTGAGTTTATATGGCCTAAATTGTCTTGATTTTGAATGCGAGAAAACATGTTGAGAAATTTACGTAGTAAAGACTTTCATTGAACATTTGGAATAGACTTGGATATTTGTACCATGATAATGGGTGATATATGTGTGGTGTAAGACATGTTTGGGACACACATCAGCCATAGCATGAGAGCCAGTTTAAGACATGTTTGGGACATGCATCGGCCTCAAGATATTTAAGCCAGTGTAAGACATGTATGGCACATGTATTGGCATTGAGACGAGAGCTAGTGTAAAACATGTCTGGGACATGCATCGGCCTCGCGATATACATGCTAGCGTAAGACCTGTTCGGGATATGGCATCAGCTTGTGGTGTATCAGTGTAAGACCTGTCTGGGACATAAGGCCTATTTGGGACATAGCATCGGCTTCGCTATATGAAAGAGAGTGTAAGACCATGTCCGTGACATGGCGTCGACATCTTAACCCATGTTAGGGCTATTGAGTATCCATTAGTATTCCAAATGGTTCAATAAAAGGTTTATGATTTATAACAAAATAAGAAAACTTATGATCATGTGATGAGTGGTACAGGTACCTAATTGAAATGTATGAGATATGGGCTCAATGTATGCAATATGAGTTGTATTGGATGGTGATGAGTAAGTTGTACTTACATTTAATTATGGTATTCATGAATAAACTCTGAAAGGTTATAAGCATATTGCTTTATGATAAGTAGTTGTTTATTTTCATGCAACTTACTAAGCTTTATGCTTACCCGTTTCTTTCCATTTTCTTATAGTCTTTGCCTTATTAGCTCGTGGATCAACGGACGTCAAGGCATCGATCACACTATCAATCGAAACACTTGGTATAGTTAGATCTTTTATTTTGATTATGGCATGTATAAGACTCTGACTTTTGAGTTCTGTGTCATTGATAATTGGACAAATATGTTGGCTTACTTTAGCATTTGATTCATTTTGTATAGGGCCATGGAAAATGGCTAATATTGAAAGTTATTATGTGAATGCAAGCCAGCCTTTCATGAAGGTGAAATTGTTGACATAGTTGAATATATGCAACGTATACGGGTCTTAACTATGGTTTTTGGTTGAGAAATCATATTAAGTTAATCTTTGATGCGTTGGTTAATGTTAGATTTTGTTCTAAGGTAGCAAAGGCTTGGTAGATAGCCTTATATTGACCACACTGGTAGACACACAGGCATGTGTTTAGACCATGTGTGACACACGGCCAGCCCCATGGGTGTCTCGTTCGGTCGTGTGTCCCTTGCATGTAAAATTTGCAAGTCAGAATGCATGGTAGTAAACACAAGAGCCGAGACACGGCCGTGTGTCTCAGCCATGTGGAGGACACGGCCTCTGGCCACGGGTGTGTACCTTGGCCGTGTGCCCCTTATTGGATGTTGTCATCAGAAATAGAATGTCATGGTTTTTAGACACAGGCTCGGACACAACTGTGTCATAGTCATGTGATGGACACTGGCGTGTGTCAGGCCATGTGAAAACCCCTGTAGGATCAAATTTGGAATTAAATTCACACGGGTATGGAACACAGGTGTGTCCCTAGATGCTTAGACCATGTGTGTCATATGGGCCATCAGCACAGCCATGTCATAAAGACCACACGAGTGTGTTACCCTTCCACACGGGCGTGTACCCTATTTTCAAGGTTTAATTTTCTAAAGTTGGTTAAGGACCCAAATTGGTCCTGAATGGTTTCGAATGGACGTTTGAGGCCTCGTAGGCCCATGTTAAGGAATTTTAGCAAATTTTGAAAAAGTTTTAAGTTCGATCAAGTCTTAATGATTCGAAAATGTTGGAATGCGTGTGCTTAAGTGAGCTAAAGCCTCGTATCCTGTCCCGGTGTAGGACTCGAGTGTAGGGTGTTACAAGGATGTTACAACTTGATGAGTCGAAAGAGCTAAGGTTGTTTTCCTATGAGAATGTCAAAATGTGTAAAGAAAGATCAAGGAGATGGCATGATAGTCATATACAACCTCACAAGTTTATAGAATGTCAGAAGGTTTTGTTGTTTTATTCAAGGTTGAAGTTATTTCCTGGGAAGAATAAATACCGATGGAAAGAATCTTATACCATCTACCGAGTTTATCCTTATAGAGCTATTCAATTATATGAAAATTATGAACGTACGTTTAAAGTTAATGGTCAACGTCTCAAACACTACTGGGATGGTGAAGTTGAGCATGTTGAATCCTCGTTCAAATTAACAGACCCTTGATTTTTCATGAACTCGTTTTGTAAATAAATAATTAATTAGAACTTATTTTCTTAACTTATTACATTTAATTAATTTTGTCTAAGGAATTGGAACTTTAGCGGGACCTCTATGACCCTTCCAACCTTTCCTGAGAATTAATTTAATGTAATATGTTAAGAAGAAAATTTCTAATTAAGATTTAAAATTTTTAAGTTTCATTTGTTTTGTTTAAATTTTAAATTTTTATGTTAATAAAGGGGGTCAAATTTGGCCCAAGTACTGATCAGTTTTTTTTTCTTGTGTAAATTTAAAAATACAGTCTGAGTTTGAGGCCCAAGACAGTAAAAAGAGAGGGAAAATCCATACTTTGCCACCACTCCCATTACTTGCCTCCCAAGTACTAAATTTTTGCTACATGTTACCATAATTTTTCCCTATATAAACTCCTCTTTGTTCTATTATTTTTCATATCCCTCAAAGTAATTTGCATAACCCTAAAAATCCCTAAATCTCTTTCTTATGCCACTAGCCTCAAATCACGAAAGAAACCATAGTTTCTCTTCCCTTTTTACCGAAATCACCTATTGTCGTCGTAAGAAGATTGTCGAAACACCAACCTTGATACCGCAGATTGCTGTTATTACTGCCGCTCATCGTCGTTGCTGTTGTACCATCCTTACCGTCACAAGATTTTCGTCACAGCAAGTCCTTACCCACCTTACCGATTTCTCTTTTCCCCCTTGTGCAGAAACTTTGCCAAATTATCAAGAAAAGATACCATGTCTCGTAAAAGAACTAGATCTTCAAAGACTACTCCTGAAAACTCAATTTTGATTGATGAAGAAGTGAAAGGAAGATTTAATTTACTCTTCAAGCATCAACCTATGATGCCGAAAAAAGGTTTTAACTTGAAAACTCATGAGTTTATGGTTGTTCCTATACCGATTAGAAAGAAAATCAATGCTCTCAAGTGGGAACGATTTTGTGATACTCACTCACTTCCTGATGATGAACTAGTTCGAAAATTCTATGCTAGTTTGACTATGCAAGATGCTACCGAGGTCATCGTTCGAAAGAAAAAGGTACCTCTTACTTCTAAGTCCATCAATGATTTGTTTAACTTACCTGATGTTGAAGAAGATGAGTACCACCCTATGATGAACAATATCAATTGGGATTTTCTTCAACAAGTGCTTGATGTTGTGACAAATCCGGGATCCCAATGGATTATAAGAAGTATGGAAGCCATTCTTGCTGAAGGGAATATCTAAAACTAGTAGCAAAGCTATGGTTTTATTTCATTCGCTACAATTTTATACCTATCTCACGTAGTTCCACCATCTGGATGGAACAAGTGCTTTTGTTATATGCAATATTGACAGAAAAGTCCATTAATGTTGGGAAAATTATTCTCAAGGAGATTCATGATTATGCTAAAAAGAAGATAGGAAGTGCATATTTCCCATCATTAATCACTTCACTTTGCTTAATGGCCCATGTTAAAACATAAGCAAATTTGAAGGGGCAATATGTTCAAGGGTGCATTAGAAATCATGATCTTGAAAGGTTAGTGAAGAAGGTGCATGATCCGAATCTAGGGGAGCAAGAAGAGCCAACTGAGTCAGATATCGATGAGTCAATAAATGAAACCGAAACTGAAGTTAATTCAGTTACAGAAACTGAAGAAGAAGAATCTGACAAGGAATCGAATAGTCCTAAACCAGTTGAAGGATCTACAACCCCTAAACTAGAGGTTGAGCCAGAAAAAGAAACAGTCAAGCTAAGTGTTGAACCTGAATCTACAAGTCTAATGTTGACTTCTGCAAGTACTGCAAGGAAATCAGAGTTGTCAATTATGATGGATATGTACAACTTCATGCACAATCAACAACAAACTTACTGGAAATATGCAAAAATTAGAGATAACTCAATTTAAAATTCTTTTAAGAATATCTCTAATACTTTTGTTCCTAAGCTCCCAGATGCTATCTTTGAGACATGGATGGAAGATACTGACTATACAAGCGGAGATGGAGCTAAAAAAGACAAGGGGAATGAGTCAGAAAAATAAAATGGGGGATTCCTGTCTTGTTATTTATTTAATTATTTTTAGGTCTTTTGGAATTTATTTTTTTCGTAATTAGGATTTAATTTCTATAGAATAAAGCATAACAAGCATGAATAAACTTAACACTTCTTTAGAAGGAAAAAGACTAAGTAAAGTGGTAATGGGAATAAACATGTCTAGGATTGGGTTATTAGAAAAGACTTGGTAGTTAAGCAGTCTTAATGACTCACCTCTCTTTCTTTACAACCCTACCCAGTGTTCAGTTTTCATTCATTACTTTGTTCTTGCAATGAGGACATCGCTTCTTTTTAAAGGGGGTAAGGCAAATAAATTGCTCAAATTTTAAAATTTTCAAGTATGTTCTAATCATTTCTTCATAAGTATGTTTTAATAAATGAATGTTTAGAGACATTTTATGTTAATTAGATAGTTTGTATGCAAGTATGAATGATGATTCTACCTAAGTGAAAGTATGTAATCATGAAGAATGGAATGCTTGTATGATCCTAGCTTTACTAATGTTTACCATGAAAACTTAGTTTCTTTTGAGATTAGACATGCATGAAGGTCTATATCTTTAGAATTGACTTAGTAACTTTCTTGAGGCGAAATCCTAGGGGACATAAAAATCTAAAATGATATAGGCACTATTTCTTTGGATCGTTTGAGCCTTTTCAAGCCAACCCTATGATATTAGACCCTTGAAACTGAAATTTTGAGCTTAAAGGTCTGTTTATTGCAATGAACCTACATTATAAGCCACGTTACCATCTTTTTAACTTATCCTAATTTTGTGCACCCATCTTAACTAAAGTTATCTTGGTAATCAAAATTTGAGGAAATTTTCAAAAAGATGTATGTGCTCATGCTTTAAAAAAAAAGAGATGAAGGAAGAGCAAAGGAAAGTTTGCTCAGTCTCAAAAAAAAAAAAGGAAAAATGTATGACCTTGAGTTCAAAAAAAGTTTGGGGGTGTTCCAAAGGTTCACTTAAAGAAAAAGGCTGTATTTTGAGAAATCTAAGACAAAGTTAAAGGTTTATAGACCAAAAGAGGAAATAATTTTTAGAGCTGAAGCAAGGTCGTAGGACAGTGACGTAGTACAAGCGTGAGTTTGTGAGACTCAGCAAATATGCATGGGAGTGCGTATCTATAGAAACCATCATGTGCAAGAGGTTTGAAGATGGTCTAAACGAAGATATCCGTCTATTAGTGGGTATTTTAGAATTGAAGGAATTTGTAGTGCTCGTGGAGAGAGCATGTAGGGCTGAGGAATTGGCCAAAAAGAAGAGAAGAGCTGACATTGAGTCTCGAGACTCAAGGAAAAGACGGGTGGGGAAATCACAGTAGACCTTATCTAAGAGATTGAGAGAGTTTCCTACCCGATCGAGCGCGTCAGTGGGATTCTCAAATAAGAGTAAGAACAAGCAAAATACGGCTTCTAAGGCCCAGACCACTTCTTTTGCAAGTGTTGATAATGTTCAGCCAAATAGGTCAGAGTGTTCACAGCGTGGAAGACATCATTTCGGTGAGTACTGAGGGAATGAAATAGGTTGCTTTAAATATGGATCTTTGGACTATTTCATTCAAGACTACCCTGAATTAGATGAGAAAGAGAAAAAGCAAGAAATGAGGGTGAATAGTGCTCCTTCGAGGGGTAGACCACAGAAAAACCCAGACAGTGGGGCTAGCAGTAGAAGAGCTCCTAGAGATTCAGCTGTGAGGTCCGAAGGCCGAGCGCCTGCAAGGACTTATGCTATTTACCCTCGCGAAGAGGAATCTTCACCAGATGTGATTACGTGTACCTTTTCTCTCCACGATATTTCTGTTATTGCTTTGATTGATCCAGGGTCTACTCATTCCTATGTTTGCATGAAATTAGTACCCAGTACAAATATGTCTGTTGAGTCTATCAAATTTTTGATAAAAGTGTCAAACCCATTAGGCAGACATGTGATAGATGATAAAGTTTGTAGAGGTTGTCCTTTGATGATTACAGGTCATTATTTTCTAGCTAACCTCATTATACTACCGTTTGATGAATTTGATCTAATTCTTGGCATGGATTGGTTGACTGTGTAATATCCTGAATTAGGGCTTAATCGGAATAGTGGTTTCGTGACCACAAATCCGAGATAGAATAATTATTTTACAATTATTTTGATAATTATGATATGATTGCATGATTGTGTGAAAATTTCGTGATGAAATTCTATGCCTAAAGTGCTTAAATTGAAAGTAGGGACTAAATCGAATAAGTTGCAAAACTTGCATTCTAGAAGTTTTTAGTATGAAATTGTTTTGGAATACTAATGAGGAGGTATTAAATAGCAATTTGACCAATTTTAAGTTCATGGACAAAATTTGGACATGGAAGGAATTTTTGGAAAGTTTAGTAGTAATGGTATTTTGGTCATTTAGTTATTAAAATGAATTAAAAACAAAATTAAAAGCCAATTTTTGTCCATCTTCTTCATTAGGACGAAATTTCAAGGGTTCTCCATAGCTAGGGTTTGTTTCAAGCTTCCAAGCTCCATAGTAAGTGATTCCAAGCCCCGTTTTTAATGTTCTTTACGGTTTTGGAATCCCGGTAGCTCGATTAAGCTTATGCTAGCAATAATTCAACCTAGGGTTTATATTTGGAAAAATACCCATAGGTGAAATTTGTGTATTTTGATGTTTTATGATAGAATATGGGGTTTTAAATTATGTTAGACAACTTGTGCTACTCGGTTTTTAGTGAAAACGAGTAAAAGGGCTTAATCGGCAAAAATACCTAATAGTCACAAGTATATGTTAGAGAGAGAATTTGATGTTTCCATAGAAGGGAAAAGTGATCAGCATGTTATAAAACATAAGAATAAGGAATAAAGTTTAATTCCCGAGCCTAGGGGCAAAAGTGTAATTATGCAAAAGTTTAGGGACAAAAGTGTAATTTTTCCAAAGTTCGTATTAAATGTTGTTTTGATGAATGTATGTATTAAATAAGATTAATTTGGTATTATAGATCAAGAGAAACGAGATTCAAGTCGCGATCGAGGAAAAGAAAAGATTGTGGACTAAATTGCAAAATCTTTATATTTTGGTACCAAGGTAAGTTCATGTGTAAATAATGTAGCATAATTGTTATTTTTAAGTTGTTAATGTTAATTATATGATATGCTGATTTTTAATCGTGAAATATTATGCTTTGTGGTTAATGTTGAGTAATATGCAAATTATGTTTACTACTTGATAAATATGAATTGCTACCGAGTATCGGTTCCGATATTCCATGGAAGACGGAAAATGTGAGATCGAGGAAAAAAAAGCCCGTTTTAACCTTAGGAATAGATTAGGATACAAGTGACATGTCACTAGGATGGTTGAGCATCCGAACTCGTTTAGTTGAGTCTGAGTTCACTTATGGATGCAAATGTCCGAACTCATTGAGTTGAGTCCGAGTTCGTGAGATGTAACTAGGCATCCAAACTCGTTGAGTTGAGCCCGAGTTCATTTATGGATGCGAACGCCCGAGCTCGTTGAGTTGAGTCCGCGTTCACTTAGGGGCGGGTTACATGATTTCTTGATTACATATGTGGCACTTATGTGCAAATTATCCATGTATCCGAGTTATATTCCGATGTGTTCAACGGGTGAAATTTCTAGTTTAATGGAAGAGCACTTAAGATATAAGTGACGTTTTGGGTAAGTGTTGTGAAATGGACACTTTGGACAGGTATGTTCTTAACCCTCGGGTTGAAAATAGATACAACAACGATAAGGTGGTAAGATGATGAATGATGTTTAAAGATGTGATATATGTTTTGGTGGTACCATGCTAAAGTTGTTTGGTATATTTGTATTGTTATGTTACTTGTTATTTACATATGAACTTACTAAGCATTTATGCTTACTCCTTCCTTTTCATTCACTGTAGTTTTGAACAAGCCAGCTCGGGAATCGGGACGGGTCGAAGGTTCGATCACACTATCCAAAGGACTTTCATCTGGGTAAATGGCTTGTAAAACTTAAGTATGGCATGTATAGCAATATACTTATTTTGTGTAAATAATTTTATGATATGGCCATGTTTGGTTGAGAAAATGTTTGATATTGATAAGTCATGGTGATGGCTAATTTAGATCATGTTTGATATCATGGAAGTTTAACAGGTTATCTAGTTCATAAAAATTCATGGAAAGATGAAACTTGCCTTAAAACAGAATATTGCTGCAGCAATGACATGAATTTGAAAAAATCACTAAAAATAGTATAAATAGAACTAAATGATGAGTAAGTTATGAAATTGAAACCTAATTAGTCTATTTTCATATGGATTGAACAAAACAGGAATATAAATTATATTTTATAAGATATTTAAACTTTTGTGAAACAGGGCCAGAGTGATTTCTGAATCCCCTGTTCTGACTTTAAAAACTCATAATAAATTTTAAAAAAATAATTAGAAGTTTTTCTTTATATGTACAGATTACTTATTGAGTCTAGTTTTAGTAAAAACAAACTTCGTAGTCATTGAAATTCTGTATAGAGAGATATCTGATTCGTAATACACAGATGTCAGGGCAGTCAATCCCTAAAACAGGGGAGATTTTAGCTAATAAAATGTACTAATTGGCGCAACCAAAAATTCTAGAAAACAATTAGTAAATAGATATATGAGTCTAGATTCAGGGAAAATTTACGGATCTTGATTTCGAGTTTCGTAACTCAAGATATGATTTTTCTTGTAACTGTGACGCGAGTAGCTAGAAAGCTGTGAATGTAGAAACAAATGATTTGAAGTTCTTAAATTGATAAATTATGTTCGGTAACCCCTCAAGCTTGACTCCAGTGATGGTCTCGGGCGTAGGGGCGTTACATTTAGTGGTATCAGAGCAGGTTTAGTCTGTTCTCGGACTACGTGTTGTATGTACGGATTTTGCTATACATGCCATATATATGAATTGTGATAGTGTGACGACTTCTGACCTTTTAAATGATTTTCTATAGTAAATGGATCCCGATCCAGTGTGGCGGATGAAGTAGAGAGTATGCGCCACTCGGCTGAAGGGCAGCATGACTGAAAACCCACCTCCTCTTGTTGGTCGGAGGAGGAGAAAGGATCGAGAAACCTTTCTCCAAATGATGAGTGCATGGTACATCGAGTTCGTTCGCACGAACCCAAATGTACGACCTCCCCACCTCCCCAATTCCTCAACCTATGTCTCCGATGCCTCGTGGAGTGGATATGATAAAATTTCACAGAACCCCGTTGATGAAATTCGTAAACAAGGGGCTGAAGAATTTAGAGCAAATATTGATGATGATGCAGAAAGCGAGTTCGGCTTGAAAATTCTATCCGGTATTTGATGAATTATCTTGTACACGAAGAATGTTTGAAATGTGCTACATCTTTTTGAGAGATTCACCTATAATTGGTGGAAGACTTTGATTTGGTGGTACCGAAAGAGAGGGTAACACGGGAATTCTTTCAAGAAGAGTTTGGAAGAAATATATTAGTGAAAGATTTATTGATTAGAAATGTAAAGAGTTTCTTGAGTGAAGCAAGGTAATATGACATCTCGAAATATGAAAGAGAGTTTGTTCGATTGAGTAAGTATGCGAGGAATATGTTCCTACAGAAGCCAAGATGTGCCGACCATTTGAAGACGGGCTTAACGAAGACATTAAGGTATTTGTTGGAATCCTTGAACTGAAAGAAATGGTAGTCCTAGTTGATCGAGCTTGTAAGGCTAAAGAACTACTTAAAGAGAAGAGGAAGGTAGAGGCTGAGACACGAAATTGGAAGAAAAGGCCAATGAGTAAGGCACCTTCACAGCAACCCGGAAAGTCAAGAAATATGAATCCTCGTTCCCAAGTTTCAGCTGGGCAATCATATGGAAATTTTAAGAAGTAGAATGTGGTCCTAAATCTCAGAATACTTCTGCAGCCAGTGTAGGGAACTAGAGATTTGTTAAACCCGAGTGCCAACGGTGTGGTAGAAATCATTTTGGTCCGTGCAGAGCAAATGAATGTTTTCGATGTGGTTCTCCGGATCACTTTATTAGAGACTGCACAGAGAGAGCTGAAAAAGAAAAATTTCAGAGTGTAAAAACTAGTGGTGCAAACTCGAGAGGAAGGTATCCGAGAAAAGATGGAAGTGAAACAAGCAGTAAGAATGTAGCCAGAGATGCAACAGTTAGATCTGAAGGAAGAGCTCCAGCTACAACTTACGCTATTAAAGCGCGTGAAGATGCTTCCTCACCCGATGTGATTACCGGTACATTTTCTCTTTATGATACCAATGTTATTGCTTTGATTGATCCCGGTTCTACTCATTCATATGTATGCATGAAACTGGTGTCTAGTATGAATATACCTATTGAGAACACAGAATTTATGATTAGAGTGTCGAACCCGTTAGGCAAATACGTGATAGTTGATAAAGTAAGCAAGAAATGCCCTTTAATGATTCGGGGTCATTACTTTCCGGCTGACTTGATGTTGTTGCCGTTTGATGAATTTGATGTTATTTTGGGTATGGATTGGTTGACATTGCATGATGCTATAATAAATTGCAAAGAAAAGGTTATAGAATTAAAGTGTGAAAGTGGTGAAATTCTGCGGGTTGAGCCAGACAAATCAGAGGCATTATCTAGTATGATTTCTTCGATGTCGGCTCAGAGATATTTGAGAAAGGGTTATGAAGCTTATTTGGCGTATGTAATTAATACAAAAGATGTGACAGCCCTAAAGTGACCCTAGTCGGAAAGCGGTTTCGGGACCGCTAAACCGAGTCACCAAATTATTTGAATATGATATCTATTGTCTAAAATATGTGATTATGAATGTGTCAAAGTTTTAAGCTTCGATTTAGTAAATTGCATGTGAAATTAGTCGATAGGACTTATGTGTAACACTTTTGAAATGTAATAGGTAAATCTATAAGGATCTATTAGTGCATGGAATCAAAGGGTGGACTTGCATGTCAATTTCCCCTTTTATTTGCTAGTGGCCGCCATGACAAAGGATGATGGGCAAAACATGTCATAAAACATGTTGTGACAATGGTGTATGTTAGGAAAAATAAAATAAGGAGTATGGGTAATAAAGAAATGGAAGAAAAAAAAGAATGGTGTAAGTGTTCCCCCCCATTGCCGTGAGTTGAGGGAAAGAAGAAGAAAAAAAAAGTGTCCATCATTTTTCACTTCTTTTGGCTGAAAATTCTAAGGAAGAAAGAAAACAAGTTGTGTCCTTTGGTTCATCCTTGGCCGAATAGAGGAAAGAAAGAAAGGGGAGGAGCTTGAAACAATCGGCTATGGTGATTTGCTAGACTAAGGTATGTTTGATGTTGTCCATGAGATGCATGCATGTTTTAGTTGGTAGCTTGAGTTCTACCTAGCCCATGGTCTAAATCTTGCTAGGTGGTGGAAATGACACTCGGCCATGGATGCATCATTCTTGCTTGGTGTTGATGTCATTTACATGCTAAAAATGAAGCTTTGAAATGATGCATGTGAAGGTGGATTGATGACTCTTAAATCTTCTTTTTAGCATTTTTTTTGAGTGAGACATTAAGTTCATTGTTTAACCATGACCAAAATCGAAATGGTATGGTGTTGTGATGCATTCGGCCATGGTAGGAAGTAGAAGAGAAATATGTTGTTGTTCACGTTATTGGATGAGAAATGGTAGTAAGGTGAAGTGCAAATGCTAGTGTTTGATTTACTAGTGTATATGTGTGTATTAGCCAAGTTTTGAACTTGAAACAAAATGGTGTTTAGTCAATACAAGTGACCATACTTGTAGAATGTATTAAGTGTTGCAATCGGCCCCAACATAGACATGTATGTTCGGCCACATGAATGAGTATATGAGTTGATGTGTATATTCGGCCATAAGCTAGCAAAATGAGACTTTAATAAGTTAAATTTGTTTGAATTAGCTCAAGAGCTTAGAGGACCACAGTTGGATAAGGGAAAGGAAAAAGTGATCGAATAGCCGTTGAAGCCGTTCGACAACATCCGAGGTAAGTTCTTGAGTAATAGAACTTAGATTATGCTTTGATTAGATCATGTTTTAAGCAAATTAAAATCACGCTTTTTATGTGTGGCTATTGAGCCGAAATTGCAAGTGTGAAAAGTGCCTTGTGTTTGAGTTTTGCTAATGAAAATGAAATACGAATGTGTCATGATTTATTGATAAATGTGCATGGTTATTCAATGATGTCCTGCTAAGTCCCAAGGCTTTGTGCTAAGTGACTATATCCGGACTAAGATCCGAAGGCATTTGTGCAAGTTACTAAATCCGAGTTAAGTCCCGAAGGCATTTGTGCGAGTTACTAAATGCGGGTTAAGTCCCGAAGTCATTTGTGTGAGTTACTAAATCCGGGTTAAGTCCCGAAGGCATTTGTGCGAGTTACTATAATCGGGCTATGTCCCGAAGGCATTTGTGCGAATTACTATAACCGGGCTATGTCCCGAAGGCATTTGAACGAGTAGCTATATCCGGTTAAACTCCGAAGGTACGTGATTCGGGATTGAATGAACTTGCTGTAAAAATTTCAGTTAATACGCTTGTGAAATCCCAACAATGAGGTATGTTTTGTATGTGCTTTGAATTAGTTGAGCCCTTACAAATAAGTATTCGCTCAGTTGATAAATGAGCTACCGACCTTTGGCTAAGTTGATCTTTGTGTATGACTATAAGGGTTGGTAATGTGAAGTAAGTTTGATATTGAGAATTTGTGCATGTGAAATTATCTGTTTAGCTACATAAATGCTATACTTTGGTTGTGTCTAAATTTATGACTCAAACTTACTAAGCATTAAATGCTTACTCCGTTTCTTTGATTCTCTATTTTATAGATTTTGGTTCTTCAGCTATCGGACTCGGGATTTTGAAGTCGAAGTCGCCCACACTATCAAAGCTCCTTTCAGTATATTTTTGGTTGGACTTTGAAATGGCATGTATAGGACTACCCTTTTGTTGTAGGTCATGTACCTTTCGGTTTTGTGTAAATTTGGATAGCCATGCGAAAATGGCTTAAGTATACTTTGGGCATGGTATTATAATCATTGTATGTTGTTCATTAAGAGGTATGGAAATGTTTGGAAATGATTAGCCATTGGGATGGTTAATCATGATCATATTTTGTGCTATTTATGTTAAAGGGCTAGTTGAATCATGGAAACTATGAAATAGGTAAAGCTTACCTTAAAGACAGATGCTGACAGCTGCAGTGATGTGGATGTGAAAAATCACTAAAACTATTAGGAATGGAATTAAATAGTAAATAAATTATGTAAATGAACCTTGACGAGTCTATTTTCATAGGAAAGTAACGAAATGATCATATGAACAGCATGTTAAGAGATATTTAAGTTTTCGTGAGACAGGGCCAGAACGGCTTCTGGAGTCCCTGTTCCGACTTTGGAAATTCATTATATATTGACCAGAGATAATTAGAAGTCATGCCATATATGTACAGATTCCTTTTCGAGTCTAGTTTCTGTAGAAACAAACAGCATTAGTATTGAAGCCCTGTACAGGGAGATATCCAAGTCGTAATGCACAAAGGTCAGTGTAGTCGATCCCTGTAACATGGGGGACTTTAACTAATAAACTGTACTAATTGGCTTGACCAAAAATTCTACAAACAAATTAGTAGATGCATATATGAGTCTAGTTTCAGGGAAAAATCACGAAACTGATTTTTGAGTTGTGGAACTCAAGATATGATTTTTAAGGTGACAGTGACACAGTTAGCCTACTGTCTGGAAATTTTAAAATGAACTGCAAGTAAGTGGATTAAGCCCGTTAACCCTCGTGTCCGACTCGGCGACGGTCTCGGGTAAGGGTGTTACAGTTTTATTGGTATCGAGCTACGGTTTAGTCGATTCTAGGACTACCGTAATGCGTTTGGGTCTAGCTATACATGCCATTTTATGTGATTATTTGATAGTGTGGTGATTTCGACATTTGCAAATGTGTTTATTTATAGTAATGGATCCCGATCCCGACCGAAGCGGTAGTGATGATCTTGAGAGTGTAGCGCTGCTCCCTTTACAAGGGACAGCGCCGGACTCTCAACCTAATGCTAGTAATCGAATGATGAAGCTAGACAAGCTTTCTATAGCATGATGAATGATTGGTTCAACCAATACATTTGAACTAATACGGCTGTTCCACAACCTCCATTCCCAACAAACACAAGCCCTGCACCTACAATGCCTCCGGTAACTGACCAAATAAGGTCAAATAAGCCTCCAGTTGATAGAATCCAAAAACACGGGGCTACTGAATTTAACGCTACGGATAGCGATGATGCCGAGCAAGCTGAATTTTGGTTGGACAACACTATTCGGGTACTCGATGAGCTATCTTGCACACCCGATGAGTGCCTAAAGTGTACTATCTCCTTGCTACATGATTACGCCTACTATTGGTGGAATATGTTGACTTCACAGTGCCTAGAGAGCAAGTAACTTGGGAGTTCTTCCAAACCGAAGTTTGAAAGAAGTATATCGATCGAGATTTATTGACCAAAACGGAAGGAATTTCTTGAACTCAAACAAGGTTCCATGTCGGTTACCGACTATGAACGAAATTTGTGAGGCTTAGCCGGTACGCACGAGAATGCATTTCCTCGGAAGCCGTAATGTGTAAACGTTTCGAGGATGGGCTAAATGATGAGATAAAGCTGTATGTTGGCATTTTAAAAATCCGAGAATTTGTGGTACTTGTCGAGCGAGCTTGCAAAGCCGAGGAGCTCAGTATGGAGAAAAGAAAAGCTGAGGTGGGAGCAAAGGAGTTCCGTAAGAGGTATTCGGGGAAGCCTTTCCCACAGTCATCGAAGAAATTTAGAGATGGCTTAGGCCGGTCGAGAGACACTTCGGGCTTATCTAGACGAGATCGCGATCGACCCCCTGTGAGTGCACGAGTCACTTCGATCGCCAGATGTTGGAAATGATCGTCGAGACGAGCGGAGTGTCGATGATTGTGGTAAATGGCACTTTCGGGGAGTTGTAGATTCCATGACCGCTCTTGTTACAAGTGCGGGTCAGTTGACCACTTCATTAAAGATTGCCCGAGGTTGTCTGAACAAAATGCAAATCAGAGTGGGAAACCGGGTGCTACCACTGCTCGAGGTAGACCATCTAGAAATACGGGCAATGCTAGTGGTGGTCAGAGAGGATCTAGGGATGCTACGACCAGATTTGAGGCTCGTGCTCCAGCTAGGGCTTATGCTATACGCGCATGCGAGGATGCTTCCTCGCCAGATGTTATTACCGGTACTTTTACTCTCTTTGATACTAACGTGATTGCTTTGATTGACCCTGGTTCTACTCATTCTTATATATGCGAAACCTTAGCATCCAATAAGACTTTACCTATTGAGTCTACTGAGTTCGTAATTCGGGTGTCAAATCCCTTGGGTCATTACGTGCTTGTCAACAAAGTGTGTAAGAAATGTCCCCTAGTACTTCGAGGTTCCTGTTTTCCGGCGGACTTGATGCTGTTGTCGTTTGACGAATTTGATGTTATCCTCGGTTTAGATTGGTTGACCGTGCATGATGCGGTTGTGAATTGCAAAAGCAAGACTATTGATTTGAGATGCGCAAATAACGAGATAATCCGAGTTGAGTCTACTGAGACTTAAAGGGTTGCCGGTTGTAATATCGCAATGTTGGCCCGAAATATGTAAGAAAGGGTGCGAAGCATACCTTGCGTATGTACTTGATGACAAGGAATTGGAAAAGAAACCCAAATCTGTGCCGGTGGTTTGTGAATACCCGGATGTTTTTCCCGAAGAATTACCGGGTTTACCACCTATTCAGGAAGTAGAGTTTGGTATTGAGCTTGTACCGGGGACTACGCCAATTTCGATAGCTCCGTATCGTATGGCACCAACCGAGTTAAAGGAGTTGAAAGCTTAGTTTCAAGATTTGACGGATAGAGGTTTCGCTCGACTAAGTTTCTCACCTTGGGGTGCACCAGTATTGTTTGTGAAAAAGAAGGACGGAACCATGAGGTTGTGCATTGACTATCGTCAGCTGAATAAAGTGACGATAAAGAATAAATATCCGTTATCAGCGTATTGATGATTTGTTTGATCAACTGAAGGGAGCCTCGGTGTTTTCAAAGATAGATTTGAGATCGGGTTATTACCGATTCTGGTTCGAGATTCGGATATACCCAAAACCGCTTTCGAAATGAGATACTGCCACTCGAGTTCTTAGTGATGCCGTTTGGGCTCACTAATGCCCCCACGGTATTTATGGATTTGATGAATCGGATCTTGAGACGATTTGGACCGGTTCGTAGTTGTGTTCATTGACGACATCTTGGTCTATTCAAGAGATGAGACCGAACATGCTTGAGCACCGAGATTAGTATTGCAAATTTTATGGGATAAGCGGTTATATGCTAAGTTCGAGAAGTGTGAGTTCGGTTAAGAGAGGTTAGCTTCTTGGGTCATGTGGTATCCGATCGGGTATTCGAGTTGACCCGAGCAAAATTTCAGCCATACTTAACTAGAAGCCTTGAGAAATATTACCGAGGTTCGAGCTTTTGGGACTTGCTTAGGTTACTACCGACGGTTTGTAAAAGGTTTCTCGATGATAGCCACACCCATGACGAAGCTACTTCAAAAGATGTTAAGTTCAATGGACGGAAAAATGTCGAAAAGTTTTGATCAACTAAAACTTATTTGACTAAGCTCAATTTTAGTGCACCGAATCGGCAAAGAGTTTGTCATCTATAGTGGCGCCTCCCTACTTGGGATAGGTTGCGTATTGATGCAAGAAGGTCGAGTTGTGGCCTATGTGTCGAGACAATTAAAGCCACATGAGAAAAAATTATCCGACCCATGATCTCGAATTAGCTGCCATCGTATTCGCCTTGAAAATATGGCGACATTACTTATTTGGTGAGAAGTGCCATGTATTTTTGGATCAGAAAAGTCTCAAATATTTATGACCCAAAGAGACTTGAATCTGTGACAAAGGCGTTGGCTTGAGTTGTTGAAAGATTATGAGCTGGTCATTGATTATCACCCGGGAAAGGCTAATGTGGTTGCGGACGCCTTAAGCCAGAAATCACTGTTTGCTTTACGAGCGATGAATGTACACTTGTCTGTTCTACCCGACAATATGTTAGTAGCTGAATTAAAGGCCAAGCCATTATTGATTCATCAAATTCGTGAAGCTCAGAAAGTCGACGATGAGTTGGTTGCAAAACGGGCTGAATGTGTTTCGAATGAGGAATCGGAGTTTCAAATTGATGATGACGATTTTTTGAGGTACAGAAATCGGTTGTGTGTTCCAAGAAATTCAGAACTCATTTCGATGATTCTGAACGAAGCTCATTGTAGCCGAATGTCAATTCACCCGGGGAGTACGAAAATGTACCACGACCTAAGATGTTAGTTTTGGTGGCATGGTATGAAACGAGACATTTCCGATTTTGTTTCGAAGTGCTTAGTATGTCAGCAAGTGAAGGCGGAACATCAAGTGCCTACGGGTTTGCTACAGCCGAGCATGATACCTGAATGGAAATGGAAACGAGTCACGATGGATTTTGTATCTGGGTTGCCAGTATCGGCAAGTAAGAAAGATGCGATTTTGGTTGTTGTGGATAGACTAACTAAGTCGGCTCATTTTATCCCCGTACGTACGGATTTTTCATTGGATAAACTAGCTGAATTATATGTTTCTCAGATTGTGAGATTACACGGGGTACCGATTTCTATTGTGTCGGATAGAGATCCGAGATTCACCTCACGATTTTGGAAGAAATTGCAAGAAGCTTTGGGTACCAAGTTGCATTTTAGCACCGCTTTTCACCCCCAAACTGATGGTCAATCCGAAAGGATAATTCAAATACTCGAGGATATGTTGAGATGCTGCATCCTTGAGTTTAGTGGTTCATGGGAACGGTATTTACCTTTGATTGAATTCGCTTACAACAATAGTTTTCAATCAAGTATTAAGATGGCACCTTACGAGGCCTTGTACGGGCGTAAATGCCGTACACCATTGTTTTGGACCGAGCTCGGTGAAAGCAAAATTTTCGGTGTGGATTTGATTAAAGATGCTGAATAGAAAGTAAAAATAATTCGTGAAAGTCTGAAGGCGACATCGATTGTCGAAGTCGTCGCGGATTTAAAACGAAGAGATATTGAGTATCGTGGGAGACAGTGTTTCTTAAGGTGTCGCTTGGAAAAAGATACTCGATTTGGCCATAAGGGCAAATTGAGTCCGAGATTCATTGGGCCGCATGAAATCTCCGAACGAGTTGGTCCGATTCGATATAGATTGATTTTGCCCCCTGAACTCGAAAGGATCCACAACGTTTTTCATGTTTCGATGCTTCGACGTTACAGATCCGATCCTTCACACGTAATAAACCCCTCCGAGGTCGAAATTCAAGCTGATATGAGTTATGAAGAAGAACCGATTCGTATCCTAGCTCGTGAAGTGAAAAAGTTACGAAACAAAAAGGTTCCTTTAGTAAAAGTGTTATGGCTCAAACACGGGATAGAAGAAGCTACTTGGGAACCCGAGAACTCTATGAGAGAGCGATACCCAAACCTATTTACCGATAAGATTTTCGGGGACAAAAATTTCTTAAGTGGGGGAGAGTTGTGACAGCCCTAAAGTGACCCTAGTCGGAAAGCGGTTTCAGGACCACTAAACCGAGTCACCAAATTATTTGAATATGATATCTATTATCTAAAATTTGTGATTATGAATGTGTGAAAGTTTTAAGCTTCGATTTAGTAAATTGCATGTGAAATTAGTCGATAGGACTTATGTGTGACACTTTTGAAATGTAATAGGTAAATCTATAAGGATCTATTAGTGTATGCAATCAAAGGGGTGGACTTGCATGTCAATTTCCCCCTTTTTATTTGCTAGTGGCCGGCCATGACAAAGGATGATGGGCAAAACATGTCATAAAACATGTTGTGACAATGGTGTATGTTAGGAAAAATAAAATAAGGAGTATGGGTAATAAAGAAATGGAAGAAAAAAAAAAGAATGGTGTGAGTGTTCCCCCATTGCCGTGAGTTGAGGGAAAGAAGAAGAAAAAAAAGTGTCCATCATTTTTCACTTCTTTTGGCTGAAAATTCTAAGGAAGAAAGAAAACAAGTTGTGTCCTTTGGTTCATCCTTGGCCGAATAGAGGAAAGAAAGGAAGGGGAGGAGCTTGAAACAATCGGCTATGGTGATTTGCTAGACTAAGGTATGTTTGATGTTGTCCATGAGATGCATGCATGTTTTAGTTGGTAGCTTGAGTTCTACCTAGCCCATGGTCTAAATCTTGCTAGGTGGTGGAAATGACACTCGGCCATGGATGCATCATTCTTGCTTGGTGTTGATGTCATTTACATGCTAAAAACGAAGCTTTGAAATGATGCATGTGAAGGTGGATTGATGACTCTTAAATCTTCTTTTCAGCATTTTTTTTGAGTGATACATTAAGTTCTTTGTTTAACCATGACCAAAATCGAAATGGTATGGTGTTGTGATGCATTCGGCCATGGTAGGAAGTAGAAGAGAAATATGTTGTTGTTCACGTTATTGGATGAGAAATGGTAGTAAGGTGAAGTGCAAATGCTAGTGTTTGATTTACTAGTGTATATGTGTGTATTAGCCAAGTTTTGAACTTGAAACAAAATGGTGTTTAGTCAATACAAGTGACCATACTTGTAGAATGTATTAAGTGTTGCAATCGGCCCCAACATAGACATGTATGTTCGCCACATGAATGAGTATATGAGTTGATGTGTATATTCGGCCATAAGCTAGCAAAATGAGACTTTAATAAGTTAAATTTGTTTGAATTAGCTCAAGAGCTTAGAGGACCACAGTTGGATAAGGGAAAGGAAAAAGTGATCGAATAGCCGTTGAAGCCGTTCGACAACATCCGAGGTAAGTTCTTGAGTAATAGAACTTAGATTATGCTTTGATTAGATCATGTTTTAAGCAAATTAAAATCACGCTTTTTGTGTGTGGCTATTGAGCCGAAATTGCAAGTGTGAAAAGTGCCTTGTTTTTGAGTTTTGCTAATGAAAATGAAATACTGAATGTGTCATGATTTATTGATAAATGTGCATGGTTATTGAATGATGTCCCGCTAAGTCCCAAGGCTTTGTGCTAAGTGACTATATCCGGACTAAGATCCGAAGGCATTTGTGCAAGTTACTAAATCCGGGTTAAGTCCCGAAGGCATTTGTGCGAGTTACTAAATGCGGGTTAAGTCCCGAAGGCATTTGTGTGAGTTACTAAATCCGGGTTAAGTCCTGAAGGCATTTGTGCGAGTTACTATAACCGGGCTATGTCCCGAAGGCATTTGTACGAGTTACTAAAACCGGGCTATGTCCCGAAGGCATTTGAATGAGTAGCTATATCCGGTTAAACTCCGAAGGTACGTGATTCGGGAATGAATGAACTTGCTGTAAAAATTTCAGTTAATACGCTTGTGAAATCCCAACAATGAGGTATGTTTTGTATGTGCTTTGAATTAGTTGAGCCCTTACAAATAAGTATTCGCCGATTGATAAATGAGCTACCGACCTTTGGCTAAGTTGATCTTTGTGTATGAATATAAGGGTTGGTAATCTGAAGTAAGTATGATATTCAGAATTTGTGCATGTGAAATTATCTGTTTAGCTACATAAATGCTATACTTTGGTTGTGTCTAAATTTATGACTCAAACTTACTAAGCATTAAATGCTTACTCCGTTTCTTTGATTCTCTGTTTTATAGATTTTGGTTCTTCACTATCGGACTCGGATTTTGAAGTCGAAGTCGCCCACACTATCAAAGCTCCTTTCGGTATATTGTTGGTTGGACTTTGAAATGGCATGTATAGGACTACCCTTTTGTTGTAGGTCACGTACCTTTCGGTTTTATGTAAATTTGGATAGCCATGCGAAAATGGCTTAAGTATACTTTGGGCATGGTATTATAATCATTGTATGTTGTTCATTAAGAGGTATGGAAATGTTTGGAAACGATTAGCCATTGGGATGGTTAATCATGATCATATTTTGTGCTATTTATGTTAAAGGGCTAGTTGAATCATGGAAAATATGAAATAGGTAAAGCCTACCTTAAAGATGATCTTGACAAATTGCAGTGACGTGGATGTGAAAAATCACTAAAAATAGTAGGAATGGAATTAAATAGTGAATAAATTATGTAAATGAACCCCGACGAGTCTATTTTCATAGGAAAGTAACGAAACGATCATATGAACAGCATGTTAAGAGATATTTAAGTTTTCATGAGACAGGCGGAACGGCTTCGAGTCCCCTGTTCGACTTTGGAAATTCATTATAAATTGACCAGAGATAATTAGAAGTCATGCCATATATTTACAGATTCCTTTTCGACTTTGGAAATTGGACCGAGTAACTATGGATTTTGTGTCAGGTTTGCCTTTGACACCAAGGAAAAAGGATTTAGTGTGGGTCGTTGTTGATAGACTTACTAAGTCAGCACATTTTATACTAGTGTGTACCGACTAGTCCCATGAGAAATTGGCCGATCTTTATGTTTCTAAGATAGTGAGACTTCATGGAATGCCCTTGTCGATTATTTCGATTAGAGATCCGAGGTTTACCTCGCGGTTTTGGAAGAAGTTGCAAGAGGTATTAGGAATGAAACTGAATTTTAGCACGGCTTTTCATCCGTAAACCGATGGTTAGTCAGAGAGAGTAATTCAGATATTAGAGGACATGTTACGGTGTTGTGTTCTCAATTTCCAAGGTAGCAGGGAAAAGTATTTACCGCTGGTGGAATTCGCCTACAACAATAGTTATCAGTTGAGTTTGAAAATGGTGCCCTATGAGGCTTTGTATTGGCGTAAGTGTTGAACGCAGTTATATTGGATCGAGCTGAGAGAGAATTAGATTCACGGGGTCGACTTAGTCAGAGAAACTGAAGAAAAGGTTAAAGTGAATCGTGATTGTATAAAGCCCGCATCAGATAGATAGAAATCCTAAACGGATTTGAAATGAAAAGAGATCGAGTTTCAAGTCAGGGATAAAGTGTTTTTGAAAGTATCCTCGTGGAAGAAAGTTCTTCGATTTAGAAGGAAAGGCAAATTAAGTCAATGGTTTATTGGACCTTATGAAGTGACCGAGAGAATTGGGCCGATAGCATACCGATTGGCTTTGCCCTCAGAATTGGAAAAGATTCACGACGTGTTTCATGTGTCCATGTTACATTGATATAGATCAGATACTTCACATGTGATTGCGCCAACTGAGTTTGAGATTCAGCTGGACATGACTTATGGCGAGAGCCGGTTAAGATTTTGGCTCGAGAGATTAAACAATTAAAGAATAAATGTATAGCACTTGTTAAAGTATTATGGCATAGACATGGAGTCGAAGAAGCCACATGGGGACTCAAGGAGACCATGAGAGACCAATACCCGAACCTATTCACCGATAAGATTTTCAGGGATGAAAATCCCTAAGAATGGAGAATTGTAACAACCCAATTTTGGGCCTAGCTGGAACAGTGGTTTTGAAACCACTAACCTGAGGTAGGAGAAATTACTTTTAATATTATTTTATGTGTGATGGCATGTTTATAAAGATGCATGAAAATTTTGGTGAATTAATTTTAGCGTTTGTGAACCTAATCGCGAAAAAAGACTAAATCACATAAAGTTCAAAAGTTTTAATTTGATAGCTAATGGAGTTAAATTGCCATGTACCATAAATTGGGGTTCTTTAAAGTGAAATTAGACTCTAAAATAGTGCTTGGCCGGCCATGAGACAAGGATTTTAACTTAGTCAAATGTTAGGTGAAGTTGGTGACTTATTTGACTAAAAAGAAAATAAAATAAATATAAGATGATATCATTCCTTTTCCCATCATCTTCTTGACCGAAAATATCAGCCATAGAAGGGTTTTAAAGCTTGAAAATTTGAGCCACTTAATCTCTCTACAAATAATCTTGATGTTTTTTCTTGATGATTTTTGTACTTTTAGAACCCTTGTAACATGAGCTTTCAAATGGGGGAATATTTTGCAAAATGGTTGAAAGTCTAGGTTTTACCATGAGTGTGTTCATGTTGTTTTCTGAAATTTTATGGAAGAAAATGAGTTATGGTAGTGTAATAACCAACTTTTGTGAAGTAGTTTCTATGAAAACCCTAACTAAGGACCATTTTACATAAGTTGTAAAATAGGTGATAAATGTGTGAAATAATGAGAATTGTGGGCTGCTTTTAGTATAAAAAGTGATCGGCTAGGTTTGTTTAGTGAGAAAATATGATAAAGATCAATTTTCGGATCTAGGGGTAAAATGGTCATTTTATGAAAGTCTAAGGGCAAAACGGTCATTTTTCCCACTTATGAATTGTTGAGTACCTAGATTAATAAAATGATTAAGTGTGTGAAGTTTCATCATTATAGATCAAAAATTACAAAATTTGAGCCTAGACCGGGGAAAAGTAAAGCTAGTAGACTAAGCCGAGATAGTCGTCATATTTTGAATACCGAGGTAAGTTGTATGTTAATAATACAACTATATCTTTATGATGTGTAATTGAGTTTATATGGCCTAAATTGTCTTGATTTTGAATGCGAGAAAACATGTTGAGAAATTTACGTAGTAAAGACTTTCATTGAACATTTGGAATAGACTTGGATATTTGTACCATGATAATGGGTGATATGTGTGTGGTGTAAGACATGCTTGGGACACACATCAGCCATAGCATGAGAGCCAGTTTAAGACATGTCTGGCACATGCATTGGCCTCAAGATATTTAAGCCAGTGTAAGACATGTATGGGACATGTATCGGCATTGAGACAAGAGCTAGTGTAAGACATGTCTGGGACATGCATCGGCCTCGCGATATACAGGCTAGCGTAAGACCTGTTTGGGATATGGCATCAACTTGTGGTGTATCAATGTAAGACCTATCTGGGACATGGCATCGACACCAATAGATGAGAGCCAGTGTAAGGCCTATTTGGGACATAGCATCGGCTTCGCTATATGAAAGAGAGTGTAAGACCATGTCCGTGACATGGCGTCGACATCTTAACCCATGTTAGGGCTATTGAGTATCCATTAGTATTCCAAATGGTTCAATAAAAGGTTTATGATTTATAACAAAATAAGAAAAGTTATGATCATGTGATGAGTGGTACAGGTACCTAATTGAAATGTATGAGATATGGGCTCAATGTATGCAATATGAGTTGTATTGGATGGTGATGAGTAAGTTGTACTTACATTTAATTATGGTATTCATGAATAAACTATGAAAGGTTATAAGCATATTGCTTTATGATAAGTAGTTGTTTATTTTCATGTAACTTACTAAGCTTTATGCTTACCCCGTTTCTTTCCATTTTCTTATAGTGCTGCCTTATTAGCTCGTGGATCAACGGACGTCGAAGGCATCGATCACACTATCAATCGAAGCACTTGGTATAGTTAGATCTTTTATTTTGATTATGGCATGTATAAGACTCTGACTTTTGAGTTCTGTGTCATTGATAATTGGACAAATATGTTGGCTTACTTTAGCATTTGATTCATTTTGTATAGGGCCATGGAAAATGGCTAATATTGAAAGTTATTATGTGAATGCAAGCTAGCCTTTCATGAAGGTGAAATTGTTGACATAGTTGAATATATGTAACGTATACGGGTCTTAACTATGGTTGTTGGTTGAGAAATCATATTAAGTTAATCTTTGATGCGTTGGTTAATGTTAGATTTTGTTTCAAGGTAGCAAAGGCTTGGTAAATAGCTTTATATTGTCTACACTGGTAGACATACAGGCATGTGTTTAGACCATGTGTGACACACGGCCAGCC
Organism: Gossypium arboreum; assembly: GCF_025698485.1. NCBI lineage: Eukaryota > Viridiplantae > Streptophyta > Magnoliopsida > Malvales > Malvaceae > Gossypium > Gossypium arboreum. The sequence continues at coordinate 101,081,698 of NC_069080.1, forward strand.
CCATGGGTGTCTCGTTCGGTCGTGTGTCCCTTGCATGTAAAATTTGCAAGTCAGAATGCATGGCAGTAAACACAAGAGCGAGACACGACCTTGTGTCTCACCATGTGGAGGACACGACCTCACGGCCACGGTGTGTGCCTTGGCCGTGTGCCCCATATTGGATGTTGTCATCGAAATAGAATGTCATGGTTTTTAGACACGGGCTCGGACACAAGCGTGTCATAGTCATGTGATGGACACCGGCGTGTGTCGGTAGTGTGAAAACCCCTCAGAGGTTCAAATTTGGAATTAAATTCACACAGGTATGGGACACAGGTGTGTCCCTAGATGCTTAGGACATGTGTGTCACATGGGCCATCAGCACAGCCATGTCATAAAGACCACACGAGCGTGTTACCCTTCCACACGGGCGTGTACCCTGTTTTCAAGGTTTAATTTTCTAAAGTTGGTTAAGGACCCAAATTGGTCCTAAATGGTTTCGAATGGACGTTTGAGGCCTCGTAGGCCCATGTTAAGGAATTTTAGCAAATTTTGAAAAAGTTTTAAGTTTGATCAAGTCTTAATGATTCAAAAACATTGGAATGCGTGTGCTTAAGTGAGCTAAAGCCTCGTATCCTGTCCCGGTGTAGGACTCGAGTGTGGGGTGTTACAAGGATGTTACAACTTGATGAGTCGAAAGAGCTAAGGTTGTTTTCCTATGAGAATGTCAAAATGTGTAAAGAAAGATCAAGGAGATGGCATGATAGTCATATACAACCTCACGAGTTTATAGAATGTCAGAAGGTTTTGTTGTTTTATTCAAGGTTGAAGTTATTTCCTGGGAAGAATAAATACCGATGGAAAGAATCTTATACCATCTACCGAGTTTATCCTTATAGAGCTATTCAATTATACAAAAATTACGAAGGTACGTTTAAAGTTAATGGTCAACGTCTCAAACACTACTGGGATGGTGAAGTTGAGCATGTTGAATCCTCGTTCAAATTAACAAACCCTTGATTTTTCATGAACTCGTTTTGTAAATAAATAATTAATTAGAACATATTTTCTTAACTTATTACATTTAATTAATTTTGTCTAAGGAATTGGAACTTTAGCGGGACCTCTATGACCCTTCCAACCTTTCCTGAGAATTAATTTAATGTAATCTGTTAAGAAGAAAATTTCTAATTAAGATTTAAAATTTTTAAGTTTCATTTGTTTTGTTTAAATTTTAAATTTTTATGTTAATAAAGGGGGTCAAATTTGGCCCAAGTACTGATCAGTTTTTTTTTCTTGTGTAAATTTAAAAATACAGTCTGAGTTTGAGGCCCAAGACAGTAAAAAGAAGGGAAAATCCATACTTTGCCCCCACTCCCATTACTTGCCTCCCAAGTACTAAATTTTTGCTACATGTTACCATAATTCTTCCCTATATAAACTCCTCTTTGTTCTATTATTTTTCATATCCCTCAAAGTAATTTGCATAACCCTAAAAATCCCTAAATCTCTTTCTTATGCCACTAGCCTCAAATCAGGAAAGAAACCATAGTTTCTCTTCCCTTTTTACCGAAATCACCTATTGTCATCGTAAGAAGATTGCCGAAACACCAACCTTGATACCGTAGATTGCTGTTATTACTGCCGCTCATCGTCGTTGCTGTTGTACCATCCTTACCGTCACAAGATTTTCGTCACAGCAAGTCCTTACCCACCTTACCGATTTCTCTTTTCCCCCTTGTGCAGAAACTTTGCCAAATTATCAAGAAAAGATACCATGTCTCGCAAAAGAACTAGATCTTCAAAGACTACTCCTGAAAACTCGATTTTGATTGATGAAGAAGTGAAAGGGAGATTTAATTTACTCTTCAAGCATCAACCTATGATGCCGAAAAAAGGTTTTAACTTGAAAACTCATGATTTTATGGTTGTTCCTATACCGATTAGAAAGAAAATCAATGCTCTCAAGTGGGAACGATTTTGTGATACTCACTCACTTCTTGATGATGAACTAGTTCGAAAATTCTATGCTAGTTTGACTATGCAGGATGCTACCGAGGTCATCGTTCGAAAGAAAAAGGTACCTCTTACATCTAAGTCCATCAATGATTTGTTTAACTTACCTGATGTTGAAGAAGATGAGTACCACCCTATGATGAACAATATCAATTGGGATTTTCTTCAACAAGTGCTTGATGTTGTGACAAATCCGGGATCCCAATGGATTATAAGAAGTATGGAAGCCATTCTTGCTGAAGGGAATATCTAAAACTAGTAGCAAAGCTATGGTTTTATTTCATTCGCTACAATTTTATACCTATCTCACGTAGTTCCACCATCTAGATGGAACAAGTGCTTTTGTTATATGCAATATTGACAGAAAAGTCCATTAATGTTGGGAAAATTATTCTCAAGGAGATTCATGATTATGCTAAAAAGAAGATAGGAAGTGCATATTTCCCATCATTAATCACTTCACTTTGCTTAATGGCCCATGTTAAAACATAAGTAAATTTGAAGGGGCAATATGTTCAAGGGTGCATTACAAATCATGATCTTGAAAGGTTAGTAAAGAAGGTGCATGAGCCGAATCTAGGGGAGCAAGAAGAGCCAACTGAGTCAGATATCGATGAGTCAACAAATGAAACCGAAACTGAAGTTAATTCAGTTACAGAAACTGAAGAAGAAGAATCTGACAAGGAATTGAGTAGTCCTAAACCAGTTGAAGGATCTACAACCCCTAAACTAGAGGTTGAGCCAGAAAAAGAAACAGTCAAGCTAAGTATTGAACCTGAATCTACAAATCTAATGTTGACTTCTGCAAGTACTGCAAGGAAATTAGAGTTGTCAATTATGATGGATATGTACAACTTCATGCACAATCAACAACAAACTTACTGGAAATATGCAAAAATTAGATATAACTCAATTTAAAATTCTTTTAAGAATATCTCTAATACTTTTGTTCCTAAGCTCCCAGATGCTATCTTTGAGACATGGATGGAAGATACTGACTATACAAGCGGAGATGGAGCTGAAAAAGACAAGGGGAATGAGTCAGAAAAATAAAATGGGGGATTCCTGTCTTGTTATTTATTTAATTATTTTTAGGTCTTTTGGAATTTATTTCTTTCGTAATTAGGATTTAATTTCTATAGAATAAAGCATAACAATCATGAATAAACTTAACACTTCTTTAGAAGGAAAAAGACTAAGTAAAGTGGTAATGGGAATGAACATGTCTAGGATTGGGTTATTAGAAAAGACTTGGTAGTTAAGCAGTCTTAATGACTCACCGCTCTTTCTTTACAACCCTACCCAGTGTTCAGTTTTCATTCATTACTTTGTTCTTGCAATGAGGACATTGCTTCTTTTTAAAGGGGGTAAGGCAAATAAATTGCTCAAATTTTAAAATTTTCAAGTATGTTCTAATCATTTCTTCATAAGTATGTTTTAATAAATGAATGTTTAGAGACATTTTATGTTAATGAGATAGTTTGTATGCAAGTATGAATGATGATTCTATCTAAGTGAAAGTATGTAATCATGAAGAATGGAATGCTTGTATGATCCTAGCTTTACAAATGTTTACCATGAAAACTTAGTTTCTTTTGAGATTAGACATGCATGAAGGTCTATATCTTTAGAATTGACTTAGTAACTTTCTTGAGGCGAAATCCTAGGGGACATAAAAATATAAAATGATATAGGCACTATTTCTTTGGATCGTTTGAGCCTTTTCAAGCCAACCCTATTTAGTGAATTTTCATCTCACATCACTGCTGCTGTCAGCATCTATTTTAAGGTAAATTTCACCTATTTCATAGTTTCCATGATTCAACTAGCCATTTGACATACATAGCACCAAATATGATCGTGATTAACCATTCCAATGGCTAATCATTGCCAAGCATTTCCACACCTCTCAATAACCATATATATACAAAATGATTTTAATACTATGCTCAAAATATTTAAGCTATTTTCGCATGGCTATCCGAATATATACACATTACCAAAGGTACTTGATTAACAACAAAGGTTAGTCCTATACATGCCATTATCAACGTTTAACTAAAAGAGTACCAAAAGGGCTTAGATAATGTGGACGACTTGACTTGACAATCCCGAGTCCTATAGTGACGAACAAAAATCTATAAAGCAGAGAATTAAAGAAATGAATAAGCATTTAATGCTTAGTAAGTTTTGAGTAACGAAATTATTTACAACTAAAGTATAGCGTTCATATGACTAAATGAATAATTTCATATATCCACATTCTCAAAATCATAATTTCTTCACGCTTCAACCAATATATTCATACACGGGTATCAAACCTAACTAGAGGCCTAAGCTCGTTAATCAATTGAGCGAGTACTATTTGAAAGGAATCAACCTTTCCAATGCATATACGAAACATACCTTATCGTTTGTATTTTATGAGCGTATTAATTGAAATTATTATAGCAAGATCGCCGCTTCCAAACCCAAGTATCTTGAGTTTAGCGGATATAGCAACTCGCACAAATGCCTTCGGGTCTTAGCCCGGATATAGTCACTAGCATGAATGCCTTCGGGACGTAGCCCGGATATAGTAACTTGTACAAATACCTTCGGGACTTAGCCCGGATATCATCCGAATAATCAAGCACATATACCAATAAATCATGACACATCCATATTTCATTATCATAACTAGAATTCAAACACAAGACACTTATCAACCATTACCATTTTCGGCTCAATAGCCACATACAAAGAGCATGATTTCGATTTTCTTTATAACATGATCTCTATACACATTCGGCTACCCGTCATAGGTATAAACTAATCACCTCAATATACAATTCAAGTAGAATCATTATATCACCGTTTATTTGTTATGCTTATATGTCATGACTTAATCAAACCATAAACTAAGTTTCATTACTCGAAAACTTACCTCGGATGTTGTCAAACGATTTCAACGGCTATTCGATCACTTTTTCCTTTCCCTTATCCAACTTCGATCCTTTAAGCTCTTAAGCTAAATCAAACAATTTACTTCCCAATCAAACACAATCACACGGCATCCATATACATTTTAGAACCATTCTTAACATATTTACTACTCATTTACAAACAAAATACTCATATCACATTTATAAAACTACAAGCCGAATATACCTATGTGTGACCATCCCAATTTAATCGATTTCTTGTTTTATGCACTACCACATATTCACACATATATATATATTATGCCATTTACTCATAAACCCCATTATGTCGAATATTCATTAACCAATAGTCATACACACTACTTATGTACAAAAATTTATCCACCCTAGCCTATAGTTCATTCAGCCATTCATCACTCAACCAAACAAAATTTCATAGCAAACTCCTATGACCAAGCACACACATATACTTACATCCCAATACTCATAACATTCAAAATCACATTTTAAGTAAATTATCTTAAACAATGCCGAATCCTTAAGTGATTAAACATCAAATTTTTGCTCAATTCCCAAACATATAAACAACATTTATTCATGACATCAAGCATCTTCATTTCGGCTATTACACATATATACACTAGCAATCAAATACTAACATTTGCACTTCACCTTAATAGCTAGCTTAGCAAACCTTAATTTAACATATAATTGTTCATAACACAATTAAAGCATCCTTTCCATTCCATCAATTCAAAACACATACATTGCCCAATAATATCCAAAATCATATTCGGCCTTAGTACTCAACTTGCTAGCCAATTTTTCTCCATCTAGCAACTAATGCACATATGTGCTCATTTGTTAGACTCTACTTCACCTAACTACCAATTTTTTCTTTTCATCCAAATAACATGAACAACAACCATTTCTTGAACATTTTCTCTTAACCGATTACTCATGTTACCAACAAGATTCAAAATTTGGATATGGGCTAAGCAAGGAGCTTAATGACTAACTCAAAAAAAATGCTAGAAATCCAAGAATCATCCTTGAACTTACCTTGATTTAGCTAACCACCATAGCTGAATTTTTCCAAGCTTGTTCTCTCCTAGTCACGGCAATGAGGAGCAAAGATGAAAACTTTGGTTTCTCCTCCCATTTACCACATGTTTTATTATTCTTAATTCCTTATTTTATTTTGTAAACTAATAATGCTAATAGAAAATACATATTATCATCAATGACCCATACCATGGCCGGCCACTACTTATTATAAATGGAAATTTGATATGCAAACCCATCATTTTTATAACATGCATTAATAGGTCCTTATAGATTAACCTATCACCTTTTAAAAGTGTCACACATAAGTCCTATTAATTAAATTCACACGCAATCGACTAAATCGAAGCTTAAAACTTTCACACATTCATATTCACATATTTTAGACAATAAATATCATATTCAAATACTTCGGTGACTCGGTTTAGCGGTCCCGAAACCGCTTTCCGACTAGGGTCAATTTAGGGCTGTCGCATGCATGAAGGTCTATATCTTTAGAATTGACTTAGTAACTTTCTTGAGGCGAAATCCTAGGGGACATAAAAATCTAAAATGATATAGACACTATTTCTTTGGATCGTTTGAGCCTTTTCAAGCCAACCCTATGATATTAGACCCTTGAAATTGAAATTTTGAGCTTAAAGGTTTGTTTATTGCGATGAACCTACATTATAAGCCACGTTACCATCTTTTTAACTTATCCTAATTTTGTGCACCCATCTTAACTAAAGTTATCTTGGTAATCAAAATTTGAGGAAATTTTCAAAAAGATGTATGTGCTCGTGCTTTAAAAAAAAGAGATGAAGGAAGAGCAAAGAAAAGTTTGCTCAGTCTCCAAAACAAAGAAAGGAAAAATGTATGACCTTAAGTTCAAAAAAAGTTTGGGGGTGTTCCAAAGGTTCACTTAAAGAAAAAGGCTGTATTTTGAGAAATCCAAGACAAAGTTAAAGGTTTATATCCCAAAAGAGGAAATAATGTTTAGAGCTGAAGCAAGGTCGTAGGACGGTGACGTAGTACAAGCGTGAGTTTGTGAGACTCAGCAAATATGCACGGGAGTGCGTATCTACAGAAACCATCATGTACAAGAGGTTTGAAGATGGTCTAAACGAAGATATCCGTCTATTAGTGGGTATTTTAGAATTAAGGGAATTTGTAGTGCTCGTGGAGAGAGCATGTAGGGCCGAGAAATTGGCCAAAGAGAAGAGAAGAGCTGATATTGAGTCTCGAGACTCAAGGAAAAGACGGGTGGGGAAATCACAGCAGACCTCATCTAAGAGATTGAGAGAGTTTCCTACCCGATCGAACGCGTTAGTGGGATTCTCAAATAAGAGTAAGAACAAGCAAAATATGGCTTCTAAGGCCCAGACCACTTCTTTTGCAAGTGTCGATAATGTTCAGCCAAATAGGTCAGAGTGTTCGCAGCGTGGAAGACGTCATTTCGGTGAGTACTGAGGGAATGAAATAGGTTGCTTTAAATATGGATCTTTGGACTATTTCATTCAAGACTACCCTGAATTAGATGAGAAAGAGAAAAAGCAAGAAATGAGGGTGAATAGTACTCCTTCGAGGGGTAGACCACAGAAAAACCCGGACAGTGGGGCTAGCAGTGGAGGAGCTCCTAGAGATTCAGCTGTGAGGTCCGAGGGCCGAGCGCCTGCAAGGACTTATGCTATTTACCCTCGCGAAGAGGAATCTTCACCAGAAGTGATTACGTGTACCTTTTCTCTCCACGATATTTCTGTTATTGCTTTGATTGATCCAGGGTCTACTCATTCCTATGTTTGCATGAAATTAGTACCCAGTACGAATATATCTGTTGAGTCTATCAAATTTTTGATAAAAGTGTCAAACCCATTAGGCAGACATGTGATAGATGATAAAGTGTGTAGAGGTTGTCCTTTGATGATTACAGTTCATTATTTTCTAGCTAACCTCATTATACTACCGTTTGATGAATTTGATCTAATTCTTGGCATGGATTGGTTGACTGCTCATAATGTGATAGTGAATTGTTGTAGCAAGTTCATTGAAATGAAATGTGAGAATGGGGATATTATTCGGTTTGAATCAGGTGAACTGGATAAGTCACCAGTACTGATCTTATCTTTGACTGCCGAAAAATATTTGAGAAAAGGGTATGAGTCCTACCTAGCATTTGTGTTGAACACTAAAGATTCTGAAGTGAAAATTGAGACAGTGCCTGTGGTATGCGAGTACACGGATGTATTTCCAGAAGAGTTGCCTGGGTTGCCTCCAACAAGAGAAGTTGAGTTTGGTATCAAGTTGGTCCCTGGTGCAGCGCCTATCTCAATCGTTCCGTATAGGATGGCTCTGATGGAATTAAAGGAGTTGAAGGTATAGTTGCAAGAATTAACTGACAAAAGCTTTTCAAGACCGATCTATTCACTGTGGGGTGCTCCGATACTTTTTGTGAAAAAGAAAGACTGGTTGATGAGGTTGTGCATAGACTACCAACAACACAACAGGGTGACTGTGAAAAACAAGCATCCCTTGCCAAGGATCAATGATTTGTTCAATCAGTTGAAGGGAGCCACCATGTTTTCTAAAATCGACTTAAGGTTAGGCTGCTACTAGTTAAGGGCTAAGGAGCAAGATGTATCAAAAACTGCGTTTAGGACAAGGTATGGGCACTACGAGTTTCTTGTCATGCCCTTTGGCTTAAATAATGCCCTGGAAATTTTTATGGACTTAATGAAACGTATTTTTCGACCATATTTGGATAAGTTTGTCTTTTTTTTATCGATGACATTCATTTATTCGCGTGATGAGAGTGAGCACGTAGAACATTTGAGGACAGTTTTACAAACCTTGAGAGTTAATTAGTTATATGCCGAGTTCAATAAGAGTGAATGTTTTCCTAAAGAGGTCGGATTCTAAGGACACATTATGCCTGCTGATGGGATCAGAGTTGACCCAAGCAAGATCTCAGCTATTTTTGAATGTAAATCGCTGTGGAATGTGACAAAGGTTCTAAGCTTTCTAGGTTTAGCTGGATACTACATGAGGTTTGTGAATGGATTCTCTATGATAGCCACTCCGATGACAAGGTTGTTACAAAAGGATGTCAAGTTTGAATGGACAGAGAAGTGACAACAGAGTTTCGAGAAACTAAAGACTTTGTTGATCGAAGCTTCAGTTTTAGTGCAACCAGAACTGAAAAAAGAGTTTGTGGTGTATAGTGATGCATCCTTCAATGGGTTAGGATGTGTGCTCATGCAAGAAGGCAAGGTTATAGCCTATGCCTCAAGACAGCTAAAGTCACACGAGAGAAATTACCCGACGCACGATTTGGATCTAGCAGCTATAGTGTTTGCATTAAAGATTTGGAGACACCATTTGTATTGTGAGAGATGTCAGGTATTCACCGACCATAAAAGTCTAAAGTATTTAATGACTCAGAAGGAGTTAAACTTATGGCAAAGGCGGTGGTTAAAGTTGATAAAAGACTACGAATTGGTGATTGACTACCACCCCGGAAAGGCTAATGTAGCAGCTGATGCTTTGAGTAGGAAATCATTGTTTGGCTTGAGGGAAATGAATGCTTAGTTGTCTATAACTAATGATGGTTTGGTTTTAGTAGAGTTAAAGGCTAGACCGACATTGCTTCAAGAGATTTGTGAGGCTCAGAAAGGTGATAGGGACTTGCAAGCTAAAATGGCTCAGTGTGAGGTGGGAAATGAATCAGAGTTTAGTATTGGTACTGACGGTTGTATGATGTATCGAAACAGAATTTGTGTACCCAAAGATAATGAGCTCATTCAGAAGATTTTACGAGAGGCGCATAGTGGCTGCTGGTCTATCCATTCGGGTAGTGTAAAAATGTACAATAACCTGAAGAAAATGTATTGGCGGCCAGGTATGAAATGAGACATTTCTGAGTTTGTTTATAAATGTCTAGTTTGTCAACAAGTGAAAGCTAAACACCAAGTACCCTCAGGTTTGCTTCAGCTTGTCTTGGTTCCCGAGTCAAAATGGGACCGAGTAACTATGGATTCTGTGTCAGGTTTGCCTTTGACACCGAGGAAAAAGGATTCAGTGTGGGTCGTTGTTGATAGACTTACTAAGTCAGCACATTTTATACTAGTGTGTACCGACTACTCCCTTGAGAAATTGGCCGATCTTTATGTTTCTAAGATAGTGAGACTTCATGGAATGCCCTTGTCGATTATTTCGGTTAGAGATCCGAGGTTTACCTCGCAGTTTTGGAAGAAGTTGCAAGAGGTATTGGGAATGAAACTGAATTTTAGCACGGCTTTTCATCCGTAAACCGACGGTTAGTCAGAGAGAGTAATTCAGATATTAGAGGACATGTTACAGTGTTGTGTTCTTAATTTCCAAGGTAGCAGGGAAAAGTATTTACCGCTGGTGGAATTCGCCTACAACAATAGTTATCAGTTGATTTTGAAAATGGTGCCCTATGAGGCTTTGTATTGGCGTAAGTGCCGAACGCAGTTATATTGGATCGAGCTGAGAGAGAATCAGATTCACGGGGTCGACTTAGTCAGAGAAACTGAAGAAAAGGTTAAAGTGAATCGTGATTGTATAAAGGCCGCATCAGATAGACAGAAATCCTATACGGATTTGAAATGAAAAGAGATTGAGTTTCAAGTCGGGGATAAAGTGTTTTTGAAAGTATCCCCATGGAAGAAAGTTCTTCGATTCAGAAGGAAAGGCAAATTAAGTCAATGGTTTATTGGACCTTATGAAGTGACCGAGAGAATTGGGCCGATAGCATACCGATTGGCTTTGCCCTCAGAATTGGAAAAGATTCACGACGTGTTTCATGTGTCCATGTTACATCGATATAGATCAGATACTTCGCATGTGATTGCGCCAACTGAGTTTGAGATTCAGCTGGACATGACTTATGGCGAGAGCCGGTTAAGATTTTGGCTCGAGAGATTAAACAATTAAAGAATAAAAGTATAGCACTTGTTAAAGTATTATGGCATAAACATGGAGTCGAAGAAGCCACATGGGGACTCAAGGAGACCATGAGAGACCAATACCCGAACCTATTCACCGATAAGATTTTCAGGGACAAAAATCCCTAAGAATGGAGAATTGTAACAACCCGATTTTGGGCCTAGCTGGAACAGTGGTTTCGAAACCACTAACCTGAGGTAGGAGAAATTACTTTTAATATTATTTTATGTGTGATGGCATGTTTATAAAGATGCATGAAAATTTTGGTGAATTAATTTTAGCGTTTGTGAGCCTAATCGCGAAAAAAGACTAAATCGCATAAAGTTCAAAAGTTTTAATTTGATAGCTAATGGAGTTAAATTGCCATGTACCATAAATTGGGGGTCTTTAAAGTGAAATTAGACTCTAAAATAGTGCTTGGCCGGCCATGAGACAAGGATTTTAACTTAGTCAAATGTTAGGTGAAGTTGGTGACTTATTTGACTAAAAAGAAAATAAAATAAATATAAGATGATATCATCCCTTTTCCCATCATCTTCTTGACCGAAAATATCAGCATAGAAGGGTTTTAAAGCTTGAAAATTTGAGCCACTTAATCTCTCTACAAATAATCTTGATGTTTTTTCTTGATGATTTTTGTACTTTTAGAACCCTTGAAACATGAGCTTTCAAATGAGGGAACTATTTTGCAAAATGGTTGAAAGTCTAGGGTTTTACCATGAGTGTGTTCATGTTGTTTTCTGAAATTTTATGGAAGAAAATGAGTTATGGTAGTGTAATAACCAACTTTTGTGAAGTAGTTTCTATGAAAACCCTAACTAAGGACCATTTTACATAAGTTGTAAAATAGGTGATAAATGTGTGAAATAATGAGAATTGTGGGCTACTTTTAGTATAAAAAGTGATCGGCTAGGCTTGTTTAGTGAGAAAATATGATAAAGATCGATTTTTGAATCTAGGGGTAAAATGGTCATTTTATGAAAGTCTAAGGGCAAAACGGTCATTTTGCCCACTTATGAATTGTTGAGTACCTAGATTAATAAAATGATTAAGTGTGTGAAGTTTCATCATTATAGATCAAGAATTACAAAATTTGAGCCTAGACCGGGGAAAAGTAAAGCTAGTAGACTAAACCGAGATAGTCGTCATATTTTGAATACCGAGGTAAGTTGTATGTTAATAATACAACTATATCTTAATGATGTGTAATTGAGTTTATATGGCCTAGATTGTCTTGATTTTGAATGCGAGAAAACATGTTGAGAAATTTACGTAGTCAAGACTTTCATTGAACATTTGGAATAGACTTGGATATTTGTACCATGATAATGGGTGATATGTGTATGGTGTAAGACATGTCTGGGACACACATTATCCATAGCATGAGAGCCAGTTTAAGACATGCCTGGGACATGCATCGGCCTCAAGATATTTAAGTGTAAGACATGTATGGGACATGTATCGGCATTGAGACGAGAGCTAGTGTAAGACATGTCTGGGACATGCATCGGCCTCACGATATACAGGCTAGCGTAAGACCTGTTCGGGATATGGCATCAGCTTGTGGTGTATCAGTGTAAGACCTGTCTGGGACATGGCATCGACACCAATAGATGAGAGCCAGTGTAAGGCCTATTTGGGACATAGCATCGGCTTCGCTATGTGAAAGAGAGTGTAAGACCATGTCCGTGACATGGCGTCGACATCTTAACCCATGTTAGGGCTATTGAGTATCCATTAGTATTCCAAATGGTTCAATAAAAGGTTTATGATTTATAACAAAATAAGAAAAGTTTGATCATGTGATGAATGGTACAAGTACCTAATTGAAATGTATGAGATATGGGCTTAATGTATGCAATATGAGTTGTATTGGATGGTGATGAGTAAGTTGTACTTACATTTAATTATGGTATTCATGAATAAACTATGAAAGGTTATAAGCATATTGCTTTATGATAAGTAGTTGTTTATTTTCATGCAACTTACTAAGCTTTATGCTTACCCCGTTTCTTTCCATTTTCTTATAGTGCTGCCTTATTAGCTCGTGGATCAACGGACGTCGAAGGCATCGATCACACTATCAATCGAAGCACTTGGTATAGTTAGATCTTTTATTTTGATTATGGCATGTATAAGACTCTGACTTTTGAGTTCTGTGTCATTGATAATTGGACAAATATGTTGGCTTACTTTAGCATTTGATTCATTTTGTATAGGGCCATGGAAAATGGCTAATATTGAAAGTTATTATGTGAATGCAAGCTAGCCTTTCATGAAGGTGAAATTGTTGATATAGTTGAATATATGTAACGTATACGGGTCTTAACTATGGTTGTTGGTTGAGAAATCATATTAAGTTAATCTTTGATGCGTTGGTTAATGTTAGATTTTGTTTCAAGGTAGCAAAGGCTTGGTAGATAGCCTTATATTGTCCACACTGGTAGACACACAGGCATGTGTTTAGACCATGTGTGACACACGGCCAGCCCCATGGGTGTCTCGTTCAGTCATGTGTGTGACATCCCTAAAGTGACCCTAGTCGGAAAGCGGTTTTGGGACCACTAAACCGAGTCATAAAAATAATTAATTGTTATATTCTATGCTTACTATGTGTGTGCATGCATATGTGGAAGTTTCATTCTCTAATTTTACCAATTTTATGAGAAATTATTAAATAGGGATCAATGTGAAACATGGTGAAATATGATAGGCTAATTTTAAATGGCTTATTAGTGCATGTTAACACAAAGGTGGAGTTGCATGTCAAATAACCCATTTCCTAAGGTTAGTGGCCGGCCATGACATGATGATGGGCAAAGAAAACATGTCCTAGACATGTTGGCCTAGTGCATTATGGAAGGAAGATAAAGAAATGAAAAAAAGGAAAATGATGATAGCAAAAAAAGTGTGTGGATGTCTCCCCCATTTTGCCGTGAAGTGAACATAGAAAAACAAAAAAAGTGTTCATCTTTGAACATGCTTGGCCAAATTGAAGAAGAAAGCAAGAGAAGGTTTGGTCACCCTTGAGCTTGAATTAAGGTAAGTGAGTTCATGTTGGTTCTTGAAAGGTTAGCATACTTTAAGCTAGCTACTAAAATTTCCTACTTAGCCATGTCAAAATCTTGGTTGTGTGGTAATGTTGGGTAATCGGCCATGGAAGAAATTGAGGAAAATGATTGTTGTCTTTGTGTTGTAATGAATATTTGTGGATGGGTGAAGTTTGAGTTAGTTAAGTGTTCATGTAGATGGTTTGGGTGATAGGGAAAAATCGGCTTGTGTGTATGGATAGTTGCTTAATGTGTGTATAGTCAAAGAAGAAATTCTTAAAGTGTCTAGTTAATTGATGTTGGGTAAATGATGTGTGTAAATTATTTAAAATAAAATAATTGTATGAGTATTAAGGATGGTACATGAATTGGCCTTAGAAGAAATTTTAGTATAATATGCTTGGATGTTAATAGGTTATTGCTTTAATGACCGAGTGTGTCAAGGGATAATGCATGGACTAATTGATTAATATGTGTTAAGGGAAAGTGAATAAATGTCTATTTGATAAGCTATATATATATTCGCTATGAAGGCTGAAGGTTAAGTCATAGAGATTTTGGTGATATTCATATTCGGTCATAAGGGTTATATGTGTAACTTGGCTATGTGGGTTCTGAGTTAAGGTAAATTGCTTATTTGATATGGGTATTCAGCCATAAGCTAGCATGATGGGACTTTAATAAGATAAATTTGTTTGAATTAGCCCAAGAGCTTAGAGGATCGAAGTTGGACAAGGGAAAGAAAAAGTAATTGAATAGCCGTTGAAGACATTCGACAACATCCGAGGTAAGTCATTAAGCATATATTTGGTATTGATTTAAATGATCATAATATCTATGCAATTGTGTTTAATGAGATGATATGTAAATGAAAATGTATGTGTATGGAATGATGACATTGTTGAATGTATAAAGGTAGTAAAATGCGAGAGCGTTTGGTCTCGGACTAAGTGTGCGGGCAATAAATGGGCATGGTGACAAGATTGGCACTAAGTGTGCAAGCTTGAAAAGTATGGCACTAAGTGTGCAAGCTTGAAAAGTATGCCACTAAGTGTGCAAGCTTGAAAAGTATGGCACTAAGTGTGCGAATTTAAATTATACGGCACTATGTGTGCGAGCTTAAATCACATGGCACTAAGTGTGCGTGATCGATTATTAAGCACTACGTGTGCGAATTTAATATATATATATGTTCGATCGGTTACTCATATGGAGGGTGTGACCTTATCGAGTTGATCATGGACAGCGGAAAGGGTAAGTACCTTGAGCTCACGGCGAATAGGCGCTATGTTCATGCTCGGGGTTGAGTTGGTAAGTTTTAAATCTATGTGATGATTTAAATTGCATTCCGTAAATAAGGTATCGTGGAATAGATGAAAGTTCATTTGATTGCATGATTGTTGCGGAAATGAGATGATGTATGGAAATGCCTCAATTATCCTATTAAATAGAATATGAAATGTGAATGTATGACTTGGTATGAGATCGAACCGATAGGCCTAAGGAATCCATGGTATAGCGGTATGGATGGAGTACTTAGCCTCGTTTTCATTGTTTCGTTTAGTGATAATTTGGTTAAAGGATGGTTGTGAAATGCTTATGACTTCTTGAGTTATATACTCACTCGGTGTTTTCTTGTCACCCATTTTAGGTCTCTTGGACTCGTCTCTTTTGTGTGCTCGGAACCGTCATCAAGTCATCACACCGGCAAGCAATCTATGGTATTGTCTTCTTAGTCGATCTAGGAGAACATTTGGCATGTATAGGCTATTTTGTTTTGTTGAAATTTGGGTTGTAAACTTTAGCCATGCGAAAATGGCCCATATGGTTGGTTGGATTTGGTTCCAAAACACTTATTCATGAGTCTTAAAAATCTTAATTTTGATAAGGTGGTCATAATTTGTGATATGAATGATGGATGATTAGTTGGGTCATGGAGGAATTATGAAATAGGCATTGTTTGCCTTAGTAACAGATGCTGACAGCAGCAGTGATGTGAGATTGAAAAATCACTAAAAATAGTAGAAGTAGAATTAAATAGTGAATAAATTATAAAATTGAACCCTGATGAATCTACTTTCATATGGAAGAAACGAAACGGTCATATGAGTCGGATTTTAAGAGATATTCAGGTTTTCGCGAAACAGGGCCAGAACGGTTTCTGGATCCCCTGTTCCGACTTTGAAAATTAACTATAAATTAACCAGAGAGAATTAGAATTCATGCTCTATATATACAGATTTCTTTATGAGTCTAGTTTCTTTAGAAACAAACGGCATAAGGGTTGGAGCCCTGTACAGAAAGATATCCAAGACATAATACGCAAAGGTCAGTGTAGTCAAACCCTGAAACAGGGGTGATTTTAACTAATAAACTGTACTAATTGGCTCGACCAAAAATTCTAGAAATAAATCCATGGATGGATATATGAGTCTAAATTCGGGGAAAATTTGCAGAACTGGTTTTCGAGTTCTGGAACTCGAGATATGATTTTTAAGGTAACAGTGACACAGTCAGCCAGCTTGTCTGGAAACGTTAAAATGGTCTGTGTGACAAGTGAATTTAGTCTGTGAACCCCTCGTGTCCGACTCCGGCGACGATATCGGGTACGGGGTGTTACACGTGTGTCCCTTGCATGTAAAATTTTCAAATCAGAATGCATGGTAGTAAACACAAGAGCAGAGACACGGCCGTGTGTCTCAGCCATGTGGAGGACACGGCCTCTGGCCACGGGTGTGTGCCTTGGCCGTGTGCCCCTTATTGGATGTTGTCATCAGAAATAGAATGTCATGGTTTTTAGACACGGGCTCGGACACAACCGTGTCATAGTCATGTGATGGACACTGGCGTGTGTCAGGCCGTGTGAGAACCCCTTCAAATTTGGAATTAAATTCACACGGGTATGGGACACAGGTGTGTCCCTAGATGCTTAGGCCATGTGTGTCACATGGGCCATCAGCACAGCCATGTCATAAAGACCACACGAGCGTGTTACCCTTCCACACGGGCGTGTACCCTGTTTTCAAGGTTTAATTTTCTAAAGTTGGTTAAGGACCCAAATTGGTCCTGAATGGTTTCGAATGGACGTTTGAGGCCTCGTAGGCCCATCTTAAGGAATTTTAGCAAATTTTGAAAAAGTTTTAAGTTCGATCAAGTCTTAATGATTCGAAAACATTGGAATGCGTGTGCTTAAGTGAGCTAAAGCCTCGTATCCTGTCCCGGTGTAGGACTCGAGTGTGGGGTGTTACAAGGATGTTACAACTTGATGAGTCGAAAGAGCTAAGGTTGTTTTCCTATGAGAATGTCAAAATGTGTAAAGAAAGATCAAGGAGATGGCATGATAGTCATATACAACCTCACGAGTTTAAAGAATGTCAGAAGGTTTTGTTGTTTTATTCAAGGTTGAAGTTATTTCCTGGGAAGAATAAATATCGATGGAAAGAATCTTATACCATCTACCGAGTTTATCCTTATAGAGCTATTCAATTATACGAAAATTACGAAGGTACGTTTAAAGTTAATGGTCAACGTCTCAAACACTACTGGGATGGTGAAGTTGAGCATGTTGAATCCTCGTTCAAATTAACAGACCCTTGATTTTTCATGAACTCGTTTTGTAAATAAATAATTAATTAGAACTTATTTTCTTAACTTATTACATTTAATTAATTTTGTCTAAGGAATTGGAACTTTAGCGGGACCTCTATGACCCTTCCAACCTTTCCTGAGAATTAATTTAATGTAATCTGTTAAGAAGAAAATTTCTAATTAAGATTTAAAATTTTTAAGTTTCATTTGTTTTGTTTAAATTTTAAATTTTTATGTTAATAAAGGGGGTCAAATTTGGCCCAAGTACTGATCAGTTTTTTTTTTCTTGTGTAAATTTAAAAATACAGTCTGAGTTTGAGGCCCAAGACAGTAAAAAGAAGGGAAAATCCATACTTTGCCCCCACTCCCATTACTTGCCTCCCAAGTACTAAATTTTTGCTACATGTTACCATAATTCTTCCCTATATAAACTCCTCTTCGTTATACTATTTTTCATATCCCTCAAAGCAATTTGCATAACCCTAAAAATCCCTAAATCTCTTTCTTATGCCACTAGCCTCAAATCACGAAAGAAACCATAGTTTCTCTTCCCTTTTTACCAAAATCACCTATTGTCGTCGTAAGAAGATTGCCGAAACACCAACCTCGATACCACAGATTGCTGTTATTACTGCCGCTCATTGTCGTTGCAGTTGTACCATCTTTACCGTCACAAGATTTTCGTCACAGCAAGTCCTTACCCACCTTACCAATTTCTCTTTTCCCCCTTGTGCAGAAACTTTGCCAAATTATCAAGAAAAGATACCATGTCTCGCAAAAGAACTAGATCTTCAAAGACTACTCTTAAAAACTCGATTTTGATTGATGAAGAAGTGAAAGGGAGATTTAATTTACTCTTCAAGTATCAACCTATGATGCCGAAAAAAGGTTTTAACTTGAAAACTCAAGATTTTATGGTTGTTCCTATACCGATTAGAAAGAAAATCAATGCTCTCAAGTGGGAACGATTTTGTGATACTCACTCACTTCCTGATGATGAACTAGTTCAAAAATTCTATGCTAGTTTGACTATGCAAGATGCTACCGAGGTCATCGTTCAAAAGAAAAAGGTACCTCTTACTTCTAAGTCCATCAATGATTTGTTTAACTTACCTGATGTTGAAAAAGATGAGTACCACCCTATGGTGAACAATATCAATTGGGATTTTCTTCAACAAGTGCTTGATGTTGTGACAAATCCGGGATCCCAATGGATTATAAGAAGTATGGAAGCCATTCTTGCTGAAGGGAATATCTAAAACTAGTAGCAAAGCTATGGTTTTATTTCATTCGCTACAATTTTATACCTATCTCACGTAGTTCCACCATCTGGATGGAACAAGTGCTTTTGTTATATGTAATATTGACAGAAAAGTCCATTAATATTGGGAAAATTATTCTCAAGGAGATTCATGATTATGCTAAAAAGAAGATAGGAAGTGCATATTTCCCATCATTAATCACTTCACTTTGCTTAATGGCCCATGTTAAAACATAAGCAAATTTGAAGGGGCAATATGTTCAAGGGTACATTACAAATCATGATCTTGAAAGGTTAGTAAAGAAGGTGCATGAGTCGAATCTAAGGGAGCAAGAAGAGCCAACTGAGTCAGATATCGATGAGTCAACAAATGAAACCAAAACTGAAGTTAATTCAGTTACAGAAACTGAAGAAGAAGAATCTGACAAGGAATCGAATAGTCCTAAACCAGTTGAAGGATTTACAACCCCTAAACTAGAGGTTGAGCCAGAAAAAGAAACAGTCAAGCTAAGTGTTGAACCTGAATCTACAAGTCTAATGTTGACTTCTGCAAGTACTGCAAGGAAATCGGAGTTGTCAATTATGATGGATATGTACAACTTCATGCACAATCAACAACAAACTTACTGGAAATATGCAAAAATTAGAGATAACTCAATTTAAAATTCTTTTAAGAATATCTCTAATACTTTTGTTCCTAAGCTCTCAGATGCTATCTTTGAGACATGGATGGAAGATACTGACTATACAAGCAGAGATGGAGCTGAAAAAGACAAGGGGAATGAGTCAGAAAAATAAAATGGGGGATTCCTATCTTGTTATTTATTTAATTATTTTTAGGTCTTTTGGAATTTATTTCTTTCGTAATTAGGATTTAATTTCTATAGAATAAAGCATAACAATCATGAATAAACTTAACACTTCTTTAGAAGGAAAAAGACTAAGTAAAGTGGTAATGGGAATGAACATGTCTAGGATTGGGTTATTAGAAAAGACTTGGTAGTTAAGCAGTCTTAATGACTCACCTCTCTTTCTTTACAACCCTACCCAGTGTTCAGTTTTCATTCATTACTTTGTTCTTGCAATGAGGACATTGCTTCTTTCTAAAGGGGGTAAGGCAAATAAATTGCTCAAATTTTAAAATTTTCAAGTATGTTCCAATCATTTCTTCATAAGTATGTTTTAATAAATGAATGTTTAGAGACATTTTATGTTAATGAGATAGTTTGTATGCAAGTATGAATGATGATTCTATCTAAGTGAAAGTATGTAATCATGAAGAATGGAATGCTTGTGTGATCCTAGCTTTACTAATGTTTACCATGAAAACTTAGTTTCTTTTGAGATTAGACATGCATGAAGGTCTATATCTTTAGAATTGACTTAGTAACTTTCTTGAGGCGAAATCCTAGGGGACATAAAAATCTAAAATGATATAGGCACTATTTCTTTGGATCGTTTGAGCCTTTTCAAGCCAACCCTATGATATTAGACCCTTGAAACTGAAATTTTGAGCTTAAAGGTCTGTTTATTGCAATGAACCTACATTATAAGCCACGTTACCATCTTTTTAACTTATCCTAATTTTGTGCACCCATCTTAACTAAAGTTATCTTGGTAATCAAAATTTGATGAAATTTTCAAAAAGATGTATGTGCTCATGCTTTAAAAAAAAAAGAGATGAAGGAAGAGCAAAGAAAAGTTTGCTTAGTCTCCAAAAAAAAAAAGGAAAAATGTATGACCTTGAGTTCAAAAAAAGTTTGGGGGTGTTCCAAAGGTTCACTTAAAGAAAAAGGCTGTATTTTGAGAAATCCAAGACAAAGTTGCAGGTTAAGATTTTGCAAGCAAAATGTCTCATCTCTTAAAATCCCTACCTTTAACGAGCCCTATTACAACCTTATCAAAGACCTATTGATTTGATGATTATGCCAGCTACATTAGTGGAGATGAAACACCCTTAACCCGGCCTATACATTATGGCCGAATCTAGCGTGTCACATCAAAGTGTTCTTTGAAAATTGATCTTTTTGGTAACAATCTGTTACTGAATTTAAATCATTTTATTATCATTTAACAAAATTTCACATCAAAACGGTTACCTCATTAACCATCAGTGTTATATTAAATTGATGTAAAAACGCAGAGGCTCTTTAAGTTGATGAAGTTTAAAATGCGTGTCTTAGAAAATAGTAATTGTTTTAAAAACTCGTCTTTACCTAGACTAGCAGTTAAAAAATATATAATCCAAAGCCCAATAAAATTAACACCCACGAATGGCCTTATTACAAAATGAAAAACCCAAAAGTGAAATCAAAATTAAATAAAGTCAAATGCAAGATACAACAGTCATGTGGCCATCTCCAAGTCCCTCGCAGCACCAAAATCGTCTAAGGCTGGGGACTACCTGTATAGTTAAAAAGAAAGGGTGAGTTTACGAAAACTCATTAGTGTAGCCCCTATCACCAAGCAATAAAAGTGCATGCGATATGATGCAGGCTTGAGCCCTATTCAAGATCGATCACAGTTTGAGCCTTAGCCCTATACAGTAACAGTGTGGGAGTAAGCCCAATACAGTATCAGAATAGTGTAATGCAATTATGCATCCCACTCAAATCCAGCCAGCACACCATCCGCACAAACTAACACACCATGTGGGGATATAAATCGACCCACCCACCCAGCACACCGATATCGCAGCAAAGTTACCAGTAATAATAATGCAGCATAGCTGCTAAAGCAGTAAATGTGGCAAAGCCACCAGTATCAGTAATTGTAGCATAGCCACCAGTAACAGTGAATGTGACATAGTCACCAGTACAGTACTTCCTCCATATCAAATTCCCAACCCTATGCAGAATGTCATGTCATAAATATTACGTGTATGCAAAGTCATACTCAGTACAATCATATATGTAAATCATAAGCACATCAGTCATACGAAACATAAGGACATAATAGCCATTTTACCATTTAGGGGTATTACGGTCATCTTACCCTACAGGGGCATTACGATCATTTTACCCTATAGGGGTATTATAATCATTTTACCCCACAGGGGTATTACGGTCATTTTACCTTACAGGGGCATTACAGTCATCTTACCCTACAAGGGCATTACGGTCATTTTACGCTATAGGGGTATTACGGCCATTTTACCCTACAGGGGCATTAGGTCATCTTACCCTACAGGGGCATTACGGTCATTTTACCCTACAGGGGCATTACGGTCATTTTACCCTACAGGGGTATTACGGTCATTTTACCTATTTTAGGGTTTCAACTCAGATAGTGTCCTCTCCGAAGGTTTACAGTCACCTCGAGTGACACAGATAATCTAATTGATCATAATTGTGTAAATGGGCCCAAGGCCCATTACTCGGCCCTAGTAGGCCCACACGCTCGTGTGGCCCATTTAGCCAAAATTCAGTTATGGCTATGTGACCCACATAGCCTAGTCCAATATTCATCACTTACCGCGGATTTAATCAATGTGGGGCACACGAAACTATTGGGCCCACACAGCCCATTTCAGCCCAACGTGGCCCATAACGGTCCAAGTCCACGAAAATGCTCGTGGTGGCCTATACAATCTATCGCCCATGATTTTTGTGCTCGATTTACCCCAGGAGTGATTGCACGCTCGTGAGGCCTCAAATGCCAAAGTTTCGACTTTTCGACTTTTCGACTTTTGCTGATTCTCAGTAACATAGTGGTGTGAATACACAATCCAGCGCTTTGACAGTAGCACAATTGGGTGTACGGTTACACACCTGGTTGCGAAGACCAATACAAGTCTACGAGCACCATAGCCTTCAAGTAAACATGGTAAATAATAAGTCTATATTCAATAAGGTTAATAACCTTTTCACAACTCTTAAATCCCAACTGTAACTATTACCGATCGCGACAAGATGAAGATGGTTTATCTGCCTTAAACCGCTAGTTAGGACGAACTTCTAGATCCTTGATGAACTCTGCATTATGACTGCATCATGTTAACCCATACCATATATGCGAATATAATGAACCAAGTGAGACCACTTACCAACACGTGGAACCAAAAAGGTTGGTAACAGTATTCGGCCTACACTAACACCCCTGTCAAAGATGACAGACAAAGATGGTTTAGAGGAGAGTGCTAAAATGATAGAGAGAAAATAAGGGAAAGGATAACCGAGCATCCAAAGCAGCAGTGACTGTAAACACCTGATTCGGCTATAAATAGAAAAGAACCCATTTACCTTAATCAATGCAGGGAGATTCAGTTACGAGTGAGAAGAGCAAATAGAAATCGACCCCAAGTATTTTAATGGAAAAAGAAGAGAAGGTGAAATCAGTTAAGAGGGATTGGTTGAGACAAGAAAGGGAGAAGAGAGGGGAAAAGAAAGCTCAACTAATACCTTGAACACTAGGGAAAAAGAGAGTGATGGAGAAAGGAAAGTTTTTTTCCAACAGAAGTACCCTACCGCAGGATAAAATCAAAGTTAATCTAAAATGTGCCCGAAAGGCCACTACCAAATTTCGGCTACCACACAAGTAGTAGCGAGAGAGGAGCAAAAAGAGGGAAAATTCACCAGTAAAGGGCAAGAAGTAACCTATTCGGCACCTAGTGTCTAAGACCAATTATGGCACATAGAGAATCCCATTTTAGGGAGACAACTCCCCACTCTCCTATTCCACAATCATCTCCCTAATTCTCTCCTCAAAACTCTCTTTTGACCAATTCAAACTCTATTCAAACTCTCCAAATTTGAAATCCATGATTCTATCCACCCAACTCTCCTCCATATCCATAACCACCCTTTTCAAATTCCTTGATTTTCTCCCTTTGACCACTTCCACAACCACCTCAGCAGAGTTTGTATCCAATTCAAACACTTTCTGCCCCATTAACAAAATAAATACTCCTTGCTTGTTATGGGATTCGAACCCAAGTTCTCCTAGTTACCAAGTCACGCCACTTGCCACCAAACCACAAGGCTTTTGTGATATAATGCAGGCATTATTATTTATAAGGCCTACAAGCTAAAGCCAAGGTTCACTTAAGGGAAAAAACTAAAATTTTTACAAAAGCCCAGACTTGAACCCAGGCTTCTCAAACACTCCCAAACACACCCAAACCACTAAGCCAGTATAGCAAACATGTAATTTGTGTCACTTTCTTGCTTAACTAAAATACTTATTAGCAATCTCCTAACCGCTTCCATACTCAAGGCCCAATACTTCTAGGCCCAATTTCGGGGTGTTACAATTCACCCCTCCTTAAAGAAATTTCGTCCTCGAAATTTTCCAACTAGCAGGGTAGTCATGTAACAGCTACACCACTATGCTCTCGCTGTGCACTTTGATCCCAATAACGCTAACACACTCTACCTAGAACATGGAACCTCTTACACACACCCAAAACACATACCCACTGGAGCAGATAGACATCACATGCATACAATCTCTATGTCCAAATCATCACACTCAAACAAAACATACCTGAATTAAAAGTCATTTGGCAATCCCGAGCCTGAATTTCTTTAGACTTGCATCTGAGACATGCTCCTGACTTCCTCAAGCATTCGCCCGGATGACGCCTTCTGCAATGCTCACAAGTCAAAAAGTTCAGACGCGTTTTAACCTGCTTTTTAGCTTTTCGGATTTTGCCTATTCTCAGTAACATAGTGGTGTGAATACACACCTTTATCCAATGTTTTGACAGTAGCACAATTGGGTGTATGGCTACACATCTGGTTGCAAAGACCGATACAAGTCTACAAGCACCACAGCCTTCAAGTGAACACTGTAAATAATAAGTCTATTATTTATGAGGCCTACAAGCTAAAGCCAAGGTTCACTTAAAGGGAAAAACTAAAATTATTGCAAAAGCCCAGACTTGAACCCAAGCTTCTCAAACACTCCCAAACACACCCAAATCGCTAAGCCAATATAGCAAACATGTAATTTGTGTCACTTTGTTGCTTAACTAAACTATTTATGAACAGTCTCCTAACTGCTCCCATGCTCAAGCCCCAATACTTCTAGGCCCAATTTTGGGGTGTTACAGGAGAGGAAGTACTAAGTTCAACATATGAAGATCATAAATAAGCCTTATGATTGTTTACTTGATTGATAATAAATTATGTTGAATGAAGAATGTTATTTGTGGCAGTGACATACATACAAACTATGATTCATGTTGGCATATTTTGAAACTTAGTATGAAACTCTAAAAGATGTTTGCATATGAATTACTTGTTAATAAAGAAGATCTATGAACATGAAGTTATTAATGCATGATTATGGGAGAAAGATTGATAATGCTTACACAGTTAGAAATTTTGCCTTAGCAAGACCTTTTGCTGTGCATAAACATTACTTGAGACGAGTAATAATTTAAGTTTGGGGGTGTGTAAACTAAAAAATATATAGGATTTTTCCTATGTAATTTATCACATTTTACTTAAATTCATTGTTAAAAGTAATTATTTAATAAATTAATGAAATATGTTAAAATATGAAATTAAGACATATAAATTATTAAAATGTGATTTTATGCTTTATTATATATGTAACATCCCAAACCTGACCTAGATGTTATGGCTGAATCTGGCAGTGCCACATTGAAGTGTTTTTTTAAAACTATAATTTCATTGGAAAGCCCGTTATATTAAAACCTTATTATATCATTAATGAAAATTTGTAATTCACGTTAGATTGTTATTACACTTTAAAACTATGTTTGTTGCAGAAGCTTTAAAATTATATTAAGAAGAAGTGGTGTTTTTGAAAAACAGTTATCTTTTAAAAACACGTCTTCTTCCTATAACTAGCAGTTTATATCAAAGCAAGTAAAAATCCCAAATTAAAAGTTAAAACCTTAGAGGCCTTATTACATAAAAATACCCAATTAAAATTACTTATAAATTCAAAATCAAGATTGGAAGTGTGCGAGGTTGTGTGGCCACCTTTGAGTCCCTCGCAGCACCAATCCGCCTAAGACTGGGGATTACCTATACAGATAAAACAGATGTGTGAGTTTACAAGAACTCAGTGTGTAATCCCATATAAGCAAACAATCAGAGTAAACACAATTTGGCCCTAAGCCCTTTCAGTTTCAGTTAAGGCCTTAGCCCATTTCAGAATCATAATCAGTGTGGGCCTAAGCCCATTCTAGTAACAGTATCAGTGGGGCCTAAGCCCATTACAGAATCAATGCAGTATGCAATCAAAAATCCTACCCAATCCATCTGCTACACACCATCTCCGTACCAGGCCTACACACCATGTGGGGATAAAATTGACCCACCTAACCCTACACACCAAGTCGCACCAGTTACGACACTAAAATAGTATTTGTAGTAGAGCTGCCAGTAATATGAATGGCTTAAAGCCATCAGTAGGTCCACAGTCGTCTTGGGCGACCCGTGCAACCATATCAGTATAATACACTTCCTCCAAAATAACAATCCCAACCCCATGCAACATCTCATGCATTGCATCATAATATCTTACATGGATGCAACATACATATAACGTGTCATGCTCAAATACAATCATACACATCGTAGGGCAAATCAGTCATTTTACCTTACAGGGATATTACAGTCATTTTACCATACAGGGGTATTACAGTCACTTTACTGTATAGGGGTATTTCGATAATTTTACCTTATAAGGGTATCTCAGTCATTTTACCCTATGAGGGTATTTCGGTCATTTTACCTTATAGAGGTATTTCAATCATTTTACCATATGGGGGTATTTATATCATTTTACCTTATAGGGGTATTTCGATCATTTTAACCTATGGGGGTATTTCGGTCATTCTATCTCAGAATGGCAAAATCGTCATTTTATCATATAAGGGCAAAATAGTCATTTACCACATAAGGGAAAAACAGTCACTTTGCCACATAAGGGTAAAACAGTCATTTTATCTTATAAGGGTTCAAGTACACTTGTCGACCCAATAGAACCGTAAAAATGGGCCCAAGGCCCATAATACGGGCTTATGAGAGCCCACATGCCCGTGTGGCCCAATTAGCCCAGAAATGGCCTTGGCCGTGTAAACTACACATCCTGGCCCACAATCTCCACACGTCCGTGTGTTTTACCCGTGTGAGCCCCATGAGCCCCTAGGGCCCTCACTACCCATTTTGGCCCATCGTGGCCTAGAACGGCCTAAGCCCATGAAAATGCTCATGGTGACCTCTACGATCAAACACCCACATTTTACGCATTCGAATTACCGTACGAGCGAGTGCACCTCGTGTAATGTCGTCGATCACCTAATCTGACTTTTTCTGATTTATGAGTAGAGGCAGTGTTTTACACACCTGGTTTTGTTTCACTGCCAATGTAGTCCCAAGAACACTTGCACCCAATATTCCGAGTAAAATACTAATTAAGACCCAAAACGAGTAATATCACTACTCTTTCTTCAATTCTTAAATGCTTACCTTAGATGATTCAATGCACCCCCCAACACCTAACACGTCGAGGAACTGGGTGTTTAAAATAATTCACCTATACCAACAAGAGAACTAACAGTCATCTCTACAACTGAGTGATTACGCTCGAACTTAAATAGTCAAAGAAGTCAACATGAAATAGCATCAACCTACAATAGTACTTACAAACCCGTGATATAATATTAATAAAAACAATCCATAATGAATTCGCATTAAGGTTACCCAAAAGCGACTTACCTCCCACCTTCAATATATCAACAAAATCTCACACCCAAATAAGTCTCCGATTAATTCCCATGAGTGCTTGAAAAACCTCTCCCAAGTACCGAGAAGGGGAAAACAAATATTTCCCAATAAGAGAAAAGGTTCGGCAATATAGAAAAGGTTCAGCCAAAAAGAGCAATGTGGGGAAAACTCGTCCACAATGCAATATAGTAAAAGGGACCTAACAAATATTCAGCAAATAAAGAGGAAGAAGAGACTGGCGTGAAAACTAAATGGCAAAACTGAAAGAACAAAGGTCCACTGACACACACACTTCACAAATTCAACAAGAGAAGAAGAAAGAAATGAAAAAGGTATAATAGAAGAAGCATTCGGCTAAGAGAGAAAATGTTTCCAGGAAATTTTTAGAGAGAAAGACCAAGCAGAAAACAAAAAATGAAATTTTGAGTAATCCCCCCTTCGAAATTCGGCACCTCACCCCTTTTACACTCAAATTCCTTCTTTTTTTTCCCCAAAATCCTCAACTGGTATCCCACTTATCGAAATCCCTTCACAACCGAAAAATCCTCCCAATATCTTCCAAAATATTCGGCCACAACAACCCCCATTCAAACTTATTCAAACTCTTGGTGTTTCGGTCAAACACAGCTTCCTCCCATGGCCAACAATAAAAATAAACTCGATTTGTACAAGCAAGGATTTGAACCTCAAACCACTAGCACACTCCACACACCACTATCCACTAGACCAACAGGCCCATTTTGTCATGTTTTTACCAAAATAAACTTATAACCCTACTGGCCAAAGATAGGGGTTTTATCCTCAAAAACCAAAATTTTATGGAAACCAGGGCTTGAAGCCATGACTTCTCAGACACTTCCAGAGCACACAACCACTAAGCCAAACACTCAATTGTGTCACTTCCTTGCACAATAAAATATTTATGTGCAACCTCCAAACTGTACCCCTGCTCAAAACCTAATACTTCTAGGCCCAAAATTCGGGGTGTTTCATGCATAAAATGGCTTATTTTATATTTATTTGAACATATTATATCTTTAAGACATAAAATGGGCCATGCATGCTTAAATTAAATAATAAAATATTAAATTATATGTAATAATTCATTTTAAATATTTCATTAATAATTTGGGTTTTAATTAATTATTTAAATGGGATAAGTTTTATTCTTTGGTCCTTTAATTTATTGATTTATTTTGGACAGGTCTGATAGCTTTGTTGGATTAAAAAAATAGTCCAAATTGAAGACCAAGTCAACCCAATTTCGGCTATACATGGCTGTCTACATAAACTACTTTTTGGTTTAATTACAAAGGTCCTTACAATGTTGAAGAAATTAGAGATTTGCTTGAAGATTTACATTTCACCGAGTTTCAGTCCTGAGTTGTTATGGCATTTAAATTGCTTAAAAATCAAGCAAAATTCAACTAAAATGCACTAAGCATGGCCGACCACTGTAACACCCCTTACCCATGTCTGACGCCAGAACAGGGTACGAAACATTACCAGACTTAAACATATACATTCATGCAAAAACCAGACCATAAAATCTCTTTTAATTCAAAACCTTTCAAACACGTGCATGCCATCCCTTATTTGGGTCTACGAAGCCCAGAATATTCATCAGAATTGATTCAGGACTAAAGCGAAAACTTTGAACAGTTTTAGGAAAACTTAGGAAATTTTCCCATGAAACAGGGTCACACGCCCGTGTGGACATAGGGACATGCCCGTGTGCCTTTGGCACGCCCGTGTCCTTAGACTATGTAACTCTCTGTTTATGTTGTCAGCATGTACATCGAACCATACAGTCAGGCCACATGCCTTTGTCTTCAGGCCGTGTCCCTCACAAGGTTGAGACACACGGCCGTGTCTCGGCCCGTGTGGCCAAGACTTAGGCTATTTTCCAAGCCTTTATGCTACTCATAATCTCTTACAACCTTATGCAGATCAAAATCGCAAATCATGGCATCATTTTAGTGATTAAGCACTCTTTATTAAGATATATCCTTAACATTAACATGTCCTCTTACACGTAATGCATCTACTCATGCAATGCCAAGTCTAGATTCCTTATTTCACATTCATAAGACTTGTCATTTTGATGACCGCTTTTACCATTATACTATGGTTACCAACTTATCCATCAAGCACTCATGTTCAATCATTATCACATTGTGTATATAACGTGCAATTACTACATGGCTATGACCACCTCAATTGGTCATAGAGCATACATCCAACACACATGTCATATTACTAACCATGCATGGCAAACAAACATAATCACATTATAAACATTAGACATGACATGAATAGCTAGGCTTACAAGCCATAATCATATGAGCCACATCTCATGGCTATATACATATAACTCAATTTAAGCCAATAGATTTGGCCAAAGAAAAATAATACATGCCAATCAACTAGATCTCTATACATGCCACTCACTTGAAATTTCTAATATATACTTCATTATTCCAAAGGTAGCGACTTGATAGTGTGATGCTGCCTCCAACGATCTCCAACTCCGAGCTAACCTGAAAACAATAAAGGAAAGGAAAGGATGGGAGTATGATTTATAGCTTAGTAAGACCGTATGAAAATAATAAGCAATTTATCAACTTGCTTCTCATGGTAATACAACCCTATTTGCATTTTTATTCATGTTCCAGTCAAGTTGTTTTCTCGACCTAGAGTCACTAAATTATTTATATCTGGAGCTACTAAACTCAAAATTAAGTTCCGATAATTTTCCCTGAAGATAGAATCACATATCTTCTTACCGTAAAATTTTTAGAATTTTTTGGTTCAGCCAATTAGTACAGTTTATTCCTTAAAGTTACCCTTTTTTGCTGTCTGACAGTTCTGACCCCTCTTCACTAAAAATTAATTATTCATAATACGAGACTCGAATGATGTTCTTGTCTATTTCTATTGAAAATAGACTCATGAAGAATTCTAATCATATAAATTATAACTTATAAATATTTTTTTAAAATTTTAAATGATTTTCTCAAATCAAAACAAAGGATTTCAAAGTCATTCTGACTCTATCTCACAACAATTTAAATATTTCATAATATGAAACTCTTTTGCTTACAATGTTTCCTTTATATGAAATTAGACTCATTATGATTTAATTTCATGTTTTATTCAGCCTCTAACTCAATTTTCACAATTTTTGGTGGATTTTCAAAGTCGGACTATGGTTGTTGTCCAAAACTATTTTAGTGTAAATTAACGATATTAAGTTTATCATACCATATTAATTCTTTCACAACATTAGTAAGGTTATATTCATACATCATAAGTATAGACCTATAATCACAAGGTCATCACAAAATCATTCTCATAAGCATGAATTACCTATTTACATCTTCACTAAAGGTGCATCATAAACTGAAATCATTTCTCATGAGCTTGGCATACATACCTGTGTTACTCAACATGCTCATTTTCATTTCTTACTAATCATATAACATGAATTGAATTCACATCTCATCAATTTCATGTAAGTACCTGTACCCTCACAATATGGTCATAAGCTTTCTCACTTAGCTTAAACCATAACTCTTACAGTTGAACCATTCAAAAAGCTATCAAAATCAAGGCTGTTACGATGTCCCAGACATGGTCTTACACTAGCTCTCACATATCCGTGCCGATGTCATGTCCTAGACATGGTCTTACACTGACACATCTCGTAGCCGATGCATGTCCCAGACATGTCTTACACTGGCTTACATCTCGAGGCTGACGCATGCCCCAGACATGTCTTACACTAGCTCCCGTCTCAATGCCGATGCCATGTCCTAGACATGGTCTTACAGTGGCTCACAAATAACCTGAATGTCATGGCATGAATATCCGAATTGTTTCTTAAGGTTCACACTGGAATTCTACTATCTTAATATTCATCAAACATAATCATTTCCACAACCAAACAATTCATGCTATATCAATTTAAACACATATAATAACAATATAGTTGTATTATTTACATACAACTTACTCGTTTCAATGGAATATCATATTCCATCAAATCTCCAAGCATTTAATCAACACATAAATGTTATTTACATTTGACATCACTTTCTCATATACAATATCATCAATCTAAACTTTAATACAATCATGGCAAGATAGATTTTCAAGTATAATAACAATGGCATAAATATCATGCTCATTTAATCACTCGGACTTACCTCAAATGCAATTTCGGCTAATTATTCTCTTTTTTTCTTTAACCACGCACTTTCTCGATTTAAGTCCAAATCTCGATTTTCTTGATCTAAAATAACAGAATTTTACAAATTTAATCACTTTATCGGTCTAGATATTCAATAACCCATATTTGGGAAAAATGACCATTTTGCCCCTAGACTTTTGCAAAATGACCATTTTACCTCTATGTCTGAAAATCGATTTTTATCGAATTTCTTCACATCTTAAGCTTAGCCGAACCCTTTTTACTCTTATAGCAACTCCAATTTCCCACTATTTCACATACTTAACATCTATTTTACAACTTATGCAATATAGTCTTTTTAGGTGTTTTCATGCTAACACCATTTACAAAAGTTGTTTATAAGACGCCCAAGACTCATTTGCCTCCATAAAAATTTAGCAAACAACATAAATCCTTTTATGGAAAATCCCTAATCAACCATTTCACAAAATAGTCCCCCCATTAGCTAGTTCATGCTACAAGGGTTCCAAAAGTATAAAAATTATCAAAAATAGGCATCTAAATCACTTACTTACAAAGAATATAAGTGGCTGATATTTTGAGCTTTCCAAGCCCCCTCCTTGCTAGCATTTTCGATGGAAGAAGAAAAAAAAGATGAAAGGATGACAACTTATTCTTTTTGTTTTATTTGTTACCAAAAAAAGTTACCTAACTTTGACTTTTCAACTCCTATTTATCTCTATGGCCGGCCAAGCTTGTGAAAGGGGTCTATTTGCACTTTAAACACCCCCAATTATGGTTCTCTAGCAATTTAACATATTTAGCTAGCAAATCACAACTTTTAGCCTCTATGTGATTTAGTCTTTTTTCGAAATTAAGCTTACAAATGCTAAAATTAATTCAACAAAATTTTCATCCACTCATATAATCATTCTATAACACATAAAATAATATTAAAAATAATTTTTCTGGCCCAGAAATAGTGGTTTCAGAACCACTGTTCTGACTAGGCCCAAAATCAGGCTGTTATAGCCACTCATTGGAAAAGCTTGAAGAGACTAAACCTTTCTATTTTTAGCAAACTACCCTACTCTCTTCACTTATAAATAAGACCTCATTGATCCCACATCCATCATCCCTCATCCCTCGTCATTCTCTTCTCTCTAAATTCTCTTTAGCATTTTCCAATCCCCACGCATAGCATCATCTCTTCATAGAGATTTTAGCAATTAATCCTCTTAAAGATCCCTTGGTTGGCCACCTCAGAGAGCCATCAGTAAAGGAACAAAGTGAAGGAGTGAAGGAGCCTCATCGATCAGATTCTTGGGTGATAGCCACTCTAATTTGGGTTTAATCTTTCTTTTCTTTAATTTAATCTGAAAATGTTTGTTATGTGTTCTTTGTTCTTGTTTACAACAATGTTAGCTTAATTTTATTTAAGCTACGATGATTGTTTTGATTAAATAATATTTATTTGATTCATGCTTATAATGTAACACCCCTCACCCATATTCAACACCGGAGTAGGGTTTCTGAGCATTACTAGACTTATAACACATTTTAAACATACAATTCAGATACAATTAATCAAATCATATACATTTCATTCAAAAAAAATCATTTTGTCCTTAATACGAGCCTATGAGGCCCTAAACATTCATTGGGAGTGGTCCAAGACTAAACCGAAACTCATAGAACACTTAGAAAATTTTTCTCAGAACAGGGGACACACGTCTGTGTGTCTCACTTGGCCAACAGACACGCCCATGTCACAGGTCGTGCGGACATTCAAAATAGGAGCACATTGCTGTGTCATAGCCCATGTTTAACCCCATGTAACTCTTTGACTTGGGTCACACGGTCAATACACATGCCCTTTTGGCTAGCCCGTGTGCCCTAAAAAAGGCCATACATGTCCGTGTGCCAGACAGTGTACTAGGCCGTGGCAAATCTGTAGGGTATACTTATAACAGCCCAGTTTTAGTTAAATTGTAATAGTGGTTTCAAAACCACAAATCTAATGTTATAAAATAATTTTAATATTATTTTTAGTGTTTCCAGCATGTGAATATATGTGTGTGAAAATTTTGTGAGCTAATTTTATTGTTTAATAGCTCAAATTGAGAAAAAAAACTAAATCGCGTAAAGTGCAAAAATGTTGTTCTATTTGCCAAAGGTTTCTAATAGCTATAGAACTTTAAAGTTAAAGTCCTTATGAGGTAAATAGCCCTATTGTGAGTTAATGGATGATATTTGGCTTGGCATTATTGAAATGTTGAATTAATTTTAAGGTTAATTTGGTAAATGGCTAAAAAATGATATATTAAATAAAACAAAAACTAAAATTTGTTAGATTATCATCTTCATTAGCTAAAACATGAAGAGAGGAATAGCTAAAGTTAATTTTTATTCAACAAAGCATTCCAAGTTCATTAAGGTTTGGTTTTTGATCCATTTTTTATGATTTCTACGTTTTTGTGATAATTGCTTAGTAATCTATTTAGCCCGTACCCTAATTTCTGAAATTGTTGATGAATTTGTGAGTTTCCATTGATGGATGATTGAGCTTTTGAATGATTGTTGATGAATTTTGAAAGTTTGGTGATAGATATTAAAGTTTTGTTATGTGATTTTTGACAAAAATGTCAAATAGGGATTTAATTGTGAAAAGTGTAATTTGAGGGGTTAAATGTGTGAAATGTTGATAATTATGGGCTACTAGAGGCTTAAAGGTAACTTGGTCAGGCATGGAATATTGAGATTTTTTGTAATTTGTGTTTTTGTGTAATAGGGACTAAATTGTAAGTAATGTGAAAATTTAGGGCCTAAGTGCAAATTGGCTTAAATATGTGTTTGTGGATGAAATTGATTGATTTGATGATTAAGTGAATTAATTTTGAATATATATAGATCAGGAACGAAAGAAATCGGATTTAGATCGAGGGAAATTGAAAGTTATCGAATATTTGATCTAGTCTGTTTATCCCTATTACGAGATAAGTTCATATGCAAATGAATGTTTTTATATTGAATTATACATGTTTAATTATCATTGAATTGCTAAATATTGAATGAGCAATTACGAGCAAGAATCGACAGAGTTACGACATCTGAAAGTCCTATACAAACCTTAGGAATAGTATAGGATACGAATGTCATGACATTAGGTTATTGAGTTGTGATTACATGTAAGACCATGTCTAGGTCATTGGCATTGTATTGTGATTACATGTAAGACCATGTCTGAGACATTGGCATCGTTAATCAATTACATGTAAGACCCTATCTGGAACAGTGGCATCAATATATGATAACATGTAAGACCATATCTGGGATATGGCATTGTACAAGCTATATGTGATTGTCGAGTATCCTTAATGATTTTGAACGATTCAATGGGCAAAGTGAAGTTGAGAAAGAACGTGTGAATGACTTAAACGACTCAGGTACATACGAGATTCAAATAAGTGTTGAAAAGGAAAACATTTGATGAATTCAATTATGATATTGAATATGTGAACAATGAGAAAGGTTTGTGAACTTGAATGTGTATTTAGATGTGCTTATTCATATCTTACTTAATTGGTGGAAATGATATTGATTCATGAGATGATTTATTTGTGTATGTCTTACTAAGCTTTTAAAGCTTACTGTGT
This sequence comes from Gossypium arboreum, assembly GCF_025698485.1. Lineage (NCBI taxonomy): Eukaryota > Viridiplantae > Streptophyta > Magnoliopsida > Malvales > Malvaceae > Gossypium > Gossypium arboreum. The sequence goes on from NC_069080.1 coordinate 101,117,081, forward strand.
TTATTTTCCACTGTTTTATAGATTATTGAAGTTAACTCAGACTCGGGGATCATCGAGAAACGTCATCACAATATCGATCATCTCGTTTGTACTTTTAGAGCTTTGTATATATGGTATATGGCATGTATAGGCTGGTGTCATCTTGGTTTGTTTTGAGTTATGATATTAGCCATGAGATTTGGCTTGTAAATGTTGGTATGTATGGCCATTTAAGTTGGCTTGAATTGTGTTTGATAACTGATATATATGTGATGTATATAATGCCTTATGTGTTGGCTTGTTTGGTATGATTATCTGTTGGCTATTAAATAGTTGTAAGTTGGTGTATTAATGCTTGAGGAATGGTATGTTATGGTTATAGATGATGAATTGATATATTTGATAGGCATGATTTAGTTGATGAAAAGGTGATGATAATACATTTGGAACTTATGTAAGTTGTGATGATTTTGGTTTAATGATTTGGTATGTTTTTTAATATGGAATTGAGTAGTTGAAATGGTTGTGGATAGATGGCATGATATGTGTATAAATTTTCATGTTTTGGTTGCTAAAATACGTGTTGAAATGGTACCAATTTGGTTGCTATGTGTGCATGAGTGAAGGGTGGCAAATTAGCTTTACAAATGGCCTATTTTTTGTCCACACATGTAGAGATACGGGTGTGTGTCTCAGCCGTGTGCAACACACGGTTATGTTACACAACTGTGTGTCCCCTAGGGTACCCTTCGAATTAAATTTAGTATACCCTACAGGTTTGACACACTCTAGACACACGGGCGTGTCTATTGGCCATGTGTGACACATGGGTTGGCACATGGGCGTGTGGCCAGCCGTTTTGCACAAGTCAATAACCCCTCCAGGTTTCCCACGGTCATGGCACAAGGGCGTGTCCTCGACTTTGTAGTGCAAGTTAGAATGTATGTCCTGTTTTCACACGGCTTATGACACGGGGCGTGTCTGGTGGCCGCGTGAGACACACATCCTATTCACACGGGCGTGTGACCCTTCAATGTTTGAAAATTTTATAAGTTTCTCAAAGTTTGCAAATGTTATCGATTTAGTCTTGAACCACTTCTAAGCATGTTTTAAGGCCTCATAGGACCTTATAAGGGACAATGTGTATGAGTTAAATAGATGTTGATTATGAATACATAAATGTATGCGAATTATGTGTATTATCTGGTAATGCCTGGTAACTCTATTTTGACAATAGATACGGGTTACGGGTGTTGCATTTAATTGGTTTTAGAGCTACGGTTTAGTCAATTCTAGGACTAACGTAGCGTGTGAGTGTCTAGATATACATGCTATATATATAAACTGCGATAGTGTGATGATTCCTGACAGTTAAAATGTGTTTTTATATAGCAAATGGATCCCAATTGAGCCGTAGCTGACGATGTTGAAAGTAATGCACCCGCTCCCGCTCAAGGGGCAGTACAGTCTGATTTTAGACTCGTAACTAATAGCCATGAGGGAGAGGCTAAACAAGCCTTTTTCCACATGATGAGTGAGTGGTTCACAGAATTTATACGAATGAATCCGATAGCTCAACAATCTCTACCCCCGCCTATTCCTTAACAAGCTCCAGTTGCACTACAACTGATAGATTCGATTCGATTGAGTAAGCCACCTATTGATAAGATTTAGAAACATGGGATTGAAGAGTTTCAGGCAACAAGTGATGATGATGCTGAGAGAGCTTAGTTTTAGCTCGAGAACACGATTAGAGTATTCGAGGAATTGTCATGTACTCCTGAAGAATTTATCAAATGTGTGGTATCTTTACTTAGAGACAATGCATATCATTGGAGGAAAACATTGACATCTGTGGTTCCTAGAGAACAGTTACTTGGGAGTTCTTCCAATCTGAATTGAATTCTAAAAGAAATACATAAGTCAGCAATTTCTCGATCAGAAACATAAAGAGTTTTCAGAGTTGAAACAAGGTCGGATGACTGTAACTGAGTATAAAAAGAGAGTTCATACGTTTAAGTAAATATGCCCCAGAATATGTGTCTACTGAGGAGATCATGTGTAAACGATTCATTGATGCGTTGAATGAAGATATAAAACTATTAGTCGGGATTCTTGAATTGAAGAAATTTGTTGTGCTGGTTGAGAGGGCTTGTAAAGCTGAGGATCTCAGCAAAGAAAAGAGAATAACTAACTTTGAAGCAAAAGATTCGAGAAAGAGATCGATGAGTAAGCCGTATCAATCTTCATCAAAGAAATTATGAGACTCGTATAATCATTCTAATGCATCTGTGGGACATTCAATCAGGGATCATGAAAAGCAACATGTGAGTTCTAAAGCTCAAGCTACATCTATTGCCAGTGTTGGTAATGGGAGACAAAATCAACCTAAATGTAGACAGTGTGGAAAATGACATTTTGGTGATTGTAGATCGAATGATCGGGCTTGTTTTAAATGTGGGTTGTTAGATCATTTTATCAGAGATTGCCCAGAGTTAGCTGAAAAAGATAATTTTTAGAGTACGAGGCCAAGTAACACTGCAGTTAGAGGAAGACCATCCTGTAATGTTGTAAATGTGAGTGGTGGTAGAGGTCCGACACGAGACACTGCTGTGAGATCTAATGCTAAAGCACCTGCACAAGCCTATGCTATTCGCACTCGCGAATAAGCATCATCTCCAGATGTTATCACCGGTACTTTTACTCTCTATGATACTAAAGTTATTACATTGATAGATCCAAGATCAACTCATTTGTATATATGTGTGAATTTAGTATCCAGTAAGACTTTTCCTGTAGAGTCTACTGAATTTGTAATTAGAGTATCGAACCCCTTAGGCAAGTGTGTGTTGGTTGATAAAGTGTGCAAGAACTATCCATTGATGATTCGAGATTTTTGTTGTTCAGCTGATTTAATGTTGTTTCCATTTGATGAATTTGATATAATTCTGCGTATGGATTGGTTAATGTTGCATGATGCTGTTGTGAATTGCAAATGAAAAACGATAGATTTGAGATGTCATAATAATGAGATTATCCGAATTGAGTCAGATGATTTGTGTAACAACCCAGTATTAGCTAAATCAGAGCTGTGGTTTCAGAACCACAAATTTGAGGTCATAAAATTATTTTAATATTATTTTGGGTGTTTACAGCATGTGAATATATATGTGTGAAAATTTTGTGAGCCAATTTTATTATTTAATAGCTCAATTTGAGAAAAAGGACTTAATCGTGTAAAATGTAAAAAGTTGCATTCTATATGATAAAGGTGTTTATTTGATATGGATTATTAAATGTGAGGTCCTTATGTTGTAATTAATCCATTGATGGTGAAGATGGACATAAATGGCCTTGAATTAAGTAATTTATATGTTTATTATTAAAGGTTAAAATTGGAAATTGATAATTAAGTTAATATTAATTAAAAGAAACAAAATGGTAGCCATTTACTCATCTCTTTCAATCGAATTTGAGAATGAAAAAGAAGCCATTTTAGGGTTTTGATATTCGGCTAGCTTGTTCCTTGATTAATGTATGTTCTTTGCTCAGTTTTTAATGATTTCTACTTTTTTGTGATTGTTGCTTCGTGTTCTAGCTAGCTCGTGCTTTAATTTTCAAATTTGTTGATGATTTTGTAAAGTGCCATTGATGAGTGCTTGAATTCTTCAATGTTTGATGATGGAAAATGAGTATTTGTTGGTATATTATCATGTTTTGTAAAGTGAGTTTTAGTGAAATTGCATAAAAGGGGTTAATTTTTGAAAATATGAAAATATGTGGTTAAATGTGTGAATAAATGATTAATATGGGCTAATATATGCACTAGGAAAATTCAGCTAGCATGTATTTAAAATAAATTGTGTAAATTTGTGTATTTGTGAAATAAGGACTACATTGTAAGAAATGTGAAAATCTAGGGGCTAATTGTAACAGTTTGATTTTGACCCTAATCGAAATAGTGGTTTCGGGACCAAAAATCCGAGATAGAATAATATTTTAATATTAATTTTCGTGTATATGATAAGTGAATTGACATGTGTGAAAGTCCCATGTGAAAATTTAATTGTTTGTATGCCTAAATTTGCAAAAATGACCTAATCGCATAAAATATAAAAGCTGTGTGCTAGATGTTTAAGTGCTTATTTGAGTTGGCTTTCTAAAGCAAAGGTCCTTATGTGGTTATTTGACCATTAGGAGTTTGAATGGACATAAAAAGACATGTGTTAGGTGAAATTATAATGGTTTAATAAAGGTTATAATGGTCAAATGTTTAATAAATTAATATATGTTATAACAAAACATGAGAATAGGCATTTTTATGCTTTGTTTGTACCAAAAATTGAAGAACAAAAGAAAAGATAAAGAGTTCTAGGGTTCGGCTAGTTGGAAGCTTAATTCGGGTATGTTTTTGCTTCGGTTTTTGATAATTTCTACATTTTTGTGATCGTTGCTAAGTGTACTATAAAGCCCATGCCTCAATTTTTGATTTTGTTGACGATTTGAAAATGTGTCATTGATGAATTCATGAGTTTTGTATTGTTAAATGGTGAAATATGAAAGCTTGATGTTGAGTCTACATGTTTTGTCTTTGGATTTTAGTTGGATTTGAGTAAATTGAGCTAAATTGTGAAAATGTTATTTTGAATGACTAAAATGTGAAATAAATGAAATGTGTGGACTTGTATGAGAGCCATGAAAATTCGGTTAAGCCTGTGTATAAATAAATTATGTGTATTTTGTGATTTTGTGAAAGAGGGACTAAAGTGTCGAAATATGAAAACATGAGGGCTAGTTTGCAAATTGCCCTAAATATGTGTTTATAGATGGATTGTATTAATTGGTAAATAAAAAGGTTAATTTCGAAAACCTACAGATCAAGAAAGGAGGAAATCAGACTTAGATCGAGGAAAGTCGAAGGTTATCGAGTAGATAATCCGAGTAGAAAAATTTCGAGTACGAGGTAAGTTCTACTTAAAATATGATGTTAAGTATGTTTTGATGTCTTTATTATACATAAGTTGCATATAATTGAACTGGATAATATGGTGATGAAATGAAAGTATGGCACTAAGTGTGCGATTTAAACTAGCTTTGGCACTAAGTGTGCAATTTAACTAGCTTCAACTACTTGAGGCACTAAGTGTGCGATACCGACTTAGTCTCGGTTATTTGAGATGGCACTAAGTGTGCGGAAATATTTAGCTTTGGCTAACCTTATAGCACTAAGTGTGTTGATGTGTAAAATACGAATAACTTATGGAAAGTCTTATAACATTCAACATGAGGTAAGTACAGAAATGAATAAGTACGGGTAAGTACAGAAGTGAAAAAGTACGGGAAGTGTAACATCCCAAACCTGGCCCAGATGTTATGGCCGAATCTGACATGTCACATTGAAGTGTTTTAGCAAAAATCGTGTTTTTATTGAAAACCCTTCTTAAACAAAAGAAACCTTAATTAACTTAAAAATAAACACACATTTCAGTTGCGAAAGCCTTGTTTAAAACATTTGATTTAAGAAAACTTTATCATTTAGAAATTAAGTTGCGGAAACATAGAAAACATACTATAATTTAGGAATCCCATGTAATTACAATGAAAATAATAATAATAATCCAAATAATAATAAGAAGGAAGCCTTATTACATTCCGGTCCAAAAAATACTTAATAAAATAAAGAACTTATATGCTTTTAAAAGAGAAATAAGTCCAAGTTGTCTTGCTAGCTGGCCACCCAAAGTCCCTCCAAACATCGAACCTTCTACTGAGCATCACCTGAAAATAAAATAAAAGAGGGGGTGAGTTTTCGCAAACTCAGTGTGTACAAACCTCGGCAAAAACAAGCATTCAAAAAAAACATCATTCATCAATCATGCAATGCAATCCCATCCAAATTATCCATCTGCTACACACCAGCTCCATCCCCCGTCACACTATGTGGGGATATGAATATCGACCCACCCAGCCCACACACCATGGTACCCCAGTTGCGGAACTACCTTCATTTACATATTTGGCTTTAAAAGCCGTCGGTGAATCCGCGATTGTCAAGCAACCATGCGATCCTCATATACTTCCTCCGTTCCATAATTCCCACCCATATGCAACCTAAGCAAAATATCATATGTATGCATGTCACATCCATAAAACTTACATTCTACACCTAAGGGTATTTTGGTCCATTTTACCCTTAGGGGCGTTTCGGTAATTTTCCCATAATTACGGTTTTCACTTACCTTGGCCCGTTAACGAGTCCTGTGAACTAAGATGAACGAACACTATGCACCAGGTAGGATTCCAGAGAGGAAGAGGTGAGTCATTAAGACCGCTTAAGTACCAAGCTCTCCCTGGATCCAATCATAGACATGCATATACCCGTTACCACACCTTAACCCTTTGACTTGTCCACGGTCGCGATATATTAATTAAGTCTTATATGGATATCATATACTAGGCCCAAAACCCCTTACAAAGCCTAAACAATTTCACATACCTGTATCTGGCCCATTAAGCCCAATCATATTAATTGGCCCATTAGGCCCAAATCACATGTATAAGGCCTATTAGGCCCAAATCACATTTATATGGCCCGTTAGGCCCAGTCACATTCATAATGATGCTCACATACAAGTTCCTATCACATAGCATCAATATTTAGTTTTTGCCTATTATGGGCCCAACAACCCATCGGGCCTATTTACCCCATTCTGGCCCATATGGCCAAATCACAACTCAAGTCCACGGAATTGTCCGTGGGCCTCAGGAAACCTATCATCTCCCCCTTACGAGTGTTCGCGCACTCGCAAGACTACCGTAGCCAAACTTTCAGCTTTTTGGCTTTTTGGCTTTTTGGCATTTCTGCTTTTGTCGATACATAATGTGTGTGCAGTGTATGTACGCACCTAGTAAGCAAACGTGATGTGATCTCCTTATCCTAAACCTACAATCGATATCACTCAAAGATTAATCTTACATACTTACTGAATACTTTATCAAAAGCCAGAATCTCACCTTAACCTTACCTTGCGCGATAAGTATAACAACCCCTTCACTAACCATAATCAACTCCTAGATCTACACCAATCGTAACTATTAAAACTAGAATAATAGGTGACTCGTATCCAACACAAGTCCCCTTACCTTACTATGGCTATTCGGCCAACCTTAGCCAATGGATGAGGAACACTTACCAAAACCGCAAACACCTAAAGAGCAATTCGGCAGAGAGTTAAGATCTGAGATCCGATACTAATTCCCTAACAAATTTGATTGAAAGAGTGAGGGACAATAATCGATACCTAGCAAAGAAAACTGATTGGAAGAGCAACACTTACACTAGATTCGGTCAAAGAGTATTCAGCCCTTGGGAGATTCGGCTTTTCGGCTTTTCAAACTTAGTATGGAGAATAAGGTTTATTTGGTATAGATTAAAGAAGAAGAGTAGAAGAAGAAATCGACTAAGTGAAACAAAGAAAATTGTGTAGAGAAGAATAGAAATCGACAGGAAGAAAAGAAGGAAAAACAAAAGGGTTTTCGGATTTTTGGATCTTGAAAAGAAAAGGGTTTTCAGCTTTTGGAGAAAGGGGTTTCTGGCAACAAGGTGAAGAAAAATTTTGGCAGTAGCCTGGCAACCCTGTATTCGGCCCCTATTTATAGCCCTTATAGTTGAATTTTCCATGCCCAATTCCCAATTTGACTCCATCACTTCTCCCTTCTCATCTCCTCGTTTTTCTCCCTGATAACCCCTTGATCCTTTCCTTAATTTTCTCTTCTGAACACTCCCCTTAGAGTCCATCTTCACGCCACTTCCAACCTTCTAGAAGGTCAAAATTAAACTTCTAAAACACAAAACTAGGATTCGAACCTTAGACCTCCTTGCTAGCTACTAAGGCCACCCCCTGCACTCTAAGTGGCGTCACTTAGCCACTCTTCCACAAGGCTTTTTGATGTTATTTTTCCCCTATCTTTATTTAAAAGCCCACCTACTTGCTAACCCTGATTCTTTTAATAATTAAATTATAATTTCATTTATTCCTAGGTTCGAATTCAAACCTTAATTAAGACGTACTATAATTATCACATGGCTAGGAACATAACACACAATTTTTATCAAAACTGAAAATAAAAAAAGTTCGAGATTTCGAGATTTTTGGGTTTCGAGATTTTGGGGGCGTTACAGGAAGTTTCAGGTATGTATAATGCGTAAGTGTAGATGATGTTATGTATATGAATCTCATTGAGTTGATATAGTTATATGGATTGAAATTGTGCAAATACTCATAGGTTATCATTTTATGTTCATATACTATGAATGTTTTGAGTACGAGCTTACTAAGCTTTTGAAAGCTTACTCAGTGTGATTACTGTCTGTTTTACAGTTATCGTAGCTACTGAAGGCTCGGGGATAGTCGAGGATTGTCACCACACTATCGATCTCATTTTTGTACTTTTGAAAATGTAAATATTTGAAGTATGGCATGTATAAGTTAGTAGTTGTGAAGTATGTTTTGTGATGTATATAGTTAGCCATGAGATTTGGCTAATTTTTGTTTTGAACTCATATTTGATAATGGCTTATGATATGTGATGTTAATTTGCAATTATGGCATGCCTTAAATTGGGTAATGGAGAAGATAAGTTTGGTGAGTTCATGATATGAGAATGAATGATGTTTTTGTTATGATTTTACAATATGTTTTAGTATAAAAAGGTAAGGTTTATAGGTATGTAAATGGTTGATAATATTTTGGCATGAATGAGGTATGTTTTTAGCATAAAGAATGGTTGATTGGATGGTACATATATGTTTGTTTCCTTGCTTGTAGGATAGACCCATATAGGGTGGCAAGTTGGCTTAAACCAAGCCTGCATTGTGCCACACGGGCGTGCCTTGTGGCCATGTAAGAAAAGCAGTATTCTCTTAAGAATTACACGGCCTTGACACACAGGCGTGTCATATGATCGTGGGCTAAAGTCAGTCACTAGCTAAGTATCACACGGCTATACCCCACGGGCGTGCCTATTGGCCATGGGTGAAAGTCAGTATGGTCACCCTATTTTGGCACTGCTGGTTCACATAGGTGTGCCTGATGACCGTGTGAGGCACACGGCCTGGTCACACGGGCCTGTGACCTCAATAAAATTGAAATTTTCTAAGTTTGGAAATTTTACAAGTGTGTTCAGTTTAGTCCTGACCTCTTCTTGATGCATGTTTATAGTCTCATTGACCTAAGAAAGGGACTTTATGCTTATGTTTGACTATAAATTGTTAATGTCTGATTTTTTATTGTGAAGTGATTATGAAATGTTCTGCCTGTCTGGTAATGCCTCGTAACCCTAATCCGATGTTGGTTACGGGTTAGGGGTGTTACACTAATATGTAAAAACTCTTAAATGAGTGTTGTGGACTAGATTGAATGAATATGTGATTGAATAAGTTAATTTTGAATACATCTAGATCAAGAAAGGAGGAATTCAGATCTATATTGGGGGAAAACTAAAGTTATCAACTAAACGATTCAATTCACCATTTTAGTATCCGATGTAAGTTTGTACATGATAAACATTGTTACAATTATGTTTTTCATACATTAATATTGCATAAATTGTATATATATGTGAATATGATTGCATACGATGACAAATCTACTAATTTCTGCACTTAGTGTGCATTTTGAAATAGCTTCAGCTTTATAAAGCACTTAGTGTACGAATTGGTATAGCTTTGGCTATATGTGGTACTTAGTGTGCGATACCGAGATAGCTTCAGTTTAAGTTGATGGCACTATGTATACGATATCGTTATAGTTTCGGCTAATCATTTATGCACTAAGTGTGCAAGTTCTTAGAGCATTGAAAGATTTCCAGACAATTTAACGTATTGAGCAAAGAGGTGAGAATGAAATATATAAATACAGGGAAGTACAGGTACGTACGATACCTATGTGATAGTTGATACTATGTGTATGAAGCTTGATGGATTTGTAAATATATGATAAATGGTTATGGAGTAGAATCGAATGGTGATATGAGATTTACTAAGTGTTTATTAATTGATGATTTGTATATTATGAACTATTGAGTAAATTTTTAGTACGAACTTACTAAGCTATGAAGCTTACTTTGTGTTGTTTGTCTTTGTTTTATAGAGTATCGAAGCTAGCTCAGACATCGGGGATTATCGGGGACCATCATCACACTATCGACTACTTGTTGGTATTTTTGGATGATTGTAAATATTGTATATGGCATGTATAGGCTAGTGAGTTGACGATAAGTTTTGAATTATGATTTAAGCAATGAGATTTGGCTTACTTTTGTTTGAAAATATTGGTATGTATTTGGTCAATTAAGTTGGCCTAAGTGATGTGTTTGAAAGGTGATTTATGTGATATGTATAATACCTTAAATATTGGCTTGTTTTTGGGTATGTTGGCCTTAGTTGTTGATATAGTTTAATGATGTGTTTTGAAATATGAAATAGATAATAATAGGATGAATTAATGTAAATAGAACTTATGCAAGTTGTAATGATTTTAGTATAATGATTTGGTAAGTTTTAAATGTGGAATTGAGTAGTTGAAATAATTGATGATAGATGGTATGATACGTATGTGAATTGGTATGTTTTGGGCTGCTTATAAGGGTATGGAAATAGTTCCAAATTGGTTGCTATGTGTGCATGAGTGAAAGGTGGCAAATTGGCTTTGCAAATGGCCTATTTTTGTCCACACGGGCAGAGACACGAGCGTGTGTCTCAGCCGTGTGTCACACACGGCTATGTTACATGGCCTTGTGCCCCGAGTGTACCCTTTCGAATTAAGGAAGTATACCATACAATTTTCACACGGCCTAGACACACGGGCGTGTCTATTGACCATGTGTGGCACACGAGCTGGCACATGGGCATGTGGTCGGCCGTGTGACCCAAGTCAATAACCTCCCTAGTTTTCCCACAGCCATGGCACACGGGCGTGTCCTCGGCCGTGTGGTACAAGTTAGTATGTATGCCCTGTTTTCACACGACTTGTGACATGGGTGTGTCCGGTGGCCGTGTGAGGCACACTGCCTGTTCACACGAGCATGTGACCCTTAAATGCTGGAAAATTTTCTAAGTTTTCCAAAGTTTGCAAATATTATTGGTTTAGTCCTGAACCACTTTTAAGCATGTTTTAAGGTCTGTAGGACCTTACAAGGGACAAAATGATTGAGATGAATGGATTATAATTATGATTGCACAAATGTATGATTTATGTTGTGGTTGATCAGTAATGCCTCGTAACCCTATTTCGACGACGGATACGATTTAGGGGTGTTACAATTTGAATGGCTTGCCAATGGTGATTTCATCGATGTTAGCTCAGAAATATGTGAGAAAGAGGTGCGAAGTTTATTTTGCTTATGTGCTTGATACAAAAGTGACTGAAAAGAAGATCGAATCATTGTCAGTTGTGTGTGAATATCCAGATGTGTTTCCCGAAGAGTTATTGGGTTTACCACCGATCCAAGAGGTTGAGTTTGGCATTGAGTTAATACCGGGTACAAATCGTTAGCTCTGTACAGAATGGCTCTGATAGAGTTAAAAAAATTAAAAGCTCAGTTGCAAGAATTAACTGACAGAGGATTTGCAAGACCGAGTTTCTCGTCCTGGGGTGCTCCCTTTTTGTTTGTTAAAAAGAAAGATGGCACGATGAGAATGTGTATAGATTACCGACAGCTTAACAAAGTGACAATCAAGAATAAATATCCTCTGCCTAAAATAGATGATTTGTTTGATCAGATAAAAGAGGCTACAGTGTTTTCAAAGATAGATTTGAGATCGAGTTATTACCAGTTACAAGTTAGAGACTTTGATGTGCCAAAGACAGATTTTCGAACGAGGTACGGACACTATGAATTTTTAGTTATGCCTTTTGGACTAACGAATGCTCCTATAGTATTTATGGATTTAATGAGCCATATTTTCAGACCGTGCTTAGATAGATTTGTTGCTGTATTTATTGACGACATATTGATATATTCACAAAATGAATCCAAGCATACCGAGCATTTGAGAATTGTATTGCAAACTCTACGTGATAAACAATTATTTGCAAAGTTCAACAAATGTGAATTCTGGTTTCGTAAAGTTGGTTTTCTGGGACATATTGTGTCAGCATCAGGTATTCGTGTGATATCCCGAATTAGGGCCTAAACGGAATAGTGGTTTCGAGACCACAATTCTGAAGTAGAAAAATTTATTCCGATTAATTTTTATAATTTATTGAGTGATTAGATGCATGTGTTAGAATATCGATAGAAAATTTCATGAATTGCATGTCTAATTTGCCTATTAGGGCCTAATTGCAAAAGTTGATAAATATGAGTTTTAGATGTTAAAGGATTTAATTGAAGAGCATAACTGAAGTAGAAGTCCTTAAATGGTAATTATACCATTAGGTTTTCATGGACAAAAATGGACATACATAGGTAGAAATAACCAAAGTTTTTAATCAACGGTATTTTAGTCATTTGGTAATTAAAAGATTAAAAAATTGAAAAAGATGGCAAAATATGTCCATCTTCTTCATTAGGACAAAATTTCAAGGGTTCTCCATAGCTAGGGTTTGTTTCAAGCTTCCAAGCTCCATAGTAAGTGAATCCAAGCCTCGTTTTTAATGTTCTTTACATTTTTGGAGTCCCGGTAACTTGATTTAGGTTATTCTAGCAATAATTTAACCTAGGGTTTATATTTGGAAAAATACCCCCTTTTTCTAAATGATTTTACGTGAAAATGAGTAAAATGACAAAATCGGTAAAAATACTTAATGTTTATAACTACATGTTAGAGTGAGAATTTGATGTTTCCATAGAAGGGAAAAATGATCAGCATGTCATAAAACATAAGAATTTTGGGAAAAATTTTAATTTTCGAGCTTTGGGGCAAAAGTGAAAATATGCAAAAGTTTAGGGGCAAAATGTAATTTTGCAAAAGTTAGAGTTAAGGACTATTTTGATAAATGTGAGTATTAAATCAGCTAAATGTGTTATTTTAGACCAATAAAGACATGGAATCGACCTTGATCGGGGAAAGGTAAAAATTGTGGACTAAATTGCAAATTTTTTTTATTTTGTACCGAGGTAAGTTCATGTGTAAATGTAGTAACATAATTGTCATTTTAAGTAATTTAATGTTATTTATATGATATTATGATTAATATCATGAAATATTATGCCTTGCAGTTATTATTGAGTAATATGCAAATTATGTGTGCTACTTGTTAAATATGAATTGCTACCGAGTATCGGTTTCGATATTCCGTGGAAGACGGCAAAGATGTGTGATCAAGGAAAAATCCCGTTTGAACCTTGGAAATAGATTAGAATACAAGTGACATGTCACTAGGATATTTGAGTTACGAGCTCGTTGAGTTGAGTCTGAGTTCGTGAGATGTAACTAGGCATCCGAGCTCGTTGAGTTGAGTCCGAGTTCACTTATGGATGCGAACGCCCAAGCTCGTTGAGTTGAGTCCGAGTTCGCTTATGGGCGAGTTACATGGTAGCTTGGCTACATAATTTTCACTGGCTGTTGAGTTGTCTAGCTGCGGGTATGGCACTTATGTGAATGAAATTCGTGTATTCGTATCATATTCTGATGTGTTCAACGGGTAAATCTTAAGAGAATAAGGTGAGTACCTAAAAAAAAGGTGACATGTTGGTAAGTGTGGTGAATGAGAAAATTTGACAGGTATGTGCTTAAACCCTCGGGTTGAGAACTTGGTATGACGAAATCGTGGTAAGATAGTAAATGCAAGTGTAACATGAATGCCTTGGTGATATTTATGCAAATGATGTTTTATTTTAGATTGTATGATTATGTTACTTGCTATTTACATGTGAACTTACTAAGCATTTATGCTTACTCCCTCCCTTCCATTCCTTGTAGTTTTGACAAGCCGGCTTAGAGATCGAGACTGTCGGAGGCACGTTCACACTATCAACAGACCATCTCGGTATAGTGGTTTGCATATTTTGGGAATATAGCATGTATAGCATTATGATCCTTTTGTGTATATAATCTTATTATATGATGAATGAGTGATGTGCAAATGCTTATTGATGATTAGCTATTGGAATGGCTAATCAAAATTTTTATTTAGTGTTATGTATGCTTAATGAATTTCCTAATCCATGGAAAACCGTAAAATGGTGAAATTGGCTATAAAACAGTCTCATACAGCAGCAGTGACATGAATTTGAAAAATCACTAAAAATAGTAGAAATAGAATTATATGATGAATAAAATATGGAATTGAATCTTAATGAAGAATAAAATATGGAATTGAATCTTAATGAATCTATTTTCATGTGAAAGAAACAAAATAAGTAAAGGAGTTGTATTTTATGAGATATTTACGTTATGGTGAAACAAGTTTAGAGCGATTTATGGATCCCCTATTCTAACTTTATAAATTCACCGTAAATTTTTTAAAAATAATTATGACTCAAAATTTATATGTATAGGTTCCTTGTTGAGTCTAATTTTAATAGAAACAAACATCATAGTCATCTGAATTCTGTAAAAAGAAAAAAGTGATTCGTAGTAACAGAGGTCAGAGCAGTCGAACACTGAAACAGGGGAAACTTTAACTAATAAACTGTACTAATTGGGCCGACCAAAAATTCTAGAAAAAAATTAGTAAGTAGATATATGAGTCTAGTTTCAGGAAAAAATTACGGAATTAGATTTTGAGTTTCGTAACTCGAGATATGATTTTTTTAATGACTGTGATGCAGATGGACAGTTTACTATGAGAATTGTTTGAACTTGTTTAAATGTTAAAATAAGTTTAGTAATGTCTCATGCTCGACTCCGACGACGGTCTCGGATAAGGGGGCATTACAATTCGAGTCAACCCAGGCAAAATTTCTGTAATAATGGATTGGAAGCCTCCGAGAAATGTTTCTAAGGTCCACAGTCTTCTGGGACTAGTGGGATATTATAGACGATTTGTGAAAGGCTTTTCAATGATTGCGATTCCGTTGATGAGATTGCTTTAGAAAGATGTAAAGTTTGAATGGTCCGAGAAATGTCAGAAATGTTTTAATCAGCTAAAAGCTCTTTTGACTGAAGTTCCAGTGTTAGTACAGCCATAATCGAGTAAAGAATTTGTGATCTATAGTGATGCATCGTTGAATGGTCTGAGCTGTGTTTTGATGCAGGAAGGCAAAGTCATAGCTTATGCCTAGAGACAATTGAAGCTATATGAAAAGAATTACCCGACGCATGATTTAGAGTTAGCAGCCATTGTATTTGCATTGAAGATTTGGCGTCATTATTTGTTTAGTGAGAAATGCCATGTTTATTCAGATCACAAGAGTTTGAAATATTTGATGACTCAGAAAGATTTGAATTTGCGACAGCGGAGATGGCTAGAATTGCTAAAAGATTACGAGCTAGAGATTAACTATCATCCGGGAAAGGGAAATGTAGTTATTGATGCATTAAGCCAGAAATCGTTGTTTGCTCTATGTGCAATGAATACTCAGTTGGCTCTATCTGATGATGGTTCAATTGTAGCTGAGTTGAAAGCGAGACTGTTGTTTTTATAGCAGATTTGTGAAGCTCGGAAAGTTAATAATGAAATGTTAGCAAAATGAGCTTAATGTGATTTGAACCCTAATTCAGAGTTTCAAGTTGATTCTGATGATTGTTTAAGATTCAGAGGCTGAATATGTGTTCCGAGAAATTCAGAGTTGATTCAGATGATTTTGAATGAAGCACATAGTAGTCGATTGTCTATTCATCCGGGAAGTATGAAAATGTATAATGACTTAAAACAACTTTATTGGTAGCATGGCATGAAACCGGATATCTCAGAGTTCGTTTCTAAATGTTTTATTTGTCAGCAAGTTAAAGTTGAACATCAAGTGTCGTCCAGTTTATTACAGCCTATCATGATTTTTGAATGGAAATGGGATAGAGTGACTATGGATTTTGTTTCGGGTTGGCCTTTATCTCCAAGTAAGAAAGATGCAATTTGGGTTGTTGTCGACAGATTGACCAAACCGGCTCATTTCATTCCGGTACAAACAAACTATTCACTTTAAAAGTTAGCTGAGTTGTATATTTTCGAGGTTGTGAGATTACATGGAGTACCTATTTCTATTATTTCAGATAGAGAACTGAGATTCACACTGAGGTTTTGGAAGAAACTGCAAGATGTGTTGGGTACAAAACTACATTTTAGTACCGCATTTCACTCGCAAACGGATGGTCAATCCGAGCGAGTTATATAGATACTCGAGGATATGTTGAGATGTTGCATTCTTGAGTTTGAAGGTACGTGGGAAAAATATTTGTCGTTGATTGAATTTGCATATAACATCAGTTTTCAATCTAGTATTAAAATGGCACCATACAAAGCTTTATATGGTCGAAAGTGTAGACCACCGTTGTACTGGATTGAGCTTAGCGAAAATAAAATTCACGAGGTCGATTTGATTAAAAAAGAAAAAGAAAAAATGAAAGTGATCTGTGATAGTTTGAAAGCAGCATCAGATCGTCAGAAATCATATGCAGACTTGAAACGAAAAGATATTGAGTTTCAAATAAGGAAGAGAGTGTTTTTGAAAATATCTTCGTGGAAAAAAATACTTTGATTTGGTCGTAAAGGCAAATTGAGTCCGAGATTCATCGGGTCGTATGAGATTATTGAGCAAGTTGGACCAGTGGCGTATCAACTAGCATTGTTGTCTAAGCTAGAAAAGATTCATAATGTATTTCATGTATCGATGCTTAAACGATACTAATCTGATCCTTCGCATGTTATTTCCCTGACCGAAGTTGAAATTCATTCAGATTTATCGTACAGTGAAGAACCGATCTGAATTCTAGCTCGTGAGATCAAAGAGCTAAGAAATAAAAGAATAGCGTTAGTGAAAGTATTATGGCATCGACACTGGGTTAAAGAAGCTACGTGGACACCTGAGGATGCTATGAGAAAGCAATATCAAAACCTATTCGCTGGTAAGATTTTCAGGGACAAAAATCCCTAAGAGTGGAGAGTTGTAATAGCCTGGTTTTAGTTAAACTGGAATAGTAGTTTTGGAACTAAAAATCCGAGGTTGTAAAATCATTTTAATATTATTTTTGGTTTTTATAGCATGTGAATATATATGTGTGAAAATTTCATGAGCTAATTTTATCATTTAATATCTTAATTTGAGAAAAAGGACTAAATTGCGTAAAGTGCAAAAGTGCTATTATATTAGCTAAAAGTGTCTAATAGCTATAGAACTTTAAAGTTAAAGTCCTTATAAGGTAAATAGCCCTATTGTGAGTTAGTGGATGATATTTGGTTTGGCATTATTGAAATATTGAATTAACTTTAAGGTTAAATTGGTAAATGGTTAATAAATGATATATTAAAAAAAAAAGCTAAAATTTGTTATATTATCATCTTCATTAGCCGAAACATGAAGAGAGGAATAGCTAGAGTTAGGTTTTCACTTGGCCAAGCATTTCTAGTTCATTAAGGTACGGGTTTTGATCCGTTTTTTATGATTTCTACGTTTTTGTGATCATTGCTTAGTAATCTAGCTAGCCCGTACCCTAACTTCTGAAATTGTTGATGAATTTGTGAGTTTCCATTGATGAATTCTTGAGCTTTTGAATGATTGTTGATGAATTTTGAAAGCTTGATGATAGATATTAAAGTTTTGTTAAGTGATTTTTGACAAAAATGTCAAATAGGGATTTAATTATGAAAAGTGTAATTTGAGGGGTTAAATGTGTGAAATGTTGATAATTATGGGATGCTAGGGCTCAAGGGTAATTCTGCCAAGCATGGAATATTGAGATTTTGTGCAATTTGTGTTTTTTGTGAAATAGGGGCTAAATTGTAAGAAATGTGAAAGTTTAGAGCCAAAGTGCAAATTGGCTTAAATATGTGTTTGTGGATGAAATTGATTGATTTGATGATTAAGTGGATTAATTTTGAATATATATAGATCAAGAACGAAAGAAATCGGATCAAGATCGAGGGAAATTGAAAGTTATCAAATAGTCGATCTAGTCCGTTTATCTCTATTACGAGGTAAGTTCATATGCAAATAAATGTCTTTAAATTGAATTATACATGCTTAATTGTCATTGAATTGCTATGAATGTTGAATGAGAAATTACGAGCAAGAATTAATAGAGTGACGACATCCGAAAGTCTCGTACGAACCTTAGGAATAATATAGGATACGAATGTCATGACATTAGGTTATTGAGATGTGATTACATGTAAGACCATGTCTGGGACACTGGCATTATATTGTGATTATGTGTAAGACCATGTCTGGGACATTGGCATCGTTAATCGATTACATGTAAGACCCTATCTGGGACAGTGGCATCGGTATGTGATAACATGTAAGACCATATATGGGATATGGCAGTGTACAAGCTATATGTGATTACCGAGTATCCTTAATGATTTCGAACGGTTCAACGGGCAAAGTAAAGTCGAGAAAGAATGTGTGAATGTGTAAATAAGTTCAATGACTCAGGTACGTACGAGATTCATACGAGTATTGAAAAGGAAAACATTTGATGAATTCAATTATGATATTGAATATGTGTGAACAATGAGAAAGGTTTGTGAACTTGAATGTGTATTTAGATGTGCTTATTCATATCTTGCTTAATTGATGGAAATGATATTGATTCATGAGATGATTTATTTGTGTATGGCTTACTAAGCTTTTAAAGCTTACTGTGTTTATTTTCCACTATTTTATAGATTATTGAAGTTAACTCAGACTCGGGGATCGTCGAGAAATGTCATCACACTATGGATCATCTCGTTGTTACTTTTGGAGCTTTGTTTATATGGTATATGGCATGTATAGGCTAGTGTCATCATGGTATGTTTTGAGTTATGGTATTAGCAATGAGATTTGGCTTGTAAATGTTAGTATGTATGGCCATTTAAGTTGGCTTGAATTGTGTTTGATAACTAATATATATGTGATGTATATAATGCCTTATGTGTTGGCTTGTTTGGTATGATTATGTGTTGGCTATTTTAAATAGTTGTAGGTTGGTGTATTAATGCTTGAGGAATAGTATGTTACGATATGATTTATAGATGATGAATTGATATATTTGAGAGGCATGATTTAGTTGATGGAAATGTGATGATAATACATTTGGAACTTATGTAAGTTGTGATGATTTTGGTTTAATGATTTGGTATGTTTTTTAATATGGAATTGAGTAGTTGAAATGGCTGTGGATAGAT
Source organism: Gossypium arboreum (assembly GCF_025698485.1). Classification (NCBI taxonomy): domain Eukaryota; kingdom Viridiplantae; phylum Streptophyta; class Magnoliopsida; order Malvales; family Malvaceae; genus Gossypium; species Gossypium arboreum. The sequence goes on from NC_069080.1 coordinate 101,136,334, forward strand.
GGCATGATATGTGTATAAATTGGCATGTTTTGATTGCTAAAATATGTGTTGAAATGGTACCAATTTGGTTGCTATGTGTGCATGAGTGAAGGGTGGCAAATTGGCTTTACAAATGGCCTATTTTTGTCCACACGGGCAAAGACACAGGCGTATGTCTCAGCCATGTGTGGCACATGGTTTTGTTACACATGGTTATGTGACATGGGCGTGTCTCACATGGCCTATTCACACGGGTGTGTGACCCTTTAATGTTTGAAAATTTTGTAAGTTTCTCAAAGTTTGTAAATGTTACCGGTTTAGTCTTGAACCACTTCTAAGCATTTTTAAGGCCTCATAGGACCTTATAAAGGACAATATGTATGAGTTGAATGGAGATGATTATGAATGCATAAATTTATGTGAATGATGTGTATTACCTAGTAATGCCTCGTAACCATATTCCAGCAATGGATACAGGTTAGGGGTGTTACAATACTGACTTATACCATACAACCAAGTCACATGCCCGTGTGTGAGGCTATGTAGAGCATTCTGACTTGATTTTAATTTCAACACCAAGGGACACACGACTGTGTAACATAACCGTGTGTCACACATGGCTGAGACACACGCCCGTGTCTCTGCCTGTGTGGATAAAAATAGGCTATTTACCAAGCCATTTTGCTACCCAACTTATGCTCACCTATATCAAACTCAAAGGCACTAATTCATAGCATCAAAAGGCATTTCAATTCAACAAAATCAAACATAATTCCTACACATTCAATACTCCCATTCTCTAGACACATTAATCTCAAAACACTTATATGCATTATTTCAACCAAACATTTTACCTTACCTAAAATCACAAACATACAATAGCCATTTCTAACCATTAGCTACCATAAATACTAAACTACCACAAACCATTTGCAAGCAATTATGGACCACATCATAGGCCCTTCTCACATATATACATATACATCCAAAATAACCAACTTAAGCCAAATCTCATGGCTATATATTTACAACCAAAACCTATACATTTACAAGCCAACTCAATTGACAAAATTCACTACCAAAATACATATCAAGATAACCATATTCCTATACATGCCCTATGACCAAAACATAAACTCAAAAGTACCATATTGATAGATGGATAGTGTGACGATGTCTCCGACAATCCCCGAATCTGAGCTAGCTTTAAAGTCACTATAAAACATGGAAAATTAAACAAAGTAAGCTATATAGCTTAGTAAGCTCGTATGAAATAAACTCAATTTTAACATAAATATACAATTCATTAAATTGAACATATTAACATGTAGTTCATCTAACTAACAAACCTTTCATGTTTTCAATCATAGCCTTATGTACAAACTTCAAAACTTCTTCGATTTAAGCTTATATGGCTCATATACATACCTGTACCATCTTATACCAATCTCATACACATCCACGTCTTTCATTTATGCTTTGAACTAATCGAAATACTATCAAATACATGGAAAACTCGCACCCAAAGTGCCACATATATAGCCGAGGCATCTCAATCTCACATCACATATACTGTTCACACTAGAGCTATCAACGGGTCTGCTCACACAAGCTATGGGTCAAGACGTAGCTACATGGTGCTGCTCATACAAGCTGTCAAGTAACCGCAACACATGCCGATATACTCAGCCACTGGTAGGACATACAGGACCAGCACCCGGATCACATAATCACAACAATCCCTAATGACATGTCACTGGTATCTAAATATATTCCTGAAGTTCAATCGGGATTTCAAATGCCGAATCATCACTGAATCTTTGTCGAACATATCCATAGTCTCGTATTCACAGTTTATGCAATATTAAAGCATTTAAAATACATTTATATTGAACCTTATTACATACGAACTTAACTTGGATGCTAAAACGACGAAATGAATCAACTATTCTATAACCTTGTTCTTTCCTCGATATAAATCCGTATTTCACCCTTCTTGATCTAAATATAATCAAAATTAATTTGTTTAATCATCTCTCTATTCAATTTAGTCCAAAATTCACTTTAAAGCATTTTTACACAATTGCCCCTAATGTTTCACATCTTTTACAATTTAGTCCCTAGACTTATAAAACAAAATTCGTTCAATTTCATCACAACCCAAGCCTAGTCAAATATTTATCATGCTTATAGAAGCCCAATATTTTTATTTATTTCACATTTTAATCACTAAATTTGCACATTTCACAATTTAGTCCTTAATTAGCATTTTCATTAAGAATTACTTAACAAAACTTGTATATCTATCAACAAGCATGCATAATCTATCAAGAAACTTCAAAATACATACTTATTCATCAATGGAAGCATTCAAAATCTTTAAAATTTTTGCAAATTAGTCCCTTGGCTAGCTAGACCTAGTTGCAACGATCTAAAAAACATAGAAATCATTAAAAATGAGACAAAAATGGACTTACAATTGAGCACCAAAGTGACCGAATGCTTCAAACCCTAAAACAGTTTCTCCCCTCTTCAATTTTGCCAATTAGAAAGGAAGATGAACAAAATTTGGACTTTGGTTTTACTTATTTTTAATTTTATTACAAAATTACTTATTTAACCTTGGCTATTAATATTAAAAACACTTAATCTCTTATCCATATTTGTCCATTGAATTAAAAAATGGTATAATAGCCACATAAATCCCTTCCATTGAATTAAAAAATGGTATAATAGCCACATAAATCCCTTAACTACATAATTCGATAACCATTTAGTACCTTTAACTGTTAGAACAACATTTTTGCGCTTTACGCTATTTAATCCTTTTTATCAAATTGACTAATCAAACGTTAAAATTTCTTAACGATATTTTCATACAAAAATATATCATGCTGTAGACATTAAAATAAAACTAAAATAATTAATTCACCTTCAGATTTGTGATCCTGAAACCACTGTTCCAATTTGACTAAAAATAGGTGTTACATATAATGTTTGTGCCTCAATCGATCATGTTTTCAATTAAAATCAAGTCTGTATTTCGTTCATATGTGATTGAAATGCACCTAGATTAGCTAAGAGATCCTAACCAAACGACGGCTAGTGGACACATAATTAAAATATGCATGCTCAATTTAGATCCTAAACCGATTAGATTGCAAGTTGCATAACAACTCTAACCAAGCTTTGTTATTTGCATAGTTTTTAGATTTGTGTGATTAAATTGTTTCAAACCTAACACATCCCTGTTACCTCACACGAATGCTAAGAAACCCTTAGTAAATAAGGATCAGTAAAATGTATATTTACTAAGTAAAAGATTTCGAAAGGATCTAATCTGGTTTCAAACTCATGAAAGATCGAGTTGTCATGGAATGTTTTTTCAAATGTTATTAAGCATGTTGATAATAAATTGAGTTTAATTAAAGTAATTTTCCTAGTTTATTTACGTTATAATTGTTGCAAATTGTGTTCAATTTTGCTAAAATCTATTCCATTCATATAGTTTGCAAACTTAGGATAATTTGCATTAGGGATCATTGCATTTAGTTTAATATATTTTAATCATCACTTCTCAACCATATTGTGTTTTTATTTACCAAATTGTTAAGGGTAATTTTACAATCAAGTGATTTAACACAAATACAATCCCTATGGAGACGATAACTTGATACTTACTTATTACTTGATAATGATTGTGTACACTTGCACAAACCTACGCGTTATAGAAGATGAGGTTAATATGCATGTTTAAGTCTTAGATTAAATAAATGAGTAATGTTGGGTAAGATATACTTTGAATTTTATTGCATTGACAAGCACCTATACTTTTATACCTTGTAAGCACTTAGTATTTTGCTGAATATTCATGTTGGGGATCCTAGTTTATCATCATCATATTTTATTTTATTGTTTTTAAAGTTATTGCATCGATAACTATCCTCACAATTTATTTTGTTTATATCTAATTATTGCATTGACATTAATAGACAAAATACTACCATCCTTGTGGGATCGATATCTGAAAAATTCACATATGTCTACTATACTTGCATTAGTAGTGTACGCTTGCACATTATTGCTGTGACGTTAAACAGCCGACCAACGATCCTAACCAGACGATGACTAATGGACACAATAATTGAAAAGTGCATGCTTAATTTAGATCATAACCCAACTAAATTGAAGGTTCATAATAACTCAAAAGAGCTTTATTATCTTGAATAGTTTTTAGGATTATAGGATTACATTGTTTCAAACCTAACCTATCTCTGTTACTTCACATGAACTCTAAGAAACCCTTAGTTGAATATGATGAGTAAAATGCATGTTTTTCTATTTTGTTTCAAACTCATGAAAGATTGAGTTGTCTTGGATTATTCTTTAGAACATTGTACACATGATGAAAATGAACTAAGTTGAATAATGTGACTGTTCTAGCCTATGCTTTTTATTGTTGTTGAAATTTGTGATTTTGCTACTAAACATATCTCATACATTCTAATTAATCATCATACTTAGGATAAATTGCATTAGGGATCATTTAGCATCTAGTTAATTATTTTTTACATCCATCACTCAAAATATTGTGTTTCTATCATCAACTCGTGAACTTTAATCTTTACAATTAATTTATTAAAAAACACAATCCCTATAGAGATGATAACTCTTTTAGTTACTTATTACTTGATAGTGACTGTATACACTTGCACAAACTACGCATTACAAGATTTTGGCTTTGTTGCCGGGGACTATTACCTTAATCATTTTTTGTGAAATTATTCTTTGCAATTTGGTTTTTGTTTTATTTCTGTTTAATTTCTAACTTTACTAATTAATTCTTTATTCTTATTTTTTGTAATTTATTTTTAAGGTGTTTATGAGCATAGATCAAATCATCAATCTATTAGCTATATACCCTAAAATTGAGTGGACATTTAGACAAAGAAGATGAGAAAGAATATCCCAAAGACAAGTTGAAATGGACCTTAGAAATCAAAATGGTGGTCAAGGGAATAGAGCCGCTAATGTGCACAATTTAATCATTATTGCTGATGATAAGGATCGAGCTCTAAGTGTAACAACCTGTTTTTAGTGAAATCGGAATAGTGGTTTTAGGACCACAAATCTGATGTGAAAATATTTATTTTATTAATATTTTAATGTCTACAGCATTTTAGTAGTGTCGATTAAAAATTTCGCAAAGAAATTTTATTGGTTGCATGCGTAATTTGATAAAAAGGACTAAATTGTATAAGGTGCAAAATTAGAGTTCTATAAGTAAAAAGTAACAAATTGCTATGGATTTGGAATGTGACTGGCCTTAAATGAAAATTAGACCACTAGTATTATTAGTGGACAAACAAGGACACTTATATCTTGGTTTTAAAAGTTATTACTTAAGGTTAAATATGTAAATTATTAAATAAATGTAATTAAACTAAGATGAAAGAAAAATGTATCATCTTTCTAACTCATCTTCAATCGAAAATAAAGAAGGAAAAACTCCATTGGTGTGATTTTGAAGGTTCGGTCATAGTATCCTTGCATGTAAGTGCATTTTCGCCCTGTTTTTAATGATTTCTATGTTTTTTGAGACCGTTGTAACTTAATCTAGTTAGCTCGAGGACTAATTTTTAAAAATGTTAAAAGGTTAGGGTTGTATCATGAATGAATATAATTTGTTTTTGATGTTTGATGGAAGAAAATGGATAGTTGTTGTTAGATAAATAACTTTTGTTAAGTGATTTTTGATGAATTTGTCAATTAGGGATTAAATTGTAAAATGTGAAATATTCATGATGAAATTTGTGAAATAATGAAACATGTGGGTTGCTAGGAGCTTAAATGAAATTTAGCTAGGCTTGAGTAAGGATGAAATTGCATGAATTTCATTTTACGAGCTTAAGGGCTAAATTGTAAAGAAATCAAAATATTTAAGGCAAAAGTGTAATTTACGAAGATGTGAAATTGGATTGAATTGAATAGAATTGTTACTAAATTGGTTGAATTTATTTATTTAGAGCAAGATAAATCTCAACTGAATTTAAATCGAAGGAAGGCAAAATCGCGAATTAGCTGGACGTACTTTTACGCGTTACTTGTCGAAGTAAGTTCATAGTATTAAATTGTATAATTAAATTTTCTTATGTATTGGTATTTTTTGATTAAGTAGTTAATTGTTATGTAATTGTACCTGAATGCACATTCGTGCCCCTATTGTATTCTGGCAACCCTGAATGCACATACTTGCCCCTGTTGTACTTCAGTACTCCTGAATGCACATACGTGCCCCTGTTGTACTTCAATAACCATGAATGCACCTATGTGCCCCCATTGTACTTTGGTACCTCTAAATGCACATACATGCCCTTGTTGTAATTTGGTACCCTTGAATGCACCTACGTGCCCCCGTTGTATTTTGGTACCCCTGAATGCACCTACGTGCCCCCTTTGTACTTCGGTACCCCTGAATGCACATACATGCCCCTATTGCACTTTGATACCCCTGATTTGCACTTACTTTCCCTTGATTATATTTTGATAACTTCAATCAAGTAAAATAAGTGTTTTATTCAAACGATGTTAAGTTAATTAGTTTGCTATGTTCTTATTAAGCATCATAAGCTTATATGTGTTTGTGTGTCGTTTTGTAGATCACTTTTGCTGACTTTGGATGGATCAAATCTTTGACTCACACTATCCATCATAGTTAGTAGCTTTTGAACTCTTTAGGGTTGTGGCATGTATATGTGGCTATAAGTGTATATATGTGTGTGTCTAGTTGTTTTTGGTATAATGATAAACTACTAAGTTATGTGTTTAGATACTTTGTTTTCTGGGTTTGTATATATAAATCTTTTGACTTGATATAATGTTTTGAAGGCAAACACTTGTGAATGGTTTTAATGTTTGATGAATTAAGTTGTTATGTTAGCATATAAATGTATTTGGTGCTTGAATGGTGGAAGATGGAATGGTAGTTAAAATGTATGCTATGTGTTGTTATTAAATATGTGACAACCCCAAATTGACCCTATTGGGAAAGTGGTTTCGGGACCACTAAACCGAGTCATAAAAATAATTAACCGTCATAGTTGATGCTCATTATATGTACATATGCATGTGTGAAAATTTCATGTTTGAATTTTGTTAATTGTAAGTGAATTTTATCAAATAGGACTTATGTGAGAAAATTTAGAAATGTGCTAGGCAAATGTAAAGTGGCCTAATAATGCATGTTGTGAAAATGATGGGTTTGCATGTCAAATTACCCAAAATTAAAGCATAGTGGCCGGCCATGCTATGGGTGGAAACATGTTGTGTAGTATGTTATGTTAGAAAGAATAAAAAAAGGGGTTAGGATTAAAGTAATGCAAAAGGAGGAGTGATGAAAAAAAAATTGTCTCACCCATGCCCCCCCCATTGCCGTGAATTGAAGAAAGAAAACAAAAAAAAAGTGTTCATCCTTGAACATCTTTGGCTTAAAATTTTAAGGAGAAAGGAAGAAGAAAGGATTTTCTTGCTTCTTGTTCGGTTGGTTGGTGTTTAGGAGGAGGTATGTTTGGTGTTGTTCCATGAGATCCATGCATGTTTTTTTTATTTTATTTTATTTATTTGTTAGCTTGAGTTCTATCTAGCCCATGGTTTGGATCTTTGCTATGTGATGGAGATGATATTCGGCCATGGGTGTTGTCTTCTTGGTTGATGTTTGATGTGGTGGTGATGAGGCATGAAGATGGGTTAAGTTTCGGCTAAGGAGGATTTGTGATTGATGCCATTTGCATGCTAAATGTGAAGTTTTGTAATGATACATGTGGTGGTGGATTTTCTTTTTAGCATTATTGAGTTAGGCCTTAAGTTCTTTGTTTAACCCATGACCAAAATTTAAGTGGTATGGTGTCTTGATGCATTCGGCCATGTTAGGAAGTAGAAGAGAAGCATGGTTGTTGATCATGTTATTTGGATGAAAATGGTAGTAAGGTGAAGTGCAAATGTTAGTATTTGATCTCTAGAGTATATATGTGTATTAGCCGAGTTTTGAACTTAAAACGAATTGGTATTTAGTCAACACAAGTAACCATAATTGTAGAATGTATTAAGTGTTGCAATCGGCCTCAACATAGACATGCATATTCGGCCATAGAAAGAAGATTGGTGTTGCATGTATTCGGTTAGAGGCAAGCATATTGATGCTTTTATTTTGGCTTAGACAATCGGCTAAAAGGGAGTGTGGGTTAATATGTTGAGTTGATTCATGATTTCATATGTATGTGACTTTAATGTCTAATGTATATATATGGGCTAAGTACTTTGAGTTCCTCTTTTCGATGCTCAAATGATTAAATCAATTTATTTGTTAAATTAAGCTCAAGAGCAAAGGGGAACTAAATCCGATAAAGGGAAGGAAAAAGTGGTCGAATAGCCATCGAAATCGTTCGACAACATCCGAGGTAAGTTTTCGAGTAACGAGACTTAGTTTACGATTTGATTAAGTCATGACGTATGAGCATAACAAATATACGGTGATATAATGATTCTACTTGAATTATATGTTGAGTTAATTAGTCTATACGTATGACGGTAGCCGATATGCACGAGATCGTGTCATAAAGCAAACTAAACCATGTTTGTTTGTATGTGGCTAGTGAGCCGAAAATGGGATTGCTTAACACGTGACTTGTGGTTGAACTCTAATTATGAAAATGAAATATAGATGTGTCATGATTTATTGATATGTGCATGAATATTTGGATGATAACCGGGCTAAGTCCCAAAGGCATTTTGCGCTAGTGACTAGTTCCGGGCTAAGTCCCAAAGGCATTTGTGCAAGTTATTACATCCGGGCTAAGTCCCGAAGGCATTTGTGCGAGTTACTATATCCGGGCTAAGTCCCGAAGGCATTGGTGCGAGTTACTATATCCGGGCTATGTCCCGAAGGCATTGAGCGAGTAGCTATATCCGGTTAAATCCCAAAGGTACTTGGCTTGGGAATGAGCGACCTTGCTGTAATAGTTTCAATTAATATGCTCGTATAATCCCAAAGAATGAGGTATGTCCCAGTATATGCATTGATTTAGTTGATCCTTACAATTAGTATTCGCTCGATCGATAAATGAGCTACCGCCTTTGGCTAAGTTGATCTTTTGTGTATGAATATAAGGGTTGGTAATGTGAAGTAAGTATGATATTGAGAATTTGTGCATATGAAATTATCTGTTTAGCCATATGAATGCTACACTTTAGTTGTATCTAATTTTATGGCTCAAACTTACTAAGCATTAAATGCTTACTCCGTTTCTTTGAATCTCTTTTTATAGATTTTGGTTCGTCACCATCGGACTCGGGATTATTGAAGTCGAAGTCCCCACACTATCAAAGCCCCTTTGGTACACTTTTGGTTGAACTTTGAAATGGCATGTATAGGACTACCTGTTTTGTTGTTGGTCATGGACCCTTTGGTTTTGTATAAATTTGGATAGCCATGCGAAAATGGCTTATATACACTTTGAGCTTAGTATTATAATCGTCTTGTATGATGTTCGTTAAGAGGTATGGAAATATTTGGGAACGATTAGCCATTGGAATGGTTAATCATGATCATATTTTGTGCTATATATGCTAAAGGGCTAGTTGAATCATGGAAACTATGTAATAGGTAAAGTCTACCTTAAAAATAGATGCTGATAGTAGCAGTGATGTGAATGTGAAAAATCACTAAAAATAGTAGGAATGGAATTAAATAGTGAATAAATTATGTAATCTAACCTTGATGAATCTATTTTCATCGGAAAGTAACGAAACGATCATATGAATAGTATATTATGAGATATTTAAGGTTTTGCGAAACAGGGCCAGAACAGTTTCTGGATTCCCTATTCCGACTTTGGAAATTCATTATAAATTAACCAGAGATAATTAAAAGTCATGCCATATATGTATAGATTCCTTTTCGAGACTAGTTTCTATAGAAACAAACGGCATCAGTATTGAAGCCCTATACAGGGAGATATCCAAGTCGTAATGCGCAAAGGTCAGTGTAGTCGAACCCTGAAATAGGGGAGAATTTAACTAATAAACTGTACTAATTGGTTCGACCAAAAATTCTAGAAAACAATTTGTAGATGGAAATATGAGTCTAGTTTCAGGAAAAATTTACGGAACTGGTTTTCGAGTTTTGGAACTCAAGATATGATTTTTAAGGTGACAGTGACGTAGTTAGCCAGCTCGTCTGGAAATTTAAAATGGACTGTGCAAATAAGTGATTTAAGTCTGCAAACACCTCGTGTCCGACTCCGGCAACGGTCTCGGGTACGGGGTGTTACAATTAAATTGGTATCAGAGCTACGGTTTAGTCAATTCTAGGACTACCGTAATACGTTTGGGTCTAGCTATACATGCCTTTATGTGATTATTTGATAGTGTGGTGATTTCTGACATTTGCAAATGTGTTTACTTATAGTAATGGATCCCGATCCCGACCGAAAGCGAGAGTGATGATCTTGAGAGTGTAGCGCTGCTCCGCACAAGGGACAGCGCCGGCGGACTCTCAACCTATTGCTAGTAATCCGAATGATGAAGCTAGACAAGCTTTTTATAGCGTGATGAATTATTGGTTCAACCAATACATTCGGACTAATACGGTTGTTCCACAACCTCCATTCCCGACAAACACAACCCCCGCACCTACGATACCTCCGGTAGCTGACCAAATAAAGTCAAATAAGCCCCCAGTTGACAGAATCCGAAAGCATGGGGCTAATGAATTTAAAGCTACGGATAGCAATGATGCCGAGCAAGCTGAATTTTTGTTGGACAACACTATTCGGGTACTCGATGAGCTATCTTGCACACCCGATGAGTGCCTAAAGTGTACTATCTCCTTGTTACGTGATTCTGCCCACTATTGGTGGAATACGTTGACTTCATTGTGCCCGAGAGCAAGTAACTTGGGAGTTTTTCCAAACCAAGTTTCGAAAGAAGTATATCGATCGAGATTCATTGACCAAAACGGAAGGAATTTCTTGAACTCAAACAAGGTTCCATGTCGGTTACCGACTATGAACGAAAATTTGTGAGGCTTAGCCAGACAGCGAGAATGCATTTCTTCAGAAGCTGTGATGTGTAAACGTTTCGAAGATGGACTGAATGATGATAAAAAGCTGTATGTTGGCATTTTAGAAATCCGAGAATTTATGGTACTTGTCGAGCGAGCTTGCAAAGCCGAGGAGCTCAGTAAGGAGAAAAGGAAAGCCAATATGGGAACAAAGGAGTTTCATAAGAGATCTTCAGGAAAGCCCTTTCAACAGTCATCGAAGAAATTTAGAGATGACTTAGGCCAGTCTAGGGACACTTCGGGTTTTTCTAGACGAGATCGCGATCGACCCCCTGTGAGCACACGCGTCACTTCGATCGCCAGTGTTGGAAATGATCGTCGAGACGAGCGGAGTGCCGATTGTGGTAAATGGCATTCGTGGAGTTGTAGATTTCATGACCGCTCTGTTACAAGTGCGGATCAGTTGACCACTTCATTAAAGATTGCCCGAGGTTGTCCGAATGAATGTAAATCGAGTGGGAAACCGGTGCTACCACCGCCGAGGTAGACCATCTAGAAATACGGGCAATGCTAGTGGTGGTCAGAGAGGATCTAGAGATGCTACGACCAGATCTGAGGCTCGTGCTCCTGCTAGGGCTTATGCTATATGCGCACGCGAGGATGCTTCCTCGCCGATGTTATTACCGTACTTTTACTCTCTTTGATACTAATGTGATTGCTTTGATTGACCCTGGTTCTACTCATTCTTATATATGTGAAACCTTAGCATCCAGTAAGACTTTACCTATTGAGTCTACTGAGTTTGTAATTCGGGTGTCAAATCCTTTGGGTCGTTACGTGCTTGTTGACAAAGTGTGTAAGAAATGTCCCCTAGTAATTCGAGGTTCCTGTTTTCCGGCGGACTTGATGCTTTTGCCGTTTGATGAATTTAATGTTATCCTTGGTTTAGATTGGTTGAACGTGCATGATGCGGTTGTGAATTGCAAAAGCAAGACTATTGATTTGAGGTGTGCAAATAACGAGATAATCCGAGTTGAGTCTACGGACTTAAAGGGGTTGCCAGCTGTAATATCATCAATGTTGGCCCAGAAATATGTAAGAAAGGGGTGAAGCATACCTTGCGTATGTACTTGATGACAAAGAGTTAGAAAAGAAACCGAATCTGTGCGGTGGTTTGTGAATACCGGATGTTTTTCTCGAGGAATTACCGGGTTTACCACCTGTTCGGGAGGTAGAGTTTGGTATTGAGCTTGTACCTGGGACTATTCCGATTTTGATAGCTCCGTATCGTATGGCACCAACCGAGTTAAAAGAGTTGAAAGCTCGGTTGCAAGAATTGACGGATAGAGGTTTCGCTCGACCAAGTTTCTCACCTTGGGGTGCACCAAAGATTGTTTGTGAAAAGAAGGACGGAACCATGAGGTTGTGCATCGACTATCGTCAACCAATAAGGTGACAATAAAGAATAAATATCCGATGCCACGTATTGACGATTTGTTTGATCAACTAAAGGGAGCCTTAGTGTTTTCAAAGATAGATTTGAGATCGGGTTATTACCGATTCTTGAATTCGAGATTCGGATATACCCAAAACCGCTTTCGAGCGAGATACGGTCACTATGAGTTCTTAGTGATGCCGTTTGGGCTCACTAATGCCCTCGCGGTATTTATGGATTTGATGAATCGAATCTTCGCACCGTATTTGGATCGGTTTGTAGTCGTGTTTATCGATGATATTTTGGTTTATTCGAGAAATGAAACCGATCATGCTGAACACCTGGGATTAGTGCTGCAAATTTTACGGGATAAGCAGTTATATGCTAAGTTTAGTAAGTGTGAGTTCTGGTTAAGAGAGGTTAGCTTCTTGGGTCATGTGGTATCTGCATCGGTATTCGAGTTGACCCGAGCAAAATTTCAGCCATACTTAACTGGAAGCCTCAGAAATATTATCGAGGTTCGAGCTTTTTGGGACTTGCTTACATTACCGACGGTTTGTGAAAGGTTTCTCGATGATAGCCACACCAATGACGAAACTACTTGAGAAGGATGTTAAGTTTGAATGGACGAAAAAGTGTCGAAAAAGTTTGAACAATTGAAAACTCACTTGACGGAAGCTCCATACTAGTGCAGCCCGAATCAGGCAAGGAGTTCGTCATTTATAGTGATGCATCCCTACTTGGGTTTGGTTGTGTATTGATGCAAGAAGGTCGAATTGTGGCCTATGCATCGAGACAATTAAAGCCACATGAGAAAAAATATCCGACCCATGATCTCGAACTAGCTGTCATTGTATTCGCTTTGAAAATATGGCGACACTACTTATTTGGTGAGAAGTGCCATGTATATTCGGATCACAAAAGTCTCAAATATTTGATGACTCAAAGAGATTTGAATCTGCGACAAAGACGTTGGCTCAAGTTGTTAAAAGATTATGAGCTTGTCATTGACTATCACCCGGGAAAGGCTAATGTGGTTGCGGATGCCTTAAGTCGTAAATCACTGTTTGCTTTACGAGCGATGAATGTACACTTGTCTGTTCTATCCGACAATGTGTTAGTGGCAAAATTAAAGGCCAAACCATTATTGATTCATCAAATTCGTGAAGCCCAGAAAGTCGATGATGAATTGGCTGCAAAACGGGCTGAATGTGTTCCGAATATGGAATCAGAGTTTGAAATTGATGATGACGATTGTTTGAGGTTCAGAAGTCGGTTGTGTGTTCCAAGAAATTCAGGACTCATTTCGATGATTCTGAACGAAGCTCATTGTAGCCGAATGTCAATTCACCCGGGGAGTACGAAAATGTACAATGATCTGAGACGTCAATTTTGGTGGCATGGTAGGAAATAAGACATTTCCGATTTTGTTTCGAAGTGTTTAATATGTCAGCAAGTGAAGGCGGAACATCAAGTGCCTACGGGTTTACTTCAGCCGATCATGATACCTGAATGGAAATGGGATCGAGTCACTATGGATTTTGTATCTGGGTTGCCATTGTCGGCAAGTAAGAAAGATGCGATTTGGGTTGTCGTGGATAGACTGACTAAGTCGACTCACTTTATCCCCGTACGCACGGACTTTTCATTGGAAAAACTAGTTGAGTTGTATGTTTCTCAGATTGTGAGATTACACGGGGTACCGATTTCTATTGTGTCGGATAGAGATCCGAGATTCACCTCGCGATTTTGGAAGAAATTGCAAGAAGCTTTGGGTACCAAGCTGCATTTTAGCACCGCTTTTCATCCACAAACCGATGGTCAATCCGAGCGGATAATTCAGATACTTGAGGTTATGTTGAGATGTTGCATCCTCGAGTTTAGTGGTTCATGGGAGCGGTATTTACCTTTGATTGAATTCGCTTACAACAATAGTTTTCAATCAAGTATTAAGATGGCACCTTACGACGCTTTGTACGGGCGTAAATGCCGTACACCATTGTTTTGGACCGAGCTCGATGAAAGTAAAATTTTTGGAATTGATTTGATTAAAGATGCCGAACAGAAAGTAAAAGTAATCTGTGAAAGTCTGAAGGCAGCCACAGATCGTCAGAAATCGTATGCGGATTTGAAACGAAAGGACATTGAATATCAGGTGGGAGATAAAGTGTTTCTTAAAGTTTCACCTTGGAAAAAGATACTCAGATTTGGGTGTAAGGGCAAATTGAGTCCGAGGTTCATCGGGCCATATGAAATATCCGAACGAGTCGGCCCAGTTGCATATCGATTGATTTTGCCCCCTGAACTTGAAAATATTCACGACGTCTTTCATGTTTCGATGCTTCGACGTTATAGATCTGATCCATCGCACATAATTAGTCCATCAGAGGTTGAAATTCAAGCCAATATGAGTTATGAAGAAGAACCGATTCGTATCCTAGCTCGTGAAGTGAAAGAGTTACGAAACAAAAAGGTTCCTTTAGTAAAAGTGTTATGGCTCAAATACGGGATGGAAGGAGCTACTTGGGAACCTGAGAACTCTATGAAAGAGCGATACCCAAACCTATTTACCGGTAAGATTTTCGGGGACGAAAATTTCTTAAGTGGGGGAGAGTTGTGACAGCCCCAAATTGACCCTAGTCGGAAAGTGGTTTTGGGACCACTAAACCGAGTCATAAAAATAATTAACTGTCATAGTTGATGCTCATTATATGTACATATGCATGTGTGAAAATTTCATGTTTGAATTTTGTTAATTGTAAGTGAATTTTATCAAATAGGACTTATGTGAGAAAATTTAGAAATGTGCTAGGCAAATGTAAAGTGGCCTAATAATGCATGTTGTGAAAATGATGGGTTTGCATGTCAAATTACCCAAAATTAAAGCATAGTGGCCGACCATGCTATGGGTGGAAACATGTTGTGTAGTGTGTTATGTTAGAAAGAATAAAAAAAGGGGTTAGGATTAAAGTAATGCAAAAGGAGGAGTGATGAAAAAAAAATTGTCTCACCCATGCCCCCCCTCCCATTGCTGTGAATTGAAGAAAGAAAACAAAAAAAAAAGTGTTCATCCTTGAACATCTTTGGCCGAAAATTTTAAGGAGAAAGGAAGAAGAAAGGATTTTCTTGCTTCTTGTTCGGTTGGTTGGTGTTTAGGAGGAGGTATGTTTGGTGTTGTTCCATGAGATTCATGCATGTTTTTTTTATTTTATTTTATTTATTTGTTAGCTTGAGTTCTATCTAGCCCATGGTTTGGAACTTTGCTATGTGATGGAGATGATATTCGGCCATGGGTGTTGTCTTCTTGGTTGATGTTTGATGTGGTGGTGATGAGGCATGAAGATGGGTTAAGTTTCGGCTAAGGAGGATTTGTGATTGATGCCATTTGCATGCTAAATGTGAAGCTTTGTAATGATACATGTGGTGGTGGATTTTCTTTTTAGCATTCTTGAGTTAGGCCTTAAGTTCTTTGTTTAACCCATGACCAAAATTTAAGTGGTATAGTGTCTTGATGCATTCGGCCATGTTAGGAAGTAGAAGAGAAGCATGGTTGTTGATCATGTTATTTGGATGAAAATGGTAGTAAGGTGAAGTGCAAATGTTAGTATTTGATCTCTAGAGTATATATGTGTATTAGCCGAGTGTTGAACTTAAAATGAATTGGTATTTAGTCAATACAAGTAACCATAATTGTAGAATGTATTAAGTGTTGCAATCGGCCTCAACATAGACATGCATATTCGGCCATAGAAAGAAGGTTGGTGTTGCATGTATTCGGTTAGAGGCAAGCATATTGATGCTTTTATTTTGGCTTAGACAATCGGCTAAAAGGGAGTGTGGGTTAATATGTTGAGTTGATTCAAGATTTCATATGTATGTGACTTTAATGTCTAATGTATATATATGGGCTAAGTACTTTGAGTTCCTCTTTTCGATGCTCAAATGATTAAATCAATTTATTTGTTAAATTAAGCTCAAGAGCAAAGGGGAACTAAATCTGATAAAGGGAAGGAAAAAGTGGTCGATAGCCATCGAAATCATTTGACAACATTGAGGTAAGTTTTCGAGTAACGAGACTTAGTTTACGATTTGATTAAGTCATGACGTATGAGTATAACAAATATACGGTGATATGATGATTCTACTTGAATTATATGTTGAGTTAATTAGTCTATACGTATGACGGTAGCCGTATGTGCATAGAGATCGTTTCATAAAGCAAACTAAACCATGCTTGTTTGTATGTGGCTAGTGAGCCGAAAATGGGATTATTAATCGTGACATGTCGTTGAACTCTAATTATGAAAATGAAATATAGATGTGTCATGATTTATTGATATGTGCATGAATATTTGGATGATAACCGGGCTAAGTCCCGAAGGCATTTTGCGCTAGTGACTAGTTCCGGGCTAAGTCCCAAGGCATTTGTGCGAGTTATTACATCTGGCTAAGTCCCAAGGCATTTGTCGCGAGTTACTATATCCGGGCTAAGTCCCGAAGGCATTGGTGCGAGTTACTATATCCGGGCTAAGTCCCGAAGGCATTGGTGCGAGTTACTATATCCGGGCTAAGTCCCGAAGGCATTGATGCGAGTTACTATATCCGGGCTATGTCCCGAAGGCATTGAGCGAGTAGCTATATCCGGTTAAATCCCGAAGGTACTTGGCTTGGGAATGAGCGACCTTGCTGCAATAGTTTCAATTAATATGCTCGTAAAATCCCAGCAATGAGGTATGTCTCGTATATGCATTGATTTAGTTGATCCCTTACAATTAGTATTCGCTCAGTCGATAAATGAGCTATAGGCCTTTGGCTAAGTTGATCTTTTGTCTATGAATATAAGGGTTGGTAATGTGAAGTAAGTATGATATTGAGAATTTGTGCATATGAAATTATCTGTTTAGCCACATGAATGCTACACTTTAGTTGTGTCTAATTTTATGGCTCAAACTTACTAAGCATTAAATGCTTACTCCGTTTCTTTGAATCTCTGTTTTATAGATTTTGGTTCGTCAGCTATCGGACTCAGGATTATTGAAGTCGAAGTCGCCCACACTATCAAAGCCCCCTTTGGTACACTTTTGGTTGAACTTTGAAATGGCATGTATAGGACTACCCGTTTTGTTGTTGGTCATGGACCCTTTGGTTTTGTATAAATTTGGATAGCCATGCGAAAATGGCTTATATACACTTTGAGCTTAGTATTATAATCGTCTTGTATGATGTTCGTTAAGAGGTATGGAAATATTTGGGAACGATTAGCCATTGGAATGGTTAATCATGATCATATTTTGTGCTATATATGCTAAAGGGCTAGTTGAATCATGGAAACTATGTAATAGGTAAAGTCTACCTTAAAAATAGATGCTAATAGTAGCAGTGACGTGAATGTGAAAAATCACTAAAAATAGTAGGAATGGAATTAAATAGTGAATAAATTATGTAATCTAACCTTGATGAATCTATTTTCATCGGAAAGTAACGAAACGATCATATGAACAGTATATTATGAGATATTTAAGGTTTTGCGAAACAGGGCCAGAACAGTTTCTGGATTCCCTGTTCCGACTTTGGAAATTCATTATAAATTAACCAGAGATAATTAGAAGTCATGCCATATATGTATAGATTCCTTTTCGAGACTAGTTTCTATAGAAACAAACGGCATCAGTATTGAATCCCTGTACAGGGAGAAAACCAAGTCGTAATGCGCAAAGGTCAGTGTAGTCGAACCCTGAAACAGGGGAGACTTTAACTAATAAACTGTACTAATTGGTTCAACCAAAAATTCTAGAAAAACATTTTTGGATGGACATATGAGTCTAGTTTCAGGAAAAATTTACGGAACTGGTTTTTGAGTTTTGGAACTCGAGATATGATTTTTAAGGCGACGGTGACGCAGTTAGCCAGCTCGTCTGGAAATTTAAAATGGACTGTGCAAATAAGTGATTTAAGTCTGCAAACCCCTCGTGTCCGACTCCGGCAACGGTCTCGGGTACGGGGTGTTACAAAATATGTTTGAATGTGGTTATTTTGGTTTATTAGTTATAGTTGATATATACATGGTTATTTGTGCTAATGCTTTGTTCATGGACTTTGAATGGCCAAATTGGTATAATGAGTGTGACTATAATATGTGAACATGGAGGTAATTGTTGGTATGAAGTTAGTTACAAATTAGATGTTTTGTGCTTAATTTATGCAACCATTAGGTACATGTTTAATTCGTGACTGAGGTGCCCTTTGGGCATATTGGTTGTATGAATATATGATATACTGATTTAGATTAGTTATGCATGTTTTAAGTGCAACCTAAAGGCTTGTGTATAATGGTAAATTGTTTGTAGGTATGTGATTAAATGGGTGAGAAAAATGGCTTGGAAATGGCCTACTTTTCGTCCACATGGCCAAAGACACAGACTTGTGTCTCAACTATGTGTGACGCACAGCCATGCAACACAAGCATGTGTCCCTTGTAGCTTTCAAAAGGTTGCAAGTTAGGCAATTACATGGCCTAACACACGGCCTGGCACATGAGTGTATGAGGCCATTTCGAAGGGTACACGGCCTAGCACATGGGTGTGTGGCTTTGCCGTGTAACCCAGGACAGAGAGTTACATGGGTACAGCCATGGGCTAGGATAGGGCTGTGTGTCCCTACTTCGAATGCCCACACGGCCTGAGACATGGCCGTGTCACATGGCTTGGCCACACGGCTGTATGACCCCTGCAACTGAAAATTTTCGTCTTTTTCTAAAAAATTCTATATGTTTCCAATTTAGTCCCAACTTGTTTCTAATGTGCTTTTAAGGCCTCAAGGGATGTATGTCTTTGATTGGTTTTTCTATGCTTAAAAATGTGAATTAAATGTTTTAAATGTCTTTATTGTTTTAATTGTAGTCTCTGGTAATGCTCTGTAACCCTATTCCGACGATGGATTCGGGTTAGGGGTGTTACAATAAGATAGTACACACTACCCTTTTTTAATAAGTTAAATCCAGGAATTAGGAGACTAGAGTCGAGGCACCATAGGTTGAATTGAATCAAGTAATGTTTCAAACGCTTCAAACTATGGGCCAGTTTAGTAGTATTCCTACAGAAGATCCACACCTTCACCTTTGATTATTCATGGAGGTGAGCGATTCCTTTAAAATAGCTGGTGTAATTGAAAACACATTGAGATTGAAGTTGTTTCCATACTCGTTGCAAGATCAAACACAAGCATGGCTTAATTCCTTACAACTATATTCAATTACAACTTGGCAAGAATTAGCTGAACGATTTCTGGTAAAGTATTTCCCACCCAACAAAAATGATAGTTTCTGAAATGAGATCACCATTTTTAAAAAAATTGGATGATGAGTCCCTATATGAGGCATGGGAAAGATTCAAGGAGTTACTTCATAGATGCCCTCACCACGGGATTCCACATTGCATCTATTTGGAGACATTTTATAATAGTTTCAACGCTCACACAAGGTTGATGGTAGATGCTTCTACGAATGGTGCTCTCTTATCGAAGTCTTACAATGAAGCTTACAAGATCATTGAGAGAATAGTGAATAACAATTACCAATGGCTAAAAAATTAAATAGCTTCAGGAGGACGAGTAGCCAGAGTGCATGAAGTGGACGCCCTTACGTCACTCTCAGCTCATGTATCTTCTATATCTTCAATGTTGAAATAGTTTACAGCTAATAGTTTTAATCCTGTTGCAGCCCAACCACCTAGCCAATTTGATTTGGTTTCCTACGTATGGGGATGGCTATTCCTTCAATAATTCTCCATCAAATTCCGAGTCGATTTATTATGTATGGAATAAAACCCAAAATGAAATAGGCAAGGACCATAGTCTAATTTCTACAATCCTTCATGGTGAAACCATCCAAAATTTTCTTAGAATAACCAAGGAAATGGACTGAATAACTACATGCAGCATAGACCAAGTCAACCCCAAGGGTTTAATCAACAAGTTCCAAAGCCACCAAAGCTAAATCATCTAACAACTTTGAGAGTTTGTTGAAGGCGTACATGGTGAAGAATGACACCTTAATCCAAAGTCAAGCAGCAACACTAAAAAAATTGGAGAACCAAATGGGTTAGTTAGTTACGGAGCTTCATAATAGACCACAAGAAGCCTTGTCGAGTGAAACAAAAAATCAAAGGAATTTGGGTAAGGAACATTTCAGGGTAGTTACTTTACGAAATGGTAAGAATTTGGAACCCAAGGAAGCTGCTGTTGAAGATGAACTTATTAAGAAGGAGGAAAGTCAATCAACAATTGAAATTTCTACACCAAAAGAGCCAGAACCCACGCATTCTGGTGAGGTGAACTCTAAACTAGTGAATCCTGATAAGCTAACACCTTCTTTAGATGTAGATTTACCTCCTTAAAAAGTTGTTGTCTAAGCTAAGTTACAGCACCTACATATCATGAAAAATTCCAACCTAATAAGCAAAAACAAGAGGTGCAATACAAGAAGTTTTTGGATGTTCTAAAGTAATTTCACATTAATATCTCGTTGGTGGAGGCTTTAGAATAAATGCCCAACTATGTCAAATTCATGAAGGACATCTTATCCAAGAAGAAAATACTTGGTGAGTATGAGACTGTAGCACTAACAAAGGAGTGCAATGCGTTCTTACAAAATAAGCTACCTCTAAAATTGAAGGACCCTGGAAGTTTTACCATACCATGTAATATCGGAGAGTCTTTCTGTGGTAAAGCTTTGTGAGACTTAGGATAAAGCATCAACTTGATGTCGAAATCTATTTTCAAGTTGTTGGGAATAGGTGAAGTAAGAGCCACAACTGTGACACTTAAACTGGTGGATCGATCTTTAGCATACCCAGAAGGAAAGATCGAGGAAGTTTGGTAAGAGTTGATAAGTTTACTTTTCCTGTTGATTTCATTGTCTTAGATTTTGAAGCAAATAAGGAAGTGCCGGTCATCCTAGGGAGACCTTTACTAGCCACAAAAAGAACATTAATAGACGTGTAGAAAGGTGCACTCACCATGAGGGTTCAAGATGATCAGGTAACATTTAATGTTCTTATGGCAATGAAATTTCCTGATCCGGCGAAGGATTGTTAAGTGATGAAGGAGCTAGAAATCTTAGTTTCTATAGAATGGGAGAACAAATTTGTAGAGGACCCATTGGAAAACACTTTAGGGTTTGATCCATTGGAAGATGATCAAGGTAATGAAAATATGAATTTGATGGAAACCAATCTGAGGAACTATGTTCAACCAATTCAGTTTGAACCATTAGAGTTGGAAGCTAGGGAAAATGTGCAACCGAAGTTGTCAATTGAGGATCACCCAAACATGAACTTAAGGTACTTCCTTTCCATTTGAAATACGTTTATTTGGGTAAAAATTCTACTTTGTTTGTGACGGTTTCAACAGAACTAATAGAACATCAAGAGGAGCAGCTAATCAAAGTTTTAAAGAAATTTAAAAAGGTGATCGGTTGGACCATAGCTGATATTCGAGGAATAAGCCTTTCTTTTAGTATGCATAAAATTATCTTAGAGGAGGGTGAGCCAGATAGAATCTATGCAAAGGAGACTTAATTCTATCATGAAAGAGGTAGTTCAAAAGGAAGTTATCTAATAGTTAGATGTAAGAATTATCTACCCCTTCTCAGATAATTCATGGGTAAGTCTAGTACAGTGTGTACCAAAGAAAGATGGAATCACAATTGTCAAGAATGAGCGTAACAAGTTAATCCCAACAAGGACGGTCACGGGTTGGAGAATCTATATTGACTACAGAAAATTGAACAAAACCACTCGGAAGGATCATTTTCTATTGCCTTTTATCGATCAAATGTTAGACTGACTGGCAGATAACGAATATTACTACTTTTTAGATGGATATTTAGGATATGACCAAATAGTTGTAGCTCCAGAAGGCCAACACAAAACCAATTTTTCTTGTCTGTACGGTACGTTTTATTTTAGGAAAATGTCATTCGATTTATGTAATGCACCTGCCACATTTCAACGATGCATGATGGCAATATTTATTGATATGGTGGAATATTTTGTTGAGGTTTTCAAGGATGATTTTTCTATTTTTGGTAATACTTACGAAGTTTTTTTGAGTAATTTGGCTAAGGTACTTAAAAGATGGAAGGAGACAAATCTTTTCCTTAACTAAGAGAAATGTCACTTTAAGGTTAAGGAGGGGATTTTCTTAGGACACAAAATATCCAAAAGATGAATTGAAGTCAACAAAGTAAAAGTGGATGTAATTGACAAATTACCACTACCAGTCAGTGTTAAAGGAGTTCGAAGTTTCTTAGGCCATGCTAATTTTTACCAAAGGTTTATTAAAGATTTTTAAAAAAGAAATGAAACCTTTTTTCTATGCTTTTAGAGAAAGACACTATTTTTGAGTTTGACAAAGCATTTTTGGAAGCTTTTGAAGAGTTAAAAAGTCAGTTAATTTCAACCCCTAAAATCGTTGCACCTGATTGGAACTAATTGTTTGAGTTGTTGTGTGACGTAAGTGATTTTGCTGATGGAGCTATGATAGTTCAAAGAAGAAATAAAGTGTTTCATCCTATCTACTATGAAAGCAGGAATTTGATAGAAGCCTAGTTTAATTACACAGTAACTGAAAAAGAACTCTTTGCTATAATTTTTGCTTTTGACAATTTTCGTTCTTATCTCATAGGTACGAAACCCACAGTATTTACCAATCATGTGGCCATTAAATACTTACTCACAAAGAAAAAAGCTAAACCAAGGCTAATTCAATGTATACTCTTACTCTAAGAATTTGACCTTAAGATCCAAGATAGAAAAGGTGTTGAAAATCAAGTAGCTGATCATCTATTAAGGTTGGAACAAAACAAGGTAACTCATTCACTTGTTCCAACTTATGAGAATTTCCCAGATGAGCATATCTTTAAAGTAAGTCGAATTCATGAAATTCCTTGGTTTGCTGATTATTCAAATTATTTAACCGTGGAATAATACCTCGAGAAATAACATACCAACAAAGGAAGACATTCATTCACGATAGTCAATATTATTTTTGGGAGGATCCGTTTTTGTTTAAAAAATGTGCAAATAACATAATCAAGAAGTGCCTAGCTAGAAGTAAAATTGATGAGATCTTGAATCACTACCACTCATCTTCAAATGGGGGACACTTTGGTGGTTCCTGCATTGCAACAAAGATTTTACAAGTAGGATTCGTTTGGCATATATGAAAAACTGTGATAGATGCCAAAGGACTAGAAACATATCAAGGACAAATGAGATACCCTTGAAAAATATTTTATAGGTAGAATTATTTGACATATGGGGCATTGATTTTCTAGGTTTGTTTCTTTCTTATGGTAACAGGTATATCTTTGTAGCTTTCAATTACGTATCCAAGTGGGTTAAAGTCGAGGCATACCCAATGAATGATGCTAAGGTTGTCATGCGACTCCTTCATAAGCATGTGTTTACACGGTTTAGGACTCCTAGAGCTATAATTAGCGGTGAAGGATTTCACTTTGTAAATAAATGGCCTAAGTGGTTGCTTGATAAATACAATGTGAAACACAAGATTGTCACTACCTATCATCCATAGTCAAATCAGCAAGTTGAACGGGTTAACCATGAGATCAGAGGAATCCTTGAGAAGGTAGTGCAACCTAATAGAAAAGATTCGTCTTGAAGGCTCGATGATGGTCTATGGGCCTATCGAACAGCTATTAAGAGAATGTTAGGAATGAATCCTTATCGATCAGTCTTCAAAAAGGTGTGTCATTTGCCGCTTGAGTTGGAGAATAAAGCTCACTAGGCTTTGAAATAATTAAATTTCTATTTTAAAAGACGGTGAGAGAAGGATGTTATAGCTTGATGAACTTGAAGAGTTAAGGTTATTTTCATACGAGAATGTCAAGATGTATAAATAAAAGACTAAGAGATGTCCTGGTAGTCGTATACAACCTTGTAAATTCAAAGAAGGCCAGAAAGTGTTATTTTTTAAATTGAGGCTAAGGTTATTTCCCAAGAAGCTCAAACCCTGATGGAAAAGACTTTAGACCATCCACAAAGTTTATCCATATGGAGTTGTAGAATTGTATGACAACAATAGAGGTATATTTAAAGTTAATGGTCAACATCTCAAACATTATTGGGATGGTGAAATTGTGCGAATTAAAACCTCGTTCAATTTAATAGACCCTTCATTTTTTATATTTTTATTTTTAATAAATGACATGCTTAGAAATTATTTTTCTTGAATTATTACATTACATTAAATTTGTTTAAGGAAATTGAAACTTAAGTGGGACCATTTGTGACCCCTCTAGCCTTTCTTGGGATATTAATTTAATGCAATTTTCTGAGAAGAAATTTTCTAAGTAATCCAAAATAAATTTTTAATTTTACTTTTTATTTATTTGTTTATGCTTAATAAGAGGGTCAATTTGGCCCAAGTACTAATTAGTTTAATTTTCTAGTTTAGTTTAATTTTTCAGTACAACAGATAATTACAGTTTGGGCTTGAGGCCTAGAATAGCGAAGAGGAGGAAATTACTTATCATTGTCATCTAAAGGGTTCCCCCAAACCTTAATTTTTGCTGCCACTTCCCTTCCCTCTTTACCTTGTCGCCCAAGTATCCTTTGGTAGCTAAAATTTTGTTACAAGTTTACCCTAATTTACTACTATATAAACCCTTCTCTACTATTATATTTTTCACACCATTCAAGCAATTAGCTTAAACCCTAACCACCTACTTTTCTTCTCTTTGCTATTAACCTCAAATCCTGAAAGATCTCCTCAATTTTCTATCTTTTTTCAAAAAACACTCCCATCATCGCAGCAACATCATTGCTGAAGCAACCTTGTCACTGTCATAATACGGTCGTTGTCGTAACATCATCACTGCCACAATCTTTCACATTGACGATTCATTATTCTTCTTTTTGTTGCAATTTCTCTTATTTTTTGGGGAAAAGTTACCATATCTTGTAAAAGAACTAGATCTTCCAAAACTTCTACCAAAAATCCAATTGTGATTCAAGACGAGGAAGTAAGGGAATGATTTGATTCTATCTTCAAAAATCAACCCATGATGCCGGAAAAAGGTTTCAATTTGGATAGCAATGAAAAGGAGATCATTCCATTGTCACTTCAGAAAACAATTGATGCTTTGAATTGGAATCAATTTTGTACTGCATGATCAATGCCTGACAAGGATTTAGTGTGGGAGTTCGATACCAATTTGACCACACCAAATGCTAATGACGTTCTTGTTTGTAAAAAGAGGTACCCCTTACTTCTAATTCTGTTAATGATTTGTTTAACTTGCCTGATATTACAGAAGATGAGTACTCTACCATGATGACAAATATCAATTGGGATTTTCTTCAACAAAGTACTTAATATGGTTACAAATCTGGGATCCCAATAGATTATAAGAAAGTATGGTAGTCATTCTTGCTAGAGGTAATATTTAAATTTAGTGGTTAAGGTATGGTCCTACATTATTTGATATAGTTTCATGCCTATCTCACATAGTTCCACTATAAATATTAGGATAATTATTCTCAAAAAGATCCTAGATTGTGCTTGAAAAAAGAAAAAGGTTCCTATTTCCCATTATTGATTACTTCACTTTGCTTAAGGGCCCAAGTAAGATCAAAAGCAAACATGAAGGACTGTTATGTTCAAGGTTACATAACGAGGCATGACCTTGAAAGGTTAGTGGAGAATATTGAATTATTGAGCCAAGTTGAGCCAGATAGACCAAATGAACCTAAATCTGACGAGTCATCAACCAAATCTGAACTGAAAGCTAACTCAATATATGAAACAGAAGAAGTAGAAACTGGAGAGGAACCAAACAGCCTTGAACCTAGGGTGGAGCCAAATGTTGCTGAGCTTGTGGAACCAAGTTTTAATCCTGAGTTGACCATTCCTACTTCTTCAAACACAATGAATGATTTATAATTTTCAACTATGATGGATATGTGAAATTCATGCATAATCAACAACAAGCTTACTGAAGATATGCAAAAGTTAGAAATAATACCATACAAAATGCTTTTAAGAATTTCTCTAACTGCTTTGTTTTTTAGTTTCCAGATCATATCTTCGAGACATGGCAAGAAGAGATTTTGGGATCAAGTGCGACAAATAAGGGAATTGGAAAAGGACATGGAGGATAACACGAAGTAAAAGGGGGAAATTTCTTTTTCTTAAGTATTTATTTTTAGGCATTTATATTTCTTTCCTTAGTTTGTATTTTTGCTTTCGCAAAATAAATAGGAAATTACAAACATAAATAAATTAAGTTCAATATCTCTTCTCTAATAAAAAGAAAAGTGATGTGGTAATGTGAATGAAAATGTCTAGGATTGGATTGTTAAGAAAGACTTGGTACTTAAGCGGTCTTTAGGACTCACCTCTCTTTTCTTGTTATCCTACCTAGTTTTCAGTTTTTAAAGGGGGTAAGGTAATATTTGCATAAATTTTAAAGTTTGTTCTTAAGTATGATTCAATGTTTTCACATAAGTATGCTGAAATAAAATGATGTTCAGAGAAAATTTTTGTTCATAAGTTAGCTCAAATACAAGCATGATTTCTATTTTTATCTGAATTTTTTTGATGTTATCTTGAGTTATGGAATGTTTGTATGTTCTTAGGTCTTATGTAGTCTTTTGTCATGAAAATTTAATTTCCTCAGAAATACATATGCACGAAGGTTTAAGTCCTTAGAATTGACTTAGTAACCTTCTTGAGGTGAAATCCTAGGAGGCATAAGAATCAAAACATGATTAGGCACAATATTCTTTGGATCGTTTAAGCATTTCAAGCCTGCCAAATGAATTTAACCCTTGAAACCTTAGTTTGAGCCTTTAAGCCTATTTTATTGCTATTCACCTACACCATAAGCCATATTACCATTTTGTTTTAAGTTTTATCCTATTTTTGCACCTATCTTAACTATACTTGTCTTGGTGAGCAAAGATCAAGGAAAAGTCTTGGTGAGCAAAGATCAAGGAAAAATTCAAGAAGATGTATATGTTCTATGTGTGTTTAAAAAAAGAACTCTGTTCAAATGTCAAGTAAAAAGAGCAAAATAACTACTCAAAGTATTTAAAAGTATATTTGGGAACAAAGCTTCAAATTAAGTTTAGGGGTGGTAAAACCCGTTAGTAGGAAGGATGTATCTTAAAAATATCCAAGGCAAAGTTAGGGTTAAGATTACCGAACCTAAAAATTTACTTCTCTTTATCCTTACCTTGAGACTAGTTCCATTACAACCATATAAAAGACCTATCGATTTTGATGATTATGCCGACTCCATTAATGGAGAGGAATTGCTAAGTTCAACATATGAGAACCACTAATTAAATCTTGTGATTGTTTTTCTAGTTGATGAGGAGACTTTAATTGAATAGTGAATGTTATGTATGACCGGGAAAAGCATGCACTCTATGACTTATGCTAGCATTTTTCTCGCCATTAGTATAAAATTTTGAAATAATGTTTGCATATGAGTGACTTATCAATAAAAAAAGTTTATGAGCATGATTTTGCTGATGTATGTGTATGTGCAAAAGTTGATTCTGCTTAAGGATTCTATTAAAGCCTATTGCAAGATTGCCTTATCTAAATTTTTGCTTTACATTACTCAGGACAAGCAATGGATTAAGTTTGGAGGTGTGTAAACTCTAATTTATATAGATCTTTTAGTAGTTTATGACACCTTTTTACTTAAAATAATATTAATCTTGACTATTTGATTATTAATTGGACAAATTTTATTTATATTTCAATAATGAGCATGATTTAATGAAGAATGCGATTTTATGCTATTATGCATTAAATTTGTACATAACTTAATTATTTTATGCTACATATTTATCTTGACATTATTTTTTTAATGCAGTTGGACCAAAGAAATTATGCATGATTTATTTTTTAAATTAAATCTGCATGGACATGCCTAATTTCACTCTACATGGACGGAAAACACATGCAAAGTGGGTTAAGAAGAGTTGATTTGATCTAATTAAATAAGGGTCAATTGATGAACAAGTCTAGTAAACAATTGGGTCACCAAACTATCCAGACAAGGGAGAACAAGCCCAATTTAGCAAAGGCATTTGGATTGCTCAAAAATTCACTTTTGAGATATTTACTGAAGGTTCATACACTTGCAGAGAAATCAAAAAATAGCACACCAACTTTTCCCAAGAAATCATCCACCACTTGGTTGATTTAAGCATGATTTCATGCATGAATCAAAGAGCCAAACTAACTCCCATCTCCACAATTTATGGCTAGCCATGGGAAGAAGAAACCTAAGAGATCCATCATGCTATTTTTAGTAAACAGACCTACCATCCTTCACTCTAAATACCCATCTCCATTCCTAATTTCAATCATCCCTTAATCATCCCTCATTTCATAATCATTTTTTCATTTCTCATTTCATTCTTTCATTCTTTCATTTGTTTCCTTCCTTCCCACACATAAGCATCCATAATTCCCTTCTCCCTTAGCCAGCGAAACCTTGAGAAGATACTCTCTTGGTCAGCCACATTGAAAAGCAATTTGCAAAAGAGCAATATGAGGATTGGAGGAAACCACTTCGTAGATTCTGTAAAATTGCTAAAACAACCAAGAGCTTATTTTCCCTTATCATTGTTTACATTTAATCATGTTTGCAATGTGTTTTGTTATCTTGTCATCAATAATGGTAGCTTAAATTTGTTTAGCTAGAATGGTTGCATTAATTTAATAAATTTCATTTAAATTGTGTTTATGATGTTATATGCCTCAATCGTTCATGTTTTCAATTAAACTCAAGTATGTATTTAATTCCTATGTGATTGAATGCATTAGAATTAGTTGAAAGATCCTAACCAGATGCCAACTAATAGGCGCAATAATTGAAAAGTGCATGCTTAATTTAGATCCTAACCCGACTAAATTGAAGGTTCATAATAACTTAAAAGAGCTCTATTATCTTGCATAGTTCTTAAGTTTATGTGATTAAATTGTTTCAATCCTAACTTGTCCCTATTACTGTACATGTATTTGAAGAAACCCTTACTTGAATATGATTAGTAAAATGCATGATTTTCTAAGTTAGAGAATCCAAAAGGACTTAATTTTAGTTTCAAACTCATGAGAGATCGAGTTGCCTTGGATTATTTTTCGGAACATTGTAAGCATGATGAAAATGAACTAAGTTGAATAATGTGACTATTCTAGCCTATGCATGTTACTGTTGTTGAAATTTGTGATTTTGCTGCTAAACTCATCTCATACATTCTTTTTTAATCATTATACTTAGGATAAATTGCAATTGGGATCATCTTGCATCTAGTTAATTATTCTTTACATCCATCACTCAAAATATTGTATTTTTATCACCAACTTGTGAACTTTCATTTTACAATTAATTGGTTAACATACAAAACCCATATAGAGATGATAACTCTTTTACTTACTTGTTACTTGATAACAACTATGTATACTTGCACAAACCACGCGTTACACATTCGGAGGGCTCGGCTCAGAATATTGAATACTATATAATAGTATTTTAGACTAGTTATTTTATAATTTCTGTTATTTGAAACTATATTATTATTGTGGCATGGGAGTTAGTTTACAATTTTTACTTAGGCATACATGAGATTTAAATTATTTAGGCTATTAGAATATGAATGTTTATTTAATAATGCATGAAACATGGTTTTTATTAAAGTTATGTTAATATCACTTTTCCGTTGCTAAATTGTTCTATTGTTGAAATGTAATTCAAATTTTCAACTAAGTTTTCAATAGTAAACGCTATTATAATAAAGATGTTAAACTTAATCATTTTTTTAAACTCTTGTGTTTTTCTGAAAAGAGAATAATCCTTTTAAAATAAAAAAATTTAATTAATTTTTTTTAAAACTCCAATAACTTATCAGGGCACTTCGGTGACTAATATAATCTAAACTCAGACCATAGAAATATGGATAAATTGCATGCATGCATTAAAAGGGTATTTTTGGGAAAAACTATGCCACAAGTTTTTGAAAATTTATTTTTAGCACGAAATTGAATCTGAGACACTGGTGTCATTCCTACTATAGTTATTGTTACTCTTGAAGGTATTAGATAAATCATGACTGTTAGAGTGTAAATACTCAGGAAAAAACAACTAATGTTTGAACTTTTTTATTTGAAAAGCATAAACAAAGCTTCGACTTGAAGAAACAATTGTGTTTCTATTAAATTAGAAATTTGGATAGAGGAAACTATTAGTGAAGTTACCAAATGATAGTTTATGGTAGTAAATAGCATCTTCAAGAAAAGGTCGTAGGAAGTTAAAGAGAACAGGAATCATACTTACGCAGCAAAAGCATGGTGGTTAGTTTAAAAAAACAAAAAAAAAAGAAGAAAATAATAGATTCTTTGTTTAAGCTAATGACCATGAATCAGGGGGTTAGAATTTATAAAATTACCATAAATTTAGGCCTAGTATTAATGGTTAAGAGCTTAGTATAACCCCTAAAGAACCAATGTTCAAGTCCTACTATTTGCATTTTTCCTCTTTACTTTTTAGCAATTAAGGATGAAAACCAAGTTAATATAGGAAATAAAGTGGTAGTAATGACCAAGAAATGGGCAATCACCCAATGGCTAAACATCACTTCATCCTAACTAGAGTCCTAAGTTTATCCACACCAATTCCCTTCCTCTTATATTAAATTTTGGCAAATTGGGCAAATTGCCAAATCAAGCCCTAAAGTTTGCTTAACCTAACCATTTGGTCCCTTTCCTAATCATAATAGGATATTTGTTACCTTTTCAAACTTAATTAGAATTTATTTTTCTCCCTTCTTTAAATACAACTTTTTCTTTTATTTTCCCACTTTCCTTTGTCATAAAAATCTTCATCTTCTTTTGTTGGAACTTTTATGTTTGAATCCCGAACCCAAAAGCAAACCCTGTTCAATCTATTTTTCGTGTCAATTTAGTAAAACACCTTCAAATCCATGCCTAAACGAGCCAAGATTGGTAAGCAATCTTGTTTCTAATTCCGTAGAACCCTAGGATTCTAGAATAGCAATATTCTTGACAATCTTTCAAATTGATTTCAAATCTTTTTCGAGTTTCCCCTAAAGTCTTGCTAAAATTCGATAAATCTTGTAGGTAGATATTAATTCTTGCATTTTTATCGATAAAAAAACTCATTGTTGGTGATCCGAATTAGATTTGGACATGATGATCATTGTACAAGACCCTGAAAATTAGGTGTGTTTTCTTTTACGAGAAAATTGAGGCAAAATCGAACCAGTGTAACACCCCAAACCCAATCTAGACGCTATGGCTGAATCTGGTGTGTTGCATCAAAGCGTCGTTCAAAAATCAAGTTGTCGGTAAAAGTTTATTTCTAAAAGTAAAACCTTTTGTACGGGGCTAGCAAATCATCTCATCACATACGTTTGCTCAAAATATTTGCCTCTGGGATATTAATTCAACTTAAATCGCGGAAGCTCTTTTGAAAACTTTGTTATTTAAAGCTAGTGTTCTTTAGAAAATTGTGAATAGTTTGAAAACTCGAGTTTTCCTAGACTAGCAGTTTAATACAAGAAATCAATGCCCATTAAAAGTTAAAAACCCCAAATGGCCTTATTACATAACTAAAACCCAAATATGAAAGCTTAAATAAATTGAGTTATTAACAACCAATCTACGGACATGTGGCCACCACTGAGTCCCTCGCGGCTCCAAATCATCTAAGGCTGGGGATTACCTGCACAGTTAAAAGAAGGGTGAGTTTATGAAAACTCAGTGTGTAATCCCCTATCGGTCAATAGTAACAGTGCATACAATAACGATCTGGGCCTGAGCCTTATTCAATAATAGTACAGTCTAGGCGTAAGCCCTATGCAGTAACAGTGTGGGCCTATGCCCAAAATAGTATAATCACAATGTAGGTATGCAACCCAACCCAACCCATCATGCTCACCACCCGTACCAACCAACTCACCATGTGGGGATTAAATCAACCCACCTAGCCAACTCACCAATATCGCAGCGTAGCTGCTAATAGTAACGCAGCAAAGCTGCTAATAGCGACAAACGTGGCGTAACCACTAATATCAGAATACGTGGCAAAGCCACCAGAACAGTACTTCCTCCAAATGAGAATCCCAACCCCAATGCAGTATGTCATGTCATAATATTTCGTGTATGCAAGGTTTCATACTTAAATACGGTCACGCATATATCATACACTCATCAATTAACCTACCTCTAAAGTATAATAGTCATTTCCACCCATTAGGGGTAGAATAGTAATTTTTACCCCTCAAGGTTATTTTGGTCATTTTACCCTCTGGGGTCTCAGTACAAATAATCAACCTCTCGAATGGTCCACAATCTCCTTGAGCGACTTAAGTAACCTAAACAGACCTAACGGAGTAAATGGACCTAAGAACCATTATTAGGCCTAAGTGGGCCCACACACTCGTGTGGCCCACTTAGCCCAAAATTAGCTACGGCTATGTAACCTACATAGCCTAGTCCAAAATTTATCACTTACTGTGGATTTAATCTGTGTGGGGCCCACGAGCCTGTTGGGCCCTCCCGGCCCATTTCGGCCCAACGAAGCCCTTAACGGCCTATGCCACGCGCATGACATGACAAGCCCAACTACTTCCCACCTATCAGTTAGATTTACACAAGTGGGTCCACGGGGCCCATTGGTCCTAGTACATGAGAACGCTTCTATTTCCCATAGTTTGTGGGCTCGGTTTATCACACGAGCGGTCACTCGCTCGTGAGACCTCAAATGCTGAAGTTTTGGCTTTTTGGCTTTTTTCGATTTCCAACAAAGAAAGGCGTGAATACACACCTATTTATGATAATACGCCGAAGTCCACGATCACCAACTTTGGCACATCCTGCATTGAGTCTTAATCACTTTCCCCCTCACCAACTCATCTGGTTTGCTCCATTTAAAGCCAGCTTCTCACCAATGCTCATGTTAGCTTCCCAATGTGGTATTACTTTCAACCATTAGGAAAATCAACCACAGAGTTCAAGTGCAACTCCACCTCCTACACAGCTCAAACAGCAAAATAAAAACTCCATTGCGCTTCCCAGGACTTGAACTTTAGACCTCACAGTTACACAACATGCCACCTTGCCACTCCACCACAGGCTCTTTCTGTGTCACAACATATACTCAATTAATTATAAGGTCTATAGGCCAAAGTCCAGGTTCCTTTAAAAGAAAAACCAAAATAAATTGCAAGGGCCAAGACTTGAACCTAGGCTCCCTTGCAACCTTAATAACGCTACAACTACTAGACCACATGCTTCCTTGTGTCATTTACTTAACACAATAATTTAAAAGGCCATCATCCAAGCATCCAGGGTTTTATTCACTTAAAACCAAAATTTTTTCTGAAACCCAGGTTTGAACCCAAGATTTCTTAGACACTTCACAGAGCACTTAACCACTGAAGCAGATACACAATTGTGTTATTTCCTTGCACAATTAACTACTTATATACAACCTCTCTACGGACCCATATTCGAGGCCCAATACTTCTAGGCCCAAATTTAGGGCGTTACACCCAGCCCAGACCACACGGCCTGGGCCATCTCACATGGCTATGTGCCCCTTTTTCTTAAATTTTATAGTTTTGCCTTAATTTTATGTTTTATGCAAATTTGTCCCTGAATGGTTCTTAATTTATGGAACGAAGTCCCTATTAGTTTGAATAATGCTTGAATGCATGATTTAATTAATTGAATTATCGCTAAATATATACCTAATGGAATGAATTGTGAGTAATCATGTTAATTGTTTACATACTTGTGATTTTCGTATGACATGCCTTATGACACTGCTAAATTGAACCTTTGAAAAAAATATGATTTTTCTACTAATTTAATTGTTTGAAAGCATAATTTTTGCTATGAAATTTGATTATTTTTAATCATTATATCTGTTATGTTTAAGCATGTCTTATTTTGACACTTAGGTTGGGATGTTTTGTAAATGAGGAAGTTCCGACAAACTATAAATCTACAAATCTAGTGGTTTATCCACATAATTTTTGATAGCTTTTATCTTCAATTTTGTTGTTTTACAACCATCTGGCAACGTATTAACTTGCATTTTTTTGTGGATGATCGACAAATCGGTGTGGAGGGATGGATGAGTTCTGGGAATCTCTTATCATGTGTAGTGGTTGTAGGATTTTATTTGTTAAACTAAACCTCTTTGTATTTGTAAAGCATGTGATTGGGATTCTGGAATCATCGATATGGTGAGTTACATGCATGTTTATACAATATTAAATTGCTCTATATTTCCAAAATACTAAATGTGCTATGAACTGTTCCTTTATATGTTACCAGTTGCTCCTATTTTCTTGTGATTGAACTTACATTGAGTATAACACTATAAACCCGGCCTAGACATTATGGTCAAATCTGGAAATGTTACGTAACAAAATTAAAACTTGGCTTTTGCTTTTTTGAAAAACTTCGTGAACCTTTGCTAATTATAAACCTGTTTTTATGAAAATGTTTGTCATACTTATTAATTAAAACTTGTCAATTGTTTACGTTTCGAGTAATTTGCAGCAGAAGTTCTTAAGACGTTATATTTTGGAAAATCGAGTTTGTTTAATAAAAAATGGTTGATTGCATAAAATAGTTATTTTCGTAAAATCATTTTAGCAAACGTCATGCTAGAAAACCCAAATTAAAATCCAAATCCAAAATAAACCCAAAACTCCAAAGAGTCCAAAATCTATAAAACTTTTAACCCAGAATTTTATTTAAGTTTAATTAAAATAAAAGTGTTTTACGGAAGAATGAACGTAACTGAGATCCTGTTGCACCGACCCACCTATGTCTGAACGTCACCTAAAATTATCAGACGAACAAAGAGTGTGTTTAATAACTCAGTGTGTAACTTAACAGAAACAGAATCACAGATTCAATTACATGGTAGAACAGATACAAACTTATTTCATGAATAGAATCAGAATCATATCAGAGTGGTACAGATACAAATATATATAATCCTACCCCCAGCCTCTACACACCAGCTCACACCATCCCAACACACCACGTGGGGTATAAACACTCACCCAGCCCTACAGACTGCTTAGTGTCTATAGATAATTTTTAGGATAATCGCAACTGTGCTGCCAATATAATGGCGAGATATTACCTCACACAGAACACTTCCTCCACATAATACATATACCAACCCATATCCAGATTCAAATAGAATATCAAATATAATGAAATAACATATACCAGAACATATATAACATGCATGCTCATATAATAGACATTAAACAAGCTTATGCATAACAAATCAAACATATTAAACGCCATTTACATCAAGTTTTCTACTATCAGATTTCATGCTTAATAGCTTATATAATCACATATTGACCCCACGGAAGGCCCACAGTCGATCGAGACTTGTCCAACCCTATGGAAAAATCCTGTAATTTGGGCCACACACTTGTGTGGCCAACACTGCCCAAAATGGCCTAGACCGTGCATCACACATGGCTTGGTACATGGTCTGTGTGGCGTTGACAAGCTCTAACTTTGGCTTTCGCCGTTCACTAATTTTCGACTTTCTTATTACACACTTGGTTGGGTT
Organism: Gossypium arboreum; assembly: GCF_025698485.1. Taxonomy (NCBI): domain Eukaryota; kingdom Viridiplantae; phylum Streptophyta; class Magnoliopsida; order Malvales; family Malvaceae; genus Gossypium; species Gossypium arboreum. The sequence continues at coordinate 101,172,478 of NC_069080.1, forward strand.
TTGATACGAACGTTTCTACAAGCTCACCAAAACCTAAGTGCACCAATTGAAACACTAAATTAAAACGCAAACAAATGATTTAATGGATGAAATCCTCGATTTCCTAATATCATTCAAAAACCCCTTCCAACACCACAAAAACATCACAATTTTATATTCAAGGAGTGCTCACCTTTGAACAAAACTGCTCCCAAACTTAACTTGCCATTAAGTCAAATGTTCCTTGAACTTCTTCTAAACACATAACCAAAATTCACTTATTCAACAAAAATTGAATTCATAGAAAAAGGATTCTTGAAATTGAAAAGAGTAAAGACAGAACTTATGAACTGATCTTGAAGCACACTAAATAAATGCAAAACCCACACGATGCACAACACTAACAAAGGCACGATTGTTGTTTGAACAAAAGAAAGGAAAGGAAAAGTGGAAATTGTGAAGAGAAAGAAGGAAGAAAAGAAAAAGAAAAGAATGTGGAAAAAAAAACAAGGGAAACGTAGGTGTACTGGGATTTTTTTGGGAAAGGAAATTGAACTAATTATTTAAAAAAAAAAACAAATAAGTTATTAACAACCAACATCTTTTTATATAACCCCACCATCCCAAAACTAATCCCTAACTAGCAGATCACTTAAAACAACTTCAATCTAATTCAATCTCCCTTTGACATGTAACCATTACTAACCTTATATATATATATATATATATAAATCCACTTGCTCATACCAAGACTCGAACCAAAGACCACAGCGAACAACCCAACGTAGTCAACCAACATACCATAACCAATTATATATCAAGAGTCTAATAAATCAAAGACATAAATTTTGGAACATTACAACTCTCTTCCCCGAAAAGAAATTTTGGCCTCGAAATTTACCTGACTCAAACAGATGTGGATATTGCTGACGAATCGAGTCCTTAGGTTCTCATGTGGCTTCCTCAGTGCCATGATTCCGCCACAGAATCTTAATCAACAAAATAGATTTCCTCCTTAAGATCGTAACGTCTTGATCCAGAATCTGAACTGACTCCTCCTCGAATGTCAAATTAAATCTAACCTCGATCTTCTCAACAGGAACAACATGAGATAAGTCCAACCGATACCGCCAGAACATGGAGACATGATGCTTATCATGGATACAGTCTAATTCTAGAGGTAGCTCTAACTGATATGCAGCTGGCCCCACATGTTTTAAAATCCGATAAGGCCAAATGAACCTCAGGCTCAATTTGCCCTTACGTCCAAACCGTGGAACTTTCTTTCATGGAGATATCTTAAGGAACACATAATCACACATGTTTTAGAATCTGATGGACTTCTGTCTATCAAAAGCCGCCTTAAGATGATCTCAAATCAGTCTTACTTTGTCCTCATCTCAGATACCAACACAGGGCACAAAACTCGTTACTTACCCAACTCAGTCCAACACAATGGAGTATGACACTTACAACCATACAGAGCCTCGTTAGGCTCCATCTAAATGCTAGACTAAAAACAGTTATTATAGGCAAACTCAGCTAACAATAAAAAATCCGCCTAACTACCTCAAAAATTGATCACACAAATCTGATGCATATTTTCTAGTATCTAAATCACCCTCTCAAATTGACCATCTGTTTGAGGATGGAAGATAGTACTGAAGTCCAACCTCAAACCTAGAGCGTCATGAAGTTTCCTCCAAAATTGAGAAGTGAAGCGAGGATCTCTATAAAAAAATAATCGAGATCGGTACTCCATAAAGTCTCACGATCTCTAAAATATAAAACTTGGTCAACTTCTAAAGAAAATAATATGTCTGAACAAGAATGAAGTGGGCAGACTTGGTCAACCGATATACGATAACCCATACAGAATCCTTCTTAGTAGGTGTTAGGGGCAACCCACTAATGAAGTCTATAGTCACATGCTCACATTTTCACATGGGAGTCTTAATGGGTTGAAGCAAACCCAAAGGCAACTGGTGCTCAGCCTTAACTTGCTGGCATGTTAATCAACGAGAAACAAAATTTGTCACCTCCTGTTTCAAACCAGGCCACTAATACAGTTCGCAAAGATCCCGATACATCTTATTTCCACTGAGGTGCATAGCATAAGGGCTACTATGCACTTCCCTCAGAATGGACTGCCTTAAATCAAAATCACTAGGTACATAAACCCGTCCTCAGAATCAGAGAATCCCATCACTATTCATCACAAAATCAGAAGTACTACCATACTCCACCTGATGAAATCATAGAACTAAATAATCATCCCTTAATTGTTTATCTCGAATCTGATCAATCCAAGTCAGCTTAACTTGCAACTTGGCTAACAAACTCCCATCATCAAACAGACATAGGCGAGCAAACATCAACTTCAAATCAGGCATTGCCCTACGACTAAGAGCATCGACCACCAAATTGGCCTTACCAGGGTGATACTCAATCATGCAGTCCTAAACCTTATGTAGTTTAATCATCTATGCTATCTGAGGTTTAACTCCTTTTGAGTAAGGAGATACTTAAGGCTCTTGTGATTGGTGCAAATAATACACCTCTCACTATATAAATAGTGCCTCTAAATCCTTCAGGCAAAAACAACAGCAGCTAACTCGAGATCGTGTGTCGAATAATTCCCCTCATGTGACTTAAGCTGTCAAGATGCATAAGCCACTACCTTACCATCTTGCATCAAAATACATCCCAAACTAACATGCGATGCATCATTGTATACCACGAACTCCTTACTAGATTCAAGCTGTATCAAAACAGAACCCTGAGTCAAAACAGATTTGAGCTTCTCAAAGCTTGATTGCTGCTCATCAGTCAAGACAAAAGAGGCATTCTTATGCAATAGCTTAGTCAAATGAGCTGCAATAAAAAAGAACCCATCGGCAAACCTTTGATAATATCCCGCAAGACCCAGAAAACTACGGATATCAGAAACATTCCTAGGCTGTTTCCAATCCATCACAGCTTCAATCTTTCTAAGATCAACTTGAATCCCCTCTGCAGAAATCACATGCCTGAGAAAAGTTACTCCCCTTAACCAAAATTCATAGTTGCTCAACTTAGCATAAAGCTATTTTTCTCGAAGTATATGAAGGACTACTCTAAGATACTCATCATGATCATCTTCGATCTTAGAGTATACTAGAATGTCATTGATGAAGACCATGATGAACTGATCCAAGTATGATTGAAAAACCCAGTTTATAAGATCCATGAATGTAGTCGGAGCATTCGTCAAACCAAAGGGAATGACTAGGAACTCATAGTGCCCATAACTAGTCCTAAAAGCAGTCTTATAGACATCAACCTCCTTAACCTTAAGCTGATAGTACCCAGAACGAATATCTATTTTAGTAAATATAGAAGCATCATGAAACTAATCAAAAAGGTTGTCGATCCTTGGAAGTAGGTACTTATTCTTTACTATTAACTTGTTCAACTGACGGTTGTCGATACACATTCTCATGGTACGAGCATAACGGCTCAGTATTAGATATTCAGCCTCATACTCAACTACCGTTCTATCCCCTGAGTGAGATTCATAAACTCACATCTACGAGCATCTACATAACTCGCCCCCACATATTTACTTTGGAAGGCGATATTAAAATATTCCCAATTAATCTGATCTAGCTAAGTACCCTCTTCAACCGTTAACCACCATTGATACACCTCATCACGAAACAGAGATACTGCACCCTTTAATTTTTACTTAGAGTTGCAGTCAATATCATTCATAATCCTCTTGGTGGCCTCTAACCAATATTCGGCCACAGTCGGGGTGACTCCAATGACGCCCCTCAACAGCTCAGCACCGTTGGACCGAAGTCGTTTAGTTACTAACCTACAGCTCCCAGAACCAGAATTGAAGCCCAGCAACCTTTTCCAATACTCTAAGCATGGCTTGGAACAATGTGTCGTCCCCACCCGAGCGAGTACGAGACTTGGTCTCAGCAGTAGGTATAGTCGGTGTCTTACTCGTATCCAGATTAGACATACTACCCTTCAAGGACGACTTAGCTCGAATCCCTCTACGGCGCCTGCCGCGCCTATGAGTACCACAACCACATGTTCCATGAACACTCATCATATTCACAGTTTTATCTACATTACAAAGTTTTATATATTAGTTTCAGTGTTTATTAGCAAGTATTTTATGTTTCCAATAATTATCAAAAGTAGTTTCAGAAATTTTAGAAATTCTCAGTCTCTAACTAACTTAATAAAGTTTTAATCATTTCATAATTTTCTAACTAAATTATTTATAAGTTAGAAGTACTTACAGGACCGGTGCCGAAGACTCGGTATTCCACAAACTTACATTTCGAATTGAAAATAAACTTTACTCGGAAACAGATTTTTTTTACAAATATAATTTTGAACACAAAATTTTACAGCCCAAGTTTTGCAACCTAGCTCTGATACCAATAAATGTAATACCCAAAACACGGCCTAGACATTATAGCCAAATCTGAAAATGTTATGTAACATAATTAAAACCTAGATTTCAATTTTTTGAAAAACTTTGTGAACCTCTTCTAATTATAAACTCATTTGTATGAAAACTTTTTTCATACTTATTAATTAAACCCGTCAATTGTTTACGTTTTGAATAATTTGCACCGGAAGTTCTTAAGATGTTATATTTTGAAAAATCAAGTTTGTTTCATCGAAATCGATTGATTGCATAAAAGAGTTATTTTCGCAAAATTGTTTTATCAAACCTCATGCTAGAAAACCCAAATTAAAATCCAAATCCAAAATAAACCCAAAAGTCCAGAGAGTCCAAAATTTACAAAACTCTTAAACCAAAATTTTATTTAAGTATAATTAAAATAAAAGTGGTTTATGGAAGAATGAACATAACCGAGCTCTTATCGCACTGACCCGCCTAAGTCTGAGGGTTACATGAAATTATCAGACAAACGAAGAGTGAGTTTAAGAACTCAGTGTGTAACTTAACAGAAACAAAATCACAGATTCAGTTACATGGCATAATAGATACAAACTTATTTCATAAACAAAACCAGAATCATATTAGAGTAGTACAGATATAGATATATATAATCCTACCCCCATCCTCTACACACGAGCTCCAAATATCACAACACACCATGGGTAACACCCTTAACCCATATCTGTCGCCGAATTAGGGTCCGAAGACATTACCAGACAAAAGCACAACTTTGAATATTCTCACACATCATATTTAAATGTACATACGAATGTCCAGTTAAATATTAGTTGAAATTCTATCATTTCATAAAATACAAATACGAATCAAATTTATTTATCTAGTAGACATCAAACATTTTAAGACATATTACGAAATATGTACAAACTAAGTTAAGTAGAATCTAACTCATGGCATTTTAATTATTAGCATACACGTTATTCATATCCTCACAAATAATCAAATATGTTTCATTAAAAAAATAAGTGTTAAACACATTTTAACCATATAAACAAGAATTATAACTGAACATTAATAACAAAATTTACCAAGCTCAACTCACGAACTAAAATCATACTCAATTAATTATTTTTAGTTAACCATTTAACTCAGAAGTAACGACTCAAAATTTACACATTTCACATGCCAAAATTTCAGTTATATCTAATCTATTTACCACCAATCCAGTCATCTAAACTTCGCTTAGAAAAGCACAAATAATCTTGCATATTATCTATTTATTACAAAATACACCTTAAGGTGAGATACATATCAAGTCCATTCATCACATGCATTAATATATATAAAAGCATTTGCCAAATCACAAGTTAGTCATAACCAACTTACATATTTTTATCTTATGAACGAATTTATAATACATTATTATATAATTTTCAGACCAACTCATACAATTTTTACATCACAAGAATAAGACATTAATCTTAATTAGACATATAATTAAAACTTGAGTATATCATGCCAGTAACCATATTTTAACAAAGCTTACATTATGTCCGAACTTAGCCAACAACCTGAAATGCCAAATTACATACAATACATTATCTAATTACCACCACCACATTCGCATATACCTCACTCTATGTATACCTTAATAGAATCAGCCATTTATTCATCCAAATTATTAAACATTTTCAACATATAAAACACCCATCATGAACATCATTCCTTCATAGCACTTAACATTATAGCCAAAAATAAATTTAAGCCACAACCAAGCATAACCGAACTCAATAGTAAAGATTAGCCATTTTCGGATGGCATAGATTATACAAACCAAAGTTCTACTTTTCAAAACACATTCCAACCTATACATGCCATAATTCAAGTTTAACTTATAAAGGTAACAAAATAGCTGATAGTGTGATGAACTTTGCTAACAGTCCCCGAGCTCGTAGCTTGACTCCAAAAATCTATAAACAAAGAAATATGAGCACACATAGTAAATTTTTATAGCTTAGTAAGTCATAAGCAAATAATATCCCAATAATATAATCAACTCATTAAATTTAAATTAAACCAATTTACATTATCAATGCCACATTTCATCTCAACTTATACATTCCATAAACCACACATTCTTTTTTAAAACATAACTATCACTTTGGCCGAATACTTATAAGGTTAAATTTGGCAAATTTTCATTCAACTTTCAAAGTCAGATATCATTATACATTCAAATATACTTCCACTAATTTACACAAGCTCACAATACAAGATTTAACTTCATATACATACATCACTTATTTGGCGGAATACACAAGATCATATATAACACCACATATGTATATTACCCATATGGCCAAATATACATGTTCACACATATGTACATAATTAGGAATCATTTCAATGATATTCAAATTATTTAGTCACAAGGTCGAATACGCATACCAACCTCACATATATTTTTCTTTTCTATCATACATGATTTTAAACAAATATTCAAGTACTTACTTATCTTATCTCACATAGGTAACAAGTAATTCGCACCTGGCCATTGACCTTATCTCACATAGTTAACAAGTAATTCATACACTCGGATAATCAGATATATCGTACAATGCCAATGTCCCAAATGTGGTCTTACATGTAATCACATATCAATGCCACTATCCCAAATAGGGTCTTACTCGCACACATATATTGGAATCCTATGTCATGACATATGTATCCTAACTATTCCTAGGGTTCATACGGGGCTTTCAGACGTCGTAACTCAGTCGAAACTAATTTGGAAATATACTAGCCAAGCTTATTCACATTCGGCTATAGCATATATAAATTCATACATTTCATTTAGCATGTATACACAGCATTTAATTAAAATTAAGTACGTCTATTTGCTTATAAACTTACCTCAGACGATTCTGAATGGAACAGGGCAGCTAGTCAACAACTTTCGTTTTCCCTCGATCCAAATCTGATTTCTTTGGTTCTTGATCTAAACATATTCAAATTAAGCTCATTCAAACATGTTTTCATTCAATTTAGTCCAAAAACACATAAATGGTCAAATTACTATTTTACCCTAACATTTACACTTTTTACATTTTAGTCCCTATTACAAAAAACACAAAATATACAAAATTTCAATATACCCATGTTGGGCTGAATTTTACCCATACTCATACAAGTCCATATATTTCATTTATTTCACATTTTAGTCCCTCAAATTATTATTTTTCAATTTAGTCCTAGTTACACAAAATCATCAAAAACTCCAATACAAAACATGTTAATCTAAAACATAACTTTCATATTTCATCATCAAACAACAAAAATTACAAGCTCTCAATAATGGCATAACTCAAAATATTCACCAAAATCAAAAATTTAAGCATGGATTTTGTAGTACTTGAAGCAACGATCTCAAAAACGTAAAAATTATTAAAAACCGAGCTAGAACTTACCTCGAATCAAGTTGAGAAATGGCCGAACCCTAGTTTCTTTTCTTTTTCTTTCTTATTTCGGCAAGAACATGAAAATAACACATATATGGTTTTGTTTATGATATGGTTATATTATATTAACTTATTTTATTAATTTACCATATTAACCTTAGTTAAAAACATTATATTATCACATTTACATGTCCTTAGCTGTCCACCTATATTTCTAATGGCCTATTTACATAATAAATGCCTCCACTTATAAAGACAACAACAATTAACTACTTTCAAATTTAACCACCAAATTTTTATTTTACACGATTAAGTCATTTTATTTAATCGGACACTCAAATGACAAAATTAAATCACGAAAATTTAACAGATATAAATTCACACAAAATAAATACAGAAAATAATTTTTAAATATTTTTCTGACTCAGATTCGTGGTCCCGAAACCACCATTCCGATTAGGGTCTAAATCTGGCTGTTACACCACGTGGGTATAAAACACTCATCCAGCCCTAGACACCGCTTAGTGTCCATACAACACTTTTAAGAATAATTGTAGTTGTGCTGCTAGTATAATGACAAGATATCGCCTCACACAGAACACTTCCTTCACATAATACATAGCTTGCCCCATAGCCAGATGCAGATAGAATATCAAATATAATGGAATAACAGATACCAGAACATATATAACATGCATGCTCGTATAACAAACATTAAACATGCTTATGCATAACAGATCAAACTTATTAAAGGTCATTTATATCAAGTTTCCTACTATAAGATTTTCAGATTTCATGCTTAATAGTTTATATAGTCACATATCGACCTTACAAAAGGCCCACAGTCGATCAGGATGACATGTACGACCTGAGGGAAAAATCCTAAAATTTGGGCCACACATGCCCGTGTGGCCCACACTAGCAAACTGTGTGTCACGCACAGCCTCGCACATGGCCTACCACACGACATGGCACAAGGCCTACCACACGGCCTGGCAGACTACCATGTGGCATCGACAGGCCTCAACTTCGGCTTTCATCGTTCGCTAATTTTTGAGTTTCTTGTTACACACATGGCTCTATTTTGATGCGAACGTCCCCACGAGATCACCAATACCTAAATGCACCGATTGAAACACTAAATTAAAATGCAAACAAATGATTTAATGGACGAAATCCCCGATTTCCTAATATCATTCGAAAACCCCTTCCTACACCACAAAAACATCACAGATGTAGATTCAAAGAATGCTCACCTTTGAACGAAACTGCCCCCAAACTTAACTCGCTGTTGAGTCAAATTTTCCTTGAACTTCTCCTAAACACATAACCAAAATTCGCTTATTCAACAAAAATTAAATTCACAAAAAAAATTCTTTAAATTGAAAAGGATAAAGACAAAATTTACGAACCGATTTTTAAGCACATCAAATAAACGCACAACCCACACAGTTGACAACACTAAGAAAGGGACGATTGTTGTTTGAACAAAAGAAAGGAATGGAAAAATGGAAATTGAGAGGAGAAAAAGAAAGAAAAGCAAAAGAAAAGAACGTGAAAAAAAAAACAAGGGAAACGTGGGTGTATTGGGATTTTTTTCGGAAAAAGAAACTGAAATAATTATTTAAAAAAAAAACAAATAAGATAGCATCTTTTAATAAAACCCCACCATCCCGAAACCACCCCAATGCTAATCCCGAACTAACAGATTGCTTAAAACAACTATAATCTAATTCATTTATTATCCCCTTCACATGTAACCATTACTACCCTTATATATATAAAACAAATCCACTTGCTCATACCAAGACTCAAACCAAAGACCACAGCCAACAACCCAACGTAGTTAACCAACACATCATAACCAATTATTTGTCAAGAGTCTAATAAATCAAATACATAATTTTTGGGACATTACATTGAGCTTTCATAGGCCACTCCCCTTATTTTCCTTTCTTCAGATAACTCATAAGGTTAGGACGCGGACTCAACATTTGGAGAGCTCGGCTCAGAATATTGATTTCTATATTAAATTATTTTAGACTAATTATTTTATAATTCTGGTTATTTGAAACTATATTATTATTATTGTGGCATTGGAGTTAGTTTACGGTTTTTACTTAAGCATACTGGACATTTAAATCATTAGGCTATTAGAATATGGTTTTTTATTTAATTATGTATGAAACATGGTTTTTATTTAAGTTACGTTAATATCACTTATCCGTTGTTAAATTGTAAACGTGAATTGTTATGAAAGTAATTCGGATTTTCAACTAATTTTTCAATAGTAAACACCGTTATAATGAATATGTTAAACTTAATCAAATTTTTTAAACTCCTGTGTTTTCCTAAAAAGAGACTAAACTTCTTTCTAAAATAAACAAATGTTTTAATTAACTATTTTCAAAACTCCGATAATTTATTGACTTTGGTGGTTAATGTTATCTCCTGAATTTGCGTCTAATATCTAAATGGGGATAGGGAGGTTACAAATATAAATAATTATAGTAAATTATTATATTTTTAAATAATTTTAAAATTTTAAATGCTTATTAAATATGCTTTTATTTTAGGGTTTTTTCAAAAAAAAAAGTTTAAAATATTTAATGAGACAAAATGCCAAATTAGCATGAGGTACATATATCGTTGTTTGGTAGCTCTGTCGACCATGACATCATTTAACAGTATAAATCATTTAACAGTATAAATGGATTGATACTTTAATAGAAGAACCAATTTGCTCTTTGATCTAACATGAAAGGACTATTTTGATCATTTTTTGAGTAGATGGGGGCAAAATGCGATTCTCTTAGTACAAGGCCTCCATGATACTTTGACCTAATTTTACTCATTCTTTAATTCCATATCATTTATATTTTTTTTTGTGAAAAAACCCAAATAATCACTTAACAACACAAATGGATAATTTTTTTACTAGAAGGACCAATTTGTATTTTTTTCTAACATATAGGGGCTAATTGCACATTTTGTGAGTAAAGAGGCAATACAATCCCGCTCCTAATACAAGGGCCTCTATGATATTTTTACCTATTAATTGAGACATAGTATGAACTCAATACAAGCGTAAATATTTTTATTTAAATTTTATTACTAACAAAACTATGCTAAATATGAGATGAATTGAGACATGATATGAACATAATATGATAAATAATTAAAAACTAATAAAAAATAATATATGCTAGATTTTGTCACACCCGTAACATGCGTGGGGAAATTTTCTTTTAATACTTATTTAATAATGAATATAGAAGAAAAAAAACAATCGCAAGTAACAAATCCAATCCAATATCACATCAGACTGCTTTATTCATTAAAATGCTAAGCCTTCAAACTTCACCCGATGAATAAAAGCTTCACTAGACCATGATCAATGCAGCCGCGATGGATAAAGTCATCCCTAACACTATCCGGAAATTGGTCGCTTTGGCAAGTAATGTTGAAGCAGCGTTAGGAGGAGGAGCAGGGGCAGTACCGTCTAGCACCGTGATCTTAAGCTTCATCCCTTGATTACAATGGCCGGTAACACCACAAATGTACCATTTTTTACCGGCGGCTGCCAAGTTAATTTTGTCGTTTCCTGTGAATAATCCCAAACTATTGTTTGATGGAACATTGCAGCTGTTGAAGTCATCTCCCGTCACTTTGTAAACGTTGTGACTAGCATTGTTGTACTTGAAAACTACAGCCCCAAATAAAAAAAAATTGAGTATTTGATCCACAAGTAAATTTATAGTCTCGAAAGTTAATTTAGGATTACAATCCAATATTGGGTTTAAGTTGTTAGGTATAGTTACAACATAATACGTGAAATCCTAACTTTCCTTCAAAGTATACATAATAAACACAACATAAATTTATTACTAATTAAAAAGAAGGGTAAGAATGGATAAGCTTACGAAGAGTATCTCCAACATAGAACTGTTTGTCTTTAGCCCAATCTGTATAATTAACTTCTAACTTCCACCCATTATCATCACCCACGACATAATCCATAGCCAATGAGATTGTCGGAGCCATGAAAGCAACAATTGCAAAAATAACTAATGAACGATGAACAGCCATTTGATTTAATTAAGCTCAAAAAATAAAATCTAATTTGTTGCTCTAATGTTTTTTTTTTTTCTGGGTATGGAAGACTTGTGGAAAACCATAGGTTGAAGTATTTATAGTGTTAAAAGCTACTCGTTGGGTTCAAAAGAGTACAAGATTAGAGTTAAAAACTATAATGTTTTATTGTTTTTTTTTAATGGAAAAATAAACCTTGTATTCAAGGACGGTATTGCCGAATTACTATGAGACAATTTGCTTATTTCTAGGATTAAATATATTTGGGTCATCTATGGATTTTGGAGATGATTACAATATGTTACTAGAATATGCCCGTATGCTTGAAGGAATTTTACGAAAATTTTTAGTGTAATGTTCATATTAATCATAAATCCAATGACTTAATTTTTATGTGTATTAATTTAATGTTAAAATTGAATTATTATAATAAAATAATTAAGCAAACTATGGAATGAATTAATAAAAAATATGAGAAAAATAAAATAAAATGAGAGGACATAAAAATAACTTTGTATGTTATAACTTGCTCTTATTTTCTTGTGATTCAACTCACACTAAGCTTTCATAATTCACTTTCTCTTATTTTACTTCTTTTTAGATAACCCACAAAGTTAGGATGCAGACTCGACATTCGGAGAGTTCGGCTCGGAATATTGATTTCTATATAAAAGTATTTTAGACTGATTATTTTATAATTCCTATTATCTGAAACTATATCATTATTGTGGTATGGGAGTTAGCTTACAGTTTTCACTTAGACATACATGATATTTCAATCATTTAAGTTATTAGAATATGATTTTTTTTTATTTAATTATGCATGAAACATGGTTTTTATTAAATTTACATTAATATCACTTTTCCGCTGCTAAATTGTACACATGTATTATTAAAAAAGTAATTCAGATTTCAACTAAGTTTTCAATAGTAAACACCGTTATAATGAAGATGTTAAACTTAATCGTTTTTTAAAAAAACTCCTGCATTTTTCTAAAAAGAGAATTAACTTCCTTCTAAAATAAAAAAATGTTTTAATTAACTGTTCTTAAAACTCTGATAAGTTATTAGGCCACTGCGGTGGCTAATGTAATCTCCCGGATTCAGGTCTAACGTCTAGGTCGGGTTGGAGAGGTTACAGATATAAAAAATTATAGTAAATTATTATATTTTTAAATAATTTTTAAATATTTTTTATTTTAGATTTTTTTAAAGTTTAAAATATTTGATGATATGGCAAAATGCCAAATTAGCATAAGGTACATATGTCGTTGTTTGGTTGCTCTGTCAATCATGTCATCATTTAGTAGTATAAATGGTGGATACTTTAATAGAGGGACCAACTTGCTATTTGATCTAACATGCAATGATTAATTTGCCTATTTTTTTTAGTAAAGGGGGACAAAATACGATTCTCTTAGTACAAGGTCTCTATGATACTTTGACTTATTTTTACTTATTATTTAATTCAACATCACTTATATATATATATATATATATATATATATATATATATAGTGAAAAAACCAAATAATCACTTAACAACATAAATGGATAAAATTTTGAATAAAAGTACTAATTTGCAATTTTTTTTCTAATGTATAGGGCTAATTGCACATTTTGTGAGTAAAGAGGCAATGCAATCTCGCTCCTAATACAAGCACCTCCATGATATTTGTAGCGCCCCAAAACCCGGCCTAGAAGTTTAGCCGAATCTCGGAGGTCACATTGATCACCGAAGTGATCTGGAAACAAGTTTACAAAACGAATTATTAAAACTTCATTACGAACCCAATTTGCTAACGTCGATCTAGATCGACTAATCATTCAGATTTCAATTAGAAAATTTAAGTTGTGTTTAAAATATTCGTGCACATAAGTCCTAGTTTAAGAAAACAATCAAAAATAAGAGTTTCAAACAATCCCAAAATGACACTTAAATCATAGTTCTTATAAAATCTTGCAGTCAAAAACCATTTATTAAATCTCAGAACTAGAGAAATAATTTATTAACTTGTTTAAAACGTGGTTGTCCAAGACCTTCGGCATGTTGAGTCCAGCTATAGAAAGCGCAAGTACCTGAAAAAGGAAAACTAAGGGGGTAAGATACACGAGCTCAATATGAGTTCAGACACAACAATCATTCAATACAATACTTATAAGAAATTCACTTACGAGAATTTAAAATCGAAACTCAATCAAAGTTTATTCCAATAGTCAAATTGAAACACAGAACCAACGTTCCAACCATACGTAGTTATCAAGCACATCATAACATACAATTAGCATATTTTTAAAATAAGCAAATAGCCAGATGTATGTACGGATGCAACAGATTAAGAGTAAACCCACCCATCCAGCCAAACACCACTCCGATCCCCGTTCACACCATAAATGAGCTAATAGTATCGCAACCAACCATGCACACCACATAGGACCCCAAAAGGCTCATCCAACCCTATACACCACATATGTGGAACAAAGCTACCTAAATAATAGTATGTAGCTGAGCTGCCATACGTATCGTACTGTGCGGTAAACTGCTATATAGACATGTTGCAGTTGAAACTTCCAAATTAGATTAGACTTCCTTCTCTTTAGAACCAAAACCTCAATTTATGCTCATGAATTAATGCACGTTAAACACTGTCAGTCATACAAACATAAAAGCTCATATCCAGTCAATCAACTACGAAATTCCCATGCAGTTGGAGAATGCGCACCATATACAACCATTCACACATCAATCAAATAGATTTAGAGTTGCACACATTCAATAGCCCAGAACTAGAATCGATTATAATGATACTCAATTATAAAGTAACAAAAATTAATCACTGAAATGAACCAGTAACTAAAGCTACGATTGCAAATAACACACAAGTCCAAGTGAAAACAACGTTCTGACCACCCTTATTAAGACTTAACCAAGGCTCGGAACACACAGAAACACAATCAAGTCATAAATCGACATTGTACAAAAATTGGCGAAGTAGGGCCACACAGTCGTGTGGAAGTGCCTAGGTCGTGTGAGGGTTAACACGCCCATGTGAGGGAGGCACATGCCTGTGTGAGAGGAGGCACGCACTCGTGTATAAGTGACATACGTCCGTATGTCCAGGGAACATGGCCATGTGGGCAGTTCGTGTAACTCATTGTCCATTTGTGCTAAAATAAAGTGCAAGGTAAACATGGCCATGTGGAAATCTCACATGCCCATGTGCCTACAAGACATGGCCGTGTGTCCAGAACACACGCTAGTGGAAAATGACTAAAATCCCTAAATACCCAAAATTAGCCACATGGTCGTGTGGCACCAAAATCATCCCAAAAACCCAAATCCTCATTTCCACACAGTCGTATGAACAGCGGGTGTGAAAATCGACTAAAAATCTTCAAATCAGCCATACGGCCGTGTGGCACCAAAATTTGCCTGGAAACCCAAATTTCCCAAATGCACACGGTTGTATGGACAGCCCGTGTGGTCACAACCACCCTAAAATAGCCCGAAAAACTTGAATTTCGACATGTACTGATCCCTACCTCTAGCAGTTCAAAGACACAATGTAGAAAACTGAATACTATGCTATTTATCTGCAATACAGTTCATCAATTGACCGATATTTGAACACAGAATTAAATCAACAATTCACAAATGAAGTTGAAAAGAAAATTTTTGAGCCCGCACCTGATTCACTATCAATACATCCAGACACTGACTTGACGACAAGGAAACTGAAGCTTTCCGAAAACTACAAAGAAAACCATTTTTTTTCAAAAAACAAAAAGAAAAAAAAAAGGAACAACGATAAAGGGAAAAGGAGGGGAGACTAACGTTAGAGAGGAGAACGTGAGAAAAAAATAAAATAAAAATAAATAAAAGAATAAACTAATGAATATTTAAAACATAAATCAAAACTAGAGTAAAAATACTTCCCAAAATACACACAAGGGAATTCGAACCCAAAACCCAAAGGTATACTAACACACAACCAACCACAAAACCAGCAGGCCCATTCTGACATCAAAATGAGAAAACAAGTACAATTGGTCAAGCTATGCACTGACCCTAAACACATACCTCAAAACTTCTAATCCCAAAATTTGAGGTGTTACAACTCACCCCTCCTAAAAGAAATTTTGTCCCCGAAATTTCCAACTAACAGAACAGTTGTCCAACACAAGCTACACCACTACACTCCTGTTATACACTATAATCCCAAACCGTACCATACTAGACTTAAAGACTTCACACACCTATCTAGAACCTCTAGATATTGAACCAAATCAATGTACCTACATGCACGAACATTCGAACCCAAACCCTCAAACACACATCCAGAACATTTAGCTACTGAAGCATATACATATTTCATATTTACCAATCACACATACAACCATACTTGACTCAATGTCGATGAGGGCACTCCCTAATCCAATGCTCTGTAGACCCATATCTAAGATACGCTTCTGTCTTTTTTCAACAATCACCCGAATGGCGCTTCTTACAGTCCCACAAAACATAACGCTCGCACCACTACTATCACCCTCCGTATTACCTTTACTGACACTCAACTGCGTTTTTACACACTTCGTAGACCAAGGCTCTAACCTCGAAAAACTACGATCTATTTTCTTCCCACAATCTACCCACCTACCTTGTACCATCTCTCTATTTCTTTTTAAGCTTGCCTCGAACACCTTCCCTAAGACCTCTTTCACTTTCCTAGTCAATGCCATAGTACCAACCTCCAGGTTATCGCAACCCGAAGTTGGTGAAATCGCATTAACTTTCAACTCTCGAACAAACACACGACCCGGAGAAATTGACGACTACTCAAGAGTCTCACTAGGTTGATCTTCACAATTATGCTTACCTTCAGAATCCATATCGGTCTTGTGGCTAACTTAGAATATCTTTATTTTCAAGAAATGAACACAAAATAAATATCTAACAGTACAGTTCTAATCTTACAATTTCGAATTTCCACTCGGACTAGGGTCGGAGTCTCAGACATTTTACTTTCGTAGAACATTTCCAAAACACAAATCATTTTCAAGTTACCATGGTAAAGTTTTTCAATAATTTTTTAAGCCACCACATGCGCACACGGATACATAAAACACAGGCTGAGCTTTTGCAAACTTGACTCTGATACCACTAAATGTAATGCCCCAAAACTCGACCTAAAAGTTTAGTCTGAATCTCTGAGGTCATATTGATCACCGAAGTGATCTGGTAACCATTTTACTAAACGAATTGTTAAAACTTCTGTAACACCCCTCGCCTGTATCCCTTGCCGGAACAGGGTTCGAGGTGTTGCCCGACTTAAACTCAGTCAATCACACAAAAACAGTGCCAAAAAATTTCAACCAATTTAAAACTTTTCTTTTCACATGCAATCTGTCCCATATATGGGCTTACGAGGCCCAAAACATCACTAGCCAACACCTTTGGCTAAATTATAATATCACATACTCAACATTAAAACCCTATACATGCCATAGACTCGAAATACTAGGATTTACTTACACCAATAGCGTGAGCTCGACAGTGTAATAATATCTCCGGTGAACTCCAACCCGAGCAGGTAACCGAAGTCAACAATCTATAAAACAGAGGAATGTAACAACGGAGTAAGCTTTCATAAGCTTAGTAAGTCTTAAGCAATGCAAACAAATAAACACAATTATACTTCTATTATTCAATTTCTTAAGTGGCCATATTCTAGGTATATTGCCATCTGGCCGAATACACACAAACACATAATGCACGTTCAGCATTCTTATCACACTTAATCTGAATTCGTATAACATAATTAAATCGAATACTTTCACATACTTTCACACCCTAAGCCGGTGTATCATGATCATAGATATAGTTATATCATTTATTCACGTATGTATCACAATGCACGCTTATGATTCATTGCAGATCAAACTCACATATGAGTACATAATGCATACCTGGCCCACTTAACGTACTGAATGTATTTATTTGCCAACCTAACACGAGGTACCTTAGTCATGGACTTTTCTCAAATCACCGGCATTTCGCCTGTTAGGCTCGAGGCCCGATATCAGTTCACCGGCATTATAGCCTGCTAGGCTCGAAGGCCCGAATAGTATCTCACCGGCATTATAGTTTGCTAAGCTCAAAGGCCCGAACAATCAAGTCAACAAGTTCCATATAACATATTCATATCAATTAAGTACTAACATCATTCGAACGTATATAATTATACATCTCAAACACTTTTCTTTCATCTCATTTTCACACTTAGCATTTGATAGCTTATGCATAACATTTCACTCACGTTCATTTCAAACTTATCATTCGATTATAAAAGCATATTGCATTTTTACCAACATGTTATACTTGCTATTAGGCCATATAAGCATGATACAATACACTATCATTTCATCTTTAACATTCGCTAAACCCTTATCTTACAAGGAACACGAATTCACATAACATATCATTTCACGGCATTACGCTGCTAGGCACGAAGGCGAATACACATCAAGCGACGAAGCACGCTAGGCACGAAGGCGAATACACATCACCGGCACTAAGCACGCTGAGGCACGAAGGCGAATATAATACCGAGACTAGGCTGCGGGATTTATCCCGGATATAATACCAACACGAATCCTGCGGGATTTAACCCGAATACACATCAAATATCATGCATATTTAATCATATATTAATACATGTCATTTAACATATCACATTCGTAGTCATTTGCAACATTCGGGTATAAGCTCCATATGAACACCATCGTTTACATTTCGGTTCAAAAGTCATTCATAAATATCACATATCCATTTCACCATTCAAACTTAACCCATAGTGACCATTCAACTATAAGTCATATACATAAATTATTTATCGCACAACTTAATTCAAGTAGAACCAAAAGGTCACGATTCATCTAATATATACATATTGCTCATTGATTACACACAACCTTTCAAATTAGCAATTATAAGATGGTTCCACATAGCCCATCCTTATCGATAATTTACGATGGTTTTACCCTTACACACATATATGTCATAGGCATTTTTACCTATGCTTCATAATTCACATTCATGATTCAATTCCAATCGATTTAACATGCATAAGTACATATCACATACCTTAATAATTTACTTTACGGAACGAATCCACATATCGTATTAGCCCATAGTCTTATAGCACCACACTTTTAATAGTTTACCTCATCGAAGTTCACATTTAATCACTTTAGTGCCAAGCCATATTCAGCTACCACAAAGGACTAATAATAATAATTTTATACACATCATGGTTTCCTTTAGTGCATCAAATTTATTCATTGTAACACATATACGGCACAGTTTATTCATTGTAACACTCATTCAGTGCATCAAATTTCCAAATCCAATTCAACTTAAGCATAATAGCCATAACCGACTTATAGCCTTAAATCATTACATATTCGGCACATTAACTAAATAAAATTTAGATTCCCTTTTCCATATTAATTTAACTCTTGGGCATATAAAAAGGAATCAAGCTTAAACACTTAAGAACTTACCTTGAATGTTGCCGAACGATTACAACGGCTATTTGATTACTTTCTCTTTTCCTTTCCGAATTTTCCCCTCTATGCTCTTGAGCTTAAATTCAACAATTTTAAACTTAGTCATTATTCGACTTTCACACATACAGATCATAGTAAGCTTATAAGAAATCAATAAGCAACTCATTAACAAATTTTTGTTAATGTTTACCACATAATTATAATTTCACTGCAAGCTATCTTCCTGAGCAGCAGTCACTAAATCATTTATAACTGGAGCTACGAAACTCAAAATCAATTTCCGTTAATTTTCCCTGAAAATAGACTCATATATATTCTATCCATAAAATTTTCAGAATTTTTGGTTCGGCCAATCAATACCAGATTTTTCTTAAAGTTTCCCTTCTTTCACTGTTTGACTAATCTAACCACTCTACACTACGAAACAAATTTCTCATTGTACAGAATTCAAAATATGTTTTTGTTTATTTCATTTGAAACTATACTCATTAAGGAGTCTAAGCATGTAAACTTCATCTTATAACCATTTTTGTACAATTTATAATGATTCTGTAAAAACAGAACAGAGGATCTAGAAGTCATTTTGACCCTGTCCCACATCACTTCAAATATCTCATTGTCGGAAATTCTTTTGCTTACACGGTTTCTTTTATAAGAAACTAGACTCATTAAGCTTTAATTACATAATTTATTCAGCTTCTAACTCATTTCCCTCAATTTATGGTGATTTTCTAAAATCACATTACAGTTGCTGTCTCAAGCAGATTTATTACAATATACTAATTCACAACTCTTTACATTCATATTATTAACCAAACATAGTTATGCAACCAAAACACAAATCATATATACCTTGTAATATGCATATCAAGATAATTAGGTTACTTAACACCTAACTCACATAGCCAAAGTACATATAACCTTAATGTCCAAATATTAATACCACCCAAAATTCTTATGACTTAACCCTTAACCCCATTTTGCCGAATATTCATTAAATATTTAGTTCACATACACATACATAAACGATTTGAAAATTTCCTTTAACCAAACATACATTCGGCAATGGTCACAATGACTTAACAAGTCTTAGAAACATTCTTTAACATTTTAACTTCATCTTATTACCCCCAAAGACCGAATGTACATATATATAAAAATAATAATAATAATGTCGAATGCCATTAACTAATAAAGCCACACACACAACTTATATACAAAATTCATACTTACATAGCCTATAGCTCATTCGGCCATTCATCACTCAAACCTAACAAAGCTTCATATCAAACTCCTATGACCGAGCACACATATACTTACATTCCAATACTCATAACATTCAAAATCACATTCTAAACAAAAGAATCATGAACAATGCCAAATCCTTAGGTGTTCAATCATCTAATTTACTCAATTTAACACATCGAAACAACATTTGTTCAAGACATCAAGCATTTTTTTTTTATTTTCAGCTATTACATATATGAGCATTAAAAATTCATATTTTTAGCAAGATCAATTTCTTTCCTCAACATATTCTTCATCAAAACTTAAAGGAAATAATCAAATTCCTTCTTTGATAACCATAGCCGAATGCTCATCCATCCATCAAAATTTAAAATTTAGCATGGGCTAAGTAAGAACCATGATGATTAACCTAAAACAAGCTAAAATTTCACAACTTTAACACAATATAATAACCTTCTTAAGCCTTCAAATGACCGAAAGTCTTCCCCCTTTTCTTTCTTCAAAATTTTCTTTCCCCAATTTCGGGAATCAAGATAAAAGATGAACATCCATTTTTTTGTCATCTTTTATTGTTTTACTAATTAATTTATTTAAAAAATAAAGCCATCACTTATTATAATACTAAAATAAAACATATATTATACATCAACCATCATTTATGGCAGGCCACTAAACAAAATTGGTCCATTTGACATGCAAATCCCTCATGTCATCATTTCATGCATTATTTGGTACTTTAAAATTTACCTATCACACTTTCAAGTTTTATCACATGAGTCCTATCTTATAAATTTCACATACAAATGACCAGATTAAAGTATGAAACTTTCACACATGCATTTACACATATAATAAACACAGAATTTAACAGTTAATTATTTTTATGACTCGGTTTTGTGGTCCCGAAACCACTTTTCTGACTAGGGTCAAATTAGGGCTGTCACAACTTCATTACGAACCCAATTTGCTAACTCGAACTAGATCGACTAATCATTCAGATTTCAATTAGAAAATTTAAGTTGTGTTTAAAATATTTGTGCACATAAGTCCATAGTTTTAAGCAAACAGTAAAAAATAAGAGTTTCAAAAAATCCCAAAAAGAAAATTGAACCACAGTTCTTATAAAATCTTATAGTCCAAAACCATTTATTAAATCTCAAAACTAGAGAAATAATTTATTAGCTTGTTTAAAATGTGGTTGTCCGAGACCTATGGCATGCCTAGTCCAGCTATAGAAAATGCAAGTACCTGAAAAATGAAAACTAAGGGGTGAGCTACACAAGCTCAGTATGAGTTCAAACACAACAGAAGGTAAAAAGGCAAAAGACACAACAATGATTCAATACAATACTCATAAGAAATTTATTTACGAGAATTTAAAACCAGAAACTCAATCAAAGTTTATTCCAATAGTCAAATCGAAACACAAAACAAACGTTCCAGCCATTCATAGTTATCAAGCACATTGTAACATATAACTAACATATTTTCAAATTAAGCAAACAGCCAGACATATGTACGGATGCAAAACGGATGCAACAGATTAAGAGTAAACCCACTCATCCAGCCAAACATCACTCTGATCCCCCTTCACACCACAAATGAGCTAATAGTAGCCCAACCAACCATGCACTCCACATAGGACCTCGAAAGGCCAATCCAACCCTACACACCACATATGTGAAACTAAGCTATGCAAATAACAGTATGTAGCTGAGCTGCCATACGTATCGTACTGTGCGGTAAACCGCTATACAAACATGTTGCAGTTAAAACTTCCAAATCAGATCAGACTTCCTTTTCTTCACAACCAAAACCCTAATTTATGCTCATGAATTAATGCACATCAAACACTATCAGTCACATGGACATAAAAGCTCATATCCAGTCAACCAACTACAGAATTCCCATACGGTTGCAGAATGCACAACATATAAAACCATTCACACATCAATCACACAGATTCAGAGTTGCACACATTGAATAGCCCAGAATCAGAATAGATTGTAATGGTACCCAATTATGAAGTAACATCAATTAATCACTAAAATGAACCAGTAAATAAAGCTACGATTGAAAATAACGCACAAGTCCAAGTGAAAATAGCATTCTGACCACTCTTACTAAGACTTGGCCAAGGGTTGGAACACAGAGGAACACAATCATGTCATAAATAGACACTGTACAAAAATTGACGAAGTAGTGCCACACGACCGTGTAGAAGTGCCTAGGTCGTGTGGGGGTCAACACGCCTATATGAGGAACGCACGCATCCGTGTAAGAGGAACCACACGGCTGTGTATAGGTGACACACGCCCGTATGTCTAGGGAATATAGCTGTGTGGACAGTGAGTTATTTGTGCTAAAATAAGGTGCAAGGCAAACATGGCCCTGTGGAAATCTCACATGCTCGTGTGCCTACAGGACATAGCTGTGTGTCCAGAACACACGCGCATATGGAAAATGACTAAAATTCCTAAATACACAAAATTTGCCACAAGGTCATCTAGCACCAAAATCGTCCCTAAAACCCTAATCCCTATTTCCACACGGCTGTGTGAACCGCCCTTGTGAAAATAGATTAAAAATCTCCAAATTAGACATACGATTGTGTGGCACCAAAATTTGCCCGAAAACCCAAATTTCCTTAATGCACACGACCATGTGGACCACCCGTGTGGTCACAAAACCACCCTAACATAGCCCAAAAAGGTGAATTTTGACATGTGATGATCCCTAACCTCTAGCAGTTCAAAGACACAACGTAGAAATCCGAATACTATGCTATTTATCGGCAATACAGTTCATCAATTGACCAATTTTCAAACACACAGAATTAAATCAACAATTCACAAATAAAGTTGAAAAGAAAAATTTTGAACCCACGCTTGATTCACGAGCAATACGTTCAAACACCGACTTGACGACAAGGAAACTGAAGCTTTCCGAAAACCACAAACAAAACCCTTTTTTTTCAAAAGAAGAAAAGACAAAAAAAAGGAACAATGTTCAGGGGAAGAAGAGGGGAGACAACGTGAAAGAGGAGAACGTGAGAGAAAAAAATAAAATAAAAATAAATAAAAGAATAAACTAATAAATATTTAAAACATAAATCAAAACTAGAGTAAAAATACTTCCCAAAATACACACACATGAATTCGAACCTAGAACCCAAAGGTACACTAACACATAACCAACCACAAAACCAGCACGCCCATTCTGACATCAAAAGGAGGAAACACGCACTATTGGTCAAGCTACGCTCTGACCATAAACACATACCTCAAAACATCTAACCTCAAAATCTGAGATGTTACAACTCACTCCTCCTAAAAGAAATTTCATCCCCGACATTACCAACTAATAGAACAGTTGTTTAACATAAGCTACACCACGATGCTCCCACTGTGCACCCTAATTCTGAACCATACCATACTAGACTTAAAGACTTCACGCACCTATCCAGAACCTCTAGATACTAACCAAATCAATGTACCTACATACACGAACACTAGAACCTAAACCCTCAAACACACATCCAGAACATTTAGCTACTGAAGCAAATACATATTTTATATTTACCAATCACACACACAACCATACTTGACTCAATGATAATGAGGGCACTCCCTAATCCAACACTCCGTAGACCCGCATCTAAGACACGCTCCTATCTTTTTCAAACAATCACCCGAATAGCACTTCTTATAGTGCCCACAAAATAGAATGCTCGCACCACTACTATCACTCTCCGCATTGCCTTTACCGACACTCAATTACGTTTTTACACAATTCGCAAATGAGGCTCCAACCTCGAAGAACTACGATCTCTTTTCTTTCCACAATCTTCTCACCTACCTTGTACCATCTCTCTATTTCTTTCTAAGCTAGCCTCGACCACCTTCCTTAGAACCTCTCTCACTTCCCTAGTCAATGCCTCAGTACCAACCTCTGGGTTATTGCTACTCGAAGCTAGTGAAATTGCATTGACTTTCAACTCCCGAGCAAACACATACCCTGGAAAAATTAACGACTCCTCAAGAGTCTCACTAGGTTGATCTTCACGAGCATGCTTACCTTCAGAATCCATATTAGTCTTGTGGCTAACTTAGAATATCTTCATTTCTAGGAAACGAACACAAAATAAATATCTAATAGTACAGTTCTAATCTTACAGTTTTGAATTTCCACCCAGACTAGTGTCGGAGGCTCAGACATTTTATTTTTGTAGAACATTTCCAAAATGCAAATTATTTCAAGTTACTGTGGTAAAGTTTCCCAAAAAAAATTTTTAAGCCACCACGTGCGCACACGGATACATAAAACACAGGCAAGTTTTTGTAAATCTGACTCTAATACCACTAAATGTAATGCCCCAAAACTCGACCTAGAAGTTTAGTCTGAATCTCAGAGGTCACATTGATCACTGAAGTGATCTGAAAACCATTTTACAAAATGAATTGTTAAAACTTCATCACGAACCCAATTTGCTAACCTCAAACTAGATCGACTAATCATTTAGATTTCAATTCAAAATTTTAAGTTGTGTTTAAAAAATTCGTGCACATAAGTCTGTAGTTTTAAGAAAATAGTCCAAAAAAATAGTTTCAAATAATCCCAAAAAGAAACTTAAACCACAGTTCTTATAAAATCTTACAGTCAAAAATTATTTATTTATATATCAGAACTATAGAAATAATTTCTTAGCTTGTTTAAAACAAGGTTGTCTGAGACCTACGGCATGCCGAGTCCACCTACAGAAAACGCAAGTACCTGAAAAAGGAAAACTGAGGGGGTGAGCTATACAAGCTCAGTGTGAGTTCGAACACAATAGAAGGTAAAAAGGAAAAAGCCACAACAATGATTCAATACAATACTCATAAGAAATTTACTTACGAGAATTTAAAGCTAGAAACTCAATCAAAGTTTATTCCAATAGTTAAATCGAAACACAAAACCAACGTTCCAGCCATTCGTAGTAATCACACATATTATAACATACAATTATTATATTTTCAAAATAAGCAAACAGCCAGACATATGTACGGATGCAACATATTAAGAGTAAACCCACCTACCCAGCCAAACACCACTCCGATCCTTGTTCACACCGCAAATGAGCTAATAGTAGCCCAACCAACCATGCACACGACATAGGACCTTAGAAGGCTCATCCAACCCTACACACTACATATGTGAAACTAAGCCACGTAAATAACAGTATGCAACTGAGTTGTCATACGTGTCGTACTATGCGGTAAACCGCTATACAGACGTGTTGTAATTGAAACTGCCAAATCTTATCAGACTTCTTTCTCTTCACAACCAAAACACCAATTTATGCTTATGAACTAATGCACATCAAACACTATCAGTCACACAGACATAGAAGCACATATTCAGTCAATCAACTACAGAATTCCCATGCGGTTGCAGAATGCGCACCATATACAAACATCAATTAATCAAACAGATTCAGAGCTGCACACATTGAATAGCCTAAATTCAGAATCGATTATAACGGTACTCAATTATAAAGTAACATCAATTAATCACTGAAACGAACCAATAACTAAAGCTACGATTGTAAATAACACACAAGTCTAAGCGAAAACAGCGTTTCGACCACCCTTACTAAGACCTGGCCAAGGGTCGAAACATACAAAAATACAATCAGGTCATAAATCGACACTGTACAAAAATTAGAGAAGTAGGGCCACACGGTCGTGTGCCTAGTTGTGTGGAAATCTCACACGCCTGTGTGCCTATAGGAGACGGCCATGTGTCCAAAACACATGCCCGTGTGAAAAATGACTAAAATCCCTAAATTCCCAAAATTAGCCATACAGCCATGTGGCACCAAAATTTACCTAGAAACCCAAATTTCCCAAATGCACACGGTCGTATGGACAGCTCGCGTGTGGCACACGCCCTTGTGGTCACGAAACTACCCTAAAACATCCTAAAAAACGTGAATTTTGACATGTAATGATCCCTATCTCTAGCAGTTCAGAGACACAACGTAGAAAACTGAATACTATGCTACTTATTTGCAATATAGTTCATCAATTGACCGGTTTTTGAACACACAGAATTAAATCAACAATTCACAAATGAAATTGAAAAGAAAATTTTTGAACCCACACCTAATTCACGATCAATACGTCCAGACACCGACTAGATGACAGGAAAATTGAAGCTTTCCGAAAACCACAAGCAAAACCCTTTTTATTTTTCAAAAGAAGAAAAGAAAGAAAAAAATAAGGGAACGATGGTGAAAGGAAAATGAGGGGAGACTAACCTGAGAGAGGAGAACGTGAGAGAAAAAAATAAAATAAAAATAAATAAAAGAATAAACTAATAAGCATTTAAAACATAAATCAAAACTAGAGTAAAAATACTTCGCAAAATACACACAAGAGAACTCAAACCTAAAACCCAAAGGTATACTAAGACACAACTAACCACCAAACTAGTAGGCCCATTTTGACATTAAAACGCGGAAACACGCACAATCGATCGACCTACGCACTGACCCTAAACACATACCTGAAAACTTTTAACCCCAAAATTTGGGGCGTTACAATATTTTTACTATTTAATTGAGACATGGTATGAACTCGATACAAATGTAAATATTTTTATTTAAATTTTATCATAAACAAAACTATGCAAAATATGAGATGAATTGAGACATGATATGAACGTAATATGATAAATAATTGACAATTAATATAAAAACAATATATACCAGATTTTGTTACAGCCATAATATGGGTGAAAGAATTTCTCTTTCAAAATTTATTTAATAATAAATATGGAAGAAAAACAAAAAAAACAAACAATCGCAAGTAACAAATCCAATCCAATATAACATCAGACTGTTTTATTCATTAAAATGCTAAGCCTTCAAACTTCACCCCATGAATAAAAGCTTCACTAGACCATGATCAATGCAGCCGCGATGGATAAAGTCATCCTTAACACTATCTGGAAATTGGTCGCTTTGGCAAGTAATGTTTAAGCAGCACTAGGAGGAGCAGCGGGGCAGTACCGTCTAACACTGTGATCTTAAGCTTCATCCCTTGATTACAATGGCCGGTAACACCATAAATGTACCATTTTTTTCCAGCAACTGCAAACTTAATTCTGTCGTTTTCGCTGAATAAACCCAAACTATTGTTTGATGGAACAGTGCAGCTGTTGAAGTCATCTCCATTCACTTTGTAAACGTTGTGACTAGCATTGTTGTACTTGAAAACTACAGCCCAAAATAAAAAAGAAAAACTTGAGTATTTGATCCACAAGTAAATTTATAGACCCAAAAGTTGATTTAGGATTACAATCCATCTTGGGTTTAAGTTGTTCGGTATAATTACGTGAAACCCTAACTTCCTTTCAAAGTATGCATAAT
Organism: Gossypium arboreum; assembly: GCF_025698485.1. Lineage (NCBI taxonomy): Eukaryota > Viridiplantae > Streptophyta > Magnoliopsida > Malvales > Malvaceae > Gossypium > Gossypium arboreum. The sequence continues at coordinate 101,200,667 of NC_069080.1, forward strand.
AAACACAACATAAATTTTATTACTAATTAAAAAGAATTGTAAGGAACGGATAAACTTACGAAGATTGTCTCCAACATAGAACTGCTTGTCTTCAACCCAATCTTCATAATTAACATTTAAGCTATAATACCCCTACCCGTATTCATTGCCGGAATAGGGTATGAGGCATTATCGGAGTTTACGAATTAATTTTTTTTTATATTCAATATAGCCCCTTTATAAATATCTAACCTTCCCTGCAATATTAAATCGAGACCAATCCACATCAACCAAATCAATTCAACATATTTTCAAGATAAATTCATGCATATTTATAAGAAAACGTCATCACATATCTAAAACCAGGTTTGTTAACCATACTAATGGCTAACTTTACATTCATTTCACGTTAACATTTACTTTGTTAGCTTATACATGACATTGATTTCCAAAATAAAGTTTCTTTATATACCGAAATCCTGAGGTTGACAGTGTGATGTGTCTCCGACCAAATCCGACCTCCGAGCTCTTAACACTACAAAACAGGGAAAAAGGAAAAGGGGTAAGCACTTTGTGCTTAGTAAGCTCATGTAACAAGAATTATATTTACCTAATATTTCCAATACAATACAATAAACATCCATATATTCATTCAATGCATTATTACCCTAATATGCACATACTCAACATTCAAGTTAGTACAATAATTTCCATGTACCAATAATATATACCATGATTGATGAGCTCATCAATATCATAATTTCCATTTCCTTGTTATTTTTTTATACTTATCCGTTGAATTTATCGAAATTTCGATGGATTTTCAGAGGTACACTTTTAATGTACAATTCGGTCCGTCAATTCATATTCATGTCCGCACATTTCCATTTCGAGAGCACACTCCCTGAACCTCAACCTTGCAATGGGATTACTGTCGAGCTAAATCCTCGCAATATAAACTCATAGAGTATTGTCGGGATTACCACCCGAGCTAAATCCTCAGCGACAATTACTCTAATGAGCTTGGATCTGAATTACCGATCCGAGCTAAATTCAGACCCTAATTCGGATTACTGTCCGGCTAAATCCATTTTACACATATTCTTCTGGAGGGCTATATCAGATAGGATCACCCGTCCGGCTAGATCCTTTTACCATCAATTCCTTTTCGAGATCCATCGAATTTTCCTTTCATTCAACCGGGATTTCTTCCCATTTTATCAAATATATCAATGTTTCATTAACTTTCATACAATGAACACTCAAATCATATTCACATCAATAACATACAATCTCAAGCATTTAATAATATAATTCAAGTTACATGAACTTACCTTGATACTTGTTTGTAAACAATAAAAATCTACTAATCCCGAACTTTTTCCTTTCCTCGATCTAGCTTCATATTTGAATCTTCCGGATCTAAATAAATAAATTTAATTATCAATTTAATACATTTCATGTTCATATGCAACATTCTCTATAATTCAACTATTATTTATAGTTCATTCAAAGCTGTCTACTTGAGTCATAGTCACTAAATTATTTATAACTTGAGATACGGAACTCCAAATTAAGATCTGTTAATTTTCCTTGAAACTAGACTCATATATATTTTTACAATAAAATTTTAAGAATTTTTGGTTTAGCCAATAAGTACAGTTTATTCTTTAAAGTCACCCCTGTTCTGCTGTTGACAGTTCTGACCCTTCTTCACTAAAAAATAATTATCTCTTCATAAAGAATTCAAATAATTTTCTCGTTGGTTTCTCTTAAAAATAGACTCATTAAGGATTCTATAAATATAAATTTAAGCCCGTAATTGTTTTTATTCAATTTTTTATGATTTTTAAAAGTCAGAACAGGGGAACCCGAATTCATTCTGACCTTGTCTCACAAAATTAATTATATCTCAAAATTTAAAAATCCATTGCTTACACTATTTTTTCTATGAGAAACTAGACTCAATAATCTTTAATGACATATTTTTTTCATCTTCTAATTCGATTTCTACAATTTATGGTGATTTTTCAAATTTAGTCTACTGCTGCTGTCCAAACTGTTTTTGTGCAAGCTGTTTATTATCATTTTTCCCCTAAGCTTTTAATAAATGATAATTTCATCGCTACTCAATTAGCCTCTCAATTGAGTTGATTTTTCTCAATTAACATTTTATTCTATCACCTTAAACTAGTTTACAACCTTTAGGAATCAGAATTTCAGCAATAGACTTTAATTCCAAGCATTTTCACAATTAGGTCCTAAAAATCAATTTCTATTGAAATTACCTAATAAAATCATCTCATAAACAAATTAAAGCTTTAATTTCATTTTATTTCATTATAAACTTACAGCACTCAACCATGGTGACTTTCAATTTCATCCATGAAATCAAAAACTAATGAATTTAATAGTAGGACCTAGTTGTAAAAGTCTTAGAAACACAAAAATCACAAGAAAAAGGCAAGGATTAACTCGCTTGGTGCAAAAATCATGAAATACCAGCTTAGAGAACTCTCCTATGGCGTTTTTAGCTGCTGGAATTGAAGAGAAATGAAGAGAAATCTAGATATTTCCTATTTAGTCCTAGTTTAATTTAGTTAATTTTGCAATATTCCAATTTTACCCTTAACTTATCAATTTTTCTGCTGATTTCATACCCTTGCCGTCCAGCCCAAATAACTTTTGGGTCAATTGCCTTTTAAATCCTTTCTCATTAGACTCTTAAGCTATTTAATCATTCTAGCAACTTTTACACCTATTACAATTTAGTCCTTTTCATTTAATTGACTACCCAAACATTAAAATTTCCTAACAAAATTTTAATACCACATTAATAACATTTCATAAATATTTATAAAATTATTTTTGACTCGGTTTTATGAGATAGAGGTCTCGATACCTTGTTTTTACCCAATTTCTTCAATAATTTCTTTTTCTATCTAATCACTATATCGGTAAAATTTTTCTATCAATATTTTCATACGATTTTCCTATCATATCAATTTTCATGCAAAAATATTAAAATAAATTTCTCTTTAAATCGGATTTGTGGTTACGAAACCACTGTTCCGATAATTTTGAATTTAGGCTATTACATAAGCTCCACCCCTTATCATCACCCATGACATAATCCATAGCCAATGTGATCGCCGAAGCCATGAAAGCAACAATCGCAAAAATAACTAATGAACGATGAACAGCCATTTGATTTAATTAAGCTCAAAAAATAAAATCTAATTTTTTGCTCTAATTTTTTTTTGTTTGTTTTCTGGGTATGGAAGACTTGTGGAAAACCATAGGTTGAAGAAAGTATTTATAGTGTTAAAAGCTACTTGTTTGGGTTCAAAAGAGTACAAGATTTAGGTTTAAAACTAGAGAAAGGATGATATGAAATTGTGATTTCAAGTCATCCTTATTGCTTTCCAATAAGAGAATGATAAATCAGATTTTTCCTCCTCATTTTTAACACTTTTAGTTGAATTTGAATTTTTTCAAGAAGAAAAAAATGAAAATCAAGATGAAAAATCATATTAACATTCTCCTGTTAGAAAGAAAAAGAGATAGGGATGATATGGAATCACAGTTTCATATAATCCCCTCTCTTAAAACTATATTGTTTTATTTTTTTTAATGGAAAAATAAACCTTGTATTCAAGGACGGTATTGCCGAATTAATATGAGACAATTTGCCTAGGATTAAATATACTTGGGCAATCTATGGATTTTGGAGATGATTACAATATGTTACTGGAATATGCCCTTATGCTTGAAGAAATTTTACAAAATTTTCAATGTAATATTCATATTAATCATAAATGCAATCATCCAATTTTTAAGTAATTAATTCAATGTTAAACTTGAATTATTATAACAAAATAATAAAGCAAAATATGGAATGAATTAATAAAAAATGAGAACAAAAATTACAGGACATAAAAATAACATGAAAACTTAAAGAAATCTTATGTTAAACAAAATAAAAATACTGATTTGTATAAAATTTAAATCATTATAATAAAAATATAATTTAGGTCACTATCATAAAAAATATGCAAAATATGAGATTAATTGGATAAAAATATTATGGAGGTTTTTGTTGTTGGAGTCAGATTGCATTTTGTTCCCACTATTTAAAAATGGGTAAATTAGCCCACCCTAATATGAGGCCCGCACGATGAGTTATTAGCTCAGTGGTAGAGCGCGCCCCTAATAATTGCTTCATTGTGCTTGGGTTGTAAGGGTTCTTGGCTACATGGATAGTTTAATGTGCATATTATTGCCTGACCCTGAGATGTGGATCATCCAAGGCACATTAGCATGGCCTACTTCTCCTGTTTTTTTAACCGGGGTTTGAAACCAAACTTCTCATTAGGAGGATAGATGGGGTGATTCAGGTGAGATCCAACTTTCTATTCACTCGTGGGATTTGAGCGGTCCGAGGGGACCATGACGGCTCCTCTCTTCTGGGTAATCCATACATCCCTTATCAATGTATGGACAACTATCTCTTGAGCACATGTTTAGGTTCGGCCTTACTGGAAAAATAAAATAGAGCACATAACAACCTATCTTCACAGACTAAGAATTACGAGATCGCCTCTTTCATTTTGGGGTGACGAAGGGATCGTACCATTCGAGCCTTTTTATATTTTTTCCAGAGGTCCAGATAAATTTGCAATCAGTAAGATTTTCCTAATCCTCCCTTCCCGAAAGGAAGAACGTGAAATTCTTTTTCCTTTCTGCAAGGACCAGGAGATTGGAGCTAGCCTTAAGAAGAATGCTTGGCTGATAAATAATTCACTTCTTGGTCTTCGACCCCCTCAATTACTATGAACATCCTCAATCAATGTAATGAGATGTGTCTATTTATCTATCTTTTGACTCAAAATGGGAGCAGGTTTGAAAAAGGATCTTATAATGTTTAGTGTTGGGCGAAAAGGGTCTCTTAATGCCCTTTTTTTTCTTCTCATCGGAGTTATTTCTTATTTCATAAATACTTTCCATGGTAAGGAAAAAAATGGGGAACAAGCACACTTGGAGAGCGCAGTACAACAGTGAGTTGTATGCTGCATTTGGGAAGGATGAATTGCTCCTGAAAATGAATCTATTGATTCTCTCCCAATTGGTTGGATCGTAGGTACGATGATTTACTTCACAGCGAGGTCTCTAGTTCAAGTCCAAGATGGCCCAGCTACACCAAGGAAAATAATAGAAGAAGCATATGACTCCTTCATGCATGCTCCACTTGGCTCGAGGGGTATAGCTCAATTGGTAGAGCTCTGCTCTTGCAATTGGGTCATTGCGATTACGGGTTGGGTGTCTAACTGTTTAGGCAGTAAGGATAGTATCTAGTACCTGAACCGGTGGCTCACTTTTCCTAAGTAATGGGAAAGACGACCGAAACATGCCACTGAAAGACTGTATTGAGACAAAGATGGGCTATCAAGAACGTAGAAGAGTAGGATGGGTGGTTGGTCAGATCTAGTATGCATCGTACATGAACGGTAGTTGGAGTTGGCAACTCCCCTAGGTTCCCCCATCTGGGATCCGTGGGGAAGATGATCAAGTTGGCCCTTGCGAACAGCTTGATGCGCTATCTCTCTTCAACCCTTTAAATGAAATGCGGCAAAAGGAAGGAAAATCCATGAACCAACCCTATCGCCTTCACCCTATAGGAACTATGAGATTACCTCAAGGACACCTTCAGTATCAAAGGGTTGCGAACCAACCATAGAACCCTGTTCAATAAGTGGAATGCATTAGCTGTCTGCTCTCAGGTTGGGCAATAAGGGTCAGAGAAGGGCAATCACTTGTTCTTAAAACCAACATTCTTAATACCAAAGAGTCGGGGGAGGGAAAGCTCTCCGTTGTTCCTGGTTTTCTTGTAGCAAGATTTCTTGTAGCAAGATCCTCTGGAACAACAAGAATCCTTAGTTAGAATGGGATTCCCACCCAGCACCTTTTGAGATTTTGAGAAGAGTTGCTCTTTGGAGAGCACAGTACAATGAAAGTTGTAAGCTGTGTTCGGGGGAGGAGTTATTGTCTATCGTTAGCCTCTACTGTAGAATCAGTCGAGGGCCTAAGAGGCGGTGGTTTACCTTGTGGCAAACTTCAGCGGTTCGAGTTCGCTTATCTCCAACTCGTGAACTTAGCCGAAACAAAGCTATATGATAGTTCCCAATTTTTTTATTCCGCAATTAGTTTGATGTATGATTTATCATTCATGGACGTTGATAAGATCCTTCCATTTCATTTAGTAGCACCTTAGGATGACATAACCTTAAATTAAATTAAGGTAAAATTAAGGGCGAGGTTCAAATGAGGAAAGGCTTATGGTGGATAGCTAGGCACACAAAGACAAGAAAAGGCATAGTAAGCAGTGAATGCTTCCAATAGTTGAAAATAAGCATAGATTTGGAGATTCTCGAATAGGTTAACCTTTCAAACTATTGTTGAATCCATGGGCAGACAAGAGACAACCTAGCGAACTTAAACATCTTAGTAGCTGGAGGAAAAGAAAGCAAAATTGATTTTCATAGTAGCGGTGAGCGAAATTAGAGTAGCCTAAATCATGAAAATAGGGTTGTAGGAAAGCAATAAAAGTGTCGTTCTTCTAGGCAAAGTGGTGAAGTGTCAAACCCTAGATGATGATAGTCCAGTAGCTGAAAGCATCACTAGCTTACGCTTTAACCCGAGTAGCATGGGGCACGTGGAATCCCATATGAATCAGTAAGGACCACCTTGCAAGGCTAAATACTCTTGGGTGACCGATAGTGAAGTAGTACCGTAGGGGAATGGTGAAAAGAACCTCCGTCAGGGAGTGAAATAGAACATGAAACCATAAGCTCCCAAGTAGTAGGAGGATCCTAGGCCTCTAACCGCGTGCTTGTTGAAGAATGAGTCGGCAAATCATAGGCAGTGGCTTGGTTAAAGGAACCCACCAGAGCCGTAGCAAGAGCGAGTGTTCATAGGGCAATTGTCACTACTTATGGACCTGAACCTGGGTGATCTATATGACTAGGATGAAGCTTGGGTGAAACTAAGTAGAGGTCTGAACCGACTGATGTTGAAGAATCAGCAGATGAGTTATGGTTATGGGTGAAATGCCAGTCGAACCCAAAGCTAGCTAGTTCTCCCTAAAATGTGTTGAAGCCCAGCAGTTGACTAGAAATCTAGGGGTAAAGCACAGTTTCTGTGCGGGCTGTGAAAGCGGTACCAAATTGAGGCAAACTCTGAATACTAGAGATGACCTCAAAATAACATGGGTCAAGGTTGGCCTGTCACACCCCTTACCCGTATCCGAAGCTGGAACAGGGTACGAGGCATTATAGGACTTAAACATAAGCAAATATAAATTAACGAGCTTACGAAGCCTAAAACATGCATTGGAAGTGGTTTGAGACTAAACCGAGAACTTTAGAAATTTTTACAACACTTAGAAATTTTTTGCTAAAATAGGGGTCACATGCTTGTGTGGCTTGGGACACACTAGTGTAGGCAGGCCGTGTGGTGATACACGCCCGTGTCCCTAACCCGTGTAACTCTCTGTTTGTCACTTAAGAATAAATTAAAGTCACACGACCAAGACACATGCCCGTGTCCCAAGGTCATGTCCTTCACATAGCTGAGACACACACTCGTGTCTCTGTCTGTGTGCTTGATACCGAGCATTCTATTTTGTAACAATTAAGGTGCAGAGGAGACACGGTCGAATCACACGCCCGTGGGGCTAACCGTGTGTCACACATAGCTTAGACACACGCCGATGTGTCTACCTGTGTGGACAAAACAATACTTTTTACCAAGCCATTTTGTCACCCTCACTTGCACATATCTACTCAAAATCATATGCCAAAAATTCAAGCATGAAGAGCAACCAAATAATCACAACCAAGACAATAACATGTCATTCTCATACCATTTTTAAACATCCTTAAAACATCAACTTTTCCACATCAAGTTATGCAAGTTTCCACATTCACAAATGACATTAATATAATTATACTCATAACCAACATTAGCCAACTTCCAAGGCTATATACAAAATGAACTATGAACCATTCACAATTATGACCATCACATATGAGTACCATATCAACATCTATCATACACACAACATTTATCATGCCATAAATCATTCATGTCAATTTCACCTTCATTAGGCTTCATTTAACTACTTTTAGTTACCTTATTGTACACACGAATTTATCATCTCATCAATAGACCACATTACCAAACATTTCACATTCATGCCATAAATCACATTTCCAAACAATTCACACTCACCATGCATACCATGATCATATCACCAAAGGCATTGACATATATATGAATATACTTAGGTTTACAACCATGTTAGCCAAACAAGCCAATTTACATCGCCAAATATCAAAACAAGCCTTTAATCCTTACAAGCCAATACATTAGCTAAAATCATATGACACATATGACAAAATAACCAAGTCCCTATACATGCCATAACTCAAAATATTTGAATTCATCAATACCCAAAGTGATAGCTTGATGTATGATAGGATCTCCGCTGGTCTCCAACTTGAGCTAGCTTGACGACACTATAAGATAAGGGAAAGGAAGGGGGTAAGATATATAGCTTAGTAAGTCCGTATAGAAATAATATGCAACTCTTATTAAGAATTTATTAAGTTCAACAATTTAAAAACAAGATAGTACTAATAGCTATAAATTTCATAGTTATAATTTTATTCAGTCACAATGTCTACTCTATTAACTCATAAGCATAATTTAACATAACTTGCCATTAGCCTAACAATCGTAATGTAACACCCCGTACCTGAGACCGTTTCCGGAGTTGAACACGAGGTGCTAACAGACTTAATTCATTTATTTTCACAGTCCATTTTAAAAATTTCTAGACAACTGGCTAACTGCATCACTGTCACCTTAAAAATCATATCTTGAGTTCCAAAACTCGAAAACCAATTTTGTAAATTTTACCTGAAACTAGACTCATATATCCATCTACAAAATTTTTTGTCTAGCCAATTAGTACATTTTATTAGTTAAAGTCTCCCCTGTTTTAGGGTTCGACTACTCTGACCTTCACGTATTACGACTTAGATATCTCCTCGTACAGGGCTTAAATACTTATGCCGTTTGTTTCTAAAGAAACTAGACTCGAAAAGGAATCTGTACATATAGGGCATGACTTCTAATTATCTCTGGTTAATTTATAGTAAATTTCTGAAGTCGGAACAGGGGATCCAGAAATCGCTCTAGCCCTGTTTCACGAAAACTTAAGCATCTCATAAAATACGGCTCATATGATTGTTTCGTTACTTTCATATGAAAATAGATTCATCAAGGTTCGATTACATAATTTATTTGCTATTTAATTCCATTTTTACTATTTTTAGTGATTTTTCAAATCCACACCACTGCTGCTGTCAGCATCTGTTTTTAAGGTAAACTTTACCTATTTCATGGTTTTCCATGAATCAACTAGAATTTGTCATACAAAGCACCAAAATGATCATGATTAACCATTCCAATGGCTAATCGTTACCAAACATTTCCATACCTCTCAATGAACAACATACAAAATGATTTTAATGCTATGCTCAAAGTATATATAAGCCATTTTCGCATGGCTATCCAAATTTATACAAAACCAAAGGGTACATGACCAACAACAAAAAGGGTAATCCTATACATGCCATTTTCAGAGTTTAACCAAAAGTGTACCAAAAGGGCTTTGATAGTATGGACGACTTGACTTGACAATCCCGAGTCCGATAGGTGACGAACCAAAATCTATAAAAGAGATTCAAGGAACGGAGAAAGCATTTAATGCTTAGTAAGTTTTGAGCAATGAAATTAGGCACAATCAAGTATAGCATTCATATAACTAAACGGATAATTTCATATACACATATTCTCAAAAATCAGTCCTACTTACATTTCCAGCCCTTATATTCACACATAAGGGATCAACTTAACCAAAGGCCTAAGCTCATTAATTGGTGAGCGAATAATATTTAAAAGGAATCAACTACTCCAATGCATATCTGAAACGTACCTCATCATTGGGATTTTACGAGCGTATTAATTGAAATTATTACAGAAGATCGCTCATTCCCAAACCAAGTACCTTCGAATTTAGCGGATATAGCTACTTGCTCAAATGCCTTGGGACTTAGCCCGGTTATAGTAACTCGCACAAATGCCTTGGGACTTAGCCGGTTATAGTAACTCGCACAAATGCCTTCTGGACTTAGCCCGGTTATAGTAACTCGCACAAATGCCTTGGGCTTAGCCCGAATTAGTCACTAGCACAAATGCCTTCGGACTTAGCCCGGTTATCATCCGAATATCCATGCACATATCAATAAATCATGACACATCTATATTTCATTTTCATAACTAGAATTCAAACACAAGTCACTTATCAAGCATTATCATTTTCGCTCAATAGTTACATACAAAGAGCATGATTTTGATTTACTTAAAACATGATCTAATCGAATCATAATCTAAGATCCATTACTCAAAAACTTACCTCGAATGTTGTCGAACAATTTCGGCGGCTATTCGATCACTTTTTCCTTTCCCTTATCCAACTTTGGTCCTCTAAGCTCTTGAGCTAATTCAAACAAATTTAACTTATTAAAGTCTCATTATGCTAGCTTATGGCCAAATATGACAAGGAGTTTGATAGGTCATATGGCCACCTTTAGCTCAAATACAAAATGGTCATACGCATTTTTAATCACATTGAGCAATTTTAATACAATTAATCTAACATTTCCATGTGCACCTTTATGACCGAACACACACATCATTAACCTAATATCAATTAACTAAGCACTTTAACAAATTCTCCTTGAGCCGATTGTCTAAGTCAAGATAGATTCATCATTATGCTCGCCTATAACCGAATACATGCAACACCAATCTATCTCATGTGGCCGAATATGCATGTCTATGTTGAGGCCAATTATATGCTTAATACTTCCTACAAATATGGTTACTTGTATTGACTACATACCATTTTGTTTCAAGTTCAAAACTCGGCAAATACTAACATTTGCACTTCACCTTACTACCATTTTTCATCCAAATAACATGAACAACAACCATATTTCTCTTCTACTTCCTACCATGGCCGAATGCATCAAGACACCATACCATTTCAATTTTGGTCATGGGTTAAACAAAGAACTTAATGTCTAACTCAAAAATGCTAAAAAGAAAATCCAAGAGTCATCAATCCACCATCACATGTATCATTACAAAGCTTCACATTTAGCATGCAAATGACATCAACACAAATCCACCTTAGCCGAAACTTAACTCATCTTCATGCCTCATCACCACAACATCAAACACCAACCAAAAGACAACACCCATGGCCGAATATCATCTCCATCACATAGCAAAGATTTAAACCATGGGCTAGGTAGAACTCAAGCTAACAACTAAAAACATGCATGAATCTCATGGAACAACATCAAACATACCTCCTCCTAAACACCAACCAACCGAACATGAAGCAAGAAAATCCTCTTCTTCTTCCTTCCTCAAGTCACAGCAATGGAGGAGTAGCCTAGCTCATTTTTTTTTCTTTTTCTCTTTCTCCTCCTACTAACCACTATTATTTTATTACCCATGCTCCTTATTTTATCATTCCTCCCATAAAACACTAACATAACATGTTTATGACATGTTTTACCCATCACATTTTGTCCACCCTCATTGTCATGGCCGCCACTACCAATTAAGTGGGAAATTGACATGCAAGTCCACCCTTTGATTACATGCACTAATAGATCCTTATAGATTAACCTATCACATTTCAAAAGTGTCACACATAAGTCCTATTAACTAAATTCACATGCAATTAACTAAATCGAAGCTTAAAACTTTCACACATTCATATTCACATATTTTAGACAATAATTATCTTATTCAAATAATTTGGTGACTCGATTTAGCGGTCCCGAAACCGCTTTCCGACTAAGGTCACTTTAAAGCTGTCACACGTAATCTCTCTTTTGTAACATATCAGAGCACTTAACATGTCATTTCAAACCATATAGTAAACATGCACATTAAATATGAGTATTCACATTTCAAGCACATATTTTAACATTTTTCAGTTGTTCCAAATTCATATCTTCTCATACTTCCATAATCATTTTAATAGGAAATTTCACCAATCTTTTCTTTTTCTCATATCCGATAAATTGCAACTCAGATGAATAAAACACGCTATATCATAACTAAATATGGCTCGAAAGCCAATCACATGGTCTTCAACCGAATTTATCATGAATTTCATACATCACAAGCATAGGCCAATAATCACAAGCTTTCACAAAACATTCTCATGAAAATCACGAACTCACGATATCAAGAAATCAATGCTTATATACTTATGTACATACCTGTACAAGTTCGTAATACTTACATGCTCTTTCTCTTCTTTAACATTGTAACACCCCGAATTTGGGCCTAGAAGTATTGGGCCTTGAGTGTGGGTCCGTAAGGAGGTTGTATATAGGTATTTAATTGTGCAATGAAATGACATAATTAAATGACTGCTTTGGTGGTTAATGGCTTTGAGAAGTGTTGGAGAAATCTTGGGTTCAAACTTGGGCTTTAGCAAAAAATTTGGTATTAAGTGGACAAAAAACCTGGATGCTTGGATGAGGGTTTTTTAAATTATTATGTTAAATAAATGACACAAGGAGCAATGTGGTCTAGTGGAAGTGGCGTAATTAAGGTTGTAAGGGAGCCTGGGTTCAAGCCTTGGCTCTTGCAATTTATTTTGGTTTTTTTTTAAGGGAATCTGGACTTTGGCCTTTAGACATTATTATTAATTGGGGATAAAATATGACACAAAAAGAGCCTGTGGTGAAGTGGCAAGGTGGCGTCATAGAGTTGGCAATGAGGTCTAAGGTTCGAAACTCATGGCAATCAAAGAACATTTATTTTGCTAACAGGGGGCGGCAAGAGTTGGTGTTGAATTAAACTCTGATGTTGGAGGGATCCCACATCAGAAAGCTAACATAAGAGTGGATGCGAAGCCAGCTTTAAATAGAGACAACCATGAGGAGAGTAAAGGTACCTTTCTTGGCTGATCCCTTTCGCTTTATGGCGTGCTCGTTTGGGTTGGGCGTCGGCTAAGAGTGCCCGGAACATAGATTAACTCCAGTCTTCTATCAGGTGTGTATTTCTCACTACTCTAGCTGTAGGATGGCTACTTCGGGCCGAAAGGGGCCATGTGGGCCCAATGGGCCAACGGGCCCAATTGGATAAGTTGTTTGATTGTGTAGTAAATATTGGGCTAGGCTAGGTGAATCTCATATTTGTGGCAAGATTTGGGCTAAAAGGGCCACACAAGCGTGTGGGCCAATTTGGGCCGATAATGGGCTTTAGGTCCATTCATATTGTTATCCCTGTTTAGAATACTTTAGTTTACCAATTACTGAAATGCCCTCGACTTGTAAAATTACCAAAGTACCCTCGATTTACAAAATTACCGTTTTACCCTCGATTTATAGAATTACTGTTTTACCCTCGATTTACAGAATTATCATTTTACCCTCGATTTACAGAATTACCGTTTTACCCCCGATTGTGAAAATACTGAAATACCTCTGTAGGGTAGAATTACCAAAATACCCCTAGTTTGTAAAATTACCAAAATACCACTGGTTTGTGAAATTACCGAAATACCCTCAATTTGTAAAATTACCAAAATACCCCTAATTTACAAAATTACAGAAATACCTTTGACTTTCTAAAAACTATAGAAATACCATTGGTTTACAAAATTACTGAAATCTTGGTTTGTAGATTTACTAAAACACCCTTTTAGGATGAAATGACTAAAATACCCCTAATAGGTAAAAAGACCGTAAAGCCCTTGTAGGGTAAAGTGACCGTAAAGCCCCTGTAGGGTAAAGTGACCGTAATACCCTTGTATGGTAAAATGACAAATATGCCCTTATGTTCCGTATGACTAATGTGCTTAGGATTTACATATATTGATATTGGATTAGTTAAGTTTGAGTGTGCTAATAGGTGGTGGTTATCGTAAGTGATTGATTTTGGAAACGTTTCAACTTCAACCCATAGCAGGTGTGTAATAACCCTCGTAGTAGCTTAGATTAATATTCGCTGAAAAGCCGAAATGTTAAAATTTTGGCATTTTGAGAACTTGTGATTTTGCGTTTGGTTATAGATGCGATAAATACTGTAGCGACGTAAAAATTTTAGCTTAGCTTGGTCGCTAATTGTGGCGATTTATTGAAAAAAAGTTTGAAATTTGACGTTTGATTTTTGAAATAAACAGGGAGTCGCCACCGATCCTTTTTCCTAGGTGTGATCGGACACCTATTAGATCTCTTATTAAAACAAATAAAAGGCTGAGTTTAGGTCAACGTTAAAATCCAGAGAAAATTTAGGGTTCGGGAGTCGGTTACGCGCGAGGAAGGTATTAGCACCCTCGCGACGCCCAAAATTGGTATCTTATTAAACACATGTTGTCTTGATTTTCAAAAATACGAATTCAATTTGACATTTAAGTGTGATCCGATTGAATGAAATGAGAAGTTGCAAGTTTTTTGTTTTTTTAGAAGGACGTCCCGTTTTTAACACGAGCCAATTAATTTCACCCAACATAGCGATGAAATTGATGACTTAATGTTAAAATCAGTACATTGCCTTATTCTTAAAATTAAAATGTAAAAAGTTTTTAAAATGATAGTAAAAAAATCCAAGAATATTATTGTCAAAAAAATGCGAATAATGATGTGAATAATAAAATATATAAAATATAAAATATTAAAATATCAAAATATTAGAATAATAATAATTAATATTGACAAATAAAAATAAAATAGAAATAAAAAATGTACATAATATATATATTAGAAATAATAATGATGTTTAAAAAAACCAATACTATTAATAATACTACATCAATATGTACATATATAAAAAATAAATACGGATAATATTAAAAATATGTACATAATATAGTGTTAAAATACATACATAATATAGTTAAGATATATACATAAGATAACATGTAGAAAAAAATATATATATAAATAATATAATATTAAAGATATATACATAAAATAGTATAAAATATATATATATACGTAATATAGAATTTAAAATATACCTAATATATTAAAAGAATATATATAATACAATATTAAGAAATATAATAATAACAAAAAAGGAGAGAGAGGAGAGGGTGGGTGATTTTCACCACAAGGCCATCATCGTCCTGTCAGCCAGATCATTACGAGCCACCGTACACACATAAATTTGACCTCAAAAAACTTTTTCGTAAAAATGGGTAAGCTTCCTCCTTTTATTTTTTTACTTTCAGTATAAAAGAAACAAAATAAGATTGAAAGGAAAACAATAAGTAAACAAAGAACTTAAAATGAGAATAGACAAAGAAACCTCTTTTGCTTTGATCTTTGATTAATCTCCAAAAAAAAAAACTAACTTCTCCAAAAACTAGCCTTTACAATAACTTTTCTCCTTGATTACTTTAAAAAGAAACCTCTCCAAAAATCCTTTACAATAACTTTCTCTCCCAAAAACTCTCCAAAAAAAAAAATCCCTCCATATACAAAATATGAGAAGGCTTATATAGCCATTTACAAAATATTTTTTTTATTGTTTATGTCTTCATTTGTAGGTACAAGTGGTGGTGGAGCAAGTGTGGTTAGTGGAGTAGGTAATGGAGCAAGTGTGGCTAGTGGATTTGGTGGTGGAGAAGGTGTGGCTAGTGGAGTTGGTGGTGGAAAAAGTGTGGCTAGTTGAGAAAAGTTTAAGTTGTGGGCTAGGTTTTTTTATTTTGATTTGGGCTTAGGGTTTGGGCCATTGGGGTTTTGATGTAAATTGGGCTTTGGGTAGTTAAAATTTTGGGTTTTGGGTTTAATTTTGGTGGGTTAGGTAAGGCTAAATTGGGTTTTGATGTAAATGGGCTAAAATTGGCCTACAACAATGCCCCTCTTTGCTTATTATCGTAACGAGAATAGAGCAAAGATATAAAGAAAGGCCAATTTTGCCCGGTCTTGCTAAGTATGGACTTCTTTGGTGCTCTTCTCATCCAGGTAGTCTCTTTCCAGTCCATCGCATCTTGTAGCTTTGGTTCAATCCACTGCAAATTCGGAGATATGCCTTGTAGCTTCAATCTGTTCCAATGTAATTCAATATGCTCTTCTATCGCCCGGTGATATAAGGTTTTGGGTCTTCTCTTACGCCACTTTAGAAAGGCAAGATCTGATATCCTCGATCAACTCCACTGCAACTTCAGGGAGACAAAATCTGGTGTCTTCAATCAGCTCTAATATTGATTCTTTACTCGGCATGTGATCCTGAGCTCAACTCATTTCTCACAATATGAATTGACTCTGTAAAACTAGACATTAAAAACAAAAATTGAAAATAGCTCAGCACGTGAGCCAAGGCTCAACTCACCTCTTGCAAAAGTAGATTTTGAAAATACCTCGACATGTGAACCTAAGGCTCAACTCACATCTCGCAATATGAGTTGATTTTTGAAAAATATAAATTGAAAAAACAGAAATTGAAAAGCAGAAATTAAAAAGACCTCAGCATGTGAGTCGAGGCTCAACTCACCTCTCGCAATATGAGTTAATTTTTGACAAACAGAAATTGAAATTACCTCAGCGTGTCCCGAGGCTCAACTCACCTTTCGCAATATGAGTTGATTTTTGAAAAACAGAAATTTAAAAATACCTCAGCGTGTCCTGAGGCTCAACTCACCTCTCGCAATATGAGTTGATTTTTTTTTACGAACAGAAATTGAAGAACAGAAATTGAAAAGACCTCAGCATGTGAGCTGAGGCTCAACTCACCTCTCGTAATATGAGTTAATTTTTGACAAATAGAAATTGAAATTACCTCAGCGTGTCCCGAGGCTCAACTCACCTCTCGCAATATGAATTGATTTTTGAAAAACAGAAATTTAAAAATACCTCAGCGTGTCCTGAGGCTCAACTCACCTCTCGCAATATGAGTTGATTTTCCTTGAAAAGCATGAATTAAAAACATCAAAATACCCAAAACCTGTCCTTTGGTAGAACTCGGGTGTCTTTTCCTTTGATTCAAGTCGACTCTCATTCAAGATTTCTTGCTCGTTGGAGTACCAGATATGCTATGTATGATGTTATCATGATATGCACATGTTTGTCTTAAATGCTTTTATGCCTACATGATTATGCAGTGCTCCTTAAGCATATTTGTCGTATGTCCATTTAGCCACGATTGTTGAGGATCTGTGTTCATTGCTTTGATTCTCGACTTTCTCTTCAGGCCTTATACCTACCTTCAAGCTTCATGAGTAATCGACGTTCCTCAGATATCACTCTTCTGCCTCCGATTGAACTTTGTTCTTACTTTGAGACTCTTGTGCTTATCAAATTTTCATCCAGGTAATGCTTAACATTTCTTTTGTTTAGAGTATGTCATTTCTCCATTTATCATGTAAATAAACACATAATGAGATGCATGAAAAAAGTCAGGTAGGGAAAAAATGATATTTCATATTCATCTATTTCAAATGTGGCAAACAAAGCAAGTTAACCAATGAGAGTAAAAAATGTCAAAAAGAAAGAAAGGATCGTATTCAACGGGTACAAATACTTTAGATATTCGACACATGAACTCTTCCACGTTCCTCAATCAAGAATCTTTTCGAGTCTGGCTCTTTGCGTAGAAGATTTCGAGCTTTCAGAAATGCTTCAAATACTGTAGTCTCACTGTTTGACCCGCTGTTAAAACACCACGTTCTTTAAGCCAGGTTTACCTCATTAGGACGCCCTCTCGGGTTTTCATCCTAATCTTTTGTGCTAATCAAGACGCCCTTTGTGGGTTTTCGCCTTGATCCCTCTTTTTTTTTTTTTGGATGCCCTTTTCGGGTTTTCATCTCAAGCATAATATTTCTTCACAGCATCTGAGTTCACTGGATTCGATAGCTCCTTGTCATCCATCTCGGTAAGGATCAAAGCTCCTCCTGAAAATGCCTTCTTTACGACGTATGGTCCTTCCCAATTTGGTGCCCATTTTCCTCGCAGGTCCTTTTGTATTGGGAGAATCTTCCTCAGTACGAGTTCTCCTTCGTGGAATTCTCTTAGCCATACTTTCTTGTCATGGGCCGCGATCATTCTCTTCTGGTACATCTGCCCGTGACAAATTGCTCTTAAACGTTTTTCTTCGATGAGGTTCAACTGATCATATCGAGCTCGAACCCATTCTGCTTCTTCTAACTTTAATTCCATTAAGACTCGCAGGGAGGGGATCTCAACCTCAATAGGTAGCACAGCTTCCATTCCGTAAGCCGAGAGAAAGGAGTTGCTCCGTAGATGTTCGCCTGAGATGTGCGATATGCAAACAAAGCAAATGGAAGCTTCTTGTGCCAATCTTTATATGTCTCACCATTTTCCCAATGATCCTCTTAATATTTTTATTGGTCGCTTCAATGACCCCATTCATCTTTGGGCTATAGGGCGAGGAGTTATGATACTTTATTTGCAATCGCTACGCACTTCTTTCATCATCTTATTGTTCGATTCGTGGCATTATCTCGAAATGATTCTTTCGAGCAAACCATACCGCAAATGATTTCCTTTTCAAAACACATAAACTGCAGTCCTCGTCACATTGGCAAGCAAGCGGCTTCTATCCATTTTGTGAAGTAATCGATGACCACAAAACGAATCGATGTCCATTTGATGCTTTTGGAGAAATTAGCCTATGACATCCATGCCCCACATAGAAAAAGGCCACGGAGAAGTCATGACATGAAGGGGTGAAGGGCTACATGAATTTTATCGTAGTAGATTTGACATTTGTGGCATTTTCGCAAAATTGATGCGATCATTTTCCATTGTCACCAATAATAATCGAGTCTCATGATCTTTCCGCCATATTGAAACCATTGGCATGCGTTCCATAAATTCCCTCATGGACCTCTTCAAGTATTTTTCGGCTTCAACATCATCCACACATCTCAAAAGCATCGATCCTTTCCTCTTTTATACAGATATCCCCATCAAGAACAAATCCACGCCATTCTTCTAATTGTTCTTTTATCGTTCTCATTCGCTTGTTCGGGATACCTTTGATTCTTGATATATTCTAAGATATCATGGAACCAAGGCCGTCCGTCTACTTCTTTCTCAATGTTACAACAGTGTGCAGGGACCTCGTATATGCTCATTTTGAGGGGCATTATTTCTGCTTCTCTACTTGCTTTGAACATTGAAGCCAAAGTGGCTGTGGCATCACCATTGGTTCCCTTCTCGGGGAGTAATGAAAAGTTATTTCTTTGAATTCCTTGATCAATCCACCACTAAATCGCAGACTTAATCAATTTTGAGTCCCTCACTTCCCACTCTCCACGGATTTGGTAAATCACTAGGGCTGAGTCCCCGTACACCTTTAAGATCTTGATGTTTTGTTCGATAGTCGCACGAAGCCCCATGATCTGAGCCTCATATTCTGCGATATTATTGGTGCGAAGAAGTTCGGTCTTCCTGAGCGGATAATGATTCCCATTTGGTGATACCAGATTGCTCCAATTCCATGCCCTAAAGCATTTGACGCACCATCAAAGCACATCTTCCATGACTTCTCTTTTGATGACTCGGATTCTATTTCTGTGATGCACATTAAGTCTTCGTCTGGGAAATCGAATCTTAAAGGATCATATTCCTCTGTCGTTCGAGTTGCTAAGAAGTCAGCTATTGCGCTCCCTTTTATTGACTTCTGACTTACATAGGCAATGTCATATTCCGAAAGGAGGATCTGCCATCGTGCCATTCTTCCTGATAGTGCCGGCGATTCCATCATGTATTTTATTGGGTCCAGCTTTGAAATTAGCCATGTCGTGTGATACAACATATATTGTCTGAGTCTCCGAGCTACCCAAACCAGAGCGCAATAATATTTCTCAATGGACGAATATTTTGCCTCATATTCAGAGAACTTTTTGCTGAGGTAGTAGATCGCTTTTTCTTTCTTTCCTGACTCGTCGTGTTGCCCCAATACGCAACCCATTGAACTTTCGAACACAGTCAAATACAATATCAATGGTCTTTCAGGAGTTGGCGGTACTAGCACTGGAGGACTGGACAAATATTGTTTTATCTTATCAAAGGCCATCTGGCATTCCTCGTTCCATTCTCCCGGGTTATGTTTTTGAAGAAGCCGAAAGATTGGGTCGCATTGGTTGGTAAGTTGAGCGATAAATCAGGCGATGTAGTTTAATCTCCTAAAATCCTCTAACTTCCTTTTGCGTGCTTGAGGTGGTAATTCTTGGATGGCTTTTATTTTATCTGGATCAACTTGATACCTCTTTCACGACAATGAAGCCTAGCAACTTTCCGAGGTAGCCCCAAATGTACATTTGGCTGGATTAAGCTTTAGCTGAAACTTTCTCAGCCTTTCGAACAACTTCTTGAGGTTCACTATATGCTTTTCTTCCCCTCGGGATTTAGCAATCATGTCATCGACGTAGACCTCTATTTCTTTATGCATCATGTCATGGAATAACGTTACCATAGCCCTCTGATATGTTGCCCCAGCATTCTTTAACCCGAATGGCATCACCTTGTAGCAGAACATTCCCCACATTGTTATGAAGGTAGTTTTCTCCATATCCTCAGAGGCCATCTTGATCTGATTATACCCCAAGAATCCATCCATGAAAGAAAACAATGAATGTTTTGCTGTGTTGTCCACCAACGTGTCAATATGTGGCAAGGGAAAATTATCTTTTGGACTTGCTCGATTCAGGTCACGGTAATCCATGCACATTCGTACTTTGCCATCTTTCTTTGGTACTGGGACTATGTTAGCCACCCATTCTGGATATTTGGAGGCTTGTAGGAAGCCAGCATCAAATTGCTTCTTGACTTCCTCTTTTATTTTCAACAGCATTTCGGGTCTCATCCATCTTAATTTTTGCTGGATGGGCTTGCATTCTGGCTTTAATGGGAGCTTATGGACCACTAAATCTTCATCTAGCCCTGGCATGTCCTGGTATGACCATGCAAAAACATCTTTGTATTCGCAAAGTAAAATGATCAAACTATGTCTGGTACTCTCTAAAATAGAAGTCCTAATCTTCACTTCTTGTTTCCTCTCTTCAGTGCCCAAATTTATTGTTTCCACAGATTCTTCATGAGGCAAAATCTGTTTATCCTCTTGTTCCACCATTCTTAACAATTCAGAGACGAGACATAATCTTGACATTTTCTTGACTTCAAATTCTCCTAAGCAAACAAATTCTTCTCAAAATCAATTTCAAGATTCAGAATAGCAGGCTTATTCATGTCATCAATATCGAGCACCGAAAGTTGAATGGAAAAGGAAGCTATAGAGGGGCATCCAAGTATTGGAATCAACAAAGAAATGTCATGTCATGGCAATGAGGCAAATGTGAGTATAGGCTATGAAATGAGAAAATGATTATGAAATTAGCGATAATGCGAAAAAAATCGTGACAAAATGCATCCTTATTGATATTCATTTAAATGATAAAGAGTGAATGAAAACTCTTACAAAAGAATTCTATTATATCTAAGGACATAACAGAATGTTAACGTTTGAGCATTACTCTGAAGACTTATAAACTACAAGAAGATCCTCGGCAGTCCAATTGTTCAACATGAAACCCGGGGGACAAGGGCGTATCTTTGAGACGTCTTTACTCGCGTCAGCTCCTTTATCAATGACATTTATACTGATATTCTGAAAACCCTTTTCAATTAACCATAGCGTGTTTCGTGGACCATCTTGTTCAGGGTACATCATTCCCGCAGATGTAAATGTTTTTGACAAAGGAGGGTACTCTATTGGTTCCCATTCTGGTTCTCGGCCCAAAGTTCTTGCAATCCTTCTTTCCTGATCTTTTTTCCACTGTCTTCTTTTTTTACGCATGTCAGGTTGGAACCCCAAACCGTATCGGGCCCTGTGGTGCACTGGCTTTAAAGCCCTGACTATTCCTTGCAGATATCTCCCTAAACCTCTTCTCACTCGAGCTCCCCTTCCTACAGTCAATTTGACACCCATTCTAGTATTTTTCGATAGTTTTGGCATCGGAATTCTGTTTCCCTCAACAACAAAAGTGGCATTGACGAATTCAAGGGATCGAAAGGAACATTCCAATGCGTATTTGTTCACTTCCAAGTACGGTGCATCGGCAGAGACAGATGCGACAATGTCTTCTTCTCCCTCGACAGTGACCAAACAACCGTCCATGATAAATTTCACCTTTTGATGGAGGGATGATGGGACTGCTCCAGCAGAATGGATCCAGGGTGTTCCCAAAAGGCAGTTGTAAGAGGGAGTAATGTCCATGACTTGAAACTCGACATCATAAATGTAAGGGCCCACTTCCAAAGGGATTTCGATCTTTCCCATGACTTCGCGCCTCGTTCCGTCGAATGCCCTTACCGTGGAATGACAGGGCCTTAAGTAGGACAAATCCATCGGTATTCTGGAAAGCGTGGCCAATGGCATAACATTTAACGCTGACCCATTATCGATGAGTACGTTCGGTATTATGTAACCTTTGCAGCGAGTCGTGATATGTAGCGCTTTCACCGAACCCCTACCATTCGGCGGTATCTCATCATCACTAAAAGAGATGAAATTGTCCGTATTTAGATTATTTACCCACCTATCAAGCTTCTCAACGGATATGTTGTTGGCCACATAAGCTTGATTTAACAACTTCAATAAAGTATTCCGGTGTGGCTCTGAATTTAACAATAGAGATAAAACTGAGATTCGTGCTGGCTGCTTACTCAATTGTTCCACCACACTATACTCGCTGTGCTTGATAAATTTCAAGAATTCCTGAGCTTCTTCCTCATTCACAGGCTTTTTAGTTTCTTGCACGGGTGGAATTTCTTGCTCGACTTCGACTTCGTGCATCACTGCTTTTCCTTTTTGCTTCCAATCGCTATTCTTTTTTACTGGTTCGACTTCTTTGAATAACAACGCCCATCGGGGGTAAAATGACCTACTTCCCCAATGTCTTCAGTTGTGGCTTCGGCTTTTCCCTTGGTGCGATGATATTGACATTGTACTTCTACTGATCGCTTTATTGTCCTTATAAGGGAAAGGAGATGGTACTTCGATTATCATTTTGGTTTCACCGGCTCCTTCTTCGGCGTCATAATAAATTATTAACGGTCGATCAGTGCTATACAAGAAACCTGATGATTGATTGTCAGAGGCACATATTTCTCCACTGTCGGCCTCTTTGGCTTTACAAAAAATCCCAATCTCCCTGTTATCCATCATATTTTGCGAGAAATTTCGAATTCTGGCGGGGTCAATGTCGTGCCCTTCAATGCCATGGAACTCACAAAAACTATGACCTTTTGCATCTTTTCCTTCGGATACTCCGTTAACACGACAGAGCAACCCTTTCTCACTTAGTACCTCCCAGATTCTCTGTAGAGGTATTCTTACTTCAGAAACCCATCTTCTACTTTTTCGTTTATCCTCCTCTCCTACTACGCTCACATTCCCTTCGGTGTGGTTTGGGAATGGATTCCCGGTCGTACTGCCAGTACCATCAAATTGCAAAATGCCCGCATCGATGAGCCCTTGAACTCTCCTTTTGAAAGCAAGACAGTTCTCAGTAGAATGCCCCTGGTTCCCCACATGGTATGCACAACTAGCGTTTGGATCGTACCATTTCGGGTATGGAGGTTTAAGGGGGGCCATGTAATGGGGAGATATCAATTGTTTCTCCAAGAGTTTTGGGTACAATTCCCCATACGACATAGGGATAGGAGTAAATTGTGGCCTCTCGGGGTTGGGCCTTGTTGGTCTTGGTTCGTTTCTGGTTTGGTTTTGAACTGGTGCAGTGTTTTGTGAAAAAGTGGTGATGGGTCTTTGGTTGTTCATGGCGTATACGGGGTAGGACGGATGTGGTGCTTGGTAGTAAGGGGTTTGAGGAGGATAATAGAAATTTGGAGGTGGATAATTTCGAGGTCGTTGTTGATTTGGATATGGATTAGGGGCATAACGGTTTCTCATTCCCACCATATGGGCTTCTGGTTCTTTCTTCTTCATAGGCACTGCCCTTTTTGAACCTTCTGAACCTTCCATTCTACCGCTCCTAAAGGCATTCTCTATGAGCTCACCAGATATTACAATATCCGCAAACTCCTTCGTGGCACTTCCCACTAGTTTGTCATAAAACGACGCCTTTAAGGTGTTGATAAAGAGAACGGTTATCTCCATTTTTGTTAGTGGAGGCTCCACTTGGGCCGAGACGTCTCTCCATCTCTGCAAGATCTTCTCAAGGTCTCGATGGCTTTTTCTCCATCATTTGCAAGGTCATCCGGTGCGGCACCATGTCGATACATGCTTGTACTTGCTTTCATGAGAATCAGACGCCAAGTCCTTCCAGGATCGAATCTTTTCTCTACTAAGTTGGTTGTACCACCGAAGAGCTGACCCTGTTAGACTATCTTGAAAGCAATGTATGAGTAGTTTATCCTCGTTCACATAACTGGTCATTTTTCGACAGAACATAATGAGATGTGCTTTTGGGCACCTTGTCCCATCATACTTCTCAAAATCAGGCACTTTGAACTTCGGAGGCAAAATTAGATCAGGTACCAAACTGAGTTCCTTGGCACCTAGTGCGGAGAAGACTTCAGTGCCTTCTATTGCTTTGAGTCTTTCCTCTAGACTCCTATATTTTGCGTCATGGTTATCCAATTTTAACTTGGCTACCTCTGCTGGGTCATCCAGATCTGGAACTAGTGGATCAGCAGGACTAGCCTCTGGGTTCGACGCGAATATTCCTTGCCCTAAATTAGTGGGTGGAGCAGGTGGCATAGGTCGATGTTCCAAGCCTGTGGGTTCCCCTTGAGTATACCCTCTTTGTGTTGTATACGCGGGCGGTGGAGTGAATCCCGGGGGATAGAGTGGATCCTGATCGTGGTGAATTCTTGACCGAGGTTCCATAACATCGGGGTTCTGCATGGGTCCTTTTCCTTTGACCAAAGTTGTCATCATCTCCATCATTTTAGCCATCTGATCTCTTTACTCGAGTGATTCCTCTCGAGATCTCACCATTAGGTCTCTCGTCTCTTGTTGCGATTTGGCCAACTGCTCTTGTAATTCCTTTTGAGCCCTTTCCATCTTTTCAATTATCTCATTGAATTCAGCTTCCATTACTCTAGCTTGTCAGCGCGTTTTATAGGAATAGCGTGGTTCCAGATTTGAAGTCTTGCAACTGCGAATTATACGGTTCTTTAGTTTCGGTGGATGATTATAGTGATATGTACACGCGATGAATGAATGAATGAGTATATGAATGGATGAATGTCCAAAGAATAAATGATGCATAAATGTTAGTTATGAGTAAACATGCAAGAATTTGGTGTTGATTTCAAGATAGCCCCATATTTAGGCATTTCATTTATCAACATAGTCTATTACAAAAAGTTTCCATTTTTCCAACGGTTACACAAATTTCCTAGCCACATTGCCTTGTTTCTTCACTTGCTCTAAAAACTCTGATATGCTTGATCTTTGGCTCGAAGGGAATTGGCAACTAAGAACTTCGGCTTCATCTGATAATTAAACAACTTGCATAGCCGCTTTGTGAATTTCATTGATCAAGAAGTCGAGTTGCATTTCTTTTTCTTTGAGAGTTCCTTCATACGCGTGAATGTCCCTATCGTACTGATCACTCTTTTCTTCTAGAGCCTTCAGAAGGTTATCTAATTATTGTTGACGAGATTGCAGCATATTTTCTAGATCTCGTGCTTTCCTTTTTAATTCTTGATGTTCTGATTGACTATTCGCAAATTCTGCAGTCACCATTTCATACTCGGCGTTATTCCTTCTTAACTCTATCACAGCGCGCGCAGCCTTTTCCTCCTCTTTCTTTGCTTTTCCCTTCCAAAATTCCATTCCTCCCTTGATATTGCTAATTTCTTCCTTCCACTCTGCTGTCAACTTGCCCAACCCACTATTCTTTATAGTGTTTCTTAATTTCTTGTTTTCCAAATGAAGGTCCCTCAAGTCGTTTCTCACGATCTCGACTTCTCTTTGTACTTTTTCAGTTCTGGACCTTTCAACCTGAACTTCAATCTTCAGCTGATAGTTTTCTTCTTGAAGGGTACTAAGGTCCCTAAACATCTCAGCTTTTTCTCGTTTGAATTCTTTTCTAGCTATTTCCAGCTCGGACGGTATTTCCTCCGAGAAAGGATTCTGGATAGTGTAGTTTGTTGACGAGATTTGCTGACTATTTACCCGTTGCTTCCTCCATATGTCGTAATCTTGGGTAAGGGTATCAGCATACAAGGCTAATTCTATGAGATGAATTTCCTTCCAAGACTTTGCAGTGTCTCGGACTCTCTTCATATATCCTTTACCCGCGAAAGCGAACTCGAACTGTGCTAACCCTCCAATTGCGGGTAGGAATTGTCGCGAAGAAAATTGCCTTTGGACTAATAGCGAAGCATATCCAACTCCTCCCCATAACCCGAGTAAAGGTACCCAATCTTGGCTTCCACATTTGTATAGCAGAACTGAAGGATGGATCCAGGGTGTTCTCCATGTTATATTCTCGGCGCAAAGATTCTGAAAAACTGATACCCAATGTTGCTCGGTGACTTCCTTCGGCCATTCTTTCTTGAGGTAAGCTTCTAGCGGGGAGAATGTTTTAGAAAACATATGGAATGGAGTGCGCTCTACCTTCCAGAAGTGACTCAAAATCCAAACATTGAGCAACTGCGCGCCTCCAATAAATCGTCCTTCCCCTTTTCTTCGACAACTACTTAGGGACCTGAAGGTCTCGGCTAGGATGGTCGGGATAGGGTTGATTCCTTGTTTTAGCCTTTCGAAGAAATCTACTACTGCAACTTCAAGATGTTCGAGAACTTTCGGGAAAATAACCAAACCGTAAATAGCCAAGGCGAATAGATTCACTCTTTTCAGCATGTCGGGATGGTTCAGAACCAAATCTCGTAGGGAAGACCATGGAATGCAAATGGTTTCATTCTTCTTTTTTATCTGTTTTTCGGCCCCTGCATCAATCATGCCTGTCAGTCTTACTAAATTTTTCTTGAAGGTCATTGGCTTAGGCTCCTTCACATATATTTTGCCGAATTGTACATTGTCGATGCGGAGTAAAGCAGCATACTCTTCTATGGTTGGAGTCATGTCTTCTTGATTGAAGGTGAAGCACTGATAAGTTGGGTCCCAAAATCGAACCATGGCTTGAATCAGCTGTTCGTCTACACGGATGGTGATCAAGTGAGCTATATCTCCGTACCTCTCAGTGAAAATGCCCCTAATGTTTGAATCCCACTGATTCCAAATTCGAACCAAATCCTCAAGGTTATTTTGGCGAACATTTACAGTTATATGTTCGGGCAAATTGGCAACACACCCTTCCACTAGACATCCCCCTTTTCTCTCTGAGTTTTTAGAGACCAGTCCTGAACCACGGCATTCTTCTCGGTTATTTGTGTAATTGACTCCTCCATCAGAAACCCGTTTTTTGGCAACCAACCTTTAATCAACACCTTCCTAATATGATGCCTATGATGCATGATGAAAATAAAAATAAAAACAAACTTGGTTAGTAAACACAACAAATATAATTTGAGAAACAAATTAAACTACCCAATCCAAATCTTTTGTATAAACAGTGTAAATGAAAGGCAAAAGGCATTTTCCCCGTGTACTTATTTTGGTGACTTTAAGCGGTCAGAGGTTCAGCATAGCTCTAATTGGATAGCTCGTATGGTTCATTATATGCAGTTTCAGTTCTAGACAGGTACTCTAATTGCTCGTACTATCATCTGCTAAGATTAGTACAAAGCCTCTGTCATAACCCATCACAGGCTCACAAGTTCAATTCGAGGGATTACATTTACTTATGCCTATGCGGAGGGACAAGTTAACTCACGAAAGCAAAAGTCATATGTAACCCGAAAGTATTCACTAGCTCGTGCTTGGAGGATGAGTTAACTCACGAAGGCGTGGCGTTTACTTTCACTTAAGCAGACAGAGCCGGGTAGAGAGCTCATGTTATGCGAAAATGCAAGTGCACGGTGTGTGGGGAGCAACTCATAAACCTTTACGTTTTACTTAAAGAAACTAAACCAAAATTAAAACCATAAAATTGAAAACTAAAAACAACCAAATAAGCAAGTTAGAAGAAATATTTACAGCACGATACAAATGCATGAATTTTGAAAACGAGATTTTCGGATCACGACCAAATATTTACTTTGAACAAGGAAATTTGAAAATTTTGACAAAACGTGTTTAATTCCAGACACGACTCTCAAAAAGGCTGTCCCCAGTGGAGTCGCCAGCTGTAGCGACGTAAAAATTTTAGCTTAGCTTGGTCGCTAATTGTGGCGATTTATTGAAAAAAAGTTTGAAATTTGACGTTTGATTTTTGAAATAAACAAGGAGTCGCCACCAATCCTTTTTCCTAGGTGTGATCGGACACCTATT
The DNA here is from genome assembly GCF_025698485.1 of Gossypium arboreum. Lineage (NCBI taxonomy): Eukaryota > Viridiplantae > Streptophyta > Magnoliopsida > Malvales > Malvaceae > Gossypium > Gossypium arboreum. The sequence continues at coordinate 101,229,197 of NC_069080.1, forward strand.
AGATCTCTTATTAAAACAAATACAAGGCTGAGTTTAGGTCTACGTTAAAATCCAGAGAAAATTTAGGGTTCGGGAGTCGGTTACGCGCGAGGAAGGTATTAGCACCCTCGCGACGCCCAAAATTGGTATCTTATTAAACACATGTTGTCTTGATTTTCAAAAATATGAATTCAATTTGACATTTAAGTGTGATTCGATTGAATGAAATGAGAAGTTGCAAGTTTTTTATCTTTTTAGAAATAATAATGATGTTTAAAAAAAAACAATACTATTAATAATACTACATCAATATGTACATATATAAAAAATAAATACGTGATAATATTAAAATATGTACATAATATAGTGTTAAAAATACATACATAATATAGTTAAGATATATACATAAGATAACATGTAGAAAAAATATATATAAATAATATAATATTAAAGATATATACATAAAATAGTATAATATATATATATATATACGTAATATAGAATTTAAAATATACTTAATATATTAAAAGAATATATATAATACAATATTAAGAAATATAATAATAACAAAAAAAAGGAGAGAGAGGGAGAGGGTGGGTGATTTTCGGCCATAAGGCCAGCCATCGTCCGGTCTCCTGACTGTCATGCGCATCCATCATACACGACAATGGGACCTCAAAAAAACTTTTTCGGTAAAAATGGGTAAGCTTCCTCCTTTTATTTTTTTTACTTTCATATAAAAGAAACAAAATAAGATTGAAAGGAAAACAATAAGTAAACAAAGAACTTAAAATGAGAATAGACAAAGAAACCTCTTTTGCTTTGATCTTTGATTAATCTCAAAAAAAAAAAACTAGTTTCTCCAAAAACTAGCCTTTACAATAACTCTTCTCCTTGATTACTTTAAAAAGAAACCTCTCCAAAAATCCTTTACAATAACTTTCTCTCCCAAAAACTCTCAAAAAAAAATCCCTCCATATACAAAATATGAGAAGGCTTATATAGCCAATTAGAAAATATTTTTTTTATTGTTTATGTCTTCATTTGTAGGTACAAGTGGTGGTGGAGCAAGTGTGGTTAGTGGAGTAGGTAATGGAGCAAGTGTGGCTAGTGGATTTGGTGGTGGAGAAGGTGTGGCTAGTGGAGTTGATGGTGGAAAAGGTGTCGCTAGTTGAGAAAAGTTTAAGTTGTGGGCTAGGTTTTTTTATTTTGATTTGGGCTTAGGGTTTGGGCCATTGGGGTTTTGATGTAAATTGGGCTTTGGGTAGTTAAGATTTTGGGTTTGGGGTTTAATTTTGGTGGGTTAGGTAAGACTAAATTGGGTTTTGATATAAATGGGCTAAAATTGGCCTACAAAAAATATGATATGATCGGTGTTTGGATCGATGGAATAGGTAGGAGCGCAATCTGTGCACGATGGTAAGTTGGGCCTCAATGGGCTGAAATTGGGCCCAATGGGCTTTCAGGCACATTTGGGTAAAATTGATAGAAAATGGAATTTGGAAAAGTTGCATGTTAACACGGTTAGTACTGTTGTAAAATTTGGGTTAAGTGGGCTTAGTGGGCTAAATCGACATTCGTAGGGCCCAATAGGGGTTTTGGGCCAAAAGCCCGGATTTGATAAAGTGGGTTAAAGATCATTGTTTAAACACTCAGAAATATTGATAATTGTTAATGAACATGGAAAACCCATGATATTTGGTAAAGTTACAAAATCACCCTTATAATATGTAAAAGCCCCTAGGGCGTTAAATGACTGTTTTGCCCCTAGGGTGTTAAATGACTGTTTTGCCCTTGTGGGCAAGTGACTGACTTGGACTGTGTGGTTGACGGATTTGATTGTGAATATATGTTGGTGATATGAATGACTTGACTGTGATTGTTTGATTCAAATATGGGCATGACATTCTGCATACATGACATGTTGCATGGGTTGGGTTTTATAAATGGAGGAAGTGCTAAAAGGGCTATGCCCTAGTTTACCGAAAAGGGCTTTGCCCTAGTTATTAAAAGAAGCTAGGCCTCCAGTTATATGATAAAGCAGCTACGCTGCCAGTGGAGAGTTTGGTTGGGTGGGTTGAGTTATTCCCCACATGGAGAGCTTGGTTGGTACAGGTGGAGAGTAGCGAATGGTGGGTTGAGTAGTCTCCCCAAATGGGCTTGCATACATTCATTGGTATTTCATGTGAAATTGAAATGGGCCTATGGGCCATACCGTTTACAGTAAAGGCTTCAGCCCAGTGATATAATTTATGAAAAGGCTTCGGCCCAGTAACCGTTAACGAAAAGCTTCGGCCCAGTATATGTCGTGACTGAATTAGGGCTTAGGCCCATATTGCTACTGTTTAAGGGCTATGGCCCAAACTGTACTATTACTGAATAGGGCTTTGGCCCAGATTGTACTGATATTGTGTTATTCACTATTTGTTTGTTTTTGGGATTACACACTAAGTTTTTGTAAACTCACCCCGTTTCTAACTGTGCAAGTAATCCCTAAGCTTAAATGGTTTGGAGCTGCGAGAGACTCGGAGATGGCCACATTACTGTTTCTATTTCTTTTTGCAATTATATTTTGTTTTGGGTTTTTAATTTATGTAATAAGGCCATTGGTGGGTTTTAAGTTTTAATTTGGATTGTGATTTCTTATACTAAACTGCTAGTCTAGGAAAACTCGAGATTTCAAAATGGCATGATTTTTCTAAGGAACACGAGCTTCCAACAACAAAGTTTTCAAAATGCTTCCGCGATTTTAAATGAGGTAATATACCAAAGGCAAACAAAATTGGTAAACGTTTTGATGAGAACTTTAGTTTAATAATTATAAAGGAATTTAGATTCAGTAATGGATTTTTACCGGAAAGATCAAATTTGAAAAATGGTTTGATGTGACGCACCAGATTCAGCCATAACGTCTAGGTTGGGTTTAGGGTGTTACAAACATACCCGTTAAATTTCCCTTTGAACCACTTAGAATACTAAAGGATACTCGGGAGTCCCGTACACTCGGTACCATACCAATGCCATATCCCAGATATGGTCTTACATGTAATCTTGTATCGATGCCAATAGCCCAGCTATGGTCTTACACGAAATCTCATACCAATGCCATATCCCAGATATGGTCTTATATGAAGTCCCATACCGATGCCATATCCCAGTTACGGTCTTACACGTAATCTCAGTAACCCTAATATCATGACATTTGTATCCTAAATATTCCTAAGATTCAACCGGGATTTCACGCTTGTCGAACTTTGTTGAACATGCTTAATGGTCAATCATAATTCATATAATAATAAAGCATTAAAAAATAATTAAAAATAATGCATTATTTGCATACGAACTTACCTCGGCATAAAAATGGCGAAAAGGGTCTAACCGTCAAATACTCGTTTTTCCTCCGTTCTAGGTCCGAACCTCATTTTTCTTAATCTATATTATCACATTCAACTTATTTAATCATTAAAATATTCAAATCAGCCCAAAAAAATATTATGGAAAAATTACATTTTTGCCCCTAAAGTTTCACATTTTTACATTTTAGTCCCTAGGCTCGTAAAATGATTTTCATCAAATTTATTCATTACTCGAGCCTAAAAAAATCTTTATTTTACTCATACCAGCCCACAATTTTAATTAATTCACACTTTTACTACTTATTTTATAACATTTACAAATAAGTCCTTTTAGGCATTTTCACCAAAATTTACTTAGCAAAATTTGTTTCCCCAACAACCAACATGCATTTTCTACAATTAACATAAAAATACACAAATATCCATCATGGGTAAAATTTTATACCTTGATTATGTCTTAAATTAGTGGTAGAAATAGATAGATTATGTTACAAGGATTTCAAAAATGTAAAAATCATTGAAAACGGGGCTAGAATAGACTTACAATCGAGCTTGGAAGCTTGAAAAACCATAGCCATGGTTTCTCCTTGTGAAATTCGGCCATGGAAGAAGATGGACAAAATTTGGCTTTTAATTTGATTTTTAATTCATTTAATTACCAAATTACCAAAATGCCATTAATGAAAAACTTTCAAAACATACCTAACCATGTAAATTTTTGTCCACCAACTTAACCAATGGTCTAATTACCATTTAAGGACCTCCAATTTAAAATTTCATAACAATTAGACACCTCTAGCTTATAGAACTCAAGTTTTGCACTTTTTGCAATTTAGTCCTTTTGACCAAATTGAGTTCCCAAACGTCAAAGTTTTCATGTAAAAGTTTTACAAAATCATTCCATTAAATTGTAGACCATAAAAATATAATAAAAATAGATTTTTTTTTCTACGTCAGATTTGTGGTCCCGAAACTACTGTTCCGACTAGACCCAAAATCGGGCTATTACACGGCCAGTGAGATGGTTGGGGATAAACTTCATCAACGAGAGGGAAATAGCCTAGATCACTAGTTATGGCCCCTAAATTACCGTTCAATAATAAAGAAGGTAGGGGTGCAGATATAGCCAAGACGTTTTCCTATAAGTAGCCACCCTTGAAAAAGTACATAATAGCTCACTGGTCGAGCGATCTTGCACCAAATATGAATGGGCTAAGTGATCTACCAAAGCTATGGGATGTAAAAATGCATCAGTTGTAACAGCCAATTTTTAGTCAAATTAGAACAGTGGTTTCGGGCCACAAATCTGAGGTCAAAATAATTATTTACTTATTATTTTAATGTCTACAGCATGATAATATGATTGTGTGAAATTTTTGTTAAGAAATTTTATCGTTTGAGTGCTTAATTAAATAAAACGGACTAAATCGCATAAAGTGTAAAAATTGAGTTCTATTAGCTAAAGGTGTCTAATAGCTATAGAACTTTAAACTGGAGGTCCTTAAATGGTAATTATATCATTAGTATGTTATTGGATGATAATGGCTTGGTATTTTGTGTGATTATTAATGTTTTTAAAGGTTAATTAAGTAAATTAGTAAATAATGATAAAATAAATAAAATAATTAAAGCTGTCATCTTTAACTATGTTTCTTCAATTGATTGTGAAGAAGAAGAAGGCCATTTTTGCTTTTAACATTCAGCCAAGCTTCCATTGTCCATTTAGGTATGGTTTTTGTCATGTTTTTAATGATTTCTATGTTTTTGAGATTGTTGCAGCTTAAAGTAGCTAGCCCAGGGACTAATTTGCAAAATTGTTAAAGGTTTACGGTTTTCCCATTGATGAATATAGGTGTACTTTTATGTTTGATGATAGAAAATGTATGGTTGTTGTTAGATCAACAACATTTATAAAGTGATTTTTGATAAAATTGTTAATTAGGGATTAAATTGTGAAATGTGTAAATTTTGTGGTTAAATTATGAAATAAATGAAAAATATGGGCTGCTATGGTAATAAGGGAAATTCGGCTAGCATGGGTATGGATTTAATTGCATGAATTTGTATTTTTATAAGATAAGGACTAAATTGTAAAAATGTTAAAATATTAGGGGAAAAGTGTAATATTGCTATAATATGCTTTTTTGGCTAAATTGAATAGAAGGATAATTAAATAAACTAAATTTAATATTATATAGATCAAGAAAAGTGAAATTCGGATTTATATCGGGGGAAAAACAAAGTGTTGGATTAATCGATCAAATTCATCGTTTTTGCATTCAAGGTAAGTTCATATGTAATAAGCATTATTATAATTATGTTTTAAATGTTTTACTATTGAATGAATTTTGAATATGATCTTGCGGATAAATTCGATGACAATTCGAAAAATGTGAAATCCCGGTTAAACCTTAGGAATAGATTAGGATACAAATGACATGTCACTTGGGTTACGTGATTTGGGTGTTGGTCCGTAGGTCCTACCAGTGGCTGAGTTATCCGGCATGTGTTGTGGATTCTCGTCAGCTTGTATGAGCAGCACCGTGTAGCTACATCATGGTCGTCAGTGTAACACCCCTTACCCATGTCCGATGACGGGACACGGTTCGAGGCATTACCAGACTTAAACATAAACATTCATACAAAACCGAGCCATAAAATTTCATTCAATTTAAAATCATTCATACACATGCATATCATCCTTTATACGAGCCTACAAGGCCCAATACATACTTTGAAAGTGGTTCGGGACTAAACCGTGAACTTTGGAAAACATTAGAAAATTTCTTGAAAATAGGGGTATACGCCTGTGTCCAAGGCCGTGTTCTTTAAACAACCATTCACATGCTTCACTTTCCATAATTAATCATCACACACTCATTCAACCAAATCATGCAAGCTTGCACATCCACAAAATACAACATCATAAATATATAACTTAACTAATATTAGCCATCCTCAATGGCCTTATACAAAATGAACTATCAAATATTATAGGCCAACTCATAATAACATATTCACATAATCAAGTCCCTATACATGCCATGGACTTAAAAATACTTGAAGATCGTTAATACTATACCAATCAATAACTTTTTAGTGTGATAGAATCTTCGACGACCTCTAACTCGAGCTAGCATCTGTGACACTATAGGAAAAAGGAAAGGAAGAGGGGTAAGCATTATCACTTAATAAGTAGGTATGTAAATGATAAGTAATCTATTAACATGCTTTTATAAATCTTCACAATATGTTCTCAAGATAATACAATCATAATTGCACATAGTTCCACTATTTATTCATGTTCATCTCAAGTTGTCTACTCGAGTCACAGTCACAAAATTATTTATATCTTGAGCTACGGAACTCCAAATCAAGATCCACTAATTTTCCCTGAAACTAGGCTCATATATCTTCTTATTATAAAATTCCCAAAATTTTTGGTTTAGCCAATAAATACAATTTATTTTTTAAAGTCACTCCTATTTTGTTGTCTGACAGTTCCGACCCCTCTGCACTAAAAATTAATTATCTCTTCGTACAAGATTTGGATAATGTTCTCGTTTGTTTCTTTTGCAAATAGAATAAAAAAAAACAAAGATTCCCTTTGCTTTAAAGTTCTGTCATCCAAGTATTTCTCTAATGGTAATATTTTTAATGCTAAACGGGTGGAAAAAGCTTCGTTCACCTGGTCAAGTATAGCTGCTCTGCGGTTAAGTTGAAAAAAGGGTTCGGTTGGCAAGTAGGAAATAAAGATAGTACCAATATTAGGGATGATAACTGGGGTTTCGAAGAACTAAATGGGAATACTATCATTTCAAATAACAGAGATCATGAGATCAAAAGTGTTAGAGATCTTTGTTTGGTTAATGATAGAAAATGGGATATGGATAAGGTCTACATGGTGTATGGTAAAGGTTGGGTTGATAGAATCTGTAACTTACCCATTGGAAATGAGGGCCAGAGAGACAGAATGGTTTGGTTCCACAATTCCCATGGCTACTTCACGTTGAAGTCGACTTATTCTTAGCTTCTGCTTAAGGAGATAGGTTTCGGTCTGCATAGATTCTACTGGAAAGCTATTTGGAATATTAATTCCCTCCCTAAAATTTAGGTTTTTGCTTGGAGATTTGGTCACTAGATTCTTCATACTAATGTTAAAATTTCTTCTATCAGAATCGATTTTAATAAAAAATGCCTGAGATGTGAAGCCACGAATGAAACCATGCTGCACGCTCTTCGTGACTGTCCTACCTCTTGTGAAGTCCTTTCCATAGGGGGTGGGATATGAGAGTCATGACAGAGCATTATGATATATGTATTGGCTGATTGGAGAATATGATGAGAATTTTGGATAAAAAAGCTATGGCTAACTTAATTAGCATTTTATGGAATTATTGGGATAGTAGGAACAATTTCATGTTTAAGGGTCAAGTTGACAAAGCGCATGCTATTTGGGATAGGGCTAGCAACCTTGGAAAAGAGTTTAGAATCTACAACTTGTTGTACGCTCCTATGCGCTCCCAGAATGACAATATGAAGAAATGGGATAAACCCCCCAAAGGTGTTGTTAAAATAAACTTTGACGCTACAGTGAATGGTGACAGAGTAAGGTATGGGGTTATCTTTCTTGATAACGACGACTTTGTGCTTAGCGGAGGAGGGTTTCATCGATGAAAAAAATATTGGTCCAGGAGGCTGAGTGTTCAGATTTTGAGAGATGTGACACCCCTAATCATGTCTATCATCAGATTAGGGTTATAAGGCGATACTGATCATATCACAATTCATATAAATATGCTTTACATTTTACAATTCAAAATTATAACCACATCAATACTCATATCATTTTCAAATATCAAATTTTAAACTTCACATCATTCATTTGATAACATAATTAAAACATAATTCAGCTTATATCAAACAAATTAAAATTTAAGTATTTATATATATATATATATATAGAACATATAACAGTCAGCAATTTCATTAATTGAATATCAAACCCATTTTTATAATAGTCTTGCACGTGCACAAATTGTATCTCAAATAAAATAAATTTCAATACCAACTAGTCATTCATTTATGCAACATTTTCCAAATATGAGTTTTCACATTTCGTATATTAATACACATTAATACTCAAATTCATAAGTAAAGCCAACATTTGCCTAAAGCCAAGTATTAAACCCATTTTTTTATTTATTTTCCTTATCTATTCGGCTAACTTAGTTCTTTTGCACCTATTATTAAACTTACAAGTAACTAACAATTTTGTATAGTCATACACATGTACATACCAACCACAATATAAGCACACATATATATATATGTAATAACCTATAAGAGCTCAACAAACATATCATGAACAAATACCAAGGTACACATGTCCTTTTTCATCGATTTAATCCCCTCATATGAATCTAAGTCCCAATATGTTTTATTTACCATAACAAACAAATCAAGTGTCATTCATATCATTAAATTAGTCCATAAGTATACATCAAATACACACCATGCATAAGTCTTGATTTTTACCTAACTAACACGTGATCTAATTTAGCTCAATTAACAACCATTAAATACCATATGGCCGAATCACATAACAAGCTTCACAAACATCATACAATTTGAATACAATCTCGATATAAACTCAGGCCAAGATCAAACATATATAACATAACCAATTCATCCATACCACCTCTGGATACAAGCACGTAACACAACCTATAATCAACCATGGCACACGACATGATAATCAAAATAGACTTAAACTATAATTTAACCAACACCGAACTCAAGCATAGAAATTAAGCCATTTTCGCATGGCTCCCATTAAACATAGACCAAAATACAATATTCCAAAACATAATCTAGCCTATACATGCCATAGGTTTGAAAGTTCGCTTATTAAAATACCAAAGACAGTCGATAGTGTGATAGACTTGGCTGACGATCCCTGAGCTCGTAACTCTAATCCAAAATCTATAAAATAGAAACACATATACACAGAGTAAGCTTTTATAGCTTCGTAAGTCATAAGCAAATATCAACTCAATAATATATTCAACTCCTTAAAATTTAAACTAAACTAATTTACTATATCAATGTCATATTTAATTTCAACTTAATCAATCCATAACCACACATGTTTAACATAACTATCACTTTGGCCGAATACTTATAAGGTTAACATTTTACAAATTTTCATTCAACTTTCAAAGCCAAATATCATTATACATTCAAATATACTTCCACACATTGACACAAGCTTACAAAACAAAATTTAACTTCATATACCAACATCACTCATTTAGCCGAATACACAAGATCAAATATAACATCACATATGTACATACCTATGTGACCGAATATACAAGATCAAATATAACATCACATATGAAGATACCTATCTGGCCGAATATGGATGGTCATTTAGCTCACTTTACTTACTCAATTACCACATCAACATGAAGTCTTGTAGTCATAGGCTTAAAATAAATCACCGGCATAAAACCTATTAGGCCTAAGCCTAAATTACACACCGGCATAAGGCCTGCTAGACTCAAAGTCTAATTTTATTCACCTGCAATAAGCCTGCTAGGCATAAAGCCCGATTTAATTCACCAGCACAAGGCTTGCTACGCTTAAAGCTTGAATGTCACTATTATAAAACTGTCTCATAAAAAATTCTTATATAAAAAATTCCAAATATTCCACATAATTCAGACGGACTTTCAAATGCTATAACTCAATCGAATTAAGCTCAAATACATTATTTCCATGCTTAATCATATTATGCTAACTCAACTATAATTATATAATTTCCAAATCAGCATAATAAACTATTTTAATTGCTTAACGACTTACCTCGGACGATGAAAAACCGGTACGGATCAGCTAGTCAACAACTTTACTTTTCCCTCGATCTAAATCAGATTTTCTCTTTTTTTTTTATCTAAATTAATATAAATTAAACTTATTAAATCAAATATTCAACCAAATTCATCCAAAAACACACAAATGGGAAAATTACACTTTTACCCCTGATATTTCACATTTTTTACAATTTAGTCCATATTGCATAAAACACAAAATATGCACAATCTCACAACAACATAGTTAGGCCAAATATTCATTATACTCATAATAGTCCATATATTTCATTTATTTCACATTTTAGTCCCTCAATTTATTATTTTTACAATTTAGTCCTAATTACTAAAAATCATCAAAAACTCAAATGCAAAACATATTAATCCAAAACATATCTTTCATAATTTATCATCAAACATCACAAAACACAAATATTCATCAATGGCATAAGTCAAAATATTCATCAAAATTAGAAATTCGAGCATGGGCCGGATAGTATTCGAAGCAACGATCTCAAAAACGTAATAATTATCAAAAACCGAAACCAAAGTAACCTTAAATTTGGATCAACAATAGCCGAATATCATGTGCTTTCTCTTTTTCTTTTCTTTTATTAGTTTCGGTCAAATAATATGAACTATGCATGCTTTCTTTTTATGTTTTATTATATTATAACTTATAATGTTTTATTAAATTACTTTAATAACCTTTAATAACAAATTTTTAACCATTATAAAACATGGCCACTACCGTCCATATAATTAAATATGGTCAAATTGCCACTTAAATACCTCAACTTACCAAGCCATTAGCATTTTGGCCCCTTATGCTTTTAACTATCAAGTTTTCAACTTACGCAATTAAGTCATTTTATTAAATTAAGCATACAAGCAATCAGATTTTCATACGAAACTTTCACTCGTGCAAATTCACATATAATAAACACGAAAAATAATATTTAAATACTTTTTGATCGAATTCATGGTCCCTAAATCGCCGTTCCGATTAGGGTCTAAATCGGGCTGTTACAAGAGAAGTATTGAGGTGGCTAGTCATCTAAATGTTAATGGTGACGTTTTGTTTGAGACTGACCATGCAAGCCTTGTCAACATCATAAACAGATTTAATACAGATATTTCCATTACTGGGGATAGAATCAAGGCATGTAAAACTGCTTTCAACAATTTTAAGTCGGCTAATTTAGTTTGGGATAATCGGTCTTGTAATAAGGTTGCATTAAAATGTGTAGAGTAGCAAAAACATGGCTTTTTGATACGGATTATCCTAAGGAGATCCACAATGTTGTTCTTAGTGATGTTACGTAATAAATTGTTTTGACCCTTATAGTCATCTTTTGCTCAAAAAAAATAGACTCATTAAGGATTTTAAGTAAATAAATTATAACCCATAATTAGTTTTGTAAAATTTTTAATGATTTTCTAAAATCAGAAAAAGGGATTCCAAAATCATTCTGACTCTGTCTCACAAAAATTTAAATATCTCATATATGAAATTCTTTTGCTTACACCGTTTCCTTTATATGAAAATAGAATCAATAATCTTTAATTTCATATCTTATTCAACCTCTAATTTGATTTTGACTATTTTTGGTGATTTTTCAAAGTCACACAACTGTTGTTGCCCAAAACTGTTTTATTACTAAATTTCACTCTTTCATGTTTTCTTTGTAGTAACTTTCATTGTAACATTTACTCCATATCAATCTTACCAAAGTTCGATCACATATCAAGCACGTTGCTCATAAGTTTACACACACAAACCTTCACTTATTCATCACATAGTCATATTCAATTACACCTAGTCATTTCCCGTTGAACACATCGGAATAATAACGGATGCCCGGTGGCCTGCACATAGTACCACCCTTGTAGTCAAAGCTATCTTCTTCACAAAGTAGCCTTCACATAGTACCACACTTGTGACCAAAGCTATCTTTTACTCATAGTGGCCTGCACTTAGTACCACACATGTGATCGAAGCTATCGGGTACGCATAGTAGCCTGCACTTAGTACTACACATACGACCTAACCATCTAGTACACGTAGTAGCCAGCACTTAGTACTACATACATGACGTAAAACCATTTTAAACATATAGTAGCCTACACATAGTACTACACATGTGTTCTCATAATGGATCATTCGTATCTTTCTATTCCAAAGGTCCAACCGGGAAATTCCTCACTTTCCAACATTTTACCAATTCATCCATAATCAATTTCAATTCATAATTTACACCAAGTGATCATTCAATATGCAACCACCTCTCATATAATAACAAAATATTATAAGATAAGTAAAAATGATATATTATTTACATACAAAATTACCCCGGTAGCACAATCGATGAAAAAGACTTATTCGTCATATTCTTTGTTTTCCTCCCGTTCTAAGTCTGAATCTCGTTTTCCTTGATCTATAACAGCACATTTAACTCATTTATTCATCCTGCTCCTCAAATTAGCCTAAATTTACACTTTGGAAACAATTACATTTTTCCCCTAAACTTTATCATATTTACACTTTTGCCCCTATGATCGTAAAATGATTTTTATTCAATTTCCTTCTATTTTAAGCCTAGACGAACCATTTCCACAACTATAGTAGTCCACAATTTCCATTTATTCACACACTCACACACATTTTGCAACTTTTTACAAACTAGTCCTTTTTGACAATTTCACCGAAAATCACTTAGTAAAAGTCGTTTATTAAATTCATATTCTACCATGAAACATAAAAAAAACATGCATGTCATCCATGGATAAATTTTTAAACACAACCCTAGCTCAAAATAATGGTGGAAATAGCTAAATCGAGCTACGAGGATCTCAAAAATGTAAAGAACATTAAAAACGGGGCTAGAACAAACTTACAATCGAGTTTGGAAGCTTGAAAAATCCTAGCCATGGTTTTCCCTTGTGAAATTCGGCCATAGCTTGAAGATGACACAATTTTGCTTTGATTTTGGCTTTTTAATTCTTTTAATTACTAAATAACCAAAATGCCCCTAACTTAAAAATATTCTATTTCACCTATTTCATGTCCATTTTTGTCCAACAAATTATCCAATGGTCTAATTACCATTTAAGGACCTCCAATTTAAAACTTCATAACAATTGGACACCTCTAGCATGTAGAACTCAACTTTTGCACCTTTTACAATTTAATCCTTTTAACTAAATTGAGTGGCCAAATCTTAAAATTTTCGAACGAAATTTTCACGAAATCATTTTGTGAGATAATAGAACATAAAAATATAATAAAAATAAATTTTCTTACGTCGAATTTGTGGTCCTGAAACCACTATTCCGAATAGGCCTAAAATCGGGTTGTTACAACTCTCCCCCTTTAGGGATTTTCGTCCTTGAAAATCTTACCAGAAGAAATTACTTTCAACTCTCATGAATCACTTCCACTAATTTCTTAGAATCACAAATCAAATTAACCTCGTATCTCTTTCTAGTCACCTTTAAACTTTAACACATCGTGTCGGAGTATATTGTCAAAGTTTTGAGTTACTCTCTCAGACTTACCACCGATTTACAGGTGTATTATCGTGCCAAGATGCAACTGCATATTTATAGTTTCCTGTAGCTCATTCCATAATTGGGATTTAGCCCTTGAATCTCAATCCGAAATAACGGAGACTGATACTTTGCATAATCAAATACTTCCAGAAAAATCTTACTCGGCTAGTTTGTTAAACAATAAATCTGTACACGAGCGATCAATCACAATCCGATAACATCTGTGACTATATCTACTTTCCCAGAGATTAATCAATAACTACTCGCGATCTTTCAATAGCTTAATTCTTTAACACTATCTTAACTTCAGATCTTTCTATGACATATAATACTTTAATTCTTGAAATCAAGGAACATGTGACATTAATGGTATGAAAGCATAAACCATCACTTTACATTCTAGTAATAAAACACATTCCAATCCGTTCAATAGTACATCACTGAAAAATCATGAATTCATTACTCAATTCAAACTGAACTTAGAACCTGAGCTTCGGTTAATAGTATCTTCAATTGTTTTCAACTTTGCTAACATGCACAGACCATCTAAATTTTCGTAAATGTAATAACCATTTCATTCAAAACAACTTTAACTCATAATAACATCATCATATTAGAACAAATCTAATAGGTGTATCTCGGTATCATACTTTCTAGAATATCAATCCTTCATTCAGACTGTCCATCGATATACTCATGAATGCACAAAATTATTACCATAACTGAGGATGCTTTAACTACATGTAACTCAAATCACATTTCAACTGACCAATTCACTTTGATAAAAACAACCAAGTCGATTTCGTTTATCAAATAATAACATAACAAAATTCTCCTTTCTTCATGTTGTTATGACAGTTCAAACATGCAATCTTTCATAGTTCTTTTAACATGCCAGTCACAGTATTTACTAACTGTATTAACTCAAACGAAACATAACATCTTTCTTGAACTCATTGATAATAATCAAAATTACCCGAGGAAAGAAAATCAGTTTATAATTTGAACTTGACTGTCATAAGCCACACTTTTACCGATATCGACTTCAAAGATAAGCCATACTTAATAAATTAAACAATAAGGATGATAAAAAAACCAAGATAATGAAATCTGACATACAAGACCATATTGAATGTCTGAGAATATTACTCATATGAAATAATAGAGATCCTGGCAATTCCTTAGAGAAAACCAAAAGGAAAAGAAACACTGTTCATACATTCGTCAACTCTTTATCTCTGACGTAACAGAATAGGATACAAATGGAAGAGAGAAGAATACCAATCATAAATTAATCAGACCAACAATGCTTTCATAAAAAAAGAAGCAACCATAAATACCTCTAAGAATGTAAGAATACATAGAATACCCAGAAGAGATAGTCATAAATTACTCAACTGTAGCTGTCATACTCAAATATCTTTAAACTTCAAACATCATTCCTCAGATTACTTCTACCATTATTAATCCCATAATATTTCATTCATTAACAAAATCAATTTAGAAGAATTCCCAGTAAGTACAGTCTTTAGACATCATACCTGAATGAGTCGATTAGCTGAGATTAACTTCTTCTCTAACCGTGGCATTGTACATTCCAAATAATCTTTAGAATAATCTGATATCTCTCATAACCATTTTTACTCGGTAAGTCATTCCCATCTCTGATCACATTATTAATTATTCCATAACTGAACTCTTTAGTTCCCCACTTGTGAGATTATTCAATGTAAATCTCATGAACTTAGTCATATGACACTATACCGATAAGGGGGTGAAGACTGTAAAGCCTTTAAAGTTTTGATTCTCATACATACATGTAACACCCCAAACCCGGCCTAAACGTTATGGCCGAATCTGGTGTGTCACATCAAACCATTTTTCAAATTTGATCTTTCCGGTGAAAATCCATTACTGAATCTAAATTCCTTTATTATTATTAAACTAAAGTTCTCATCAAAATGTTTACCAATTTTGTTTGCCTTTGGTATATTACCTCATTTAAAATCGCGAAAGCATTTTGAAAACTTTGTTGTTGGGAGCTCGTGTTCCTTAGAAAAATCATGCCATTTTGAAATCTCGAGTTTTCCTAGACTAGCAGTTTAGTATAAGAAATCACAATCCAAATTAAAACTTAAAACCCACAAATGGCCTTATTACATAAATTAAAAATCCAAAATGAAATCTAATTGCAAATTAAAAAACAGAAACAGTAGTGTGGCCATCTCCGAGTCCCTCGCAGCTCCAAACCATCTAAGCTTAGGGATTACCTACACAGTTAGAAACGGGGTGAGTTTATGAAAACTCAGTGTGTAACCCCAATAACAAACAAGCAGATGAATAATACTGATGTCGGTAAAATCAGGCCAAAGCCCTATTCAAGATGTGATGCGATCGGGCCTTAGCCCTTAAACAATAGTAATATAGGCCTAACCCTAATTTAGTCTCGACATATCTTTGGGCGAAGCCTTTTGTTTAACGATTCTTGGGCGAAGCCTTTTCATAAATCAAATCCTTTGGGCGAAGCCTTTTCATAAATCATATCCTTTGGTAAAGCCTTTATCAGAAACGGTATGGCCCATAGGCCCATTTCAATATCACATGTAATATCAATGAATGTATGCAAGCCCATTTCAATATCACATGAAATACCAATGAATGTATGCAAGCCCATTTAGGGAGACTACTCGACCCACCATCCGCTACTCTCTACCTGTACCAACCAAGCTCTCCATGTGGGGAATAACTCAACCCACCCAACCAAACTCTCCACTGGCAGCATAGCTGCTTTAACATATAACTGGAGGCCTAGCCTCTTTTAATAACTAGGGCAAAGCCCTTTGGATAAACTGGGGCAAAAGCCCTTTTGATAAACTGGGGCAAAAGCCCTTTTCGGTAAACTGGGGCATAGCCCTTTTAGCACTTCCTCCATTTATAAAACCCAACCCAACATGTCATGTATGCAGAATGCCATGCCAATATTTGAATCAAACAATCATAGTCAAGTCATTCATATCACCAACATATATTCACAATCAAATCCACAACCACACACAGTCCAGTCACCACTTGCCCACAAGGGCAAAATAGTCATTTTTCACATTATAAGGGTAATTTTGTAATTTTACCAAATATCAGGGTTTTCCATGTTCATCAACAATTATCAATATTTTCGAGTGTTTAAACAATGATCTTTAACCCCCTTTATCAAACTCGGGCTTTTGGGCCCAAAACCCCTAATGGGCCCTATGAATGTCGATTTAGCCCACTAAGCCCACTTAACCCAAATTTTACAACAGTACTAACCATGTTAACATGCAACTTTTCCAAATTCCATTTTCTATCAATTTTACCCAAATGGGCCCGAAAGCCCATTGGGCCTAATTCTAGCCCATTGAGGCCCAACTTACCATCGTGCACAAAATTGAGTTCTTACCTGTTCCATCGATCCAAACACTGATCATATTGTATTTATCACATCTATAGCCAAACGCAAAATCACAAGTTCCCGAAATGCCAGAATTTTAGCATTTCGGCTTTTCAGTGAATATTAATCTAAGCTACTATGAGGGTTAATACACACCTGCTATCGGTTGAAGTTGAAACGTTTCCAAAATCAATCACCTACGATTACCACCACCTATTAGCACACTCAAACTTAACTAATCCAATATCAATATATGTAAATCCTAAGCACATCAGTCATACGAAACATAAGGGCATATTTGACATTTTACCATACGGGGGTATTACGGTCACTTTACCCTACAGGGGCTTTACGGTCTTTTTACCTATTAGGGGTATTTTAGTCATTTCATCATATAAGGGTGTTTTGGTAAATCTACAAACCAAGGGTATTTCAGTAATTTTGTAAACCAATGGTATTTCTATAATTTTTGAAAGTTCAGGGTATTTTTGTAATTTTGTAAATCAGGGGTATTTTGGTAATTTTACAAATTGAGGGTATTTCGATAATTTTAAAAAACAGTGGTATTTTGGTATTCTACAAACTAGGGGTATTTTGGTAATTCTACCCTGCAGGGGTATTTCAATAATTTCACAATTAAGGTAAAACGGTAATTCTGTAAATCGAGGGTAAAACGATAATTCTGTAAATCGAGGGTATAATAGTAATTCTATAAATTAAGGATAAAATGGTAATTCTATAAATCGGGGGTAAAACGGTAATTTTATAAATTAAGGGTAAAACGGTAATTCTGTAAATCGAGGGTAAAACGGTAATTTTGTAAATTAAGGGTAAAACGATAATTTTGTAAATCGAGGAAGAAACGGTAATTCTATAAATCGAGTGTAAAACGGTAATTTTATAAATTGAGGGTAAAATGGTAATTTTGTAAATCGAGGGTAAAATAGTAATTCTATAAATCGAGGTAAAGCAGTAATTACGTAAATCGAGGTAAAATGGTAATTACAGTAAATCGAGGGTACTTTGGTAATTTTACAAGTTGAGGGCATTTCAGTAATTTGTAAACTAAAGTATTCTAAACAAGGATAACAATACGAATGGGCCTAAAGCCCGTTCTCGGCTCAAATGGGCCCACACGCTCGTGTGGCCCTTTTAGCCCAAATCTAGCCACAGATATGACATTCACTTAGCCTAGTCCAATATTTACTACACAATCAAACAACTTATCCAATTGTGCCCGTAGGCCCATTGGGCCCACATAACCCCTTTTGGCCCATCGCAGCCCGAAGTAGCTATCCTACAGCTAGAGTAGTGAGAAATACACATCTGATAGAAGACTGGAGTTAATCCATGCTCCGAGCACTCTTAGCCGACGCCCAACCCAAACGAGCACGCCATAAAGCGAAAGGATCGACCAAGAAACGTGCCTTTACTCTCCTCATGGTTCTCTCTATTTAAAGCCGACCGCATCCACTCTTATGTTAGCTTCCGATGTGGGATCCTCCAACATCGAGTTTAAATTCAACACCAACTCTTGCCGCCCCTGTTAGCAAAATAAATGCTCCTTGCTTGCCATGGGATTCGAACCCATGCCTCCCCTCAGATGCTCCACACGCTACTTGCCACTAAGCCACAAGGCTTTTTGTGTCATATTTTATCCCTAAATAATTGTAAGGTCTAAAGGCCAAAGTCCAGGTTCCCTTAAAAAAACAAAATAAATTGCAAGAGCCAAGGCTTGAACCTAGGCTCCCATACAACCTTAATGACGCCACAACCACTAGACTACATGCTTCCTTGTGTCATTTATTTAACACAATAATTTAAAAGCCCTCATCCAAGCATCCAGGTTTTTTTCTCTTAATACCAAAATTTTTGCTAAAGCCCAAGTTTGAACCCAAGATTTCTCTAACACTTCTCAGGGCCATTAACCACCAAAGAAGACATTTAATTGTGTCATTTCATTGCATAATTAAATACATATATACAACCTCCTTACAGACCCACACTCAAGGCCCAATACTTCTAAGCCCAAATTCGAGGTGTTACAATACACATATACAATATAGCATTTAACTGCAACATAATATCATATACTCTGATTCATACATATCTAGGTTTCTACTAATCATGAACACATTTTCAAATATCTTAGTAACACACTCAGCATTATCACTTATAAATATCAACCAATCGTAATAAGCTCATCTCAAAATAAGTTTTTCATGTTATTCACTGCAAAAAGTCACTCTGATTTATCGAAATGTAATGTTCAATCAGAACGATAACATTTTATTCATATTCCTCAACTTGTGGTTAATCCATTGTATTGCATCCATTAACATATACATATCATCACAAATCACAAATATCAATTCAAGCAGATCAATATATTCACTAAGTTATACGAACTTACTTATCCCCTTTCAACATTATCGATGCTAGCTCGGTTGGAAAGCATCCCTGATTTAATCCAAACAAATCTTATAGAGTCAGGAGATATCACACTATCACAGTTCACTTATGGCATGTATAGCTAGACTCACATATGCTATGTTAGTCTGAGAATCGACTAAACCATAGCTCTGATATCACTAAATGTAACACCCTTTACCCGTGTCCGATGTCGAGACAGGTTTCGAGGCATTACCAGGCTTAAGCATAAACATTCATACAAAATCGGGCCATAAAATTTCATTCAATTTAAGATCATTCATACACATGCATATCATCCCTTATACGGGTCTACGAGGCCCAATACATACTTTGAAAGTGGTCTGAAACTAAACCGTGAACTTTGAAAAACATTAGAAAATTTCTTGAAAGTAGGGGTATACCCCCGTGTCCAAGGCTGTGTTCTTCACACAACCATTCACATACTTTACTTTCCGTAATTAATCATCACACACTAATTCAACCAAGTCATGCAAGCTTGCACATCCACAAAATACAACATCACAAACATATAACTTAACTAATATTAGCCATCCTCAATGGCCTTATACAAAATGAACTATCAAATATTATAGGCCAACATTTTAAACCAACTCATAATAACATATACACATAATCAAGTCCCTATACATGCCATAGACTTAAAAATACTTGAAGATCGTTAATACTATACCAATCAATAACTTGTTAGTGTGATAGAATCTCTGACGACCTCCAACTCGAGCTAACATCTATGACACTATAGGAAAAAAAAAAGGAAGAGGGGTAAGCATTATCATTTAGTAAATAGGTATGTAAATGATAAGTAATCTATTAACAAGTTTTTATAAATCTTCACGATATGTTCTCAAGATAATACAATCATAATTGCGCATAGTTCCACTATTTATTCATGTTCATCTCAAGCTGTCTACTCGAGTCACAGTCACTAAATTATTTATATCTTGAGCTACGGAACTCCAAATTAAGATCCGCTAATTTTTGGTTTATCCAATAAGTACAGTTTATTTTTTAAAGTCACCCATGTTTTGTTGTCTGATAGTTTCGACCCATTTGCACTAAAAATTAATTATCTCTTCGTACAATATTTGGATAATGTTCCCGTTTGTTTCTTTCGAAAATAAACTCATTCAGGATTTTAAGCATATAAATTATAACCCATAATTAGTTTTGTACAATTTTTAATGGTTTTCCAAAATTAGAATAAGGGATTCTAAAATCATTCTGACTCTATCTCACAAAAATTCAAATAAGGGATTCCGAAATCATTTTGATTCTGTCTCACAAAGATTCAAATATCTCATAATATGAAATTCTTTTGCTTACACCGTTTATTTTATATGAAAATAGAATCAGTAAGCTTTAATTTCATATCTTATTCAACCTTTAATTTTATTTTCACCATTTTTTGTGATTTTTCAAAGTCACACAATTGCTACTGTCCAAAACTATGTTATAACTAAATTTCACTCTTTCATGTTTTCTTTGTAGTAACTTTAATTGTAACACTTACTCCATATCAATATTACCAAATTTTGATCACATACGTAACACCCCTTACCCAGGACCATCCTGGAGTCGAGCACGAGGCGTTACCTGACTTAACTTACTAATTCGGGGCATAAAATTTGCTTTTAAAATTAATTTATTTACGTTCATTCAATATGTCCCTAGAAAGGGCCCTCGAGACCCTAAAACATGCAATTGAAATGGTTCAGGACCAAACAGGGAACATTAAAAAATTTTCGAATACTTAGACAAATCAAAACAATTTATTTCATTATTCCTTATAAAACTACCCACCTGCATCATAGTCACTAAATAAATCGTAACTCGAGTCACAAAACTAAAAGTTTAAATTCATGAATTTTCCCTGAAACTAGACTTATATATCTTCTTACTAAAGTTTTTTCAGAATTTTTGGTCTAGCCAACTAGTACAGTTTATTAGTTAAAGTTTCCCCTATTGCACTATTTGACTACTCTGACTCTCCTCACTACAAATCAATTTTCTCCCTGTAAAAAATTCAAATAACCATGCCGTTTATTTCTCTTGAAAGTAGATTAACTAAGGAATCTAGAAATATAAACTATAACTAATAATTCATTTTGTACAATTTTTAGTGAATTTATAAAATCAGAATAGGGGATTCAGAAATTGCTCTGACCCTGTCTCACTAAAATTCAAATATCTCTTAATATACACTTCTTTTGCTTACTCTTTTTCTTTCATATGAAAATAGACTCAATAAGCTTTAATTATATATCTCATTCATCACCTAATTGCATTTCTACTATTCTTGGTGATTTTTCAAGTTCACATCACTGCTGCTGCTCAATATTGTTTTAATGCTAATTTCACTTTTTCAAGATTTCTTTGTATTAACTACCATTTAGGCATACATAACACTGAAACATGTTCTTCATTAGCCATTTCAATAGCTAATCATTATCAAATATTTACATACCATTCTTTAGCTATATCATAAGGACATACACACAAAATGGCTAAGTCCCTATACATGCCATAAACTAGAACGTTTGTAAACAAAGATACCCATTTGGTAACTTGATAGTCGATAGTGTGAAGTGATCTCCGATGACCTCCAACCTGAGCTTGCTTTTAAGTACTCTGAAACATGAGAAAATGAAAGAAGTAAGCTTATAAAGCTTAGTAAGTTCACATATAAAATAATAAGCATTAGCAATCAATTTAGCTTACTACTATGCTGTCATAATTTGCTTAAATAATGTTTAGTTCTTACTTTCCCATCTTACTCATCGGTAACCTTACCAAAGGCTCAGAATAAAAAAGGCACCTTACTTAATAGCTTGCTTACATACCTGCAACATCTCACTTAACACATGAGTACTCTTTCATAATATAGACATATTGCCAATCATGTCATAAAGTGTCACAAGCATAACTGAAAACTCATCACTTACTTAATACTTGATAATCTCAATTACTTACAATCTCAATACTAAATAAGTCTTAAATGCATACCTGTACTGTTTCTTCATGTTCTCACCTTGTCGTTTCTTTGACTTACTCTTTGGATTACTCGAGAACCTTTTCCTTTTTGAACTTACCATTGCCATGTTTTGACATGGTCTTACGTGGTATCCTTGCCTTATGAACTCACCAATGCCATGCCTTGGCATGGTCTTACATGGGACCTTTGCCTTATAGTAACTCATCAATGCCATGTCTTGACATGGTCTTACATGATTTCCTTGCCTTGTAGAACTTATCAATGCCATGCCTTGGCACGGTCTTACATGATATCCTTATCTTACCAAATGCCATGTTCCAAACATTGTCTTACATGGTATCATTGTCTTACCAAATGCCATGTTCCAAACATGGTCTTACATGGTATCCTTATCTTAGTGCCAATGTCACATCTTGATGTGGTATTACATGGACTCCTTAATCAATGTTGATGCCATGTTTTGACATGGTCTTACACGGGATCCTTGCCTTACCAATGCCATGTCTTGACATGGTCTTACATGGTATCCTTAACCGTCAATTCCTCCTTAAATGCCATGTTATGAACATGGAATTTTTCGTCAATTCTTCCTTAATTGCCATGGTACAACCATGGACTTTGAGATATCAATGCCTTGTCAAGTCATAGCTAAAACATACTTGCTCAAATTCTCAAGGTTAGTCGCATAACTCAATAATAACAATACTAATAACAATAATTGCATAATAATAAAATGCTACTCAACTTACATACTTACATTCTCAATCTCATCATATCATCAACTTAACTTATTCTCATCAAACTATGCTAGTCAATACTTTCTTGTTATCATACAAAGCCATAATACAAAATATGGTTTTATATATAAATTATACAAGTTCTCTTTCCAATATCGAATTATTATATAACATTAATCATTATATCTGAAACTCAATACTAAAGTATTTATGGCCAAAATATCAATTTATCATTCAAATATGCATAATTAAATGCTTATTAAACATATGAACTTACCTCGATACTAAAACGACCATTTTACTAACTTTCCTGATTTTTGGTTTTTCTCCCGTTCTAGGTCCAATCTCACTTTTTGGGATCTAAAACATCATATTTCACTTATTTAATTAATGTACTATTCAAAACATTCCCTAACTCAAACTTTGGAAAAATTACAATTTTGCCCCTAAACCTTTGCAGAATTACAATTTTTCCCCTAGGCTCATAAATTAAAATTTATCCATTTTTCTTATGTTTTATGACACGCTGAACATTTTTCCCTTCTATGGCAACATCAAATTCCCACTCTATCATGTACTTATGAACATTAGGTATTTTTATCGATTATGTCGTTTTACTCGTTTTTACTTAAAATCGCTTAGCAAAAGTTGTTTAACATAATTTCAAGCTTTATATTCTACCATAAAACATCAAAATAAACATATTTAACATATGGGTCTTTTTCCAAATATGAACCCTAGCATGATTTATTGCTAGAATAAGCTAAATCAAGTTATTGGGACTCCAAAAACATAAAGAACATTAAAAACGAGGCTAGAACAGACTTACTATTGAGCTTGGAAAGCTTGGAAACCCTAATCATGGCTTCCCCCATGCTATATTCGGCCTCCATGACGAAGATGGACCAATTTTGGTTTTATTTTCCCTTTTTAATTCTTTTAATTACTAAATGACCAAAATTCCCTTAAAGGCTTTTCTTTCAAATTTGTCCTATCCTTGCCCATTTTTGTCCAAACTTAAATATAATGGCCTAATTACTAAATAAGGACCTTCACTTTAAGAACCCATTTCAATTAAATCCCCTTTATTATCTAGAACACACATTTTGCTAATTTTACAATTTAGTCCTAATTATCAAATTAGACACTTATACATAAAATTTCTTCACGAAATTTTCACACAATTATTCAATCAATGAATAAGCCTTAAAACTTAATCGGAATAAATTTTTTTGACCTCAGATTCATGGATTCGCAACCACTATTCCATTTAGGCCCTATTTCGGGATGTTACATTTCTCCCCCCTTTAGGGATTTTCGTCCCCGAAAATCTTACCTACAAATGGATTCGAAATTGGTTTCCAGAAACACTTTCAATTTCTTATTCAGCCTTGGCATACCCAACATTTTACTTCTTAAACTAAGGCTCTGAACTAGAATACCTACTAATAAGTAACTGACCTTATTTTATCATTAACCTCATACTCTCTGATGAAACACAACTAACTCTTCTTTTCTTACCAAAATGGAAATTCTTTTCCACTAAGGTGCTTTCAAAAAAAAAATACTTGTTTCTCTTTTGAGTGTCAATAATCTTACCTTTCGATTCTGTATACAATTTTTGATAATCTGTCTCTGATTTCTGTAATTAATTTTCACTTTCCTCTAATCCTTTCTGCTCAATTTAATTCTACGAATTTCTCTTCCTCAATTCAACAATCAGTACAAAGGTGACATGCAGTAACATTTAGCAATCTTATGGTCAAAACTTACTGTAGCTTTCTTCTGAAGTCACGATGCAACCCTGGATTTCCAACCATAATAACTAAAATTTGAATGAATTAACAACCTCAAAATGAATAACTCAGATAATCCTTCAGTAGAAAAACTCATTCGTACTGAGAAGAATACATAAACTTCTTCAAGCAATCAACCATAGCTCATTTGACCTTTCGGTGATAATGCTAATTTTGTTGCACAATTCTTCGAAATACCCTCACATTTTCACACAAACATCAATACTAACTGTAATAGCTTCTGAGATACTTGAAAATCAAATTTAACTCTCTAAAAGTTTAGGTATTGGATTCAAACTCTGGTACATAACATTTCATACTCTTACTAGTATAAGTAGCTCAAGTTATCATCCATCTCTGTACTTCTCAAATAATCAAATAATTATCACTCTGCTAGGCATTATAGCTGTTGCAAAATCTCTTGATTTCTCATTAACACATTTCTAGAAACCATAAACTCTTTATTCAAACCAAGCTGAATCATAATGGATACTTCAATTGTCAATATCTTCAACTATTTATACTTTATTAGCATGAATTCAAGCCAAACTAAACTTCATACAATAAGAACTTTAACAATCAGACAACTTGGATTTGCAAAAATATACCTCTGATGCAACCTTTCTGATATGCGTATACAACTCTGTACCATAACCTCTAGAATATGTACTATTTACTCGGGTCATTTATCTATTTATACATGAAAAACCAATATTTACCTCTGAAGCTATAAATAATTCAAACATACATATAACTCAATCAACTGCTCAACTGAATGAGTCTTAACTAAAAGACAATAACTTTTCAAAAACTGTTCTTCTCTATGCTGTCATGATATCTCAAACATACTTTCTGTTGTGATTTCTTCAAAAAGCTAATCACAAATCATTATTACTGCATAACTCGAAAAAACATAGCATTCGGTCTTTAACACACTGATATATATATATCAAGATTATGTGAAAAATGAAAATCAATACACATGTCTGAACTGAACTACACTGAGGCCACAATACTCATACTACTCAAAAATCATAATGCCATAATAAGACTGGCTTCTCAATTACTTTAGTAAATAATGTCCTGGGTGAAAATAAAACATCCTGATCATCTGAGAGATTTAAACACAAATTTCAATAACAACTAGTGCAAAAGCAGAATCTTTATACCTTTGATAACTATACCTCTATACTTTCATTATCAGGCCCGAACTCGTAATCATCATAAACATACTCATAATAAGAAGAAACCATTTTTATTAATAGAGCATTTTCTGCTAATGTCTCATGGTTGATACTTTGAACAATAATTTACTAATAAAACTGAGATAATAAAATCTCAGAACATGGAGCTACACAGAATTCCTGGTAACCACATCTCATGTAGAACAGTTAAGGTTTCAATAGCATCTCAGAAAATTTCCAAAAGGAAAGGATAATACTCACAAGCACTAGGAACAACTATGACAGAAGCCATAAAATTTTCCTTTACTTTCATTAAGCAATAGTTAATAATACGGATCACTAACATCATACAGATCTTACTGTCAACCTTCCGTCTGCACACTGAAGTAAAAAACTGGAATAGATAGAGCAATATCAATCACAGCTCAAACAAACAGGTTTAAATACTTAGAAAAAGTTTCAAAATGGTTCACAAATTGCTTAGGCATTAATAAATGATAGTTAATTAGTCATAAATGAGGTGTTATAAGGTTGGGTTGTGCATTAGGTGGTCGTTAATTTGAGAGTCGCTTCAGTGGCTAATGTAGCACTTCAAATTTGGGATGGCCCATCTTGGTCGGGTTTAGGGAGTCACAAGCTAAGGTTTCTAATTCCTCTATTTCTAAACATTCCTCCATCGAATTGGGAGATTTCGTGGCCGTTAGAACGTTAAATGTTACCTAGTCATCTTAAACTCTCATTGTGAGTTCTCTTTTTTTACCATCTATCAACGTTCTTACCGTGGCTAGAAAAGGTCTCCCTAGGATGATCGGAACTTCCTTATCTACTTCAAAGTCTAACACAATAAAGTCAGTAGGAAAAACAAACTTGTCAACTCTTACAAAAACATCCTCGATCTTTCCCTCGGGATATGCTAACGAATGATCCGCTAGTTGATGTAACAGTCTAGTTTTAGCTAAATCAGAATAGTGGTTTTGGAACCATAAATCTGAGGTCAAAAAATTATTTTAATATTATTTTTGGTGTTTATATCATGTGATTATATATGTGTGAAAGTTTTGTGAAACAATTTTATCGTTTGGATGCTTAATTTGAGAAAAGGACTAAATCCCGTAAAATGCAAAATTTGCATTCTATTTGTTAAAGGTGTCAAATTGCCTTGGCTTTTAAATATGATGGCCTCAAATGGTAATTAAACCATTTTAATGATAGTGGACTATTATGGACAATCATTACATGTTTTTATTGTTTATTCATTAAGGGTAAATAAATAATTTGTAATTATGTTAATTAAAATACAAAAAAAAACATGAATTTTGTCCATCTTTCTTCTTGTTGGCCGAATATTGAATTAGAAAAGAAGTCATTTTGTTCCTTTAGGGTTCGGCACACATAGAGCTTGATTGAGGTATGTTTTGAGCTAGGTTTTTGATGATTTCTACATTTTTGTTATCGTTACTTTGAGTACTAGCTAGCCCGTACCCTAATTTCTGAATTAGTTGATGAATTTGTGAAATTCCATTGATGATAGCTTGATTTTTTTGAATGTTGATGTTGGAAAATGGATATTTGTTGATAGATTGTTATGTTTTATAAAGTGGTTTTTACTAAAAATGCATATTAGGGATTTAATTGAGAAATGTGTAAATTGAAGGGTTGAAATATGAAATAAATGAAAGTTTTGGGCTACTAGGGGCACTATAGTATTCGGCTCACATGGGTTTGAATTGAATTGGTGTAATTTTGTGTCTTTGTGAAGTAAGGACTAAATTGAATAAATGTGAAACTTTAAGGGCTAAAGTGTAAAAATACCCAAATAGGTATTTTTGGATGAAATTGAATGTTTAGTTGAATAAATAAGTTAATTTTGAATGTTTATAGATCAAGAAAGAAAGAAATTGGATTTAGATCGGGGGAAATCGAAAGTTGTCGAGTAGTCGACCCGATACGTCAATCCCTAATACGAGGTAAGTTCATATGCAAATAAATGTCTTTCAATTGAATTATAAATGTTAATTTTAATTGAATTGATATGAATGTTGAACGAGCAAATACGATCAAGAATGACAGAGTTACGACATCTGAAAGTCTTGTATAAACCTTAGGAATAGTATAAGATACAAATGTCATGACATTAGGTTATCGAGATGTGATTACATGTTAGACCATGTCTGGGACATTGGCATTGTATTGTGATTACGTGTAAGATGATGTCTGGAACATTGGAATCGTTATATGATTTCGTGTAAGACACTGTCTGGGACAGTGGCATTGATATGTGATAACATGTAAGACCATATTTGGGATATGGCATTGTACGAGCTTATGTGATTTTCGAGTGTCCTTAACAATTTTGAACAATTCAACGGGCAAAGTCAAGTCGAGAAAGAATGTGTGAATGGATTAAATGACTCAGGTACGTATGAGATTCATACAAGTATTAGTGTAACAGTCTGATTTAGACCCTAATCAGAACGGTGGTTTCAGGACCACGAATCTGAGTCAAAAAAATATTTAAATATTATTTTTCGTGTTTATTATATATGAATTTGCATGTGTAAAAATTTCGTACAAAAATTTGATTGTTTATGTGCTTAATTTGATAAAAGGACTTAATTGTGTAAGTTGAAAATTCGATAGTCTAAGTTATAAAGGTTGAATTGATAGTGGCTCTTTAAATGGAGTATTTATGTTGCAAATAATCTTTTATTATAGTTATGGCCGAATATACCCATAATGTATGTGTGTTGATATTATTTTATTAAGGTTAAATAAGTAAAAAATGTTAAATGTTAACAAATAATATATTAAAACATAATAAAAAAAAAGAAAGCCATGCATATTACTTTGTTCTTGTCAAAACTTGAGAAAGAAAGATAGAAAATATAGCTTAGGGTATTCGGCACTTTGGAAGCTTAATTCAAGGTTAGTTTTTGTTCGGTTTTTGATAATTTTTACGTTTTTGATATTATTGCTTTGAGTACTACCCAACCCATGCTTGAATTTTTTATATTGGTGAATATTTTGAGTTATGCCATTGATGAATATTTGTGCTTTGTGATGTTTGATGATGAAATATTAAAAATATGTTTTAGATTAACATGTTTTGTATTTGAGTTTTTGAAAATTTTCAGTAATTAGGACTAAATTACAAAAATAATAAATTGAGGGACTAAAATGTGAAATAAATGAAATATATGGACTAGTATGAGTATATGGAAAATTCGGCCCAACTATGTTGTGAGATTTTGTGTATTTTGTGTTTTATGCAATTAGACTAATTTGTGAAAGTATGAAATATTAGGGGTAAAATGGTAATTTACCCATTTATATGTTATTGGATTAAGTTGAATGAAATTGTGTTTAAATATGGTTAATTTGAAATTATATAGATCAAGAACAAAAGAAATCGGACTTGGATCGGGGAAAAGCAAAAATAGTCGAATAGCTGATTCGTAACGTCCGTCAATATACGAGGTAAGTCTCTAAGCAATTAAACATGGTTATATGCACATAGAATGATTTACTTTGATAATTCAAACATTATAATGTATTATTATGTTAGCCGAATAAGAAATAACAATGAATTACTCTGATTGAGTTGTATTTGAATGAGATCAAAACCTTTAAAAGTGTGTTTGTGATACATGCAACATTATACGATTCGATATATGAAATGTGTTGTGGAATGATCCTATGTTTTTTATATTAAGGCTTTGAGCCTAGCAAGCCTTGGGCTGGTGATTTTGATCAGGCTTTGTGCCTAGCAGGCTTAGTGCCGGTGAATAAATATCAGACCTTGAGTCTAGCAGGCCTTGTGCCGGTGTGAAATTCAGGCTTATGCCTAGCAGGTTTTATACAGGTGATTTGTTTTCAAGTCTATGATTATAAGAGTTCAAGTTAATATGGATATTGAGCAAGTGAAATTGAGTTGAATGACATTGTATATATTCGGCCACATAGGTAAGTATATGTGAGTTTATATTGAATTTGCATATTCGGCCATATGTGATGATTTATTTAACTTTTATAATTGACTTCCTGTGATGATATAGTGAACCTTGTGTATTCGGCCTTACATGTAGTATCCATATAGTGATACATATATTTAATATTGAATGTTCGGTTAAGGTAACTCATTGGGTTTAAGTATAACATTTTTGTTATAATTCGATTTGTTTGAATATTTTAATTATTCATTGAGTTGTTTAATTTGCTTAAGGCTTACTAAGCTAAGTTAGCTTACTCTGTGTGTTTTTGTTACTTTGTTTTATAGATTTTGGTTGTAAGTTACGAGCTCGGGGATCGTTATCGAAGTCATCCACACTATCGTCAATTTTCGGTATTTCTAAAAGTCTATTTTCAAACTTTTGGCATGTATAGGCTTATATGTATTTTGTTGATTTTGGATATGCATATTTTAAGCCATGCGAATATGGCTTGATTTTAATGCTAATGTTCAAATGTTTAAGTAGTTTTGGTCATGGTATATGTGTGTGGTAAATTTAATATATGGATGATGGATGTATTTTGGTTGTGGATTGTTAATGATCCTAATGATAGTGATTTTCGGTCATGTATTAGCTTAATTCGTAAATTAAATGATTTGTGATTCAGCAAAGGTGATTTAATCATGTAGTTATATATTAATATTGAAATTGGTTGTGTTCGTTATGTGTGGACTATGCTATACTATGGATATTTGTCAATTTTGATATGGTTACTTTGAGTCAATTTGTAATGGTATGCTTGCATTGGTGAATAATGTGTATAAGTATATTCGACTAAAGTATTAGACTTATATTAATGAGTAAGTGATATGGTTTATGTTATGTATTGAAGTTATCTTGGATTACTGTATATGTAGTTAGGTGGTTGGTTATGTGAATAAATTTTAAGCATGCGAATTAGGTATACTTTTAGTGTTATTTTTGCTCAAAATGGCTCAAATCAATATGGTCATATGTGCATAATCTTGTGTTAGGAGAAGAAATACATTTGGTCTTGAAATGATGCTTGTTTAAATGAGAATATACGTAGGAATGCCTAGTATGGTGTGCAATTAATTTAATTTAGATTAATGTGCATAACATGTGAATTGGTATAGTCATGAATTAATTATTGAAATAAGAGAATATTGATTCGGTAATTATGCTTAGATTTGGCTTTGACATTAGGAAACATGTGCATGGTTCGTTTGATATTTAATTTGTACAGGTCCAAAAGCTATATAATAATAGGTTTAATATTCAACTAATGAAATAGTTGTTTTGTTATATGTTCTGTATATAATATGTTTTGATATATGCTGGATTATGTTTAAATTATGCAATGTTTTGAAAGTTATGATTTTAAGACTCGATATTTGATTAAGTTATGAGCATTGATGTGATTGAATTTTGAGTTGTAAAATGCAATAAATATCTGTATGAACTGTGTTACATCCGGTAATGCCTCGTAACCCTAATCCGGCGACGAATATGGGTTGGGGGTGTTACATTGAAAAGGGAAGTATTTGATGAATTCAATTATGATATTGAATATGTGTATAATGAGAAAGGTTTGTGAACTTGTATGTGTTTAGCTATGCTTAACATAATTGAATTGATATGCAAATGTTCTTATGATGACTTTATTTGTATATGGCTTACTAAGCTTTTAAAGCTTACTTTGTGTGTTCTTTCTCTATTTTATAGATTGTCGAAGCTAGCTCGGACTCGGGGATCGTTGGAGTATGTCATCACACTATCGATCATCTCGTTAGTACTTTTGGAGCTTTGTATATATGGTATATGGCATGTATAGGCTAGTATTATCTTGGTATGTTTGGAGTTATGATTTTAGCCATGAGATTTGGCTTGTAAATGTTGGTGTGTATGGCCATTTAAGTTGGCTTAAATTATGTGTTTGATAAGTGATATATGTAATGTATATAATGCCTTATGTGTTGGCTTGTCTGGTATGGTTATATGGTTGCTCTTTTGGATAGTTATAAGTTGGAGTATTATTGCTTGGAAGCTGGCATATTGTGGTTTAATTTTGAGATGATGTTATGGTGTGTTTTGTGACATGAAATATATGATAATTTGATGAGTAAATGTATTTAGAAGTTATGTAAGTTTTTGATGATTTTGGCATAATGATTGGTATGTTTTGAACATGGAATTGAGTAGTTGAAATGGTTGAGGATAGATGGCATGATATGTGTATGAATTGGCATGTTTTGGTTCCTATAAATGTATTCAAATGGTACCATTTTGGTTGCTAGGTGTGCATGAGGAAAGGGTGGCAAATTAGTTTGCAAATAGCCTATTTTTGTCCACACGGGCAAAGACACGGGTGTGTGTCTCAGCTGTGTGCAACACACGATCATGCTACACGTCCGTGTGTCCCCTGGGGTAACCCTTCGAATTAAGGCAGTATACCCTACAGGTTTGACATAGCCCAGACACATGGGTGTGTCTACTGGCCATGTGTGGCACGCGGGCTGGCACATGGGCATGTGGTCGGCCGTGTGACCTAAGTCAGTAACCCCTCTAGATTTCACACGGGCGTGTCCTCGGCCGTGTGGTGCAAGTCAGTATGTATGCCCTGTTTTCACACGGGCGTGTGTGGTGGCTGTGTGAGGCACACGGCTTGTTCACACGGGCGTGTGAACCTTGAATGCTTGTGTAATAGCCCAAAATTGGGTCTAGTTGGAATAGAGGTTTCGGGACCACAAAATCCGAGATAGAAATAATTATTTTATGATTATTTTGAGGTCTATGATATGATTGCATGATTGTGTGAAAATTTTGTGAAGAAATTCTATGCATAAAGTGCTCAATTTGAAGTTAGGGACTAAATTGAATAAGTTGCAAAACTTGCATTCTAGAAGTTTTTAGTATGAAATTGCTTTGAAATATTAATTAGGAGGTCTTAAATAGAATTTGACCAATTTCTAAGTTATGGACAAAAATTGGACATGGATGGAATTTTGAAAGTTTAGTAAGGAAGGGCATTTTGGTCATTTGGTAATTAAAAGAAATAAAAAGGGAAAATAAAGCCAAAATTGACTCATCTTTTTCATGGAGGCCGAAATTAGCATGGGGGAAGCCATGGCTAGGGTTTTCAAGCTTTCCAAGCTCAATAGTAAGTCCGTTCTAACCCCGTTTTTCAAGTTCTTTACGTTTTTGGAATCCTGGTAATTTGATTAAGCTTATTCTAGTAATAATTTAAGCTAGGGTTCATATTTGGAAAAATACCCATAGGTGAAATGTGTTTATTTTGATGTTTTATGATAGAATATGAGGTTTTAAATTATGTTAGACAACTTGTGCTACTCGGTTTTGAGTGAAAATGAGTAAAATGGCTTAATCGGTAAAAATACCTAATAGTCATAAGTATATGTTAGAGTGAGAATTTGATGTTGCCATAGAAGGGAAAAGTGATCAACATGTCATAAAACATAATAATAAGGGATGAAGTTTAATTCCCGAGCCTAGGGGAAAAAGTGTAAATATACAAAAGTTTAAGGGCAAAATTGTAATTTTTCCAAAGTTTGAGTTAAGGACTGTTTTGAATAGTACATTAATTAAATAAGTAAAATATGATGTCTTAGATCCCGGAAAATGAGATTTGAACCTAGAATGAGAGAAAAATCGAAAATTGGGAAAGTTAGTAAAATGACCATTTTAGTATCGAGGTAAGTTCATATGTATAATAAGCATTAATTTATGCATGTTTCAATGTAAAATTGATATATTTACTATGATTTACGAGGTGTTGAAAGTATGTAAGTTGGTATGATAATAATACTGACAATAATCTCAGTAATTTATATTTGCAAGTTAAATTTAGTGAGTTAATTGAATTATGTTAAATTAAATGATTATGGTGCCAAGTTTATAAATTGTAATTCTCTGTTGATATGGCATAAATTGTATGATTTAATATGTTTAAGAGAAGTTGATGGATGGTATGTATGATATGGAAAAATGTAATGCTTGTTGTGTCATGTGAAATTGAAGAGCAAATTATTGTTACATGAATTGAGTGTTAAATTACTATTACCTGGGTGTATGAATTGCTACACGATTGTATCTGATGAGATTTCAACAAGTTTGTACGTAAATAATTTATCGATTTTTTTTATTTTATTATATTTTTTATCATATGAAATGTGGTTGCCTATAGAATGACTAGTTGTTGTAAATTGCAAATTGAAAAAAAGACTATGAATAAATTTGTAACATGTTGGAAAGTGAGGAATTTCCCGGTTGAGCCTTCGGAATAGAAACGATACGAATGATCTATTGTGAGGTCACATGTGTAGTACTAAGTGCAAGCTACTATGCATACCCGATAACTTCGATCACGTGTGTAGTACTAAGTGCAGGCTACTACGTGTATCAGATGGTTAGGTCACATGTGTAGTACTAAGTGCAGGCTACTACGTGTACCGGATAATTGGTCGCATGTGTAGTACTATGTGCAGGCTACTACGCGTGTAACACCCCGTACCCGAGTCCGTTACCGGAGTCGAACACAAGGTGCACACAGACTTAACTTAATTATTTTCACAGTCCATTTTAAAAAAAAAATTTCCAGACAAGCTGGTTACTGCATCATTGTCGCCTTAAAAATCATATCTTGAGTTTCAAAACTCGAAAATCAGTTTTGTAATTTTTCCCTGAAACTAGACTCATATTTCCATCTACAGATTTTTTTCTAGAATTTTTGGTCGAGCCAATTAGTACAGTTTATTAGTTAAAGTCTCCCCTATTCCAGGGTTCGACTACACTGACCTTCATGCATTACGAATTGGATATCTCCCTGTACAGGGCTTCAATACTGATGCCATTTGTTTCTATAGAAACTAGACTCAGAGAGGAATCTATACATATATGGCATGACTCCTAATGATCTCTGGTTAATTTATAATGAATTTCCAAAGTCGGAACAGGGAATCCAGAAACCGTTCTGGCCCTGTTTCACGAATACCTAAATATCTCTTAACATACAACTCATATGACCGTTTCGTTTCTTCCATATGAAAGTAGATTCATCAAGGTTTATTTACATAATTTATTCAATATTTAATTCCATTTCTGTTATTTTTAGTGATTTTTCACATCCACACCACTGCTGCTGTCAGCATCTATTTTCAAGGTAACTTTACCTATTTCATGGTTTCCATGGACCAACTAGAGTTTTGTCATACATAGGTCCACATATGATCATATTTAGCCATTCCAAGGGCTGATCATTGCCCAACACTTCCATTCCAGTCCATAGTCACATCATAAAACCATATATATACATAAACACAAATGGTCTAATGCCATACTCCACTTCTACGAGCCATTTTCGCATGGCTGTACACACATACATCACAAAAAGTACTTGAAAAACAACAAAGGGTAGTCCTATACATGCCATTTCAAAGCTCAACCAAAATTGTACCAAAATGGGGCTTTGATAGTGTGGGAGACTTCGACTTCCAAAAATCCCGAGTCCGATAGCTGACGAGCCAAAATCTATAAAACAGAGAAACAAAGAAACGGAGTAAGCAATTTATGCTTAGTAAGTTTCGAGCAAAAATTTAA
Organism: Gossypium arboreum; assembly: GCF_025698485.1. Lineage (NCBI taxonomy): Eukaryota > Viridiplantae > Streptophyta > Magnoliopsida > Malvales > Malvaceae > Gossypium > Gossypium arboreum. The sequence continues at coordinate 101,265,136 of NC_069080.1, forward strand.
GCACAACAGAGGTATAGCATTCATAAAACTAAACGGATAATTCCGTATATACATATTCACAAATCATTCCTACTTCACATTCCAACCCTTGAATTCATACATGAGGGATCATCTTAGCCAAATACCGGAAGCTCACTACTCGACTGAGCGAATATTATTCGAAGGGAATCAACTATTCCAATACACATACGAACATACCTCATTGATGGAATTTTTGCAAGCGTATTAACTGAAATTTTTACAGCAAGATTGCTCATTCCCGAATCACGTACCTTCGGAATTTAACCGGATATAGCTACTCGCTCGATTGTCTTCGGGACATAGCCCAGTTATAGTAATTCGCGCAAATGCCTTCGGGACTTAACCTGGATTTGGTAACTCGCACAAATGCCTTCGGGAATTAACCCGGATTTGGTAACTCGCACAAATTCCTTCGGGACTTAACCCGGATTTAGTCACTTAGTACAAAAGCCTTCGGGACTTAGCCCGGATACCATTCGAATAACCAAGCACGTATGTCAACAAATCATAACACATCCGTATTTCATTCTCATTACCAAAGCTCAAACACAAGACACTTATTATATTTACAATTTCGGCTCAATAGCCACATACAAGGGCATGATTTGGATTTGTTTATTTCATAATCTAATTAGATCATAATCTAAGTTCCATTACTCAAAAACTTACCTCGGATGTTGTCGAACGATTCCGATGGCTATTCGACCACTTTTTCCTTCCCTTTATCGGATTTAGATCCCCTTTGCTCTTGAGCTTAATTAAACAAATAAATCGATTTAATCATTTGAGCATCGAAAAGAGGAACACAAGGCTCTTAGCCCACATTTATACATTAGACCTTAAAGTCACATACATGTGAAATCATGCATCAACTCAAGATATTAACCCACTCCCCTTTTTAGCCGATTGTCCTAACCAAGATAAAGGCATCAATATACTTGCCTCTAACCAAATGCATGCACACCAATCCATCTCATGTGGCCGAATACGCATGATGATGTTGAGGCCAATTACATATTTAATGCCACACATAAATGGCATACATTTTACTAACTAATGCATTACATATTGTAGCTCAATACACATCTATCATTTACTTCATAACCGAAACATCATCATAAGTAAATATATACCTTGAGATAGTATATATGTCATACCAATACATCATGTGCAAACATATATACATTATAGGTGCAAAGGCGAATCTCAAGTTGATTATAACCAAATATAAACATATATCCAAAACACAAATCTTACCTACCATGCAATAAGCATAAATCATTCTTATGGATATACCATGGCCGAATACTTCACAACACCATACCATTTCAATTTTGGTCATGGTTAAAACAAAGAACTTAATGTCTCACTCAAAAATGCTAAAAAGAAAATCCAAGAGTCATCAACCCACCATCACACATATCATCAACAAGCTTCATATTTAGCATGCAATGGCATTAACACAAAATCCACCTTGGCCGAACATCATTCCTATGACATAGCAAAGATTTGAACCATGGGCTAATTAGAACTCAAGCTAGCAACTAAAAACATGCATGAATCTCATGGCACAATGTGACAGCCCAAAATTGACCCTAGTCGGGAAGTGGTTTCGGGACCGCTAAACCGAGTCACCGAAATGTTTGAACGTAATATTTATTGTCTAGAATATGTAATTATGAATGTGTGAAAATTTCAAGCTTCGATTTAGCCGATAGTATGTGAATTCAGTTAGTAGGACTTGTGTGACACTTTTGAAAAGTGATAGGCTAATCTATAAGGACCTAATAGTGCATGTAGTCAAGGGAGGACTTGCATGTCAAATTCCCCCTAATAGTTAGTGGCCGCCATGACAAGAGATTATGGGTAAAAACATGTCATAAAACATGTTGGGACAATGGTGTATGTAAGAAAAAATAAAATAGTGAGCATGGGAATTTAATAATGAAAGGAACAAAAAAAAAAAAAAAAAAATGGTCTCATGCATGCCCATTGCCGTGAGTGTGGAGAAAGAAAGAAGAATTTTTGTTCATCATTTTCATTTCCTTTGGGCTGAAAATTCTAAGGAAGAAGGAAGGAATTCTTGTTTCATGTTGGTTTGGAAGAGGTTTAGGAGGAGGTTTGGCCATACTTGTACCTAGATTAAGGTAAGTTTGATGTTTTGCCATGAGATTCATGTATATTTTAGTTGCTAGCTTGATGTTCTTGTTAGCCCATGGTTCAAATCTTTGTTATGTCATGGGAATGAAATTCGGCCAAAGTGAATATTGTAACACCCCTAACTCGTGGTCGACGCCGGTGTCGGACACGAGGGGTTAACGAGACAAATCCTCTTAAAGTACCGACCAATTTGGCATTTCTGGACAGGCTGGAAAACTGCGTTACCGTCGCCTTAAAAATCATATCTCGAGTTCCAAAACTCGGAAACTGGTTTCGTAAATTTTTCCTGAATTTAGACTCATATACCCATCCATGGATTTTTTTTTTAGAATTTTTGGTTGGGCCAATTGGTACAGTTTATTAGTTAAAGTCACCCATGTTACAGGGATCGACTGCTCTGACCTCCGCGCGTTACAACTTGAATATCTTTCTGTACAGGGCTTTAATACTGGTGCCGTTTGTTTCTAATGAAACTAGACTCAAAATGGAATCTGTACATATAAGTCATGACTCCTAATTCTTTCTGGATAATTTATGGTAAATTTTCAAAGTCGCGACAGGGGACCCAGAAATCGTTCTGGTCCTGTCTCACGAGAACTTTAATATTTCCCAGTATACTGCTCATATGGTCGTTTCGTTTCGTCCATATAAAAATAGATTCATCAAGGTTCAGTTCCATAATTTACTCACTATTTAATTCTACTTCTACTATTTTAGTGATTTTTCAATCTCATCTCACTGCTGCTGTCCGCAACAGTTACTGCAGTAGACTATGCCAATTTCATGAATTTTTCCTTGGCCTTAATCATCCATCATACATGACACAAATTATGGCCACCTTAACAAAATTTGAGTTTCTAAGACTCGTGGCTATAGGTTCTAGCATCCCACTCGACGACCACATAGGCCATTTTCACATGGCTTAAAGTTTACAACCCACAATTCGACAAAATATAATAGCCTATACATGCCAAATGTTCTTCAACAACAAAAAACAATACCACAAGATTTCAGCCGGTGAGATGACTTCAACGACGGTTCGAAACACGCAACAATACGAGTCCAAGAGACCTAAAATGGGTGACAAGAAAACACCGAGTGAGTTTACAACTCAGTAAGTCATAAGCATTCGTCAATCCACCGATAAAGTTACTACTACATGTACAACAAATGAGGCTAGGTACTCGTCCATATCGAATCTATACCATAATAGCTCGGACCTTTCGGTCCAATCTGCACCAATTCATACATCCACATTTCATATTCTACACAACAAGATAATCAAGCATTTTTACACATTAACTCAATTTCCAGCACAACCATACAATTTCAATCATCACATAGATTTAAGGCTTACCAAATTCAACCCCGAGCATGAACATATTTTCTATTCGTCAAGAGCTCGAGGTACTTACCCGATCCGCTGTCCGGGATTAGCTCGATAATGTCGCACACTCAGTGCCAATTATAATGCAAGAACATATAGTGAATCCGCACACTTAGTGCTATATGTATTCAACTCGCACACTTAGTGCTATATAATCAAACTCGCACACTTAGTGCTGTACAATTTTAAACCCGCACACTTAGTGCCAATCTTGTCACCGTGTCCATTTATACCCGCACACTTAGTGCCGAGACCAATACCTTATGTATTTTGCTGCCTTTATACATTCAACAATGGCATCATTCCATACACATACATTTCCATTTACACACCAACTCATTTAAACACATTTGCATATATATATTGATCATTTAAATCAACACCAAATATACGCTTAATGACTTACCTTGTGTTGGGTAAAAGCAGTCCAAGTCGGCTACTCGATGACCTTCGTCTTTCCCTTGCTTGATTCTCCTTCTTTAACTCCTTGAGCTTAATCAATAAATCAACTAGTTTAACCCTCTTGCTAAACATTCATAATTCAATTACACATGCATATGTATGTTTGTATATTCGCAACCATCCTCACTTATTACCCATTTGGTCAACAATCTAAGCCAAGATAAGGCTTCAATATGGTTGCCTCTAACCGAATACATGCACACCAATCTACTTCCTTTGGCGAATATGCATGTCTATGTGGAGGCTAATTTTACACTTAATACTACACAAAAAAACAGCATACATTTTCCTAATTAACGCATTACATATTGTAGTTCTATACACATCTCTCATTTATTTCATAACCAAACAACATCACAAGCAAATAGACACCTTAAAATAGTATACATGTCATACCAATTCATCATGTGCAAACATATATTCATGTAGGTGCAATGGCGAATTCTCAAGTGGCTTATATCCAAATATACACACATATCCAAAGCTTAAATCTTACTTACCATGCAACATGCATGAATCATACTTATGGATACAACATGGCCGAATACCACAACACCATACCGTTTCAATTTGGTCATGGTTAAACAAAGAACTTAGTATCTCATTCAAAAATGCTAAAAGAAAATCTAAGAATCCTCAATCTACCATCACATGAATCATTATCAAGCTTGATATTTAGCATGCAATGGCATTAACACCATATTCACTTTGGCCGAATTTCATTCCCATGACATAACAAAGATTTGAACCATGGGCTAACAAGAACATCAAGCTAGCAACTAAAATATACATGAATCTCATGGCAAAACATCAAACTTACCTTAATCTAGGTACAAGTATGGCCAAACCTCCTCCTAAACCTCTTCCAAACCAACATGAAACAAGAATTCCTTCCTTCCTCCTTAGAATTTTCAGCCCAAAGGAAATGAAAAATGATGAACAAAAATTCTTCTTTCTTTCTCCACACTCACGGCAACAAGGGGCATCCAAGCTCATCTTTCTCTTTTTTTTTTTTCATTTTTTTATGCTTATTTTTATTATAATACTTCCTACATAACTCACTAGCCAAACATGTTGGAAACATGTTTTCCCTTGCCCATCATGCCCACCTTGGCCGGCCACTATAGTCAAATTTGGGGGAATTTGACATGCAAGGACAACATTTCCTAGTGTGCATCAATAGACCACTTCCACATTTGCCTATCTCAATTCTAAATTTTCTCACACAAGTCCTTTCTAGTGAAATTCACCTTTATAACACTAAATCAATCATCATAAAATGTCATACATGAGCACACACATATTATAGGCATCAAAATAAATTTTAATTATTTTTATGCCTCGGTTTTGTGGTCCCGAAACCACATTCGACTAGGGTCAATTTTGGGTCATACAACTCTCCCCACTTAAGAAATTTTCGTCCCAGAAAATCTTACCGTAAATAGGTTTGGATATCGTTCTTTCATAGAGTTCTCGGTCTCCCAAGTAGCTTCTTCTATCCGGTGCTTGAGCCATAACACTTTCACTAGCGGAACCCGCTTGTTTCGCAACTCTTTCACTTCGTGATAGGATACTGAATCGGTTCTTCCTCATAACTCATATTAGCTTGAATTTCAATTTCGATGGACTAATCACGTGCGATGGATCGGATCTATAGCGTCAAGCATCGAAACATGGAAGACGTTGTGAATCCTTTCAAGTTCGGGGCAAAATCAAACGATCTGCGATCGGTGACTCGTTCAGATATTTCATATGGCCCGATGAACCTCGGCTCAATTTTCCTTACGGCCAAATCTAAGCACCTTCTTCCAAGGTGAAACTTTGAGAAAGACCTTGTCTCCAACTTGATATTCAATATCTTTTCTTTTCAAATCCGCATCGACTTTTGGCGATCCGAAGCGACTTTCAAACTTTCACGAATTACTCGAACTCTTTGCTCGGCATCCTTAACCAAATCAACCTCAAGAATTTACCTTCACTAAGTTCACCGAGAATAATGGGATACGGCATTTACGACCGTATAAAGCCTCGTAAGGCGCCATCTTAATACTTGATTGAAAGCTATTGTTGTGTTTAATTCAATCAAAGGCGATACTGCTCCCATGAACCACTAAACTCAAGGATACAACATCTCAACATATCCTCGAGTATTTGAATTATCCGTTCGGATTGACCATCGGTTTGGGGGTGAAAGGCGGTCTGAAATGCAACTTGGTACCCAAAGCTTCTTGCAACTTTTTCCAAAATCGCGAGGTAAATCTCGGATCTCTATCCGACACGATAGAAATAGGCACCCGTATAATCTCACAACGAGAAACGTACAATTCCGCTAATTTGTCCATTGAAAAATCCGTGCGTCGGGGACAAAGTGGGCCGACTTAGTCAATCGATCTACCACGACCCAAACCGCATCCTTCTTACTTGCGACAATGGCGGTCCGGATACAAAGTCCATTGTGACTCGATCCCATTTCCACTCGGGTATCGTGATTGGTGAAGTAATCTGAAGGCACGATGTTCCGCTTTCACTTGTTGACATATTAGACATCTCAAACAAAGTCGGAGATGTCTCGCTTCATACCATGCCACCAAAACCGACGTTTCAATTCATTGTACATCTTCGTACTCCGGGTGGATTGCCATTCGGCTACAATGGGCTTCATTCAGAATTATCGAAATGAGTTCAATTCTTTGGGACACATGACGACTTTTGAACCTCAAACAATCGTCATCGTCGATTTGAAACTCCGAGTCCTTGTTCGAACACATGCAGCCGTTTTGCAACCAACTCGTCGTCGACTTTCTCGAGCTTCTCGAATTTGGTGTGTTAATAATGGTTTGGCTTTCAATTCAGCCACTAACACACCGCTTGTCGGATCGGACGGACAAGTGCACATTCATCGCTCGTAAAGTGAATAACGATTTACGACTCAAGGCATCCGCAACCACATTCGCCTTTCCGGGTGATAGTCAATGATCACTCATAATCCTTTAACACTCGAGCCAACGTCTTTGTCGCAGATTTAAGTCTCTTTGGGTCATCAAATATTTGAGACTTTTGTGATCCGAGTATACATGGCACCTTTCACCAAATAAGTAATGTCGCCAAATCTTTAAGGCGAATACGATGGCGCCAATTCGAGATTATGAGTCGGATAATTTTCTCATGTGGCTTTAATTGCCTCGATGCATAGGCCACAACTCGACCTTCTTGCATTAATCGCAACCTAACCCAAGTAGAGATGCGTCACTATAAATGACAAACTCTTTGCCCGATTCGGGTTGCACTAGAATTGGGGCTTCGATCAAATAAGCTTTCGATTGATCGAAACTTTTCGACATTTCTCCGTCCATTCGAACTTAACATCCTTTTGGAGTAAGCCGTCATTAGGCGTGGCTATCGTCGAGAAACCTTTACAAATCGTCGGTAATAACCGCAAGCCCCAAAAAGCTCCTAACTTGTAACATTCCTTGGTGGTTTCCAATCGACTATGGCGAAATTTTGTTCGGGTCCACCTCGACACCGTCACGGACACCACGTGCCCCAAAAAGCTAACCTCTTTCAACCAAAATTCACATTTACTGAACTTTGCGTATAACTGCTTATCTCGTAAGATTTGCAACACTAGCCTCGGTGTTCAAGCATGCTCAGTTTCATCTCTCGAATAGACCAAAATGTCATCGATAAATACAACTACGAACCGATCCAAGTATGGCTGAAAATTCTATTCATTAAATCCATAAACACCGCAGGGCATTAATGAGCCCAAACGGCATCACCAAGAATTCAGTGGTGACCGTACCTCGTTCTAAAAGCGGTTTTGGGTATGTCCGATTCTCGGACCCTCAACTGATAGTACCCCGACCTCAAATCTATCTTTGAAAACACCGAGGCTCCCTTTAATTGATCAAACAAATCGTCAATTCGTGGCAATGGATATTTATTCTTTATCGTCACTTTATTGAGTTGACGATAGTCGATGCACAACCTCATGGTTCCGTCCTTCTTCTTCACAAACAATACAAAAGCCCCATGGAGAAAAACTCGATCGAGCGAAACCTCTATCCGTCAATTCTTGCAATTGAACCTTCAATTCCTTTAATTCCGTTAATGCCATACGATACGGGGCTATCGAAATCGGCGTAGTACCCGGTACAACTTCGATGTCAATTCCACTTCTCGAACCGGTGGCAATCCGGTAACTCCTCGGGAAAACATCTGAATACTCACAAACCATCGGTACCGATTCGAGTTTCCTTTCCGTCTCTTTACTTCCAAACACATACGCAAGGTATGTTTCACACCCTTTTCACATACCTCCGGCGGTCATAGAAGATATTATCATTGGCGCTCCTTTTAAATCGATGAGACTCGACTCAGGCTACCTCATTATTTGCACTCCTCAAATCAATGGTTTTCCTTTTGCGATCCACCTTGCATCATGTACGATCGACCAATCCATACCAAGAATAACATCGAATTCATTAAATGGTAGAAGCATCGGATCGGTAGGATAACGATTCTCGAATTGTTAGGGGCATCTCTTGCACACTTTATCAACGAGCACGTATTGACCTAAAGGGTTTGACACTCGAATTACGAACTCGGTAGACTCAACGGTAGAGTCTTCTTGGATGCTAAGGTTTCACATACATATGAGTGAGTAGAGCGGGGTCAATCAATGCAATCACAATAGTATCAAAGAGAGTAAAAGTACCAAAGATAACGTCGGGGAGGATGCCTCCTCTCGTGCTTGCGGGATGGCATGTGCTCTAGCAGAGTACGGGTCTCGGATCGGACAGCCAGATTAGAGGCTCCTCTCGATTACCACCCCTACCTCCAGAGATTCTCGGGGCCTACCTCCACCGTCGTTCCACTAGGTCTTGCACCTTGCGTCTTATTCCTCTCATCTAGCTCGTGCAATCTCTAATGAAGTGGTCCTTGAACCGCATCCATAATGAGCCCTATTAATGAGACTTACCCCAACATTCACCTAGGTGTCGTCTTCCACATTGGGGGCATTCAGTCTCTCTTGACGATTATTGCCCACACTAGCTCTGAAGTAGCTCGGAGTCCGTCAATGGTCGGGCTCTAATGGAAATTCCCGATGCGCCCTCGACTTCTTGGTGTCCTCCACGAACCTCTTTACAGCCGAGAACGGAGCTTTACTCGTCGATCTTTTACGGTAATCTCTTGCTTCAAATTCAGCCTTCTTCTTCTCCTTCCCAAGTTCTTCCGCCTTGCGAGCTCATTCGACTAGTGTCACGAACTCCTTTATCTCCAAAATTCCCACTAGTAACTTTAACTCTTCATTCAATCCTTCTTCAAATCTTTTGCACATCGCAACCTCATCAGCCACACACTCCGAGCATACCGACTAAGTCTTACGAACTCATGTTCAGATTCAGATCTGATCATCCGGCCTTGCTTGAGTTCCAAGAATTCCTTACGCTTCGATCGATGAACCGTTGACTAATGTATTTCTTTCAAATTGGATTGGAAGAAATCCCAAGTAACTCGTTCATTTGGGACTATGGAAATTAAAGTCCTCCACCAATAGTAAGTGAGTCTCGCAACAAGGATATAGCACACTTAAGACATTCGTCGGTGTGCATGATATCATCTAACACTCTAATGGTGTTATCGAGCGAACTTCGGCCTTTTCGGCATCATCGGTAACTATGGCCTTGAACTCCTCCCCACGCTTCCTAATCAAGTCCACGGTGGTTTACTCAGCCTCACAGATCGATGAATCGGAGGCATTGCGGGCTCTTGGGGTAGAGTATTTAAATTCGGAATGGTTGGACAGCCGGGTTGGTTCGGGCATATTGCGCGACCCACTCATTCATCATGGTGAAGAAGGCTTGTTTCGCCTTCATTTTGATTATTCGCGGATGATCGAGGCTCAACGGGTGGTGTCCCTTGCGCAGAGCAGCCGCTACACTTTCAACATCATCCGCCAAGGGTCTCTCTACCCGGGTTCCATTGCTAATCAAAACAAAAATTCCAACCGTCGAAGTCATCACATTATTAAGCGCTAACAATTTGGCATGTATAGCTAGACTCACACGCGCTATGGTAGTCCTAGAACCGACTAAACCATAGCTCTGATACCAATAAAATTGTAACACCCCTAACTCGTGGTCGACGCCGGTGTCGGACACGAGGGTTAACGAGACAAATCCTCTTAAAGTACCGACCAATTTGGCATTTCGGACAGGCTGGAAAACTGCGTTACCGTCGCCTTAAAAATCATATCTCGAGTTCCAAAACTCGGAAACTGGTTTCGTAAATTTTTCCTGAATTTAGACTCATATACCCATCCATGGATTTTTTTAGAATTTTGGTTGGGCCAATTGGTACAGTTTATTAGTTAAAGTCACCCATGTTACAGGGATCGACTGCTCTGACCTCCGCGCGTTACAACTTGAATATCTTTCTGTACAGGGCTTTAATACTGGTGCCGTTTGTTTCTAATGAAACTAGACTCAAAATGGAATCTGTACATATAAGTCATGACTCCTAATTCTTTCTGGATAATTTATGGTAAATTTTCAAAGTCGCGACAGGGGACCCAGAAATCGTTCTGGCCCTGTCTCACGAGAACTTTAATATTTCCCAGTATACTGCTCATATGGTCGTTTCGTTTCATCCATATAAAATAGATTCATCAAGGTTCAGTTCCATAATTTACTCACTATTTAATTCTACTTCTACTATTTTTAGTGATTTTTCAATCTCATCTCACTGCTGCTGTCCGCAACAGTTACTGCAGTGACTATGCCAATTTCATGAATTTTTCCTTGGCCTTAATCATCCATCATACATGACACAAATTATGGCCACCTTAACAAAATTTGAGTTTCTAAGACTCGTGGCTATAGGTTCTAGCATCCCACTCGACGACCACATAGGCCATTTTCACATGGCTTAAAGTTTACAACCCACAATTCGACAAAATATAATAGCTATACATGCCAAATGTTCTTCAACAACAAAAAAACAATACCACAAGATTTCAGCCGGTGTGATGACTTCAACGACGGTTCCGAGCACGCAACAATACGAGTCCAAGAGACCTAAAATGGGTGACAAGAAAACACCGAGTGAGTTTACAACTCAGTAAGTCATAAGCATTCGTCAATCCACTGATAAAGTTACTACTACATGTACAACAAATGAGGCTAGGTACTCGTCCATATCGAATCTATACCATAATAGCTCGGACCTTTCGGTCCAATCTCGCACCAATTCATACATCCACATTTCATATTCTACACAACAAGATAATCAAGCATTTTTACACATTAACTCAATTTCCAGCACAACCATACAATTTCAATCATCACATAGATTTAAGGCTTACCAAATTCAACCCCGAGCATGAACATATTTTCTATTCGTCAAGAGCTCGAGGTACTTACCCGATCCGCTGTCCGGGATTAGCTCGATAATGTCGCACACTCGGTGCCAATTATAATGCAAGAACATATAGTGAATCCGCACACTTAGTGCTATATGTATTCAACTCGCACACTTAGTGCTATATAATCAAACTCGCACACTTAGTGCTGTACAATTTTAAACCCGCACACTTAGTGCCAATCTTGTCACCGTGTCCATTTATACCCGCACACTTAGTGCCGAGACCAATACCTTATGTATTTTGCTGCCTTTATACATTCAACAATGGCATCATTCCATACACATACATTTCCATTTACACACCAACTCATTTAAACACATTTGCATATATATATTGATCATTTAAATCAACACCAAATATACGCTTAATGACTTACCTTGTGTTGGGTAAAAGCAGTCCAAGTCGGCTACTCGATGACCTTCGTCTTTCCCTTGCTTGATTCTCCTTCTTTAACTCCTTGAGCTTAATCAATAAATCAACTAGTTTAACCCTCTTGCTAAACATTCATAATTCAATTACACATGCATATGTATGTTTGTATATTCGCAACCATCCTCACTTATTACCCATTTGGTCAACAATCTAAGCCAAGATAAGGCTTCAATATGGTTGCCTCTAACCGAATACATGCACACCAATCTACTTCCTTTGGCGAATATGCATGTCTATGTGGAGGCTAATTTTACACTAATACTACACAAAAAAACAGCATACATTTTCCTAATTAACGCATTACATATTGTAGTTCTATACACATCTCTCATTTATTTCATAACCAAACAACATCACAAGCAAATAGACACCTTAAAATAGTATACATGTCATACCAATTCATCATGTGCAAACATATATTCCTGCAGTGCAATGGCGAATTCTCAAGTGGCTTATATCCAAATATACACACATATCCAAAGCTTAAATCTTACTTACCATGCAACATGCATGAATCATACTTATGGATACAACATGGCGAATACCACAACACCATACCGTTTCAATTTGGTCATGGTTAAACAAAGAACTTAGTATCTCATTCAAAATGCTAAAAGAAAATCTAAGAATCCTTAATCTACCATCACATGAATCATTATCAAGCTTGATATTTAGCATGCAATGGCATTAACACCATATTCACTTTGGCGAATTTCATTCCCATGACATAACAAAGATTTGAACCATGGGCTAACAAGAACATCAAGCTAGCAACTAAAATATACATGAATCTCATGGCAAAACATCAAACTTACCTTAATCTAGGTACAAGTATGGCCAAACCTCCTCCTAAACCTCTTCCAAACCAACATGAAACAAGAATTCCTTCCTTCCTCCTTAGAATTTTCAGCCCAAAGGAAATGAAAATGATGAACAAAATTCTTCTTTCTTTCTCCACACTCACGGCAACAAGGGCATCCAAGCTCATCTTTCTCTTTTTTTTTTCATTTTTTATGCTTATTTTATTATAATACTTCCTACATAACTCACTAGCCAAACATGTTGGAAACATGTTTTCCTTGCCCATCATGCCCACCTTGGTCGGCCACTATAGTCAAATTTGGGGAATTTGACATGCAAGGACAACATTTCCTAGTGTGCATCAATAGACCACTTCCACATTTGCCTATCTCAATTCTAAATTTTCTCACACAAGTCCTTTCTAGTGAAATTCACCTTTATAACACTAAATCAATCATCATAAAATGTCATACATGAGCACACACATATTATAGGCATCAAAATAAATTTTTAATTATTTTTATGCCTCGGTTTTGTGGTCCCAAAACCACATTCCGACTAGGGTCAATTTTGGGCTGTTACAAATATGGTGTTAATGCCATTGCATGCTAAATATCAAGCTTGATAATGATTCATGTGATGGTGGATTGAGGATTCTTAGATTTTCTTTTAGCATTTTTGAATGAGATACTAAGCTCTTTGTTTAACCATGACCAAATTGAAACGGTATGGTGTTGTGGTATTCGGCCATGTTATATCCATAAGTATGATTCATGCATGTTGCATGGTAAGTAAGATTTAAGCTTTGGATATGTGTGTATATTTGGATATAAGCCACTTGAGAATTCGCCATTGCACCTACATGAATATATGTTTGCACATGATGAATTGGTATGACATGTATACTATTTTAAGGTGTCTATTTGCTTGTGATGTTGTTTCGGTTATGAAATAAATGAGAGATGTGTATAGAACTACAATATGTAATGCGTTAATTAGGAAAATGTATGCTGTTTTTTTTTTGTGTAGTATTAAGTGTAAAATTGGCCTCCACATAGACATGCATATTCGCCAAAGGAAGTAGATTGGTGTGCATGTATTCGGTTAGAGGCAACCATATTGAAGCCTTATCTTGGCTTAGATTGTTGACCAAATGGGTAATAAGTGAGGATGGTTGCCGAATATACAAACATACATATGCATGTGTAATTGAATTATGAATGTTTAGCAAGAGGGTTAAACTAGTTGATTTATTGATTAAGCTCAAGGAGTTAAAGAAGGAGAATCAAGCAAGGGAAAGACGAAGGTCATCGAGTAGCCGACTTGGACTGCTTTTACCCAACACAAGGTAAGTCATTAAGCGATATTTGGTGTTGATTTAAATGATCAATATATATATGCAAATGTGTTTAAATGAGTTGGTGTGTAAATGGAAATGTATGTGTATGGAATGATGCCATTGTTGAATGTATAAAGGCAGCAAAATACATAAGGTATTGGTCTCGGCACTAAGTGTGCGGGTATAAATGGACATGGTGACAAGATTGGCACTAAGTGTGCGGGTTTAAAATTATACAAACTAAGTGTGCGAGTTTGATTATATAGCACTAAGTGTGCGAGTTGAATACATATAGCACTAAGTGTGCGGATTCACTATATGCTCTTGCATTACAATTGGCACCGAGTGTGCGACATTTATCGAGCTAATCCCGGACAGCAGATCGGGTAAGTACCTCGAGCTCATGACGAATAGAAAATATGTTCATGCTTGGGGTTGAATTTGGTAAGCCTTAAATCTATGTGATGATTGAAATTGTATGGTTGTGCCGGAAAATGAGTTAATGTGTAAAAATGCTTCGATTATCTTGTTGTGTAGAATATGAAATGTGGATGTATGATTTGGTACGAGATTGGACCGAAAGGTCCGAGGTATTATGGTATAGATTCGATATGGACGAGTACCTAGCCTCATTTGTTGTACATGTAGTAGTAACTTTATCGATGGATTGACGAATGCTTATGACTTCATCGAGTTGTAAACTCACTCGGTGTTTTCTTGTCACCCATTTTAGGTCTCTTGGACTCGTATTGTTATGCGTGCTCGGGCACCGTCGTTGAAGTCATCACACCGCTGAAATCTTGTGGTATTGTTTTTTGTTGTTGAAGAACATTTGGCATGTATAGGTTATTATATTTTGTCGAATTGTGGGTTGTAAACTTTAAGCCATGTGAAAATGGCCTATGTGGTCGTCGAGTGGGATGCTAGAACCTATAGCCACGAGTCTTAGAAACTCAAATTTTGTTAAGGTGGCCATAATTTGTGTCATGTATGATGGATGATAAAGGCCAAGGAAAATTCATGAAATTGGCATAGTTCATCTGCGAATCGCTATGGCGGACAGCAGCAGTGAGATGAGATTGAAAATCACTAAAAATAGTAGAAGTAGAATTAAATAGTAAGTAAATTATGGAACTGAACCTTGATGAATCTATTTTTATATGGACGAAACGAAACGACCATATGAGCAGTATATCGAAATATTAAAGTTCTCGTGAGACAGGGCCAGAACGGTTTCGGGTCCCCTGTCATGACTTTGAAAATTTACCATAAATATCCAGAAAGAATTAGGAGTCATGCCTTATATGTACAGATTCCATTTTGAGTCTAGTTTCATTAGAAACAAACGGAACCAGTATTAAAGCCCTGTACAGAAAGATATTCAAGTTGTAACGCGGAGGTCGAGCAATCGATCCTCGTAACATGGGTGACTTTAACTAATAAACTGTACCAATTGGCCCAACCAAAATTCTAAAATAAATCCATGGATGGGTATATGAGTCTAAATTCAGGAAAATTTACGAAACCAGTTTCCAGTTTTGGAACTCGAGATATGATTTTAAGGCGACGGTGATGCAGTTTTCCAGCTTGTCCCGAAATGCCAAATTGGTCGGTACTTTAAGAGGATTTGTCTCGTTAACCCTCGTGTCCGACAATCGCGTCGGTCACAAGTTAGGGTGTTACAATTTTATTGGTATCGAGCTATGGTTTAGTCGGTTCTAGGACTATCATAGCGCTGTGAGTCTAGCTATACATGCCAAATTGTTAGCGCTTAATAATGTGATGACTTCGACGGTTGGAATTTTTGTTTTGATTAGCAATGGAACCCGGTAGAGAGACCCTTGGCGGATGACGTTGAAAGTGTAGCGGCTGCTCCTGCGCAAGGGACACCGCCTGCTGAGCCTCAATCATCCGCGAATAATCAAAATGAAGGCGAAACAAGCCTTCTTCACCATGATGAATGAGTGGGTCGCGCAATATGCCCGAACCAACCCGGTGTCCAACCATTCCCGAATTTAAATACTCCACCCCAAGAGCCCGCAATGCCTCCAATTCATCGATCCCGTGAGGCCGAGTAAACCACCGTGGACTTGATTAGGAAGCGTGGGGTCGAGGAGTTCAAGGCCATAGTTACTTGATGATGCCGAAAAGGCCGAGTTCGCTCGATAACACCATTAGAGTGTTAGATGAATCGTCATGCACACCCGACGAATGTCTTAAGTGTGCTATATCCTTGTTAAGAGACTCACTTACTATTGGTGGAGGACTTTAATTTCCATAGTCCCAAATGAACGAGTTACTTGGGATTTCTTCCAATCCAATTTCGAAGAAATACATTAGTCAACGGTTCATCGATCGAAGCGTAAGGAATTCTTGGAACTCAAGCAAGGCCGGATGACCATATCCGAATCTGAACATGAGTTCGTAAGACTTAGTCGGATGCTCTGGAGTGTGTGGTGATGAGGTTGCGATGTGCAAAAGATTTGAAGAAGGATTGAATGAAGAGTTAAAGTTACTAGTGGGAATTTTGGAGATAAAAGAGTTCGTGACACTAGTCGAACGAGCCTGCAAGGCGGAAGAACTTGGGAAGGAGAAGAAGAAGGCTGAATTTGAAGCAAGAGATTACCGTAAAAGATCCACGAGTAAAGCTCCGCTTCTCGGTTAAAGAGGTTCGTGGAGGACACCAAGAAGTCGAGGATGATCATGGAATTTCCATTAGAGCCCCACCATTGACGGACTCCAGAGCTACTTCAGTAGCTAGTGTGGGCAATAATCGCCAAGAGAGACCTGAATGCCCCCAATGTGGAAGACGACACCTAGGTGAATGTTGGGGTAAGTCTCATAATAGGGCTCATTATGGATGCGGTTCAAGGACCACTTCATTAGAGATTGCACGAGCTAGATGAGAGGAATAAGACGCAAGGTGCAAGACCTAGTGGAACGACGGCCGAGGTAGGCCCCGAGAATCTCTGGAGGTAGGGGTGGTAATCGAGGAGCCTCTAATACGGCTGTCCGATTCGAGACCAGACTCTGCTAGAGCATATGCCATCCAGCACGAGAGGAGGCATCCTCCCCGACGTTATCACCGGTACTTTTACTCTCTTTGATACTATTGTGATTGCATTGATTGACCCCGCTCTACTCACTCATATGTATGTGAAACCTTAGCATCCAAAGAAGACTCTACCGTTGAGTCTCTCGAGTTCGTAATTCGAGTGTCAAACCCTTTAGGTCAATACGTGCTCGTTGATAAAGTGTGCAAGAGATGCCCCTAATAATTCGAGAATCTGCTTTTCGGTAGATCCGATGCTTCTACCATTTAATGAATTCGATGTTATTCTTGGTATGGATTGGTGATCAGTACATGATGCAAAGGTGGATCGCAAAAGGAAAACCATTGATTTGAGGAGTGCAAATAATGAGGTAGTCCGAGTCGAGTCTCATCGATTTAAAAGGAGCGCTAGCGATAATATCTTCCATGACCGCCGGAGGTATGTGAAAAGGGGTGTGAAACATACCTTGCGTATGTGTTTGGAAGTAAAGAGACGGAAAGGAAACTCGAATCGGTACCAGTGGTTTGTGAGTATTCGATGTTTTCCCCGAGGAGTTACCGGATTGCCACCGGTTCGAGAAGTGGAATTCGCATCGGTTGTACCGGTACTACGCCGATTTCAATAGCCCCGTATCGTATGGCATTAACTAATTAAAGGAATTGAAGGTTCAATTGCAAGAATTGACGGATAGAGGTTTCGCCGACCGAGTTTTTCTCCATGGGGCGCACTGTATTGTTTGTGAAGAAGAAGGACGGAACCATGAGGTTGTGCATCGACTATCGTCAACTCAATAAAGTGACGATAAAGAATAAATATCCATTGCCACGAATTGACGATTTGTTTGATCAATTAAAGGAGCCTCGATGTTTTCAAAGATAGATTTGAGGTCGGGTACTATCGGTTGAGGGTCCGAGAATCGGACATACCCAAAACCGCTTTTAGAACGAGGTACGGTCACTACGAATTCTTGGTGATGCCGTTTGGGCTCACTAATGCCCTCGCGGTGTTTATGGATTTAATGAATAGAATTTTCGAGCCATACTTGGATCGGTTCGTAGTTGTATTTATCGATGACATTTTGGTCTATTCGAGAGATGAAACCGAGCATGCTGAACACCGAGGCTAGTGTTGCAAATCTTACGAGATAAGCGATTATACGCAAAGTTCAAGAATGTGAATTTTGGTTGAAAGAGGTTAGCTTTTTGGGGCACGTGGTGTCCGTGATCGTGTGTCGGTGGACCCAACAAAATTACGCCATAGTCGATTGGAAACCACCAAGGAATGTTACCGTTAGGAGCTTTTTGGGCTTGCGGTTATTACCGACGATTTGTAAAGGTTTCTCGACGATAGCCACGCCAATGACGGTTACTCCAAAAGGATGTTAAGTTCGAATGGACGGAGAAATGTCGAAAAGTTTCGATCAACTGAAAGCTTATTTGATGAAGCCCCAATTCTAGTGCAACCCGAATCGGGCAAAGAGTTTGTCATTTATAGTGACGCATCCCTACTTGGGTTGGGTTGCGTATTGATGCAAGAAGGCGAGTTGTGGCCTATCGTCGAGGCAATTAAAGCCACATGAGAAAAATTATCCAACCCATGATCTCGAATTGGTCGCCATCGATTCGCCTTAAAGATATGGCGACATTACTTATTTGGTGAGAAGTGCCATGTGTATTCGGATCACAAAAGTCTCAAATATTTGATGACCCAAAGAGACTTAAATCTGCGACAAAGGCGATGGCTCGAGTTGTTAAAAGATTATGAGCTCGTCATTGATTATCACCGGGAAGGGCTAATGTGGTTGCGGATGCCTTAAGCGAAATCACTATTTGCCTTATGACGATGAATGTACACTTGTCTATCCTACCCGACAATGTGTTAGTAGCTGAATTGAAAGCCAAACCATTATTGATACGTCAAATTCGTGAAGCTCGTAAAGTCGACGATGAGTTGGTTGCAAAGCGGGATGAGTGTGTTCAACAAGGACTCGAATTTCAAATCGATGATGACGATTGTTTGAGGTTCGAAGTCGTCTGTGTCCCAAAGAATTGAACTTATTCCAATAATTTTGAACGAAGCCCATTGTAGCCGAATGGCAATCCACCCGGGAGTACGAAGATGTACAACGATTTGAAACGTCGGTTTTGGTGGCATGGTATGAAACGGACATCTCGACTTTGTTTCGAGATGTTTAATATGTCAACAAGTGAAAGCGGAACATCAAGTGCCTTGAGATTGCTTCACCGATCACGATACCCGAGTGGAAATGGGATCGAGTCACAATGGACTTTGTGTCCGGCCGCCATTGTCGATTAGTAAGAAGGATGCGATTTGGGTTGTTGTTGATAGACCGACTAAGTCGGCTCACTTTATCCCGTGCGTCTGGATTTTTCATTGGATAAACTAGCCAATTGTATGCTTTCTCACAGTGAGATTACACGGGTACCGATTTCTATCGTGTCGATAGAGATCCGAGATTTACCTCGCGATTTTGGAAGAAATTTCAAGAAGCTTTGGGTACCAAGTTGCATTTCAAAGACCGCTTTTCACCCCAAACCGATGGTCAATCTGAACGGATAATTCAAATACTCGAAGATATGTTGAGATGTTGTATCCTTGAGTTTAGTGGTTCATGGGAACAGATCGCCTTTGATTGAATTCGCACAACAATAGCTTTCAATCAAGTATTAAGATGGCGCCTTACGAGGCTTTATACGATCCGTAAATGCCGCACCCCATTATTCTGGTGAACTTAGTGAAGGTAAATTCTTGAGGTTGATTTGGTTAAGGATGCCGAGCAAAGAGTTCGAGTAATTCGTGAAAGTTTGAAAGTCGCTCGGATCGCCAAAAGTCGTATGCGGATTTGAAAAGAAAAGATATTGAATATCGTGTTGGAGACAAGGTCTTTCTCAAAGTTTCACCTTGGAAGAAGGTGCTTAGATTTGGCCGTAAGGAAAATTGAGCCGAGGTTCATCGGGCCATATGAAATATCTGAACGAGTCGGTCGATCGCGTATCGTTTGATTTTGCCCCCGAACTTGAAAGGATTCTAACGTCTTCCATGTTTCGATGCTTGACGTTATAGATCGACCCGTCACACGTAATTAGTCCATCGAGGTTGAAATTCAAGCCGATATGAGTTATGAAGAAGAACCGATTCGTATCCTAGCTCGTGAAGTGAAGGAGTTGCGAAACAAAAGAGTTCCATTAGTAAAAGTGTTATGGCTCAAACACGGGATGGAAGAAGCTACTTGGGAACCCGAGAACTCTATGAAAGAGCGTTACCCAAACCTATTTACTGGGTAATATTTTCGGGACGAAAATTTCTTAAGTGGGGAGAGTTGTGACACCCAAAATTGACCCTAGTCGGAAGTGGTTTGGGACCGCTAAACCGAGTCACCAAATGTTTGAGCGTAATATTTATTGTCTAGAATATGTAATTATGAATGTGTGAAAATTTCAAGCTTGATTTAGCCGATAGCATGTGAATTCGTTAGTAGGACTTGTGTGACACTTTTGAAAAGTGATAGGCTAATCTATAAGGACCTAATAGTGCATGTAGTCAAAGGGAGAACTTGCATGTCAAATTCCCCCTAATAGTTAGTGGCCGCCATGACAAGAGATTATGGGTAAAAACATGTCATAAAACATGTTGGGACAATAGTGTATGTAAGAAAAAATAAAATAGTGAGCATGGGAATTTAATAATGAAAGGAACAAAAAAAAAAAAAAAAAAATGGTCTCATGCATGCCCATTGCAGTGAGTGTGGAGAAAGAAAGAAGAATTTTGTTCATCATTTTCATTTCCTTTGGGCTGAAAATTCTAAGGAAGAAGGAAGGAATTCTTGTTTCATGTTGGTTTGGAAGAGGTTTAGGAGGAGGTTTGGCCATACTTGTACCTAGATTAAGGTAAGTTTGATGTTTTGCCATGAGATTCATGTATATTTTAGTTGCTAGCTTGATGTTCTTGTTAGCCCATGATTCAAATCTTTGTTATGTCATGGGAATGAAATTGACCAAAGTGAATATGGTGTTAATGCCATTGCATGCTAAATATCAAGCTTGATAATGATTCATGTGATGGTGGATTGAGGATTCTTAGATTTTCTTTTAGCATTTTTGAATGAGATACTAAGCTCTTTGTTTAACCATGACCAAATTGAAACGGTATGGTGTTGTGGTATTCGCCATGTTATATCCATAAGTATGATTCATGCATGTTGCATGGTAAGTAAGATTTAAGCTTTGGATATGTGTGTATATTTGGATATAAGCCACTTGAGAATTCGCCATTGCACCTACATGAATATATGTTTGCACATGATGAATTGGTATGACATGTATACTATTTTAAGGTGTCTATTTGCTTGTGATGTTGTTTGGTTATGAAATAAATGAGAGATGTGTATAGAACTACAATATGTAATGCGTTAATTAGGAAAATGTATGCTGTTTTTTTGTGTAGTATTAAGTGTAAAATTGGCCTCCACATAGACATGCATATTCGGCCAAAGGAAGTAGATTGGTGTGCATGTATTCGGTTAGAGGCAACCATATTGAAGCCTTATCTTGGCTTAGATTGTTGACCAAATGGGTAATAAGTGAGGATGGTTGCGAATATACAAACATACATATGCATGTGTAATTGAATTATGAATGTTTAGCAAGAGGGTTAAACTAGTTGATTTATTGATTAAGCTCAAGGAGTTAAAGAAGGAGAATCAAGCAAGGGAAAGACGAAGGTCATCGAGTAGCCGACTTGGACTGTTTTACCCAACACAAGGTAAGTCATTAAGCGTATATTTGGTGTTGATTTAAATGATCAATATATATATGCAAATGTGTTTAAATGAGTTGGTGTGTAAATGGAAATGTATGTGTATGGAATGATGCCATTGTTGAATGTATAAAGGCAGCAAAATACATAAGGTATTGGTCTCGGCACTAAGTGTGCGGGTATAAATGGACACGGTGACAAGATTGGCACTAAGTGTGCGGGTTTAAAATTGTACAGCACTAAGTGTGCGAGTTTGATTATATAGCACTAAGTGTGCGAGTTGAATACATATAGCACTAAGTGTGCGGATTCACTATATGCTCTTGCATTACAATTGGCACTTGAGTGTGCGACATTTATCGAGCTAATCCGGACAGCAGATCGGGTAAGTACCTCGAGCTCATGACGAATAGAAAATATGTTCATGCTCGGGGTTGAATTTGGTAAGCCTTAAATCTATGTGATGATTGAAATTGTATGGTTGTCTTTGGAAAATGAGTTAATGTGTAAAATGCTTGATTATCTTGTTGTGTAGAATATGAAATGTGGATGTATGAATTGGTGCGAGATTGGACCGAAGGTCCGAGGTATTATGGTATAGATTCGATATGGACGAGTACCTAGCCTCATTTGTTGTACATGTAGTAGTAACTTTATCGGTGGATTGACGAATGCTTATGACTTCTTGAGTTGTAAACTCACTCGGTGTTTTCTTGTCACCCATTTTAGGTCTCTTGGACTCGTATTGTTGCGTGCTCGGAACCGTCGTTGAAGTCATCACACCGGCTGAAATCTTGTGGTATTGTTTTTTCATTGTTGAAGAACATTTGGCATGTATAGGCTATTATATTTTGTCGAATTGTGGGTTGTAAACTTTAAGCCATGTGAAAATGGCCTATGTGGTCGTCGAGTGGGATGCTAGAACCTATAGCCACGAGTCTTAGAAACTCAAATTTTGTTAAGGTGGCCATAATTTGTGTCATGTATGATGGATGATAAAGGCCAAGGAAAAATTCATGAAATTGGCATAGTCTCTGCAGTAACTGTTGCGGACAGCAGCAGTGAGATGAGATTGAAAATCACTAAAAATAGTAGAAGTAGAATTAAATAGTGAGTAAATTATGGAACTGAACCTTGATGAATCTATTTTTATATGGACGAAACGAAACGACCATATGAGCAGTATACTGGGAAATATTAAAGTTCTCGTGAGACAGGGCCAGAACGGTTTCTGGGTCCCCTATCGCGACTTTGAAAATTTACCATAAATTATCCAGAAAGAATTAGGAGTCATTCCTTATATGTACAGATTCCATTTTGAGTCTAGTTTCATTAGAAACAAACGGAACCAGTATTAAAGCCCTGTACAGAAAGATATTCAAGTTGTAACGCGGGAGGTCAGAGCAGTCGATCCTATAACATGGGTGACTTTAACTAATAAACTGTACCAATTGGCCCAACCAAAATTCTAAAAATAAATCCATGGATGGGTATATGAGTCTAAATTCAGGAAAATTTACGAAACCAGTTTCGAGTTTTGGAACTCGAGATATGATTTTAAGGCGACGGTGACGCAGTTTTCCAGCCTGTCCGAAATGCCAAATTGGTCGGTACTTTAAGAGGATTTGTCTCGTTAACCCCTCGTGTCCGAACACGGCGTCGATCACAAGTTAGGGGTGTTACACACAACCTCAACATACCTTAATCTAGATGCAAGTATGGCCAAACCTCCTCCTAATCCTCTTCCAAACCAAGCATGAAGCAAAAACTCCTCCTTCTTCCTTAGAATTTTCACTCAAAGAAATGAAAAGGATGAACAAAATTTTCTTTTCTTTTCTTCAACTCACAAAGAATGGGGTAACACTCACACATTCCTTTTTTTTTCTTTTCCATTTCTTTATTACCCATAACCATTAATTTATTTTTTCCTCCCATGATGCACCAACATAACATGTCTATGACATGTTTTGCCCAGAATCCTTGTCATGGCCTACCACTAGCTATTAGGGGGAAATTTGACATGCAAGTCCTCCTTTGATTACATGCACTATTAGGTCCTTATAGATTAGCCTATCACATTTCAAAAGTGTCACACAAGTCCTAATGACTGAATTCACATGCAATCGACTAAATCGAAGCTTGAAATTTTCACACATTCATAAATACATATTCTAGACAATAATTATTATGTTCAAACATTTTGGTGACTCAGTTTAGCGGTCCCGAAACCACTTCCCGACTAGGGTCAATTTTGGGCTGTCACAACTCTCCCCCACATAAGAAATTTTCATCCCCGAAAATCTTACCGGTAAATAGGTTTGGGTATCACTCTTTTATAGAGTTCTCGGGTTCCCAAGTAGCTTCTTCCATTCCGTGTTTGATCCATAACACTTTCACTAACGGAACCCTTTTGTTTCACAATTCTTTCACTTCACGTGCTAGGATACGAATCGGTTCTTCTTCATAACTCATATTGGCTTGAATTTCAACCTCTGATGAACTAATTACGTGCGACGGATCAGATCTATAACGTCGAAGCATCGAAACATGAAAGACGTCGTGAATCTTTTCAAGTTCAGGGGGCAAAATCAAACGATACGCAACTAGACCGACTCGTTCGGATATCTCATATGGCCCGATGAATCTCGGACTCAGTTTGCCCTTACGGCCAAATCGGAGTATCTTTCTCCAAGGCGATACCTTAAGAAACACTTTGTCTCCCACCTGATACTCAATATATCTTCGTTTTAAATCCGCGTACGACTTCTGACGATCTGATGCTGCCTTCAGACTCTCACAAATTATTCTTACCTTCTGTTCAGCATCTTTAATCAAATCAACTCCAAAAATTTTACTTTCACCGAGCTCGGTCCAAAATAATGGCGTACGGCATTTTTGACCGTACAATGCCTCGTAAGGTGCCATCTTAATACTTGATTGAAAACTGTTGTTGTAAGCGAATTCAATTAAAGGTAAATACCGTTCCCATGAACCACTGAACTCGAGGATGCAACATCTCAACATATCCTCAAGTATCTGAATTATCCGCTCGGATTGACCGTCGGTTTGGGGGTGAAAAGCGGTGCTAAAATGCAACTTGGTGCCCAAAGCTTCTTGCAATTTCTTCCAAAATCGTGAGGTGAATCTCGGATCTCTATCCGACACGATAGAAATAGGTACCCGTGTAATCTCACAACGAGAAACATACAATTCAGCTAATTTATCCATTGAAAAATCCGTGCGTACGGGGATAAAGTGAGCCGACTTAGTCAATCTATCAAGAACGACCCAAATCGCATCTTTCTTACTTGCCGACACTGGCAACCCAGATACAAAATCCATCGTTACTCGATCCCATTTCCATTCAGGTATCATGATCGGTTGGAGTAAACTCGTAGGCACTTGATGTTCGCCTTCACTTGCGACATATCAAACACTTCGAAACAAAATCGAAATGTCTCGTTTCATACCATGCCACCAAAGCGGCGTCTTAGGTCGTGGTACATTTTCGTACTCCCGGTGAATTGACATTCGGCTACAATGAGCTTCATTCAGAATCATCGAAATGAGTTCTGAATTTCTTGGAACACACAACCGATTTCTGTACCTCAAACAATCGTCATCATCAATTCGAAACTTCGATTCCACATTCAGAACACATTCAGCCCGTTTTGCAACCAACTTATCGTCGACTTCCTGAGCTTCGCGAATTTGATGAATCAATAATGGTTTGGCCTTTAATTCGGCTACTAACACATTGTTGGGTAGAACAGACAAGTGCACATTCATCGCTTGTAAAGCAAACAGTGATTTCCGGCTTAAGGCGTCCGCAACCACATTAGCCTTTCCCGGGTGATAATCAATGACTAGCTCATAATCTTTCAACAACTCAAGCCAACGCCTTTGTCGTAGATTCAAGTCTCTTTGAGTCATCAAATATTTGAGACTTTTGTGATCCAAAATACATGGCACTTCTCCCCAAATAGGTAGTGTCGCCATATTTTCAAAGCGAATACGATGGCGACTAGTTCGAGATCATGGGTCGGATAATTTTTCTCATGTGGCTTTAATTGTCTAGACGCATAGGCCACAACTCGACCTTCTTGCATCAATCGCAACCTAACCCAAGTAGGGAGGCGTCACTATAGATGACAAACTCTTTGCACGATTAATTTTGCACTAAAATTGAGCTTAGTCAAATAAGTTTTCAGTTGATCAAAACTTTTCGACATTCTTCCGTCCATTCGAACTTAACATCTTTTTGAAGTAGCTTCGTCATGGGTGTGGCTATCATCGAAAACCTTTTACAAACCGTCGGTAGTAACCGCAAGTCCCAAAAAGCTCAGAACCTCGGTAATATTTCTCGAAGGCTTCCAGTTAAGTATGGCGAAATTTTGCTCGGTCGACTCGAATACCGATCAGATACCACATGACCCAAGAAGTCAATTTTTAACCGAACTCACACTTGCTGAACTTAGCATATAACTGCTTATCCCGTAAAATTTGCAACACTAATCTCAGGTGTTCAGCATGTTCGGTCTCATCTCTTGAATAGACCAAGATGTCATCAATGAACACAACTACGAATCGGTCCAAATCATCGAAGATCCAATTCATCAAATCCATAAATACTGCAGGGGCATTAGTGAGCCCGAACGGCATCACTAAGAACTCGTAGTGACCGTACCTCGTTCTGAAAGCAGTCTTGGGTACATCCGAATCTCGAATCCATGAATCGATAATAACCCGATCTCAAATCTATCTTTGAAAACACCGAGGCTCCTTTAGTTGATCAAACAAATCATCAATACGCTGAAGCGGATATTTATTCTTTATCGTCACTTTATTCACCGACGATAGTCAATACACAACCTCATGGTTTCGTCCTTCTTTTCACAAGCAAGACTGGTGCACCCCAAGGTGAGAAACTTGGTCGAGCGAAACCTCTATCCGTCAATTCTTGCAACCGAGCTTTCAACTCCTTTAACTCGGTTGGTGCCATACGATCACGGAGCTATTGAAATTGGCGTAGTCCCCACAAGCTCAATACCAAACTCTACTTCGAACGGATGGTAAACCCGGTAATTCTTGGAAAAACATCCGGTATTCACAAACCACCAAAGATGATTCGGGTTTTATTTCTAACTCCTTATCATCAAGTACATACGCAAGGTATGCTTCGCACCCTTTCTTACATATTTACGGGCCAACATTGATGATATTACAATTGGCAACCCTTTAAGTTCAGAGACTCAACTCGGATCATCTCGTTATTTAGCATTTCAAATCCATAGTCTTGCTTTTGCAATTCACAACCGCATCATGCACGGTCAACCAATCTAAACCGAGGATAACATCAAATTAGTCAAACGGCAACAAACATCAAGTCCGCGGAAAAGCAGAACCTCGAATTACTAGGGGCATTTCTTACACACTTTGTCGACAAGCACGTAACGACCCAAGGGATTTGACACCCGAATTACGAACTCAGTAGACTCAATAAGTAAAGTCTTACTAGATGCTAGGGTTTCGCATATATAAGAATGAGTAGAACCAGGGTCAATCAAAGCAATCACATTAGTATCAAAGAGAGTGAAAGTACCCGTAATAACATCTGGTGAGGAAGCATCCTCGCGTGCGCGTATTGCATAAGCCCTAGCAGGGCCGAGCCTCGGATCTGGTCGTAGCATCTCTAGATCCTCTCGACCACCACTAGCATTGCCGTATTTCTAGATGGTCTACCTTGAGCGGTGGTAGCGGTAGGTTTCCCACTCGATCTACATTCTGCTTCGAGACAACCTCGGGCAATCTTTAATGAAGTGGTCAACTGATCCGCACTTGTAACAGAGCGGTCACGGAATCTACAACTTCTAGAATGCCATTTGCCACAATGTCGACACTCATTACATCTCGGCGTTCATTCCCAACAACATCGGCCAAAAGTGCCTCGTGTACCCATTGAAGTCGATCACGATCTCGTCTAAAAGGCCAAGTGCCTCTAGACCGCCCACATCATCACGAAATTTCTTGATGCTGTTGAAGAGACTTTCCGAGGATCTTTTACTGAAACTCTCAGGTTCCCACATCAACTTTTGTTTTTCTTTTCTAAGCTCTTGACTTTACAAGCTCGCTTCGACAAGTACTACGAACTCTCGTATTTCAAGAATGCCAACGAACATTTTATATCTTCATTCAACCCATCCTCGAAGCGTTTACACATGACGACCTCGGACGAAACACATTCCGGCGTATCTACTAAGTCTAACAAATTTTCGCTCATAATCGATGGCGACATAGAACCTTGCTTAAGCTCAAGAAATTCCTTCCGTTTTGATCAACAAATCTCGATGATATACTTTTCCAAACTCGGTTTGGAAAAACTCCCAAGTTACTTGCTCTCGGGCACAACAAGTCGAGTACTCCACCAATAGTAGGCGAGAATCGTGTAGTAAGGAGATAGTACACTTTAGGCATTCATCGGTGTACAAGATAGCTCATCGAGTGCGGATAGTGTTGTCCAACCAAAATTCAGCTTGCTCGGCATCGTCGCTATCCATAGCTTTAAATTCAAGTAGCCCCATGTTTTCGGATTCATCATTGGGGGCTTATTTGGCCTTATTTGGTCGATTCTGGAGGCATTGTAGGTGCGGGGTTGTGTTTGTTGGGAATGGAGGTTGTGGAGCAGTAGTATTAGCTCGAATGTATTGGTTGAACCAATCATTCATCACGCTATAGAAAGCTTGTCTAGCTTCATCATTTGGATTACTAGCATTAGGTTGAGAGTCCACCGGCGCTGTCCCTTGCGCAGGAGCAGGCGCTACACTCTCAAGATCATCAGCTACCGCTCTGTCGGGATCGGGATCCATTACTATAAATAAACACATTTGCAAATGTCAGAAATCACCACACTATCAAATAATCACATAAAATGGCATGTATAGCTAGACCCAAACGCATTACGGTAGTCCTAGAATCGACTAAACCGTAGCTCTGATACCAATAAATTGTAACACCCCGTACCCAAGTCCGTTACCGGAGTCGAACACAAGGTGCACACAGACTTAACTTAATTATTTTCACAGTCCATTTTAAAAAAAAAATTTCCAGACAAGCTGGTTACTACGTCATTGTCGCCTTAAAAATCATATCTTGAGTTTCAAAACTCAAAAATCAGTTTCGTAATTTTTCCCTGAAACTAGACTCATATGTCCATCTACAAATTTTTTTCTAGAATTTTTGGTCAAGCCAATTAGTACAGTTTATTAGTTAAAGTCTCCCCTATTCTAGGGTTCGACTACACTGACCTTCATGCATTACGAATTGGATATCTCCCTGTACAGGGCTTCAATACTGATGCCATTTGTTTCTATAGAAACTAGACTCAGAGGGGAATCTATACATATATGGTATGACTCCTAATGATCTCTGGTTCATTTATAATGAATTTCCAAAGTCGGAACAGGGAATCCAGAAACCGTTCTGGCCCTGTTTCACGAATACCTAAATATCTCTTAACATACAACTCATATGACCGTTTCGTTTCTTCCATATGAAAGTAGATTCATCAAGGTTCATTTACATAATTTATTCACTATTTAATTCCATTCCTGCTATTTTTAGTGATTTTTCACATCCACACCACTGCTGCTGTCAGCATCTATTTTCAAGGTAACTTTACCTATTTCATGGTTTCCATGGACCAACTAGAGTTTTGTCATACATAGGTCCACATATGATCATATTTAGCCATTCCAAGGGCTGATCATTGCCCAACACTTCCATTCCAGTCCATAGTCACATCATAAAACCATATATATACATAAACACAAATGGTCTAATGCCATACTCCACTTCTACGAGCCATTTTCGCATGGCTGTACACACATACATCACAAAAAGTACTTGAAAAACAACAAAGGGTAGTCCTATACATGCCATTTCAAAGTTCAACCAAAATTGTACCAAAATGGGGCTTTGATAGTGTGGGAGACTTCGACTTCCAAAAATCCCGAGTCCGATAGCTGACGAGCCAAAATCTATAAAACAGAGAAACAAAGAAACGGAGTAAGCAATTTATGCTTAGTAAGTTTCGAGCAAAAATTTAAGCACAACAGAGGTATAGCATTCATAAAACTAAACGGATAATTCCGTATATACATATTCACAAATCATTCCTACTTCACATTCCAACCCTTGAATTCATACATGAGGGATCATCTTAGCCAAATACCGGAAGCTCACTACTCGACTGAGCGAATATTATTCGAAGGGAATCAACTATTCCAATACACATACGAACATACCTCATTACTGGAATTTTTGCAAGCGTATTAACTGAAATTTTTACAGCAAGATTGCTCATTCCCGAATCACGTACCTTCGGAATTTAACCGGATATAGAAAATTGCTCGATTGTCTTCGGGACATAGCCCGGTTATAGTAATTCGCGCAAATGCCTTCGGGACTTAACCCGGATTTGTTAACTCGCACAAATGCCTTCGAGAATTAACCCGGATTTGGTAACTCGTACAAATGCCTTCGGGACTTAACCCGGATTTAGTCACTTAGCACAAAAGCCTTCGGGACTTAGCCCGGATACCATTCGAATAACCAAGCACGTATGTCAACAAATCATAACACATCCGTATTTCATTCTCATTACCAAAGCTCAAACACAAGACACTTATCATATTTACAATTTCGGCTCAATAGCCACATACAAGGGCATGATTTGGATTTGTTGATTTCATAATCTAATTAGATCATAATCTAAGTTCCATTACTCGAAAACTTACCTCGGATGTTGTCGAACGATTCCGATGGCTATTCGACCACTTTTTCCTTCCCTTTATTGGATTTAGATCCCCTTTGCTCTTGAGCTTAATTAAACAAATAAATCGATTTAATCATTTGAGCATCGAAAAGAGGAACACAAGGCTCTTAGCCCACATTTATACATTAGACCTTAAAGTCACATACATGTGAAATCATGCATCAACTCAAGATATTAACCCACTCCCCTTTTTAGCCGATTGTCCTAACCAAGATAAAGGCATCAATATACTTGCCTCTAACCGAATGCATGCACACCAATCCATCTCATGTGGCCGAATACGCATGATGATGTTGAGGCCAATTACATATTTAATGCCACACATAAATGGCATACATTTTACTAACTAATGCATTACATATTGTAGCTCAATACACATCTATCATTTACTTCATAACCGAAACATCATCATAAGTAAATATATACCTTGAGATAGTATATATGTCATACCAATACATCATGTGCAAACATATATACATATAGGTGCAAGGGCCGAATCTCAAGTTGATTATAACCAAATATAAACATATATCCAAAACACAAATCTTACCTACCATGCAATAAGCATAAATCATTCTTATGGATATACCATGGCCGAATACTTCACAACACCATACCATTTCAATTTTGGTCATGGTTAAAACAAAGAACTTAATGTCTCACTCAAAAATGCTAAAAAGAAAATCCAAGAGTCATCAACCCACCATCACACATATCATCAACAAGCTTCATATTTAGCATGCAATGGCATTAACACAAAATCCACCTTGGCCGAACATCATTCCCATGACATAGCAAAGATTTGAACCATGGGCTAATTAGAACTCAAGCTAGCAACTAAAAACATGCATGAATCTCATGGCACAACCTCAACATACCTTAATCTAGATGCAAGTATGGCCAAACCTCCTCCTAATCCTCTTCTAAACCAAGCATGAAGCAAAAACTCCTCCCTTCTTCCTTAGAATTTTCAGCTCAAAGAAATGAAAAAGGATGAACAAAATTTTCTTTTCTTTTTCTTCAACTCACGGCAATGGGGGTAACACTCACACATTCCCTTTTTTTTTTCTTTTCCATTTCTTTATTACCCATAACCATTAATTTATTTTTTTCCTCCCATGATGCACCAACATAACATGTCTATGACATGTTTTGCCCATAATCCCTTGTCATGGCCGGCCACTAGCTATTAGGGGGGAAATTTGACATGCAAGTCCTCCCTTTTGATTACATGCACTATTAGGTCCTTATAGATTAGCCTATCACATTTTAAAAGTGTCACACAAGTCCTAATGACTGAATTCACATGCAATCAACTAAATCGAAGCTTGAAATTTTCACACATTCATAAATACATATTCTAGACAATAATTATTACGTTCAAACATTTTGGTGACTCGGTTTAGTGGTCCCGAAACCACTTCCCGACTAGGGTCAATTTTGGGCTGTCACAACGCGTACCAGATAGCTTTGGCTACAAGTGTGAAAATATGTGCAGGCATCTGAGTATCAGTTATTATTCTGAAGAGTTCAAGGGGAAAATCGATTAAGTAAAAATACATGTGAACATGATTATATGATGAATAAGTGCAGGAACTTGGTTATGTGAATGATGTGTTCATTAAGTGACCAGGATGTGGTAAGGTTATAAACAAGTAAGTTATACATGAGGATGATTTTATGGTGACCTTGTGATCATGGGCCTATACTTGTGATGTATGAAATGTGGTGAAAATGATTTGTGATATGTATGTTAAAATGAGGTTAATACAAAGAAAGTGTGAAAGAGTGAATTAGCAATAAAACTGTTTTAGACAGTAGCAGTGACATGATTTTGAAAAATCACCAAAAATATTATAAGTTGAATCAGAGACTGAATGAGATATCAAATTAAAGCTTAATGAGTCCATTTTCATATAAAAGAAACATAGAAAGCAAAGGAGTTCTATATTTTTAGATATTTATGTTTTTGTGAAACTGGTTCAGAATGATTATGTGATCCCCTGTTCTGACTTTGGAAAATCACAAAAATTTGGAGAAAAATAATTAGAGGCTAAAACTTATATTTTTAAAATTCCTAATGAGTCTATTTTCAAGAAAAATCAACAAGAACATTATCCGAGTTCTGTACTATGAGATAATTAAATTTTAGTAAAGAGAGGTCAGAACTATCAGAAAGTGAAATAGGGGAAATTTTAATGAATAAACTGTACTAATTTACTAAACCAAAAATTATGAAAATTTTATGGTGGAAAGATATGTGAGTCTAGTTTCATGGGAAATTTACAGATCTTAATTTGGAGCTCTGTAGCTCGAATTATAAATAAGTAAGTGACTATGACTCGTGTGGACAGTTTGATGTGAGTATTTATTTGTAAATTGTGAAATCGTACTTACAAGAATGTTATATACATTAAAGATGTGGAATGGAAAGGAGGAGGAGGAAAATAAATATATGTGGAATACATGGAAACTATGGCATATGAAATATTGATATAATGAAATAAATGATATGTGTTTATAAGAAAACAAAAAGAGAATGATATGTATCATGACATGTGTGTGTATATATATATATATATATATATGACTAGTCTCAATGTAATGCTTGTTGGGTATGGAGTTGAATTGAAATGTTTCAGGAAAACATGTTATTCTATGCATCTGAATTGTAGTATTTTATAAAGATATAATCTAGCTTTAAATATGAATGCTTGATGATTAAGCTGAAGATATTTGGTAAGATGATAATCTGGGTATAAATGTATAAGTGGTACAATAATAGACAAGGTAAAATGAGTATGAGAGACACATGTATGATGACATACAAATGCTATGCTTGTGGTTTAAATTGAGATGTTTAATCATTAAATGAATACCATGTTATATGCTTTTGATTTTCTATAAGTGTGTAAATGATTAAGGTTGACCAAAGCTTGGAAAATAGCCTAGGTATATTCCACACAGGCAGAGACACGACCATGTGTCTCAGTCGTGTATGGAACACGACTTTGGGACACGGGCGTGTGGAGCCTTAAAGCATGAAATTTCCAAGATTTTCATAAGTACTCGGTTTAGTCCCGAACCCTTTCTAAAGTATGTTTTGGGCTCCGTAGACTCAAATAAGGGACTATGTGTAAGTAAATGAACGTTGTTAAATATGAATGAAATTTTATGGCCTGTATTTTAGTTTAATGTTTGTATATTTGTCCGATAACGCCTCGTACCTTATCCCGGCCTCGGGTATGGGTAAGGGGTGTTACAGCTTGAAAATTTTATAAGTTTCCAAAAGTTTGAAAATGTTATCGGTTTAGTCTCAAACCTCTTCCAAACATGTTTTAAGGCCTTGAAGAGCCTCATAAGGGACAATATGATTGTCTTCTGTATAATTATGACTATGAATGTTTGAAGTATGTACTGTTGATGTGATTTGATTAGTAATGCCTCGTAACCCTATTCTAGCGACGGATACGGGTTAGAGGTGTTACAGTTGAAGTGTCAGAGTAGTGGGTCTTACTTTACCTATTCCCAACAGTTTGAAAATAGATTTGGGCATCAAGTTGATGCTTGCTCCTAAGTCGCACAAAGCTTTACCGTAGTAAGATTTTTCGATGTTACAGGGTATTGTAAAGCTTCCAAGGTCTTTCAATTTTGGAGGTAGTTTGTTTTGTAAGAACGCACTGCAATCCTTCGTCAAAGCAACAGTCTCATACTCACTAAGTCTTTTCTTCTTGGACAAAATATCATTCATAAACTTCACATAATTAAGCATTTCCTCTAAAGCCTCCACTAGCGGAATATTGATGTGAAGTTGCTTTAGAATATCCAAAAACTTCTTGAATTGCATATCTTATTTTTACTTATACTGCTAGAGTCTTTGAGGATATGAAACTTTAGGCTAAAATGTACAACTTTTTTGAGGAGGTAAATCTGCAAAAGAAGGTGTTAGCTTTTCAGAATTCACTAGTTTAGGGTTTACCTCATCAGATTTTTTAGCATATGATTTTTTCGGTGTAGAAACTTCAACTCTTGATTAACTTTCCTCCTTTTAAATAGGTTCATCTTCAACCACGACCTTCTTAGGTTCCAAATTCTTACCACTTCATAACACAACTACCCTGCAATGTTTCTTACCAAAATTTTTAGATTTTCTATGTCACTTGGCAAGGCTCCTTGCAGTTTACTACAAAGTTTTGTAGATAACTGACCCATCTAGTTCTCCAGATTTTTCAGTGTTCCTACTTGACTTTGGATCAAAGAGTCATTTTTCGCCATGTACACCTTCAACAAGTCCTCCAAACAGTTTGATGATTCAGCTTGAGGTGGATTTAGAGCTTGTTGGTTAAACCCTTGAGATTGGTTGGTTTATACTGCATGTGATTGTTCGATCCACTTCCTTGGTTACTCTAAGAAAATGTGATTTTGACACGAAAGATTGTAGAAGTTGGACTGTGGTCCTTGTCCATTTATATTTTGATACTGATTCCTTACATAATATAAAGATTCGAGGTTTGATGGACAATTCCCAAAGGTGTAACAACCTGTTTTTAGTCAAATCAGAATAGTAGTTTGGGGACTACAAATTCGAGGTCAAAATATTTATTTTATTTATTATTTTAATGTCTGCAGCATGATTGAATGTTTGTGTGAAAATCTCGTTTAAAAATTTTATCGTTTGATTAGTTAATTTGATAAAAAGAACTAAATCGCGTAAAGTGCAAAAGTGTCATTCTATTAGTTAAGAGTGTTAAATAGCTTTGGCTTTTAAATATGATGGCCTTAAATGGTAATTAAACCATTATTATTGGTAATGGACATTTATGGGCTTATAATAAGTAATTTAAATGTTTTATAACAAAGGTTATTAAAGTAATTTAGTGAATTAATAAGTAAAATAATAAAAACAAAACGAAATTGTTGTCCATCTTTCTCATTTAGTTGAAAATACAAGGAAGAAGAAGGCATAGAAGTTGTTTTAGGGTTCGGCACTTGCAAGGTTAAATTGGTAGGTGATTTTGACTCAGTTTTTAATGATTTCTATGTTTTTACGATCGTTGCTTCGTATTCTAGCTAGCCCGTACCTTAAATTTCAAAATTGTTAAAGATTTAACATGTTTCCATTGTTGAATGCTTGATTAAATTGATATTGATGATAGATTATGAAGGTTTATTAATAGATTTACTAGTTTTATAAAGTGATTTTTGATAAAAATGTTAAAAAAGGGGTTAAATTGTGAAATTGTAAAATTATATGGGTAAAAGTGTGAATAAATTGAAAATATGGGCTGCTAGTAATATGTATTAAATTAAGCTAAGCATGGGTTTGTACTAAATTGCATGAATTTGCATTTTTATGTGATAAGGACTAAATTGTAAAAATGTGAAAGTTTAGGGGAAATGTGTAAAATAACCCTAATGTGTATTTTGGACTAAATTGAATAAATAGTTGATTAAATAAGCTGATTTTCATAATATATAGATCAAGATAAGTCGAGATTGGGATTAGATCGGGGAAAAGGAAAAGTGGACGAATAGTCGATAATTTCCATCCGAGCAACTCAAGGTAAGTTTGTATAATTAGAATTGAACTTTTAAATACTTGTAATTATTTGAAATGAATGTATACAATTGAGTAATTGATCTACTTGGAATATGAATGCCTTATTGATATGGTCTGATGGTTACTGAGCCCCGTTCGAACCGTAAGAATTCGTAGGATACGAGTGACATGTCACTAGGGTTACCGTTTAGGTTGAGATCTTGCATGTGTTGCGAACTCACCGCAGCTCGTATGAGCCTTACCGATATATCAGCTCATAAGAACTTACTGTTTTCAGTTCGTCAAAGCTTACCGTTTAGCTCAATAGAGCTTACTGTCCATCAACTTAGGAGGAGCTTACTGATCATAGCTCGAAAGAGTGAAAATGATAATGAATTGACAGATTACTGATTTATATGTTATGTATATCACCCGAGTATCCCTCGATGTTCTAATAGGTTCAACGGGCGTAAACTATGTTATTGGTTGTATGAAAAAGCTATGTGTTATATGGATGAAGTACTGTTGATACAAATGAGTTACTATTATCGAATAAATTACTATTTATATGGTTAAGAATGAAATGCTACAAATGATGTACATGATTTATGTGAATTTGATATGATACAACATACTGAGTATTAAATTAAGATAATGGATGATTACATGCACTTATGTGACTAACTTGATGAATGCATGTGTATAGGCATTTGGCAAGTGAATTTGATATACTTGGTTTATTTGTTTGATTATGTATAAATGGTAAGTTAAATTCTGAATTATAAGGGCTTACTAAGCTATAAAGCTTACTTTATTTCTTTTCCATGTTTTACAGAGGTTCGATACTTTGAACTTATGCATATATGTAAATATGGCATGTATATCTAGTTATAAGATGATAGTTATGGTTACTTGAGATAGTGATTTTGGTACATGTTATGGTTTAAGTTAAAGCCATGTGATTTGGCTAAACCGGTTTTCACACTGGCGTGTGTCCTCTGTTTTGAGTAAAATTTTCAAAGTTTTGTGAAAGTTTTATAAGTTACTGGTTTAGTCCTGAACCGCTCTAAAAGCATGTTTAAGGCCTTGTAGGCTATTATAAGGGACAAACTGATTGAGATGGAATGATGATTGTATGAATTGATCGAATGTATGAGAAAAGTACGATTATATGTGTTATAAGTTCAGTAATGCTCCATAACCCTATTCCGGCGTTGAATACGAATGAGGGGTGTTACAGAAGGAATGGCCACTCCTACAGTATATGCAGAAAACTACATCATACTCACTTAATAATTAAGCTGCAAAATTATTCAAACCATTAGTGGTAAACTGTTTTAACATTGAGCAAATAGAAAATACTTAAGCAAAGAGTGAAGTCAGCGTATCCACTTCATGCATTCCAGCTACTCGTCTTCCAGAAACTGCTCGATTTGTTGGCTATTGGTAATTATTACTAGCGATCCTTTTGACGATCTCGTAAGCCTCACTATAAGGCTTAGACAAAATCGCACCATTCATAAAAGCATCTACCATTAATCTTTTATGTGCATTGAGACCATTATAAAACGTCTCCAGTTGGATACAATGAGGAATCCCATGATGAGGATACTTACAAAATAATTCATTGAATCTTTCCCACACCTCGTATAAGGACTCGTCATCCAATTATTGAAAAGTAGTAATCTCATTTCGCAACTTTGCATTCTTACTCGATGGAAAATATTTTACCAAAAACCTTTCTCCTAATTCTTGCCAAGTAGATATTGAACTTTGTGGAAATGAATTTAAACATGCTTGTGCTCGATCTCACATCAAGTACAAGAATAACCTCAACCTTAATGCATCTTTAGTCACACTAGCTATCTTAAACGAATCACTCACTTCCATGAATACTTGAAGGTGAAGATGTGGATCTTCCGTGGGCATACCACTGAATTGGCCCACCGTTTGGAGCATTTGAAACATCACAAGTTTCAATTCAAATTGAGATGCCTCGATATCCGTCCTCCTGATTCCTGGATTTAATTCATTGAATAGTGGCACAACGTATTGTCTAATAGCATGATCCCTATCATCTGCAATAAGGATTGGATTGTGCATATGATTAACTTCATTACCTTGTCCATTATTTTGATTTCCAAGGTCCATATTGACTTGTCTTTGAGCAAA
Source organism: Gossypium arboreum (assembly GCF_025698485.1). Lineage (NCBI taxonomy): Eukaryota > Viridiplantae > Streptophyta > Magnoliopsida > Malvales > Malvaceae > Gossypium > Gossypium arboreum. The sequence goes on from NC_069080.1 coordinate 101,303,537, forward strand.
TCTCTTGCATCTTCTTTGTCTGAATGTCCACTCAATTTCAGGGTCTACAGGTAATAGATTGATGATTCGATCTATGCTCATAAATACCTAATAAATAAATCACATGTAAAGAATAAAGAATAAATTAGTAATGTTAGAAATTAAATAAAAACCAAACTGCAAAAATAATTTCACAAAGAATAATTAAGGCAATAGTCCCCGACAATGGCGCCAAAAACTTGTAACGAGATTTTTGTGCAAGTGTACATAGTTGTTCAAGTAATAAGCAAGTAAAATGAGTTGTCGTCTCCACAGGGCCTGTTTGTGTTAATCGATTATTTACAAAATTATAAATTCATAATTTGGTATAAAAACACAATAATTTGAGTGGTGATGATTTAACTAGATGCAAAATTGATCCCTAATGCAATTTTAAACTAGGTATGCAAAATTATCTAAATGTATGAATGAATTTTAGCAATAGAAACACAACTTCAACAATTCTATTAATCAACTTAATTCATTTTCATCATGCTTAACAGTGTTCAGAAAACATTCTATGGCAACTCTATCTTTCATGAGTTTTGAAACCAAATCAAGTCCTTTCAGATCTTTTACTTAGTGAAACATGCATTTTACTGATCATATTAAACTAAGGGTTTCTTAGTATTTATGCGAGGTAACAGGGACAATTAAGTCTAAAACAGTTTAATCACATAAACCTAAAAACTATGCAAGATAATAGAGTTAACTAAAGATATTATGAACCTCTAATTTAGTTGGGTTTAATAATCTAAATTGAGCATTGCACTTTTCAATTATGTGTTTACTAGCTATCGTCTGGTTAGGATCACTCAGCTAATTTGAATGTATCCCATCACGTATGAGTGAAATACATCTTGATTTTAATTGAAAACCTGATCAATTGAGGCCCAAACATGTTAAATAGGAATGAAACAAATATTATTGAATTAACATGATCATCCCAGCTAAACATAATTAAGCTATCATTGTTGGTTGCAAGACCAATAAAACTTAGCAAACATGTTTAAATTAAAAACAAGTAGGAAAGAATAAACTCTAATTCAATTCAGTAGCCTTTCGGATCTTTCTGACTGAGGTGTTTCTCTGATTTGTCCATTGCTCCTTTGCTAAGGGTTTCTCAAAGTGGCCGACCAAGAGAAGGTCTCAAGGTGGCCGACCAAGAGAAGGTCTTGTTAAGGTTTTTGTTAGCTAAAGAATGGAAGGGAAAATGGGGTGGCTAGGCATGGGGAAAAAGGAAAGGGAAATAGAATGAGAGAAAAGAATGTAGAATGAGAAATGTGTTATGAATGAAGGGATGAAGAATGAGGGATGATTAGTGTGGTATTTATAAGTGAAGGTGAGGATGAAGTTTACTAAAAATAAAGTTTAAAATCCCTCCATCTTCTCTATTGCATGGTTAGCCACAAATTGTGGAAAGGGATGTGGTTTCGTTGATTATTTCAAACATAAAATCATGCTATAATTAGCATAGAGTGGACGATTTCAAAGGCATAGTTTGTGTATCAATTTATGATTAAATTGCAACTATAGGGACCTCCAATGAAATATCCTAAAGTTGATTTTTGGGCAAACATATGTTTGTGCCAAAATTGGGTTTGACTCCCCTTTGTTGGATGGTTTCATGATCTAAAAATTAATCAGACATGGCCACTTTGTAACACGCTTTAACTGGGTCAAATTAGCATCTTTATGACCCAATTTTGCATGGTGTTACCATCCAAGTAAGGTGTATATGTCCATGTCCATGCATCTTTATGGTAATCTCATCTTCCATGGACACACTGCATAATAAAAATCACATATTAATAATTAATATGAAAATAATATAATTTATGCACAAAAATCATGTAATAAAGCATAATTTCGCATACTTCATAAATTCATGTCTCATATTAACACTTAAGAAAAATCCACTTAATTTATTAATAATTACTCAAGATTAATATAATTATTAAGTCAAGAGGTGGTAAAAATATATAGAAAAATTCTATATAATTTCAAGTTTACACAACATGAGCCTTAAGTTTTTGTTGGCTTGACCCATTTTTCTTTCATTGGGGACAATCAAACTTGATGTGTCCTAGTTTCTTGCATTTATAGCACATGATAGAGTCCTTCCCCTTAATAGATTCAAGCTTGATTCCTTCCTTCTTTTGGAATTTTCTCTTTCTATTGAACCACATAAACTTCTTGAATCTCTTACCAAACATGGCCATCTCTTTGTCCTTATCCACCTTTTCACTTGATTCATTATCTTCAATGGTGGTAGATTTGAGAGCAAAACCAACCATCTTCTTCTCATTCTTAGCTTCTTCTACCCCTTCATTGAGCCTCATCTTATATGTAAACAAAGAATTGATGAGCTCATCCAAAGTCAACTTTTCTAGATTCTTTATTTTTCAATTGTGGTCACCTTGGCTTCCCATGATTTAGGCAAGCTTCAAAGCATCTTCCTCACAACTTCTTCATTAGGATAGGTCTTTCCATAGGATTTTAGCTCGTTAATGATGATGATGAATCTATCAGACATAACTTTGGTGTCCTCCTAAGGCTTCATCTTAAAGGTCTGGTAATTGAGAGTGAGGATTCCCACTTTTTACTTCTTTATTTGGCTAGTTCCATCATGAGTTAACCTCAAGTTTATCCCATATCTCCTTGGCACTCGAACATGATGATACTCTACTCTACTTATCCGGACCAAGTGCATAAAAGAGAGTGTGCATAGTTTTGGCGTTGAGCTGAATACTTCTTCTATATTCTTCGTTCCATTCTTTCTTACTCTTTGGAAATAAGAGTTCTCCTTCTTGCTTGAGTGGTATTGAAGGGTCATCCATGAGAATGTCTCAAATAGTAAGATCATTTGCTTGGATGAATATCATCATCCTTGTCTTCTAATATGAATAATTAACACCATTAAAATAAGGAGACTTGGACATAAATTAAGACTCACCAAGAAAATTTGAGCCGGAAGTAGACATCATTGTAGGAATTAAGTTGATGATTGTTGAGCTTCCTCAAGGATCTCCTCTTTAGTTGTTAACCTATCTAAAAGAGACTATCTTTAATATCAATTGTTAGATCAAATAATCAAACCGAAATTTCCAAGAGGGGGTGAATTAACTTTTAAAATCTTTGTGAAAGCTAGAGAGAAAGGATAGAAAATTTTGACACAAGAATTTAGAGTGGTTCGGTCCCAATTGCCTACTCCACTACCTTAGCTTTCCACTACTAAGGAGTTTCTCAAATTCACTAATTTGATAACCTTTGAGGAGAAGGTTTAACCTTACAAACTGACTTAAGGTTTCTACTCAAACCTTAAGATACAAACTCTCTCAAAGATAAAAAAAGAAGCAAACAAAGAAATAATCCTTACTAGATCAATGTGTATGCAAATTAAATTCAATTACAATGAAGAACACTTGAGCAAATGGAATAAAAATAAAGATCACAAGTGTATGAAAGAAAAGTATGGAAATATTTGGCACAACGGTTGTTTGATTGATCTTTTTACTTGAATATACTTTCTTGTTGTTGTAGGATCTTTAGAAGCTAGTATTTATACCCCTAATTGATTTTCAACTGTTGTGGTTGTTGGAGATATGAATAAAGCCATTGGGGATGTGAAAACCAATGCATTTAATTCAGTTACAACAGTGAGTATTGATACCAGTTAAAATGGTATTGATAAATTTTGCATTAAATGCAAAATTCAGTGACTATTGGAGCTGAAATATCGGTACTAGACAAATTTTATCTATATCATATGAAAGGTATCGATAGCGAATTGATAGTTAGCTGAATTTGTGAAAAACATAATGCCAATTTGGTACCATATTTAAATGAGGTGTTGATATTTTGAAAACTATCGATACTTGGCCAAAAAGTACTGATACTTTTTAACTTGATTTTAAGGTTGATCCAAAAATTTCCTAAGAGTTTTAAGGTAAAGATTCAAAATTTTATCTCTTAGACTTCATTTGAGAAATCATTTTGTCAATTTTATTCAACTTTAACTTTACACTTTAATTTGTTATATTAAAACATATCATCAAATAAAAGCTTAATTTAACATAACTTATGAAATTAAGATACCCTTGTATATATTAACCCTTTTATAATTCTCATAATTCTTACTAAATTTAAAATAATTTTCTTTATTTTTTATAATTACTTGAAAATTCATGTTTAGGATAAATATGACTATCCTTGTCCAAGTTCAAATGTCGAGATACTTAAATATCAAAGTAAGTACTTAACCATGCAACTTTTCTTATTTAGGTGTTGAAAGTTTTTTTAAATCAAAGTAGGTCCCTAAAGTTTTATTCTATTATCACTTTAGGTATAAACTATTAACTCTTGTTAAAAGAAATTTAAACTAATCAGATTATGATACATGATGATTTTAATTTGTTACCACTTTAGGTACTTAAATTATGTAACTTTTCCTATTTAAGCACCTAACTTTTTTTTATTAAAGTAGGTACATGAACTTTTATTCTGTTATCACTTTAGGAATCAATTGTTAACTCTCTTTAAAAACAAAATTCAAACCAATCAAATTGTGACACATGATATTTTTAATCTGTTACCACTTTAGGTATAAAGTTTTTTTTTAAGTAAATTCCTAAAGTTTTATTTAGTTACCATTTTAGGTACCAACAGTCAACTCTTAGTAAATAAAGAATTCAAACCAATCAAATTATGACATGTGAAATGTTTAATTAAAATTGTAAATATTTTTATCTCATACTTAAACTTATCATAATTTGATTGGTTTGAATTTTTTAATAAAATTAACCGTTAATATCTAGAACTTTAAATACCTATTTAAAAAAAACGTTTCAGGTACGAAAAAATACATCATTTAAGTAACTATTTTTATATATATATATTTTAAATAATCATAAAAATTGTATTTATTTTAAATATTTTAAAAAAAATTGTATTTTTTTGTCTTTCTCTTCTTGTACCATCATATCAGCCCCTAGTAAAATTAGGGTCTCCACGGTAGTTTTACCCATTTAAATATTTTCACTTTCCCATGAATCATTTCACTTACCAGAACCTCTCTCCTTCCACGCGCAAGAAATCGCATCCAAACCCTTAAAGAAATCCGCCGCCGCTGTTTAACACCGTAATCGGTACCATTCAAGCCTTTCTCAAACTCAAACTAAGCCATTCATTCTCTATTTTCTAAATATACAAAGAAAATCACTAAAAACAGTTCTCACCACAGACAAAGCAAACTAGAATAACTCTATAATACCTTGCTCCGTCACCGAACACCGCCTTCGCCTGCCGTCCAATCAGCCACCGGTTTTGACTCGCGGCTTGTCCTCGACTTTGATGGCTTCCCCACTATCCGGATTTTGACTAGTGCTTTGGTTTCAAAGATCTGTAAGGGATGGCTCCTCCTTTTAATTGCTTCTCCGGTTTCTTTCTTTCTTTGTTTGCTGACTTTTGGTTTGGTTATGGGTGTTGATTTAGGGGATCGGTTAGGAGGTAGTGTGGTAGGGATTAGAAATGGTGATAGTGTACGTGTGCGGTGATATGGTTGTGACAGGCTTGAGTGGGGGTTTGCTGGGTTATTCAGGGTTTAGGGATGGTGCTAATAGTAGTTTAGGTGATGCATGTTGAACAGTGAGTGAAGGTTGTTGGGTTAATGGCTGGAGTTTGGGGTCAATAGAGCACATGTTTCGTGTGAGACTATGGTTGTGAAGGATGGTGTTTACTGGTGGACTCGATAAGGCTTGGTTAGTAGGGGTTTAAGAGAGGGCCATTTGGTGGCCGCAATGGGGCTAAGGATGATAGTCAGAGAGGGAGTAGGGATGGTGGGAGCCGAGAGGAGAGAGTTGTTGGGTTGGCGCAGCTTTGTTTCCTTGTACTCTCTCTCTCTTACTAACCTCCTTTATGCCTTTTTCAGGTGCTGTTTTAATTATTGGCTGAGATAAACAAACCCTAGACTGGTTGAATCAGCTAAGCCAACCGGAAGCCGAGATGTCGTCGACTCTACTCGAGGTGACTCGGGCTGCTCATGAAGATGTGGAACAGCTTGAGCGGCTTATAGTGAAGGACCTGCAAAATGATCCGCCTACTGCCAAAGATAGATTGTATCAGAGCCACCGCGTCCGCAATAATATTGACACCATCATCTCCACCACTGAGAAGCTAGTAATACTTCCCTATCCTATGTGAAATTGAGTTACTGCTATATCTTTATTTTGTGTTTATTTTTGTATTTATTTTTGAACGGCTTCAGATTGAGATATACGAAGATAAAGACAATGCTAGGAAAGATGAAATTGCTGCTCTTGGAGGTCAAACGGCTACTGGAATTAATGTCTTTAGTGCATTTTATGATAGATTGAAGGAGGTAACTGTTTACTTTGTTTTTAACCTGGAGACAAAAATGCTAACCTGGAATTTTGTACTAATCCTGCTTTTTTCTTAGAAGCATGAATAAATCTGAGTGATTTTGATTTTCAAAGTTTTTGTTTTAGCAAAGGAGGAGAAATTTAATCCAAAATTGATGTTTAGTGAAGTAATTGTTACTCAAATGCAGATTCGTGAGTACCATAGAAAGCACCCGGCTGCTCGACTTGTCAATGCTAATGAAGATGATGAGGCTTTACTCAAGGAAGAACCAGTTATTGAGTTCAGTGGCGAGGTCTCTTCTCACCCCCTCCCCAACACTTGCATACAATTAAGCACCTTTTGTTGCTGTAATTTCCTATTTTATGTGGTATTTTCTTTCTGCCATCTGGTGTTATTTGTTAGCTATTCATTTCAGGAAGCCTTTGGTCGGTACCTGGACCTGCACGAATTGTTCAATCAGTACATTAATTCTAAATTTGGATCCAAAATTGAATACTCAGCTTACCTCGACGTCTTTTCACAGCCGCACAATATCCCTTGGAAATTGAAGTCAACACGGTAAAATATGCTCAATTCTATTTTTAATCTTGCTTTTCTTTAGGTGCTTTACCACAGCTTAATTTCTTTCTGCGGTTCTACTTATTTGGCATGCTTCTTATACTGTATTTACAAATATTGTTATCTATAGGCAATACAGGGAGTACATGGAAAATTTGCTGGAGTATCTTATTTACTTCTTTCAGAGGACTGAACCACTGCAAGATCTTGACAGAATCTTTTCCAAGGTTTCATATTATTTACATCAAAAGTTAATTGAATATCTTTATCCAAAAATAGATTCTTAAACACTAGGATGCTATGATGCTAAACTCGAACCTATTTTGTAACATGGGGTTATTGATTTTTTAGAAAAAGAATTGACATGAGTGATGAGTCTTACGTGAGCTATAAATAAAATGGTTCTGATAAATTGAAATACATTTATGGTGTTTTGTGATAGGTTGAGGCTGAGTTTGAGGAGCAGTGGGCTAATGGCCAGGTACAAGGATGGGAAAAGCAAGGTCAAGAAAATGAAGATGATCCTGCGCAACATACCATGATTGATCTTGATTATTACAGTACAGTTGAAGAGCTTATGGAAGTGGGTCCAGAAAAGTTAAAGGAGGTAATTTTGGTCCTCTTTGATTATGTTCATCATTGCTAGACACTTTTTGTTGTAGTGACTCCAATCTCTTCAGTTCAGTGCTTAGAAATGTGAGTTTTCCATTTCTTTTAGGCAAATGCATGACCAAGTTGTAGTAAAGAGTGAAAAATGAAGAAACATGTTGCTATTGTATTATCTGATTTTGCCACTGTAAACATCTTATCTTGATGGTTACTTTCAAATTAATTAATTATTTTGAGAATGAAAAATATTATGTGGTTCTGGCTATAAAGAAAAATATTATGTGGTTCTGGCTATAAAAAAAAAATATTATGCGGTTCTGGCTATAAATTCTTATGCTGTGATTGTGTTCATTTATGCTATGTTTGGAAACATAAATTTGAAAATTTAGATTTGGAATTCATTTGTAACCTCAGAGTAGTTCTCTTCTGTTTTAATTGCTGTAATGTGGGTTTTAAGATCCATTGCAATTACATGTCAAGCTTTTCACTTTGCCAGAACCTCAAAGGCGTTTCTGTTTGAGATTTTTGACGGAATTATTTGATATGTACTTGAAATACTTTGCTAACAGCCTAAAAGTTAAAAATGAATTAGATCTTATTGGGCTTCCTTCTTAGTTGATGATGGGTGAATTGTCTATTTATCCCTGCAGGCTTTGGCATCATTAGGACTAAAAACTGGTGGTACTGTCCAGCAGCGTGCAGAGAGGCTTTTCCTAACCAAGGTAATATGTGCTCTGACCTTTCATTTTCTCGAAATACCCATATCTGTTGCTTATCTAGGCTTGTATTTCTTCCAAAGATCTTCCAAGTACATGGTTCATATATATTGAACATATTTGTATTAGTCAACATACCTGAATTCAACATTCACACCTGGGTTTGAGTAACCTAGGCTAATAAATCTTTCTCTTTTGGCATTGTACATCTGGTAATCGTGATTATATTTAGGATGGCAACTGGGATTGTACTATTATTTTGAAATTTGAAATTGTTTTGGGAAATCTTCATATTAGACTCTCTTGCTAGGATTTGCTCAAATGAAATAGGAATTTATTATTTTGAGTGATGTAGAAAGGAAATAGGCTAGAGGGCTTGAAGCCTGGTATTAGAGGATGATGAAGGACAACCAGTGATGAAACCTGATACAGCTATGAAATAATATGAGACTAGGTTATGTTGCAAAATGTTGATTCTATAGGCTGGTTTAATAGTAATTGTGTTTTTCTGGTAATGCAATATCAAATAAATTGGAAAAAAAAAAAACGTACATTCAATGTCTATATGTTTTTCCGCAGCACACACCTCTGGAAAAGCTGGACAAAAAGCATTTTGCAAAAGGCTCACTCGGACCTCGACAAAATGGGTCTACTGCAGTTTCACAAGACATTAACAGTCTGAAACATATTGCATTGATGGAGGCCAAGATGAAGAAACTCGCTGATTTACTGAGTAAGGTCAGTTGGTTGCTTACTTTGCCCTTAACTGTCTTTGATAAAAATGTGAAACATGAGAGAAAGCCTTTGCAAAAGTATGTCGCTGCTGTTTGTAGTCCAGATATGGTAACTATAGTGATGGTTTTAACTACTATTTCTGTGATCTTTTACAGACAATTGAACAAACAAAAGAAAATGTGGTAAAGAAGCAAGCATTGACGTATGAGGAAATGGAACAAGAACGTGAGGAGGTAAGTTAATCTCTGGGCATAGTAATTCAAGTGTATCTAATACTAGAACAAAATCCATTGCTTATATTGTGATGGTATGATTATAGTTCACTAACCCTGGCCCTCAGCACCTTGTATGGATGGCTGTAGGCAGAGTTTTGAATGCTGGGGCCTGTATGGACCAATCAACCGGGTGTCAACCTTGTTTCAGGTCTGCAGGCCTCACTTTCGGGCTTAATTGGGCAGTTTATTTCTGCATTTTTAATTAAATCTAAAGGACACAATTTAAATGGAAGAAATTAGGAATTTTAGTTTTTTACATAATTCCTATGACCATATATCAGGCGAAACAAATAGAGGGGATGAAATATCTTTGATCAAATTAACTGATCAAATGATGGTGAAACAACCATCAGCTTTGATTGTTCACTCAATGAATGTTTTATCTTTGATTGGACTTCTTTTTTCATAAGAAGTTGCTGACATTTGGGCAACTGTCATGGTTAACCAGTGCCTTTTGAGTTGTCGGTCCCTCTTCTAATTTCTGTTTATAGTAAACAAAAGCAGAAACTTTTTCTTGAAAATTTTGGCTATCTTTAAATTCTGTCTGTTGTGGTTCTATTACTATAAATTGTTGCTTTCTAATAGGAAGAGACACAAGTTGACACGGAAAGTGATGATGAAGATCAACAGATCTATAATCCTCTTAAATTGCCAATGGGTTGGGATGGCAAGCCTATACCTTACTGGCTTTACAAACTTCATGGTCTTGGTCAGGTAATTTCTCCTACTAATTCTTTATGTGATGTGAATTTTGGCGCATGCAGATACTTTGCCAACTTACAGATGACTAAACAAAAAACATTGAAAGCTCGAACGAATATAACATTAAATCTTTTTTATTGTTTTGTGTTTTCTTAAACCTATAGGTACATTTTCCTTGATGTTTTACAACTAATTCTAATAAAAAGGTTGATGTTTCTATCCACATTTTCTTCTAAATCAAGAGGGAAGAGGAAGTAGGAGTGTTAGTGAGACATCTGTACTTCTGAGTTCAACTTTATCATGTTTGGTGGATGTCGAGGTTCAGCTATCAAGCAAGCTAAATTTAAATATCCTAACTCTTGACAGATTAACTTGCGAGACTAATCGAGCTTTTCTATTTTTAATAATATTGGAAACTCTCAATTTGAACTCAAACTCGAAGCTAAGCTCAATCATAAATAATCAAGTTTGAAATTAAGCATTAGAATCATTCTTATATTTTACTAGATAAAATGAGCTTAATTGAATTTAGCTGAGTGAGCTTGAGCAGTTTGATTTTTATCTTGATCTTGGCCCTAGGAGGAAGGATGGAGTGGTTGTTCTAGGGCTTTTGAATTTTTCTTCACTCTTTGATTGCCTAGTTATTTTTGAGTTCTGGAACTTATACAGCCTTGCCCCCATTTCTTTTTTATTCTTCAGGAGTTTAAGTGTGAGATTTGTGGGAACTACAGCTACTGGGGCCGTCGGGCTTTTGAGAGGCATTTCAAAGAATGGCGGCATCAGCATGGCATGCGATGCCTTGGTATTCCGAACACCAAGAACTTTAATGAAATCACCAATATTCAGGTATGAGTTGTTTGTTATTCAGATATTGCGCAATGATTTATGTTCTTTCTGCTTCATCTGCCTATGTTTGGTTTTTTCATGATTGTGTTTATGTGCCATCACCTTTGGTTTTCCGTTTCACAACCAATGCTTTGTTTGTCCATGTAAAGCAAAAAGATAGCTAGAGTTTACTTCTCTTTGTACACAAACGTTTTTCAAATCTAATTTATGAGTTTTTTTAGGTATAAATGTATAGTGATTAACCTGGAAGCTTGAAATTGGAAAATTGGTTGCGCAGGAAGCACAAGAATTGTGGGAGAAGATACGAGAACGGCAAGGAGTGAACAAGTGGCGTCCAGATCTTGAAGAAGAATACGAAGATAAAGAGGGCAACATTTATAACAAGAAGACGTATACCGATCTGCAGCGGCAGGGACTGATTTAAAGACGCTTGTGTTGAGAGTTAGATGTTTCCCATGCCTCGGGACATGGTTCTTAATTTTGTTACCTGTCAACCTTGATCATGTATGTATGATTAATGCTTTTGTGGCAACCCTGAGGGATAGAGGTTAGAAGAGTTTGTAAGACAGTTGTCTGAATTTGTAGCTCAACAAAACTAATTACTTAGTTCAAAGTAACAGTTAAACCCTGGAAAATTCGCTTGCGCAGCACCTTGTGAATATGAATGCTGAGCCATTTACACCTCGAGGACGAGCAATATAATATAAAAATGGACAATAAGGAGAAATTTGAACATTTGGTTTCGTATGCTCTTCCACGTTTATGCCGTCTCCTTCGTTTCCTTTTTAGGAAACTCACAAGGAAAAGAAAATAGATTACAACATGTTGAGACAATGCAGAGATGGTGAAAAGGATGAGGAACGGATTAAGGCAGGGAAAGGTCGAGAATTAATGGGCCAAGTACAGAAGTAGAAGGACAGGAACTAATGGGCTTGAAGAGTGGATCAGAGATGAATGCGGAAATATCGAAAAAAGAGAAAGGAAGATGGGTCAACAAATCTTTATGCTCTGAAAGGAAAAGGCTCGATATCCATAGCTGAAGGGTACTGATGATTTCAAGCCAGGAGCCCCCGAAATGTTGATGCCAACAGTCTAAAAATAATGATAGTACAATTTGATTACAAATTTGTTACAACAATTTCATGTATAAGGGTTGCTGTAACAATTGTTTCTCTATCCTGAATGATAACTCTTCTCTTCTCCATCTTCTTCTATTCTCCTTAAACCTCTAATTTCTTCAGTAATTTCAGTACACAAACGAGTGGGTTATAATAATTTGGTATTAAGGCTACCGAAAGATCTATTGGTTCGAGCTGGGAAAGCTGAGGAAGGCCATTGTCATATTTGGTTCTGATGGTACCGAGATGTAGCAACTCCAGGAACAGCTGGAAAAAAACAATTGGAAATATTGCAGGATGAAAACATTAATCCAAATTGATAGGAAAAGCAGAAAGAAAGCATTGATGTGAAGTTTACTGAGCAACAACAGAGAATAGAGGCCAATTTATCGAGATTCAGGGATACATTAGTAGGATCTTGGACCTGTTGTCTCAGAAAGGCCAAGCACCACAACCTCTTACCATGGCAAACATTAACCAGAAAACAAATCAGGTACCCTATTCAAACACTATCTAAAGCTGATGGAAAAAAGCCCGTCCAGATAACAGTTATTGATGACAATGAAAGGTATACTTATCAACGAAATGAATCAGGTGTTTTAGCTCCAAAACCATTCTCCAAACCTTCACATGGAAAAAGCAACGACACACTTAGTTGGGTCTAGCAGTTCACCTACCTTTAAAGAGATGCAACTAATATAAAAGAACACAAACACTAACGCGTCTAGAAACCTTGGCCTATTTTCCCTTAGACCAAAAATCGAATTACAGAACTTTAATGGAGCAAATCCTTGAGCGTGGATATGAAGTGTAAAAAGTACTTCAACTTATTTTCAATGGAAGAACATTAGAAGGTAGAGACTACAGAAAGACAATTTGACAAGATGGAGTTTGCCAATGATTTGTATCTCAGGTTTTGTGATAGAACCTGCCTTGATGTGGTGGAAGAATTTAACAAGTTGACACAAAGAGGATCAGTGGAGGACTACCAAGAAAAATTTGAAGACTTGAGGTCTTTCATGCTCCAGTATAATTTGCACTTAAATGAAGAGTATTTTGTGTCCAGTTTTGTGAGTGGACTGACGAAGAAGCCAAAGTTAGACTTAAGGTGAATGAACCTTCATCTTTGTCTATTGCCTTTCAACACGCTAAACTTCATGAACTTTCCATGGAACTTGAAGCAAAAAAATAAAAACCTAAATTTTCCAACCGAACTCTTCCTCTACATATACAAAAGCCTATCCTACCACAAACTCTACCACACCTAGACCTAACATGACCCCACCACCTATTGTTCCTAACAGACATAATATCATGGAGTACAGAAAAACCGATAACCTATGTTTTAAATGTGGAGATAAGTTTCTTCCTGGCCACCAATGCAAGGTTAAAGAGTTAAATTCCATGGAAGAAGAAGGAGCTGAGCATCCTACTGAAGTGTTGATTGAGGAGGAATCCACTGAAGAATCCTTACCTGTTAATGGAGAAAAGAATGGAGTATTAGAAATCTCTATTAATTCTTTGATTGGCAGTGCTGGGTTTAGCACTTTGAGAATACAAGGTTCTATTAAGGGAAGAAATATCTACATCCTAGTGGACACTGAGAGTATCACAGCTTTACAACCCCTAATCACTACAGTAAAATTAACTGTGCTTTTAAGTGCCGTTAAAATTATTTGAGGCGTTTTTACAAGCGCCACAAAAAACGTCACTATTGTTAACGCTGCTAAAATTTGTGGCATTTATTTGAAAAAACGCCGCTAAAAGTTTTCGCACAAATGCCGCTAAATATCATGAAATTCAAAAAAAAATATAAAATATTATAAAGGTCATGAAAAATATAAAAATTTAAAATTCATTATCAAAATATTGAGAAGAATAATATCCATGATATAAATATAAAATTTTCTATAAAATTCATTATCAAATTAAATTTTCTATTAAAATTTTAACTTTAAAACTAAATACAAAAATTAATGAATTTAAATTTAGAATTTAAAATAATAAATTAATAACACAATTAAAATCCAAAAGTTAGAACTTAAGTTATCATAAATATTAAAATAAAAATAAAAATTTAGAATCAAAACTAAAATAAATAATAAAAACTAGATTAAATATAAAAATATCAATAAAATAAGATATTATAATGAAGTTACTTAAATAAAATAAGGACTTAAATCATAACCATGTAAAATATAAGATTGGAATATCCATTCCCATGTGAAATATCAACATTGATTATTTAAGCTAGTAATGAATATTCTCTTTTCTAAGTCAAAATTACAATTCATGTTTTTCTTCTTTCAACTCAAATAAAAAATGATGAAAACAAAACAATTAAATAAAAAATAGAATAATTAGTTGACACGAGATTATTATTAAATATATGCAAATATGCAAGTAGACTATTACAAAAGCTGGTGTAGTTTTGATCAACTAATTAGTTGATCCTCTGCAGTTCTAACTATAATCGCTTAACTTACATACAAACATAAGGCACTCGATACTTTTTGCACATAAAATATCTCAAACTCACACCAATTCGGATTCAGAGCACATACGGTGTCAATCAGTATGTTGATCAATATCATTCTTATTCGTTCTTTGGAATGCCTCCCATATGCATTTGTAGAGGTAGGAGCCACCATTATGTGCCTTACGCAAATTGTTCTTGGACGCAATCTAGTGTAGTTGGTTTTTCCTGTTCCATTTGCCACCAGTCAAAACATAAAAGAGCTTTCAAAGGTATGATTCAATCGGTGGGGATTCTGGTAAAATAACAGTCGTTCAGAAGACAAATTGATGATAAATTAGATAGGAGCAGAGAATATATACTATATTTTATCTGAACAAATGTTCCTTTCTTCAAATATATTGGAATGAATAATGATTAATTTGCATCATCAACGCTAGTAAAAATCCATAAAGAAAAAAAATGATAGTTAGAATGAAGCATGAGTTATTGATGAGAAATTACAATAAAGAGTAGTTTTGGAGTGAATTAGTTTATGTTAGAAATAAATCATATTTTGCTAGATATGGTAATCAGTATATCCGTTTGACACATTTAGATGTTCATATCATGTTGTATTTTAATCGTTTTTCTTATATATCGTATCCAAAATTATCAAATATAATGTTTACTACAATGTTGCGAGCAGAGCGAGCAAAGGAAAAGAAAGAAGGAAAGAAATACGTTTCTACTAGTTTTCTTCCTATCGTGCCATGGTGGATGGTTTAGACAAACCGGAGGTTACCTTGTGTCTGCATTAGATTTGGCGACCTTTTCTCTCCACCCTTTCGACGAGCTCTTATTTCCCACATTGTTGTTAATTTCATTTGAGCCAACAATTGCTTCTTCACTTTCTCCCTTACTTCTTCGCACGTCTCCATACCGAATTGCATTTGTCTCGCTTCCTTTTGATCTTGTGATGCTAACTTCTTAGCCTCGAGTAAAAAAAATATTTATGTAAAAATTATAACAATTAAGCATTAGTGACATACAATTAACGATTAAAATAAAATAAAACATATATGTAACAAATAATTTGTTGGTCAGAAAAAGTTGTAAAAAATGAAAAAAGAAATGCACTGTAAACTTAACTGCAGACTTTGAATATGCCATAAAACATAAATAAAACCCAAAATCACCAATATCACCCTGAAATGAAATCATTTGCTAGATGAAGGCAGTGGTTTTTGTTAATGCAAAGGGTTATTACATTTAATGTTACATTCACATCCAAATTACTCTCGGATAAAAAAATTCCACAACATTAATTATCAAGCAATTCCAACCAAAGTAGTTCATCCTGCATACCAAAGCCAGAGTTACTACTTTATCTTATGTAAGTGTTATTTCACAATATTAGTCATTTGCAATCAATCTTAAAATTAGAGGTGATTTAAAAGGC
Organism: Gossypium arboreum; assembly: GCF_025698485.1. Lineage (NCBI taxonomy): Eukaryota > Viridiplantae > Streptophyta > Magnoliopsida > Malvales > Malvaceae > Gossypium > Gossypium arboreum. The sequence goes on from NC_069080.1 coordinate 101,319,412, forward strand.
ATAGAAAATCAAAGGTAAAGTTTCTTTGTATTAAGTTACTTTGTCCCATTTTCCAATAAATACATCCATCCATGACAAAGAAAGCGAAACCGACCAGTAAAGGAAGCATTGCTCGATCTGCATTAATTAAAGATAGAACCATAAAATTAGCTTAATTTTGTTGGGCAAAATTGCCAAAGATCAGATAATTAACATTTCCAAATACCCGATTGCCATCTTTAATAAAAATGGAAACTTGGAACTTTGCAGGGCAAGTAGCATAGAGAATGCTAATACAAAGCAGCAAACATAATAGAAAGAAAGGCTAACAACAGCTTGCTATGCATGTAAGCATTCATAAAACAGGTATGAGTTTCAACTTTCAATAAATAGCTGCATAACTACCAAGCAAAACCCTATAGCCAAGGAAATGCATAGAAAAACATGACACCGGGGACAAGTGGCTTTGGCAAGAAAAGAAAAAAAGAAAATGCAAAACAAAGGAACTAATAGCATAACAAGGGACAAAGAATTGATTGACACTACTATCATCTAAAAATTCAAAATGAAAGACATAAATGTAGAAGTTCGACATTAATGGACATAAATGCCAATGTTAAAGAAACTGGACCTCAGGTTAAACCAGTTGGTTTGATTGTTTCTTATTTTATTTTTTATGTTTAAACATTAATTTAATGTAAAATAAATAGTTAATATAATTAATAGTTAACAATAATATGCATTTACCTTAATGGCATGGTATTTAATTTAAGAAAAAGGGAAAAAAAATAATTGGTTTTTTAGCTGTTCAATAAATAACTAGTTTTTGATCGGTTTGAATATTATCCAATTCTTAGATAATGCAAGGATTGGACAGGCCAACCTTAATTGGTTTTAGTAATACATTACATGTGGTTTAGCTAGTAATATTTTCTCTGCATAATCTTTTTACAAGCTGCAATTGTAGCATCAAAGATTGAAGCCAAAAGGAGAAATTGAATGTCACTTACCCCTAGCAGTTCCTTGGTTCAATGTATTTCCTAGATAGAGAATTTTCTTCGTGAGATCCTTCAATTTAAGGGAATTTCATACCTATATAACCAATACAAAAGTTGTAAGATAAGAATGAATAAACACTGCCGTCATCAACAACATTAATGATATACCTCATTACATGCGAATTTACGATTTAAGCTCCTTTTAAATTCGAAACTGCAGTGGTAAAAAATGTAAAACAGAGGATAAATAAGTGATTCAATAAAAGAAAAGGAGAAACAAGAAGGAGATTAATTATTGAATAATATTGTAAATTTATCAAATCAGATTTACTATGGAGATACCGCCAAACTGAGTTCGAATCAATCTTGAAACAAAACACTCTTAGTTTTGACTCTACTCGTGGCACTTTCATCATTTTTGAAAGATACATTATCTGCCCATTCTTTCCTTTTCTTTCTTATTTTTAAATTAGAAAGAACCCATACTACCACTAGGAACCAAGGCAGCTCGATGAAGCACAAAGTCCACTTTACCGAGCAGAGATATAAAATCAATAGCCTCTTGCGCTTTCAACCATCACTGCTTTTTTAAATTATAACAAGGAGTGCTGAGCAGAGAGATTGTTAAAGGTAATTCTTCCCTGAAACATCCTTCTATTTTTCTTCCTCAAATGAACCACAAAGTCAAAAGGAGGACAAACCTATCACTCTACTAAATGTACAACCATATACACCTTTCCATACCACACTTCTTTCCATAGGTAAATATATAGAGTAATCTAGTTTATATCTCTCGAATAAGAATAAACCCATAAGTAAACAAAATGATTTTTTTCGAGAAGCTCCTATGCTTGAACTTTCAATGTAAAATCTTAAGCGTATTTATGCTCATGAATAATCCACATCATTGAACAAATTTCGCTAACATTACTATCTTTATTGAGAAATTATCGGACATAAATTGTGCCAAAAATATAGTAGGAAATATAGGACTAGGTATCAAAAGTACAATCTTCATCTTGGTTTAGATGTCCCCATAAAAATGAAAAAGATAAAAACAATTCAATGCTTAGACATCAATTTCCATCTTTGAACTATGCCAAAGGGTTTTAGAAAGTATAAAGTCTTAAAAGCGAGAAAATATTTGAAATATTAAAAATAAACACTTAATTCAATATATCAAGAAAGTAAAAGGAAAGCTGTTAACAAGCGTTATAAATTCCAACATCAAGACATGAAATTATAGTCTCTTTTCATTAGAAGAAGGAAGAGAGGAAAATAAAAAGAACTTGGGGAAGGGGGAGGAGGCAAGTTTTCCATTGTGTTCCCTCACTCCCTAAAAACCAAATCAAAAGAAAGCGATAATTCGGTCATTCAAGTGACCAAGCCAGAAAATGTATTCCTATCATACCAAAGTATCTCGGTTTTAAAAGAAATTTTTAAACTGAATGGCATAAAGAGTTTTCTTATATTGGGAGATGGGGGGACTTGAATCCAGCTCTTTTAGTAGGGGGAAGCATGCACCAACTACTGAGCCAAATGCTCTGGAGGAAAGATATTAGAAGGTCAAATTTTAGAAGAACATGAAGACAAAGCCAAATACGAATGGGAACGAAGTAACAAACTGTTATGGCAACAACAACAACACCAAGGAACAAAAAATCCACTAATTGCTAGTGCTAATTAATAAAAACAACAAACACATAAAACCTAACTTACTGTGCATAGAATACTGGATGAAGTTCTACAAGAAATTCCTTCTTTCCACAAGGAATTACTCCACAACTGCAGACAAAGTTTTCAACTTCCTTTTCCCTTTATCTTCTTCACCCGTGTAATACCCATCGCCCCATTCAAGTACAGGAGAGCTAGAGTAATCGTGGGCACCTTCGATAAGAGCTTGGAGACGCTGCTGTTGGAGAGTTTCTTTATTGAAAAGGGCAACGGAGGGGTAAGATTGGGGGTGTTCTGAGGATACTGATTTTAGGGGAAAAAATTAGGGGTTTTAGTGTCGGGCATGAGAAAAAGAAAACATTTCAGAAAGGAAAATGACCCCGTTTAAGTTAAACAATTATGTTTTTTTGCGGCATTTTTTGACCCCTTAAATTTTCAATTAAATTTTCCTTAAAACACATCATATTTATAAATATTTAATGTAAATTTACTTAAACCTAATGATATTGTTTTAATTTTTTTATAAATATATACATGTTATTTTCATTTGATATTTATTAATTTTTAAATATAAACAAGTTAAATATTTTTAATTATTATTATTTTTCTATTAGTCATTGAATTATATGTAAGTTGTAGATTTAGTCATTTTACTTTAATTTTGTTATTTTTAGTCATTGTAATTTTGAAAATTTGAAATTGTAGTATTAATTAAATGGTAGCTATTAAATTCATTAAGTTTTGCTATTTCTAAAATTTAATGTAACAAACATATTACTCATAAAAAGCCAGTTACGGATTTAACGGTTGTCATTTGTGTCAAAATTAAAATTTCAAAATTTGAAAAGTATAGGGACCAAGAATGATCTAATTGGATAACATGAACTCAACCTACAACTTTACGCACAATACCAAGACTAATAGCAGAATTTAACCAAACATATATAATTGCTATCATTTGAGTGATCATGACTAAAATTTTAAATTTTGAAAAGTACAAAAGATAAATTTGATTGATTTGAAAAATACAGGACTAAAACTAATCAAATTAAAATATAAGGACTAAATTTTAAGTTTAAATTTCACTTAAATAAATTAAGTGTAGAGGAATTAATTTGAATTGAGTAATTTTAATATATCAAAATATTTTTAGATTAAATCTTAAACCATTTAATATATATATATATATATATATATATATAAAAGTTTATCTATTATCTCTTAAATAATTTAAACTATAATCATAAGTTTAATATATTCAAATTAATATTATCTCTTTTACAATTATATAAGAAACCGTTTAATATATAAATTAAAAAAATACTAATTAATCTAAACCCTAAACCTCTTAACCCCTATCCCATAAACACTAAACCCTAAACCCTTAACCCTTAACCCCAAATCCTTACACCTTAAACTCCAACCTTAACCCTTAAACCCTAAATCATAATCCCTAAACCCATAATTCATCATAAACCTTCAAATACTATTTAACTCCTAAACATTAAACCCTAAACCATATATCTTAAACCATAAACCTTAAACTATAATAATAATTAATTCAATATTTTAAATTCAATACTATCTCTTTTACGATTATATAAGAAAATATTTAATATATTATATAACCATAAATTTTAATAATAATTGTTTTAGGGGTTATAGATTAGTGTTTATGATTTTTTTAGGGTTTAAGGGTTATATGACTTTTAATGGTGTTTTACGAAAAGCGCCGCCAATGCTCTGGTTTTTAGCGACGTTTTATCAAAAGCGCCGCTAATGCTCTATTTTTAGCGGCGTTTCTATTGCTCTGTTTTTAGTGGCGTTTTAGTAAAAAACGCCGCTATTGCTTTGTGTTTTACAATTTTTACGGCGTTTTTTGATAAAACGCCGCTAAAAACGCCGCTAAAGCCAGTGAATTGGGCAACAAATGCTCTTGAACTGGTTCAAACACATCCACTTACTATCACAATAGCAAATGGAGAGAAGCTATTTAATACAGCTAAGTCCAAGCAACAACAGTGGTCCATGTAAGGTGATGAATTTTAGCATGATTTTAGAGTTTTAGCTTTGGAAGGAAGTGATATGGTTCTAGGAGTTGATTGTATGAGGAAATTCAGTCCACTACTAATGGACTTCAAGAATATGGCTATGAGCTTTCAACAAGGAGACCAAAGCATTACTTTGAGAGGTGGTCTTAAAGTGGCTAAGTTGAAGGTGAATGCAGGGGGGAATTTTCAGAAGTTATGCCAAGTATAGTGACCTGACCAGCGAAATATATATGTTGACCATGGAAGGACAAGAGGTTGAGATACCTAAGGAGTTAAATTAATTGTTAGTTGCCCATATAGATGTCTTTGTAGTACCTAGAGGGATGCCTCTTGCTAGATAACAGGATCATGCCATGATATTGAAATAGGATGTTCAACCAATTAACCTCGGGCCTTATAGATTTCCCCACCATCAAAAGGCTGAAGTGGACAGACAAATAACAGAGATGCTAACTTCCTCTATAATTCAAATCAGTCAAAGTCCCTTTGCCTCGTCTTGTTTGTTAGCAAAGAAGGATGGAATTTAGAGGCTACGTTTTGACTACAGGTAGGTCAATGCCATGGCAATTAAGAATAAATTTCCAATTCCTATTATAGAGGTCCTCTTGGATGAGTTAGCAGTTGCTAAATTCTACTCTAAGATAGACTTAAGGCCGGAGGAGGACATACCAAAGACAGCTTTCAGAACACATCATGGACACTTTAAATTTAAAGTCATGCCCTTTAGCCTGACCAATGCCTCTGCTACCTTTCAGTCCTTGATGAATGACATCTTTGGACCCTATTTAAGGAAATTTGTCCTTGTTTTTATGACATCCTATACCCATAGTAATACACAAGTTGAACATGTGCATACAATTTTATAAGAATTAAGGAAACACTGATTATTTGCTAAGAAGAGCAAATGTTTCTTTGGGCAGAGGCATGTGGAGTATCTTGGTCACATTATATCCTATGAAGGTGTAGCTATGAACACAGCCAAGATAGAAGCTATGGTTAAGTGGCCTTTACTAAATTCATTGAAGCCATTGAGGGGATTTCTAGGGCTCACAGGGTATTACAAGAAATTCATAAGAGGATATGGAGAAATAAGCAAACCTTTGACTAGCATGCCAAAGAAGAACGATTTTCTTGGAGTCTAGAAGTTGTTCAAGCATTTCAACAATTAAAGGGTGTTACATGTAAAGCGTTAGAAAAAATCTAGTTTAGAAAATAGTTTATTGTCATAGCAGAAAATTAAAATTTTGAAAACTGAGCTAGTTTGTGATATTTATAATAATAAACTTTTTCTCTAAAAAAACTTGTGCTTTGTACAATACAGATCCTATATGCTCTTGAATTTCAGTCGAATGACCTTCTCTGTTATTCTTGTACCATGAATTGCTTCGAGTGTAAGTTCAAGCAATCACGAAACAAAAACTATTACTTTCAGTAGGAAAGTAGTTCTCTCTCAATAGAAATCAGTAGAATTGTAATTACTTAGAAAAAAATTTTATTATAAGAAAACAAATTCTCACTACTTTATGGTAGATTAATAATATTTGAAACTCGTCTGCAAAAACTTGTGTGAATAGTTTTACTAGTGTCATTTATTTATAGCGAGAGATAATAAAATCCTAATTGAATTAGTAAAATACAAATAATATTTATTTAATAAAAATAATATTCTACTCTAAGTAGAATTGAGTGGGTGACACACCTAGTAAATAATACTAAGGACGTTGCACCTCTCTCTTATGATGAGGGATTTAGGTCACTCCTTTATTGGGTTCAATTATGTGCTTAATGGACTTTTAACTCAACACTTTATAATTTAATCTAACCCAATATATGTTTTCTATTTCCCAAAATAAATGATTATTTATTTATTTATTTAGATAAATTAATTTTCCAATTAAATAATTTCTCAACCCAATTCTAATTTCGTTAAAATCATGGTAACTTTATTGTAAAACAATCTATGAGTAAATATATTCAATTTTCATATTCAATGGATTTATAATGACTAATGAATTTATTTTTATTTTCAAACTTCAATTAAGTAATTAATTAATAATTCAAAAAACTTAAATTGATTATTAAGTCATTTTTATACTCAGTGAGAAAACACATCCACTTGTGAATATGACACATTTCTTTAACTTCATCTTTCCCATCTGTTTTTGTTCATTTGGTTCTACAAGCAATTCATTTATGGTTTCAATGAGCTAGCGAAAGGATCGGTTGGACATATGTAATTAGGGCTCAAATAATTTATAATTAAGTTTCAGTTTCGCCTATTAATTATAAACTCATTTAGTCATGAAGTCATTTCACTATAGTGACTGAGCTCTCCCTAGTTACATACTATTATGAAAGCTACTTAATCAGTACTCGTCCAATGACCTTATCATTAGTGTGTTACCCTCATGGATTCCTTAATCTCTTTTGGATAAATTTGATTTCCTAATATGATCCTATTTTATCTCATGATAAATCTTCCTTTATGAAAGTCAATTACTATCAAATAATAATTAAGTCATTTATCTACCATATAATGCCAATAAGAGGATATCATTTACCCATTAATTGGGTTATTAATTCCACTATTGTGAATGATGCTACATGCTGCAAAAGTCGTATACCTAATGCACCAACTTTCGGTTCCTTATCTATTTGAACTCGTGCTTTTACTTATGTGTCACACATACATAGTCCACCATCCACTCAGGATTAAGGTATGTCACACTGTGTATGTCACAAATGAATAAATCCATAAACGGATCTAAGATCTATTCTACTTGGGTCATGTCAAATGTGCTATGAAGTCAATCACATCTATGTCTCTGTCTTTTGGGAGTCATCTACTTTTATACCCAAGACAAATATATCCCCAATTGGACTTTATAGATACATATTAGTTTTTCAATCAATTAGCTCATTTCTGATTAGACTAAGGACATGTTTAGGTTTATCTACTAATATTAGTTAAACATCAGATAACCAATGAATCAATATTTGCTTCCATTTTGCTTCACGTGCAAAAACATTGATGACAATATACAAAGGGTATTAATGTAATTAATGGATATTATTAAATCAATTTGTTCAAAAAATACAAGTATACGAAATGAATATACTACACTTAGGATATCAAATCTGACATAAAGCTCATGTGTTGCCCATGCCTGGATTTGAAAAGAAATTTTACTTAGAGATAGATGCAAGTTCTAAAGGTATCGGGGTCATCCTATCTTGGGAAGGGAGACCAATAGCTTATCTAAGTAACGCAATATGTCCTAGACACTTGGACATCTCCATTTATGAAAAAGAGTATTTAGCAATTTTGATGGCCATTACTAAGTGGAGACACTAGTTAGAGAGAGGCCCTTTTATAATCAAGATAGATTATGAACCCTTGAAACATCTTTTAGAGCAAAAGCTAACAACTCCTATTCAAAAGAAAGGAATTTCTAAGCTTTTAGGTTTGGACTACACTATTCAATACAAGAAGGGAAAAACAAATTTAGCTATTAATGCTTTGTCAAAACAGTATGAAGATACTTATGTATTATACTAGATACTTGCCATCTTGATTTTTGGTTGGGTTCAAGAAGTGGGGGAAAGCTAAAAGGAAGATCAGTGGGTAAATGAGAAGATTATTACTTTATCTGCTTTTCCTACTTATCACACAAATTATTCTTACTCTAGTGGAATTCTGAAATGCCATAAAAGGGTTTCTATAGGGAACACAAGATCATTGAGGCAAAAAATACTCAAGTAGCTCCATGACTCCCCTCAAGGAGAACATTTTAGGGTATAAGCAACCTAAAATAGAACCAAAACCTATTTATACTAGTCAGGTCTTAAGAGGTAGGTGAAAGACTATGTCAAACAATGTGACATTTTTCAAAAGACAATGATAGAGCAAGTAACCCAACTTGGCCCTCTTTAACCAATTCCTATTCCAAGGCAAGCTTAGGAAGTGGTGACTATGAATTTCATAGAAGGACTTCTTGTTGGGATCTAATGCCCTTAGTGTAGTGGTTTTGTCTTTGTACTTGTAAATTTTTTAACAAATTGGTTTAATAAAAATTCATTATTATCATTAATATCTTTTGTATATTATCCTCAAGAGTTTTTCACGCAAAGAAAAATGAAAGCAAATATTGGCTCCGTGATTATCTAGCATTTAAACTAATATTAATTGGCATTACGCGATCAAATCATAATGCGAGAAGATGATTTATATTAGTAGATAATCTAAAAATATCCTTAGTCTAATCAGAATTGAGCAGATTGATTAAAAGACTAATATGACATCTATCAAGTCCAATTGGGGAGATAACTTGTCTTAGGTACTGGAGCAAATGACTTCCAAAATATAGAGACATTGTAACAACCCTATACCCGGTCCAATCGTACAGACCCGGTATAAGACTATTACAATTGGTGCCAAAACGGTTATGGCTAGATATTGTTTAATTAAAACATTTGTACATAGTATTTTAACTTACCAACCATATTTCCAAACATACTTATAGTTCCACTAATTCATTTCATATATACCAAAATACTTCGAGTAACTCAAAATAGATAAAATTTCAAGAGTTTACGTTTTAGTCCCTAATACATGGGAACACATCTGAACTGCCTACGTACATGCCATTTTAATTCAAAATATGGTACCTACTTTTGAAGCTCTTGAGGATGTGATGAGATGAGAGATCTTCTAATCCGACTCTACCTCTTCGAGTCTAACTGTACTTACGCATTAAAATTAAACGCGTTAAGCTGATGAAGGCTTAATAAGCACTACAAGAATAAATAGGTAAATAAATCCTAATAAAATATTTTAAATCCATTCCATTAATACATATTTACATATATATAAGTTTCTTTAGCTATGCTTTATATTAATAAAATTTAATATATCTTTTTGTAAGTTATAAAACTTACCTTAACACGTTGATGATTCGCTTTTATACACAACTCATATTCTTAGCCCAAAGTAGATTCTATAGAACACACAGGATATACGAAACAAATACAGAGGTGCATTATTATGCACTAATGAACAGAGAGCACTAAAGTGCTATATAGGGAGCACAAATGTGCTAATCAGAGAGCACTAACGTGCTAGTAATCAGAGAGCATTGGCGTGCTAATAATCAGAGTGTGGCTAAGGTTCCTTAATGGCATGCCACTAATATCCTAGTAGTTCTAAATTCCATCTACTTCGGCATTAAAACTGGATTTCATACATTTAAATACTTTACAAAAATATTTCGAAAAAGATATCTCATTTCTCTAGCATTACAATTTAGTGCATATTTCACAATTCTCAAATATCACACCTTTTTCACATATATACTTTTGTCACAACATTATTACTTAATGTTCAAACAATATACCATCTTATATTCTCTATCTATAATTTTCTTTACAAATTTCATAGTTCCATAATCTATTATTTTATTTTATTTTTTATTTACAAATTTAAATATATATTTTACATTTTATTTCTAAATAATTCTATACTACAATATAAGCATTTAAATAAAAATAATTTAAAAATCTTGCGATACAAACAAAAAGGTTGAGATGATGTCTTCCTTCACTCCTTAGCCTTCTCTTTTCCTTTTTCATCAATTAGGTCCTCTCCTTTCTTTTCTTTCTCTTCAATTTCAAATAAAACATATAACATTTATATATTAGAGAAAAACAATCAAATGGCTTTCCTATACTATTTAATAAAAATAAACATGTATCATATAATAAATTCATCATTTCTTACCTTAGCTCACATTTCAATTTAATCCATAACTAAAATTATTTCTATTTCTATCACAATCCATACCTTATTTTTACTTAAATTCTAATTATAACTTAACTTAACTCTCAAATTTTCACTAATAAACCCTAATTTCTAATTTCTTACAATTTAGTCCTTATTAAATTAAACTTATAACTTATTTCACAATTTAATCCTTTTCTCAACTCTAGTTTGAATTTCCATCAATTCAATCTCTAATTCATCCATTAATTCAATATAAACTACATTAAAAATCTAATAACTTTCAAAATTTCAACATATACCTAATAGTATTTTGTTCTAGGATCATAAAACTCAAAAATTACAAGAAAATGAATTAAATATACTTGCCAATTTAAGTTTGAACCCTTGAAATCCCAAATTTTCTTTTTCTTTCTTCTTGCTTTCTCCCTATTCTCTCTGCTTCGATTCTGTTTTTTCTTATTTCTATTCTTTCTTTTGTTATATATATATATATATATATAATATAATATAATATAATATAATATAATAATATACTTATTAATTAAGTAAAAATAATATAATATATATTTTAAATTAAAAATATCTTAGATTTTTCAATGTGAAACCACCTCAATTTATAATAATGGCATATTTACCTATTTAGTCCTTTTTACTTTCTTTAATTTATAATTAAACTTTCACACTTATTTCAATCTAATACTTTTCTTAATTACTTCTAATTAAGTCAAATTCACCTAATCAAAACCTAATTAGACACACAACTAACTTCGTAAATATTTATAATAAATATTTACGAATCTGATTTACTAGAACGGAGTCCCGGGAATGCATTTTTTTAATTTGATCCTTTTAAATCAATTTAACCATATAATCAATTTAACCACATAATCAATAAAATTTTCTTATCAAAATTTTCATGCAACCTTCCTATCATAATATAGACCATACCACAATATTAAAATAAATTTTCTTTTTAGCTCGGATTTGTGGTCACGAAACCACTATTCCAATTTCACTGAAAATGGGTCATTACAGACATAGATATGACTAACTGGACAGGACGCAACTAGACTAGAAACAGATCACATATTGATCTTCTGTAATTTGATATGTCAAATTAGGCTCCCTAGCACGCTTAAAGAGCTAGTTTCCAAGCAATTTATATGTTTTTATCATGTCCTTAGTTTTCGTTCTTTGTTTTAATAAGTGAAATAATGCATTTTATGCCCTTTTTGAGACCCACAATGGCCAAATGCATCATAGGACCCTAACAGTTGATTGAGCATTGTGGAGAGTCAATGATGACACAAATATGAATGAAAACATCACCTAGAAGGGGGTATCACGATATCGAAGCATGGAAGTCATGATACCCATTGAAACATGAAGAATTGAAGCCATCTACAGTGGTATCACAATACCAGCCTTGAGTATCGCTATGCCCAACCTCCCAAAGACCCCCTAATTCAAGACTGTCGTGAGTATCGCGATACCACTATCGTGAAAAGACAAAAAATGACTGCAAGGGTGGTCATTGTCCAACTTCAACACCAACCAAATTTAGACACTTAGAGGCATTTTGGGCACAAAATTTGGGTTGTAATCACATTAAAAAGATACTTTTGGCTGAGAACAAAAAATGTAAACTAGAGAGAGCTTTTAGTTTAGGGTTTCTTCCATCTTGTTATTTAGGTTTAGGGTAGTTTTCTTCTCCATAACTTAGGGTTTACTTTTCCTACACATTTTCTTATTTTTCTTAGTGCTAATAGTAGTTAGTTAATTTATTTATCACCATAGCTAGGTTTATTTGTTGGTTTAGTACCTCAAACTTTTATTTTCAATTTAATAATTAGTATTAATATAAATCAGTTTCCTTTTAGTTTCATCATTAAAAGTCTGACCTTTAAGTCTTCTTGATCATTTCCTTTCCTACTATCTTCTTTACTTTGAAGCTTTTTTTTAAAAAAAAAACCCCAAATTTTCTCATTTTTCTTACATTTTCCATTTATGCACACTTTATGTTATTATTGTGTTCTTGTTTGCTTAAGTAGGAGGATAGGTAGCTAAATCTAAAGTAGTTGGTTGATGAAAATGTTTTATAGTTAATTTTTTATATAGAGACTAGATCATAAAAAATTAGACTAAATCGGATAGACTTAAAAACTTAAGATTGATGACCTTAGGGGAAAATTTAGGTAAGTGATTTCGAAAGGAGATCTTATCAGGCACCAATTCTATAATCCCAGATTAGTTGGTGAGGTCGAAAAATAAACTAGACTAATTTATCTAAGTTGGTAAAATTGAAGTCGAGAGGTAAAGTAGAGCCAATTTAGGAGTAATAGTGATTTAGATCCCTAATTCAAAAGTTAACCAACAATATGGAAATCAACCAACCACTGTTGTTATAGTATTTGCTAGTTTTGCACTTTTCATTCTTTACAATTTAGTCCTTTTTTGTTTTAGGTATTAATTAGTTTTAATCAACTTCATTTATAGTCTATCGTAATATAATGCTTAGTGAGTAGCTAGCTTGACTCCTTCATTGCATGCCTATTGAGTAGGAATCATTAAATTGTTAACTCAGTAGGGTTCGATCCTTAGAATGCTTTGTTGTTCCATTGTAACACTACAAATATTACAATTGACCAGTCACATTTGCAAACATCACACATTATTATTTTAATTTGATTGTTCTTTTAGTGTTGATTTCTCTCATGGTCTGCGAGTACAGTGAGAGGCAATCAAGTTGTTGGTATCGTTACCGGGGAGTCGATGCAAGATTTAGTGATTTTTATGTGATTGTTGCATGCTTGTTAGTTACCGCTGTCGCACTTGCATGTAAAAACAAACGATTTAAAAAAAAACTATTTTAAGGAGTGATTTTAACTGCAAGCATATAATATTTATAGTTTCGATGGAAAACGAAGTATTCCAAAGGGCCGAACCCAAGGGAGAAGGCAATTGAGCAATTCCTAGCTACGAGCATGCAAAATGAGTCTAAATAACTAATAGCTAAAAGTTATATTACGAAAAATCATGAAGTGAAGGGTGATTAATCTAATTATCTATTAACTACCTGAAGGACTAAATTGTAAAGAAGGTAAAGTTATGAAATTCATAAATAACTAAAAAATGGCGGTTGGTTGACTTTGATGTGGTTCACTAATCATTCAATTAAAGTTTCAAATTACTTAAACTCCTAAAGTGGTTCCATTTTACCTCTCGATCTCAACTTTACCAAGTTAGACAAATTAGTCTGATTTATCTCTCGATCTTGCAGACTAACTTAGGATTGAAGCATTTGTAACTCCCCACCCGGTGTAGTCCCAGTTAGTGGTTTGTGTAGGAGGATTATTGGCTAAAGTATAAGCCAAGAAAGACTGATTTATGCCCTATCTTCCAAGTTAAGTTAATTTTGGTTTTCGTGCCATGATTGGCGGATTATTTAGCCAATCAGGTAAGTATGTAAAAACTTGGTTGAAGGTTCATCTTTTGGTTATTGATCTATACATCTTGGCGTGGTCGTTGTGAATAACGCGGCAATCAACAAATTCTCTTGGCAAGCCTTGTGTCAAACAAATGTGCACCGTGGGGCTCCCATTTTGATTAAAGGTAAAAAGATTAGCAATCTTTATACTCTAGAAGGATCACCGGTGATTGGTGATGTAACAACCCATTTTCAATGAAATTAGAATAGTGGTTTTGGAAGAAAACTTATTCTAAAATTATTTTATGGTCTACCGTATGATAGGAATATCGTATAAAAATTTCATTAAGAAAAATTTTACTGATTACGTGTTTAATTGATACAGGGACCAAATTGTATAAAATGCAAAAGTTGAATTCTAGTAGCTATAGCCATCAAATAGCTATAAAATTCAAAATTTGAGGTCCTTATATGGCAAATAGACTATTCAGTGGAGTTAGTAGATAAACATGATTAATCATCATGGGAAAATCTAATAAAGAAAAGGACTAAATTGGAAAGTGGAAATAATAAAAGATGATAAATGATTAAATAATAAAATATCATCTTTTTCATCATCTTTCCCAAATTATTTTACATGGAAACCTAGTTTGAAGCTTGAAGAATGGACAAGCTTATATTGCTCAATTAGGTGAGTATTCAAGTCCCGTTTTTAATGATTTTTATGTTTCCGAGATCGTAAAAGCTTAATTTAACTATCTCAGGGATTAATTTGTAAATTTATCAAAGTACTAGGGTTTTGAAAAGGATGAGTATGCATGAATTATGAAGTTTTATGGTAGAAAATGAAAGGTTGTTGATAGATAAACAACTTTTGTAAAGGGAATTTTGATGAATTTGTGATTTAGGGACTAAATTCTAAAGATGTAAAATTTATGGAAAAATTTTGAATTTTATGAAATACATAGGCTGTTAATGTTACATGTAAAAATAGGCTAGGCTTGGAATAAGGATTAAATTGCATGAATTTTATTTTTCGAACGTAGGGATGAAAACATAATTAAATAAAAGTATAAGGGCAAAATGGTAATTTTACCTAAGATATGAATTGAATTGAATTGAATATGAATTGTATTAAATTGAGTTAAATTTAATCATATAGATCTGGATAGAAAAAATACGGAATTAGTTCAAGGAAAAGATAAAGTGTCGGATTAGTAGACAACAAATCAACGAACACTTGTCAAGGTAAGATCGTGTGACTAAATTGTGTATATTTATATGTTTGAATTGGATGTTGTATATGTGAATTTTGAAATTTCTATTTATATGAAATTGATAACATATCCGAAAAAGCCCGATCAATATCAAGTTCCATTTGAATAAATGAAATTTCGATGGATATAGGGTTTCCAAATTGATTGTGATCCTGCATATGTTGCAAACACATCACAGCTCGAAAGAGCATCCTGTTATTAGCCCTCTTGAGCTTCTCGTTATATGGCTTTTGTGAGCTTCCCGTTAATAGCCCTTCAGATTATCCCGATCGGTTGTGATCCTGCATGTGTTGTGGACACATCGTACCTCTTATAAACATCCCGATATATGGTTCTTCGTGAGCTTCCTGATTAAAGGCTCTTTGTGAGCTTCCTGATTAATGGCTCTCCAAAGCTTCCCGATTTGACTCACTTTGTAACACCCCTTATCTATATTCAATGTCAAAATAGGACACGAGGCATTATCGGACTTACAAAGCAAGTAATTAAGCATACAAATCAAGTCATAAATTTGCATCCAAATTAAAACCATTTGTATTCAATCATAAAGGTCCCTCATACGAACCTACGAGGCCTAAAACATGCTTTGGAAGTGGTTCGGGATTAAACCAAGAACTTAGGAAATTTTTACAAAACTTAGAAATTTTTTGCTATGAACAGGGGTCACACGCTCGTGTGGTTTGGGACATGCCCATGTGGGCAGGCCGTGTGGTCACACACGCCCGTGTCCCTAACCCGTGTAACTCTTTGTTTTGTAAAGCATGAACAAATTAAAGTCACACGACCAAGCCACACGCTCGTGTGCTAGGCCGTGTAGTTAATTTAATTTTCATAAAATAGGTGCAGACTTCAGATGGTCGGGACAAACGCCCGTGCTTGAGGCCGTATCCCTCACACAATTGAGACACACACCCGTGTTTCTACCAGTGTGCTCAATTCTGAGCATTCTATTTTTCAAATTAAGGTACAGGGGACACACGGCCAAAGCACATGCCCATGGAGCAGACCGCGTGTCACATACCGTCTAGACACACTCCCGTGTGTCTACCCATGTGGACAAAATAAAGGCTATGTACCAAGCCATTTGTCACCCTCATTTCCACCTACACACACAAGTTCAATGGCATAAATCATGGTATACTTAGGCAACCAAAGACAAAATAAAGGCTATTTACCGAGCCATTTGTCACCCTCATTTCCACCTACACACACACAAGTTCAATGGCATAAATCATGGTATACTTAGGCAACCAAAACATACATAATCAAGGTTAGAACATATCATTTCATTATCACACATAACATACTTACAACATTATATTCTACCAAGTAAAATCAATCAAAATTCACATCCCCAAGTACTAACACAAATACTTTTATCATGCATAATTCTTCTTAGATTTCCTAGCATACCAATGAGCCAATCTCAACCATTCAACAACAAAGTCATTAAGTCACATTCAACCATTCACCAATCATTTATAGACCACATCATAAAGGAGATATTTGCACATGTACGAATATACTTAAGCTTACAACCAATTGAATCAAAATGAGCCAATTTACATGGCCAAATACCAAATCAAGCCTTTGACAATTACAAGCCAATACATTTGGCTAAAATCATGGTGACACATATAAAAAAATGGCCAAGTCCCTATACATGCTATATAATCAAAATGTTTAAGATCATCGATACCCAAAATGACAGTTTGATAGTGTGATGCGAACTCCGACGATCTCCAATCCGAGCTAGCTTGGTGATCCTATAAAACATGGAAAGTAAAATGAAGTAAGCTATATAGCTTAGTAAGCTCGTATGAAAGAAATAATAAAACCTTACCATACATTAGAATGCAAGTAATATAACATATGATAATGTAATTTACCATAATCTCATGATCATAATTCACTTCCATCACAAATTTACCTTCCAATACATTTCTCGCTTACCGAAACATCGTCGAACGTGTCTGTAAAGTCATTTACAAAATTTTTGAAGTATTAAAGCATTTAAAATACAATTATAATAAAGCTTATTTAACATACGAACTTACCTCGGTTACAAAAATGACCAAAGGGATCTATTCGTCAATTACTTTATTTTCCCCTGATCTGGACCCAAACTTCATTTTTCTTGATCTATAATATCACATTTAACTTATTTAATCATCACATTATTCAATTCAACCCAAAAAACACATTATGGAAAAATTTACATTTTTGCCCCTAACTTTTCAACATTTTACAATTTAGTCCTTAGGCCCGTAAAATGAATTTCTTTCAATTTAATCACAACCCAAGCCTAGCCGAATATTATTTGTACTCATAACAGCCCACATTTTCATTTATTCACACTTTTCTACACATTTTATAGACATTTACAAATAAGTCCCTATTTAACATTTTTATCAAAAATCACTTTACAAATGTTGTTTAACTATCACTTTACAAACGTTGTTTAACTAACAACAAACATGCATTTTCTACCATCAAACATAAAAATACAAACATATTCATCATGGGTAAAATTTTAAACTTTAAATTTCTTTCAAATTAGTCCTTGAAATAGCTAAATCAAGCTACAACGATCTCAAAATATAAAAATTATTAAAAATGGGACAAAAACGGACTTACAATCGAGCTTGAAAGCTTGGCCAAAACCCTAGCTATGTCTTCCTTGCAAATTTTAGCTATGGGGGGATGAAATTGAGAAGATGGACATTTTTTATTTGTTAATTGTCTTTATTTACCAAATTACTAAAATACCCTTAATTCATAACTTTAAAATTTTACCTAACCATGTCCATTTTTTTCCATCCTAAAGTATAATGGTCTAATTACCATTTAAGGACCTCCAATTTAAAATTTCATAGCAATTACACACCTTTAACTTATAGAACTCAAATTTTGCACCTATTGCAATTTAATCCTTCTAGTCAAATTAGGCACTCAATCGATAAAATTTCTTAATAAAATTTTCACACAATTATTCTATCATGTTGTAGAACTTAAAATAATAATAAAATAAATATTTCTACTTCAGATTTGTGGTCCCAAAACCACTGTTCCGGTTTGACCGTAAAACAGACTATTACATGCTTGAACTTCCTGATATATGGCTATTCGGAGCTTCCTGATTAATGGCTCTTCATAGCTACCCATTATTGGCTCGCATGAGCTTCTTAAAAATGGCTCTTATGAGTTTTTTGTTATATAGCCTAGATAAGCTTCCCATTATACAGCTCACATGAGCTTCCTGTTATATGGCTCAGGAGAGAGCTTCCCATTTATGTGCTCACATGATCATTCCTGAATATGAATTGACAAATTATAGTTGTGTGCATTTTGTGTGTACCACACGTCTATCCATCGATATTTCAAATGGTTCAACGGGTACCTGAAAACACATGGAAATTTGATATTTGATAAGTTCATCCCTGTTTCTTGATATTCACATGAAATACATGACTAACATGTTTGATGAAGTTGTGTGTTTAGGCTATTAGCCAAATTTCTTGGATGCATTTTTATATGCTTACCTTAAATGTAAATGAATGGTAAGTTAATTTCCTGTTATACGAACTTACTAAGTATTAAATGCTTACTCTGTTTTATTTCCTCTGTTTTACAGTAACTCAGAAGCTCGTTAAGATTGGAAGCTGGTTAGAGCCATATCACACTATCAATTGCCCTTTTTCGGTATTTATTAAACCAACTTTGGTATAATGGCATAAATAGGTTAACTTGGCCATTGATGGCATGTAAATTTTTTTTTTGTGATTAGTCATTTGAATGTCTTATGTTTGAAACATTTTGATATTTATGAGTATATGGCCTTATCATGGTTGATATGTGTTTTGGTATAATTAACTGATGATTAACTAATAGGAAAATTGTAAAATGGTTTAAGTTGGTATAGTTGGTACAAATATGAATGTATATGTAAGTGATTAAATTGTTAAGTATGGATACTTGGATATATATGATGATATGATTTGTATAAAACTTGGTTTTGGCTTGATTCAAATGTTTTATATTGGTTTGGGAATATGTTTAAGAGTTAATGTAGGTGGAAGACAAGTTTGAGTGAGAAATGTGGCTAGTAAATGACTTTATTTTTTCCACACGGGGAGAGACATGGGTGTGTGTCTCAGCCGTATGAGACACACGGCCTAGCACGTGGGCGTATGTTTTGGCCATGTGTCCCCTACATCTTTAAAATTTTAAAACAGAATGCTTAGAATTTATCACACGGCTAGGCACACGGTTGTATGACTTGGCCATATGACCCCTGCACCTATTTAATGCAAAATTTCATGTCCACACGGCCTAGCACACGGGCGTTTGACTTGGCCGTGTGACCTAAGTCAGAGAGTTACACGGTTACAGACACGGGCTGAGACACAACTGTGTGCCCTATTTTGGATGTTGAGATTTTCCGAAAAATTCTCTAAGTACTCGGTTTAGTCCTGGCTTGTTTCCAATGCATATTTTAGGCCTCGAGGGCTCATGTAAGGGACAAAATGATTGAACATGATTGATTTCTGACATGGATGTTAAATGACATGAAATAATTGTATTTGATTTGTAAATTTTGGTAATGCTCTATAACCCTATTTCGGCGACGGATATGGGTTAAGGGTGTTACAGGTGAAACAAGACGTCCCTTGTCTATTAAGGAGTTGAAGTTGACTCGTTTGAAGTAGAGACAACTTGGTCATAGGAGGGAAAAAGGTATGATTTTTTCATATAAAAGAGGTTCTCTTTTGGATGTAAATTTTGAAAAGATAGGGCATTGTGTTCATGAAAATCAGACCTGTGTCAATTTTTATTTAACAGTACATAAGTCAAAAACTAAAAGACTTCTAGCTTCTGAACATAACTTTGACTTAGTTAATATTCTGCATAGTTCGAGATAAGCCCATAGTAGGTTTTGGTAAAGAAGGCGTTATGAAAATATGAGTCAAGGTAAAGATTTGTAAAGTTATGCCTCGTATTTTTCAACTTTTCTTCTCCTAGTTAAACTCTATTTTTAGTATCCCACTTAAACTTTGCTTAGTGTAGATTATTTTAATATTATTTGACCTACAAATTTAACTTATAAATAGACCCTTTTTCTACCCTAGAAAAATAAGTCATAACACATTTAGGTATTAGCTTTTCAAGCTTTTAGAAAATTTTGTGTTTACATTTTAAGGGTTCTTATTTTCAAGTTTTGGGGCTTAGTTTTATCTCCATATTTATACTCTTAATTTTTACCGTTTTAGTGAAATTATCTTTACTCGTGATTTTTTATTATCTTCGAATGAGTTTTTCTACTTAAAATATTTGTGTTCGATCTTTTCAATTTTATTCTTTATTTTACTTGTTCATTTCTTAACTGGGTGTATCCCTTAGGGATTTCAAATTGAGTCTTTCCATGGATTTCTTTCAAGCTTGGATATTCTAAAGCAACAATCTCAAGTTTATCACATGCTGTCACTTGTAGTCTTTTTAATGATGGCCATTTTGAAGAATGAATTATTGAGCAGAAACTTCTTAATGTTGGTAGCTTTGTCAATTGTAAGAACCTCACTTAAGGAAATGCAAGCAAAGTAATTGCTTCTGCTGTAGTAGATTGAATGGCATTTGTAGTACATGATTCCTCAGCAATGAATCCTTGAGTTCAAATATTTCTTCAAGGGAATCACAGTAGCTTATACTTAACCTTTTTAAACTTCTAAGTCTTTCCAACGTGCTCAATGGAAAAACATTCAATAAATTGTCACAGTGACTCCAACCAAAAATCATTTCATTTGTAAAAAGGAATTCACAGGAAGTAGCTAATGCCATATCTTTTCCAAGCTAGCCATCCTAAATATGTGCAATTGCTTTAACATAGGCAGTGCCACCTACAAAATTTTGATTCAAATTATAATTGTCTGTTAGAATTAAGTGACCTAAATCCTTATTTAAATAAAATACAGTGGTAAAATAAAATAAAAGTAAAATCCATATCGAACTACATTTCTTTTATTTTTATTTTAGAATAAGGTTTTTTAAACCTTATTAAACTCTATCTATTTTCTATTGATTAGAATAAGGAGTTTCAATCTTACTACACTCTTATTAGAATATGGCTTTACAAAGTCTATAAATAGGCATAGTCTATTCTTCTTGTGTTAATTTGAATTCGACATAGTGAATTTTCTTCTCTGCCTGTGGTTTTTTCCCAAAAGGGTTTCCACGTAAAATCTGTGTGTTCTTTATTTTTATTTTTCTTTTCTTTGTGATATATTATCATTACCAACGTTCTATTTTTACAAATTGGTATCAGAGCTTTCTAGTCATTCATCTGTACGATAATGGCTCTTTGAAGTATGAAATTTTACTGTTGGATTGTAACACCAGATTTGCATTGTGGCAGATAAAGATACAGGCAGTTCTTACACATATGGACTTAGATGAAGCCCTGCTAGCGGTAGATAAGATACCTTCAAAATTGATAGAGAAAGAGAATAAACACAAGGATCTAAAGGCATTAACATAGTTACATCTGCATTTGTCTAACAAATTTTTTTAGGATATGATGAAGGAGATTGCCGCTAGATTATAGAAGAGGATGGAACAAATATGTATGTTAAAAACTCTAACCAGCAACCTGCATATAAAGTAGCATCTTTATGCTCATCATTTGGAGGAAGGTGCATTTGTGCACGAACACTTAACAGTGTTAAAATAAATTCTCTCAAACCTAGAGATCATGGAGGTTCAATATGATAAGGAAGATCTAGGGTTGATTCTACTTTGTTCGTTTCCCCGTGTTATTCAACCTTTAGAGACACGATTTTATATAACTGCGAGTCTCTCACAGTTGATGAGGTTTATGCTTCTTTGACCTCGTATGATAAGATAAAGCATCTTGTGATTAAAATTGACTCTCAAGGTGAGGGTCTCATTGTTCATGGGAGACAAATCAGAATACTGATGATGATAATGGAAGGACACAGGAACGAAATCCTCGTGGTAATCTAAGGGTAGATCGAAGTCTTCAAACAGAGGTAAAACTTGTAACTTTTCCAAGAAGAAAGGGCACATTAAATCTGAGTGCTATAAGCTACAGAATAAGATCAAAAGGGAGGCTACGAATCAAAAGGGAAAGCAACTAGAAAATTTTAGTGAAGCTGATGTTGTAGAAGAATACAACGATGGTGAACTTCTAGTTGCTTCTGTCAACAATTCTAAAGTGAGCGATGAGTGGATCCTTGATTCAGGCTGCACCTTCCACATAAGTCCCAATCAAGATTGGTTTACAACTTACAAAAAAATATTCGAAGGTGTTGTTTTGATGGGAAATAATGGTTCGTGTAAAATTGCAAGTGTTGGAACAATTAATGTTAAGATGTTTGACGAAGTTGTCAGAACATTTAGTGACGTGCGACATGTTCCAAAGTTGAAGAGAAATTTAATTACGTTGAGTACTCTTGATTCAAAAGGGTACAGATAGACAGCTGAAAGTGAGGTTTTGAAGATTTCCGAAGGTTCCCTTGTTGTGTTGAAAGGGCAGAGAAAGATTGCCAAGTTATATATTTTGCAGAGTTCTACTGTTACTGATGATGCAGCTGTAGCTTCCTCTTCTTTTTCAGGTGATGATATTACTAAACTTTGGCATATCCGCCTAGGGCATATGAGTGAGAATGGCATGGCAGAATTGAGCAAAAGAAGACTTTTTAATTGGCAAGGAATTTGCAAACTAAAGCTCTGTGAGCACTGCATTTTTAGGAAGCAAAAGAGAGTTTGATTCACCAAAAGAATCCATAACATGAAGGGAACATTGGAGTATATTCATTCTGATCTATGGGGGCCATCCAGAGTGCCTTCGAGAGGTGGAGCTAATTATATGCTAACTTTTATTGATGATTTTTCTAGAAAAGTTTAGGCGTTTTTCCTGAAGTAGAAAAGTGATGTGTTTTACGCATTTAAGTCTTGGAAAACTATGATTGAAAAACAGATGGGAAAAAAAATAAAATACCTCCGGACAGATAATGGCTTAGAGTTTTGTTCTAATGAGTTTAATAAACTGTGCAAGTCAGAAGGGATCATGAGACACTTGACAGTTTGTCATACTCCAAGCAAAATGGCATTGCAAAACGAATTAACAGAACGATCATAGAGAAGGTTTGATGTATGTTGTCAAATGCCAACTTACCAAAGTCATTTTGGGTCGAAGCAGCCTCTACTACATGTTTTTTGATCAACTGATCTCCATCCATTACCATTGAAAAAAAGACTCCATAAGAGGTATGGGCTGGTAATCCTGCTAATTATTCTAATTTAAAGATTTTTGGGTGTCCTGCGTATGCTCATGTTGATAATGGAAAATTGAAACCGAGATCTATTAAATGTTTTTTTCTTGGTTATAAAGCTGGTGTAAAAGGGTATAAGTTATGGTCTCCTGAAAATAGAAAAGTTGTGATTAGCGGAGATGTTTTTTTTTTTTATGAAACTGCTATGGTACCTAACTTATCTCTTAAAGACTCTTCCAATAAAGAAAATTAAAAGCAAGTGGAGCATCAATTTAATACAGAATCTACAACAGAGTCGACTGTTCAAGCCAGTACAAAAATTGAGAATAGAGCTGCCTCCTCACCATAATACTCTATCGCCAAAAACAAAACTAGAAGAGAAATTAAACCTCCAAAGAAGTATGCCGAGGCTGATCTAGTTACTTATGCTTTAAATGTGGCTAAAGATATAGATCCGAACCAAGAGCCATCTAATTATTCTGAGGCGGTTAGTTGTGAAGACTCAGAGAAGTGGATGTTTGCTATGCAAGAGGAGATGGAATCACTCCACAAAAATAAAACATAAGAGCTTGTGAAACTTCCTAAAGTAAAAAGGTTGTTCATTCTAAATAGGTGTTTAAAAAGAAAGAAGGGACTCCAGGAGTTGAAGAACCTAGATATAAAGCAAGGCTTGTTGCAAAAGGTTACAGTTAAATTTTAGGAGTAGACTTCACAGATGTGTTCTCCCTTGTTGTGAAGCATAGTTCGATTCAAGCTTTGCTTGGTATTATGGCTATGCATGATTTGGAGCTTGAGCATTTAGATGTAAAAACTGCATTTTTGGATGGAGAAGTCGAGGAGGATATTTACACATAACAACTAGAGTGTAACATCCCTTACCCGTGTCCATCATCGGGACAGGATACGAGGCATTATCGGACTTGAACATACGCTACTATGTAAAACCAGGCCATAAAATTTTGTTCAAATTTAAAATTTATTCAAGAACGTGTATGTCGTCCCTTATGTGGGTTTACAGGGCCCAAAACATACATCAGGGGCGGTTCGGGACTAAACTGTTAACTTTTGAAAAAATTTCATAAAACAGGGTCACACGTCTGTGTGGACACAAGGATATGCATGTGTGCCCTTGGAACACCTATGTCCCTAGGTTGTATAACTCTCTATTTATGACGTCAGCATCAATTAAGGGTCACATGGCCAAGTCACACGTCCGTGTACTAGGCTATGTGGCGAATTTAATTTTCGCATTTAAGGTGCAGACTTCACACGACCTAGGCACACGCCATGTCCTAAGGCTGTGTCCTCCACACGGCTGAGAGACATAGCCGTGTCTCTGCCCGTGTGTTTACTACCATGCATACTGACTTGTGAAATCACAGTGCAGGGGACACACAGCTAGACTACACACCCATGGGGCTGACCGTGTGTGCACGCCCGTGTGTCTCCCCGTGCGGACAAATTTTGAGGCTAATTTCCAAGCCCTCTTGTCACCCACAACAACACAAACACACTTGCATGCCAATGGTGATAATTCAGGCAATGGTTAGGTTACTTAGATCTCCAAACTTTACGTCATGCATGACATTCACATATCAAAGTATACATGTTTAAAACTCCCCACTTGTCAAGTTCAATCGTTTCATTTCTTTACCTTTGTTCATATTATGACTATGCTGGTTAGTATCATTTATCCATCAAGCATGAATTCCACCTTTTATCATTCATTGTTAGGAACCCATTTAGCACACACCACACAAATAATAATACATCCCATGCATGTATCAATATTTAGGGATTTCAACCCAATAATCAAAATGAGCCATATTTCATGGCCATATACAAAATGGAATAATATACCAAAATGAGCCATCACTTTGGCTAACAAATATGACACATATAACTAAATGCTAAGTCCCCTATACATGTCATACTTAAAAGCATTAAACCAAATATACCTTAAAAGATTTGTTGATGGTGTGACTCGAGCTCCGACTTCCACGATCCCCAAGCTAGCTTGATGATACTAAGAGAAAGGGGAAAAGAGACAAGGGTAAGCACAAGGCTTAGTAAGTTGCATGTAAATAATAAACAACAAAAGTCAAGATATTCATGAATTAAACATGTTATCATTTATCACCACAATATCATATTACACACATGAACATAGTCAGAATTGACATTAAATGTCATTAAACATCATGCTTAACTTACTCCTTTCTACTCATGCTAAATTTCCTATCATGAATTGAGTTCAATACTCATGGGATTCACATATATACCTGTAGTATACATTCTTACTCATATCACTCCACTTCTTAACCCAAAATCTTGAATGGCCCGTTGAACCACTCGAAATACTAAAGGACGCTCGGGATTATCGTACACCAAATAAAGTACCAATACCATTTCCCAGACATGGTCTTACAATGGCACATATATCATCGCCGATGCCATGTCCTAGACATGGTCTTACAATGACACATATATCATCACTGATGCCATATCCCAGACATGGTCTTACACTGGCACATATATCATCGCCGGTGCTATGTCCCAGACATGGTCTTACACAGGCACATATATCATTGCTGATGCCATGTCCCAGACATGGTCTTACACAGGCACATATATCATCACCAATGCCATGTCCCAGACATGGTCTTACACAGACACACTTCTCGAATGCCGATGCCATGTCCCAGACATGGTCTTACACAGAATCTCATTTAGCACGGTGTTAGGACATCCAAGTCCTAAGTATTCCTTTGGGTCACTCGGAGATTCCAAGATACAAGGCTTTCATCAAACTTTCATTAGATCATCACAAGTCAATTTCATTACAGTATAAATACATGTATCATACAATGTCAAATATTAAATACATAATACTGAAATTTTTGAATTACTTACACACAACTTACCTTGGTACAAAATATGACTATTTGTGATTTAATTCACAACCTTGCCTTTTCCTTGGTCAAGGTCTATTCCTCATCCCTCTTGATCTATAATAGTACATTTAGTTCTTTTAATATACACATTATTTGATTCAGTCCAAAATTCACAATACAACAAAATTACAATTTTTTGCCCCTAAAGTTTCACATAATTATGAAATTACCCCTAGGCTCGTAAAATGAAAAGTATCCCATTTTCTCATTACCCAAGCCTAGCCAAATCATTTATTCTTTTATACCATACCAAATTTTTCATTCATTCACACATTTAGACATAGTTCTACAACTTTTACAATTAGGTCCTTTTTATCAATTTCACCAAAAACCACATAGTAAAAGTTGTTTATCACACGTCAAACCTTCATCTTCTTCCATTAAACATCAAAACACAAGCATGCCATTCATGGGTATATTTTTGGACATGAACCCTAGCTCAAATTAAGGGTATAAACAGCTAAATCGAGTTATGAGGATTTCAAAAATACAAAAAACATATTAAAAATGGGGCTAGGATGCACTTACTTTGAGCTTAAAAGATGAAAGAAACCCTAGCTATGGCTCCTTATGAAATTCAGCCAAGGATGGAGAAGATGGACTCAATTTTTGGCTATTTTTCCCTTTTAATTCTTTTAAATACCAAAAGACCAAAATGCCCCTCCATTAAAACTTTGATATATTATCCCTCCTATGGCTATTTTTTTCCATAATGACATATAATGATCTATTTACTAAATAAAGACTTCAAATCTCATATCCCATCACATTTAAGTCCCTAAGTCAACTAGAACATATATTTTTCACTTATTGCAATTTAGTCCTAATGATTCAATTGGACACCTTATCGATAAAATTTCTCATCGATATTTTCACACAGTTATTTTATCACGCAGTAGACCTTAAAACTTTATCGATATAAATATTTCTACCTTAGATTTGTGGTTTCAAAACTACTATTCTGTTTAGGCCCTAATTTGGGATGTTACATAGAGGGTTTTACAATATCAGAAAACGAGGACTATGTTTGCTTGTTGAAAAAATCACTTTACGATTTGAAACAGTCACCAAGACAGTGGTACAAGAGGTTTGATTCCTTTATGACTTCTCATGATTTTAAAAGAAATAGTTTTGACAGTTGTGTTTGCTTTAAGAAAAACAGTGATGGTTCTTTTGTGTATCTTCTTCTTTATGTTGATGACATATTAATAGCAGCACAAAATAAAGGAGAAATAAGAAAGGTCAAAGCCCAACTAAGTAAAGAATTTGAAATGAAAGATTTGAGACCAGCGAATAAGATACTTGGTATGGAGATCCTCAGAGATAAAAAAGCAAGTAAATTATACCTAATTCAGAAAGGGTACATTGAGAAAGTTCTTTGCAGGTTCAATATGCATAATGCTAAGCCTGTTAGTACTCCTTTA
Organism: Gossypium arboreum; assembly: GCF_025698485.1. NCBI lineage: Eukaryota > Viridiplantae > Streptophyta > Magnoliopsida > Malvales > Malvaceae > Gossypium > Gossypium arboreum. The sequence goes on from NC_069080.1 coordinate 101,347,263, forward strand.
GCAGCCCATTTGTCTCCACAATCAAATGATGAGATTGAGCACATGTCACATGTTCCATACTCTAGTGCAGTGAGATCTCTCATGTATGCAATGGTTTATTCACGTCTAGATTTATCATGTGCAGTTAGTGTAGTTAGCGGATACATGGTAAATCCCAGTAAAGAACATTGAAAAGCAGTTCAGTGGATTTTAAGATACTTACGAGGTACTACTGATGTTTTCTTACAGTTTGGAAGAACTAGAGATGGAGTCATTGGGTATGTTGATGCTAATTTTGCTAAAGACCTTGATAGAAGAAGATCTCTCACAGGTTATGTCTTTACAATCGGAGGTTGTACAATCAGTTGGAAAGCCACTTTGCAAACTACAGTCGCTTTGTCTACCATTGAAGCTGAGTACATGGCAATTACTGAGGCTTGTAAAGAAGCTATTTGGTTGAGGGACACTTTAGTGAACTCAATGAAGACCTTCAAGTCAGTACAATATTTTGTGACAGTCAGGGTGCAATCTTCCTTACAAAAGATCAAATGTTTCATGAAAGAACAAAACACATTCATGTTCGGTATCATTTTGTTTGTGATATTATTGCTCGTGGTGATATTGTTGTGAGCAAAATTAGTACTCATGAAAATCCTGTAGATATGATGACTAAGTCACTTCCTATAACCAAGTTTGAGCATTGCTTAGACTTGGTTGGTGTTCACTGTTGAAGTTAAACCCTTAAGGGGTTTTATGGAAGAGGTGGAGAACTTATTCGTTGAGAGTTTGCGATGAAGAACTTGTTCATTGAGAATTCTTGTCGAGGTAGAGATTGTTAGAATTAAGTGACCCAAATCCTTATTTAAATAAAATACAGTGGTAAAATAAAATAAAAGTAAAATCCATATAGAACTACACTTCTTTTATTTTATTTTAGAATAAGTTTTTTTAAACCTCATTAAACTCTATCTATTTTATATTGATTAGAATAAGGTGTTTCAATCTTACTACACTCCTATTAGAATATGGCTTTACAAAGCCTATAAATAGACATAGTTTATTCTTCTTGTATTAATTCAAATTCGACATAGTGAATTTTCTTCTCCTCTGCCTGTGGTTTTTTCTCGAAAGGGTTTCCACTTAAAATTTGTGTGTTCTTTATTTTTATTTCTCTTTTCTTTGTGGTATATTGTCATTACCGACGTTCTACTTTTACATTGTCCATACATGAAGATATTGTACAAGGAAAAAGTAAAGGAAATGCCAATTTGAGAATGCTAAGAAAGTAATAACCTGTGTTAATTTCTTAAGATGGTCTTAAAAGAAGAGTAAAAGGGAATAATGAACCACCTTCTCATAAAAAAAAGACTGGTACATCAACAGTTATGTTCTCTTTTGACTAGTTCTTCCTTCCCTTTTTTTTTTCAGTTTCGTGCCTGCACTTGGAAAACCTGAGACAAACATCTTCAAACAAGGGTAGTTGTCTATAAACTACTCAATTAGAGAAGAGAATTCAATTAAACGTTCAGAGTAGAATCGTGTGAGCTTGGGAAGTTTATACAGCCACAGCTACTCTAGTTTAGGGAATACCATCTCGCTTAATTTTTCTTCTATAACTATTACTTCTTCCACCATCTCGCAATGAGAAATCTTGAGCATTTTGAGTTGCTGAAAGCTTTGAACCATAGAAGATGAAAAAAGGCATTTCAAATTGGCACAGCCTTCCACTACAAATGTCATTAAATTTTAAAATTTTGAACAATTAGCTAGAAAAGGGTTATGCCATACCTTTTCAACTTTGAGCGCAGGTTTAGATTCTCCAAGTTTGGAAACCTGTCCTGATAAAAATTGAAATTAAAATATGAACTAAAAGATAGAAATCACAATAAGTAACATGACTCAGTTTTTCTCATCTACATCCATAGGAGAAATGACTAAAGAACTTCAATTCAATCATTAATTAGTAATAGATTATAAAAAAAAACTTTTTATTAGTAATAAAATGATTTGAATTGGTCAATAACACCTTTACGAGTACCTTTTTGTTTAAAAGTGTCTTCTCCTCGGCCCTCGTATCAATCGTAGGTTGAAATCCTCTATGTACATATGTTAAAGTTGTTTCTATTCTCAAGTAGAAATGAATGAAATTCGAGAGACATTCATGTTTCAAGGACTGCATATGACTGAACTCTATTTCATTCATTGCTTCATTTTCTTCAATGTTTGCCTCTCTTTCCTCTACAATAATCTCTATCATGTTCTCACAATAAGTTACTTCAATTTGTTGAAGTTGAAAAATATTTCTAGCAGTGGATAGTGAGAACAAGTTGTTCAATCTATCACAACCTTAAACCTTCATGATTTTTAGTTAGCTAAAAGATTCTACAACAATGTCACCATGATATCTTCCGCAAATTCGTCATATGCTGAAGAGATAATGACGCTAAAATAGGAAATGCTTTGAAGGGAACCCCCAATTCCACAGAGCTAATGGCTCCATTATCCGATTATTTTGTACAGGGAGATACTTCAATTAAGGGAAAATGTTGTGAAAATAGCATAATAGAAAATAAATTATTCTACTAGAAAACCATATTAGAAATAAAAAGACAAAAAAGGTTGCCACTTAAAACTCAAAACCCAACATTACAAACGATGCACTTACAATCTGATTTGTCATTCTCTTGTTGGAAATGATAAAAATGACGTGGAAAACTATAAAAATGACGTGGAATCATAGTTCTATACAATCATTTCTCATTACAAATAAAGAGAGAAAAAATTTTGCCTCATGAAGAATACGACACAACCGATATTTATAGTACTATAAAATCTCTACAACTTTATATTTTTTAGATGCGGGATTATGCTATTTCAATAAATCTCTACCTTAGCAAATTTTCACATCTTCAATCTCCTTGCAAAACAACATTTAATAATGTCTTCAAATTTCAACCTTCAATTTTTAACATTGATCAAGTTAAAATATAGTTGGAACTTGACGATAGTCACAACCTTAGTCATCATATCGACAAGATTCTTAGTGGTTGAATTTTTTTGAATCTTTACTCCACCTTCTTCTAGAATCTTTCGTACAAAAGAACACCTGACATCAATGTGCTTTATCCTTGCATGTTAAGTTTGATTCTTTACTAACTGAATAGCACTCTGACTATTGCAATGTACTTTGACATGTTTTTGCTTAATTTCTAGTTCACCAAACAACCATCGAAGGCAAATTGCCTTTTTTATAGCCTTTGTAATTGTCATATACTCCATTTCTATAGCAGATAAAGTATGTTAGTTGTAAAGTAGGCTTCCAACTAACTGGTTTCTTTGCAAGAATAAACACATAGTAGTAGTTGATCATATTTTGTCCAGACCACCATTATAGTCTGAATCACAATATCCACCCACACTTGATTATCTTCCTAGTAAAAAATCAATTCAATATCCATTGTATTCTGGATATATCGTAAAATTCATTTCATAGCTTGTCGATGCTCCTTTCCTAGATCATGCAAATTAAGTAAAAATTGATTGAAAATTCAAATAAAGTGAATATTGATTACAAGAATGCAAATTTTAAGTATTTATAAAAATTATAAAAATAACAAAATTTATAAATATTTTAAGTACACAATTAATTCATGTTTTAAAACTAATATTAAATAATGTGTTATTTATTAATTTAAGTTTATTTTAAATATTTTTTAAATTTATATCGATTATAATAAATATTTTACAAATTATACATTTGTATTATTTTTTCGATGAGACAAAAACAACACTAAGCGATTACAATAACAATCAACCCATTATACTTGCAAGCTTATCAACATGCAAGGTTCCATGAAATGAACTTGGTGAAACCATGAATAACAAAAGTTTTGACACTTAGTCATTTTCGGACTTAGTCATATGATCAGCAGCCATATTTTGCGACCTTTGAATATGGAAAATTCTTATCCTTCAATTAGGTTTGAGGAGGCAACTAATTAAACACAATTCAACCAACTTACTGGAATCAACCCCACCAGCTAGCAAGGTCTCCGTTAAAAGTGCATTATCACATTCTAGCTCTACTTGCCTAAATCCTTTCTCCCATACTATGCTCAGGCCAACATATATGGCATATGGTTCAATCTGAAAAATTGATTCCTTGCTCACCACCATGGAAAACCCATATAACCATCTGGCATCCACATATCTAAATACACCCCCCACCAACGCCCAATTATTAATATTTGAAACAGGTCTATCTATGTTAAGCTTAACACAACCAATCTCGGGCAATGACCAGTAAATTTTTGACACTGATGGATTCAGTTGTATTCTAACTACCCCTGTATTTGCATAACTTCTTGCCTATAAAATACTTGTATCAACAATATTTTCCACACAGTTATGGCTATTAGCAAAGACAAAAAATTTACAATCCCTCCATAAAAGCCAACATAAAAATCGAGTACAAGGAATGCCACTCAAAATTCTCAGACCCCCATTCTCTTGTGCTTTTTAAGTTCCACTTTAGCCAATTAGTACGTGGCATAGAAAAGAATGATAAATGAGAACTTGCCGGTACTATAGACAACCATAAAATTCTTGAAAAACGACAATCTCTAATTGCATGAAGTCTTGGTTCCAGTACTACTCCATATCTAGGACAATGTCCTTTATTAGTCATATGTCTCCTTGTTCTCTCGCCATTAGTTAGTAATTTGTCCTGCCAAAAGGTCCAAATAAAAACATGTACACTTTGAGGCACTTTGGCTCTTTGCCACGAACAAGGTGGTATAAACTCCTATAAGTTACGACACTTGAGAACTTGCCTTTAGATATCAATTTCTGAATCAGTCTATCTATTCCTACAGCAGTGGAAGGAGGTATCATAGAAATAATGATATTAACAATGTTCTCAAGAAGGAAACTAGATAACTGATGCCAATCTCAGCCCCCATTACTAGTCACCAAATCGCAAGCACGTAATGTATCATTAAGACGCCTAGTGCCAACATAAAGATCCCTAAGTTTTCCAACCTGTTGAAACCACACATCATTCCAAAAATTTATGAGCCAACCATCACTTGTAGTCCAAAACACATTACCTACCACATCTGACCAAACTTTCATCAGAGATCGCCAAATATACGAACAATTACTCCTAGCAATAGACATCGGTAGAACCCCTTGAACATTGTATTTATTCCTCAATAATTAAACCCACAATGCTTTTGTATTAGAAAGAATTTGGAAACCTAATTTCAATAACAAGACCTTATTCTGAACAATTAAGTTCCTAAGGCCAAGACCCCAGACTTAAGAGGACGACAACAATTCTCCCAAGACACTAATGTTGATTTCTTTGACTGAGATGTCGAACCCCATATGAAGTCACGAGCTAATTTTTCAATTTTGCTGCTAACAGAATCAGGAATACGAATAGTACTCGTGAAATAATTAGGTATACTAAACAACACCAATTTAACCAACGTGATTCTACCCGTCAAAGAAAGTTTACTTGCTTCCCAACCATACAATTTACTTCGAACTTTATTAAGCACAAATTCAAAAGTATTAGATGTGACACGGAAGTGAAACAAAGGCATGCCAAGAAAGTTCCCAAGATCTTTTACATGTGCAAACCCCATTTCTTTACAAATCTCAATTATAACACCCCAAAATTAGGCTTAAAAGTTTTGAGGGTATTTTAGGAATGTTAGCTTATACGTGCTCAGAATTTCGTAAGGTTGGTAATCGATAATATTTTCGACAATGGCTATTAGGAAATTAAGTCAATTTTTGAAAATGAGTTTTAAATGCCTTTAATTTTGAAAATAGGATTGATTTCTAAAAGAGTCCAAACTGAGAGTTTTTATGAAACAATTTATCCAGAATTTTAAAATCAACTTAAAAAACCCTTTCTCCAGTTTATTTTCACAAAAGCTTGCTCCTTACTTTGCTTGTGCCATCTCTTCTACTCTCTCATCTCTTCCAATCAATTTTTACTTCCAAATCCTAATTCCTCTTTTATTTCTAACATCCTTTGAATTATAAATCTCCATTGAAACCAAGAAAACATCCTAAAACCCCATTAATTTCATCTTCTTCAAGAATGAGTTTTTCTAGATTTACGTTAAAGCTAATTTTCTTGTGTTCAAGGTAATTTTTTGTCTTTCTAATAGTTTTAAATGATATCTATGTTCTTAAATTAAATTGTTAGCCCTTAAATCATTTGGTTGTTAATGGTGAATTTAAAGATTATGGATTAAAATATGGTTTCAAAGTGTTTTTCAACTTGTTTTAACAAGATTCGAAGGTTTCTAAAGCTACTTTGAAGTTTTGTTAAATATTTCTTGGGTTTTAATGAATTTTTGTCATAATGGCCAAAACTTGCCGAAAAATGTCGATACCTTGAAACGCATCATTTTGTGTAGTTTAAAGGTGCAGAATTAGTCGTAGATGATTGTGTAGATGAACGGAATTCATTTCATGAAAAAAGATTAAGTGTAGGTTGAGATATTCGAGTTTAAAGTTTCTATGTCGAAGGTTTCGGTTAATAGTGAGCATAGCTTAGGCCATTATTTTTTATTGTTTAAGGTGAATTGATGATTGATTGTTGATTGTGTCTTTGTGTGGTTTGTCTTATTGAAGTGTCTGAGTCAATAGGACCTTCAGCGAGTAAAGGCAAAGGCAAAAAAAAGCTTGTTTGAGCTTTTGACTTTCGGTGAAAGCAATATTTTTGGTAAATGTTTTAGAATCACTACTCATAGATGATTCATTGTGTAATTGGAAATTTAGATGTAAATTAAACCCCTACTCTAAATCCTGAGTGTAAGTGTTCTCGCACCTATGACTAAATGTGATATATGTATGCTTGTGAAATTATGAAATTATAAACATATATGAGATGTTATAACATATGTTATAAGTTTATGATGACCAATGTGAAAGTGAATATGAGAATGTGTTGTTCATGACATGTGACAATAAATATGTGGATAAGTTACTCATGTAACGCCCTGATTTATTAAATCTTGTTTTAACGAATTCTATCATAAATAAGTATATGCTTTAATAGTTAATTGGCTAGTGTGTGTGCCTTAGATCTTTAGTTCGAGTCCCGACGTGAGCAAAATGCATTTATTTTTGCTCCTTTTAATATAAGCTGCTTAATGGTAGAGTTTGGGGTAAATTTGAATTCTGATGAATGGCTTAGTTGTAGAAGTCTGTTCAGCGGAATCTTTTATTTTTATTTGACTTTAGTATTTTACTTTTTTCCCCCAAAAATAGCCCCATTTTACTTCAAGTTTCTTTCCCTAAAAGAACCCACTATTCACATTGTTGTTTTTCCTGTGCTAGTTTCTTTATTCTATGATTTCTTTATTTTTGTTCTTTTTCTTTTTTCAATTTTTGTTTCTCTTTCTATTTTGACTTTTGATTTCATTCCTTGGATTTTCTATTATTATTTTTGGTGGTCATTACTGCTATTGGATAATCGGGTAAGTGGTGATGTGTTGGAAATTTGGATTTTTGTTTTCATTTGGTTAGAGTGTTGTGATCTTATATTGAAATTGGGGTGTGATTCGTTTAACCTAATCATTTGCACACTGTTAGGTGGGGATTGAGAGAAGTTGGTTATTCTTCCAGCGCCTTAGGATTGGCGTGGTAGCGGTTCGTTTAACAGTAAGTGCGAGGATGTATTTTTATAGGGTCATTCTAGTTCGAATATGGTTGATTATTTGTTAAATTTCATGAATTATTACTGAAATTAGTGGTGTTAATTGTTGTTCCAGGGGTGAAATTGTTCGTGTTTGGGATCGTTTTCTGAAAATACATGGTGTGTAACGAGAAACTTGAAAAACGATGATCAAAGCCAAAATTACGGCCTGTCAATGCCATACGGCCGTGTGGCTAGCTGTGCAGTAGGCCGTGTGTGATACACGTCCGTGTGGGTCCAAATTTTAGAAATTTTCCCTAGGGTCGTACATGTCGTCCTGATCGACTGTGGGCCTTTCGTAGGGTTGATATGTGTGGTATAAGCCTTAAAGCATGAAATCTATCACTCTGTTAGATTGAAATTGATGTAAATAACATCTATATAAGTTTTATGTAATACAGTATGTATGATCAGTTCTATTACGTATAGGCCGAGTTTGGGGTATTACATTTAGTGGTATCAAAGCCAGGTTGTAAAACTTGGGTTGTGAAATTTTGGGTTCAAAATTATATTTCTAAAAACTGTTTCCAAGTACAATTTATTTTTGAATCTGGAAAGTAAGTCAGTGGAATACAGAGTCACCGACGCTGGTCCTGTAAGTACTTCTGTAACGCCCCAATTTTGGTGAATTTTGGAATTTTTGTGTTTTGACTATTTGACGTAGGTTTAATTATGCTAGTGGGCTCTAGAAGGCCCAAGCTTAAGCTAAAACCCGATAATTTTAGGTGATTTTAATCCATAAGAGGAAAAGGGGGGTTCTGGTTAACAGGGGTCTTAAATATTATTTGGGTAAAATAAGACATAAGGAAGCAAGTGGCAAAGTGGCATGTGACGCCACTGGCAAGGCTATAAAAGTGGTGTGTGGATGCTAGGAGAGCTGAGGTTCAAGTCACAATGACAACATATTAAGGGAATTATTATTTTTATGTTTAGAAAAGGTAGCGGTGGGCCCAAGTGAAAGTCTATCAGGAGAGGATTTAGGAGTTGATAAGGGATAGGATTTAGGAGCAGATAAGGGAGGAAATCTAGGAGCTGATCAAGGAACAAGAGGTGGCCGGCCAAGGGACTTTAACATGGGAATTTCGGCTAGGGTTAGTGCCAGTATAAATTCGGCATTAGTGGTAAGTGGTGCCGTTTCCTGACCATTCTCTTCTTCTTTTCTTTTTCTCTTCTCTCCATCCACTTATTCTTTTCTTCTTCTTTTCCCCATAGCCTAATCCTTCAGCCACCCTACTCTATACTACCTTCCTTCCATTATTTTTAAGACTATAGCCGATTGCCTCAAATCCCGAAATCCCGAAAACTTGACTCCTTTTGTACCGATTTTTCCCTAGCCAAATCTCTTATTTTTCTCATCATCTTTGGTCGATTCTCTCAACCTCTAAACCCCAGGTTTCTGTCGACAATACCACAAGTAAAAACCCTCATATCTTATCTTTCTCTACACTTTTGCAAAAAGTCGAAACTCCCACACTATCCTAGGGACATAGCTGAATATTGAGATCACTAAGGGCTCGACTTTTGTTATCATTTGAGGGCTTAGAACTGCATCAGAATCAAGTAGGAACTAAGGGGGAACGTTGACTAGAAGAATCAGTGGTAAGTCTTTCCAACTTAGTCTATCTTACATATTTTAAGAACAGCCGGAATCCCTAAAAGGTTAGGGAGGTTGTCGTTTTTTGGACTTGTAGCCCTAAGGGGTTGTGATAATAGTATTATTTTGGTAATAGTGTGATTAAGAGGCTGTTGATCAAGGGCTTGGACAAGTGGAGCGAATGGATCTGGATCGAGACACTATTTTCGGCAAGGTAGGAACGTTAAGGCCTAAGGTGTTATTGGCCGAATATGGTAAGAAGTTAATATGTAGCTCATTTCGGTAGTAAGATTAATGTGGTAGTATTATAATTGTAGGCAGTTTGTGCATGGATCTCGTCAGTGAATCGTCATAAAATAGGTGTGTAACTGACACCCTCTCATAGACTAGATCGACAAAAGCCAAAAAGCCATAGTGAAAAATGAAGTCCAATTCATCAGAAGAAAACCATATTGCAGAACGAGTGGCCAATCCGAATCCCTCGTAGCTCCAAGCCCACTATGGTTGGGGATTACCTGCATGGACGAAAATAGGGTATGAGTTTGGGGAAACTCAGTGTGTAAAATTAACCCAACCATAGCCTATATCGACTCAAACCACAAAAATAGAATAAATTAGCCTTAACCCAGAACATAATACATAATTAAGCCCATAGGCCCATAACAGATCAGATCAGATATTTCATGTATATGAAAAACCTAATCCATAGCCAACCACATACACCCCCTTACCAACCTTTCACCATGTGGGGAGACTACTCGACCCACCCAATCGCTACACGCCTCAGAAATATGCAGCATGGCTGCCAGAATAGATAATGTGACAGAGTCACCAGATACAGATAATTTGTGCCATAGCCACCAGGACGCTTCCTCCATAATATAACCCATGTCCCCATGCAACAGATACACAATCATGGCATACATCATACAGAATCAGGTCGTCATGCTTTTTAGTCAAAAATAACCCTAAGGGTATAATGGTCAATTTACATCTAGGGGTATAATGGTAATTTTGCATGCATAAGGGTACTTCAGTAATTATTACCTATGGCTAGGGTTTCATACTCGCTTTAGTGTTTACCAAGTATTCGGAAGCACTTACCTCGTCTTTTAACCAAAGTGGGCCTATTGGCCCATTGGCCCAGTTTAGGCCCATTAAGCCCAAAACGTCATAATGCACAAAATATCGCATTCTACAGTCTTAACACTTGAATTTACCAAATACGTTAATCAGTCTTTCTTACAAGCATTCGCACACTCGCAAGCCCACCAAAATACTGGCTTTTCGACATTTCGACATTTTGGCTTTTCGACTTTTCGGCTTTTGCCGATCTAGTCTATGGGAGGGTGTCAGTTACACACTTGATTTGTGATGATATGCTGACGAGATCCACACATGAACTACCTACAATTAGATTACTAACACGTTAATCTAACTACTAAAAATGAACTATAACTAACCCCTTACCATATTCGGCCCAAAGCACCTTAGGCACTAGTGAACCTACCTTTGCCGAAATTAGCGATTGTGTTTAGATTCAGTCATTTCCCCTTGTCCAAGCCTCTGATCAGCAGCCTCTGAATCGCACTATCATCATAATAAACAATTGTCACAACCTTTAGAGCCTTAAAGCCCAATCGACAGCCTCCCTAAGCCTTTAGGGATTTCGACTTTTCTAACTCCCGTAATAAAGAATAGATTCGAAAACTTACCACCAGTTTCTTCAGCCAACGATTTCACTTAAGCTCTTATTTGATTCTGATGTAGATCTAATCCTCAAATCCTAGCAAAAGTCGATCCTTTAATAATCTAAGAATTCGGCTATGCCCCTAAAATATGGGGTTTTCGACTTTTAGTAACAGTGAAGAAGAGATAAGGGTTTTGTAGTGGCTTTGTCGATAGAGGTTTGGGGTTCAAAAAAAGAAAGAATTGATCAAAAAGGATGAAGAAACACGAAAAAGAAATCAATAGGTTTGCCAGGAGAATTCGGCACAGACAATATGAACATTCGGGTTTTTGGCTTTTGTGATATTCGGCTGTAAGGCTTAAAAATAAAAAGAATAAGGAAGTGGTGAAGAGTAAAGTGGTAGAAGGATTCGGCTATGGAGAAAATAAGAGGAGAAGGTAGATGGAGAGAAAAAGTAAAGAAAGGAGGAGGAGGAAGGATGGTCAGAGAAACGGCACAACACACCCAAATGCCGAAATTCCCACTACTACAATACCTAGCCGAATTTCCCATGCTAAAGTCCCTTGGCCAGCCACCTCTTGCTCCTTGATCAGCTCCTAGATTTCCTCCCCTATCCTTATCCTTACTCAATCCCCTTATCATCTTAAACTCTCCCTAACATAGTTCCCCCTTGAGTTCCATCACCTCCCCTTTTTGTGCACAAAAAAATAAACACCTTATTTGCTTGCCTTGCGGCTCGAACCTGGGCTCTTCCTACACTTCTACACGCCACTTTTATAGCCTTCCCAGTGGCGCCACATGCCACTTTTCCACTTGCTTCCTTATGTCTTATTTTACCCAAATAATACTTAAGACCCTAGTTAACCAGAACCCCCTTTTCTCTTGGATTACCATTAATTAAACCCCGGGTTTAATCTTAAACTTGGGCCTTCTAGAGGCCCACTAACATACTTAGACCTACGCCAAGCAATTAAAATACAAAAATTCTAAAATTCACCAAAATTCATAGAAGTCCCGAAAATTGAGGCGTTACAGTAGGTGATTTTGTGTTTTTTAAGGTATCTCCATAGAAGAAAGGTTCAATGTTTTGGACGTAAGAGCAAGTTGAGCCCAGGTTCATTGGGCAATATCAGATTCTGAAATGCGTAAGACCAATTTCTTGATGTGTTCTATGTATCTATGTTAAGGCAGTATCGGTTTAACTCATCTCATGTTGTTTCTGTTGAGGAGATTGAGGTTAGACTAGATTTGACTTTTTAGGAGGAGCTGATTCAGATTTTGGATCAAGATATGAAGGTCTTAAGAAGGAAACCTATTTTGTTATTTAAGGTTCTATGGTGGAATCATGGCACTGAGGAAGCCACATGGGAACCCAAGAACTTGATCCATCAACAGTATCCACATCTATTTGAATCAGGTAAATTTCGAGGTCGAAATATCTTTTAGGGGGTGGAGTTCTAATGCCCTAATTTCTTCAAACCTATTTTTACGAATTCTTTCATAAATAAGTATCTGCTTTAGTGGTTAATTGGTTGGTGTGTGCGCCTAAGGTCTTGAGTTTGAGTTCTGGCATGAGTAAAATGGCTTTATTTTTGGTCATTATAATATAAGCTGCTTAATGGTAAAGTTCGGGGTAAATTTGAATTCTGATGAGTGGGTTAGTTGTAGAAGTTTATTCAACAGAATCTTTTATTTTTATTTGACTTTAGTATTTTACTTTTTTTCCCCAAAAAGGCCCTCTTTTACTTCACGTTTGTTTCTCTAAAAGAACCCGTTATTCACGTTGGTTTTTTTTCATGTGCTAGTTTATTTATTCTTTGATTTTTTTGGTTTTTGTTCCTTCTCTTTCTTCAATTTTTGTTTGTATTTTTATTTTTAATCTTGATTTCACTCCTTAGATTTTCTATTACGATTGTTGGTGGTCATTGCTGCTATTGGATCGTGGGGTAAGTGGTGATGTGTAACACCCTGATTTTTTTTAGCATTTTTGTGATTGTCGAGATTTTGGTAATGTGACACCCCTAATGTGACCCTAGTCGGAGAGTGGTTTCGGGACCACGAAACCGAGTCACAAGAATAATTAAGTGTTATATTCCGTGCTTATTGTATGTGGAATTGGTATGCGTAAATATTTCGTGTCTCGATTTTTATTAATTAGGTGCTAATTTATAAGAAAGGACCCATGTGCTAGGACTTGAAAATGTGATAGGTGTATTTTAAGTGGCCTAATAATGCATAAAGTGAAATAAATGGAGTTGCATGTCAATTATCCCATTCCCTAAGGTGGATGGCGGCCATGACAAATTATGGGCAAGGAAAACATGTTCCCAACATGTTTTACTAATGGATGATGTTAGAAATGATAAAATAAGAGTATGAAAAAAAAAGGAAAAAAAAATGTTCATTCTTCTCCATAGGCTTGGCGAATGTACTAAGGAAAGAAAAGAAAATTTGTTCATCCTTTCTCATCTTCTTGGCGAAATTACTAAGGGAAAAGGGGAGGATTTTTGCTTCATGCTTGGCTTGGAAGAGATCTAGAAGGAGATTTGGCTAAGTTTGCATCAAGATTAAGGTATGTATGAGGTTGTGTTGGGAGTTTCATGCATGTTTTGGTTGCTAACTTGATGTGCATGTTAGCCATGGCTCAAATCTTTGGTATGCCATGGAAATGGTATTTGGCCAAAGTTGTTATAGTGATAAAGCCATTGCATGCTAAGTGTGAAGCTTGATGATGATGCATGCAATGATGGATTTTCTACTCATGAGTAAGATTTTGAGTTTTCTCTTTGTTTTATCATGATTAAAGTTGAAAAGGAGCATGATTGTCATACTTGGCCATGATGCATTCTTGAGCATGATTCATGCTTCTTGCATGTTAGTTAAAAGTTTGTGTTTTGGATGGCTATGGACACCTTGAAAATTCGGCCATGCTCATATATGCATATATATGATTGCACATTATGTTTGGTTATGAACTAAGTGATGAATATATTGATTTAAAGAAGAAAATGTGGAAGAATGCTTGTGAAATTGCAAGCACAATTGACCTAACACACATATAAGTGCTTGATGCTATATTATAAGTTTTGGGCCACAATGTGCAAGCATTAATTAGTAGATTGCATGCTGTTTTTGTGAGGTATTAAGTGCAAATTTTGACCTCAACATGTACATGAATATTCGGCCTTGGGTAGCCCATTGAAGGCCTTAGCATTTCCTTGATGTTCAAACAAATTGTATTGAATTGCTTGATGTAGTATAAAATGTGCATGACCATTGTGTATTCAAGCTAAAGAGTGGCCATATGACCATCTAAAATCCTTGTCATATTCGGCCATAAGCAAGCACAATGAGGTTTTAATAAATTGAATTTGTTTGAATTAGCTCAAGAGCCAAGAGGGCCACAATTGGACAAGGGGAAGGAAAAGGTGATCGAATAGCCGAAAAAGCCGTTCGACAACATCCGAGGTAAGTCCTCAAGAAGTGACCTTACTTGAATTATGTGAGATGAAATATGGATGTGTATGATTATTGATTATGTGTGTATGAGTATTTGAATTCCACGGGTTAAGTCCGGCGAGTATGCTAATGATATTAATTGTGTTTGAGCCTTAGTAACGAAAATGAAATATGTATGTCCAATGATTATTGATGTATGTGTGCATGAGAAATTGAATGATATCGGGCTAAGCCGAAGACAATTATGCTGGAAATTATATCCGGGTTAAGACCGAAGGCAATTGTGCTAGTGGTTATATCCGGGCTAAGGCCGAAGGCATTCGTCTGAGTTATTCTATCCGGCTAAGACCGAAGGCATTTGTGCGTGATTATATCCGGTTATATTCGAAGAATCTTGGGCTGGAGGTGAGTGTTGGTTGCTGAAATGAATTTAATTAGTACACTCGGACAGCCCAAAGGATAAGGTGCGTTATATGTGCATTGGAAAGTCGATGTGTTTGAGCAACATTAGCTCAATCGACTAATGAATTTCAGTTATTGAATTGATTGATGCTTTGCGAACTTATACAATGATGAAGTATGAAGTAAGAATGTGTATTAATGAAATGATGCATTTGGCTATGTGAATGTATTGCTGTAAATTATAGTTCATTATATTCCTTGAGACTTACTAAGCATAAAAATGCTTACCACTGTTGCTTTGGCTCTTAGTTTTCTAGATTTCGCTCGAGGCAATCGGATTTGGGATCGTTGAAGTCGAAGTCATCCACACTATCAAGCCTCCATTTTGGTATAAATTTTGTTTGAACTTGAGATGGCATGTATAGGACTACCCTTGTTTGTTAAATATGTTGTAATGTAAGTATATGCGGCCGTGCGAAAATGGCTCGAAAAGGGAAGTATGAACTTAGACTAATTGTGGGTTGTATGTATATATTTTGTGTCATGATGTGGCTATGGCTTGGAAATGAGAATGTTGGTCATATGATCAGCCATTGGCACGGTTAAAATGATCATATATGAACCTATGTATGGTAAGGCTAGTTGAATCATGGAGACCACCAAATAGGTGAGTCCTATCTTAAAACAGATGCTGCCAGCTGCAGTGGCGTGAATGTGAAAAATCACCAAAATTCATAGGAATGGAATTAGATAGTGAATAAGCTATGTAAATGAACCTTGATGAGTCTATTTTCATATGGAAGAAACGAAACGGTCATAGGAGTTACAGGTTAAGAGATATTAAAGCTATTGTGAGACAGGGCCAGAATGGTTTCTGGGTTCCCTGTCGCAACTTTAAAATTCACTATAAATTATCCAAAAAGAATTAGGAGGTATATCTTATATGTACAGATTTCATTTTGAGCCTAGTTTCAGTAGAAACAAACGACACCAGAATTAAAGCCCTGTACAGAGAGATATTCAAGTTATACCGCGCGAAGGTCGGAGCAGTCGATCCCTGTAACAGGGGTAACTTTAACTAATAAACTGTACCAATTGGCCCGACCAAAATCCTAGAAATAAATCCATGGATGGATATATGAGTCTAAATTCAGGAAAATTTACGAAACCAGTTTCCGAGTTTTTAAACTCGAGATATGATTTTAAGGCGACAGTGACGCAGTTTTCCAGCCTGACTGGAAATGTCAAATTGGTGGGCAAAAACATGTGAACTTGGTTTGTTAACCCTCGGGTCCGACACCGCGATGGTCTCGGGTTTTGGGGTGTTACAATTTTATTGGTATCGAGCCACGGTTTAGTCGATTCTAGGACTACCGTGATGTGTTTGAGGTCTAGCTATACATGCCATTAAATGATGAATCGATAGTGTGATGAATTCGACAATTTGACTTCATGTTTGTTTATAGCAATGGATCCGATCCCAACCGAGCGATAGCTGATGATGTGGAGAGTGTGGCGCTGCTCCGCGCAAGGGGGACAGCGCCGGCGGACTCTCAACCTATGGCCAGCAATCCTAATGACGAGGCTAAGCAAGCCTTTTATAGTGTGATGAGCGAATGGTTTAATCAATACATTCGAACCAACACGGTTGTTCCACCACCTCCATTCCCGACGAATGCAACCCCGCACCTCGATACCTCCGGTGGTGACCCAATAAGGTCGGGTAAGCCCCGATCGATAGGATTCGAAAACATGGGGCCACTGAATTTAAGGCTACGGATGATGATGATGCGAAGCGAGCTGAATTATGGTTAGATAACACTATCCGGTGCTTGATGAGCTATCCTGTACACCGATGAGTGCTTAAAGTGTACCATCTCCTTGCTCTGCGAGTCCGCCTACTATTGGTGGAGTACTCGACTTCAGTAGTGCCTAGAGAGCAAGTGACTTGGGAATTCTTTCTAACCGAGTTCAAAAAAGTATATCGATCGAGATTCATCGACCAAAAGCGGAGGAGTTCCTTGATCTTAAGCAAGGTTCTATGTCCGTTACTGACTACGAACGAAAGTTTGTGAGGCTTAGCCGATGCTGCGAGAATGCATTTCGTCCGAAGCTATTATGTGTAAACGCTTGAGGATGGGCTGAATGATGATATAAGGATGTTTGTTGGCATTCTCGAGATACGAGAGTTCGTAGTACTTGTTGAGCGAGCTTGTAAAGTAGAAGAGCTTAGAAAGGAGAAACAAAAAGCTGATGTGGGGATTGGAGAATTCGAAGAGGTCCTCGGAAAGTCTCTTCAACAAGCATCGAAGAGATTTCGAGATGATCGAGCCGGTCTAGAGGCGTTTGGGCTTTTCTAGACGAGGACGCGATCGACCCTGTGACCACACGAGTCACCTCGATCGCGGTGGCGGAAATGATCGCCGAGAGAGGCGGAGTGTCCACATTGTGGCAAATGGCATTCGGGAGCTGTTGGTTTCGTGATCGCTCTGCTATAAGTGTGGATCGGCCGACCACTTTATGAAGGATTGCAGGATGCACGAGCAGAATGCAAGTCGAGTGCAAACCGGGTGCTACCATTGCTCGAGGTAGACCACCTAGAAATATGGGCAATGTCGATGGCGGTCGAGAGGATCTAGAGATGCTACCATCGGATCGAGGCTCGTGCTCTGCTAGGACTTATGCCATCTGCGCACGCGAGGATCTGCCTCTCGGATGTTATTACGGTACTTTCACTCTTTTCAATACAAATGTAATTGCTTTGATTGACCACGGTTCTACTCATTCATATATATGTGAAACCTTAGCATCCATAAGACTTTGCCCATTGAGTCTCTCGAGTTTGTAATTCGGTGTCAAACCCTTGGGTCATTACGTGCTTGTTAACAAAGTGTGCAAGAAAAGTCCCCTAGTGTTCCGAGGTTCTTGTTTTCCGGCGGACTTGATGCTTTTGCCGTTCGATGAGTTCGATGTTATTCTTGGTGCGGATTGGTTGACCATGCACGATGCGGTTGTAAATTGCAAGAGCAAGACTATCGATTTGAGGTCTTGCGAATAATGAAATAATTGGGTTGAGTCCACGGACTTAAAAGGGTTGCCACCGTAATATCGCGATGTTGGCCCGAAATATGTAAGAAAAGGGCGCGGCGTACCTTGCGTCGTGCTTTCGATGACAAGGAATCGAGAAGAAACCCGAATCTGTGCGTGGTTTGTGAATACCGGATGTTTTCCCGAAGAATTGCGGGTTTACCACTGTTCGAGAAATAGAATTTGGCATCGAATTGGTACCGGTACCACCCCAATTTCGATAGCTCCGTGTCGTATGGCACCAACGGAATTGAAGGAGTTGAAAACTTCGGTTGCAAGAATTGGTGGATAGAGGTTTTGCTCGCCGAGTTTTTCGCCTTGGGGTGCGCCGGTGTTGTTCGTGAAGAAGAAGGATGGAACCATGCGACTATGCATCGACTATCGTCGACAACAAAGCGACGATAAAGAACAAATATCCGTTGCCACGTATTGATGACTTGTTCGATCAAGCGAAGGGAGCCTCGGTGTTCTCGAAAATAGATTTGAGATCGGGCTACTATCAATTGCGAATCCAAGATTGAGGCGTGCCCAAGACGCCTTGAGCGAGATATGGTCACTATGAGTTCTGGTGATGCCGTTTGGGCTCACTAATGCCCTCGGTATTTATGGATTTAATGAATCGAATCTTTAGACCATATTTGGATCGATTCGTAGTCGTGTTCATTGATGACATCTTGGTCTATTCAAGAAATGAGACCGAACATCTTTGAACACCTGCGGTTAGTCTTGCAAATTTTACGGGACAAGCAATTATATGCTAAGTTCAGCAAGTGTGAGTTACGGTTAAGAGAGGTAAGCTTCTTGGGTCATGTGGTATCTGCATCGGGTATTCGAGTCGACCGAATAAAATTTCAGCCGTACTAAATTGGAAGCCTCAGAAATATTCTTGAGGTTCAAGCTTTTTGGGGCTTGGGTTACTACCGACGATTTGTAAAGGCTTCTCAACGATAGCCACGCCGATGAAGCTTACTCCAAAAGGATGTTAAGTTCGAATGGACGGAGAAATGCCAAAAAGCTTCGATCAACTGAAAACTTATTTGACTGAAGCCCCAATTCTAGTGCAACCCGAGTCCGCAAGGAGTTTGTCATCTATAGCGACGCCTCTCTACTTGGGTTAGGTTGCGTATTAATGCAAGAAGGTCGAGTTGTGGCCTATCGTCGAGGCAATTAAAGCCACATGAGAAAAATTATCCGACTCATGATCTCGAATTGGCGCCATCGTATTCGCCTTAAAGATTTGGCGACATTACTTATTTGGTGAAAGGTGCCATGTATACTCGGATCACAAAAGTCTCAAGTATTTGATGACCCAACGAGACTTAAATCTGCGACAAAGACGTTGGCTCGGTACATTAAAGGATTATGAGCTGATCATTGACTATCACCCGGAAAGGCGAATGTAGTTGCGGATGCCTTGAGTCGTAAATCGTTATTCACTTTACGAGCGATGAATGTGCACTTGTCTATCCGATCCGACGGTGTGTTAGTGGCTGAAATGAAAGCCAAACCATTATTGACACACCAAATTCGAGAAGCTCAGAAAGTCGATGACGAGTTGGTTGCAAAACGGGCTGCGTGTGTTCCGAACAAGGACTCGGAGTTTCAAATCGACGATGACGATTGTTTGAGGTTCAAAAGTCGTCTGTGTGTCCCAAAGAATTGAACTCATTTCGATAATTCAATGAAGCCCATTGTAGCCGAATGGCAATCCACCCGGGGAGTACGAAGATGTACAATGATTTGAAACGTCGATTTTGGTGGCATGGTATGAAGCGAGACATCTCCGACTTTGTTTCAAGATGTTTAATATGTCAACAAGTGAAAGCGGAACATCAGGTGCCTTCAGGATTACTTCAGCCAATCACGATACCCGAGTGGAAATGGGATCGAGTCACAATGGACTTTGTATCCGGACTGCCATTGTCAACAAGTAAGAAGGATGCGGTTTGGGTCGTGGTAGATCGATTGACTAAGTCGGCCCACTTTGTCCCGTCGTCGGATTTTCAATGGACAAATTAGCGGAATTGTACGTTTCTCAGTTGTGAAATTACACGGGTGCCTATTTCTATCGTGTCGGATAGAGATCCGAGATTTACCTCGCGGTTTTGGAAAAAGTTGCAAGAAGCTTTGGGTACCAAGTTGCATTTCAAGACCGCCTTCCACCCCAAACCGATGGTCAATCCGGCGGGTAATTCGGATACTTGAGGATATGTTAAGATGTTGCGTCCTCGAGTTTAGTGGTTCATGGGAGCGGTATTTGCCGTTGATTGAATTAAACACAACAACAACTTTCAATCGAGTATTAAGATGGCACCTACGAGGCTTTATGCGGCGTAAATGCCGTACACCATTGTTTTGGACCGAGCTTGGTGAAAGCAAGATTTTCGGGTGGATTTGATTAGGGATGCGAACGAAAGTGAAAGTAATCCGTGAAAGTTTGAAGATAGCCTTCGATCGTCGAGAAGTCGTGCGCGGATATGAAGCGTAAGGATATCGAGTATCGGTGGGTGATAAAGTGTTCCTCAAGGTATCGCCTTGGAAAAAATACTCGAGTTCGGTAGTAAGGGCAAGTTGAGCCGAGGTTCATTGGGCCATATGAGATATCGGGCGAATCGGTCCGGTGGCATATCGTTTGATTTTGCCCCGAACTCAAAAAGTTCACGATGTCTTCCACGTTTCGATGCTTGACGTTATAGATCCGATCCATCGCACGTGATTAGTCCATCGAAATTGAAATTCAAGCTAATATGAGTTATGAGGAAGAACCAATTCGTATCCTATCACGAGAAGTGAAAGAGTTGCGAAACAAGCGGGTTCCGCTAGTGAAAGTGTTATGGCTCAAGCACGGGATAGAAGAAGCTACTTGGGAGACCGAGAACTCAATGAGAGAGCGATATCCGAACCTATTTACCGGTAAGCTTTTAGGGACGAAAATCTCTTGAGTGGGGAGAGTTGTGACACCCCTAATGTGACCCTAGTCGGAGAGTGGTTTCGGGACCACGAAACCGAGTCACAAGAATAATTAAGTGTTATATTCGTGCTTATTGTATGTGGAATTGGTATGCGTAAATATTTCGTGTCTCGATTTTTATTAATTAGGTGCTAATTTATAAGAAAGGACCCATGTGCTAGGACTTGAAAATGTGATAGGTGTATTTTTAAGTGGCCTAATAATGCATAAAGTGAAATAAATGGAGTTGCATGTCAATTATCCCATTCCCTAAGGTGGATGGCGGCCATGACAAATTATGGGCAAGGAAAACATGTTCCCAACATGTTTTACTAATGGATGATGTTAGAAATGATAAAATAAGAGTATGAAAAAAAAAGGAAAAAAAAATGTTCATTCTTCTCCATAGGCTTGGCGAATGTACTAAGGAAAGAAAAGAAAAATTTGTTCATCCTTTCTCATCTTCTTGGCGAAATTACTAAGGGAAAAGGGGAGGATTTTTGCTTCATGCTTGGCTTGGAAGAGATCTAGAAGGAGATTTGGCTAAGTTTGCATCAAGATTAAGGTATGTATGAGGTTGTGTTGGGAGTTTCATGCATGTTTTGGTTGCTAACTTGATGTGCATGTTAGCCATGGCTCAAATCTTTGGTATGCCATGGAAATGGTATTTGGCCAAAGTTGTTATAGTGATAAAGCCATTGCATGCTAAGTGTGAAGCTTGATGATGATGCATGCAATGATGGATTTTCTACTCATGAGTAAGATTTTGAGTTTTCTCTTTGTTTTATCATGATTAAAGTTGAAAAGGAGCATGATTGTCATACTTGGCCATGATGCATTCTTGAGCATGATTCATGCTTCTTGCATGTTAGTTAAAAGTTTGTGTTTTGGATGGCTATGGACACCTTGAAAATTCGGCCATGCTCATATATGCATATATATGATTGCACATTATGTTTGGTTATGAACTAAGTGATGAATATATTGATTTAAAGAAGAAAATGTGGAAGAATGCTTGTGAAATTGCAAGCACAATTGCCTAGCACACATATAAGTGCTTGATGCTATATTATAAGTTTTGGGCCACAATGTGCAAGCATTAATTAGTAGATTGCATGCTGTTTTGTGAGGTATTAAGTGCAAATTTTGACCTCAACATGTACATGAATATTCGGCCTTGGGTAGCCCATTGAAGGCCTTAGCATTTCCTTGATGTTCAAACAAATTGTATTGAATTGCTTGATGTAGTATAAAATGTGCATGACCATTGTGTATTCAAGCTAAAGAGTGGCCATATGACCATCTAAAATCCTTGTCATATTCGGCCATAAGCAAGCACAATGAGGTTTTAATAAATTGAATTTGTTTGAATTAGCTCAAGAGCCAAGAGGGCCACAATTGGACAAGGGGAAGGAAAAGGTGATCGAATAGCCGAAAAAGCCGTTCGACAACATCCGAGGTAAGTCCTCAAGAAGTGACCTTACTTGAATTATGTGAGATGAAATATGGATGTGTATGATTATTGATTATGTGTGTATGAGTATTTGAATTCCACCCGGGTTAAGTCCCGAAGGCGAGTATGCTAATGATATTAATTGTGTTTGAGCCTTAGTAACGAAAATGAAATATGTATGTCCAATGATTATTGATGTATGTGTGCATGAGAAATTGAATGATATCCGGCTAAGCCCAAGACAATTATGCTGGAAATTATATCCGGTTAAGACCGAAGGCAATTGTGCTAGTGGTTATATCCGGGCTAAGGCCCAAGGCATTCGTCGAGTTATTCTATCCGGGCTAAGACCAAGGCATTTGTGCACGTGATTATATCCGGTTATATTCGAAGAATCTTGGGCTGGAGGTGAGTGTTGGTTGCTGAAATGAATTTAATTAGTACACTCGGACAGCCCAAAGGATAAGGTACGTTATATGTGCATTGGAAAGTCGATGTGTTTGAGCAACATTCGCTCAATCGACTAATGAATTTCAGTTATTGAATTGATTGATGCTTTGCGAACTTATACAATGATGAAGTATGAAGTAAGAATGTGTATTAATGAAATGATGCATTTGGCTATGTGAATGTATTGCTGTAAATTATAGTTCATTATATTCCTTGAGACTTACTAAGCATAAAATGCTTACCCCATTGCTTTGGCTCTTAGTTTTCTAGATTTCGCCGAGGCAATCGGATTTGGGATCGTTGAAGTCAAGTCATCCACACTATCAAGCCTCCATTTTGGTATAAATTTTGTTTGAACTTGAGATGGCATGTATAGGACTACCCTTGTTTGTTAAATATGTTGTAATGTAAGTATGTACGGCGCGTGCGAAAATGGCTCGAAAAGGAAGTATGAACTTAGACTAATTGTGGGTTGTATGTATATATTTTGTGTCATGATGTGGCTATGGCTTGGAAATGAGAATGTTGGTCATATGATCAGCCATTGGCACGGTTAAAATGATCATATATGAACCTATGTATGGTAAGGCTAGTTGAATCATGGAGACCACCAAATAGGTGAGTCCTATCTTAAAACAGATGCTGCCAGCTGCAGTGGCGTGAATGTGAAAAATCACCAAAATTCATAGGAATGGAATTAGATAGTGAATAAGCTATGTAAATGAACCTTGATGAGTCTATTTTCATATGGAAGAAACGAAACGGTCATAGGAGTTACAGGTTAAGAGATATTAAAGCTATTGTGAGACAGGGCCAGAATGGTTTCTGGGTTCCCTGTCGCAACTTTAAAAATTCACTATAAATTATCCAAAAAGAATTAGGAGGTATATCTTATATGTACAGATTTCATTTTGAGCCTAGTTTCAGTAGAAACAAACGACACCAGAATTAAAGCCCTGTACAGAGAGATATTCAAGTTATACCGCGCGAAGGTCGGAGCAGTCGATCCCTGTAACAGGGGTAACTTTAACTAATAAACTGTACCAATTGGCCCGACCAAAAATCCTAGAAATAAATCCATGGATGGATATATGAGTCTAAATTCAGGGAAAATTTACGAAACCAGTTTCCGAGTTTTGAAACTCGAGATATGATTTTTAAGGCGACAGTGACGCAGTTTTCCAGCCTGACTGGAAATGTCAAATTGGTGGGCAAAAACATGTGAACTTGGTTTGTTAACCCTCGGGTCCGACACCGGCGATGGTCTCGGGTTTTGGGGTGTTACAGGTAAATTTTGTAAAAAATGGTTTTGGTTGTGGAATTCATAATTGGAGTATGTAAATGGGCTTATGGAAGGCCCATGTGATGGCCAAAACCTGATGGAATTATTAAATTTTGGACTTAAGGAGTTAAGGGCTTTGGATAGATGACCTTATTGAAGGATGTGAGTAAAATGTAACACAAGAGAGCCCCTAGCAAAGTGGATAATTGACGCCACTAGGGAGCTAAAAAGGTGGCGTGTAAGTGGTTGGGGGAAGGCCGAGGTTCGATTCGATATGATGGCAAATGTGATGTTATTTTTATGCCTTGAGCATGCAGAAATTTGAAGCCGAATGGAACTCTGTTGGGGAGAGTTTGAATCAGTTGAATGCTTGAATTAAGGAGTGATAAGGGGAGAGATTTTAGGGATTTGAAGGGTGGTTTAGAGTTGTCCAAATATTGGGAATTTGGGAGGAGAAGTCGGCTTAGGGGTTCTAGGGTGGGTATTTCAGCATTAGGGACTTAGGTTGTGCCGTTTCCTTTGATTAAACATCAGAGAGTGATTCTTTTTCTTCCTTTTTCTTCTCTAGTCGAAATTACCACTTTTTCCATTCATCTTTCTTTCTTTTCTTATCCAAAACTAGTCTACTACTCTTTTTCTTTCCATCTACTACTCCCTTTCTTATCTTCACTTTTGCCGAAAAGCCACAAAAGCCGAAACCTGTGAAGCTTGGTTGTGCCGATTCCATTTTAGACCAGCAACCTTGTTTTCTCTTCACTTATTGGTGGCCAATTCCTTTATCTGCTAAACTCTAAATGGTACAAAAAGGAAAACTGTGGTAAGTATTCGTACTCTAAATCGATTCAGTAGTATAACTGTTGACAAAAGCCGAAACCCCCTACAGTTTAGGGAGGTTGTCGATTTGAGATATAGGCTTTATTGGGCTTTTTTATTTGATTTTCATGGTTTGTATAGTGGGATTGATAACTTTGGAAGGGCAGTAAGGCTTGGGGTATCGATTTGGATAACTTGGATCGAAGCATCGGACCCTGTGAAGGTAAGGGGTCTATGGCTATTAGGGGTTCTTTAGCCAAATATGGTAAGGTGGATTTTGGGTTTGATAAGCATGATTTGTACACTAAGTATGGTGATGGTTAATTGTAGGCTAGCGTGGGAGACTTCGTTAGTGAACGTCACAAAACAGGTGTGTAACGAACCCTCTTTTGTAGCTTAACTCGATATATGCCAAAAAGCCGAACTACTAAAAATTCAGGCATTTCGAGGACTCGTGAGCATGCGAACGCTCATAGGTTAGTTAGATCCGCTAATTTTGATGATGGGGATCGTTGGAACAGGTAAGGGCACGATTTTCTGCATCACGGTAACTTGGGCCTCGAGGGGCTAAAATCGGGCCTAATGGGCTTTCGGGCCTATTTGGGTAAGTTTGGTAGAAAATGGAATCCAGATAAATTGCACATTAAGATAGTTAATACCATTATGGAATATAGGCTAAATGGGCCTAGATGACTAAATTGGCTATGTAGGGCCCATTAGGGGTTTTTGGCCCAATAACTTGATTTTGCTAAAATGAGCTAGAATCGTTGTTTAAACACTTGAAATTGTTGATAATTGATAATGAGCATGGAAAACCCTAATAATTGCTAAAATAATGAAATTACCCTTATAATGTAAAAATGACCATTTTGCCCCTAGGTGAAAATAACCATTATACCCCTAGGGTTATGTTATAATTAAGACGCATGTGATACTGTTTTTGTACATTATATGCCATGATATGCACACGATATGCCATGATATATTCATATATGCATGGGTTGGGTTTGTTATAAATGGAGGAAGTGGAGAGTTTGGTTGGGTGGGTCGAGTTATTCTCCACATGGAGAGCTTGGTTGGTACGGGTAGAGAGTAGTGGATGGTGGGTTGAGTAGTCTCCCCAAACGGGCTAGCATACATTCATTAATATTGCATGTGATATTCAAATGGGCCTATGGGCCATACCGTTTACAGTAAAGGCTTTAGCCCAGTGATATGATTTATGAAAAGGCTTGACCCGATGAAGATTAAGCGAAAGGCTTGACCCGATATATGTTGAGATCGAATTTGGGCTTAGGCCCAGTATGCTGATATTGGTTTGGGCTCTGAAAGGGGCTTGTTGCACACTGAGTTTCCAAACTCACCCCCTTTCCTTAACCTTGCAGGTGAGCCTTGAAGTGGAGACTTAGAGCCGGAGGGGATTCAGGGTGGCCATGGTGATCGCTTTTGAACTTTGCAATAAGTAATCGATTTCTTTTTAAGTTTTACCTTAGCTGTTAATATTATTTGTTTTTGGGTTGTAATAAGGCCATTTTAACTATTTTTTTCTGGTATTATTTTATTTATTTTTAATAACTCTAAACTTTTCTAATAATAATTCAAAATGGGCTAGACTTAGGGCGCGTTTTCAAAATAACGCAGCGATACAATTAATCGATTTATCAAAAATAACTACTCAAATGAATTTCAACTCGATTATCAAAGTGTGGCAATGGTTGGGGGCATGTCTAGGATTGGATCCATTAAAGAGCTTGGTACTTAAGCAGCCTTCATGGCTCACCTCTTCTGTCTCGGATACCTACCTGGTGCACAGCTTCCATTCACTTTAGCAAAGACTATCTTTTAAAACACTTGAAAAGGCATTGGAGGAGGCTTGAGTTTTCTTAAAAACTTCAAAGTGACACGTCGGATTCAGCCATAACGTCTGGGCCGGGTTTGGGGTGTTACATTTAGTGGTATCAAAGCCAAGTTGCAAAAACTCGGCTGTGGGTTTTTAAACGAGACTAAAATCAAGAATTTCAAAACAAAGGTATTTTAAATCAAATATTAAGAATTTCTATTTTCTGTGACCAAATACATGGTTTTTATTTTAAATGGTTTGGAGAAAGAAGTGGCACACTGAATCCCCGGCACCAAGTCCGTAAGTATACTTTCTTTTACGTTATGTGATATTAATATGATGCTATGGATAGAATTGAGACCCTACTATGATACTTTAGATAGGGTAGAGCTGTAAAACGGTAGGAATGAGACTGTAGCTAGGCTAGACGTTATAGAAACAATCATTGAATTACTATATTGCCATAAGACATCTCGTAATAAACAATTGAATATTAAACTAATGTCATAAAATTCGTAATCAGACAATTCGATATGAGTACAAGAGGAACTCGTGGACGAGGCCGCGGATGTGGTCGCGGAAGGGTGCAAGCTGAATCTTCATCTTCAGGGCATAGGCCAGCTGATGTGGCATTCGTGCCACAGGAAACTGAGACTGGGTCATATGATCGGGCTGCGGGGGACGATGCTTTGTCCCAAGCAATGTTAAGGGTTTTGGAAAGGGTTGTTGGAGCTAGCACCGGGACAGTAAATAGAGGATCCATCTCTGAGTGACTCCGGGCCAATGGAGCAGAGGTCTTTAGGGGCATATCTGGAGTAGCCCCAAATGAGGCTGAATATTGGCTAGAGGCAACAGAGCAGATTATGGATGACCTAGATTGCTCTGTGGAGCAAAAGCTGAATGGGGCGTGTCGTTGCTACGAGATGAGGCATACCGGTGGTGGATCATGGTAAGAGAGAGTACCCCGATCGAATGAGTAACCTGGGAACTGTTCAAGACTGCTTTTAAGGGGAGGTATGTTGGAGCTAGTTATGTGGATGCTCGTCGAAAGGAATTCATGAATCTGGCTCAAGGTAGTAAGACTGTTGCGGAGTATGAGGCGGAATTCTTGAGGCTGAGTCGATATGCTAGCAGGATAGTTGTGACCGAATATGAGCGCAGTGTTCAATTCGAGGATGGCCTCCGTGATGAACTTAGGGTGCTAATAGCTCCGCAGAGAGAGCGTGATTTCACTGTGTTGGTAGAAAAGGCTAAGATAGCCGAGGAAGTAAAACGAACTGAATGGCAGAATCGTGAGAGGGATCGACCCAGATTCAGGAAGGATTCCGGACCCTCAAGTGTTACAAATAGAAATGTTAAAAGAGCTAGAATGGAGGAACCGGTTCGAGCAGTTCTAGTGAATACCTTTAGACCGCAGGCTTGCAGGGACTGTGGCAGAGTACATATGAGGGAGTGCTGGAAACAAACTAGAGCATGTTTTCGATGTGGGTCAAAGGAACATAAGTTCAGAGAGTGTCATCAGAGAGCAGCTCAAGATCAAGCTGCGGAGCAAAGAGGTGTCCAACCACAGCGAGAAGGACCACCACCACTGAGAGGCCGTGGGCAAGGTAAAGGTGGCAATGGTAATAGACGAGGACGCGGGGCACCTGGCTGGGGTGCTCGACATGCTAAAGCTCGACAGTCGGAGTTGGTTTATGCTGCACAGCATCGTGAGGCGGGTGACGCTCCTAATGTTATAACCGGTACGTTCCTCATTCATAGCAAGCCTTAAACTACTTTGATTGACATGGGTTCCACTCACTCGTATGTTGATTGTGATGTATCTGGGGCATTGGGTGTGATTCCTGAGGAGACTGTGAGTGGGGTATCGGTGATAAGTCTTTTAGGACACTCGGTTAAGGTAGATAAACTATTTAGGGAGGTGCCTTTAGAGACACAAGATAGGATATTTGTAGGAGATTTGATGGAGCTGCCATTTAGGGATTTTGATCTTATTTTAGGAATAGACTGGCTAACTAAGCATAGGGCGACGTTGGATTATGCTGTTAAGAGAATGGTGCTAAGAACTGCCAAGGATGAGGTGATAATGGTCATAGGGGAGCGAAGGAACTATTTGTCCAATGTTGTCTCGGCTTTAAGGGTTGAGAAGTTGATTCAGAAAGGTTGTGAGGTGTTTTTAGCATTTGTGAGTCAAGCTGAACCTGAGGGGATAACTGTGGAGTTAGTTAGGACCATCAAAAAATTTCAAGATGTATTTCCGGAGGAACTTCCTAGACTACCTCTGAACAGAGAAGTCGAGTTCGAAATCGACTTGTTACCTGGAACAGCTCCAGTGTCCATTGCGCCTTATCAGATGGCACCAAAGGAGTTGGTGGAACTGAAAGCTCAAATTCAAGAATTATTGGATAGAGGGTTTATAAGACCAAGTGTTTCTCCGTGGGGAGCACCAGTGTTGTTCGTAAAGAAGAAAGATGGGACCATTCGGATGTGTATTGACTATCAGCAGTTGAACAAACTGAAAATCAAGAACAAGTATCCTTTGCCAAGAATTGACGATCTGTTCGACCAACTGAGAGGAGCCTCAGTATTTTCTAAGATCGACCTTCGGTCAGGATATCATCAGTTGAGGGTCAGAGAAGAGCATATTCATAACACGGCATTCAGAACTCGATATGGTCATTACGAGTTTCTGGTTATGCCCTTTGGTTTGACTAATGCACCGGTAGCATTCATGGATTTGATGAATCAGGTATTTCAGCCATACTTGGATCAGTTCGTAGTCGCTTTTATCGATGATATCTTAGTGTACTCAGAAACGAAAGAGAAGCATGATGAGCATCTTTGTATTGTGCTGCAAGTGCTGAGGGAAAAACAACTCTATGCAAAGTTCAGTAAGTGCGAGTTTTGGTTGAATGAAGTAACTTTCTTGGGGAATGTTGTATCTGCTGAGGGGATCAAGGTAGACCCTCAGAAGATTGAGACGATTCTGGAGTGGAAGTCACCGAGGTTAGTAACAGAAATTCGAAGTTTTCTGGGGTTGGCAGGTTATTATCGAAGATTCGTGGAAGGATTTTCTGTGTTGGCAGCACCGTTAACGAAACTTATAAGGAAGAGAGCACCGTTTGTTTGGACCAGTAGGCAGCAAGAGGCCTTTGAGAAGTTAAACAAGGTTCTGACTGAAGCACCAGTGTTGATTCAGCCAGAGTCTGGCAAGGATTTCACTATGTACAGTGACACATCACATGTAGGTTTGGGCTGCGTGTTGATGCAAGAGGGTAGAGTGGTCGCTTATGCTTCACGACAGCTTAAGTCTCATGAGGTAAACTATCCTACTCATGACTTGGAGTTGGCAGCGGTGATCTTTGCGCTTAAGATATGGAGGCACTACTTGTATGGGGAAAGATGCGTTATCTATACGGATTATAAGAGTCTTAAGTACTTGCTGACTCAAAAGGAGTTGAATCTTAGACAACAAAGGTGGATAGAGTTGTTAAAGGACTACGACTGTTCGATTGAGTACCATCCTGGTAAGGCAAATGTCGTGGCTAATGTGTTAAGTCGAAGGACTGTGGCGGAATTGAGGGCAATGTTTGCTCCTTTAAGCTTGTTTGACGATGGAAGCTTATTGGCAGAATTACAAGTGAGGCCGACTTGGGTGGAGCAGATTAAGAAGCAGCAGTTGGTGGATAAGTTGTTGGTTTCTCGATTTTAGCAAGCTGAGAAGAGGGAGAATCCAGACTTTGGATTAAATGGTGATAGGGTTCTTTGTTTTCGAGGAAGAATTTGTATGCCGAAGGACTCTGATTTGAGGTTGATGATCCTAAGGGAGGCTCATGGTGGACCTTGTGCTATGTATCCAGGAGGGAGTAAGATGTATCGAGACTTGCGAGAGCTATATTGGTGACCTGGGCTTAAGCGAGAAGTGACCGAATTTGTGGGGAAATGTTTGACGTGTTAGCAAGTGAAGGCCGAGCATCAACTGCCTTCAGGATTGTTACAACCAGTGAAGATACCACTTTGGAAATGGGAAAAGGTAACCATGGATTTTGTGAGTGGTCTGCCATTGACACCTTCCAAGAAGGACTCAGTTTGGGTGATTGTGGATAGGTTGACAAAATCTGCCCATTTCATACCTGTCCGAGTTGATTACTCACTTCAGAGGTTGGCCAAGTTGTATGTGGCGGAGATAGTGCAGTTGCATGGGTGCCAGTATCGATAATTTCTGACCGAGACCCAAGGTTTACATCTCGGTTTTGGCAGAAGTTGCATGAGGCGTTGGGAACGCGATTGGATTTTAATCTGACTTTTCACCCTCGATCGGATGAGCGATCGAGAGAGGTCATTCATTCTAGAAGACATGTTGAGAGGTTGTGTTATTGAATTTAAGGGCAGTTGGGAGGACTATTTGCCATTGGCGGAGTTCGCGTATAACAAAAGTTACCAAGCAAGTATTCAGATGGCTCCTTACGAGGCACTGTATGGGCGAAGGTGTCGTTCGCCTACTTGTTGGGCAGAGTTGGAGGAAAGGCAAGTACTTGGACTAGAGTTAGTAGCAGATACTGAAGACAAAGTTAAGGTGATCAGGAATCGGTTAAAGGAGGCAGCGGATCGACAAAAGTCTTATGCTGACCTGAAGCGTAAGGATATTGAGTATGCTGTAAGGGACATGGTCTTTTTGAAGGTTTCACTGTGGAAGAAGATTTTGAGGTTTGGTAAGAAGGGCAAGTTGAGTCCACGGTTCATTGGGCCATATCGGATCCTTAAGCGGATAGGGCCAGTGGCTTATCAACTAGAGTTACCTTCAGAACTGGATCATATTCACGACGTCTTTCATGTGTCCATGCTAAGGCGATATCGTTCTGACCCTACTCATATCGTGCTAGTTGTAGAAATTGAGGTACAGTCATATTTAACCTTCGAAGAAGAACCTGTACAGATACTTGATCGCGACGTCAAGATGCTGAGAAGGAAGTCAGTCCCATTGGTGAAGGTACTTTGGAGAAACCATGGCAAAGAAGAAGCTACTTGGGAGACAGAGGAGGCGATGCATCAACAGTACCCTCAACTGTTTGGATCAGGTAAAATTTCGAGGCCGAAATTTCTTTAAGGAGGGTAGAGTTGTAACACCCTTATTTTTTTCAATATTTTTGTGATTCTCGAGATTTTGGTAAATTTTGTAAAAAATGGTTTTGGTTGTGGAATTCATAATTGGAGTATGTAAATGGGCTTATGGAAGGCCCGTGTGATGGCTAAAACCCGGTGGAATTATTGAATTTTGGACTTAAGGAGTTAGGGGCTTTGGATAGGTGGCCTTATTAAAGGATATGAGTAAAATGTAACACAAGAGAGCCCCTAGCAAAGTGGCTAATTGACGCCACTAGGGAGCTAAAAAGGTGGCGTGTAAGTGGTTGGGGGAAGGCCCAGGTTCGATTCGCTATGATGGCAAATGTGATGTTATTTTTATGCCTTGAGCATGCAGAAATTTGAAGCCGAATGGAACTCTGTTGGGGAGAGTTTGAATCAGTTGAATGCTTGAATTAAGGAATGATAAGGGGAGAGATTTTAAGGATTTGAGGTGGTTTAGAGTTGGCCAAATATTGGGAATTTGGGAGGAGAAGTCGGCTTAAGGGTTCTAGGGTGGGTATTTTAGCATTAGGGACTTAGGTTGTGCCATTTCCTTTGATTAAACATCAGAGAGTGATTCTTTTTCTTCCTTTTTCTTCTCTAGTCGAAATTACCACTTTTTCCATTCATCTTTCTCTCTTTTCTTATCCAAAACTAGTCTACTACTCCTTTTCTTTCCATCTACTACTCCCTTTCTTATCTTCACTTTTGCCGAAAAGCCACAAAAGCCGAAACCTGTGAAGCTTAGTTGTGCCGATTCCATTTTAGACCAGCAACCTTCTTTTCTCTTCACTTTTTAGTGGACAATTCCTTCATCTGCTAAACTCTAAATGGTACAAAAAGGAAGACCGTGGTAAGTATTCGTACTCTAAATCAATTCAGTAGTATAACTGTTGACAAAAGTCGAAACCCCCTATAGTTTAGGGAGGTTGTCGATTTGAGATATAGGCCTTATTAGGCTTTTTCATTTGATTTTTATGGTTTTTATAGTGGAATAGATAACTTTGGAGGGGCAGCAAGGCTTGGGGTATCGATTTGGATAACTTGGATCGAAGCATCGGACCCTGTGAAGGTAAGGGGTCTATGGCTATTAGGGGTTCTTTAGCCGAATATGGTAAGGTGGATTTTGGGTTTGATAAGCATGATTTGTACACTAAGTATGGTGATGGTTAATTGTAGGTTGGCGTAGGAGACTTCGTTAGTGAACGTCACAAAACATGTGTGTAATGAACCCTTTTTCGTAGCTTAACTCGATATATGCCGAAAAGCCAAAATGCCAAAAATTTTGGCATTTCGAGGACTCGTGAGCATGCGAATGCTCATAGGTTAGTTAGATACACTAAGTTTGATGATCGAGATTGTTGGAACAGGTAAGGGCCCGATTTTCTGCATCACGGTAAGTTGGGCCTCGAGGGGCTGAAATCGGGCCCAATGGGCTTTTCGGCCCATTTGTGTAAGTTTGGTAGAAAATGGAATCTTGATAAATTACACATTAAGACAGTTAATACCGTTATGGAATATAGGCTAAATGGGCCTAGATGACTAAATCGGCTATGTAGGGCCTATTAGGGGTTTTTGGCCCAATAACTCAGTTTTGCTAGAATGAGCTAGAATCGCTGTTTAAACACTTGAAATTGTTGATAATTGATAATGAGCATGGAAAACCCTAATAATTGCTAAAATAATGAAATTACCCTTATAATGTGAAAATGACCATTTGCCCTTAGGTGAAAATGACCATTATACCCCTAGGGTTATGTTATAATTAAGATGCATGTGATACTGTTTTTGTACATGATATGCCATGATATGCACATGATATGCCATGATATATTCATATATGCATGGGTTGGGTTTGTTATAAATGGAGGAAGTGCAAAAAGGGCTTTGCCCCAGTTTACCGAAAAGAGCTTTGCCCCAGTTTATCAAAAAGGGCTTTACCCCAGTTATTAAAAGAGGCTAGGCCTCTAGTTATATGATAAAGCAGCTATGCTGCCAGTGGAAAGTTTGGTTGGGTGGGTCGAGTTATTCCCCACATGGAGAGCTTGGTTGGTACGGGTGGAGAGTAGCGGATGGTGGGTTGAGTAGTCTCCCCAAACGGGCTTGCATACATCCATTAATATTGCATGTGAAATTCAAATGGGCCTATGGGCCATACCGTTTACAGTAAAGGCTTCAGCCCAATGATATGATTTATGAAAAGGCTTCGGCCCAGTAACCGTTAAACGAAAGGCTTTGGCCCAGTATATGTTGAGACTGAATTTGGGCTTAGGCCCAGTATGCTAATATTGGTTTGGGCTCTGAAAAGGGCTTGTTGCACACTGAGTTTCCAAACTCACCCCCTTCCTTAATCTTGCAGGTGAGCCTTGAAGTGGAGACTTGGAGCTGGAGGGGATTCAGAGTGGCCATGGTGATCGTTTTTGAACTTTGCAATAAGTAATCGGTTTCTTTTTAAGTTTTACCTTAGCTGTTAATATTATTTGTTTTTAGGTTGTAATAAGGCCATTTTAACTATTTTTTTCTGGGATTATTTTATTTATTTTAATAACTCTAAACTTTTCTGATAATAATTCAAAATAGGCTAGACTTAGGGCGCGTTGTCAAAATGATACTCGTTTTCAAAATAACGCAGCGATATAATTAATCGGTTTATCAAAAATAACTACTCAAATGAATTTCAACTTGATTATCAAAGTGTGGCAATGGTTGTGGGCATGTCTAGGATTGGATCCATTAAAGAGCTTGGTTCTTAAGCAGCCTTCATGGCTCACCTCCTCTGTCTCGAATACCTACCGGTGCACAGCTTCCATTCACTTTAGCAAAGACTATCTTTTAAAACACTTGAAAAGGCATTGGAGGAGGCTTGAGTTTTCTTAAAAACTTCAAAGTGACACGTCGGATTCAGCCATAACGTCTGGGCCGGGTTTGGGGTGTTACATGATGTTTTGGAAATTTAGGTTCTTATTTTCATTCAGTTGGAGTCTTGTGATCTTGTAATGAAATCGGGGCATGAGTCATTTAACCTAATCATTTGCACATTGTTAGGTGGGGATCGAGAGAAGTTGGTTGTTCTTCTAGCGCCTTAGGATTGGTATAGTAGCGGTTCGTTCAACGATAAGTGCGAGGATATGGTTTTGTAGGGCTATTGTAGTTCGAATATGGTTGATTATTTGTTAAATTTCTAGAATTATTACTGAAATTAGTGGTATTAATTGTTGTTTTAGGTGTGGGATTGTTCGTGTTTGAGATCATTTTCTGAAAATACAATGTGTGTAACGAGAAACTCAAAAAACAGCGATTGACAAAAGCTGAAATTGAGGCTTGTTAACACCACACGACCATATAGCTGGCCGTGTAGTAGGCCTTGTGTGGCACATGGCCGTGTGACAAGTCATGTGGGCCACATGGGCTAGGCCATTTTTGGTGTGGGCCCAAATTTCAAAAATTTCCCCTAGGGTCGTGCATGTTGTCCTTGTGACAGCCCTAATTTGGCCCTAGTCGGAAAGTGGTTTCGGGATCACAAAACCGAGTCACAAAAATAACTAAATGTTATATTCTATGTTTATTATATGTGAAAGTGCATGTGTGAAAATTTCATTCTTTGATTTTGTCATTTGAGAGCAAAATTATGAAATAGGACCTATGTGAAAATTTCTGAAAATGCTATAGGCTAAATTGTAGTGGCCAAATAATTTGTAGTGCAAAATAGGAGGATTTGCATGTCAAACCCCCCATTTTTACATGTAGTGACCGGCCAAGGTGATGGGTATTAGATAAAATATGCATTTTAGCATTATAATAGCTATAATGGATGGTGGGCATGATAAGCTTTTGTGTAAAATTTTTTATTGAAGTTATGGCTTAGTTATGGCACAAATTAATATATCATTTATGTGTCATAAAATGTTGGGCAATAAGAATAACAAAAAAGGATGGAAAGAACAAAGTTTTGTTCATTCTTGGTTCTTCATAGCCGAAAATAGGAGAGCAAGAGGGGGGAGATCTCTTGAATATTCGGTCACTTGGGGAAGAAAAATCCAAGGTAAGTTCATGGTACTTTGCTTCTATTTTGATGTTCATGAGTTCTTCTTGATTCTACCTTAACTCATGAAGCATATTTTGATTTTTGGTTGTGTTGTGAGCATTTGATCATGAATTCAAAATGATGAAATGGAGATTATGCTTAAGTAAAATCATAGATATGTGATGATTGATTGGTGATATACATGTTTAAATAACATGCATGCAAGGTTTGTGTGAAGGAGTGATTTGGTAATAAATCTACTTGGGACAGCAGCAGTAATGTGACTTTGGAAAATCACCATAAATTGTGGGAGATGAGTTAGAAGCTGAATAAATTATGTAATTAAAGCTTAATGAGTCTAGTTTCTTATAAAAGAAACTGTGTAAGCAAAGGAATTGCCAATAATGAGATATTTGAAGTGATGTGTGATAGGGTCATAATGACTTCTAGATCCTCTATTCTGTTTTTATAAAATCATTATAAATTGTAAAAAAAAATTCATAAGATGAAATTTATATTATTAGACTCCTTAATGAGTCTAGTTTCAAATGAAATAAACGAGAACATATTTTGAATTCTGTACAATGAGAAATTTGATTCGTAGTGAAGAGTGGTCAGATTAGTCAAACAACGAAACAAGGGAAACTTTAAGAAAAATCTGGTATTGATTGGCCAAGCTAAAAATTCTGAAAATTTTATGGATAGAAGATATATGAGTCTATTTTCAGGGAAAATTAATGGAAATTGATTTGGAGTTTCGTAGCTCCAGTTATAAATGATTTAGTGACTCTTGCTCAGGAAGACAGCTTGCAGTGAAATTATGATTATGTGGTAAACATGGACAAAAATTTGTTAATGAGTTGCTTATTGATTTCTTATAAGCTTACTATGATCTGTATGTGTGAAATTCGAATATATATATTATATATTCTGAAAGTGATGCTTGAATAGTCGAATAATGACTAAGTTTAAAATTGTTGAATTTAAGCTCAAGAGCATAGAGGGGCAAATTCGGATAAGGGGAAAAGAGAAAGTAATCGAATAGCCGTTGTAATCGTTCGGCAACATTCAAGGTAAGTTCTTAAGTGTTTAAGCTTGATTCCTTTTTATATGCCTAAGAGTTAAATTAATATGGTAAAGGGAATGTAAATTTTATTTAGTTAATGTGACAAATATGTAATGATTTAAGGCTATAAGCCGATTATGGCTATTATGCCTAAGCTTAATTGGATTTAGAAATTTGATGCACTAAATGAGTGTTACAATGAATAAACTATGCCGTATATATGCTGGTGGGGATATCACGATTGTGATTATTGAATATCTAAAGGAAACCATGATGTGTATACAATTATTATATTTAGTACGTTGTGGTAGCCGAAGGTGGCTTGGTACTAAAGTGATTAAATGTGAACTTCGATGAGGTAACCATTAGTGATCGATGATATAAGTTATGCATTATAATATATATTCGGGTTTCAAACCTAACAGACATAATGCCAGTGAAATGACATCAGACTTAAAGGTCTAGTAGGCTTATGGCCGGTGATGAAATCAGGTTATTACCTAGCAGGCAAATTGCCGATAAACTATTAAAAGTGTGGTGCTATAAGACTATGGGCTAATACGATATGTGGATTCGTTCCATTTAGTAAATTATTCAGGTACGAACAACCTAATTAAGTACATGTAAATTAAATGAATTTGATGATTGATGTGAATCGAACGTATAAGAAATGTTTTCATGCTTATGTTCAACTATGAGACCTTGTGTTAAATCGACAATCGAATTCGTTCAAATACATTAAGTTGGTCAGGTATGCGATATGTACTTATGCATGTTAAATAGATTGGAATTGAATCACAAATGTGAATTGAGAAGCATAGGTAAAAATGCCTATATGTGAGTAAGGGTAAAACCATCGTAAATTATCGATAAGGATGAGCTATGTGCGGAACCATCTTATAATTGCTAATTTGAAAGGTTGTGTACGAATCAGTGAGCAATATGTACATATTAGATGAATTGTGACCTTTAGGTTCTACCTGAATTAAGTTGTGCGATAAATAATTTATGTATATGACTTAGAGTTGAATGGTCACTATGGGTTAAGTTTGAATGGTGAAATGGATATGTGATATTTACGTATGACTTTTGAACCGAAATGTAAATGATGGTGTTCATAAGGAGCTTATATCCGAATGTAGCAAATGACTACTAATGTGATATGTTGAATGAGAGGTGTTAAAATATGATTAAATATGCATGATATACGATGTATATCCGGTTAAATCCATGAGCTTCGTCTTTGGTATTATATCCGAGCTTAAAGACCCGCAGCTTCGTCTTTGGTAAAATATCCGGTTAAATTTCGCAGCTTCATCTTTGGTATTATATCCGGATAAATCCATGAGCCTAGTGCTGGTATTATATTCAGTGCCTTTGTGCCTAGCGAGCTTCGTCTTGGTAATGTGTATTCGCCTTCGTACATGCGAGCGTAATGCTGGGTGAAATGATATGTTATGTGAATTCGGTGTTCCTTGTAAGATAAGGGTTTAGCGAATGTTAAAGATGAAATGATAGTGTATTGTATCATGCTTATATGGCCTAATGGCAAGTATAACATGTTGGTAAATATGCAATGTGCTTTTATAATCGAATGATAAGTTTGAAATGAATGTGAGTGAAATGTTATGCATAAGCTATCAAATGTTAAGTGTGAAAATGAGATGAAAGAAAAGTGTTTGAGATGTATAATTATATATACGTTCGAATGATGTTAGTACTCAATTGATATGAATATGTTATATGGAACTTGTTGATTTGATTATTCGGCCTTTGAGCTTAGCAGACTATAATGTCGGTAAGATACTATTCGAGCTTTCGAGCCTAGCAGGCTATAAAGCCGGTGAAATGATATCGGGCCTCGAGCCTAGCAGGTGAAATGCCGGTGATTTGAGAAAAGCCTATGACTAAGGTACCTCGTGCTAGATTGTCAAATGAATACATTTAATACGTAAAGTGGGCCAGGTACACAGTATGTACTCATTTGTGAGTTTGATTTGAAGTGAATCATAAGGGAGTAATGTGATACGTACGTGAATAAATGTTAAAACTATACCTATGATCATGATATACCTGGTTAGGGTGTGAAAGTATGTGAGGGTATTTGATAAAAATATGTTATATGAATTCAGATTAAGTGTGATAAGAATGCTAAACGCATTATGTGCTTGTGTATATTCGACGGATGGCAATATCCTAGAATTTGGCCTCTTAAGAAATTAAATAATCAAGTATAATTGCGTTTATTTGTTTGCATTGCTTAAGACTTACTAAGCTTATGAAAGCTTACTCGTTGTTACATTTCTCTATTTTATAGATTGTTGACTCGATTACTGTTCGGGTTGGAGTTCACGGGGATATTATCACCTTTATCGAGCTTATGTTATCGGTGTAAGTAAATCCTAGTATTTCGAGTCTATGGCATGTATAGGGTTTTAATGTTTTGGACCTCGTAAGCTCATATATGGGATAGATTGCATGTGAAAAGAAAAGTTTTAAATTGATTGAAATTTTTCAGCACGGTTTTTGTGTGATTGACTGAGTTTAAGTCGGGTAACACCTCGAACCCTATTCCGGTGAGGGATACGGACGAGGGGTGTTACAGTCTTGATCGACTGTGGGCCTTCCGTAGGATCGGTATGTGTTGTATAAGCCTTAAAGCAGAAATCTATCACCATGTTAGATTGAAATTAACTTAAATAACATCTATGTGAGTATTATGTAATACAGTAGTATGATTCGTTCTGTTATGTATAAGCATGTATAATATCTGCTATATGAGCATGCATGATATGTTTTTTCTGGTATCTATTAATACTGTCTGTATTTAGTTATTGGGAGGGATATGTGTTATGTGGAGGAAAAATTTTGTATGAGATGATGTCTCCCCATTATACTAGCAGCACTACTGCGATTTTTCTGAAAAGTGTCGTATGGACACTATGTGGTGTGTAGGGTTGAATAGGTGTTTTATACCCCACATGGTGTGTTGGGATGGTCAGAGTTAGTGTGTAGAGGATGGGGGTAGAACTATGTATATCTATATCTATACAATTCTGTTATAAATCTAATTCTGAAAAAGATTTATGTCTATATCTGTTCTACTATATGATAGAATCTGAATTTAGGTTTCTACTAAGTTACACACTAGGTTTTAAAACTTACTTTCTGTTTGTCTGTTACTTTCAGATAGTCCTCCAGACTTAGGTGAGTTGATGTGACGAAAGCTCGGTTTTGTATAATTTGGACTCTCTGGACTTTTGGGACTGTTTTGGTTTTGGGTTTTTATCTTATTTTTCTAGCACAAAGGTTGATAGCACAGTTTTTATGAAAACGATAATTTTTCTTAAAAAAATAACAGCATTCAAGGAAACAATTTGAATTACCAAAATGTAGCATTTTAAGAAACTTTGCTGTAAAATATCCGATTTAATTGGAAGATGTAAACGAACAACGGTTTTAAATTAAATAAGTATATCAAAATGTTTCCCAAACAAATCAGGCTTACTAAGTAACAACAGTTTATAATGATTTTAAAAATGATAAGGTCAGGTTTATAACTTTTCTTCGTAACATTCCTAGATTCGACCATAACGTTTAAGTCGAGTTTGGGATGTTACAACTCATGCTATGTGGCAGTGATTATTGATAAACTGTAATTCATACATATTTCTATCCCATGCTTAGCACATTTTATGGATGATTTTTCCTTAAATTTGGTGAATTCGATGCTCCTAATGCCTTAATTTCATGTTTTATACTTAGGTGAGCATAGGAGAGTGAAAGGAACGAGAAACGGGCCAAAAACGGAGAAAATGGGCCAACATACGAAATCAACACGGCCTGGACTTCCTCACATGGGCAGACCACATGACCGTGTCAATTTGGCAGAATCAAAACACGACTCACACAGGCGTGTCACACGGGCGTGTCCCTGCCAAGCCCAAGCAGAGTTCTATTCGGAAAAGGCCACTTTTGAGGGCTCTTAGGCATTCCAAAGCCTATAAATACACCCTAGAAGAGGAGAAGAGGGGGGACGAAGAGGAGGAAGCAAGGAATTACTCAAGGGAAGTCAATTGATCTATCTCAAGAGTCGGATTCATCATCAAGACTGGATATCTCCCTTCAAGCTCCTTTAGGAGTTTTGGGTTTTCTTATGTTTTGTTATCCTTATACTTTTGAGATGTTTTCCTTCATAAGTATGAACTAAACCCCTAAATACCTAAGGGGAATGAAACCTATGACAGATCTTGTTATTATTATCTGAATTGTATGATAAATATTTGACTTGTTCTTAATTATGTGTTCTTAATTCTTGTTTTGATATTTCAGGATATTGATTCAAGTTAAGCTCTTATTCAGAGGAGGAATAAACCCTGTCTAAGAGTAAATTTATCATAACTAAGAGAAGTTATTGCGCGCCTAGAGATAGGGTGACAAGATTTTGCCGGATTAGGGTGAAACCTAATAAGGGAATCCATAGATCGAGTTAATGCAATTCTAGGGTGTTAATTAGAAAGAGATTTTAATTATTCAACCTAGGGTTAGACGTTATTAGTCTCGAGAGAGATCATAATATAACTTAGGGATTTCTACGGATCAAGTCAAATGAATAAATTGTCTGATTCAGAGTCAAATAACAAGTGAAGTCTAGGTGGATTTATCCTTAGGTATTGTCTCAATCAATCGGATTTTCCCCAAAAGTATTTTCCCAAGTTTTTCTTTATGTCCATTCTTAGTTAGTAATTAGTTTAAACAACCAAACCTCTTAAATTTTAGGCTAGATAATAAAAAGGAACTAAATACTAGTACTCGTAGTTCCTTTGGGTTCGACAATCCTGAACTATACTACTGTTCGATAGGTACACTTGCCTTAATCGTGATAATAAGTTAGTCTCAAGAATGTTTCATTTATAAATGTTTAAAACCTATTACGAATATCACGCATCAAGTTTTTGGCGCTGTTACCGGGGAACTAAGATATTAGGAACACTCGATTTTTATTACTTTAGCCATTTTACTTTTATTGCAATTTAAAATTTTTCTTTTCTAATTCTTCATTTATTTTCTTCTGACAGGATTTTCTAGTTTATGACCAGAAGAAACCCGTCAGCACCAC
Organism: Gossypium arboreum; assembly: GCF_025698485.1. Taxonomy (NCBI): domain Eukaryota; kingdom Viridiplantae; phylum Streptophyta; class Magnoliopsida; order Malvales; family Malvaceae; genus Gossypium; species Gossypium arboreum. The sequence continues at coordinate 101,389,315 of NC_069080.1, forward strand.
TACTTTTTTACGGTGAAATCGACCGCACACTTCGCAAAAACCGGAGAGAAATAAGGTGAAGCCTAAAATACACAGAGGACAAGCAAGAGGACGATACTTCAACCACAACCGAGAATATGGTTGAAAACCAAGAAAATCCACTACCTCCTGCGATTGCTGTTAATTAGAATCCTGCCCCGCGCACTATGTATAATTATGCTGAACCTAATTTAATGAGAACTAAGTCAAGTATAGTTAGACCTGCTATTGCTGCAAATAATTTTGAACTGAAACCTAACATAATTCAAATGATACAACAGTTTGTTTAGTTTAATGGTTTGCAGGACGAGGATCCCAACGCTCACTTGGCAAATTTCCTAGAATTTTGTGATCCCTTTAAAATTAATGGCTATTCTGATGATGCCATTCGCCTTCGATTGTTTCCCTTTTCATTAAGGAATAAGGCTAAACAATGGTTGAACTCGTTACCACGAGGGTCAATCATTACTTGGGAACAAATGACCAAAAAAATTTTATTAAAATATATTCCACCAGCCAAAACAGCCAAATTACGTAATGATATCTCTTCTTTTGTGCAGATGGATTTAGAAACACTTTACGATGCATGGGAGAGATACAAGGACCTTTTGAAAAGGTGCCCTCACCATGGGTTGCCGCTTTGGCTACAGGTTCAAACGTTCCATAATGGCCTGAATCCTTCGACTCAGCAGATGATTGATGCAGCCGCTGGAGGAACTATCAATGATAAGACACCTGAGGCGGCTTACGAATTTATTGAGGAAATGTCACTGAATAACTATCAGTGGCAACTTATGAGAACAAAGCCAATGGAAGCAGCCGATGTTTTCAACCTCAACGCAGTTACTATGCTATCTAACAAAGTAGAACTCTCAAATAAAAAAGATTGACGGTTTGTGTGATTCTACTCAGGTACATCTAGTAATGATGTGTGATTCAAATGGAGGAGGAGAATGCACAGAATATCAACCCTTCAACCCTAGCATCGAGGAGGAACAAGTCTAATATATGGGTAACAATAACTCTAGATCCCAAAATAACCCATATAGTCACACTTATAATGCAGGTTGGAGGAACCATCCCAATTTCTCGTGGGGCGGTCAAGGAAATCAAAGGCCACAACATCCTCCACGTTTTCAACAACCACCTTACTAGGAAGAAAAGAAACTAAACCTTGAGGAGACATTAACCAAATTCATCTCTGTGTTAGAAACTCATTTTCAAAATACTGAGACGACACTCAAAAATCAACAAGCATCAATCCAGGGGCTCGAAACTTAGATTGGACAGCTTGCCAAGTTGATTTCCAAACGACCACAAGGTAGCCTGCCAAACAACACTAAATCTAACCCAAGGGAGCAACTCAATGCAATTTCCATTCAAGATGAGGAAGGGCTAGTGGCAAAACCAGGGCCAGAACCGGTGGTAAGCAAAGGTAAGAATGAGGTAGGCCAAAACGAATAAAAATCGGTAAGTCCAGAATATAAACCTCGTGTGCCATACCCCAATGAGACAAGGAAAGACCGCTCAGATGAGAAATTTGGTAAATTCCTTAAACTTTTAAAGAAACTATAAATTAACTTACCGTTTATTGAAGCACTTTCGCAAATGCCAAAAGCAGTCAAATTTTTAAAGGAGCTTTTAGCAAATAAACGAAAGTTAGATAAAAGGTCGCATGTGGAGCTGAATGCAGTTTGCTCAGCCATTCTTCAAAATAAGCTACCCAACAAACTAAAAGATCGAGGGAGTTTTACGATTCCTTGTTTAATTGGTAGTTTAGATGTTAATAATGCGTTGGTTGATCTAGGGGCTAGTATCAATGTTATGCCTTACAAATTGTTTAAGCAACTAGGTCTAAGGAAACCCAAACAAACTAGGATGAGCATTCAATTAGCAGATAAAACTGTTTGATTTCCTAGGGGTATTATTGAAGACGTACTCGTTAAAATTGACAAATTTATATTCCCAGTTGATTTTGTTGTTTTATACATAGAAGAGGATAGTAACGTTCCTTTAATTTTAGGAAGGCCCTTTTTAGCAACTGCTAGAACAATTATTGACGTTGGCACAGGTGAACTCACACTTCGTGTAGAAACGAAACAATCACTCTTCAAGCTCGCAACCCGAACAACACATCAAAAATTGAAGGCGATTGTACAAATTGTTCTACTAAGACTGATCATACAGTGCAACTTATTTTGTAGGAAAAAAGTTCGAAGGACACACATGAGCAATGTGCAATCCATAACAAAGAATCTACCCATGAAGAAAAAAGGTTACGAATCGAGGAGTCAGATGAATGGCTGACATTTAAACTGAGAAAACATGATAAACCAAAACTACACCAGAATGAGCTCAATGCCTCACCAAATCAACTTAAGGTTGGAGATAAAGTTTCATTAGATACCGCAGATCCTAACATTGACACTGCCAAACCGAATGAAGAAATTCCTCTTATGGTACTTAGCATTTTCCCATTTGGTAGAGTCGAGGTAAGTCATCCCAAATTCGGAACCTTTAAGGTAAACAATACCCACCTAAAACCTTATTTTAATAGGATTCATAGCAAGAATGAGGAGTATAAACTCTTCGAACCACCATGACCATTCACCAGAAAGGTAAGTCGAGCTTAGACTATAAATAAGCGCTTCTCAGGAGGCAACCTGAGCACTAACAATATTAATTTCTTTAAATTTTAGTTTTAACATCTAACATACTAACTGACTCATGGAACGCAGGCTTTCTAAAGCACACATGGCCAAGCACACGGGCGTGCCTTAGGCCATGTGAAAATAGGGTGAAATTTTTCCCAACACGGGATGCGATAAGTCGCCACGGCCGTGCGTTAGGACCATGGGTGAATCTGCCAAAGCAACATGGGCGTGCGACACGCCCGTGTCAAAGAACCATGGTTGAACTTGAGAAAATAGCACGGGCATTTGCCACGCCCGTGTCTAGAACCCGTGGTCGAACCTGTCAGATTAACACAGGCATGGGCCTACATACACAGGCGTGGTAGAAGCAAACGAAGACAGACACGGCCGTGCAACATGGTCATGTACACCTACATGCCCAAGGAACAAGGGCATGGGTTAAATGTCAGACGCGCCCAAATTCAAAATTCGCAAATCACACGGGCAACACGGGTGTGTCCCCTGGCCATGTGTCCCAAAATCTATAAATACCCTTCACTATTCATCATCTTTTTCGCCTAAAATCCCTAACCCTAGCCGTTGCAAGTCCACACGGCCTCCCTACAACGCCCGTGCACCGCCTTCAACTCCATTTTCGACACCCATTCTCATCTTTTTAGTGTTTGTTTACTATTTTCTCTCTATTTTCTTCATCCCTTTTACTAATTTTATGATGCTTATGGTTTTATTTGGCAGATTTTTTATTTATATTCATAGTTCTCACTATAGTCATGCTTATATGTTTATTCTTTGCCATTTTAGTCAATGCTTTCTGATACATTCATTCTTTTCGTGTGTTCCCATAAGAGTCTAGTTCAGTCATTTTATGTTGAAAATAATCATACTTTTATTATGTCAATTGCTATATAAACTTCTATCATTTAGATTAAACTGCTGAGTATTGTTGGTTGGACTGGCTAGTTTAACTATATTCATGATTACTTCTTGAGTTAGTTAGTTATGTTATATTCTTTGTTCTTCTTGCAGGTATACCATGTCAAGCTCACATGGCAAGAAAACTGCCGTTTTCGCTTAGAAAAAGTGGAAAGGGGCGTCTTCCTCGGGCCCTATCGCGAAAATTCACCACCCATACCTCCAATTTCCACCCAACAATTAGGAGGAACTATTCCAAATCCTACGGGCCCGAACTTTAGGTGTGGGCCACTGCATTGACTGGACAGCACTTGAACAAGTCCAGTTGGCTGACGATGTACGAGCACTCCTGAGAACCGATCCATGAGACCTCTTCTTTGCAATCATTGAGCTAACGTACCTTGAGCTCACACTTGAACTTTTCTCGACATTCCATGTTCAAGATGTCATGACCAACTTTGATGATCCTCAAAAGGTCCAGTTTCGTCTCGGCAGTTTAGTTCACCATTTGAGTGTGCCCGAGTTCGATATAGCTTTGGGCCTGTACACAGAGGAGTTCAATAGATGAGAATGACCTCGACACTCTCCATCGCCACATCCACTACTCTCCCTTGAAGTGCTGGTACGCTTTGGTCCCCGGTTCAGCCACCTATGACCCAAGTCACTCCAAGGCATCGGCTCTCTCTCCCTCCTTGAGGTACCTACACGCCATTTTGGCATACACTTTGATAGGACGTCGAGAGAGCACTGATGACATCAACACCCACGACGCCTACTTTCTATGGAGCATGGCGAACGGGCATGTACTCGACCTCGCCTACTTTATTGCCCTCGCCATTCGCCACCAGACGAAGCGGCATCGGAGGGGGGTCATCTCTATTGGCCCCTACGTGACTCGACTAGTACGGCACTTTGGGCTCCTCAACACATCAGCCCAATCATCCTCCCTTACTTTTATTGGCCAGATGTCCCCACAAGGCATCTCGAGCATACTTAGTATGAGGATGATCGAAAAGCACTGAGGAACCCACCCTCCTCAGTATCGCCTCGCCCAATCAGCCAAGGAGGGAGACCCTGAGGACATTACCGATGATGTCCCTCCACGTCACGAGGACCCACCATCTCAGCCACCACCTTCTTCTCGTCCAGTTCATGCGGCGGCTTCATATGCTGACATCTCTAAGTGCCTTACCCGGTTCGAGCAATAGTGTTTTCAGCGCTTTGATAACATTGATGCTACTCTACAGCAGATTTGTTAGCACTTCCACATCTCATCACCACCCCCACTTTGCGAACCATCTAGCGATGAAGATGTTTAAAAACTTTTATTTATTATTTTATGTTTTTATTTTTATGCTATTTTAAGACTACTTTTTATTTTCCTTTAAGCTTATTTCTATTAGATTTTATAATTTTTATTTTGCAATTATCAACTTCAGTTATTCCATTACGAGTAATTATGCTTCCTTATACTTCCTAAAACGTTCTTGATTTTTTCACAGTTATAAAGACCTCCTCAAGCTCATCATTACATAGGAACTAAAAACTCCACCAGGAAAGTTTCTCCACGACTGCCATGTCCTGCTTGACCACGACCATAGCTACCACCAGATATAATATTCTTTTGATGCAGAACTTATGGACAAATGAAACTCTACCACAACCCGAATATCCTCCTCCACTCTCACACCGATTATTCTCCAAAAATCCAGTTTAAGGAATTCATTCATCATTTAGAAAGTTTCACTTCTCTCCCTATCTTAAGACTATAAATCTATCTTTTTCAATATATCTACCTTTGTACATTGAGGGCAATGTACATCTTAAGTGTAGGGGGGTCTTTTATATCAGAAAAAATCCCTGAATTTTGTTTTATTCTCATGTGATCTTCTCATATAATTATTAAAATGAATTCTAATTAGTCTATAGTGTTTATTGATATATCTTGAATTAAAACATAGGCATTTATGCATTGATTGTTTACACTTTAAGACATTAAGGAATCAAACATGATAAGTTGATTTTTGAAAGATTAAAAACTTTTAGGTTGTTTCCCCAAGTTTAGGTATTATTTTGAGTTGGCATTCACAAGTTTAAACATCAAAAAGCCATAATTTTTTGTGAGATCTTGAGCCCGTAGAGCATCCATTATTTCTTTCATGCTCACTTTCCTTATGAGTGCGTTAGTATTGAATTGTTATTCTAGAACTTGCTTAATTATGCATGTTAAGACACACCATTTGATTTGATATATCAAAATGATAAAGGCACTTAGGTTTAACCCACTCACTCTATAAAAGTCTACCTTCACAATTAACCCTTAATGAACCCCTTTGAAACTAACAACTCATTCATTGATTTACCCTCAATATTAAACCATAACTCATTATTGTTGAAATCCCCTAAATTAATTTGATCCCTATTTTTGTCAAGATTTGAGTTGGAATAGTTGCTTGGCTATGTTTTATTCTATTTTGTAATTTGACTTGTACTTAAAATATATATATAATACATGTATACATATTAGTAGTAGTGATCTTCTGAGTTAAAGAAGTTAAATTCCATATTCTAAGAAAAAGCTCTGTTGTACGTAATTGATGACTAATCATTTTTCTAGTTAGGTAATTTTTCAATTCAATCTCAATTCTAACCCTTTCTTTCAGTTTGTGACCACACCCTCTAACCAAAGCTACGTTACAACCCTCTAAAGACCTTTTGATTAATGTTTCATCTCAATTTATAGTGGTGGAGATTTGATTTTCATGCAAGCCTATGGTAATGACTTTTCATTATTAACTATTGAGTGCTTCATTTATTTCCCTTAAACACCTCGAGTGATTTGAGTGAATCTTTAGTGAGGATATGAAACTCTGTGATATTTTGAATCAAAGGTAATTACTTAGATAAGAGGAGACACCTATGTTTTCATGATAAAATGCTCAACTTGGAATGTTTGAAACTTTGATGTTCTTTCAGTTGAATTTTCAATGTATGATTACCTATGGATTAGTTTTAGATATTATTGATAAGAATTATAAGTTAAGAAGAATTTATTTTGATTATGAGTTGAGGATTTTGCATGAGGACAAGAAAATGCTTAAGTGTGGGGTATTTGATAAACCGTAATTCATACATATTTTTATCCCATGCTTAGCATATTTTATGGATGATTTTTCCTTAAATTTGGTGAATTTGATGCTCTTAATGTCTTAATTTCATGTTTTATACTTAGGTGAGCATAGGAGAGTGAAAGGAATGAGAAACGGGCCAAAATGGAGAAAATGGGCCAACATACGAAATCAACACGGCCTGGACTTCCTCACATGGGCAGACCACACGACCGTGTCAATTTGGCAGAATCGAAACACGACTCATACGGGCATGTCAGACGGGCGTGTCCCTATCAAGCCCAAGCAGAGTCCTATTCAGAAAAGGCCACTTTTGAAGGCTCTTAGGCATTCCAAAGCCTATAAATACACCCTAGAAGAGGAGAAGGGGGGGACAGAGAGGAGGAAGCAAGGAATTACTCAAGGGAAGCCGATTGATCCATCTCAAGAGCCGGATTCATCATCAAGACTGGAGATCTCCCTTCAAGCTCCTTCAGGAGTTTTGGGTTTTCTTATGTTTTGTTATCTTTATACTTTTGAGATATTTTCCTTCATAAGTATGAACTAAACCCCTAAATACCTAACGGGAATGAAACCTATGATAGATCTTATTATTATTATCTAAATTGCATGATAAATATTTGACTTATTCTTAATTATGTGTTCTTAATTCTTGTTTTGATATTCTAGGATATTGATTCAAGTTAAGCTCTTATTCAGAGGAGGAATAGACGCTGTCTAAGAGTAAATTTGTCATAATTAAGCGGAGTTAATTGTGCACCTAGAGATAGGGTGACAAGATTTTGCCGGATTAGGGTGAAACCTAATAAGGGAATCCATAGATCGAGTTAATGCAATTCTAGGGTGTTAGTTAGAAAGAGATTTCAATTATTCAACCTAGGGTTAGACGTTATTAGTCTCTAGAGAGATCATAATATAACTTAAGGATTTCTACGGATCAAGTCAAATGAATAAATCGTCTGATTTAGAGTCAAATAACAAGTGAAGTCTAGGTGGATTTGTCCTTAGGTATTGTCTCAATCAATTGAATTTTTGTAACACCCCGTACCCGAGACCGTTGCCGGAGTCGAACACGAGGTGCTAAACGACTTAATTCATTTACTCTCACAGTCCATTTAAAAATTTTCCAGACGATTGGTCGATCAAGTCCACTTGTCACTTTAAAAATCATAACTTGAGTTCCACAACTCGAAAATCAGTTTCGAAATTTTTCCCCAAAACTAGACTCATATATCCATCTACATATTTTTGTCTAGAATTTCTGGTAGGACCAATTAGTACATTTTATTAGTTAAAGCCTCCCCGGTTATAGGGTGCGACTACACTGACCTTCATGCATTACAATTTGGATATCTCCCTGTACAGGGCTTCAATACTGATTCCATTTGTTTCTATAGAAACTAGACTCAAAAAGGAATCTATAAATATATGGAATGACTTCTAAATGTCTCTGGTTAATTTATAATGAATTTCCAAAGTCAGATCAGGGGATCCAGAAACCGTTCTGGCCCTGTCTCACGAAAACTTTAACATCTCATAATATACTGTTCATATGAACGTTTCGTTACTTTCCTATGAAAATAGATTCATCAAGGTTTGATTACATAATTTATTCGCTATTTAATTCCATTCCTACTATTTTTAGAGATTTTTCACATCCACATCACTGCTGCTGCCAGCATCTATTTTTAAGGTAAACTTTACCTATTTCATGATCCTCCATGGATCAACTAGAGTTTGTCATACATATACCAAAAGTGATCATGAATAACCATTCCCATGACTAACCGTTACCAACATTTCCATACCTCTCGACGGTCGACATACAAAACGATTATAATGCTATGATCAAAGTATACTTAAGCCATTTTCGCATGGCTATCCAAATTTACACAAAACCGAAAGGTACATGACCTAAAACAAAAGGGTAGTCCTATACATTAACCAAAATATCCTCTCACTACTAGTCTATTCTATACATGCCATAAGATATTCCAAAACGTAGCAGTACCAAACAGTGGATGGTGATAATGTGACTAGTTGTCGACGATCCCGAGCCTGTAGCTTCCAAATGAGATCTATAAAACAGAGGAAACAAAGTACACGGAGTAAGCATTACAATGCTTAGTAAGTTTCAAGCAGTATCAACAAATAACAATCAAATTATAACATAGTTGTTCGTATTTTTATTTCACTCTTCCTTCGGGCATACCATCCCCTTTTCCGAATATGCACGTCTCATCATATGTAATAGGCAGATAAATTCTCACTTGATGGTGACCTCTTATGATCATAGGTACATTACATATTTTTACCTGACTTTCCACATTGACCAAATGCACAATAATCATAGAACAGTCTTATTGCTTTACTCACATGTGCATCACATAACGACCTTGTGATTTAGTCTAAATCAAACTTAAATATAATCTCAAATACATACCTGACCGACTTAACGCATTGAACGTATTTATTACTAATTGTCACCGTGAAGTCGCATAATCTTACGCTTTACTTGAATCTTCAAAAAACCTTTAGTTCGGCCTTACCGGACAAAATCTCCACACGTAGTCATCGGGTCATTAGAGCTCGGATATAATACGAGCACGAAGCCTCTGGTCATTAATCAGTGATAATATTCTCACATAAGGCCTGCGGGGTTTTAACCCGGATATAGTACTGACACAAATGCCCTTCGGGACTTATCACATTTATACACTTTCACATCCATCACATTGGCCACTTGGCCCTATCACATATATACACTTTCACATTCATCACATTGGCCATTCGGCCTTATCACATATATACACCTTCACATTCATCACATCGGCCATTAGGCCTTATCACATATATACACTTTCACATTCATCACATCGGCCATTAGGCCTTATCACATATATATACACTTTCACATTCATCACATCGGCCATTAGGCCTTATCACATATATATACACTTTCACATTCATCGCGTAAAATCTTAAATCAAAATATAAATTTTCATGTATTCACATCACAATTATTCAAATATACTTCACATACCACATATACTATCATGTACAGACTTGGTCTTGGCCGAATCTACATCAATCATTTTCCAATGAATAATTCAATTTCACGCCATACTATCATTTCATATTCGAATACTCATATATCATTTTACAATATCACGAATTAGAATTCAAGTATGGGTTTAATCAATAGCTTATGAGCAACTAAAACAAGTTTTATCCATGTTTACAACAAAATCACATATTCACTACAAGCTGTTTTTCCTGAGCAATGGTCACTAAATTATTTATAACCGGAGCTACAAGGCTCCAAATCACTTGCCGTTAATTTTCCCTGAATATAGACTCGTATATCTTCCATCCATAAATTTTTCAGAATTTTAGGTTTGGCCAATCAATACCAGATTTTTCTTAAAGTTTCCCCTGTTTCACTGTTTGACTAACCTGACCGGTCTTCACTAAGAATCAAAATTCTCATTGTACAGAATTCAAAGTATGTTCTATTTGATTTAATTTGAAACTAGACTCATTAAGGAGTCTAAGCATATAAATTTTATCTTGTAACCATTTTTGTACAAATTATAGTGAATTTCTTAAAACAGAACAGGGGATTTCAGAGTCATTCTGACCCTGTCCCACACAACTTTAAATATCTCTTTATAGGAAATTTCTTTGCTTCCATGGTCTCTTTTATAGGAAACTAGACCAACTAAGCTTTGATTACATATTTTATTCAACCTATAATTCCACACCAACAATTTATAGTGATTTTCTAAAATCACATTACTGCTGCTGTCCAAGCAAATTATTACAATTTGCTCTTAAATTTCCAAGTCCAAACACATATGAACTTACCATTTGAGTTTAAGACATATCATGGCCACATCATATCTTATTAAATCAACTCATTATGTCCTATTATGGTTGAATTTACTCAACGTTCAATCGCTTAAAACTTACCTCGGAAGTGGTCGACGATTAGATGTCCACGGCTATTCGTTTACTTCCTCTTTTCTCCTATCCGACTTTGATCCTCTTTGCTCTTAAGCTAATTCAAACAAATTTAACTTATTAAAGTCTCATTATGCTAGCTTATGGCCGAATGTGACAAGGAGTTTGATAGGTCATATGGCCACCTTTAGCTCAAACACAAAATGGTCATACGCATTTTTAATCACATTGAGCAATTTAATACAATTAATCTAGCATTTCCTCATGTGCACCTTTATGACCGAATACATGCAACACCAAGCTATCTATTCATTCATGTGTGCATCTTATTTAAGCATGTATATCCACAATCGAATTCATCATATAAATATCTATGATTTCACTCAAATAATCTCATTACAACACATGGTGCTCCAACCATTATTTAAATTCAAAGCTCGGCTAGTACACATATATACACTAGCAATCCATTACTAACATTTGCACTTCATCTTAATAGCTAGCTTAGCAAACCTTAATTTAACACATAATTCATACATATCACATTCCAAGCATTCACTCAATTCTATCACTTAAAACACACACATTACTCAATAACTTCATAGTTCAAATTAAGCAACTACACCACTAATATTCAAAATCATATTCGCCTTAGTACTCCCTTGTTAGCCGATTTTTCTTCATTTAGCAACTAAAATATAATAAACCACAACATTTAAATTCATCTCATTCTTCTCCCATTTGACCGAATGAACATTTATCAAATGAAAATTCAACTAAACAACAACATCTTTCTTTCTAAAATGTATATACACTCACACGGCGACTTTCAATTTATACTTTTCAACCATGAACTCTACTCATTCAAACATCATTTAAGCCACTTAACAATTAATTAACATCTTTCAAAAAAACTTATCAAAATGACACCAATTTAGCACTTGCCGAATGGACATTTGTCTATTGATGCATGAAATTAAACCATGGTGTAACACCCCAAACCCGAGACCATCGCCGGTGTCGGACCCGAGGGGTTAACAAGCCAAGTTCACATGTTTTGCCCACCAATTTGACATTTACAGTCAGGCTGGAAAACTGCGTCACTGTCGCCTTAAAAATCATATCTCGAGTTTCAAAACTCGGAAACTGGTTTCGTAAATTTTCCCTGAATTTAGACTCATATATCCATCCATGGATTTATTTCTAGGATTTTTGGTCGGGCCAATTGGTACAGTTTATTAGTTAAAGTTACCCATGTTACAGGGATCGACTGCTCTGACCTTCGCGCGGTATAACTTGAATATCTCTCTGTACAGGGCTTTAATGCTGGTGTCGTTTGTTTCTAATGAAACTAGACTCAAAATGAATCTGTACATATAAGGTATGTCTCCTAATTCTTTTTGGATAATTTATAGTGAATTTTTAAATTTGCGATAGGGAACCCAGAAACCATTCTGGCCCTGTCTCACAATAGCTTTAATATCTCTTAACCTGTAACTCCTATGACCATTTCGTTTCTTCCATATGAAAATAGACTCATCAAGGTTCATTTACATAGCTTATTCACTATTTAATTCCATTCCTATGAATTTTGGTGATTTTTCACATTCATGCCACTGCAGCTGGCAGCATCTGTTTTTAAGGTAGGACTTACCTATTTGGTAGTCTCCATGAATCAACTAGTCTTGCCATACATAGGTTCATATATGATCATTTTAACCATGCCAATGGCTGATCATATGACCAACATTCCCATTTCCAAGCCATAGCCACATCATGACACCAAATATATACATACAACCCACAATTAGTCTAAGTTCATACTTCCCTTTTTGAGCCATTTTCGCATGGCCGTACATACTTGCATTACAACATATTTAACAAACAAGAGGTAGTCCTATACATGCCATCTCAAGTTCAATCAAAAATTTATACCAAAATGGAGGCTTGATAGTGTGAATGACTTCGACTTCAACGATCCCAAATCCGATTGCTTCGAGCGAAATCTAGAAAACTGAGAGCCAAAGCAACGGGGTAAGCATTTTTATGCTTAGTAAGTCTCAAGGAATATAATCAACTCTAATTACAGCAATACATTCACATAGCCAATTGCATCATTTCATTAATACACATTCTTACTTCACACTTCATCATTATATAATTTCACAAAGTATCAATCAATTCAATAACTGAAATTCATTAGTCGATTGAGCGAATGTTGCTCAAACATGTCGACTTACCAATGCACATATAACGTACCTTATCCTTTGGGCTTATCGAGTGTACTAATTGAATTCATTACAGCAACCAACACTCACCTCCAGCCCAAGATTCTTCGGAATATAACCGGATATAATCACGTGCACAAATGCCTTCGGGTCTTAGCCCGGATAGAATAACTCGCACGAATGCCTTGGTCTTAGCCGGATATAGCCACTAGCACAATTGCCTTGGTCTTAACCGGATATAAATTCCAGCATAATTGTCTTCGGGGCTTAGCCCGGATATCATTCAATTTCTCATGCACACATACATCAATAATCATTGGACATACATATTTCATTTTCGTTACTAAGGCTCAAACACAATTATAATCATTAGCATATTCGCCTTCGGGACTTAGCCCGGGTGGAATTCAAATACTCATACACACATAATCAATAATCATACACATCCATATTTCATCTCACATAATTCAAGTAAGGTTACTTCTTGAGGACTTACCTCGGATGTTGTCGAACGGCTTTTTCGGCTATTCGATCACTTTCTCCTTCCCCTTGTCCAATTGTGGCCCTCTAAGCTCTTGAGCTAATTCAAACAAATTCAATTTATTAAAACCTCATTGTGCTAGCTTTTGGCCGAATATGACAAGGAGTTTAAATGGTCATATGGCCACCCTTTAGCTTGAATACACAATGGTCATGCACATTTTATACTACATCAAGCAATTCAATACAATTTATTCGAGCATCAAGGAAATGCTAAGGCCTTCAATAGGCTACCCAAGGCCGAATATTCATGTACATGTTGAGGTCAATTTTGCACTTAATACCTCACAAAAACAGCATGCAATTTACTAATTAATGCTTTGCACATTGTGGCCCAAAACTTATAATATAGCATCAAGCACCTACATGTGTGCTAGGTCAATTGTGCTTGCAATTTCACAAGCATTCTTCCACATCTTCTTCTTTAAACCAATATATTCATCACTTAGTTCATAACCAAAACATAATGTGCAATCATATATATGCATATATGAGCATGGCGAATTTTCAAGGTGTCCATAGCCATCCAAAACACAAATTTTAACTAACATGCAAGAAGCATGAATCATGCTCAAGAATGCATCATGGCGAATATGACAATCATGCTCCTTTTCAACTTCAATCATGATAAAACAAAGAGAAAACTCAAAATCTTACTCATGAGTAGAAAATCCATCATTGCATGCATCATCATCAAGCTTCACACTTAGCATGCAATGGCTTTATCACCATAACAACTTTGGCCAAATACCATTTCCATGGCATAACAAAGATTTGAGCCATGGCTAACATGCACATCAAGTTAGCAACCAAGACATGCATGAAACTCCTAACACAACCTCATACATACCTTAATCTTGATGCAAACTTAGCCAAATCTCCTTCTAGATCTCTTCCAAACCAAGCATGAAGCAAAAATCCTCCCCTTTTTCCTTAGTATTTTCGCCAAGAAGTGAAAATGGATGAGCAAAATTTTCTTTTCTTTCCTTAGGACATTCGCCAAGAGCTATGGTGAAGGATGAACACTTTTTTTCTTTTTTTTCATACTCTTATTTTATTATTTCTAACATGCACCACTAGCAAAACATGTTTAAGACATGTTTTCTTTTGCCCATATTCATCACCATGGCTGGCCACTATAGTCAAATTTGGGGAATTTGACATGCAAGGACAACATTTCCTAGTGTGCATCAATAGGCCACTTCCACATTTGCCTATCTCAATTCTAAATTTTCTCACACAAGTCCTTTCTAGTGAAATTCACCTTTATAACACTAAATCAATCATCAAAAAATGTCATACATGTATACTCACATATTATAGGCATCGAAATAAATTTTAAATTATTGTTATGCCTCGGTTTTGTGGTCCCGAAACCACATTCCGGCTAGGGTCTATTTTGGGCTGTCACAACTCCCCCCCTCTTAAGGAATTTTCGTCCCCGAAAATCTTACCGGTAAATAGGTTTGGATGTCGTTCTTTCATAGAGTTCTCGGTCTCCCAAGTAGCTTCTTCTATCCCGTGCTTGAGCCATAACACTTTCACTAGCGGAACCCGCTTGTTTCGCAGCTCTTTCACTTCTCGTGATAGGATACGAATCGGTTCTTCCTCATAACTCATATTAGCTTGAATTTCAATTTCTGATGGACTAATCACGTGCGATGGATCGGATCTATAGCGTCAAGCATCAAACGTGAAAGACATCGTGAACCTTTTGAGTTCGGGGCAAAATCAAGCGATATGCCACCGGACCGACTCGCCCGATATCTCATATGGTCCAATGAACCTCGGGCTCAACTTGCCCTTACGGTAGAACTCGAGTATCTTTTTCCAAGGCGATACCTTGAGAAACACTTTATCACCCACGATACTCGATATCCTTACGCCTCGGATCCGCGTTTACTTCTCGACGATCGGAGGCTATCTTCGACTTTCACGGATTACTTTCACTTTACATTCAAAGATCCCTAATCAAATCCACCGAAAATCTTGCTTTCACCGAGCTCGGTCCAAAACAACGGCGACGGCATTTACGACCGCATAAGGCCTCGTAGGGTGCCATCTTAATACTTGATTGAAAGTCGTTGTTGTAAGCGAATTCAATCAACGGCAAATACCGCTCCCATGAACCACTAAACTCGAGGACGCAACATCTTAACATATCCTTAAGTATCCGAATTATCCGCTCGGATTGACCATCGGTTTGGGGTGAAAGGCGGTCTTGAAATGCAACTTGGTACCCAAAGCTTCTTGCAACTTTTTCCAAAATCGCGAGGTAAATCTCGGATCTCTATCGACACGATAGAAATAGGCACCCGTGTAATCTCACAATCGAGAAACGTACAATTCCGCTAATTTGTCCATTGAAAAATCCGTGCGACGGGGACAAAGTGGGCCGACTTAGTCAATCGATCTACCACGACCCAAACCGCATCCTTCTTACTTGTCGACAATGGCGGTCCGGATACAAAGTCCATTGTGACTCGATCCCATTTCCACTTGGGTATCGTGATTGGTCAAGTAATCCTCAAGGCACCGATGTTCCGCTTTCACTTGTTGACATATTAAACATCTCAAACAAAGTCGGAGATGTCTCGCTTCATACCATGCCACCAAAATCGACGTTTCAAATCATTGTACATCTTCGTACTCCGGTGGATTGCCATTCGGCTACAATGGGCTTCATTCGAATTATCGAAATGAGTTCAATTCTTTGGGACACACAGACGACTTTTGAACCTCAAACAATCGTCATCGTCGATTTGAAACTCCGAGTCCTTGTTCGAACACACGCAGCCCGTTTGCAACCAACTCGTCATCGACTTTCGAGCTTCTCGAATTTGGTGTGTCAATAATGGTTTGGCTTTCAATTCAGCCACTAACACACCGTCGGATCGGATAGACAAGTGCACATTCATCGCTCGTAAAGTGAATAACGATTTACGACTCAAGGCATCCGCAACCACATTCGCCTTTCCGGGTGATAGTCAATGATCACTCATAATCCTTTAACAGCTCGAGCCAACGTCTTTGTCGCAGATTTAAGTCTCTTTGGGTCATTAAATACTTGAGACTTTTGTGATCCGAGTATACATGGCACCTTTCACCAAATAAGTAATGTCGCCAAATCTTTAAGGCGAATACGATGGCGGCCAATTCGAGATCATGAGTCGGATAATTTTTCTCATGTGGCTTTAATTGCCTCGACGCATAGGCCACAACTTGACCTTCTTGCATTAATACGCAACCTAACCCAAGTAGAGAGGCGTCGCTATAGATAACAAACTCCTTGCCGGACTCGGGTTGCACTAGAATTGGGGCTTCAGTCAAATAAGTTTTCAGTTGATCGAAACTTTTTTGGCATTTCTCCGTCCATTCGAACTTAACGTCCTTTTGGAGTAGCTTCGTCATCGGCGTGGCTATCGTTGAGAAGCCTTTTACAAATCGTCGGTAATAACCGGCAAGCCCCAAAAAGCTTCGAACCTCAGTAATATTTCTCGGAGGCTTCCAATTTAGTATGGCTGAAATTTTATTCGGGTCGACTCGAATACCCGATCTGAGATACCACATGACCCAAGAAGCTAACCTCTCTTAACCGAACTCACACTTGTGAACTTAGCATATAATTGCTTGTCCCGTAAAATTTGCAGCACTAACCGCAGTGTTCAAAGATGTTCGGTCTCATTTCTCGAATAGACCAAGATGTCATCAATGAACATGACTACGAATCGATCCAAATATGGTCTAAAGATTCGATTCATTAAATCCATAAATACCGCAGGGCATTAGTGAGCCCAAACGGCATCACCAGAACTCATAGTGACCATATCTCGCTCAAGGCGCCTCTTGGGCACGTCTCAATCTCGGATTCGCAATTGATAGTAGCCCGATCTCAAATCTATTTTCGAGAACACCGAGGCTCCTTCATTGATCGAACAAGTCATCAATACGTGGCAACGGATATTTGTTCTTTATCGTCGCTTTGTTGTCGACGATAGTCGATGCACAATCGCATGGTTCCATCCTTCTTCTTCACGAACAACACCGGCGCACCCAAGGCGAAAAACTCAAGCGAGCAAAACCTCTATCCACCAATTCTTGCAACCGAGCTTTCAACTCCTTTAATTCCGTTGGTGCCATACGATACGGAGCTATCGAAATTGAGTGGTACCGGTACCAATTCGATGCCAAATTCTATCTCCGAACAGTGGTAAACCCGCAATTCCTCGGGAAAACATCCGGTATTCACAAACCACGGCACAGATTCGGGTTTCTTCTCTGATTCCTTATCATCGAGCACGTACACAAGGTACGCTTCGCACCCTTTTCTTACATATTTCTGGGCCAACATCGCTGATATTACAGCTGGCAACCCCTTTAAGTCCGTGGACTCAACCCGAACTATTTCATTATTCGCGCACCTCAAATCGATAGTCTTGCTCTTGCAATTTACAACCGCATCGTGCATGATCAACCAATCCAAACCAAGAATAACATCGAACTCATCGAACGGTAAAAGCATTAAGTCCGCCAGAAAACAAGAACCTCGGAACACTAGGGGACTTTTCTTGCACACTTTGTTAACAAGCACGTAATGACCCAAGGGGTTTGACACCCGAATTACAAACTCATTAGACTCAATAGGCAAAGTCTTACTGGATGCTAAGGTTTCACATATATATGAATGAGTAGAACCAGGGTCAATCAAAGCAATCACATTTGTATTGAAAAGAGTGAAAGTACCGTAATAACATCTGGAGAGGCAGATCCTCGCGTGCGCGTATGGCATAAGTCCTAGCAGAGCACGAGCCTCGGATCCGATGGTAGCATCTCTAGATCCTCTCGACCGCCACCGACATTGCCCATATTTCTAGGTGGCCTACCCCGAGCAAGTAGCACCCGGGTTTGCACTCGACTTACATTCTGCTCATGCATCCTCGGGCAATCCTTCATAAAGTGGTCGGCCGATCCACACTTATAGCAGGAGCGATCACGAAACCAACAGCTCCCGAATGCCATTTGCCACAATGTGGACACTCCCCTCTCTCGGCGATCATTTCCACCATCGCGATCGAAGTGACTCGTGTGGTCACAGGGGTCGATCGCGTCCTCGTCTAGAAAAGCCCAAACGCCTCTAGACCGCTCGCATCATCTCGAAATCTCTTCGATGCTTGTTGAAGAGACTTTCCGAGGACCTCTTCGAATTCTCCAATCCCCACATCAGCTTTTTGTTTCTCCTTTCTAAGCTCTTCGGCTTTACAAGCTCGCTCAACAAGTACTACGAACTCTCGATCTCGAGAATGCCAACAAACATCCTTATATCATCATTCAGCCCATCCTCGTTGCGTTTACATAATAGCTTCGGACGAAATGCATTCTCGCAGCTCGGCTAAGCCTCACAAACTTTCGTTCGTAGTCGAACGGACATAGAACCTTGCTTAAGATCAAGAAATTCCCTCCGCTTTTGGTCGATGAATCTCTGACTGATATACTTTTTTCGGAACTCGGTTTGAAAGAATTCCCAAGTCACTTGCTCTCTAGGCACCACAGAAGTCAGAGTACTCCACCAATAGTAGGCGGACTCGCGTAGCAAGGAGATGGTACACTTTAAGCACTCATCGGGTGTACAGGATAGCTCATCAAGCACCCGGATAGTGTTATCTAACCATAATTCAGCTCGCTCGGCATCATCATCATCCGTAGCCTTAAATTCAGTGGCCCCATGTTTTCGAATCCTATCGACTGGGGGCTTACTTGACCTTATTTGGTCAGTCACCGGAGGTATTGTAGGTGCGGGGGTTGCATTTGTCGGGAATGGAGGTTGTGGAACAGCCGTGTTGGTTCGAATGTATTGATTAAACCATTCGTTCATCACACTATAAAAGGCTTGCCTAGCCTCGTCATTAGGATTGCTGGCCATAGGTTGAGAGTCCACGCGCCGTCCCTTGCGCGGGAGCAGCGCCACACTCTCCACATCATCAGCTATCGCTTCGGTTGGGATCGGGATCCATTGCTATAAACAAACATAAAGTCAAATTGTCAGAAATCATCACACTATCGATTCATCATTTAATGGCATGTATAGCTAGACCCCAAACACATCACGGTAGTCCTAGAATCGACTAAACTGTGGCTCGATACCAATAAAATTGTAACACCCCAAACCCGAGACCATCGCCGTGTCGGACCCGAGGGGTTAACAAGCCAAGTTCACATGTTTTGCCCACCAATTTGACATTTACAGTCAGGCTGGAAAACTGCGTCACTGTCGTCTTAAAAATCATATCTCGAGTTTCAAAACTCGGAAACTGGTTTCGTAAATTTTCCCTGAATTTAGACTCATATATCCATCCATGGATTTATTTCTAGGATTTTTGGTCGGGCCAATTGGTACAGTTTATTAGTTAAAGTTACCCATGTTACAGGGATCGACTGCTCTGACCTTCGCGCGGTATAACTTGAATATCTCTCTGTACAGGGATTTAATTCTGGTGTCGTTTGTTTCTAATGAAACTAGACTCAAAATGGAATCTTTACATATAAGGTATGTCTCCTAATTATTTTTGGATAATTTATAGTGAATTTTTAAAGTTGCGATAGGGAACCCAGAAACCATTCTGGCCCTGTCTCACAATAGCTTTAATATCTCTTAACCTGTAACTCCTATGACCATTTCATTTCTTCCATATGAAAATAGACTCATCAAGGTTCATTTACATAGCTTATTCACTATTTAATTCCATTCCTATGAATTTTGGTGATTTTTCACATTCATGCCACTGCAGCTGGCAGCATCTGTTTTTAAGGTAGGACTTACCTATTTGGTAGTCTCCATGAATCAACTAGTCTTGCCATACATAGGTTCATATATGATCATTTTAACCATGCCAATGGCTGATCATATGACCAACATTCCCATTTCCAAGCCATAGCCACATCATGACACCAAATATATACATACAACCCACAATTAGTCTAAGTTCATACTTCCCTTTTTGAGCCATTTTCGCATGGCCGTACATACTTGCATTACAACATATTTAACAAACAAGAGGTAGTCCTATACATGCCATCTCAAGTTCAATCAAAAATTTATACCAAAATGGAGGCTTGATAGTGTGAATGACTTCGACTTCAACGATCCCAAATCCGATTGCTTCGAGCGAAATCTAGAAAACTGAGAGCCAAAGCAACGGGTAAGCATTTTATGCTTAGTAAGTCTCAAGGAATATAATCAACTCTAATTACAGCAATACATTCACATAGCCAATTGCATCATTTCATTAATACACATTCTTACTTCACACTTCATCATTATATAATTTCACAAAGTATCAATCAATTCAATAACTGAAATTCATTAGTCGATTGAGCGAATGTTGCTCAAACATGTCGACTTACCAATGCACATATAACGTACCTTATCCTTTGGGCTTATCGAGTGTACTAATTGAATTCATTACAGCAACCAACACTCACCTCCAGCCCAAGATTCTTCGGAATATAACCGGATATAATCACGTGCACAAATGCCTTGGTCTTAGCCCGGATAGAATAACTCATACGAATGCCTTGGTCTTAGCCCGGATATAGCCACTAGCACAATTGCCTTGGTCTTAACCGGATATAAATTCCAGCATAATTGTCTTGGGGCTTAGCCGGATATCATTCAATTTCTCATGCACACATACATCAATAATCATTGGACATACATATTTCATTTTCGTTACTAAGGCTCAAACACAATTATAATCATTAGCATATTCGCCTTGGGACTTAGCCCGTGGAATTCAAATACTCATACACACATAATCAATAATCATACACATCCATATTTCATCTCACATAATTCAAGTAAGGTTACTTCTTGAGGACTTACCTCGGATGTTGTCGAACGGCTTTTTCGGCTATTCGATCACTTTCTCCTTCCCCTTGTCCAATTGTGGCCCTCTAAGCTCTTGAGCTAATTCAAACAAATTCAATTTATTAAAACCTCATTGTGCTAGCTTTTGGCCGAATATGACAAGGAGTTTAAATGGTCATATGGCCACCCTTTAGCTTGAATACACAATGGTCATGCACATTTTATACTACATCAAGCAATTCAATACAATTTATTCGAGCATCAAGGAAATGCTAAGGCCTTCAATAGGCTACCCAAGGCGAATATTCATGTACATGTTGAGGTCAATTTTGCACTTAATACCTCACAAAAACAGCATGCAATTTACTAATTAATGCTTTGCACATTGTGGCCCAAAACTTATAATATAGCATCAAGCACCTACATGTGTGCTAGGCGAATTGTGCTTGCAATTTCACAAGCATTCTTCCACATCTTCTTCTTTAAACCAATATATTCATCACTTAGTTCATAACCAAAACATAATGTGCAATCATATATATGCATATATGAGCATGGCGAATTTTCAAGGTGTCCATAGCCATCCAAAACACAAATTTTAACTAACATGCAAGAAGCATGAATCATGCTCAAGAATGCATCATGGCGAATATGACAATCATGCTCCTTTTCAACTTCAATCATGATAAAACAAAGAGAAAACTCAAAATCTTACTCATGAGTAGAAAATCCATCATTGCATGCATCATCATCAAGCTTCACACTTAGCATGCAATGGCTTTATCACCATAACAACTTTGGCCAAATACCATTTCCATGGCATAACAAAGATTTGAGCCATGGCTAACATGCACATCAAGTTAGCAACCAAGACATGCATGAAACTCCTAACACAACCTCATACATACCTTAATCTTGATGCAAACTTAGCCAAATCTCCTTCTAGATCTCTTCCAAACCAAGCATGAAGCAAAAATCCTCCCCTTTTCCTTAGTATTTTCGGCCAAGAAGTGAAAATGGATGAGCAAAATTTTCTTTTCTTTCCTTAGGACATTCGCCAAGAGCTATGGTGAAGGATGAACACTTTTTTTCTTTTTTTTTCATACTCTTATTTTATTATTTCTAACATGCACCACTAGCAAAACATGTTTAAGACATGTTTTCTTTTGCCCATATTCATCACCATGGTCGGCCACTATAGTCAAATTTGGGGAATTTGACATGCAAGGACAACATTTCCTAGTGTGCATCAATAGGCCACTTCCACATTTGCCTATCTCAATTCTAAATTTTCTCACACAAGTCCTTTCTAGTGAAATTCACCTTTATAACACTAAATCAATCATCAAAAAATGTCATACATGTATACTCACATATTATAGGCATCGAAATAAATTTTAAATTATTGTTATGCCTCGGTTTTGTGGTCCCGAAACCACATTCCGGCTAGGGTCTATTTTGGGCTGTCACACATGGGTTAAATAAGCTATGCACTTATAAATCTAATCGCATAGTCAATTAAAAAGAAAATCACAAGGCATACCTTAAACTAGGATAGCCATGGCCGACTACCTTGGTTTTTCCTCTTCAATATTCCCTTTCCCACATTCGGCAATCAAGAAGAAGGATGAGCATGCATTTTTTTGTTTCCTTTTTGTTATCTTTCTTCAACCCACGGCAATGGAGGGGGGGGAGAACATGGATGAGACAACTTTGTTTCCATCACCCCTCCCTTTTCATTTCTTTATTACTAACCTTTTTTTCTTTTATTGTTTCCTACATACCCCATTATCGCAAAGTGTTTATAATATGGTTAATCCCATAGCATGGCCGGCCACTAGTTCATCTTTTGGGTATTTTGACATGCAAGGACAACATTTTCTAAGATGCATCAATAGGCCACTTTAACATTTGCCTAGCACATTTCTAAATTTTCTCACACAAATCCTATTTAGCAAAATTCACTTACAATTAACAAAATTCAAACATGAAATTTTCACACATGCCTATATACATATAATAAGCATCAAATATAATGGTTAATTATTTTTATGACTCGGTTTTGTGGTCCCGAAACCACTTTCCGACTGGGGTCACTTTAGGGGTGTCACAATTTTCCCCAAAAGTATTCCCAAGTTTTTTCTTTCTGTGCATTCTTAGTTAGTAATTAGTTTAGACAACCAAACCTCTTAAATTTTAGGCTAGATAATAAAAAGGAAGTAAATACTAGTACTCATAGTTCATTTGGGTTCGACAATCCGGTTTTGATGAACTATACTACTGTTCGATAGGTACACTTGCCTTAATCATGATAATAAGTTAGTCTCAAGAACGTTTCATTTATAAATCTTTAAAACCTATTACGAATATCACGCATCAATTATATTGTGCTACTAAGGTGAATATGTAGTGAATGTGTGTGAAAAATCAGTAAGTAAATATAAGATAATAATGTGGATATTTTGGCCTTGTGATATTCTGAGACCGTTGGATATAGTTCGCATGCCATAAGGATTGTGAGCACTCATTTTTATGATGTGATTTTGGAGTATTGAGGCCTAGGGACAATTTCAAAGAGAGAAGAGAATGTGAGCTAAGCTCTATTCACCAAGATATGTGTGTTTGGTGTGTTGGAGAGTGTTAGCTATATGTTTCACTTGTGGGACATGATCGACTCTATGAGTCATTTTGGTGCATTGGAGATCTGTGTATCCGATGAGTGATGATAAAGTCCACTTTATATTTCATAACCTCAAGAGTCAAACTATCTTATAATGTGATTGAATGTGATTAAATATGGTTTATATGTGCTATGATATATATTTAACTAATCATGTGGTTAAAGCAATAAATGTGTAATGGTATAAAGGGAATATGATTAAATGTGTGAATTATGATACTATAGTTAAATATGATATGAATATGTTACATGTATGTTTAGTTTATACATGGTGACTTGTTTGTGTAGTGGTTGTTCTGAGCATTCATTGAGCTTGTTAAGCTCACCCGCTCCTTTTTAACCATTGCAGATAAGTAGTGCCAGTGTGAGCGGTATGGTCTCTAAAAATGATCCAAGCCAAAGTTTTAGTTGTTGTTAGTAGGTGTTCTTTTAGTTATTTGTGTTTTTGGTAATAAAAGGAAATGTGGTAGATTTTATGTTAGTTTTGCTATGATTCTTGATTATTTGCATGTCTATTATTC
Organism: Gossypium arboreum; assembly: GCF_025698485.1. Lineage (NCBI taxonomy): Eukaryota > Viridiplantae > Streptophyta > Magnoliopsida > Malvales > Malvaceae > Gossypium > Gossypium arboreum. The sequence continues at coordinate 101,413,823 of NC_069080.1, forward strand.
TTGTTAACTTGTGGACTTTAAATATGGTGTTTGGGACTATTATTTGAGACATTTTGGTGTTTATTTTATGAGACAATTGATGCATGATCTTTAGAACCTATTTGAAATTATCTATGCGATGATATATGTTATGTTTTTATGGTCTGGAACAGAGGTATAGATATTTGGAATTTAAAAATGATACCTCTGAAATTTTCAAAGTGTAGGAAGTCAGTTTTGCTAGTTGGTATCGATATTTTATCTCGAGTATTGATACTCGGGGTGGAATTATCGATACATTTTTAGTGGTACTGATATTTTTCAAAAGTTGGGTTTTTAATACGAGAAACAGTAAGCTAATTTATTATCGATTTTTCAAGTGGTATCGATACCACTTGAGAGAATTATCATACCACTCTTCTAGTATCAGTACCTATGTAACAGTTTTAGGAAATTTTTCTAAATGGTTTTAATGCATGCTTAGTATTTCTTTTATGATTAATCAATGAATGTTTAACTTAATTCAACCTCTTAAGAGCATGTATGACCTACATTTCATGTGAATGCTAATAATTTTTTTTTAAAAACATACATGCGTAATGATGTGACGGTTTGTGATGAATACAAAGTGAGATGGTGTTGTAGTGTCCTAGTATTCGAGCTCGATGATCGGACCGGGTATAGGGTGTTACACCAATAGCAACGTCACTCGGAATATTCGGTGAGAAAAAAACCTGTGACTTTCCTCTAATTACTATTTGGCCCGAAAAATGACAGAACGTACAGAGGATATCGTTCACCTGACTTGCTTAAACCAAGTTGGCTTCACAGAAAAGTATGAGATAGTGAAAAATAAGTGAGAAAGTGTCGGACCCCCTCTTGAAAGAAAGATCGGAGACCAACTTCCGCATCTTACAACCTCATCAATTAAGTGCCCCATCCTTTCCAATGCAAAGTACAAACATGTAAGGAGATAGTGGGTCTCTTATACAAGCAGCTCGGTCCAATTCAAAGGCCATAATAGAAGAGTTGAAGATTCAAGACGAGAGATTTTGGAGTGAGGATGAATTAGAAGGGATTAATTTTGTTTGTGGGCCTAAACTCTCAATCTATTATGATAAGCCCATGTGGAGAATATTAACAAGCTTAAGCGTTTCATTTCAAGGACCTTAATCAGACCCACAAGCTTAGGTGTTTCATATTGGGTTTAAGTCCTAGGCTTAATTTTTATTATACATGAGTCCAATATTGTATATATTATCTTTTATTTTTTTTATTACGATTTTTTATAATTATTAAATATTTTAAGTTATTTAGAAGTTTTATGTTAATAAGAAAGTTTTGTTTAAAACTACTTATTGTTTAGATTAATTAGAGTTTTAGTATACTTTAAAGTTTTATTTGGATGTACCTAGCTAGCCTATATAAAGGCTTCTTCATTGTTCATTAAGGACATAATTGTTTTCATTAATAAAGTTTTCAACTCTGGAAGTTTATTCTTTGTGAAAGATTTATTTCTTGTTATTTTTTGAAGTGGTTCTCTTCTCGATTTTCTTCAAGGAGTCATGGGAATTCATTATTCAGCATTCAATTTGCAAAGAATTATTTTTTGGAGGGTTGATTAGAGTTATTAATTGAGTTTGTTTGGATTTATATCTCAAATGGTTCAATTGGACATTTATCCTTCTGTCTATCATAGCCATCGATTTATTCAATTGATCTTCCACTTTTAAATTTTGTCTGTTTATTTATTTAATTATTATTTTTATTTATTCTTTGTTCTCAAATTTATTCTTTTACTGTTTTTGACTTCTTTATTACTAAATTTATTTATTTCTTCTTTTCATATTAAATCCAAATCTTTCCTTTTCAAGTCTTGAATTTGATCCTTCTTCTGCTTCATTTTGTATCAGTCTCCTTGTCTCAAACCGCACGTCAGATAGAAGCTCTCCGTGATACTACCAGTCTATAGTATCTGGAGAGATGCAAAAGAAACACAGTTCATAATCAAAGACACCAAAAATCTAGGTAGACCCTTCTCCAAATTGATCTTTAAAGTCATCCAATATTTTCGACCTTTGAAACATATCATAGAGTGAACGGCCTCCTAAGAAACTACAATATTATCAGCAATATACCTTCCTACAATAGAGCTAGCTTGGTTCTGATTAGTGAGCTTCATCATCAAAGGCCTCAGTCTGTTAACTATTGTTTTCATTATAATCTTATAAACCACCGTACATAGGCTAATCGGCCTAAATTGCGAAATCCTCTCCAGACCTTGGACCTTTGACAATAAAACAAGCAACGTTCTACTAATCATAGGATTAACAAGCTCACCTCCCAAGATTTGCCTAACCATAGAACAGATCAAGGCACCAACAATGTCCCAATTTGCCTTATAGAATTTTGTATGGAATCCGTCAATTCCCGAAGCCTTCAAGGTGACAAATTATACATTTATATTTTTAAAATTTTAAATTCTCAATCATTACGTTTCTAAAAGGTTAAAATTTTAATAAATATATGACATATATTTTAATTAATATAAATCCACATGATAACAAACTATTATATATACTATAAAAGGTTTTGAAGAAAATTTGAAATTTTTAGTTTTAAAACTTACATTCGCAAGTTGATTTTCAATGCAACAATTAAATGTAGGAAAAATATATATTACCATCGATATTATGTTCCATTTGTGTTTAACGCTTAAAAGTAAGTTTAGATGGACGATATGTTTACCTGCGATTAATGTAAAAATAACGGTGACGATGAAATTAAATACTATAACAATACTATAATATGAGATAAAAAATAAGATAAACGCACCACATTACACCCCACTGCCCATTCAAACCCACCTTAAATTTGTCTAACAATGATATTGATATTTCATTCCATTGATATTTCCTTTCAAAGGTTATGTTTTATTTGTATTTTGGTCTGCCTTTTAACCACTTTTTACAATAAAAATAGTAGGTGCATGTTTATGCTATGGTTTCTCGCATAATTAATTTCATAAAATATAAGTAATCGACAGTAAATGCTAGTAAATATTCTAAATAGACTATTAGAGGAGAGAAATAGTGGTTACCGAATTTGAACTCATAGTAATCCTAAATTTATCATACCCGTAACAATTTCCTTATTTGTATCTTTGAATACCAAAACTCTTACCGCTAAATTTATTCTTGTGATTTAGCAAGTAAAACCATAATACAAAAGTTTTACTATTAATAAACATTCACAAAATGTAATTTCTCATTTGAACAGATTTAGTACTCTAAATTCTAGGTACATAAATCTATACAAGCCTCTCAAGTATATAGAGTTGTTCGAGACTTGCTAACATAAAAAAATCTATCACAATCCCTATAAAACAACTACTATTTATAGGGGTGTGCATAATTCAATTTTAATCGAATTAATTGACTGAATCGAATTATATCAATTAATCGATCAGTCATCGAATCTAATCCGATCAACAATCGATTAAAGGTTTTTTGAAATTTTAGTTAACGATTAATTTAATTTAAAATTAGATAATTAACTAAATTAACTGATTAACCAAAATTATTAATAATAAAATATTATAGTCACAATATATTAGATAGATTGAATATATTATGTAAGCCCAAAATATAAAAGTTAAAGAATGAGCTTAAAATTAATTGGATTTATACAAATTATTATAATGAACTTAAAATCATAATGGATTTATTTACTTTTAAACTAAAATTAAACAAAAAGTAAAAAAGAAATAAAAGTAAGAAGCGCTAATTTGTTTTCTTTCCATCGTCAAACTCAAAACAAAGCTTGGGTGGGTGTCGTCTGACACCAGACCATCTTCTATTCTCCTTGTCTTCTTTGATTTTTTTTTTTTCATTTTCTAACCTTTGTTTTTTTTTTTTAATTTCATACACAAGTCTGAAACTTTCTTCTTTTTAATATAGTGTTTGTTATGATGATTTTAAATTAGTGTTATTATTGTGTTATTTGTTATTTTTGCTTTTTTAAGTAAAAGAAGAGAAAATAAAATTGCAATAGTATTTTTCATGTTTCAAACTTGTTTGAACAAAAAAGACATGTAAAATTTCGATTAATTTGGTTAACCGCTTGAATTAACTAAAATTATTTTGGTCGGTTAAAAGATTTTGAAAAAATTTCGGTTCGATTAACAATTAAGACTTTTATAGTTTCGATTAATTCAATTAATGATAATTTAATTTGAATATTAATTGAACCGCTGTTTGAATACTCCTAACTATATAAGTTGAATATAATATTATAATAACAAGCAAAAAAAAGAATATAATATTATAATAATAATAAACAAAGTAAACAATAATTCTTGGCAACTAAAACTTTAGTGATTCAATCTAATCTAAGTTCTTTGATTTAAGGAATTAGATAAGGATGCTCCAATCCAATTCTCCAAATATATTTTGATGGGCTAGATATCATATTTATACTCAGCATAACTCATAACACTATACAATAAATTACCAACATCTCAAATTTAAAAACTATCTAAAACAATTTCAATGATGAAGGAGTACGCACTCCCTCTAAACTAAATTATCATTTTTATATTTTTCTAATAAAAAATCCTTTTTTAATCCCCTTGAGTATTATTTTTGTCCTACCTATAAATAGGAGAGCTTCCCTGCATGCAAATGCAAAATTAATAGCATGACATAATAAGAAAAGCAAAGGTTTTTGACTTTTAGGTTTTTTCCTAAGCTATTTTTCAATCTCTATTCTCCCTTAAACATTATTTTTTTAATCAACTCTATTTTACAACATTCATTTTTTAATATTAATCTACTTTAAATTAATTTTAATATTTTATTAATATACATCTTTTCTTAATATATTTTACAGATTGTTGGAAGGTGAACCACTATTTTAAATCGTCGCCTGATTCTTTATAATTAGATTTACATAAAAAAATATGTTTTGATATATGATTAATCTGACTTTTATAAAAAAAAATTCAAATTTGATTTAGGGTGAACTACACCGCAGATCACTCTAAAATAGCGTTGTTCCCATTTTGGTCACTTAAATTTTTTTGTCAATTTAGTCACTCTTATTAAGATGATTATTTGAATTGGTCACAACCATTAACAATTTCATTAATCCACTTACAAATTATTGATTTGACTTTTTTTTACTTTTGACTAAAGTTAGGGACTTCTCTATAATTAGTCCAAAACACTTTTTTATTTATTTGTAACATAAGGTTAAAGCTTGTAAGTTTTTTTTTTCTTATTTATTTCCTAGAAAAAGTAAAAAAAAAAATTATAGTTTTTACTTGAGAAGTCACCATTACTCATTTGTTTCCATGATTCTATGACATGAGTTTTTCATAATTTGTGAATTTAAAGTGTGTTTTTTTAGTGTTTTGATTGTGGTGTGGGAAGATGGATTTTCAAGTTAAAAGTTTAGTATTTTAATGTTTATAGCATGAGGTTGGAGACCATGTTTGTTGATGGTGATTTTGTAGTCTATTTTGTAGAAATGTGAATACATGGTTTAAGTACTTAAACGGCAAACTCCAATCCACACAAACACTAAAACATTAGTATTCTCCAATCAAAAAACAGTATTTTATTTGCGTTATATTGTTTTAAAATTTATCTTTAATGAATGGTTTTTATTCTCAAACAAAATTAAGTTTATTTTTATTAATATTGAAGTTTTTCAAATTTTCTTTTTATTATTTATGAGGTAATTTTAAGACTTTTTACTTAACACTATACTTATCCACACATAAATTAAGAAAAACTCATGTCATACAATCATGGAAACAAACAAGTAATGGGTGGTTTCTCAAATAAGTCAAAATTATTCTTATTTTCCTTTATTGTTTTTTTCAAGAAACAAACAAAAGAAAAAGGCACCCTAAACTTATAAGCTTTATTTTTTTAAATAAATAAAAAATATTTTAGATTAATTATAAAGAGGTTTATAGCTTGATTAAAAAAAGTCACATTAGTAATTTGTTAGTGGATTATTAAATTTTTTAATGGCGATGACTATTTTGAGTTAGAGTGGCTAAATTGACAAAAAAATTAGAATAACCAAAATAAGAACGACACTATTTTAGAATCATCTGCTATATTTTATCCTTTGATTTAATTGTAATGATCCAAAATTTACAAGCACCAGAAAAGTGAGTTATAGGGCCTTCGTCTTAGTGAAATAAGTTCGAAAATAATTATTAGAAATATTTATGAGTTTAGTGGTGTGTCTAATTAAATTTTAATTAGGTGAAATTAGCTTAATTTAGAGTAATTAGTAAAAAGGACTAAGTTAAATAAGAGGTAAAAGTTTAATTATAAAGTAATAGAAAGTAGAAAGGCTAAAATGGAATTGAGCCATTTGCAAAAGATGAGGCGGCATATGTGTTAAAAAAAATTTCTAAGATTTTATTATTATTATTAATTATTAGTATGGTTTTATATTAAATTATTATTATTATTATTATTATTATTATTATTATTATGGTTTCATATTAAGTTATAATTATTTAATAGGTATTATTATTAAATAAATTAAATACTAGACAATTGTATGGTAATAAAAATATACATGTGTAATAATATGTATGTGTACAAATGTAATATATTTAATTGATATTAAAATAGATATTTATTATTATTTTTATATTAAGTTAAAGATATTTATTAATTAAATAATTAATTTATGAGATTTTTGTTTGACAAACAAATTGAATAATGAGAATTGTAATAAAAATATTGGTGCATTTGTAATAAATAGATATATACACTTGTAATAAAATAACTAATTTACTTAATATTAAAATAAAAGATATTTGTTAATTAAATAATTAAATTATTAGATTTTTGTGTAAAAATAAAATAAATGGTGACAAATGTATGGTATTGATGGTGTACACTTGTGTGTATATGATTAGATACTTAATAGATATTTAAAATAAATATATTATAATATATGTTAATTAAATAAACAAAGTAAATAAAAGAATGAAATAAAAAGAAACAAAGAAAAGAAAGAAACAGAGACATTCGAAACAGAGCAGGAAGAAAAGGGGAAAGAAAAGAAAAAGAAAAACTAAGAGTTTAAGGTTTAAAGCTTTGATTAGTAAGTTATTTAAGTCCTTTCTATTTAATTTTGATGTTTTAGAAGCTTTAAAACAAGATTTTGATGAAATTAAGTTGGTAGTTCAAGAGTTCACATGTTTCCAAATAGGGTTCATGTTGGACAAATTATGGAATTAGGGATTTAATTGAATGAATTCTAAGTTAGAATCGATTAAGGGATTAAATTGAAAACTAGGCTATAAGTTTTATGTTGTAGGGACTAAATTAAAGAAATTTCGAAATTAGGAAAATATGCTGGAAATTTTATAGTTAAATATGAGTTTAGACAAAATTTGAATAGAAAAAGAGAGTGAATTGGATTAAGAAAGTAAGTAAGTTTAGTTAGGATTAAATCGGGAATAAGGTAGGAATTGTTTAGAAATTTAATTATTTATTATAATTAATGCTGTAAATAATAATGTAAATTCTTATTATTTTCGTAGCCAACAAAGAACTTGAAGAATTGGCACGAAAAGGAAAGGAGAAAGTTATCGAGCAGTAATCGCAAAATTCGGGTTTGTATTAAGTTATCGAGGAGTAATCGCAAAATTCGGGTTTGTATTACTATTCAAATTATTTATTTATTCATTATATGTTTAATTTAATTTATGTATATGGTAAGTAAATTATAAGGTAAGTATATTTGTTGAATTGTATAAAAATTTAATTGAATGATGAATATGTATTGAAATTGAATTGCTTGTGGATTGAAATGGAAAAGTGTATTGAATTGAGTTGAAATTGAAATTGAAAAGTGATATAAAATACCCTATTAACTAGTCGGGCTGAGTCGGATATAATTGGATTGCCATAGGATCTAGAAGTGTACAGGACTTGCCGGCTTTACTGATCAGATACTTTATGTGTCGTATTTTAGGCACCTCATGTGCCGTATGAAGCACTTCGTGTGTCATTTTAGGCACTTTATGTGTCGTATTCTGATCAGGTACTATGTACTGTTTTAGGCACAATGTGCTGTACCGGTGTGTTTGGGTTGGAATCCGTGTATCCGTCAAAGTCCGGATCTGTTAATAGGGTGAACACCTAAAATGAGAAACTTAAAATAAATTAACTGATTATATTATTGAAATATTGAAAGAAATGAGAAAATTGAATTATGAATTGAAATGAAGATTGAAAATGAAATGCATGAATTTAATATTCATGTAGTGATTGAAATTGTTACATGTGATATGTGAAGGAAATTGAAGAATAGTTAAAAATTGTATTGTTATTATTAATTAATGAAGTTTAAGAATGAATTGATATTTGAGAAATTGGATAGTTACATGTTCGGTAATTATAATTCTTTATTGCTATTATAATTTGAATTATGGTAATACCACTGAGTATATCCATACTCAGCGTACGGTTGTTTCCATGCGCAGGTTAGTAAAAGTCAAGTGTCCCGGCTCAGCATCCAGAGTATTCTCGACTCCAACACAACTTGGTGACGTATTTTTTCTTTTGGGTAAATGTGGCATGTACATAGGTGTTGTGCGATCACTTGAATATGTATATTATTTTGGTTGTGAAGGATGAATTATAAGGTTTAGATTGTTAAATGAAATGGTAGAAAGGTATATGATATTTTGACACATGAACATTAAGTTATTAAATGAATGAAGTTTTCAATCAATTTTGAATGATGCTATGATAGTTATTTAAGTTAAAATTATGTTAATGATATAAATATTAGTTAGGTGAATTTGAAACATTGGTATTGGTTGTTTTTTATTTGAAATTGCAAGGGGTTTTAGGTAAGAATAAGCAGAAATACTATCGAATTTTTTATAAAAAAAATATTTACGAAAATTTTTCAAAATACTCGAACAAATCTCGTTCTACTTTTAATACGTGTTTTGGGCTTCGAGAGTCCAATATAGGGACTTAATTATTAAATTATACTATGAAAGTTATATTAATTGTAAATTATTCGTAAATTGTCTGATATGTCCAGTAATACCCCGTAATCCCGTTTCGGCGACAGTTTAGGGTTAGGGGGTGTTACATTAATATAGATAGAATGAATAGCTTAAATTTTCAAGAGACTTTATTACCCTTCATAGAGTAAATAACACATTTTTTTAAAAATTTTGAAAATTTTTATATTTTCATAATTTTAAATTGTTTATTTTAATTTTAAATCATTTTAATATTTCAAAAACATATTTTTATTTAAAATATTATTTTTAATTTTTAAAATATTTTTAATTGTTTAGGTACTTTTAAAGAGAAATGGTCAAATTAACAAAAGAAAAGCGTATAGGAACCATTTTATAATAGTCACATCAACATTTTTAACGGTAAAATGATCAAAATTTTAAATAAAAAGAAAGAGATTAAAATTTAAATTTGGTAAATTACACTTATAGTCACCCAACTATTAGTAAGTTTCTTTTTTAGTCACTTAATTATAAAAAGGTTACAAATTGGCCACCTGACTATTCAAAACTTTCTTTTTTTTTTTTACCAACAACAATTAAATGATTGATAGAAAGATGGCGTGACAACTTTTTAAATTGGTATAATTCCAAATTTAACTCTCAACATTTATACATTATGTATTTTGGTCTCATTTTTTCAATTTTTTTGCGACATTTCCACCTAAAAAGCTAAAAAAAGAAGAAGCAAATCTATCAACTAAATTTGATTAGAAATATACCAAAAATGAAAACAACAAAAACTCCAATATAATATTTTTTATCTTTTCTCATTCTTTTAAAATTAACCCTCAAGTCACAAATAAAAGCAAAACTGCAAAAAAAAAAAAAAGAAGATCAAATTACATAATGTGTAAATGTTAAGGGCTAATTTGTTTTGGAATCAATACTAAATTGACACAGTGTATAGATGTTGAGGATTAAATTTATTATTATGCCAATTTTAAAAGCTGCCAAGTTATCTTTCCGTTACTAATTTAATGGTTGGTGACCAAAAAAGAAAAATATGAGTAGTTGGGTGACCAAAAGGAAAAAGCCGAATAGTTGGATGACTATTTTGTAACTTTTCATAGTTGGATGATCAAAAAAAAAATTTCTAATAATTAGGTGACTACCAATATAGTTTACCCTTTTAAATTTGAGAAAAGTATAAGTAACTTTGTTGTATCTAAACCTAATAAACATGGGTAAACTGCAAAAATAGTCACAAACTTTGGTGAAATTTCTTTTGCCGCTAAAAGTTACATTTTGGTCATTGAAGTTATCGGCTTATAACGTTTTGGTCACTCATCTATAATGTTCATCACAACCTTAATGAAAAGTGAGGTGGCACATTAATTCAAGGGTTAATATCCAATTTGATTCTTGAACTGTAGTTAAAACATTCAATTTGGTACTTTTACAATATTTTTAATGGTAATTCTAAAAGAAATTAAAAAATATTAAAAATTTCTGAAAATTATTAATTTATTTTTAAATTTATAATTATATAAAAATAAAAATCATAAAAGTTTTAAAATTTATATAATAAACAAAACACGTATTTACAAATTAAAAAATTCATCACTACTTTATCCCACCTATAAAACCAACCCAGTAAAATGTACAAGCGTTCTACTTATATCACCGTGAGATATAGATATATTAGGTTGTTGAATTTGTGGTTTTAGTGGTTCTTGCTATACAAGAGAAAGTTATTCCTTTTAATTCCTCTCTTGCGTCTGAATTTTACTTCTATGGATTGATTTACCGCATGAGTTGGTCATTAAGGATGGATTTAGATAGGTAGTGTATTTATCTATTGTCAGTGTAAAAGCAACGGTATGATGAGATTATATATTGTAGCGTGAGACAAAAAATAAGTTAAACGCACTATACCCTACCGCCCATCTAAACCCACCCTAAGTAGACTATCATATTCTCCTCTCTTGCACTTCCTACATTTTCTTCTTATGGACGTTCTCTATTCGTTTATCCACACACATATTCTTTTCTGCTTGGTTTACTAGTGGGATAAGGTAGGGATGAATTTTTTTATTTTGTAAATGCGCCTTTTGATTATTATAAAATGAATTTTAAAATTCTACATAATTATAATTTTAAAAAGCATTTTTATAACTTCAAAAAATAAATAATGAACTTTTAAGATTTTGTATATTTTTAGAAATTTTAATAATTCTTTTAGAGTTATTGTTAAAAATGTTGTAAAAGTACCAAATTGAATGTTTTAATTATAGTTCAAGGATCAAATTGGAGATTAACTCTTGCTCTAATGTGTCACCTCATTTCTTCGTTAAGGTTATAATTGCCACTAACGGACAAGTGATCAAAATGTTATAAGTCGATAACTTTAGTGACAAAAATATAACTTTTCATAGTTTTGTGGGAAAAAATAAATTTTTACCAAAGTTTAGTGACATTTTTGTAATTTACCCAATAAATATCATTCTCTCCTCCCTAAAGCTATCCATGTAAATATAAGGATAAACTACAAAATAGTCCCATGTCTTTTTTTAAATTTACATTTTGGTCATTGATCTTTCAGTTCTAACAATTAGGTCACGAACATGATCATTGATAACAATTTGGTCACTTTCGGTTAGCAGTCATTAAGTGTTGGATGAAAATTACAACTGACCCGTTAAATGGTACTGATGTGACTTTTGTGTCATCACCACATAATTTAAATATATATTTTTTATTTTTTTCTTATTCTTTTCCTTTCTTTCCTCTCATCTCCTCTCCTCCATCATTTGTTCCTCTTTGGTTTCTCTCTTCTTCTTTCTTCTCTCTTCTCCTCCCTTCACAACTCTATCTGCTATCGTCAAATTTGCCACTCAAGCTCAAAGGCAAAATTAGAAAATGTTTTAGGGGGCCGAAATTAAATTGTAATTTTTGCGTTAGCAAAAATATAATTTCACCATTTTAATAGCCTACATCTTTATAATATGTAAATGATTAAATCAAATTTTTATATTTTTAGGGGGCAAAGTACAATTTTACCTTTACTAATTTAAAATTTTTAAAAAAAATTAAAAGGCCTAAATGAAAAGTTTTCCATTTTAAGAGGGTTAGGGTCCCTACCAACCTCCCTAGTTTCGCCCTTTCCTGAGCTCCGATCAAAGGCCACCAAAATGAAGATCTCTTTCTTCTCTACCCTATTTTAGTTTGTAGTTTTCAAAAATGTCTCAAAAAGTTCACAAAATAAATAAAAAAAATCATGATTACTATGTCTCAAAGAGAATTTGATATGCAATTGATGAAGAATTTTTTGAGCCAGGGGAGATAAGGTTAAGTTGAACTAGATGCTGAGAGATGGAAATTCACCAAACGTTGTAACACCCTAAACCTAACCTTGACGAAAAGGTCAAATCTAGAACGTCACGTTAAATTACCGGAAAACAAACATACTTAAGGCGAGTTTTTCAATCCATAATTAAACCATAAAATTATTTGTTGTTTGGAAACATAGTTAAATCTTCGAAGCTTAAATACAGAATCAAATACATAGGTTCACACATGTAAATACATATATAATAAGTTTGATAGATGACTGAGTCTCACGTCTGCCGGCCACTTAGTCTTGTGACTTCCCTAAAATTTAATCAATTTGTTAATGTGTTGCAGAGTAGAATTTAACATAATAGATTAGCATATAAATAAGAGTTCAGACATTATGGAGTGTTCAGATAACAATTCGATCTCATCAGTCATATTAACAACCTAAAATGGTTTCAGACATTAAACAGTCCTGATGCATAGCGGATCAATTACTGATACACGAATAACACAAATACAGTAGCAAATACAAATGTTATATGGGCACAGATATAAATGCAATTCCCTATACCGTTCAATACACACCATCTCCATCCACCCAACACACCAATAGGTATATAATACCCATCCATCCCTAGACACCTCATAGTGTTGGTATGACATGTTGTAATGTTTACAGTCTCACTGCCAGGTCATACATAATTACGGGCAATTTAACCACCAATTCAATACAGAACACTTCCTTCAATTCATAAATTCCACCCTAAACAGTTGTAGAATAGGTAACAGACATGCATATATAATGCAGTTGCGATATGATTACACATTTCTAGTATAGCATAATGTCGATATCATTAAGATATAATTCATACCGATAGCCAAAATCAAATAATATCCATGATAGTCTAGTACAATTTAATTCATACTCATCTTACGGGCATTTTACTCCCGCCCCGTATGTAACACCCCTAACTCATACTCGTTACCTGAATAAGGTTACAGAGTATTTGTAACAGGTGGATTTTGGGGCTAGTCAGAAAAGTAGTTTCGAAACCAATAACTCGAAGTCAAGGAAATTATTTTAAATATCATTTTATGTATTGTAGCAAGATTAGATAAGTGCATGAAAATTTTGGTGAATTAATTTTAGCGATTGCTTGCTTAATTACGAAAAAGGACTAAATCGCATAAAGTGCAAAAGTCCTATTTTGTTAGATAAAGGTGTCAATTAGCTAAAGAACCTAAATTGGGGGCCTTTAAAGAGAAATTAGACCCCCAATTCTTAGGCTAGCAGGCCATAGGAGACAAAAGAAAGAGAAATAGTCAAAATTAGGTGGGTTGGTGACCAATTTTGACTAGAATAAGAATAAAATAAAGAGAAAAAGATGTCACCCTTTCCTCTTCTTCTTCATCACCTTTTCCTCTTCTTCTTCATCACCACTTAGTCTCTCTACAAGTAAGTGATTTTAATGAGTTTTCTTAATGATTTTTACATTTTTTAGACCCTTGTTTCATGAGCTTTCTAATGAGGGGACTACTTTACAAAATGGTTGAAAGTCTAAGGTTTTGCCATGAGAGCATTTAGGTTGTTTTCTGAATTTTTGTGGAAGAATATGAGTCTTAGACGAGTAATAAACAACTTTTGTGAAGGGATTTCTCATGAAAACCCTAATAGGAACTATTTTGCATAAGTTGTAAAATAGATGATAAATGTGTGAAATAGAGGAAATTTTGGATTTCCATAAGAGTAAAAAGGGTTCGTCTAGGCTTATAATAAGGAGAAATTCAATAAAAAATTGACTTTTGAGCATAGGGGTAAAATGGTCATTTTGTGAAAGTCTATGGGCAAAATAGTCATTTTGCCCAATTATGAAATTTTGAGTGTCTAAATTGATGTGTTGATGAAATAAATGAATTTTATTAATTTAGATCAAGAGAAGCGTGATTCGGGTCTTGATCGGGGTAAGAACAAAGTTTACGAGGATTAAGCTCGTCTTCATCATTTTGTATCGAGGTAAGTACATATGTGAATAATGTGTTATTGAAGCTTACTTTGGAATATTTTGATAATATACATGTGTAACTGGCTCGTTATTGTTATGTATCTAAATTCTATTTGTTGTCATGAATGTATAAATGACATGGTATGTGAGTAAAGTACATTGTGAGCAAGTACGATGCTATTCAGCTAGTTACGAAATCCTGTTGGACCTTAGACATAGCATAGGATACAAAGGGGTATGTTATAAAAATCATGTGATCTGAACTCATGAGTTGAGCCTGAGTTCATGAGATGAATGTTATAGGTAACGTGGGTCCAGGTACTGGCTTTGTGTACAGACCCGTGAGTGGCTCAATGAGCAATAGTTACATGACAGCTATGGGGTCAGGGTCCTGACCTGATAAAAAGGCTCGTGAGTAGCTCAAATGTGAGTGTTTCATAGCATGAGGTAGCCCTGATTTCTTATATGGTAATTAGATGCAAATTCCCCGCGTATCCATATATATTCCGAGAGTTCAACAAGTAACATTGAAGATTTAATGGGTGCAAACTTGATGAGGTATGTATACTGAACTTATGGATAGTACCTGAGTAAGGGACGAGATGCATTAAGTGTACATGAATGAAAGGAAGAATCAGATAGAGATGTTAAAAAAATTATATCTTTTAAGCATGGCAAGTTACCATTTGACAAATATGATTTTCTTTCAGTTACACTTTATTTTCATATATGTACTTACTAAACTCCCACACTTACCCTCCTTTCTTTTCTTTCCTTATAGTGCCACTAAGCTAACATCGGGGATCTAGTGACGTCTTAAAGCTTCGATCATACTATCACTTAAGACCTTGGTATAGCTAGTTTAATTGTTTTATTTTCTGGCATGTATAGGGACTCGAGTCTTTTTTTTTTATTATTTTGCTAGTTAGCCATAATGTGTTGGCTCATATAATAAAAATGATACTCATTTTGTATAGACCATGAATGTTGGCTAACACCAATTATTATTCAATTCAATGTTGCAAATTTCTAATGGTTGTGGTTGTTTTGGTTATGCATGTTATGTTCGTATTGCTCTTGGTTGATCTTGTGTAGATAGGGGTATGTAAGGGTGGCAAAGAGGCTTGTTTAATAGCCTTATTTTGTCCACATGGGTAGACACACGGGCGTGTATCTAGCCCGTCTGTGACACACGGTCAACCCCATGGGTGTGTTGTTCAGCCATGTGTCCACCTGCACGTAAAAATTTCAAGTCAGTATGCATGGTAGTGGACACACAGATAGAGACACGACCATGTATCTCAGTCGTGTGAAGGGCATGACATAGCACACGTATATGTGCCTTGGCCGTATGGCCCTTAAGAATTGTTGATGTCAGAAACACAATGTCTGCTAAGATACGGACGTGTCATGGCCGTCCGAAGGACACGGTTCATGGACACGGGTGTGTGTCAGGTCTTGTGAAAACCCCTGTAGGTTCAAATTAGAAAATAAATCCATACGGGTAAGGGACATGGGTGTGTCCCAATGTGCTTAGACTGTGTGAGCCACACAGCCCATCAGCACGACCATGCCTAAATGGTCACACGGGCGTGTTGCCTCTCTCACACGAGCGTATGCCCTTGTGTTAAGTGTTATTTTTAGAATTATTTGAAGGACCCGGATTGATTTTGAATGGGTTCCAATGGATGTTTTGAGCCTCGTAGGCTCTTATTAAAGAGTTTATAATAAAAATTGAAAAAGTTTTTAATTTGACCATGTTTTGGTGATATGAAAACATTTGTATGCATGAGTTCAAGTTAGGTAATGCCTCATATTTCATCCCGGCGTAGGGTATGGGTGTGGGGTGTTACATTTAGTGGTATCAGAGCTACGGTTCAGTCGGTTTTCAGACTAACGTAGCATGTGTACGAGTCTAGTTATACATGCCATAGATAAATTGTGATAGTGTGAAGGCTCTTGATTTTTTTAAAATTGTATTTCCATATAGTAATGGATCCCGATCGAAATATAGTGGATGATGAAGAAAGTAATTCGTCGACTCCCGCTGAAGGGGCGGTGCCATCTGATAATCGACCTCCCACAGTTAGTTAGAGAGGAGGAAAAGGGGCTCTTGTGGCCTTTCTCCACATGATGAATAAATGGTACACGAAGTTCATCCGAGCGAACTCGAATACTCAACCCCCTCCATCCCTACCTATTCCTCAACCTGTCCTTGTAGCACCCCAGGGCATGGACTTTAAGAGGCGGAATAGACCTCCAGTGGACAAGATCTGGAAGCATAAAGCTGAGGAGTTTCGTGCTAATAAAAATGATGACCCTAAAAAGGCAGAATTTTGGCTTGAGAATACCATCAGGGTATTCGATGAATTATCCTACACTCCTAAAGAATGCTTGAAGTATGCTATATCTTTATTGAGAGACTCGGTATACTACTGGTAGAAGACGTTAGTCTCAATGGTGCCTCACGAAAGGGTCACATGGGAATTCTTCCAAGAGGAATTCCAGAAGAAATACATCAGTGAAAGATTTATGGATCAAAAGCATAAAGAATTTCTTGATTTGAAACAAGGCCGCATGACGGTTACTAAATATGAAAGAGAGTTCGTCTGACTTAGTAAGAATACTCGGGAGTATGTATCCTCCAAGGCTAAGATGTGTCAAAGGTTTGAAGATAGACTTAAAGAGGAATTAGACTATTAGTGGGTGTCCTTGAGTTGAAAGAGTTCATAGTACTCGTTGATCGGACCTGTAAAACCGAGGAATTAATCAAGGAAAAGAAGAAAACCGAAGCTGAAACTAGATATACAAGGAAGAAGCATGCAAGCAAGTCATTTCCATCTCAGTCTAAGAAATCCAGTTATGTTTACTCTCATTTCTACGCATCTACTGGACAGTCATACCGAGATCGTAAGAAGCAAGATTCGAAATTTAAGTCTCGGGCTATATTAGTGGCTAGCATGTGCAATGTCAGATCTTCCTAACCAAAGTGCCAACATTGTGGTAGAAATCACTTCGGCAAGTGTAGAATAAATGATGGATCTTATTTCTAGTGTGGTTTCCAAGACCACTTTATCAAGGATTGCCCTGAGATGAATGATAAAGAAAATTTTCAAAGTACAAGGCCAAGTGGCACCAATTCTAAAGGAAGGCCACCGAAGAATGTTGGAGTTGGGGCTGGTAGCAAGAATGTGACGAGAGACACCACCGTAAAGTCTGAAGCTGAAGCTCCGGCTAGAACCTATGCCATATGTGCACGTGAAGATGTATCCTCTCCTGATGTGATCACCGGTACATTTTCTCTCTATGAGAACACTATTATTGCTTTGATTGACCCTGGTTCTACTCATTCATATGTCTGCATAGAATTGGTGTCTAGCACGAATATGTCTGTTGAGTCTACGAAGTTTATGATTAAAGTGTCTAACCCATTGGGCAAACATGTGATAGTTGATAAAGTCTGCAAGAAATGTCCTTTGGTAGTTAAAGGTTATTATTTTTTGACCGATTTGATGCTACTACCCTTTGATGAGTTTGATGTCATATTGGGTATAGATTGGTTGACATTCCATGATGTTGTAGTAAACTATTAGACTGAAATGTGAAAATGGTGAAACCCTTTGGGTTGAATCAGGTGAGCCAGGGAACTTGCCTATTGTAATATCCTTAATGTCTGCCCAGAAATGTTTGAGGAAAAGATGTGAAGTTTATTTGGCTTTTGTAATGAATACTAAGGAATCGGAGTTGAAAATTGAGTCAGTGCCGGTTGTAAGTGAATATGTGGATGTATTCCCGAAAGAATTGCTTAGGCTACCCCTTAATAGAGAGGTTGAATTTGGTATAGAGCTAATGCCAAGGACCACGCCTATTTCAATTGTTCTATATTAGATGGCCCCAACTGAGCTGAAAGAACTAAAGTCACAGTTATAAGAATTGACTGACAAGGGTTTCATGAGACCAAGCTTTTCACCGTGGGGTGCTCTGGTGTTGTTTGTGAAAAAGAAAGATAGATCTATGAGGTTGTACATAGATTACTGGTAGTTAAATAAGAGGACTATCAAGAACAAATACCCATTTTCGTGAATGGATGACTTGTTTGACCAACTGTGACAACCTGAATTAGGGCCTAATCGGAATAGTGGTTTCGTGACCACAAATCCGAGATAGAAATAATTGTTTTATAATTATTTTGGGGTTTATGATATGATTGCATGATTGTGTGAAAATTTCATGATGAAATTCTATGCCTAAAGTGCTTAAATTGAAAGTAGGGACTAAATCGAATAAGTTGCAAAATTTGCATCCCGAAAGTTTTTAGTATGAAATTGTTTTGGAATATTAATTAGGAGGTCTTAAATAGCAATTTGACCAATTTTAAGTTCATGGACAAAATTAGGACATGGAAGGAATTTTTGAAAGTTTAGTAAGGAGGGGCATTTTGGTCATTTGGATATTAAATGAAATAAAATGGGAAAAATAACACAAAATTGATCATCATCCTCTTTAGTTGCTGCCGAGTTCTCCCTCTCTCCATAGCTAGGGTTTCTTCAATTTTCAAGCTCCATAGTAAGTGATTCTAAGCCCCGTTTTTAATGTTCTTTACGTTTTTGGAATCCCGGAAGCTCGATTAAGCTTATGCTAGTAATAATTTAACCTAGGGTTCATATTTGGAAAAAATACCCATAGGTGAAATTTGTGTATTTTGATGTTTTATGATAGAATATGAGGTTTTAAATTATGTTAAATAACTTGTGCTACTCGGTTTTAAGTGAAAACGAGTAAAACGGCATAATCGGTAAAAATACCTATTGTTCATAACTATATGATAGAGTGAGAATTTGATGTTGTTGTAGAAGAGAAAAATGTTCAGCATATCATAAAATATAAGAATAAGGGCTGAAATTAAATTTCCGAGCCTAGGGGCAAAATTGTAATTTTGTAAAGTTAGGGGCAAAATGTAATTTTTCCATGATGTGATTTTGGATTGAAATAAATAGTATGAGTATTAAATGAGCTAAATGTGTTATTATAGATCAAGAAAGACGCGAATTGATCTCGAGCAGGGAAGGAAAAAGTTTTGGACTAAATTGCAAAATTTCCACATTTTGCACCAAGGTAAGTTTGTATGTAAATATTACAATAATTTCATGTACATTCTTATATTTCAGCCTATTATATAAATATACTAGCTGATGTTAAAATATAAATCGACTATTGGAAGAATGGAAATAAATACGAGAGAGAGATCCGGTTGAACATTCGGAGGATCGAATGAAATAGAGGGCGTAGCTAGGTCACATGTATGATGCCGAGTGCACATCATGTGTACAAGAAAGCTACGAGACACCTCAGTAGTAGCTAGGTCACATGTGTGATACGAGATGTATCCCATGTAGACAAGAGAGCTACGTGAAAGATAAATGTAGCTAGGTCGCATGCGTGATTCCAAGTGAAGGACACCATGTAGACAAGAGAGCTACGAGACAAATCGGTTAGGTCGCATGAGTGGTACTAAGTGTTCACCATGTGTACAAGAGAGCCGAACTAAACGAAGTATGATGGTGGGGCTGTGTGCTGAAACCATTAAATATCGAGGATTGATCCGAATTGTTCAACGGGATGGTTTTGTGGTGATATTGTGGTTTGGACCTACACTTATGGTGAATGAAATGTGGTGAAAACGATTTGTGGTATATACATATATAAGATAAAATGAGGTTAGCATAAAGAATGTGTGAAAGAGTGAAATTTGCATTAAAACTGTTTTTAGATGGTAGCAGTGACGTGATTTTGAAAAATCACCAAAAATAGGAGGAATATAATTAGAGGTTGAATGAGATGTGAAATTAAAGTTTAATGAGTCTACTTTCATATAAAAGAAACAGAGCAAGCAAAGGATTTCTATATTTTGAGATATTTACAATTGTATGTGACTTGCTCAGGATGAATACGTGATCCCCTGTTCCAACTTTGAAAAATCATTAAAAATTGTACAAAGAAAATTAAGAAATATAGTTTACATGCCTAAATTCCTTATTGAGACTAGTTTTAAATGAAACAGACTTCAGTGTTGTTTGAATTGTGTACTGAGAGAAATTTAATTCGTAGTGAACAGAGGTCAGATCAGTCGAGCTGTGTAACAGGGGAAACTTTAACTAATAAACTGAACTAATCGGCTGAACCAAAAATTATATAAAAAAATTAGCAAAAAGATTTATGAGTCTAGATTCAGGGAAATTTTACGGATTTTAATTTCGAGTTTTGTAACTCGAGTTATGATTTATTTAGTGAATATGACGCAGCAGAGACAGCTTAATCAAAGTGGAATGAATAGTGAAGTTAAAGTAGATATACTTGAATTGTTGTGTAAACATTTTAGATTCTTTAATTAGTATTTACATACTTACTTACTAAGCTATAAGCTTACTTTGTTTTTCTCTTTTGTCTTATAGTGTCCTTCGCTTGCTCGGAGTTAAGGATCGTGAAGATCTACCGCACTATCATACTTTAGGGTATTTGAACTAAACGTTTTGAATTATGGCATGTATAGTAGGCTTAATTATTTTGTTACGTGTCATATTTGTTTAGGTTTAAAATATTAGTTATAGTACTCGACCAGCTACTTTGTACAAGCCATTAAAGTTGGCTAATATTGTTCAAGACATATATTATACGATGCACTATCAAATTGGATGACATATTTATATCTCGGTTATGTTTAATGGTATGTGTTATGTTCGTAATACCTTGTATCTGTTCCGTGAAGAATTCGTAATGGGGTGTTACATTTAGTGGTATCGAGCTATGGTTTAGTCGGTTCTCGGACTAATAAAGTGTGTGTAAAAGTCTAGCTATACATGCCATAAAAATATTGTGATAGTGTGGTGACTCTGATTATTCTAAAGCGTGTTTTGTTTTAATATAGTATTGGATCCTCAAGGAACTGCGGTGATGATGTTGCTAGTAATGTGCCGGCTCCGCACAAGGGACCGCTTTGTGGAAAGTAGACCTGAGACATTGAGACAAGGAGATGAGGCTCGGGATGCCTTTCTCCAAATGATGAACAATTGGTATCTTGAATTTATTCGAGCAAATCCAAATGCTCAACCTCCTCCACCCCTCCTATACTTGAGACGATTCCTTTAGTGCTCAAGGTATAGATTTGGTAAGAATGAACAAGCCTCCGGTTGACAAGATTCAAAACAAAGGGTCAAGAGTTTAGAGCAAAGGTCGATGATGATCCCGAGAAAGCGGAATTCGGCTTGAAAATTCTACCCGTATTTGATGAGCTCTCATGTACACCGAGGAATGCTTAAAGTGTGTTTGATCACTTTTGAGAGATTGACTTACCACCGGTGGAAGACTTTGGTTGCAAGATGGTGCCAAAAGAAAAAGTTACTTGGGATTTCTTCCAGAAGAATTTAGAAAGAAATACATAAGTCAGCAATTTATTGATCAAAAGCGGAAAGAGTTCCTTGAATTGAAGCGAGGGAAAATGTCTCAGAGCAGTATGAACGCGAATTTGTAAGACTCAACAAGTATGCCCGGGAATGTGTGTCCACCGAGGCCATTATGTGTAGAAGATTTGAAGATGGGCTGAATGAGGACATTAAAGTGCTTGTAGGAATTTTGGAGTTGAAAGAATTTGTAGTATTGGTTGATCGAGCTCTTAAAGTCAAGAATTGAACAAAGAAAGAAGAAAAGTCGCTATTGAGGCCCGAGATGTCGAAAAAGACAGATAAGCAAGCCATTTCAATCTCAACCAAAGAGGTCCAAAGAGACAAACCCTCGAATGACGGTTTCAATTGGGGATTCACACGAGATCGTGATAGAGCATATTCGGGTCTAAAGCTCAAGCTACTTGATGGCAAGTGTGGGTAATGTGCGACCTAGAAAGCCCGAGTGTCGACAATGTGGCGAGCAACATTATGGTGAGTGTTGGGGGACCGAAGCGAGCTTGTTTCAAAAGTCTTGTTCTCATGAGCATTTTATTAGAGATTGTCCGGAGAAAGTTAAAGAAGAAAGATTTGAGTGCTAGATGAATACCACCGCTAGTAGAGGTAGACCACCGAGAAATCTTGGAGGTGGGACTAGTAGTAAAAGCGTGATGAAAGATTTAACGGCAAGATCGAAGCTAGAGCACTGCTAGAGCTTATGCTATACGTGCCGAGAAGATGCATCATCTCCGATGTCATTATTGGTACATTTTCTCTATGATACTATTGTTATTGCATTGATTGATCCCGGTCCACTCATTCCTATATTTGCATGAATTTAGATCCAATAAAAGTTGCTGTTGAATTTATTGAGTTTACGATTAAAGTGTCGAACCCTTAGGCCAATATGTGCTAGTTGACAAGGTTTGCAAGAATTGCCCATTAATGATTCAAGGTCACTTGTTTTCCGCCAACTTGATGTTTGTTACCATTTGGTGAGTTTGACGTTATCTTGGGAATGGACCGGTTAACATTGTATGATGCTAAGGTAGATTGTAAACAAAAGACACTAGAGTTGAAATGTGAAAATGGAGAAATTACGTGGGTTGAAACAGATGAATCAAATAAATTGCCTATGGTGATTTCGCACATGTCCGCACGAAATACATGAGAAAAGGGTGTGAAGCTTATCGGCTTATGTAATGAATATTGAGTTGCCTCAACTAAAATTTGAATCGATCGATAGTCTGTGAGTTTCCAAATGTATTTCGGAGGAATTGCCCGGGTTGCCTCCGAACGAGAGATAGATTTTGCCATTGATTTGTTGCTTGCATCTTGCACCGATCTCGATTGCTCCATATAGAATGGCTCAATGAATTAAAAGAATTGAAGGCTCGATTCAGGGGAGTTAACAGACGAGGATTTGTGAGACCGAGTTTCTCTCCCTGGGTGCTCTGTATTATTCAGAAGAAGAAGGATGGTTCAATGAGACTTTGCATTGATTACCGTCGACAATAAGGTGACTATAAAGAACAAGTACCCATTGCCGAGGATTGATGATTTATTCGATCGGTTAAAGGGGCCACAGTGTTTTCAAAGATTGATTTGAGGTCCGGTTACTACCAATTTGAGAGTTAAGGAGTCGGATGTCTGAAAACCGCCTTTAGGACAAGGTATGGACATTATGAGTTTCTTGTGATGCCTTTTGGCTTAACAAATGCTCCAACTATATTTATGGACTTAATGAATCGGATCTTCCTACCATATTTGGATAAGTTTGTAGTAATGTTTATAGATGACATTTTAATTTATTCTCGAGATGAGTCCGAACATGCCGAACACTTGAGAACTATATTGCAGATCTTGAGAGAAAAGAAACTGCTTGCCAAGTTTAGTAAAAGTGAGTTACGGCTTCGTGAAGTCGGATTTTTGGGGCATATAGTCTTAGGTGATGGTATTCGGTGGATCCAAGCAAGATTTCTGCGATCGTTGATTGAAACCGCCAAGAATGTATCCGAGGTTAGAAGCTTTTAGGCTTAGCGGGTATTATAGACGTTTTGTTGAAGGATTTTCGATGATTGCCTCTCCTATGACTAAGTTGTTGCAAAAGAATGTTAAGTCTGAATGGATGATAAATGTCAACAAAGTTTTGAAAAGTTGAAAGCACGATTGATCAAGCACCAATTTTAGTACAACTGAGTCGGAAAGGAGTTCGTAATTTATAGTGATGCATCATTGATAGGCCTTGGATGTGTGTTGATGCAAGAGGGTAAAGTGGTAGCTTATGCTTGAGACAGTTAAAACCGCATGAGAAGAACTATCCTACACATGATTTGGAACGCTTGCATTGTTGTTTTTGCCTTGAAGATTTGGCGACATTATTTGTACGGTGAAAAATGCCAAATTTTTACCGATCACAAAAGTTTGAAGTACTTGATGAATCAAAAGGATCTGAACACGCAACAAAGATGGCTTGAATTATTAAAGGATTATGATCTAGTGATTGATTATCATCCGGAAAGGCAAATGTAGTTCTTGACGCCTTGAGCGTAAAATTTCTTTTTACTTTGAAAGCCATGAACACGGGTTAGTATTGTCGATGATGGGTCAATCTTAGCGAGATGAGAGCTAAACCGTTATTTCTCCAGTTGATTTGTGATGCTCAAAAGAATGATAGTGAGTTGCGGATCAAGAGAACTCAATGCGAATCAAAGTTACGACTCGATTTTCGAGTTGGACCGGATGACTGCTTGATGTTTCGAGACAGGATATGTGTGCTTAAAAAGCGATAAATTGATTCGAAAATATTACATGAGGCGCACAATGGTTGTTTATCGGTTCATCCTGGTAGCACAAAATGTATAATGATTTAAAGAAGTCAGTATTGGTGGCGGTATGAAAAGGGACATTTCGAATTTGTAACCAAGTGTTTGATCTCAACAAGTAAAAGTGAACATCAAGTGCCTTCGGATTACTTCAACCGGTAATGGTGCACGAGTGGAAATGGGACAAGATTACCATGGATTTTGTAACCGGTTTGCCTTTAACTCCTAAAAGAAGGATGTTGTTTGGGTAGTGGTTGATAGATTAACAAAGTCACCCACTTTATACCAAGACGTCTGATTACTCACTTGATAAATTAGCGAATTATATATTGCTGAAATTGTGAAGTTGCACGGAGTACCTATGTCTATAATATCAGATAGAGATCCAAGATTTACCTCGAGATTTTGGAAAAAGTTACAAGAAGCTTTGGGTACAAAATTGAACTTTAGTACCGCATTTCATCCACAAACAGATGGTCAAACGGAAAGAGTAATCCAGGTACTCGAAGATATGCTTAGATGCTGTGTTTTAGAATTTGGAGGTAGTTGGGAGAAATATCTATCTTTGATTGAGTTTGCCTACAATAACAGTTATCAATCAAGTATACAAATGGCACCGTACGAAGCCTTGTATGGTCGTAAGTGTCAGACTCCTTTATATTGGACCGAGCTTAGTGAGAAATGATTCATGGAGTTGATCTAGTTAAAGAAACCGAAGAGAAAATAAAAGTAATCCGGATTGCTTGAAAGTCGCTCAGATCGACAAAAGTCATATGCTGATTTAAAAAGAAAAGAGATTGAATTTCGTGGGTGATAAAGTGTTCTTGAAGGTGTCACCATGGAAAAGATTCGAGATTTAGTCAAAAGGCAAGTTGAGTCCGCGTTTTATTGGGCCGTCACGAGATTCTTGAGAGAATTGGACCATGGCATATCGGTTGGCCTTACCGCAGAGTTAGAAAGAATTCATAACGTGTTTCATGTATCAATGTTGCGACGTTATCGTTCGATCCTTCACATGTGATTTCCCAACGAAATTGAGATTCGATCGGATATGACCTATGAGGAGGAACCAATAAAGATTTTGGCTCGAGAGGTTAAACAGTTAAGAAATAAAAGTATAGCTTTAGTGAAAGTATTGTGGCACGGACATGGGATAGAAGAGGCTACGTGGGAACCCGAGGAAGCTATGAGGAAACAAAGACCCAAACCTCTTTCTGGTAAGATTTTCGGGACGAAAATCTCAAAAGGGGGAGAATTGTGACAACCCGAATTAGGGCCTAATCGAATAGTGGTTTTGTGACCACAAATCCGAGATAGAAATAATTGTTTTATAATTATTTTGGGGTTTATGATATGATTGCATGATTGTGTGAAAATTTCGTGATGAAATTCTATGCCTAAAGTGCTTAAATTGAAAGTAGGGACTAAATCGAATAAGTTGCAAAATTTGCATCCGGAAGTTTTAGTATGAAATTGTTTTGGAATATTAATTAGGAGGTCTTAAATAGAAATTTGACCAATTTTAAGTTCATGGACAAAATTAGGACATGGAAGGAATTTTTGAAAGTTTAGTAAGGAGGGCATTTTGGTCATTTGGATATTAAATGAAATAAAATGGGAAAAATAACACAAAATTGATCATCATCCTCTTTAGTTGCTGCGAATTCTCCCTCTCTCCATAGCTAGGGTTTCTTCAATTTTCAAGCTCCATAGTAAGTGATTCTAAGCCCGCTTTTAATGTTCTTTACGTTTTGGAATCCGGAAGCTCGATTAAGCTTATGCTAGTAATAATTTAACCTAGGGTTCATATTTGGAAAAAATACCCATAGGTGAAATTTGTGTATTTTGATGTTTTATGATAGAATATGAGGTTTTAAATTATGTTAAATAACTTGTGCTACTCGGTTTTAAGTGAAAACGAGTAAAAGCAAGATAATCGGTAAAAATACCTATTGTTCATAACTATATGATAGAGTGAGAATTTGATGTTGTTGTAGAAGAGAAAATGTTCAGCATATCATAAAATATAAGAATAAGGGCTGAAATTAAATTTCCGAGCCTAGGGGCAAAATTGTAATTTTGTAATAGTTAGGGGCAAAATGTAATTTTTCCATGATGTGATTTTTGGATTGAAATAAATAGTATGAGTATTAAATGAGCTAAATGTGTTATTATAGATCAAGAAAGACGCGAATTGATCTCGAGCAGGGGAAGGAAAAAGTTTTGGACTAAATTGCAAAATTTCCACATTTTGCACCAAGGTAAGTTTGTATGTAAATATTACAATAATTTCATGTACATTCTTATATTTCAGCCTATTATATAAATATACTAGCTGATGTTAAAATATAAATCGACTATTGGAAGAATGGAAATAAATACGAGAGAGAGATCCGGTTGAACATTCGGAGGATCGAATGAAATAGAGGGCGTAGCTAGGTCACATGTATGATGCCGAGTGCACATCATGTGTACAAGAAAGCTACGAGACACCTGTAGTAGCTAGGTCACATGTGTGATACGAGATGTATCCCATGTAGACAAGAGAGCTACGTGAAAGATAAATGTAGCTAGGTCGCATGCGTGATTCCAAGTGAAGGACACCATGTAGACAAGAGAGCTACGAGACAAATCGGTTAGGTCGCATGAGTGGTACTAAGTGTTCACCATGTGTACAAGAGAGCCGAACTAAACGAAGTATGATGGTGGGGTGTGTCTTTGAAACCATTAAATATCGAGGATTGATCCGAATTGTTCAACGGGATGGTTTTGTGGTGATATTGTGGTTTGGACCTACACTTATGGTGAATGAAATGTGGTGAAAACGATTTGTGGTATATACATATATAAGATAAAATGAGGTTAGCATAAAGAATGTGTGAAAGAGTGAAATTTGCATTAAAACTGTTTTTAGATGGTAGCAGTGACGTGATTTTTAAAAATCACCAAAAATAGGAGGAATATAATTAGAGGTTGAATGAGATGTGAAATTAAATTTTAATGAGTCTACTTTCATATAAAAGAAACAGAGCAAGCAAAGGATTTCTATATTTTGAGATATTTACAATTGTATGTGACTTGCTCAGGATGAATACGTGATCCCCTGTTCCAACTTTGAAAAATCATTAAAAATTGTACAAAGAAAATTAAGAAATATAGTTTACATGCCTAAATTCCTTATTGAGACTAGTTTTAAATGAAATAGACTTCAGGGTTGTTTGAACTGTGTACTGAGAGAAATTCAATTCGTAGTGAACAGAGGTCAGATCAGTCGAGCTGTGTAACAGGGAAACTTTAACTAATAAACTGTACTAATCGGCTGAACCAAAATTATAGAAAAAATTAGCAAAAAGCTTTATGAGTCTAGATTCAGGAAATTTTACGGATTTGAATTTCGAGTTTTGTAACTCGAGTTATGATTTATTTAGTGAATATGACGCAGTAGAGACAGCTTAATCAAAGTGGAATGAATAGTGAAGTTAAAGTAGATATACTTGAATTGTTGTGTAAACATTTTAGATTCTTTAATTAGTATTTACATACTTACTTACTAAGCTATAAGCTTACTTTGTTTCTCTCTTTTGTCTTATAGTGTCCTTCGCTTGCTCGGGAGTTAAGGATCGTGAAGATCTACCCGCACTATCATACTTTAGGGTATTTGAACTAAACGTTTTGAATTATGGCATGTATAGTAGGCTTAATTATTTTGTTACGTGTCATATTTGTCTAGGTTTAAAATATTAGTTATAGTACTCGACCAGCTACTTTGTACAAGCCATTAAAGTTGGCTAATATTGTTCAAGACATATATTATACGATGCACTATCAAATTGGATGACATATTTATATCTCGGTTATGTTTAATGGTATGTGTTATGTTCTGGTAATACCTTGTATCCTGTTCCGGCGACGGTAACGGGTAATGGGGTGTTACACCAACTTAAGGGAGCAGTGTGGTATTCTAAGATAGACTTGAGATCTAGCTACTATCAACTATGAGTTAAAGAAGCAGATGTGCCTAAAACCGATTTTAGGACGCGGTATGGCCACTATGAGTTTTTCATCATGCCTTTCGGCTTAACAAATACTTCCGTCGTGTTTATAGATTTAATGAATAGGGTATTTTGGCCATATCTAGATAAGTTTGTTGTTGTATTCATCATTGATATCTTGATATATTCTAGAGACAAGGTAGAACATGCTGAACACTTGAGAACCATTTGCTAAACTCTGAGGGACAATCTGTTGTATGCAAAATTTAGTAAAAGTGAATTTTGGCTTTGAGAAGTCGGTTTTTTTGTCTCGATTGATGGCATTAAGGTTGATCCCAGCAAGGTTTCTGCTATTGTTGAATGGAAACCACCAAAGAATGTAACTAGCCGGTTATTACAGGCTATTTGTAAAGGACTTCTCTATGATTGCCACTCCCATGACAAGGTTGCTGCAAAAAGGAGTTAAGTTTGAATGGTCGGATAAGTGTCAGCAGAGTTTCAAGAAGTTGAAGATGTTATTGACTAAGGCTCCAGTATTAGTACAACCCAAATTAGGAAAATAGTTTGTGATTTATAGCGATGCTTCTCTAAAAGGGTTGGGATGTGTACTTATGCAAGAGGGCAAAGTTGTGGCTTATGCCTCGAGACAGTTGAAACCTCACGAGAAGAATTATCCGACACACGACCTAGAGTTGGCTGCAATAATGTTCGCTCTAAAAATCTGGTGACATTTTTTGTTCGGAGAGATATGCCATGTATACACCGATCATAAAAGTCTTAAGTACTTGCTGACCCAGAAGGATTTAAATTTGAGGCAACGGAGATGGTTGGAACTATTAAAAGATTTTGAGTTGATTATCGACTACCATCCAGGAAAAACAAATGTGGTTTCCGATGCATTAAGTAGAAAATCGTTGTTTGCATTGAGAGCAATGAACGCCCAGTTGACCTTGTTAGAAGATGGTTCGGTTCTAGCAGAGTTAAAAGCTAGACCGACATTTCTTCAAGAAATTTGCGAGGCTTAGAAGAGTGACAGTAAATTACTATCCAAGAAAACCCAGTGCGAATCGGATGTTGAATCGGATTTTTGGATTGGTTCCAATGGTTACTTGAGATTACGGGAAAGGATTTGTGTTCCTAAGGACACCGAATTGATTCAAAAGATTTTAGATGAGGCATATAATGGTTGTTTATCATTGCACCCCAGGAGTACGAAAATGTAAAACGATTTGAAGAAAATGTATTGGTTGCCGGGGATAAAAAGAGATATTTTAGAGTTCGTATCCAAATGCCTAGTATGTCAACAAGTGAAAGCCAAGCACCAAGTACCTTCGGGTTTACTTCAGCCTATTATGGTCCCAGAGTGGAAGTGAGATCGGATTACTATAGACTTTGTAACGGGTTTACCGGTGACCCCGAGGAAGAAAGATGTTGTGTGGGTTGTGGTTGATCGACTGACAAAGTCAGCTAATTTTATTCCGGTACACACCAATTTCCCACTCGACAAGCTAGCCGGTTATATGTTTCAGATATTGTGAAGTTACACGAAGTACCTTTGTCAATCATATCGGATAGAGATCCGAGGTTCACATTGTAGTTTTGGAAAAAGCTCCAAGAAGCTTTGGGTACAAAGTTAAATTTTAGTACGGCTTTCCACCTGTAGACCAATGGCTAATCAGATAGAGTAATTCAGACCTTGGAAGACATGCTCCGATGTTATGTATTAAAGTTTCAAGGCAGTTGGGAAAAGTATTTGCCTCTGGTGGAGTTTGCTTATAATAATAGCTTTCAGTCAAGCTTGAAGGTGGCACCTTATGAAGCATTGTATAGGCGGAAGTGTTGAACGCCTTTGTATTGGACCGAGCTTAGAGAGAATCAGATTTACGGGGTCGACTTAGTCAAGGAAACCGAAGAAAAAGTTAAGGTGATTCATGATTGTTTAAAGGCCACTTCGGATAGACATAAATCTTATGCGAATTTGAAACGAAAAGAGATCGAGTTTCAAGTCAGTGATAAGGTATTTCTAAAAGTATCCCTGTAGATGAAGGTTCTTAAATTCAGTAAAAAGGGTAAATCGAGTCCGCGTTTTATTGGACCTTATGAAGTGATTGAGAGAGTTAGGCCGGTAGCCTATCGGTTAACTTTACCATCAGAATTGGAAAAGATCCATGATGTATTCCATGTTTCCATGCTACGCTGATACCGCTCTGACCCTTCACATGTGATTTCTCCGATTGAAGTAGAGATTAGATCGGATATGTCTTATGTGAGGAACCTGTTAAGATCCTAGCTCGAAAAGTTAAGTAACTGAGAAATAAGAGCATTCCCATCGTGAAAGTGCTATGGCAGAGACATGGGGTTGAAGAGGCCATATGAGAGCCCAAAAAAATCATGAAAAGCTAATACCCAAACCCTTTTATCGGTAAGATTTTTGGGGACGAAAATCCCTAAAGGGGGAGAATTGTAACAGGTTGATTTTGGAGCTAGTCAAAAAATTGGTTTCAAAATCACTAACTCGAGGTCAAGAAATTATTTTAAATATTATTTTATGTATTTTAGCAAGATTAGATAAATGCATGAAAATTTTGGTGAATTAATTTTAGCGATTGCTTGCTTAATTAAGAAAAAGGACTAAATTGCATAAAGTGCAAAAGTCCTATTTTGTTAGATAAGGGTGTCAATTAGCTAAAGAACCTAAATTGGGGGCCTTTAAAGAGCAACTAAACCCCCAATGCTTAGGCTAGTCGGCCATAGGAGAAAAAAGAAAGAGAAATGGTCAAAATTAGGTGGGTTGGTGACCAATTTTGACTAGAATAAGAATAAAATAAAGAGAAAAATATGTCACATTTTCCTCTTCTTCTTCATCACCAAAAAATGAAGCCATTAGAGGGTTTTTGAGCTTCAAAATTTTCAACCACTCAGTCTCTCTACAAGTAAGTGATTTTAAGGAGTTTTCTTAATGATTTTTACATTTTTGAAACCCTTGTGTCATGAGCTTTCTAATGAGGGGACTATTTTACAAAATGGTTGAAAGTCTAGGGTTTTTCCATGAGAGCATTTAGGTTGTTTTCTGAATTTTTGTGGAAGAATATGAGTCTTAGATGAGTAATAAACAACTTTTGTGAAGGAATTTCTCATGAAAACCCTAATAAGGACTATTTTGCATAAGTTGTAAAATAGATGATAAATGTGTGAAATAGAGAAAATTTTGGATTTCTATAAGAGTAAAAAGGGTTCGGCTAGGCTTATAATAAGGAGAAATTCAATAAAAAATCGACTTTTGAGCATAGGGGTAAAATGGTCATTTTGTGAACGTCTATGGGCAAAATAGTCATTTTGCCCAATTATGAAATTTTGAGTGTCTAAATTGATGTGCTGATGAAATAAATGAATTTTATTAATTTAGATCAAGAGAAGCGTGATTCAGGTCTTGATCAGGGTAAGAACAAAGTTTACGAAGATTAAGCTCGTCTTCATCATTTTCTATCGAGGTAAGTACATATGTGAATAATGTGTTATTGAAGCTTACTTGGAATATTTTGATAATATACAAGTGTAACTGGCTCATTGTTGTTATGTATCTAAATTCTATTTGTTGCCATGAATGTATAAATGACATGTTATGTGAGTAAAGTACATTGTAAGCAAGTACGATGCTATTCGGCTAGTTATGAAATCCTGTTGGACCTTAGACATAGCATAGGATACAAACGGGTATGTTATAAAATTTATGTGGTCTGAACTCATGAGTTGAGTCTGAGTTCATGAGATGAATGTTATAGGTAATGTGGGTCTGGGTACTGGCTTTGTGTACAGACCCGTGAGTGGCTTAATGAGCAAACGTTACATGATAGCTATGGGGTCCGGGTCTTGACATGATAAAAAGCCCCGTGAGTAGCTCAAATGCGAGTGTTTCATAGCATAAGGTAGCCCTGATTTCTTATATGGTAATTAGATGCAAATTCCCTAGGTATCCATATATATTCTGAGAGTTTAACGGGTAACATTGAAGACTGAACTTATGGATATTACCTGAGTAAGGGACGAGATGCATTAAGTATACATGAATGAAAGGAAGAGTAAGATAGAGATATTAAATGATTTATATCTTTTAAGCATGACAAGTTACCGTTTGACGAATATGATTTTCTTTTAATTACACTTTATTTGCATATCTGTACTTACTAAGCTCCCACGCTTACCCTCCTTTCTTTTCTTTCTTTATAGTGCCGCCAAGTTAGCATCAGGGATCCAGTGACATCTTAAAGCTTCGATTACACTACCACTTAATACCTTGGTATAGCTAGTTTAATTGTTTTGTTTTCTAGCATGTATAGGGACTCGAGTCTTTTGTTTATTATTTTGTTAGTTAGTCATAAGGTGTTGGCTCATATGATAAAAATGATACTCATTTTGTATAGACCATGAATGTTGGCTAACACCAATTATTATTCAATGCAATATTGCAAACTTCTAATGGTTGTGGCTGTTCTGGTTATGCATGTTATGTTCGTATTGATCTTGGTTGATCTTGTGTAGATAGGGGCATGTAAGGGTGTCAAAGAGGCTTGGTAATAGCCTTATTTTGTCCACACAGGTAGACACACAGGTGTGTGTCTAGGCCGTTTGTGACACACGGTCAACCTCATGGGTGTGTTGTTCAGCCGTGTGTCCCCTGCACGTAAAAATTTTAAGTCAGTATGAATGATAGTAAACACAAGGGCAGAGACACGGCCGTATGTCTCAACCGCGTGAAGGGCATAGCCTAGCTCACAGGCGTGTGCCTTGGTCGTATGACCCTTAAAAATTGCTAAGGTTAGAAACAAAATGTCCAAGTTTTTGTACATGGGCTAAGACACGGGCGTGTCATGGCTGTGTGAAGGACACGGTTCATGGACACAAGCGTGTGTCAGGCCTTGTGAAAACCCCTGTAGGCTCGAATTAGAAAATAAATCCAAACGGGTAAGGAACACGGGCATGTCCCAATGTGCTTAGGCCGTGTGAGCTACATGACCCATCAGCACGACCATGCCTAAATGGTCACACAGGCGTGTTGTCCCTCTCACACTGGTAGAGGTGAGCAAAACTCGATTCGACTCAAAAAAATTGAAAAAAAAATCAAATTTCGAGTTAAACGAATCGAATTATTCGAGTTAACTCGAATTTTTTTTCAAATTTCAAGTTCGAATCGAGTTGAATTTTCGAATTCGAATAACTTGAATAATTTGAATAATTTGAATATCAAACTATAATATTTTACATTTTTACCCCAAACTATCAAACCTTTTTACTTTCCTTCAAAACTTTTACCCCTTCTCACTTTCCCCCCAAAACTTTTACTCTCCTTCCATCCCAACCCCTCCAATCTACCCAAAATTCATTTCCCACCAAAATTTACTCTCCCATTTACTTTTTCTCAAAATTTTACTCCTAAAAACCTTAAAACTTTTTATTTTCTCCCAAAATTTTTACTCCCTCCCACTTTCCCTCTAAAATTTTTACTTCCTTCACATCCCACCTCTTATCTACCCCAAGCTAATCCCCCCAATTTTTTTTAATATTTTCCCTTCAAAATTTTACTCTCCTCTATTTACTTTCCCTCAAACTTTTGTTGCCCAAAACTTTTTATTTTTCCCTAAACTTTTACTTCTCACCTTTTACTCTCAAATAAAAATTTAAAATTATCCAAAAAATCACGAAACATAAATAGTAATAAATTTATTTATATCTACTATTTATATTATTAAATTGAATTTCACATTTTATGTTATTTATATTATTAAACTGTTTGGTCATATTGAATATTTATATTAAAATTGAATTATTAATTATGCCATTAAATATTCATCTTAAAATTTTATATTGGTATCAATTTCACATTTTATCTTTGAAATAACTTTTATTAAAAATCACATTTTACATTTAATATATTTTTAACTCCAAAATACATAGTGTATATAAAAATTAATAAATAAATTATGAGTTGATGAAAGCTAATAAAACTTTTGGTTAAGGTGGACAAATTTTATTACGATGGGTGACTGTGGTTACAAGGACCCAAATTTTTTTTTTTAAAATTCAACTCGAACAAATATATTCGATTCGATTTTATTCGAATTCTATCTCACTCGACTCGATTCGAGAAAATTTCAAATCAAATTAGGATGATAAAGTATGATTCGTCAACTCGATTAACTCGAAATTTTTTCATTCGATTCGATCGAACGCTCACCCCTACACACGGGCGTGTGCCCCTCTGTTAAGTGTTATTTTCAGAATTCTTTGATGGACCCGGATTGATTCTGAATGGGTTCCAATGGATGTTTTGAGCCTCGTAGGCTCTTATTAAGGAGTTTATAATAAAAATTGAAAAAGTTTTTAATTTGACCAAGTTTTGGTAATATGAAAACGTTTATATTCATGAGTTCAAGTTAGGTAATGCCTCATATTCCATCTTGGCGTAGGGCATGGGTGCAGGGTGTTACAGTATTATCGGAACTTACAAACTAATTATAGATAAATCAAATCAAATTACTATTCATAACCAACTTCAACCATATTGACCTTTAAATGGGCCCTCGAAGCCCATTATGAACATTGAAATCGAATCGGGACTAAATTGGAGTCTTCGATAGATTTTCATTAAATTATAAATTTTTCTTATAAATAGTATCCACATGCCCGTGTGATATAGGAGCATGCCCGTGTGAATAGGTCGTGTGGCTACATGATAAACCGTAATTTATACATCTTTTTACCCCATGTTTAACTCATTTTATGGATGCTTTCCTATTAGAATTGGTGAATTCGATGCTCCTAATGTTGTAATTTCATGTTTTATACTTAGGAGAGTATAAGAGAGTGAAAGGAACGAGAAACGGGACAAAAATAGAGAAAATGTACCAAAGTACGAAATCAACACGGCCTGGACTTCCTCACACGGGCAGCCCACACGGCCGTGTCTATTTGGCAAAATCAAAGCACAACTCACACGGGTAGAACACACGCCCGGCCATTCTAACAGGCTCAAACATGGCCTAAAGTAATTGCACACGGGCGTGTCACACGGGCATGTCCCTACTGAGCCCAAGTTGAGTCCAATTCGAAAAAAGCCACTTTTGAGGGCTCATAGGCATTCCAAAGCCTATAAATACACCCTAGAAGAGGAGAAAAGAGGATACACAGAATAGGGAGTAAGGAATTACTCCAAAGAAGCCGATTGATTCATCTTAGAAGCCGGATTCATCATCAAGACTGAAGATCTCTCCTCAATTCCCCTTCAAGAGTTTTGGGTTTTCTTTATGTTTTGTATTATTTATTATTCTGAGATGTTTTCTTATTTAGTTATAAACTAAAACCTTTAAATACCTAAGGGGAATGAAACCAAAGACGAATCTTGTTATTATTTTCTGAATTGTATGATAAATATTTAACTTGTTCTTAATTATGTGTTCTTAATTCTTCTTTTGATATCCCATGATACTGATTCAAGATAAACTCTTATTTAGAGGAGGAATAGACCCTGTCTAAGAGTACATTTGTCATAATTAAGCAAAGTTGATTGTGCGCCTAGACATAGGGTGGCAAGATTTTGCCGGATTAGGGTGAAACCTAATAAGGGGATCCATAGATTGAGTTAAAGCAACCCTAGGGTGTTAATTAGAGAAAGGTCTCAATTATTCAGTCTAGGGATTAATGTTATTTGTCTTGAATAGAGATAATAACATAACTTAAGGATATCTACAGAATAAGTTAAATGAATAAATCGTCCGATTCGGATCCAGAATAACAAGTACAGTCTAGGTGGATTTTTCCTTAAGTATTGTCTTAATTCAATCGATTTTCCCAAAAGCAATTCCCCAATTCTATTATCTGTGAGTTCTTAGTTTAGATAATTAGTTAGTTAAAACAAAGCCCCATTATTTTTAGGCTAGATAAAAAGAAGACAGTCATTACTGGTACTTTTAGTTCCTTTGGGTTCGACAATCCGGTCTTGCTAAAACTATACTACTGTTCGATAGGTACACTTGCCTACATCGCGATAATAGTTAGTTTCAAGAACGATTAATTTTAAATATTTAAAACCTATCACAAAATCTGTAACACTCCTAACCCGTATCCGTTGCCGAAATAAGGTTATGAGGTATTACTTGACTGAACAAAACTTCTATAAAGTCAAAGATACTCACTATCAAAACATAACCGAATATCTAATAACAAATTAACTACTGTCAAGTTATAACTAAAACATTTCACCACATTAGTTCAATTATAAGGCTTCTCTAAACAAAATGAGCAAGCCATCTTCGCATGGCTATAATGTATACAAAGTCGAAATATCATTCTACCTATAGTCTATCCTATACATGCCTTAAACCATGATGATATACAATCTTCTCAACTCACACAATGACTCGATAGTGTGATGATATCTCCGGCCCTTCCAACTCGAGCTAAAGTATAAACCTATAACAAATGGAAAAGAGAACACGGAGTAAGCTTCAATGCTTAGTAAGTTTTAAGCAATGCAAACAATTAATTTACTTATAGATCGATTATTTCAAATTTTCAAGAAATCATTCCTAGATAATTGCCATTTTGGCCAAGTATCCATGAACATAATGCATATTTAGCAAATTCACCTCACTTCAATCTGAACTCAATTTAAAACCAAATATTGAAATCACAAATAAGATCATAAGAACTCGAAAAGCATCTCATTAACAAGTTTTAACCATGTTTGCAACAAAATCACAAATTCACTACAAGCTGTCTTCCTAAGCAACAGTCACTAAATTATTTATAACTACAGATAAGAAAATCCAAATTAAGTGCCGTTAATTTTCCCTAAAATTATACTCATATATCTTCCATCCATCAAATTT
The DNA here is from genome assembly GCF_025698485.1 of Gossypium arboreum. Lineage (NCBI taxonomy): Eukaryota > Viridiplantae > Streptophyta > Magnoliopsida > Malvales > Malvaceae > Gossypium > Gossypium arboreum. Next base: position 101,451,301 of record NC_069080.1, read on the forward strand.
TTAAAATTTTTGGTTTGACCAATCAATACCAGATGTTTATTTAAGTTTCCCCTATTTCACTGTTTGACTATTCTGACCACTCTTCACTACAAATCAATTTTCTCATTATACAGAATTCGAAATATGTTATCGTTTATTTCATTTGAAACTAGACTCATTAAGGAGTCTAAGGATATAAATTTTATCTTATAACCATTTTTGTACCATTTATAATGATTTTCTGAAAACAGAATAGGGGACCTTGAAGTCATTTTGACTCTATTCCACGCCACTTCAAATATCTCATTATTGGCAATTCTTTTGCTCACACGGTTTCTTTTATAAGAAACTAGACTCATTAATATTTCATGAAATAATTTATTCAGCTTCTAACTCAACTCTCACAATTTATGGTGATTTTCTGAAATCACATTACTGCTGCTGTCCCAAGCAGATTTATTACCCATTCTTGCATTCATATTATTTAACATGTATATCACCAAATCAATCTCATATAACCTTTCACCATAACCGAATACACACATACACATATGAGATTTTCACATATACTTCTCATTTCTCAATCATGATTCAATTCCGATCAATCTAACATATAAAAGTATATAATACATACCTGATCAACTTAATGTATTTGACATATTCAATGGTAGTTTACTACGAACATTCGAAATCATAATCTTACTCCAATCACCACCACAAAGTATGCGGGACTTTAAGACCGAATATAATACCAGCACAAATGCCTTTGGGGCTTAGCCCGGATATAACACCAGCACGAATGCCTTTAGGGCTTAGCCCAGATATAACACCAGCACAAATGCCTTCGGGGCTTAGCCCGGATGTAACACCAGCACGAATGCCTTCGAGACTTAGCCCGGATATAACACCAGCACGAATGCCTTCGGGACTTAGCCCGGATATAACACCAGCACGAATGCCTTTGGGACTTAGCTCGGATATAATTCTCCATTATCATGCACACACACACACACACACATATATATATATATATATATCATAACACATTAGCATTTTATTTGCATTACTTGAACACAAGCACAACGTGCTTATCAACCCTTCCACTTTCGGCTCAATAGCCACATACAAAGAACACGATTTCGTTTCGCTATCCAACATGATTTCTATAACCATTCGGCTACAAGTCATATACACAAATTATTTATCCCACTACGTAATTCAAGTAGAACCAATAGGTCACAATTTATTTATTATGCTTATATACCATGATTTTATCAAATCATAAGCTAAGTTTCATTACTCAAAGACTTACCTTGGTATATTCGAACGGTTGTAGATTGGCTACTCTATTGCTTTCTCTTTTCCCCTATCCAACTTTGATCCTCCTTGCTCTTGAGCTTAATAAATGCAAATAGATTTGTTTAATATCTTAACCAATATTGTTTACTTATTATTCACATTCGGCAATCACATAACAAATTCAATATGTATTATAATTTATAAATATGCCATGATTCAAATTTCGTACTTATTTATAACCGAAAATGGAAAGAACTTATCTAGCCATGATAGTCACTTATAACTCAAACTCAAAATGATCATAAAACCCTAATAACCGATCATTCAACTTATACTAGTTTCGCATACACAAGCAAAACTCACATAGTTTAGCTTGTTTTCTTATACACTAGTTTAACCACTACGATTATTACCAAATAAATCACATTCAATTAACACTACCCATTTACATATACATCAACTATCAAATTCTCACTCCTTAGCTAATGCCGAATGCTTATATCAGCCCTAAGTCATCTTTACACATTTACCAACTTTCCAATTCAACTTAATACCAAAAATTAATGTCATTTAAATAGCCAACACCAAAACATTTGTTCAAAAGGACCTAGCCGAACACGTCACTTAGTTAAAAGTTCCACACAAAACACTAGTAGCCAACTCAATTTCATCCTTAATATTTCTTATAACAAAATTTATCAAAATTCAATAAGAAATACATTAAATTCCATGACTGAATTTGCATTTCACCATAATAGCCACTTGCCATAAAACAATTAAGCCACAATCATTTAATTTACCTAGCTTAGACTTAGATTAATAATTATCTAAATTATTTAAACATTCAACACAAACTCTTCTTTAATTAAGCACATATTCGGCAAGGAAAAATGGTAATTTAGCAAACCTTAGTTTAACATATAATTTGTTTATAACACATTTTAAGCATTCTTTTCATTCCGTCAACTCAAAACACATACATTACTCAAATATAACCAAGTTCATATTCGCAACAAGGATCCAACATGATAGCCGATTCTTCCCACTTAGCATCTAATGCATACATATGATCATTTGTTTGGCTCAAACGCCCATCCACCATGATTCGTCCAAATTAACATGAAACAACAACCATATTCTTTATTGACTACTATGGCCGAAAGCTCTATTCATTCCCAAAATCAAAAATTTAACATGGGTCAAATAAAGAGGTTGGTAACTAACTCAAAAATTAACTAAAATTTCAAGAATTAACATAAACTTTATACCTTAGTTTAAGCCTAGGATGACCGAGTGGTGTTTCTCCCCTATTCTTCCTTCACATTCGGCTTAGAAGAAACAAAGGTGAACACTTTGTTTTCTTCACCCATTTTCCCCCTTTTTTAATTATTATTATTCTATAATATAAAGCCATTTAATTAGAATAATGCTAATAGAAAATTCATATATTATATATTAACTAGTAACATGGCCGGCCACTATCTAAAATGGGTAATTTGACATGCAAAACCATTCTTTTCAATACATGCATTAATAGACCATTATAAAATTAACCTATCACATTTTAAAAGTATCTCACATAAGTCCTATTTAATAAATTCACATACAAAAGATCAAATCAAAGCATGAAACTTTACACATGCATTATCTCATATAATAGACATGAAATTTAACATTTAATTATTTTCACGACTCGGTTTTGTGGTCCCGAAACCACTTCCCAACTAGGGTCAAATTAGGGCTATTACAACATAAGCACGTTGTGCTTGTGTTCAAGTAATGCAAATAAAATGCTAATGTGTTATGATATATATATATATATATATGCATGATAATGGAGAATTATATCCGGCTAAGTCCCAAGGTATTCGTCTTTGGTGTTATATCCGGCTAAGTCCCAAGGCATTCGTCTTTGGTGTTATATCCGGCTAAGCCCAAGGCATTTGTGCTGGTGTTATATCCGGGCTAAGCCCCAAAGGCATTCGTGCTGGTGTTATATCCGGGCTAAGCCCCGAAGGCATTCGTGCTAGTATTATATTCGGGCTTAAAGTCCCGCATGCTTTGTGGTGGTGATTGGATTTGGGTTTTAAACCTAGCAGACTTAATGCCGATGATTGGAGTAAGATTATGATTTCGAATGTTCGTAGTAAACTACCATTGAATATGTCAAATACATTAAGTTGATCAAGTATGTATTATATACTTTTATATGTTATATTGATCGGAATTGAATCGTGATTGAGAAATGAGAAGTATATGTGAAAATCTCATATGTGTATGTGTGTATTCAGTTATGGTGAAAGGTTATATGAGATTGATTTGGTGATATACATGTTAAATAATATGAATGCAAGAATGGGTAATAAATCTGCTTGGGATCAGCAGAGAACGTGATTTCGAAAATCACCATAAATTGTGGGAGTTGAGTTAGAAGCTGAATAAATTATGTCATGAAATCTTAATGAGTCTAGTTTCTTATAAAAGAAACTGTGTGAGCAAAAGAATTTCCAATAATGAGATATTTGAAGTGGCGTGGAATAGAGTCAAAATGACTTCGAGGTCCCCTGCTCTGCTTTTTAGAAAATCATTATAAATGGTACAAAATGGTTATAAGATAAAATTTATATCCTTAGACTCCTTAATGAGTCTAGTTTCAAATGAAATAAACAATAACATATTTCAATTCTGTATAATGAGAAAATTGATTCATAGTGAAGAGTGGTCGAATAGCCAAACAAAGGAAACAGGGAAACTTCAATAAAAATCTGGTATTGATTGGTCAACCAAAAATTCTTAAAATATGGATGGAAGATATATGAGTCTAATTTCAGGGAAAATTAACGGCACTTGATTTGGAGTTTCTTATCTCCAGTTATAAATAATTTAGTGACTATTGCTGAGGAAGACAGCTTGTAGTGAATTTGTGATTTTGCTGCAAACATGGTTAAAACTTGTTAATGAGATGCTTTTCGAGTTCTTATGATCTTATTTGTGATTTCAATATTTGGTTTTAAATTGAGTTCAGATTCAAGTGAGGTGAATTTGCTAAATATGCATTATGTTCATGGATACTTGGCCAAAATGGCAATTAGCTAGGAATGATGTAACGCCCCGCACCCGAGACCGTTGCCGGAGTCGAACACGAGGTGTTAACGAACTTAATTCATTTATTTACATAGTTCATTTTAAAATTTCCAGACAAGCTGGCTAACTGCGTCACTGTCACCTTAAAAATCATATCTCGAGTTCCAGAACTCGAAAACTGATTCCATAAATTTTTCCTGAAACTAGACTCATATATCCATCTACAGATTTTTTTCTAGAATTTTTGGTTGGGCCAATTAGTACAGTTTATTAGTTAAAGTCTCCCCTGTTTCAGGGTTCGACTACTCTAACCTTCATGCATTACGACTTAGATATCTCCCTGTACAGGGATTCAATACATATGAAGTTTGTTTCTAATGAAACTAGACTCAAAAAGGAATCTGTACATATAAAGTATGACTTCTAATTATTTCTGGTTAATTTATGGTAAATTTCCAAATTCAGAACAGGGGATCCAGTAACTGTTCTGGCCCTGTTTCACGAAAACTTAAACATCTCATAAAATACGGATCATATGGTCATTTCACTTCTTCCATATGAAAATAGACTCATCAAGGTTCGATTACATAATTTATGCATTATTTAATTACATTCCTACTATTTTTAGTGATTTTTCAAACTCACATCACTGCTGCTGTCAGCATCTATTTTAAGGCAAATCTCACCTATTTCATAGTTTCGATGACTCAACTAGCCATTTGACATTCATAGCACCAAATATGATCGTGATTAACCATTCCAATGGCTAATCATTGCCAAGCAATTTCACACCTCTCAATAACCATATATATACAAAATGATTACAACGCTATGCTCAAAATATATAAGCCATTTTCGCATGGCCAACCGAATATATACATTACCAAAAGGTACTCAATTAACAACAAGGTCAGTCCTATACATGCCTCTATCAAAGTTCAACTAAAAGAGTACCAAAAGGGCTTAGATAGTGTGGACGACTTCGACTTTGACAATCCCGAGTCCGATAGCTGACGAACAAAAATCTATAAAACTGAGAATTTAAGAAACGGAGTAAGCATTTAATGCTTAGTAAGTTTTGAGTAATGAAATTATTTACGACTAAAGTATAGCGTTCATATGACTAAATGAATAATTTCATATATGCATGTTCTCAAAATCATACTTACTTCACGCTTCAACTATTATATTCATACACAGGGAAACAAACCTAACTAGAGGCCGGAAGCTCGTTAATCAATTGAGCGAATACTATTTGAAAGGAATCAACCTTTCCGATTCATATACGGAACATACCTTATCGTTTGGATTTTATGAGCGTGTTAATTGAAATTATTACAGCAAGATCACTCATTTCCAAACCCAAGTACCTTCGGGAATTAACCGGATATAGCAACTCGCACAAATGCCTTCGGGTCTTAGCCCGGATATAGTCACTAGCGCAAATGCCTTCGGGACTTAGCCTGGATATAGTCACTAGCATAAATGCCTTCGGGACTTAGCCCGGATATAGTCACTAGCATAAATGCCTCCGGGACTTAGCCCGGATATCATCCAAATAATCATGCACATATATCAATAAGTCATAACACATCTATATTTCATTTTCATACTAGAATTCAAACACAAGACATTTATCAACCATTACCATTTTCGGCTCAATAGCCACATACAAAGAACATGATTTCGATTTGCTTTATAACATGATTTCTATACGCATTCGGCTGCCCGTCATAAGTATGAACTAATTACCTCAATATATAACTCAAATAGATTCATTATATCACCGTTTATTTGTTATGCTTATATGACATGACTTAAACAAATCATAAACTAAGTTCCATTACTCGAAAACTTACCTCGGATGTTGTCGAACGACTCCGACGGCTATTCAATTACTTTTTCCTTCCCTTTATTGGATTTAGTTCCCCTTTGCTCTTGAGCTTAATTTAACAAATAAATTGATTTAATCATCTTGAACATCGAGAGAAATTCAAGGTACTTAGCCCATATATATATCAGACATTAGAGTCATATATATGAAATCATGAATCAAATTCAACATATTAGCTAATAATCTCCTTTAGTCGATTACCTAAGTCAAGATAGATCATCAATATGCTTACCTATAGCTGAATGTGCAACATCAATCTATCACTATCATTTACATACTTAATCAAAGGCCGAATACACCTATTCCAACATGATATCATTCCTATTTCATTTAACACTTAACATTTACCACATATCAATTAACCATTTTTTTTTTATAATTACAAAACTCTTCATCTATTCATGCTCTCATATTCTGTCATCCCTACCTATACTAACCATACAACTACATAATTCTAAGTTTAAACACAATTAAAACATTCTAGTACCATGGCCGAATACTTCATGAAGTTGCTAAGACCCATCCTTTTCTAATTCTCACACACCCTCACATCCAATCCTTTTTGTTAAGCACTCAACTCAATCTTCTTCAAGCCTCATTACCACAACATCAAACACCAACTAAGGAAGGCAACTTCCATGGCCGAGTATCATCTCCCTCAAATAGCAAAAATTTAAACCATGGGCTAGGTAGAATTCAAACTAACAACTAAAAGTATGCATGAGTTTTATGGAATAATCATCAAACATACCTCTTCCTAAACATCAACCAACCGAACATGAAGCAAGAGAATCCTCTTCTTCTTCCTTCCTCAAGTCACGGCAATGGAGGAGCATGGATGAAACAACTTTGTTTTCATCACCCCTTCCTTTTCATTACTTTATTACTAACCTTTTATTTTATTATTTTTAACACAACACACTAGCACAAAATGTTTATAATATGTTTTAACCCATTGCATGGTCGGCCACTACCTAAAGTTTTGGGTAATTTGACATGCAAGGACAAGCATTTTCTAACATGCATCAATAGGCCACTTTAACATTTGCCTAGCACATTTCTAAATTTTCTCACACAAGTCCTATTTAATAAAATTCACTTACAATTAACAAAATTCAAACATGAAATTTTCACACATGCATATATACATATAATAAGCATCAAATATGATGGTTAATTATTTTTATGACTCGGTTTTGTGGCCCCGAAACCACTTTCCGACTAGGGTCACATTAGGGCTGTCACAAATGATTTTTTGAAAATTTGAAATAATCATTCTATAAGTAAATTAATTGTTTGCATTACTTAAAACTTACTAAGCATTGAAGCTTACTCCGTGTTCTCTTTTCCATTTCTTATAGGTTTATACTTTATCTCGAGTTGGAAGGGCCGGAGATATCATCACACTATCGAGTCATTATGTGAGTTGAGAAGATTGTATATCATCATGGTTTAAGACATGTATAGGATAGACTATAGGTAGAATGATATTTCGACTTTGTATACATTATAGCCATGCGAAGATGGCTTGCTCATTTTGTTTAGAGAAGCCTTATAATTGAACTAATATGGTGAAATGTTTTAGTTATAACTTGACAGTAGTTAATTTGTTATTAGATATTCGGTTATGTTTTGATAGTGAGTATCTTTGACCTTATAGAAGTTTTGTTCAGTCAAGTAATACCTCATAACCTTATTCCGGCAACGGATACGGGTTAGGAGTGTTACATTTAGTGGTATCAGAGCTATGGTTTAGTCTGTTCTCAAACTAACATAGCAAGTGTAAGAGTCTAACTATACATGCCGTAAGTAAAGTGTGATAGTGTGAGGTCTCCCGGCTCTTATAAATTGTTTTGCTCAGGTAATGATGTGTTCCAACCTAGTTATTATTAATTGATCTGAAATTGATATTGAACTGATTGTAATATATATGTGATATGATGGAATTGAAAAGGTATGAAAAGAATTTTATGATATGTGTGCATCAGTGTAAAGATATGTATGAGATTGTATAAAGTAAATGGTAATGAAAAATCAAATTGGGTAGAACGTAGGGAATGAGTACGATCGTTCAATAATGAATTGACAGAAAAGACCATGGTTGGACCATGGCAATACATGAGATAAATAAACTAGTGTAAGACCTATCGGAAATAAGCATCAACATGGGCAGAGCAAAGTTAGTAGAAGACCATAGTTGGACTATGGCATCAAGTAAGCGATGAACTCAAAACCGTAAGACTTTTTTCAATGGGATAAATATTGACAAATGATCAAGACTAAATGTGGAAATTTGATAAGAAATTACTTGGTAATTTGAGTAATAGAAATGAAAGTTTGAATCGTGATAATTTCACTTATGTTTTGTTAATACTCACATGAAATAAAGTTGCATGTGAAACTGAGATATGTGAAAATGTGTTTGTAACAAGATGAAAAAAAAATTGAAATGTTTGAATGAAGTGTTTGAATCAAAGTGTGTAATACTATGATGATGAGTGATGAATTTATCTGTGTATTCGAATATGAAACTCCCTTTCGAGGCTTAACGACCTCACCCCTTACCAAATGATATGATTATAAGGTTTCAATGGAACGAAATAGAACGAGTTTGCAAAGAAAGATTAAAGAGTTAAATAGTGAGATAATGATTAAGTAAGCAAAGTTCAGAACGATTTGGCAATGAATTAAGGCTGGAAGGACTTGTACAATGTCCGAAGGTTCTTCGATTGAATATTGTCATTAGTAAAAGAAAGTTGGTCCGTAATTTAATTCAATCGATATGATGTATAAGTATGTATCTGTTGGGAATTCTTCCGAGTGGTTTTCATTAGTGAATGAAATAGAATGGAATTCGAAATGACGAATGAATAGTAAGAGTGTCTGAATTGGATAATTACAGTCAAGTGAATTTCGATGATTTCTTTTGAATATTCTGTATATTTCTTATTCTCAGGGACACATGTGTGATTGTTCCTTTTTTCTGATGAAAATGCTATAAAGTGAGAATGTTATCTGGCTCCGATGTTTAATAAAAGTATTGCTATTTTGATTGGTTTATAATCGGTATCATTGTATTCCTCTGTTTGAGAATTCATTGTAGTATGATCGGAATGAATTTGGGGATAAATTCATATGATGTTATTCTTCTGTTTCTATTGATTTGCATTCCATCTTATAAAAATGTTGAAGAATGTGTTATTTCTGTTATAGAGGAGATCTAATAGAATGTATATTTGAAGAGTTACGACATGCACAAAGAAAAGTGGTCTTGAAAAGTTATTATTTGTTAGACAAGACTGATTCAATTGTGTGGTTTAACTTCGGATTATATGTATGATTGAATTTGTTAAAGATTCGAGACAAATGTTAAAGTTATTATAAAAGAACTATTCGGTGATGATTAGAGATGATTGTGGTTGTGTCGGTGTTGCATATTTGATGCTTTGAGTATTCGAGGGAAAATTTTGAATGTTTCTTGAACCACGGAATAAAAGCAATAAGTGATGTTATAGAAGTGGTTATGAGACAGAATTGATATCCAAACCGAATAAAAAAATTTATTTGTCTCCTGAAAAAGAAATATCATTGGGTCATGATCGATCTTTTAACAAGGAAGAATCTGTGTCTTTAGTTTAGTATGTACAAAATTTCGATCGACAAAGTTGTTGAGATATTTCTAATATAGTCTGCCAATGTGATCTGTCAGTGTGAATTAAAGTTTAGAGATTGTTGGTAAAAAGAGATACATGTGATGAATGGAAATTTGTGATTCCAAAATTTTTGAAAACGTTTTTAGAATGGAAACTTTTTTTTTTTTGTTGATAAGATTTTCGGGGACGAAAATCCCTAAAGGGGGAGAGTTGTAATAGCCCTAATTTGACTCTAGTCAGGAAGTGGTGACCACAAAACCGAGTCGTGAAAATAATTAAATGTTAAATTTCATGTCTATTATATGAGATAATGCATGTGTAAAAGCTTCATGCTTTGATTTGATCATTTGTATGTGAATTTATTAAATAGGACTTATGTGAGACACTTTTGAAATGTGATAGGTTAATTTTATAATGGTCTATTAATGCATGTATTGAAAAGAATGGTTTTGCATGTCAAATTACCCATTTTAGATAGTGGGGGCCATGTTACTAGTTAATATATAATATATGAATTTTCTATAAGCATTATTCTAATTAAATGGCTTTATATTATAGAATAATAATAATTAAAAAAGGGGGAAAATGGGTGAAGAAAACAAAGTGTTCATCTTTGTTTCTTCTAAGCCGAATGTGAAGGAAGAATAGGGGAGAAACACCACTCGGTCATCCTAGGCTTAAACTAAGGTATAAAGTTTATGTTAATTCTTGAAATTTTAGTTAATTTTTGAGTTAGTTACCAACCTCTTTATTTGACCCATGTTAAATTTTTTATTTTGGGAATGAATAGAGCTTTCGGCCATAGTAGTCAATAAAGAATATGGTTGTTTCATGTTAATTTGGACGAATCATGGTGGATGGGCGTTTGAGCCAAACAAATGATCATATGTATGCATTAGATGCTAAGTGGGAAGAATCGGCTATCATGTTGGATGCTATTGCCGAATATGAACTTGGTTATATTTGAGTAATGTATGTGTTTTAAGTTGATGAAATGAAAAGAATGCTTAAAATGTGTTATAAAAAATTATATGTTAAACTAAGGTTTGCTAAATTACCATTTTCCTTGCCGAATATGTGCTTAATTAAAGAAGAGTTTGTGTTGAATGTTTAAATAATTTAGATAATTATTAATCTAAGTCTAAGCTAGGTAAATTAAATGATTGTGGCTTAATTGTTTTATGGCAAGTGGCTATTATGGTGAAATGCAAATTCGGTCATGGAATTTAATGTATTTCTTATTGAATTTTGATAAATTTTGTTATAAGAAATATTAAGGATGAAATTGAGTTGGCTACTAGTGTTTTGTGTGGAACTTTTAACTAAGTGACGTGTTCGGCTAGGTCCTTTTGAACAAATGTTTTGGTGTTGGCTATTTAAATGACATTAATTTTTGGTATTAAGTTGAATTGGAAAGTTGGTAAATGTGTAAAGATGACTTAGGGCTTATATAAGCATTCGGCATTAGCTAAGGAGTGAGAATTTGATAGTTGATGTATATGTAAATGGGTAATGTTAATTGAATGTGATTTATTTGGTAATAATCGTAGTGGTTAAACTAGTGTATAAGAAAACAAGCTAAACTATGTGAGTTTTGCTTGTGTATGCGAAACTAGTAAAAGTTGAATGATCGGTTATTAGGGTTTTATGATCATTTTGAGTTTGAGTTATAAGTGACTATCATGGCTTGATAAGTTCTTGCCATTTTCGGTTATAAATAAGTACGAAATTTGATGTGACAGCCCAAAATTGACCCTAGTCGGAATGTGGTTTCGGGACCACAAAACCGAGGCATAAAAATAATTAAAAATTTATTTTGATGCCTATAATATGTGTGTGCTCATGTATGACATTTTATGATGATTGATTTAGTGTTATAAGGGTGAATTCCACAAGAAAGGACTTAGTAGTGAACTTTGAAAGTATGATAGGAAATGTGTGATGACTAATTAAAGCATGCATGCAAAATAATGGACTTGCATGTCAAATTCCCCTTTATAGGTGGTGGCGGCCATGACAAGGAGGATGGGCTAAACATGTCATGAAACATGTTTTGTTGGTGCATTAGGGTGAAATAATAAACAAAGGTGTATGGGTGAAAAAAATGAAAAAAATGTGTGTGAGTGTGGTAATCCCCCTTGTCGTGAGTTGAGAAAGAAGGAAGAAAAAATTTGTTGTGTTCTTCCTTTCTCATCCTTTTGGCCGAAAATCATAAGGAGGAAGAAAGAGGATTTTTGCTTCATGCTTGGTTTAGAAGAGATCTAGAAGGTGATTTGGCTAAATTGGCATCAAGATTAAGGTATGTATGAGGTTGTGTTAGGAGTTTCATGCATGTTTTGGTTGCTAACTTGATGTGCATGTTAGCCATGGCTTAAATCTTTGTATGCCATGGAAATGGTATTTGGCCAAAGTTGTTATGGTGATAAAGCCATTGCATGCTAAGTGTGAAGCTTGATGATGATGCATGCAATGATGGATTGTCTACTCTTGAGATTTCTTTGTAGCCATCTTGAGTAAGACTTTGAGTTTTCTTTTGTTTAACCATGATTGAAGTTGAAAAGGGGCATGATTGTCATATTCGCCATGATGCATTCATGAGCATGGTTCATGCTTCTTGCATGTTAGTTAAAATGTGTGTGTTTTGGATGGCTATGGACACCTTGAAATTCGCCATGCTCATATATGTATATATATGTTTGCACATGATGTTTTGGTTATGAAGTAAGTGATGAATATGTTTGTTTAAAGAAGAAGATGTTGAAGAATGATTGTGAAATTGCAAGCACATTCTACCTAGCACACATATGAGTGCTTGATGCTATAGTATAAGTTTTGAGCTACAATATGCAAAGCATTAACTAGTAAAATGCATGCTGTTTTGTGTGGTATTAAGTGCATAATTGGCCTCAACATGGACAAGTATATTCGGCCTTAGGTAGCCTATTGATGGCCTTAGCTTTTCCTTGATGCTCGAATGAATTGTATTGAATTGCTTGATGTAGTATAAAATGTGCATGACCATTGTGTATTCAAGCTAAAGGGTGGCCATATGACCATTTAAACTCCTTGTCATATTCGCCATAAGCTAGCACAATGAGGTTTTAATAAATTGAATTTGTTTGAATTAGCTCAAGAGCTTAGAGGGCCACAATTGGACAAGGGAAGGAAAAGTAATCGAATAGCCGTAAAAGCCGTTCGACAACATCCGAGGTAAGTCCTCAAGAAGTGACCTTAATTGAATTATGTGGAATGAAATATGGATGTATTGATTATTGATTTATGTGTGTATGAGTATTCGAATGATACCCGGCTAAGTCCCAAGGCGATTATGCTAGTGATTATAATTGTGTTTGAGCCTTAGTAACGAAAATAAATATGTATGTCCAATGATTATTGATGTATGTGTGCATGAGAAATTGAATGATATCCGGCTAAGCCCAAAGACAATTATGCTGGAAATTATAACCGGTTAAGACCGAAGGCAATTGTGCTAGTGGCTACATCCGGCTAAGACCAAGGCATTCGTGCGAGACATTCTATCCGGCTAAGACCAAGGCATTTGTGCAAATCGTGATATCCGGGTTAAGTCCGTAGGCCTTGGTGCGGGTTACCATAACCGGGCTATGTCCCGGGCGATTGAACGGGTAGCGATATCCGGTTAAACTCGAAGGTATGTGATTTGAAAATTATAAGCTTGCTGGAAAATTTTAGCTAATGCACTTGTGAAATTTCCCAATGACAAGGTAAGTGTGGTGTGTGCTTTGCGCTAGGAGTAAGAGCGTATGAATATCCGCTCCTATGATGGAACGAGTTATCGGCCTTAACGAAGCCGTTATTTGTGTATGAACATAAGAGTTGGGATGGTGAAGTAAGTATGATTATGTGAATGTGTATTAATGAAATGATGCATTTGGCTATGTGAATGTATTGCTTTAATTAAAGCTGATTTTATTGCTTGAGACTTACTAAGCATAAATATGCTTACCCCGTTGCTTTGGCTCTCAGTTTTATAGATTTTGCTCGATAGCAATCGGATTCGGGATCATTAAAGTCGAAGTCATCCACACTATCAAAGCCTCCATCTTGGTATAATTTTTGGTTGAAATTTGAAATGGCATGTATAGGACTACCCCTTTGTTGGTTTAAATATGCCGTGATGTATATGTGTACGGCCATGCGAAAATGGCTCGTAAAGGTGAAGTACGAACTTAGACTATTTTCGGTTTGTATATATATATATATGGTGTCATGATGTGATTATGGATTGGAAGTGGGAATGTTGGTCACATGATCAGCCATTGGTATGGTTAAAATGAGCATATGTGAACCTATGTATGGCAAGACTAGTTGATTCATGGAGACTACAAAATAGGTAAGACTACCTTAAAAAAAAACAGATGCTGCCAGCTGCAGTGACGTGAATGTGAAAAATCACCAAAATTTGTAGGAATGGTATTAAATAGTGAATAAGCTATGTAGATGAACCTTGATGAGTCTACTTTCATATGGAAGAAACGAAACGGTCATAGGAGTTACATGTTAAGAGATATTAAAGCTATTGTGAGACAGGGCCAGAACGGTTTCTGGGTCCCCTGTCGTAACTTTAAAAATTTTCTATAAATTATCCAGAAAGAATTAGGAGTCATGCCTTATATGTACAGATTCCATTTTGAGTCTAGTTTCATTAGAAACAAACTACACCAGTATTAAAGCCCTGTACAGAGAGATATTTAAGTTGTAACGCGCGAAGGTCAGAGCAGTCGATCCCTGTAACATGGGTGACTTTAACTAATAAACTGTACCAATTGGCCCAACCAAAAATTCTAGAAATAAATTCATGGATGGATATATGAGTCTAAATTCAGGGAAAATTTACGAAACCGGTTTCCGAGTTTTGAAACTCGAGATATGATTTTTAAGGCGACGGTGACGCAGTTTTCCAGCCTAACTGGAAATGCCAAATTGGTGGGCAAAAATATGTGGACTTGGCTTGTTAACCCCTCGTGTCCGACACCGGCGATGGTCTCGGGTTCGGGGTGTTACATTTGAATCATGGCATATTTATAAATTATAATACATATTGAATTTGTTATGTGATTGCCGAATGTGGATAATAAGTAAACAATATTGGTTAAGATATTAAACAAATCTATTTGCATTTATTAAGCTCAAGAGCAAGGAGGATCAAAGTTGGATAGGGGAAAAGAGAAAGCAATAGAGTAGCCAATCTACAACCGTTCGAATATACCAAGGTAAGTCTTTGAGTAATGAAACTTAGCTTATGATTTGATAAAATCATGGTATATAAGCATAATAAATAAATTGTGACCTATTGGTTCTACTTGAATTACGTAGTGGGATAAATAATTTGTGTATATGACTTGTAGCCGAATGGTTATAGAAATCATGTTGGATAGCGAAACAAAATCATGTTCTTTGTATGTGGCTATTGAGCCGAAAGTGGAATGGTTGATAAGCACGTTGTGCTTGTGTTCAATTAATGCAAATAAAATGCTAATGTGGTATGATATATATATATATATGTGCATGATAATGGAGAATTATATCCGGGCTAAGTCCCGAAGGCATTCGTGCTGGTGTTATATCCGGGCTAAGTCCCGAAGGCATTCGTGCTGGTGTTATATCCGGGCTAAGTCTCGAAGGCATTCGTGCTGGTGTTATATCCGGGCTAAGTCCCGAAGGCATTTGTGCTGGTGTTATATCCGGGCATTTGTGCTGGTGTTATATCCGGGCTAAGCCCCGAAGGCATTCGTGCTGGTGTTATATCCGGGCTAAGCCCCGAAGGCATTCGTGCTGGTATTATATTCGGGCTTAAAGTCCCGCATGCTTTGTGGTGGTGATTGGATTTGGGTTTTAAACCTAGCAGACTTAATGCCGATGATTGGAGTAAGATTATGATTTCGAATGTTCGTAGTAAACTACCATTGAATATGTCAAATACATTAAGTTGATCAGGTATGTATTATATACTTTTATATGTTAGATTGATCAGAATTGAATCGTGATTGAGAAATGAGAAGTATATGTGAAAATCTCATATGTGTATGTGTGTATTCGGTTATGGTGAAAGGTTATATGAGATTGATTTGGTGATATACATGTTAAATAATATGAATGCAAGAATGGGTAATAAATCTGCTTGGGACTGCAGCAGTAACGTGATTTCGGAAAATCACCATAAATTGTGGGAGTTGAGTTAGAAGCTGAATAAATTATGTCATGAAATCTTAATGAGTCTAGTTTCTTATAAAAGAAACTGTGTGAGCAAAAGAATTTCCAATAATGAGATATTTGAAGTGGCGTGGAATAGAGTCAAAATGACTTCGAGGTCCCCTGTTCTGTTTTTAGAAAATCATTATAAATGGTACAAAAATGGTTATAAGATAAAATTTATATCCTTAGACTCCTTAATGAGTCTAGTTTCAAATGAAATAAACAATAACATATTTCAAATTCTGTATAATGAGAAAATTGATTCATAGTGAAGAGTGGTCAGAATAGCCAAACAGTGAAACAGGGGAAACTTCAATAAAAATCTGGTATTGATTGGTCAACCAAAAATTCTGAAAATTTGATGGATGGAAGATATATGAGTCTAATTTCAGGGAAAATTAACGGCACTTGATTTGGAGTTTCTTATCTCTAGTTATAAATAATTTAGTGACTGTTGCTCAGGAAGACAGCTTGTAGTGAATTTGTGATTTTGTTGCAAACATGGTTAAAACTTGTTAATGAGATGCTTTTCGAGTTCTTATGATCTTATTTGTGATTTCAATATTTGGTTTTAAATTGAGTTCAGATTCAAGTGAGGTGAATTTGCTAAATATGCATTATGTTCATGGATACTTGTCCGAAATGGAAATTATCTAGGAATGATGTCTTGAAAATTTGAAATAATCGATCTATAAGTAAATTAATTGTTTGCATTGCTTAAAACTTACTAAGCATTGAAGCTTACTCCGTGTTCTCTTTTCCATTTCTTATAGGTTTATACTTTAGCTCGAGTTGGAAGGGCCGGAGATATCATCACACTATCGAGTCATTATGTGAGTTGAGAAGATTGTATATCTTCATGGTTTAAGGCATGTATAGGATAGACTATAGGTAGAATAATATTTCGACTTTGTATACATTATAGCCATGCGAAGATGGCTTGCTCATTTTGTTTAGAGAAACCTTATCATTGAACTAATGTGGTGAAATGTTTTAGTTATAACTTGACAGTAGTTAATTTGTTATTAGATATTCGGTTATGTTTTGATAGTGAGTATCTTTGACCTTATAGAAGTTTTGTTCAGTCAAGTAATACCTCATAACCTTATTCTGGCAACGGATACGGGTTAGGAGTGTTACAAAATCACGCGATCACTACACAAGCCCATGTCCTTAACCCGTGTAACTCTTAGACTTATAAGACATGAAGAAATTTAAGTCACACGCCCGTGTGATAGGCTGTGTGTTTAATTTAATTTTCATAAATTAGGTGCAATTTTCACATGGCCATTTAACACGCCCATGTCCGAGGCTGTGTCACCTATACGGCTGAGACACACGCTCGTTTCTCTTCCCGTATGCTCAATTCTAAGCATTCTGTTTCTCATTTTTAAGGTGTAGGGGACACACAGCCAAAACACATGCCCATATTCTAGGCCGTGCGTCACACACGGTCAAGACACATGCCTGTGTGTCTACTCTTGTGGACGAAAGTAGGCCATTTTAAGACCACTTTTCTCACCCTTTACACATTCAACTTGCATATAATACTTTCATATACCAATATACTCCAAACCAACAACCAATGCAAGTCAATAACTCATATGGTAAGCCAAATTTATAACTACACTACTTATTTATGTAAACTTACTATGTTATTTCATTCATTAACAACCGTTATATACTAATAAATACAAACACTTAACTAACTTATGTATGAAAGTCATTCATAACCATATTTCAAGTTTACTTTCGTTTAATTTCATCTTATACATGCCATATAAACCTTAATTTGCAATACCAAATCTACCAGTGAAATCTGGATAATGTGATCCATTGTAATGATCCGATCCTCCGAACTCTTGTTAATCTACAAAGAACATTAAGTAAGCTCATAGGCCCAAAACATAAATCTTACCAAATTACAATAATAATTCGATAACAAGTTTTTCACTAAAGTTTCCTGTCATACACAGTTTCAAATGATGAATTTACTGGATTGAGCTCAATAACAATAACTATCTAAATCTCAACACTTAATTTCAAGTAACACTTACCATTACTTGTCAAATTAGGGAACGTCTTACGGAATTGAGTACGTCATTAGCTTGATGCCATATTCCACTTTGGTTTTGCACACATTTTACCATGGCTCTGCCATAATCACACACTTTATCACATTGCCATAGCTTAGCTATGGTCTTACACTTGCACATATACAACTGCCATGATTCAACCTTGGTCTTACGTTCACTTTCACAGTGCCATAGCTCCACTATGATCTCACATTTAACACTTTTTCCGTGGTTTAACCATGGTATTATTCGTCAATTCATCACTGGTCACTAAATGAACGTACTCAGTCTTACGTTACCCTTAATTCGAACTTTCAATTCGATTTCCACATTATTACAATTATCATAATTCAATAGCAAAAATATAATTTATAAATATTGTTTTATTCACAAAATTTACATTTGAACATAAAAATTTAGCCATATGAACTTACCCGGACCAATTTGTAGAATTATGAAAATTTCAGGGACTAATCGGTAATTGTCTCTTTTCCATGTTTATCTTCGGACTCTCGATCTATAATGTAGAATTTTCCACTCATTAGTATCTAATTCAATTCTAACTCACTTCACAATTTATGGCTTTAAATTTTTAAAATTACACTTTTACCCTAAATTTTATAGTTTTTACAAATCAGACCCTACTCAATTAACCCATCAATTGAGCTAATTCTTCTTAATTAACACTTTATTTAACTATTTTAAGCTACTACACAGCTTTTGAAATTCAGAATTTTAACATCAAACCCTAATTCTCAACTTTTTCACAATTAAGTCCTAAAATCAATTTCTACTAAAATATCTTAATAAATCCATCATATAATGAATTAAAATAATCAAATCCATGATAATTAATCTTAAACATACATTACTTATCTATGGAAACTTTCAATTTCACTTATAGAATCAAAAACTAATGAATTCTATAGTTGGACCTAATTGTAAAAGTCACAAAAACATAAAAATTTCAAAGAAAAAGCAAGAATTGAATTCACATGGTACAAAAATATGAAAAACCAGCTTATTCCAGACCTTCTATGGCATTTTTGATGAAGAAAAATGGTGATTTCTCTAGATTTTTCAATTTAGTCTTTATTTTATTTAGTTAATTTGCAAATTTTCCAATTTTGCCATTATTTCACCTTATTTTCTTGCTGATTTTCTTGTCCAAATCGTCCAACCCATATAATTTGGGTCTAATTGCCTTTTAAATCCCTCCTTATTAATCACTTAAGCTATTTATCACCATATTATAAATTTTACACCTTTTCTAATTTAGTCCTTTTTAATTAATTGACTATCAAAACATTAAAATTTTCTAACGAAACTTTACTACTAACTCAATAATACTCCATAAATATTTCTAAAAATATTTATGGCTTGGTTTATAGATTTGAGGTCTCGATACCTCGTGTTTGACCCATTTGACCTAACAAATTCTTTTAATTCACATAATTCTCTAAAAAATATATTTTTAAATTCACACTTGACTCATTAATATCAATTTACTAAACTTTCAAACTTACTCGTTGGATTTAGTGATCTTGAATCACTGTTCCCAACACCATTGAAACTTAAGCTGTTACACCGTACATCAACTACCACACCAACAGAGTTTCAATATCCAGGCTCACACGCCTGTGTAGCTCCACATGGCCTGGCACATGCCCGTGTGCCATAAATGTGTGTCCCAAATCTAAAATCAGTGAGTTACACGGCTTGGACATAAGCCCGTTTGTCTTACCCATGTGACTCTAATACAAAGTCAGTGAGTTACATGACTTAAACACACGCCCGTGTGTCATGCTTGAGTGACTCTAATACAAAGTCAGTGAGTTATACGGCCTGGACACACGTCCATGTGTTTCACCCGTATGACCCCTACACCTCATTTTCCACACATGATCTCTCATACCCCTGTGTAGTTTGCCTGTGGGACTACAAATCCGCAGTCAGGGAGTTACACAGTCCACCACACGGCCTCTCACACGTACGCCCGTGTGCCATCGAAAGTCCTATTTTGGTGAAGAATAAATGTATAAAAAGAAGGGGTTTCGATACCCACCTGTTACCCGGCATTGTAAAAGCACCCAACTGCAAATTCCAAACCTAAAACATGTTCCAAACATTCAATTCAACATCACATTTGCAAAGCATGCATATATCGACAATTAAGTTCTTTCAAAACTTTCAACTCACTATACGAAACGGGTGAAAGTCTACTTACCGCCAGTTCCCAATACATGTTTTGTTCCTAAGTAAACCGGGAGGCGTTAAACCTCCATTGAATCTCCCCTAGCGCATCGAAACACAATGCACAACAAGATTATCAACCTTAAGATTTTGGAAAGATCCCCAAATCTCAAAATAATGTAATATAATAAAGAAAATCGACTCAACTTACCTTTAACCATATCGAAACATGCAATAACACAACCCAAGGCAACAATTGCACAGAACGAACAAAACAAAAAGAAAAATTTTAAGAAGAATGTACTAAACAAAATAAAATAATTTTGGAAAGAATAAGGATAAATAAATAAATAAATAAATAAAAACATCTAAGTAACAGTAGAGGGAATAAGCATTTAAAATTTCAATTTTTATAGAAAAGTACGAAAATGTAATCCTTGTTGCGTACGCAGAGACTCGAACATAGAACTAGGGAATAGATAGATGTTTAATTAGTGAACCAGCACGCTCATTCTTGAGATAAAAATGCATCGAATTCAACTTAAACAAGGAATCCCAAGTTAAAGGCTCAAATAAAAAAAAAAAACTAACAAATTCCAAAATTTATGCGACTTGAACCTCAGATCTCAAGTGAGCAAACAAAACACACAACCATAGAAGCAGAGACATATTCATAAACACAACTTAATAACAAAACTCAAATTTTTGGGCGTTACAACTCTCTCCCCCTAAAAGAAAATTTCGACCTTGAAATTTTACCTATTTCAAACAAATACGGGTATTGCAGGCATATGGAATCTTCAGGTTCCCAAATGGCTTCCTCAGAACTATGATTTCACCATAAAACCTTAACTAGGGGTACAGTCTTCTTTCATAAGACTTCAACATCCCGCTCCAAAATCTAAATCCATTCCTCTTCAAAGGTGAAATTCGTTCTCACCTCTATTTCCTCCATAGGCACTATATAGGAAGGGTCAGACCCTTATTTCTGTAACATCAAAAATGAAACACGTCATGGATCTGATTAAGTTTAGATGGCAACTCAAGCAGATAAGTAACCGGTCCCACCCTTTTCAGAATACAGTAAGGTCTGATGAACTCGGGCTTAACTTGCCCTTTCATCCGAATTGGAGAACTTTTTTCCACGGTGACACTTTCAGAAACACCTAATCGCCCACAGAATACTCAATATCTTTTATTTTTAAGTCAGCATACGACTTCTGCCAGTCCAAAGTAGCTTTCAAATGATCCCGGATTAGTCCAACCGTGTTCTAATTTTCAGACACTAATTCAGGACCAAACACCAGTCATTCACCTAACTCGGTCCAACACAGAGGGGTACAACACCTACAGCCATAAAGAGCCTTGTAAGTTGCCATATGAATACTAGACTGATAACTATTGTTATACACAAATTCAGCTAACGGTAACTGATCTTCCCAACTACCCCTAAAGTCAATTAGACAACTCCTAAGCATATCCTCTAAAATTTAAATCACTCGCTCAAATTATCCATTAGCCTGAGGATGATACGCAATACTGATTCCAATTGTGTGCCTAAAGCCTTGTGCAGCTTCTTCCAGAACCTAAAGGTGAAACACGGATCCCTATCTGAAAGGATCGAAATCGAAACCTCACGTAACCTCACAATCTCAGACAGGTATAGTTTAGCTAATTTCTGTAGCGAATAATTGGTTCTGATTGGTAGGAAATGAGCAAACTTGGTCAATCGATCAATGATGACCCACACCAAATCTCTCTTAGTTGGTGTTAAAGGTAAACCACTAACGAAATACATTGTCACACTCTCCCACTTCCACTAGGGAATTTTAACCGACTGAAGCAACCTTGAAGGTAACTGATTTCAGCCTTAACTTTCTGACACGTTAGACAATGAGAAACGAAAGTAGTCACTTCCCATTTCAACCCAGGCCACCAGTACAATTCTCGAAGATCACGGTACATCTTATTCCCACCAGGATGCATAGCGTAAGGGCTGTTATACACTTCCTGCAGGATTGGTTGTCATAATTCACAGTCTTTAGGCACATAAGCTCGACTTCTAAAGCACAAAACCCCGTCACTGTTCAAGCCAAATTGAGAAACTTCACTAGACTCAACCTGATGTAAACATTGAATTAAAGATTCATCATCCAACTGTTTAGCACTGATCAGCTCAACCCAAGTTGGTTTAACTTGTAATTCTGCTAACAGACTCCTATCATCGAATAAGCTCAGTCAAACGAATATCGGCCGCAGGCCAGATATCGTTCGACGACTAAGAACGTCAACCGCCATATTAGCCTTACCAAGATGATACTCTATGGTATAGTCGTAATCTTTAAGCAGTTCCACCCACCTATGTTGTTTAAGGTTTAACTCCTTCTGAGTTAACAGGTACTTAAAACTCTTGTGGTCGATGTAAATAACACACCTCTCACCTTACAAATAATGTCTTTAAATCTTCAGAGCAAACACGACCATGACCAGCTAAAGATCGTGAGTAGGATAGTTACCGTCATGCGTCTTAAGCTAGTGGGACGCATAAGCTATTACCTTACAGCCTTGCATCAGAACACATCCTAAGCCGACGTGCGATGTATTACTGTAAACCACAAACTCTTTATTCGGCTTAGGCTTAACTAAATAGAAGATTGGGTCAAATCAAACTTGAGCTTCTTAAAGCTCAACTGATGCTCCTTAGACCACTTAAACTGAGTATTCTACACAGTAACATAGTTAAGGGAGATGCTATTAGGGAGAACCTCTCGAGAAACCTCCAGTAGTAACCCGCTACACTAAGAAAACTCTGAAGTTCAGATACATTCCTCAGTTGTTTCCACTAAACCACAGCCTTAATCTTCTTAGGATTGAGTCTGATTCCACCAGTAATCGCAACATGCCCTAGAAAGGCAACTTTAGATAACTAGAACTCACACTTCCTAAACTTAGTATAAATCTATTTTTCACTGAGGGTCTGTATTATGATACGAAGATGCTTGTCATGTTTAACTTCAATATTTGGGTATATCAGAATATCATCGATGAAAATGACTACAAACCAATCTAGACACGGTTGAAATACTTGATTCATTAAATCCATAACCAGCCGGAGAATTAGTTAACTCGAAAGGCGTAAACAGAAACTCGTAATGTTCATAACGAGTTCTGAAAGCGATCTTGAACACATCTGCCTCTTTAACTTTGAGTCGATGATAACCTGAACGGAGATTGATTTTGGAAAACAAAAAAGCTCTACAGAACTGACTAAATAAATCATCAATTCTCAGGAGTGGATACTTATTTTTTACTATTAACTTATTCAGTTTTCGATAATCAATGCACATTCTTATCGTGCCGTCCTTCTTTTTGACAAACAACACCGGTGCCCCCATGAAGAAACACTCAGTCTAATAAATCCCCGATCAAAAAGCTCTTGAACTTGAGCTTTCAGCTCAACAAGCTCTTTCTGTGCCATGCGATAAGGTACTATTGACATCAGAGCTGTCTAAGGTATCAGATCAATACTGAACTCAACCTTACAGTTCAGTGGTATACTCGATAACTCATCGGGAAAGACATTCGAAAAATTCTGAACTGTCCGAATGTCATAAATAGATGCCATAGCAAAATTAGAGTCGAAGATAAATGCAAGATAAGCCTTGCACCCTTTCGAATTAATTTTTCAACTACAAATGCGAAAATTATGTTGGCAAGGTAATCTCGTTGTTCCTCTATCATAACTACCTCACAGTTATCTTCTGTTCTCAAAGTAACTCTCTTTGAAGCATAGTTGAGGTTGACTCGAAGTTCAATGAGCCAATCCATGCTCGAAATCAAATCAAACTCCCCAAAAGGTAGTTCCACCAAATTAGTCGAAAACATAACTCCCTAAATCTCTAACGGTACTCGTCAGTAAACCTTGTCAACCTAGACAGACTGACCTAAAGGACTAACTATAGAAACCTTGCTAGCAGTATACTTAGCAGATACATTCAATTTCACAGATACAATACTAGCTATATAGGAATATGTAAAACCTATATCAATTAAAGCAAAATAAGGTACATAGTAAAGAAAGAATGTATCCATGATCACATCAGCGTCATCCCTATCCTCACGGCATCTAGCCACGTAGACAAGTGCAAGTTGCTTTACCTCAATCTGAGTCACACCTCTGTTCGGTGCTCACTGACCCCTACTAGAACTACTACCACCCCTACCATTACTCTGACCTCTAGGCGGCTGTAGAGTTCCCCTCGGAGCCTGAAAAATACTTGTAGTCATAACTAGTGCCGAAACTAGCACCTGATCAGGTCGGCGAGGGCAGTCCCAAACAAAGTACTCCATCGACCCACAACGAGGACAACCTCTAGACTTCCTTTAGCACTTGCTCGGATGGTATCTCTGGCAATCAGCACAATGCAAAATCACATTAGAGGCGACTGACGCCTTGTTCCTAGAAGGTCCGTCGACTCTAGCCCGTTTCTTGAGATGTTAAATAGAACTAGAATGGCCTAAATCTTTCCTCACCTTACTTTGTGCTCTCTCTTGGTCTTTCCTTTCACGTTTAGTGCACTTGATTTCATCCTCTATTTTGTCCTTATCAACTAAATCGCAAACATTCACTCCCTCCGAAGAGTTATTAGAACACACAGGTCATAACATAGTTCGTCCTCAAACCGCACACATTTATCCTCTTCAGTCATAACCAGTAATTAAGCATTCCTGCTTAATCTCATAAACTCGGCCTCATACTTAACTACGAACCTCTCCTCCTGAACCAGATTCATAAACTAGCGTCTGTGAGCCTCATGTAGCTAGCCCCTATGTACTTACCCTGAAAGGCACTTTTAAAGTAGTCCTAAGTAATCAGTTCGGATTGGGTTCCCTACTCAACTATCAACTACCACTGGTAAGCCTCGTCTTAGAGAAGACATACTGCACCTCTCAATTTTTATGTAGGTGTAAAGTCGATGTCATTCATGATGCGCTCGGTAGCCTCGAGCCAGTACTTAGTCACCATAGGAGTGACCCTAGTAATGCCCCTAAACAGTTTGACGTCATTTAATTGGAGCCGTTCTATAACTGACCCTTGAACTCTAGACATAGTACGGGTCCTTGCGACTCTCTCCAATACTCATAACATTGCCTAAGATACAGGATTATCCCCGATTGGCGCAATTTAAGATTCTACCTTAGCAGTAGGAGTACCAACTGTCTCACTGGTGTTCACAATGGGTATGCTACCCATGGAGGATAACTCAACTTGAGCTCCCTCATGATGCCCCCGACACCCACATGACCCCCGTCCACGACTTCCTCGTAAACTCATACTTTTCAGTGTCTACAATATCAGAAGTGCACAAATCAATCCAATATTCACATATCAATTTATTTCAGGTTGTAGAATTAACCAACAAAAAGTTTTCAGTTATTACTGTACAATTTACACACATCATATTAGAAGGAATACTTACATAAGCGACGTCGGAGACTCGGTCATTTACCAAACCAATTACAAAATTCATGATATAAATACTTTATTTAAAATACCATTTACCAAAACAGAGGCTCAATTACATAGCCCGAGTATTGTAAACCTAGCTTTAATACCACTAAATATAACGCCCTAAACCCTGCCTAGACGAAAAGGTCAAATCTAGAACGTCACGTTAAATTACCAAAAAACAGACATACTTAAGGCGATTTTTACAATCCGTAATTAAGCCATAAAATCATTTGTTGTCTGAAAACATAGTTAAATCTTCTAAGCTTAAATACAAAATCAAAGACATAAGTTCACACATGAAAATACATATATAATAAGTCCGATAAATAACAGAGTCCCATGTCCGCCAGCCTTTTAGTCATGTGAGTTCCCTAAAATTCAATCAATTTGTTAGTGTGTTACATAGTAGAATTTTAACATAATAGATTAGCCTATGAATAAGAGTTCAAACGTTATGAAGTATTTAGATAACAATTCGATCTCATTAGTCATATTAACAACCGAAAATGATTTCAGACATTAAACAGTCCTGATGCGTAACAGATCAATTACAAATATACGAATAACACAAATACGATAGCAAATATAGATGTCATACGAGCACATATATAGATGCAATTCTCTATTCCATCCGCTACACACCATCTCCATCCACCCTACGCACTAATATGAATATAATACCTATTCTTCCCTATACACCTCATAGTGTCGGTATGACACGTTGTAGTGTTTAAAGTCTCATTACCATGTCATACATAATTACAAGTGATTTAACCACCAATTCAATACAAAACACTTTCATCAATTCATAAATTCCACCTTAAACAGTTGCAGAACAGATAATAGATATGTATATATAATGCAGTTGTAGATATGATTACACATTTCTAGTATAGCATGGTGTCGATATCATTAAGATCTAATTCATACCGATAGCCAAAATCAACTAATATCCATGATAGACTAGCTCATACAGTACAATTCAATTCATACTCATCCTAAGGACAGTTTACTCCCGCCCTGCACATGAACTAGCACACCAATAGAGTTTCAGTGTCCAAGCTTATATGCTTGTGTGGCTCCAGACTTCCTGGCACACAATTGTGTGTCTTGCTCATGTGTCCCAAATTTAAAATCAGTGAGTTATACGGCCCAGATATACACTCGTGTGACTCTAATACGAATTCAGTGAGTTACACGGCCTGAAAACACGCCTGTGTGTCATACTCATGTGATTCTAATACGAAGTCATTGAGTTACATAGCCTAGACACACACCCATGTTTTTCACCTGTATGATTCCTGCACCTCATTTTCCACATACGGCCTTTCACACATTTGTATGATTTGCCTGTGTGACTACAAGTCCGCAGTTAAGGAGTTACACAGTGCACTATACGGCCTCTCACATGGCCGTGTGGCTCACACGGCTTGCACACATGTCCGTGTGGCTCACACGGCTTGTACACATGTCCATGTGGCAACCTATGTGTCGTCCACAGTCCCGTTTTGGTGAAGAAGAAACGCAAAAAAAAGGGGGTTTCGATACCCACTTGTTACCCGATGCTGTAGAAGCATCCAATTGCAAATTTCAAGCCTAAAACAAGTTCCAAACACTCAATTCAACATCACATTCACAAAACACACAAGTATCAACAATTAAGTTCCGTTAAAATTTTCTACTCACTACATGAAACGGGTGAAAGTTTACTTACCTCAAATTCCTAATACATGTTCTGTTCCTAAGTAAAATGGAAGGCGTTAGATGTCCCTTGAATCTCCCCTAGTGTATCTAAACACAATGCACAACAAGATTATCAGCTTCAAGATTTTGGAAAAAATCCCCAAATCACACAACAACGTAATATAACAAAGACAATTGACTCAATTTACCTTAAAGCACATTAGAACAAGAAATACCATTACCCGATAAAGCAATTTCACAGGGCGAACATAATAAAAAGAAAAATTTTAAGAAGAACATACTAAACAAAATAAAATAATTTTAGAAAGAATAAGGATAAAAAAATAAATAAAAAAAGTCTAAGTAACACTAGAGGGAAAGAGCATTTAAAATTTCAATATTGAAAAAAAAGTGCAAAAATGTAATCCTTGTTTCGTACGCAGAGACTTGAGCACGAAACTAGGGAATAGGCAGATGCTTAATCAGTAAACCAGCAGGCTCATTCTTGACATAAAAAGGCACTGAATTCAACTTAAACAATGAATCCTAAGTTACAGGTTCAAATAAAGAAACTAACAAATTCCAAAATTTATGTGACTCAAACCTCAGATCTCAAGTAGGCAAACATAACACACAACCACAAAAGTAGACACATATTTATCGACACAACTTAATAACAAAACTCAAATTTTGGCGCATTACAGACGGTCAAGAATATGACTAGAGAACTACCTTGCATCTCACCGCTAGTGAGGGTCATGCCTCTATTGTTGAGCTTCTTCTCCTTTATAAGGCCAATATTAACCTCATTGATCAATGGAACCGTAGTGTATGCACCCAACTTCATTGCCGTTTTTGTATTAATGTTTGCAATTCAATTAGTTAGTGAAAACTACAAATTTAGGGTTTAATTTCTTTGGTTTTTATTTGTGAAGCCATTAATAGATGCAAGACTTTGTATACATCAGGATATATGTAGGATCCTAGAAGTAAATAGAGATAAAGACATGGATGATAAAGAATTCATCAAGGATCAACCAACATAGAATGATCAAGCTCCCATTGTAACACCCCCAAACTCACCGGAACAGGGTTACAGAGTATTACCAACCATTTCAGTTCAAATATAAACATTACACAATTAAATAACATACATTTCATAAATTAATCAATCTAATGACCTAACATACTTTAACCATAATATCCAAATTAATTCAAAAACCACCATTTGAACCAAAATAAGATTATACTAATTTCAACTAAAATATATCTGTGACACCCCGAATGTGACCCTAGTCGGAGAGTGGTTTCGGGACCACGAAACCGAGTCACAAGAATAATTAAGTGTTATATTCCGTACTTATTGTATGTGGAATTGGTATGCGTAAATATTTCGTGTCTCGATTTTTATTAATTAGGTGCTAATTTATAAGAAAGGACTTAGTAGTGAACTTTGAAAGTACGATAGGGAAATAGGTGATGACTAATTAAAGCATGCATGCAAAATAATGGACTTGCATGTCAAATTCCCCTTTCTACAAGTAATGGCCGCCATGACAAAGAATATGGGTCAAACATGTCATGAAACATGTTTTGTTGGGCATTAGGGAGAAATAGTAAACAAATAAGCATGGGTAAGAAAAGAATGAAAAAAAAATGTGTGTGAGAGAGTGGCATACCCCATTGCCAGTGCAACCAAGAAGAGAGAAACAAAAAAAAAATTTGTTCATGCTTGCTCTCTCCTTTTGGCGAAAATACTAAGAGGAAGAAGGGATTTTTGCTTCATTTCCTTTGTTTAGAAGAGATCTAGAAGGTGATTTGGCTAAATTTGCATCAAGATTAAGGTATGTATGAGGTTGTGTTGGGAGTTTCATGCATGTTTTGGTTGCTAACTTGATGTGCATGTTAGCCATGGCTCAAATCTTTGGTATGCCATGGAAATGGTATTTGGCCAAAGTTGTTATAGTGATAAAGCCATTGCATGCTAAGTGTGAAGCTTGATGATGATGCATGCAATGATGGATTTTCTACTCATGAGTAAGATTTTGAGTTTTCTCTTTGTTTTATCATGATTAAAGTTAAAAGGAGCATGATTGTCATACTTGGCCATGATGCATTCTTGAGCTTGATTCATGCTTCTTGCATGTTAGTTAAAAGTTTGTGTTTTGAATGGCTATGGACACCTTGAAAATTCGCCATGCTCATATATGCATATATATGATTGCACATTATGTTTGGTTATGAACTAAGTGATGAATATATTGATTTAAAGAAGAAAATGTGGAAGAATGCTTGTGAAATTGCAAGCACAATTCGCCTAGCACACATATAAGTGCTTGATGCTATATTATAAGTTTTGGGCCACAATGTGCAAAGCATAAATTAGTAGATTGCATGCTGTTTTTGTGAGGTATTAAGTGCAAAATTGACCTCAACATGTACATGAATATTCGGCCTTGGGTAGCCTATTGAAGGCCTTAGCATTTCCTTGATGCTCAAATAAATTGTATTGAATTGCTTGATGTAGTATAAAATGTGCATGACCATTGTGTATTCAAGCTAAAGAGTGGCCATATGACCATTTAAAATCCTTGTCATATTCGCCATAAGCAAGCACAATGAGGTTTTAATAAATTGAATTTGTTTGAATTAGCTCAAGAGCTAAGAGGGCCACAATTGGACAAGGGAAGGAAAAGGTGATCGAATAGCCGAAAAAGCCGTTCGACAACATCCGAGGTAAGTCCTCAAGAAGTGACCTTACTTGAATTATGTGAGATGAAATATGGATGTGTATGATTATTGATTATGTGTGTATGAGTATTTGAATTCCACCGGGCTAAGTCCCAAGGCGAATATGCTAATGATATTAATTGTGTTTGAGCCTTAGTAACGAAAATGAAATATGTATGTCCAATGATTATTGATGTATGTGTGCATGAGAAATTGAATGATAGCGGGCTAAGCCGAAGACAATTATGCTGGAAATTATATCCGGGTTAAGACCGAAGGCAATTGTGCTAGTGGTTATATCCGGGCTAAGGCCCAAGGCATTCGTGCGAGTTATTCTATCCGGCTAAGACCAAGGCATTTGTGCACGTGATTATATCCGGTTATATTCCAAAGAATCTTGGGCTGGAGGTGAGTGTTGGTTGCTGAAATGAATTTAATTAGTACACTCGGACAGCCCAAAGGATAAGGTACGTTATATGTGCATTGGAAAGTCGGCGTGTTTGAGCAACATTCGCTCAATCGACTAATGAATTTCAGTTATTGAATTGATTGATGCTTTGCGAACTTATACAATGATGAAGTATGAAGTAAGAATGTGTATTAATGAAATGATGCATTTGGCTATGTGAATGTATTGCTGTAAATTATAGTTCATTATATTCCTTGAGACTTACTAAGCATAAAAATGCTTACCCGTTGCTTTGGCTCTTAGTTTTCTAGATTTCGCTCGAGGCAATCGGATTTGGGATCGTTGAAGTCGAAGTCATCCACACTATCAAGCCTCCATTTTGGTATAAATTTTGGTTGAACTTGAGATGGCATGTATAGGACTACCTCTTGTTTGTTAAATACGTTGTAATGTAAGTATGTATGGCCATGCGAAAATGGCTCGAAAAGGGAGCATGAACTTAGACTTATTGTGGGTTGTATGTATATATATTTGGGGTCATGATGTGGCTATGGTTTGGAAATGGGAATGTTGGTCATATGATCAGCCATTGGCATGGTTAAAATGATCATATATGAACCTATGTATGGCAAGATTAGTTGAATCATGGAGACTACCAAATAGGTAAGTCCTACCTTAAAACAGATGCTGCCAGCTGCAGTGGCGTGAATGTGAAAAATCACCATAATTCATAGGAATGGAATCAAATAGTGAATAAGCTATGTAAATGAACCTTGATGAGTCTATTTTCATATGGAAGAAACGAAACGGTCATAGGAGTTACAGGTTAAGAGATATTAAAGCTATTGTGAGACAGGGCCAGAATGGTTTCTGGGTTCCCTGTCGCAACTTTAAAATTCACTATAAATTATCCAAAAAGAATTAGGAGATATACCTTATATGTACAGATTCCATTTTGAGTCTAGTTTCATTAGAAACAAACGAAACCAGCATTAAAGCCCTGTGCAGAGAGATATTCAAGTTATACCGCGCGAAGGTCAGAGCAGTCGATCCCTGTAACTTGGGTAACTTTAACTAATAAACTGTACCAATTGGCCCGACCAAAAATCCTAGAAATAAATCCATGGATGTATATATGAGTCTAAATTCAGGAAAATTTACGAAACCAGTTTCCGAGTTTTGAAACTCGAGATATGATTTTAAAGGCGACAGTGGCGCAGTTTTCCAGCCTGACTGGAAATGTCAAATTGGTGGGCAAAAACATGTGAACTTGGTTTGTTAACCCTCGGGTCCGACACCGGCGATGGTCTCGGGTTTGGGGTGTTACAATTTTATTGGTATCGAGCCACGGTCTAGTCGATTCTAGGACTACCGTGATGTGTTTGGGGTCTAGCTATACATGCCATTAAATGATGAATCGATAGTGTGATGAATTCGACAATTTGACTTCATGTTTGTTTATAGCAATGGATCCCGATCCCAACCGAAGCGATAGTGACGATGTGGAGAGTGTGGCGCTGCTCGCGCAAGGGACAATGGCCGGACTCTCAACCTATGGCCAGCAATCCTAATGACGAGGCTAAGCAAGCCTTTTATAGTGTGATGAGCGAATGGTTTAATCAATACATTCGAACCAACACTACTGTTCCACCACCTCCATTCCCGACGAATGCAACCCCGCACCTACAATACCTCCGTGGTGACCCAATAAGGTCGGGTAAGCCCCGATCGATAGGATTCAAAACATGGGGCCACTTGAATTTAAGGCTACGGATGATGATGATGCCGAAGCGAGCTGAATTATGGTTAGATAACACTATCCGGTGTTTGATGAGCTATCCTGTACACCCGATGAGTGCTTAAAGTGTACCATCTCCTTGCTTACGCGAGTCCGCCGACTATTGGTGGAGTACTCGACTTGTGGTGCCTAGAGAGCAAGTGACTTGGGAATTCTTTCTAACCGAGTTCAAAAAAGTATATCGATCGAGATTCATCGACCAAAAGCGGAGGGAGTTCCTTGATCTTAAGCAAGGTTCTATGTCCGTTACCGACTACTGAACGGAAGTTTGTGAGGCTTAGCCAGACGCTGCGAGAATGCATTTCGTCCGAAGCTATTATGTGCAAACGCTTCGAGGATGGGCTGAATGATGATATAAGGATGTTTGTTGGCATTCTCGAGATACGAGAGTTCGTAGTACTTGTTGAGCGAGCTTGTAAAGTCAAGAGCTTAGAAAGGAGAAACAAAAAGCGATGTGGGGATTGGAGAATTCGAAGAGGTCCTCGGAAAGTCTCTTCAACAAGCATCGAAGAGATTTCGAGATGATGCGAGCCGGTCTAGAGGCGTTTGGGATTTTCTAGACGAGGACGCGATCGACCCCTGTGACCACACGAGTCACCTCGATTGCTGGTGGCGGAAATGATCGTAGAGAGGACGGAGTGTCCACATTGTGGCAAATGGCATTCGGGAGCTGTTGGTTTCGTGATCGCTCTGCTATAAGTGTGGATCGGCCGACCATTTTATGAAGGATTGCCCGAGGATGCATGAGCAGAATGCAAGTCGAGTGCAAACCCGGTGCTACCATTTGCTCGAGGTAGGCCACCTAGAAATATGGGCAATGTCGTTGGCGGTCGAGAGGATCTAGAGATGCTACCATCGATCCGAGGCTCGTGCTCTGCTAGGACTTATGCCATACGCGCACGCGAGGATCTTGCCTCTCCGGATGTTATTACCGGTACTTTCACTCTTTTCAATACAAATGTAATTGCTTTGATTGACCACGGTTCTACTCATTCTTATATATGTGAAACCTTAGCATCCAAAGAAGACTTTGCCCATTGAGTCTCTCGAGTTTGTAATTCGGTGTCAAACCCCTTGGGTCATTACGTGCTTGTTAACAAAGTGTGCAAGAAAAGTCCCTAGTGTTCCGAGGTTCTTGTTTTCCGCGGACTTAATGCTTTTGCCATTCGATGAGTTCGATGTTATTCTTGGTTTGGATTGGTTGACCATGCACGATGCGGTTGTAAATTGCAAGAGCAAGACTATCGATTTGAGGTCTTGCGAATAATGAAATAATTCGGGTTGAGTCCACGGACTTAAAGGGGTTGTCACCGTAATATCGCGATGTTGGCCCGAAATATGTAAGAAAAGGGTGCGGCGTACCTTGCGTCGTACTCGATGACAAGGAATCGAGAAGAAACCGAATCGTGCCCGTGGTTTGTGAATACCGGATGTTTTCCTCGAAGAATTGCGGGTTTACCACTGTTCGAGAAATAGAATTTGGCATCGAATTGGTACCGGTACCACCCCAATTTCGATAGCTCCGTATCGTATGGCACCAACGGAATTGAAGGAGTTGAAAACTTCGGTTGCAAGAATTGGTGGATAGAGGTTTTGCTCTTGCGAGTTTTTCGCCTTGGGGTGCACGGTGTTGTTCGTGAAGAAGAAGGATGGAACCATGCGACTATGCATCGACTATCGTCAGCTTAACAAAGCGACGATAAAGAACAAATATCCGTTGCCACGTATTGATGACTTGTTCGATCAACTGAAGGGAGCCTCGGTGTTCTCGAAAATAGATTTGAGATCGGGCTACTATCAATTGCGAATCCGAGATTCAGACGTGCCCAAGACTGCCTTCAGAATGAGATATGGTCACTATGAGTTCCTGGTGATGCCGTTTGGGCTCACTAATGCCCCTGCGGTATTTATGGATTTAATGAATCGAATCTTTAGACCATATTTGGATCGATTCGTAGTCGTGTTCATTGATGACATCTTGGTCTATTCAAGAAATGAGACCGAACATGCTGAACACTGCGGTTAGTCTTGCAAATTTTACGGGACAAGCAATTATATGCTAAGTTCAAGAAGTGTGAGTTACGGTTAAGAGAGTAAGCTTCTTGGGTCATGTGGTATCTGCATTGGGTATTCGAGTCGACCCGAATAAAATTTCAGCCATACTAAATTGGAAGCCTCCGAGAAATATTACTGAGGTTCAAAGCTTTTTGGGGCTTGCCGGTTACTACCGACGATTTGTAAAAGGCTTCTCAACGATAGCCACGCCGATGACGAAGCTACTCCAAAAGGATGTTAAGTTCGAATGGACGGAGAAATGCCAAAAAAGCTTCGATCAACTGAAAACTTATTTGACCGAAGCCCCAATTCTAGTGCAACCCGAGTCCGCAAGGAGTTTGTCATCTATAGCGACGCCTCTCTACTTGGGTTAGGTTGCGTATTAATGCAAGAAGGTCGAGTTGTGGCCTATCGTCGAGGCAATTAAAGCCACATAAGAAAAATTATCCGACTCATGATCTCGAATTGGCCGCCATCGTATTCGCCTTAAAGATTTGGCGACATTACTTATTTGGTGAAAGGTGCCATGTATACTCGGATCACAAAAGTCTCAAGTATTTGATGACCCAACGAGACTTAAATCTGCGACAAAGACGTTGGCTCGAGCTGTTAAAGGATTATGAGTGATCATTGACTATCACCCGGGAAAGGCGAATGTAGTTGCGGATGCCTTGAGTCGTAAATCGTTATTCACTTTACGAGCGATGAATGTGCACTTGTCTATCCGATCCGACAAAGTGTTAGTGGCTGAAATGAAAGCCAAACCATTATTGACACACCAAATTCGAGAAGCTCGAAAAGTCGATGACGAGTTGGTTGCAAAGCGGCCGCGTGTGTTCGAACAAGGACTCGGAGTTTCAAATCGGCGATGACGATTGTTTGAGGTTCAAAAGTCGTCTGTGTCCCAAAGAATTGAAACTCATTTCGATAATTCGAATGAAGCCCATTGTAGCCGAATGGCAATCCACCGGGAGTACGAAGATGTACAATGATTTGAAACGTCGATTTTGGTGGCATGGTATGAAGCGAGACATCTCCGACTTTGTTTCAAGATGTTTAATATGTCAACAAGTGAAAGCGGAACATCGGTGCCTTGAGGATTACTTGACCAATCACGATACCCGAGTGGAAATGGGATCGAGTCACAATGGACTTTGTATCCGGACCGCCATTGTCGACAAGTAAGAAGGATGCGGTTTGGGTCGTGGTAGATCGATTGACTAAGTCGGCCCACTTTGTCCCCGTCGCACGGATTTTTCAATGGACAAATTAGCGGAATTGTACGTTTCTCAGTTGTGAAATTACACGGGTGCCTATTTCTATCGTGTCGGATAGAGATCCGAGATTTACCTCGCGGTTTTGGAAAAAGTTGCAAGAAGCTTTGGGTACCAAGTTGCATTTCAAAGACCGCCTTTCACCCCCAAACCGATGGTCAATCCGGCGGGTAATTCGAGATACTTGAAGATATGTTAAGATGTTGCGTCCTCGAGTTTAGTGGTTCATGGGAGCGGTATTTGCCGTTGATTGAATTCGCTTACAACAACGACTTTCAATCGAGTATTAAGATGGCACCTACGAGGCTTTGTACGGCGTAAATGCCGTACACCATTGTTTTGGACCGAGCTTGGTGAAAGCAAGATTTTCGGGTGGATTTGATTAGGGATGCGAATGTAAAGTGAAAGTAATCCGTGAAAGTTTGAAGATAGCCTTCGATCGTCGAGAAGTCGTGCGCGGATATGAAGCGTAAGGATATCGAGTATCGTGGGTGATAAAGTGTTCCTCAAGGTATCGCCTTGGAAAAAATACTCGAGTTCGTAGTAAGGGCAAGTTGAGCCCGAGGTTCATTGGGCCATATGAGATATCGAGCGAGTCGGTCCGGTGGCATATCGTTTGATTTTGCCCCGAACTCAAAAGGTTCACGATGTCTTCCACGTTTCGATGCTTGACGTTATAGATCCGATCCATCGCACGTGATTAGTCCATCGAAATTGAAATTCAAGCTAATATGAGTTATGAGGAAGAACCAATTCGTATCCTATCACGAGAAGTGAAAGAGTTGAAACAAGCGGGTTCCGCTAGTGAAAGTGTTATGGCTCAAGCACGGGATAGAAGAAGCTACTTGGGAGACCGAGAACTCTATGAGAGAGCGATATCCGAACCTATTTACGGTAAGCTTTTCGGGGCGAAAACCTCTTGAGTGGGGAGAGTTGTGACACCCGAATGTGACCCTAGTCGGAGAGTGGTTTGGGACCACGAAACCGAGTCACAAGAATAATTAAGTGTTATATTCCGTACTTATTGTATGTGGAATTGGTATGCGTAAATATTTCGTGTCTCGATTTTTATTAATTAGGTGCTAATTTATAAGAAAGGACTTAGTAGTGAACTTTGAAAGTACGATAGGAAATAGGTGATGACTAATTAAAGCATGCATGCAAAATAATGGACTTGCATGTCAAATTCCCCTTTCTACAAGTAATGGCCGGCCATGACAAAGAAATATGGGTCAAACATGTCATGAAACATGTTTTGTTGGGCATTAGGGAGAAATAGTAAACAAATAAGCATGGGTAAGAAAAGAATGAAAAAAAAATGTGTGTGAGAGAGTGGCATACCCCATTGCCGTGCAACCAAGAAGAGAGAAACAAAAAAAAATTTGTTCATGCTTGCTCTCTCCTTTTGGCCGAAAATACTAAGAGGAAGAAGGATTTTTGCTTCATTTCCTTTGTTTAGAAGAGATCTAGAAGGTGATTTGGCTAAATTTGCATCAAGATTAAGGTATGTATGAGGTTGTGTTGGGAGTTTCATGCATGTTTTGGTTGCTAACTTGATGTGCATGTTAGCCATGGCTCAAATCTTTGGTATGCCATGGAAATGGTATTTGGCCAAAGTTGTTATAGTGATAAAGCCATTGCATGCTAAGTGTGAAGCTTGATGATGATGCATGCAATGATGGATTTTCTACTCATGAGTAAGATTTTGAGTTTTCTCTTTGTTTTATCATGATTAAAGTTAAAAAGGAGCATGATTGTCATACTTGGCCATGATGCATTCTTGAGCTTGATTCATGCTTCTTGCATGTTAGTTAAAAGTTTGTGTTTTGAATGGCTATGGACACCTTGAAAATTCGGCCATGCTCATATATGCATATATATGATTGCACATTATGTTTGGTTATGAACTAAGTGATGAATATATTGATTTAAAGAAGAAAATGTGGAAGAATGCTTGTGAAATTGCAAGCACAATTCGGCCTAGCACACATATAAGTGCTTGATGCTATATTATAAGTTTTGGGCCACAATGTGCAAAGCATAAATTAGTAGATTGCATGCTGTTTTGTGAGGTATTAAGTGCAAAATTGACCTCAACATGTACATGAATATTCGGCCTTGGGTAGCCTATTGAAGGCCTTAGCATTTCCTTGATGCTCAAATAAATTGTATTGAATTGCTTGATGTAGTATAAAATGTGCATGACC
Organism: Gossypium arboreum; assembly: GCF_025698485.1. NCBI lineage: Eukaryota > Viridiplantae > Streptophyta > Magnoliopsida > Malvales > Malvaceae > Gossypium > Gossypium arboreum. The sequence continues at coordinate 101,489,380 of NC_069080.1, forward strand.
ATTGTGTATTCAAGCTAAAGAGTGGCCATATGACCATTTAAAATCCTTGTCATATTCGGCCATAAGCAAGCACAATGAGGTTTTAATAAATTGAATTTGTTTGAATTAGCTCAAGAGCTAAGAGGGCCACAATTGGACAAGGGAAGGAAAAGGTGATCGAATAGCGAAAAAGCCGTTCGACAACATCCGAGGTAAGTCCTCAAGAAGTGACCTTACTTGAATTATGTGAGATGAAATATGGATGTGTATGATTATTGATTATGTGTGTATGAGTATTTGAATTCCACCGGGCTAAGTCCCAAGGCGAATATGCTAATGATATTAATTGTGTTTGAGCCTTAGTAACGAAAATGAAATATGTATGTCCAATGATTATTGATGTATGTGTGCATGAGAAATTGAATGATATCCGGGCTAAGCCGAAGACAATTATGCTGGAAATTATATCCGGGTTAAGACCAAGGCAATTGTGCTAGTGGTTATATCCGGGCTAAGGCCGAAGGCATTCGTATGAGTTATTCTATCCGGGCTAAGACCGAAGGCATTTGTGCACGTGATTATATCCGGTTATATTCGAAGAATCTTGGGCTGGAGGTGAGTGTTGGTTGCTGAAATGAATTTAATTAGTACACTCGGACAGCCCAAAGGATAAGGTACGTTATATGTGCATTGGAAAGTCGACGTGTTTGAGCAACATTCGCTCAATCGACTAATGAATTTCAGTTATTGAATTGATTGATGCTTTGCGAACTTATACAATGATGAAGTATGAAGTAAGAATGTGTATTAATGAAATGATGCATTTGGCTATGTGAATGTATTGCTGTAAATTATAGTTCATTATATTCCTTGAGACTTACTAAGCATAAAAATGCTTACCCGTTGCTTTGGCTCTTAGTTTTCTAGATTTCGCTCGAGGCAATCGGATTTGGGATCGTTGAAGTCGAAGTCATCCACACTATCAAGCCTCCATTTTGGTATAAATTTTGGTTGAACTTGAGATGGCATGTATAGGACTACCTCTTGTTTGTTAAATACGTTGTAATGTAAGTATGTATGGCCATGCGAAAATGGCTCGAAAAGGGAGCATGAACTTAGACTTATTGTGGGTTGTATGTATATATATTTGGGGTCATGATGTGGCTATGGTTTGGAAATGGGAATGTTGGTCATATGATCAGCCATTGGCATGGTTAAAATGATCATATATGAACCTATGTATGGCAAGATTAGTTGAATCATGGAGACTACCAAATAGGTAAGTCCTACCTTAAAACAGATGCTGCCAGCTGCAGTGGCGTGAATGTGAAAAATCACCATAATTCATAGGAATGGAATCAAATAGTGAATAAGCTATGTAAATGAACCTTGATGAGTCTATTTTCATATGGAAGAAACGAAACGGTCATAGGAGTTACAGGTTAAGAGATATTAAAGCTATTGTGAGACAGGGCCAGAATGGTTTCTGGGTTCCCTGTCGCAACTTTAAAAATTCACTATAAATTATCCAAAAGAATTAGGAGATATACCTTATATGTACAGATTCAATTTTGAGTCTAGTTTCATTAGAAACAAACGACACCAGCATTAAAGCCCTGTGCAGAGAGATATTCAAGTTATACCGCGCGAAGGTCAGAGCAGTCGATCCCTGTAACTTGGGTAACTTTAACTAATAAACTGTACCAATTGGCCCGACCAAAATCCTAGAAATAAATCCATGGATGTATATATGAGTCTAAATTCAGGAAAATTTACGAAACCAGTTTCCGAGTTTTGAAACTCGAGATATGATTTTAAGGCGACAGTGACGCAGTTTTCCAGCCTGACTGGAAATGTCAAATTGGTGGGCAAAAACATGTGAACTTGGTTTGTTAACCCTCGGGTCCGACACCGGCGATGGTCTCGGGTTTGGGGTGTTACAATATCATTTAATAGCTATAACCCAAAACATATTTATATAAGTACCAATATTAACTTATACTTCATTTACAAACATTATCCAAAATGACAAGTATAACATCCTAGATACATGCCATTTACCAAAAAGAAATGTACATCACCACTTTGAGTTCGGGATCGGCTCTGGATGCTGATTCAAAGATCTGACTTTACCTAACCTGCTCACGGAAACAAATCGTACGTTGAGTATAAACTCAGTGGTATTTCTATAATTCGAATACGTATTAAGCAAAAATTTATATTATTTATATATATATATTCACACAAACATAATCATTCAAACAATTAATCAATTTCTTATACATATCATTCATAAAACTTTCAATTATCATCTCTTCTATATCAATATCATAATTGCTATTCAATAACTTTTCATAATAAGATACTCAATTCAATTTCAATATTAATATCCTTTTCATGAATCCATGATTCATGCAATGCATTTCAATTGCATATTTCATTTCCTTTTTCATTCCAATCCAATTCAATATCATTCAATACCATTCAATAATAATCAATTCTTCAATACATTTGTACATCCCTATTAACATGACTTGGACTTGGACGGATACGCGGATCCAACCAAAACACACCAGTACGGCACTCAGTGCCTCATTGGCCATGCCGAAGTGAATCGATACCTAGTACCTCATCGGATTTAATCTGAAGCAATAATACGACACATAGTGTCTCATTGGAATTATCCGAAGCAATATTACGACAGATATAGTGCCTCATCGACTCGAGGTCGAAGTATCCCTGAACACTTCTAATCCTATGGTATGCCAACTATATCTGACTCAACCCAATATAGTTAATAGGGTATTCAATTCATTTCTCAATTCATAGTAATTATACATTTCAATATCAATTTCACAATAGTCACAAATCATCGTAGTCTCAATTCAGTATCAATATAATAACAAATAATACTCAATTCAATTCCATTTTATTCAATTCAACACCACAATTATCCAATATTCAAATTCATATTAATCACAAATTCACATACATTCAATTCAATATCAAAACACTAATACTTACCTTAATATCTTTTCATACACATATAATCAAAATTCAACAATTAATAATTAAATTCGGATTATAGAAATACAAACCGTATTTTTTTGAGTCACTCGTTGTTGACTTTCTCTTTTCCCTTTTTAGCCAATGTTTCCGGTTCAACGTTAGCTATTAAGCTTTAAACCTTGAAACCTCTATTTCCCATTTCTTTCTTTCTTTTCTTTCTTCTCCCTGTTTTTGGTTTGGCTATTCTATTTCTTTTCTAACTTTGTTTCTTTATTTCTTTATTTAATTTATGTTTTATTAGATTATATTATATTAACTTAATAATTATTTCTTAAATTAAAAGTAAATACATATATTTATTACAAATGTATATGTATATTATTTAATACATATGTATTTTATTTTTACCACACACTTAGCACTTATGGCTTAATTGCTAATTTAGTCCCTCATCTTTTCTTTATTCTACAATTAAACTTTCACGCTTTATTCAATTTAATCCTTACACTAAATTAACCTTAATTCAAGCTAATTTGCCTAGCCAAAACCTAATTAACCTCACAATTAACTTCGTAAATATTTTTAATAAATATTTATGAACCCGTTTTACTAGAACAATGACTCGAAAATGCACTTTTCTAATAATTGTAAATTTCAAGTCTTACACCCATGGTAATAATAATTTCAAAATTACAATGCTTTCAATTCTATTGATATATGTGTTTTGTTGATTGTTATTGCAACCAGTTCGACATGAACTTGATTCAAGTGAAGTAATTGATATCTCAAAACTGGATACTGACAAGTCTTCAGTAATTAACCTTCAGGCTGCTTAAATAACAAGAACTGTGTTTTTTAAATGAACTTTGATGAGGATGAAGATTTTTGAAGAATGAAGATCTTCATTTTGGTGGCCTTTGATAGAAGCTCTCGACAATGGTGGATAGAGTTATAAAAGGAAGAAAAATAATAAGAAAAAAATTTAAAAATATATATTTAAATTATGTGATAATAACAACGTCACCATTTGATGGGCCAGCTATGTATTTGTCCAACACTTAATGGCTGCTAATGGAAAGTGACCAAATTGTTATTAATTGATAACGCCTGTGACCTACTTGTTAGAATTGAAACATTGATGACCAAGACGTAAACTTAAACAAAGATATAGGATTATTTTTGTAGTTTAACCTAAATATAATATAGGGTACAAGGTTTTTTTTTGCCACCAGAGTACAGCGTTTAGTAACCCTACATTTTTGTTCATTTATTTTGAACCGTCTTTCCTCTTTCTTCTATCATCTTCCTCCTACCATCGTCCCTCTTCTCTGTCTCGTCTCCGTAAATCAGTTTTGTTTTCTTCTCTTCTCATCTCAGTTTGCATTCACCGCCGTGTCCGCTAGTTTATGCTGGATCTGACCCGTATCCTGTGTCGGAATCCGTGTCGGGTAGTGTCGACACAGGTCCTGTACCCCAGATTGCCGAGTCCTGGTAACGAAGGTGAGAACAATTAGGAAAAAAATTGTAGGACAACTAAGGTCACTCTCTGTTATATGATGTTAATTCTATGATTACAGAAATCACTGAGGATGAAGAGAAAAGCAGGTAATTTAAAGTCGAAAAAGGGGAACAAAATAAAGAATTCACGAATGCAGCTTGTTAAAGAAAATGATATTGTTCAACGAGTTAGTGAATTGAAGTCTGAGGAAGATCATGATGCTAATGAATCTAAGATAGCTAAAGCGAAGAAGGATTTGAAAAGAACATCGAAAACCAAGTTCGAGGAGTATCTTGAAATGGAGATGCCAAATTCGGACATGCTTGCACAAGAGGACTTGGAATTGGAGAAGAAACTTGCTAAGAAACTCAAGGTGAAGGGTGGTAAATTAAGGGGAGATGATGATGGGCTTAATATTTTATTTGAAGGATTTTCTGATGAGGAAGCTGTGAACCATTCTTTAAGTAAGAAACGAAAAAAGAAAAAGTCAGTGCAGCAGGCTATCAAAGATGATATTGGAGATGACTCAACTAATGAAGCTTCCGAAGGGGAGGAGTATTCAGAGACAACAGTGGAAGAAATTCCTGTGAAGGCACCTTCACAAAAGAGGCGTAAGAAGAGGAAGTCTTTGCTGCAAGGACAAGAAAGTGACATTGTGGGTGAAACTGCCCTTTCTGTTACCCCGCATTCTGAATGCCACAATGCAGAGGTAGCGTCAGGTGAAATTTCAACTAAGGCTCTTGGAATGGAGAGCAGCGGGAAATATGTTGCTCCTCACTTGAGATCCCAGACAAAGAATGAATCAGAGGAGCAGACTCGAATGCGCAGACGTGTACGAGGTATGGATATTCACTTTTAATGAACTTTAGTAAGTTCACTTCTCGTTTTTGGAATTTGACATGCCACTTATTTTTCTCTATGTTCCAGGTCTTCTTAATAGGCTTTCTGAATCTAACGTGGAATCAATTACAGGAGAAATGGCCACAATTTTTCGTGTATGCTGCTATGCTGTCTATAGCTTTTTGTTTCAATAGACTTCATATCAAGCCTTCTGAATCTTACTGCAATTGATTTAAGCTATATATGCACTCTCACTCTGAGTAAATATAATTGGTTGTTATATTAATCTTTTCTAGCATAAGTGCATAAAACTGGTACAGTTGTTTCCAACTAGGTTAATACAGGGGCTGTGGTTTTACTGAAACTGCATTTACGAGTTTGTTGGTTAATTTTAGGAAGTTAATATAATACCAAAACAACTTCCATTCTTGTGATAGGTTTTCAAAGAAATTAGCATGCGGTTGCCTATGCAGTATCCTCTGCTTTTACATTTGGAAATTAAAAGGTATAATGTTAACTATATAATTTTACTCTTTGACAGTCTGTTAGTCGCAGTGTTAGCTCCCAGATTATCAGTGAGGAGGTCTTGGCATCTTGTTACAATGGTCCACGTGGCAATGAACAGTTAAGAGCAATCTTGCCTATCTCTTTATTTGTATAATTCTCCATTATAAGTAAAAAAAGTCCTTTCTTTTTTTTTTTTTTTTTTTTTTTCTCCTAAAAGGTCTCCTTCCTCTTTAATTCTGTCATCTTTCCTTTAAAGTACCTAATTTTTCAGTTTATATGTATGCTATGTATGGGAATTTTGTTTAATGTGCCTATACTTATTGCCATTGATTGTTAATTTGCACTTGACATTGTACTATGACAAGTAAAGTAAATTTTAATTCTTATGAATTTTTGCTTACTAAACATGATGTAATTGTTATTCTAATATTCAATTTGATATTTGTTAATCAGAGGAAGAAACAGTTGAAATATTAATAATGGAAGGTAAATCACTATTGTTTATTTTTAATTTGTCGTTATTTTTGGTTAGAATAGCTATAATGGAAGTCAGATGAATAATAATTATTGTTGCTATCTTTCCACAATATATATAGCCAAAATAGTAGCTACACAGCTGTGGAAAGCATATTTATAGTGTGATTTGAAGCTCCACTTTCTCATTCCAGCAATACATTCTTCATGTGGTAATAACTGTATTCCTTATCAAGCACAAGTGATTTACCTTCTAGATGCAATACTTGTGATCCTTATTAGAGTACATTAGCAGAATATCATGTTTGTTGCATACTACCATTAGTCGGGTTAGCTAGGATTTTATTGTCGTACTTGTTTTCATTTTTCTTCTCCTTGCAGCAGTTGTATATGTAGTTAATGTTGTTTGTTTCTTTGTAAAGGCATGCTGCAGTTTTTGCAGCTTTCATTGCTGGCATGGCTTCTTTAGTTGGCGTGGATTTCAGCGCAAAACTTATGGCTTTACTTGCCAAGATTTTTGAGGTAAGTACTTCCACATTAAGTAGTAATTTTGTTTAACTTCACATTAAGTAGTAATTTTGTTTAACTTACTTTCATTGTAATTTATACTTGTTTATCAAGCATTACTATGTATGTATAATATATATGATTGGTACTTTGGACCTTCTAGAGTATTTGATATTGAACAGAAATAAGTTAATTATAGCATTAAGGTACTTAAGACTTTATTTTGTTACTGTTGTATTTGTGGGGCCAATCTATCTAGTATCTTATAAATCTAGGGTTATGTTTGGTTTTATACTTTCATATTAGGGTTAGTATCTTCGTGTGGTTCCTTTATGCTAGTAGGTTTTGTTTTGAAGTCTAGTTTAGCAATCTTCTTTTAAGGGTCTCAAGTATTTTCTTTGCAATATTAATACTTCATTAGAATGCTGATAAACTTGACTTAAAAAACCAAACATAATAGGATAAATAAAACCACGCTAAGATGCTAGACTCTAATATAATTGAAAAATTCCAAACATAACCCTAGACCTATAAGATGCTACAATTTGCCTATAAACACAAGCAGAGTGACAAAATGAAATCATAAGTAAGCTATAATCCCACGGTTAGCATATTTGTGTTCTACATCACTATCCTGGTTGCACTGCTGCATTTTTAAATGTTTAACTTGTTTTTCCTTTTCAGGAAGAGTATCTCAAAGAAGACAATCTTTCGTTGAGAAATCTCACTCTTTTGCTGTCTTATCTCTGCATTTTTGGAGTTTGCTCGTGGTAGGTGCTCTCAGCAAATCTTTTTTTTTTTTTCATTAGGATACTCTTAATGAAAGCATTTCCAAGGCAAGAAGTGAATAGGTTCATGGTTAAGAGCATTTCTTTAATGCTCTATTCTCTATCATGATGCCACTGTGGTCAGATGCATAGGATGCAAGCCATCATGGCCGCCAGAAAGCATTATTATAGTCCTATGTAGAATGATATTGGATGTTGTTATCATGCTTCACAATTTTCTGATTCATGAAATTACCTACTATATTTTCATACCTTTATGACTGCTCTGTCATGGCAATAGAAGCGATTCTTCACCCAATTTGCATTTCTACCATCTTTGATACTTGCTGCTTCATGGTCATTACATTATTGTTCTAGAGCTGGCTGCAGGAATCTAACTTAGCATACATTTAAGTATGCCTTTTGATGTATTAAAAACACTATTCTCATAGCGGTATTTCTGATGATTGCTTCCCAGTGACTTAATATACGATTTTCTGATCATGTTGAGCAAGCGGTTGACAGAGATTGATGTTTCTACCATCCTGACAGTTTTGCAATGTAAGGCTTTGCAAGTCCCTTTTCTTTTATTCTTTCTTTAATTATAAAACTTGATTGTTAAGAAGTATTTATCGAGATCAGAATGCTTAAGCTTTAAACATGCCATACCCATTAGTTTTCCTGTTTATTTGTTGACATGTATTATCCTTTCCATTTCGTTCTTTTGCAAGTTTTAGGGTGCATAAAGCAATCCTTTTATGGTATTTGATGATAGCATAATGTTGATGCTTGTGTAGATAGAAATTGCCCAGATGCTGGACAAGCAAGCTTTTTCTAACATTAATTTTCATTAAATGATAGGCTGTGGGATGAAAATAAGGGCCGATGATCCTGTTGCCATGAAGAACTTTATTCTTTGTGTTCAAAATAGGGTGAATGAGTTAAAGGCTTTGTCTGGAGATGGTGAGGCTAAAATAAACGGCAAGAGAGTAAGATTTTTTAATTTTCTTTTAGATCTAGTATGCTACTTTTTCTTTTTATTTTGCAAAATCTTATTGTACTGTTACTTTTGCAGATGGAATTCATGCTTGAAACGATATGTGATATAAAAAATAACAAGAAAAAGCCCAAGGAGGATACAGTGCAACACACTCAGATAAAGAAATGGCTACAGAAGGTATTGCTTCTTTTATTTTGACATCGAATTAGACTTGTTTCAAGTGTATCTTCAATCAGACCATTAGTTTGGTTATTGTGGGCTATAAACAATGATAATATATAGGATCTTATATTTCTTTATCTCCGTTCTTAAGATGGTTCTTAAAGTTGTTAATAGGTTTCATTTGTGCACTTCTGACAATGATAGTATATAGGATCTTATATTTCTTTAGTTATTGCCAGCTATAAACAATGATAATATATAGGATCTTATATTTCTTTATCTCCCTTTTTTGTTCACGTATTGTTCCATGGTCCCTGATATTTTCAGTTAAGGGTTGAGGATATTTTAATTAGAGGGCTTAAATGGAGCAAGCTGCTTGATCCTGACAAAAAGGGCCAATGGTGGTTACCAGGGGATATTGCCTCTGCTACAGATAATGTCGAAGAGGTTGCCAACAGCATTGACAAAGAGGCTGTTGAAGCTCAGAAAATGCTGGAGCTTGCTGCCGCACAGAGGATGAATACAGATGCCCGGAGGGCAATCTTTTGTGTAATAATGAGTGGGGAAGACTATATCGATGCATTTGAGAAGCTTTTACGGTTGGATTTGCCTGGAAAGCAGGTAGGCTGCTGTTCTTCAGATTGAGAAGAAATGCTTATTTTTTTGTCTATTCAATAGTTAACTCGAACATCTACAGGACCGAGATATTATGCGGGTTCTCGTGGAATGTTGCTTGCAAGAGAAGGTTTTTAACAGGTACTACACTGTTCTTGCCGCGAAGTTGTGTGAGCATGAAAAAAACCACAAGTTTACCTTACAGGTAGTCTTCTCTTTTCCAATTGTGGATTAAATGTAAGGAATGCACAAGATCAACCTAGCGAAGATATTAGGAATGCCTACCGTTTTTCTTGTGTAGTGTGCATACGAAATGAACTTTTTTGCGATGCTAGTATCTGACGTTTTAATTTTGATATGTCCCACAGTATTGTCTCTGGGATCACTTCAAAGAGTTGGATTCAATGCCACTTTTAAGGTCGATGCACCTAGCGAAATTCATGGCTGAAATGGTTGCGTCTTTTACTCTTTCCCTTGCTGTCCTGAAAACAGTTGAGTGGAGTGATCCCCAGATGCTAAGCCCAAAAAAGATCATGCATTTCCGAATGTTTTTCGAGGCCATATTCGAGTATCCTGATAAGGTTATATGGAACATGTTCACCCGTATAGCTGTCACCCCCGAGCTTGAAACTCTTCGACAAGGTATGGAGTTCTTCATCAAGGAGTATGTCTTGAAAACTAACAAGAAAGTAAATGATAAATTTAAGCTTGCAAAGAAAGCCCTTAATAACACCGAGGGAGTTTTAATGTGAGCATTAATTTTTGAGTTTTAGTTTTGAATCGCAATGTTCAATTTTTTAGAGAAAATTTTGACCAGGTTTTGCAGTGTTTAGGGGAACTCAGCATTTGGATGAGGTGTATAATCTTTATTTTTTTTCCTACCTTTTTAACAATTTATCAAAAACTTGCCTTGTGTTCTACTTATATTTCAAAATGTATATAAATCAATTAAAGCACGAGTAATCCCGAAGCATCACGGAATCAAATAGAAATTTTTGTAATTAAATACTGGGAAAGTATTTCTAAGATTGTTCTTACATTGCAATTACGATCTTACTAGCTAAACAAATACCAATCTATTAGAATCTAGGATTATTATGGCAATCAAATCATGTATTATCATAAAATTGACCTATAAATTCTGTAAGCAATCTAACCTAAATGACCCTCTTTTCTTACTGAAGAATTTAACGGTTGATTGTTTGGCTAGTAGAACATGAGCTTGATGCTTAAACAAATTATCAAGTAAAAGTTTTCTAACCTAAAGATTACGCCTAGTTAATGAATTGCCTTTTTAGTCTCATCATTCTGCAAAATTGAATTTAGATTCACTTGGTAAAATCTCTTGTCAATTTCATTTATCTCGGTTTTCAACTTAAGTCACAACACTTTTCAATTCACAATCAACCATCAAATTATTTAGTTCATTATAGAATTTACAAGCAAAACATTCATAATTCCAAACATTATATCAATAAGATATAAAAAGTTGAGAACATAATTTAGAAATGCTTATCGATTGAATATAAAATCAATTTCTGTACAAAGGAGGCTTCCATGAATCTTTTATACTTGTATTATCAACTTCAGAGTTTTCCTAAAAGTAACTTAAAAGTAACAAATATCTTAAAAGAAAATAAAGAAAAACTCCAACTATTTAAACAACTCCTCAAATCCTGCTTTTCCTCTCAACTTTCTTCTTCTAAAAAATTGATAGATATATATACATATTATTAAAAGAGTTTAAGTTGGTTAAATGACAAGTATACCGTTAGTTATAATGCACTGTTCTGTCATTAGTCACAATTTTGTGCCAAAATTCCACCAAATTCCTTTTGTAACCGTCAAGATTCCAATAGTTGGATCACTGCCACGCCCTCATGCTTAAGAGTATAATGTCGCGACATCACAACAATGTGACGGCATCTTAGAATATAATGTCGCAACACATCAAGCAACTGAGTGAAAAATGTCACGTCGTTAACTCTTCTAATGTCGCGACATTTCTTTTTAAAATTTCAACTCCAATGCAACAAATAGTGAGTGAAGTCACGACTTTATCTTTCATGACGTCACAATTTTGTCTTCTATTTTAATCTCATGACAGAAACAATCAATTAGATTACTTCACATATTATGATATCATGTCATTATTCTGTTTACTCAATACTGCTTCAAAATTTGTACTTGTCATCCATCATTCCCACTTTAACTCACCTATAAACACATTTAAACACCAAGTCTATTTCGTTCAAAATCTCAAATATTAGTTACTACTGACATATAAATCCGACTAATAACACTGAATTGACCTATTTTCACTCAAGAACAAGCTTAAAGAAGTACAAAAACAAACCATATCTATAATTATGACATGTCATTATACTTTCCTTTAATTCTTTGTATGCCCTCTAGAGAAAGGATTGTATGAAACAGAGACGCTACGTCATCTGTATCCTTTTCTAATAGTTTTATGCCACATCAGTATTCTTATCCTGAATTTTAGGATTATATCCTGAAAAAAATCAAATCCAAATTAAAATACTGAAATTCAGGATAAACTCCTGAAATTCAGGATAAAAATACTGATGTGGCATAAAACTATTAGAAAGGGATACAGATGACATGGCGTCACTGTTTCATACAATCCTTTCTCATGCCCTTTATGCTGAAATCTCTCACTTTCAATCTTCAATATTTTGATTTTGGTAATAATTACATATAATTCATTTAGTTCATTTTTGTTTATGACTTTAAAATTATAATTAGTTTAATCAAATTTTATTATATAAAAGTATTTTTTAAAATTCAAAATATTACGCAAAATATGTATATATTTCAAATAATTTATAAAACCAATTTGAATATATTATATCAATTCAAATAATGTACATCAAATGCAACTTTTAAAAACCAAACCCTGTTTAAAAGTTCAAAAATAAAAGGTAATAATTCTTTAGAATAACAAGAGATTGCAAAGTTTGAAACTTAGGTTGGACTTCGAAATTTTGTGTGTTAAAAAGAGTAATTGTTTTTAATAATGTGTAGTATGTTTGAGTAATTTAGTGAAATTCAGGCACTCGAATTATTTACTCCAATTCTTATGATGGAGAATTGAAAAAAATTACAAGAAATAATTAGCCATAATAACTTTTACTACTTTAGTATTGCGGTTACTCTTTAAGATAAAGAGCCACTGTCAAATGCTAGGTTTTCCAATAGTAAAAAATATAGTCCATTCAGCTGGTTCTGTTTACATCAAGTATATTAGCAACAAAAGCTAGTCATAGGAGTCACTGGTTTGGTTGAGGTCCAAGTTTTATAGCAACCCAAAAGTCATCGCTCATGATAATACAGTGCTATCATCAGGATAAGTTTGGTTCAGGTCCAAGTTTGGCACACAGCGATGAGCCACCACTGTATTGCAGGATAAGTTACTAATTTCAACCGGCTGGTTGATTGAATCCTCAACCGAATTGGGCACTTTCAGAATGCACCAGATGGATGCTTGAAGACAGTCCCTATTTTCCTTCCTCCAATTTGTCCTCAACTGTTTAGCCTCACAAATTAGTCACCCGCCGTGAGGTTACCCGCTAATAGACGAAACATCCCCTTTTATCAAGCTATCCGCTACTATGGACAGGTCACTCGCTTTTCTATGTGAGCATTCCTCCAAGTGCGAACACTCTCTTTAGGGACATTGAGGTCCACCTAAACATAACAACTTTTTACTAAGAATAGAATGGGTCTCACCGTGTACTCCCTCACATATATCATGATGATAAACACCTTGCTACGTCAACACTATTAGACAAGAGGACTTCCCCCATAAATACTCTCTAGATTGAAGAAAATGAGATTTTCTTTCCCATTAGTAACCTTGAGAACTTACTCCCTGTATACGACCTTCCTAACCTTCACATCAACCTTTTTCCTCTTATCCTTCTTCGACTCTTAACCTGCCTAGGTGAACCGACCTCTTTTGCATTCTCCTCATTACCTCCTCCATTGTTGATATCCCTTGTCAATAAATAATATGCAATAAACTAGAAAAAATTAGCAATCAAAGTTTATGAATTTACTAACAACTAGGCTAACTTCTCAATTATCCTACGATATGATAAAGAAATTCTTACAAATTAAAGTAGAAAAACTAACTTTTGAGTTTTTGTAAAATAAAAGGTATAATTAAACAAAAATAAATTAAAACTTAGGTAACCTAAAATTAAGTTAAGAATAAAGCAATATCAAATATTTAAGACAAATCAAATTCAAATTTAATTTGGTTCACAAGTTAACAATCTTAGACAAAATTTAAAGGTTAATATTTACGGAGGTGCTTGAAATTAGAAACTTGTACCTAAATGATATCTGAACTCTTTTTTTTTTTACTTAATTAATACTTAAATTGGAAACCGTAAAGTCAAGTTGGTATTTTTTATTGGTGCTTGAGTAACATTGTTAGATTTTAAGTTGACAGCCAAAAGAATGTTTACACGTCATAAAGATAATAAAAATATTTTTAAAAGTTAAAAATTAAGAAATTTATTTTTATTTTGCATGCATGATGAATCTAGATAAATTATTGTCCAAATTCATTTGCATTTAGACAACCATATGTCTAGGTTCATTCTAAAAGTTTTTTAGTAATTTTATATTTTATAATTTCAAAATAAAAATAAAAATAAAATTTATAATTTTTTATTTTTAAATTTTTCTGGAATTTTATAATTTTTATTTTTTTAATTTCATGGCATAATGAATATGAACAAATGGTTGTCCAGATTTAAACACGATATGGACAACCATATGTCCATGTTCATTTTAAACATGTATTACTTTAGTAAATTTATACTTTTTATAATTTCAAAAATAATAATATAACATTATTTTAAAATAAATTCCAGACTTAAATTTATTGCTTAAGTAATAAATCAATTTAAAATCAATTTAAATTTTATTCTAGATTTAAAAAATTAGTTTAAATATTTTTAAAATTAAACTTTTATTACGTAAGTTATCAATTTAAAATAAATTTTAAATTTGAAAATGGACTATAAATAATTTAAGTAATAAAATTGGAATTTATTTTAAACTTAAGAGCACATGGCAAAATCTCAACTTACTTGTGGAATAAAAACTTTTCACTACTATCGTACCAAAGAATCACATTTTAAATAAATTCCAATTTCATTACTTAAATTATTTTTATATTATTTTTTGAAATTATAAAAATATATTAATTTACTAGAGAAATACATGTTCAAAAGAACCTGGACAACTATTTGTCTAGATGCATTTGTAATACAACCAGTAGTCTAGATTCATTATGCATTTGAAATAAAAAAACAAATTCCTAAAATTCAAGAAAAATTCATAAAAATATGAAAATTTTATAAAATAAAAGATTTTATTTTTTAAAAAATATTGTTATTTCGAAATTATAAAAAATATATAAAATCATTGAAAAACCTTCATAATGAACTTGAACAAATTGTTGTCCATATTTATTTAGACTTGGACAACCATTTGTCCAAGTTCACTATACATGCAAAATAAAAAAAAAATTTCCTAATTCTTAATTTCCAAAAAAAAAATAATATTTCATGTCACATGTCAACATTATAAGATGTCACTTAAAATCTCATGGTGCTAGTCGGTACCAATAAAACTAGGTTCACTATACATGCAAATTTTTTTTCCTAATTCTTAATTTTCAAAAAAAAATTTCATGTCACGTGTTAACATTATAGGATGTCACTTAAAATCTCATGGTGTTAGTTAGGTACCAATAAAAGTACCAACTTGAATTATGATTTCTAAATTTAGACACTTTATATGAAATTGTGATAACTAATGTTTTGTTTTATGTTTGAAATTTAGAATTAAGAGTGTTGTTCTTTTATCTTTTAATTTAATTAGTGATCATATAGATACATAGCGATAATGTGAATACATGGTGGATAATATGCAATTTTATAAAATCAAATTGGTGGTGAATCTAGACCATTAATCTTGACTTCAACTGATTAATCACTAGTTCAATCATAAAAAATAAAAATTCTTGAAAATTTATAAAGAAAATTAGAAAATGTAAAGAAGATAGGAAAAATAACAGACACAAATAAATAATAGTAGAACATTCATTTTATAAAATACACAACAAAATTAAATATTTAAACTAGCTTTAACCCAATTCAACTAGTTTTTAATATGTTCAATTGGTTTTTAGCGATTCAATCATTTTTATTGGTTTTATGGTATCAGATGAATTGTATTATCCATCGTTCTTGGTTCAATTAATAGTCTAGTTCGGTTCTAGCAACTATAGATAGGTGATCATATGCATACATATATACTGGCTTATTTAAAAATTAAATTTGATATACTCAAAAGAAAAAAACTTCAAAGAAATTGTTAAAATTAAATGAAAAGAAAATTAAGATAAAAAAATCTCTATACTTTATAAAATCTATGACTGAATTAACTAGATAACGACTCAATTAGTAATGACCAAAATAACTTTATTCAATTTTAACATATATATAGAATAGAAGATATAAATGTTATTTAAAATAAAATTTTAATATTTTAGTTATCACCTTTAAAATTTGAAGTCATTTCATATGTATGCATATCTATATATAAACTAGTGATAATATATATATATATATATATATATATATATATATATATGAATTAACTAAACCCTTATCTCTAAATAGAGTTGTTCATGAGTAAGATTGGATTTATATAGGTTATATTAACATACCTTATACTTGCCTAAGCCTAGCTCAACTTGAAATATATGTGTAACTTTCCCAACTCGGCCTAGACGTTAGACCTGAATTTAAAATATTACATTAGTCACCGAAGTGGCCCAAAGAGCTATCGGAGTTTTGAAAGCAATCATCTTAAAACATTTATTTTGATTTAGTAGAAAACTTAGTTAGATATCAATTTATTATTCCCAACACTTTTAAATTATGGTTTGGTAGTGGAAAAAGATGTTTATTTATTTATGTTTTTAATAAAAACCGAGTTTATGAAAAACGAATTATTAATTAAATATCTGAGAACTTAATTAAAAGCCATGTGCTATAAAAGAAATAAAAACCCTAAGTTCCATGACACAGTTTGAAATAAAATAATATAGTTTCTAAATAATAAAAATGACGAATAATAATAGCTCTAAAATATTTTAATAAATGCAAAGCCGAGATCCTCCAAATGCTGTGCCCGCATCCTAACCTGGTGGGTTATTTGAAAAGATTGACAATAAAAGGGAGTGAGCTATGAAGCTCAATGTAAGTTCCATCAGAAGAAAATCAGTGCAACCGATTAGCATATAAAATCACAGCACATAGCATAATTCACATTAGCAAATTTAGTATATCGGAATAACAAAACTGTTTAAACATGTATAAACAAATACACATATATCATATCATATCATATTAGAGGTATAAAAATTTCAAGCTCATGCTTTAAAAATACAAATAGATTCGGTTTAACAGATAACATCTTACCCTATCGCTACACACCATAAGAGTTTCCAATCGTTCATCCCTACACACCAAGTTATGGATAAACCAAAAAAGTTGAAAGTTAATACACTGCCAGATGGTTGTGAATACACAACATAAATGCAGATAAAAGCTGCTAAATAATGGGTGGATGAACCACCAGTGTTGCAGGTTAATAATCTGTCAGAACTTCCTCCTCTCAAATCGTCTTATCCCATGTAATAAAATAATGCATGCTTTAAACAAATCATGACAAAAACAAATAACATGCTTAGAAATAATCAAATATGGTAGCAATAATCATGCTTTCAACTACTCGATACAGTAGCCAAGAATATGCTTTTCAAGGATCCAATTTAGCGATGTCATAAGGCATGTTATACAAACAATCACGAGTATATATACAATAAACATAAGTATTCACAATCCACACAAATATATAATATTAATTCAGTCAATTAAATCATAGATTCAAGCATTATTCATACTATTAAGGACTTAATTAAATAAATTAAACATTAAAAATAGTTCGGGAATCAATCAAGGACTAATCTAAATAAATCATAAAATTCTAGGTCAAAACGGTAAATCTGAGTTAGAAGAGACACATAGTCGTGTGACCGGACCATGTAAGAAGCCTTAGACTATATGGAGGGGGTACACAACTGTGTGGCTAGGCTATGTGATAGATTGTGGTAGTGTGGCTAAGCCATGTGACAGATTGTGGCCGTGTAGCATTCTTAAAATCAACCTATAGAGGAGACATGATCGTGTGTCAAGCCGTGTGGAGGGTCATAGGTCATGTGAGAAATGAATTTCCTAGGGTTTCAGGGTGAACATGACCGTGTGAAAGGGTAGTGTGGTCCACATGGGTGGCCCACACGTCTGTTTGGCCCTATCTTAAGGCATGGTTTGCCTCGATTCGCTTGTAAAGAAACACAAACCTATTACGGAGAGATCAAACAACGTCCTTTTTATTCAAATCTGGCCTGGGATACCTAAATCGGGACATTTACGCAAGAATTAGAGATTGTTTGCAAGATTTATTAAGATTTTTGAGAATGTCAGCAATATTCGAAAAATATTCGTTAATGTAGATGAAAGAGTAACGTTGGATGTAGTTACTACGAGAATTTGAGATTAACTACCAGGATTGAGTTGAACTTACTGGTTCTTGGCAAGACTAGGGTTGAAATCGATGGTGTTATCCTAAACCAATACGAAGAATGGGTTGAACAAAGATTGATTTTAGATTTAGGATGCAAAAATTAACTTCAGCAATGTAAAGAAAATATTTGTAAAGGAGAAGATAGGAAAGGAAATAGAGAAGAAATAGGGGAAAAGATAAAAAATGCAGTTCAATTCAGAAAAGGAAATTGTAGTTCAAATTAAATAGCTAGGGTTTTCAAAAGTTGTGGGGGATGGATTTGGCGTGACTTAAACTTAGGTTTCAAGGAAAAAAGGAAAAATGCTTAACCAACTGGATTGTTATCCACACTTAACATGATTTTACACTAGTTAATATATATTTTAGCATGGTTTTGATCATAGGTTGTTGAAAAAAAGAAAATAAAATGGGAGGAGTATAATTTGAACCTTAGGTTTCTAAAAGATTACACTAACTACTTAACCACTAAACCAACATCATTTCTTGATTATATATTTCCTCTAACCCTATATATTTTGGAGTGTTACAATAATCTTCAAGTTTTGCTCAAGGTCACTCATAATTTAAAATGGTTAACTCAAGCTCATTATGGATTAACCCATATTATTTTAATTTATTTATAAAAATATTATTTTAATTTAATATTTATTAATAAAGTATTTTTATTTTATTGAATTTTTGTAAATTTCTTTTAAACATAGAAAATTTAAAATACTTTTTAATATTTATTATAATAGAATGTTTATTATAAGCTAGAATGATAAGGTGATAACTAATGTAATTTAATGGAGTATTGATTTTGGAGTTCCCCTATTTCATCATAGGGTGACAAATAACACTTTACAATTTGTGGTTGAGAAAGTGCGTACGAAGTTACAAAGTTTGGAAGCCAAAAAACTATCCATTACTGGTCGTATCACTTTTAGCTCAGTTGGTTCTTTTATCCATTCCTAGCTATTTCATGCAACCCATGATGATACCTAGGAAAATAAGTGATGAGAATGAAAGTTTCGTAAAACAATTTATTTGGGGTTCCTTAGATAGCGAAAAGAAGATGTCTCTTGTGGGATAGGATAGGATTCCATTTGTCAACCAAAATGGTGTGATAGTCTTAGATTGAGGAAACTTCATGATCAAAATATCTCATTTTTGTTGAAATTGGGGTTTAATATTGTATCTAATAAAGAGGCTTTATGAGATCTTGTGCTTAGATCAAAGTACCAAATGAAAGATGACTTACCAGTTTGTATTGCTCGGGAAAGGGGTTCTTTTCTTTTGAAATCTCTTTCTAAAATTTTGTTGTTACTTCAGGAGAATTTATTCTGGTCTGTAGAATATGGTAGTAAAATTTGTTGTTAGAAGGATAATTGGATTCCAAGTGTAGGGACATTTGTTAGGCATATTCCTGCTAATGCTAACCTCGACTTAGACTGTCTTCTTAACGAGATGGTCATTGGGGAAAGTTCGTAGAACTTGGATTTATTTTGGGTTTAGTTACCGGAAGATGTGATTCAGCTTATTGAAGGCATCCCTCCTCCACATCTTTCTGAAGGATCTAATAAAATCTCTTGGAGCCACACCTTGTCCGATGCTTTTTCTGTTAAAATCATTTATAAGGTTTTAAAAGAAGGTAATTGGAACTCAAAAGATGAGAAATGGAAGAGTGTTTGGAAGACTCTAGGTTTTCAAAAAGTTCAAGTTTTTTTCTGGATTGTTTTACAAGGAAGACTCCTCAGTAATGTGGAAAGAGTTAGAAAGGGGGATAGTTGTTGATCTCTCTTGTCCTATTTGTGGTCATCACTCGGAAGACATTTTGCATATTCTAAGAGACTGTACAGTTGCTAAGGAAGTCTGGATTCAGGTCATCCTATGTACTTACCTTATGAATTTCTTTTCTAATAGTACATAGGACTGGTTTCTTTATAATGTGTAGTATAATAGTAAGATTCACGAGGGAGGAGCTAGTTGGGCCTGTCTTTTTGGGCTACTCACTTGGAGTATATGGGAAAATCACAATTTATTCATCTTTCAAGGAAGATCATAGAGTTCGAGAGAGATAGTTTGAATTTCTTACAGTTGGGCAATTCAATTCTTCTTATCATCTCGAGAAGTTTCGATTGACTGTCCTAAATGTCACTAGGACTAAAACACTGGCTTGATCCAACCGAATACCTAAAAGGCGGGCCTGCCCCATCACTATACATAATAAAAGGGTTAGGTGAAACCCTAGTGTGTGGCACATGTGGAGGAGCCACAACAGACATAAGATCTCCCCACCAGCCACTAGGGAGAAAGACCTGGAACGCCACCGATAAGGGACCATCAAACTGACCGAAGATCATTGACAGAAAGGAGAGACCAGTAGGCGTCACACTTGAAGTCCCACAAAGCACGCAAAAGGCAGTAGCGCTCAAACCCTGGTAGCACAATTAGTCAGAAGTGAAGCCCTCGTCTCTGACGCTGGACTACCGTAGTCACGATTAAAATGGTAATAGCAACGTTGAGCTAAGTGCCCAAACCATCCATATATCTAACATTGGAGACGAGATCGAAAGCCTCTCCCACAACCACCTGTGAAGGGACAGCCTCCACGCACGGAATCCACCACCATCAGCGACAGAGCAGTTTTCACCAGATGAGCATGAAGCGACACCTCCTACACCGAGCGAATCTGACGACTCTCGTACTCCAGTAGCACATCAATAAGACATTGTAAGGGTAAAGGTTTAGATAAGAATGATGTTAGGGTGAGCACGACATCAAACTCCGATGGCAAGCCCACAAGCACAATCTCTACTTTTTCCATCTCCGAGATTCAGAAGCATCGAGCAAGGCACAAGTATTCTGAATCTTTGCTATATACTCCTTTATCGACATAGTGCCTTTCTTAGTTGAATATAAATCATGACAAATGCGAGACAACTTGGCTTCGATGATGATGGCAAAGAGGTGAGTGGTAGTGATCCAGACGTCACACGTCGTCCTGGCATCTGTAAAACAAGATAAAAGAGAAGAACTATTTGTAGAAAGCTGCCAAAAAGTGAGTAACTTATCCTGCTGGATGTATGACGAGGCTTCTGGATTTAGAACCAGAGAGCCTTCCGGAGATTGCACAAATCGCGACGAAGCAGGTAATGTTCCTTCTAAAAAACCAATCAAGTCATATCCCTCAACAATCATACAAATATGTTGTTGCCACTGAAAAAAATTACCTTCATCCAGCTTGACAGTGTAATGGAGAGGAAAGGATTGAACCAACTGAGCACTGGTGAACAACATGTAACACCCCTTACCCGTATCCAACGTCAGAATAGGGTTTGAGACATTACCGGACTTACATCAAAACATTCATACAAGACCAGGCCATAAAATTTCATCCAAATTAAAACTTTTCATACACATGCATAACATCCCTTATACGGGCCTACGAGGCCCAAAACATACATCGGGGGTGGTTCGAGACTAAACCGAGAACTTTGGAAACTTTTGGAAAACTTAGAAAATTTCATCATGAAATAGGGTCATACGCCCGTATGGCTCGGGACACGCCTGTGTCCTCAACCTATGTAACTCTCTGTTTATGATGTCATTACAAAAATAAGGGCACATAGCCAAGGCACACGCCCATGCCTCCAGGCCGTTTCCCTCACACAGTTAAGACACATGGCCGTATCATAGCCCGTGTGGCCAATCTGAAACTAAAATACATGATGCAAGGGACACACGACCCGTGTGGACAATTTTTAGGCTATTTTCCAAGCCAATTGCCACCCCCAATAACAAACTCACATGCTTACTTTTATTGACCATTAACATGGCACATTTGAACATTCAATCATCCATAAACAATACAAGATCATGGTAACCTCATATCATATTTTACCTACTTAAAACATCATGCTTAGTCAAGCTCAAATTTACTAATTCTCATGCATCAAAGTTTATAAGGTTACTCCCATATCACACATTTAAGCCTTAGTTATCAACACATCATCTCATCTCAATTAAACCATTAAGCATTCACCACCAACAATATAACTCATTACATACACAGGATCACAAGCCTCATCTCCATGACATAGGCACATGCATAATCATATAATCAACATAAGCCACCATTCATGGCTATACAAAAATTGAACTATAACCATTATAGGCCAACA
The DNA here is from genome assembly GCF_025698485.1 of Gossypium arboreum. NCBI lineage: Eukaryota > Viridiplantae > Streptophyta > Magnoliopsida > Malvales > Malvaceae > Gossypium > Gossypium arboreum. The sequence goes on from NC_069080.1 coordinate 101,511,595, forward strand.
CATTTGGCCACATTAGTAATGACATAATTACAAAAGATAAAGCCCTTATACATGCCATAGACTTAAGTATTTGAATACTTATACCCAAAATGGTAGCTTGATAGTATGATTGAATCTCCGGCGATCTCCAACCCGAGCTAGCTAAATAAACCTATAAGAGATAAAAAGGAATATGAGTAATCTATAAAGCTTAGTAAGTTCATATGAAAATAATAAGCAATTTATTAACTTGCTTCTTAAGGTAATACAACCATATTTGTATTTTACTTATGTTCAGGTCAAGCTGTTTTCTCAAGTCACAGTCACTAATTTATTTATATCTTGAGATGAAAAACTAAAAATTAAGTTCCTATAATTTTCTTTGAAACTAAACTCACATATATTGTTACCATAAAATTTTTAGAATTTTTGGTTTAGCCAATAAGTATAGCTTATTCTTTAAAATCACCCCTATTTTGCTGCCTGACAGCTTCGGCCTTTCTTCACTAAAAATTAATTATCTCATAATACTAGACTTGGATGATGTTCTTATCTATTTTTATTGAAAATAGACTTATTAAGAATTATAAGCATATAAATTATAACCCATAGCTATTTTTTTACAATTATTAATGAGTTTCTCAAATTAGAGTAGGGGATTTTGAAATTGTTCTGACTTTGTCTCACACAACTTCAAATATCTCATAATATGAAATTCTTTTACTTACACCGTTTCTTTTATAAGAAACTAGACTCAATAAGATTCAATTCCATATTTTATTCAATCTCTAACTCAATTTATATTATTTTTTGTGTATTTTCAAAGTTGGACTGCTGTTGTTGTCTAAAACTGTTTTAGTAAGAAAATGATAATAACTAAATTTACCACACCTTCCTTTCTTTCAATTAGAAATCCATACATTTATAAACATATGTCATTATTCACCAAATTAACACAACATTATTTCACAATGCCCATGGACTTACCATTCATGGATTTCATATTAAGTTGAGTTTCTGTACATACCTGTACCGATCCTTACCATTTCATACATATACATAATGCCGTTGCATCTTCAATGTCTCGCACACTATGTACCATACTCGATACCTCGCACGCTAAGTACTATTCTGGTGTTTCGCACACTAAGTGCCATCCTTGATACTTTGCACACTAAGTGCCATTTATATTTATATAGCCGAAGCTATCTCAAATTGCACACCAAGTGCCACTTTTAGCCGAAGTTATTTCGAACCGCACACTAAGTGCCATTTTAGCCGATAAGTTGTTAATCATAACAATAATCACGGATAGAAAATTTATACAATATCAAGCATTAAAAACATAAATTTAACAATGCTTAATACATACGAACTTACCTCGATCGTCAAAATGTTGAAATGGATCGACTAGTCCGAAACTCTATTTTTTCCTCGATATAGACTCGTACGAGGCTTAACTTGATCTAATCAATCAAATTCAGCTATTTACATTCATATTCTATTCATTTTAACTCAATTTCATATTTTTATAAAATTACTATTTTACCCTACACTTTTGACTTTTTTACAAATTAGTCCCTAAGCTCGTAAAATGCAAATTTAGTCAATTTCATCATAGCCCAAGCTTTCCAAATTTCATACATGCTCATATCAGCCCATATTTTTTAGTTATTCACACTTTTACTACATAATTTATTATATTTCACAATTTAGTCCAAAATTGACATTTTTGCTAAAATTCACTTAACAAAACTCAATAATCTACCATCAAAGATTTATTTTCTATCATTAAACATCAAGGTATTTAAAGATTCAACAATGGCATCATCCAAATACTTTAATAATTTTGAAATTGGAGGTACGGGCTAGCTAGAATACAAAGCAACTATCTAAAAAACGTAAAAATTATTAAAAACCGAGATGAAATGGACTTACATGCATGAACAACCATGGCCGAACCTTAAAAGCTTTGAGAACATTATTTTCTTTCTCAAATTCGGCTATTGATGGAGATGATAGCATGTAATTTGGATTTTGTTTTATTTTATTTTATTATAATTACCAAATAGCATATTTAACCTTAATATACATTAATAATTTCCATTATACCAAGCCATGGAATTCCACTATAAAAAATTATGGAATAATTACCACTTAAGGACTCCCACTATTTAATTCCATAGCCATTTAATATCTTTAACTTATAGAATACAACTTTTACGCTTTGCGTGATTTAGTCCTTTTTGCTTAATTAACTATCAAAACGATAAAAGTTTTCAACGAAACTTTAATACCATATTATTGCCACTCCGTAAATATTTATAAAAATATTTACGACTTAGTTTATAGAAACAAGGTCTCGATACCTCATTTTCTAAACCCACTTGACCTTAGGGTCATACCACTTGAACTTAATAAATTGCTTATAAAACAAAAATCACAATATTAAAAACCTTTTTTAAACTCACAATTAACTTGTAAATATTAAATATAATATTTACAAACCTACTCGTCGAATTTGGTGGCCCCAAAACCACTGTTCCGATTAACCCTAAAAACTGGCTATTACACAACAGACAACTATGATTAGCAAAAGCAGATTCAGTAGAAGCAGAGGTAGCCATTGAAGCACAATAAAGTAGGTCACCAGAAACTAGGTGATTGATACCATGTTAATATCTCTAGTAAGTAGACTAAGAATGAATACACTTGAGAATTTGATTAGTATTATTATTGAATTAAATCAGTACATCAATAGTATTTATACAAATATGCATGAGTAATTGCTGCTAGCAATTTCACCAACTGCACAACAGCCTGTACAACAGACTAACAGACTAACAGAGTCTTTCCTATACTCTAACATATTGAAATATTGCCAGAAAGTACCCATTTTCATTATCCATTAACCGAATTATCGATGAGGGCTTCCAGAGGCTATAAATTTTGCTATGAAGTGCTGAATACCTAATGTTTCGTCCAAGCAGTTTGAGAATCACTGTGTTGTTCATATTCTTAATAAGGATTCGATGGATTCTCTTAGAAAATTCTATGTAGGGGATGCCATTCACAACAGATTTCTTGACATCCCCATCCAATATATCAAAGTCATCCTCTTCCTCCATACCATTCCAGACTCAAAGGAGGGATTTCCTATTAGTTTGTCTTTCCAAGAAACTATCGAAGCAGCAGGTTGGTCTACCAACATATCTCTATTATCCCTAAACCAAACCTTTTTGGGACTCGAATCATCCACTGAATAGTCCCCCGAACTAGTGTCTTCATAGAGAGAAGAAGCCATGAAATATTGTAAAAAATATTAAGAAAACCATTACTCCATACCATTAAGATCAATGATTTTAATTAAATCTCTAAACAGAACATTTGGAAAATAGATAAGGTAGCCCAAAGAGGCTTTGATTTGCATTGGAAAAGGATGACTACATTTGGTATCATATTTTAGTATATGAATTGGCAATAAATTAATTTTAATTGGTAATTTTAGTTATTCATATAACTTATTTTGGGAAAAGAGAATTAATTTTCTTTGCTTATTCTAAGAGGTCTTATTTTTTACAAGAGTTTTTAATCTTTGTAGTTTCAATTTTAAACTTGTATTAACTATTCTTTATTTATGTTTAACTATTGAAACACATATGTAATAAATAAGATTTTTTTCCTTATGTTGTTACACCAAGATCCAAGTGTTTAAAATTGAGTCTTACCTTATGAAAATTATGTACGGGCTAGTTAGTTAGTTTGTTGAGTTGAATTAGTTAATTTGTTTGAGTTGAATTAAGTTATTTAGCTTAGTGCTTATGATGATTGAACTGTTATTAATTTAGTTTTTACTTCAAAAAAAGAAAAAAAAAACTAATGGAGCATGTAGATTGGCAAAACATGGTCGACCCAAAAGTTTGCCTTTGTGGATCTGAGTCTGAGAAATTTTGAGTCCATGACAAATCGAGTTCAAAAATATCTACATCTGAGAAAAATTAAAGCTTAAGAAAGCCCGAGCCTGAAAAAGCTCAAGCCCATAGCGATTTGAGCTTGAGACCAATCTGTGTTCGAGATAGATTTGACCCAAAATCCCAAAAACCTAAATTTAATAATTAATATAATTATATGATAAATTTTAAAAGAAAAATAAAATATAAATAAATTACAATAATTTAATTTATGAACATGTATTTATAAATATTTTTAATGCAATCTTTGTATATGTACAAATATATAGAATTAATAGTTATCGAAATTTATAAAATTTAAATTTAATAATTGGATAAAATATATAATTAATAATTCAAATATAAAAAATTATAATTTAAAAATTTATTAAACATGATTTATTATGTAATACTAAAATTATAATTAATAAATTAATTTTAAATCATAATTTTATTAATAAAAATATTATCTATAACATAAAATAGGAAGCTGTTTAACCATTTTAATCGGTAGGGCTAAAAATATTATGTTGGTCGGGGAAGTTGAATGGCAGAATAGACTGATTGGGGGAGTTTTATGGTAGAAGAGAATGGGAGACATACGACGTATGGGAAAATGGAGGAAGGATTGGAAAAACTCTAAACAATTGTCTTGATTTAGCCCCTAATTGAATTTTGTTCTGTTCAATCTAAACCATGTTTCTTAATTTCATTCAATTTAGTCCCTAACATAAATTTATTTTATTTAAACGAACCCATGTTAATTTATTTTATTTTATCCTATTCATTTGTCCTTGATCTATATGACTATTAAATAACTATAATTGATATCGCACGTGTTTAATTTTTAATTTTGTGTTGTTGATTTAATTATTTAATTTATATTGTTTCATGACTTTGATGATTTGTTTATTTAATTATTTAATTTTATTAACAAAATGGATTTATCTTTTGAAATTATGTTTTTCTAAGTTTTGTATTTAGAAATAAAATTAGTAAGTAAAAGTTTATGGCAATTTTATATAAATATGCAAAAAAATTAATTTAAGAAAGCATGTCATTTTTTTCTAAAATTTACTGATCTATATTGTTTTTGGAGAGAGAAAAGAAAAACATGTCCTAGGGTGCATTTTCTTTCTCCAAAAAAATGTGTCCTACGTGGCACGTTTTCTTTGCCAGTTAAGTGAAAATGCAACCTGTAGGACACGTTTGCTTTTATAAAAATTATTTTTTTTCTCATTTGAAATTAAAAATTTGTAAATTTATCTGGCGTTTGAGATAAACATTGTTATAGTTTTAAGGTATGTTTGAATTTACTAATTTTTTTTCACTGTGAAAGACACACAAACCATATACAACATTAATTTACTAAATTTTCATTTAAATCCTTCAAGAATTACAATTTTTGTAGCATGACCTAACATATTCAAAATTCTTAACTTAAAAACTTACGTACATGCATCCCAATTGTAGTAAACAAGATATATATATATATATATATATATATATATATATTAAATAAGTGTTAATTGTGAATGTAAAAGAAAGTAAACAACTTCGAAAAATTACAAGTAGACATAATCATCGATCCCCTGAATATGTGCCACAACCGGGTACACCTAGAGTTCTGTCACACTATTTGGGTTGGCGTGTAACAGCTTCTTTTTAGTAAAATCAGAAAAGTGGTTTCAAGACCACAAATCCAACGTGAAAATATTTATTTTATCATTATTTTAATGTCTACAGCATGTTAGTATTATCACATAAAAATTTGTTAAGAAATTTTTCTGTTTGCATGCTTAATTCGATAAAAATGACTAAATCACATAAGGTGCAAAACTTAAGTTCTATAAGTCAAATGGATTAAATAGCTATGAAATTAATTAGTAAAGGGGTTTATGTGGTAAGTATACCATTGTTTTTATGAGTGGACAATTATGGACACTTTAATAGGTGACTTAATGGTTTTATAATAAGGTTAATTAAGTAATTTAATAAATTAATTAAGTAAAACAAAAACAAATTAATTAAAAATATCATCTTCCTAGCCTATACTTGACCGAAATTAGAGAAGAAACTCCGTCTTTAACACCTTGAAGTTTCGACAATGGAAGTCTTTGCATGAGATCAATTTTGAAGTTAGTTTTTAATGATTTTTATGTTTTCGAGATCGTTGTAGCTTAATCTAGCTAGCGGAGGACTAATTTGTGAAACTATTAAACTATTAGGGTTTTTCCATTAATGAATGTGTATGAATTTTGATGATTTTTGGAAGAAAATGATTAGTTATTGTTAAATAAACAACTTTTGTTAAGTGATTTTTTATGAAATTGTCAAATAAGGATTAAATTGAAAAATAGAAATTATACATGGTGAATTTGTGAAATAAATGAAATATAGGGCTTGCTAGGGACCTAAATGAAATTCGGCTATGGTGGGTTAAGCATGAATTGCATTAATTTTCATTTTCATGAGCTAAGGACTAAATTGAAATGAAATCAAAATTATAGGGGCAAAAATATAAATTTTCTAAAATGTGAATTTGGATTGAATTGAATAGAATAGTTATTAAATTAATCGAATTTATTCATTTAGATCAAGATATACCACGTATGGCTTTAGATCGAGGCAAAGAAAAAGCTTCGGATTAGTCGACTCCATTTCTACGTTTATCGTCGAGGTAAGTTTGTACGTTTAAATGGCGTTTTAAATTATGATTTGAATGTTAATATTGTATAATATCAAATTGTGTCTCGACGAAAAAATCCATTAGCTTATCGATGATCATCGACTAATGAAAAAGGATAATTTTGACTATCAAACTATGAAAAGGGATGGTGACGACCATCAAACAATGGAAAGGGATGGTGATGACCATGAAAATTATGAAAAGGGATAGCTTCGGCTATCGAATCATGAAAAGGGATAGCTCTGGCAATCAAATTATGAAAAGGGATGGTGACAACCATCAAAATTAGGAAAAAGGATAGCTTCGGCTATTGAATCTTGGAAAGGGATAGCTTTGGCTATCGAATTATGGAAAGGGATGGTATCAAACATCGTGTTATCACTTCGTGTGAGCTTCGGTAAGAGCTTTAATTGTAAATTTTATTATTATGGTGGAAGGTGAGTATTGTGGACTTTTGTGTCAATGAAGAGCTTGAATGCATATATTTAAGTTTATGAACTTATTAACATCATTTTATATTGGTTTATACATGCTTTGAGATTTTATAATGTATTGACATGTAACAGCCCGGTTTAGACCTTAATCGGAATAGTGGTTTTGGGACCACAAATATGAGGTTGGAAAATTAATTTAATATTATTTTTAGTGTTTATAATATGTGAATTGAGATGTGTGAAAGTTTCGTGTGGAAATTTAACCGTTTGTTGGCTCAATTCGATAAAAGGACTTAATTGCTTAAATTGTAAAAGTTGCATGCTATATGTTAAGTGTGCCTATTTTCTATGGCTTTTTAATTGTAAGGTCCTTATATTGCTATTATGCTATTGAAAAGGTTAATGGACATAAATGGCCTAATGTATAATGGTTTATTAATGTTTTAATGTAAAGGCAAAATGGTAAACTAATTATTAATATGTGATCAATTAAACAAAACATGAAATAAGGCCATTTTGTGTTCATCTTTTGCCGAAAATCAAAGACAAAGAAAATACAAAGAGACAGTTAGGGTTCGGCTAGTTCATGCATCAATGAGCTTTGTTCAGTTTTTGATTATTTCTACGTTTTTGTGATTGTTGTTAAGTGTTATAGCTAGCCCATGCTTAAATTCATGAAATTTTTGATAATTTAATGAGATGCCATTGATGAATTCATGTGTTTTGTGTTGTTAAATGATGAAATATGAAAGCTTGTGCTTGATATACATGTTTTGTAAAGTGATTTTGAGTAAAAGTGCATATTAGGGATTAAATTGAGAAAAGTGTAAATTGAGGGACTAAAATGTAAAATAGATGGAATATATGGGCTTATATGAATTCTATGAACATTTGGCCTAACATGTGTAAAAGGAGATTTTGTGTATTTTGTGATTTTGTGAATTAGGGACTAAATTGTCAAAATGTGAAAATGTGAGGGCTAATTTGTAGAATGCCCTAAATATGTGTATATGGATTGAATTGAATGATTTTTTTGAATAAAAGGGTTAATTTTGAATACATATAGATCAAGAAAAGAGGAATTTAGATTTAGATCGAGGAAAATCAAAGGTTATCGAGTAAACGATCCGAATTGTCAATTACGAGTACAAGGTAAATTCGTATGTGATAAATGATGCTACAAATTAAGTTTATTTGCTTTGATAATGCATAAATTGTATATATGATTATGGTTTGAACATGATGATAAATCGACTGTGTTCGGCACTAAATGTGCAATTCAAAATAGCTTCGGCTATAAATAGCACTAAGTGTGCAAATTGGAATAGCTTTGGCTATACGAGGCACTAAGTGTGTGATACCAAGATAGTTTTAGCTATTTGAGATGGCACTAAGTGTGCGAGATTGTAACAGCTTTGGCTAATCATTAATTGTAACAGCTTTGGCTAATCATTAATGCACTAAGTGTGCAAGCTTTTAAAGTATGGAAAGACTTTCTAACGAATTAATGTATTCGAACGAGAGGTGAGAATGAAAATGAATAAATACAGGAAAGTTCAAGTATGTACGATACCTATGTGGTAGATGATACTATGTGTATGAAGCTTTATGAATTAGTTGTGATGGAATAGAATTGATAGATGGTTTGAGAACTAGTAATTTTTTATTAGTTGATGTTTTGTATTTTATAATCTGTTGATTATATTTGGTACGAACTTACTAAGCTATGAAGCTTACTGTGTGAAATGTTATCTGTTTTACAGTGTTATAAAGCTAGCTTGGATCCAAGAATCGTCAGCGACTCATTCATACTATCGAACATCTATTTTGGTACCATTTTGAGAGTTGTACATATGGTATATGGCATGTATAGGCTAGAAGTATGTGAATATGTTTTGTAAAGTGTATATCATACCATGTGATATGGCTAGATTATGGTTGAATTTATGGCTTGATTTTGATATGAGAATGAATGTGAAACTTTGTGATAAGAACAAGTATAATTGAATGTGTTTGGTAGGTAAATATGATATGTTTTAGTTTGGATAATGAGCATGAATTTAGTTGATGAATATGTGATATGGATGATGAATGTTTTGTGGTTGGAAATTGGTTGGAAATATGATGTATTTGATGCTTGAATGATAATTGTAGGGAGGACCCGAAAGGGGTGGCATCATGGCCTTGTAAATGGCCTACTTTTAAGTTTCGGAAAAAAAATTTGTATGTGCTCGGTTTAGTCCTGACTTCTTTCTAAAGCATGTTTAAGGTCTCATTGACATATGTAAGGGACTCTGTATTGATGTATAACCTATGATGATATGATGATTGTGAAATGAATGCTAAATGTTTTGATATGTCTGGTAATGCCTCTTAACCCTAGTCTAGCAATGGATACGGGTTAGGGGTGTTACATGGCAAGCTTAATCCATATTCATTACAAACTTACTAAGCATGACACACTTACTTTGTGTTTATTTTTCTGTGTTTTGTAGTTAATCAGAAGTTTGACCAGGTTGGAAAATTTTCAGAGATCTACACACTATCCATCGGTTATATCAGTATCTATGGATCTTTTTAAGTTCGATTATAATGGCATGTATAGGCTTTTTGGTGGTTGAAATTGCCATTTTCTTTAGCTTGTATTTAAGATTTTTTAATGATGATGTGAATTTAGTTTGATATGTAATACTTAGCCTTAAAGTGATTGATACCATGGAGCATGATGCTTGAATGTTTAAAGATAAAATGGTAGTCTAAAATGGATGTTGTAAATGTCTTGTGATGTGTTGGAAATGTAATGGTTTGGTATTATGTTATACATGACATATATGTATATTCTGGTGCTAGGTGCTGAATGGTAATTTTGGTACCAATTGGTATGTTTTGGTAGTTGAATTTAATGGTTGGTTAAAGTTGTAAGTTTAGTTGAACATTTTAGTTAAATTAAGAATGTGATTATACATGTTTAAATATTGTCATTTGAAGTGGCTATAGGCATTTTGGTTGTATGTTATTATATCATATGTATATAACTTGATTATGTATGATTTTAATGCCTTTTGATGGCTTTTATATTGGTACAAAAGTGGTCGTAGGTACAAGTTGAAATGGGTGAGAAAAATGGCTTGTAAAATGACCTATTTTCATCCACACGGGCAGAGACACGGGTGTGTGTCTCAGCCATGTGTGACACACGGCCAGGCGACACGGCTGTGTGTCCCCTGAAGCTTTCAAAGGGTTGCAAGTTAGGTTGTTACACGGCCTAGCACACGGCCTAGCACACGCACGTGTGGCTTGGCCGTGTGACCCAAGTAAGTGAGTTACACAGGCACAGACACGACCGTGTGTCCCTACTTCAAATGCACACATGGCTGTGTGACCCCTACAGCTTTGAAATCTTTTTCTTGTTTCTTAAAAAAAATCATGATTTTTTGATTTAGTCCCAACTTGTTTCTAACGTGTGTCCCTTTTGGATGCAAGTGTTTTATCTTAAACAACGAGAAATATAATCTTGGTAAATTTGATGCAAAAAGTGATGAATGAATTTTTCTTGGTTATTCCTTAAATTCTAAAGCTTATCAAGTCTTTAACAAAAGAACTTTAGTAGTAGAAGAGTCTATACATGTTATTTTTGATGACTCTAATCCTCCTTCTAGAAATGATTTTTGTGTTGATGATGATGATGTAGAATTTTTTAATAAAGAGGATCAATCATGAAATGAAAAAAATTCAAGAACAAATACAAGATACTTTAGAAGAACTTTCAAATGAGGAAAGAGAAATCACCTAGCCAAGAGAGTTCAACTATGTAAAGGATGGTATGATTTTGGATATCCTTCTCAAGGGGTAATCCCTAGATATTCTCTTAGAAATACTTGTAAGTATGTTGCATTTATCTCATGCATTGAGCCTAAAACTATCAAAGAAGCATTAAATGATGAATATTTGATATTGGCTATGCAAGAACAGTTAAATCAATTTAAGAGGAGTGAAGTTTGGACCTTAGTTGATTGACCTAGTGATAAATCTACTATAGGTACTAAATGAGTTTTTAGGAACAAACTAGATGAGAATGGTAACATAGTGAGGAATAAGGTACTAAATGAGTTTTTAGGAACAAACTAGATGAGAATGGTAACATAGTGAGGAATAAGGCTACACTTGTTGCTCAAGGTTACACTAAAGAGGAAGGAATAGATTATGATGAAACATATGCTCCAGTAGCTAGGATGGAAGCCATTAGAATGCTCTTAGCTTTTGCATGCTTTAATAATTTTAAATTATATCAAATGGATGTAAAAAGTGTTTTTCTAAATGGTTTTATAAATGAAGAAGTGTATGTTGAACAACCACCCAATTTTGAAGATGCAAAATTTCCAAACCATGTTTTCAAACTTTCAAAAAAATTGTATGGTTTGAAACAAGCTCCAAGAGCCTGGTATGAAAGATTATCAAATTTTCTTATTGAAAAAGATTTTTGTAAAAGGGAAGGTTGATACAACACTTTTTATTAAAAGAAAAGATAAAGATTTATTAATAGTTCAAATCTATGTTGATGATATTATCTGTGGTTCTACTAATGATATTCTTTGTCAAGAATTTTCTAAGCTAATGCAAGGTGAGTTTGAGATAAGCATGACGGGAGAACTAAATTTCTTCTTGGGTCTCCAAATCAAGCAAAGAAAGGATGACATCTTCATCAATCAAGCTAAATACACAAGGGACATGCTCAAAAAGTTTGGGATGGACACTCTCAAACCACAAGCTGCTCCAATGAGCTCATCTACAAAGCTTGATAAAGATGAGGCAGGTAAATGTGTTGATTTAAAATTATATAGGTCAATGATTGGTTCTTTGCTTTATCTTACTGCAAGTAGACCCGACATTATGTTTAGTGTATGCTTGTGCTCTAGATATCAGTCTTGCCCTAAGGAATCACATTTAAAAGCTATTAAGAGAATATTTAGATACCTTAGAGATACTCAAAATCTAGGTCTTTGTTCTCTAAAAACTCATCCTTTAGCTTGCATGCTTACTCAAGGTTGAAAATTAAATAGGAAAAGCACCTCTGATACTTGTCAATTTCTAGGCAACATGCTAATTTCATAGTTTTTAAAGAAACAAAATAGTGTTGCATTGTCCACCATCGAAGCAGAATATATTTCTACCGATAGTTGTTGTGCTCAAATTTTATGGATGAAACAACAACTTAAGGACTATGGAATTGATATAGATATCATTCCTATTAAGTGTGACAATACTAGTTCTATTTGTCTCACTAAAAATCTCATCCAACATTCTAGAACTAAACACATTGAAATTAGACATCATTTCATTATAGATCATGTCCGGAAGGGTGAAATAGTTCTAGAGTATATAGACACCTTAAACCAATTAGCTGACATTTTCACAAAACCATTTGACAAAGAAAGAATTTGGACACTTAGGGGAGAGCTAGGTTTAACAACCTTGCCTTAACTTTGTGTTACAATATTCTTGTACCATATTTGATTACTTTATGGCTACAAGTTTTTTGAGTATGGATTTAATGGCTTTTATATACAAAAAGGTAGGGGGAGTTTTCTGTGGAAAATTGTTCCATTTTTAATTCACATTTTAAAGAATTGGTATTAAATTAGTCATTTTTTTCTTGCTTCATGCATTTCATTCACATTACATATATTTATGCATATGAAATGTTTAGGAATTTTTTTGGAGTCATTTTAGGACATTTGGGAAACAATACAACCTAAAAATCTGGCTTTTGGTGTTTCACTACACTTGGAAAAAAGAATGCAAATTTGGTATTGATACTAACTGAAAAATACCAATACTTTTATAAAAATATCAATACTCATGTAAAAATATCGATACCATGGGGCTTTTAAAGGTGCTGCAACTGTTTTAAACTTAAAGCACCCTAAATTTTTTTCTCTCCATCGAAAATCCTCTTCTTTCCTCTCAATTTTTTTTTTCAAATTTCTTCAATTTTTCAGCAAATATTGGTTCTTTTCCATCTTCAAACTTCTTCCTCACAAGATTTGATCCTCCTTGCTTGAAGATTTCTCCCTTTTCAACACTTTTGAGGTAAATTTCTAAAATTTTCAACTTGTTGATTTTGACAAATGTAGGTTGAAATCATTGGGATGTTTTTGAACACACATATCCTTTTTTCTTTGCAAGAGGTCACCTATTCCTAAAGATATTTGTTAAACTCTTTCTCAAACCCTAACCCACCAAGTGTTTGACAAAATTCCTCAAAGAATTTTTTTTTGGTATTAGTGTTTCTCTAAGTTGTTTCTAGCTATTATGGCCCCAAAGAAGCATTCTAGGACTAGTGCATTGTCTTCTAATCCATCTAGTGAGTTGGAGTCATCATTTAGCACTTTTTTTCAAGACTCATACTCTCAATATATTTTTAACTCGTATTTTGCATCAAAATGTGTACGGGAGGCTAGGAAAATTGATATAGCCATGTTAGAAGCAATTAGCTTTGCTTATCTCTCTATTTTACAAAATTGGGGGTGGATGGATTTTTTTAAATATTTCTTCACCAACTTATTTAAATCTTGTTCGAGCTTTCTTTTCAAATCCCAAACTCGAGCAAGATGAGTCCGGTGACTCCATCACTACCATCACCTTATTTTTTAATGGGAACTCCCATTCCCCTCACTCCGATGAAAAAGGGAATTTTGATCCCTCCTTTTTTATCCAGTTCGGATCAACATCCAAAATAAATCTCTATGATCGTGTCCTCCATTTAATTCATACTTGGAGTTTAAGACCTATCAAAAAGCATGCCAAGCTTTGAAACAGTGATTATTGGTGGCTTGATTGTTTTAAATTCGATAGGTGCCCTGACCTTGCACTTATCTTGTTTAACGACATTATGAAAGCTATTGGACGGGGGATGAATACAAACATCACTCTTCCTCATGGTACGTATTTTTTGTACATTCTTACGCGATTAGGTATTAGCACCCATGGAGACACCCCTGTTTCTTTTAATCAACCTATTAGTTATGGGGTCTACATCATGCGGGATACCATTTTGATGCTGCCTCCAACACTTGGATGAAACATGATCAACTGGGGGGAAATGAAGACGACCATGTCCATGCTACCTTTGATGATATTTTGGATCCTGACCCTATTCCTCCACCGCATTCTTTGTCGCATGCTGCTCAACCCTCCTCTAAGGTTAATAGTGCTATCCTCGATGCTATCCATTCCTTGAGCAATGACATTTGAGGTCTTAGGGAAGACGTTAAATCTTATCTCTCAACCTTAGAGATGCAAATGGGATCTCTATTAGCCTATTTCCCTTTGACACCTCCTTTCTCTCCTCATCATGATGATTAGATTAGCTCTAGACCATACATTTTCATCACATTTACACATTCATTGTTTTATGCCTATAACTTGTTCTTGCACTTTGTTTCTTTATTTTTATCTTAAGCTATTCTTTATGCTTATTTCACTTCTTCTATATTTTGATGAGCTAACTTCTTCTCTCTTTAAGCTTTATTTGTCTTTTGATATAACAAAAAAGGGGAGAAGAAAAAGGTAAATTTATAATTGATATTACCCTTTATTGATAACTAAATGCAAATTTTTGTGACCAAAATTTTTTCTAAGTAAGAATGAATGCCAACTTGTTTGACAAATCTTATTTTGGCCTTAAATTTAAAATATTTCTTATTAAGGGGGAGCAATTATTCAAAAACGAATTTACCAAATGTTTTGTTATATAAAAAAGGGAGATTGTTAAATTAAGCTTTATTTGATAAAAGATTTTGATATAACAAATTAAAAGTGTTTTTGAATATAAGCTAAATTTGAAAAATAATTTTAAAATTGAATTATAAGAAATAAAATTGTTAATATTTATAATAAACTCTTGGAAAATTTTGAAGCAATTTTAAAATCAAGTGAAATTATTTTTAACCAAGTCAAAATGATCCTAATTAAGTTAAAATCATTTTAGCACATCAAAATGATTTTCAAACAAGTCAGAATTGCTCCAGGCCGAAAATTATCGATACCATTTGGCCAAGTATCGATAATTTTTCAAAAGAATCGAAACCCTTAGTAAAATTGAGACCAAAAAGGCATTAGGTCAAAAACCTACAAATTATCGATACCATGATTTCGATATCGATACTTTTTCGAAAATAATTGATACTTTACTTAAAAATGATACCAAACTTGTATTCTGCTTCTTAAAAACCCTACAAGATATCGATCCGATATCGATATCTCTTTCAGGAAGTATCTATAAAATATTTTTGAAGTATTGATTTTTTCATTCCAATGATCACTGAATTAGCATTTATGATAAAAAAATATCGATACCCTTTTTAAAGGTATCGATACTCGAAGTTGCAGGTGAAATAAATGCTCTAGTTTTACATCCTCAATGGCCATATTTACTTCTCCAACATCCTAAACGGCTGGAAATCTATTAGGGGGTATAAATACCATCTTTTAAAGTCCTACAACATCCAAGAAAAGTACTTCAAGCAAAAATCATCAATTAAACAATTTTTAAAGCTTAAATTTATCTCCTTTATTTTGCTCAAGTGTATTTCATTGTATTTCTGCTTCAATTTGCAAACAAATTTATCTTGTAAGGATTGTTTCTTTGTTTGGTCATTTGTATCTTTTTGAGAGGTTTTGAAACTTAATATTTGGGGTAGAAATCTTAAGGAGTTGTAAGGTTAAACCTTGTCCTCAAAGGCTGAACAAATTAGTAAATTTGAGAAAAATCCTTAGTGGTGGAAAGTTAAGGTAGTTGAGTAGGCAATTGGGGCCGAACCACTCTAAATTCTTGTGTTCTTTATTTTTTTCTTGCCTTTGCTTTCACCAAAATTTTTAAAGGCTAATTCACCCCCTCTTAGCATTTTCGGTTTGCTTCATCGAGCTTTCACAGGCTGTGTAACTCTCAAAATAACCATACACGCCCATGTGCCAGGTCGTGTGATAGGTCGTCTAACAGCCTGACTTGCATGCAATGAAACCTATAGTAGGCACACGACCGTGTCGCCAGGCTATGTGTCACACACGACTGAGTCACACACCTGTGTCTCGTGCCGTATGGACCTAAAATGAAACTTAAACAACAAGTTTACAATTTCAAGCTTACTTGGATCCTAAGTAAACCATTTTCCAACCAAAACACCTATTTAAAGTGACATTATTCAAGCAAAAAAAAAAAAAAAACCAAATCAACCTATTAAGTGCCTAACCAATGTAACCTCATTGGTACCACAAGTATATACAATTGTACATCAAAATAAAAAGTCAAACACAACTTATCAAATCATCCATTCTAATGGCTAACCAATGGACCTATCATTCTACCTCAATCACAACATATCATTGACACACATCATTCATATTTGCATTAGAACCTTACCTTAATCACACACATTATATAAGTTGGCAATTTACACATAATATCATACTTATCATTTTAGTTATTCCAAAACATTAGTAATAACAACACAAAAGCCTATTACATGCCATATAAATCGAATCAAACATTCTAAAAACTACCGAATTAAGCTGGATAGTGTGACTTGAGCGCCGATCCGCTCGTCCAACATTCCAAGTATTTTCAAGAACCTTAAATAACACAAGTAAGCTCAATGATGCTTAGTAAGTTCGACGTATTAAAATAATAAATCTTCCTAAAGGAATTAAAACAATTCAAACAATAATTATTCAACTACAAAGGTTTCTTGTCGTCCACAATCTCAACTGATAAATCACATATGTTCAATTTAATACTCAAATGTATAGCAGATACATCAAATCCATTAAACAAATTACCTTACTGAGATTTTCTATTCAAAGAATGAATTATAGATAGGAGCACATCGTCAATCCAACCATAACACACCAGATGCTCATACGAACCAATCCCTCCAAAACACACCAAATGCTCACATGAGCCAATCCCTCCAAAACACACCAGATGCTCACAAAAGCTAGTCCAACCAAAACATGCCAATGCTCACAAGAGCTAGTCCAACCAAAACATGCCAATGCTCATAAGAGCTAGTCCAACCAAAATACGCCAATGCTCAAAAGAGCTAGTCCAATCGAAACATGCCAATGCTAATAAGAGCTAGTCCAACCGAAACATGCCAATGCTCATAAGAGCTATTCCAATCGAAACACGCCAAAAAGAGAGCATAGCCCGAGAGTTTGCAACAAATGATGAACCTCGATTTACTTAGAATATATATATAAATCACTCCATAACCATCTCCACTCTAATCCCTCATAACACACCAAATCACGACTGTACTCTATCCCGCGTTCAATCCAATGCGAACATCAAATTCAATAACTTATCTCAAATAATAATTCATTATCAACAATTGAATATATATATATTTTACCATGTTATACTATTCAAAAATTCATATAGATGTTAAATTCTAAACCGTACGAACTTACCTAGCCTGAATTGTAGTAGTTGTAGAAGTTCAGGGACTATTTCATAATTTTTCCTTTTCCACGAATATCTACGGGATCTTGATATAAAATATAAAACTTCTCAATTATCAGTTTACATTTCACATTTCAACCCATTTTACAATTAATACCCTTTTATTTTTTGAATTTACACAATTACCCTAAACTTTTATAATTTTTGCAATTTAGTCTTTTAACCCAAAATTCATCAAATTAACCATTTTTATCAATTAAATATTCCATCCAAATATTATAGGCCCTTAAAAAGTCCTTAATAAATATTAAATTCACTATCAAACCCTAAAATTTTGACATTTTCACAATTTAATCCTAAAATCAAAATCTAACAAAATCACTTTACAATATCATCAAACAACACAATAAAAGATCCAAATACATGGTATTCATAAAAAAAACATTCAATATTCATTAATGGAAGCTTTAAAAAATTTTAACAGAATAAAAACGAAGGTACGAGCTAGCTGGACCTAGTTGCAACGATATCAAAAACATAAAAATTACAAGAAATGAACATCAAATTCACTTACATTCAATCACAATAAGAAACCAAAGCTCCTTCACCTTAGCTATGGTTATTCAGCATGGAAATAAAGAAATGAAGAAGAAAATGTTTTATTTTTCACTTAATTTTGTTTTAATTTTGAAAATTTTACAAAATTGTCATTATTAATATTTTTCTTTGCATTTTTCTTTAATTATTAACCCCATTACCATCCAATACTAACTAATGAGTTCTAATAGCCCTATTGATCCTTCCACCTTTATTAATTAAGCTATTAGATCATCAAAATCCAATAATTACTAAGTTTTGCACCTTAAATAAAATAGTTATTTTTCTTTAATTAATTATTTAAACGTTAATATTTCTAAACCAAATTTTAATACGACTCTAATGACTCTATAAATATTCTAAAAATAATATTGAGGAGTTAATACGACGAAAATTTATGGTCTCGAACGACTATTCCGTCACCACTAAAAATAAGGTTTTTACATTGATTCTTCTCATTTGTTCCATTATTACCTTGGTGAAGCTCTAGTAATATGGTGCCACCTTTCTAGTCTCATTTGTTTGTTCATATTTTTGTTTCGCAGAGATTTGAAATGAGCGTAGTGTAAGTGTTCTTTCCTAAGTTTTAGATCAATTTTTATTCGATTCTTATGGTGTGGTTATGATTGAATCCTTATAGGTGTTGTACATATGTGATATTGAGTTTTAGATTGGCATAGTAGTGGTGAATTGGTCGTTCATTGATGCTTCGAAATTTTATCTAAGGTGTGTTTTCTTGAACACTTGTAATCGGGGGTACGTGCATTGTAAATTTTCATGCTTTGCAACAGATTTCGAAATGGTTTTTTGGACCAAACGGGCTCGTGTCATGTTGGAAAATGTGCCTATATTTTAGTAAACATGTAATTGTTTCCTATTTATTTGAACGATGAATAAGTAAATAAATTTAATTTCACATTTCACTATTATGTCTTCTATATTTTTTGTATTTTATATTTTGCATGTATAGAGAAATTGTGACAAGCAAATATTAGCTCATTGATTGTCTAAAAGTTCAAACCGAAGATATGTGACATTATAAGAACATTTACATTGTGAGAAAGACAACTTACTTTAGTAGATAATCTAAATGAGTCAGTGATCCCGTAAAAGAATCAAAGTGAGCATTTGATTCAAATACTAAGAAGGATTAAATGTCATGTACAATTCCTATTGGGGAGATGACTAGTCTTGGCTATCGGAGTAGTGGGCTCCATGAGTAGAGATATACATGTAATCATTGATAGAATGATACATTGGACTAGACCCAAGATGAGTTAATCTTAAATCAGTTTGTATATTAATTCACTTGTGACGTTCATGGTGTGATTTACCTAAATCCTGAGTTAGTCACTGACCATGCGTATACAACTCATGTGCTTTGATACAAGTGGAAGCTTATGCTCTAAGGATGATCGAGCCCAAAACCGATATGTTGGGTACATGACTTGTGTATGAATGGCTTTACTAGCAATAGTGGAGCTCATAACTCAATTAAAGAGTTAATGATATCCTCTTATTGGCATTGTGTGTATTGATAAATATGGAGTGTGGCCACGAGTTGCTTGTTCTCGAACGAGCAATTTATCATAGTCATTTGTTGATAGTGTTCATGTTAATCATTAAAAAGATACATTGGTGACAATAAGATAAAATAAGGTTGTATTAAGTGAACGGATTTAACTCAAAGGAATCAAGGATATCATATGAGGGTAACACAAATATGACAAGGTCATTGGATAAAACATTTGGATGAATTGCTTTCGTAAAGAGTATACAATAAGGAGTTTTCAATCATGGATTCAGTTCAATCATGGTACTTCTTGTGGACTGAATCCATGATTAAGTAATTGCGAATTATCGAAATATTACTTCTGGACATAATTGTAATCACTAGAGCCTAATTGTATATGTCTGATTGGTTTCTCCACTAGCTCAACAAAATTTCGATTGGACTATATTTGAATTAGAAGAAAATTCTACGACTTTGGAAATAATTTAATTGAGTCGATTTATTTTGTGTGGAATTGAATTAGGTGGTTGTGAGAATTGTTCAACTAGAGAATTTGATTAAAGAATTTTGTTGAAAAAATAAATCGAAAAATTTAAGTGATTTTTGGAAAATTAAATTTGATCATGTAAAATGAAATTAATCAAATTAATTAAAATTAATATGATATTTTTGGAATTTAATTTTCAAGTCAGACAATTGACCCAATGGGTAATTAAACTTGAAAATTAGACCTGAGATCATAAATTGGTCCGAAGAGCTCAAAACCGAGACTAATACCTAAAAAATGATTGAACCGAGTCTGATATGTGAAATCAGGCCAATGGTCCAACCGATGGCTAGGTTAGACTGATCAGGTAGTCACTGTCCCAGACTGAACTGACAATAGTCGAATTGGCTCGAGGTGCTCGCATTTGCATCATCGGACATGTCAGTCTCGGTCCAAACTCATTTTTTTCAACAATTGGTATCAGAGCTAGGTGTTGTTCTATCTATAAGTATAAATAAATAATCAAAATAAATTGATCTTATTCTTGAATGATTTGATTAATAGAAAGTGACATTCTTTAGATCTGATGCATGTTTTGAGTTATATATGAGAATGAATGCGATATTATATATATGTTATATAAATTTTTTTATTGCCGAGGTTGTAGTTCTTACGAAATAGATTGTGGACTATCATTTCCACATAAGGTTATTTTTTTTAAATTCATAAAATTTTTGTAAGCCAGAAATGAACATATGGCTTAAATGTAATTTTTCCAAAAGGATCCCATGATGAGAAATATGTGATGGCAGTTAAAGACCCAAGGAATGCCTTGTGGCGAAAAATTATTTAATTTTATTTTTTCATTTATTTTCTAGAAATAAAACCATGAAAATCTTGGCTAACAATTTTATTTTAATTACCTATCTCCTTATATATATTGTATAATTGTTTATAATATTTATATTATGTAAAGTTATTCTATTCACTTCTTTAGGATATTTGATAATTGTGAGAAGTGTGATAATGAGAAGGTGCATGTATAGGATTGGCTCTGGCTAGGAAAGTCTTGGTTTTTAAGCAGTCAAATTTGGCTCACCTCCCTTTCCTAGGACCCTACTTGGTGCACGGTTCGCATTCACTTCTTCAGTTTTTCTATTAAAAGAAAAATTGTAGAGAATCAAAATTGTTTGTTTTTATGATTGATTGATTCTTATGAATGGATATTATAAAATTTTCATAGCATGCCATGCATATATTGGAAGCATGTCATTTAGATTAGGTGACAATGCAACTAGGACTATTACATGATCATTCTTGAAATTTGGGATAAAAAACCTTGCATGCTTTTAAAATATTGAGTGGGAGAAGGTCCTTGGACAAAACATACGAATTCCATTTATGGTCCCTAAGTGATAGCATGATAAAGTTTTGAGTCGGTTCTTACCCTAGCCATACCCAAAGTTAAACTTTGTCATGTGGGTTCACTAGATGAGATTTCCTTTTAAGGACAACTAGTCATGCATGACTTTCAGAGAGATTGTCCCAAGATGACTCACAAATGAGAGCATATTCATGATGGGTGTTGAGTCAATGGTTATACACTCAAGATTATCTCTTATTAAATAGTTTCCAAAAAAATAATATTTAAGCTAGAAATGATCGCCAAACGTTAAATAGTTGTTAGTTCATGTGGAGTCTTGATAATTAGGATTCACGAACTGATTAGATGTAACCTATGTTCTTGCTAGTTAATCATGGGACCCCAAGGTGACATGGTTGATGGGTGTGAGAATGATCGTAACAACAAAAAAAATATTTTTTCAAGGTTTTAATACAAGACACATGCATCATACTGCATTCTTGATATGCTGCTAAAATGAAAAATATTTGCTTAATAAAAATATAGTAATTAATAGATCTTTATCTTTTCAGTTGAAATATATCTCCTATTTTTTTTATTAGCATTCTTACTAAGAATAAATTAAATAGGGATAACTTTCAGGAATGAAAATGAAATTTCCTAATAGTTTTCAGCTATGAGAAACACAAATTTGTTCTTAACGAAATTTTTCCTCCTAAAGCTCAGCCCAAAGCGAGATATCTAGATAGATTCTGACTCGATTGCCCGATGTTATATGTTAGCAAGCATGAGTAGTGTGTTACAAAAGCAACACGAGAATTTTTGTACTGCCAAAGAGATCATGACAAATTTGGAGGATTTGTTCAGATGCCAAGTCAAATTGGCTCGACAATCCGCTATTACAAATTTGATGAACACTTAGTAAAAACCCAACACTCCAGTCAAAGAACATATGCTTGACCTTATTGGATTCTTTGCGGAAGCGGAAGATAATGGGGTTGAATTAGACGTGAACACTCAAATTGAAATAGTGTTCAAATCTTTAACCAAGGAGTTTGGTGGTTTTAGGACCGCTTACAACTTGGGGAACAATGCGCTTACCTTGACTCAGCTCATGATGAAATTACAATCCTATGAGTTGATACTGAATGGTGGTAAGCATGTTCAGGAGAAACATGGGGAAAACTTAGCTATGGGCCCCTTGTCCTCTAAGGGGAAGCAAAAAGCTATGGTAAAAGAGGAAGAAATCAACTAAGTCTTTGGTTCATCCTCGTGTAGATAGGAAGAAGGCTAAGAAGTCAAAAGATCCTAAAAAGATCAAATGTTTCTTCTGCAACAAGAAAGGGCATTTCAAGTCAAACTACAAGGAGTATTTCGATTACCTAGTTGAAATGGGAAAAGGTTTGAAACTCTTTGTGGTTGAAGCTTGCTTAGTAGAAGGATCAATTGATAACTAAGTTATTGATTCTGGAGCCACTAACCATGTGTATGTATTTTTTTACAGGGGTTCAGTAAAATGAGAAGTCTGCGTGACAGGAGTCTCTCGTTGCAAACCGGAGATGGGAGCTATGTTTAGCTGAAGCAGTGGGATAAGTTATTTTACACTGATGATTTTAGGAAGATTATTTTAAAGAACATGTTTTATGTACCTAATTTTAAATGAAATTTAATTTCTGTAGCATGTTTATTTTATGACGGTTATACTGTGACATTCAATACAGGGATTGCTATTCACAGAAATTGTTCTTTAGTCTATAATGGATGGATGGAAAATAATATCTACTTTATCAAACCAAATAACTATTCGGTACTTCAAACTAAAATAGTGAATAAAAAACTTGTGAAAGAATCACTAGACTTGTGAAAGATGGTCCCTTAAGTATGCTTAAGGAAGCTAGTCTTCCACAATATGAATATTGCTTGGAAGGTAAAATGACTAAGAAGTCTTTTAATGCAAAATGTACAAGGGCCAACCAACCTTTAGAACTTGTGCACAATGACATATGTGGTCCCATGAGCATCAATGCTTGATGAAGTTATGATTATTATGTGACTTCTATCGAAAACTATTCTCAATATGGATATATGTATCTAATACACTACAAAAGTGAAACATTTAATAAATTTTGAGAATTTTGTGCAGAAGTGGAAATCAATTAGGTTTATCCATAAAGAATCTTTGGTTTGACCGATGTGAGGAATCCTTGTCTGACAAGTTCAAGGATACCTCAGAGAATGAGATTTCATCTCAATTGACTGCACCGAGCACTCCACAACAGAATGGCGTAGCTGAGAGAAGGAATAAAGCTTTGCTTGACATGGTTCATTCAATGTTAAGCCATTCACAACTTCTTACTTCCTTCTAGGGATATGCGATACAAACGGCTTGCTATATTCTGAATGATGTGTCAACCAAGTCTGCCTATAGGACACCTTATGAATTGTGGCATCGAGAGAAACCCCCTCTAAATCACTTTATAATATAGGGTTGTGCAACACACATTCTGGATAAGGACATAAAAAAGTCGGATGTACAAATAGAATTGTACATGTTTGCAGGATATAAAAGAAACAAATGGAGGATTATTCTACAATCTAAAAGATAATACGATTAAGTTTCTACTCATACTACTTTCCTTAAGGAAAGCTACATGGATAAGGAAAGCTACATGGATAACTTTAAGCCTCAAAGTAAAGTGGTACTCGAGGAACTTTTGGGAGTGGTAGAACAATTACCAAGTTTAGCTCTTAAGAAAGTTTTAGAAATACATGTAAACAATCAACAACATAAGGGAATCTGTTGTAGTGGGAGAGTTTTTAAGAAACTAGACTTCCTCATCTATGATTGTAGAATTTGTAATATGGAAGCCAATTATGAGGACGATGATCCACTCACTTATGAGGAGGTTATGCAAGACGTTGATTCCAAGCTCTAAAAACAGGCCATGGATGCCGAGATGGATTCTATGAAATCCAATACGATATGGGAACTTGTAGACTTACTGATTGGAATTAAATCCATAGGGTGTAATTAGATCTACAAGAAGAAAAAAAATGCTGAAAGGAAAGAGGGAACACACAAGCTAGACTTGTAGGGAAAGGCTGTACATAGAAAGAAGATAACGATTATGATGAGACCTCTCTAGTAGCTATACTCAAGTCTATCCGCATAATCTTATTCATTGCCTCTACTCTCGATTACGAGATTTGGTAAATGGATATGAAGACAAAATTCTTGAATAACCATCTTGATGAAACCATTTACATGGCTCAACCCACTGGCTATGTTTTCAAAAGAAAGGAGTAGAAAGTTTGCAAACTGATAAGATCCATTTATAGACTTAAGCAGGCATCTCACTCATGGAATAAAATATTTGATCAAACGATCAATACTTTTGGATTTGAGCAAAATGCTAATGAACCTTGTGTTTATAAACAAATAAAGGACAAGAAGGTGGTCTTCCTCTTTTTGTATGTCGATGATATTCTACTTATCAGAAATGATGTAGGAGAATTGTCATTGGTTAAACTGTTGTTAGCTCAACAGTTTAGCATGAAGGACTTGGGTGAAGCTAGTTATATTCTTGGAATTCAAATTCTTAGGGATCGGAAGAATAAAATGATAGCTCTATCTCAAACTTCATACATCAATAAGGTACTAGAACATTTTGCAATGATCGATACGAAGCTAGGTGCCCAGCCAACTGCATCAGGTTTTCATCTTTCTTTAGGTGACTGTCTTAAGACAAGAAGAAAGAGAGCATATGAGTAAGGTTACATATGCTTCGACAGTTGGAAGCCTTATGCATGCGATTCTTTGCACATGTCCATATATCTATTTCATAGTAGGAATGGTTTGTTGATATCAGGCGAATCTAGGTCTCAGGCATTGGTAAGCTAGAAAGCATATATTAAAGTTTTTTAAAAGAACCATGGGTTATATGCTTGTGTATTCTGGGGAGAACCTTACTCCTGTTGTGTAACACCCCTAACCCATATCCGTCACCGGAACGGAGTCTTAAGGTATTACAAAATAAAATACAATCTTAAACAAATACATAAGATATATATAATTAATCATAAACACAAGTCTCGAAAGTTAATCAAAATTTAATTCATAAATTAACACATCTCTTAAATTAGAACATTTCGCTTCATATGTATACATAATAGATACATCTTTCACATGTAACAATATAAAATATCATATATATTGCATTACACATTCACTACTTACGTTTATTTATCAAGTTCCTACAATTATATGTATAAGGGTAATATGCTCCCATATTCTTAAACACTTTACACATATACAAGGCATGCAAAAACTTAAATAATATAGCAATTCTAAATGTCATATGCACATGCCATAGTTTAATGCATAAATGAGCAGCAAAATTTATATCATACATATTCCTTCCTCTTTACCCACTAGCTTCATGACTTATAATAATTTAATGTCTTTAATAATGAACTATATGACTGAATATACATATTATCAAATCAAGTCAAATGTATATTATGATTACACTCTTGACATAGATTTAATATAAAACAAACATTTATATATTACTTATTTATCATGAATTCATGCAAAGTATGCATTTACCCAAATGTCAAAGCTATACTTAACATTTAAACATCAAATTTATATATA
This sequence comes from Gossypium arboreum, assembly GCF_025698485.1. Classification (NCBI taxonomy): domain Eukaryota; kingdom Viridiplantae; phylum Streptophyta; class Magnoliopsida; order Malvales; family Malvaceae; genus Gossypium; species Gossypium arboreum. The sequence continues at coordinate 101,537,726 of NC_069080.1, forward strand.
TAACAATTAGTCAACTAGGTTAATCATGAACCACATACATTATTTGTCACTTAATAATCAAACTAACCAGGTTAGAACATAACCACCCATCATTTAAATAATGTTGCATTTAATATTCTCCATCACACATTATTAAACATACTAATCACACATTATGCCAATACTCTTTCATGGCCGAATCCTGCTATTTAAAAAAATCACTTACTCATCCAAGCTTCCAAGATCAATTACCAATAGACATGATCATTAAGCATTTGACTAAGAATTTACACAACTTAATTTAACATAGTATGCAAGCCATTATCAAAACATATGATGCACATCACATATATTATGCATTCAAGGAACACAACTTGGTAATCGAGATTTGTATAAGTCTTACTTATCATGACCGAAAACTAATATAATAATTTGGCCATTTTTGCATGGCTTATATACATAACCAACTTTCAGCATTCTCAAAAATATAATCCAGCCTATATATGCCATAAGTTGAATTCAAATATTTAAATACCGAAGCTGTAGATAGTGCAATAGACTTTACTGACGATCCCCGAGCTTGTAACTTGAACCCAAAATCTATAAAACAGAGTAACAAGATACACATGGTAAGCTATCTTAGCTTAGTAAGCTATAAGCAAAAAAACAGTTCAATAATGCATTCAACCTATCTCATTAAACCAAATCATACTATCATGATAAAAACTTAACCTTAAACCCACATATAAGATATAATATTACACTTCCATAAACCATTTCTTTTTACCTTGACCAAATACTTACATAAATTATTTATCCATCATCATTCAATATTTCGGGTCCAAAATATCACCAAATGAACAAGTATGCTTACCATTAAACAAGTTCAAGAATCACAACTTGACAATATGCACACATAATCCTTATTTGGCCGAATACCCATATAGTCACATATCATATTAGTGAGCAACTTTCAAAGGCATATAGTCATATTAAAATTTAATACATATTCACTCAAATGCAAAATTTCAAATATCGAAACAATATTGCATATACATATATTAATTATATAACCGAAATTACTTTGTCATATTTAGACATATGCATATAGGTTATTCATGGTATACCAACTATTCATTCAATAAGTCAAATACACATAGTACACACATGTTCTACTTTATTTGTACCAAACAAGATTTATAACAAATGATCGCGGTGTTTACGTAACTTACCTCAAGTAAATAATATATTAATTCATACCAGACACAGCTTAATTATCACATTCGAATTCGATTTATCTTTGCTTGATGAACCATTCTAAATTGGATAGGAAACTCAGATAATCACATAAATCGTACAATGCCAATGTCCTAGATGTGGTCTTACATGTAGCCACAAATCGATGCCACTGCCCCAGACAGGGTCTTACTCGTAAACACATATCGCAATCATAAATCGATGCCATGGACTTACTCACACACATATATCAGAATCCTATGTCATGACATATGTATCTTAGCTATTCCTAAGGTTCATACGGGGTTTTCGGACGTCGTACCTCGGTCGAATGGAACTCCGAAGTATAGTAGCCAAATTTAATCATATTCGGCCATAGTATACTTAGATTCTAACATTTTATAATAGCATATACATATAACATTAAATTACCAATAAACACGTCTATTTTCTTATAAACTTACCTCGGACGTCGTAAAACGGGACAGGGCTGCTAGTCTATAATCTTTGTTTTTCCCTGACCCAAATCCAATTTCTTTGGTTCTTGATCTAAACATATTCAAATTAAGCTCATTCAAACATATTTTCATTCAATTTAGTCCAAAAACACATAAATTGGCAAATGACTATTTTACCCCTGACATTTTTAATTTTTTACAATTTAGTCCCTATTGCACAAAACACAAAATAGACAAAATTTTCCTACACTTATGTTGGGTCGAATTTTACCCACTCTAAAAAAAGTCCATATATTCAATTTATTTTACATTTTAGTCCCTCAAATTATTATCTTTGCAATTAAGTCCTGATTACTCAAAATCATCAAAAATTCCAATACAAAACATGTTAATCTAAAACATATCTTCCATTTTTCATCATCAAACAATAAACATCACAAACTATCAACAATGCCACAACTCAAAATATTCATCAAAATAAAAAATTTAAGCATGGGTTTTGTAGTACTCGAAGCAACGATCTAAAAAATATAGAAATTATCAAAAATCGAGCTAAAACTTACCTTGAATCAAGCTTGAAAGTGCCGAACCCTAAGTTTCTTTTCTTTTCTTTTGTTATTTTGATATTTTGGCAATAGGAAAGTATGAACACTAAATGTTTTGTTTTATTATTTTAAGATATGTTTTATATTATAACATATTATCACATAAGTTACCATTTTAACCTTAGTTTAAATTATTTATAATTCACCCCTTAATGACCGAATGTGTCCGTGCAAAAATTCAAAGGTATATTTTCATTATAAGTACCTCCATTAATAAAGACAACAACAATTAAGCACTTTCACATTTAACCACCAAAATTTTATTTTACGCGATTAAGTCCTTTTATTTAATCGGACACCTAAACGACCAAATTAAATCATGAAAATTTCATAGATATAAATTCACACAAAATAAACATAAAAAATAATTTTAAAATATTTTTCTGACTCGAATTCATGGTCCCGAAACCACCATTCTGATTAGGGTCTAAATCGGGCTGTTACATGTTGGATACACAGACTTAGACTTCCAAATCAGTAAAAATTTGAGGAAATCAACGTCGAGAAATGTATTCATTCTAGGCTATGAATCCATAGTATGGACAAGTTTAAAATAACCTTGCACTACTAACTCTACTATGGAGACGAGTTTGTGGCTGCTTTTAAGGCAACGAAAGAAGCAATATGGCTTCAAAATTCCTTAACCAAACTTGAAGTTACTCTTGATATGGAAAAAAACTATAACAATGTATTGTGATAAAAATGATGCAATAGCTAATACCAAGGAGATGAGAAGTCACAAGAGAACAAAACACATTGATCGCAAGTATCACTTGATATGAGAGGCAGTAGCCGAAGGAATTATAGATGTGATGAAAGTAGTTTCTGAAGATAACCTTGCAGATTCGTTTACTAAGACTCTTCTAACTTGGATGTTTAACAAACACGTTGAGGATATGGGAATACGTAACATGACACATTTACTTCACTAGGAAAAGTGAGAGATTGTTGGGAAATATGTCCATATTGTAGTAAAAATGTAATTTTTTTCTATTTATTTAAAAGGTGAATAAATAAATAAAGTTAATTTCACATTTCACTATTATGTCTTTTGTATTTTCTATCTTTTAAATTTTGCATGCATAGTGAAATTATGACAAGCAAATATTAGCTCATTAATTGTCTAAAGTTTAAACTGAATATAAGTGGCATTGTAAGAACATTAACATTATGAGAAAGAAAACTTACTTCAGTACATAATCTAAACGAGTCTGTAATCTCGTAAAAGAATCAAAGTGAGCATTTAATTTAACTACTGAGAAGGATTATTATGTCGTCTACAATTCCAATTGGATAGATGGCTTGTCTTGGCTATCAGAGCAGTTGATTCCACAAGTAGAGACATAAATGTATTCATTGGTAGAATGATACATTGGACTGGACCCAAGATGATTTAATTTTCAATTTCTATGGTGTGATTTACCTAAATACTGAGTTAATCATTGATCATACGTATGCAACTCATGTGCTTTGATATAAGTGGTGGCTTATGCTTTAAAGATGATCAAGCCCGTTGATAACTCTTGAAAAGATTTATATTTCATGCCTTTAGACCTATCTAATAGTCTGTACTTAAGTAAATTTAGTTGCATTTTAGGACATTCCATTCGTAATTTTCATTGCATTACATTAAGAAGATTGGATTTTACTTTCAATGTCACTATATGATATTTTTTACTTGTGGTAGGAAATGAATTGCGTGTTGTTTATAGCAGGTGCAAAAATGAGTAAAAGAAGTAGAGTGAAGTTTTGTCATGACAAAAGGTTGTATAGATTGCCAGCACAAATGCCATGACAATTCTAGGAAGATGTTGACTTAGCTATCAATCTGTTCCACTTTCAGCTAGCTGTGCTTGTACCAGAAATATTCACCTAAAAAGAGGGAGAAACTAGTGTGTGCAGAAAGAGGGGACCTACCCTATAAAAAGAGAAAAGAGAGAAAAATTCTACAAACGGGGATTTTACGTGAGGATTTAGGAGTGTTTTTTCTTCTCCAACAAACTCTTGTGAAAAAATTGGGACAAAAGAAGAGGGGGTAATAGCTAAAGCACAGAGCAGAGATGCAAGGAAGGGGAAGAAGCATTCAACCTTGGGTCTTGCACACTGTTGCAGCACTAGAGTTGGGATCTGAATTGGTGAAAGCGTTTTGAAGTTCTTTATTCATTATATTGATTAATTTATGCGAATTTTAACTATTAAATTATGTTGTGGAATGATACCTTTATTTGGATGTTAATTTCCAATCCATGAGCTAATCTCATAGGTTAGATTTAGGTGATGAATCTTTACTTCTATTAATGGCTAGCCATTATCTTGATTAGATATGTTGTTTCATTCAATTTGCGTTATTTTAAAAGCATGCATGCAATCTCTAGAAATAGATCTAGGTATGGTATTTTTACAACTTGATTTAATTATAAAAAGGTTAGATGAGTTGGATTGCGATTGAATGATACAAGCAATTACTCGAAAGAATATTCGTAGCAGTCTAGACATAGAGCTCCACTCTGTATAGAGTAAGAAAGAAACAATACTGGGTATCATCCTTGAATCTTGTAGACATACAAAGCCTTAGAAATGAAAGCTTGAAGTCTAATTCTCGAAAGAATCAGATTACTGTAGCTAGAATCTGAACAGTAGACTGGTTAAAAATTTGCCATAGCATTATTGTGTTATAATGATGTAATCAGAATAATTCCACCCTTCCCATTCAACAGCGTTTTTCCTTTTAAATTTGTCTTGTTAAATTGTCACATTATTTTAGTTAGTTATCTGATTTTAATATTGAATAGGTGATTATCCTTTACAACTTTGTTATTATGCTTTTGCCATAGCCTGATTCATATATTTCATCGTACCTTAACCAAATTAATCCTAATCGATCCCTGTGGAGACGATCTTACTTACTACTTTATTACTTGATTCGAAGTGTACACTTGCACTTTCTATATCATTTCACACGCGACACCTGTAACACCCAAAACCCAGCCTCGAAGTCTAGATCGAATCTTGGATGTCACATTGATCACCGAAGTGATCATAGGTAAATTGTTACAAAGCAAGTTATCACGTCAAACGAAACACTTAACCGTTTAAAATTTAGACAATAAATTTACAGTTAAGTTTAATACTTATTTAACTAAAATAAAATCACATAATATTTAAAACGGAATTTTATCACCATTTTTATAAAACCTTACATTTCAAAATTAATTAACAAAGTAGTAATTGAAAACCCAAACCGATAATTTATTTTCCACCGAGGCTGTCTGAAACCTCCACATATCAAGTCCAACGTTAGAATTCAAAAAGGGTACTTGAAAAGAAACACTAAGAGGGGAGCTCATTGTAAGTCCAAAACAAGTCCAAAACAGAGATGCAAAATTCAAAACAGTAGCACAATAGATTTCAATTTCTCATGAAGTCAGAACGCACTGTAATATCCCGAATTAGGGCCTAATCGGAATAGTGGTTTTGTGACCACAAATTCGAGGTAGAAAAATTTATTTTATTATAATTTTAAGGTCTATGGCATGATTACATGATTGTGTGAAAATTTTGTTTAGAAATTTTATCCATAGAGGGTCCAATTTGATATTTAGGACTAAACTGCAAAACTTGTAAAATGTGTGTTCTAGTTCACAAAGGTATTAAGTACTTGTGAGTAATGGGTTTTTAAAGTGGAGGTACTTGGATAGTAATTAGACCATTATACTAGTTTGGACAAAAATACCTAAAGGAAGATAAAACACCATAGTTTTTAATTAAGGGCATTTTGGTCATTTAGTTATTAAAATGAATTAAAACAAAATTAAAAGCCAATTTTTGTCCATCTTCTTCATTAGGCCGAAATTTCAAGGGTTCTCCATAGCTAGGGTTTTTTTCAAGCTTCCAAGATCCATAGTAACTGATCCCAAGCCTCGTTTTTAATGTTCTTTACGTTTTTGGAATCCCAGTAGCTTGATTTAGCTTATGCTAGCAATAAGTCAACCTAGGATTCATATTTGGAAAAATACCCATAGGTTAAATTTGTGTATTTTGGTGTTTTATGATAGAATATGAGGTTTTAAATTATGTTAGACAACTTGTGCTCCTCGGTTTTAAGTGAAAACGAGTAAAAGGGCTTAATCGGTAAAAATATCTAATATTCATAAGTACATGTTAGAGTGTGAATTTGATGTTGCCATAGAAGCGAAAAATGATCAGCATGTCATAAAACCTAAGAAAATAGGATGAGGTTTAATTTACGAGATTTGGGGCAAAAGTGCAAATATGTGAAAGTTTAGGAGCAAAATGGTAATTTTGCCAAAGTTCGTACTAGGGGCTGTTTTGATGAATGTATGCATTAAATAAATTGATTTGGTATTATAGATCAAGAGAAATAAGATTCAAGTTGTGATCGAGGGAAAAATAAAGTTTACGGGGAATAGGCTCGATTGCTAAAATTTTGTATCTAGGTATGTGTAAATAAGGTAACATAATTTTTATATTAATTGATTTAATGATATTTATATGATATGATACTTATTATCATGAAATATTATGTTTTGTGAATTATTATTTGGTAATATGCAAATTATGTGAACAACTTGGTAAGTATGAAATGCTAGCAAGTATCGGTTTTTATATTTCGAAGAAGACGATAAAAATGTGTGATTAAGAAGAATCCCGTTTGAACCTTGGGAATAGATTAGGGTACAAGTGACATGTCACTAGGATGGTTGAGTTCTGAACTCATTGAGTTGAGTCCAAGTTCGTTTATGGGCGGGTTACATGGTAGCTTGGCTACATAGATTCAAAAGCTATTGAGCTTGTTTAGCTATGAGTATAGCACTTATGTGCACACTATCTGTGTATCCGAAATTATATTCCGATGTGTTCAATGGGAGAATCCTAAGAGAATATGGAGAATGCTTAAAACGAAAGTGATTCGATGATGAATGTGTTGAAGAAGTGAAAATATACAGGTGTGAGATTAATTCTTGGTTGAGAACTTGGTGAGACAAAATTGTGGTAAGATAGTAAGTATTCTATTGTTATGTGTGTCTTAATGATGTTTATGTTGGATTGCATGATCATGTTACTTATTATTTGCATGTGAACTTACTAAGCATTTATGCTTACTCCCTCCTTTTCATTCATTGTAGTTTTGACAAGCTGGCTTGAGTATCGGGATAGGTCAAATGCTCATTCACACTATCCGAAGACCTAAATTGGTAAAATGGCTTGTATATTTTGAATGTGGCATGTATAGCACTATACTTACTTTGTGTAAATGATCATATGATATGGTTATGGTTTATTAAAAAGAGAGTTTGTAAATTATTAGCTATTGGAATGGCTAATCAGGTTTATATATGATAACATGTATGCTTTATGTCTTAACTAAACCATGAAAATCCTTGGAAAGTTAAAATTGGCCACAAATCAGAATTAGACAGAAGCAGTGACGTGAATTTGAAAAATCACTAAAAATAGTAAGAAATTGAATTAAATGATGAATAATTTATGGAATCAAAGCTTGATGAGTCTATTTTCATATGGAAGAAACTAAACAGGTAAATGAGTTATATTTTATAAGATATTTAAATATTTGGTGAAACAGGTCAGGGCAATTTCTGAATCCCCTGTTCTGACTTTGGAAATTCACAAAAAATTTGTAAAAAAATAATTAGAGGTCATGCTTTATATGTACAGATTCCTTATTGAGTCTAGTTTTAAGAGAAACAAATAGTATAGTCTTTTGAGTTCTGTACAAAGGGAAAAGTGGTTCGTAATACACAGGCCTGACCAAAAAATCTAGAAAAGAATTATTAGATAGATATATGAGTCTAGTTTCAGGAAAAATTTACAGATCTTAATTTTGAGTTTCGGAACTTGAGATATGAATTTTTAAGCGACTGTGACACAATTAGCCAGCTTGTCTGGAAATTTTAAAAATAAATTATTTGAGCTGTTTAATTAATGAATTAAGTTCGTTAACACCTCGTGCTCGACTCTAGCGACGTTATCTGGTACGGGGATGTTACACGCACACTTGGGACTAATGTCCCAACAAAACTTATCAAACAGAGCATATCATATTCACACAAAACTCAGCACAAGTGCCGTAAAATCAACAGAATACAGATAACCAACTTGATAGTTAGAACCCACAGACAGATGCAGATGAAATGCAGTCAGATAAATATAACCCACCCATCCAACCAAACACACCTCTCGGTCCCCCGATCACACCTCATAAGAGTTGTTAAATCTTATCCAACCAATCACACCAATTAGGACCTTAGAAGGCCCATCCAACCCTGCACTCTGTATATGTGGACTTAGCCACTCAGATAATAATACGTAGTAGGGCTAGCGTATGTGTTGTACTGTGCAATGCGGTAGACCACGGTACAAGCTAAATCAGATAACAGTATGCAGCAAAGCTAATGTACGTACACTATGGTGCAATATGGTAATCCACTGTACAGTCATGTTGCTGTTACACTACCAGATGAGATAATAGTACGTAGCATAGCTAACGTACGAACGATACAGTGCGATGTGGAAAACCCCTATACAGTTATTTGTAGTTAAACTGCCAGTTTAGATAAAGGTACGCAGCACAACTGGCGTATGTACAATACAACCTTCTTTCTCTTTACGACCCAACCCAAAATATTTTATGCCAATGCATAAATGCATTCAATCTCACAGAACATAAACACAATATCAAGTCATGTACACCCTCACTAAACTTAGCTAATGGTCGGGACACACACAAACACATATTTAGATTAGAAATGTATACAGAACCCATACAAGTATCTTAAGACCACATGCTCATGTGCTCTGGCCGTGTGGGAGATCAAAAGCCCGTGTGAGGAGGGGACACGATTGTGTGACAGAGGCACACTCGCGTGTGAAGAGAAGCACACACTTGTGTGGACTAGGGACAGGGTCATGGGGACAGACTGTGTAACTCTCTATCCATTTGCACTAAATTTGAGTACAGGGCTGACATGGCCATGTAAGGGTTTCGCACGCCCATATGCCCCACTGGACACGACCGTGTGTTCCAAAACACATGCCTGTGTGGAAACCCTAAATCCCTAAATTAGCCACATGACCGTGTGACTAGGCTGTGTGGCACTGAATCACTCAAACCCTAATCCCCAATCTCACATGCTCGTGTGCTTGGGGGACATGGCTGTGTGAGAAACGATAAAATCCCCAAGTCGGCCACACAGCCGTGTGGCACCATAATTGGCCCAGAAACCATAATTCTTAGAGGAACATGGCTATGTGAACTGGCACACGCCCGTGTGGAAACCCCCGTGGCCATGAAACCACTTAGGGACAGGCCAAAAAGTGCCCTTTTAGCCATCGTAATAGCCTCAACCATCGCAATGACAGTAGAGGTTGGGATAAATTGTATTTCCCAAACCTTTTTCAGCCACTAACACCCAAATTCAATAGTTTAGAACACAATTGAAAATTGACGAAACGATAATTCGTAAAAGTAAAAGTAGACAAGATTTGAATCCCACACCTGTTTCGATGATGGAGAAGTGAAATTCCTCGATATCTACGCAACAAAAATCGATTTCCCAAGTGCAAGAACAAAAACAAAGAAAAACCTAAAAAGAAGAAGAAAAAGACAGAGAGCCAAAAAGAGAAAAGAAAATGTCTAGGAGAAGAAAAATAAAAATAAAAATAAAAATAAAAACCACAATAAACAAATAAAATATTTACTTAAAACTAAACAAAATAAAACTCAATAAAAAGGTTCCTAGATTGTGTACACAGTGACTTGAACCTAAAACCCCAAGGTTCACTAACACTCACTCAACCACCAAACCAGTAAGCCCATTTTGTCACGTAGACACGCTGCTAAACTCAATAGCACACCTTTTTTTGTGACCCTAACCACCAAACCTCTAAACTTCTAGGCCCAAAATTTGGGACGTTACAACTCCCATAGCAGTACATTGGGTACAGACTTGTGTATGACATGGCTTTACTAGCAACAGTGAAATTCATAGCTCAATTAAAGAATTAATGATATCCTCTCATTGACATTGTGTGGATTGATAAATATAGAACATGACCACAAGTTGCTTATTCTCGAACGAGCAATTTATCACAATCATTTGTTGGCAGTGATCATATTAATCATTAAGAAGACACAATAGTGACAATGAGATAAAATAGGATTGTATTGAGTGAACGAATTTAACTCAAAGGAATCAAGGATATCATATGTGGGTAACATACACATGACGAGGTCATTGGATGAATTGCTTTCGTACAGAGTATACAATAAGGATTTTTCAACCATGGTACTTCTTGTGAACTGACTCCATAATTAAGTAATTGTGAATTATTGGAACGATGCTTCTAGACATAATTGCAATCACTAGAGCCTAATGATATATGTCCAATTGGTCCCTCTGCTAGCTCAAAAAAGCTCAATCAGACTGCATTTGAATTAGAATAAAATTCTACGACTTTGGAAATAATTTAATTGAGTCAATTTATTCAGTGTGGAGTTAAATTAGGTGGCTGTGAGAATTGTTCAACTAGAGAATTTGATTAACGAATTTTCTTGAAAAAATAATTTGTAAAATCTAAGTGATTTTTGGAAAATTAATTTTAATCAGGTAAAATTAAATTAATCAAAGTAATTAAAATAAATATGATATTTTTGGAAATTAATTTTCAAGTCAGGCAATTGACACAATGGGTAATTGAACTTGAAAATTGGACCTGAGATCGTAAATTGGTCTTGGGAGCCAAAAATGAGACCAAAACCCAAAAACTGGTCGAATAGGGCCTGGTTTGTGAAACCGGGCCAACGATCTAATTGGTGGGTAGACAGGACTGGTTAGGTCGTCACTGACCTAGACCAAACCGACAGCAGTCGAATCGGCTCAGGATATTGTAAGGGTGTTGCACCTATATCACCAGACACGGTGGTGCTGGCGGCTGCGACAGCGGCATCCCGGTTGCCGACGACAGTTGGTCTTTAGTGGTTGAGTGGTGGAAGAGTTACACTCCAACTGGGACTCTACTATAGAATTTGATTTCATATTAACTATTCCAAATATAATATTATTTTAATAATTAAATATTAAATTAAATTTAATACTTATCTTAATAGTATTTAATTAATTTAATATTAAAGTGATTATCTTAATATTAAATTTAATTTAATGTTTATCTTGTAGAAAAACATTCTATTATTTTAATAAGATTTAACATTAAATTTAGTCTAATATTTATCTTGATGAATATTATATTAATTTAATATTAAAGTGATTAAGTTTAATAATGGTTAAACTCTCTAAACTCTCTCTATATAAAGAGAGTCTTGGGTCATTATTTTACACACACACTTAAATTTAAGAGAAAGTTGTAGAGAGAAAATTCTCTAAAGAGATTATGCTAGAAAATTTCTAGAGATATTTTTTTATTTACAACTTGACACAAAATTTTAGAGAAATTGCAAAATTACTCCACTGGTAATTGTTTTTGAAAAATTTTCTGATTCGAAGACATCCCACATTCGGCAGACATGAGCTTGAGGATAGCGGAGAAGACTACTTGGTCGGAGCTCTCATCCTAGACGAATCAAAAAGGTACAATTTTGATTTAGTGTTTATTACTTTAGGTATCACAACCAAGATCTTATTTTGGAAAAAAATTTAAAACTCCTATTTTTCCCTAAATTTGTTTTCGGCTACATTTTTCAATCCTGTTTTTTCCAACATGCCACACATGGGCAATCCGAACGGTCGTGTGCCACTTTAGAAATTAGGTTAATTTTCTTGTCACACGACCATGTGACCTTTGTTAGGAAATTTGTTGATTGCACATGGCCTGGGGAGTTTTCACACAGCTTGGGACAAGATCGTGTCTCCCGCACTTCTTTTTGTAAAATTTTGTCACACTGGCATAATGAGTTACAAGGTCTGCCACACGTCCATGTATCTCAGCCACACGACCATGTCTCTCAGCCACACGGCCATGTACCTTTGTCGTACGGTTGGAAACTTTCCACAAGGCCTTGTGGTCCTGTTTTTGCAGTTTGGCACTATTTTGCGAATTGATTTGTTTTAGTCCCTTGTTGATTCATTGCATGTCTAAGCCTTTGTAAAGGTGTTTGGAACAAAAATTTTGTTTATGGAAGGTGTATTACTATTAGAATAATTTATATATAAATGTTTGTAAGATTTAGTTTTGATATTTGTATAGGTTGAAAATATGATTATGCTATGAAAACTTTTATATATGTAAATGTCTAGATATGATTATCAGAAAATTGTGTATAATATTAATTCTACTATTTTATAATTGAATACGAGAATGTCTGATTTGATATACATATCTGTATTAAGAGAAGGAAGTTAGGTTTAACAGTTAAACTGCATTGTTATAATTTGGCGGTAAAACCGCAATAGTGTTAGCAGCTTGACTGCCTAACATTCTAGTGGAAAATTACCACTTAATGGTGTGAATTGGTTGGATGGGTCCACCATAACCTAATATTGGTGTGTAAATTTTGGAAAGTGTCTATTATACCCTTAATGGTGTGCGTTGGATTAAGGAGTTGGTGTGCAGAGGTTTGATAGGTGGGGTTTTCTTTTTCACCATATTTCATTTGAATATGATATTTGTACATCTAATTAATGTTAAAGTACTATGATTGTTTACTCTGATATGATATTTGATTGTGATCTTAATTTTGCTTTTGTAAGTTGAGCGATTGTGTGCTACTGCGTTTGTTTGCTTTTGTTCGAATCTGCTTAATTACTTTTGTTCTAGACTCACACTGTGCTTCATAGCTCACCCCCTTAGTTTACTCTTTTTAGGTAATCTGCGAGGTTAGAATTTTGGACTCAGAGAATCGGATGTCTTAGATTTACTCATTTCAATTTGGTTAAATAAGTTTTCCTTAAAATTCTAATAAATTATTTTCTAACGGACTATAAATAAGTTTATATGAACTGTGGTATGAGTTTGGAATATTGAACTTGTAAAGTTATGGGTTTTCGATTTTGAACCAAATATTTGATTTCATGCATAAGTTTTAGTCAAATGAACTGCTACTTTTTTTAATCGTCACTCGGTCTTTTTTAAGTAAATTTATGAATTTCTATTTAAAGTAAAATGTTAGGTTTCCCAGTACAGTACTGGTTTGAAAGTTTTGTTAACAAAACTTCTAAATCCATTTTGGTTACAAATTTAATTCATAAGCTATTAATCTTGTTTTAAATTAATTTAAGTGATAATTAAACTAATGTTTGGTAATCGTAAGATAAATTATTATTGAATTTTGTTAAGAATGAGTAAAAGTGGTTTCAGAAAAGAAATTAAGAAATTTGACCAGTATTTTGTTGTGGGCCATTATGGTGGCTAATGCGACCTCCAGAATTTGGTGGAAACTTCTGGGCTGGGTTTTGGGCTGTTACACAGACTTTTATACACGACTCACATGCTCAGGAGGACTAAATTGAATCCTTCACTTATCAGTGCTTTAATTGAGAGATGGAGATTGGAGACACACATGTTCCATCTTCCCTGCGACGAGTGTAAAATTACACTCGAGCATATCAATTTACAACTCGATCTACCGATCGATGGGGATGTCGTTACAGGGCCAGTTGTTAGTGCCAATTGGAGTGCAACATGCGAGAAACTCCTAAGGAAGGTGCCCAACAAGTTTAAGTGTAGCTAGATCGAAATGAGATGGTTGGAGGACAACTTTCAAAATATCGAGGCTTCAGGGAGTGACGTTGAAAATGAATAATTCACGTGTGCATTCATCTTGAGGTTGATCGAGGGTCTACTAATGCCAAATAAAACTCACAATTTGGTGCATTTGAGGTGGCTACTACTACTAGCCAACTTGAAGGAATTGGGATGACTTAGTTGGGGATCAGCACTGCTGGCAACATTGTTCCGAGAAATGTGTCGAGCGATGATACCGAAAAAACCAAAATTAGCAGTTGCATACTCCTTCAATCGTGTGCGATGATAACAAAAAAATTCTAAAAACTGTATAAAGAAAGTTAAAAAATTTAAACTTTCTAAAATAATAATTTTGGGGACCTAACTAAGCTAATTAACGATTCAAGTTTTTCATACTAAATTTATTTTTTATTTTGCTTTGGAAAAGTTTTCAAATATATATGGTTTCAAATTTATGTGCTCTAACATGGACTTAGTTATACTTGTAACACCCCAAACCCGGCCCAGACGTTATGGCTGAATCTGACGTGCCACATTGGAGTTGAAAACCCATATTCTGTTTTAGTGTTTTAAAAACCATATATTTTGTTGAGTTAACAAAGTGAATAGAAGCTGGGCACCAGGTAGGTATCCGAGACAGAGGAGGTGAGCTATGAAGGCTGCTTAAGTACCAAGCTCTTTAGTTGGATCCAATCCTAGACATGCCCACAACCATTGCCACACTTTGTTATATCGAGTTTAAATTTGTTTAAGTGGACCTCTTTGATAAATCGAATAATCGTGGTGTTGTGATATTTTGAAATCAAGTATCATTTTGAAATCACGTCCTATGTCTAACCCATTTGAATAATTATCAACCAGTTTTAAAGTTATTAAAAATAAAATAATCCCGACAAGAAATAAAAGAACAGGTAAAATGGCCTTATTACAACCCAAGAATAAATAATAATTAAAGGAAATTTAAAGAAAACCAATGCTTATTTAAAAGCCCAAAGGCGATCACCGCGGCCACTCTGAATCTCTTCCGACTCCAAGTCCCCACATCAAGGCTCACCTGCAAGGTTAAGGTGTAACACCCCGAACCCGAGACCATCGCCGGTGTCGGACACGAGGGGTTAGCAAGCCAAGTTCACTTGTTTTGCCCATCCATTGGACATTTCCAGTCAGGCTGGAAAAACTGCGTCACTGTCGCCTTAAAAATCATATCTCTAGTTTCAAAACTCGGAAACTGGTTTCGTAAATTTTCCCTGAATTTAGACTCATATATCCATCCATGGATTTATTTCTAGAATTTTTGGTCGGGCCAATTGGTACAGTTTATTAGTTAAAGTCACCCATGTTACAGGGATCGACTGCTCTGACCTTCGCGCGGTATAACTTGAATATCTCTCTGTACAGGGCTTTAATGCTGGTGCCGTTTGTTTCTAATGAAACTAGACTCAAAATGGAATCTGTACATATAAGGTATGTCTCCTAATTCTTTCTGGATAATTTATAGTAAATTTTTAAAGTTGCGACAGGGAACCCAGAAACCGTTCTGGCCCTGTCTTACAATAGCTTTAATATCTCTTAACATGTAACTCCTATGACCATTTCGTTTCTTCCATATGAAAATAGACTCATCAATGTTCATTTACATAGCTGATTCACTATTTAATACCATTCCTACAAATTTTGGTGATTTTCACATTCACGTTACTGCAGCTGGCAGCATCTGTTTTTAAGGTAGGTCTTACCTATTTTGTAGTCTCCATGAACCAACTAGTCTTGCCTTACATAGGTCCACATATGATCATTTTAACCATGCCAATGGCTGATCATGTGACCAACATTCCATTTCCAATTCATAGTCACATCATGACACCATATATATATATACAAACCGCAAATAGTTTAAGTTGATACTTCACTATTACGAGCCATTTTCGCATGGCCGTACACATATACATCATAACATATTTAAACCAACAAGGGTAGTCCTATACATGCCATTTCAAGTTCAACCAAGAATTTATACCAAAATGGGGGCTTGATAGTGTGGATGACTTCGACTTCAACGATCCCGAATCCGATTGCTATCGAGCGAAATCTAGAAAACTGAGAGCCAAAGCAGCGGAGTAAGCATTTTTATGCTTAGTAAGTCTCAAGGAATATAATCAACTCTAATTACAGCAATACATTCACATAGTTAAATGCATCATTTCATTAATGCACATTCACATAATCATACTTACTTCACCATCCCAACTCTTATGTTCATACACAAATAATGGCTTCATTAAGGCCGATAACTCGTTCCATCATAGGAGCGGATATTCACACGCTACTTACTCCGCCGCATAAGCACACACCGCACTTACCTTGTCATTGGGAAATTTCACAAGTGCATTAGCTGAAATTTTCCAGCAAGCTTATAATTTTCAAATCACATACCTTGAGTTTAACCGGATGTCGCTACTCGATCAATCGCCTTGGGACATAGCCCGGTTATGGTAACCCGCACCAAGGCCTACGGGACTTAACCCGGATATCACGATTTGCACAAATGCCTTGGTCTTAGCCGGATAGAATGACTCGCACGAATGCCTTGGTCTTAGCCGGATGTAGCCACTAGCACAATTGCCTTGGTCTTAACCCGGTTATAATTTCCAGCATAATTGTCTTGAGGCTTAGCCGGATATCATTCAATTTCTCATGCACACATACATCAATAATCATTGGACATACATATTTATTTTCGTTACTAAGGCTCAAACACAATTATAATCACTAACATAATCGCCTTCGGGACTTAGCCCGGGTATCATTCGAATACTCATACACACATAAATCAATAATCAATACATCCATATTTCATTCCACATAATTCAAGTAAGGTCACTTCTTGAGGACTTACCTCGGATGTTGTCGAACGGCTTTTACGGCTATTCGATTACTTTTTCCTTCCCCTTGTCCAATTGTGGCCCTCTTAGCTCTTGAGCTAATTCAAACAAATTCAATTTATCAAAACCTCATTGTGCTAGCTTATGGCGAATATGACAAGGAATTTAAATGGTCATATGGCCACCCTTTAGCTTGAATACACAATGGTCATGCACATTTTATACTACATCAAGCAATTCAATACAATTTATTCGAGCATCAAGGAAAAGCTAAGGCCTTCAATAGGCTACCCAAGGCCGAATATACTTGTCCATGTTGAGGCCAATTATGCACTTAATACCACACAAAAACAGCATGCATTTTACTAGTTAATGCTTTGCATATTGTAGCTCAAAACTTACAATATAGCATCAAGCACTCATATGTGTGCTAGGCGAATGTGCTTACAATTTCACAATTATTCTTCAACATCTTCTTCTTTAAACAAACTTATTCATCACTTCCTTCATAACCAAAACATCATGTGCAAACATATATATACATATATGAGCATGGCGAATTTCAAGGTGTCCATAGCCATCCAAAACACAAATTTTAACTAACATGCAAGAAGCATGAACCATGCTCATGAATGCATCATGGCGAATATGAAAATCATGCTCCTTTTCAACTTCAATCATGATAAAACAAAAGAAAGCTCAAAATCTTACTCAAGAGTAGACAATCCATCATTGCATGCATCATCATCAAGCTTCACACTTAGCATGCAATGGCTTTATCACCATAACAACTTTGGCCAAATACCATTTCCATGGCTTAACAAAGATTTGAGCCATGGCTAACATGCACATCAAGTTAGCAACCAAAACATGCATGAAACTCCTAACACAACCTCATACATACCTTAATCTTGATGCAAACTTAGCCAAATCTCCTTCTAGATCTCTTCCAAACCAAGCATGAAGCAAAAATCCTCCTTCTTCCTTAGTTTTGGCTCAAAGAAAGGATGAACAAAATTTTTCTTTCCTTCTCTACAACTCACGGCAATGGGGGATTACCACACTCACACATTTTTTTCATTTTTATCACCCATACACCTTTGTTTATTATTTCACCCTAATGCACCAACAAAACATGTTTCATGACATGTTTAGCCCATCCTCCCTTGTCATGGCCGCCACCACCTATAAAGGGGAATTTGACATGCAAGTCCATTATTTTGCATGCATGCTTTAATTAGTCATCACACATTTCCTATCATACTTTCAAAGTTCATTACTAAGTCCTTTCTTGTGGAATTCACCCTTATAACACTAAATCAATCATCATAAAATGTCATACATGAGCACACACATATTATAGGCATCAAAATAAATTTTAATTATTTTTATGCCTCGGTTTTGTGGTCCCGAGACCACCTTCCGACTAGGGTCAATTTTGGGTGTCACATAAGGAAAGGGGTGAGTTTGGAAACTCAGATGCAACAAGCCCTTTCGAGCCCAAATCAATATCACTTCTTGGGCCTTAGCCCAAGTCCAATATCAATATGTATATACTGGGCCGTAGCCTTTTCATAAATCGTATAACTGGGCCGAAGCCTTTTACTGTAAACGGTATGGCCCATAGGCCCATTTCAATATCACATGTATCGTTAATGAAAAAAAACAATGAATGCAAGCCCATTTGGGGAGACTACTCGACCCACCATCCTCTACTCTCCACCCGTACCAACCAACACACCATGTGGGGAATAACTCAACCCACCCAACCATAACTCTCCACTGGCAGCATAGCTGCTTTATCATATAACTGGAGGCCTAGCCTCTTTTAATAACTGGGGCAAAAGCCCTTTTAATAACTGGGGCATAAGCCCTTTTGATAACTGGGGCATAAGCCCTTTTGATAACTGGGGCATAAGCCCTTTTTTAATAACTGGGGCATAAGCCCTTTTGATAACTGGGGCATAAGCCCTTTTGCACTTCCTCCATCCATATAAAAACCCAACCCAATGCATTTATGAATACATCATGTGCATATCATACATATCATGTTTATCAAAATCCCATGTATTAAATTCATATATAAACCCTAGGGGTATAATGGTCATTTTAACCTAGGGGCAAAATGGTCATTTTCATGTTATAAGGGTAATCCTGTAATTTTACCAAAAATTAGGGTTTCCATGTTCATTAACGGTTACTAACAATTCATGGGTGCAAACAGTGATTCTGGCCCATTTTTAGCGAAATTGAGTTATTGGGCCTAAAACCCCTAATGGGCCCTACTTAGCCGATTTTGTCATCTAGGCCCATTCAGCCTATATTCCATAACGGTTTTATCAGTCTCAATGCGCAATTTAGCAGGTTTCCTTTTCTACTAAGTTTGGCCGCTCGAGGCCCAACTTACTGTGAACGCCAAAAATCGCGCTCTTACCGTTTCCAATGTTCCCAATCATCATCTCAACAAATCTAACTAACTAATGAGTGTTCGCTTGCTCACAAGTCCTCGAAATGCCAAAATTTTAGCATTTTGGCTTTTCGGCATTCATCGCTTTAAGCTATGAAAAAGGGTTCATTACACACCTGTTTTGCGATATTCCTCAACGAGATCTCCTACACGATTTCTCCTATAATCAACCGTTAATAAATCAACTCACAATAATTGAACCAACTCAAGTACCATCTAATATTAACACTTACACATTCGGCCACCATCCATAATGGCCGTAGGCACCTTACCTTTGCCGAGATTTATGACGAGATCTAGCCACTCCGGTGATCCAAGCTAATCCAAATCGACACTACGCCTTGCTGCTCCTCCACTATAGAAACCATAAAAATATTAAAAGAAGAACCCCATAATGCTTATACCCATACTCGGCCACCTCCCTAAACTAGAGGGGTTTCGGCTTTTCTTAACCTCCCTAATATCGAATTGATTAAAGCTACGAGCACTTACCAAGGTTCACCTACCCAAACGGTTCCAATCCCGTGTCAACTCCGATTCAAAGCAGTCCCAGCTTCAAAACACTAGCAAAAATCGCACCACAAGGATCCTAAGAATCGGCCACCAAGTCACCCAAGGATGCTGTGCTTTCAGATTTTGGATCACTAAAGAAGAAGTGGTTATGGACCAAAAAGGGTGTTGACAAAAGAGTTGAAAGGCTTCTGACATAACATGAATAGGCTAAAAGAAAAAAGAACAAGTGTATACCTTTATGGAGAAATCGACTTCCCTTGCCTCCTTCGGGATTTGGCTTGTTGCTATTCGGTTAGCAATGAAAAGAAGGATGACTTCAGCTTTTACTATACATGAAAGAGAGGAAGAATGGGGGTAAAGAGTTTATGGACGAAATAATGGAAGAGAAAAGAGAGGAATTGCTTAAGAAAAATTGGCACAAGTGGGAAGAAAGAAAGAAAACAAAAGAGGAAAATGCCACCCTAAAACCCAATAGCCGAATTTACACTAACCTTCCCCCTTGGCCGGCCATCACTTCCCCCATTTCAAATCTCCTAAAATCTCTCCTAGATACGCTCCCCCTTATCTCTCCATCATCCCTAAAATCTCTCCCCTTATCACTTCTTAATCCATGCACTTGACTAATTCAAACTCCTCCAACAGAATCCACTTGGGTTCCATCACTTACCCTTCCTGCTCATAAAAATAAATAACCTTATTTGCCAACATAGGGAATCGATCTCATGTCTTCTCCTATGCTCTACATGCCACCTTTTTAGGAGCTTAGTGGCGCCACCCTTTCCACTTTACTACAGCTCTTTTTGTGATGCATTTCTCCCACAACTTTACATAAGGTCACCTAGCCAGAACCCCTAACTCTTAAGTCCAAATTTTGAAAATTCTACTGGGTTTTGGCCAACACATGGGCCTTCCATCAGCCCATTTACATACTCAAATTATGAATTCCATAATCACATACCAAATTTTAGAAACTTACTTAAAATATCAAGAATCGCGAAAAACCCGAAAATCAGGATGTTACAATACTGGCATAAGATTTTAACTTGCCATGTTTAATTTTTTAATTTAACTCGAACATTTTTGCTTGATTTGATTCGACTCGACTCAAATTTCATTTCACTTGACTCGATTCAGAAAAATTTCAAGTTGAGTTAGGATGACAAAATAGGACTTGTCAACTTGATTAAAACAAATTTTTTTCACTCGATTTGGTCGAGTTAGGATGATAAAATAGGACGTGTGATTTCTACATTTTCCTCAATCAAGTTTATCCCTGGAATCCCGGGCTGTAAGAGCTCAGAAGCAATCAAGTTTTGTGATTGAAATAACCAGAGAGAAAACACTCCTTACAGGGGGCGTTTTCATCTGACTGGTAGTGAAAATGCTTCCTACAAGACTCGTTTTCAAGCCACATGTCAATGAAAAATGCCTCCTGCAGGTAGAGTTTTCACTACCATGTTAGATGAGAATGCTTCCTGCAGGGACGTTTTCTCTCTGGCCATTTCAACCACCCTAGCTTGATTGCTTCTAAGCCTTATAACCCAAGATTCTCGAGATAATTTTTTTCCCTTTATACCCCACCCCATCCTTTATATAAATGCTCCTTCTTCATCCCTTACTCACCACATCTCAATCTCCTCTACAAAATTGCCTTAATTCATCACAATATAAACCCCTTTCTTCCTTCATAATTTTTAAAACCCTTCAAGCTATTAGCTAAACCATAAACCACTTATTCTTTTTCCTTTTAGTCGTTGGCCTAAATCCCAAAATTTCTCCACAAAAATTTCTTCCTTGTCGCAAGCCCCTAGTATTGTTGCCATATGACTTTTACCAGAGCAGCCCGTTCGCCATCGCAACCCCTACGCCACCACATCCTATTGCCGTTGCAACCTTCGTGCCAGTGAAAAACTGTCACTGCCATAAGTCGATCGCCCCCGCAACATCTCTCTCCCATACTTTGTCAATTTCTTTTTATCATTTTACCGAAATTTTGCTTAATTTTCGAGAAAAATGTCTACATCTCGCAAAAGAAATAGATCTTCCAAGATCTCCACTGAAAATCCCATTATGATTTAAGATGAAGAAGTGAAAGTAAGGTTTGATTCAATCTTCAAGAATCAACCTATGATGTCGGAAAAAGGTTTCAACTTGGAAAGCAATGATAAAATGGTTGTGCCCTGTAACACGCCAAACTCGGCCTAGAATATATGGCCGAATCTGCGATGTCACATTAAAGTGTGTTTTCAAAAGCACCGTTCTGTTTGAAAAGTCTGTACTATATTAAAACCTTCGTAATGATCTTTTACAAAACTTTTAAGTATCCTGTTCGTTGTTAAAACTCAAGTAGGTTAGCAAAAGTTTAATCATTTTAGGTCATTATTACACTTTAAAGACAATGTTTGTTGTGGAAGCTTTTGAAATATGTTGTAATAGCGTGGTGTTTTGAAAACATTTATCTTTTTGAAAATTCATATCCTACTATTAGCAGATATAAATCAAAATAAGTAAACCCCAAATTAAAGTAAAATTTAAAGAGGCCTTATTACATAACAAATACCCAAATTAAATAGCTTAAAGATTAAAGGTTTAAAACAGTAGAAAAAGTAGTTGTGTGGTCCCCATCGAGTCCTTCGCAGCACCGACCCGCCTAAGGATTTCCTGCACAGGAAAGCAGAAGGGTGAGTTTATGAAAAACTCAATGTGTAATCCCTTTACAATAACCAGTCAAACCATAGGCAATTACAGTTTGGGCCTAAGCCCGTTTTAGTGACAATCCAGTAACAATATGGCCATAGCCCATTACAGTGATAGCATCAATGTGAGCCTTAGCCCATTACAGTAACAGTAACAGAAATGCAATTATAAATCCTACCCATCCATCCTCTACACTCTATTCTGTCCAGCCTTACACTCTATATGGGGATAAAATCGACTCACCTATCCCTACACTCCAATATATAGCACTGGTTGCGGCACTAAATAATACTTGCAGCAGAGCTGCCAGTACAGTACACTTCCTACAAATATATCAACCCACCCTCATGCAACATGTCATGTCATAATATCATACATGTATGCAAAAGTTTCATTCTCGAATACTGTCATACATAGCATAGGGGTATATCAGTCATTTTACCTCATAGGGGTATACAGTAGGTCCACAGTCGTCTTGGACGACCCATGCAACCTTAACAATCAAACAGTGAAAATGGGGCCAAAGCCCATAACACAGCCCATGTGGGCCCACATGCCCGTGTGGCCCATAAAGCCCAAAAATGACCTTGGCCGTGTGAACTACATAGCCTAGCCCAATAATTTCCACGCGTTCGTGTGGTTTACCCATATGGGCCCACGAGCTCGTGGGGCCCACATGGCCCATTTTGGCCCAACGTGGCCTAGAATGACCTAAGCCCATGAAATCGCTCATGGTGGCCTCTACTATTAAATGCCCACGTTTTATGCATTCAGATCACCACACGAGCGAGCGCACACTCGTGTAGTGTCAAAAGTCATATTTTTTGGCTTTTGCCGATTAACAGTTGTTGCAGTGTGATTACACACCTGATTGTGAAATTATGCTACTGGCCCATGAGTATTAGAAACCTATCACAATCAGAACTCTGGTCAAACACTTATCCAACAAATTGAAAAGAACCCTAACCAATAGTTGCTCAAGAAATTACCTATCACTGGGTTTGATCGGTCACCCTGGAACCGTTGCAAAAGATCTAATCACGAGGCCTTAGGGGTTTCCTGCACTCCAATAAACCTTATCAACCATCAAATAGTAGAACAGTTTGAACTAGTTGAACAATCACTTACCGAAACGTAATGCCCAGACTAGAAGAAAGAATATTCGGCTTACACCCACAAGAGCCGGAAGTACCCAATTGATAGAGGTAAAATGGAACACTTGTAACTTTCAGACAACGCAGCATAGGGAGATATTAGATGAAACTATAAGTGCAACAGAAGAGAGAAAGAATAACCATGTACCCTCACACCTATTAGTCGAACATCAATAGTCTAGAACCGAAAGTATAGAAGGAGAGAATAGGGTATTCGGCAACAATAAAAAGATGAAGAGAAGGAAAAGAGCAAGAACAATCGGTCAAGGTTACAGTGTGGAAATGAGTGAGAATCAGTTATTGCAAAAGACTCGAATGAGGGGAAGAAGAAAAGAAGAGAAGAGGTTCAGCTAAAGCAAACCGATTTCTGGAGAGGAAAAAGAAACAATAATATTTAGCAATGGGTTGTGGAGGGAGGAACAAAGTGTTTGGTCAAAAAGAGAGCCCCAAAACGTAACACCAGAATACCAAATGGTGACTAGTAGAATTCAACTGTCAAACAAGCAACAAAGCTAATGAGGGAAAAGAAGCAAAAGGGGAGAAGCTACCGTAAAAGAGAGCAAAACTAGGCAATTTGGCACGAAGTGCCTAAGACCGAATTGGCATAAAGGGAATCCCACTTTCAACAAAATACTACCACTCCCCTACTTCTTGATCCACTCCTCAAAACTCTCTCCAAATCTCTCCTCTAACCCCTCAACCAACCAATTCAAATCTCTTTCAAACTCCTCCTAAAATTCGGCCACACACTCCCATCCCCCTCAAACACTACAACCGCCCAATAGCTTCAGAATTCTACTGCTACTCAACTTCCTACATGGCACAACAACAAAATAAACACCCATTATGCTCAACAGGGCTCAAACTCAAGACTTACCAGTAGCAGTAACACGCCACTACCCCCTGGAGCAACAGCCTTTTTGTGACTTGATTTCTCCACAATTATTTAAGAACCCATATCTAGCAGCAAGGGTTTTATTCCACTAAAACAAAATTTTTGCTAAAGCTAAGGCTTGGACCTAGGACTTCCCACACTTCTCAAGACACTTAACCATTAAAGCCAGCAAGCCAATATGCAACATAACATACAAATTTAATCACTTAAGATTTAGGGCGTTACATGCCCTTACCGATTCGAAAGACGATTGATGCCCTTAATTGGAATTATTTTTTGTAATGTATGATCATTGTTAGAAGAGGAGTTAGTTCGAGAGTTCTATGCTAATCTGACTAAGCCAGATGCTACTAAAGTTCTTGTTCGCAAGAAGAAGGTATCCCTAACTTCTAAGTCCATTAACGATTTGTTTAACGTACCTGATGTTGAAGAAGATGAATATTGTGCCATGATGAAAAATATAAATTGGGATTTTCTTCAACAAGTGCTTAATGTTGTGCCAAATTTGGGATCCTAATGGATTATAAGGAAGTATGGTATTCATTCTTGCCGAAGGAAATATCTAAAGCCGTTGGCTAAGGTATGGTTTTACTTTGTTCGATATACTTTCATGCCTATCTCACATAGTTCCACCATCTCAATGGAGTGAATTCTTTTGTTGTATACAATTATTGTAAGAGTATGCCCAAAGATCAATCACGAGATGGTTGTAATAACATACTTGGTTTATCATGTTTATTAATATAAGGCGTTGCCATTATTATTTCAGTTTCTTTTCTATGTGCATAAATAAACTGTTTTATAATAATGTCCTGAGAATAATATGATTATTCTTAAAAGATCCTTAGTCAAGTATTATTGTTGGCTAGGACAATAATAATGCATTAAGACTAACATGTAGTTGACTGATGATAAAGAGTTGTCACTGATATGGAGTGTTAGAATCAATGCATGAATATGTGTGTTAGAGAACAACATATTGGACTGACCCGCTATGAGTATGTTTCTTGGATTATTATGTAATTGTCACAACATTACTCATAGTGATTGATATGTATATGATCCTCATACTTGAGATCATCTTTATCCCAACATCGTGAGTTGTATATTTTGATACTGATCAAACAAACACCGAATGGGGTTGTTCTATAAAGACGATGTTGGATATACCACAATCTATGTTGAGGATATAGTTGATCAATATAGGATAAGTCCTCCTACATAATGGGAGTAATATCTCGAGCCACTTGATTGAGTGAGGCTAGAAATGCATGGCCATGCTCAAATAAGTTGATATGAGATGTCATACTTATTTGTGTATCATAGTCTACTCAAGGCATCAAGAAACATGGGATGGACTATGCAAGTGTGACTATTCCATGACTTGTGTCCATTCCAAAGATATAGGACTTAAGGATTAATGCATGAAAGGTTAATCACAAAAGGTTATGTCGAATCATGACTTCTTGTAACTTAGGTAGCATTGATGCATTGCTAGATGCCACTCATTATTTGTAACATTAGAATCGTTCTAATATTACTGCTAACGTTACAAGAACCTATAGGGTCACACCCTATGGTTGAAATGAACGAGGTAAAACATAGTTGATATATTGCTTGGTTGTCACATGAATTAAATTAATTATAGAATTAATTTAATTGGGCAATCAAATTGTTGAACTTACTATATGTACAAGGATGTTGTACACATAATCAGAACATAATTTTATTGATATATGAATTTAGTTCGTATATAAGTTTAAATAAATATAGTTTACCGAAATCTTTATTATAATTAATGTAATTATAATTTTTCGGTTAAACATTATTATATTTATTTGAATGATAATTATTATGTTCGGATTAATTTTAATGAATTAAAATTTGTTATAAATATATACCAATTAAGAGGGAGTTATATATAGAAAGGGTAAAAACCCTAAAAAAGATATATAAAAACTAGCCCGAAAATATGCAAGATGGTCTAGCAGCCGTTTAGCAAAATACTCTCAAAATAGTTTTCTGGGATTTCTACCGTTCATTGTCAATCGGGTGGACTACATAGAGGCTTACATCGGAAAAGGTTGCGGCTTGGTTCGATAGTGGTTCAGCATTCCTATTGCCTAGGCGTCGCTATCTACTCAGATTGAAGTTTCGATAATTTCGAAACCTTTTTATCACCCCGATTCGTTCATTACACATGGATCCTTGGTTTGGATCGCTAGAATGTTTCAATTATTTTATTTTTCCGCTGCGCCTTAGAGGCACCGGCATTCCAACAATTATGACAGAAAGGTTTACCAATATTGGGAAGATCATTCTCAAGGAGATCCATTGCTATGCTAGAAAGAAGATAGGAATCACTTACTTCCTCATCGTTGATAACTTCACTTTGCTTAAGGGCTCTAATTAAAACAAAAGCAAACCTGAGGGGCCCTTATGTTCAATGTTACATCATTGCCCATGATCTTAAAAGGTTAGTGGAGAATGTCATGAGCTAAACCCACCTGACCTGAGTGAACCAACAGAACCAGAAACTAATGAGTCATCGAACAAATCTAAAATGAAAGCTAACTCAGTTACTAAGACAGAAGAAGCAGAATCAAAGGAGGAACTGAATGATCCAGGACCAATAAAGGAACCGAAAGTCCTTGAACCAGGAGAAAAGTTGAACGCTAATGAGCCAATTGAACCAAGTGTTGATCTTGAGTTGACTATTCCTATGCCCACTTCTTCAATCACTGTAAAGTAATCAAAATTGTCAACTATAATGGATATGATGAAGTTTATTCATAACCAAAAACATGCTTATTGAAAATATGCAAAAGTTAGAGATGTTTCTGTAAAAAAATACTTTTAAAAATATCTCTAACAATTTTGTTCCTGAGTTCTCAGATTATATCTTTGAGTCATAGTAGGTAAGACATTTCGCATGAATTTTTAATAAGGTATAAAGAATGCTTAAGTACCATGTCTTTCTCACAATCCAATCCTAGACATGATCATTCCCATTACCGCATCATTTTATTTTCTTTCTATTGAAGAGGAATTGAGCTTATTTTATTCATACTTGCTAATTTATTATGTGAACGCAAAATACTAACTAAGAAATAAAATTAAACATATACAAAGAAATAAAAACTAAAGATAATAAATTCCCCCCTTTTATTTCTTTGATTTATCCTTATTATCTTCCTTTTTTGATGTTTCATCCTCGCTTGAATTCTCATCTTCCTTCCATGACTCAAAGATATAATCTGAGAACTCAGGAACAAAATTGTTAGAGATATTTTTAAAAGTATTTTTTTACAAAATCATCTCTAACTTTTGCATATTTTCAGTAAGCATGTTGTTGGTTACTTTTAAAAATCATGTATCAGATTACTTTGTTTTCGCAATGAGGACATTGCTTCTTTTTAAATGGGGGTAAGGCATTTCACATGAATTTTTAATAAGGTATTTTACATGAATTTTAAAGTATGTTTCAATATTTTAATTTCAGTTTATTAAAATAAATGAATGTTCAGAAAGAATTTTTGTTCATAAGTATATTCAAATGCAAGCATGATTTTTGATTTTATCTAAGTTATTCTTATGTTATCTTGAGTGACAGAATGCTTGTATGATCTTAGTCTTATGTAGGATTTTCCATAAAATTTGATTTCTTTAGAAATAGACATGTATGAAGGTTTTAGAATTAACTTAGTAGCTTTCTTAAGGTGAAATCCTAGGAGGTATAAGACTCTAAGATGATATAGGCACACTTTCTTTGAATCGTTTGAGCCTTTCAAGTTAACCTTATGAAATTTAACCTTTGAAACTTAAATTTGAGCTTAATGGCCCGTGTATTGCAAATTACCTACATTATAAGCCACATCAACATTTATTTTTATTTTTATGCTATTGTTTTTCACCTATCTTAACCAAAAATTTGTCTTGGTGATCAAAGTTTGAGGAAAATTATGAGAATATGTACATTCTCTTTGCTTGTTAGAAAAAAAGAGAGAAATGAATAAAAGGTAAAGAAAAGTTTGCTCAAATAAAGAAAAATAAGAGTAAATAAAAAAGTACTCAAAGTCTCAAAAATAAAGAGCAAAGTTTTCTCAATGTTTGAAAAAATAAAAAGTTGAGCATGAGTTTGAAATAAGTTTGGGGTTTTCCAAAGATTCAAGTTTATGAAGGTTGTGACACAAAAGGATCTAAGAAAAAATTAGGGTTAAGATGTTTTGAACCTAAAATTCACTTCTTTTTATCCCTACCTTTAGCCTAGCCCCATTACAACTTAATAAAGGACCTACTGATTGGATGATTATATCGATTACATTAGTGGAGAGGAATTATTGAGTTCATATGAAGACACTAATTAAACCTTGGAATTGATATGTCTAGTTGATAAAGAAAGCATGTTGATTGGTGAATGTTATGTATGACTTTGAAAATGCATGCAAACTATGATTCATGTTGACATTATGATGTATTTAGTATAAAGTTACAAATAACAATTGCATTCGAGCTACTTATCAATAAAGAATATTTTTTAGCATGATTTTATTGATGCATGATTATGTGCGAAGATTGATGTTGCTTTATCATTTTGCAAAATTGCATTAGCAAAAGCTGTGTTGCGTATGAACATTACTCGGGATGATCAATTGTTTAAATTTGGTGGTGTGTAAACTCAAAATTATAAAAGGTTTTTCTATATATTTTTACCACTTTTTTACTTAATTATTGTGTTTGTCTTGAGTAATTATTATTGAAATAGGAACATTTTACTTAATGAGTAATTTTGGACATGAATTTGGAAAGCATGTGAAATTATGCTTAATTACATAATTTTCATGCATATTTTATATGAATTTATGTTAATTTATTAATGTATGTATTTTTCACTATGTAGGTAGGATATTAGAGACATGATTTAAATAAATAAAAGATGGTCATGCACAAATTATCCATGTGGACGTCAATACCATGCAATTTTGGGCATGGGGTTGACTACTTGACGCAGTAAAGAAAGGCAATAAAAGATTGACATGTCTGCTAAGTTATTGGACTGAAAAAAACCATCCAACAATGGTAATTAAAAGCTCAATTTTGGAACTTGAAGATGGCTGCCCAAAATACGTTTGGGATATTTAATTGAAGGTCCATGAAGTTTGAAAATAATCAGAATTCAATCCAACAACTTCTCTATAAGAAGACTTGGTCATCCCTTTTCCTTGAAGCATGTTCGGCCACATGAGAGAGGGAAGGAAGGGAATTTAAACCTAGTTTTAGTAAATTCAAACCCTTACCTTCACTTATAAACACCTTGCCACCCCTCACTTCTAAATCATCCCTCATCACTCAACATTTCTATCTCACTCACTCTAGTTTTCTCTCAATTCCTTTTCCCTTTTCTCCCTTTCATAGCTATCCATCCCTTCTCCCATCTTTAGCCTCAAAAGATTTTTCAAAAGTACTCTCTAGCCAACTTCCCTCGAAACCTTTAGCAAAAGTAGCTTCAATTAGAATGGATGAATGCTTCAATCAGAATAGATCCGAAAAGCTGCTGAACTAAGCGGAGTTGAGCACATCAGTTAGAATAGATCTGAAAGGCTATTGAACTAAGTCTACTCTTTCCTCCTAATTATTTATTTTAACATGTTTGCTTTAAGTTTTATGTTTTGGACATCAACTATGAAGTTTTATATCCTATTTGCTAGGATTATTATATTAAGTTTGTGAGATTTATTTAATTCATTTAACATGTTTTGTGTATCAATTGATTATGTTTTCAATTAATATCGTGATGCATTTCATTCATACGTGATTGGGTGAACTTAGAATAGCTGAGCGATCCTAAATGTAACACCTCAAATTCGGCCTGGACGTTATGGCTGGATTAGGCGATGTCATATGTAGTGTGTTTGAAAACCGTAACTATGCTTAAAAATAATTTTCATTTAGAAAATTTGTATTATTACCTATTACTTCTAATGTCATGTTATTTAATCAGTCGTGTGTTTTAAAATGTTCTTTCAATGCGGAAGCTTTTAAAACAAATTGCGTATTTGTGGTATTTTTGATAAAATGTCTATCTTTTGAAAACCCGTGTCTTTTCCTACTACTAGTAGTAATAAATGAAAACTGCAAATCCAAAAATAAGTAAAAATCCGTAGAGGCCATATTACAGCAAAAGAATGCCAATTAAAAGTAAAAATCATAAATAGGTAATAAACGGCGTAATAGAAGACATGTGGCCACCACTGAGTCCTCCACTGCATCGATCTGTCTATGTTTGGGGATTACCTGTACAAATTAAGCAGAATGGGTGAGTTTATGTAAACTCAGTGAGTAATCCCCATACAAACAAATAGACAGTAAATAGATAATCACAGTCTGGGCCTTAGTCCTTTTCAATATCAGTATCAGTATTAGTTTGGCCTTAGCCCATCTCAGTAACAGATATGCAGTTACAAAATCCTACCCAACTAGCCTTTACACTCCATCTCCATCCAAGCCTACACTTCATGTGGGGATATAATCAACCCACCCATCACTACACTCTAAATAGTACCGAATGCGGCACTAGAGAGTGATTTGCAGCTGAGCCGCCAGTAAGTTAGGCTAGAAGCCTTTCAGTACACTTCCTCCGATCAATATCAAACTCTAACCCGATGCAATGTAACATACAATTATGTCATGCTATCTCATAGTAACAGTTCATACAATATCATTTTGGTGAAATCTTATATACGTGTAACAGTCAATTAGTCATTTCATACAATTAGGGTCTAGGTAAACTTACCGACCCTATAGTAGGTTCACAGTCGTCTCGGGCGACCCATGCAACCTTAGCAACAAACTAGTGAAAATGGGCTCACACACCCATGTTGTCTGCCTGTGTGGGCCCACACACCCCTATGGCCCACACGACCAAAATTGGCCTTGGCCGTGTGGGTCATATGGCCTGGCCTAGAATCCCACATGCCTATGTGGGCCTACATGCCCGTATGGCACACACGAACCAATTGGCTGAGCCCGTGTGTCACACACGGCCATGTCATGTGTGCACGGCCTGGCTCGTCAATCACACGTCCGTGTACCGTCACACTGCTTACCACATGGGTGACCACATGCCCGTGTGGCATCGAAAGAATGCCTTTTTTAGCTTTTTGTCAAATTTTGTTTTTTGCGTTTTGGGAACACACCTGGTTTCGTTTGAAGCTAAACCGAACTTCGAGCGTTCCAGAACCTAAAAATTGATAATCGAATTTTGATTTTAGAGATCACAAAAATTGAATCGAGATTATAACACTATGAAAAACTCACCAAATCAACTAGCGCTAACACGCACTTACCGTCAATTAACTGAATTTCCTAACGCTCTAATCGCTGTGGCGCACCAATAGGTTACTGACCTTCACCTAACGAAAACAACAAAACAATCCTACATCAACACTTAGTCCAAAAACATCAATGCTTAAGCAAAAACCCAAAACTTACCGAGCACAGCGACGTCGCACAAAACCAAACGAGTTAATGGAAAAGGAAACGAAAAAATAAAGAAGTGATGGGGGGAGAAAAAGAAACAATGATCAAAAGACGAAAATGGAGCAAAATTTTGGTAGGGGAGTGTGAAATTAACGTTAGGAGAAAGAGGGAAAAATTTTGGGGATTTCCAAATAAAAAATTAGTTATAACCAATTCAGTACTTGCCAAATTATACCATTTCATAAGCTATAATCATATCAAAACATATGTTTCATAACCTTAAAAACTTCATTCAATCTAATACTATGAACATATCAATTCTTCAAATAAACACATATCATAAACTTATCAAATTAACCATTACTATTGGCCATCCAAAAACACATCACATTGCCAATATTGTATCACATAGTTATTGTAACACCCCGTACCCAAGACCGTTGCCGGAGTCGAACACGAGGTGTTAACGGGCTTAATTCATTACTTAAACAGCTCATACAATTCATTTTAAAATTTTCTAGACAAGCTGGCTAACTGCATCACAGTCGCTTTAAAAATCATATCTTGAGTTTCGAAACTCGAAATCAAATTCCGTAAATTTTTCCTAAAACTAGACTCATATATCTATCTAGTAAAATTTTTTGTAAAATTTTTGGTCGGGCCAATTAGTACAGTTTATTAGTTAAATTCTCCCCTATTTTAGGGTTCGACTACTCTGGCCCTGTTTCACAAAACTTTAAATATATCATAAAATATAGCTCATATAGTTGTTTCGCTTCTTCCATATGAAAATAGACTCATCAAGCTTCGATTACATAATTTATTCATTAATTAATTCCATTTCTACTATTTTTAGTGATTTTTCAAATTTACATCACTACTGCTGTCTGAATCTATTTTATGGTAAATTTTACCTATTTTATGGTTTCCATAGATTAACTAGTAATTTGACATACATAACACCAAATCCAAACTTAACATTTAAGCCATATTCGCATGGCTAAAAGTATACATATCAAAGTTCAAACAAAACATAATAGCCTATACATGCCGAAATGTTCTCTTAGACCAACTAAGAAGAAGTACCAAAAAGTTGCAAGCTGGTGTGATGACTTTGACGATGGTCCCGAGCACACAAAATGGGTCAAAGAAACCTAAATAAGTAACAAGTAAACACACCAAATGAGTATATAACTTAGTAAGTTATAAGCATTACACTACCATCCATTAATAAAAGATCATAAGAGAAAATAAATAATGCAAGATCAATTACTCCAACCATACCGAACTATGCTATAATTTCTTCGAATTTCGGTTCAATCTCATGCCAAGTCCTACAATCAAATCAAATACCAAACAACCCAATTGATTTAGACCCGATTCCTCAAAGCATGGAACCATGATGCACTAGATAAATTTATACCTACTCAGCACATGTCTCAAGTTCGATATTTTAGTTACTAGTTCTACCACTTCTTCTTTCATGCACATTTTATATTATCAACCGAATTTGCATACATAGTGCTCGTCACACTCGCACACATAGTGCCATAGTAAACCGCACACTCAGTGCATTGGATTTTCTCTCATGCTTCAACATCCAAATCGGCACACATAGTGCCATTTAATTCCGCACACATAGTGCCATATGTTAACTCATTATGATAAGGCAATTTACTTAATTCAAATAGCGCATATGGTCACATTAATAAATAGGAAAATCACTCCAAAAGAAAACTTATAAAAAGGAATTCTTTTAGGATTCACTAGTATTATTTATATACAAACTAATCAACCTTACAAAAATGCTTAAGGACTTACCTTATATTGGATGAAAATGATTCCAATCGACTACTCAATTGTCTTTGCTTTGCCCTTGTTTGATTCTCCCCCTTTGATTTCTTGATCTAGAATAAATACATTTAGTAGTTTAATTACCTTGCTGGATACTTATATGTATAATTTAATGATTTTCACTTCATTTCACAACTATCCTTGTTCAAAACATTAGAACCTTAACTAATGTTTGATTAGTGCTTCAAGGCCGAATGTACTACCACTACTAAGATAACTTAATCTGAGGTAATTTAATTCTAATATACAAAATCATGAATCAACTCAACCTTATAAGCCAATATTACTCCTTTAATTGATTATAGGGAGTTAAAAATAATATCACAAACATATACACCTATATGGGCGAATATACCAAATTAAATTTAACATTACCTATGTAATTACCTATAAGTTCTTATACTTCAAATTTCATACATTTAACCTTTTAATGCCTATTAATCATTTTTTTTTATCTTAACCTAAAATGGCAACTCCCATACTCGATATTTCAACCGAATTATCCATATCACCAAGACTAAAATTCGCACCTTAAACTTCATACATTGTAATTATGACCTTCATAATTCTTTCGGCCCTATCAAAGAACCATTTAACATACAAGGAAAATAATCATAGAGAAAGAAATTAACATTCCAATTAGACTCAATATAACCGAATGTGCAAGGTGCTACTAAACTACTTATTTAAAAATCTTCATTCCATACTATCATCCCCCTTTTATTCCATACAACATGAAAATAACCTCTAATTCTAACACTTAGATTCACGGCATGATGCCTAAACCACCATAAAAGTTTCAACTTTCTTGACATTGCCAAGAGTGCATCCAATTATTAACTTAACATATCATAAAACCAAATCAACAATTCAAAACTTACCTCTTACTAGCTAAAGAAAAATGCCGAATTGCTTTGGGGTAAATTTCCCCTTATTCCTTCATCTTTGTTTCGGCTTTGAGAGAAGAAGAAGAAGATAAACACCCTCTCTCTCTTCTCTTTCTTCTATTATTCATCCCTATCATTTCTTTTTTTTTATTCATTTTATTAGAATTATTTAAATCATTTGTTAACTTAAAAATTATATTAAATTAGAATTTGTGGAGCATCATCATTTCTTGGCCGGCCACTATATATATTATGGGTAAATTGACATGCAAAACCACTCTTTTTAATACATGCACTAATAGACCATTATAAAAATTAACCAATCACATTTCTAAAGTGTTTCATATAAGTCCATTTTAATAAATTCACTTAAAAATGACCAAATTAATGCTTGAAACTTTCACACATGCATTTACTCACATCATGAACATAGAATATAACTTTTAATTATTTATAAAACTCGATTTTTGTGGTCTCGAAACCAATTTCCAACTAGGGTCTAATTAGGACTGTCACAGTTATTACTTAAAAATCATACATAAACACAACCAAAACTAAGCCACATCACATGGCTAGATATACATTTCACTAAACATATTCAAATACTTTTAGCCTATACATGCCATACTTCAATATATACATTTTTAAAAGGTACCAAATATAGTTCGATAGTGTGGTGATAATCTTCAATGATTCTCGAGCTCCCAATAGCTTCGATATCTAAAAAAAAAAGTTGAAAACACACACAAAGTAAGCTTTCAAAAGCTTAGTAAGGCATATACAAATAAACTTATCACAAACCATAACTATAAACAATTTATTTGTATGAATCATAGCATAATTCAATGTCAAGTTCATAATTCTCATTTAGCTCAAATACTCATAACCATTTGCTCATATGTACATCGCATTTCCACATATTACAAACATATTTCATATGTTCACACATATTTACATATGCTTACCTTTCATTCTCAATCTTAACATACAATTCAAACGTACCTGAATCGAATACATGTTCACATAGTCATTCAATTTCTCAGAATACCCGTTAAACTCTTCAGAATCAATAAGGATACTCGGATAGCTCAGTAAGCTCATATAATGCCAACGTCCCAGACGTGGTCTTACATGTAATCAAATATCGAAGCCACTTTCCCAGACAAGGTCTTACACAAAATCAAATACGATGCCAATGTCCCAGACATGGTCTTACACGTAAATCATAAGTCGATGCCAACGTCCTGAACGTGGTCTTACACGAAAACACATATCGAATCCTATGTCATGACATATGTATCCTAACTATTCCTATGGTTCGTACTGGACTTTTCAGACGTCAAAACTTTGTCGATACTTTCTCGAATATCTCATACTCAACTCATATAATCATTAATCATTGTTCAAAAGCATATAAACAAAAATAATTCAATTCAAAACACATTTATTTGTATATAGACTTACCTTGTACAAATTTGAATGAACAAAATCGACTACTCGACGACTTTCAATTTCCCCCGATCTAATTTCTTTTTCTTTGGTTCTTGATCTATATAAGTTCAAATTTAACTCTTTTATTCAAAAAATCATTCAATTCAATCCATGAATACATATTTACGGCATTTTACAAATTAGCCCTCATATTTTCACATTTTAACACTTTAATCTCTGATAAAAAAAATCACAAAATATACAAAATTTCCATATACCCATGCTTACCTGAATTTTCATAGTGTTCATATAAGCCCATATATTTCACATTTTAGTCACTCAAAATCTCATTTTCACAATTTAGTCCAAATTACTCAAATTTATAAAAAATTCAAAGACAAAACATATTATCCCAACATCAACCTTCCATATACTATCATCAAACTTCATAAAAATCATAATTTCATTAATGACATATCTTAAAATCATAATCAAATTCAAAAATTGAGACATGGGCTTAGTAAGACACAAAGCAACAATAACAAAAACGTAGAAATTATCAAAAACCTAGTCAAAGCCATACCTTAATCACCAATATCAATAGCCGAACCCTAGCTTGAGTTTTCTTTCTTTTATTCTTTGTATTTTCTACAGTATATGGTGATAATGGCCTTAATTTCTTATTTGTTTTAATTATAATAAGTTTATTTCATCATCTACTTATTTACCCTTTATAATTAAACATATAATTCATGTTAATTAAGGCCATTAATGTCCACTCATACTTCCAAAGGTCAAATATCAACATAAGGACCTTTGCTTTAATAAGACACATCAATTCGGAACTTAATCAAATAGAAGGCCACTTTTGCATTTTCTGCGATTAAGTCCTTTCTGCAAATTAAACATAAAAACAATAAAATTTTCACACGAAACTTTCACGGATATAAATTCACATATTATAAGCACAAAAAATAATGTTAAAATATTTTTCTGATCAGATTTGTGGTCTAAAAATCCCTATTCTGACTAGGGTCTAAACCGGACTGTCACACACAGGGATTCGAACACCAGACCTCAAGCATACCAACATTCCTCTTAACCACAGACCAGTAGGCCTACTATGTTAGCATTTTAAAAACAATCAAATATAAGCCTATTGGACCCAATTAAGGCTTTATTCATCAAAATACCAAAATTTGCCCAAGTTATGGCTTGAACTTGGGACCTCCCACACACGTTCAGAATACTTAACCACTAAAGCTGATACACAGTTGTGTCAAGAATTCCCAAAAACAAAAATATAAATTTTTGGGCGTTACAACTCTACCCCCTAAAAGAAAATTTTGGCCTCAAAATTTTCCTAATCAGAACAGATGAGGGTACTGTTGACGTATCGCATCCTCAGGCTCCTACGTGGCCTCCTCAGAGTTATGATTACGCCATAGAACCTGAACCAGTGGGATGGATTTCCTCTTCAGAATCTTTATGTCGTGATCCAATATCTGAACCGGCTCCTCCTCGAAGGTCAGATCTGGCCTAACCTCGACCTCCTCCACTAGAACAATATGCGTTGGATCAGAGCGATAGAGCCTCAACATTGAGACATGGAAAACATCATGAATCCTATCCAACTCTAGAGGTAGCTCTAACTAGTAGGCAACCGGTCCCACTCGTTTCAGTATGCGATAGGGTTCAATAAACCTAGGGCTCAACTTTCCCTTATGACCAAACCTCAGTAATTTCTTCCATGGTCAGACCTTAAGAAAAATGGAGTCTCTTTTGTCTATCAAATGCTGCTTTCAGTCGATCTCAGATTAGTCTAACTTTATCATCTGTATCAGAAACCAGTTCAGGGCCCAGAATTCGTCACTCGCCCAACTCAATCCAACATGAAGGAGTGCGACACCTACGAGTATACAGTGCTTCGTAAGGTGCCATCTGTATGCTAGACTGGTTGATGTTGTTATAAACAAACTCTGCTAGCGGCAAATAATCCACCATCAAGATTGAAGATCTCTCCTCAATTTCCCCTTCAGGAGTTTTGGGTTTTCTTTATGTTTTGTAATCATTATTACTCTGAGATGTCTTCTTTTTTAGTTATGCACTAAACCCCTAAATATCTAAGGGGGATGAAACCTATGACTAAACCTTGTTATTATTTTTGAATCATATGATAAATATTTGACTTATTCTTAATTACGTGTTCTTAAATCTTGTTTTGATGTTTTAGGATATCATCTCAAGCACTACTCTTAGTTGGAAGAGGAATAGATCCTGACTAAGAGTAACTTTGTCGTAATTAACCGGAGTTGATTGCGCGCCTAGAGATAGGGTGACAAGATTTTGCCGGATTAGGGTGAAACCTAATAAGGGAATCAATAGATCGAGTTAATGCAACCTTAGGGTGTTAATTAGAGATAACTCTCGGTTATTCAACCTAGGGATTAGATGTTGTTAGTCTCGAGAGAGATAATAATATACATTAGGGATTTCTACGGAATAAGTTGAATAAATAAATCATCCGGTTCGGAGCTAGAATAACAAGTAAGAGTCTAGGTGGATTTTTCCTTAAGTATTGTCTTAATCAATCGTTTTTCAAAAGTAATTTTCCCAAATCTGTTTTCTACAAATTCTTAGTTTTATTTAATTAGTTAAAAAAAATCACTTTATTTCTTAGGCTAGATAAGAGAAAGACAGTCATTACTAGTACTCATAGTCCTTTGGGTTCGACAATCCAGTCTTGCTAAAACTATACTACTGTTCGATAGGTACACTTGCCTATGTCGTGATTATAGTTAATTTCAAGAACGAATCATTATAAATCTTTAAAACTTATCACACACATAAATCACGCGATCAAGTTTTTGGCACCGTTGCTGGGGACTAAGATATTAGGAACGCTCAATTTTTTTTACTTTAGCCATTTATTTTCTTGCAAGTTAACTTTAACTATTATTTTACTAATTTTCTTTCTTTTTCTTCTGGCAAGTTCTTGTAGTTTATGACTAGCAGAAACCCGTCAGGACCATTGCTTTTTGATGAGGAAATTGATCGTACAGTTAGTAGAAATCGACGAGAAATAAGACGTAGCTTAAAATACACAGAGGAAGAGCAAGACGATGATATCTCAACTACAACAGAGGAGATGGCTGAAAATCAAGACAATCATCTACCTCCAGCCATACCCGCTGAATAAGCAAATCAGAACCCTGCTCCTCATATTATGTATGATTATGCTAAACCTAATTTTACAAGAACCGAGTCAAGTATAGTTAGACCGCCTATTGCTGCCAACAATTTTGAACTAAAACCTAACACAATTCAGATGATACAGCAATTAGTTCAGTTTGATGGTTTACAGGATGAGAACCCCAACACACACTTGGCAAATTTCTTAGAAATGTGCGACACTTTCAAAATTAATGGCATTTTTGATGATGCCATTCACCTTCAGTTATTCCCTTTTTCACTGAGGAATAAAGCTAAACAGTGGTTGAACTCACTACCACGAGGATCCATTACCACTTGGGAGCAAATGACCGAAAAATTTCTACTAAAATATTTTTCACCAGAAAAAATAGCTAAGTTGCGTAATGATATTTCTTCTTTTGTGCAGATGGACTTAGAGACACTCTACGATGCATGGGAGCGATTCAAGGATCTTTGGCGAAGGTGCCCCCACCATGGCTTACCTCTATGGTTGCAAGTTCAAACATTCTACAATGGTGTGAACTCTTCGACAAGACAAATGATTGATGCAGCTGCTGGTGGAACCATCAATAAAAAAACACCTGAAGAGGCTTCTGAATTTATTGAAGAGATGTCACTGAATAACTATCAGTGGCAAGTCATGAGGACTAAGCGCAACAAAAACGACAGGCGTTTATAACGTCGACTCAGTCACTATGTTGACAAATCAGGTAGAACTTCTGAACAAGAAAGTTGATGGTTTACTTGGTTTTACGCAGGTACATCCAGTGATGAGGTGCAATAAAAATAGGGAAGGTGTGCATACAGAATACCCACCATTCAATCCTGCAACCGAAGAGGAACAAGTCAACTATATGGGTAACAATAATTTTAGATCTCAAAATAACTTGTATAATAATACTTATAATGCAGGTTGGAAGAACCACCCAAATTTCTCTTGGGGTGGTCAACAGAATCAAAGGCCACAGAATCCTGAAGTTTTTCAACAGCCACCATATTAATAGGAAAAGAAATCGAACCTTAAGGAGATGCTATCTAAATTCATCTCGGTGTTAGAAACTCATTTCCAGAATACCGAGATAGCGCTCAAAAATCAACAAGCATCAATTCAAAGACTCGAAACTCAGATAAGGCAGTTGTCTAAACTACTCTCCGAACAACCACAAGGTGATTTACATAATAACAGCAGAGCAAACGAGCATATGAAAGTAGTTATATTAAGAAGTGGAAAAGTACTAGCTAAATCTGAAAAGAAACTAACTCAAGAAGCAGTGACAAGCGAAAGGGAGGAGGAAAAACCCAAAAATAGTGACGAACCAGTACCGAAGGAGTATAAACCACCAGTTCTATACCCAGCAAAATTGAAGAAAGACCGCATGGATGCACAAGTCGGTAAGTTTCTTGAACTTTTCAAACAATTACATATCAACTTACCTTTTGTTGAAGCCATCTCGCAGATGCCTACATACGCGAAATTTTTAAAGGAGCTCTTAACAAATAAAAGAAAGTTTGAGGACTTATCCACAGTGGAACTCAACGAGGAGTGCTCAGTCGTACTCCAAAACAAACTGCCAACCAAACTGAAAGATCAAGAAAGTTTTACTATCCCCTGCTTAATTGGTAGTTTAAATGTTGAGAAAGCACTAGCCGATCTAGGTGCTAGCATTAATTTGATGCCATATAAAATGTTCAAACAACTTGGTCTTGGGGAACCCAATCCCACTAGGATGAGTATTCAACTAGGCGATAGATCTATTAAATATCCTAAGGGTATTATAGAAGATGTACTTGTAAAAGTAGATAAATTCATATTCCCTGTTGACTTTGTTGTGCTTGATATGGATGAAGACGTGAAAGTACCTTTAATTTTAGGACGTCCATTTTTAGCCACTGTTAGGGTTGTAATTGATGTGGGTGATGGTAAATTGGTACTTAGGGTAGGTGGCGAGGAGATTATCTTTAAAATTTATGATGCCATGAGATTTTCTAGAGAACAAGATGACTCTTGTTATTTTATTGACTCTATTGATCATGTCACTCAAGACTCTTTTCAGGAAATTATACGAGAAGACATGTAATATCCCTAATTTGACCCTAGTCGGAAAGTGGTTTCGGGACCACAAAATCGAGTCGTAAAAATAATTAACCGTCATATTCGATGCTTATTATATGTGAACGTGCATGTGTGAAAGTTTCATACTGTAATTTTGTTAATTGTATGTGAAATTATTAAATAGGACTTATGTGAGAAAATTTTGAAATGTGATAGATAAATTTATAAGTGGTTTATTAATGCATGTTTTAAAGAGTTTGGACTTGCATGTCAAATGTCCCTTTTTGTTTATAGTAGCCGGCCATGTTGATGTTTATGACAATATATATGTATTATTTATTAGTTTTAAGGCAACTAAATGGCTTTATAATTTTTATAATATTAATGAATAAAGACATAAGTAAAAATTTAGGTAAAGAAAACAAAGCTTTATCTTTGTCTTCTTGGCCGAATTGAAAGAAGGAAATGGGGCAAAAACATTCGGTCACTTGAAGCTTGAAGAAGGTTAGTCAATTATGTTAGTTTTTGAAATTTTAAGCTTAGTTTAAGTTAATTAACTAGTTTCATATTTAGCCCATTTGAAAACTTTGAAATTTGGATGTTGGTTTGAGATTTCGGTTGTGGTTGTCAAGGGAGGAGATATGATTTTGTTTGTCTTGAACAATCGTTTGGTATATAAATGTTAAATGGGAGCAAATGCCGTTTGGGTGATTGAAATAAATAATTAGAGGTTTAATTATCAAAAGGTTCGGCTATGTATATGATTTTTAAGGTATAATTTTGAATAATATAAGTAATGTTATGCATAGGTTCGGCTTGATATTATCTTTATAAGTATAATTAATTCATTTTGATAATAAAGTATGAGGTGATAGGTAAAATTATTATGGTGGCTTAGGTTTAATGACATTCGGCTATGGATTATAAGTGTTTGCTAATTCGGCATAAGAGTATAAGTGTTCATTTCTTTGTATTTGAAGTCTTGAAAAATAGGTAGTGGTTAATTAAAGTGATGAAGGCTAAATCTTTAAGTTTGGTTAAATTAGGCATTCGACATTTCTTATGACATTAGATATAAGTGTATGAAAGGTTAAGTTTAAGTAGTTGGTGCGTTAAAATGTTGATGATTTGGGTGCTACCTATGGTTGATTTAGGTACGGTCTTTGCATGAGTAAAATATACTTATGGAGATGGTTATTATATTTTACTAAAGTATCACTATATGCATTTATATTAAGGAATATTCAGCTATGTTATATATATATATATATATATATATATATATATTGAAATGATTATAATGGATAATATGTAAAAGTAGTTTCGGTTTGTCAAATATGCGGTATGTGTATGGAAAATTGTATAACTATGATGCATTGAAGTTACCCTATATGATCGAGTAGATAATTAGATTACTAGTAGTATATATATATATGTAATATTTTTATTCATGGTAACTTGGCATGTGGATTGGGTATA
Organism: Gossypium arboreum; assembly: GCF_025698485.1. Taxonomy (NCBI): domain Eukaryota; kingdom Viridiplantae; phylum Streptophyta; class Magnoliopsida; order Malvales; family Malvaceae; genus Gossypium; species Gossypium arboreum. The sequence continues at coordinate 101,580,747 of NC_069080.1, forward strand.
TGTTAGTCAATATATGCATTGGAGGTGATGTGTTAAAATAATTAGGTATATGGTTTGGTTTCATTATTGAGTATAAGGGTTAAGTGCTTTAAATTGCCTTTGATGTTCGAAATGATTAAACAAATTTATTGGTTTAAATTAAGCTCAAGAGCAAAGAGGAGCTAGATCGATAAGGGAAAGGAGAAAGCGATCGAATAGCCTATTCACAACTATTCAAAATTTTCCGAGGTAAGTCTTTGAGTAATGGAACTTAGCTTATGATTTGATAAAATCATGATATATAAGCATAATATATAAATTGTGACCTAATGTATCTACTTGAATTAAGTAGTGAGATAAGTAATTTGTACATATGACTTGTATCCGAATGGTTATAGAAATCATGTTGGATAGTGAAACGAAATCGGGTTCTTTGCATGTGACTATTGAGTCGAAAGTGAAATTATTGATAAGCATGTTGTGCTTGAGTTCTAGTAAGGTAAATGAAATGCTAATGTATTATGATATATATATATATATATATATATATATATGTGTGTGTGTGTGTGTGAACGATAATTGAGGATTTTAACCGGGCTAAGACCCGCAGGCCTTGTGTGAGATATATATCCGAGCTAATTCCCGAAGGCATTCGTGCTGGTGTTATATCCGGGCTAAGTCCCGAAGGCATTCGTGCTGGTGTTATACCCGGGCTAAGTCCCGAAGGCATTCGTGCTGGTGTTATATCCGGGCTAAGTCCTGAAGGCTTTGTGCTGGTATTACATCCGGGCTTAAAGTCCCGCATGCTTTGTGGTGGTGATTGGATTTGGGTTTTAAACCTAGCAGACTTAATGCCAATGATTAGAGTAAGATTTTGATTTCGAATGTTCGTAGTAAACTACCATTGAATATGTTCAATACATTAAGTTGGTCAGGTATGTATTATATACTTTTATATGTTAGATTGATCGGAATTGAATCATGAATGCGCAATGAGAAGTATATGTGAAAATCTCATATGTTTATGTGTGTATTCGGTTATGATGAAAGGTTATATGAGATTGATTTGGTGATATACATGTAAAATAATATGAATGCAAAAAATGGGTAATAAATCTGCTTGAGACAGCAGCAGTAACGTGATTTTAGAAAATCACCATATATTGTGGGAGTTGAGTTAGAGGCTAAATAAATTATGTTATGAAATCTTAATGAGTCTAGTTTCTTATAAAAGAAACTGTGTAAGCAAAAGAATTGCCAATAATGAGATAGCTGAAGTGGCGTGGAATGGAGTCAAAATGACTTCGAGGTCCCCTGTTCTATTTTCAGAAAATCATTATAAATGGTACAAAAATGGTTATAAGATAAAATTTATATTCTTAGACTCCTTAATGAGTCTAGTTTCAAATAAACTAAATGATAACATATTTCGAATTCTGTATAATGAGAAAATTGATTCATAGTGAAGAGTGGTCAAAATAGTCAAACAGTGAAACAGGGGAAATTTCAATAAAAATATGGTATTGATTGGTCAAACAAAAAATTCTAAAAATTTTATATATGGAAGATATATGAGTCTATTTTTAGGGAAAATTTACAGCACTTGATTTGGAGTTTTTTATCTCCAGTTATAAATAATTTAGTGACTATTGCTTAGGAAGACAGCTTGTAGTGAATTTGTGATTTTGTTGCAAACATGGTTAAAACTTGTTAATGAGATGCTTTTCGAGTTCTTACGATCTTATTTGTGATTTAAATATTTGGTTTTAATTGAGTTCAGATTCAAGTGAGGTGAATTTGCTAAATATGCATTACGTTCATGGATACTTGGCCAAAGTGGCAAATATCTAGGAATGATTTCTTGAAAATTTGAAATAATCGATCTATAAGTAAATTAATTGTTTGCATTGCTTAAAACTTACTAAGCATTGAAGCTTAATCTGTGTTCTCTTTTCCATTTCTTATAGGTTTATACTTTAGCTCGAGTTGGAAGGGTCGGAGATATCATCACACTATCGAGTCATTATGTGAGTTGAGAAGATTGTATATCATCATGGTTTAAGGCATGTATAGGATAGACTATAGGTAGAATGATATTTTGACTTTGTATACATTATAGCCATGCGAAGATGGCTTGCTCATTTTGTTTAGAGAAGCCTTATAATTGAACTAATGTGGTGAAATGTTTTAGTTATAACTTGACAGTAGTTAATTTGTTATTAGATATTCGGTTATGTTTTGATAGTGAGTCATTTTGGAAATTTATAAGAGCTCTTATGGAAAATCAATGGGACATGTTTGCATTGTTGATTATTTATGTCTGGTAAGTATCTTTGACCTTATAGAAGTTTTGTTCAGTCAAGTAAAACCTCTTAACCTTATTTCGGCAATGGATACGAGTTTGAAGTGTTACAAGACACATCAGAACTGCACCTGGCTCAAGAAGAGAAGGCAAATGATGACCTTAATGAACATCCTTCGAGACAAGTAGAGTATGAGGGTATCAAAATGAATGATGAACTTAAGCAAAAACCCTCTATTGAAGAACCTCCCAAACTGGAACTTAAACAATTACCAAATCACTTGGAATATGCATATCTTGGAAATAATTCTACATTACCAGTGATTATTGCCTCTGACATGCAACCCAAGGAAAAAGAGAAACTACTCCAAGTATTAAAAGAACATAAAAAGGCCATAGCTTGGAAAATTTCTGACATCAAAGGGATCAGCCCCTCTTTTTGCACCCATAAAATTTTAATGGAAGATGAATATAAGCCTTGTGTGGAAGCTCAAAGAAGACTGAATCCCAATATGAAGGAAGTAGTTAAAGATGAGGTAATTAAACTTCTAGATGCTGGAATTATTTATCCTATTTCTGACAGTTCTTGGGTAAGTCCAGTTCAGGTTATTCCAAAGAAAGGAGGCATGACAGTCGTGACTAACAAGAAGAATGAATTAATCCCAACAAGGATAGTCACAGGTTGGAGAGTTTTTATTAACTACAGAAAACTGAATGATGCCACAAGGAAAGATCACTTCCCATTGCCATTCATTGATCAAATGTTGGAAAGATTATCTTGGCACATGTACTACTATTTTTTAGACGGACTCTCCGATTATTTCTAAATTTTAATAGCTCCTGAAGATCAAGAAAAGACCACAGTCACATACCCATACGGTACATTTTCTTATCGTAGAATGCCTTTTGGATTATGTAACGCCCATGCCACTTTTCAGCGCTGCATGATGGCCATCTTTGACGAATTCGTGGAAGGCATCATGGAGGTATGTGACAGCCCAAAATTGACCCTAGTCGGAATGTGGTTTCGGGACCACAAAACCGAGGCATAAAAATAATTTAAAATTTATTTTGATGCCTATGATATGTGTTAAATTGTGTGTGACATTTTTGATGATTTGATTTAGTGTTATAAATGTGAATTTCACTAGAAAGGGCCTAGTAGTAAACTTTGAAAGTATGATGGGAAGATGTGGGATGACTAGTTGATCATGCATGCAAAAATATGGGATTTGCATGTCAAATTTCCCCAAAAGAAGCATAGTGGCGGCCAAGTTAGGTGTTGATGGGCAAGGAAACATGTTTCCAACATGTTTGGTTAGTGAGTTATGTATGAAGAAATAAAATAAGAATTAGCATTAAAGAAATGAACAAAAAAAAAGATGAGCATGGATGCCCCCCATTGCCGTGCAACTAAGAAAGAAAACAAAAAAATTTTGTTCATCCTTGTTCTCTCCTTTTTGGCCGAAAATACTAAGAGGAAGAAGAGATTTTGCTTCATTTTCTTTGTTTAGAAGAGATCTAGAAGGAAATTTGGCTAAACTTGCATCAAGAGTAAGGTATGTATGAGGTTGTGTTATGAGTTTCATGCATGTTTTAGTTGCTAACTTGATGTTCATGTTAGCCATGGTTCAAATCCTTGTTATGCCATGGGAATGGTATTTGGCCAAAGTTGTTATTGTGTTAAAGCCATTGCATGCTAAATGTGAAGCTTGCTAATGATGCATGCAATGATGGATTGTCTACTCTTGAAATTTCTTTGTAGCCATCTTGAGTAAGACATTGAGTTTTCTTTTTGTTTAACCATGATTGAAGTTGAAAGGGCATGATTGTGATGTATTCGCCATGATGCATTCATGAGCATGGTTCATGCTTCTTGCATGTTAGTTAAAATTTGTGTTTTGGATGGCTATGGACACCTTGAAATTCGGCCTTGCACCTATATGTGTATATATGATTGCACATGATATTTTGATTATGAAGAAAGTGATAAATATGTTGTTTAAAGAAGAAATTCGTTGAAGAATGTTGTGAAATTTGCATGTACAATCGGCCTAGTACACATATGATGTGAAAATCTTGCAATTTATTGTTGATTTTGTGCAAGTATGACTAAGTATAATCGGCCACATGAGGGGAATTATTGTGCATGCATTCGGTTAGAAGCAAGCTTAATGATGCCTATTCTTGACTTAGGTAATCGGCTACCTTGTTGTGAGCTAAGGCCGAATCATGCGTAATTAAAGAAAATTGACTAAAGTGCTTAGTTATGTGATGTTGAGTCAATGATATGTGTATTCGGCCAAGGCTAGCAAGCGAGACTTTAATGAATTGAATTTGTTTGAATTAGCTCAAGAGCTTAGAGGGCCACAATTGGATAAGGGGAAGGAAAAAGTGATCGATTAGCCGTCGAAGCCGTTCGACAACATCCGAGGTAAGTCCTCAAGAAATGACCCTACTCGAATTATGTGAAATGAAATAGGGATGTGTAATGATTATTGATTTATGTGTGTATGAGTATTTGAATGATACCCTGCTAAGTCCCGAAGGCGATTATGCAAGTGATATGTTTGTGTTTGAGCCTTAGTAACGAAAATGAAACATGGATGTGTAATGATTATTGATGTATGTGTGTGCATGAGCAATTGAATGATATCCGGCTAAGTCCCAAGACATTTATGCTAGTAATTATATCCGGTTAAGACCGAAGGCCATTGTGCTAGTGACCACATCCGGCTAAGACCAAGGCATTCGTGCAAGTTGTTAAATCTGGGCTAATACCCGAAGGCATTTGTGCAAGTCGTTCTATCCGGGCTAAGACCCGAAGGCATTCGTGCATGTGGTTATATCCGGTTGTATTCCGAAGAAGCTTGGGCTGAAGGTGAGTGTTGGTTGCTGTAATAAATTTAATTAGTACGCTCGAAAAGCCCAAAGGAAAAGGTATGTTTATATGTGCATTGGAAAAGTCGATATGTTTGAGTAACATTCGTTCAATCGACTAACGAATTTTCAGCTATTGAATTGGTTGATATCTTGTGAAAGTATACAATGATGAAGTGTGAAGTAAGTATGATTATGTGAATGTGTATTAATGAAATGATTCATTTGGCTATGTGAATGTAACGCTTTAGTTAAAGCTGATTTTATTGCTTGAGACTTACTAAGCATAAAAATGCTTACCCCGTTGCTTTGGCTCTCTGTTTTATAGATTTTGCTCGTTAGCGATCGGATTCGGGATCATTAAAGTCGAAGTCATCTACACTATCAAAGCCTCCATTTTTGGGTATAATTTTGGTTGAACTTTGAAATGGCATGTATAGGACTACCCTATTGTAGAAGGTCTTGTACCTTTCGGTTTTATGTAAGCTTGGATAGCCATGATAAAATGGCTTAGATACGTTGTTAGTATGATTCTATAATCGTTTGTATGATGATCATTATGGGGTATGGAATGGTTTTGAAAAGATTAGCCATTGGAATGGTTAATCATGATCACACTTGTGCTATGTATGCAAAAAGGGCCAATTGAATCGTGGAAATCATGAAATAGGTAAAGGTTACCTTGAAAACAGAGGCTGGCAGCAGCAGTGGTGTGGTTTTGAAAAATCACAAAAATTTGTAGGAATGGTATTAAATAGTGAATAAGTTATGTAAATGAACCTTGATGAGTCTACTTTCATATGGAAGAAACGAAACGGTCATAGGAGTTACTTGTTAAGAGTTATTAAAGTTATTGTGAGACAGGGCCAGAACGGTTTCTGGGTACCCTGTCGCGACTTTAAAAATTTTATATAAATTATCCAGAAAGAATTAGAAGTCATGCCTTATATGTGCAGATTCCATTTTGAGTCTAGTTTCATTAGAAACAAAGGGCACCAGTATTAAAGCCCTGTACAGAGAAATATTCAAGTTGTAACCCGCGAAGGTCAGAGCAGTCAATCCCTGTAACATGGGTGACTTTAACTAATAAACTGTACCAATTGGCCCAACAAAAAATTATAGAAATAAATCCATGGAAGGATATATGAGTCTAAATTCAGGGAAAATTTACGGAATCAGTTTCCGAGTTTTGAAACTCGAGATATGATTTTTAAGACGACAGTGACGCAGTTTTCCAGCCTGTCTGGAAATGCCAAATTGGTCGGTACTTTAAGAGGATTTAGCTCGTCAACCCCTCGCGTCCGACACCGGCGATGGTCTCGGGCTCGGGGTGTTACAAGGTATTTATGGATGATTTTTCGGTATTCGGTAACTCTTTCCATCTTTGCGTTAAAAATTTAGAATGATTTTTAATAAGATGTGAGGAAATGAACCTTGTACTTAATTGGGAAAAGTGCCACTTTATGGTTCAAGAGGGTATAGTATTAGGGCATAAAATTTCTAGTAAAGGGATTGAAGTGGATAAATCTAAAATTGAAATAATCGAAAAATTACCCCCTCCCAGTTCAGTTAAGGCTATTAGAAGCTTTCTAGGACATGCCAGTTTTTACAGAAGATTTACTAAAGATTTTTCTAAAATAGCTAAGCCTATGACTAATCTACTGGAAAAAGAGATGCCTTTTAACTTTGATCAGAAATGTTTAGAAGCATTTAACACCCTGAAAGAAAGATTAATCGATACTCCTATTATAATTGCACCTGACTGGAACTTACCTTTTGAACTAATGTGTGATGCGAGTGATTATGCAGTAGGTGCAGTTTTGGGACAGCGAAAAGACAAGCGCTTCCAACCTATTTATTATGCTAGCAAAACATTGACAGCCGTACAGGAAAACTACACCACCACAGAAAAAGAATTGCTAGCTGTGGTTTTCGCATTTAATAAATTTTGATCATATCTTATATTTTCTAAAGTTGTTGTCTACACTGATCATTCTGCCCTTCGATATCTCTTAACTAAAACTGATGCAAAACCTCGACTCATTCGATGGATTTTGTTACTGCAGGAATTCGACTTAGAAATTCAAGATAAGAAAGAAGTTGAAAATCTCGCAGCAGATCATCTTTCCAGATTTGAAAACTCAAATATCAGAAAACTAGATGAGATGGAAATTAATGATTCATTTCCTGACGAACAATTCTTCATTATATCTGACTTTAAGGTACCTTGGTTTGCAGACATAGCAAATTTTTTGGCTGCTAACATAATCCCAAAAGGGTTGACACACCAGCAAAAGAAGAGATTCTTTAGTAATGTGAAAAACTACTTTTTGGATGACCCTTTTTTGTTTCGCATATGTGCAGATCAAGTCATTCAAAGATGCGTTGCAAGGCTAGAAACATTAAAGATACTGGAACATTGCCATTCAGGACCAACTGGCGGACACTACAATGGAACTAAGACCGCACATAAAGTACTTGAATCAGGTTTTTATTGGCCCTCATTATTCAAAGACGCTAACAGGTATGTAACTTCTTGCGACAAATGCCAACGAACAGGTAACCTCTCCAAACATGATGAAATGCCTCAAAACTATATGCTCCCTTGTGAAATATTTGACATTTGGAGTATTGACTTCATGTTTCCATTCCCTAGTTCATTTGGGAATAATTACATCTTAGTAGCAGTTGATTATACTTCCAAATGGGTAGAAGCCCAAGCCTTACCTACTAATGATGCTAGAGTGGAGGTACGTTTCCTTAAGAAACTCTTCTCAAGATTTGGAACACCTAGAGCAATTATTAGAGATAGGGGTACTCATTTTTGTAATACCCAATTTGAGAAAACACTTAAGAAATACGGAGTCTTTCATAGAATAGCCACCCCATACCATCCTCAAACCAGTGGACAAGTCGAAGTGGCAAACCGAGAAATCAAATGAATTCTTGAAAAAATAGTAGAATCAAATAGGAAAGATTGGGCAATGAAAGTAGATGATGCTTTATGGGCTTATAGAACTGCTTTTAAGACCCCTATAGGAACATCACCGTATAGACTCGTTTATGGGAAAAGTTGTCATCTGCCATTCGAACTAGAGTACAAAACTTTTTGGGCAATTAAATTTCTAAACCTTGATCATAAACTTGCAGGCCAAAATAGGTTGATACAGCTGAACGAGTTAGATGAGTGGCGAGCCAATGCATACGAAAATTCATGACTATACAAGGAAGCAACAAAACGAAGCCATGACACTCGCTTGAAGCAACAGAAGCAATTTGAAGTCAGAGATTCTGTCTTGCTCTATAATTCAAGACTCAAATTGTTTCCTGGAAAACTTAAATCATGATGGTCAGGATCTTTTGTAGTTCAAACTGTCTTCCCATATGGCACAGTAAAGGTAAGTCACCCATCACAAGGAACTTTCAAGGTAAATGGTCATCATCTCAAACTGTATACTGGCAAGGATTTTAAGGATGATGGAGAGGTGCTTCGACTCCACGAACCTCCCTGAATACATTAGCAAGGGAAAGTTGAGCTGAGACTATAAACAAGCACTTTTCGGGAGGCAACCTGAGTACTAACAAAGTTTTCATTTATTTAAACTTTATTTTTTTTGAAGTTTTTAATACTTTGCCCACTAACTGAAGCTCTTGAAAATAGGTTTACCATAAGGACACGGCCAAGCACACGGGCGTGTGTAAGACCGTGTGGAAACAGGGCAAAGATTTTCCCAAAACACGGGCTGCGATAAAACCCCACGGCTGTACGATATAGCCGTGGGTGAACCTGCCAAAACAACACGAGCGTGTGTAAAGGAACATGGGCGTGGGCTAAACAGACCACAACGCACACGGGCGTGTGCGATGGCCGTTCCACTTATAAAATTCTATTTTATTTTACCTTGATTTTTTTTTATTTTTTAGTTTTTAAATAATTCATGTTTTCTCTACACACGGCTTCTCTTTATGACTACTATCAGAATATTTCTTCCTAAACATCATGCCCTACTCTATTGTCAATCATCGTTCTCACCGAACTAGGGAATTCATTCAGTAAAAAATCAGGAAGTTTCAATTCTCTCCCTATCTTACGATCTTATATTTTCTTATATATTTAACTTTGTACATTGAGGGCAATGTACATCTTAAGTGTGGGGGGTACTTATTTTATTACCTGAAAATCCCAAAATATTGCTTTGTTCTCTGGTGAAGCTCTCATATCATGTTTAAAATGAATTTTGATTGATTGATAATTTTGATTGATATATCTTAAATTAAAACATAGACATTCATGCATTGATTGTTAAACTTTAAGACACTAGAAAATTAAGCATGATAAATTGATTTTTAAGAATTTAAGATTTTAGGCTATTTCCTCAAATCTAGGTATTATCTTGAATTGCATCCTACAGTTTTAAATATCAAAAAGCCATAATTTTTGTGAGATCTTTGAGCCTTTTGAGCATCTATTAATTCTTTCATGCTCACTTTTATTATTGCTTTGAGTGTGTCAATACTGAACTTTTATTCTAGAATTTGCTTGATTATGCATGTCGAGACCACACTTTTCGGTTTGATATGTCAAGATGATAGAGGCACTTAGGATTAACCCACTCATGCCATGAAAAGCCTACCTCCACAATTAACCCTTAGTAAACCCCGTTGAGCCTAACAAGCCATTCTTTGTTTTACCCTCAATATTAACCTTTAACCCATTATTGTTGAAATCCCTTTAAATTAATTTGATCCCCATTTTTGTCGAGAATTGATTTGAATAAATTGCTTAACTATGTCTTGTTTTTAGTAGTAATCTATGATATTTGACTTATTCCTAAAAAAAAACATATATATAGTAGTAGTTATTTCTGATTTGTAAGCTTCATCATTTCGTAATTAGAGAAGAAGTTATGTTGTACGCAAGTGGTGATTAAATATTTTTTTCTAGTTAAGGAATTTTTCAAAGCAATCTCGATTTTAACCTTTTCTTTCAGTTTGTGACGACACCCCCCTAACCAAGCCTCATTACAACCATCTAAAGACCTTTTGATTGATGTATCATCTCAATGAATAGTGGTGGAGATTTGATTTTCATGCAAGCTTATGGTAATAACTTTTCATATTGATTGATGAGTGCTTTTTTCATTGTCCTTGAACACTTCGAGTGATTTGAGTGAATTGTTAGTGAGGATGTTAAACTCTGTAAGGTTCTGAATCAATGATAACTACTTAGATAAAGGGAGATGCCTAAGTTTTTCATGATTAGATACTCAATTTAGAATGTTTGAAGCTCTAATGTTTTTTTAGTTGAACTCTCAATGTATGATTACTTATGAGATAATTTGAGATAATATTGATCGGAATTATAAGTTGAGAAAAAGGAAATTTTATGTGATCCGAGGATTTTGCTTGAGGACAAGCAAACACTTAAGTGTGGGGGTATTTGATAAACCATAATTTATACATATTTATAACCCATGCTTAACGCATTTTATGAATGATTTCTCCTTTGATTTGGTGAATTCGATGCTCCTAATGCCTTAATTTCATGTTTTATTCTCAGGAAAGCATAGGAGAACGAAAGGAACGAGAAACGGGCTGAAAATGGAGAAAATAGGCCAAAGCACGAAATCAGCACGGCCTGGACCGACTCATACACCCGTGCCAATCTAACAGGCTCGAACACGGCCTGAAGGAATCACACACGACCGTGCCACATGGGCGTGTCCCTGCTGAACCACAACTCACAATTACTAAATTTGGCGTACAGTTGTTTCACTAGCAGAACCTATAGAACCACTTTGAGGTGTTCATCATGCTTATCCCCAGTCTTCGAATACACCAGTATATCATCAATAAATACCACCATGAACCAATCCAGATAGGGCTGGAACATTCAATTTATTAGATCCATAAAAGCTGCTGGTGTATTCGTCAATCCAAATGGCATCACTAGGAACTCGTAATTACTGTATCGAGTCCTAAATGTTGACTTATGCACGTCAACCTCCTTAACTCTCAACTGGTGATACCCTGATCAGAGGTCAATCTTAGAGAAAACTGAAGCACCTCAGAACTGGTCAAACAGATCGTCTATTCTCGGTAGGGGGTACTTATTCTTGGTGGTTAACTTATTCAGTTGCCAGTAATCGATACACATACGCATGGATCCATCCTTCTTTTTCACAAAAAATACTGGTGCTCCCAACAAAGACACACTAGGACAAATGAGTCCACGATCCAGTAACTCTTGAATTTGAGCCTTAAGCTCCACAAGCTCTTTTTGTGCCATGCAATAAGGAGCGATGGACATCAGAGCTGTACCAGGGAGAAGCTCAATCCCATACTCTACTTCATGATTCGGAGGTAACCCAGGTAGCTCTTCAGGAAAAACGTCTCGAAAGTCTTTAACCGTCCTGATATCCTTAACTGAAGAATCCCTCGAATCTGAAACACTGATGTAGGCCAGATATGCCTCACATCCCTTACGAACCAACTTTTCGGTCCTTAATGCAGAAATCACATTCGATAAGTAATTTCGACGCTCCCCAATTACGACTACCTCAATGTCCTCCACAGTTCTCAGTACAACCCTTTTTGTGGCACAATCTAAGTTCACTCGGTGCTTGACCAACCATTCCATTCCCAGTATTACATCAAATTCTCTGAAAGGCAGTTCCATCAGATCAGCTAGAAAAATAGCCCCTTAAACCTCTAAAGGAATGTCTCTAAACAAATTATTTACCCTTACTGATTGCCCCAACAGACTCAGTACAGTGACCTCACTCGTAGTGCTCTCAACCAGTACACCCAAGTTTTCAGATATAGTACAGGCTATATACGAGTGAGTAGATCCTATAACTATCAGTGCAGTATAAGGTACATTATAAATAAAGAACATACCTGTGATAACGTCTGCATCTCTATCCTCTCGGAGACCTGCAGCATAAACAAGAGCTGGTTGCCTAGCCTTAGTATGACCGGCACCTCTGCCTGGTGCTCTTTGACTACGACCTAACCCATTACCACCTCTGGCCTGACCACGAACACTCGTTGGCTACTGGACTACTTTCGGTGATGGTTGGAAACACAAAAATTTACGCATTTTTACATGCCTTTTTTAACTTAAAATCATACCGTTTTATTAAATTCTTGTCAAAAAATAATTAAATATTATAAATTGTTTTAAAAATATGAACATGGTGAATTTTAGTTAATTTTAAACTTAATTTTTATTAATTTTGACTATTTTCGACGGCTGACACTACTGAAAGCACAAAACTGAGAAGCAATTTGAAGTATCGAGGCACATTAATTTCCAGCCTAAGATGGTCTAGAAATCTATATTAATTCATAATTTAATTAATTTTAATTTGTTCCCCATTTAATTTTGGTTAAATAAATTATTTTTAATTAATTGTGGAGAAAGGATCCAGTTGAACTGCACTGGTCGAACCATATTGAGTGAACTGAACAAGCCACTAATTGGGAAGCCCAGAACTGTCCATATGCTGACAGAAATCAGCATTTTATCTGATTAAATATGCTTGCAAAAAGGCCTTTAAAGACTTTCAAAATGCATTGAAACCCCACCTTTAATTGTGGCTTTGTAGATTTGCCCCAGGCTATTTTTAGTAGAGTTGAAAATCTCAACTTTTGCCAAGTAGATGGCCGGCCATAGGGGGCTCTTTGGCTGCTGAAATTTGATATTTTTAGCAGCCACAATCAGCTATAAAAGCCACCCCTTGCTGATCATTCAAACCATCCCTCAATCCCACAACATTCTCTTATTCTCTCTTATCCTCTCTCACTTTTCTCTTCATTTTTTCCATCCCATTTCCCTTTTTGTTCAAGTGTCGATTTCTTCTCTTGGGAAAGAGGCTCTCATCAGCCATTTTGGAGCAGCAATTAGGTTTTCATAAGCCACCTTGATAGCCAAAGGCAACGAATAACTGAGAACGGAGCAACTAGTTAAGCCACGGAGAAACACCGGATTTGCTTATTGTTCCCTATCTCTTTAATTTTTGTTGTTGTTTTGACAAACATGTTTATAATATTTATGCTATTGAAATGGTTATTTTAATCAGTTTAGCTTAAATTAAGTTTGTGTTGGGATGATTATATTCTGCCTGCTTGAATTGTTAAAATGATGTTGATGTTGTTATAGACCTCGGCAAATTGCTTGGTTAAGTAAAACCATGCCTAAGTTATTCTTGCAATATAATTGTTAAGTAACTAATGGATTAATTATTAAATCGTATTGAAATTATAATTAATAGACACAATGCTTAATCAGTGCATGTTTATTCTTCTAAAGTAGCTAAAGTTTAAATTAGCATTGTATTCGGCGATATGTATGCCTTGCATAACTTGCAAGATTTTTGTGATTAAACTGTTTCAAGGTAGAAATACCCTATTACCTAACTTAATCTTTTATATGCTAGTGAAGATTGATTAACCACTTGGAATGACATTGAAAAATGTTCAAGAGATTGATTAATTTAATAAGTATGTATGAGCAGTAGTTAGCAAATTACCGAGTTGCCTTGAATTTATTCGTAGCAATATAAACATAAGTTTGATAATTCTAAGTTAGATAAATGTAATTAATCCAACACAAGTATGTTATCTTGATTAAATCTTATTTGAAATCGTGCATTAGAACTCTTTTTTTATTATTATTTACTTAGTTTTTAAATAGTCATTGACCACCTTTTAAAACCAAATTATTTTTACCTCACCAAAGTGTTTTACAATTAATTTAATAAATAATTCTTTTTACAGACCCTGTGGGTACGATAACTCGACATTTACTTGTCACTTTATTAATTTTTGTGATTGTGTACACTTTCACATTTTTCGTCATTCCAAGTTTTTGGCGCCGTTGCCGGGGACTGTTTTTTAAAAAAAAGCCATTATTTGTGAATTTGTTAGTTTTACATTTTGTTTTACTATTCTGTTTAATTTTTATTTCACTTGATTTTTATGTGATTATTTCAGGTATTTATGAGTATTGACCAGGTTATTGACTTACTCCTTGTAGACCCTGAATAGAACAAACCTTTCGACAGCAAAGAAGACAAGCGAATCAAAGAAGGACTGAAGAAATGAATTTCAAGAATATGAATCAAGGAAATGGAGCAAACCTTGCTCAAAATCCTATCCTTATTGCTGATGATAGGGATAGAGCCTTAAGACAATATGCTGTGCGAGTGTTTAATGATCTTAATCCAGGTATTAGGAGACCCGAAATCGAGGCACAACAATTTGAGCTAAAGCCCGTCATGTTCTAGATGCTTTAGACAGTGGGCCAATTCAGTCGTATTTAATTATATTTTAAGGTTAATGGCAATTGATAATTTCATATATATATATTTAATTATTAATTGTTGTTAAACTTTGAATAGAATTAGAACTTAGGATTTTATTTTCATTAAAATTTTCTACGAATTCTACTACAAATCTTATTTTTCCATCTATAAATACCATCAGCTTTCTCCCTCCATTCATTCATCTTCAAAACCCCAAAACACCGAACACATAAGTGTCGCAAGCCTAGCCCAGCTGACTAACCAGCACATGCCCAACAGACGGCCGCACGTCCAGCTCCATCGCATGCCTATTGCTCTAGTCTCAGGTCGCGCCAAGCGCTCATCTGTGTGCGCTTGCTGCTCTTGCCCAGCAACTATCCAGGCCGAGTCCTGCTCTAGGCTTCCATCCGCGCATGCCTACTGCTCTAGGCCACAACGCACAAGCACCCAGCGCCTTAGTGCCCACGCTAGGCCTACTGCTGAAGGCTCCTTGTTGCATTGTTGCTCCCACACGCACCATCCATCCAAGCACCTAGCCACCTTGCACACCAAGCCCTTTAGCCAAGCCTTCCAACCTTTCTTTTAAATTGCCATATTTTTCTTCATAATAATAATAATTTTTTTTAAGATTTCTTAAAAAAAAGGTGGTAAGACCTAATTTTCTCTTAAATTTAATTTTATTCAATTATTTAATTTTTCAATTCATTGAATTATTAATAATTTTTATTAAATTTTTGAGAAAATAATTTTCCCATCTTATGATCAGGTTAAACATGCCTCGCAAGAGAACTTGTGCTTCCTCTCAAATTGATGAAACACAAAACAAGTTCCTCTGTGAAGAAGCCAAAGTGAGATACGAAAGTATCTTAAAAAATACACAGATGCATCCAGATAAAGACTTTACATTAAAGGAAAGCAACTACATAGACTTTATGGCACGTATTTGTCAAGTTGCTGATACCCTCAATTGGGAACTATTTTGTGAAAGAGATCTAGTGCGGATGAGGAGCTAGTTCGTGAGTTCTATGCGAATATAACTTCAAGCGAGATTACAGAAGTTCTAGTTTGCGGAATCAAGGTATCGATGCTATTAATAAGTTCTTTGAAATACCTGATTTCGAAAACAATGAATACTCCACATTAATAAGCAATATCAAACCTAAGAATTTTCAAGATATTCTTAGAGAATTGACAGTTCAGGGTTCTACGTGGACTGTGTCAAAACAAGGAATACACACTTGTCGAAGAGAATATCTGACGCCACTCGCGAAGGTATGGTTTTACTTCATCCGATTCAGTCTTATGCCTAGCTCACATGGGACTACAATCTCATCAGAGCGAATGGTCTTATTGTACACGGTCCTAACTGGTAAGACCATTGATGTTGGAAAGATCATCTTGAGGGAAATACAAAATTGTGCCGTTAAACGCTCTGGCCCTGCTCACTTGCCCTTTACAATAACAATTCTTTGCTTGAAAGCTGAAATTCTTGCAAATGTAAGGAAGACAGGGTATAGCCAAGGCACAATCATAGATTGGGGCCTCTATCGAGTCACTGGAGACTCAATTCTACAACAATGAGTTGAAGAAAGTAAAGATGTGGAAACAAAAAAATTTATATACTTTTACATACCCATTTTTACTTAAATTCATGCAAAACCGGTTAAATTCTTGTCAAAAAATAATTAAATATTATAAAAAAATTAAATTGTGTTAAAAATATGAACATGGTGTATTTTAGTTAATTTTATACTTAATTTTTATTAATTTTGACTATTTTCGATAGATTTGCGCAAAGGGCGAAAATTGGCTTGGCTGACACTACTGAAAGCACTGATAAACCGAAATTTATACATATTTCTATCCCACGCTTAGCACATTTTATAGATGATTTCTCCTTAGATTTGGTGAATTCGATGCTCCTAATGCCTTAATTTCCTGTTTTATACTCAGGAAAGCATAGGAGAATAAAAAGACCGAGAAACAGCCAAAAACAGAGAAAATGGGCCAACATACGACATCAACACGGCATGGAATTCCTCACACGAGCAGACCACACGGTTGTGTTAAATTGGCAGACCTGAAACACGATTTACACAGGTACACCACATGCCCGTGCCTATCTAACAGGCTCGACCACGACCTGAAGTAATCACATACGGGCGTGTCCCTGTCGAGCCCAAGCAGAGTCTTATTCAAAAAAAGGCCACTTTTGAGGGCTCTTAGGTATTCCAAAGCCTATAAATACAACTTAGAAGAGGAAAAAAGGGAGACAGAGAGGAGGAAGTAAGGAATTACTCGAAGAAAGCCCATTGACCCATCTCAGAAGCCGGATTTATCATCAAGACTGAAGATCTCTCCTCAATTTCCCTTCAGGAGTTTTAGGTTTTCTTTATGTTTTGTATCTATTATTCTTCTGAGATGTTTTTCCTTTTAGTTATGAACTAAATCCCCTAAATACCTAAGGGGAATGAAACCTAAGATGAATCTTATTATTATTATCTGAATTGTATGATAAATATTTGACGTATTCTTAATTATGTGTTCTTAATTCTTGTTTTAATATTTCAGGATATTGAATCAAGTTAATGCTCTTATTTAGAGGAGGAATAGACCCTGTCTAAGAGTAAATTTGTCATAATTAAGCGGAGTTGATTATGCGTTTAGAGATAGGGTGACAAGATTTTGCCGGATTAGGGTGAAACCTAATAAGGGAATCCATAGATCGAGTTAATGCAACCTTAGGGTGTTAATTAGAAAGAGATTTCAATTATTCAATCTAGAGTTAGATGTTATTAGTCTCGAGAGAGATAATAATATAACTTAGGGATCTCTACGGAACAAGTTGGATGAATAAATCATCCGATTCAGAGTCAAATAAGAAGTGAAGTCTAGGTGGATTTTTCTTTAGGTATTGTCTTACTCAATTGAGTTTTCCAAAAAGTATTTTCCCCAAATTTCTTTTCTATGTTTTCTTAGTTTAATTAATTAGTTAGATAAACAAATCCTTTTTATTTTTTAGTCTAGATAATAGAAAGAAAGTTAATACTAGTACTTTTAGTTCCTTTGGGTTTGACAATCTAGTCTTGCTAAAGCTATACTACTGTTCGTTAGGTACACTTGCCTCCATCGTGATAATAGTTAGTTTCAAGAACGATTCATTATAAATATTTAAAACATATCACGTATCAGGTTTTTGGCGTCGTTGCCGGGGAACTAAGATATTAGGAACACTCGTTTTTTATTACTTTAGCCATTTACTTTTATTACAATTTAAATTTTATTTTAATTTTTACTAATTTCTCTTTTCCCTTATTCTGGCAGGTTCTTATAGTTTATGACTAGAAGAAACCCGTCGGGACCATTACTTTTTGATAGTGAGATCGATCGCACAGTTTGTAGAAACCAAAGAGAAATAAGACGAAGCTTAAGATACACAGAGGACGAGCAAGAGGACGATATTCAAACCACAACCGAAGAGATGGCTAAAAATCAAGAAAACCCGAATCCTCCTACGATTGTTATTAATCTAGTAAATCAGAATCCTGCTCCACGCACTATGTATGATTATGCTAAACCTACTTTAACAGGCACTGAATCGAGTATAGTTAGACCTGCTATTGCTACAAATAACTTTGAACTGAAACCTAACACAATTCAAATGATACAACAGTTTGTTCAGTTTGATGGTTTGCAGGATGAGGATCCAAATACTCATTTGGCGAATTTCCTGGAGTTTTGCGATACAGTTAAAATCAATGGCATTTCTGACGATGCCATACGTCTTCGTTTGTTTCCCTTTTCATTGAGAAACAAGGCTAAACAGTGGTTGAACTCATTACCATGAGGGTCAATTACTATTTGGGAACAAGTGACCGAAAAGTTACTATTAAAATATTTCCCGCTAGTTAAAATAGCAAAATTACGTAATGATATCTCTTCTTTTGTGCAGATGGATTTAGAAACATTCTACGATGCATGGGAGAGATACAAGGACCTCTTGAGACGATGCCCTCACCATGGGTTAGCACTCTGGCTACAGGTTCAAACATTTCATAATAACCTGAATCCCTCGACTAGATAAATGGTTAACGCAGCCATTGGTGGAACTATCAATAGCAAAACACCTAAAGAGGCTTACGAATTTATAGAAGAAATGTCACTGAAAAATTATTAGTGGCAAGTTATGAGGACAAAGCAAATAAAAGTAGCCGACGTTTTCAACGTCGATTTGGTCGCCATGCTCTCAAATCAGGTAGAAATTTTGAATAGAAAATTGATGGCTTTCTTGGTTCTTCACAGATTCTCCCAATAATGCAATGTGAAGCAAGTGGGGGAGGATCGAGCAATTCAGAATATCCATCATATGGCCACAACATGGAAAGCGAGCAGTTAAATTACATGGGTAATAATCCTCAATCTCAAAACAATCCATATAGTAACACTTACAATGTTGGTTGGAAGAACCACCCAAATTTCTCATGGGGAGGCCAAGGAAATCAGAGACCACCTCCAAGCTTCCAACAACCACCCTACCAACACGAGAAGAAGCTGAACCTTAAAGAGATGCTCAAGAAGTTTGGTGTCAAAAACTCATTTTTAAAATACCGAGACAGCACTTAAAAATCAACAAGCATCGATCCAAGGACTCGAGAATCAAATTGGACAGCTGGCTAAGATGATTTCAGAAAGAACACCAGAAAATCTACCTAATACCGAACCCAATCCAAAAGCACATGTGAAAACAGTTACACTGAGGAGTGGGAAAGTGTTAGTTGAATCAGAAAAGAAGCCATAATAAGAAGCTGACAGAAGCAAAGGAGAGGAGGTAAAACCCGAAAGCAATGACAATCCAATGTCGAAGGAATATAAACCACCAATCCCATACCCAGCAAAGTTGAAGAAAGACCGCATAGATGCACAATTTGGTAATTTTCTAGAACTTTTTAAAAAACTACATATTAACTTACCTTTTGTTTAAGCTATATCACAGATGCCTACATACGCAAAATTTTTAAAGGAGCTTCTAACAAACAAAAGGAAGTTTGAAGATTTATCTACAGTGGAACTTAACGAGGAATGCTCGGCTATACTCCAAAATAAACTGCCAACCAAACTAAAAGATCCAGGAAGTTTTACTATACCCTGCTTAATTGGTAGTTTGAATGTTGATAAGGCACTGGCTGATTTAGATGTTAGCATTAATTTGATGCCATATAAAATTTTTAAACAACTTGGTCTTGGGGAACCTAAACCCACTAGGATGAGTATTCAACTAGCTGATAGATCTGTTAAATATCCAAGGGGTATTATAGAGGATGTACTTGTAAAAGTAGATAAATTTATATTCCCTATTGACTTCGTTATGCTTGATATGGATGAAGATGTTAAAGTGCCTTTAATTTTAGGGCGTCCATTTTTAGCCACTGCTAGGGTTGTTATTGATGTAGGTGATGGTAAAATGTTACCTAGAGTAGGTGATGAAGAAATCGTTTTTAAAATTTACGATGCCATGAGATTTTCTAAGGAACAAGATGACTCATGTTATTTTATTGACTCTATTGATCATGCTGCTCAAGATTCTTTTCAGGAAATCATACACAATGACACGTTGGAACTATGCCATGCCCAAGGAGAGGAGGTGGATGACGATGATTCCGAAACAGGTAAAATAAAAGCAGAACTGAACTTCAATGAACCTCTCCAAAGACAAGCAGAATATGTGGGCATTACAGGTAACGATGATCTTAAGCAAAAACCTTCTTTTGAAGAACCTCCCAAACTGGAACTTAAACAATTGCCAAATCACTTGGAGTACGCATTCCTTGGAAATAATTCTACATTACCAGTTATTATTGCTTCTAACTTGCAACCCAAGGAGAAAGAGGAATTAATCCAAGTATTAAAAGAACATAAAAAGACCATAGCTTGGAATTTCTGACATTAAAAGGATCAGCCCTTCTTTTTACACCCACAAAATTTTAATGGAAGATGAATATAAACCATGTGTGCAAGCTCAAAGATGACTGAACCCTAACATGACTTAAAGCTGAGGTAATTAAACTCCTAGATGCTGGAATTATTTATCCTATTTCTGACAGTTCTTAGGTAAGTCCAGTGCAGGTTGTTCCTAAGAAAAGAGGAATGACGGTGGTAGCCAATGAAAAGAATGAACTAATTCCAACTAGGATAGTCACAGGTTGGAGAGTTTGAATTGACTATAAGAAGATAAATGATGCCACGAGAAAAGATCACTTCCCCTTGCCATTCATTGACCAAATGTTGGAAAGACTATTAGGGCACATGTACTACTGCTTCTTAGACGAACTATTTGGTTATTTTCAAATCCCAATAGCTTCTGAAGATCAAGAAAAAATGACATTCACATGTCCATACGGTACGTTTGCTTATCCAATAAAGCCCTTTGGATTATGTAATGCTCCTGCTACTTTCTAGCGTTGCATGATGGCCATCTTTGACGAACTCGTAGAAGATATCATGGAGGTATTTATGGATGATTTCTTGGTATTCAGTAACTCTTTTCATCTTTTCCTTAAAAATTTAAAACGAGTTCTAATAAGATGTGAGAAATGAACCTTGTACTTAACTGGGAAAAATGTCACTTTATGGTTCAAGAAGGTATTGTGTTAGGACATAAAATTTCTAGTAAAGGGATTGAGGTTGATAAATCTAAAATCGAAATCATTGAAAAATTACCTCCTCCTAGTTCGGTTAAGGCTATTAGAACTTTTTTTAGGACATGCTAGGTTTTATAGAAGATTTATTAAAGATTTTTCTAAAATAGCTAAGCCTTTGACTAAATTACTAGAAAAAGATGTGCCCTTTAATTTTGACCAGGAATGTTCAGAAGCATTTAATACTTTAAAGGATATATTAATTAATGCTCTAATTATAATAGCACCTGATTGGAATTTACCTTTCCAACTAATGTGCGATGCGAGTGACTTTGCAGTAGGTGTAGTTTTGGGACAGCGAAGGGACAAGCACTTTCAACCTATTTATTATGCTAGCAAAACTTTGACAGCTGCATAGGAGAACTACACCACCATAGAGAAAGAATTGTTAGCTGTGGTTTTTGCATTCGATAAATTTAGGTCATATCTAATATTGTCTAAAGTTGTCATTTTTACTGACCATTCTGCCCTTCGCTACCTGTTAACTAAGACTGATGCAAAACCTTGACTCATTTGATGGATTTTGTTATTGCAGGAATTTGACTTGGAGATTAAAGATAAGAAAGGATCAGAAAATCTCACGGCTGATCATCTATCCAGGCTTCAAAATTCAAGTACTAAAGAACTAGATGAAGTGGAAATAACTGATCTATTCCTTGAAGAATAATTTTTTGCTATTTCTGACTCGGAGGTACCTTGGTTTGCAGACATCTCGAATTTTTTAGCCGCTAACGTTATCCCAAAAGGGTTGGCACATCAGCAAAAGAAACGATTCTTTACGATGTGAACAACAACTTTTGGGAAGATCCTTTTCTTTTCCGTATATGTGCAGATCAAGTCATTAGGCGATGCGTTACAAGGATAGAAGCATTAAAAATCTTAGAACATTGCCACTCAAGACCAGCTGGAGGACATTATGGTGGAAATAAGACCGCACATAAAATAATCAAATTAGGTTTTTATTGGCCCACCTTATTCAAAGATGCCAACAGGTATGTTATTTCTTGTGACAAATGCCAAAGGACATGTAATATCTCCAAACGTGATGAAATGCCTCAGACATATATGCTTTCATGTGAAATATTTGATGTTTGGGGTATCGACTTCATGGGTCAATTCCCTAGTTCATTTGGAAATAAATACATCTTAGTAGCTGTCAGTTATATGTCTAAATGGGTTGAAACCCAAGCTCTACCTACAAATGATGCTAGAGTAGTGGTACGTTTCCTTAAGAAACTTTTCTCGCGATTTGTAACACCTAGATTAATCATTAGTGATAGGGGTACTCATTTCTGTAACGCCCAATTTGAAAGAACCCTCAAGAAATACGAAGTTTACCAGCGAATAGCCACCCCTTACCACCCTTAAACAAGTGGCCAAGTCGAGGTGGCAAATCGAGAACTTAAATGTATCCTAAAAAAGACGGTAGGATTAAACAGGAAAGACTGGGCAATGAAAATAGATGACACATTATGGGCTTATAGAACTGCTTTTAAGACCCTCATACGAACATCACTGTACAAACTCGTTTATGGAAAAAGTTTCCATCTACTATTTGAGTTAGAACACAAAGCATTCTGGGCTATAAAATTTACAAACTTTGATCCCAAACTTGCAGGTGAAAATAGGTTGATGCAGTTAAATGAGTTAGACAAATGGCGAACCTATCGTATGAAAATTTAAGACTATATGAGGAAGCAACGAAATGCTGCCATGATGCTAAGTTAAAACAAAATAAACAATTTTTAGTTGGAGATCTTGTACTATTATATAACTCGAGACTCAAATTGTTCCCTGTGAAGCTTAAATCACGATGGTCAGGACCGTTCGTAGTCAAAATAGTTTTCCCATACGGCACCGTAAAAGTAAATGACCCGTCGCAAGGTACTTTCAAAGTAAATGGACATCACCTCAAACCATACAACGGTGAGAAATTTAAAGATGATAGAAAGGAGTTACAGCTCCATGAACCTCTTTAAATATACTCATACAGTAAAGTCGAGCTTAGACTTTAAACAATCGCTTCTTGGGAGGTAACCCGAGCACTAATAGTATTAAATTCTTTAAATTTTAGTTTTGAAAATCTAACATACTTATCGAATCATAGAGCACAGGTTTTCCAAAACCACATGGCCAGGAACACGGGCATACCTCATGCCGTGTTTACACAACGGGTAATGAAACGGCCGTACAATACGACCGTGTGCAAACAAGGCAAAAAATTTTCCCAACACGGGGCTGCAATAAGTCGCCACGACTGTGCGACATAACCGTGGGTGAAACTGTCAAAACAAAATGGGCGTTTGACACGCCCGTGCCCCACTCCCGTGGTCGGTACTGTCACAATGACATGGGCATGCGCATAGGTACACGGGCGTGGGAGAAGCAAACCACATCACACACAGTCGTGCAACGCAATCATAAAGCCACACGGCTTAGAGACACGGGCCTGTCCTCAAGCCGTGTAAAAACCTCCTAAATCACGAAAAACGCGGGCTGAACACGAACCCCACGGGCGTGTGATACAGCCGTGCCACTTTTAAAACTAGATTGTCCCTCTTATTTTATTTTACCTTTATTTTTATTCTTATTTATTTGAAGTCTCATTTTTTTAAACATGGCTTATCTTTATGATTATTTTCAGATTATTCCTTTTATCACTCAGAATCATGCTTACCCTCCAACTTTATTTCCAATATCCAGGAATTTCATCCACTCTTAAATTAGGAAGTTTCACTCCTATCCCTATCTTATGATTCTATATTTATATTTTTCATTCTATCTTTGTACATTGAGGGCAATGAACATCTTAAGTGTGAGGGGACCAATTATATCTATATCAGAAAAATCCCTGAATTTTGTCTTATTCTCATGCAATTTTCTCATATCATTATTAGAATGAATTTTGATTAGTTTATAATATTTATTGATATATCTTGAATTAAAACATGAGCATTCATGCATTGATGGTTTAAACTTTAAGACATTAGAGAATCAAGCATGATAAGTTAATTTTTGAGAATTAAATATTTAGGTCGTTTTCCCAAAGTTTAGGTATTATCTTGAGTTGAAATTCACAAGTTTAAACATCAAAAAGCCATATTTTTTTTGTGAGATTTTGAGCCTTTAGAGCTTCTATTATTTACTTCATGCTCACTTTTATTATTGGTTTGAGTGCATTGATATTGAACTGTTATTTTAGAACTTGCTTGATTATGCATGTCAAGACCACACCATTTGATTTGGTATGCCAAAATGATAAAGGCACCTAGGTTTAACCGACTCACTTCATAAAAGCCTACCTTCAAAATTAACCCTTAGTGAACCCCTTTGAGCCTAACAAGCTATTCCTTGATGTAACCCCAATATTAACCCATAACTCATTATTGTTGAAATCCCCTCAATTAATTTGATCCCTATTTTTATCGAGATTTGATTTGAATAAATTGCTTAGCTATGTTCTATTAGCCTATGTTATTTGACTTGTTCTTAAAAAAAAATTCATATATTAGTAGTAATTCGTTATTTGTGAGCTTAAAGTTTGTAATTCCACATCATATGAAGAAAAGCTCAATTCTAGTATCTTTTCATTAAAGAATTTAGTTTATCAATTTCAAGTATTTTTTCTAGTTAGGTAATTTTTCAATTCAATCTCGATTCTAACCTTTTCTTTCAGCTTGTGACAACACCCCTTAACCAAAGTCGAGTTACAACCCTATAAAGACCTTTTGATTGATGTATCATCTCAATATATAGTGGTGGAGATTTGATTTTCATGCAAGCCTATGGTAATAACTTTTCATATTGACTAATGAGTGCTTAATTTATTGTCCTTAAACACCTCGAGTGATTTGAGTGAATCCTTAGTGAGGATGTTAAACTTTGTGATATTTTGAATTAAAGGTAATCACTTAGATGAATGGGGAACGCCTATATTTTCGTGATAAAATGTTCAACTTGGAATGTTTGAAACTTTGATGTTCTTTCAGTTGAATTTTCAATACATGATTACTTATGGATTGTTTTGAGATACTATTGATAGGAATTATAAATTGAGAATAATTTATTTTGATTATGAGTTGAGGATTTTGCTTGAGGACAAGCAAATGCTTAAGTGTGGGGGTATTTGATAAACTGAAATTTATACATATTTCTATCCCACGCTTAGTACATTTTATGGATGATTTCTCCTTAGCTTTGGTGAATTCGATGCTCCTAATGCCTTAATTTCATATTTTATACTCAGGAAAGCATAGGAGAATAAAAAGAGCGAGAAACTGGCCAAAAACAGAGAAAATGGGCCAACATATGAGATCAACATGGCATGCAATTCCTCACATGGGCAGACCACACGGCCGTGTTAAATTGGTGGACTTGAAACACGATTTAAACGCCTGTGCCTATCTAACAGACTCAACCACGGCCTAAAGTAATTGCATGTGACAGCCTTAAAGTGACCCTAGTCGGAAAGCAGTTTCGGGACCGCTAAACCGAGTCACCAAATTATTTGAATATGATATCTATTGTCTAAAATATGTGATCATGAATGTGTGAAGGTTTTAAGCTTCGATTTAGTAAATTGCATGTGAAATTAGTCGATAGGACTTATGTGTGAGACTTTTAAAATGTGATAGGTAAATCTATAAGGATCTATTAGTGCATGTAATCAAAGGGGTGGACTTGCATGTCAATTTCCCCTTTTTAATTGCTAGTGGCGGCCATGACAAGGGTGATGGGCAAAACATGTCATAAAACATGTTGTGACAATGGTGTATGTTAGGAAAAATAAAATAAGGAGTATGGGTAATAAAGAAAGGGAAAAAAAAGAATGGTGTGAGTGTTCCTCCCCCCATTGTCGTGAGTTGAGGAAAGAAGAAAAAAAAGTGTCCATCATTTTCACTTCTTTTGGCTGAAAATTCTAAGGAAGAAAGAAAACAAGTTGTGTTCTTTGGTTCTTCTTGGCCGATTTGAGAGGGGGAAGAAAGGAGTGAAGCAATCGGTCATCTTAGGTCGATATTAAGGGAAGGAAGTTGATACTAGTTCTTGAAATCCTAGTTGATTTTGAGTGAGATATCAAGTTATTGTTGGTAACCCATGTTGAAATTGTGATTTTGGAATAAGTAAGGTTTTCGGCTATGGAGATTAATAAGGGTGATGGTTGTGTTTCATGCTAAATCTTGATGATTATGAGTTCCTTTCTTGGGTCTACCTTAGATCCATGAAGTATATTTTTATTTGGTGTTGTTGGAAGTATCGGCCATGGTATATCCATAAGCATGATTTATGCTTATTGCATGATAGGTAAGATTTGTGTTTTGGATATATGTTTATATTTGGTTATAATCAACTTGTGATTCGGCTCTTGCACATATATATATATATATGTTTGCACATGATGTATTGGTATGACATATATACTATCTCAAGGTATATATTTACATATGATGATGTTTCGGTTATGAAGTAAATGATTGATGCGTATTGAGTTACAATATGTAATGCCTTAGTTAGTAAAATGTATGCCATTTATGTGTGGTATTAAGTATATAATTGGCCTCAACATGGACATGCATATTCAGCCCCATGAGGTGGATTGGTGTGCATGCAGTCGGTTAGAGGCAAGCATATTGATGCCTATTCTTGGCTTAGATAATCGGCTAAAAGAGAGTGTGGACTATTGTTGTGACAGCCCAAAATTGACCCTAGACGGGATGTGGTTTCGGGACCACAAAACCGAGGCATAAAAATAATTTAAAATTTATTGTGATGCCTATGATATGTGTTAAATTGTGAGTGACAATTTTGATGATTTGATTTAGTGTTATAAAGGTGAATTTCACTAGAAAAGACTTGTGTGAGAAAATTTAGAAATGTGCTAGGCAAATGCAAAGTGGCCTAATAATGCATGTTGTGAAAATGAGGGATTTGCATGTCAAATTTCCCTAAAGATAGCCTAGTGGCCGGCCATGACAAGGATGATGGGCAAAAGAAAACATGTCATAAACATGTTTTGTTAATGGTTGATGTCAAAATTGATAAAATATTAAGGTTGTAGGAAGAGAAAAAAAAAATCTGTGTGTGTGTGTGGTTGCCCCCCCCCTTGCCGTGAATGGAGCAAAGAAAGAAAAAAAAAAAGAGCTTCATTTCCTTTGGTTCTCTCTTAGCCGAATTGAAGAAAGAAAGGGGGAGGGGAGATTTCGGTCAACTTTAAGCTCAAAACAAGGTTAGTAATTCATGTTAGATTTTGAAATTTCAGCTTAATGTAAGTTGATTACTAAGTTCTTTAACTAGCCCATGTTAAAATTTTGGATTTGGGTGGTGCATGAAGTATTCGGCCATGGTAGATAGTGAAGGGAGTTGATTATTTTCTTTGTGTTAAATGAGTGATTGTGGATGGGTGAAGTGTGAGCTAGTTAAATATTCATATAGTTAGGTTGGATGATAGGAAGAAAAAAATCGGCTTGTGTATGTACACTAAGGCCGAATGTAAAGTTGGAGATTTGTGGGAAATGTATGTGTCTTGAAGTGTTGGAATGGAGAGGATGCTTTAATTGTGTTATGAACAATTATGTGTTAGAAATTGTGATTTTGGGTTGACTAGGATTTTCGGCCATAGTGGTCATTGAGGATTAAGGTTATGTTTCATGCTAAACTTGATAAATCTTGGTGTATGGGTGTTTGAACTAAACTAATGATCAAATAGATGCATAAATACAAAGTAAGAAGAATCGGCTATTGTATGTAATACTATTGCCGAATGTGAAAATACTATACTTGAGTAATGAATATGATTGGATTATTGATAGTATGGTAATTGCATAAGGCTATTAGCGAATAGCTAAGAACGTAAGGTAGTAAGATAAAAATTTTACCATGTCGTTCGTATGTCATAAGATCATTAAAATGTGGATACCAATATATGTACCAAAGCGGTTGAATGAGCTAATTTATTTGTTTAAGCTCAAGATCCTAAAGGAGAGGCGTCCAACAAGGGAAATCAAGATCATCGAGTAGCCGACTTGGAATTAATTACCGAACACAAGGTAAGTCATTAAGCACGTATTTGATATTGCTTAAATGATTGTAAAATTTATGCAATTGTGTTTAATGGGATGATATATATATATAAATGAAAATGTATGTGTATGGAGTGATGACATTTGTTGAATGTAAAAGAAATAGTGAAATGTGTAGAAAGTTTGCTTTCGGCACTAAGTGTCTGGGCAATACGTGTGTACGGTGATGAGATCGGCACTAAGTGTGCGTGCTGGAAATATATGGCACTAAGTGTGCGTGCTGGAAATATAAGGCACTAAGTGTGCATGCTGGAAAAATATGACACTATGTGTGCAAGCTGGAAAATACTGACCTTTGGGTGTGCGAGCTCGGAGGGTATGGCACTCGTGTGTGGGGCTTAAATTACGTGGCACTAAGTGTGCGAAATCGAGTAGTAAGCACTGTGTGTGCGTACTCTATATATATGGAGGTGTGTCTCCATTGAATTGAGTATGGACAGCGGATCGGGTAAGTACCTCGAGCTCATGACGAATAGAGAATACGTTCATGCTTGGGGTTGAATTTGATAAGCCTTAAATCTATGTGATGATTGAAATTGTATGGTTGTGCTGGAAAATGAGTTAATGTGTAAAAATGCTTGATTATCTTGTTGTGTAAAATATGAAATGTGGATGTATGACTTGGTACGAGATTGGACCGAAAGGTCCGAGGTATTATGGTATAGATTCGATATGGATGAGTACCTAGCCTCGTTTGTTGTACATGTTGTAGTAACTTTATCGATGGATTGATGAATGCTTATGACTTACTGAGTTGTAAACTCACTCGGTGTTTTTCTTGTCACCCATTTTAGGTCTCTCGGACTCGTATTGTTTGCGTGATCGGGACCGTCGTTGAAGTCATCACACCGGCTGAAATCTTGTGGTATTGTTTTTGTTGTTGAAGAACATTTGGCATGTATAGGCTATTATATTTTGTCGAATTGTGGGTTGTAAACTTTAAGCCATGTGAAAATGGCCTATGTGGTCGCCGAGTGGGATGCTAGAACCTATAGCCACGAGTCTTAGAAACTCTAATTTTGATAAGGTGGCCATAATTTGTGTCATGTATGATGGATGATTAAGGCCAAGGAAAGATTCATGAAATTGGCATAGTCTCTGCAGTAACTGTTGCGGACAGCAGCAGTGAGATGAGATTGAAAAATCACTAAAAATAGTAAAAGTAGAATTAAATAGTGAGTAAATTATGGAATTGAACCTTGATGAATCTATTTTTATATGGACGAAACGAAACGACCATATGAGCAGTATACTGAGAAATATTAAAGTTCTCGTGAGACAGGGCCAGAACGGTTTCTGGGTCCCCTGTCGCCACTTTGAAAATTTACCATAAATTATCCAGAAAGAATTAGGAGTCATGCCTTATATTTACAGATTCCATTTTGAGTCTAGTTTCATTAGAAACAAACGGCACCAGTATTAAAGCCCTGTACAGAGAGATATTCAAGTTGTAACGGGCGAAGGTCAGAGCAGTCGATCCCTGTAACATGGGTGACTTTAACTAATAAACTGTACCAATTGGCCTGACCAAAAATTCTAAAAATAAATCCATGTATGGGTATATGAGTCTAAATTAAGGGAAAATTTACGAAACCAGTTTCCGAGTTTTGAAACTCGAGATATGATTTTAAGGCGACGGTGACGCAGTTTTCCAGCCTGACTGGTAATGTCAAATTGGTTGGTATCTTGAGAGGATTTGGCGTTAACCCTCGTGTCCGACACCGGCGTCGGTCACGAGTTAGGGGTGTTACAATTTTATTAGTATCATAGCTATGGTTTAGTCGGTTCTAGGACTACCATAGGCGTGTGAGTCTAGCTATACATGCCAAATTGTTAGTGCTTAATAATGTGATGACTTGACGGTTGAAATTTTTGTTTTGATTAGCGATGGAACCGGGATAGAGACCCTTGGCGGATGACGTTGAAAGTGTAGTGGCTGCCCCTGCACAAGGGACACCGCCTGTTGAGCCTCAGTCATCCGCGAATAATCAAAATGAAGGGGCGAAACAAGCCTTCTTCACCATGATGAATGAGTGGGTCGCGCAATATGCCCGAACCAATCCGGGTGTCCAACCATTCCCGAATTTAAATAATCCACCCCAAGAGCCCGTGATGCCATCAGTTACTGATCCTGTGAGGCTGAGTAAACCACCTGTGGACTTGATTAGGAAGCGTGGGGCCGAGGAGTTTAAGGCCATAGTTACTGACGATGCCGAAAGGGCCGAAGTTCGCTTGATAACACCATTAGAGTGTTTGATGAACTGTCATGCACACCGATGAATGTCTTAAGTGTGCTATATCTTTGTTCTGAGACTCACCTACTATTGGTGGAGGACCTTGATTTCCATAGTCCCAAAGGAACAAGTTACTTGGGATTTCTTTCAAACGAATTTCGGAAGAAATATATAAGTCAACGGTTCATCGATCGAAGCGTAAGGAGTTCCCGGAACTCAAGCAAGGCCGTATGATCAGATCTCGAATCTGAACATGAGTTCGTAAGACTTAGTCGGTATGCTCGGAGTGTGTGGCTGATGAGGTTGCTATGTGCAAAAGATTTGAAGAAGGATTGAATGAGGAGTTAAAGTTACTAGTGGGAATTTTGGAGATAAAGGAGTTCGTGACACTAGTCGAACGAGCACGCAAGGCGGAAGAACTTGGGAAGGAGAAGAAGAAGGCTGAATTTGAAGCAAGAGATTACCGTAAAAGATCAACGAGTAAAGCTCCGTTCTCGATTGTAAAGAGGTTCGTGGAGGACACCAAGAAGTCGAGGGCGATCATGGAATTTCCATTAGAGCCCGACCATTGACGGACTCTGAGCTACATCGGTAGCTAGTGTGGGCAATAATCGTCAAGAGAGACCTGAATGTCCCCAATGTGGAAGATGACACCTAGGTGAATGTTGGGGTAAGTCTGCATTATGAGGCTCATTACGGATGTGGTTCAAGGACCACTTCATTAGGGATTGCACGGAGCTAGATGAGAAGAATAAGATGCAAGGTGCGAGATCTAGTAGGGCGACAACTAGAGGTAGACCCCCGAGGGTTTCAGGAGGTAGGGGTGGTAATCGAGGGGAGCCACCGATCTGGCTGTTCGATTCGAGACCCGAGCTCTGCTAGAGCATATGCCATCCAGCATACGAGAGGAGGCATCCTCCCCGACGTTATCACCGGTACTTTTACTCTCTTTGATACTAGTGTGATTGCATTGATTGACCCCGCTCTACTCATTCATATGTATGTGAAACATTAGCATCCAAGAAGACTCTACTGTTGAGTCTCTCGAGTTCGTAATTCAGTGTCAAACCCTTTGGGTCAATACGTACTCGTTGATAAAGTGTGCAAGAGATGCCCCTAATAATTCGAGAATCTGTTTTTACCGATCCGATGCTTCTACCATTTGATGAATTCGATGTTATTCTTGGTATGGATTGGTGACCGTACATGATGCAATGGTGGATCGCAAAAGGAAAACCATTGATTTGAGGAGTGCAAATAATGAGGTAGTCCGAGTCGAGTCTCATCGATTTAAAAGGAGTGCCGCGATAATATCTTCTATGACCGCTCGGAGATATGTGAAAAGGGTGTGAAACATACCTTGCGTATGTGTTGGAAAGTAAAGAGACGGAAAAGAAACTCGAATCGGTATCGTTGGTTTGTGAGTATTCGAGATGTTTTTCGGAGGAGTTACGGGATTGCCACCGGTTCGAGAAGTGGAATTCGACATCGGTTGTACGGCACTATGCCGATCTCAATAGCTTCGTATCGTATGGCATTAATGGAGTTAAAGGAATTGAAGGTTCAATTGCAAGAATTGACGGATAGAGGTTTCGCCGACCGAAGTTTTTCTCCATGGGCGCACCAAGATTGTTTGTGAAAAAGAAGGACGGAAGCATGAGGTTGTGCATCGACTACCGTCAACTCAATAAAGTGATGATAAAGAATAAATATCCGTTGCCACAAATTGACGATTTGTTTGATCAATTAAAGGGAGCCTCGGTGTTTTCAAAGATAGATTTGAGGTCGGGATACTATCAGTTGAGGGTCCGAGAATCGGACATACCCAAAACCGCTTTTAGAACAAGGTACGGTCACTACGAATTCTTGGTGATGCCGTTTGGGCTCACTAATGCCCCTGCGGTGTTTATGGATTTAATGAATAGAATTTTCAGGCCATACTTGGATCGGTTCGTAATTGTATTTATCGATGACATTTTGGTCTATTCGAGAGATGAAACTGAACATGCTGAACACCTAAGGCTAGTGTTGCAAATCTTACGAGATAAGCAGTTATACGCAAAGTTCAGTAAATGTGAATTTTGGTTGAAAGAGGTTAGCTTTTTGGGGCACGTGGTGCCCGCGATCGGTGTCGGGTGGACCCAACAAAATTTCGCCATAGTCAATTGGAAACCTCAAGGAATGTTACCGAAGTTAGGAGCTTTTTGGGGCTTGCCGGTTACTACCGACGGTTTGTAAAAGGATTCTCGATGATAGCCACACCCATGACAAAACTGCTTCAGAAAGATGTCAAATTTGAATGGACGGAAAAGTGTCAGAAAAGTTTCGACCAATTGAAAACCCATTTGACGAAAGCTCCGGTTCTAGTACAGCCGAATCGGCAAAGAGTTTGTCATCTATAGTGATGCCTCCTACTTGGGTTAGGTTGCGTATTGATGCAAGAAGGTCGAGTTGTGGCCTATCGTCGAGACAATTAAAGCCACATGAGAAAAATTATCCAACCCATGATCTCGAATTGGCGCCATCGTATTCACCTTAAAGATATGGCGACATTACTTATTTGGTGAGAAGTGCCATGTGTATTTGGATCACAAAAGTCTCAAATATTTGATGACTCGAGAGACTTAAATCTGCGACAAAGACGATGGCTCGAGTTGTTAAAAGATTATGAACTCGTCATTGATTATCACCCGAAAGGCTAATGTGGTTGCGGATGCCTTAAGTCGGAAATCACTTTGTTTGCTTTCTGACGATGAATGTACACTTGTCTATTCTACCCGACAATGTGTTAGTAGCGAATTAAAGGCCAAACCATTGTTGGCTCATCAAATTCGGAAGCTCGAAAGTTGATGAGGAGTTGCTTGCAAAACGGGCTGAGTGTATTCGAACAAGGAATCGAGTTTCAAATTGATGATGACGATTGTTTGAGGTTCGAAGTCGTCTGTGTTCCAAAGAATTCGGAACTTATTTCGATAATTCTAAATGAAGCCCATTGTAGCCGAATGGCAATCCACCCGGGGAGTACGAAGATGTACAACGATTTGAAACGCCAATTTTGGTGGCCCGGTATGAAACGAGACATTTCTAAATTTGTTTCAAGGTGTCTGATATGTCAACAAGTGAAAGCGGAACATCAAGTGCCATCGGGATTACTTCAGCCGATCACGATACCCGAGTGGAAATGGGATCGAGTCACCATGGACTTTGTATCCGGACTGCCATTGTCGGCGAGTAAGAAGGATGCGATCTGGGTCATTGTTGATAGACTGACCAAGTCTGCTCATTTTATTCCTGTCCGCACTGATTTTTCGCTTGATAAATTGGCAGAATTATACGTCTCCCAAATTATTCGATTGCATGGGGTGCCTATTTCTATCGTGTCGGATAGAGACCCAAGATTTACATCGCGATTTTGGAAGAAATTGCAAGAGGCTTTGGGTACCAAGCTGCATTTTAGCACTGCTTTTCACCCCCAAACCGTTGGTCAATCCGAACGGATAATTCAAATACTCGAGGATATGTTGAGATGTTGCATCCTTGAGTTTAGTGGTGCATGGGAACGGTATTTACCTTTGGTTGAATTCGCTTACAACAATAGCTTTCAATCAAGTATCAAGATGGCGCCTTACGAGGCTTTATACGGTCGTAAATGCCGTACCCCATTATTCTGGACTGAACTTAGTGAAGGAAAAATCTTCGGGGTTGATTTGGTTAAGGATGCCGAGCAAAAAGTTCGAGTAATTCGTGAAAGTTTGAAAGCTGCTTCGGATCGCCAAAAGTCGTATGCGGATTTGAAAAGAAAAGATATTGAATATCAGGTTGGAGACAAGGTATTTCTCAAAGTCTCACCCTGGAAGAAAGTGCTTAGATTTGGCCGTAAGGGCAAATTGAGCCCGAGGTTCATCGGGCCATATGAGATTGAGATTCAGCCTAATTTGAGCTATGAAGAGGAACCGGTTCGCATTATGATGCGTGAAGTAAAAGAGTTGCGCAATAAGAAAATCCCGTTAGTGAAGGTGTTGTGGCATAAACACGGAATTGAAGAAGCCACTTGGGAACTTGAGGACTCTATGAAAGAGCGATACCCGAGCCTATTTACCGGTAAGATTTTCGGGGACAAAAATTTCTTAAGTGGGGGAGAGTTGTGACAGCCCAAAATTGACCCTAGACGGGATGTGGTTTCGGGACCACAAAACCGAGGCATAAAAATAATTTAAAATTTATTGTGATGCCTATGATATGTGTTAAATTGTGAGTGACATTTTTGATGATTTGATTTAGTGTTATAAAGGTGAATTTCACTAGAAAGGACTTGTGTGAAAAAATTTAGAAATGTGCTAGGCAAATGCAAAGTGGCCTAATAATGCATGTTGTGAAAATGAGGGATTTGCATGTCAAATTTCCTAAAGATAGCCTAGTGGCCGCCATGACAAGGATGATGGGCAAAAGAAAACATGTCATAAACATGTTTTGTTAATGGTTGATGTCAAAATTGATAAAATATTAAGGTTGTAGGAAGAGAAACAAAAAAAAATGTGTGTGTGTGTGTGTTGCCCCCCTTGCCGTGAATGGAGCAAAGAAAGAAAAAAAAAGAGCTTCATTTCCTTTAGTTCTCTCTTAGCGAATTGAAGAAAGAAAGGGGAGGGAGATTTCGGTCAACTTTAAGCTCAAAACAAGGTTAGTAATTCATGTTAGATTTTGAAATTTCAGCTTAATGTAAGTTGATTACTAAGTTCTTTAACTAGCCCATGTTAAAATTTTGGATTTGGGTGGTGCATGAAGTATTCGGCCATGGTAGATAGTGAAGGAGTTGATTATTTTCTTTGTGTTAAATGAGTGATTGTGGATGGGTGAAGTGTGAGCTAGTTAAATATTCATATAGTTAGGTTGGATGATAGGAAGAAAAAAAATCGGCTTGTGTATGTACACTAAGGCCGAATGTAAAGTTGGAGATTTGTGGGAAATGTATGTGTCTTGAAGTGTTGGAATGGAGAGGATGCTTTAATTGTGTTATGAACAATTATGTGTTAGAAATTGTGATTTTGGGTTGACTAGGATTTTCGCCATAGTGGTCATTGAGGATTAAGGTTATGTTTCATGCTAAACTTGATAAATCTTGGTGTATGGGTGTTTGAACTAAACTAATGATCAAATAGATGCATAAATACAAAGTAAGAAGAATCGGCTATTGTATGTAATACTATTGCGAATGTGAAAATACTATACTTGAGTAATGAATATGATTGGATTATTGATAGTATGGTAATTGCATAAGGCTATTAGCGAATAGCTAAGAACGTAAGGTAGTAAGATAAAAATTTTACCATGTCGTTCCGTATGTCATAAGATCATTAAAATGTGGATACCAATATATGTACCAAAGCGGTTGAATGAGCTAATTTATTTGTTTAAGCTCAAGATCCTAAAGGAGAGCGTCCAACAAGGGAAATCGAAGATCATCGAGTAGCCGACTTGGAATTAATTACGAACACAAGGTAAGTCATTAAGCACGTATTTGATATTGCTTAAATGATTTTAAAATTTATGCAATTGTGTTTAATGGGATGATATATATATATAAATGAAAATGTATGTGTATGGAGTGATGACATTTGTTGAATGTAAAAGAAATAGTGAAATGTGTAGAAAGTTTGCTTTCGGCACTAAGTGTCGGAACAATACGTGTACGGTGACGAGATCG
Source organism: Gossypium arboreum (assembly GCF_025698485.1). NCBI lineage: Eukaryota > Viridiplantae > Streptophyta > Magnoliopsida > Malvales > Malvaceae > Gossypium > Gossypium arboreum. Next base: position 101,616,922 of record NC_069080.1, read on the forward strand.
GCACTAAGTGTGCGTGCTGGAAATATATGGCACTAAGTGTGCGTGCTGGAAATATAAGGCACTAAGTGTGCATGCTGGAAAAATATGACACTATGTGTGCAAGCTGGAAAAATACGGCCTTTGGGTGTGCGAGCTCGGAGGGTATGGCAATTGTGTGTGCGGGCTTAAATTACGTGGCACTAAGTGTGCGAAATCGAGTAGTAAGCACTGTGTGTGCGTACTCTATATATATGGAGGTGTGTCTCCATTGAATTGAGTATGGACAGCGGATCGGGTAAGTACCTCGAGCTCATGACGAATAGAGAATACGTTCATGCTTGGGGTTGAATTTGATAAGCCTTAAATCTATGTGATGATTGAAATTGTATGGTTGTGCTGGAAAATGAGTTAATGTGTAAAAATGCTTGATTATCTTGTTGTGTAAAATATGAAATGTGGATGTATGACTTGGTACGAGATTGGACCGAAAGGTCCGAGGTATTATGGTATAGATTCGATATGGATGAGTACCTAGCCTCGTTTGTTGTACATGTTGTAGTAACTTTATCGATGGATTGATGAATGCTTATGACTTACTGAGTTGTAAACTCACTCGGTGTTTTCTTGTCACCCATTTTAGGTCTCTCGGACTCGTATTGTTTGCGTGATCGGGACCGTCGTTGAAGTCATCACACCGGCTGAAATCTTGTGGTATTGTTTTTGTTGTTGAAGAACATTTGGCATGTATAGGCTATTATATTTTGTCGAATTGTGGGTTGTAAACTTTAAGCCATGTGAAAATGGCCTATGTGGTCGCCGAGTGGGATGCTAGAACCTATAGCCACGAGTCTTAGAAACTCTAATTTTGATAAGGTGGCCATAATTTGTGTCATGTATGATGGATGATTAAGGCCAAGGAAAGATTCATGAAATTGGCATAGTCTACTGCAGTAACTGTTGCGGACAGCAGCAGTGAGATGAGATTGAAAAATCACTAAAAATAGTAGAAGTAGAATTAAATAGTGAATAAATTATGGAATTGAACCTTGATGAATCTATTTTTATATGGACGAAACGAAACGACCATATGAGCAGTATACTGAGAAATATTAAAGTTCTCGTGAGACAGGGCCAGAACGGTTTCTGGGTCCCCTGTCGCCACTTTGAAAATTTACCATAAATTATCCAGAAAGAATTAGGAGTCATGCCTTATATTTACAGATTCCATTTTGAGTCTAGTTTCATTAGAAACAAACGGCACCAGTATTAAAGCCCTGTACAGAGAGATATTCAAGTTGTAACGGGCGAAGGTCAGAGCAGTCGATCCCTGTAACATGGGTGACTTTAACTAATAAACTGTACCAATTGGCCTGACCAAAAATTATAAAAATAAATCCATGGATGGGTATATGAGTCTAAATTAAGGGAAAATTTACGAAACCAGTTTCCGAGTTTTGAAACTCGAGATATGATTTTTAAGGCGACGGTGACGCAGTTTTCCAGCCTGACTGGTAATGTCAAATTGGTTGGTATCTTGAGAGGATTTGGCCGTTAACCCCTCGTGTCCGACACCGGCGTCGGTCACGAGTTAGGGGTGTTACAATTTTATTAGTATCATAGCTATGGTTTAGTCGGTTCTAGGACTACCATAGAGCGTGTGAGTCTAGCTATACATGCCAAATTGTTAGTGCTTAATAATGTGATGACTTCTGACGGTTGAAATTTTTGTTTTGATTAGCGATGGAACCCGGATAGAGAGACCCTTGGCGGATGACGTTGAAAGTGTAGTGGCTGCCCTGCGCAAGGGACACCGCTGTTGAGCCTCGATCATCCGCGAATAATCAAAATGAAGGGCGAAACAAGCCTTCTTCACCATGATGAATGAGTGGGTCGCGCAATATGCCCGAACCAATCCGGTGTCCAACCATTCCTGAATTTAAATAATCCACCCCAAGAGCCCGTGATGCCATCGATTCTCGATCCTGTGAGGCTGAGTAAACCACCGTGGACTTGATTAGGAAGCGTGGGGCGAGGAGTTTAAGGCCATAGTTACTGACGATGCCGAAAGGGCCGAGTTCTGGCTTGATAACACCATTAGAGTTCCGACTAGGCCCAAAATCAGGATATTACAACTCTCCCCCCCTTCAGGGATTTTCGTCCCCGAAAATCTTACCAGAAAAGTGGTCTTCACTTTTAATCTCATATTTGGTGCCAAGAACTTGCACTTAGACTGTACCTCCAATACATCTCTTCAATTTCTCATATGATCTAAAAGCTTACGCCTCAACTCTCAACTGTTCTTAAATTTTCAACCCTTCTTAATTTCCCATGATATCATGACATAAAACCCGGATCTCAACTTGATTTAATGGAGACCGAATTCCAAGAAATCCAACAATCAAAGAGACTGAAATTCCATGAATCGGCTTAGTAGGAATTCATTCAATACAGATGTGATTTATAGATCTCGCCAAACATTTAACAATAGGATACATCCCATTTTCCTTTTTCCGCCATAGAAATAATTCTGATATGGCCTCAAGAATAATCCTTCTCATTTCCATCCCAATATCAACATTGACAAGGATAATTTTGATAGATCCCAATGCTCGGCTTTAACCCCTTTAACAACTCCGATTTTATGTAACATCGATGCTCTAAACTATCACATTACCTCACCGTCTTGAAACACATCACAATTCATACAACAATACATTCTTGAAAGTCGAAGTCTTTGCTCAATGTAGACTAGTCTAGTTCGACGCTTGGTTACCAATATTCTCATCTATCCGAACTCTGTCAACATGTAATAAACTTTTCAGCTTTCACAAGATGGAAACCTTATCATTCGTAGTGACTTAAACTAATATTCAACTCTTTCTATTAAATATACACTTCTCGTTCAAACTATTTACTCTTTTATCCGTACAAAATGAAATTCTATTATCGACTTGGGAAAAATAATCCGACATAATTGTCACATGAAATCTTTCAAATAAATAATTTACCATACCGACTAAAACTCGCTTTTATCACCTATGCCTTTATCGATGTCAAATCCTTACATAGAAATTAGAAAAATCCCAATACTAAAATCACCACATTACCAAGATCAAATTAGAAGTATAGTCATATTTGACATGATTATCACGAGCTGAAGAACGTACTTCGAACATGAGTCATAATTGACAAATTATGGAACAAAGATAACAAGAAAACCGAATAAAGAAATCCAAGATAGAGAAACCCGAATAAAGAAATCCGAATAAAGAGATCCGGGATAAAGAAACCCAAGATACGATACTATGCCGAGAATCGAAAACCAAATTCATAGAGAAAATACAGAATACCTCGATAATTCTTCAAAGAAAGAAAGTCCAAAAGAAAACATCATTTAATCCCATCAAATCAAATATAACAAGATCAATATATCTTCCCATACATATATATCAGATGAAGCATCAAGTAGAAGAAACAGAATCATAATATCATATGAATTCTCTCATCAATTCTTATCAGACGAAATGAAATAGAATACCCGATAAAATAGAGCAATATAAATTATAAACCATCAGGACTACCAATGCTTTCATCCAACACCGAATTAGAAGACATTCCCATATAACAAGAATTTCTTCGAAGATCAATAGCCATAGAAATATTTACGAGAACGGGTGAACACATAGAACATCTCAAAAGAGATCTAAATCTGTCCGGTCATAATCTGTCACACTCGGATAATTCACATTTGAAATATCATTTCCCCAACTAGTTCTGCCGTCACAAATTTTATATTAAACCATTCACTAAAAAGGCCAATTCTGAATAAATTTCGATTTACACTTTTCTCGACCTTGCACTTGAGTAATTCGATTTACCAAGGAGAATTCCTTTTCTAACTAGGACAATGGTATAACTCCAATAATTTTTACGTCAATCCGATACTTTACGGCTCGACTTTACTTATCAGCTCATTTTCAATCTCGGATCATACTTATAATTATTCTATCACTGAACTCTTTGGGTTCTCAACCAAAACTTATTCAATACAAATCTCATGAAATTCCATTATAAGTACCACTTTGGTAAGGGGAGGTTGTAGGACCTCGACTCGACTTTCTTATACATACACATATGACACAACTTCCATCATCATAGTAACATCATCAAAATCATATCATTCATTCATGTTGGCTTACACCAATTTTCCTATTGTCCCATTTAGACAATATACTTATGCATACATTCTATGTTTTCTAGATAGCTTTACTTATCCATTCAATTAATTAAATTAATTCATGCTCATGACATTATATAAGGCCAAACAAACATAGATATTTGCATCACAATCACAACTTTCATTTCGTGCATCATCATGTACATATCATTACAATCATATAATTCAGTCCAACAATTTAACATAGATAAGTTCATTTCATTATAATCCTTTACCTCATAAAAATTATATACCATTAACATTCATCAACATTCGACATCCAATCAAGACAAGGACATTTTCATTCAGATCATAATATTATGACCTTTATTCATACCTCTACTACTTTCTATTTATTCCGTTCATCTTATCAAGTAAGCCACATACACTACATCATATGAGCATTAAGCAAATATGAATATTTATCACAACATGAACTTTCATCTCACATATTATCACATATGTATCATAAACCTTTATTCATACTTTTCTGAACCGAGACTTATCATAATCATAATTTTACTCAAATACCTTTACTTAACATTGAACATGGTTGGCGCAGCTCGGTTGGAGAGTACCTGCCTAAATAAGACGGTACTTATACGCGTCGGAAGACATCACACTATCACGATCGATGGCATGTATAGCTAAACTTTTACACATGCTAGGTTAGTCCGAGAACTGACTAAACCTGCTCGATACCACTAAATGTAACACCCGTGCACCGAGACCGTTGCCGGAGTCGAACACGAGGTGTTAACGGACTTAATTCATTAATTAAACAGCTCATACAATTCATTTTAAAATTTCCAGACAAGCTGGCTAACTGCATCATAGTCGCTTTAAAAATCATATCTCGAGTTACGAAACTCAAAATCCAATTCCGTAAATTTTTCCTGAAACTAGACTCATATATATATCTACTAATTTTTTTCTAGAATTTTTGGTTGGGCCAATTAGTACAGTTTATTAGTTAAAGTCTCCCCTGTTTCAGGGTTCAACTACTCTGACCTCTGTGTATTACGAATCAGATATCTCCCTATACAGACCTTCAATGACTATGCCGTTTGTCTCTAATAAAACTAGACTCAATAAGGAATCTGTAAATATAAAGCGTGACTTCTAATTATCTTTGTAAAATTTATGGTGAATTTCCAAAATCATAACAGGGGATCCAGAAATCGCTCTGGCCCTGTTTCACAAAAATTTAAACATCTCATAAAATATAGCTCATATACCTGTTTCGCTTATTCCATATGAAAATAGACTCATCAAGCTTCGATTCCATAACTTATTCATTATTTAATTCCATTTCTACTATTTTTAGTGATTTTTCAAACTCACGTCACTGCTGCTGTCTGAATCTATTTTATGGTAAATTTTACCTATTTCATGGTTTCCATGGATTAGCTAGCAATTTGACATACATAATACCAAATATGATCATGATTAGCCATTCCAATGGCTAATCATTACCAAGCATTTCTATTTCCATACCACTCAATAACCATATCATAAGACCATACATATAAAATGATTATAATGCTATACATGCCATACTCAAAATATACAAGCCATTATGCCAAGATGGTATACGGATAGTGTGAGCGTGCCTCCGACCGTTTCCGATTTCGAGCTGGCTTGTCAACACTACAAGGAATGAAAAGGAGGAGTAAGCATAAATGCTTAGTAAGCTCACATGCAAATAGCAAGTAACATAACCATATAAGCAAACATAAAACATCATTTGCATAATCATCACCAAGACATTCATATCACTTTTCATTTATCATCTTACCATATTGTCGTTATATCGAGTTTTCAACCCGAGGGTTAAGTACATACCTGTTCAAATTATCCATTTCACAACACTTACCAATCGTCCCTTTCATCTTGAGTATTCCTCCATTTGAGTAGAACTTTACCGTTGAACACATCGGAATATAATTCGGATACATGGAAAGTTTCCACATAAGTGCCACATATGTAGCCAAGCTACCATGTAACCCGCCCATAAGTGAACTCGGACTGAACTCAACGAGCTCGGGCGTTCGCATCCATAAGTGAACTCGGACTCAACTCAACGAGTTCGGATGCCTAGTTACATCTCACGAACTCGGACTCAACTCAACGAGTTCGGACGCTCGCATCCATAAGTGAACTCGGACTCAACTCAACGAGTTCGGATGCCCAAATATCCTAGTGACATGTCACTTGTATCCTAATCTATTCCTAAGGTTCAAACGGGCTTTTTTCCTCGATCTCACATCTTTGCCGTCTTCCACGGAATATCGGAACCGATACTCGGTGATAGTTCATACTCATCAAGTAATTCACATAATTACATATTATTCAACAATAACCATAAAACATAACGTTTCATGATAATAATAAGCATCATATCATATAAACAACATTAAAATTCCTTAAAACAACAATTATGTTACTACATTTACACATGAACTTACCTCGTATGCGAAAATGGCTATTTTTACCATTTCGTCCACAACTTGGTATTTTCCCCATTTTAGCCCGAATTTCAGTTTTCCTTGCTCTATCATTTAAAATATAGTCTAATTAGGACTCACATTATTCAAATTGACCCAAAATCATATTTTGGAAAAATTACAATTTTGCCCCTAAACTTTTGCATATTTACACTTTTGCCCCAAAGCTCGTAAATTAAAATTCAGCCTATTTTCTTATGTTTTATGACATGCTGATCATTTTTCCCTTCTATGGCAACATCAAATTCTCACTCTAACATGTACTTATGACTATTAGGTATTTTTACCGATTAAGCCCTTTGCTCGTTTTCACTTAAAACCGAGTAGCACAAGTTGTCTAACATAATTTAAAACCTCATATTCTATCATAAAACACCAAAATACACAAATTTCACCTATGGGTATTTTTCCAAATATAAACCCTAGGTTAAATTATTGCTAGCATAAGCTAAATCGAGCTACCGGGACTCCAAAAACGTAAAAATCATTAAAAACGAGGCTAGAACGGACTTACAATCGAGCTTGGAATCTTGAAAACCCTAGCCATGGTTTCTCCTTGCTATATTCGGCCATGGGGTTGAAGATGAGCAAAATTGGCTTTTAATTTTGTATTTTAATTCATTTTACCCTAAATGACCAAAATGCCCTTACTACTAAACTTTCCAAAATTCCATCCATGTCCAAATTTTGTCCATAGACTTAGAAATTGGTAAAATTACTCTTTAAGGACCTCTAATTAATAATCTAATTCAATTTTATGCAAAATACTTCTAGAACACAAGTTTTGCAATTTATTCAATTTAGTCCCAAATTTCAAATTAAGCACTTTATGCATAAAATTTCTTCACGAAATTTTCACACAATCATGCAATCATATCATAGACCTTAAAATAATCATAAAATAATTATTTATATCTCGGATTTTGTGGTCACGAAACCACTATTCCGACTAGGCTCAAAATCAGGATATTACAAAGTGTGCGGGCAATACGTGTGTACGGTGACGAGATCGGCACTAAGTGTGCGTGCTGGAAATATATGGCACTAAGTGTGCGTGCTGGAAATATAAGGCACTAAGTGTGCATGCTGGAAAAATATGACACTATGTGTGCAAGTCGGAAAAATACTGACCTTTGGGTGTGCGAGCTCGGAGGGTATGGCAATCGTGTGTGCGGGCTTAAATTACGTGGCACTAAGTGTGCGAAATCGAGTAGTAAGCACTGTGTGTGCGTACTCTATATATATGGAGGGTGTGTCTCCATTGAATTGAGTATGGACAGCGGATCGGGTAAGTACCTCGAGCTCATGACGAATAGAGAATACGTTCATGCTTGGGGTTGAATTTGATAAGCCTTAAATCTATGTGATGATTGAAATTGTATGGTTGTGCTGGAAAATGAGTTAATGTGTAAAAATGCTTGATTATCTTGTTGTGTAAAATATGAAATGTGGATGTATGACTTGGTGCGAGATTGGACCGAAAGGTCCGAGGTATTATGGTATAGATTCGATATGGATGAGTACCTAGCCTCGTTTGTTGTACATGTTGTAGTAACTTTATCAGTGGATTGATGAATGCTTATGACTTACTGAGTTGTAAACTCACTCGGTGTTTTTCTTGTCACCCATTTTAGGTCTCTTGGACTCGTATTGTTTGCGTGATCGGGACCGTCGTTGAAGTCATCACACCGGCTGAAATCTTGTGGTATTGTTTTTGTTGTTGAAGAACATTTGGCATGTATAGGCTATTATATTTTGTCGAATTGTGGGTTGTAAACTTTAAGCCATGTGAAAATGGCCTATGTGGTCGTCGAGTGGGATGCTAGAACCTATAGCCACGAGTCTTAGAAACTCTAATTTTGATAAGGTGGCCATAATTTGTGTCATGTATGATGGATGATTAAGGCCAAGGAAAGATTCATGAAATTGGCATAGTCTACTGCAGTAACTGTTGCGGACAGCAGCAGTGAGATGAGATTGAAAAATCACTAAAAATAGTAGAAGTAGAATTAAATAGTGAGTAAATTATGTAATTGAACCTTGATGAATCTATTTTTATATGGACGAAACGAAACGACCATATGAGCAGTATACTGAGAAATATTAAAGTTCTCGTGAGACAGGGCCAGAACTGTTTCTGGGTCCCCTGTCGCGACTTTGAAAATTTACCATAAATTATCCAGAAATAATTAGGAGTCATGCCTTATATGTACAGATTCCATTTTGAGTCTAGTTTCATTAGAAACAAACGGCACCAGTATTAAAGCCCTGTACAGAGAGATATTCAAGTTGTAACGCGCGAAGGTCAGAGCAGTCGATCCCTGTAACATGGGTGACTTTAACTAATAAACTGTACCAATTGGCCCGACCAAAAATTCTAAAAATAAATCCATGGATGGGTATGTGAGTCTAAATTCAGGGAAAATTTACGAAACCAGTTTCCGAGTTTTGAAACTCGAGATATGATTTTTAAGGCGAAGGTGACGTAGTTTTCCAGCCTGACTGGTAATGTCAAATTGGTTGGTATCTTGAGAGGATTTGGCCGTTAACCCCTCGTGTCCGACACCGGCGTCGGTCACGAGTTAGGGGTGTTACAATTGTGTTGAGTTAGATTCATGATTTCGTACATATGTGACTTTAATGTCTAATGAATATATATGGGCTAAGTACCTTGAATTCCTCTTTTTGATACTCAAATGATTAAATCAATTTATTTGTCAATTTAAGCTCAAGAGCAAAGGGGAACTAAATCCGATAAAGGGAAGGAAAAAGTGGTCGAATAGCCATCGAAATCGTTCGACAACATCCGAGGTAAGTTTTCGAGTAATGGAATTTGGATTATGATTTGATTAGATCATGTTTTAAGCAAAATCAAAATCATGTTCTTTGTGTGTGGCTATTGAGCCGAAATTGCAAGTGTGATAAGTGTCTTGTGTTTGAGTTTTGCTAATGAAAATGAAATACGAATGTGTCATGATTTATTGATAATTGTGCTTGGTTATTGAATGATGTCCGGGCTAAGTCCCAAGGCTTTGTGCTAAGTGACTATATCCGGACTAAGATCCAAGGCATTCGTGACGAGTTACTAAATCCGGACTAAGATCCAAGGCATTTGTGCGAGTTACTAAATCCGGTTAAGTCCCGAAGGCATCTGTGAAGTTACTATAACCGGGCTATGTCCCAAGGCATTTGAACAGTAGCTATATCCGGTTAAACTCAAGGTACGTGATTCGGGAATGAATGAACTTGCTGTAAAATTTCAGTTAATACGCTTGTGAAATCCCAACAATGAGGTATGTTTCAGTATGTGCTTTGAATTAGTTGAGCCCTTACAAATAAGTATTCGCCGCTTGATAAATGAGCTACCGGCCTTTAGCTAAGTTGATCTTTGTGTATGAATATAAGGGTTGGTAATGTGAAGTAAGTATGATATTGAGAATTTGTGCATATGAAATTATCTGTTTAGCTACATAAATACTATACTTTGGTTGTGTCTAAATTCATGACTCAAACTTACTAAGCATTAAATGCTTACTCTATTTCTTTGATTCTCTGTTTTATAGATTTTGGTTCTTCAGCTATCGGACTCGGGATTTTTGAAGTCGAAGTCGCCCACACTATCAAAGCTCCTTTTGGTATATTTTTGGTTGAACTTTGAAATGGCATGTATAGGACTACCCTTTTGTTGTAGGTCATGTACCTTTCGATTTTGTGTAAATTTGGATAGCCATGCGAAAATGGCTTAAGTATACTTTGGGCATGGTATTATAATCATTGTATGTTGTTCATTAAGAGGTATGGAAATGTTTGGAAACGATTAGCCATTGGGATGGTTAATCATGATCATATTTTGTGCTATTTATGTTAAAGGGCTAGTTGAATCATGGAAACTATGAAATAGGTAAAGCCTACCTTAAAGACAGATGCTGACAGCTGCAGTGACGTGGATGTGAAAAATCACTAAAAATAGTAGGAATGGAATTAAATAGTGAATAAATTATGTAAACGAACCTTGACGAGTCTATTTTCATAGGAAAATAACAAAATGATCATATGAACAGTATGTTAAGAGATATTTAAGTTTTTGTGAGACAGGGCCAGAACGGTTTCTGGAGTCTCTATTCCGAATTTGGAAATTCATTATAAATTGACCAGAGATAATTAGAAGCCATGCAATATATGTACAGATTCCTTTTTGAGTCTAGTTTCTGTAGAAACAAATGACATCAGTATTTAAGCCCTGTACAGGGATATATCCAAGTCGTAATGCGCAAAGGTCAGTGTAGTCAATCCCTGTAACATGGGGGACTTTAACTAATAAAATGTACTAATTGGCCCAACCAAAAATTCTAGAAAAAAATCTGTAGATGGAAATATGAGTCTAGTTTCAGGGAAAAATTACAAAACTGATTTTCAAGTTTTGGAACTCAAGATATGATTTTTAAGGTGACAGTGATGCAGTTAGCCAACTGCCTGGAAATTTTTTTAAATGGACTGTGAAAATGAGTGGTTTAAGCACGTTAACCCCTCGTGTCCGACTCCGGCAGCGGTCTCGGGTACGGGGTGTTACAGTTTTATTGGTATCAGAACTACGGTTTAGTCGATTCTAGGACTACCGTAATGCGTTTGGGTCTAGCTATACATGCCATTTTATGTGATTATTTGATAGTGTGGTGATTTCTGACATTTGCAAATGTGTTTGTTTATAGTAATGGATCCCGATCCCGACCGAGCGGTAGCTGATGATCTTGAGAGTGTAGCGCCTGCTCCCGCGCAAGGGATAGCACCGGCGGACTCTCAACCTATTGCTAGCAATCCGAATGATGAGGCTAGGCAAGCTTTTTATAGCGTGATGAATGATTGGTTCAACCAATACATTCGAACTAATACGGTTGTTCCACAACCTCCATTCCCGACAAATACCACCCCCGCACCTACAATGCCTCCGGTAACTGACCAAATAAGGTCAAATAAGCCCCCAGTTGATAGAATCCGAAAACACGGGGCTACTGAATTTAAGGCTACGGATAGCGATGATGCCGAGCAAGCTGAATTTTGGTCGGACAACACTATTCGGGTACTCGATGAGCTATCTTGCACACCCGATGAGTGCCTAAAGTGTACTATCTCCTTGCTACATGATTCTGCCTACTATTGGTGGAATACGTTGACTTCTGTTGTGCCTAGAGAGCAAGTAACTTGGGAGTTCTTCCAAACCGAAGTTCGAAAGAAGTATATCGATCGAGATTCATTGACCAAAAGCGGAAGGAATTTCTTGAACTCAAACAAGGTTCCATGTCGGTTCCGACTATGAGCGAATATTTGTGAGGCTTAGCCAGACGCATGCGAGAATGCATTTCCTCGAAGCCATAATGTGTAAACGTTTGAGGATGGACTAAATGATGATATAAAGTCGTATGTTGGCATCTTGGAAATCCGAGAATTTGTAGTACTTGTTGAGCGAGCTTGCAAGGCCGAGGAGCTCGATATGGAGAAAAGAAAAGCTGAGGTGGGAGCAAGGGAGTTTCGAAGAGGTCTTGGGAAGCCCTTCCCACAATCATCGAAGAAATTTAGAGATGGCTTGGGCGGTCTAGGGACACTTCGGGCTTTTCTAGACGAGATCACGATCGACCCCGTGAGCACACGAGTCACTTGATCGCCGGTGTTGGAAATGACCGTCGAGACAGTGGAATGCCGATATTGTGGTAAATGGCATTCGGGAGTTGTAGGTTCCATGACCGCTCTGTTACAAGTGCGGGTCACCACCACTTTATCAAAGATTGCCCGAGATTGTGCGAGCGAGCGTAAATCGAGTGGGAAACCGGTGCTACCACTGCTCGGGGTAGACCATCTAGGATTACGGCAATGCTAGCGGCGGTCGAGAGGATCTAGAGATGCTACCACCAGATCTGAGGCTCGTGCTCCTGCTAGGGCTTATGCCATATGCGCACGCGAGGATGCTTCCTCGCCGGATGTTATTACCGTACTTTCACTCTCTTTGATACTAATGTGATTGCTTTGATTGACCCGGTTCTACTCATTCTTATATATGCGAAACCTTAGCATCCAAAGAAGACTTTACCTATTGAGTCTCTGAGTTCATAATTCGGTGTCAAATCCTTGGGTCGTTCGTGCTTGTTGACAAAGTGTGTAAGAAATGCCCCCTAGTAATTCGAGGTTCCTGTTTTCCGGCGGACTTGATGCTTTTTCCGTTCGATGAATTTGATGTTATTCTTGGTTTGGATTGGTTGACCGTGCATGATGCAGTTGTGAATTGCAAAAGCAAGAGTATTGATTTGAGGTGCGCAAATAACGAGATAATCCGAGTTGAGTCTACGGACTTAAAGGGGTTGCCAGCTGTAATATCAGCAATGTTGGCCCAGAAATATGTAAGCGTAATGCGCAAAAAACGAGATAATCCGAGTCGAGTCTACGGACTACGGCATCAGTATTGAAGCCCTGTACAAGGAGATATCCAAGCGTAATGCGCAAATGTCAGTATAGTCGATCCCTGTAACATGGGGGACTTTAACTAATAAACTGTACTAATTGGCCCGACCAAAAATTCTAGAAAAAAATCTGTAGATGGACATATGAGTCTAGTTTCAGGGAAAAATTATGAAACTGATTTTCGAGTTTTGGAACTCAAGATATGATTTTTAAGGTGTGTGACGCAGCTTAGCCAACTGCCTGAAATTTTTTAAATGGACTGTGAAAATGAGTGGTTTAAGCCCGTTAACCCCTCGTGTCCGACTCCGGCAGCGGTCTCGGGTACGGGGTGTTACATTGCACATTGGCGTGTCCTTGTCGACCCCAAGCAGAGTCTTATTCTAAAAAGGCCACTTTTGAGGGCTCTAAGGCATTCCAAAGCCTATAAATACACCCTAGAAGAGGAGAAGAGGGAGACAGAGAGGCGGAAGCAAGGAATTACTCGAAGAAAGCCGATTGACCCATCTCAGAAGCCAGATTTATCATCAAGACTGAAGATCTCTCCTCAATTTTCCTTCAGGAGTTTTGGGTTTTCTTTATGTTTTGTGTCTTTTATTCTTCTAAGATGTTTTCCCTTTTAGTTATGTAATAAATCCCCAAAATACCTAAGGGGAATGAAACCTAAGACGAATTTTGTTATTATTATCTGAATTGCATGATAAATATTTGACTTATTCTTAATTATGTGTTCTTAATTCTTATTTTAATATTTTAGGACATTGATTCAAGTTAATGCTCTTATTCAGAGGAGGAATAAACCCTGTCTAAGAGTAAATTTGTCATAATTAAGTCGAGTTGATTGCTGGCCTAGAGATAGGGTGACAAGATTTTTCGGATTAAGGTGAAGGATCCATAGATCGGGTTAATATAACCTTAGGGTGTAAAAATAGAAAGAGATTTCAATTATTCAATCTAGGGTTGGACGTTGTTAGTCTCGAGAGAGATAATAATATAACTTAGGGATCACTACGGAACAAGTTGAATGAATAAATCGTCCAATTTAGAGTCAAATAACAAGTGAAATCTAGGTGGATTTTTCCTTAGGTATTGTCTTAATCAATCGAGTTTCCAAAAAGTATTTTCCCCAAATTTCTTTTCTGTGATTTCTTAGTTTAATTAATTAGTTAGATAAACAAAACCCTTTTATTTTTTAGGCTAGATAATAGAAAGAAAGTTAATACTAGTACTTTTAGTTCCTTTAGGTTCGACAATCCGATCTTCCTAAAGCTATACTACTGTTCGATAGGTACACTTGCCTCCATCATGATAATAGTTATTTTCAAGAACGATTCATTATAAATATTTGAAACTTGTCACGAATATCACGTATGAAGCACAAAATCGAGAAGCAATTTGAAGTATCGAGGCACATTAATTTCCAGCCTAAGATAGTCCAAAATATGTATTAATTCATAATTTAATTAATTTTAATTTATTCCCTATTTAATTTGGGTTAAATAAATTATTTTTAATTAATTATGGAGAAAGAGTCCAATTGAACCACACTGGTTGAACCATATTGAGTGAATCGAACAAGCCACAAATTGGGCAGCCTAGAACGGTCCATATGCTAACCAAAATCAGCATTTTAGCTGTTTAAAGATGCTTGTAAAAAGGCCCTTGGAAGATGTAGCACCCCTCGCCCGTATCCGACTCCAGAATAGGGTTCAAGGTATTACCTGACTAAAACTCAATCAACTATATAAAATAGGCCACGAAACCTTAAACAATTTAAAAAGTTTCCTTTCTTATGTAATATATCCCTTATGCGGGCTTGCGAGGCCTTAAACATACATTCAGGTTAGTTCGGGACCTAACCTGAAACTCGTTTAAAACTTAGAAAAATTTCTTGCATCAATGTTCCACACGCCCATGTGGGTATAGAGCACACGCCGTGCGCTTTGGGACACGCCCATGTCCCTAGCCCGTGTCTGAAAACCTGGGTATTTTGCCAAAACAGTAAAGCTAAAGCACACGCCCGTGCCTTACGACCGTATCCTTCACACAGCTGAGACACATGGCCGTGTCTTTCGTCCGTGTGCAACCAGTATGTCTACTGACTTTTTAGCACGGCATGGACACACGCCCGTGTGGCCTGCCCGTGTGCTATAAAGACCTTAAAATTTTATGTGCAGGGGACACACGACCATAACACACGCCCATGGACGTGGATCGTGTGTCACACATGGCCTAGACATACGCTCGTGTGTCTTACCCGTGTGGACAAATTTGACTATTTTCCAAGCCCTTTTGTCACCCAAATTGCACAACCTACACAAGATCATTTCAATATACACATCTCATCCCAATGGACATTAATTCAACCATAGAAAAAACATCATATGCATTCATCAAATGAATAATAGCCATTATTCTAAGCTTAATACAAAACAAAGGGCTTTTGAATTAAGCCAAAATACATAAACAATTCTCATGATATAACATCCTAGTCTAGCCCTATACATGTCACCTTCAAAAATATAAATCAAACTTATACCGAATGTTGCGGACAATAGTGTAATCGATATCTCTGACTTCAAGGAATCCTCGAGCTAACTAGATAACGCTGAAAGAAAAGGGAAAAGAGAGAGGGTAAGTATAAAGCTTAGTAAGTTTCATATAAATAAATATACAATAATAGTCTCACCATTACTTATTATGCTTAAATGTAAACATAACTCAACTTACTCTTTGTCATCTACTAGAGTTACATTTTCTATATTAAGCTCGATACTCATGCTTACCATATAGGTACCTGTAACACTCACAACATGATTATTCCTTCTATATCGAAATTGATCTATAACTCTCACCATTGAAACGTTTGGGATACTACTGGATACTCACTGGGCCTCTAACATGGGATATATTGCCAATGCATGTCCCAGACACGTCTTACACTGGCTATCTCTGTCGAGGCTGATGCATGTCCCAGACATGTCTTACACTGGCACTCCTATATGCGTGCTGATGCATGTCCCAGACATGTCTTACACTAGCACAACTTTTAGCCGATGCGTGTCCCAGACACGTCTTACACTGGCTATCTCTGTGCCGATGCCATGTCCCAAACATGGTCTTACACTGGCTATCTCTATGCCGATGCCATGTCCCAGACATGGTCTTACACTGGCTATCTCTATGTCGATGCATGTCCCAGGCACGTCTTACACTAGCTATCTCTGTATTCATCCAATACCTTGGCACGAATATCCAATTCATATCCTAAAGTTTCAAAGGGATATCTCTATTATCTCAAATAATTCTAGGCATTCTCATTTCATAACTTAATAACTCAGGCAATATCAATTCAATGACTATATGAATATGAATATTAATGAAGTAGTTGTATTATTTACATACAACTTACCTCAGTTTACAAAAAGTACTCGACTATTCAGTTTAGTCGGTTTGCTTGGTCTTCCCCCGATCTAGGTTTAGATTTGGCAAGTCTTGATCTATAATGACAATATGCACTCATTTAGTCACTAATTAGAATTAAACAATCATAATTCACCTTTTTGGTAAAATGACCATTTTGCCCCTAGACTTTAATAAAATTACCATTTTGCCCCTATACTCGAAAATCAATTTTCATCAAATTTATTTACATTTAAAGCCTAGCTAAACTCTTTTTACTACTATAGAAATCTCAAATTCTCAATATTTTACACACTTATCCTTTATTTTGCAACTTATGCAAAATAACCCCTTTAGGTGTTTTCTTGCCAACACCTTTCACAAAAGTTGTTTATAACTCACCTAGAACTCATATTCTTCCATAAAAACTCCATAAACATAAAAAATACAATCATGGTAAAACTCTAAACTCTTGACTATTTTGTAAGATATTACCCTCATTTGAAGGCCCATGCTTCAAGGATTTCAAAAATGCAAAAATTATCAACAAAGGGTGTGAGAATCACTTACTTGTGTGAGCTTTAAGTTGCTGAAAATTTTCTGCCTTCAAAACTCCATTTTAGCTGATATTTTTGGTGGAGAAGAGAGATGGAGAAGAAAGAAATGATAGCTAGGCTTTTAGGCATTATTTTATCACCAAAACATGACATCATCCACCTAATACTTTGACTATTTGCTTAAAATCATTCACATGGCCGACCAACATTAATAAAAGGGTGTAATTGCTCTTTAAAAGCCTTCAATTTAAGTTCTTTAGCTATTCAACACATTTGGGTATTAAATTAAAACTTTTTCCTTTTATGCAATTTAGTCCTTTTTCGCAATCGGGCTTGAAAACATTAAAATTAGCTCACCAAATTTTTCATGCACTAATTAAATCATACTATAACTTTATCAAAATAATAAAATAATTTTTCTAACTTCAGATTCATGGTCCCGAGACCACTATTCTTACTAGGCCCTAAATCGAGCAGTTACATTTCTCCCCTCTTAGGGATTTTTGTCCATGAAAATCTTACCGGTAAATAAGTTTGGGTACTACTATCTCAGAGAATCTTCGGGTTCCCATGTAGCTTCCTCGACCCCATGTCTATGCCACAAAACTTTCACAAGTGGTATATTCTTATTTCTTAACTGTTTAACTTCTCGAGCTAAGATCTTAACTGGTTCTTCACCATAAGTCATATATGGAAGAATCTAAACTTCAGTAGGCGCAATTACGTGCGAAGGGTCAGATCTGTATCGGCGTAACATGGACACGTGAAACACATCGTGAATCTTTTCTAACTCTAGCGGCAAATTCAATCTGTAGGCAACAGGCCCTATTCTCTCGGTAATTTCATAAGGTCCTATGAAACGAGGACTCAGCTTGCCTTTTTTACCAAATCTGAGGACTTTCCTCCAAGGGGAAACTTTCAAGAATACTTTATCACCAGTCTCAAACTCGATCTCCTTTCGTTTCAAATCTGCGTAGGATTTCTGCCTATCCGAAGCGGCTCTTAGGCATTCTCGAATCACTTTAACTTTTTCCTCAGCCTTTCTGACTAATTCAACCCCGTGAATCTGACTCTCTTCAACTCTGTCCAGTATAACGGCGTTCGACACTTTTGCCCGTACAAAGCTTCATAAGGTGCTATTTTCATACTTGACTGATAGTTGTTGTTGTAGGCGAACTCAACCAATGGTAAGTATTTTTCCCAGCTTCCTTGCAAATCGAGAACATAGCATCTTAGCATGTCTTTTAAAATCTGTATCACTCTTTCCGGTTGCCCATCCGTCTATGGATGAAAAGTTGTACTGAAACTTAACTTGGTTCCTAGAGCCTCTTGTAGCTTCTTCCAAAACCTCGAGGTGAATCTCGAGTCTCGGTCTGAAGCAATCGACAACGGTACACCATGAAGCCTCACAATCTCGGAAACATACAAATCAGCTAATTTCTCGAGACAGTAGTCTATACGCATTGGTATGAAGTGAGCTGACTTAGTTAATCTATCGACAATAACCCATACAGCATCTTTCTTTTTCGGGTTTAATGGCAATCTGGTCACGAAATCCATGGTGACACGATCCCATTTCCACTCTGGAACCATAATAGGCTGAAGTAGCCCAGAAGGTACTTGGTATTCAGCCTTTACTTGCTGACACACTAGACACTTGGGAACAAACTCGGAAATATCCCTTTTCATTCCCGACCACCAATACATTTTCTTCAGGCCGTTATACATCTTTACACTACCCGGGTGGACGGATAAACTACCACTATGCGCTTCTCGTAAAATCTTCTGGATGAGCTCACTATCTTTAGGCACACAAATTCTATTTTTGAACATTAAACATCCGTCGATATCAATCTGATTCTTCTTAGCTTGAAACTTATCATCATCTTTCTAAGCTTCTCGGATTTCATGAAGAAAAGTCTGTGACTACATCGAGCCATCCTTGAAGACGGTCAACTGCGTATTCAAAGCTCTCAAGGCAAACAACGATTTTCTACTCAAGGCATCAGTGACTACATTCGCCTTTCCTGGATGGTACTCGATGATCAGCTCATAATCTTTTAATAGTTCTAACCATCAATGTTGCCTCAAATTCAACTCCTTTTGAGTCATCAAGTACTTTAAACTCTTATGGTCGGTAAACACCCTACATTTCTCTCCGTACAAATGGTCTTGCCAAATCTTTAAGGCGAACACTACAGCTGTTAGCTCTAAATCATGGGTTGGATAATTTTTCTCCTGTGGTTTTAGCTGTCTCGAGGCATAGGCCACAACCTTGCCTTCTTGCATGAGTACACACCCTAAACCATTCAAGGAGGCGTCACTATAAATTACAAATTTTTTGCCTGACTCCAATTGCACTAAAATTGGGGCTTCAGTCAACAAAGCCTTTAATTTCTCAAAACTCTACTGACACTCTTATGTCCATTCAAACTGCGTATCTTTCTGCAATAGTCTCGTTAGCGGAGTAGCTATCATAGAAAATCCATTTACAAAGCGTCTGTAATACCCCGCTAGCCCCAGAAAACTATGAACCTCTATTACATTCCTCGATGGTTTCCACTCCAGAATAGATGAAATCTTATTTGGGTCGACTCTAATCCCGTCACCTGACACCACGTGTCCTAGGAATCCAACTTCATTGAGCCAAAACTCACTTTTACTAAACTTAGCATAAAGCTGTTTATCTCTCAGAATCTGTAACACAGTCCTCAAATGTTTCGCGTGCTCACTCTCATCACGCGAATAAATCAGTATGTCATCTATGAAAACAACAACGAACCTATCCAAGTATGGTCAGAAGATACAGTTCATCAAGTCCATAAACACTATCGGGGCATTCGTTAATCCAAAAGTCATGACAAGAAACTCGTAATGTCTATATCTAGTCCGAAAAGTAGTCTTCAGCACGTCTTGATCCTTGACCCTTAACTGGTAATAACCCGATCTTAGATCTATTTTAGAAAATACTATAGCTCCCCTCAGTTGATCTAAGAGATCATCGATCCTCGGCAAAGGATACTTGTTCTTTACTGTCACTTTGTTAAGCTGTCTGTAGTCGATACATAACCTCATCGACCCTTCCTTCTTTTTCACAAAAAGTACTGGAGCACCCCAAGGTGAATAACTCGGTCTAGCAAAACCTTTGTCTGTTAACTCTTGCAACTGTACTTTCAACTCCTTTAATTCAGTGAGAGCCATCCTATACGGTGCAATTGAGATTGGCGTCGTACCAGGAGCCAACTCAATATTGAACTCAATTTCTCTCTCTGGGGGTAACCCTGGTAACTCCTCTGGAAAGACATCTATGAACTCACAAGCCATTGGTACTGACTCAATTTTCGACTTGCATACTGGAGTATTTATCACAAAAGCTAGGTAAGCTTAATAACCTTTTCTTAAGTATTTTTCAGTGGTCTGAGACGATATTACTACAGGCAGATTATCTGAGTTATCTAGCCCGACTCGCAAAACACTATCATCCTCACATCTTAACTGAATTAATTTTCTTCCACAATCTATTACAACGCTATGGAAGGTCAGCCAATCCATCCCAAGAATTACATCAAATTCATTAAACGGCAACAACATCAAGTTGGCTGGAAAACAATGGCCTCTAATCGTTAAAGGACAATTTCTACATACTTGGTCCACTAATACATGCTTGCCTAATGGGTTAGACACTATCATGGCAAACTCAGTGGACTCTATAAGCATGTCTATACGAGGTATCAAATGCATACATATAGAAGAGTGGGTAGATCTCGGGTCAATTAAAGAGAGAATAGTTATATCGTGAATAGAAAAGGTACCCGTGATCATATCTGGAGACTCTGCCTCTTCTCGGGCTCGTATAGCATAGCTCCTCACTGGCGCCCGTGTGCCACCAGCATGTATACTGATTTTTTAGCCCGGCATGGACACATGCCCGCGTGCAATAAAGACCTTAAAATTTTAAGTGCAGGGGACACACGACCATAACACACACCCATGGATGTGGATCGTGTTTCATACACGGCCTAGACACACGCCCGTGTGTCTTACCCATGTGGACAAATTTGGCTATTTTCCAAGCCCTTTTGTCACCTAAATTGCACAACCTACACAAGATTATTTCAATATACACATCTCATCCCAATGGACATTAATTCAACCATAGAAAGAACATCATATGCATTCATCAAATGAATAATAGCCATTATTCTAGGCTTAATACAAAAAAAGGGCTTTTGACGTAAGCCAAAATGCATAAACAATTCTCATGATATAACATCCTAGTCTAGCCCTATACATGCCACCTTCAAAAATATAAATCAAACTATACCGAATGTTGCAGACAATAGCGTGATTGATATCTCTGACTTCAAGGGACCATCGAGCTAACTAGATAACATTGAAAGAAAAGGGAAAAGTGAGATGGTAAGCATAAAGCTTAGTATGTTGCATATAAATAAATATACAACAACAGTCTCACCATTACTTATTATGCTCAAATGTAAACATAACTCAACTTACTCTTTGTCATCTACTCGAGCTACATTTTCTATATTAAGCTCGATACTCATGCTTACCATATAGGTACCTATAACACTCATAACATGATTATTCCTTCTATATCAAAATTGATCTATAACTCTCACCACTGAAACGTTTGGGATACTACTGGATATTCACTGAGCCTCTAACATGGGATATATTACCGATACGTGTCCTAAAGTTTCAAAGGGATATCTCTATTATCTCAAACATTTCTAGGTCTTCTCATTTCATAACTTAATAACTCAGGCAATATCAATTCAATGACTATATGACTATGAATATTAATGATGTAGTTGTATTATTTACATACAACTTACCTCGGTTTACAAAAAGTACTCCACTATTCGGTTTAGTCAGTTTGCTTGGCCTTGCCCCGATCTAGGTTCATATTTGGCAAGTCTTGATCTATAATGACAATATGCACTCATTTAGTCACTAATTAGAATTAAACAATCATAATTCACCTCTTTGGTAAATAACCATTTTGCCCCTAGACTTTGAAAAAATGACCATTTTGCCCCTATACTCAAAAATCGATTTTCATCGAATTTATTTGCATTTGAAGCCTAGCTAAACTCTTTTTACTACTATATAAATCTCAAATTCTCAATATTTTACACACTTATCCTTTATTTTGCAACCTATGCAAAATAGCCCCTTTAAGTATTTTCATGCCAACACCTTTCACAAAAGTTGTTTATAACCCACCTAGAACTCATATTCTTCCATAAAAATTCCATAAACATCAAAAATAAAATCATGGAAAAACTCTAAACTCTTGACTATTTTGCAAGATATTACCCTCATTTGAAAGCCCATGCTTCAAGGATTTCAAAAATGCAAAAATTATCAACAAAGGGTGTGAGAATCACTTACTTGTGTGAGCTTTAAGTTGCCGAAAATTTTCAGCCTTCAAAACTCCATTTTGACTGATATTTTTGGTGGAGAAGAGAGATGGAGAAGAAAGAAATGATATCTAGGCTTTTAGGTATTATTTTATCACCAAAACATGACATCATCCACCTAATACTTTGACTATTTGCTTAAAATCATTCACATGGCCGGCCAACATTAATAAAAGGGTGTAATTGCTATTTAAAAGCCTTAAATTTAAGTTCTCTAGCTATTCAACACATTTGGGTATTAAAATACAACTTTTTCCTTTTATGCGATTTAGTCCTTTTTCGCAATGGGGCTTGAAAACATTAAAATTAGCTCACCAAATTTTTCATGCACTAATCAAATCTTACTATAACTTCAACAAAATAATAAAATAATTTTTATA
This sequence comes from Gossypium arboreum, assembly GCF_025698485.1. Taxonomy (NCBI): domain Eukaryota; kingdom Viridiplantae; phylum Streptophyta; class Magnoliopsida; order Malvales; family Malvaceae; genus Gossypium; species Gossypium arboreum. Next base: position 101,639,854 of record NC_069080.1, read on the forward strand.
AATTCAGATTTGTGGTCTCGAGACCATTGTTCTGACTAGGCCCTAAATCGAGCTGTTACAAAAGACTTCCAAATTGCATTCAAACCCCACCTTTAATTGTGGCTTTGTTGATTTGGCCCAGGCTATTTTTAGCAAAGTTGAAAATCTCAACTTTTTCCAAGTAGATGGCCGGCCATAGGGGGCCTCTTTGGCTGCTGGAATTTGCTATTTTTAGCAACCACAATCAGCTACAAAAGCCACCCCTTGCTGATCATTCAAACCATCCCTTCATCCCACAACATTCTCTCATTCTCTCTTATCCTCTCTCACTTATATCTCCATTTTTTCTATCCCATTTCCTTTTTATTTAAGTGTCGATTTCTTCTCTTGCAAAAGAGGCTCTCATCAGCCATTTTGGAGCAGCAGTTAGGTGTTTATAAGCCACCTTGATAGACGAAGACAATGAAGAATGAAGAACGCGGCAACTAGTCAAGCCACGGAGAAACAATAGATTTGCTTCTTGTTCCCTATCTCTTTAATTTTTGTTGTTGTTTTGATGAACATGTTTTTGAATATTTACGCTATTGAAATGGTTATTTTAATCAATTTAACTTAAATTAAGTTTGTGTTGGGTTGATTATATTCTGCCTGTTTGAATTGTTAAAATGATGTTTATGCTGTTATAGACCTCGAAAAATTGCTTGGTTAAGTAAAATCATGCCTAAGTTATTCTTGCAATATAATTGTTAAATAACTAATGAATTAATTATTAAATCGTATTGAAATTATAATTAATAGACACAATGCTTAATAAGTGCTTATTTATTCTTCTAAGGTAGCTGAAGTTTAAATTAGCATTGTATTTGGCAATACGTATGCCTTGCATAACTTGCAAGATTTTTGTGATTAAACTGTTTCAAGGTAGAAATACCTTACAAAATCATCGAAAGGATTGCCAGTAACAATTATCAATGGCCAACCAATCGAGCCGCGCCAGGAAGTCGAGTCGCTGGAATACATGAAGTGGACGCTTTCACTTCACTCGCATCTCAGGTATCTTCAATATCCTCCATGCTTAAGAATCTTACCACTAATGGGTCTAACAGTTTTGCAGCCCAACCACCTCACCAATTTGAGAGTATAGCCTGTGTTAATTGTGGGGAAGGACATTTGTTCGAAGAATGTCCATCGAACCCCGAATCCGTATATTACATGGGTAACCAGAACCAAAATCGAGGAAGGCAAGGACTGCAATCCAACTTCTATAACCCATCGTGACAAAACCACCCAAATTTTTCTTAGAGTAACCAAGGGGCTGGAACCAGTAACAACTACATCCAACCTAGACCGATTCAGCCGCCTAATTTTTCCTAGCAAGTTCAGAAACCAGTTCAAGCTAAACCATCCAATAGCTTGGATAATCTGCTGAAGGCATACATGGGGAAGAATGATGCCTTAATTCAAAGCCAAGCAGCTATATTGAAGAATCTGGAAAACCAAATGGGCCAGCTTGCAACTGAAATTAGGAATCGACCACAAGGTGCTTTACTTAGTGATACGGGGAATCCAAGAAGTTCGGGGAAGGAACATTGCAAAGCGTTAACATTGAGGAGCGGAAAGACAGTAGAGCCCAGCACTATCGAAGCTAAAAAGGAACTAGCTACACTCAAGACTCAGAGGAAGTTCAACCAAGTGTTGAAATCCAAGTTTCACTAGAACCAGAATCTACAAAAACTGACTAAGTAACCTCAAAACCACCCAATTCTAATTAACTAACAACTACGTTAGATGCAGAATTGCCACCAAAGACAAATCAACCAGTACCAGTTCCAGTAATGAACCCTTCACCACCCTACACTCAAAGACTTCAGCAGCAGAAACAGGAAATTCAATTCAAGAAGTTTCTTGACATACTCAAACAACTTCATATCAACATCCTGTTGGTAAAGGCACTTGAACAAATGTCAAACTACGTAAAGTTTATGAAAGATATCTTGTCCAAGAAGTGAAGACTTGGAGAATTTGAGATGGTAGCTCTGACAAAAGAATGCAGCGCATATCTTCAAGACAAACTACCCTTAAAGCTGAAGAATCCTGGATGTTTTACCATACCTTGCAACATTGGAGCAACATATTGTGGTAAGGCACTATGTGAGTTGGGTGAAAGTATAAACTTGATGCTTATGTCAATATTTAGAAAGTTGGGGATAGGTGAAGTTAGACCTACTACGGTTACACTTCAACTAGTAGATCAATCCTTAGCACATCCAGAAGGAAAAATTGACGATGTATTGGTACGTGTAGATAAATTCATCTTTCCTGTTGATTTTGTGATTCTAGATTTTGAAGTAGACAAAGAAGTACCAATTATCCTAGGAAGAACGTTCTTAGCAACTGAAAGGAACCTTATTGATGTGTAGAAGGGCGAGCTTATGATGAGTGTTCAGGATGATTAGGTAACATTTAATGTTTTTAAGTCTATGTGATTTCCTGACGCGATTAATGATTGTTCTGCTGTATCCGACTTAGAGGATTTAATAGTGGAAAAGGAACTCGACTCTGTTAAGAATCCACTAGAAAGAATTTTGAAATCGGACCCTCCAAATGATGAAGAGGAGGATGAGAACTTAGCTTTGCTAGAGGCTAATCAAAGCAGATTTAATCCGCAATCTCGTTTTGAATTTTTAGAGTTAGAGACGAGGGAGTATGCCCAACCAAAAGCGTTAGTCGAGGAACCACCAAAATTAGAACTCAAGGTATTACCTTCACATTTAAAATACGTTTATTTAGGTATCACTTCTACTCTGCCTGTGATTGTTTCAGCATAATTGATTATTGAGCAAGAAGAGAAACTTATCTTAGTCTTGAAACAATTCAAGAAGGCTATCAGATGGACCATAGCTGATATTCGCGGTATTAGTCCATTTGTATGCATACACAAGATTATCCTGGAAGATAGCGAAAAAGGGACGATTGATGGAGAATGAAGACTGAACCCCATCATGAAGGACGTGGTGAAAAAGGAGATTATCAAGTGGTTAGATGTGAGTATCATTTATTCCATCTCAAACGGTTCGTGTGTAAGTCCAGTCCAGTGCGTGCCAAAGAAGAGAGGTATCATAGTTGTAGAGAACGAGAATAATGAGTTGATACCAACTAGATCAGTTACGGGATACAGGATTTGCATCGATTACTAGAAGCTGAACAAGGTGACTAGGGAAGATCACTTTCCTTTTCCATTCTTGGACCAGATGCTGGATAGGCTCTTGGGGTAAGACTATTACTGTTTTCTCGATGGATACTCGGGGTATAATCAGATTATAGTAGCACCAGAAGATCAACACAAGATAATGTTCACCTACCCGTACGGTACATTTGCATTTAGACACATGCCATTTGGTTTATGTAATGCACCTGTTACATTTCAAAGATGTATAACGTCTATTTTTACTGACATGGTTGAGAAGTACTTGGAAGTTTTTATGGAGGACTTTTCAATATTTTGAGATACTTACGATGATTGCTTAGCCAATCTACCTAAGGTACTAAGGCAATGCAAAGAAACAAACCTAGTACTTAACTGGGAAAAGTCTCATTTCATGGTACGAGAAGGAATTGTTCTAGGGCATCGGATAAAGAGACATGGGATCGACGTAGATAAATCGAAGGTAGACGTTATTGAGAAGCTTCCACCGCTACATCTGTAAAGGGTGTTAAGAGCTTTTTGGGCCACACCGGTTTCTATCGAAGATTTATCAAGGACTTCTCCAAAATTGCTAAACCTTTATGAAAATTATTGGAGAAGGACATGACGTTCAAGTTCGATGATGAATGCTTAAGAGCTTTCAAGGATTTGAAAAGTCGATTAGTTACAACACCCATAATCATCACACCAGACTAGGATTTGCCGTTTGAATTAATGTGTAACGCAAGGGACTTCACGATAGAAGCTGTCATGAGCCAGCGAAGCAACAAAGTTTTTCATCCCATCTACTATGCAAGCCGGACTCTTATATGAGCTCAACTAAACTTTACGGTAACAAAAAAAGAGTTACTTGCTATTGTATTTTCTTTTGACAAGTTTCGATCTTATCTTGTAGGTACCAAAGTAACTGTCTATACGAACCACTCAACAATTAAGTACCTACTTACCAAGAAATATGCTAAGCCGAGACTGATCCAGTGGGTGCTTCTACTTCAAGAGTTCGATCTAGAAATTTAAGATCGAAGGGGAGTAGAAAACCAAGTAGCAGATAACTTGTCCAGATTGGAGCCACAAGAAGGGAATACTCCTATTATACTAATTCAGGAAACATTTCCAGATGATCACATACTGAAGGTAAGTCATGTCCATAATACCCCTTGGTTTGCTGATATTGCTAACTATTTAGCTTGTGGTTTAATGCCAATTGATAAGACATATAAACAAAGGAGAAAGTTTCTTCACGATGTAAAGTACTATTTCTAGGGAGAGCCATGTTTATTTAAAAAGTGTGTAGATCAGATGATTAGGAGATGCGTGGCAGAAGATAAAGTACAAAAGATTTTATACCATTGTCGCTTAGCTCCGAGTTGGGGACACTTCAGAGGTACTTGTACGACGGCCAAAGTATTGCAAGCCGAATTCTTTTGGCCAACACTATTCAGGATGCATATGCGTACGTAAAGTGCTGTGACCGATGTCAAAGGGTCAGAAATGTCACCAATAGAAATGAGATGCCTCAAACAAACATCATTGAGGTAGAATTGTTCGATGTATGGTGTATTGACTTTCTTGGTCCTTTCCCTCCATCTTTTGGTCACAAGTATATATTGGTAGCAGTAGACTATGTGTCCAAGTGGGATGAGGTTGAACCTTATCCGACAAATGAAGCGAAGGTTGTAATGAAGTTCTTGCAGAAACACTTGTTCACAAGGTTCGGAACCCCAAGAGCTATCATTAGTGATGAAGGGTCCCACTTTGTGAAGGAGTGGTTAAAATGGTTATTAGACATGCATGGAGTGAAACACACGGTTGCAACAGCTTACCATCCGCAGACGAATGGGCAAGCTAAACTGGAAAATAAGGAGATCAAAAGCATACTTGAGAAGGTAGTTTGCCCAAACCGACGAGATTGGTCCAAAAAGCTGGATGATGCTTTGTGGGCTTACAGAACAGCATACAAGACACCTTTAGGGATATCACATTACAGGTTGGTCTTTGGGAAAGCATGTCATCTAACCTTGGAGTTGGAGCACAAAGCTTACTGGTCTCTTCAATAGCTTAATTTGGATCTTAAGCTCGTGAAAGAGAAACGGATGTTCCAACATAATGAGTTAGAAGAGTTCCGAATGTTTTCATAGGAAAATGTCAAATTACTTAAAGAAAGACTCAAGAAATGGCATGACAAACACATTCGAGTTCGAGAATTTGAAGCAGGTCAGCAAGTCTTGTTGTTCAATTTCAGGTTAAGGTTTCTCGCGGGTAAGCTAAAATCACGTTGGTCTGGTCCATTTACGATTCATCAAGTCTATCCATATGGAGCTGTTGAACTCCAAGGTAAGAGAGGTAATTTCCGAGTTAATGCTCAGCGCTTGAAACATTATTGGGGAGATAAAATTGAACGGGATAAAATCTCATTCAATTTATCGGATACTTAATTTCTTATTTTTATTTTTAATAAATGATTTAGGGCATATTTTCGGGTTTAGTATGTTTAAATAAATTCCGTCTAGGAGATTGAAACTTAAGCGGGACTGCTTGTGACCCCTCCAATCTTTGCTAGGAATTTATTTTGACATAATTTCCTAAGAGATTATTCCCTAAATGGGAAAATAAATTTTTAGTTTTTCAAATAAAAGGGTCAATTTTGATCCACGTTTTAATTTGCAACTCAATTTTAAATTTTCATTAAGTCTAGGGACTTAATTGAATTTTTCTAAAATTTGATTTCTCTTTTGTAAATAATAAAAACTAGGTACTTCTCCTTGTAAATATTTTCAAAAAGCATCTAGAATAAATATTTTAATATTATTTATTAATTTGATAAACCTTAATATATAATTATATTTATTATAATTTATATATTAATTTTATCAACTTAGCTTAGAATTAGGATTAATCGTATTTTTATTTTATTTTATGGTTATCTTAATAAATTAATGGCGTTGATAATTTCATATATATATTTAATTATTAATTGTTGTTAAACTTTGAGTAGAATTAGAGCTTAGGATTTTTTTTTCATTAAAATTTTCTAAGAATTCTACTACAAATCTTATTTTTCCATCTATAAATACCATCAACCTTTCTCCCTCCATTCATTCATCTTCAAAACCCCAAAACACCAAACCCCTAAGTGCTGCAACCCTAGCCTAGCTGACTGACCAACACACGCCAAGCAGACTGTCGCACGTCCAACTCCATCGCACCCCTATTGCTCTAGCCTCAGCTTGCGCCAAGCGCTCATCCGCGTGCGCCTGCTGCTCCTGCCCAACAGCTATCCAGGCGGAGTCCTGCTTCAAGCTTCCATCCGCACACGCTTACTTCTTCAGGCAACAACGCACGAGCGCCCAGCGCCTTAGTGCCCACGCCAGGCCTATTTCCGAAGGCTCCTTGCTGTATTGCTGCTCCCACATGCACCATCTCTCCAAGCACCTAGCCACCTTGCACACCAAGCCCTTTAGCCAAGCCTTTCAACGATTCTTTTAAATTGCCATCTTTTTCTTCATAATAATAATAATAATTATTTTTTTAAGAGTTCTTTAAAAAAAAAGAGGTGGTAAGACCTAATTTTCTCTTAAATTTTTATTTTATTCAATTAGTTGATTTTTCAATTAATTGAATTATTAAAATTTTTTATTAAATTTTTGAGAAAATAATTTTCCCATCTTATGATCAGGTTAAACATGCCTCGCAAGAGAACTTGTGCTTCCGCTTAAATTGATGAAACACAAAACAAGTTCCACTGTGAAGAAGCCAAAGTGAGATACGAAAGTATTTTAAAAAATCAACAGATGCATCCAGAGAAAGGAAAGCAACTACAGAGACTTTATGGCACGTATTCGTCAAGTTGCTGAAACCCTCAATTGGGAACTATTTTGTGAAAAGAGACCTAGTGTGGATGAGGAGTTAGTTCGTGAGTTCTATGAGAATTTAACTTTAAGCGAGATGGCAGAAGTTCCAGTTCGCGGAATCAAAGTACCGATAAATTCAAATGCTATTACTGAGTTCTTTGAAATAGCTGATTTCAGAAATGATGAATATTCCACATTAATGAGCAATATCAAGCCTGAGAATTTGCTAGAAATTCTCAAGGAACTAACAGTTTAGGGTTCTACGTGGACTGTGTCAAAATAAGGAATCCACACTTGTCGAAGAGAATATTTGATGCCACTCGCGAAGGTATGGTTTTACTTCATCCGATTTAGCCTTATGCCTATCTCACATGGGACTACAATCTCGTTAGAGTGAATGGTCTTATTGTACTCGATCCTAACTAGTAAGACCATTGATGTAGGAAAGATCATCTTAAGGGAAATACGGAATTCTGTCGTTAAACGCTCTTGCCCTGCTCACTTCCCCTTTACAATAACAATTCTATGCTTGAAAGATGAAATTCTTACATATGTAAGGAAGACAGGGTATAGCCAAGGCACAATCACATATTGCGATTTCTCCTGAGTCGCTGGAGACTCAATTCTACAACAATGAGTTAAAGGAAGTGAGGAACCTGAGGACCCTGATGAAGAAGAAGATCCCACGATGCAATCATTTGAAGTCCCTAATAAGGTAGAATCAATGGAGCCAGAAGCTGAAACTGATGCTAAAACTTCAATATTTAGAGCTCAACTGCCTAGCCCAAACCTTTGAGATGAGCTATCAAAATTGATGGACTTAATGCAACATATGCAATGGCAGCAACAAACCTACTGGAGATACTCAAAAATAAGGGATGACTCGATGAGAAGTGCTTTTAAGAAAATATACAATGACCAAATTTCATATTTGAACCATGGAGTCCATTATGAAAGAAGAAGCAAAGCGATTCTTGCAAAGGCAATAATGATGGAGCAAAAGATGAGTCCAATTTGGAAGGATCTGCAAATAAATAAAAGAGAGGAATCTTGACTTGACTTTATTTTTGTTCTTAGATTATTTTTAGGATTAAGTTTAATTAGGAATTTTTATTTTTTCATAATAAAACAAGAGATGGAAATTATGAGTAAATATGAACAAGTCACAAAATATAAAGTGTGGCAATAGATATATACATGTCTAGGATTGGATTCAGAGAGAGCATGGTACTTAAGCAGTTAAATGGACTCACCTCCTCTTTTCTAGACTCCTACTTGGTGTATAGTATTTATTCACTTTAAACAATGAGAACATTGTTCATTTTAAGTTGGGGGGACCGGAATTTCCACTCAGAATAAGATTTTTTTTCTTTTAATTATGATTGGGATATATTTTGTTCAAAAATTTGAATTTTGTTAAGTATGCTAAACTTGAGTATGAATAAAATTCTATTATTTCAATAAATTATTATGTTAGCTTAATAATGACATGAATGTATTTTTAATAAAGCATACAAATTCATACCATAAAATTTTTAGTTCTTTGGGAAAGTTAGGTATGCATGAAAGTTTAAGTCTTTAGAATTGACTTAGTATTATCTCGAGGCAAAATCCTAGGGAGCATAGAACGTTGGAAATGATTTAGGCAACTATTGTTTGGACCGTTTGAGCCTTTCAAGCCTACCATGGTAAGTCTTATCCTTTGAAACCCAACTTTGAGACTATATGGCCTAATTTTATTTCGACCCTTGCAATATTTAGCCATTACTTTTCACTTAATGATCTTAAAATTGTCCCAAACACTAGACTCAGTACTATTCCAAATGTTCTTTGAAAATAAGTTTGGGGGAGTTGAAAAGAAGTATCAATTGCTCGAGAATTGTAGTACACAAAGTAAGTGCTCGTGTTTGTTTAAAAAAGAAAAAGAAGAGCACATGTATTTGAAAGAGATGTACAAAAAAGCATATGAAAGTCAAGTTGGTGTCTCGAAGGTAAAAATTCCGAAGGTTCGATTGACGCTAAGTCTAAGGGTTTAAGCCAAAACTTATCCATCTTTCACCTACCCCTAGCCTAGCCACGTTACAACCTTGATAAAGACCTATTGATTCAAAATTCTAATGCTACCTATATTAGTGGAGAAAAATTGCTACGATCAACATATGATGACATAATTTAAGCTTAATGATTGCAGCTTAGTCTTGAATAAAGGAATAAAAATCAAATTGGTAAGGGTTAACATGTCATTGTTACAAAAGCAGTTAGTCTAAAATTTGCTGTTATAATAAGTTGTTGAATCTAATCTGAACGTTATACTTAAGTAGCATAACTATCATATTTCTTGTTTTTGAGCATGAGTTTATCAAATTCATAATTTTAGGGAGAATGTTGTTCTGAAGGAGTTTTTCAAAAGTGTTTCCAATAAATTCTTTTCAAAATTGGTGCATTACTCAGGACGAGCAATTAATTAAGTTGAGGGGTGTGGAAAAACAAAAATTTATATACTTTTTTATACCCATTTTTACTTAAATTCATGCAAAACCGGTTAAATTCTTGTCAAAAAATAATTAAATATTATAAAATAAATAAATTGTGTTAAAATTACGAACATGGTGAATTTTAGCTAATTTTATACTTAATTTTGATTAATTTTGACTATTTTTGATAGATTTGCGCAAAGGGCAAAAATTGGCTCGGGTGACACTGCTAGAAGCACAAAACCGAGAAGCAATTTGAAGTATCGAGGCACATAAATTTGCAGCCGAAGACGGTCCAGAAATGTGTATTAATTCATAATTTAATTAATTTTAATTTATTCACCATTTAATTTGGGTTAAATAAATTATTTTTAATTAACTATGGAGAACGGGTCCAATTGAATCGCACTGGTCGAACCATATTGAGTGAACCAAACCAACCACTAATTGTGCAGCCCAGAGCCGTTCTATAACAGCCCAATTTAGGGTTAAAACGGAATAGTGGTTTCAAAACCACGAATCTGAGGTTGGAAAAAAAATTTTGATTAAGTTTAAATGTTTATATTATGATTTCATAATTGTGTGAAAATTTCGTTGCGAAATTTTATCGATTGGGTGTTTAATTTGACATTTAGGACTAAATTGAAATAGGTGAAAAATGTGTGTGTTCTAGTTCATAAAGTACTTCATTGAAATGGGGGTTTTAAGTAGAGGCCCTTAAATGGAAATTAGACCATTATACTTTATATGGACAAAAAGGGGCTTGAATAGGACAAAATTTTAAAGAAAGGCCTTAAGGGTATTTTTGTCATTTGGTAATTAAAAGAAATAAAATGGGAAAAATAAGCCAAAATTTTGTCCATGCATCTTCCTCCTTGGCCGAACCTTGTATGTTCACCATAGCTAGGGTTTTTTCAAGCTTTCAAGCTCAATAGTAAGGGCATTCAAGCCCCGTTTTTAATGTTCTTTACATTTTTGAAATCCTCGTAGCTTAGTTTACCTATTTCTACCATTATTTCGAGTTAGGGTTTATGTTTAAAAATTTACCCATGAATGATATGCATGTATTTTGATGTTTGATGGTAGAATATGAATGTTTGAAGTTAGGAGAACTATATTTTCTAAGCGATTTTTAGCGAAAATGAGCAAAATGGTATAATCGGTAAAAATACCTAATGCTCATAAGTACATGTTAGAGTGAGAATTTGATGTTGTCATAGAAGAGAAAAATGTTCAGCATGTCATAAAACATAAGAATAAGGACTGAAATTAAATTTCCGTGCCTAGGGGAAAAATCATAATTTTGTAAAAGTTAGGGGGCAAAAACATAATTTTTCCATAATGTGATTTTTGGATTGAAATAAATAGTATGAGTGTTAAATGAGCTAAATTTTTTGTTATAAATTAAGAAAGGCGTGGTATCGACCTCGAACGGGGGAAGGAAAATATTTTGGACTAAATTGCAAAATTTCCATATTTTGCACCGAGGTAAGTTTGTATGTAAATAATACATTAACTTCATTTACATTTTTATATTTCAGCCTATTTTATATATTTTAGCTGACTTTGAATCATAAATCGAACTATTGGAAGAATGGAAATAAGTAATAGAGAGAGAAATCTCGATTGAACTTTCGGAAAGATTGAACAATATAGATGGAACGTAGCTAGGTCACATGTATGGTGCTGAGTGCACATCATGTTTACAAGAGAGCTACGATATACTATGTAGTAGCTAGGTCACATGTGTGATACGGGATGTATCCCATGTAGACAAGAGAGCTACGGGAGAGGATAAATATAGCTACGTCGCATGTGTGATTCCAAGTGAAGGAGACCATGTAGACAAGAGAGCTACGAGATAAATTGGCTAGGTCACATGGGTGGTACTAGGTGTTCACTATGGGTACAAGAGAGCCGAATTATATAAAATATGATGGTGGAGCTGTGTGCTGAAACCACCAAGTATTGAGGATTGATCCGAAGTGTTCAACGGGATGATTTTATGGTGACATTGTAATCATGGACCTATACTTGTGATGTATGAAATGTAGTGAAAATGAATTGTGATATGTATGCTAAAATGATGTTAATACAAAGAAAGTGTGAAAGAGTGAATTAGCAATAATGCTGTTTTGGACAGTCGTAGTGACATGAATTTGAAAAATCACCAAAATAGTAGGAATATAATTAGAGGCTGAATAAGATATGAAATTAAAGCTTGATGAGTCTATTTTCATGTAAAAGAAATAGAGAAAGTAAAGAAACTCTATATTTTGAGATATTTATATTGGTCTGTGACTTGTTTAGAATGACTATGTGATCCCCTATTCTGAATTTGAAAAATCATTAAATATTGTTCAAAAATAATTAAGAAATATAGTTTATGTGCCTAGATTACTTATTAGGTCTAGTTTTAAATGAAACAAATTTCATGGTTATTTGACTTTTGTACTGGGAGAAAATCAATTCGTAGTTAGTAGAGGTCAGATCAGTCGAGTTGTATAACAAGGGAAATTTTAACTAATAAACTGTACTAATTGGCTGGACCAAAAATTCCATAAAAAATTTAGTAAGAATTAATATGAGTCTAGTTTCAGGAAAATTTTATGGATCTGAATTGTGAGTTTTGTAACTCGAGCTATGATTTATTTAGTGAACATGACGTAGAGAGGTAGCTTGACCAAATTGGAGTAAATAGTGAAATTAAAAGTAGATTCACTTGAGTTATTGTGTAAACATATTAGATTCTTTATTTATTATTTATATACTTACTTACTAAGCTATAAGCTTACTTTCTTTTCTCTCTTTTGTCTTATAGTGTCGTCCAGCTTGCACAAGAGTTAAGGATCGTTGAAGATCTGCCCGCACTATCAATACTTTTGGGTATTTGAACTAAACATTTTGAATTATGGCATGTATAGTAGGCTTAGTTATTTTATTACGTGTCATAATTGCCTAGGTTTAAAATATTGATTATAGTATTTGACCGATTATTTTGTGCGAAGCCATTGAAATTGGCTAATATTGTTAAAGGCATATGTTATAATGATTCATAATCTAATTGCATGCCATATTTTTGTCTCGATTTTATTTAATGGTATGTATTATGATTTGGTAATACCTCGTACCCTATTCCGGCGTCGGATACGGGTAAGGGGTGTTAGATTTAGTGGTATCAGAGCTATGGTTTAGTCAGTTCTTGGACTAATATAGTGTGTGTAAAAGTCTAGCTATACATGCCATAAATATACTGTGATAGTGTGGTGACTCCTAATTATTCTAAACTGTGTTTTGTTTTAATATAGTAATGTATCCTGACGGAACTATGGCTGATGATGCTGCTCGTAATGTGCCGGCTCCTGCACAAGGGACCGTGCTTATAGAAAGTAGACCTGAGACATTAAGACAAGAATATGAGGCTCGGGATGCCTTTCTCCAAATGATGAAAAATTGGTATACTGAATTTATTCGAGCAAACCCAAATGCTCAACCTCCTCCACCCCCTCCCATACCTCAGACGGTTCCTGTAGTTGCTCAAGGCATAGATTTGGTAAGAATGAACAAGCCTCCGGTCGACAAGATTCGAAAATAGGGGGCCGAAGAGTTTAGAGCAAAGATCGACGATGATCCCAAAAAAGCGAAGTTCTGGCTTGAAAATTCTACCCGTGTATTTGATGAGCTCTCATGTACATCCGAGGAGTGCTTAAAGTATGCTGTATCACTTTTGAGAGATTCGGTCTACCATTGGTGGAAGACTTTGGTAGCAGTGGTGCCAAAAGAAAGGGTTACTTGGGATTTCTTCCAGGAAGAATTCAGAAAGAAATACATAAGTCAGCGATTTATTGATCAAAAGCGGAAAGAGTTCCTTGAATTGAAGCAGGGCAAGATGTCTGTGGCAGAGTATGAATGTGAATTTGTAAGACTCAGCAAGTATACCCAGGAATGTGTGTCCACCGAGGCTATTATGTGCAAAAAATTTGAGGATGGACTTAATGAGGACATTAAAGTGCTTGTGGGAATTCTAGAGCTGAAAGGATTTGTAGTATTGGTTGATCGAGCTATTAAATCTGAAGAATTAAACAAAGAAGGAAGAAAAGCTGCCATTAAGGCCTGTGATGTCAGAAAGAGGCCGATAAGCAAGCCATTTCAATCTCAATCAAAGAGGTCCAAAGAGACAAACCCTCGAATGATAGTTCCAGCTAGGGATTCACACAGAGATCGTGGTAGGGCATATTCGGGGTCTAAAACTCAAGCTACTTCAGTGGCAAGTGTGGGTAATGTGTGGTCTAGAAAGCCCGAATGTTAGCACAGAAATACATGAGGAAAGGGTGTGAAGCTTATCTTGCATATGTAATGAATACTGGGCTATCTGAATTGAAGCTTGAATCAGTACTGATAGTCTGTGAATTTCCAGTTGTATTTCCAGAGGAATTGCTTGGGTTGCCTCCGGACAAAGAGATAGAGTTTGCCATTGATTTGTTGTCGGGCACTGCACCGATCTCAATTGCTCCATATAGAATGGCTCCAACTGAATTAAAAGAATTGAAGGCTCAGTTGCAAGAGTTAACATGGACTGAGTTTCTCTCCCTGGGGTGCTTCTGTATTGTTCGTGAAGAAGAATGATGGCTCAATGTGGCTTTGCATTGATTACCGTCAGCTCAATAAGGTGACTATAAAAAACAAGTACTCGTTACCGAGGATAGATTATTTATTCGATCAGTTAAAGGCGGCAACAGTGTTTTCAAAGATCGATTTGAGGTCCGGTTACTACTAGTTGAGAGTTAAGGAGTCGGATGTGCCGAAAACTGCCTTTAGGACAAGGTATGGACATTATGAGTTCCTTGTGATGCCTTTTGGCTTAACAAATGCTCCAGCCATATTTATGGACTCCATGAACCGAATCTTTTAGCCATATTTGGATAAGTTTGTAGTAGTGTTCATAGATGACATTCTAATATATTCTCGGGATGATTCTGAGCATGCCAAACACTTGAGAACCATATTGCAGCTCTTGAGAGAAAAGAAACTATTTGCTAAGTTTATTAAAAGTGAGTTCTAGCTTCGTGAAGTCATATTTTTGGGACATATAGTCTCAGGTGATGGTATTCGGGTGGATCCGAGCAAAATTTCTGCGATCGTTGATTGGAAACCGCCAAAGAATGTATCCGAGGTTAGAAGCTTTTTAGGCTTGGCTGGGTATTATAGACGTTTTGTCGAGGGATTTTCGATGATTGCCTCTCCTATGACTAAGTTGCTACAAAAGAATGTTAAGTTTAAATGGACTGATAAATATCAGCAGAGTTTTGAAAAGTTGAAAGCACGATTGACTGAAGCACCAATTTTAGTACAACCTGAGCTAGGGAAGGAGTTAATAATTTATAGTGATGCATCATTGACAGGCCTTGGATGTGTGTTGATGCAAGAGGGTAAAGTGGTAGCTTATGCCTCGAAACAGTTAAAACCGCACTATTGTCTTTGCCTTGAAGATCTGGCGACATTATTTGTATGGTGAAAAATGCCGAATTTTTACTGATCACAAAAGTTTGAAGTATTTGATGAATCGAAAGGATTTGAATCTACGATAGCGGAAATGGCTTGAATTATTGAAAGATTATGAGCTAGTGATTGATTATCATCTAGGAAAAGCGAATGTAGTTGCTGACGTCTTGAGCAGGAAATCTCTTTTTTACTTTGAGAGCCATGAATACGAGGTTAGCATTGTCTAATGAAGGGTCAATCTTGGCAGAGATGAGGGTTAAATCCTTATTTCTCCAGCTAATTTGTGGAGCTCAAAAGAACGATAGTGAGTTGCGAACCAAGAGAACTTAGTGCGAACTGGGTTACGACTCAGATTTTTGAGTTGGACCAGATAACTATTTGATGTGTACCGAAAAATGATGAATTGATTCAGAAAATATTACATGAGGCACACAGTGGCTGTTTGTCAGTTCACCCTGGTAGCACAAAAATGTATACTAATTTAAAGAAGTTGTATTGGTGGCCAAGTATGAAAATGGACATTTCTGAATTTGTAACCAAGTGTTTGATCTGTCAACAAGTAAAAGCTGAGCGTCAACTGCCTTCAGGATTACTCCAACCGGTAATGGTACCTGAGTGGAAATGGGATAGGATTACCATGGATTTTGTAACCGGTTTGCCTCTGACTCCTAAAAATAAGGATGCTGTCTGGGTAGTGGTTGATAGGTTAACAAAGTCGGCTCACTTTATACCGGTATGTATCGATTACTCACTTGATAAATTTGCTGAATTGTATATTGCAGAAATTGTGAGGTTGCACGGGGTACCTATGTCTACAATATCAGATAGAGATCCGAGGTTTACCTCGAGATTCTGGAAAAATTTACAAGAAGCTTTGGGCATAAAATTGAACTTTAGTACCGCGTTTCATCCACAAATAGATGGACAGTCAGAAAGAGTAATCCAGGTACTCGAAGATATGCTTAGATGCTGTGTTTTAGAATTTGAAGGTAGTTGGGAGAAATATCTATCTTTGGTTGAATTTGCCTACAATAACAGTTTTCAGTCGAGTATACAGATGGCACCATACGAAGCCTTGTATGGTCGCAAGTGTTGGACTCCTTTATATTAGACCGAACTTAGTGAGAAACAGATTCACGGAGTTGATTTAGTTAAAGAAACCGAAGAGAAAGGAAAAATAATTCGTGATTGCTTGAAAGCTGCTTCAGATCGACAAAAGTCATATGTAGATTTAAAAAGAAAAGAGATTGAATTTCAGGTGGGTGATAAAGTGTTCTTGAAGGTGTCACATTGGAAGAAGATTCTGAGATTTGGCCAAAAAGGCAAGTTGTGTCCGCGTTTTATTGGGCCGTATGAGATTATTGAAAGGATTGGACCAGTGGCATATCGATTTGCCTTACCGGTAGAGTTAGAAAGAATTCATAACGTGTTTCATGTATCAATGTTGTGACGTTATCGTTCTGATCCTTGACATGTGATTTCTCCAACAGAAATTGAGATTCGATCGGACTTGACCTATGATGAGGAACCGATTAAGATTTTGGCTCGAGAAGTGAAATAGTTGAGAAAGAAAAGTATAGCTTTAGTGAAAGTGTTATGAAAAAGACATGGAGTAGAAGAATCTACGTGGGATCTGGAGGAAGCCATGAGAAAACAGTACCCAAATCTCTTTACCGGTAAGATATTCAGGGACGAAAATCCCTAAAGGGGGGAGAGTTGTAACAGCCCGATTTAGGGCCAAAACGGAACTTTGGTTTTGAAACCAGGAATCCGAGGTTGAAAAAAATATTTTGATTAAGTTTTAATGTTTATATTATGATTTCATAATTGTGTGAAAATTTTGTTGCGAAATTTTATCGATTGGGTGTTTAATTTGACGTTTAGGACTAAATTGAAATAGGTGAAAAATGTGTGTGTTCTAGTTCATAAAGTACTTCATTGAAATGGGGGTTTTAAGTAGAGGTCCTTAAATGGAAATTAGACCATTATACTTTATATGGACAAAAATGGGCATGAATAGGACAAAATTTTAAAGAAAGGCCTTAAGGGTATTTTTGTCATTTGGTAATTAAAAGAAATAAAATGGGAAAAATAAGCCAAAATTTTGTCCATGCATCTTCTTCCTTGGCTGAACCTTGCATGTTCACCATAGCTAGGGTTTTTCCAAGCTTTCAAGCTCAATAGTAAGCGCATTCAAGCCCCGTTTTTAATGTTCTTTACATTTTTAAAATCCTCGTAGCTCGGTTTACTTATTTCTACCATTATTTCGAGTTAGGGTTTATGTCTAAAAATTTACCCATGAATGATATGCATGTATTTTGATGTTTTATGGTAGAATATGAATGTTTGAAGTTAGGAGAACGATCTTTTCTAAGCAATTTTTAGCGAAAACGAGCAAAATGGTATAATCGGTAAAAATACCTAATGCTCATAAGTACATGTTAGAGTGAGAATTTGATGTTTTCATAGAAGAGAAAAATGTTCAGCATGTCATAAAACATAAGAATAAGGGCTGAAATCAAATTTCCGAGCCTAGGGGCAAAATCATAATTTTGTAAAAGTTAGGGGGCAAAAACACAATTTCTCCATAATCTGATTTTTGGATTGAAATAAATAGTATGAGTGTTAAATGAGTTAAATGTGTTGTTATAGATCAAGAAAGGCATGGTATCGACCTCGAACGTGGGAAGGAAAAGATTTTAGACTAAATTGCAAAATTTCCATATTTTGCACCGAGGTAAGTTTATATATAAATAATACATTAACTTCATTTACATTTTTATATTGCAGCCTATTTTATACATTTTAGCTGATTTTGAATCATAAATTGACTGTTGGAAGAATGAAAATAAGTAATAGAGAGAGAAATCCCGGTTTAACTTTCGGAAAGATTGAATAATATAGATGGAACGTAGCTAGGTCACATGTATGGGGCTGAGTGCACATCATGTGTACAAGAGAGCTACGAGATACTATGTAGTAGCTAGGTCACATGTGTGATATGGGATGTATCCCATGTAGACAAGAGAGCTACGGGAGAGGATAAATATAGCTAGGTCGCATGTGTGATTCCAAGTAAAGGACACCATGTAGACAAGAGAGCTACGAGATAAATTGGCTAGGTCACATGGGTGGTACAAAGTGTTCACCATGTGTACAACAGAGCCGAATTATATAAAATATGATGGGTGGAGCTGTGTGCTGAAACCACCAAGTATCGAGGATTGATCCGAAGTGTTCAACAGGATAATTTTATGGTGACATTTTAATCATGGACCTATACTTGTGATGTATGAAATGTGGTGAAAATGAATTGTGATATGTATGCTAAAATGAGGTTAATACAAAGAAAGTGTGAAAGAGTGAATTAGCAATAATACTGTTTTGGACAGTCACAGTGACGTGAATTTGAAAAATCTCCAAAAATAGTATAAATTTAATTAGAGTCTGAATGAAATTTGAAATTAAAGCTTAATGAGCCTATTTTCATGTAAAAGAAACAGAGAAAGTAAAGAAACTCTATATTTTGAGATATATATATTTGTGTGTGACTTGTTCATAATGAATATGTGATCCCTTGTTCTGACTTTGAAAAATCATTACAAATTGTTAAAAAAAATTAAGAAATATAGTTTATATGCCTAGATTCTTTATTGAGTATATTTTTAAATGAAACAAGTTTCATGGCTATTTTACTTTTGTACTGGGAGAAAATCATTTCGTAATGAACAGAGGTCAGATCAGTCAAGCTGTATAATAGGGGAAACTTTAACTAATAAACTGTACCAATTTGCTGGACCAAAAATTCTAGAAAACTTTTAGTAAGAAGTAATATTAGTCTATTTTCAGGAAAATTTTACGGATTTGAATTTCAAGTTTTGTAACTCGAGCTATGATTTATTTAGTGAACATGACGCAGGAGAGACAGCTTGACCAAATTGGAGTAAATAGTGAAATTAAAAGTAGATACACTTGAGTTATTGTGTAAACATATTAGATTCTTTATTTATTATTTATATACTTACTTACTAAGCTATAAGCTTACTTTTTTTTTCTCTCTTTTGACTTATAGTGTTGTCCAGCTTGCACAGGAGTTAAGGATCATTGAAGATCTGCCCGCACTATCAATACTTTTGGGTATTTGAACTAAACATTTTGAATTATGGCATGTATAGTAGGCTTAGTTATTTTGTTACGTGTCAAAATTGCCTAGGTTTAAAATATTGATTATAGTATGTGACCAATTATTTTGTACGAAGCCATTGAAATTGGCTAATATTGTTAAAGGCATATGTTATAATGATTCATAATCTAATTGCATGCCTTATTTTTGTGTCGGTTTTATTTAATGGTATGTATTATGATTTGGTAATACCTCGTACCCTATTCCGGCGTCGAATACGGGTAAGGTGTGTTACACGTCCACATGCTGACCCAAATCAGAATTTTAGCTGATTAAATATGCTTGCCAAAAGGCCCTTGGAAGACTTCCAAATTGCATTCAAACCCAACCTTTAATTGTGGCTTTGTAGATTTGCCCTAGGCTATTTTTAGCAAAGTTGAAAATCTCAAATTTTGCCAAGTAGATGGCCACCCATAGGGGGGCTTTTTGGCTGCTGGAATTTTCTATTTTTAGCAGCCACAATCAGCTATAAAAGCCACCCCTTGCTGATCATTCAAACCATCCATCAATCCCACAACATTCTCTCATTCTCTCTTCTCCTCTCTCACTTTTCTCTCCATTTTTTCCATCCTATTTCCCTTTTTGTTCAAGTGCTAATTTCTTCTCTTGGGAAAGAGGCTCTCATCACCCATTTTGGAGCAGCAATTAGGTGTTCATAAGCCACCTTGGTAGCCGAGGGCAAAGAAAAACGAAGAACGGAGCAACTAGTCAAGCCACAGAGAAACACCGACTTTGCTTATTGCTCCCTATCTCTTAAACTTTTGTTGTTGTTTTGACGAACATGTTTATGAATATTTCTTCTATTGAAATGGTTATTTTAATCAATTTAGCTTAAATTAAGCTTGTGTTGGGTTGATTATATTCTGCCTGCTTGAATTGTTAAAATGATGTTTATGCTGTTATAGACCTCGGTAAATTGCTTGGTTAAGTAAAATCATGCCTAAGTTATTCTTGCAATATAATTGTTAAATAACTAATGAATTAATTATTAAATCGTATTGAAATTATAATTAATAGACACAATGCTTAATCAGTGCATGTTTATTCTTCTAAGGTAGCTAAAGTTTAAATTAGCATTGTATTCGGCGATACGTATGCCTTGCAAAACTTGCAAGATTTTTTTGATTAAACTGTTTCAAGGTAAAAATACCCTATTACCTCACTTAATCTTTTATATGTTTGTGAAGATTGATTAACCGCTTGGATTGACATTGAAAAATGTTGAAGAGATCGATTAATTTAATAAGTATGTATGAGAAGTAGTTAGCAAATTATCGAGTTGCCGTGAATTTATTCATAGCAATATAAACATAAGTTTGATAATTCTAAGTTAAATAAATGTAATTAATCCAACACAAGTATGTTATCTTGATTAAATCTTATTCGAAATCGTGCATTAGAACTCCTTTGTTTTATTTTAATTATTTACTTAGTTTTTAAATAGTCTTCGACCACCTTTTAAAACCAAATTATTTTTATCTCACCAAAGTGTTTTACAATTAATTTCATAAATAATTCTTTTTACAGTCCCTGTGGGTACGATAACTCAACATTTACTTGTCACTTAATTACTTGTAGCGATTGTGTACACTTGCACATTTTCCATTGTTCCAAGGTTTTGGCGCCGTTGCCGGGGACTGTTTAAAGAAAAGTCATTATTTGTGAATTTGTTAGTTTTACATTTTGGTTTAATATTCTGTTTAATTTTTAACTCACTTAATTTTTCTGTGATTATTTCAAGTGTTTATGAGTATTGACCAGATTATTGACTTACTCCCTGTAGACCTTGAGATAGAATAAACCTTTCGACAACGAATAAGACAAGCGAATCAGAGAAGGACTGAAGGAATGAATTTCGAGAATATGAATCAAGGAAATGGAGCAAACCTTGCTCAAAATCCTATCCTTACTGCTGATGATAGGGATAGAGCCTTAAGACAATATGCTATGCTAGTGTTTAATGATCTTAATCTGGGTAGACCCGAAATCGAGGCACAACAATTTGAGCTAAAGCCAGTCATGTTGCAGATGCTTCAGACAGTGGGCCAATTCAGTGGAATACCTACCGAAAATCCTCATCTTTATTTAATACTGTTTATGGAGGTGAGTGACTATTTCAAATTAGTCGGAGTACCCGAAGATACATTACGATTGAAGCTGTTCCCGTACTCACTAAGGGATAGAACTCGAGCCTGGTTGAACTCATTGCCACCAAACTCAATTTCCACATGGCAAGAGTTAAGAAAGATTTCTCATGAAGTATTTCTAACCTAGCAAGAATGCTAAGTTGAGGAACGGGATCACTGCCTTCCAACAAATGGATGATGAATCCCTGTATGAGGCATGGGAAAGGTACAAAGAGTTATTACGAAAGTACCCTCATCATGGAATCCTGCATTGCATCCAACTTGAGACATTTTATAATGGTTTTAACGCTCACAAAAGGATGGTAGTAGACGCTTCTACTAATGGTGCTCTCCTTTCTAAGTCTTATAATGAGGCTTACGAAATCATTGAGAGGATCGCCAGTAACAATTATCAATGGCCAACCAATTGAGCCGCGTCAAGAAGATGAGTCGCTGGAATACATGAAGTGGATGCTCTCACTTTACTCACATCTCAGGTATCTTTAATATCCTCAATGCTTAAAAATCTGACCACTAATGGGTCTAACAGTTTTGCAGCCCAACCACCTCACCAATTTGAGAGTATAGCTCCTGTTTATTTTGGGGAAGGACATTTGTTCGAAGAATGTCCATCGAACCCCGAATCCGTATATTACATGGGTAACCAGAACCAAAATCGAGGAAGGTAAGGACTGCAATCCAACTTTTATAACCCATCATGGCGAAACCACTCAAATTTTTCTTGAAGTAACTAAGGAGCTGGAACCAGTAACAACTACGCCCAACCTAGACCGACTTAGCCACCTAGTTTTTCCCAACAAGTTCAGAAACCAGTTCAAGCTGGACCATCCAATAGCTTGGAGAATCTGCTGAAGGCACACATGGCAAAGAATGTTGCCTTAATTCAAAGCTAACCAACTACATTGAAGAACCTGGAAAACCAAATGGGCTAGCTTGCAACTGAACTTAGGAACCGACCACAAGGTACTTTACCTAGTGATACGGAGAATCCAAGAAATTCGGGGAGGGAACATTGCAAAGCGTTAACATTGAGGAGCGGAAAGACAGTAGAGCCCAACACTATCGAAGCTGAAAAGAAGCCAGCTGACACTCAAGACTTAGAGGAAGTTCAACCAAGTGTTGAAATCCCAGTTTCACCAGAACCAAAATCTGTAAATGTAATGACCCGAATTTTACAGTTATCACAAAAGTGCATTTTCGGGTCTCTGTTTCTGAAAAATGGATTCGTAAAAAATATTTACGAAGTTAAGAGAGTGATTAATTAAAGTTTAATGAAGCAAATTAGTTTAAATAAAGGATAATTAGATAAAATAATTAAATTGAATGAAGTGTGAAAGTCTAATTATAGGATAAAGAAATTGAAAGGACTAAATAAGTAAATAAGCCAAAGGAGTGCCAAGTGTATGGCAAAAATAAAATTTCATGTGTAATAAGTATTATACATACATTTGTAATACATGTATGTATTTACTTATTATTTAAGTAAATAATTAATGTATTTATTATTATTAAATTGATATTATATGATGAATAGATTAAATAAAGACAAGTGTATGGTAATGATTTGGTACAAATGTATTATTAAAAAATACATACATTTGTAATATATGTATTTGATATTAAATGAATATTTATTATTTAGTGAAAGATATTTATTAAATAAATAATTATATTATAATATATTTATATGATAAATAAATGTAAAATGACAAGTGTATGGTGAGGATGTAATACAAATGTAATAATATATGTGTGCCCAAGTGTAAAATAAATATTTGATATTAAGTAGATATTTAATAAAGTCATTATTTTTATTGTTATTATATTATATATATATATATATAATAAAACAAAAGAAAAAGAAAGAAAAAGAAACAGAGAATGAGACGAAACAGGGGAAAAAAAGGAAGGAAAGAAAAATAAAAGGAAAATTAGGGTTTTTGAAGCCTTAAGCTTTACTAGGTAAGTCAATTTGATCCCTTTTCTTGCAATTTTGATGTTTATGGAATCCTAGAGAAGAGTACTACGTGAATTATATCAAAAGTTAGGAAGTTAATGAATTTTTATGTGTTGATTAAGTTGAACAAATTAAAGAATTATGAGTTTTATTGATAAGAATTTAAGTTAGAAGTGGGAAAAAGATTAAATTATAAAGAGAAAGTTAAGTTTTGACATAGTAAGGACTAAGTTGAAAGAAATTCAGAATTTAAGTTTTATGTTGAATATGAAATGCTGGAATTTATTTTAAGCAAGTATGAAGATGAAAACTTAAGTTAATTTTGAAGAAATAGAATGGTTATGGTGGAAGGACTAAATTGGAATTTATGAAAAAGTTACATGGAAATCTTAAGAATGTGACATTAATGACTTTGAATGAATGTAAATTTTTTCGTAGCTAATATAGCGCCGGAAATGTCATAGAGGAAGGGGAAAGGGAGAAAGTGGACGAGGATATCGAGTGGACTCAAGAATTACGGTTTGTATTTCTATAAACCGAATCTAATAATTATTTGTTGAATTATTATGTACATGAATGATAAGTATTATTATTATTATTATTATTATTATTATTATTATTATTATTATTATTATTATTATTATTATTATTATTATGGTATTGAATTGAATAAAAATTCATGAATTATTAGTGATTATTGATATTGAACAGAATATGTGAATATTGAGTGGAAAATTGAAAAATGTATATTGCATTGAAATTGATTTGCACGTGGATTGATATGGAAAAAAAATATTGCAATGAAGTAAAATTAAATTAAGAATGGAAATTGAAAACTGAAACTTGACTGAAATCCCTATTAACAATGTCGGGCTAGTCGGATATAGTTGGCACGCCATAGGATCAGTGGAGTTAGGGATATTTCGACTCTGTGTTGATGAGACACTTTATGTGTCGCCAGACTGTGACTATTTCAGATTTATTCTGATGAGTTACTTTGTGTACCACTACTGTTACTGATACTGTTACCGTTGCGGTGTATTCCAACCTCAACCGATGAAACACTGTATTATATCCCTGGTGTGTGGGTTGGATTTGGATCCGTGTATCCATCCAGGTTCGAGTCATGTTAATAGGGGTAATGAAAAGTATTAAAGACTGTCTGCTACTGAATAATTGACCGTTACAAAATGAATGACTGATACTGATTAAATGAATATTACTGATTAATCGATTATTACTATTGACTGACTGATACTGAACGATAAAGATCAATTGGTTGTTATCAAAGAATATTGACTGTTATTGAAATGAGATAGTGCATAATATTGAATGAAAGGTGAATAATCAAGGATATCAAAGAATGAATGTTACTAATTAATTATTTATTGACTGTTATGTCTAAAAAGACTGCTTGATTGTGTGACAGATGAAGATTACTGTATAGTAATAAAAGTATATTGAAGATCGATTAATAAGGTTTTAAAGCTAAATAATGAAGAGTAAATGGTTGAAGTATTAAGATTCTAAAGTAATGCTTAAAGTTTAAGAATACATGACTGTTAACTACTAATGATAGTAAATGTTATATGAATTGTTGAATGATGAAATGAAAGGTACAAATGGACAATGAAGGTAGACCGATTCAAATGGTAAGGTTTATATGTTATGAAATTAAGTTAAATGGCTAAAGTATAGAGACTATGAAGTTAAAGTTTAAAGGTCGAATGTATATATGAATGACGAGTATTATTATTTAGTGATTTATAAGTTTACTATGGTTATTATATGACTTAAGTAGATGTTAAATTTCTTACACTACTCAGTAATTCTGTTTATAGAAATACCACTGAGTTCATACTCAGCGTATGGTTTGTTTCCGTGCGCAAGTTAGGTTAAAGACAGATCATCGAATCAGCATCATAAGCCGATCCCGAACTCAAAAAGGTAAAGCATGTTAATTATCAGTAATAGCATGTACCTAGGATGTCTTAAGTGTGTTAAATTGGATTGTGATTGAAATATTATAATAAGTAAATTGATAATTGATAATGATACATGATAAGTGTTTGAAATTAAGTATTGGATAGCATAAAAAATGCATTTGGTTGTAGGATTAGTAATTTATAAAATTTATGGTTCATTTTGAGTTCACATAGTTTGTCACACGGGCGTGTGCATTGGTTTCCATAGCCGTGTCTTAAAGTCAGTTTAGTACACGGGTAGGCCACCCGGACGTGTTCTATGACGGTGTTAAAAAATCAGTGTTGTGTACGGGTTGAGGACACGGGCGTGTCCCAAGCCACACGGGCATGTTAATTTAGTCACACGGGCGTGTGGTACTGTTCATAAGGAAATTGTACGAAAAATTTTCTAAGCCTCCGATCGAACCCCGATTGGATTTAAATGTATATAGTAAGCACTGTGGGCCCCTTTAAGGATTTAATAAGATTCATATCAAGTAACATTACTTAAATATTTTCGTTTCAAGTGTTAAAGGACTATAAAGACCGGTAATGCTCTATAATCCTGTTCTGACAACGGAACGGGGTTAGGGGGTGTTACAGTAAAAATCGACAAAGTAACCTCAAAACCACCCAATTATGATCAACTAACAACTGCGTTAGATGCAAAATTGCCACCAAAAACAAATCAACCAGTACCAATTCTGGTAATGAACACTTTACCACCCTACCCTCAAAGACTAGAGAGGCAGAAATAGGAAATTCAATTGAAGAAGTTCCTTAATGTACTCAAGCAACTTCATATCAATATCCCATTGGTAGAGGCACTTGAACAAATGCCAAACTACGTAAATTTTATGAAAGATATCCTGTCCAAGAAGCGAAGACTTGAAGAATTTGAGACGGTAGCTCTGATGAAAGAATGCAACGCATATCTTCAAGACAAACTACCCCCAAAGCTGAAGGATCCTGGATGTTTTACCATACCTTGCAACATTGGAGCAACATATTGTGGTAAGGCACTATGTGACTTGGGTGCAAGTTAAACTTGATGCCTATGGAAATATTTAGAAAGTTGGGGATAGGTGAAGTTAGACTTACTACGGTTACACTTCAATTAATGATCGATCTTTAGCACATCCAGAAGAAAAGATCGAGGATGTAGATAAATTTATCTTTCCTAATGATTTTATCATTCTAGACTTTGAAGCAGACAAAGAAGTGCCAATTATCTTAGAAAGACCATTCTTAGCAACCGGAAGGACCCTTATTGATGTACAGAAGGGCGAGCTTATGATTCGTGTTCAAGATGATAAGGTAACATTTAATGTTTTTAAGTCTATACTATTTCTTAATGTGATTGATGATTGTTCTGCAGTATCCGACTTAGAGGATTTAATAGTGGAAAAGGAGCTCAACTCTGTTGAAGATCCCCTGGAAATAAATTTGACATCCGACCCTTCAAATGATGAAGAGGAGGATGAGTACTTAGTTTTGCTAGAGGCTAATCAAAGGGGATTTAATCCACAATCCCATTTTAAATCTTTAGAGTTAGAGAGAGGGAGTATGCCTAACCAAAAACGTCAATCGAGGAACCACCTAAATTAGAACTCAAGGTATTACCTTCACATTTAAAATACGTTTATTTAAGTAACACTTCTACTCTGCATGTGATTGTTTCAGCAGAATTAACTATTGAGCAAGAAGAGAAACTTATCTTAGTCTTGAAGCAATTCAAAAAGGCTATCGGATGGACCATAGCTGATGTTTGCGGTATTAGTCCATTTGTATTCATGCACAAGATTATCCTGGAAGATGGCGAAAAAGGGACAATTGATGGTCAACAAAGACTGAACCCTATCATGAAGGACGTGGTGAAAAAGGAGATTATCAAGTGGTTAGATGCGGGTATCATTTAACCCATCTCAGATAGTTCGTAGGTAAGTCTAGTCCAGTGCGTGCCAAAGAAGGGTGGTATCACAGGCGTAGAGAATGAGAATAACGTGTTGATACCAACTAGAATAGTTACGGGATGGAGGATTTGCATCGATTACCAGAAGCTGAACAAGGCGACTAGGAAAGATCACTTTCCTTTGCCGTTCTTGGACCAGATGCTGGATAGACTCACAGGGTGAGACTATTACTATTTTCTCAATGGATACTCAGGGTATAATCATATTACTGCAGCACCAGAAGATCAACACAAGACAATGTTCACCTGCCCGTATGGTATATTTGCATTTAGACGCATGCCATTTGGTTTATGTAATGCACCTGCTACATTTCAAAGATGTATGATGTCTGTTTTTACTGACATGGTTGAGAAGTACTTGGAAGTTTTTATGGATGACTTTCAGTATTCAGAGATACTTACGATGATTGCTTAGCCAATCTAGCAAAGGTACTAAGACGATGCTAAGAAACAAACCTCGTACTTAACTGGAAGAAGTGCCATTTCATGGTATGAGAAGGAATTGTTCTAGGGCATTGGATAACGAAACATGGGATCGAGGTAGATAAAGTGAAGGTAGACGTTATTGAGAAGCTTCCACCACCAGCATCTGTAAAGGGTGTTTGGAGCTTTTTGGGCCACGCTCGTTTCTATCAAAGATTTATCAAGGACTTCTCCAAAATTACTAAACCCTTATGCAAATTATTAGAGAAGGACACGACGTTCAAGTTCAATGATGAATGCTTAAGAGCTTTCAAGGATTTGAAGAGTCGGTTAGTTACAGCACCTATAATCGTCACACTAGACTGGGATTTTCCATTTGAATAAATGTGTGACGTAATCGACTTCGCGATAGGAGCTGCCATGGGCCAGCGAAGGAACAAATTTTTTCATCCGATCTACTATGCAAAGCCAGACTCTTACAGGAGCTCGACTAAACTATACAGTAACAGAAAAAGAGTTACTCGCTATTGTATTTGCTTTTGACAAGTTTCAATCTTATCTTGTAGGTGCCAAAGTAACTATCTGTACGGACTACTCGGCAATTAAGTAATTACTTGCCAAGAAAGATGCTAAGTCGAGACTGATCCAGTGGGTGCTTCTACTTCAAGAGTTCGATCTAGAAATTCAAGATCGAAAGGGAGTAGAAAACCAAGTAGCAGATCACTTGTCCAGATGAAGGGTCTGACTTTGACAACAAGTGGTTAAAATTATTATTAGACAAGCACGGAGTGAAACACAAGGTTGCAACAGCTTACAATCCATAGACGAATGGGCAAGCTGAATTGGCAAATAAGGAGATCAAAAGCATACTTGAGAAGGTAGTTTGCCCGAACCGATGGATTGGTCCAAAAGGCTGGATGATGCTTTGTGGGCTTACAGAACAACATACAAGACACCTTTAGGGATGTCACCTTATAGGTTGGTCTTTGCGAAAGCATGTCATCTACCCTTGGAGTTAGAGCACAAAGCTTACTATGCTCTTCAATAGCTTAATTTGGATACTAAGCTCGCGAAAGAGAAACGGATGTTCCAACTTAATGAGTTAGAAGAGTTCCGAATGTTTTCATATGAACATGCCAAATTACTTAAAGAAAGACTCAAGAAATGGCATGACAAACACATTTGAGTTTGAGAATTTGAAGCAGGTCTGCAAGTCTTGTTGTTCAATTCCAAATTAAGGTTATTCCCAGGTAAGTTAAAATCACGTTGGTCCGGTCCATTTACGATTCATCAAGTCTATCCATATGGAGTTGTTGAACTCCAAGGTAAGGGAGGTAATTTCCGAGTTAATGCTCAGTGCCTGAAACATTATTGGGGAGATAAAATTGAACGGGATAAAATCTCGTTCATTTTATCGGATACTTTATTTCTCGTTTTTATTTTTGAATAAATGATTTAGGGTATATTTTCGGGTTTAGTATGTTTAAATAAATTCTGTCTAGGAGATTGGAACCTAAGCGAGACCTCTTGTGACCCCTCCAATCTTTCCTGGGAATTTGTTTTGACATAATTTTTTAAGAAATTATTCCCTAAATGGGAAAATAAATTTTTACTTTTTCAAATAAAAGGGTCAATTTTGATCCACGTTTTAATTTGCAACTCAATTTTAAATTTTCATTAAGTCTAGGGACTTAATTGAATTATTTCTAAAATTTGATTCTTGTTTTTGTACATAAGAAAAACTAGGTACTTCTACTTGTAAATATTTTCAAAAAGCATCTAGAATAAATATTTTTAATGTTATTTATTAATTTGATAAACCTTAATATATAATTATATTTATTATAAATTATATATTGATTTTTATCAACTTAGCTTAGAATTAGGATTAATCGTATTTTAACTATATTTTATGGTTATCTTAATAAATTAATGGCAATTGATAGTTTCATATATATATATATATATATATTTAATTATTAGTTATTGTTAAACTTTGAGTAGAATTAGAACTTAGGATTTTTTTCATTAAAATTTTCTAAGAATTCTACTACAAATCTTATTTTTCTATCTATAAATACCATTAACCTTTCTCCCACCATTCATTCATCTTCAAAACCCCAAAACACCAAACCCTTGAGTGCCACAAGCCTATCCCAGCTGACTGGCCAACACACGCCCAATGATCGCCGACATTGCTCCAACCTCAAGGCGTCAAGCGCTAATTCACAGACACTGCTACTCCACCCAAAGAATTGTCCAAGCCGAGTCCCGCTCGGGCTTCCATCATGCGCCTGCTACTCCACGCCACAATGCATGAGTGCCTAGTGCCTTAGTGCCTATGCCAAGCCTACTGCCGAAGGCTCCTTCCTACATTGTTGCTCCCACACGCACCATCCATCCAAACACCTAGCCACCTTGCACACCAAGCCCTTTAACCAAGCCTTCCAACCCTTCTTTTAAATTGCCATCTTTTTCTTCATAATTATTATTATTATTTTCTAAGAGTTCTTAAAAAAGGTGGTAAGACCTAATTTTCTCTTAAATTTTAATTTTATTCAATTAGTTAATTTCTCAATTCATTGAATTATTAATAAATTTTTGAGAAAATAAATTTCCCATCTTATGATAAGGTTAAACATGCCTCGCAAGAGAACTTGTGCTTCCGCTCAAATTGATGAAACACAAAACAAGTTCCACTATGAAGAAGCCAAAGTGAGATACGAAAGTATTTTCAAAAATCAACAGAGGCATCCAGAGAAAGGCTTTACATTAAAGGAAAGCAACTACAGAGACTTTATGGCACGTATTCGTCAAGTTGTTGAAACCCTAAATTGGGAACTGTTTTGTGAAAAGAGACCTAGTGTGGATGAGGAGCTAGTTCGTGAATTCTATGCGAATTTAACTTCAAGCGAGATGACAAAAGTTCCAGTTCGCGAAATCAAGGTACCGATAAATTCAAACGCTATTAATGAGTTATTTGAAATACCTGATTTCAAAAACGATGAATATTCCACATTAATGAGCAATATCAAGCCTGAGAATTTGCAAGAAATTCTCAAGGAACTGACAGTTCAGGGTTCTACGTGGACTGTGTCAAAACAAGGAATTCACACTTGTCGAATAGAATATTTTACGCCACTCGCGAAGGTATGGTTTTACTTCATCTGATTCAGCCTTATGCCTTGCTCACATGGGACTACAATCTCGTTAAAGGCATGGTCTTATTTTACTCGATCATAACTAGTAAGACCATTGATGTGGGAAAGATCATCTTGAAGGAAATACGGAATTGTGCTGTTAAATGCTCTGGCCCTGATCACTTCCCCTGTATAATAACAATTCTATGCTTGAAAGCTGAAATTCTTGCAAATGTAAGGAAGACAAGGTATAGCCAAGGCACAATCACAGATTGGGACCTCTACCGAGCCACTGGAGACTCAGTTCTACAGCAATGAGTTGAAGAAAGTGAGGAACCTGAGGACCCTGATGAAGAAGAAGATCCCACGATGCAATCGTTTGAAGTCCCTAATAAGGTAGAATCAATGGAGCCAGAAGCTGAACCTGATGCTGGAACTTCAATATTTAGAGCTCAACAGCCTAGCCTGGACCTTTGAGATGAGCTATCAAAATTGATGGACATAATGCAACATATGCAATGGCAGCAACAAGCTTATTGGAGATATTTAAAAATAAGGGATGACTTGATGAGAAGTGCTCTTAAGAAGATTTACAATGACCCATTTATTTTTGTGCCTGAATTTCCAGATTTTATATTTGAACTATGGAGTCCATTATCGAAGAAGGAGCGAAGCGATTCATGCAAAGGAAATAGTGATGGAGCAAAAGATGAGTCAAATTCGGAAGGGTCTTCAAATAAATAAAAGGGGGATCTTGACTTTACTTTATTTTTGTTCTTAGATTATTTTTAGGATTAAGTTTAATTAGGAATTTTTATTTTTGCATAATAAAACAAGAGATGGAAATTATGAGTAAATATGAACAAGTCACAAAATATAAAGTATAGCAATAGATATATACATGTCTAGGATTGGATTCAGAGAGAGGTTCATACTTAAGCAGTCAAATTGACTCACCTCCTTTTCTCTAGAATCCAACCTGGTGTATAGTATTTATCCACTTTAAACAATGAGGACATTGTTCATTTTAAGTTGGGGGGACCTAAATTTCCACTTAGAATATTTTTTTTCTTTTAATTATGATTAGGATATATTTTGTTCAAAAATTTGAATTTTGTTAAGTATGCTAAACTTGAGTTGAATAAAGTTCTATTATTTCAATAAATTATTATGTTAGCTTAATAATGACATGAATGTATTTTTAATAAAGCATGCAAATTCGTACATAAAAGTTTTAGTTCTTTACGAAAGTTAGATATGCATGAAAGTTTAAGTCTTTAGAATTGTGACAGCCCTAATTTGACCCTAGTCGGGAAGTGGTTTCTGGACCACTAAACCGAGTCGTGAAAATAATTGAATGTTAAATTTTGTGCTTAACTTTTGTGAAAATGAATATGTGAATTTGTGGTGCTTTGATTGAAATTTATTGAAAGGAACTTGTGTGAGAATTTTGAAAATGTGCTAGGTATTTATGTGATGGCTTATTACTATATGGTTTAAAAATCAAAAAGATGTGCATGTCAAATTGCCAATTTTTTTTTTGATAGTGGCCGACCATGTGGTTTAGTAGTTGAAAAAGTATAAATTTTATATGTATTTATATATATAAATGTATTATAATATGTAATAACAAATTTATATTATAATAAAATAAGTAAATGGGTGAAAAGAACAAGGTTAATTACTTTTGTTCTTCATTGCCGATTTCTTAAGAAAAAAAAAAGAGGGGATAGGAGAGATCAAACTTTTGGTTTTTTTAGCATCCAAATTAAGGTATGTTTCATGTGCTATCTTCAAATTCTTATGAAACTTTAGTTAATTACATAGTTTCCTACGTAGCCCATGTTAAAACTTTAGTTTTGGTTGAGGATATAGCATTCGGCCATTTACATGAGTTTTGCTAAATTATTGATAGTTGAATGTTGGTTTTAAGGAATAAATAATTGTGATTGTAATTGTGACAGCCCTAATTTGGCCCTAGTCGGAAAGTGGTTTCGAGATCACAAAACCGAGTCCCAAAAATAATCAAATGTTATATTATGTGTTTATTTCATGTGAAAGTGCATGTGTGAAAATCCCATGCTTTGATTCTGCCATTTGTGAGTGAAATTATGAAATAGGACCTATGTGAAAATTTTTGAAAATGCTATAGGCTAATATGTAGTGGCCTAATAAATAGTAGTGCAAAATAGGAGGATTTGCATGCCAAACTCCCCATTTTATGTGTAGTGGCCGGCCATGGTGTTAATGGTAGACAACATGTGCAAATTTTTTTATTGAAGTTATGGCATAAGTATGGCACAAATAATATCTTATTTTGTGTCATAAAATGTTTAGTAATAGAATAACAAAAAGGAGGAAAAGGAAGGTTTTTGTTCATTATTGTTCATGAAAGCTGAAAATAGAAGAGAAAGGAGAGGAAAAGAGCTCTTGAATGTTTGGTCACTTGGGGAAGAAAAATCCAAGGTAAGTTCATGGTAGTTTGCTTCTATCTTGATGTTCATGAGTTCTTCTTGATTCTACCCTAACTCATGAAGCATATTTTGATTTTTGGTTGTGTTGTGAGCATTCGGTCATGAATTAAAATGAAGGAAATGGTTGTTGTTTCATCTCCTTTTGATGAAAAATGGAAGATAGGTGAAGTTGAGCCAAGCAAATGAGCATGCATGTGCCTTAGATGCTAAGGGAAAAATCGGCTAACATGTTGTGCTTTAAAATGATGAAATGAAGATTATGCTTAAGTAAAATTATAGATATGTGATGATTGATTGGTGATATGCATGTTTAAATAACATGCATGTAAGGTATGTGTGAAAGAGTGATTTGGTAATAAATCTGTTTGGGACAGCAGCAGTAACGTGATTTTGGAAAATCACCATAAATTGTGGTAGATGATTTAGAAGCTGAATAAATTATATAATTAAAGCTTAATGAGTCTAGGTTCTTATAAAACAAGTCGTGTAAGCAAAAGAATTTCTGATAATGAGATATTTGAAGTGATGTGGGACAGGGTCAGAATGACTTCTAGATCCTCTGTTCTATCTTTATAAAATCATTATAAATTGTACAAAAATGTTCATAAGATTAAATTTGTATTATTAGACTCCTAAATGAGTCTAGTTTCAAATGTAATAAACGAGAACATATTTTGAATTCTGTACAATGAAAAAATTGATTTGTAGTGAGGAGTGGTCAGATTAGTCAAACAGTGAAACAGGGGAGATTTTAAGTAAAATATGATATTGATTGGCCGAACCAAAAATTCTGAAAATTTTATGGATGAAAGATATATGAGTCTATCTTCAGGGAAAATTAACGTCACTTGATTTGGAGTTTCGTATCTCCAGTTATAAATGATTTAGTGATTGTTGCTCAAGAAGATAGCTTGCAGTGAAATTATGATTATGTGGTAAACATTGACAAAAATTTGTTAATGAGTTGCTTATTGATTTCTTATAAGCTTACTATGTTCAGTAGGTGTGAAAGTCGAATATATATATATATATATATATATATATATATATATATATTATATTTTGAAAGTGATGCTCGAACAGTTGAATAATGACTAGTTTCAAATCTTTGAATTTAAGCTCAAGAGCATAGAGGGGCAAAATTCGGATAAGGGAAAAGAGAAAGTAATCAAATAGCCGTTGTAATCGTTCGGCAACATTCAAGGTAAGTTCTTAAATGTTTAAGCTTGATTCCTTTTTATATGCCCAAGAGTTAAATTAATATGGAAAAGGGAATGTAAATTTTATTTAGTTAATGTGCCGAATATGTAATGATTTAAGGCTATAAGCCGATTATGGCTATTATGCTTAAGTTGAATTGGATTTGGAAATTTGATGCACTAAATGAGTGTTACAATGAATAAACTGTGCCGTATATATGCTGGTGAAGATATCACGATTTGTGATTATTAAATACCTAAAGGAAACCATGATGTGTATAAAATTATTATTATTAGTCCTTTGTGGTAGCCGAATATGGCTTGGCACTAAAGTGATTAAATGTGAACTTCGATGAGGTAAACTATTAAAAGTGTGGTGCTATAAGACTATGGGCTAATACGATATGTGGATTCGTTCCGTAAAGTAAATTATTAAGGTATGTGATATGTACTTATGCATGTTAAATCGATTGGAATTGAATCATGAATGTGAATTGCGAAGCATAGGTTAAAATGTCTATGACATATATGTGAGTAAGGGTAAAACCATCGTAAATTATCGATAAGGATAGGCTATGTGCGGGACCATCTTATAATTGCTAATTTGAAAGGTTGTGTGTGAATCAGTGAGCAATATGTATATATTAGATGAATCGTGACCTTTTGGTTCTACTTAAATTAAGTTGTGCGATAAATAATTTATGTATATGACTTATAGTCGAATGGTTACTATGGGTTAAGTTTGAATGGTGAAATGGATATGTGATATTTATGAATGACTTTTGAACCGAAATGTAAACGATGGTGTTCATATGGAGCTTATACCCAAATGTTGCAAATGACTACGAATGTGATATGTTGAATGAGATGTATTAATATATGATTAAATATGCATGATATTTGATGTGTATTCGGGTTAAACCCCACAGGCTTCGTGCTGGTATTATATCCGGGATAAATCCCGCAGGCCTAGTGCTGGTATTATATTCGGGCCTTCATGCCTAGCAAGCTTAGTGCCGGTGATGTGTATTCGGGCCTTCGTGCCTAGCAGGCTTAGTGCCAGTGATGTGTATTCGGGCCTTCGTGCCTAGCAGGCTTTGTGTCGGTGATGTGTATTCGGGCCTTCGTGCCTAGCAAGCTTCATGCCGGTGATGTGTATTCGGGCCTTCGTGCCTAGCAGGCGTAATACCGGTGAAATTATATGTTATGTGAATTCAGTGTTCCTTGTAAGATAAGGGTTTAGCCGAATGTTAAAGATGAAATGATAGTGTATTGTATCATGCTTATATGGCCTAATGGCAAGTATAACATGTTGGTAAAAATGCAATATGCTTTTATAATCGAATGATAAGTTTGAAATGAACGTGAGTGAAATGTTATGCATAAGCTATCAAATGCTAAGTGTGAAAATGAGATGAAAGAAAAGTGTTTGAGATGTATAATTATATACGTTCGAATGATGTTAGTACTTAATTGATATGAATATGTTATATGGAACTTGTTGACTTGATTATTCGGGCCTTTGAGCTTAGCAAACTATATTGCCGGTGAGATACTATTCGGGCCTTTGAGCCTAGCAGGCTATAATACCGGTGAACTGATATCAGGCCTCGAGCCTAACAGGCAAAATGTCGGTGATTTGAGAATAGTCCATGACTAATGTACCTCGTGTTAGGTTGACAAATGAATACATTCAGTACGTTAAGTGGGCCAGGTACGCATTATGTACTCATATATGAGTTTTATCTGCAATGAATCATAAGCGTGCATTGTGATACATATGTGAATAAATGTTATAACTATATCTATGATCATGATACACCAGGTCAGGGTGTGAAAGTATGTGAAATTATTCAATTTAATTATGTTATACGAATTCAGATTAAGTGTGATAAGAATTCTGAACGTGCATTATGTGTTTGTATGTATTCGGCCAGATGGCAATATACCTAGAATATGGCCACTTAAGAAATTAAATAATCGAAGCCTAATTGCATTTATTTGTTTGCATTGCTTAAGACTTACTAAGCTTATGAAAGCTTACTCCGTTGTTACATTCCTCTATTTTATAGATTGTAGACTTCGGTTACCTGCTCGGGTTGGAGTTCACCGAAGATATTATCACACTGTCGAGCTCACGCTATTGGTGTAAGTAAATCCTAGTATTTCGAGTCTATGGCATGTATAGGGTTTTAATATTGAGTATGTGATATTATAATTTAGCCAAAGGTGTTGGCTAGTGATGTTTTGGGCCTTGTAAGCCAATATATTGAAATTTTTCGGCACTGTTTTTGTGTGATTGACTGAGTTGAAGTCGGGCAACACCTCGAACCCTGTTCCGGCGAGGGATATGGGCGAGGGGTGTTACAGTAATGGAGTTTCATGCTGCTTGGGTAATGAATTAAGCAATTTTTGCAATTGGACATATTGACGAGATGCAAGGATTTTGTTTTATTATAAATGCAAATTCGGTCATGGAATTTGATGTATTTCTTATTAAATTTTGATGAATTTCATTACAGGAGAAATTAAGGATGAATTTGAGTTGGCTATTAGTGATTTGTGTGAATCATTTAGCTAAATGGGGTATTCGGCTAGGTCCATTTGAACAAAGGTTTTGGTGTTGGCTGTTTAAATGATATTATTTTTGTATTAAGTTAAATTGGGAGATTGATAAATGTGTTAAAGATGACTCAAGACTTATATAAGCATTCGGCAATAGCTAAGGAGTGGGAATTTTTGATAGTTGATGTATATGTGTAATGAGTAGTATTATATATATGTGATTTATTTGGTAATAGAAAATTTGGCTAAAATGATTAGGGTGCTTCTTGATAAAATATTTGCGATGGTTAAATTTGTTTATAAGAAAGCAAGATAAGCTATGTGAGTTTTGCTTGTGCATGCGAACTAGGTATAAGTTGAATAATCGGTCATTAGAGCTATATGATCATTTTGTGTTTGAGCTATAAGTGATTTTCATGGCTCGATAAGTTCTTGCCATTTTCGGTTATAAATAAATATGAAATTTGAATTATGGCATATTTATATAAATTATAATACATATTGAATTTGATATGTGATTGCTGAATGTGATTAATAAGTAAATAATATTGGTTAAGTAATTAAACAAATCTATTTGTTTTAATTAAGCTCAAGAGCAAGGAGGATCAAAGTTGGATAGGGGAAAAGAGAAAGAAATAGAGTAGCCAATCTGCGACCGTTCGAATATACCGAAGTAAGTTTTGAGTAATCACATTTATTATATAATTGATGATGTCAAGAGATAAGTATGACAGATGAATTGTGACCTATTGTCTCTACTTGAATAAGGTTGTTTGATAAATAAATTGAGTATATGGCATGTAACTGAATGGTTATTAGGAGTTAAGCTGGGATAGTGAAATGGTTATGTGTTCTTATGTATGAATATTAAACCGAAAGTTATGTTGAAGGTGTATTTTTTTGTGCTTATATTCAAGTGAAGAAATTGAATTACTAATGTGATATGTTATGTGAATTGAGTTATCATGTGAGTAAATATGCTTGGCACTTGATACATATCCGGGTTAAGTCCCGCAGGCTTCGTGCTGGTAATATATATCTGGGTTAAATCCCGCAAGCTTCGTGCTGGTAATATATCTGGGTTAAATCCCGCAGGCTTAGTGCTGGTACTATATATAAGCTTAAAGTTCCGCAGGCTTTGTACTGGTGACTGGATTCGGGTTTTAAACCTAGCAGGCTTAACGCCGGTGATTTGAGTAAGATTATGAATTCGAATGTTCGAGGTAAACTACTATTGACTATGTATGATACATTATGATGGCCAGGTACGTATTATGTACACATACGTGAATTGATTTTAAAGTGAATTATTAGTATCAAAGAACGATATATGTGTGTGGATGATTACTATATCTACGAATAAGAGAATGACCTATTCGGTCGATGTCTGTCATTATATGAAAGTATGTGACTTAAATTAATTGTATGAGCTATAAAGTAAAATAAAGTATGTACTGAAATTTCTTTGTGTATTCATATATATATATATATATATATATATTTCGGCCAATAGGCTTTATAATTGGTGTACTTGTGTATATTCGGCCAAGTGATTTGTAATTAGAATACGAGTTTTGTGATACTAAATGCTCGATTTAAATGACAAGTTTTAATTGTTTGTATTGCTTAAAACTTACTAAGCTTATGAAAGCTTACTCTACTGGTTGTTTCTCCTTTTTTTTTTAGATTGTCGATTTTGGCCATCAACTCGTGGATCATCAGCAGTTCATCACACTATCGATCATTTTGGTACTATTATATTTTTGAGTTGATGTGGCATGTATAGGTTAGACTGTTGTGAATGATATTTTGTAAATGTAAATATTTAGCCATACGAATATGGCATATGATCTAGAATGTTTGTATAGTTTTCAGCTTGATTTTGGATTGTGTTTAATGACTATGTGAATGTGATAATTAAATGTTTAGTTCGGTAATACCTCTTAACTTAATCCGGCGATTGGATACGGGTTAGGGGTGTTACATTTTATTGGTATCAGATCTACAGTTTAGTCGATTCTAGGACTAATGTAGCGTGTGTGAGTCTAGCCATACATGCCATTATGTGATAATACGATAGTGTGATGATTTCTGACAGTTAAAAAAGTGTTTTCGTATAGTAATGAATCCCGATCCCGATCGAGCGGTAGTTGATGATATCGAGAGTGTAGCGCCTGCTCCCGCACATGGGACAGCGCTGATGGACTCTCAACCTATCGCAAGCAATTAGAATGATGAGGCTAGACAGGCCTTTTATAATGTGATGAATGATTGGTTCAACCAATACTTTTGAACTAATACTGCTGCTCCACAACCCCCACTCTCGAATAATGCACCCCCTGCACCTACGGTACCTCCAGTAATTGATCAGATGAGGTTGAATAAGCCCCCGATTGACAGAATCCGAAAGCACAAGGCTACTAAATTTAAGGCTACAGATAGTGATGATGCTGAGCAAGCTGAATTTTGGTTGGACAATACTATCCGAGTGTTCGATGAACTGTCTTGCACATCCGATGAATGCCTAAAATGTGCTATATCTTTGCTACGTGATTCTGCCTACTATTGGTGGAATACATTGGTTTCTGTTATGCCCAGAGAGCGAGTGAATTGGGAGTTCTTCCAAACCGAGTTCCGGAAAAAGTATATCAGCCAGAGATTCATCGATCAGAAACGGAAGGAATTTCTTGAACTTAAACAGGGTTCCATGTCAGTTACTGATTATGAACAAAATTTTGTGAGACTTAGCCAGTATGCCCAAGAATGTGTTTCTTCAGAAGCTATAATGTGTAAACGTTTTGAAGATGAATTGAACCAAGATATAAAACTATTTGTTAGCATTCTTGAAATCAAAGAGTTTGTAATACTTGTCGAGCGAGCTTGCAAAGCCAAAGAGCTCAGTAAAGAGAAAAGAAAAGCTGAAGATAGAGCTAGAAAGTTTTGTAAAAGATCTTCGGGAAAGCCCTTTCAGCAGTCACCGAAGAAATTTCGAGATGATTCGGGCCGATCTTAGAACACTTCGGGCTTTTCCAGACGAGACTGTGATCGACCTCCTGTGAGTACGCGAGCCACTTTAGTTGCCAGTGTTCGAAAAGATCATCGGGACAGGACCGAGTGCAAGTATTGTGGAAAATTGCATTCGGGGAGTTGTAAATTTCATGACCGCTCCTGTTATAAGTGTGGATCAGCTGACCACTTTATCAAGGACTGCCTGGGATTGTTTGAGCAGAATGTGAATCAGAGTGGGAAACCGAGTACTACTACAGCACGAGGTAAACCACCTAGAAATACGGGAAATGGTAGCAGCGGCTAGAGAGGGTCTAGAGATGCTACGACTAGATCCGAGGCTCGTACTCTTGCTAGAGCTTACGCTATACGCGCACGCGAGGATGCCTCTTCACCAGATGTTATTACCGGTACTTTCACCCTCTTTGATACTGATGTGATTGCTTTGATTGACCCTGGTTCTACTCATTCATATGTGTGTGAGACTTTAGCATCCAGTAAGACTCTACCTGTTGAGTCTACTGAGTTTGTGATTCGAGTGTCGAATCCCTTGGGTCGTTATGTGCTAGTCGATAAAGTATGCAAGAAGTGTCCCCTGATAATCTGAGGTTCATGTTTTTCGGCCGATTTGTTGCTTTTACCGTTTGATGAATTCGATGTTATTCTCGGCATGGATTGGCTGACTGTATATCATGCAGTTGTGAATTGCAAAAGAAAGACTATTGATTTGAGATGTTCGAATGATGAAATAATCTGAGTGGAGTCTACCGATTTGAACTGGTGACCGGCAGTAATGTCCTCGATGTTGACTAAGAAATATGTGAAAAAAAGGGCATGAAGCATATCTTGCGTACGTACTGGATAGTAAAGAGCCAGTAAAGAAGCTTGAATCAGTGCCAGTGGTTTGTAAATATCCGGATGTTTTTCCTGAGGAGTTACCGAGATTACCACCTGTTCGGGAGGTAGAGTTTGGCATTGAACTTGTACCTGGGACTTCACTGATTTTGATAGCTCCGTATCGTATGGCACCAACTGAATTAAAGGAATTGAAAGCTCAGTTGCAAGAGTTGATTGATAGAGGTTTCGCTCGACCGAGTTTCTCACCTTGGGGTGCACCAGTATTGCTCGTAAAAAAGAAATACGGAACCATGAGAATGTGCATTGACTATCGTCAATTAAATAAGGTAACGATAAAGAATATGTAACACCCCGAACCCGAGACCATCGCCGGTGTCGGACACGAGGGGTTAGCAAGCCAAGTTCACTTGTTTTGCCCATCCATTGGACATTTCCAGTCAGGCTGGAAAAACTGCGTCACTGTCGCCTTAAAAATCATATCTCGAGTTTCAAAACTCGGAAACTGGTTTCGTAAATTTTCCCTGAATTTAGACTCATATATCCATCCATGGATTTATTTCTAGAATTTTTGGTCTGGCCAATTGGTACAGTTTATTAGTTAAAGTCACCCATGTTACAGGGATCGACTGCTCTGACCTTCGCGCGGTATAACTTGAATATCTCTCTGTACAGGGCTTTAATGCTGGTGCCGTTTGTTTCAAATGAAACTAGACTCAAAATGGAATCTGTACATATAAGGTATGTCGCCTAATTCTTTCTGGATAATTTATAGTAAATTTTTAAAGTTGCGACAGGGAACCCAGAAACCATTCTGGCCCTGTCTCACAATAGCTTTAATATCTCTTAACCTGTAACTCCTATGACCATTTCGTTTCTTCCATAAGAAAATAGACTCATCAAGGTTCATTTACATAGCTTATTCACTATTTAATTCCATTCCTATGAATTTTGGTGATTTTTCACATTCACGCCACTGCAGCTGGCAGCATCTGTTTTAAGGTAGGTCTTACCTATTTGGTAGTCTCCATGAACCAACTAGTCTTGCCATACATAGGTTCATATATGATCATTTTAACCATGCCAATGGCTGATCATATGACC
The DNA here is from genome assembly GCF_025698485.1 of Gossypium arboreum. Classification (NCBI taxonomy): domain Eukaryota; kingdom Viridiplantae; phylum Streptophyta; class Magnoliopsida; order Malvales; family Malvaceae; genus Gossypium; species Gossypium arboreum. Next base: position 101,681,854 of record NC_069080.1, read on the forward strand.
AACATTCCCATTTCCAATCCATAGCCACATCATGACACCAAATATATACATACAAACCACAATTAGTCTAAGTTCATGCTTCCTTTTCGAGCCATTTTCGCATGGCCGTACATACTTACATTACAACATATTTAACAAACAAGAGGTAGTCCTATACATGCCATCTCAAGTTCAACCAAAATTTATACCAAAATGGAGGCTTGATAGTGTGGATGACTTCGACTTCAACGATCCCGAATCCGATTGCTATCGAGCGAAATCTAGAAAACCGAGAGCCAAAGCAATGAGTAAGCATTTTTATGCTTAGTAAGTCTCAAGGAATATAATCAACTCTAATTACAGCAATACATTCACATAGTTAAATCAATCATTTCATTAATGCACATTCACATAATCATACTTACTTCACCATCCCAACTCTTATGTTCATACACAAATAACGGCTTCATTAAGGCCGATAACTCGTTCCATCATAGGAGCGGATATTCACACGCCTACTCCTAGCGCAAAAGCACACACCGCACTTACCTTGTCATTGGGAAATTTCACAAGTGCATTAGCTGAAATTTTCCAGCAAGCTTATAATTTTCAAATCACATACCTTCGAGTTTAACCGGATGTCGCTACTCGATCAATCGCCGGGACATAGCCCGTTATGGTAACCCGCACCAAGGCCTCACGGACTTAACCCGGATATCACGATTTGCACAAATGCCTTCGGTCTTAGCCCGGATAGAATGACGCGCACGAATGCCTTCGGTCTTAGCCGGATGTAGCCACTAGCACAATTGCCTTCGGTCTTAACCCGGTTATAATTTCCAGCATAATTGTCTTCGGCTTAGCCCGGATATCATTCAATTTCTCATGCACACATACATCAATAATCATTGGACATACATATTTCATTTTCGTTACTAAGGCTCAAACACAATTAATATCATTAGCATATTCGCCTTCGGACTTAGCCCGGTGGAATTCAAATACTCATACACACATAATCAATAATCATACACATCCATATTTCATCTCACATAATTCAAGTAAGGTCACTTCTTGAGGACTTACCTCGGATGTTGTCGAACGGCTTTTACGGCTATTCGATTACTTTTTCCTTCCCTTGTCCAATTGTGGCCCTCTTAGCTCTTGAGCTAATTCAAACAAATTCAATTTATCAAAACCTCATTGTGCTAGCTTATGGCGAATATGACAAGGAATTTAAATGGTCATATGGCCACCCTTTAGCTTGAATACACAATGGTCATGCACATGTTATACTACATCAAGCAATTCAATACAATTTATTCGAGCATCAAGGAAAAGCTAAGGCCTTCAATAGGCTACCCAAGGCGAATATTCATGTACATGTTGAGGTCAATTTTGCACTTAATACCTCACAAAAACAGCATGCAATTTACTAATTAATGCTTTGCACATTGTGGCTCAAAACTTATAATATAGCATCAAGCACTTATATGTGTGCTAGGTCAATTGTGCTTGCAATTTCACAAGCATTCTTCCACATTTTCTTCTTTAAACCAATATATTCATCACTTAGTTCATAACCAAACATAATGTGCAATCATATATATGCATATATGAGCATGGTCAATTTTCAAGGTGTCCATAGCCATCCAAAACACAAATTTTTAACTAACATGCAAGAAGCATGAATCATGCTCAAGAATGCATCATGGCGAATATGACAATCATGCTCCTTTTCAATTTCAATCATGATAAAACAAAGAGAAAACTCAAAATCTTACTCAAGAGTAGACAATCCATCATTGCATGCATCATCATCAAGCTTCACACTTAGCATGCAATGGCTTTATCACCATAACAACTTTGGCCAAATACCATTTCCATGGCTTAACAAAGATTTGAGCCATGGCTAACATGCACATCAAGTTAGCAACCAAAGCATGCATGAAACTCCTAACACAACCTCATACATACCTTAATCTTGATGGAAACTTAGCCAAATCTCCTTCTAGATCTCTTCCAAACCAAGCATGAAGCAAAAATCCTCCTTCTTCCTTAGTTTTGGCTCAAAGAAAGGATGAACAAAATTTTTTCTTTCCTTCTCTACAACTCACGGCAATGGGGGGATTACCACACTCACACACATTTTTTTTCATTTTTATCACCCATACACCTTTGTTTATTATTTCACCCTAATGCACCAACAAAACATGTTTCATGACATGTTTAGCCCATCCTCCTTGTCATGGCCGCCACCACCTATAAAGGGGAATTTGACATGCAAGTCCATTATTTTGCATGCATGCTTTAATTAGTCATCACACATTTCCTATCATACTTTCAAAGTTCATTACTAAGTCCTTTCTTGTGGAATTCACCCTTATAACACTAAATCGATCATCATAAAATGTCATACATGAGCACACATATTATAGGCATCAAAATAAATTTTTAATTATTTTTATGCCTCGGTTTTGTGGTCCCGAGACCACCTTCCGACTAGGGTCAATTTTGGGCTGTCACAGAATAAATATTCGTTACCGCGTATCGACGATTTGTTTGATCAGCTGAAAGGTGCCTCAGTGTTTTCGAAGATAAACTTGAGATCAAGTTATTATCAGTTGCGAGTTTGAGATTCAAATGTGTCTAAAACCGTTTTCAGAACGAGATACGGTCACTATGAGTTCTTAGTGATGTCGTTTGGGCTCACTAATGCCTCTGCGGTATTTATGGACTTGATGAATCAGATTTTCAGACAGTATTTGGACCGGTTTGTAGTTGTGTTTATAGATGACATCTTGATTTATTCACACGATGAAACTGAACATGCCGAGCACCTGAGATTAGTATTACAGATTTTACGAGACAAGCAGTTATACGCGAAATTCATTAAATACGAGTTCTGGTTGAGAAAAGTTAGCTTTTTGGGGCATGTGGTATCCGCATCGGGTATTCGAGTTGATTCGAGCAAAATTTCAGCTATACTTGATTGGAAGCCTTCGAGAAATGTTACTGAAGTTTAGAGCTTTTTGGGACTTGCCGAATACTACAGACGGTTTGTAAAAGGTTTCTTGATGATAGCCACGCTGATGACGAAGTTACTCCAGAAAGATGTTAAATTCGAGTGGTCAGAAAAGTGCCAGAAAAGTTTTGACCAACTAAAAACCTATTTGACCGAAGCTCCAGTGTTAGTGCAACCTGAATCTGATAAAGAGTTTGTGATCTACAGTGATGCGTCCTTAAATGGGTTGGGTTGCATGTTGATGCAGAGTTGTAGCTTACGCTTCAAGACAGTAGAAGCCACACGAGAAAAACTATCTGACCCATGATCTCGAATTAGCTGCCATTGTCTTCGCTTTAAAAATATGGCGACACTATTTGTTAGGGAAAAAGTGTCATGTGTATCCTGATCACAAAAGCCTCAAATACTTGATGACTCAAAGAGACTTGAATTTGAGACAAAGACGTTGGCTCGAATTGCTGAAAGATTATGAGCTTGTCATTGACTACCATCGGAAAGGCTAACGTGGTTATCGATGCTTTAAGTCGCAGATCACTCTTTGCTTTGCAAGCGATGAATGTACAGTTGTCTGTGTCCGCCGATAATGTGTTAGTAACAGAGTTAAAAGCCAAACCGTTATTGATTCAACAAATCTGTGAAGCTCAAAAGGATGATAATGACTTAGTAGCAAAACGAGCATTTTGTATTTCAAATGAGAATTCAGAATTCATGATTGATAGCAAAGATTGTTTGAGGTTCAGAAACTGATTATGTATTTTGAGAGATTCAGAGATTATTCGGATGATTTTGAGAGAGGCTCATTGCAGTCGGATATCAGTTCATCCGGGTAGTACAAAAATGTACGATGATTTGAAACGTTAGTATTGATGGCATGGTATGAAATGTGACATTTCTGACTTTGTATCGAAGTGTTTAATTTATCAACAAGTGAAAGTGGAACATCAAGTGCCTTCAGGATTGCTCCAGCCGATTATGATACCCGAGTGGAAGTGGGATCGAGTTACTATGGATTTTATGGCTGGGTTGCCTTTGTCACCGAGCAAGGAAGATGCGATTTGGGTCATCGTGGATAGATTGACTAAATTGGCTCACTTTATTCCTGCACGTGCGGGTTACTCGAGAAGCTAGCTGAATTGTATGTTTCTTAGATTGTCAGATTACACGGGGTACCTATTTCTATTGTGTCTGACAGAGACCCAAGATTCACCTCACGATTTTGGAAGAAATTACAAGACGCTTTGGGTACCAAGCTACATTTTAGCACCGCGTTTCATCCTCAGACGGACGTTCAATCAGAACGAGTAATTCAAATACTCGAGGATATGTTGAGATGTTGTATCCTTGAGTTTAGTAGTCCATGGGAACGGTATTTGCCTTTGATTGAGTTCGCTTACAACAATAGTTTCCAATCGAGCATAAACATGGCACTTTACGAGGCTCTATACGGTCGTAAATGTCGTACACCGTTGTTTTGGACCGAGCTCAATGAAAGTAGAATCTTCAGGGTTGATTTAATTAAAGATGCCAAATAGAAAGTAAAAGTTATCCGTAACAGTCTTAAGGCAGCATCAGATCGTCAGAAATCCTATGCGGATTTAAAACAGCAAGACATTGAATCTCAAGTTAGAGATAAAGTGTTTCTTAAAGTTTCACCTTGGAAAAAAGTGCTCAGATTTGGCCGTAAGGGCAAGTTGAGTCTAAGGTTCATCGGGCCATATGAGATATCAGAACGAGTTGGGCCGGTAGCGTACAGATTGATTTTGCTCCCTGAACTTCAAAAGATTCACAATGTTTTTCATGTCTCGATGCTTTGACGTTACAGATCCGATCCATCACATGTGATTAGTCCATCCGACATTAAGATTCGATCTGATTTGAGTTACGAACAAGAACCAGTTCGTATTTTGGCACACGACGTGAAAGAGTTGCGGAATAAGAAAATTTCACTAGTGAAAGTGTTGTGGGTCAAGCACGGGGTGGAAGAAGCTACTTGGGAGCTTGTGGACTCTATAAAAGAACGATACCCTAATTTATTTGCTAGTAAGATTTTCGGGGACGAAAATTTCTAAGTGGGGGAAAGTTGTGACAGCCTTAATTTGACCCTAGTCGGGAAATGGTTTCGAGACCACTAAACCGAGTCGTGAAAATAATTGAATGTCAAATTTCGTGCTTAATTTGTGTGAAAATGCATATTTGAATTTGTGGTGCTTTGATTGAAATTTATTGAAAGGGACTTGTGTGAGAATTTTGAAAATGTGCTAGGTAATTATGTGATGGCTTATTACTATATGGTTTAAAAATCGTAAGGATGTGCATGTCAAATTGCCTTTTTTTTTTTTATAGTGGCCGGCCATGTGGTTTAGTAGTTGAAAAAGTATAAATTTTATATGTATTTATATATATAAATGTTATAATATGTAATAATAATTTTATATTATAATAAAATAAGTAAATGGGTGAAAAGAACAAGGTTAATTACTTTTGTTCTTCATTGCCGATTTTTTCAGAAAAAAAAACGAGGGGATAGGAGAGATCAAACTTTCAGCTATTTTAGCATCCAAATTAAGGTATGTTTCATGTGCTATCTTCAAATTCTTGTGAAAATTTAGTTAATTACATAGTTTCCTACGTAGCCCATGTTAAAACTTTAGTTTTGGTTGAGGATATAGCATTCGACCATTTACATGAGTTTTGCTAAATTATTGATAGTTGAATGTTGGTTTTAAGGAATGAATAATTGTGATTGTAATGGAGTTTCATGTTGCTTAGGTGATGAATTAAGCAATTTTTGCAATTGGACATATGGACGAGATGCAAGGATTTTGTTTTATTATAAATGCAACTTCAGTCATGGAATTTGATGTATTTCTTATTAAATTTTGACGAATTTCGTTATAGGAGAAATTAAGGATGAATTTGAGTTGGCTATTAGTGATTTGTGTGAATCATTTAGCTAAGTGGGGTATTCGGCTAGGTCCATTTGAGCAAATTTTTGGTGTTGGCTGTTTAAATGATATTATTTTTGTATTAAGTTAAATTGGGAGATTGATAAATGTGTTAAAGATGACTCAAGACTTATATAAGCATTTGACAATAGCTAAGGAGTGGGAATTTTTGATAGTTGATGTATATATGTAATGAGTAGTGTTATATATATGTGATGTAACACCCCGAACCCGAGACCATCGCCGGTGTCGGACACGAGGGGTTAACAAGCCAAGTTCACATATTTTGCCCCCCCCCAATTTGACATTTCCAGTCAGGCTGGAAAACTGCGTCACCGTCGCCTTAAAAATCATATCTCGAGTTTCAAAACTCAGAAACTGGTTTCATAAATTTTCCCTGAATTTAGACTCATATATCCATCCATGGATTTATTTCTAGAATTTTTGGTTGGGCCAATTGGTACAGTTTATTAGTTAAAGTCACCCATGTTATAGGGATCGACTGCCCTGACCTTCGCGCGTTATAACTTGAATATCTCTCTGTACAGGGCTTTAATTCTGGTGCCGTTTGTTTCTAATGAAACTAGACTCAAAATGGAATCTGTAAATATAAGGCATGACTCCTAATTCTTTCTGGATAATTTATAGTAAATTTTTAAAGTTGCGACAGGGGACCCAGAAACCGTTCTGGCCCTGTCTCACAATAGCTTTAATATCTTTTAACATGTAACTCCTATGACCATTTCGTTTCTTCCATATGAAAATAGACTCATCAAGGTTCATTTACATAGCTTATTCACTATTTAATACCATTCCTACAAATTTTGGTGATTTTTCACATTCACGTCACTGCAGCTGGCAGCATCTGTTTTTAAGGTAGGTCTTACCTATTTTGTAGTCTCCATGAACCAACTAGTCTTGCCATACATAGGTTCATATATGATCATTTTAACCATACCAATGGCTGATCATGTGACCAACATTCCCATCTCCAATCCATAATCACATCATGACACCATATATAGATATACAAACCGCAAATAGTCTAAGTTCGTACTTCACTTTTACGAGCCATTTTCGCATGGCCGTACACATATACATCACAGCATATTTAAACCAACAAGGGGTAGTCCTATACATGCCATTTCAAAGTTCAACCAAAAATTTATACCAAAATAGAGGCGTTGATAGTGTGGATGACTTCGACTTTAATGATCCCGAATCCGATTGCTATCGAGCGTAATCTATAAAACAGAGAGCCAAAGCAACGGGGTAAGCATTTTTATGCTTAGTAAGTCTCAAGGAATAAAATCAGCTTTAATTTAAGCAATACATTCACATAACCAAATGCATCATTTCATTAATATACATTCTCATAATCATTCTTACTTCACACTTCATCATTATATACTTTCACAAAGAATCAACCATTCCAATAGCTGAAATTCGTTAGTCGATTGAGCGAATGTTGCTCAAATATGTCGACTTTCCAATGCACATATAAACGTACCTTATTCTTTGGGCTTTTCGAGCGCACTAATTGAATTTATTACAGCAACCAACACTCACCTCCAGCCCAAGCTTCTTCGAATACAACCGGATATAACCACGTGCACGAATGCCTTGGTCTTAGCCGGATAGAATGACTCGCACGAATGCCTTGGTCTTAGCCGGATGTAGCCACTAGCACAATTGCCTTCGGTCTTAACCGGATATAATTTCAGCATAATTGTCTTCGGGCTTAGCCCGGTATCATTCAATTTCTCATGCACACATACATCAATAATCATTGGACATACATATTTCATTTTCGTTACTAAGGCTCAAACACAATTATAATCACTAGCATAATCGCCTTCGGACTTAGCCCGGTATCATTCAATACTCATACACACATAAATCAATAATCAATACATCCATATTTCATTCCACATAATTCAATTAAGGTCACTTCTTGAGGACTTACCTCGGATGTTGTCGAACGGCTTTTACGGCTATTCGATCACTTTTTCCTTCCCTTGTCCAATTGTGGCCCTCTAAGCTCTTGAGCTAATTCAAACAAATTCAATTTATTAAAACCTCATTGTGCTAGCTTATGGCGAATATGACAAGGAGTTTAAATGGTCAAATGGCCACCCTTTAGCTTGAATACACAATGGTCATGCACATTTTATACTACATCAAGCAATTCAATACAATTCATTCGGGCATCAAGGAAAAGCTAAGGCCTTCAATAGGCTACCTAAGGCCGAATATACATGTCCATGTTGAGGCCAATTATGCACTTAATACCACACAAAACAGCATGCATTTTACTAGTTAATGCTTTTCATGTTGTAGCTCAAAACTTATAATATAGCATCAAGCACTCATATGTGTGCTAGGCGAATGTGCTTGCAATTTCACAAGCATTCTTCAACATCTTCTTCTTTAAACAAACATATTCATCACTTACTTCATAGCCAAAACATCATGTGCAAACATATATATACATATATGAGCATGGCCGAATTTTAAGGTGTCCATAGCCATCTAAAACACAAATTTTAACTAACATGCAAGAAGCATGAACCATGCTCATGAATGCATCATGGCGAATACATCATAATCATGCCCTTTTATCTTCAATCATGGTTAAACAAAAAGAAAACTCAAAGTCTTACTCAAGATGGCTACAAAGAAATTTCAAGAGTAGACAATCCATCATTGCATGCATCATCATCAAGCTTCACACTTAACATGCAATGGCTTTATCACAATACCAACCTTGACCAAATACCACTTCCATGGCATAACAAGGATTTGAACCATGGCTAACATGAACATCAAGTTGGCAACTAAAACATGCATGAATCTCATGACACAACCTCATACATACCTCAATCTTGATGCAAGTTTAGCCAAATATCCTTCTAGATCTCTTCTAAACAAAGGAAATGAAGCAAAAATCTCTTCTTCCTCTTAGTATTTTTGGCCAAAAAGGAGAGAACAAGGATGAACAAATTTTTTTGTTTTCTCTTCTTGGTTGCACGGCAATGGGGGAATGCTACTCTCTCACACACATTTTTTTTTTCATTCTTTTCTTACCCATGCTTATTTGTTTATTATTTCTCCCTAATGCCCAACAAAACATGTTTCATGACATGTTTAGCCCATATCTCTTTGTCATGGCCGGCCATCACTTGTAAAAAGGGGAATTTGACATGCAAGTCTATTATTTTGCATGCATGCTTTAATTAGTCATCACACATTTCCCTATCGTACTTTCAAAGTTCACTACTAAGTCCTTTCTTGTGGAATTCACCTTTATAACACTAAATCAATCATCATAAAATGTCATACATGAGCACACACATATTATAGGCATCAAAATAAATTTTTAATTATTTTTATGCCTCGGTTTTGTGGTCCCGAAACCACATTCCGACTAGTGTCAATTTTGGGCTGTCACATGTGATTTATTTGGTAATAGAAAATTTGGCTAAAATGATTAGGGTGTTTCTTGATAAAATATTTGCGATGGTTAAATTTGTGTATAAGAAAGCAAGATAAACTATGTGAGTTTTGCTTGTGTATGTGAACTAGGTATAAGTTGAATAATCGGTCATTAGGGCTATATGATCATTTTGTGTTTGAGCTATAAGTGATTTTCATGGCTTGATAAGTTCTTGCCATTTTCGGTTATAAATAAATATGAAATTTGAATCATGGCATATTTATATAAATTATAATACATATTGAATTTGATATGTGATTGCCGAATGTGATTAATAAGTAAATAATATTGGTTAAGTAATTAAACAAATCTATTTGTTTTAATTAAGCTCAAGAGCAAGGAGGATCAAAGTTGGATAGGGGAAAAGAGAAAGTAATAGAGTAGCCAATCCGCGATCGTTTGAATATACCGAAGTAAGTTTTGAGTAATCACATTTATTATATAATTGATGATGTCAAGAGATAAGTATGATAGATGAATTGTGACCTATTGTCTCTACTTGAATGAGGTTGTTTGATAACTAAATTGAGTATATGGCATGTAATCGAATGGTTATTAGAAGTTAAGTTGGGATAGTGAAATGGTTATGTGTTCTTGTGTATGAATATTAAACCGAAAGTTATGTTGAAGGTGGATTTTTTTTTTTGTGCTTATATTCGAGTGAATAAATTGAATTACTAATATGATATGTTATGTGAATAGAGTTATCATGTGAGTAAATATGCTTGGCACTTGATACATATCCGGGTTAAGTCCCGCAGGCTTCGTGCTGGTAATATATATCTGGGTTAAATCTCGCAGGTTTCGTGCTGGTAATATATCCGGGTTAAATCCCGCAGGCTTCGTGCTGGTAATATATCCGGGTTAAATCCCGCAGGCTTAGTGCGGGTACTATATTCGGCCTTAAAGTTCCGCAAGCTTTGTGCTGGTGACTGGATTCGGGTTTTAAACCTAGCAGGCTTAACGCCGGTGATTCGAGTAAGATTATGAATTCAAATGTTCGAGGTAAACTACTATTGATTATGTATGATACATTATGATGGCCAGGTACGTATTATGTACACATATGTGAAATGATTTTAAAGTGAATTATTAGTATCAAAGAACGATATATGTGTGTGGGTGATTACTATATCTACGAATAAGAGAATGACCTATTCCGTCGATGTCTGTCATTATATGAAAGTATGTGACTTAAATTAATTGTATGAGCTATAAAGTAAAGTAAAGTATGTGCCGAAATGTCTTTGTGTATTCATATATATATATCCAGCCAATAGGCTTTATAATTGGTGTACTTGTGTATATTCGGCCAAGTGATTTGTAATTAGAATACAAGTTTTGTGATACTAAATGCTCGATTTAAATGACAAGTTTTAATTGTTTGTATTGCTTAAAACTTACTAAGCTTATGAAAGCTTACTCTGCTGTTTGTTTCTCTTTTTTTTTTTAGATTGTCGATTTTGGCCACTGACTCATGGATCATCAGCAGTTCATCACACTATCGATCATTTTGGTACTATTATATTTTTGAGTTGATGTGGCATGTATAGGTTAGACTGTTGTGAACGATATTTTGTAAATGTAAATATTTAGCCATACGAATATGGCATATGATCTTGAATATTTGTATAGTTTTCAGCTTGATTTCGGATTGTGTTTAATGACTATGTGAATGTGATAATTAAATGTTTAGTTCGATTATATCTCTTAACCTTAATACGGCGATTAGATACGGGTTAGGGGTGTTACAAGAATTGACTTAGTAATTTCTTGAGGCGAAATCCTAGGGAGTATGGAACGTTGGAAATGATTTGGGTAACTATTGTTTGGACTATTTGAGCCTTTCAAGCCCACCATGGTAAATTTTATCCTTTGAAACCCATCTTTGAGACTATATGGCCTAATTTTATTTCGACCCTTGCAATATTTAGCCATTACTTTTCGCTTAATGATATTAAAATTTTCCCAAACACTAGACTCAGTACTATTCAAAATGTTCTTTGAAAATAAGTTTGGGGGAGTTGAAAAGAAGTATCAATTGCTTGATAATTGCAGTATACAAAGTAAGTGCTCGTTTTAGCTTAAAAAAAATAAAAGAAGAGCATATGTATTTGAAAGAGATGTACAAAAGAGCATATAAAAGTCAAGTTGGTGTATCGAAGGTAAAAATTTCGAAGGTTCGATTGACACTGAGTCTAGGGCTTTAAGCCAAAATTTATCCATCTTTCACCTACCCCTAGCCTAGCCACGTTACAACCTTGATAAAGACCTATTGATTCAAAATCCTAATGCTACCTACATTAGTGGAGAGAAATTGCTATGATCAACATATGAAGACATAAGTTAAGCTTGATGATTACAGCTTAGTCTTGAATAAAGGAATAAAAATCAAATTGGTACGGGTTAACATGTCCTTGTTACAAAAGCATTTAGTCTAAAATTTGTTATTATAATAAGTTGTTTAATCTAATTTGAACGTTATACTTAATTAGCATAACTATCATATTTCTTGTTTTTGAGCATGAGTATACCAAATTTATAATTTTAGGGAGAATGTTGTTCTGAAGGAGTTTTTCAAAAGTGTTTTCGATAAATTCTTTTCAAAATTTGTGCATTACTCGGGACGAGCAATGAATTAAGTTGGGGGTGTGGAAACACAAAAATTTATGTACTTTCCATACCCATTTTTACTTAAATTAGTGCAAAACTAGTTAAATTCTTGTCAAATTATAAAATAATTAAATTGTGTTAAAAATATGAACATAGTGAATTTTAGTTAATTTTATACTTAATTTTGACTATTTTCGACAGATTCGCGCAAAGGGCGAAAATTGGCTCGGCTGACACATTTGAAAGCACAAAACCGAGAAGCAATTTGAAGTATCGGGGCACATTAATTTCTAGACTAAGATTGTCCATAAATGTGTATTAATTCATAATTTAATTAATTTTAATTTATTCCCCATTTAATTTGGGGTAAATAAATTATTTTTAATTAATTATGGACAAAGGGTCCAGTTGAACCGCACTGGTCGAACCATATTGAGTGAACCGAACCAGCCACTAATTAGGTAGCCCAGAACCGTCCATATGCTAACCTAAATCAGCATTTTAGCTGATTAAATATGCTTGCAAAAAGGCCCTTGGAAGACTTCCAAATTGCATTCAAACCCCACATTTAATTGTGGCTTTGTAGATTTGCCCCAGGCTATTTTTAGTAAAGTTGAAAATCTCAACTTTTGCAGAGTAGATGGCTGGCCATAGGGTCTCTTTGGCTATTGGAATTCGCTATTTTTAGCAGCCACAATCAGCTATACAAGCCACCCCTTGCTAATCATTCAAACCATCCCTCATTCCCATAACATTCTCTCATTCTCTCTTCTCCTCTCTCACTTTTTTCTCCATTTTTCCATCCCATTTCCCTTTTTGTTCAAGTGCCGAGTTCTTCTCTTAGGAAAGAGGCTCTTATCAACCATTTTAAAGCAGTAATTAGGTGTTCATAATGTAACAACCCTAACTCGTATCCGTTGTCGGGATAAGTTATGAGGCATTACAGAACTTATAACATAGTTTAAAACAACCAAACATCAAATATCATCTCATTACAATAAAAGTCATTCATTCACATTCATCAAGAACATAAAATTTAGTATACAATACTTTAACATGCATTCGGGATCAAAATGACAACATATAAAAGTTCCAGAACATATAAAAATTTTCAACTTTTAAAAGGTCACACGCCCGTGTGATCAGGCCGTGTGCCTCACATGGCAATACACACGCTCGTGTGTCTAAACCGTGGCCAAACAGGGCATACACACTGACTTGCCCTACATGGCCAGACTACACGCCCGTGTGCTATGCACACGCTTGTGTCTAGGTCGTGTGCTAGGCTATGCCAAAAAAAGGGGGTATTTTGTTTGTGACGTCAGCATACCAATTAAGGTCACACGGCCAGACCACACGGCCGTATTTATGAATTGCTATAGTGTGATGAATCTTGACATTGAAATGTGTTTTTATATAGCAATGGATCCCGAAAGAGTTGTAGCAGATGATGTTGAAAGCAAGCGTCTGCTCCTGCGCAAGGGACGGTGCAAGTTGATTCTCGACCGGCTATGAGTAGCCGTGATGGTAAGGTTAAACAAGCCATCTATCAGATGATGAATGATTGGTTCACCCAATACATTAGAACCAATCTGGCTGTACAACCACCTCCACCCCCTGTTAATTCTCCTCAAACTCCTGTTATGCCACCTGTGAATTCGGTATAGTTAAGTAGACCACCAGTTAATAAGATTAGAAAATATGAGGCTGAAGAGTTCCGAGCTACAATGAACAATGATGCTGAGAAAGTCGAGTTCTGGTTAGAGAATATAATACGAGTGTTCGAAGAATTGTCTTTGAATCCTGAGGAATGTATAATGTGTGTCGTTTTACTCCTGAGAGATACAACGTATCAATGGTGGAAAAATTTGACGTCTATGGTTCCTAGTGAACGGGTTACGTGGGATTTCTTCCAAGCTAAATTCTAAAAGAAATATATTAGTCAGAGATTCATTGATCAGAAACGCAAAGAGTTTCTCGAGCTTAAACAAGGCTGTATGTTTGTTACAGAATACAAATGGGAATTTGTAAGGTTGAGTCAGTATGCTCGTGAATGTGTATCTTCAGAAGTAATAATGTGCAAGAGATTTGAAGACGGTTTGAACAAAGATATTCGTCTGTTAGTAGGGATTTTGGAAATAAAAAAATTTGTAGTGCTTATTGAACGAGCATGTAAAGATGAAGATCTCAGGAAAGAGAAAAGGAAAGCTGATTTTGAAGCTAGAGAGGTACAAAATAGATCATTTGGCAAATCATTCCAATCTGGATCAAAGAAGTTTAGAGATGATAGTAGTCATTCAAAAACTAGCGTGGGACATTCGAACAAAGATTGTGCTAGATCGTAATCGAATTTCAAATCTTCAACTACTTCTAATTCTAGTGTTGATAATGCAAAGAATGAAAAGCTTAAGTGTGATCAATGTGGAAGACGACACTTTGGTGAATGCTGGGGAAAAAGTAATAACCAAGCTGGTTATAGTTTTGGTTCAAGAAATCATTTTATAAAAGATTGCCCAGATTTAGCTGAAAAAGATAATGTTCAGAATCCAAGACAGAGTGGTAATGCTTCTCATGATAGACCTCCCAGAAAAAAGAGGAACGAAAGACACAGCTGTTAGATCAGAGGCTCGTGCACCTACCAGAGCTTATGCCATTCGAGCTCGCGAGGAAGCTTCATCGCCGGACGTGACTACGGGTACATTTACTCTTTATGATACATTTGTGATTGCTTTGATAGATCCTGGATCAACACATTCAAATATATGTGTAAACTTAGTGAGCAGTAAGACTTTGCCTGTAGAGTCTACTGAATTTGTAATTAGAGTTTCGAGCCCCCTAGGTTGATGTGTTCTGGTTGATAAAGTATGCAAGAATTGTCCTTTAATGTTTGGAGATAATTATTTTTGACTGATCTGATGTTATTGCCTTTTGATGAGTTTGATATAATTCTAGGTATGGATTGGTTAACTTTGCATGATGCTGTGATGAATTGCAAATGGAAAACTATTGTTTTGAGATGCAAGAATGATAAAATAGTCAAAATTGAATCTAGTGATTTGAATGGATTGCCTGCTGCAATATATTCGATGAAAGCTTTGAGTATTGTGAGAAAGGGTTGTGAATCATATTTTCCATACGTGATTGATTCGAGAGTACCAGAAAAGAAAGTTGAATCTGTTCCTGTTGTCTGTGAGTTCCCTAATGTGTTTCCTGAAGAACTTCCGGGATTACCTACGGTCAGATAGGTAGAATTTGGCATTGAATTGATGCCTGGTACTACTCCGATTTCAATAGCTCCATATAGAATGGCTCCGACTGAACTAAAAGAATTAAAGTCTCAGTTGCAAGAGTTGACTAATCGAGGGTTTGCTAGACCGAGTTTCTCACGTTGGGGTGCTCCGGTTCTATTCGTGAAAAAGAAAGACGGTACGATGAGAATGTGTATAGACTATCGTCAGTTGAATAAAGTGACTATCAAGAATAAATATCCTCTACCCCGAATTGATGATTTGTTTTATCAATTGAAAGGAGCTGCTGTGTTTTCGAAAATAGATTTGAGATCAGGATATTATCACGAGTGAAAGATTCAGACATTCTGAAAACTGCTTTCAGAACGAGGTATGGCCATTATGAATTCTTACTTATGCCTTTCGGATTAACTAACGCACCTGCTATCTTTATGGATTTGATGAATAGAATTTCCAGACCGTATTAAGATTAATTTGTTGTTGTATTCATCGATGATTTATTGATTTATTCACGTGATGAATCTGAACATGTCGAACATCTAAGAATAGTGTTACAGACTCCGCGAGATAAACAGTTATATGCGAAGTTCAGTAAATGTGAATTATGGTTGCAAAAAAGTGGGTTTTTGGGTCATATTGTATCAGCATATGGTATCTGAGTTGATCTGAGTAAAATTTCAGCTATTTTGGATTGGAAACCTCCAAGGAATGTCTCTGAAGTCTGTAGTTTTCTGGGACTTGCTGGTTATTATAGAAGATTTGTTAAAGGTTTTTCATTTATTGCAACTCCGTTAAAAAAACCGCTACAGAAAGATGTGAAGTTTGAATGGTCTAAAAAGTGTCAGAATAGTTTTGATATGTTGGAGGCCTTGTTGACTAAAGCCCCAGTTTTAGTACAACCCAAACCTGGTAAAGAATTTGTGATTTACAGTGATGCTTCATTGATCGGCCTGGGATGTGTTTTAATGCAAGAAGGAAAAGTCATTGCTTATGCTTCGAGATAGTTAAAACCGCACGAAAAGAACTATCCGACGCATGATCTTGAGCTAGCTGCGATTGCGTTTGCTCTAAAGATTTGGCACCATTAATTGTTCGGTGAGAAGTGTCACATATACCCTGATCATAAGAGTTTGAACCATTTGATGACTCAGAAATATTTGAATCTACAATAGAGAAGATGGTTAGAATTGCTAAAAGACTACGAACTTGTGATTGATTATCACTCGGGAAAAGCAATTGTTGTTGCTGATGCTTTGAGTCAAAAATCATTATTTGCTCTATGCGTGATGAACGCTCATTTGGTTTTGTCTGATGATGGTTCAATTTTAGCTGAATTAAAAGCAAGACCTTTGTTCTTATAGTAGATTATCAAAGCTCAAAAGATTGATAATGAGATTTCATTTAAACCAACTCAGTATGATGTAGGGACTGGTTCAGAATTTAGAGTTGATAAAGATGATTGTTTAAGATTTCGAGATCGAATTTGTGTTCCGAGAAATCCATAGTTAATTCAGATGATTCTGAGTGAAGCTCACAGTAGTCATTTATCTGTGCATCCGGGTAGTATGAAAATGTATAATGATCTAAAACAACATTATTGGTGGTATGGAATGAAAAGAGACCTCTCAGAATTTGTATATAAATGTTTGATCTGTCAGCAAGTTAAAGCTGAATATCAGGTGCCATTTGGCTTGTTATGACCGATTATGGTTTCGAAGTGGAAATGGGATCGAGTGACCATGGATTTTGTTTCGGGTTTGCCCCTGTCTCCGAGAAAGAAAGACGCAATTTGGGTTGTAGTTGATCGTTTGACAAAATCAGCTCATTTTATTTCGGTTCTATCTGATTACTCACTTGATAAATTAGCTGAGTTATACATTTCTATTTTCGTGAGATTGCATAGTGTATTGTTATCCATAGTGTCAGATAGAGACCTGAGATTTACATCACGATTCTAGAAGAAGTTTCAAGATGGTATAGGTACTAAATTGCACTTTAGTACCGCTTTTCATCCATAAACAGACGGTCAATCTAAGCGGATTATTCAGATACTTGAGGATATGTTGAGATGTTTTATTCTTGAGTTTGAAGGTACGTGGGAATAATATTTTCCTTTGATTGAATTTTCTTATAATAATATTTTTCAGTTGAGAATTAAAATGGCACCATACGAAGCTTTTTATGGTTGCAAATTCCATACACCTTTGTATTGGACTAAGCTCAGCGAAAATAAGATTCACAGGGTTTATTTGATAAAAAAAACTGAACAGAAAGTAAAAGTGATCCGAGATAGTTTGAAAGCAGCATCTGATCGTCAGAAATCATATGCGGATTTGAAAAGAAAAGACATTGAGTTTGAGATCAGCGATAAAGTGTTTTTGAAAGTGTCTCCGTGGAAGAAAGTGCTTTAGTTTGGTAGAAAAGGCAAATTGAGTCCGAGGTTCATCCGGCCGTATGAGATTATCAAGCGTATTGGGCCGGTAGCATATAGATTTTTGTTGCCACCAGAGTTAGAAAAGATTTACAATGTGTTTCACGTATCGATGCTTCGACGATACAGATCTGATCCTTCGCACGTGATTCCTCCATCTGAGATAAAGATTCAGTTTGATATGACTAACGAAGAAAAGCCGATTCGTATCTTAACTCGAGAAGTTAAAGAGCTGCGAAATAAGAAAATTTCATTAGTTAAAGTGATGTGGCATCGACATGGTATTGAAGATGACGAAAATCCCTAAAGGGGAGAATTGTAACAGTTTGATTTTGATCCTAGTCAGAATAGTGGTTTCAGGACCACACATCCGAGTTAGAAAAATATTTTAATATTATTTTTTGTGCCTATTATAAGTAAATTGATATGTGTGAAAGTTTCGTGTGAAAATTTAACTGTTTGTGTGCTTAATTTGCAAAAAGGACCTAATTGTGTAAAATGTAAAAGCTGTGTGATAGCTGTTAAAAGTGCCTATATGACTTGGCTTTATAATTGTGAAGTCCTTATGTTTCAATTGGACCACTAACATGGTTAATGGACATTAATGGCCTTAATATATGTGTTTTGATAAAGTTTTTATTAAGGTTAAAAATGGTAATTGATAATTCATGTTAATGTTAACTTAATATACATGAAAATGGCCATTATCATCTTTGTTCTTGCCGAAAAATACAAAGAAAATAAAAGACAAAGAAGCCTTAAGGGTTCGGCTAGGTTAAAGTTCAATTGAGGTATGATTTTTGATCGGTTTTTGATAATTTCTACATTTTTGTGATCATTTTTTAGTGTACTATAAAGCCCATGTCTCAATTTTTGATTTTTTTGATGATTTTGAGTTATGCCATTGATGAAATTATGAGCTTTGTGATGTTAGTTGATGAATTGTGAAAGGTATGTTTTGGGTTGACATATGTTGTCTTTGGATTATTTATGAAATTGAGCAATTTGGGCTAATTTGTAAGAATGTTATTTTGAGGGACTAAAATGTGAAATAAATGAAATGTATGGACTTGTATGAGAGCTAGGAGAATTCGGCTAAGCTTGTGTACAAGCAAATTTTGTGTATTTTATGATTTTGAGAATTAGGGACTAAAGTGTCAAAACGTGGAAATATGAGGGCTATTTTGAAAAATGCCCTAATTGTGTGTATATCGACTATTTTGAATGATTTAGTAATAAAAGGATTAATTTTGAATACCTATAGATATAGAAAAGAGGATTTCAGACTTAGATCGAGGGAAGTCGAAGATTGTAGAATAAACGTTCAAGTCGACAATTTCGAGTACGAGGTAAGTTCGTATGTAGAACATGATATTATAAGTACATGTTGCTGTTTTGATTATGCATAGATATATATATATATATAATTGATTTGGACGAATACGATGATGAATCAAAAGTATTTGGCACTAAGTGTGTGACTTGAATTAGCTTCGGCTACTTGAGGACTAAGTGTGCGATACCAACTTGGTCTCAGTTAATTGAGATGGAACTAAGTGTGCGGAATCGTTCTAGCTTTGGCTAACCATTAAGCACTAACTGTGTGGATATTTAAAGCATTGGTGATCTTTGAAAAGTTTTAAAGTATTTGAACAAGAGGTGAGATTGAAAATGAATAAATATGAAAATGTTCCAGTAAGTATAATACCTATGAGGTAGGTGGTAAAATGCTTAAGAGTTTATTAAATTTGTATAAACATATAGTTGGTGTTGGCATGGACTTGATGGATGAGTTGAGAAGTTATAAGTACTTATGTATTGATGTTTCATATTTCATATTGTTGTTGTTTTTGGTACGAGCTTACTAAGCTCTTGAAAGCTTACTTTGTGTGTGTTTACATTGTCTTATAGATATCAAAGCTGCTACAAGCTCGGGGATCATCAAGGATCGTCACACTATCGAATCTCATTCTGGTACTTTTGAAAATATATTTTCAAGTATGGAATGTATAGGCTAGTAGTGGTGGAAGTATGTTTTGTAATGTATATACTTAGCCATGTGACTTGGCTAATTTGTGCGTGAACTCATAGTTGATAATGGTTTATGGTATGTGATGGCAATATGCAGTTGTGGTATGTTTTAGTTGGTAAGTCTTGGAAAGTTTAAATTAAGATTGAATGATGTATGGAAGGAAATGTTTTGGTATGAACTTACTTTATGTTTAGCATGAGTTGGTAAGGTTTATGAGTAGGAAAATGGTTGATATTGTTTTGTTATAAATGATATGTTTTAGCATAAATATTGGCTGAAATGGTGGTAGAAATATGATTGTTCCTTTGATTGTAGGTTGATCCCAATTGGGGTGGCAAATTGGCTATTCAAATGGCCTATTTTTGTCCACACAGGTAGAGACATAGGCGTGTGTCTCAGCCGTGTGCAACGCACGGTCATGTTACACGGCCGTGTGTCCCTTGGGTACCCTTCAATTGTAAGTCAGGCTCGAACAAGGCCAAGACACAAGGGCGTGTCGTCTGGCCATGTGACCCTAATTGGTATGCTGACGTCACAAACAGAATGCCCCCTATTTTTGGCATGGCCTAACACACAGGCTGGACACACGGGCGTGTAGTCTGGCTATGTGAGGCAAGTCTGTAACACCCCAAACCCGGTCCAGACGTTATGGCCAGATCTGACGTGTCACATGGACTTACGACTAAGTATGCATTCGTTGGTTTAAGTGATTGGGGTGGTCTTTGTAAAAATAGTGGTTGAATGAAAAGCCGGTTTATCAATTTTTAGGCCATCCATTTGTTGTGCTTGTTGAGTTTTGAAAATGTTCATTAATTTTGAAAACCCGTGCAGCCTAACACTAGCAGTTTCGACATAGTATAAATATAATCATAAAATAAAACCATAGCGGAAAAAGAAATTTAAATAGCGGCCTTATTACAACTTAAAACCCAAAATTAAATCAGAATATAAAAATAATAAAAATAAACTAACTTAGAAAAACCAACTTTGCAGGTGATGTGGCCACTTCGAATCCCTCACAGCTCCAAGCCCACTATGGTTGGGGATTTCCTGCAGAGATGAAAATAAAGGGTGAGTTCGGTAAACTCAGTGTGTAACATAACCCAACAATAGCCCAAAATAGATCAAACCTCAGAGTCAGACTTATCTGGGCCTTGGCCCAAGATGTAAATCGAAATGAAACCCATAGGCCCATAGCGAGATCTGAACAAATATATCATGAATGCAGAAATCCCAACCCAGAGCCATCCATAACACCTCCGTACCAGCCTTACACCATGTGGGGAGACTACTCGACCCACCCAACCGTTATACATTACGTAAATTGCAATGAGGTCGCGGATATTGTGACGAAGTCACCAGATACAGATATTGGGGCTAGGCCACTAGAACAGATATATATATATGTGGGCAAAGCCACTAGATTGCAGCGAGGCTGCCAGAACGCTTCTTCCATCAATATAAACCCATGTCCCTTGCAACAGAAATAATATGTCATGGCATACGTATATAGAAACAAAACATCATGCTTTTCAGGAAAAAAATAACCCTAGGGGTAAAATCGTAATTTTGCATGCATAAGGGTATTTCAGTAATTATTACCTATTGCTAAGGTTTCATGCTCCTTTTAACGTTTACCAAGTAATCAGAAGTACTTACCTAGTCTTTTTACCAAAGTGGGCCCGTTGGCCCATTGGCCCGTTTTCGGCCCATTAAGCCCAAAAATACCGTTGTGCACGAAAATGCACACTCTGCACTCTAATCATACAAATGCACCATATTCATTAACAACTGTCTCATGAGTGCTCGCACGGTCGCGAGTTCACAAAATACCAATGTTTCGGTATTTCGGCTTTTACCGATTCAGTCTAAGGGAGGGTGTCGTTTACACACCTGGTTGATGACGATTGATGATGATATCTCCCACGCAATAATCCTATAATCGATCACTAACACATTAGACTTACAAATTAACGATAACTAACAAAAATCCACGTCAACTAACCCAATCATCACATAAGTTAGTCATTTACGCACGATGGGCAAAATAGTCATTTTACCCTACAGGGGTAAATCGGTAGTCCTACCTTACAGGGGTATTTTAGTAATTCTACAACTTATCCCCTTGGGCCTACGGACCCATTGGGACCACATGGCCCATTTCATCCCATCGCGGCCCGAAATAGCCGTCCTACTGCTAGAGTAATGAGAAATACACACCTGTTAGAAGACTGCAATTAATCCGCGCTCCAAACACTCTTAGCTGACGCCCAACCCAAACGAGCACGTCACAAAGCGAAAGGGATCAGCCAAGAAGGGCATGCCTACTCTCCTCATGGTTTGCTCTATTTAAAGCCAGCTCTCCATCTACTCTTATGTTAGCTTCCTGATGTGGGATCCCTCAATCACCAGAGTTTAAAACCAACACCAAATCTTGCCGTCCCAACATAGCAAAATAATCAACCTTTGCGTGCCAAGGGATTCGAACCAAAGTCCTCTCACATGCCAACTCACGCCACCACCACTAGGCCATCAACTTATTTGTGTCATAAATCCAACACATTAAACTTTAAAGCACACCTACTTGCTTCTAGATTTATTGAAAAGAAAAACCAAAATATATTGCAAGAGCCAAGACTTTAACCTTGGACCCCTTGCTTCCTTTATGGCGTCACTTCCCTGTCCCCTAAGTGGCGCAACCTTGCCACTACACCACACTCTTTTTTGTGTCATCTTTTACCCCTTTACTCTTAAAAGCCCAAACGCCAATTGCATCACCTGTTCATAAAATTAAAATTCCGAAGACTACCACGGATTTAACTTAAGTTTGGGCCTTCCAAAGGCCCACTAACCTACTAAAATATATATTTTAACCAAACAGAACACACACAAATTTTAAAAAAATCATAGAAACACAGAAAACCCGAAAATTGGGGCGTTACAACCCTACCCTCCTTAAAGAAATTTCGTCCTCAAACTTTTACCTGAATTAAACAGATGAGGATATTGTTGACGCATCGCCACTTCTGGCTCCTAAGTAGCTTCCTCTCTGCCATGATTACGCCACAGCACCTTTACTAGCAGAACTAATTTCCTCCTCAAAATCTTAGCATCTCGATCCAAAATCTGCACAGGCTCTTCCTCAAAAGTCAAGTCTGTTTGGACCTTGATCTCTACAACCGGCACAACATGAGTAAGGTCAGAACGATACCGCCTAAACATGGAGACGTGAAAGACATCATGAATCCTATCCAACTCTGGAGGTAGCTCCAACTGATAAGCCACTGGACCCACTCGCTTAAGAATCCGATAAGGCCTAATGAACCGCGGACTTAACTTGCCTTTCCTCCCAAACCATAATATTTTCTTCCAAGGTGAAACCTTCAAGAAGACCATATCACCCACAGAGTACTCAATTTCCTTGCACTTCAAATCGCATATGAATTACGCTCATCGATGCTTCCTTCAATCGGTCTCTAATCAACTTGACATTATCCTCGAGATTCGCCACCAACTCAGTCCAAGAACACGCTGTTCACCCAATTCGGTCCAACAACTAGGTGTACGACATCTTCGCCCATCTGATTGCCTCATAAGGAGCCATTCGAATACTTGCCTGATAACTGTTGTTGTATGCAAACTCTGCCAATGGTAAGTAATCCTCCCAACTGTCTTGAAAGTCGATAACGCATCCCCTCAACATGTCTTCCAGAATCTGAATAACCCTTTCTAACTGACCATCAGTCTGAGGATGAAAGGCTGTACTAAAGTTCAATCACGTACCCAATGCCTCATGCAACTTTTTCCAAAACCGAGATGTGAATCTACGATCTCGATCAGAAATAATCGACACTGGCACTCTGTGAAGTCGTACTATTTCTACCACATACAATTTGGCTAACTTCTGAAGTGAATAATCAGTGCGGACAGGTATGAAATGAGCAGATTTGGTCAACCTATCCACAATTACCCAAATCGAGTCCTTCTTCAACGGTGTCAAGGGTAACCCACTCACAAAATCCATGGTTACCCTCTCCCACTTCCAAAGTGGTACTTTCACTGGCTGCAAAAGTCCGGAAGGTACTTGATGTTCAGCTTTCACTTGCTGACAAGTCAGACATTTTCCCACAACTTTCGTTACCTCTCGCTTCAATCCAGGCCACCAATACAACTCTTTTAAGTCACGATACATTTTACTCCCTCCAGGATGCATAGCACACAGACCTCCATGAGCTTCTTTCAGAATTGCTTGCCTCAAGTTAGAGTCCTTCAGAATACAAACTCAAACTCGGTAACATAGAACTCCCTCACTGTTCAGTCCGAACTCAGAAGTATCCCCATTCTTGACCTGCCGGATCGAGAAACCAGGGACTCATCCCTTTACTATTTTTCCTTAATCTCATCCACCAAGGTCGGCCTAACTTGCAGTTCTGCTAACAGACTACCATCGTCATACAGACTCAAACGAGCAAACATGGCTCTCGGATCGAATCTGCTTTTATGACTTAGGTATCGGCCACCACATTAGCTTTGCACGGTGATACTCAATCGCGAAGTCATAATCCTTAAGCAACTCTATCCATCTCCGCTACCTAAGGTTCAGCTCCTTCTGAGTCAGCAAGTACTTAAGACTCTTATGATCTGTGTATATAATACACCTTTCTCCGTACAGGTAATGTCTCCAAATCTTAAGCGCAAAGATTACCGCTGCCAACTCTAGATCATGAGTAGGATAGTTAACTTCATGTGGTTTAAGTTGTCGCGATGCATAAGCAACCACTTTACCCTCTTACATCAGTACATAGCCCAACCCTACATGGGATGCATCACTGCATACGGTAAAATCTTTTCCAGACTCCAGCTGAATCAGTACAGGTGCCTCGGTTAGAACTTTCTTCAGCTTCTCAAAAGATTCCTGTTGTTTCTCAGTCCAAACAAACGGTACTCCCTTCCTTATAAGCTTTGTCAAAGACGCTGCCATCACAGAAAATCCTTCCACAAACCTTCTATAGTACCCAGCTAAACCCAGAAAACTTTGAATTTCTGACACTAACCTTGATGGCTTCCATTCCAGAATCGCTTCAATCTTTCGAGGGTCCACCTTGATCCCTTCAGTAGAGACAACATGCCCCAAGAAAGTTACCTCTTTCAACCAAACCTGACACTTACTGAATTTCGCATAAAGCTCCTTCTCCCTCAGCACTTGTAGCACAATACGAAGATGCTCATCATGCTTCTCCTCAGTTTCAGAATAAACCAAAATATCATCGATAAAGACGACTAAGAATCGATCCAAGTATGGCTGGAACACTCGATTCATTAGATCCATAAATGCCGCAGGTGCCTTCGTCAAACACTTGGTCTAATGAAGCCTCTATCCAATAACTCTTGAATTTGGACTTTCAGCTTCACCAACTCTTTCGGTGCCATCCTATAAGGTACAATGGACACCGGTGTCGTTCCAGGCAACAAGTCGATTCCAAACTCAACCTCTTAGTTCGGGGGCAAACTCGAAAGCTCCTCTGAAAAAACATCTTGAAAATCATTGACGGTTCTAACTTTATCCACTGTCAGATCCTTAGTTTCTGATTGGTTTACAAATGCCAAATAAGCCTCACATCCCTTTCGAATCCACTTCTCGGCTCTCAATGTCGACACCACATTAGATAGATAATCCCTACGCTCGCCTATCACCAAAACCTCCTCATCCTTTGTGGTCTTTAACATTATTCGCTTAGCAGTATAATCCAGAGTAGCCCTATACTTAACAAGCCAATCCATTCAAAAAATGAGATCGAATTCTCCGAAAGGTAGCTCCATCAGATCTCTAGAGAAAACTTTTCCTTGAGTTTCTATAGGCACATCTCTATACAGTTTATCTACCCTAACTGAGTGACCCAAAGGATTTAGTACAGATACCCCACTCACGGTCTCCTCAGAGCGCACACCCAGCGACCCAGATATAGCACATGCAACATATGAATGGGTAGATCCAACATCTATCAACGCAGTGTGGAAATCAGAAACGTACCAGTTATGATGTCAGGTGCACTACCCTTCTCTCGGTGATGAGCTGCATACACCAACACCGGCTGACGAGCCTCAGCAAATCCATTACCCCTACCAGGCGCTCCTCTTCCTCGACCATTTCTATTACCACCTCTGCCTTGCCCGCGTCCTCTCAGAAACTATGGTCCACCCCTCACTGGTTGAGTGACCCTCTACTCTAAAACTTGAACCTGATCTGGTTCCTGGGACAATCCTAAACCCTATGCTCCATAGATCCGCATCGGAAACAAGCACAAGAACATTTTCGACACTCACCCATATGCATCTTCCCACAATTTCTACAACCCTACGGTCTAACAGCATTCATCGGTACTGCTCGAACTGGCTCCATTACCCTTGCTCTCTTAACATTCCTGTTTATACCACCTGAAAGTCTTGAATCTCTCCTAAAATGGTTCCGATCTTTCTCACGATTCTGTCTTTCTATATGCTTCACTTCCTCAGCTATCTTAGCTTTCTCCACTAAAGCAACAAAGTTACACTCCCTCTGCGGAGTAATCAGCACCCTAAGTTCATCTCTCAGACCATCCTCGAAGCGTATGCTACGCTCATACTATGTAGCAACAATCCCAGAAGCATACCGGCTTAGTCTCAGAAACTCAGACTCATACTCAGCCACTGACTTACTCCCTTGGACCAGGTTCAAAAATTCTTTCCGGTGAGCGTCCACGTAACTAGCCCCAACATACTTTCCTTTGAAGGCTGTCTTAAACAACTCCCAAGTCACACTGTCAGCAAGAGTTCCATCTCTCACCATGAGCCACTACTGATAAGCCTCATCCCGGAGTAACGATATGGCTCCCTTCAGCTTCTGCTCCATAGAGTAGTCCAGATCATCCAAATTTCGCTCTGTGGCTTTTAACCAATACTCAACCACATTTGGAGCTACACCAGATATGCCCCTAAATATCTCTTCCATTAGCTCGGAGCCGCTCAAAAATAGACCCCGGAATTCTATTTCCAGTACTTGCCCTAGCAACCCTTTCCAAAACTCAGAGCATTGCCTAGGACAGAGCATCGTCCCTGGCACAAGATCATGAGACTCTACCTCCGTTGCCGGTGGTACCAGTGCATCTGCTGCTGGCACATGTCCTGAAAACGAAGATTCAGCCTGAGCATTACCTTGGCCACATCCACGGCCTCTTCTACGAGCTACTCGTGTACTCATTTTGTATTATCCGATTAAGAATTTTATGAATCAGTTTAATATTTCAGTGTTTATTACAGATGTCTTATGAATAACAGTAATTCAGAGTTTGAGTTTGTTTCCTTTTGCGGTAGCCTAGCTACAGTCTCAGTCTACTTATCAGAGTTTCTATAGTTCCAGTGTTACCATAACTAAAGTACCAAGAAAAGGTTTTGTACAAGCATATAATAGATATTTCAGAAATAATCAGAAAGGCTAAGAAAACTTACAGACTTGGGCCGGAGATTCGGTGTGCCACCTTCTAAAAAAACCTAAATTTAGAAAATCGATTTTAATCTTTAAAATCATGTATCTGTAAAGAGAAAATATTGGAAACATTCTCGAAAGCAATTTATAATCAAGTTCCAAAAAAAAAATGATTTTCGAAAACCTTTATTCAGTGTTTCTTTACAAACTCCCATTTTTAGACTCGTTCCACAGTCGAGTTGTTGCAACCTAGCTCTGATACCACTAAATGCAGCACCCTAAACTCGACCCAGACGTTATTGCCAAATCTGATGTGTCACATGGACTTATGAATTAGTATGCATTCGTTGGTTTAAGTGATTGGGGTGGTCTTTGTAAAAACAGTGGTTGAATGAAAAGCCGGTTTATCAATCTTTAGGCCATCCATTTGTTGTGCTTGTTGAGTCTTGAAAACATTCATTAATTTTGAAAAACCGCGCAGCCTAACACTAGCAGTTTCGACATAGTATAAATATAATTAGAAAATAAAACCATAGCGGAAAAAGAAATTTAAATGGCGGCCTTATTACAACTTAAAACCCAAAATTAAATCGAATATAAAAATAATAAAATAAACTAACTTAGAAAACCAACTTTGCGTATGATGTGGCCACTCAAGAATCCTCACACTCTAAGCCCACTATGGTTGGGGATTTCCTCTGAGAAGAAAATAAAGGATGAGTTCGGTAAACTCAGGGTGTAACATAACCCAACCATAGCCCAAAACAGATCAAACCTCAAAGTTAGACTTATCTGGGCCTTGGCCCAAGATCTGAAATCGAAATGAAACCCAAAGGCCCATAGTAGATACAGAACAAATATATCATGAATGCAGAAATCCCAACCCAGAGCCATCCATAACACCCCCGTGCCAACCTTACACCATGTGGGGAGACTACTCGACCCACCTAACCGTTACACACCATAGAAATTGCAGCGAGGCTGCCAGATATTGTGACGAAGTCACCATATACAAATATTGTGGCTAGGCCACCAGAACAGATATATATATATATATATATATATATATATATATATATGTGTGTGTGTGTGTGTGGCAAAGCCACCAGATTGCAGCGAGGCTGCCAGATATTGTGTCAAAGTCATTAGAACAGATATATGTGGCGAGACCACCAGATTGCAAATGAGGTCGCGTAACGCTTCCTCCATCAATATAAACCCATGTCCCATGCAACAGAAATAATATGTCATGGCATACGTATACAAAAACAGAACATCATGCCTTTCAAAAAAAATAACCTTAGGGGTAAAATCGTAATTTTGCATGCATAAGGGTATTTCAATAAGTATTACCTATTGCTTAGGTTTCATACTCCTTCTAACGTTTACCAAGTAATCAGAAGTACTTACCTCGTTTTTCTACCAAAGTGGGCCCATTGGCCCATTGGCCCGTTTTCGGCCTATTAAACCCAAAAATACCGTTGTGCACGAAAATGCACACTCTGCACTCTAATCATCCAAATGCACCATATTCATTAACAATCGTCTCACGAAGCCAGACGTCATCAAGTTCTAAAAATACCAATGTTTCGGTATTTCAGCTTTTACCGATTCAGTCTAAGGGAGGGCGTCGTTTACACACTTGGTTGATGACGATTGATGACGATATCTCCCACGCGATAATCCTATAATCGATCACTAACACATTAGACTTACGAATTAACGATAACTAACATAAATCCACATCAACTAACCCAATCATCACACAAGTTAGTCATTTACGCACGAGGGGCAAAATAGTCATTTTACCCTCTAGGGGTAAATCGGTAGTTCTACCTTACAGGGGTATTTTAGTAATTCTACAACTTATCCACTTAGGCCTACGGACCCATTGGGACCACATTGCCCATTTCAGCCCATCGCAGCCTGAAATAGCTGTCATACTGCTAGAGTAATGAGAAATACACAACTGTTAGGAGACTGCAGTTAATCCGCGCTCCAAACACTCTTAGCTGACGCCCAACCCAAACGAGCACGTCACAAAGCGAAAGGGATCAGCCAAGAAGGGTATGCCTACTCTCTTCACGGTTTGCTCTATTTAAAGCTAGCTCTCCATCTACTCTTATGTTAGTTTCCCGATGTGGGATCCCTCCATCACCAGAGTTTAAAACCAACACCAACTCTTGCCGTCCCAACATAGAAAAATAATCAACCTTTGCGTGCCAAGGGATTCGAACCAAAGTCCTCTCACATGCCAACTCATGCCACCACCACTAGGCCATCAACTAATTTGTGTCATAAATCCAACACATTAAACTTTAAAGCGCACCTACTTCCTTCTAGATTTATGAAAAGAAAAACCAAAATATATTGCAAGAGCCAAGACTTGAACCTTGGACCCCTTGCTTCCTCTATGGCGTCACTTCCCTGTCCCTTAAGTGGCGCAACCTTGCCACTACACCACACTCTTTTTTGTGTCATCTTTTACCCATTTACTCTTAAAAGCCCAAACGCCAATTGCATCACCTGTTCATAAATTTAAAATTCTGAAGATACCACAGATTTAACTTAAGTTTGGGCCTTCCAAAGGCCTACTAACCTACTAAAATATATATTTTAACCAATCAGAACACACACAAATTTTAAAAAAATCACAGAAACACAGAAAACCCAAAAATTAGGGCGTTACAAAGTCAGTATGTATGCCCTGTTTGGCCACGGCTTTGAGTCTATTGCCGTGTGAGGCACACAGCCTGATCACACGAGTGTGTAACCTTTTAAAAGTTAAAAATTTTTATAAGTTCTAGAACTTTTATAAGTTGTCATTTTGATCCCGAATGCATGTTAAAGTATTCTACTACATTTTTTTTCTTGATGAATGTGAATGAATGACTTTTACTGTAATGAGATGATATTTGATGTTCGGTTGTTTTAAACTGTGTTATGAGTTTTGTAATGCCTCTTAACCTATCCCGGAAACGGACAGAACTCAAAACATAGTTTAAAACAACCGAACATCAAATATCATCTCATTACAGTAAAAGTCATTCATTTACATTCATCAAGAACATAAATTTCAGTATATAATACTTTAACATGCATTTGGGATCAAAATAACAATATAAAAAAGTTCCAAAACTTATAAAAATTTTCAACTTTTAAAAGGACACACGCTCGTGTGATTAGGTCGTGTGCCTCACACGGCAATAGACACTCCTCTGTGTCTAAGCCTTGGCCAAATAGGGCATACTTACTGACTTGCCCTACAAGGCCAGACTACACGCCCATGTGTCTAGCCTGTCTGCGTGTCCAGGTTGTGTGCTAGGCTGTGCCAAAAATAGGGGTATTCTGTTTGTGACATCAGCATACCAATTAGGGTTACACGGCCAGACCACACGGCCATGTGTCTTTGCCGTGTTCAAGCCTGACGTACAATTGAAGGGTACCCAGGGGACACACAACCCCGTAACGTGACTGTGCGTTGCACACAGCTGAGGCACACGCGCGTGTTTCTACCCGTGTGGATAAAAATAGGTCATTTGAATAGCCAATTTGCCACCCCAATTGGGATCAACCTACAAGCAAAGGAACAATCATACTTCTACCACCAATTCAGCAAATATTTATGCTAAAACATTCATCGTTTATAACAAAACAATATCAACCATTTTCCTACTCATAAACCTTACCAATTCGTACTAAACATAAGGTAAGTTCATACCAAAACATTTCCTTCCATACATCATCCAATCTTAATTTAAACTTACCAAGACTTACCAACTAAAACATACCACGACTGCATATTGCCATCACATACCATAAACCATTATCAACTATGAGTTCAAGGACAAATTAGCCAAGTCACATGGCTAAGTATATACATCACAAAACATACTTCCACCACTACTAGCCTATACATGCGATACTTCAAAATATAATTTTGAAAGTACCAGAATGAGATTTGATAGTGTCGTAACGATCCTTAACGATCTCGAGCTTGCAGCAGCTTTGATATCTATAAAACAATGTAAACACAGACAAAGTAAGCTTTCAAAAGCTTAGTAAGCTCGTACCAAAAACATCAACACATAAGTACTTATAACTTCTCAAGTTATCCATCAAGTCCATGCCAACACCAACTATATGTTTATACAAATTCAATAAACTTTTAAGCATTTTACCACCTACCTCATAGGTATTATACTTACCTGAACATTTTCATATTTATTTGTTTTCAATCTCTCCTCTTGTTCGAATACTTTAAAACTTTCTGAAGATCACCAATGCTTTAAATATCCGTACGCTTAGTGCTTAAAGGTTAGCCAAAGCTAGAACGATTTCGCACACTTAGTGCCATCTCAATTAACCAAGACTAAGTCGGTATCGCACACTTAGTGCCTCAAGTAGCTGAAGCTAATTCAAATCGCACACTTAGTTCCAAACACTTTTGATTCATCATCGTATTCATCCAACTCAATTATATATACATCTATGCATAATCAAAAAAACATGTACTTATAATATCATGTTCTACGTACAAACTTACCTCGTACTCGAAGTTGTCGACTTGAACGTTTATTCTACAATCTTCGACTTCCCTCGGTCTAAGTCTAAATTCCTCTTTTCTTGATCTATAGGTATTCAAAATTAACCATTTTATTCACTAAATCATTCAAAATAATCCATATACGCACAATTAGGGCATTTTGCAAAATAGCCCTCACATTTTCACATTTTGACACTTTTGTCCCTAATTCACAAAATCACAAAAAACTCAGAATTTGCTTGTACACAAGCTTAGCCGAATTCTCCTAGCTCTCATACAAGTCCAACATTTCATTTATTTTACATTTTAGTCCCTCAAAATAACATTTTTACAAATTAGCCCAAATTGCTCAATTTCATCAAAAATCCAAAAACAGCATATGTCAACCCAAAACATACCTTTCACAATCCATCAACTAGCATCAAAAAGCTCATAATTTCATCAATGACATAACTTAAAATCATCAACAAAATAAAAAATTGAGACATGGGCTTTATAATACACTAAGCAATGATCACAAAAACGTAGAAATTATCAAAAATCTATCAAAAATCATACCTCAATTGAACTTTAACCTAGCCGAACCCTTAAAGCTTCTTTATCTTTTATTTTCTTTGTATTTTTCGATAAGAACAAAGATGATAATGGCCATTTTCATGTATATTAAGTTAATACTAACATGAATTATCAATTACCATTTTTAACCTTAATAAAAACATTATCAAAACACATATATTAAGCCCATTAATGTCCATTAACCATGTTAATGGTCCAATTGCAACATAAGGACTGCACAATTATAAAGCCAAGTCATATAGGCACTTTTAGCACCTAGCACATAGCTTTTACATTTTATTCAATTAGGTCCTTTTTGCAAATGAAGCACACAAACAGTTAAATTTTCACACGAAACTTTCACACATATCAATTCACTTATAATAGGTACGAAAAAAATATTAAAATATTTTTTTGACTAGGATGTGGGGTCCCAAAACCACTAGTGTGACTAGGTTCAAAATCGAACTATTACACATAAGCCACCTTGATAGTCGAGGGCAACGAAGAACGAAGAACAAAGAATGGAGCAACTAGTCAGGCCACGGAGGAACACCGAATTTGCTTCTTGTTCATCATCTCTTTAATTTTTGTTGTTGTTTTGACGAACATGTTTATGAATATTTATGCTATTGAAATGATTATTTTAATCAATTTAGCTTAAATTAAGTTTGTGTTGGGTTGATTATATTCTACTTGCTTGAATTGTTAAAATGATCTTTATGATGTTATAGACCTCGGTAAATTGCTTGGTTAAGTAAAATCATGCCTAAGTTATTCTTGCAATATAATTGTTAAATAACTAATGAATTAATTATTAAATCGTATTGAAAGTATAATTAATAGACACAATGCTTAATCAGTGCATGTTTATTCTTTGTTTAATTTACCATTGTCTTCGGCGATACGTATGCCTTGCATAATTTGCAAGATTTTTGTGATTAAACTATTTCAAGGTAGAAATACCCTGTTACCTCACTTAATCATTTATATGCTTGTGAAGATTGATGAACCGCTTGGATTGACATTGAAAAATGGCCAAGAGATTGATTAATTTAATAAGTATGTATGAGCAGTAGTTAGCAAATTACCGAGTTGCTGTGAATTTATTCGTAGCAATATAAACATAAGTTTGATAATTCTAAGTTAAAGAAATGTAATTAATCCAACACAAGTATGTTATCTTGATTAAATCTTATTTGAAGTCGTGAATTAGAACTCTTTTGTTTTATTTTAATTATTTACCTCGTTTTTAAATAGTCTTTGACCACCTTTTAAAACCAAATTATTTTTACCTCACCAAAGTGTTTTACAATTAATTTAATAAATATTTTTTTACAGTCCCTGTGGATATGATAACTCGACATTTACTTGTCACTTTATTACTTGTTATGATTGTGTACCCATGCACATTTTCTGTCATTCCAGTGGTGCAGTACCAGTACCTGAAGCTTGGATCTGATCGGACCTCCGCAGACACTCTCTAATACAGTGTCTAATGAACCGCACCTCAAACAAGCCCCAGTTCTTTTCCAACACTCGCCCTGATGGCGTCTACCACAGTCAGTATATGGCGGCTGTTGTAACACCCCTTACCCGTATCCAAAGCCAGAACAGGGTTTGAGGCATTATCGGACTTACATCATAACATTTATACGCATTCGGGTCATAAATCTTGCACATAATTTAAAACTTTAATATTCATTAAGGCTCTACGAGACCTTAAAACATGCTTAGAAGAGGTTCAAGACT
Organism: Gossypium arboreum; assembly: GCF_025698485.1. NCBI lineage: Eukaryota > Viridiplantae > Streptophyta > Magnoliopsida > Malvales > Malvaceae > Gossypium > Gossypium arboreum. The sequence continues at coordinate 101,715,938 of NC_069080.1, forward strand.
GAACTGATAACTCAGGAAATTACTCTAAAACATAGAAAATTTTCAACCTTCTAGGGGTCACATGCCCGTGTGCCCCGGCCGTGTCACTCACACGGCCAAGAAACACGCCTGTGTCTCAGCCTGTGTGGTAACAGGGCATACATACTAACTTGCATCACACGGTCAGCCACACGCCCATGTACTAGCCTGTGTGCTACACAAGGCCATTAGACACGCTCGTGTGTTTAAGCCGTGCCAAATCTGTAGGATATGCTGATTTAATTCGAAGGGCTACCCTAGGGGACACACAACCGTGTACCAAGGCCATGTGTCGCACACGGTCAAGCCACACGCCCGTGTGTTCAGCCATGTGGAGTGAAAATAGGCTTGGTTTAAGCCACATTTCTTACCCTCCACAAGCATACCTAAACCTCATCATCTCATACCATTTCAATGCATACAAAGGCAGCCAAAGCAAGTTAATCCATACACATATCATGCCATCTAACCACAACCATTTCAACTACTAAATTCCATATGCAAAACATGCCAAATCATCATAAACTTACATAACATCTTATTTCATTTTCTCACATTTCTATCAACTAAATCATGCTTCTCTTACATATCAATTCATCATTTATACCTCATACGAAAATATACCAACACTAAAAGCATTATATGCATCACATAAATCATTTATCAAACACATACTTTAGGCTAACTTAAATGGCCAATACACATCAACATTTACAAGCCAAATCGCATGGCTAAAATCACAACTCAAAACATACCATCTTAACACTAGCCTATACATGCCATATACCAAACCCCAAAGTGTAAAAATACCAAAAATCAATAGCCAGATATGTGATACAATCTTCGTTGACTTCCAACCTGAGCAATCATTCGAAACACTACAAAACATAGAAAAATAACACCAAGTAAGCTTTATAACTTAGTAAGTTCGTAATTCAAAGAAATAAAGCTTATAACTTCAATTTATAAGCATAAAACCATTTAAATCAATCCAACATCTCTTGGACTTAGCCTAAAACAAAATTAGCTGTTAAATTTTAAACATCACATGAACTAGAAAATTATCATAAAACATTATGACATAAGTTTACATTACTTATGTGTATTCACATATCAAGCACATAGCTAAATATCTTTAAATCATCAAAAAACTCATTCTGCACTAAGTACTACACATGGGACCTCACAATAGATCATTCGTATCGTTTCTATTCCGAAGGCTCAACCGGGAAATTTCTCACTTTCCAACATGTTACAAATTTATTCATAGTCTTTTTTTTTCAATTTTCAATTTACAACAAATAGTCAATCTATAGGTAGCCACATTTCATATGATAACAAAATATAATAAAGTAAAAAGAATTGATAAATTATTTACGTACAAACTTATCGAAATCTCATCAGGTACAACCGTGCAACAATTCATACAACCCAGGTAATAGTGATTTAACACTCAATTCATGTAACAATAATTTTCCATTCAATTTCACATGACACAACAAGCAATACATTTTTTTCCATATCATACATACCATCCATCAACTTCTCTTAAACATATTAAGTCATACAATTTATGCCATATCAATAGAGAATTACAATTCATGCATGGTATTGCATTATTATTAACACACGAACTTACCTCGATCCAGAAACGACAATTTATCATTTTAGTCCATAACCTTGTATTTTCCCAATTTAAGCCCGAATCTTGATTTCCTTCATAATCGAGTTTGGAAGCTTGAAAACCCTAGCCATGGAGTCTCCCTTGGTATACACGTCCATGGTGAAGAAGATGAGCAAAATTGGCTTTTAATTTTGTATTTTAATTCATTTTACCCCTAAATGACCAAAATGCCCTTTTTACTAAACTTTCCAAAAATTCCATCCATGTCCAATTTTTGTCCATAAACTTAGAAATTGGTCAAATTGCTATTTAAGACCTCATAATTAATATTTCAAAGCAATTTCATACTAGAAACTTCTAGAATGCAAGTTTTGCAACTTATTCAATTTAGTCCCTAACTTGAAATTAAGCACTTTATGCATAGAATTTCTTCACGAAATTTTCACACAATCATGCAATCATATCATAGACCTAAAAATAATCATAAAATAATTATTTCTATCTCAGATTTGTGGTCACGAAACCACTATTCTGATTAGGCCCTAATTCGGGATATTACAACTTTCCCCCCTTTAGGGATTTTTGTCCCCGAAAATCTTACCGGGAAAGTGGTCTTCACTTAGATTCCTCAATTTCATATTTAGTGCTGAAGAATTTTCACTCAGGCGGTGCCTCCAATATATCTTTTTAATTTCTCATATATCCTAAAAGCTTACGGACTCATCTCTTAATTGTTCTTAAATTTTCAACCCCTTCTCCGTTTCTCTTTTCATCTTGACATAAAACCATATCTCAATTTGGTTAATAGAAACTAGAATTCCAAGAAATCTAACAATCAAAGGGACCTGCACTCTTCCGAAATAATCATACAGATTTTCATCATGAATAAATCACAATCCAATAACATCTGAATCAAATTACAGTACACGTCATTACTCTCTGAATGAATAGGAAAATTTTCACTGTGAGCTTCATACAATTCTTTCTGTATAAGCCTCGGAATAATAATACCATGAATCAGATCCAATCTGGAATTCAACATCAGAAGTCAATCCTCACTGTACTCTTTTAGTTTTACTACTCACTATCACATTTCCCTCTTTCCGCTACGAAAATAATTCTAATATAACCTCGAAAATAATCCTTTAAAAATAATCCTTTCTTCTAGTTACAAAATAATTCATCATGCCATTCCTTACTATTCATTCATTACGTTAATATCTCAATTGAAGACATTAACTATAATTGACTTACTTGAGAGAAGTAATCCACCATACCGATTGAAACTCGCACTTTTATCACTTATACCTTTACTGTTGTCAAACCTTACACGAAAATTAGAAAAATCCCGATACTGAAATCACCACATCACCCAAATCAAATCAGAAGTATAGTCATACTTGACATGGTTATCACGAGCTAAAGAATGCACTTCGAACATGAGTCATAGTTGACAAATTACGGAATAAAGATAACAAGAAAACCGAATAAAGAAATCCAAGATAGAAAAACCTAGAATAAAGAAATCCATAATAAAGAAACCCAAGATACGATACTATTCCGGAAAATCGAAAACCAAACTCATAGGAAAATATAGAAGATCCCGATAATTCCTCAGAGAAAAGAAATCTAGTAGAAAACATCATTTAATCTCACTAGAATCAAATGCAACAAGGACAATGTATCTTCCCATATATATACATATCAAATGGAGCATCAAGTAGAAGAAACAGAATCATAGTATCATACATATTCTCTCATCAATTTTTTTTATTAGGCAGAATTTAATAGAATGCCCGAAGGAATATAGCAATACAAATTATAAACCAGTCAGGCTACCAATGCTTTCGTTTAACATCAGGATTAGAAAACATCCCCATATAACAAGAATTTCTTCAAAAGATCAATAACCATAGAAATATTTCTGGGAACGGATAAACACATAGAACATCTTAGAAGAAACTGCTAAAATCTGTCTAGCCGTAACTGTCACACTCAGACATTACACATTTCAGATATCATTTTCCTAACTATTTCTGCCATCACAAATTTCATATTTCTTTTCACCAAAAAAGACTAGTTCTGAATAAATTTTGATTTGCACTTTTCTCAACCTTGTACCTTAGTAATTCAATTTATCAAAATAAATTTCTTCTCTAACTGGAACAATGCATAACTCTAATAATCCTTATGCCAATCTGATACTTTACTAGCTTTGACTTTACTTATCAACTCATTCTTCAATCTCTAATCATATTTATAATTATTCTAGCACTGAACTTTTTGGTTTCTCAACCGGAAACTTATTCAGTACAAATCTCATGAAATTCCATTATAAAACACCACTTTGGTAAGGGGGAAGGGGTCTAAGGCCTCTGACTCAACTCTCATATACATATACATGTAACACAGTTTTCATCATAGCAATCATATCTCAATCATGTCATTCATTTCGAGTAACTAACATTCATATTGGTTTAATGTCCACTTTCCAGTTATCTCATTTAGTCAAGTATAATTAAGCATGCATCCTATGTTTTCTGGATAGCTTGACTTGTCCATTCATCTACTCGAACAAATCATACTCATGACATCATATAAGGGTTAAACAAATATAGATATTTGCATCACAATCGCAACTTTCATTTCGTGAATCATCATATACATATCATTACAATCACATAATTCAGTCCAAACAATTTAACATAGATAAATTCATTTCATTATAATCATTTATCTCATAAAAAAATATCATTGACATTCATCAACATTCAACGTTCAATCAAGGCAATGACATTTTCATTCATATCATTATATTAGGAACTTTTACTCATACCTCTATGAATTTCTATTTATCCCGTTCATCTTATCAAGTAAGTCAAATACACTACATCATATGAGCATCAAGCAAGTATGGATATTTATTACAACATGACCTTTCATCTCACATGTTATCACTTATATATATATCATAAATTTTTATTCATACATTTCTAAATCGAGACTCATCATAATCGTACTTTTATTCAAACACCTTCGCATCACATTGAACATGGTCAGTGCAGCTCGGTTGGAGAGCACCTCTGTCTAAACAAGACGGTGCTCATACGCGTCGGAGACATCACACTATCACAGATCAGTTGCATGTATAGCTAGACTTTTACACATGCTAGGTTAGTCCGAGAATTGACTAAGCTATAGCTCTGATACCACTAAATGTAACACCCCTTACCCGTATCCAAGGCCGGAGCAGAGTACGAGGCATTACCAGACTTAACAATACACATAGACGAAAATCGGGCCATAAAATTTCATTTAATTCAAAACTTTTCGAACACATGCATAACAAATAAAGCTAACTATATCATCACATCAAAACATAGGACATGGTACGATTAATTAAACATATAAACCATAATGGATAAGGACTACATCTTATGATCCTATACGATAACTCAATGCAGACTGATACGTATGGTCAAAATCATAATGAAAATTACATATCACAAACCAACTTCCTATATATGCCACTCACTTGATATTTCTAATATTTGAATTAATTTTCCCAAAAATGATAGTTTGATAGTGTGATTTTGCCTCTGATGATCTCCAACCCCGAGCTAACTTGCCAATACTTAAGAAATGGATAGGATGGGTAAGCTTTACGTTTAGTAAGTTCATATGAAAATAATAAGCAATTACTACCACGTTTTTCAAGATAAAACACTATAATTGTACAATTACACATGTTCAGGTTAAGTTGTGTTATCGAGTTACAGTTACTAAATCATTCCTATCTGAAGCTAAAAAACTCTAAATTTAGTTTGGTTAATTTTCCTTGAAACTAAATTCATATATCTTTCTCCCATAAAATTTCCAAATTTTTTGGTTTAGCCAATTAGTACATTTTATTCAGTAAAGCTTCCACTATTTTGCTATCCAACAGTTCTGACCTCTCTTTACTAAAAATTATTTATCTCATATTTCGGGACTTGGATGATGTTCTCGTCTATTCCTCCTGAAAGTAGATTCATTGAAGATTATATTCATGTAAATTATAACTCATAATTATTTTTTTACAATTTGTAACAATTTTTCGAAGATAGAATAGGGGATCTCAAATTCATTCTAACATTATCTCACAAAAATTATAATATCACATAATATATAACTCTTTTGCTCCCCCTATTTCTTTTATATGGAAATAGGCTCATTAATATTTAATTCCATGATTTGTTTGAAATTTAATTCAACTTACACAATTCTTCGTAAATTATAAAAGTCACGCAACTGCTGCTGTCCAACACTGTTTTACTACTAAAATTCACTCTTACATAACTCCACTTAACCCATTCTGTCTTATCGAAGTTCACCCAAATATCGAGCACGTTGCTCAAAATTTTCATAAACATATACCTGCACTTATTCATCATATAATCATGTTCACAAGTATTTTTATTGAATCGATTTTCCCGTTGAACTCTTTGGAATAATAACTGATACTCAGTTGCCTGCACATATTTTCACACTTGTAGACAAGGTTATCTGGTATGCATAGTAGCCTGCACATAGTACTACACATGCGACCAATTATCCGGTACACGTAGTAGCCTGCACTTAGTACTACACACGTGACCTAACCATCATATACATGTAGTAGCCTGCACTTAGTACTACACACGTGATCGAAGTTATCGGGTACGCATAGTAGCCTGCAGTTAGTACTATACATGCGACCTCACAATAGATCATTCGTATCGTTTGTATTCCGAAGGCTCAACCGGGAAATTCCTCACTTTCCAACAAGTTACAAATTTATTCATAGTTTTTTTTTCAATTTTCAATTTACAACAAATAGTCAATCTATAAGTAGCCACATTTCATATGATAACAAAATATAATAAAATAAAAAGAATCGATAAATTATTTACGTACAAACTTGTCGAAATCTCATCAGGTACAACCGTAGAACAATTCATACAACCCAAGTAATAGTGATTTAACACTCAATTCATGTAACAATAATTTTCCATTTAATTTCACATGACACAACAAGCATTACATTTTTTTCCATATCATACATACCATCCATCAACTTCTCTTAAACATATTAAGTCATACAAATTGTGCCATATCAATAGAGAATTACAATTCATGCATGGTATTGCATTATTATTAACACACGAACTTACCTCGATCCAGAAACAACAATTTACCATTTTAGTCCATAACCTTGTATTTTCTCGATTTAAGCCCGAATCTCGATTTCCTTCATAATCGAGCTTGGAAGCTTGGAGACCCTAGCCATGAAGTCTCCCTTGGTATACACGTCCATGGTGAAGAAAATGAGCAAAATTGGCTTTTAATTTTGTATTTTAATTCATTTTACCCCTAAATGACCAAAATGCCCTTTTTACTAAACTTTTCAAAAATTCCATCCATGTCCAATTTTTGTCCATAAACTTAGAAATTGGTCAAATTGCTATTTAAGACCTCCTAATTAATATTTCAAAGCAATTTCATACCAGAAACGTCTAGAATGCAAGTTTTGCAACTTATTCAATTTAGTCCCTAACTTCAAATTAAGCACTTTATGCATAGAATTTCTTCACAAAATTTTCACACAATCATGCAATCATATCAGAGACGTCAAAATAATCATAAAATAATTATTTCTATCTCATATTTGTGGTCACAAAACCACTATTCCGATTAGGCCCTAATTCAAGATATTACATCGATTTAGACCCGAGTAGGAATAGTGGTTTCAGAACTATATATTCGAGTCAAAAAATATTTAAATATTATTTTATGTGTTTATGATGTGTGAATTAAGATGTGTGGAAGTTTCGTCTGAAAATTTAATTGTTAGTGTGATTAATTTGATAAAAGGACCTAATCGCGTAAAATGTAAACGTTGCCTACTATTTGTTAAAAGTACATTTTTTTGGCTTTTTAAAGTAAGGGTCCTTATATTGCAATTGGACCATTAACATGGTTAATGGACTTTTATGGACAATCATTATAAGTTTATATGTTTATATTATAAAGGGAAAAATAGGTATTTGGTGATTTAAGTTATATTAAATAAAAGAAAAACATAGATTATTGTTTTGTTCATATTGTTGGCTGAAATTATCAAAGAAATAAGAAAAAAAAGATTGATCTAGGGTTCGGCACTTGTGATTGGTGATTAAGATATGTTTTGAGCTCGGTTTTTGATAATTTCTACGTTTTTTATGATTGTTGCTTAGTATACTATCAAGCCCATGTCTCAATTTCTGATTTTGTTGATGATTTTGAATTGTTCCATTGATGAAACTATGAGCTTTGTGATTTTAGTTGATGAATTATGAAAGATATGTTTTGGGTTAACATATGTTGTCTTTGAATTTTTGATGAAATTGAGTAATTTTGGGCTAAATTGTAAAAATGTTATCTTGAGGGACTAAAATGTAAAATAAATGAAATGTATGGACTTGTATGAGAACTATGAAAATTTAGCTAATCTTATGTACAAGCAGATTTTGTATATTTTGTGATTTTGTGAATTAGGGACTAAAGTGTCAAAATGTGAAAATGTGAGGTTGGTTTGCAGAATGCACTAAATATGTGTCTATGGATTGTTTTGAATGATTTAGTGAATAAAAGGGTTAATTTTAAACACATATAGATCAAGAAAAGAGGAATTCAGACTTAGAACGAGGGAAGTCGAAGATTGTAGAGTAAACAATCTAAGTCGATAATTCCGAGTACAAGGTAAGTTCGTACGTAAAATATGATATTATAAGTATGTTTTGATGCTTTTTTATACATTTAGTTTGGATTAATACGATGATAAATTAATTGCATTTGGCACTAAGTGTGAGATTTAAACTAGCTTCTGCTATATGAGGCACTAAATGTGCGATACCGAGATAGCTTCAGTTAATGGAGAGGCACTAAGTGCGTGAAATTATTATAGCTTCGACTAATCTTTAAAGCACTAAGTGTGCAGATGTTTAAAGCATTAGTAATCTTCAGGAAGTCTTAAAATATCTGAACAAGAGGTGAGAATGAAAATGAATGAATACAGGAATGTTCTAGTAAGTATAATACCTATGTGGTAGATGGTATTATGCATATAAAGTTTATTGAATTGGTGTAAACATATGGATGATGTTGGTATGGAATTGATAGATGAGTTGAGAATTTATAAGTACTTATATGTTGATGTTTTATATTTTATATACTGCTGATGATTTTGGTACGAGCTTACTAAGCATTTGAAAGTGTACTTTGTGTGTGTTTGCATTGTTTTATTAGATATCAAAGCTACTGTTAGCTCGGTGATCATTAAGGATTGTTACCATGCTATCGAACCTCATTTTGGTACTTTGAAAATGTATATATAAAAGTATGGCATGTATAGGCTAGATGTTGTGGGATTATGTTTTGTGATATATATATATTTAGCCATGTGATATGGCTTGGTATAGTTGTGGATATGTCATGGTTTTGGTATAAGAAATGTGATGCAATGTTTTAGTTAGCCAAAAGAAATGATAAATGTTGGTAAGTTTTGGTAAGTTTTAGCATGAGATTGAATGATGTATGGAAAGAAATGTTTGATATGCTTTTGATATATATTTTGATATAAAATAGTAAGGCTTATGAGTATGTATTTGGTTGGAATTGTTATGTCATGAATGACTTTTTTTGTGGGTTGGAATTTAGTTGAATTGGTTGTGCAAATAGGCTTGTTTCTTTGCTTGTAGGTTGACCTAAATTGGGGTGGAAAATTGGCTATTCAAATGGCCTATTTTTGTCCACACGAGCAGACACACGAACGTGTGTCTCAGCCGTGTGTGACACACGCTCACGTTACACAGCCGTGTGTCCCTGGGGTACCCTACGAATTAAAGGCAGTATACCCTCCAGTTTTGACATGGCCTATACACACGAGAGTGTCTATTGGTCATGTGTGGGACATGGGCTGGCACATGGGCGTGTGGTCGGCCGTGTGGCCAAGTTAGTAGCATCCTTAATTTTCATATAGCCTGGCACAATGGCGTGTCTTGTGGCCATGTGGACAAGTCAGTATGTATGCCCTGTTTCGCCACGGCTTAGACACACGGGCGTGTGACCTTTGAAAAGTTGAAAATTTTTATAAGTTCTGAAACTTTTATATGTTATCAATTTAGTCCTAGATGAATGGATTAGACCTTGTATGCTCGATTTAAGTTCGTATTGAACATGAATGACTGGTATTTATGGAAATGAGATGATATTTGATAATTGATTGTTCTAAACTGTGTTACGAATCAAGTAATGCCTCTTAACCTATTCCGGCGATGGTTACGGGTTAGGGGTGTTATAGTACCTTTTAACTGGACTGATGAGCTGCAAGTGAGCTTTAAAAGGCTCAAGAAAGTTCTGACTAAGGCCTTTGTCTTAATTTAGCCAAAATTTGGAAAGGAATTTACTGTCTACAGCGATGCATCACATGTTGGTTTAGGTTGTGTGTTGATACAATAGGGTAAGGTGGTAGCTTATGCATCTCGCCAGCTCAAGACTCATGAGGCGAATTACCCAATACATGACTTGGAGTTTGCCGAAGTGGTATTCGTATTGAAAATTTGGAGGCATTGCTTGTACGGTGAGAAGTGTATAATTTACACGGATCACAAGAGCCTCAAGTATCTCCTCACTCAGAAGGAGTTAAATCTTAGGCAGTGTAGATGGATTGAGCTGCTTAAGGACTATGATTGTTCGATCGAATACCACCCTGGTGAGGCCAATGTGGTGGCCGACGCACTAAGCCGTAGGGCTATGACTGATCTGAGAGCAATGTTTGCTTGTCTTAGCTTATTTGAGGATGGTAGCTTGTTGGCTAAGCTCTAAATTAAACCAGTGTGGATTGAACAGATTAAGAGTAAACAGCTAGAAGATGAGTCATTGGGTGTTCGATTCCGTCAGATCAAGAATGGTAACATTGTGGATTTTGGATTGAATAGCAAAGAGGTACTTTGTTTTCGAGGCAGAATTTGTGTACCTAAGGATACTGATTTGAGGCAGACTTTACTGTGAGAAGCGCTTATTAGCCCCTATGCTATGCACCCAGGTGGAAATAAGATGTTCAAAAATCTTCGTGACATATATTGGTGGTCGGGTCTTAAACGTGAGATTACCGACTTTGTGGGGAAGTGTCTGACTTGCCAATAGGTTAAAGCGAAATATCAGTTGCCTTCTGGGTTGCTTCAGCCAGTTAAGATTCTGCTATGGAAGTGGGAAAGAGTAACTATGGATTTTGTGAGTGGGCTACCCCTAATGCCTTCTAAGAAAGATTCAGTGTGGGTTATCGTGGATCAGTTGACCAAAACTGCCTATTCCATACCTGTTCGCAAAGATTATTCATTACAGAAACTTGTTAAGTTGTATGTAGCTGAGATAATGAGACTGCATGGGATATCAGTCTCTATTATATTTAACAGAGATCCTCACTTTACGTCTCGATTCTAGAAGAAGTTACATGAAGCTCTGGGTACACAGTTGGATATCAGTATTGCATTCCATCCTTAGACAGATGGTCAATCGGAGAGGGTGATTCAGATTCTAGAGGACATGTTAAAGAGTTGTGTAATTGACTTCTGAGGTAGTTTGGAGGATTACTTGCCGTTAGTAGAGTTTGCTTACAACAATAGCTACTAGTCTAGCATACAAATGGCACCTTACGAAGCACTATATGGTCGTAGGTGTCGTACTCCGTCATGTTGGACTAAGTTAGGTGAGTGGCGTGTTCTGGGTCTTGAGCTAGTATCTGATACCGAAGATAAGGTTAGATTAATTTGGGATCGACTGAAGGCAACATCAGACAGAAAAAGTCATATTCGGATCTAAGCGTAAGGAAATTGAGTATGCTATAGGAGATTTTGTCTTTCTGAAGGTCTCGCCATGGAAGAAGGTACTAAGATTTGGGCGTAAGGGCAAGTTGAGCCCAAGATTTATTGGGCCTTACCCTATATTGAGACGATTAGGACCAGTTTCTTATCAGGTAGAGCTACCTCCGGAATTAGAGTGGATTCGCGATAAGTTTTACGTCTCTATGCTAAGGCGCTACCGCTCTGACCCTATGCATGCGGTACCGGTTGAAGAGATTGAAGTTAGACCCGATCTGACATTCGAGGAGGAACCAATCTAGATTTTGGATCGAGAGGTGAAAGTCTTGAGAAGGAAATCAATCCCATTGGTAAAGGTTCTTTGGTGTAACCACGGTTTTGAGGAGGTTACATGGGAACCCGAAGAGGCGATGCGACATCAATACCCTCACCTATTCTGACCTGGTAAATTTCGAGGCCAAAATTTTCTTTAAAGAGGGTAGAATTGTAATGCCCAAATCCTGAAAACCCCTGTTAAAATTATTTCTATGTGTTTGTGTCATAGATGTATGCCTGACTTAGTGGTTTAGTACTCTGGGAGTATCTAGGAAGTCATGGGTTCAAGCCCTGGCTTGAGAAAAATTTGTGCTTCTACTTGAGTAAATCCTTGTCTTCTGATAATATGCTTCTTAAATTTATGAGAGGGTTGCATGACACAGAAAGCCTACTAGACTAGTGGCAAATGGCGTGTTGCTAATACTAAGGGACTAGATTTCGAGTCCAATTGCACGCAATAGTGTCCCTTTTTGCAAATGGTTGTGTGGGAGGTTGGATGGCATTGGGACTCTAGTGGTTGGACGGGTGAGGAGTAGTTGAGGGAGTTTGAATTAGTCAAGTGAGGGAAAAGAGGAGAGATTCATGGAGAGATAGGGCGTGTAACACCCCGTACCCGAGTCCGTTACCGGAATCGAACACAAGGTGCACACAGACTTAACTTAGTTATTTTCACAGTCCATTTAGAAATTTCTAGACAAGCTGGTTACTGCGTCACTGTCGCCTTAAAAATCATATCTTGAGTTTCAAAGCTCAAAAATCAGTTTCGTAATTTTTCCCTGAAACTAGACTCATATGTCCATATACATATTTTTTTCTAGAATTTTTGGTCAGGCCAATTAGTACAGTTTATTAGTTAAAGTCTCCTCTGTTACAGGGATTGACTACACTGACCTTCGCACATTACGACTTCGATATCTCCCTGTACAGGGCTTCAATATTGATGTCATTTGTTTCTATAGAAACTAGACTCAAATAGGAATCTATACATATATGGAATGAATCCTAATTATCTCTGATTAATTTACAATGAATTTCCAAAGTTGGAACAGGGATTCCAGAAACCGTTCTGGCACTGTTACACGAAAACCTAAATATCTCTTAACATATAACATATATGACAGTTTCGTTTCTTCCATATGAAAGTAGATTCATCAAGGTTCATTTACATAATTTATTCACTATTTAATTCCATCCCTAATATTTTTAGTGATTTTTCACATCCACATCACTGCTGCTGTCAGCATCTGCCTTGAGGTAGACTTTATCTATTTCATAATTTCCATGATTCAATTAGCCCTTTTTGCATACATGGCACAAAGAATGATCAGGATTAACCATTCCAATGGCTAATCGTTTCCAAACATTTCCATACCTCTTAATGACAACATACAAAATGATTATGATACCATGCCAAAGTGTATATAAGCCATTTTCGCATGGCTATCCAAATTTATACAAAATCAAAGGTGTCTATGACCAACAAACGAAAGAGTAGTCCTATACATGCCATTTCGAAGCTCAATCAAAATTTATACCAAAAGGGGGCTTTGATAGTGTGGGAGACTTCGACTTCCAAAGATCCCGAGTCCGATAGCTGACGAGCCAAAATCTATGAAACAGAAAACAAAGAAACGGAGTAAGCAATTTATGCTTAGTAAGTTTTGAGCAAGGGATTCCAGCACAACAAAAGCATAGCATTCATATAGCTAAACGGATAATTTCATATGCACACATTCTCAATATCATACTTACTTCACATTACCAACCCTTATGTTCATACACAAAAGATCAACTTAGCCAAAGGCCGGTAGCTCGTTTATCAACTGAGCGAATACTTATTTGTAAGGGCTCAACTAATTCAAAGCACATACGAACATACCTCATTGCTGGAATTTTTTTGCAAGCGTATTAACTGAAATTTTTACAGCAAGATTGCTCTTTCCCAAATCACGTACCTTCGAATTTTATCCGGATATAGCGACTCACTCAAAAGCCTTCGGGACATAGCCCGGTTATAATAGCTCGCACAAATGCCTTCGGGACTTAACCCGCTTTTGGTAACTCGCACAAATGCCTTCGGGAATTGACCCGGATTTAGTTACTTAGCACAAAAGCCTTCGGGACTTAGCCCGGATACCATTCGAATAACCAAGCACATATATCAACAAATCATAACACATTCTTATTACATTCTCATTACCAAAGCTCCAACACAAGTTACTTATCATATTTACAATTTCGGCTCAATAGCCACACACAAAGAGCATGATTTCAATTTGCTTAACACATGATCTAATCAAATCATAATCTAAGTTCCATTACCCGAAAACTTACCTCCGATGTTGTCGAATGATTCCAATGGCTATTCGACCACTTTTTCCTTCCCTTTATCGGATTTAGCTCCCCTTTGCTCTTGAGCTTAATTTAACAAATAAATTGATTTAATCATTTGAGCATCGAAGAGGAATTCAAGGTACTTAGCCCACATATTTTCATTAGACATTAAAGTCACATATGTACGAAATCATGAATCAAACTCAACACATTAGTTAGTACTCTCCTTAGCAATTTTCCAAGCCAAGAATAGGCATCAATATGCTTGCCTCTAACTGAATGCATGCACACCAATCCCTCTCATGTGGCCGAATATGCATGTCCATGTTGAGGCCAATTATACACTTAATACCACACATAAATGGCATACATTTTACTAACTAACGATTCCATATTGTAACTCAATACGCATCAATCATTTACTTCATAACCAAACATCATCATATGAAAATATATACCTTGAGATAGTATATATGTCATCCCAATACATCATGTGCAAACATATATATATATATATATATATATGCTAGAGCCAATCTCAAAGTTGATTATAACTAAACATGAACATAAATCCAAAACACAAATCTTACCTACCATGCAATAAGCATAAATTTTACTTATGGATGTACCATGGCGAATACATCACAACACCATACCATTTCAATTTTGGTCATGGTTAAACAAAGAACTTAATGTCTCACTCAAAAATGCTAAAAAGAAAGTCCAAGAGCCATCAATCCACCATCATATGTATCATTAGCAAGCTTCATATTTAACATGCAATGGCATTAACACAAAATCCACCTTGGCCGAACACCACCCCCATGACATAGCAAGGATTTGAACCATGGGCTAATTAGAACTCAAGCTAGCAACTAAAAACATGCATGAATCTCATGGCACAACCTCAACATACCTTAATCTAGATACAAGTATGGCCAAACCTCCTCCTAATCCTCTTCCAAACCAAGCATGAAGCAAAAACCCCTTCCTTCTTCTTTAGAATTTTCAGCTCAAAGAAATGAAAAAAGGATGAACAACAATTTTTTTTTCTCTCTTTTCTTCAACTCACGGCAATGGGGGTAACACACACATTCTTTCTTTTTTTTTTTCTTCCCTTTCATTATTCAATTCCCATGCTCATTATTTTATTTTTTTCTTACATACACCATTGTCACAACATGTTTCATGACATGTTTTGCCCATAATCCTTGTCATTGCTTACCACTAGCTATTAGGGGGAAATTTGACATGCAAGTCCTCCCTTTTGATTACATGCACTATTAGGTCCTTATAGATTAGCCTATCACATTTCAAAAGTGTCACACAAGTCCTAATAACTGAATTCACATGCAATCGACTAAATCGAAGCTTGAAATTTTCACACATTCATAAATACATATTCTAGACAATAAATATTACGTTCAAACATTTCGGTGACTCGGTTTAGAGGTCCCAAACCACTTCCGACTAGGGTCAATTTTGGGTGTCACAACTCTCCCCCACTTAAGAAATTTTCGTCCCCGAAAATCTTACCAGTAAATAGGTTTGGGTAACGCTCTTTCATAGAGTTCTCGGGTTCCCAAGTAGCTTTTTCCATTCCGTGTTTGAGCCATAACACTTTTACTAACGGAACCCTTTTGTTTCGCAACTCCTTCACTTCACGAGCTAGGATACAAATCGGTTCTTCTTCATAACTCATGTCGGCTTGAATTTCAACCTCTGATGGACTAATTACGTGCGACGGATCAGATCTATAACGTCGAAGCATCGAAACATGAAAGACGTCGTGAATCTTTTCAAGTTCAGGGGGCAAAATCAAACGATACGCAATTGGACCGACTCGTTCGGATATCTCATATGGCCCGATGAACCTCGGACTCAATTTGCCTTCTGACCAAATCGAGTATCTTTTCCAAAGCGAAACTTTAAGAAACACTTTATCTCCCACGATACTCAATGTCTTTTCGTTTCAGATCCGCGTACGACTTCTGAACCTCAAACAATCATCATCATCAATTTGAAACTCCGATTCCTTGTTCGGAACACACTCAGCCCGTTTTGCAACCAACTCATCGTCAACTTTCTGAGCTTCACGAATTTGATGAGTCAATAATGGTTTGGCCTTTAATTCGCTATTAACACATTGTCGGGTAGAATAGACAAGTGTACATTCATCGCTCAGAAGCAAACAAAGTGATTTTCGCTTAAGGCGTCGCAACCACATTAGCCTTTCCCGTGATAATCAATGACAAGCTCATAATCTTTTAACAACTCGAGCCAACGTCTTTGTCACAGATTCAAGTCTCTTTGAGTCATCAAATATTTGAGACTTTTGTGATCCGAAAATACATGGCACTTCTCCCCAAATAGGTAGTGTCGCAATATTTTCAAAGCGAATACGATGGCAGCTAGTTCGAGATCATGGGTCGGATAATTTTTCTCATGTGGCTTTAATTGTCTCGACGCATAGGCCACAACTCGACCTTCTTGCATCAATACGCAACCAAACCCGGTAGGGAGGCATCACTATAGATGACAAACTCTTTGCACGATTCGGGCCGCACTAAAATTGAGCTTCCACAAATAAGTTTTCATTGATCAAAACTTTTCGACATTTTTCCGTCCATTCGAACTTAACATCTTTTGAAGTAGCTTCGTCATGGGTGTGGCTATCATCGAGAAACCTTTCACAAACCGTCGGTAGTAACCGGCAAGTCCCATAAAGCTCGAACCTCGAGAATATTTCTCGGAGGCTTCCAGCTTAAGTATGGCTGAAATTTTGCTCGGTCGACTCGAATACCGATCAGATACCACATGACCCAAGAAGCTAACCTCCCTTAACCAGAACTCACACTTATTGAACTTAGCATATAATTGCTTATCCCGTAGTATTTGCAACACTAATCTCGGTGTTCAAAGATGTTCGGTCTCATCTCTTGAATAGACCAGATGTCATCAATGAACACAACTACGAACCGGTCCAAATCGTTCAAGATCCGATTCATCAAATCCATAAATACCGCAGGGGCATTAGTGAGCCCAAACGGCATCACTAAAAATTCGTAATGACCGTACCTCGTTCTGAAAGTAGTTTTGGGTACGTCCGAATCTCGAATCCGCAACTGATAATAACCCGATCTCAAATCTATCATTGAAAACACTGAGGCTCCCTTTAGTTGATCAAACAAATCATCAATACACGGTAACGGATATTTATTCTTCATCGTCACTTTATTCAGCTGACGATAGTCAATACACAACCTCATGGTTCCGTCCTTCTTTTTCACAAACAATACTGGTGCACCCCAAGGTGAGAAACTTGGTCGAGCGAAACCTCTATCCGTCAATTCTTGCAACTGAGCTTTCAACTCCTATAACTCGGTTGGTGCCATACGATCGGAGCTATCGAAATTGGCGTAGTCCAGTACAAGCTCAATACCAAACTCTATCTCCGAACAGTGGCAAACCCGGTAATTCTTCGAGAAAACATCCGGTATTCGCAAACCACCAAGCCTGAGACTGGGTTTTATTTCTAACTCCTTATCATCGGTACATATGCAAGGTATGCTTCACACCCTTTCTTACATATTTCGGGCCAACATTGATGATATTACAACCGGCAACCCTTTAAGTCCGTAGACTCAACTCGGATCATCTCGTTATTTACGCACCTCAAATCCATAGTCTTGCTTTTGCAATTCACAACCGCATCATGCACGGTCAACCGATCCAAACCAAGAATAACATCAAATTCATCGAACGACAAAAGCATCAAGTCCGCCGAAAACAGAACCTCGAATTACTAGGGGCATTTCTTACACACTTTGTCAACAAGCACGAACGACCCAAGGATTTGACACCAATTACGAACTTAGTAGACTCAATAGGTAAAGTCTTCTTCGGATGCTAAGGTTTCGCATATATAAGAATGAGTAGAACCGGGTCAATCAAAGCAATCACATTAGTATCAAAGAGAGTGAAAGTATCGGTAATAACATCCGGCGAGGAAGCATCCTCGCGCGCGCGTATTGCATAAGCCCTAGCAGAGCGCTGAGCCTCGGATCTGGTCATAGCATCTCTAGATCCTCTCGACCACCACTAGCATTGCCCGTATTTCTAGATGGTCTACCTCGGCGTGGTAGCGCCCGCTTTCCACTCGATCTACATTCTGCTCGCACAACCTCGGGCAATCTTTAATGAAGTGGTCAATTGATCCGCGCTTGTAACAGAGCGGTCACGAAATCTACAACTTCCGAATGCCATTTGCCACAATGTCGACACTCTGCTCGTCTCGACGTTCATTCCCAACACTAACGATCAAGTGCCTCGTGTACCCATTGTGGGTCGATCACGATCTCGCCTAAAAGGCCCAAAGTGCCTCTAGACCGCCCACATCATCACGAAATTTCTTGATGCTGTTGAAGAGACTTTCCGAGGATCTTTTATGAAACTCTCCGTTCCGCATCAACTTTTGTTTTTCTTTTCTAAGCTCTTGACTTTACAAGCTCGCTCGACAAGTACTACGAACTCTCGTATTTCAAGAATGCCAACGAACATTTTATATCTTCATTCAGCCCATCCTCGAAGCGTTTACACATGATAGCCTTGGATGAAATACATTCCGGCGTATCTACTAAGTCTAACAAATTTTCGCTCGAATCGTTGATCGACATAGAACCTTGCTTAAGCTCAAGAAATTCCTTCATTTTGATCAACAAATCTCGATGATATACTTTTTCCAAACTCACTTTGGAAAAACTCCCAAGTTACTTGCTCTCGGGGCAATGTGAGTCGAGTACTCCACCAATAGTAGGCGTAATCGCGTAGCAAGGAGATAGTACACTTTAGGCATTCATCGGTGTACAAGATAGCTCATCGAGTGCAGGATAGTGTTGTCCAACCAAAATTCAGCTTGCTCGGCATCGTCGCTATCCGTAGCTTTAAATTCAGTAGCCCCATGTTTTCGGATTCATCAACTGGGGCTTATTCGACCTTATTTGGTCGATTCTTGGAGGCATTGTAGGTGCGGGGTGTGTTTGTTGGGAATGGAGGTTGTGGAACAGTAGTATTAGTTCGAATGTATTGGTTGAACCAATCATTCATCACGCTTTAGAAAGCTTGTCTAGCTTCATCATTTGGATTACTAGCATTAGGTTGAGAGTCCGCCGCGCTGTCCCTTGTCTTGGGAGCAGCGCTACACTCTCAAGATCATCACTACCGCTTCGGTCGGGATCGAATCCATTACTATAAATAAACACATTTGAAATTGTCAGAAATCACCACACTATCAAATAATCACATAAAATGGCATGTATAGCTAGACCCAAACGCATTACGGTAGTCCTAGAATCAACTAAACCGTAGGTCTGATACCAATAAAATTGTAACACCCCGTACCCGAGTCCGTTACCGGAATCGAAAACAAGGTGCACACAGACTTAACTTAGTTATTTTCACAGTCCATTTAGAAATTTCCAGACAAGCTGGTTACTGTGTCACTGTCGCCTTAAAAATCATATCTTGAGTTTGAAAGCTCGAAAATAAGTTTCATAATTTTTCCCTGAAACTAGACTCATATTTCCATCTACATAATTTTTTCTAGAATTTTTGGTCTGGCCAATTAGTACAGTTTATTAGTTAAAGTCTCCACTGTTACAGGGATCGACTACACTGACCTTCGCGCATTACGACTTGGATATCTCCCTGTACAGAGCTTCAATACTGATGACGTTTGTTTCTATAGAAACTAGACTCAAATAGGAATCTATACATATATGGAATGACTCCTAATTATCTCTGGTTAATTTACAATGAATTTCCAAAGTCGGAACAGGGATTCCATAAACCGTTCTGACCCTGTTCCACGAAAACCTAAATATCTCTTAACATATAACTCATATGACCGTTTCGTTTCTTCCATATGAAAGTAGATTCATCAAGGTTAATTTACATAATTTATTCACTATTTAATTCCATCCCTAATATTTTTAGTGATTTTTCACATCCACATCACTGCTGCTGTCAGCATCTGCCTTGAGGTAGACTTTACCTATTTCATAATTTCCATGATTCAATTAGCCCTTTTTGCATACATGGCACAAAGAATGATCATGATTAACCATTCCAATGGCTAATCGTTTCCAAACATTTCTATACCTCTTAATGACAATATACAAAATGATTATGATACCATGCCAAAGTGTATATAAGCCATTTTCGCATGGCTATCCAAATTTATACAAAATCAAAGGGGTCTATGACCAACAAACGAAAGAGTAGTCCTATACATGCCATTTCGAAGCTCAAACAAAATTTGTACCAAAAGGGGGCTTTGATAGTGTGGGAGACTTCGACTTCCAAAGATCCCGAGTCCGATAGCTGACGAGCCAAAATCTATAAAACAGAAAACAAAGAAACGGAGTAAGCAATTTATGCTTAGTAAGTTTTGAGCAAGGGATTCATAGCATTCATATAGCTAAACAGATAATTTCATATGCACACATTCTCAATATCATACTTACTTCACATTACCAACCCTTATGTTCATACACAAAAGATCAACTTAGCCAAAGGCCGGTAGCTCGTTTATCAACTGAGCGAATACTTATTTGTAAGGGCTCAACTAATTCAAAGCACATACGAACATACCTCATTGCTGGAATTTTTTTGCAAGCGTATTAACTGAAATTTTTACAGCAAGATTGCTCTTTCCCAAATCACGTACCTTCGGATTTTATCCGGATATAGCGACTCACTCAAAAGCCTTCGGGACATAGCCCGGTTATAATAGCTCGCACAAATGCCTTCGGGACTTAACCCGCTTTTGGTAACTCGCACAAATGCCTTCGGGAATTGACCCGGATTTAGTTACTTAGCACAAAAGCCTTGGGACTTAGCCCGATACCATTCAATAACCAAGCACATATATCAACAAATCATAACACATTCTTATTACATTCTCATTACCAAAGCTCCAACACAAGTTACTTATCATATTTACAATTTCGGCTCAATAGCCACACACAAAGAGCATGATTTCAATTTGCTTAACACATGATCTAATCAAATCATAATCTAAGTTCCATTACTCGAAAACTTACCTCGGATGTTGTCGAATGATTCCGATGGCTATTCGACCACTTTTTCCTTCCCTTTATCGGATTTAGCTCCCCTTTGCTCTTGAGCTTAATTTAACAAATAAATTGATTTAATCATTTGAGCATCGAAAGAGGAATTCAAGGTACTTAGCCCACATATTTTCATTAGAAATTAAAGTCACATATGTACGGAAATCATGAATCAAACTCAACACATTAGTTAGTACTCTCCTTAGCCGAATTTTCCAAGCCAAGAATAGGCATCAATATGCTTGCCTCTAACTGAATGCATGCACACCAATCCCCCTCATGTGGCCGAATATGCATGTCCATGTTGAGGCCAATTATACACTTAATACCACACATAAACGGCATACATTTTACTAACTAACACATTCCATATTGTAACTCAATACGCATCAATCATTTACTTCATAACCGAAACATCATCATATGAAAATATATACCTTGAGATAGTATATATGTCATACCAATACATCATGTGCAAACATATATATATATATATATATATGCTAGAGCCGAATCTCAAAGTTGATTATAACTAAACATGAACATAAATCCAAAACACAAATCTTACCTGCCATGCAATAAGCATAAATTTTACTTATGGATGTACCATGGCCGAATACATCACAACACCATACCATTTCAATTTTGGTCATGGTTAAACAAAGAACTTAATGTCTCACTCAAAATGCTACAAAGAAAGTCCAAGAGCCATCAATCCACCATCACATGTATCATTAGCAAGCTTCATATTTAACATGCAATGGCATTAACACAAAATCCACCTTGGCGAACACCACCCCATGACATAGCAAGGATTTGAACCATGGGCTAATTAGAACTCAAGCTAGCAACTAAAAACATGCATGAATCTCATGGCACAACCTCAACATACCTTAATCTAGATACAAGTATGGCCAAACCTCCTCCTAATCCTCTTCCAAACCAAGCATGAAGCAAAAACCCCTTCCTTCTTCTTTAGAATTTTCAGCTCAAAGAAATGAAAAAAAAGGATGAACAATAAATTTTTTTTTCTCTCTTTTCTTCAACTCACGGCAATGGGGGGGTAACACACACATTCTTTCTTTTTTTTTCTTCCTTTCATTATTCAATTCCCATGCTCATTATTTTATTTTTTCTTACATACACCATTGTCACAACATGTTTCATGACATGTTTTGCCCATAATCCTTGTCATGGCGGCCACTAGCTATTAGGGGGGGAAATTTGACATGCAAGTCCTCCCTTTTGATTACATGCACTATTAGGTCCTTATAGATTAGCCTATCACATTTCAAAAGTGTCACACAAGTCCTAATAACTGAATTCACATGCAATCGACTAAATCAAAGCTTGAAATTTTCACACATTCATAAATACATATTCTAGACAATAAATATTACGTTCAAACATTTCGGTGACTCGGTTTAGAGGTCCCGAAACCACTTCCCGACTAGGGTCAATTTTGGCTGTCACAACTCTCCCCACTTAAGAA
This sequence comes from Gossypium arboreum, assembly GCF_025698485.1. NCBI lineage: Eukaryota > Viridiplantae > Streptophyta > Magnoliopsida > Malvales > Malvaceae > Gossypium > Gossypium arboreum. The sequence continues at coordinate 101,738,729 of NC_069080.1, forward strand.
ATTTTCGTCCCGAAAATCTTACCATAAATAGGTTTGGGTAACGCTCTTTCATAGAGTTCTCGGGTTCCCAAGTAGCTTTTTCCATTCGTGTTTGAGCCATAACACTTTTACTAACGGAACCCTTTTGTTTCGCAACTCCTTCACTTCACGAGCTAGGATACAAATCGGTTCTTCTTCATAACTCATGTCGGCTTGAATTTCAACCTCTGATGGACTAATTACGTGCGACGGATTAGATCTATAACGTCGAAGCATCGAAACATGAAAGACGTCGTGAATCTTTTCAAGTTTAGGGGGCAAAATCAAATGATACGCAACTGGACCGACTCGTTCGGATATCTCATATGGCCCGATGAACCCCGGACTCAATTTGCCTTTACGGCCAAATCTTAGTATCTTTTTCCAAGGCGAAACTTTAAGAAACACTTTATCTCCCACCTGATACTCAATGTCTTTTCGTTTCAGATCCGCGTACGACTTCTGAACCTCAAACAATCATCATCATCAATTTGAAACTCCGATTCCTTGTTCGGAACACACTCAGCCCGTTTTGCAACCAACTCATCGTCAACTTTCTGAGCTTCACGAATTTGATGAGTCAATAATGGTTTGGCCTTTAATTCGCTATTAACACATTGTCGGGTAGAATAGACAAGTGTACATTCATCGCTCAGTAAAGCAAACAAAGGATTTTCGCTTAAGGCGTCCGCAACCACATTAGCCTTTCCCGGTGATAATCAATGACAAGCTCATAATCTTTTAACAACTCGAGCCAACGTCTTTGTCACAGATTCAAGTCTCTTTGAGTCATCAAATATTTGAGACTTTTCTGATCCGAAAATACATGGCACTTCTCCCCAAATAGGTAGTGTCGCCATATTTTCAAAGCGAATATGATGGCAGCTAGTTCGAGATCATGGGTCGGATAATTTTTCTCATGTGGCTTTAATTGTCTCGATGCATAGGCCACAACTCGACCTTCTTGCATCAATACGCAACCCAACCCAAGTAGGGATGACAAACTCTTTGCCTGATTCGGGCTGCACTAAAATTGGAGCTTCCGTCAAATAAGTTTTCAGTTGATCAAAACTTTTCTGACATTTTTTCGTCCATTCGAACTTAACATCTTTTTGAAGTAGCTTCGTCATGGGTGTGGCTATCATCGAAAAACCTTTCACAAACCGTCGGTAGTAACCGGCAAGTCCCATAAAGCTCCGAACCTCAAGAATATTTCTGGAGGCTTCCAAAGAAGAATGGCTGAAATTTTGCTCTGGTCGACTCGAATACCCGATGCAGATACCACATGACCCAAGAAGCTAACCTCCCTTAACCGTAACTCACACTTCTGAACTTAGCATATAATTGCTTATCCCTAGTATTTGCAACACTAATCTCGGTGTTCAAGATGTTCGGTCTCATCTCTTGAATAGACCAGATGTCATCAATGAACACAACTACAAACCGGTCCAAATCATGTCTCAAGATCCGATTCATCAAATCCATAAATACCGCAGGGCATTAGTGAGCCCAAACAAGATCACTAAAAATTCGTAATGACCGTACCTCGCTCAAAGCGGTTTTGGGTGCGTCCAATCTCGAATCCAAGAATCGATAATAACCCGATCTCAAATCTATCTTTGAAAACACCGAGGCTCCCTTTAGTTGATCAAACAAATCATCAATACGCGGTAACGGATATTTATTCTTTATTGTCACTTTATTCAGCTAACGATAGTCAATACACAACCTCATGGTTCCGTCCTTCTTTTTCACAAACAATACTGGTGTACCCCAAGGTGAGAAACTTAGTCGAGCGAAACCTCTATCCGTCAATTCTTGCAACTAAGCTTTCAACTCCTTTAACTCGGTTGGTGCCATACGATCACGGAGCTATCGAAATTGGCGTAGTCCAGTACAAGCTCAATACCAAACTCTATCTCCGAACAGTGGCAAACCCAGTAATTCTTCTGAAAAACATCCGGTATTCGCAAACCACCCAAGCACAGACTCGGGTTTTATTTCTAACTCCTTATCATCGGTACATACACAAGGTATGCTTCGCACCCTTTCATACATATTTTTGGGCCAACATTGATGATATTACAATGGCAACCCTTTAAATCCAGTAGACTCAACTCGGATCATCTCGTTATTTTGCACCTCAAATCCATAGTCTTGCTTTTGCAATTCACAACCGCATCATGCACGGTCAACCGATCCAAACCAAGAATAACATCAAATTCATCGAACGACAAAAGCATCAAGTCCGCGGAAAACAGAACCTCGAATTACTAGGGGCATTTCTTACACACTTTGTCAACAAGCACGAACGACCCAAGGGATTTGACACCGAATTACGAACTCGAGAGACTCAATAGGTAAAGTCTTCTTTGGATGCTAAGGTTTCGTATATATAAGAATGAGTAGAACCGGGGTCAATCAAAGCAATCACATTAGTATCAAAGAGAGTGAAAGTACCGGTAATAACATCTGGCGAGGAAGCATCCTTGCGTGCGCGTATTACATAAGCCCTAGTAGGAGCGCGAGCCTCGGATATGGTCATAGCATCTCTAGATCCTCTCTGACCACCACTAGCATTGCCCGTATTTCTAGATGGTCTACCTCGAGCAGTGGTAGCGCCCGGTTTCCCACTCTGATCTACATTCTGTTCAGACAACCTCAGGCAATCTTCAATGAAGTGGTCAACTGATCCGCACTTGTAACAGGAACGGTCACGGAATCTAGAACTTCCAGAATGCCATTTGCCACAATGCTGACACTCCGTTCTATCTCGACGTTCATTCCCAACACTAACGACCAAAGTGCCTCGTGTACCCACAGGGGGTCGATCATGATCTCGTCTAAAAAGGCCCAAAGTGCCTCTAGACCGGCCCACATCATCACGAAATTTCTTCAATGCCTGTTGAAGAGACTTTCCCGAGGATCTTTTACGAAACTCTCCAGTTCCCGCATCAACTTTTTATTTTTCTTTTCTAAGCTCTTCGGCTTTACAAGCTCGCTCGACAAGTACTACGAACTCTCGTATTTCAAGAATGCCAACGAACATTTTTATATCTTCATTCAGCCCATCCTCGAAGCGTTTACACATGATAGCCTTGGACGAAATACTTTCCCGAGCGTATCTACTAAGTCTAACAAATTTTCGCTTGTAATCAGTGACTGACATAAAACCTTGCTTAAGCTCAAGAAATTCCTTCATTTTTATCAAAAATCTCGATCGATATACTTTTTCCAAACTCGGTTTGGAAAAACTCCCAAGTTACTTGCTCTCGTGGCACAACAGTAAGTCGAGTACTCCACCAATAGTAGGCGTAATCGCGTAGCAAGGAGATAGTACACTTTAGGCATTCATCGGGTGTTCAAGATAGCTCATCGAAAATCGGGATAGTGTTGTCCAACCAAAATTCAGCTTGCTCGCATCGTCGCTATCCGTAGCTTAAAATTCAGTAGCCCCATGTTTTCGGATTCATCAATGGGGCTTATTCGACCTTATTTGGTCGATTCTGGGAGGCATTGTAGGTCTTGGGGCTGTGTTTGTTGGGAATGGAGGTTGTGGAACAACAGATTAGTTCGAATGTATTGGTTGAACCAATCATTCATCACTCTATAGAAAGCTTGTCTAGCTTCATCATTTGGATTACTAGCATTAGGTTGAGAGTCCGCCGGCGCTGTCCCTTGTGCTTGGGAGCAGCGCTACACTCTCAAGATCATCAGCTACCGCTCGGTCGGGATCGGAATCCATTACTATAAATAAACACATTTGAAATTGTCAGAAATCACCACACTATCAAATAATCACATAAAATGGCATGTATAGCTAGACCCAAACGCATTACGGTAGTCCTAGAATCAACTAAACCGTAGCTCTGATACCAATAAAATTGTAACACCCCGTACCCGAGTCCGTTACCGGAATCGAACACAAGGTGCACACAGACTTAACTTAGTTATGTTCACAGTCCATTTAGAAATTTCCAGACAAGCTGGTTACTGTGTCACTGTTGCCTTAAAAATCATATCTTGAGTTTCAAAGCTCAAAAATCAGTTTCGTAATTTTTTCCTGAAACTAGACTCATATTTCCATCTACATATTTTTTTCTAGAATTTTTAGTCAGGCCAATTAGTACAGTTTATTAGTTAAATTCTCCACTGTTACAGGGATCGACTACACTGACCTTCGCGCATTACGACTTGGATATCTCCCTGTACAGAGCTTAAATACTGATGACGTTTGTTTCTATAGAAACTAGACTCAAATAGGAATCTATACATATATGGCATGACTCCTAATTATCTCTGGTTAATTTACAATGAATTTCCAAATTCGGAACAGGGATTCCAGAAACCGTTCTGACCCTGTTCCACGAAAACCTAAATATCTCTTAACATATAATCATATGACCGTTTCGTTTCTTCCATATGAAAGTAGATTCATCAAGGTTAATTTACATAATTTATTCACTATTTAATTCCATCCCTACTATTTTTAGTGATTTTTCACACCAACATCACTGCTGCTGTCAGCATCTGCCTTGAGGTAGACTTTACCTATTTCATAATTTCCATGATTCAATTAGCCCTTTTTGCATACATGGCACAAAGAATGATCATGATTAACCATTCCAATGGCTAATCGTTTCCAAACATTTCCATACCTCTTAATGACAACATACAAAATGATTATGATACCATGCCAAAGTGTATATAAGCCATTTTCGCATGGCTATCCAAATTTATACAAAATCAAAGGGGTCTATGACCAACAAACGAAAGAGTAGTCCTATACATGCCATTTCGAAGCTCAACCAAAATTTGTACCAAAAGGGGGCTTTGATAGTGTGGGAGACTTCGACTTCCAAAGATCCTGAGTCCGATAGCTGACGAGCCAAAATCTATAAAACAGAAAACAAAGAAACGGAGTAAGCAATTTATGCTTAGTAAGTTTTGAGCAAAGGATTCATAGCATTCATATAGCTAAACGGATAATTTCATATGCACACATTCTCAATATCATACTTACTTCACATTACCAACCCTCATGTTCATACACAAAAGATCAACTTAGCCAAAGGCCGGTAGCTCGTTTATCAACTGAGCGAATACTTATTTGTAAGGGCTCAACTAATTCAAAGCACATACGAACATACCTCATTGCTGGAATTTTTTTGCAAGCGTATTAACTGAAATTTTTACAGCAAGATTGCTCTTTCCCAAATCACGTACCTTCGGATTTTATCCGGATATAGCGACTCACTCAAAAGCATTCGGGATATAGCCCGGTTATAATAGCTCGCACAAATGCCTTCGGGACTTAACCCGGTTTTGGTAACTCGCACAAATGCCTTCGGGAATTGACCTAGATTTAGTCACTTAGCACAAAAGCCTTCGGGACTTAGCCTGGATACCATTCGAATAACTCAAGCTAGCAACTAAAAACATGCATGAATCTCATGGCACAACCTCAACATACCTTAATCTAGATACAAGTATGGCCAAACCTCCTCCTAATCCTCTTCCAAACCAAGCATGAAGCAAAAATCCCTTCCTTCTTCTTTAGAATTTTCAGCTCAAAGAAATGAAAAAAAAGGATGAACAACAATTTTTTTTCTCTCTTTTCTTCAACTCATGGCAATGGGGGGGTAACACACACATTCTTTCTTTTTTTTTTCTTCCCTTTCATTATTCAATTCCCATGCTCATTATTTTATTTTTTTTCTTACATACACCATTGTCACAACATGTTTCATGACATGTTTTGCCCATAATCCTTGTCATGGCCGCCACTAGCTATTAGGGGAAATTTGACATGCAAGTCCTCCTTTTGATTACATGCACTATTAGGTCCTTATAGATTAGCCTATCACATTTCAAAAGTGTCACACAAGTCCTAATAACTGAATTCACATGCAATCGACTAAATCGAAGCTTGAAAATTTCACACATTCATAAATACATATTCTAGACAATAAATATTACGTTCAAACATTTCAGTGACTCGGTTTAGCGGTCTCGAAACCACTTCCCGACTAGGGTCAATTTTGGGCTGTCACAGGGGGAGTGGATTAAGGAGTGAGAGAGGGATAGTAGTTGGCCAAATGTGGGAGACTCTATTGTGCCAATTCGGTCATAGGCAAGAAGAGTGCTGAAATTGTGTTTTGGGTATTGCTCTACTTTTCATCAGTTTTCTTCCTAGTCTTTCATTGCATTTTGAGGTTGTGGTCGAATTGACCTTTGGAGTATATTTTCTTTTCTTTTCTTCTTCAAACCCTACCCGAATACCCTTCTTTCCCTTCTTTCTCTCAGTTATTTATGGCTTCGACCGAGAATTCTTTGTTTCCCTTATAAGCCTTTGTCGAATCCTTGTTAACACTCTCTCTTTTGGTTCTAAGCCGACATCACCTTCCTGTGTGCTTGTGCCATATATCATTTTTCTTCCTCCTTCTTTTCTTGTTTAGCTTCCTTCAAGGTTTCCTTACTTTGCTAGCTGAATATCCTTTCTCTTATAGTCGAATCTCTCCCCACATTGGTTAAGGTAATTGGGTTTCTTTTTGGATTGCCAAATTCTTGGCCATAGTCGAGCCTTGCTATTGCCGTCATCTATGTGTGGATTCGTGATTATGCTGTCTCTCTTTCTTTTTCTATGCTATAATAGTCTTCCTCTCTAATCTCTTCTTTTCTTTATCGGTTCCTGTTAGGAGTGTCTTCGTGGCATTGTGTGCCTCGATTGTAAGTTGTGCTGTAGTAGGCCGAATACTGCTATCCTCTATCCTTAGTCTACATTTCGGTAAGTGGTACACTTGGTTCAAGTGGTTTACATTTAGGGTTTTATTTAACAAAATTAGGTTTTAATGCAAATCTTTGCCAAGAAGTGGGTGATCACTGGTTAAAGAAGGATTAAACCCTACTTGCTTAATCAAGGTAAGCGATATGTACGATTGGGGATTTAGTGATCATAAGAGGGTGGTTAACCCGAGTGATTAAGGACTGACATTGGGTCATAATTCCATTTAGGTTGGAGTACGTGGAGATTGGCGTCCTCTCATTAACAAGTGTGTAACTGCACTGCCTATAACGTAGATCGGCAAAAAGCTGAAAAGCCAAAAAGTAGGCTGTCGGCACCACACGGGTTTATAGCCACCCGTGTGGCAGGCCTAATAGTAAAACGAGGCTGTGATGTTGACGAAATGGCCACGAACGATTTCATGGGCCGAAACGATATTGGGCCATGTGGGCCTAATGGGCTCTTGGGCCCTACGTGGAGAAATTGCACAAAATGTGGTAAATTATGGGCCAAGTTGGGTGAACTACACGGCTAAGGCCATTTTTCGGGCTATGTGGGTCATACAAGAATGTGGACCCATATGGGCTATAGGCCCATTAGCACTGATCGACTGATAAGGTTGCACGGGTTGCGCAAGACGACTGTGGACCTACTGTTGGGTCGGTAAGTACACTTAGACCCTATACTAATGAAACGAGCATTATACCGCTATGAGGTAAATTGACTGAAATACCCCTGTAATATGTTTGACTACTTTTGAGCATGACACTTCTGCATACACGTATGATATTATGTTGTATTACATGGGGTGGGATATATGATTTTGGAGGAAGTGTACTAAAAGACTATAAGCCTATTACTGGCAGGTCTGCTGCAAATACTGTTTAGTACTGAAATCGGTATGACTTGGTGTGTAAGGTTGGATGGTTCGATTTTATCCCCACATGGTGTGTAGGGCTGGTACGGAGATGGTATGTAGCGGATGGATTAGGTTGGAATCTTTGTTTGCATACTGTATTGAAAAAAGGCTCAGGCCAGACTGTTACTGTTACTGAAATAGGGCTAAGGCCTAGATTTTGGTTACTCTGATTGGATGATTTATTTTTATGTAGGGTTTCACACACTGAGTTTCACAAACTCACCCATCTATTAACTACAGAGGAAATCCCTAAGCTTAATCGGATCGAGGTGACGGAGGACTCAGAGATGGCCATTCGACGTAGTTTTTTAATATCATAATTAAGATTTTATTTTGGATTTTCATAATATAATAAGGCCTCTTTAATTTCTATTTTAATTTGGGGATTTTATTTATTTTGTTTTACCTGTTAGTAATAGGACTCGGATTTTCAAGAAAATACAAACAAATATTTTTCTGAAAACATCACGTTTACGCTACACATTTTGAAAGCTTCTGCAACAAACACTGGTTTAAGGTTTAATAACAAGCTACTATAATTAATATTTTGCTTAAACAACTTGAGTTTTCACAATGAACCAAAGAACCTAAACTTTTGTTAAAAACCTAAAGAAGTTTTACGTAGAACGGATCTTCACAAATATGTGTTTCGGATAAATACTCTAATGTGACATCACAGATTTAGCCATAATGTCCAGGCCGGGTTTGGGGTATTACATTAACACTTTTAAACATATATTTTGTATACAATTTATCAATTCAAATACAATTCAAACACAATCAATCATAGTATCCCTTAATCGAGCCTACAAGGCCTAAAACATGCATTAGGAGTGATTCGGGACTAAACTGGAAGCTCGAGAAACTTTTCAACACTTAAATTTTTTTTATAATAGGGGAAACAAGCTCGTATGACCAGGCCGTGTGTCTCACACGGCCACCAGACACGTCCATGCCACAGGCCGTGTGAACATTCAAAATGGGAGCACATGGCAGTGTCCCAGCTCGTGTCCTACCTCATGTCCAAACAAGTGAGGTTACTGGCTTGGGTCACACGACCAACCACACGCTCGTGTGTCAAGCTTGTATGTCCTTCGAAGTGGCCACCAACACTCGTGTGCCACACTGTGTGCTAGGCCGTGCCAAACTTGTAGGGAAAGTTAGGGGGTATACTGACCTATGCCACACGGCCGGTCGCACGGCCGTGTGTTAGACCGTGTGGAGCATACTGACTTCATTTCAATTTCAACACCAAGGGACACACGGCCATGTAACATGACCGTGTATCACATACGGTTGAGACACACGCCCGTGTCTCTACCTATATGGACAAAAATAGGCTATTTACCAAGCCATTTTGCCACCCCATTTGGTACACATCTTCACCTAGCCAAATGATACCAAACCATAGCATAATATGCAATCCAAAACAACCAATTCAAGCTTAAATCTTACCATTTCAATACTAACCAATTCAAGGCACCCAATTACCACAATATTCTATCTAAATTGATGCCAATCCTTGTCTTCTCAATTAATCAATTTACCATTAATAGTACCTATTATCACTAATAACCACACAACCATAAACCAACTAAATTCACAAGACTTAATTATACATATATATATATATATATGCACATGATTCAAACATACCAAATATAACAAGACTAAGCCATCACCCATGGCTATATATACAAACCAAAATATAAACATTTACAATGCAAATTCATTTGGCCAACATCATTACCAAAACATATTCAACATGACTCAAAGTTCCTATACATGCCATATGACCCAAAACACAGTTTCAAAACTACCAAGGTGATGGTTGGATAGTGTGATGTGGCCTTCGACGATCCCCGAATCCGAACTAGCTTTGAAATCACTATAAGACATGGAAAATAAACAAAGTAAGCTTCATAGCTTAGTAACCTCGTATGATATAAACTTAACTAATCACAAATACATCATTCTTCAATTTAAACATATTAACATGTAATTCATAATTAGTAACAAACCTTTCACAGGCTTATTCATATGCTTATATGCAAACTTCATAATTTCTTTGAATTAAAGCTCATACTATACATATACATACCTGTACCAATCTGTAACAAGCTCATACATATTTAGAATATCGTTGAATACTCGATATCTCACACACTAAGTGTCATGCATAATCCAGGCTATCTCAAATCTACACTAAGTGCCATACATAGCCGAATCTATCTCGATCTCGCACACTAAGTGCCATATATATCCAAATCATCATCTAACATAAATTTAATCTCGTATACACAATTTATGCAATATCAAAGCATTTAAAGCATAATTATAATAGTGCTTGTTATATACGAACTTACCTCAGATGTGAAAATGGCGAATCAAGTCGATTAGTCGATAACTTTATCTTTTCCCCGATCCAAATCCGTATTTCACTTTTCTTGATTTAAATATATTCAAAATTAACTTATTTAATCATATATTCATTCAATTTATTCCAAAACACTCTTTAAGACACATTTACACTTTTGCCCCTAAACTTTCACATTTTCACAATTTAGTCCTTATCACATAGAATTGCAAAGTCATGCAATTTAGTACAAACCCATGCTTGGCTGAATTTAATACATGTTACTAGCAGCCCATCTTTTCAATTTATTCACACATTTAACCACCACATTTCACATTTTCTCAATTTAATCCCTTTTTGACATTTTTGTCAAAAGTCACTTTATAAAAGCTATTAATCTAACATTAAACCTTCCAAATCTATAATAAATCATCAAAATACTCAAGCATTCAATAATGGAAACATGATAAATCTTTAATAGTTTTGAAATCTAGGGTACAATTAGCTAGAATACGAATCAACGATATCAAAAACGTAAAAATCATTAAAAATCGAGTCAAAATCACTTAACAATTTAGCTTTGCAAGTGTCAAAACCTAAAAAAACATTTATGGCTTCTTCTTCTTAGTATTTTTGGCTAATGAAGATGAATGAATTAAATTTTGTGCTTTTGTTTTATTAAAATATAACTTAATTACTCATTTACTATTTTAACCTTATTATAAACGACTTAATATCATCCATTTAATGTCCATATATGTCCACTCATGCTATTAATGGTCTAATTACAAGATAAGGATGTCCTCTTTTAAGTTCCATAGCTTTAGCTAAAAGAACATCAATTTTGTACTTTATGCGATTTAGTCTTTTTTCTCATATTGACCATTTAAACGATAAAATTTCTTAATGAAATTTTCACACAATCATTAAATTCTGCTATAAACATTAAAATAATAATAGAATAAATATTTTTGTAACATCCTGATTTTTTATTTTTTTCGTGATTTTCGAGATTTTGGTAAAGTTTTTAAAATTTGGTACTTGGTTGTGAAATTCATAATTGGAGTGTGTAAATGGGCTTATGGAAGGCCCATATGGTGGCCAAAACCCGATAGAATTTTTGAATTTTGGACGTAAGAAGTTAGGGGCTTTGGATAGATAGCCTTATTAAAAATTGTGGGTAAAATGTATCATAAAGGAGCCCCTGGCAAAGTGGCTAAGTGACGCCGCTAGGGAGCTAAAAAGGTGGTGTGTAAGTGGTTGGAGGAGCCTGGGTTCGATTCCTTGTGATGGTAAATGTGATGTTAATTTTTATGCTTTGAGCATGTAGGAGTTGTAGCCCAATGGAACTTTGTGGGAGAGAGTTTGAATCAGTCAAACGCATGGATTAAGGAGGGATAAGGGGAGAGATTTTAGGGATTTGAGAGGGAGATAGAGTTAGTCGAATAGAGGGGATTAGAGAGGGGATTTCGGCAGAGGGGTATTAGGTTAGTATTTTCGGCATTAGGGACATAGGTTGTGCCATTTTCTTCTTTAGGATTAGTCTTTTCTTTTTCTTTCTTCTTCTCTAGCCGAACCTACCACCCTTCCATCCATCATTTCTTCCTTTTCTTTTTCCAAAACCAGCCCACTACTCCCTTCCGTTCATCTACTGCTTCTTTCCTTACCTCCACATCTGCCGAAAAGCCAAAAAGGCTCATATTTTAGTGATTCAAGAATTAATATTTAGATCTATTTTCTATGCACATTTAAGTTGGATTCACAACGGAACTGGGGTGGAAAGGTATTTGGAACATTCTTCAACGAGTAGATCTCTTGGTAAGTATTCGAACCTTCTTTCCATTTGTATCTTGTGGTTTAAGAAAAGCTGGAAACCCCTATGTACATAGGGTGGCTGTCGACTAAGGCTGAAAGGATTTTTTTGGTGTTATTTGGTTTGTTGGTGCTAGTGAGGATTAAAGGCTGCCGATCGAAGAGCGTGTGAAAAGCTTGGATCAATTTCGGCAAAGGTATGAACCCTAGGGCCATTGTGGATGGTGGCGGAATATGCAAGTGATGGTAATAGGTAGATTTCGATTTGGTTTAAATATTAACATGATCTAATCTATAAGCGGTTGATTATAGGAGAAATCGCGTAGGAGATCTCGTCAAGGAATATCGCAAATCAGGTGTGTAACGGACCTGCTTTCGTAGCTTAAATATATATGCCGAAATGCCAAAATTCTGACATTTCGAGGACTCGTGAGCATGCGAACGCTCATAGGTTAGTTAGACTAGCTAAGTTGATGATCGGGATCGTTGGAACAGGTAAGAGCACGATTTTCGGTATCAGGGTAAGTTAGGCCTTGAGGGGCTGAAATCGAGCCCAATGGCTTTTGGGCCCAATTGGGTAAAATTGGTAAAAAATGGAATCCTGTCAAATTTTGTGTTGATACAGTTAGTACCATTAAGGAAAATAGGCTAAATGGGCCTAGATGACTAAATCGGCTATGTAGGGCCCGTTAAGGGTTTTTGGCCCAATAACTCGATTTCACTATAAATGGGTTAGAATCGCTGTTTAAACACTTGAAATTGTTAATAACTAATAATCAACCTGGAAACCTTATTGTTTGGTAAAATTAAGAAATTACCCTTATAATGTGAAAATAACCTTTTCGCCCCTAGGTAAAAATGACCATTATATCCCCAGGGTTATGTTATAATTGAGATGCATGTGATACTGTTTTTTTTTTTATGATATGCCATGATATGCACATGATATGCCATGATATATTCATATATGCATGGGTTGGGTTTATATGGATGGAGGAAGTGCAAAAAGGCTATGCCCCAGTTTACCGAAAAGGGCTTTGCCCCAGTTTATCAAAAAGGGCTTTGCCCCAGTTTATCAAAAAGTGCATTGCCCCAGTTATTAAAAGAGGCTAGGCCTCCAGTTATATGATAAAGCAGCTATGCTGCTAGTGGAGAGTTTGGTTGCGTGGGTTGAGTTATTCCCCACACGGAGAGTTTGGTTGCTACGGGTGGAGAGTAGCGGTTGGTGGGTTGAGTAGTCTCCCCAAATGGGCTTGCATATGTTCATTGATGTTGCATGTATGATTGAAATGGGCCTATGGGCTATATCATTTACAGTAAAGGCTTCGGCCCAGTGATATGAAATATGAAATATGGAAAGGCTTCGACCCAGTAATGTGAATTATGAAAAGGCTTCGGCCCAGTAACCGTTAAACAAAAGGCTTCGGCCCAGTATATGTTAAGACTGAATGTGGGCTTAGGCCCAGTAGGCTGATATTGATTTGGGCTCTGAAAGGGGCTTGTTGCACACTGAGTTTCCAAACTCACCCCCTTCCTTAACCTTCTAGGTGAGCCTTGATGTGGGGACTTGAAGCTAGAGGGGATTCAGAGTGGCCACGGTGATTGCTTTTGGACTTTGAAATAAGTAACTGGTTTTCTTTAGTTTATCTTATTTACTATTTATTTTTGGGTTGTAATAAGGCTATTTTAACTTTATTTTTTTCTTTTCTGGGATTATTTTATTTTTAATAACTTTAAACTGGTTGATAATAATTCAAATGGGCTAGACTTAGGGCGCGTTTTCAAAACAATACTCGTTTTCTAAATAACACAACATCACGATTATTCAATTTATCAAATATATCCACTCAAATAAATTTCAACTCATTATAACCAAGTGTGGCAATAGTTGTGGCCATGTTTAGGATTGGATCCAATCGAAGAGCTTGGTACTTAAGTAGCCTTCATGGCTCACCTCCTCTGTTTTTGGATACCTACCTAGTGCACAGCTTCCATTCATTTGGTTAAACTTAACAAAAACAGTTTACTAGAACACTAAAATGAAAACGAGGATTTTTAACTTCAATGTGGCATGCTGGATTCGGCCATAACGTTTGGGCCAGGTTTGGGGTGTTACACTTAGTGGTATCAGAGCTCAGTTGCAACAACTCGGCTATGGGTTTTTAAAATGGGACTAAAATCAAGAGTTTCAAAACAAAGGTATTTTAAATCAAATTTTAAGAATTTCTACTTTCTGTGACCAAATACATGGTTTTTGGTTTTAAATGGTTTGGAAAAAGTAGTGGCACACTAAATCCCCGACACCAAGTCTGTAAGTATACTCTCTTTTACGTAATGTGATATTGATATGATGCATGAATAGAACTGAGACCCTACTATGATACTTTAGATAGGGTAGAGCTGTAAAACGGTAGGAATGAGACTGTAGCTAGGCTACGACATTGCGAAAACAATCTTTGAACCGCTATTTCCATAAGACATCTCGTAATAAACAATTGAACATTAAACTAATGTCATAAAATTCGTAATCAAATGATTCGATATGAGTACTAGAGGAACTCAAGGACGGGGCCACGGACGTGGTCGTGGAAGGGTGCAAGCGAAATCTTCATCCTCAGGGCATAGGCCAGCTGATGAGGCATTCGTGCCACAAGCAACTGAGACTGGGTCATATGATCGGGCAGCGGGGGATGATGCTTTGTCCCGAGCAATGTTAAGGGTTTTAGAAAGAGTTGCTGGAGCTAGCACTGGGACAGTAAATAGGGGATCCATTTTGGAGCAACTCCGGGCTAATGGAGCAGAATTTTTTAGGGGCGTATTTGGAGTAGCCCTAAATGTGGCTGAATATTGGCTGGAAGCAACAGAGTGGATTATGGACGATTTAGATTACTCTGTGGACCAAAAACTGAAGGGGGCTGTGTCGTTGCTACGAGACGAGGCATACCGGTGGTGGATCACCGTAAGGGAGAGTACCGATTGAGTGAGTAACACGGAATTGTTCAAGACCTTTTAAGGGAGGTATCTTGGAGCTAGTTATGTGGACACCGTCGAAAGGAATTTTTGAATCTGACTCAGGGTAATAAGACTGTTGCGGAGTATGAGGCGGAATTCTTGAGGTTGAACCGACACACTAGTGGGATAGTTGCAACTGAATATGAGCGCAGTGTTCGATTTGAGGATGGCCTCCGCAATGAGCTTAGGATACTGATAGCACCACAGAGGGAGCATGATTTTGCTGCGTTGGTAGAAAAGGCTAAGATAGCAGAGGAAGTAAAGTGAACTGAATGGTAGAACCGTGAGAAGGATCAACCCAGATTTAGGAGGGATTCTGGACCCCCAGGTGTTGCAAATAGGAATGTTAAAAGAGCTAGAATGGAGGAACTGGTTCGAGCAGTTCCAGTGAATACTTTTAGACCACAGGCTTGTAGGGACTGTAGCAGGGTGCATATGGGGGAGTGCTGGAAACGAACTGGAGCATGTTTTAGATATGGGTTAAAGGAGCATAAGTTCAGAGAATGTCCTCGGAGAGCAGCTCAGAAACTAGCTGCGGAGCAAAGGGATGTCCAACCACAGCGAGGAGGACCACCACCACAGAAAGGTCGTGGGCAAGGTAGAGGTGGCAATAGTAATGGACGAGGACGTGGGACACCTGGCAGGGGTGCTGGACATGCTGAAGCTTGACAGCTGGCGTTGGTTTATGCTCCACGGTGTTGTGAGGAGGGTGACGCTCCTAATGTTATAACCGGTACGTTCTTCATTCATAGCACGCCTTACACTGCTTTAATTGATGTGGGTTCCACTCACTCGTATGTTGCTTGTGATGTATCTGGGGCATTGGGTGTGCTTCCCGAGGAGATTGTGAGTGGGGTATCGTTGATAAGCCCTTTAGGACACTCGGTTAAGGTAGATAAACTTTTTAGGCCGGTGCCTTTAGAGATACAATATACGATATTTGTAGGAGATTTGATGGAGCTGCCATTTGGGGATTTTGATCTTATCTTGGGAATGGACTGGCTAACTCAGCATAGGGCGACGTTGGATTGTGTTGCTAAGAGAATGGTACTAAGAATTACCAAGGATGAGGAGATAATGGTCATAGGGGAGCGAAGGAACTATTTGTCCAATGTTGTCTCGGTTTAAGGGCCGAGAAGTTGATTCAGAAAGGTTGTGAGGCGTTCTTGGCATTTGTAAGTCAAGCCGAACCTGAGGGGATAACTGTGGAGTCGGTTAGGACCATTAAAGAATTTCAAGATGTATTTCCGGAGGAACTTCCTAGATTACCTCCAAACAGAGAAGTCAAGTTCGGAATCGACTTGTTACCTGGAATAGCTCCAGTGTCCATTGTACCTTATAGGATGGCACCAAAAGAGTTGTTAGAATTGAAAGCTCAGATTCAGGAACTGTTGGATGGAGGGTTTATAAGACCAAGTGTTTCCCCGTGGGGCACACCAGTGCTGTTCGTAAAAAAGAAAGATGGGACCATGCGGATGTGCAGACTATCGGCAGTTGAACAAACTGACGATTAAGAACAAGTATCCTCTGCCAAGAATCGACGATCTGTTCGACCAACTAAGAGAAGCCTCAGTATTTTCTAAGATCGACCTTCAGTCAGGATATCATCAGTTGAGAGTCAAAGAAGTAGATGTTCATAAGACGGCATTCAGGACTCGATATGGTCATTACGAGTTTCTGGTTATGCCTTTTGGTTTGACTAATGCACTGGCAACATTCATGGATTTAATGAATCGGGTGTTTCAGCCATACTTAGATCGGTTCATAGTTGTTTTTATCGACGATATCTTGGTGTATTCGGAAATGGAAGAGAAGCATGATGAGCATCTTCGTGTTATACTGCAAGTGCTAAGGGAAAAGCAACTTTATGCAAAGTTTAATAAGTGTGAGTTTTGGCTGAAGAAAGTCACTTTCTTAGGGCATGTTGTGTCTGCTGAGGGGATCAAGGTAGACCCTTAAAAGATTGAGGCAATTCTGGAATGGAAGCCACCGAGGTCAGTAACAGAAATTCGAAGTTTTCTGGGGTTGGCAGGTTATTATTGAAGATTTGTGGAAGGATTTTCTGTGTTGGCAGCACCGTTAACGAAACTTATAGAGAAAGGAGCACCATTTGTTTGGACAAATAAGCAGCAAGAGGCTTTTGAGAAGTTAAAGAAGGTTCTAACAAAAGCGCCAGTGTTGATTCAGCCAGAGTCTGGTAAGGATTTCACTGTGTACAACGATGCGTCACATGTAGGTTTGGGCTGCGTATTGATGCAAGAGGGTAAAGTGGTCACTTATGCTTCACGACAGCTTAAGCCTCACGAGGTAAACTATCCTACGCATGACTTGGAGTTGGCAGCGGTGATTTTTACACTTAAGATATGGAGGCACTACTTGTATGGGGAGAGATGCATTATCTATACGGATCACAAGAGTCTTAAATACTTGCTGACACAAAAAGAGTTGAATCTTAGACAGCGAAGGTGGATAGAGTTGTTAAAGGACTATGACTGTTCGGTTAAGTACCATCTAGGTAAGGCAAATGTCGTGGCTGATACGTTAAGTTGAAGGACTGTGGCGGAATTGAAGGCAATGTTTGCTCGTTTAAGTTTGTATGGCGATGGAAGCTTATTGGCAGAGTTACAAGTGAGACCGACTTGGGTGGAGCAGATTAAGGAGCAGCAGTTGGTGGATGAGTCGTTGGTCCCTTGGTTTCAGCAAGTTGAGAAGGGGGAGAATCCAAATTTTGGGTTGAATAGTGATGGGGTTCTTTGTTTTCGAGGAAGAATTTGTGTGCTGAAGGACTCTGATTTAAGGTTGATGATTTTAAGGGAGGCACATAATGGACCATGTGCTATGCATCCAGGAGGGAGTAAGTTGTATCGAGACTTGCGAGAGCTATATTGGTGGCCTGGGCTTAAGCGAGATGTGATCGAATTTGTGGGGAAATGTTTGACGTGTCAACGGTGAAAGCGAGCATCAAGCGCCTTGAGATTATTCTGACCAATAAAGATACCACTTTGGAAGTGGGAAAGGGTAACTATGGATTTTGTAAGTGGGTTGCCGTTGACACCTTTCAAGAAGGATTCAGTTTGGGTAATTGTGGATAGGCTCACGAAATCTGCCCATTTCATACCTGTCCAAACCGATTACTCACTTCAGAAGCTGGCCAAGTTGTATGTGGCGGAGATAGTGCGGTTGCATTGGGTGCCAGTATCGATAATTTCTAACCGAGACCTAAGGTTTACATCTCGATTTTGGCAGAAGTTGCATGAGGCATTGAGAACATGATTGGATTTTAATATGGCTTTTCACCCTCAGTCGGATGGGCAGTCAGATAGGGTCATTCATATTCTAGAAGACATTTTGAGAGGTTGTGTTATTGAATTTAGGGGCAATTGGGAGGATTACTTGCCATTGGCGAAGTTTGCATATAACAACAGTTACCAAACAAGTATTCAGATGGCTCCTTATGAGGCACTATATGGGCGAAGGTGTCGTTCGCTTACTTGTTGGACAGAGTTGGGGGAAAGGCAAGTACTTGGGCCAGAGTTGGTAACGGGTACTGAAGACAAGGTTAAGGTGATCAAGAATCGGTTAAAGGAGGCAGCTGATCGACAAAAGTCTTATGCCGATCTGAAGCGTAAGAATATTGAATATGTGGTTGGGGACATGGTCTTTTCGAAAGTTTCGCCCTGGAAGAAGATATTGAGATTTGGTAAGAAAGGCAAGTTGAGTCCACAGTTCATTGGGTCTTATCAAATTATTAAGCGGATAGGGTCGGTGGCTTATCAGCTAGAGTTACCTCCAGAGCTGGATCGTATTCACGACGTCTTTCATGTGTCCATGCTAAGGCGATATCATTCTGACCCAACTCATATCGTGCCAGATGCAAAAATTGAAGTACAGTCGGATTTGACCTTCGAAGAAGAGCCTGTGCAGATACTTGATCACGACGTCAAGGTGCTGAGAACGAAGTCGGTCCCATTAGTGAAGGTACTTTGGAGAAACCATGGCAAAGAAGAAGCTACTTGGGAGACCGAGGAGGCGATGCGTCAGCAGTACCCTCAACTGTTTGGATCAGGTAAAATTTCGAGGCCGAAATTTCTTTAAGGAGGGTAGAGTTGTAACATCCTGATTTTCGATTTTTTTCGTGATTTTTGAGATTTTGGTAAAGTTTTTAAAATTTGGTATTTGGTTATGAAATTCATAATTGGAGTGTGTAAATGGGCTTATGGAAGGCCCATGTGATGGCCAAAACTAGGTAGAATTTTTGAATTTTGGACATAAGAAGTTAGGGGCTTTAGATAGATAGCCTTAAAGAAGTTAGGGGCTTTGGATAGATAGCCTTATTAAAAATTTTGGGTAAAATGTATCACAAAGGAGCCCCTAGCAAAGTGGCTAAGTGACGCCACTAGGGAGCTAAAAAAGTGGTGTGTAAGTGGTTGGGGGAGCCTAGGTTCAAATCCTTGTGATGGCAAATGTGATGTTAATTTTTATGCTTTGAGCATGCAGGAGTTGTAGCCGAATGGAACTCTGTGGGAGAGAGTTTGAATCAGTCAAATGCATGGATTAATGAGGGATAAGGGGAGAGATTTTACGGATTTGAGAGGGAGATAGAGTTAGCCGAATAGAGGGGATTAGAGAGGGGATTTCGGCAGAGGGGTATTAGGTTAGTATTTTCGGCATTAGGGACTTAGGTTGTGCCATTTTCTTCTTTAAGATTAGTCTTTTCTTTTTCTTTCTTCTTCTCTAGCCAAACCTACCACCCTTCCATCCATCATTCCTTCATTTTCTTTTTCCAAAACCAGCCCACTACTCCCTTCCGTTCATCTACTGCTTCTTTCCTTACCTCCACATCTGCCGAAAAACCAAAAAGCCTCATATTTTAGTGATTCAGGAATTAATTTTTAGATCTATTTTCTACGCATGTTTAAGTTGGATTCACAACGGAACTGGGGTAGAAAGGTATTTGGAACATTCTTCAACGAGTAGATCTCTTGGTAAGTATTCGAACCTTCTTTCCATTTGTATCTTGTGGTTTAAGAAAAGCTAGAAACCCTTATGTACATAGGGTGGCTGTCGACTAAGGCTGAAAGGATTTTTTTGGTGTTATTTGGTTTGTTGGTGCTAGTGAGGATTAAAGGCTGCCGATCGAGGAGTGTGTGAAAAGCTTGGATCAATTTCGGCAAAGGTATGAACCCTAGGGCCATTGTGGATGGTGGCGGAATATGTAAGTGATGGTAATAGGTAGTTTTCGATTTGGTTTAAATATTAACATGATCTAATCTATAAGCGGTTGATTATAGGAGAAATCGCGTAGGAGATCTCGCCAAGGAATATCGCAAATCAGGTGTGTAACGGACCTGCTTTCATAGATTAAATCGATATATGCCGAAATGCCGAAATTCTGACATTTCGAGGACTCATGAGCATGCGAACGCTCATAGGTTAGTTAGACTAGCTAAGTTGATGATCGGGATCGTTGGAACAGGTAAGAGCACGATTTTCGGTATCACGGTAAGTTAGGCCTTGAGGGGCTGAAATCGGGCCCAATGGCTTCCGGGCCCATTTGGGTAAAATTGGTAGAAAATGGAATCCTGTCAAATTGCGCATTGATACAGTCAGTACCGTTAAGGAAAATAGGCTAAATGGGCCTAGATGACTAAATCGGCTATGTAGGGCCCATTAAGGGTTTTTGGCCCAATAACTCGATTTCACTAAGAATGGGTTAGAATCGTTGTTTAAACACTTGAAATTGTTAATAACTGATAATGAACATGGAAACCCTAATGTTTGGTAAAATTATGAAATTACCCTTATAATGTGAAAGTGACTTTTTTGCCCCGAGGTAAAAATAACCATTATACCCCCAGAGTTATGTTATAATTGAGATGCATGTGATACTATTTTTTTTTACGATATGCCATGATATGCACATGATATGCCATGATATATTCATATATGCATGGGTTGGGTTTATATGGATGGGGGAAGTGCAAAAGGGCTATGCCCCAGTTTATCGAAAAGGCCTTTGCCCCAGTTTATCAAAAAGGGCTTTGCCCTTGTTATTAAAAGAGGCTAGGCCTCGAGTTATATGATAAAGACTATCTTTGCCGATTGGAGAGTTTGGTTGGGTGGGTTGAGTTATTCCCCACATGGAGAGTTTGGTTGGTACGGGTGGAGAGTAGCAGTTGGTGGGTTGAGTAGTCTCCCTAAATGGGCTTGCATATGTTCATTAATGTTGCATGTATTATTGAAATGGGCCTATGGGCCATATCGTTTACAGTAAAGGCTTCTACCTAATGATATGAAATATGAAATATGGAAAGGCTTCGGCCCAGTAATGTGAATTATGAAAAGGCTTCGGCCCAATAACCGTTAAACAAAAGGCTTCGGCCCAGTATATGTTAAGATTGAATGTGGGCTTAGGCCCAGTAGGCTGATATTGATTTGGGCTCTGAAAGGGGCTTGCTGTACACTGAGTTTCCAAACTCACCCCCTTCCTTAACCTTGCAGGTGAGCCTTGATGTGGGGACTTGGAGCCGGAGGGGATTCAGAGTGGCCACGGTGATTGCTTTTGGACTTTGAAATAAGTAACTGGTTTTCTTTAGTTTATCTTATTTACTATTTATTTTTGGGTTGTAATAAGGCCATTTTAACTTTATTTTTTTTTCTTTTCTGGGATTATTTTATTTTTAATAACTTTAAACTGGTTGATAATAATTCAAATGGGCTAGACTTAGGGAGCGTTTTCAAAATGATACTCGTTTTCAAAATAACACAACATCACGATTATTCGGTTTATTAAAGATATCCACTCAAATAAATTTCAACTCGTTATAACCAAGTGTGGCAATGGTTGTGGGCATGTCTAGGATTGGATCCAATCGAAGAGCTTGGTACTTAAGCAACCTCATGGCTCACCTCTTCTGTTTTTGGATACCTACCTGGTGCACAGCATCCATTCATTTGGTTAAACTTAACAAAGACGGTTTACTAGAACACTAAAACGAAAACAGGGATTTTTAACTTCAATGTGGCACGTCGGATTCACCCATAACGTCTGGGCTGAGTTTGGGGTGTTATAATTTTGACCTCAGATTTGTGGTTCCAAAACCACTGTTCTGATTTGATCAAAAACGGGTTATTTCAACTCTCCCCCTTAGAGATTTTCATCCCTGAAAATCTTACCAGTGAATAGGTTAGGGTATTATTTTCTCATAGCTTCCTTGGGCTCCCATGTAGGCTCTTTGACTCCGTGGCAATGCCATAAGACTTTCACTAAAGCTATACATTTATTTCTCAATTCTTCGATCTCTCGAGCCAAAATTCTGATTGGTTATTCATTATATGTCATATCAAGCTGAATCTCAATCTCTGATGGAGAAATCACATATGAGGGATCCGATTGATATCTACGCAACATTGATATGTGAAACACATTATGGATCTTTTCTAACTCTAACGGTAATGCTAGCCAATATGCCACTGGCTCCATTCTTTCGATGATCTCGTATGGCCCGATGAAATGCGGACTCAACTTGCCTTTCTGACCAAATCTAAGGATTTTCTTTCATGGAGATACTTTCAAAAACACTTGGTCACCGATTTGAAATTCAATATCTTTTCGTTTCAAATCCGCGTACAATTTTTTACGATCTGAAGCTACTTTCAAATAGTCCTGAATTACTTTCGCTTTCTCTTCGGTTTCTCTAATCAAATGAACACCATGTATCTGTTTCTCGCTAAGTTTAGTACAATACAATGGAGTTCGGCATTTATGACCATACAATGCTTCATACGGTGCCATCTTTATGCTCAATTGAAAGCTGTTATTATATGCAAATTCAACCAACATCAAATATTTCTCTCAGTGGCCTTTGAATTCCAAAACACAACATCGAAGCATATCTTCGAGAATTTGAATTACTTGCTCAGACTGACCGTCAGTTTGTGGATGAAAAGCTGTACTAAAATTCAATTTTGTACCCAGAGCTTCTTGCAATTTCTTCCAAAACCACGATGTGAATCTCGGATCTCTATCTGAATAATCGAAACTAGCACTCCGTGCAATCTAACGATCTTAACAATATACAATTTAGCTAATCTATCTAGAGAATAGTCAGCACGTACCGAAATAAAATGTGCTGATTTTGTCAATCGATGAACGAAAACCCAAATTGCATCTTTCTTTTTCAAAGACAGAGGCAATCCCGATACAAAATCCATAGTCACTCTATCCCATTTCCACTCTGGTATCATCACAGGCGGAAGCAAACCTGAAGGTACTTGATGCTCGGCTTTCACTTGCTGACAAATCAAACACTTTGATACAAACTCAGAAATATCTTGTTTCATACTAGACCACCAATAGGATTTCCTCAAATCATTATACATTTTAGTACTCCCAAGATGAACGGATAAACAACCACTATGTGCCTCGTATAAAATTTTTTGAATCAACTCTGGATTTTTTGGTACGCAAATTCTATCTCGAAACATTAAACAATCGTCAGATCCAATTTTGTACTCTGAATCACTAGTCAACTTGAATTGCACTCTTTTAGCCTACAGTTCACTATCACATTTCTGAACTTCACAAATTTGTTGAAGAAATACTGGCTTAGCTTTTAACTCAGCTAAAATCAAACCATCATCGGGTAGTGTCAATTGTGTATTCATTGCTCTCAAGGCAAACAGCGACTTTCTACTCAAAGCATCTGTAACCACATTCGCTTCCCCCGAGTGATAATCAATCACTAACTCATAATCTTTTAATAACTCGAGCCATCTCATTTGTCGTAAATTCAGATCTTCCTGAGTCATAATATACTTTAAGCTTTTATGATCAGTAAAGATGTGGCATTTTTCACCGTACAAGTGATGATGCCAAATTTTTAATGTAAAAACTATAGTAGCCAACTCTAAATCATGCGTCGGATAATTCTTTTCATGTGGCTTCAACTGTCGGGAAGCATAAGCTACAACTTTTCCCTCTTGTATCAATACACAACCCAAACCGTTTAGTAACACATCGCTGTAAATCACAAATTCTTTACCCGACTCCGGTTGAACCAACACTGGTGCTTCAGTTAACAATGTTTTCAATTGATCAAAGCTTTGTTGACATTTCTCAGACCATTCAAACTTGACATCCTTCTGTAGTAATCTGGTTATCGGTGTAGCTATCATCGAGAACCTTTTAATAAAATGTCGATAGTAACCAGCCAATCCCAAAAAGCTTCTGGCCTCAAATAAATTTCTAGGTGGTTTCCAGTCAATAACTACAGAAATTTTGCTCGGATCAACTCAAATGCCATCCGCTGAAACTATATGTCCCAAAAATCCAACTTCTCGTAGCCAAAACTCACATTTGTTAAATTTAGCATACAGTTTTTTATCCCTCAAGGTTTGCAACACAATCTTTAAATGCTCAGAATGCTCAGACTCATCTTATGAATAGATCAGAATGTCACTCAATGAATACAATAACAAATATGTCTAAATAGGACCTAAAGATCCGATTCATCAAATGCATAAAAATGGCAGGAGCTTTAGTTAGTCCAAAAGGCATAACAATGAATTCATAATGTCTGTACCTCATTCTGAACGCATTTTATAGCACATCTGAGTCTTTAACTAGCAACTGATAATAACCAGATCTCAAGTCAATCTTTGAAAACACTGTTGCACCTTTCAACTGATCAAACAAATTGTCTATTCTCGATAATGTATACTTATTCTTTATCGTAACCTTGTTGATCTAGCGATAGTCAATACACATTTTCATTGTCCTGTCTTTCTTCTTTACAAACAATACAGGCGTACCCAGGGCGAAAAACTTTTTCGTGCAAAACCTCTATCTATTAACTCTTGCAACTGAGCTTTCAAATCTTTCAACTCTGTCGGAGCCATTCTATACAGAGCTATAGATATTGATAAAGTCCTCAGTCCTAGTTCAATAGCAAACTCAACTTCTCTAACTAGTGGCAACCCTGGCAATTCTTCAGGAAACACATCCGGATATTCACAGACAACTGGTACTGATTCAATCTTTGATTCAAATACTTTTTTATTTAAAACATATGGTAAGTACACGTCACAACCTTTTCTCACATATTTCTGAGCCAACATCGATGAAATCACTGTTGGCAATCCATTCGACTCATCAGATTCAATCCAAAGAATTTCATTATTCTGACACTTCAATTCTATAGTCTTTTGTCTACAGTTCACAATGCCATCATGTAGAGTCAACTAATCCATTCCCAGAACTACATCAAATTTGTCAAATAGCAAAAGCATCAAATCAGTCGAAAAATAGTAACCCCGAGTCATTAAAGGACAGTTCTTGCATACTTTATCAACTAGGACAAATTTGCCTAAGGGGTTGGATACTTTAATCACAAACTCAGTAGACTCGACAAGCAATCTCTTATTAGACACCAAATTTATACATATATACAAATGAGTCGATACAAGATCAATCAATGCAATAACATTAGTGTCGTAAAAAGAAAAGGTACTGGTAATAACATCTGGTGACTATGCTTCTTCACGAGCACGAATAGCGTAGGCTTTGGCAGGTACTCTAGCCTCAGATCCACAGTGGAGTCCCTTGTTGCACCTCGAATACCACTCACATTCCCAGTATTTCTTGGTGGTCTTCATCTAGTCGACATATTACTCAGTCTCACATTCTGAGGTCTATCTTTCTCAACCATTTTAGGACAGTTTTTAATAAAATGATCTCACGAACCACAACTACAACGAGCTCTATTATTATTTTTCACACAGTAATCTCTAAAATGCCATCTTCCACATTGTTAACACTTGGGTTTAATGTTTTTTACATTGCCAGCACTCAATACGGATGTGGCTTGAGCTTTAAGGCTGGTGTATTGCCTTCCACGATCTCTATTGGAATATCTCGCTAAAGTGGTAGATTAGTTAAAATGATGTCTTGATTTCTTTAACGAGGAATGATAAGGTTTACTCATCGATCTCTTCCTCGAGTCTCTTACCTCTAAATCAATCTTTCGCTTTTCTTGGCTAAAGTCTTCGGCTTTGCAAGCCCTGTCAACTAACACAACAATTTTTTTTTAAATCTAAATTCCTTACTAGAAGTTTAATATCTTCGTTCAGCCCATCAACAAACTGCTTACACGTTATCTCTTCAGTCGAAACATACTCTCGAGCATACTTGCTTAACCGTACAAATCCTCTTTCATATTCAGTTACAGTCATGCGGCCTTATTTCAATTCCAAAAACTCTTTATGCTTTTGATCCAAAAACCATTGACTGATGTATTTCTCTCAGAATTTAGTCTGAAAGAATTCCCAAGTAACTCTCTCCCTCAGCATCACGGATACTAACGTATTTGACCACTGATACACAGTGTCTCTTAATAGGGATATAGTACACTTTAAACATTCAGCCGGTGTGCAAGAAAGTTCATCAAACACTTTGATCATATTTTCAAGCCAAAACTCGGCTCCTTTAGGGTCATCATCAACACTGGCTCTAACTTTTCATCCCCTTGTTTACGAATCTTATCAACTAGAGGTTTATTCAATCTTAAAAGCTTGACTCCTTAAGGAGCTACGAGTACAGGTTAAGGATTAGGAGGGGGTGGAGGTTGTTGAGCAGCCTGGTTCGTACGAATGTATTGTGTGAAAAACTTGTTCATCATTTAGAAGAAGGCTTCTTTAGCCTGTCCTCTCTGGCTGCCCATTATGGGTCTAGAATTAGATGGCGCTGTCCCTTGAGCGGGAGTAAACGTATTACTTTCAACCTCATCAGCTATCGCTCGATTGGAATCCATTTGCTAAATAAAAACACATTTTCGAATTTCAAGAGTCATCACACTATCACAATTTATATATGGCATGTATAGCTAGACTCTCACTCACGCTATGTTAGTCTTAGAATCGACTAAACCGTAGCTCTGATATAAATAAATGTAACACCCCTTACTCGTATTCACTGTCAGAATAGGGTTTCGAAGCATTACCAGACTTTTAACACTTTTAAACATACAATTCGTATACAATTTATCAATTCAAATACAATTCAATCAGAATCAATCATAGTGTCCCTTAAACGAGCCTACGAGGCCTTAAACATGCATTAGGATTGATTTGGGACTAAACTGAAAGCCCAAGAAATTTTTCAACACTTAAATTTTTTTTTAAACAGGGGACACACGCCCGTGTGACCAGGCCGTGTGTCTTACACGGCCACCAGACACGTCCGTGTCACAGGCCGTGTGAACATTCAAAATGGGAGGACATCACCGTGTCCCGGCCTGTGTCCTACCCATGTCCAAACAAGTGAGGTTACTGAATTGGGTCACACGACCAACCGCACGCCCGTGTGTCTAGCCCGTGCGTCTAGCCTGTGTACCCTTCAAAGTGGCCACGCATGCCCGTGTGTTAGGCCGTATGCTAGCCCATGCCAAACCTGAAGCGTATACTGACTTATGCAACACGGCCAATTTACACGCCCGTGTGCAAGTTAGGGGGTATACTGACTTGTGCCACACGGCTAGTCACACGCTCATGTGTGAGACCGTGTGGAACATACTAACTTCATTTCAATTTCAACTCCAGGGGACACATGGTTGTGTAACATGATCGTGTGTCACACATGGCTAAGACACTCACCCGTGTCTCTGCTGAGGTGGACAAAAATAGGCTATTTACCAAGCCATTTTGCCACCCCATTTGGTACACATCATCACTTAGCCAAATGATACAAGACCATAGCATAATATGCAATCCAAAAAAACTAATTCAAGCTTAAATCTTACCATTTCAATATTAACCAATTCAAGGCACCTAATTACCACCAATATTCTTTCCAAATTCATGCCAATCCTTGTCTTCTCAAATAATCAATTTACCATTAATAGTACCTCTTATAACCAATGATCACACAACCATAAACCAATTAAATTCACAAGACTTAATTATACATATATATATGCACATGATTCAAACATACCTAATATACCAAGATTAATGTAACGCCCTAAATTTTATGTTTCTGATTGTGCGATTAATTGACACAAGTATGTATCTGCTTCAGTGGTTAAGTGTTTTGGGAGTGTCTGGGAGGTCTTAAGTTCAAGTCTTGGTTTTGGAAAATTTTGATTATTTTTGGAATTAAGCCCTATCCATGTTCAATGGGCTTATATTAAGTTAATTATAAAAGCATATTAGAATAGGCCTGCTAGTCTGGTAGTTAAGTGAAGTGTTTGTGTGAGGGAAGTCCTGTGTTCGAGTCCTTGCGTAGGCATTATTTTGCTAGTTTATCCTAAAGAGTTTGAGT
Source organism: Gossypium arboreum (assembly GCF_025698485.1). Classification (NCBI taxonomy): domain Eukaryota; kingdom Viridiplantae; phylum Streptophyta; class Magnoliopsida; order Malvales; family Malvaceae; genus Gossypium; species Gossypium arboreum. The sequence goes on from NC_069080.1 coordinate 101,766,948, forward strand.
TGGATACACGGACGTGTGGTTGCCTGTGTGGCAGTACACAGGCGTGTGATCGACAAGCCAAGCCGTGAGCACAAGACACGGGCACATGACACGACCTTGTGATGGCCGGCAAGGCTGTGTGTGACACTCGAGCTTGACCCATTGGGCCGTGTGGGCCACATGAACATGTGGAATTCTGAGCTAGGCTGTGTGATCCACATGACCAAGGCCAATTTGGGCCGTGTGGGCCACACGGGCAGGCCACAAAGGCGTGTGAGCCCATTTTTTTGAAATAATTTGTAAGGTTGCACGGGTCGTCTGAGTAGACTGTGACCTATCGTAGGGTCAGTAAGCATTGCTTAGACCCCTGATTCTGTGATTTGACTATGTGATGTACGTGGTAAGCATGTTACACTTAGCATGTGTATCTGACCGATTGTATGACCTGTTAAGTTGCATTATAGCATGACATATTGTATGTTTACATTGCATCGGGGTGGCTTGTTATTATTTGGAGGAAGTATTTAAAAGGCTTCTAAACCTGATATCTGCCAGCTCAGCTACATTGTTCTGTTTATGTGTCATATTTTGGTACAACATAGTGTGTAGGGATGGGTGGGTTGATTATATCCCCACATGGTGTGTAGGGCTAGATGGAGATGGTGTGTAAAGGCTGGTGGGTAGGATTCTGATATTCTGATCTACACTCTGTATCTGAGTGGGCTAAGGCCCCACTAACTCTATAGTGGGCTCAGGCCCAAACTATAATAACATGGTTGATTTTTGATATTATGCTATGTGCATATATTCTGTGGGGCTTACACACTATGTTTGCAAAAACTCACCCCTTTCTGTTTGATCTATTCAGGTCATCCCCGGCATTAGACAGATTGGAGTAGTAGAGGACTCGACAGTGACCACTACTATTGCTTCATGATAAATTTACTATTTCTGCTTATCATAGCTTTATTTATTTTTATTTTAGGGTAAATTTGATGTAATAACGGCCATTACGAGTTTTTGTTTAAATTTTGGATGATACTTTGCTTTTTAGTTTTATCACTACAAAACACGACGTTTTCTCAAAATTAAAGTTTTCTTAGGAACAAATGGTTTTCTAAAACAAAAGTTCACAAGTTTTCGCGTAAAAGTGATGTTTAAAACGCAAATCAAATAATCCATGTTTCCCAAACAAGGTAAAAGATAATAACTAGAATAGTTTTAAGATCAATGCATTTTCAATGACACTCTCATGTGACATCGCCTGATTCTGCCATAACGTCCAGGTCGGGTTTAGGGTGTTACATTTAGTGATATCAGAGTCAGGTTGTAAAACTCGGCTGTGGATTTAAAATTTAAATATTGGTTTTAAAGAAATGATTTGTAAATAAATTGAAATATTTTTGAAATAAGTATGTGGTATACCGAGTCTCCGGTGCCAACCCTGTAAGCTCTCTGAAGCTCTGTTTAAAATTGTCTGAAAATATGATTGGAATATACTGAAACTACTTTAGTTAGTATATTACATTGAAAACACTCTAGATAGAGTAAACTAAAAACTGTAGTGAGACTACTACTCACGATAATCGACTCTAAATATCCTGATACTGTACTGCATAAAATATTTATTAACAAATATTGGAACTATAACTAATGCATAAAACTTTTAATACAGATAAATTCTAAAATTTACGATGAGCGCACGTGGTACTCATGGACGGGGTACTAGAGGCCATGGTAGAGGCTGTAGATGGGCTCAAGCGGGGTCCTTATCATCTGGAAATCTACCTAATCTCGATACAAGTGAGACGCCGGTCTCACTTGCCACAGAAACTGGGTCTTATGATCATGTGGTTGGGGATGACGCACTATCCCAAGTGATGTTACAGATTCTAGAGAAGGTCACTGGGCCCAATACGAGTTCTAGGGGTCGAGGGTCAGTTACGGAACAACTCCGATCCAACTGGCTGAGCTATTTGAAGGGTTCACTGGAGTCGCCCCTAGCGTGGCCGAGTATTAGATGGAAGCGATGAAAAGAATTTTGGACGACTTGGATTTTATTGCTGAGCAGAAGCTTAAGAGAGCTGTATCTCTGCTTCGTGACGGAGCATATCAATGGTGGCTGACGGTTATAGAGGGCACTCAGCCCGACCGATTGACTTGAGACTATTTTAGGATTAGGTTCCACAATAAGTATGTGGGAGCCAGTTATATTGATGCTAAGCGACGTGAGTTCTTTAATCTCACCCAGGGAGACCGTTTAATGGTCGAACATGAGGCCGAGTTCTTGAGGTTAAGCCATTATGCACGAGGCATGGTGGCGACTGAGTATGAGCACTGTGTCCAATTTGAGGATGGTCTCAGAGACAGTTTACGAGTTCTAATAGCTTCGTAGAGAGAGCGTGATTTCTCTGTTCTAGTTGAGAATGTGAAGATCACCGAGGAGGTTAAGCGTACTGAGCGCCAAAATCGAGAGAAAAGAAAGAATAAGAGTGAATTGGAGCCCTCGGGTTCTAGGATAAGGCCTAAGAAAAAGGCTAGATCTGATGGGTCTGTGAGAGTTAGGCCCCCTGTGGCACCTACTGGGGTAGCGCTCTATGGACATTGTGGTAGACGCCATCTGAGCGAGTGTTGGAAGACTATTAGGGCATGTATGAGATCTGGGTCCATAGAGCATCGTGGTAGAGATTGTCCCTTGAGAATTGATCAAATACAAGCTCCAGTTACTGGGACTACACATCCGTCGAGAGTAGTTCAGTAGCCATCTAGAGGCCGAGGTTAGGCCAAGGGTGGTAACGGCATGGGTTAAGTACAGAGAGCACCAGGTAGTGGTGCTGGATCGACTGAGGTGGGCAGCCTGCTTTGGTCTATGCTGCTTGTCATAGTGAGGACAGAGATGCTCCGGACATTATTACAAGTATGTTTTTAATCTTTAATGTACCTTATCTTGCACTGATAGACATAGGCTCTACACAATCATATGTAGCTAGTACTATGTCTGAAACTTTGGGCATTCTGGTTGAGAGTACTTCTAGCGAGGTAATTGTTGTGAGTCTGTTGGGACAGTCCATCTGAGTAAGTAAACTACTTACAGACGTTCCGTTAGAGGTCCAAGGGACAGTATTTCTGGCTGATCTGATAGAGCTTCCGTTTGGGGAGTTTGATCTAATTTTGGGAATGGATTGGCTGGTTAAACACTGGCTGAGTCTAGATTGTGCGTCGAAAAGGGTTATCTTGAGGATCGAGGAAGATAGTGAGGTAGTGGTGATCAAAGAACGACATGACTATCTGAAAAATGTGATTTCTGCTTTGGCAATAGAAAAGTTAGTGAGAAAAGGGTGTGAGGCATTTTTTGCCTACGTCAGTATTTCTGATTCTGGTGATTTATCGGTTAAGGACATTAGAATTGTGAAGGATTTTCCAAATGTGTTTCCTGAAGAACTATTGGGGTTGCCTCTGAGCCAAGAGGTAGAGTTTGGGAGTGAATTGATTCCTGGTTCAGCTCCAGTGTCCATCGCCTCTTACCGAATGGCACCAAAGGAGCTTATAGAGCTTAAGGCTTTGATTCAAGAACTGTTAGACCGTGGGTACATTCATCCCAGTGTGTCTCCATGGGGAGCACCTATTCTTTTTGTAAAGAAGATGGGACAATGAGGATGTGCATCGATTATCGATAGCTGAACAAGTTAACGATCAAGAATAAGTACCCACTTTCGAGGATAGATAACTTATTCGACCAATTCAGAAGGGCTTTCGTGTTTTCTAAAATTGATCCGCGTTCGGGTTACCATCAGTTGAGATTCAAGGAGGTCGATGTGCATAATATGGAATTTAGGACTCGATATGGACATTACGAGTTCCTAGTGATGCCCTTTGGTTTGACTGATGCACCAGCGACATTTATGGACTTGATGAACTGTGTGTTTTAATCTTATCTAGACCAATTCATAGTGGTATTCATAAACAACATCTTGGTATATTCTAAGACTAAGGATGAGCATGATGAGCATCTCAGAGTGGTTCTACAGATTCTTCATAAGAAACAGTTATATGCGAAGTTCAGCAAGTGTGAGTTCTGGCTTTAGGAAGTGACATTTCTGAGACATGTAGTTTCTGCTGAGGAGATACGAGTCGACCCTCGTAAGATTAAGGCTGTGTTGGGTTGAAAACAGTCGAAGAATGCGTCAAAAATTTATAGCTTTCTGGGGTTGGCAAGATATTATTGACGATTCATAGAGGGGTTCTCCTTGATCGCCGCACCGTTGACTAAGCTTCTATGTAAGGGAGGTCCTTTCACTTGTACTAATGTGCAGTAAAAGAGCTTTGATAAGCTCAATACTATTTTAACTCAGGCTCCTGTTCTGATACAGCCTGAGCCTGAAAGAGACTTTATAGTATACAGTGATACTTCACATGTGGGTTTGGGTTGCGTTCTGATGCAAGACAGTAAGGTGGTTGCTTATGCATCTCGTCAGCTCAAGACACATGAGGCTAACTATCCAACACATGATCTAGAGTTGGCAGCGGTAGTCTTCGCTTTGAAAATTTGGAAGCACTATTTGTATGGTGAGAAGTGTACTATTTATATTGATCATAAGAGCCTCAAATATCTCCTCACCCAGAAAGAGTGAAATCTTAGGTAGCATAGATGGGTTGAACTGCTTAAGGATTACGACTGCACTATCGAGTACCATCCTGGTAAGGCCAATGTGGTGACCAATTTGTTAAGCCATAGGGTTATGACTAATCTAAGAGTGATGTTTGCTCGACTTAGTCTCTTCGATGATGGGAGTCTGTTGGCAGAACTTCAGGTGAAACTGACATGGATTGATCAGATCAGAGATAAATAGATGGGGGATAAGTCTCTTCAGTTGTGTTTCTGTCATGTTGAGAGTGGTGTTACTACTAATTTTGGGGTTGATAAGGATGGGGTATTGTGTTTCTGTGATTGGATATGTGTACCGAATAATGATGATTTGAGACTATTGATTCTGAGGGAGACGCATAGTAGACCTTATGCTATTCATCCTGGTAGGAATAAAATGTACCGAGATTTGCGATAGTTGTACTGGTGGCCAGGATTGAAGCATGAAGTTACTGACTTCATTGCTCGCTATTTGACTTGTCAGCAGGTTAAGGCTGAGCATCAGTTACCTTCAAGTTTACTGCAGCCGATTAAGATACCGTTATGGAAATGTGAGTGAGTAACGATGGATTTCGTGAGTTGGTTGCCTCTAATACCCATTAAGAAGGATTCTGTCTGGGTCATCATGGATCGATTAACCAAATCTGCACACTTCATTCCGATTAGGACAGAATTTTCTCTGCAACAGTTGGCCAAGCTCTATATTTTTAAAATAGTGAGGTTGTACGGGGTACCTATCTCGATTATCTCTGATAGGGATCCCCGTTTCACGTCTCGGCTCTGTAAGAAACTTCATGAGGCACTGGGTTCTAGATTAGACTTTAGTACTGTTTTCTAGTCACAAAAAAATGGTCAGTCGGAGAGGGTGATTTAGATACTGGAGGACGTGTTTAAGGGCTGTATTATTGACTTCTGAGGATATTGGGAGGAGTACTTGCCATTAGTAGAGTTTGCTTACAATAACAGCTACCAGTCTAGTATACAGATGGCACCTTACAAAGTACTGTATAGCCGTAAGTGTCGCGCCCCCTTATGCTGGACTGAATTGGGTGAGTGACGTGTTCTGGGTCTGGAATTGGTCTTTGAAACTGAGGATAAAGTTAGATTGATTCGGGATTGACTGAAAGCGGCTTCTAATCGGTAGAAGTCTTATGCGAATTTGAAGCATCGAGAGATAGAGTTTTCTATAGGGAACTTAGTTTTTCTTAAGGTCTCGCCATGGAAAAAGGTTCTAAAGTTCGGTCATAAGGGTAAGCTGAGCCCTCGGTTTATTGGGCAGTACCGAATTTTGAAATGACTGGGGCTAGTCCCATATCAGTTGGAGCTACCTCCAGAGTTAGACCGCATTCATAATGTGTTTCACGTCTCGTGTTGAGTCACTACTGCTCTGATCCCATACATGTTGTCCAGTTGAAGAGATTGAGGCTTGACCAGGTTTAGATTCTGGATCGCGATGTTAAAGTTCTAAGGAGGAAATCTATTCCTTTGGTGAAGGTGTTATGGCGAAATCATAGCACTGAGGAGGCCACATAGGAGCTTGAGGATGCGATGCGTCAGCAGTATCCTCATCTGTTATGATCAGGTAAAGTTTCGAGGCTGAAATTCTCTTTTAGGGGGTAGAGTTGTAACGCCCTAAATTTTATTTTTCTGATTGTGTGATTAATTGATACAAGTGTATATCTGCTTTAGAGGTTAAGTGTGGGCCACACAGGCATGTGGGCCCACACAGGTAGGCCGCATGGGCGTTTGAGCTTATTTTTCTGAAATAATCTATAAGGTTGCACGAGTCACCCGAGTCGACTGTGACCTACTGTAGGGTCGGTATGCATTGCTTAGACCTCTGATTCTATGATCTGACTATGTGATGTACGTGGTAAGCATGTTACTCTTTGCATGTGTATCTGACCGGTTGTATGACCTGTTAAGTTGCATTATAGCATGCCATATTGTATGTTTGCATTGCATTAAGGTGGGTTGTTATTATTTGGAGGAAGTATCTAAAAGGCTTCTAAGCCTGATATCTGGTAGCTCAGCAACATTAATCTGTTTATATGTCGTATTTTGGTACAACATGGTGTGTAGGGGTGGGTGGGTTGATTATATCCCTACATGGTGTGTAGGGCTGGACAAAGATGGTGTGTAGAGGCTGGTGGGCAGGATTCTGATATTCTGATCTGCACTCTGTATCTGAGTGGGCTAAGGCCCCCATTGACTCTATAATGGGCTAAGGCCCAGACTATAACAACATGGCTGATTTTTGATATTATGCTAAGTGCATATATTCTGTGGGGCTTACACACTGAGTTTGCGAAAACTCACCCCTTTCGGTTTGATCTATTCAGGTAATCCCCAGCATTAGACGGATCGGAGCAGTGGAGGACTCGACAGTGACCACTACTACTGCTTCATGATAAATTTATGGTTTCTGCTTATCATAGCTTTATTCATTTTTATTTCGGGGTAAATTTGATGTAATAACGCCATTACGGGTTTTTGTTTAAATTTGGGATAATACTTTGCTTTTCAGTTTTATCACTACAAAACACGACGTTTTCTCAAAATTAAAGTTTTCCTATGAACGAATGGTTTTCTAAAACAAAAGTTCACAAGTTTTCGCGTAAAAGTGATGTTTAAAAAGTAAATCAAATAATCCATGTTTCCCAAGTAAGGTAAAAGATAATAACTGGAACAATTTTAAGATCAATGCATTTTTAAAGACACTCTCATGTGACATCGCCAGATTCGGCCAAAACGTCCAGGTCGAGTTTGGGGTGTAACAATTAAGCCAATACCCATGACTATATATACAAACCAAAATATAAACATTTATAACGCCAATTCATTTGGCCAACATCATTACCAAAACATATTCAAAATGACTCAAAGTTCCTATACCTACCATATGACCCAAAACATAGTTTCAAAAGTACCAAAGTGATGGTTGGATAGTGTGATGTAGCCTCTGACGATACCCGAATCCGAACTAGCTTTGAAATCACTATAAGACATGGAAAATAAACAAAGTAAGCTTTATAGCTTAGTAACCTCGTATGATATAAACTTAACTAATCACAAATACATCATTCTTCAATTTAAACATATTAACATGTAGTTCATAATTACTAACAAACCTTTCACAGGCTTATTCATATGCTTATATGCAAACTTCATAATTTCTTTGAATTAAAGCTCATACTATACATATACATATCTGTACCAATCCTTAACAAGCTCATACATATTTAGAATACTGTTGAATACTCGATATCTCACACACTAAGTGCCGTGCATAATCCAGGCTATCTCAAATCGTACACTAAGGGCCATACATAGCCGAAGCTATCTCGATCTCGCACACTAAGTGCCATATATATCCAAATCATCGTCAAACATAAATTTAATCTCGTATACACAATTTATGCAATATTAAAGCATTTAAAGCATAATTATAATAGTGCTTGTCACATGCGAACTTACCTCAGAAGTGAAAATGGCGAATCAAGTCGATTAGTCGATAACTTTATCTTTTCCCTGATCCAAATCCGTATTTCACTTTTCTTGATCTAAATATATTCAAAATTAACTTATTTAATCATCTATTCATTCAATTTAGTCCAAAACACTCTTTAAGGTACATTTACACTTTTGCCCCTAAACTTTCACATTTTTACAATTTAGTCCTTATCACATAAAATTGCAAATTCATGCAATTTAGTACAAACCCATGCTTAGCTGAATTTAATACATGTTACTAGCAGCCCATCTTTTCAATTTATTCACACATTTAACCACCACATTTCACATTTTCTCAATTTAATCCCTTTTTGACATTTTTGTCAAAAATCACTTTATAAAAGCTATTAATCTAACATTAAACCTTCCAAATCTATCATAAATCATCAAACTACTCAAGCATTCAACAATGGCAATATGATAAATCTTTAATGGTTTCGAAATCTAGGGTACAACTAGCTAGAATAGGAAGCAACGATCTTAAAAACGTAAAAATCATTAAAAACCGAGTCAAAATCACTTACCAATTCAGCTTCGCAAGTGTTGAAACCTAAAAAAACATTTATGGCTTCTTCTTCTTAGTATTTTTGGCTAATGAAGATGAATGAATTAAATTTTATTATTTTGTTTTATTAAAATATAACTTAATTACTCATATACTATTTTAACCTTATTATAAACGATTTAATATCATCCATTTAATGTCCATATATGTCCAATCATGCTATTAATGGTCTAATTACAACATAAGGACCTCCTCTTTTAAGTTCCATAGCTTTAGCTAAAAGAACATCAATTTTGCACTTTATGCGATTTAGTCATTTTTCTCAAATTGACCATTTAAACCATAAAATTTTTTAATGAAATTTTCACACAATCATTCAATCATGCTATAAAAATTAAAATAATAATAGAATATATATTTTGACCTCGAATTTGTGGTCCCAAAACCACTGTTCCGATTTGATAAAAAGCGGGCTGTTACATGTAGGATGTTCAACTTTTATCCCAATTGACATGCAATAATCATGGAAAACTGGGGATGTAAGCTCACCAACATTAGCAAAATGAATTGTAATTGCATAATTTGAAATTAATCATTTAAACAAGCAATATCGCAAACGACAAGTTGCGAGTTGATAACGCATATGATTATTTTGTAGATGCATCTACCAAAATCATATAAAATCATAACCATCCACATGGTGGATGAATGGGCCTATATTCATTTTAGAAATGCAAGACATTAAATCTCAACTTTAACTAGTGAGTTTCTAAGAATCAATTTTCATTAGGAACAAACAACAAATGATAATTCTTTAAATTAAAGAATCTTCTAGTTTTTTTAACGAATGTCCATATGAATTCTCAATTAATTTTCACAGAATATATGATCCAGGATAGTCTAACTGGTCACACCAAGTAGCAAATGCATTTTTATTAGTAAACTTCTGGTTTACTTAAACATGCATTTAATTGTACTAACAATGTCAATATAAATTGTGACAAGTTGATACTTTTACTGTTATTCTTTTTTCTTTGTATCCACATATAAGTAATATTGTGACATTTACTACTGGAAATTTCTAAATCAATGTGAAGTCTATAATGCCGCTAAGTCAATAAATATAATTTCCAAATAATTATATGCAGTATTCGCTTCAGAGAATATGCTAAAATCTTCAAATGCTCAAAAATCTATTAATATAAAACTTTGAGAATGGATCTTATTTTCCAAGTGTACAACAGGTACATAAGCAATGACTTTTCATACGTAATTTTCTCTTGCAAGTTCTCATCAGTAATATTTTTTCACGTAATTTTAATTGAGAACTTATTCTGAATACTATAAAGTTATACTCAATTTTAAAAAAAAAACTTGCAACTTCAGGTGCATCCAACCATAACGAGTTTTAGATAGAATTATCATATTCTATTACTCATAAGTAGATCTTTCACAATCAAATATTTTTCTTTCAACCCCTTTAATAGGGATGATGACAAAAGAAAATCACAAAAGTTATTAATTAATAGACCAATCCCTTTTTCTATTCATATGAAATATAATATTTTCCTCATTCACAATCTCAATATGAGATCCATTATGAATATCTTTTAAAACCAATGGACTAACCATCACAATGTATTAATATATTAGCTTTTCTGGAGCTTTTGACTAATTTTGTACTACCAAATATTGGAATAATATTGGTTTTTTAGTACCAAATAAGATAAATATTTTCTATCTGTAATTATAGAATTAGTTACTACATTTTCATATCATTCATCAAAGAATATTAACAGAAACAAAATATTTGGGCATATGCCACATATGTGGCCATTAATCTTTCATATCACATTGATAACATAAGTTATCTTTACCCTTTGAAAAGTTATCTTGAGAACTCTTTCTCTTATTTATTACTATGTTTCCACATTTAGTGGTTCATGAGAATATCTTTTATTTTCTTTATGTTTACATTCACTTCGGGGAATGCAACAAATCTAGTAGGATAGACTTCTAAATGTCTCTATTGATTTTTTATTTCATAATCAACATCGTAAACATACATGGATTTTAAATCAGAATTTATTCATTCAATTGTCATGATTATTCTCCAATTATAATAAATATGATATAATAAATAAAACATAGTAAAACATACCTGAAGATATTTAACATCGTCGTCATCACCTTGACTATTATCATGAGCATCCATTTTGAGATTGAATCTTTTAACATCCTGAAGATTGATTTATGGGACGACTTCTAAAGATTTTGAAAAAATAGAGAATCATCGTGCTGATAACGTGTTATAAAATAAAGAAAGATGGAGAGAATAAAGAACAAAGAAAATATGAAAACAATAGAGAATGTACTTTATTGATCAAAAAGGGTGATTACAATGCTTCATCATTGTCTCTATTTATAGGCATAAGAAGAATAAAAGAAGTAGAGATCTAATTCTAATAACTATTAGAATTTAAAGTACATTAAAAATTTATCTTGATCATGATGGACATCCACTTCAATATTATAATTTTTAAATGAATAATTCTATTATAAACTAGAATTAAGCCCATGCTTTCACCGGGATTTAAAGTTTTTAATAAAATTTTAATTGATAATAAAATAGAAAATAAATTTGATTGAATAATATATTTTTATATGTTATAAATTTTAATAATATGGATAATTGGTATTTCTTTATTTGTTAAAATTAAATTTATATTAATTATTTAGAGTCAAAGGAGAGAACTTAAGTGTTAGTGAATATATAAATGAATCCTAAAATATAATATTTGAAAATAAAATAAAAGGTAAACTACCAAAAGAGTCACTTTGATTTACCCAAAAGAGTAACTTTAAATTACCTCAGGTTATATTTTAGCCACTTATATTTGAAATGTTACATTTTAGTCACTTAGTCATTAATTGTTGTTAACAGTATAACGATAAGCTGATGTGGTATGTTAAATCATCATTTCAAACAAAAAATTTAGGTTAATTTGTACAACCGGTCCTTATAATTTTTCATTTTGAGCAATTTTTTTCTTTTATATTATTTTAACTTTCCATTTTTTCTTTATTTTTCATTCTCTTCTGCTTCTCCCTTTGTTTCCCTCCCTTCTCCATTTCTTTTAACATAGTTTTTCAATGTTTTCCATTTGTTAAAACTAGTCCCAGTACTTTTATTTTTTGTACAATTTATTTTTTTTAGGTAAGACGAGCTTGTGGACTAATTTTAACAAATGAAAAACATAGAAAAATTTACATTAAAAGAAATGAAGAAGGGAGGAAAACAGAGGGAGAAACAAAAGAGAATGGAAAATAAAGAAAAAAAAAGGAAAGTAAAAAGAACATAAAAGAAAAAAATTAAATTGCTCAAAATAAAAAAGATATAAGGACCAATTGCAGAATTTAACCTAAAATTTTCGTTTGAAATGATGATTTAATGTACCATGTCAGCTTACAGTTACACCATTAATGATAATTAATGGCTCAGTGACTAAAATGTTACAACACGATAACGTAAGTGACTAAAACGTAACATTTCAAACATAAGTGACTAAAATGTAACCTGAGGCAAACAAAAGTGACTATTTTGATAATTTAACCTAAAATAAAATAAAAAATTAAACTTTTAGCTATTGAATATTGGATTAGGTATAAATACTAAGTCCATTGATTGATGGATGTGCTAAACTAATTACCTAATTTAAAATTTTAAAAAAATATCCTTATTTTTGTAATATACATTCATATCAACACTTTCAAATAAATCATTTGAATGTAAAATAAATGTTAATAAAATAAATTTACTTCAACCTTTTTTCATGCTAGCTAATAAGTATTTTCAATTCACCTATGTCAATATGTGGAGCGTGGCTTAGAATTGTTCATGGAGTAGGTCATGTCGTGGCTTGATTCTAAAAAAAAAATTAAGCTCGGTCTTGTTTTAAGGTCAACCCAACCCGTGGGTGTTAATCTGTTTTACTATTTAAAAAATAATAAAAAGTAAAAACCTATATTTTATAATTAAATTTAAATTTCAAATTTCAAATATATTTATTAATTAAATTGAATTTGGGTTGTACTGGCTCAATCTGTGTAGCGCCCCAAACTTTTAATTTGTTGTGTGTTAATTGTGTTAAGTAAATTGATTTGGTTTAGTGGTTAAAAGTTCTGGTGGTGCACTTGAGGTTTTGTGTTTGATTTTCTTCCCTTAAAATTTTTATTAATTTTGCCCAAAAAATCTAACTTGTCACGCCTAGCATTTCTTTGGATTTTGTAAGTTTATTACCAAGTATGGGGCATTAACCTAGTGGTTAAGAAGTGTCATAAGTTCTCTTGTGTCTTGGGTTTGAATCACATTGTGCACAAAGTGAAATATTTTTGCTTTCTGCCTATTGTGTTACCCAAGATGTTAGAATACTAGTAAGATTCAAACTCTGAGCAACCAAATTGTAATAATAGCTAAATCTATTTAAAGTTATAATTAGATTTTATTAGATATTTAATTTTTAAATTTTGTGGAATTATCCCCTAAATCCCACCTTTAGTGTCATCCCTCTCTCCCCTTCACTCTCCACTTCCTATTTTTAGTTGTTTTCACATTTTGATGAAAATTTTTCCTCTATCGTCCTCTTCTTCTACTTTCTTATTTTTTTTCTTCTTGGCAATCTCTTTCTTTTATTTTTCTTGTTTTTTTCTCTTGCCATCCACTTCCCCATCTCTTCTTTCAGTTTTTACTTATTTTTCACCTTGGTGATTTCTGCTCCTTGTGTTCTTTAACATTTTCGTTCTTCCTTTCGACATTGCTATCATTCAAACTTTTTTTTCATGTGTCGTCTCTCTGTTCAGGTTATAGTTACTAGTCGTACAAGATTTGGATGTTTTGTGTTGTGTTTATATCTCTTTGTAAGTACATTGTTTACTTATTGAAGGGTGATTATTTTTCAATTTTGTGAGGGAGGTATCTAGATGTGTGGTTTGATCGATTAGTCATTTGACTAATTGTTTTATTTGGTTGTTTCTTGTTTAGGTGAGACGTGTGGTGCATACCCTTTCTACGAACTGAGGATTTTGGAAAACTTTTCCTACAAAAGTAAGTAACCGAATGCCCTTATGATTTGTTGAAAGCCTTAAAAAGGAAAGAGTTGAATGCCCTAGATCGGGTTGTGTGTGAATACTAATTGGTTGGGGTTTGATGTCGTGTGTAGAACATGGACTGTTGTTGTTATGCTGACAACCCAAAAGCAATCAGGTGTATGTCGTAACTCTTGAGTGTTCTGTGTGTATGGTGTTGGCTGTATGGATGTGTGCCTTTTAAGGCACTGGGTGAATGTTGTTGTGACCCAACTATAATCGCTATATGTGTTTTGTGCTTAAATCTAGTAATGGTCGAATGTAAGTAACCCTTAACTATGGTGATCTATGCTTAAATCTCTTTGGATGACTGAATGTATAAGAGTAAGTGATAATTTTTATTGGTTGAATGCACATGTGCCCTTATTAGTGTTAGCCTAATACGAATTTTTGCTTATTACTGTGTTGGCCAAATATACCTATGAGCATGCCTTCGATCTATTAGCCTGTATATGCTATTAGCATATCTTGATCTGTTATATCTATATATGAGTATGTCTGTTTTGAGCATGCATAATTGTGTTATGCCATTTGCATATGCATTGAGGATTGAATGTGTATGATATAAAGAAAGTTTTGGCAGATTACGATCTGCGTTTCTGGCGGTTTACATGCAAAATCTGATTTTGGCAGTTAAATTGTGTTATTTGCTTCTAGCGATATTTCTGCATTATATCTAGCAACTCGTCTGCATAATATTATGGTGGCTTAATACCATAACTTCAGTGTGCTGGTTGGATGGAAAAGGTTTAACCTCACAATTTTCTTAAGATTTTTACCCAAATTTTAAGACAAAAATCCTCTCAAAAAAGCAAACAAATAAGCAAAAAAGAAACTAAACAATCCTCAAAAGATTAGTGTAACCTCCCCAACCCGGCCTAGATGTTAGACCCGAATTCAGAAGATTACATCAATAAACACTATCACAAACTAATCAAGGAAGGGTTGGAATGCTCGATTCATAAGATCCATGAAAGCGACAAGAGTGTTGGTTAAACAAAATGGCATTTTAAGAAACTCATAGTGCCCATAACGGGTTCTAAAAGCAGTTTTGGGTACATCTGCCTCTTTCACCTTAAGTTGATAATACCTCAACCTTAGATCTATCTTAAAAAATACAATTGCACCTTGGAATTGATCAAATAAATCATCTACCCTAGGTAGGGATATTTATTTTTTACGGTAATTTTGCTTAACTGTCGGTAATCTATACATAACTTTAGGGATCCATCTCTCTTTTTAACAAATAGGATCAGAGCTTCCCATAGTGACACAGTGGGTCCAATAAACCCATGATCCAAAAGCTCCTGAAGTTGGATTTTTAGTTTTTGCAACTCTTTTGGTGGCATGTGGTAACAAGTAATGGACACTAGAGCGATTCCTGGCGACAATTCAATGTCGAATTCTACCTCATGACCTAGGGGTAAACTTGGAAATTTTTCGAGAAAGACATCTGGGAATTTTGAAACGATTTTGCTGCTATCTAGGGTGGTACTATCGGTATTCTCATCCATCACATAAGCTAAGTATGCTTCACACCCTTCGCAAACCAACTTTTCGGTGACCATTGTAGATATAACATTAGACAGGTAGTCCCTACGCCTCCCAACCATCACTATCTCTCTACCCTCGGTTGTTTTTAAAGTTACCTTCTTAGAGGTAGAATCTAAGCTAACTTGATGTTCAACTAACCAATCCATACACATAATTAAATTGAATTCCCCAAAAGGTAACTCCATAAGATCTACGAGAAACCCTACCCCTTGGACCTCCAGTGGCCATTTCTTATAGACTTTTTTTTAAAACAATGGGTTGTCCTAAGAGGCTTACTATGGTTACATGAGTAGTGGTTCCTCTACCCCTACACTAATTTTTTAGACATTCCATAAGATACAAAAGAGTGGGTGAATCCTATATCAATTAAGTTAAAGTATGGGATAGAATTAACAGTAAAGATATCTGCTATGACATCGAACGCATCTTTTTCTTCATATACCCTAACGAGAAAGAAAAGGGTGAGTTTTTTTTTTTACTTCGGTTTGGTTTGTGTCAGTAGCTACATTATTTGTGGCTTGGCTCTACCCATGGCCCCTTAGAGGTAATTGGCTTGCTCTCTAATTTTGGGTTGGAGCTTCCGTCTACTCATTTCGTCGAGGGCATTCCCTTGCTATATGCTCCACAAGCTCACATTTAAGAAAAGTGCCCAAATTCTTCCAACATTTTCCCGGGTGTCGCTTCCCATAAAACTTACAGAAGTTGGGCTCATCCTTAGTGTTGCTCACTGTAAACCTTTCCTGTAGTCTACTATTTCTGGTTCATTTTGTAGGGCAAGATTTTAAACCAACAGACCCAAAATCCCTTTTGGACGGAACCCTACTTTTCTCCCATTGCTTATAGTTCCCTTGTTTTATTTCCTCGATGATTCTAGCCTTCTCCACTAGGTTTCAAAATACTCGTTCTTGGCGTGGAGCGGCTTGTATCTTAAGGTCAAATCATAGCCCGTTTTTGTATCGTGCACATTTGTCTTCTTCCATGGCCAGCATTACCTGAGCATAACGACTAAGTTTCAAGAAGTTAGCCTCTTATTCTGCCACGAATTTACCTTATTTCTTTAGCTTGATGAGCTCGAGCATGTGGGCTTCCACATATCTTGCGCCCATATACTTCTTCTAGAAGGCCTCTTGAAAACACTCCCAGTTAATACAACCAGCCTGTATGCCCCTAATGATAGATTGCCACCAAAGATAGGCCTCCTTTCTAAGCAAGAACTCAGTGCCTTTCAGCTTCTGCTCAGGAGTGTAGTCTAAGTCCTTCAAGTTTTTTTTAGTCTAAGCCCTTCAATACTCATCTACAGTGGGAGTCTTTCGAGCAATGCCTTTAAACATTTTTGCCCTATTTGACCAGAGCCTCTCAGTAACAATTCCATGACTCCCCGATCTAATTTGATCTCCAGCAATCCTTATTAGAAACCTCAACATCGTTAACATCACTATGTCATTGTTGTTCTCATAGCCTCTGCCACCATTAGTAGTGGGCTTTTCAACATACTCCTCTTCAAAGACTAGGTCATCAGCTTGAACAGATGTTGCCTTAGCTCAGTCGGTAGAGCACATGGCTTAGAGCCGAATTCAAAAGATTACATCAGCCATCGAGATGGCTTAGCAAGATTAACGAAGTTTTGAAAATAGTTAATTTAAAACATTTGTCTAATTTAGTAGAAAATTTAGTTACAAACCGTTTTATTATCCTCAAAATCTTAATTTTAATTTGGCAGCGAAAAAATGATATTTATTGGTTTTAAGGAAAATTAAGGGTTTATGCATACTAATTAATAATCATAGCATAATATCTTAAAAATTCAAATAACATGTCCTGGAAAATAAAAGAAACCTAAATCCTAAATATCATGCCACAGTTTAGATAAAATATTACAATATTTTAATAACAGAAAAATTTCAAATAATAAATATGAGAATATTTTAGTACAAAACTGAGTTGAGTCCCTCTAAATGCCTTATCTACATCCTAACCAGGTGGGTTACCTATAGAGATGGAAATAAAATGGGAGTGAGTTGTGAAGCTCAGTGTGAGTTTAATCAGAAGTAAACCAGTGCAAGTAGTAGACAAATCGTACAAAATTTTAACTCATAAAACGATCACAATTGAATAGTAAATTAGAATATCAGTATTTCAATTCAATTCTTCACCATAATATCACAATATTCACAACTTGAGAAAATGCTTATGAATGCAATACAAGTTCAGTTTAACAGTAAAAAGGGTTCATCCCACAGCTACACTCCACAGTAAGAGTTTCCTAGAACTGTTATATCTCGGACACTTTGAGTTTGTGGATAAACCACCAGTATTGCAAGTTAATACGCTGCCAGTAATTGTGAATACATAACGAATTTGTAGATTAGATTTGCCAGTAAAAATTATGGATGAACCACCAGTGTTTGTAGGTTAATATGCTGCCAGTAGTTGTGAATACACAACGGTTTTGTAGATGAAAGTTGTTAGTAATTTGTGGATAAACCACTAGTGTTTACAGTTGAAATAGCCAGTGCTTCCTCTATTCAAAGCATCCTGCCCCATGCAATGTAATGTGAAATGTCGAAACAGATCAATACGGTAGCATTTAATATGCTTTTAACAAAGCAGCACGATAGAAATCAAAATGCTTATAACGGTTCGATTTAGTAACAATTAATATGCTTATAACAATTTAATACAATAACAAGTAATAGGCTTATAACATATTAACTGTGTAGCAAAAGTCATGCTTATTAAGTGTTCAATTTAATAGTGTCATAAAGCATACTATATGTACAATCACAAACACCAAAACAATAGTCATACATATTGTTCACAATTCATGCAAATATATAAACATCATATCAATACAGTCAATCAATTCATGGATTCTAATATAATTCATAATATCAAGGACTTAATTGAAAAATATAATATACTAAAAAAATTTAGGAACCAATTAGGGAATAAATTGAACAAATCATAAAATTTTGAGTCAAAATTGTAAAATCTGAAAAATAGGGAAAAATTATAAAACTATAAAATCTGAAAAATAGTGAAAGAATTGTAAAATCTGAAAAGTAATGGTAAAACTGTAAAATATAAAAAATAGTGGACACGCAGCCATGTGAGAATCGAAAAACCCAAGGTTTCAGGGGAACATGGTCGTGTGAGGGGCCGTATGGTCCTATCCTAGGTACGGTTTTGCCCTGATTCACTTGTAAAAGAACACACACTTAACTTCGGGATCTTGAACGTCATTCCTTGTGCTTAGATCTGGTCCGAGGTGCCTAAATCGAGTCCTTCAAAAGACATTTATGCAAGAATTAATAATGATTTTCAAGATTCATCAAGATTATCAAAAAATTTGATGAAAAATCAAGAAAGATCATTTAATCGATCGTAAGGTTATCATTAGATACAAAATCTATAAAGATTCAAGGTCAAACTTTGAGATTTGAGATATACTTACTGCTTCTTGGAAATATAGTCATTATAAGTAAAGTTCTATTTCATTTATATTTCTTATGTCTATAAATATAGACTTTGGAAAAGCATTGTAAAGGATTCCGATTGATAAATAAAATAGGTTCTCTCTTTTAGTCTATCATTTTCTTTGTTCTTTACTCTCTATCTATTTATTTTATAACATGTTATCAGCACGATTCTCTTTTAATTATTTTTTTCCAAAAGTTACAAAAATATCCTCAAATCACGCAGAGAATTATCCTTAACCTCTGGCCACTTGAGTGAGGATCCTTAACCACTAATTTTCACATTTTTTCCCTTTCACCATGCATTAACCCTTTCAAGCAGCATCCAATGCAATAGTCGGTCACTCCAAATTTGTTGCTCAAGCTATTACCGATTGCCTTCTAGAGCTACTACTATTTCAATCTTCAATTGGGCCTTGCACACTATGGGTAATCATTATGCAAAGAAATTTATATAATCCTTAGGTGGTATGTTTTTCTCCTTTGTTGATTGATTTTTGGTAAAATTATTTTTATGAAAAAGATGTTATTGCTTTAAGGTTTCTTTTAAACTAAGATTCTTTTATTAAATTATAGTATGCATGATATTTAGATGATTAAAAATGTTGATGACTAAATTATTGTTATTAAATATGCTTGAAATTTGATTAAAATTGTGAGAGAGAGTATTACTATTCAATTGCCTTTGATTAAAGGGAAAGGGGAAATTCAATAGGATCTAATTGACTCATTAATTTTTATTGTTGAATGATTGTATTATACCTTTTATATTGAATTATAAAGTAAAAATAATTTACTAGAGCATCATAAAATTCTGTAACTTATATGTAGTATGTTCTTATAAAAGCATAGTTATTCTAGTACTTGTAATAATGCTCTTGATAATAACCAAGGTGATGACGATGATGTTTATGGTCTACATGTATATTTTACTAATTATTTTATATAACATGTTTATTATAATTTGGAGAGTAACCATGACAACATTAATAGATAGATTCTGATTTGAAATCCACACATGTTTACGATGGTGATTATGAAAAAAAAAAGAATCTATTGGGATGTTTATAAGTCCATCCTACTAAATCTGTTGAATTCCCAGAAGTGAACGCAAGCATAAAAAATTCAAACCAATATTATTCTAATATTTGGTGGTACAAAATTAGTCAAAAGCTCCAGAAGAGTTAATAGATCAATTTTTGATAGTACAAAATTAGTTGAAAGCTCTAGAAGAGCTAATATATCAATATCTAAAAAGAACAAAATTTGTAATGGTTAATGTGTTGGTGTTACAAGATATTCATTATAATGAATCTCATATTGAGATTGTGAATGATGAAAAGATTATATTTCATATTAATCAAGAGAGGATTGAGTTATTGATTACTCTTGTTATTAAATCGAATTGACTGTGACTATCTTTGTGATCTTTTTTTTTTTTCATCATCCCCATTAGGGAGTTGAAAGCAAAATATTTGACTGTGAAAGATCTACTTATGAGTAATAGAATATGGTAATTCTATCTAAAGCTCGTTATCGTTGGATGCACCTAAAGTTGCAAGTTTTTTTTTAAACTGTGAGTATAATTCTAAAGTATTCAGAATAAGTTCTCAATTAAAATTATGTGGAAAAATATTACTAATGAGAACTTGCAAGAGAGAAAACTTATGTATCAAAAGTCATTGGTTATGTACATGTTGTACACTTGAAAAATAAGATCCACTCTCAAAGTTTGCTATTAATAGATTTTGATTGGATTCAAAATCTACTGCTAGAGTTTAATTTGCTTACTTCTTAATAAAATGGTCAAGAATCAATGTAGAACAAAGAAAGGTACATCTTTAATTACTAAATCAACTTGATATATGGTTTAAATATTTGAGATGGTCTTCTTTTTAAGTTTTGGTTACATGGGTTACATATTGTTTTGAGCATTTCATTTGTTTATGAAAATGAATATTAACTAATTTATTTATGTTGTTAAAGTAGGTTTTATAATTAAATAATATATTTGATTAAAACATACCTAGCATGCAAATTTGTGTTAATAAACTAATGAATTTTATGGTTACTCAGATTTGATCTAGTTCAAAGAATTGTTAAAGGTAGTAGTTCATAAATTTTATATTATTCAATGTGTTTATTATTTAGAGAAATGACATGAGCAATTGTAAATGAAAAGTTCTATGAGCATGAATGGTTGGATTTTGAATTATTTCATGCATGTTTAGGATGATGATTATGAAAGAAAAAATTGGTACTTTTTCATTATATTATATTTTTAAGTTTGAGATGTGAATTTTTTTGAAATATTTAATTTAGGCTTGTTTCTATACATGACCTAGCCAATTATTCTTGGTAGTTAATTAATTATGAAAAAGTATTGTTAAAAGGGTTTTAAAAGTATTTTGAATTGATATTAGATCTCATTATGGCTAAACAAAACAATGAGTTATTTGTTCCACTAGTTTTGTTCCATTCTTTGAAGTGAATGTAGCAATTCAAAATAATTATGAAAATTTAACTTATTGACTGTAACAACCCAAACTTGACTTAGAAGTCATGATCGGTTATTGAGGAATTACGTTAACTTGTTTAATAGCCTTTTTTTTCAATCAAACTAAAAACGCGTTTTGAAAATATAAAATTTGGCAAAAACTTTCACAAATGTCTAGAAAAACTTAATTTCAAAAACATTTAACTTAATCCCAAAATTTGAGTTTAAAATCATGTTTGAAAATAAGTATTTTGACAAATCATTTCTAGTTTTAAGGAAAATACTCGTTGAAGCTGTTTGTTTATTTACAAAAAAAACTCTTTAGGGGTTACTTAATTTGCAATGGAAAACTTTCAGAGTTTTAATTTTGAAAACTGATTTTTAAATTTAACTTGTGAGGTTTTACAGTATCACGTTTACAAATATCAATATCAACGAATTAAAAAGAAATCAAACAAAGCCCAAAAACAAAAGTACAGTTCCCAAAAGACCAAAATAAATAATTACGAAAATCACCATTTCTTTAATTTAACTGATTAAACCATCCGAGCTCCCACATGCCGTCCGATTCTAATTTACCGATTACCTGAAACATCAGAAATAAAACAAAGGGGGTGAGCTATAAAGCTCAGTGTATAACTAAACTCAAATAGACATCATACATAACACAATATACAAATTAGAGTTTCATAGAGAATTTTGTGACACACAAGCAAATAGAACTGAGAATGTATGATTATGCCAATGCAGAAGTTTCAAAAAACTAGAATGCATATATTTTTTCAAAATAGAGTTCCCCAAAACCCGTCCAACAAAATCACACCAATAGATAATTGTGGACATTGCCACAAGAGTTGTAGTTAAGACTGCCAGATCAAAATATATGTGGCCGAGCCACTATTTAGCAACCAAGTTGCCAGAAAAAATAGTGCATAAACCACCAGATGAGGTAGATCATTAAACCGCTAGAACTTCCTCCTTATAATATCATCCTAACCCCATGCATGTGATATGAGACACAAAATAGAATCAGAACAATGGAATGCTTAGCATGCAATCAAATATGGAGATTTCAAAAATTTATCTCGTATTAAGAGATAAAATTAATAGAAACTGTAACACCCCAAACTCGACCCAGACGTTATGACCGAATCTAGAAATGTTACGAAGAAGGGTTTTGAAAAAAAACTTTCATGTTCAAACTTCTGGAATTAATTGTTCTAAAAGAGTCTACAGTTTCGAGAAACTTATTATTACTCTCTATAATGAAAACCATCATTTATAGCCCTTTTAAGTAAAATATAAATTTGCAGTGGAAGGTTATAAGTCGTTATAGTTGAAAACTGAGCTTATCTTTTCAAAAACATTTGTTTATGTAAAACCGTTGTTTGCCAAACATCGCAGTTTAAAAGTCTAAATGCATCCAAAACCAAAATTATAAACAACAATCCAGAGAGTCCCAAAATTACAAAACTCTCAAAGAAAATCTCGAAAATTAAAGAATTTAATAATTAAAAATAGTTTCCGGACTTTCGTTGCACTGACTCGCCTATGCTTGAGGATTACCTAAACAAAATAGTCAAAAAGATGTCAGTTTTCAAAAACTCAGTGTGTAACTAAACAGAGTCATACATACACATAAATTCAGATTTCTCAGAATATCATAACAGAAGCGAACATAGGTCCTTTACAGAATTAGATCAAATTAGAATCGGATTATAAGAAACATACAAATATGCAAAGTCCTACCCCATCCTTTACACATCATCACCGACCATCCCAACACACCATGTGGGGTATAAAACACCCACCCATCCCTACACACCACATAGTGTGTTCACGACACTTATTAGAATGGTTTGCAGCTAAGCTGCCAATATACCGACGAAATGTCACCTCACAGAATACTTCGTCCACATATACAAATCCCACCCCATATACAGATACAGAATATAGATATACATACATAATAGAGTTAACATGACCTGCATGTCCATATATAGTTATCATACATTTTATACAAAACAGTCAAACATAGATATCGGTTTTCTTAACTTAAAATAGTCTATTAGAAAAGAAGATCGCATGCATCAGGGTTTCTTTGCCCTTACCGACCCTACGGAAGGCCCACAGTCAATCAGAACGACATTTGTGACCCGAGCGAAAATTTCAAAACTTATGTGGGCCCACACGCCCAAATGGCCTAACTCATGTAGCCCACATGGCCTGGCCCATGGCCCACACACCCGTGTAACCCACAAGCCCAAATCGGCCTAACCCGTGTGACCTACACGGCTACACACTACAGGGCACACACTCGTGTGGCGTCGATAGGTCACTTTTTGGGCTTTCGCTGAACCTCGTATTCTTGTGTTTTCGTTACACACCTAGTTTGTTTTTTGATGCCACAGCAATCCTAAGACCTACAAAACCTAAAAACAGTATACCAAACATCGTTTTAGCAATTAATTTACGAATTTCAACTAGAATTTGATCTCGAATTAAGGCATCTCAAAACCGAACTACTCGCAAAACACTTACCACCAACAAGCAGAAACCACTCAATACTCAAATCTTTGAAGGAGCGATAGCCGCTTCTTGTCATTCCCCTAGTCAAGAAATTACAAACACAATCAGTGGATTTCATTAACTATAATAAATGTCCCCCACAATGCAAAACGAAAAAAGGCCACTCAATAGCTTACCTATTCAGGACAAATTTAAGAACCTCCAAAATCACAACAATGATATCACGTACGATGACCAGAATTGAAGAAGAAAAAGGAAGACAGAAAAGAAGAGAAAAAAATAAAAATATATCGTCAGACATAGGAATAGCAAAAAAAAAAAAGAATTTTAAGAAAACAAAAAGAATTAAAATTAAAATTAATTCTACAAAAATCCCAACTCCCCACAACCCCACTAACTGCCAAATCCCACTAAATCTGACCACTAACCTCATCCAACTACCTGAAAATTCCAACTCCACCAAAGTTCTATCATAAAATTGAGGCAAAAATTATCATCCACGTTCACACAGGGATTCAAATACAAGACCTCAGGGCAAGCTAACACCTTGCCACTCGAACCAACAAGCTCATTCTGATATGATTTGAATAGAAATAGAATATACCTCAAACCACTAAGGAAAACACTAGGATAAAAAAATAACATGTTTTCCAAAAGTGGGACTTGAACCCAAGACCTTAAACACACATTCAGAATACTTAACCACTGAAACAGATACTAATTTGTAACAGATTTTACAAAAACAAAGTTAAATAAATTAGGGCATTACAACTCTACCCCCTAAAAGAAATTTCAGCCTCGAAATTTACCTAATCCGATCAGATAAGGATATAGCTGATGCATTGAGTCCTCAGGTTCCTACGTGGCTTCCTCAATGCCATAATTTCACTAGAGAACCTTAACCAACGGAATAGACTTCCTCCTTGGAATCTTTAAATCACGATCCAAGATCTGAACTGGCTCCTCCTCAAATGTCAAATCTAGTCTAACCTCGATCTCATCAACAGAAACAACTTGAGATGGATTAGACTGATACCGCCTCAACATAGAGATGTAGAATACATCATGGATACGGTCTAACTTCAGAGGTAGCTCTAACTAATAAGTGACCAGTCCCACTGATAAACCATAATTTATACATATTTATAACCCATGCTTAACGCATTTTATGAATGATTTCTCCTGAGATTTAGTGAATTCGATGCTACTAATGCCTTAATTTCATGTTTTATTCTCAGGAAAGCATAGTAGAACGAAAGGAACGAGAAACGAGCCAAAAACGGAGAAAATAGGCCAAAGCATGAAATCAACACGGCCTAGATAGACTCACACGGGCAGCTCACACGCCCGTGCCAATCTAATAGGCTCGAACACGGGCTGAAAAAGTCGCACACGGCCGTGCCACACGGGCGTGTCCCTGCCAAACCCTAGTTAAGCTTCATTCGAAAAAGGCCAAATTTTAGGGTTTTTTAGGCATTCCAAAGCTTATAAATACAACCTAAAGGAGGAAGAAAACGAGCAGGGAGAATAGGGAGTAAGAAATTACTCCCAAAAAGCCGATTGATCTATCTAAGAAGCTGTATCCACCATCAAGACTGAAGATCTCTCCTTAATTTGCCCTTCAGGAGTTTTAGGTTTTCTTTATGTTTTGTAATCTTTATTATTCTGAGATGTCTTCTTGTTTAGTTATGAATAAACCCCTAAATACCTAAGGAGGGTGAAACCTATGACTAAACCTTGTTATTATTTCTGAATCGTATGATAAATATTTGACTTATGCTTAATTATGTGTTCTTAATTCTTATTTTCATTTTTTAGGATATCATCTCTAGCACTACTCTTAGTTGGAGGAGGAATAGACCCTAACTAAGAGTAACTTTGTCGTAATTAAGCGAAGTTGATTGCGTGCCTAGAGATAGGGTGACAAGATTTTGCCGGATTAAGGTGAAACCTAATAAGGGAATCCATAGGTCGAGTTAATGCAACCTTAGGGTGTTAATTAGAGATAACTCTCGGTTATTCAACCTAGGGATTAGACGTTGTTAGTCTCAAGAGAGATAATAATATACATTAGGGATTTCTATGGAATAAGTTGAATGAATAAATCGCCCAGTTCGGAGCCAGAATAACAAGTAAGAGTCTAGGTGGATTTTTCCTTAGGTATTTTCTTAATCAATCGTTTTTCAAAAGTAATTTCCCAAATCTATTTTCTGCAAATTCTTAGTTTTATTTAATTAGTTAAAACAAATCACTTTATTTCTTAGGCTAGATAATAGAAAAACAGTCATTACTAGTACTCATAGTCCTTTGGGTTTGACAATCCGGTCTTGCTAAAACTATACTACTGTTCAATAGGTACACTTACCTATGTCGTGATTATAGTTAATTTCAAGAACGAATCATTATAAATCTTTAAAACTTATCACATACACAAATCACGTGATCAAGTTTTTGGCGCCGTTGCCGGGGACTAAGATATTAGGAACGCTCAATTTTTATTACTTTAGCCATTTATTTTCTTTCAATTTAACTTTAACTTTTATTTTACTAATTTTCTTTCTTTTTCTCCTGGCAGGTTCTTGTAGTGTATGACTAGAAGAAGCCCGTCAGGACCATTGCTTTTTGACGAGAAAATTGATCGTACAGTTCATAAAAATCGACGAGAAATCAAGCGCAGCTTAAAATACACAGAGGAAGAGCAAGAGAATGATATCTCAACTACAACCAAGGAGATGGCTGAAAATCAAGACAATCATCTACCTCCAGCCATACCCGCTGAATTAGCAAATCAGAACCCTGCTCCTCGTACTATGTATGATTATGCTAAACCTAATTTTATAAGAACTAAATCAAGTATAGTTAGGCCTCCTATTGTTGCTAATAATTTTGAACTGAAACCTAACACAATTCAAATGATACAGCAATTTGTTCAGTTTGATGGTTTACAGGATGAGAACCCCAACACGCACTTGGCAAATTTCCTAGAAATGTGTGACACTTTCAAAATTAATGGCATTTCTGATGATGCCATTCGCCTTTGGTTATTCCCTTTTTCACTGAGGAATAAAGCTAAACAGTGGTTGAACTCACTACCACGAAGATCCATTACCACTTGGGAGCAAATGATCAAAAAATTTCTACTAAAATATTTTTCACCAGTAAAAATAGCTAAGTTACATAATGATATTTCTTCTTTTGTACAGATGGAATTAGAGACACTTTACGATGCATAGAAGCGATTCAAGGATCTTTTACGAAGGTGCCCCCACCATGGCTTACCCCTATGGTTGCAAGTTCAAACATTCTTCAATGGTGTGAATACTTCGACAAGACAAATGATTGATGCAGCTGCTGGTGGAACCATCAATAGCAAAACACCTGAAGAGGCTTCTGAATTTATTGAAGAGATGTCACTGAATAACTATCAGTGGCAAGTCATGAGGACTAAGCCAACAAAAACAGCATGCGTTTATAACGTCAACTTAGTCACTAGGTTGACAAATCAGGTAGAACTTCTGAACAAGAAAATTGATGGTTGTAGAACTTCTGAACAAGAAAATTGATGGTTTACTTGGTTCTACGCAGGTACATCTAATGATGAGGTGCAATCAAAGTAGATGAGGTGTGCATACAGAATACCCACCATTCAATCCTGCAACTGAAGAGGAACAAGTCAACTATATGGGTAACAATAATTTTAGATCTCAAAATAACCCGTATAGTAATACTTATAATGCAGGTTGGAAGAACCACCCAAATTTCTCTTGGGGTGGTCAACAGAATTAGAGGCCACAGAATCCTTAAGGTTTTCAACAGCCACCTTATCAACAGGAAAAGAAACCGAACCTTGAGAGATGCTATCCAAATTCATCTCAGTGTCAGAAACTCGTTTCCAGAATATCGAGATAGCTCTCAAAAATCAACAAGCATTAATTCAAGGACTTGAAACCCAGACAGGTTAGCTGTCCAAGCTAATATCCAAACGACCACAAAGTAGTCTGCCAAGTGACACTGAACCAAATCCAAGGGAACAACTCAATGCAATTAATGCTCAAGAAAGATGTGTTGAGATTGAGCCAGAACCAAGGCAAGAAAATGTGGAAAGCAAAAGTAATGGTGGGGTAAGTAATAATAAAACGGTGAATATAGAATACAAACCTCGTGCCCCATACCCTAACGCGACAAGGAAAGACCGCTCAGATGAACAATTCGGTAAATTCCTTAAACTCTTGAAAAAATTACATATTAACTTACCGTTTATTGAAGCTCTATCACAGATGCCAAATGCAATGAAATTTCTAAGAGAACTTTTAGCAAACAAGCAGAAGTTGGATGAGTCGTCGCATGTGGAGCTAAGTGGAAGTTTGCTCAGCTATTCTACAGAGCAAGTTACCACATAAATTGAAAGATCCAAGGAGTTTTACAATTTCGTGCTTAATTGGTAGTTTGGATGTAAAACATGCATTAGCTGATTTAGGGGTAAGTATTAATGTCATGCCTTACAAAATGTTTAAACAACTAGGTCTTGGGAAACCTAAACAAACTAGGATGAACATTCAACTAGCAGATAAAACCATAAGATTTCCTAGGGGTATCATTAAAGATGTACTAGTAAAAGTAGATAAATTCATATTTTCCGTTGATTTCGTTGTTTTAGACATAGAGGAGGAGACCAACACCTCTTTGATTTTAGGGAGACCCTTTTAAGTAACTGCTAAAACAATTATTGATGTTGGCATAAGTGAACTTACACTTCACGTGGGAGACGAAACGATCACCCTTCAAGCTCGTAATTCTAGCATCACATCGAACAAGGAAGGTAATGATCCACATCATCCTACTAAAACTGATAATATGACCCAATCCACTGTGCAGAAATTAAGTTTCAAAGAAGTAATTGAGCCATGTTCCAACAACAATAAAAGATCCATTCATGAAGAATGAAGGCTACAGTAGAGGAGCTAGACGAATGGCTAGCACATAAACTGAGAACACCCGATAAATCAAAACTACGTCAAAACAAGCTCGATACCTTTCCAAATCAACTTCAAGTTAGAGATCACATCTTATTAGATGCCGCAGACCCTCACATTGTCATTCCAAACCCAAATGAAAAGACTCCTCCTACAGTGCTTAGTATTTTCCCATTTGGTGCAGTAGAGGTAAGCCACCCCAAGTTCGGCACTTTTAAGGTACACAATTCCCAGCTCAAACTTTATTTTGAAAGGAATGATAGCAGGAATGAGGAGTGCGAACTCCTTAAACCACATTGAACATTCAACAGAGAAGTAAGTCGAGCTTAGACTATAAATAAGCGCTTCTCGGGAGGCAACCTGAGCACTAATTGCACTAACTCCTTTAAATTTTAGTGTTTAACACTTGACCATGATTAACAGAGCTCTTGAAAACAGGCTTACCACAGGGACACAGCCAAGCACACGGGCGTGTGTAAGATCGTGTGGAAATAGGGCAAAGATTTCCCCAAAACACGGGCTGCGATAAATCCCCACGACCGTGCGACATGGCCGTGGGCGAACCTGCCAAAACAACACTGGCCTGAGGACCGTGGGCGAAACTGAGAAAATAACATGGGCGTGCGACACGCCCGTGTCTAACACCCCTGGGCGAACCTGTTAAATTAACAAGGGCGTAGGTCTTGCATACACGGGCGTGGGAGAAGCGAACGAAGCTAGACACGTCTATGTGACACAGCTGTGTTAAACAACACGCCCGAGGCACATGGGCGTGTGTCAAATTTCAGACACACCAAAAAGGGAAAAACGTGAAACACATGGCCTGAAATTGAGACACATGGGCATGCCCCTGGCCGTGTGCCCCAAAATCTATAAATACTCTGCACTATTCATTGTCTTCCCCACTCAAAAACCCTAACCCTAGCCGCTACAAGTCCACACGGCCTCCCTAACACACCCGTGCACCGCTCCTCACTCTATCTTTGACTCCCCAGTCTCTCTCCCTTAGCATTTGTTCACTCTTTTCACTTTTATTTTACTCATTTTTATTGCTTTTTCTTAAAATAATTGCTATCTTCATCATACTTTTCCCATGTTGTTTATTTTTTTAGATTATTCATTATGCATTCCATGTTAATTTAGGTTGTTAGGCAAGTTCATTATTTTATCATTCACATGCCATTACTATGCCATTAGCACGCATTTACAATGATAGTGAAAGTTTGCTATTAAAAAGAATTCTGGTATTTTGGTTCATCTTTTTGCTGAAATTATTTGCTCAAAATTATGGTTTTTGAAATTCATATACCTATTGTTATTTTTTCTTCTTTATTTTATATAGGTACAATGTCTTCACGAGGAAAGAAAATAGCCGTCCCTGCCTCAACGAAAAGGAAGGGAGCGTCATCCTCTTCGGGTCCTACTGCAGAAATTCGCCACCCTTACCTCCAATTTCCTAACGGGCCCCAAGAGGAACTATATCAAATACTATGGGCCTGACCCTTAGCAGCGAGTCACTGCATAGACTGGGCTGCACTAGAACAAGTCCAGTTAGCTGACGCAATCTGGGCCCTCCTCACCACCGACCCTTGGGAGCAATTCTTTGGGATCATTGAGCTGACTTACCTCGAGCTCACAATGGAACTGTGCTCGACATTTCATCTCCAAACCATGATGACCAACCATGATGATCCGGGTACAATACAATTTAGCCTTGGCGGACTAGTACGCCAATTGAGCATCCCAGAGTTTGGTGTAGCACTGGGACTCTACACAGAGGAATTCATCGAGGAAAACGACCTTGACACACTTCACCGCCACATCTATCGTTCTCCCTCACGTTGTTGGGACGCCCTCAACCCACATTCAGCCACTTACGACCCTAGTCGCATCAAGGCATCGTCCCTCCCTCTGTCCCTAAGGTACCTACATTCTCTCTTATCTCACACTCTGACAGGACGAAGGGAGAGCACCGGCATCGTCACTACTCACGACGTCTATTACTTGTGGTGTATGTCCAATGGCCATGTGATCGACCTTGCCTACTTCATTGCCTTTCCATACGCCACCAAACGGAGTGACACAGGAAGGGTTTCATCTCCATTGGCCCCTATGTGACTCAATTGGCACGACACTTTGGACTCCTCGACACCGCAACCCAAGCATCATCTTTGACCCTCATTGGCCAGATGTCTCTCGAGCATGCTTAGAATAAGGATGATCGAGAGGCGCCGAGGAACCTATCCTCCCCAATACCGTATCGCTCAATCTACTGAGGAGGAGGTTCCCGAGGACATTACTGATGATGTCCCTACCCAGTTCGAGGACCCACCGTCCCAGCAACCACTACCCTCTTGTCCAGTTCATGCGGCAGCTTCATATGCTGACATCTCTGAGCGCCTCAACCGATTTGAGTAGCAATGTTTTCAACGATTTGATAACATTGACGCTACCCTACAGCAGATTTGTCAGCACCTCCACATCTCATCGCCAGCCCCACCTCGCGAACCATCTAGCGATGAAGATGTTTAGAAATTTTTATTTATTATTTTATGTTTTTATTTTTATTTTTATTTAAGACATCTTTTTATTTTGCTTTCATTTTATTTTTATTAGGACTTATAATTTTTATCTAACAATTTTTAATCGTAGCTAATCTTTTACAAGTAATTATTCTTCCTAATATCTCCTAAATAGTTCCTGCTTTTATCACAGTTATAATGAGCTCTCAAGCTCACAATCACTTAGGAACTTCAAACTCCATTGGAAAAGGTTCTCCACGAATTCCATGTCATGCTCAATGAAGAGATATAACATTCTTTTGGCACAACACTATGTACCTAACCTCTACCACCACCGGAGTATCCTTCTCCACCTCTATTTCCCCAAACTAAGGAATTCATTCATTCACCAATCAGGAAGTTTCAATTCTCTCCCTATCTTATGATCTTATATTTTCTTATATATTTAACTTTGTACATTGAGGGCAATGTACATCTTAAGTGTGGGGGGTATTTATTTCATTATCTAAAAAAATCCCTGAATATTGCATTGTTCTCTTGCGAATCCCTCATATCATGTTTAAAATGAATTTTGATTGACTGATAATTCTGTTTGATATATCTTGAATTGTAACATAGGCATTCATGCATTGATTGTTAAACTTTAAGATACTAGAAAATTAAGCATGATAAATTGATTTTTAAGAATTTAAAATTTTAGGTTGTTTCCCCAAATCTAGGTATTATCTTGAACTGAATTCTACAGTTTTAAACATCAAAAAGCCATAATTTTTGTGAGATTTTTTAGCCTTTTGAGCATCTATTAATTCTTTCATGCTCACTTTTATGATTACTTTGAGTGTGTCAATACTGGATTTTTATTCTAGAACTTGCCTGATTATGCATGTCGAGACCACACTTTTTGATTTGATATGTCAAGATGATAGAGGCACTTAGGATTAACCCATTAATGCCATGAAAAGCCTACTTCCATAATTAACCCTTAGTAAACCCCGTTGAGCCTAACAAGCCATTCTTTGTTTTACCCTCAATATTAACCTTTAACCCATTATTGTTGAAATCCCCTTAAATTAATTTCATCGCTATTTTTGTCGAGAATTGATTTGAATAAATTGCTTAACTATGTCTTGTTCTTAGTAGTAATCTATGATATTTGACTTATTCTTAAAGAAAACTATATATATAGTAGTAGTTATCTCTGATTTGTAAGCTTTATCATTCCGTAATTAGAGAAGAAGTTATGTTGTACGCAACTGGTGATTAAATATTTTTTCAAGTTAAGGAATTTTTCATAGCAATCTCGATTCTAACCTTTTCTTTCAGCTTGTGACCACACCCCCTAACCAAGCCTCATTACAACCATCTAAAGACCTTTTGATTGATGTATCATCTCAATGTATAGTGGTGGATATTTGATTTTCATGCAAGCTTATGGTAATAACTTTTCATATTGACTGATGAGTGCTACTTTCATTATCCTTAAACACTTCGAGTGATTTGAGTGAATTATTAGTGAGGATGTTAAACTCTGTAAGGTTCCGAATCAATGATAACTACTTAGATGAAGGGAGATGCCTAAGTGTTTCATGATTAAATACTCAATTTAGAATGTTTGAAGCTCTAATGTTCTTTTAGTTGAATTCTCAAGGTATGATGACTTATGAGATAATTTGAGATAATATTGATCGGAATTATAAGTTGAGGATAAGCAAATGTTTAAGTGTGGAGGTATTTGATAAACCATAATTTATACATATTTATAACCCATGCTTAATGCATTTTATGAATGATTTCTCCTGAGATTTAGTGAATTCGGTGCTCCTAATGCCTTAATTTCATGTTTTATTCTCAGGAAAGCATAGGAGAACGAAAGGAACGAGAAACGGGCCAAAAAAGGAGAAAATAGACCAAAGCATGAAATCAACATGGCCTAGACCGACTCACACGGGTAGTTCACATGACCGTGCCAATCTAACATGCTCGAACACGGCTTGAAGAAGTCGCACACGGCCATGCCACACTGGCGTGTCCCTGCCGAACCCTAGTTAAGCTTCATTAGGAAAAGGCCAAATTTTAGGGTTTTTTAGGTATTCGAAAGCCTATAAATACAACCTAAAGGAGGAAGAAAATGGGGAGGGAGAATAGGGAGTAAGAATTACTCCCAGGAAGCCGATTGATCCATCTCAGAAGCTGTATCCACCATCAAGACTGAAGATCTCTCCTCAATTTCCCCTTCAGGAGTTTTGGGTTTTCTTTATGTTTTGTAATCTTTATTATTCTGAGATGTCTTCTTGTTTAGTTTTGAACTAAACCCCTACATACCTAAGGGGGATGAAACCTATGACTAAACCTTGTTACTATTTCTGAATCGTATGGTAAATATTTAACTTATTCTTAATTATGTGTTCTTAATTCTTGTTTTGATGTTTTAGGATATCATCTCAAGCACTACTCTTAGTTGGAGGAGGAATAGACCCAGACTAAGAGTAACTTTGTTGTAATTAAGCGAAGTTGATTGCGTGCCTAGAGATAGGTTGACACGATTTTGCCGGATTAGGGTGAAACCTAATAAGGGAATCCATAGATCGAGTTAATGCAACCTTAGGGTGTTAATTAGAGATAAATCTCGGTTATTCAACCTAAGGATTAGACGTTGTTAGTCTCGAGAGAGATGATAATATACATTAGGGATTTTTACGGAATAAGTTGAATGAATAAATCATCCGGTTCGGAGCCAGAATAACAAGTAAGAGTCTAAGTGGATTTTTCCTTAGGTATTGTCTTAATCAATCGTTTTTCAAAAGTAATTTCCCAAATCTGTTTGTTGCAAATTCTTAGTTTTATTTAATTAGTTAAAACAAATCACTTTATTTCTTAGGCTAGATAATAGAAAGACAGTCATTACTAGTACTCATAGTCCTTTGGGTTCGACAATCCAGTCTTGCTAAAACTATACTATTGTTCGATAGGTACACTTGTCTATGTCGTGATTATAGTTAATTTCAAGAATGAATCATTATAAATAGTTAAAACTTATCACACACAAATCACGCGATCACCCACACGCTTCAGAACTCTATACGGCCCAATGAGCCTATGGCCCAACTTGCCCTTACATCCGAACCGCAAAACTTTCTTCCATGGTAATATCTTAAAAAAGACAAAGTCACCCATAGAGTACTCGATATCCCTCCTTGTCAGATCTGCATAAGACTTTTGTCTATCAGAAGTTGCTTTAAGATGATCTTGAATTAATCTGACTTTGTCCTTAGTCTTGGAAACCAACTCAGGACCCAAAACTCAACGTTCACCCAACTCAGTCCAACACAGTAGAGTACGACACTTGCAACCATACAGTGCCTCATAAGGTGCCATTTAGATGCTAGACTGAAAACTATTATTGTAGGCGAACTCAACTAAAGGCAGAAAATCCTCCTAGCTCCCTTGAAAATCAATCACACAACTCAAAAGCATATCTTCTAGTATCTTAATCACCCTCTCAGATTGACTATTGGTCTGAAGATGGAACGCAATACTGAAGTCCAATCTCAAACCCAGAGCTTCATGGAGTTTCTTCCAAAATCAAGAAGCGAGGATCCCTATCAGAAATTATCGAAACTGGAACCCCGTGAAGTCTCACAATCTCATAAATGTAGAGCTTGACCAACTTCTGCAGAGAATAATCTATCTGAACTAGAATGAAATGGGTAGACTTGGTCAAACGATCTAGGATGACCCATACAGAGTCCTTCTCAGTATGTGTTAAAGGCAACCCACTGATGAAATCCATCATCACACGTTCCTATTTCCATAAGGGAATCTTAATGAGTTGAAGCAAATCCGAAGGTAATCGGTGCTCAACCTTAACTTGTTGGCACGTTAAACAACAAGCAACAAAATATGATACCTCTTGTTTCAAACCCGACCACCAGTACAATTCACGGAGATTTCGGTACATCTTATTTCCACCGGAATGCATAGCATAATGGCTACTATGCACTTCTCTTAGAATCGACTGTCTCATATCAGAATCATTCGGTACACAAACCTGCCCTTGGAAAAACAGAACCTCATCACTATTCAGTCCAAAATCAGACGTACTGCCACTCTCAACTTGATGGAAACATAGAGCTAGAGAATTATCCCCCAACTGTTTTTCCTGAATCTAATCAATCCAAGTCGGCTTAACCTGCAACTTGGCTAACAAACTCCCATCCTCAAACAGACTTAGGCAAGCCAACATCGCCCTCAAATCAGTCATTGCTCTACGACTAAGAGCATCAGCCACCACATTGGCCTTACCAGGATGATTCTCTATCGTGCAGTTGTAATCCTTGAGTAGCTCAATCCATCTACGCTGTCTAAGGTTCAACTCTTTTTGAGTAAGGAGGTACTTAAGGCTCTTGTGATCGATGTAGATGATACACCTCTCACCATATAGATGATGCCTCCAAATTTTTAAGGCAAAAACCACGGTAGCCAACTTAAGATCATGCGTCGGATAATTTTCCTCGTGACGCATAAGCCGTAACCTTACCATCTTGCATCAAAACGCACCCTAGACTGATATGCAGCGCATCACTAAAACCACAAACTCTTTACCAAATTTAGGCTATACCAAAATAGGAGCTTGAGTCAGAACAGGCTTAAGCTTCTCAAAGCTCGATTGTTGAACATCAATCCAGACAAAAGGAACATTCTTCCGTAGAAGCTTAGTCAGAGGAGCTGTAATCAATGAGAAGCCCTCAACAAACAGTCGATAATAACCTGCAAGACCCAAAAAACTGTAGATCTCAAAAATTTTCTTAAGCTGTTTCCCATCAAGTACAGCCTCAATCTTTTTATGATCAACTCGGATCCCCTTAGTAGAAACCACGTGCCATAGAAATGTTACTTCCCGCAACCAGAACTCACACTTGCTCAACTTAGGGTAGAGTTGTTTCTCACGCAGTATCTGAAGCACTACTCCATGATTCTCATCATGCTCATCCTCGGTCTCAGAGTAAACCAGAATATCGTTGATAAAGTCAACAAAGAACTGATCCAAATACGGCTGGAAAACTCAGTCCATCAGATCCATGAATGCAGTTGGAGCATTCGTCAAACCAAAGGGCATAACTAGGAACTCGTAGTGCCCATAATGAGTCCTAAAAGTTGTCTTAAAGATATCAACTTCCTTAACCCTAAGCTGATGATACTCAAAATGGAGATCTATCTTAGAGAATCTTGAAGCCCCACAAAACTGATGAAACAAATTTTCGATCCTCGAAAGTGGGTACTTATTCTTCACAGTTAGCTTATTCAACTGTCGGTAATCGATACACATCCTCATGGTACCGTCCTTTTTCTTTAAGAACAAAACTGGTGCCCCCTACGAAGACACATTAGGACAGATAAATCCATGATCTAAAGTTCCTAAAGCTGAGCCTTTAACTCTGTAAGCTATTTCAGTGCCATCCGATATGGAGCAATGGACATTGGATTTGTACTTGGTAGAAGCTCAATGCCAAAATCAACTTCTTGATTCTGTGGTAAACCCGGTAACTCATCAGGAAAAATACCTTCTGATGTTCCCAACAGAAGAGTCCCTAGAAGCTGAAACACTTATGAAGGCTAGATATGCTTCACACCCTTTTTGAACTAGTCTTTCGACAACTAGAGCAGAAATTACGTTAGACAAGTAATCTCGATGCTCGCCGATCACAACAATTTCCACATCATCCTCAATTTTCAGAACTACCCTTTTAGTTACACAATCCAAACTAACTCGGTGTTCTACCAGCTAGTCCATTCCTAAAATCAAATCAAATTCCCTAAATGGTATCTCCATCAGATTTGCTGGGAACACAACCCCTTGTAATTGCAGCAGAACATTCCTATACAATATGTTGACCTGAACTGACTAACCCAGAAGACTTAATACAAAAATCTCACCCGAAGTACTCTGATTAGGAATCCTTAAATTACCAGAGACAAAACTAGCATTAAAAGAGTGTGGTGACCTTATATCTATCAAAGCAGTATAAGGGACATCACATAAAAGGAACGTACATGTAGTCACATCAGGGGCGTCTCTGTTCTCTAGGCGTTAAGCAACATAAACTAGTGCAGGTTACCTTACCTCAATCTAATTAGCACCTCTACCAGGAGCTCTCTGTCCTCTGCCTAAACCATTACCACCCCAGGCCAGACCATGGCCCCTAGGTGGCTATTGTACTACCCTTTGAGGCTAAACAAAACCCAGAATTAGAGTTTGCATCTGATCAAAACGCTATGGGCACTCTCTAATCTGATGATCCATCGATCCATAACGCAGACATGCCCCTAATATGCTCCAACACTCACTCGGATAGTGCCTTCCATAATCACTGCATGGCTGAACCCCAGTGGGAGCAACTGGAACTCCCACTTTAGAAGGCCCATCAAGTCTGGCCTGTTTCTTAGGCTTCTGAGTAGAATTAGAGGGCTTTGGATCCCTCTGATTCTTTCCTCTCTCACGGTCCCTATTCTGGTGCTCCATATGCTTAACCTCTTCTGTGACAGCCCAAAATTGACCCTAGTCGGAAGGTGGTCTCGGGACCACAAAACCGAGGCATAAAAATAATTAAAAATTTATTTTGATGCCTATAATATGTGTGTGCTCATGTATGACATTTTATGATGATCGATTTAGTGTTATAAGGGTGAATTCCACAAGAAAGGACTTAGTAATGAACTTTGAAAGTATGATAGGGAAATGTGTGATGACTAATTAAAGCATGCATGCAAAATAATGGACTTGCATGTCAAATTCCCCTTTATAGGTGGTGGCCGGCCATGACAAGGAGGATGGGCTAAACATGTCATGAAACATGTTTTGTTGGTGCATTAGGGTGAAATAATAAACAAAGGTGTATGGGTGATAAAAAATGAAAAAAATGTGTGTGAGTGTGGTAATCCCCCATTGCCGTGAGTTGTAGAGAAGGAAAGAAAAAATTTTGTTCATCCTTTCTTTGAGCCAAAACTAAGGAAGAAGGAGGATTTTTGCTTCATGCTTGGTTTGGAAGAGATCTAGAAGGAGATTTGGCTAAGTTTGCATCAAGATTAAGGTATGTATGAGGTTGTGTTAGGAGTTTCATGCATGCTTTGGTTGCTAACTTGATGTGCATGTTAGCCATGGCTCAAATCTTTGTTAAGCCATGGAAATGGTATTTGGCCAAAGTTGTTATGGTGATAAAGCCATTGCATGCTAAGTGTGAAGCTTGATGATGATGCATGCAATGATGGATTGTCTACTCTTGAGTAAGATTTTGAGTTTTCTCTTTGTTTTATCATGATTGAAATTGAAAAGGAGCATGATTGTCATATTCGCCATGATGCATTCTTGAGCATGATTCATGCTTCTTGCATGTTAGTTAAAAATTTGTGTTTTGGATGGCTATGGACACCTTGAAAATTCGCCATGCTCATATATGCATATATATGATTGCACATTATGTTTGGTTATGAACTAAGTGATGAATATATTGGTTTAAAGAAGAAAATGTGGAAGAATGCTTGTGAAATTGCAAGCACAATTCGGCCT
Organism: Gossypium arboreum; assembly: GCF_025698485.1. Taxonomy (NCBI): domain Eukaryota; kingdom Viridiplantae; phylum Streptophyta; class Magnoliopsida; order Malvales; family Malvaceae; genus Gossypium; species Gossypium arboreum. Next base: position 101,805,850 of record NC_069080.1, read on the forward strand.
AGCACACATATAAGTGCTTGATGCTATATTATAAGTTTTGAGCCACAATGTGCAAAGCATTAATTAGTAAATTGCATGCTGTTTTTGTGAGGTATTAAGTGCAAAATTGACCTCAACATGTACATGAATATTCGGCCTTGGGTAGCCTATTGAAGGCCTTAGCTTTTCCTTGATGCTCGAATAAATTGTATTGAATTGCTTGATGTAGTATAACATGTGCATGACCATTGTGTATTCAAGCTAAAGGGTGGCCATATGACCATTTAAATTCCTTGTCATATTCGGCCATAAGCTAGCACAATGAGGTTTTGATAAATTGAATTTGTTTGAATTAGCTCAAGAGCTAAGAGGGCCACAATTGGACAAGGGGAAGGAAAAAGTAATCGAATAGCCGTAAAAGCCGTTCGACAACATCCGAGGTAAGTCCTCAAGAAGTGACCTTACTTGAATTATGTGAGATGAAATATGGATGTGTATGATTATTGATTATGTGTGTATGAGTATTTGAATTCCACCCGGCTAAGTCCCAAGCGAATATGCTAATGATATTAATTGTGTTTGAGCCTTAGTAACGAAAATGAAATATGTATGTCCAATGATTATTGATGTATGTGTGCATGAGAAATTGAATGATATCCGGCTAAGCCCAAGACAATTATGCTGGAAATTATAACCGGGTTAAGACCAAGGCAATTGTGCTAGTGGCTACATCCGGGCTAAGACCAAGGCATTCGTGCGCGTCATTCTATCCGGCTAAGACCAAGGCATTTGTGCAAATCGTGATATCCGGGTTAAGTCCGTGAGGCCTTGGTGCGGGTTACCATAACCGGGCTATGTCCCAAGGCGATTGATCGAGTAGCGACATCCGGTTAAACTCGAAGGTATGTGATTTGAAAATTATAAGCTTGCTGGAAAATTTCAGCTAATGCACTTGTGAAATTTCCCAATGACAAGGTAAGTGCGGTGTGTGCTTTGCGCGCTAGGAGTAAGAGCGTGTGAATATCCGCTCCTATGATGGAACGAGTTATCGGCCTTAATGAAGCCGTTATTTGTGTATGAACATAAGAGTTGGGATGGTGAAGTAAGTATGATTATGTGAATGTGCATTAATGAAATGATTGATTTAACTATGTGAATGTATTGCTGTAATTAGAGTTGATTATATTCCTTGAGACTTACTAAGCATAAAAATGCTTACTCATTGCTTTGGCTCTCGGTTTTCTAGATTTCGCCGATAGCAATCGGATTCGGGATCGTTGAAGTCGAAGTCATCCACACTATCAAGCCTCCATTTTGGTATAAATTTTGGTTGAACTTGAGATGGCATGTATAGGACTACCTCTTGTTTGTTAAATATGTTGTAATGTAAGTATGTACGGCCATGCGAAAATGGCTCGAAAAGGAAGCATGAACTTAGACTAATTGTGGTTTGTATGTATATATTTGGTGTCATGATGTGGCTATGGATTGGAAATGGGAATGTTGGTCATATGATCAGCCATTGGCATGGTTAAAATGATCATATATGAACCTATGTATGGCAAGACTAGTTGGTTCATGGAGACTACCAAATAGGTAAGACCTACCTTAAAACAGATGCTGCCAGCTGCAGTGGCGTGAATGTGAAAAATCACCAAAATTCATAGGAATGGAATTAAATAGTGAATAAGCTATGTAAATGAACCTTGATGAGTCTATTTTCTTATGGAAGAAACGAAATGGTCATAGGAGTTACAGGTTAAGAGATATTAAAGCTATTGTGAGACAGGGCCAGAATGGTTTCTGGGTTCCCTGTCGCAACTTTAAAAATTTACTATAAATTATCCAGAAAGAATTAGGCGACATACCTTATATGTACAGATTCCATTTTGAGTCTAGTTTCATTTGAAACAAACGGCACCAGCATTAAAGCCCTGTACAGAGAGATATTCAAGTTATACCGCGCGAAGGTCAGAGCAGTCGATCCCTGTAACATGGGTGACTTTAACTAATAAACTGTACCAATTGGCCAGACCAAAATTCTAGAAATAAATCCATGGATGGATATATGAGTCTAAATTCAGGAAAATTTACGAAACCAGTTTCCGAGTTTTGAAACTCGAGATATGATTTTAAGGCGACAGTGACGCAGTTTTTCCAGCCTGACTGGAAATGTCCAATGGATGGGCAAAACAAGTGAACTTGGCTTGCTAACCCCTCGTGTCCGACACGGCGATGGTCTCGGGTTCGGGTGTTACAATTTTATTGGTATCGAGCCACGGTTTAGTCGATTCTAGGACTACCGTGAGGTGTTTGGGGTCTAGCTATACATGCCATTAAATGATGAATCGATAGTGTGGTGATTTCGACAATTTGACTTTGAGTTTGTTTATAGCAATGGATCCCGATCCCAACCGAGCAATAGCTGATGATGTGGAGAGTGTGGCGCTGCTCCGTACAAGGGACAGCGCCATGACTCTCAACCTATGGCCAGCAATCCGAATGATGAGGCTAGGCAAGCCTTTTATAGTGTGATGAACAAATGGTTTAATCAATACATTCGAACTAACACGGTGTCCTACAACCTCCATTCCCGACAAATGCAACCCCGCACCTACAATACCTCCGTAACTGACCAAATAAGGTCAAGTAAGCCCCAATCGATAGGATTCAAAACATGGGGCCACTGAATTTAAAGCTACGGATGATGATGATGCCGAACGAGCTGAATTTTGGTTGGACAACACTATCCGGTGCTCGATGAGCTATCTTGTACACCGATGAGTGCTTAAAGTGTACCATCTCCTTGCTACGTGATTCCACCTACTATTGGTGGAGTACTCGACTTCGTGGTGCCTAGAGAACAAGTGACTTGGGAATTCTTTCTAACCGAGTTCAAAAAGTATATTAGTCGAGATTCATCGACCAAAAGCGGAGGAATTCCTTGATCTTAAGCAAGGTTCTATGTCCGTTACCGACTCTGAACGAAAGTTTGTGAGGCTTAGCCGGTACACGCGAGAATGCATTTCGTCCGAAGCTATTATGTAAACGCTCGAGGATGGGCTGAATGATGATATAAGGATGTTCGTTGGCATTCTCGAAATACGAGATCGTAGTACTTGTTGAGCAAGCTTGTAAAGTCGAAGAGCTTAGAAAGGAGAAACAAAAGCGATATGGGAACCGGAGAATTCGAAGAGGTCCTCGGAAAGTCTCTTCAACAGCAATCAAGAGATTTCGAGATGATGTGAACCGGTCTAGAGGCGCTTTGGGCTTTTCTAGACGAGGACGCGATCGACCCCTGTGACCACACGAGTCACTTCGATCGCCAGCAGGGAAATGATCGCCGAGAGAGGCGGAGTGTCAACATTGTGGCAAATGGCATTCGGGAGCTGTTGGTTTCGTGATCGCTCCTGCTATAAGTGTGGATCGGCCGACCACTTTAGGAAGGATTGCCCGAGGATGCTTGAGCAGAATGTGAGTCGAGTGGAAACTCGGGTACTCTGCGCTCGAGGTAGGCCACCTAGAAATATGGGCAATGTCGATGGCGGTCGAGAGGATCTAGAGATGCTACCATCGATCCGAGGCTCGTGCTCCTGCGAGGACTTATGCCATCTGCGCACGCCGAGGATGTTGCCTCTCCGGATGTCATTACGGTGCTTTCACTCTTTTCAATACTAAGGTGATTGCTTTGATTGACCTGGTTCTACTCAATCTTATATATGTGAAACCTTAGCATCCAAGAAGACTTTTCCTATTGAGTCTCATGAGTTTGTAATTCGGTGTCAAACCCTTGGGTCATTACGTGCTTGTCAACAAAGTGTGCAAGAAAAGTCCCCTAGTGTTCCGAGGTTCTTGTTTTCCGCGAACTTGATGCTTTTGCCGTTCGATGAGTTCGACGTTATTCTTGGTCTGGATTGGTTGACCATGCACGATGCGATTGTAAATTGAAAGAGCAAGACTATCGATTTGAGGAGCTCGAATAACAAGATAATACGGTTTGAGTCTACGGACTTAAAGGAGTTGCCACCGTAATATCGCCGATGTTGGCCCGTAAATATGTAAGAAAAGGGGCGGCGTACCTTGCGTCGTGCTCGATGACAAGGAATCGAAAAGAAACCCGAATCTGTGCTCGTGGTTTGTGAATACTGGATGTTTTCCCAAAGAATTGCCGACTTACCACCGTGTCGAAGTAGAATTTGGCATCGAATTGGTACTGGTACCATTCCAATTTCGATAGCTCCGTGTCGTATGGCATTAACGAAATTAAAGGAGTTGGAAGCTCAATTGCAAGAATTGGTGGATAGAGGTTTTGCTCACCCGAGTTTTTCGCCTTGGGTGCGCCGGTGTTGTTCATGAAAAGAAGGATGGAACCATGCGGTACAGCATCGATTATCGTCGACTTAATAAAGCGACAATAAAGAACAAATATCCGCTGCCACGTATCGATGACTTGTTCGATCAACTAAAGGGGCCTCGGTGTTCTCGAAAATAGATTTGAGATCGGGCTATTATCAATTGCGAATCCGAGATTCGGACGTACCCAAGACGCCTTGAGCGAGATATGGTCACTCGAGTTCCTAGTGATGCCGTTTGGGCTCACTAATGCCCTCACGGTGTTTATGGATTTAATGAATAGAATTTTCAGACCATACTTGGATCGGTTCGTAGTTGTATTTATCGATGACATTTAGGTCAATTCGAGAGATGAAACCGAACACCGAGGCTAGTGTTGCAAATCTTACGAGATAAGCGATTATCGCAAAGTTCGGTAAATGTGAATTTTGGTGAAAGAGGTTAGTTTTTTTTGGGGCACGTGGTGTCCGCGATCGGTGTCGGGTGGACCCGAACAAAATTTCGACCATAGTCAATTGGAAACCTCCAAGGAATGTTACCGGTTAGGAGCTTTTGGGGCTTGCGGATACTATCGACGATTTGTGAAAGGTTTTTCGATGATAGTCTGCGTCGATGACGAAACTACTCCAAAAGATGTTGAGTTCGAGTGGTCGAACGTGTCAAGAAAGTTTCGATCGACTAAAACTTGTTTAACCGAGGCCCCAAAGCTAGTACAAATGAGTCCGGTAAAGAGTTTGTCATATCTGATGGCGCATCCTTGCTTGGGTTAGGTTGTGTGTTGATGCAAGAAGGTCGAGTTGTGGCTTACGCGTCGAGACAACTAAAGCCGCATGAGAGAAACTATCCCACCCATGACCTTGAACTAGCAGACCATAGTGTTCGCCTTGAAGATATGGCGGCATTACTTGTTTGGAGAAAGGTGTCATATTTATTCGGACCACAAGAGTCTAAAATATTTGATGACTCAGAAAGATTTAAACCTGCGACAACGACGTTGGCTTGAGTTGTTGAAAGACTATGAACTCGGCATTGATTATCACCGGAAAGGCCAACGTGGTGGCCGATGCTTTAAGTCGCAAGGCACTGTCTGCTTTGAGAGCGATGGATGCTCATTTATCCGTTTCACCCGAGGAGGTGCTAGTAGTCGAATTAGAGGCCAAACCATTATTGATTCATCAAATACTTGAATCTCAAAAGGTCGACGCTGAATTGGTCGCTAAGCGAGCGAATGTGTTTTGGATGAAGAATCGAATTTCAGATTGACGACAATGACCGCTGACGCTCAAGGGTCGATTATGTATTCCAAGGATTCGAACTTGTTTCGATGATTTTGAGCGAGGCTCACGAGAGTCGAATGTCAATCCACCCGGTAGTACTAAAATGTACAATGACCAAACGCCAATTTTGGTGGCCCGGTATGAAATAAGATATTTCTGAATTTGTTTCAAGGTGTCTGATATGTCAACAAGTGAAAGCGGAACATCAAGTGCCATCGGGATTACTTCAGCCAATCATGATACCTGAATAGAAATGGGATCGAGTGACAATGGATTTTATATCTGGATTACCAATGTCGGCAAGTAAGAAAGATGCGATTTGGGTCATTGTTGATAGACTGACCAAGTCTGCTCATTTTATCCTGTCTGACGGATTTTTCGCCGATAAATTGGCGTAATTATACGTCTCCCAAATTATTCGATTGAATGGGGTGCCTATTTCTATCGTGTCGGATAGAGACCCAAGATTACGTCGCGATTTTGGAAAAAATTGCAAGAGGCTTTGGGTACCAAGTTGCATTTCAAAGACCGCCTTTCACCCCAAACCGATGGTCAATCCGAGCGGATAATTCAGATACTTGAGGATATGTTAAGATGTTGCGTCCTCGAGTTTAGTGGTTTATGGGAACGGTATTTGCCGTTGATTGAATTCGCTTACAACAACAACTTTCAATCAAGTATTAAGATGGCACCCTACGAGGCCTTGTACGGTCGTAAATGCCGTACACCATTGTTTTGGACCGAGCTCGGTGAAAGCAAGATTTTCGGTGGATTTGATTAGGGATGCTGAACGAAAGTGAAAGTAATCCGTGAAAGTCGAAGATAGCCTCCGATCGTCAGAAGTCGTACGCGGACCTGAAGCGTAAGGATATCGAGTATCAGGTGGGTGATAAAGTGTTTCTCAAGGTATCGCCTTGGAAAAAGATACTCAGATTCGGCCGTAAGGGCAAGTTGAGCCCGAGGTTCGTTGGGTCATATGAGATATCCGAAGCGAGTCGATCCAAAGGCATATCGTTTGATTTTGCCCCGGACTCGAAAAGGTTCACGATGTCTTTCACGTTTCGATGCTTCGACGCTATAGATCCGATCCATCGCACGTGATTAGTCCATCAGAAATTGAAATTCAAGCTAATATGAGTTATGAGGAAGAACCGATTCGTATCCTATCACGAGAAGTGAAAGAGTTGTGAAACAAGTGGGTTCCGCTAGTAAAAGTGTTATGGCTCAAGCACGGGATAGAAGAAGCTACTTGGGAGACCGAGAACTCTATGAAAGAGCGATATCCAAACCTATTTACGGTAAGATTTTCGGGGACGAAAATTTCTTAAGTGGGGAGAGTTGTGACAGCCCAAAATTGACCCTAGTCGGAAGGTGGTCTCGGGACCACAAAACCGAGGCATAAAAATAATTAAAATTTATTTTGATGCCTATAATATGTGTGTGCTCATGTATGACATTTTATGATGATCGATTTAGTGTTATAAGGGTGAATTCCACAAGAAAGGACTTAGTAATGAACTTTGAAAGTATGATAGGAAATGTGTGATGACTAATTAAAGCATGCATGCAAAATAATGGACTTGCATGTCAAATTCCCCTTTATAGGTGGTGGCCGGCCATGACAAGGAGGATGGGCTAAACATGTCATGAAACATGTTTTGTTGGTGCATTAGGGTGAAATAATAAACAAAGGTGTATGGGTGATAAAAAATGAAAAAAAATGTGTGTGAGTGTGGTAATCCCCCATTGCCGTGAGTTGTAGAGAAGGAAAGAAAAATTTTGTTCATCCTTTCTTTGAGCCAAAACTAAGGAAGAAGGAGGATTTTTGCTTCATGCTTGGTTTGGAAGAGATCTAGAAGGAGATTTGGCTAAGTTTGCATCAAGATTAAGGTATGTATGAGGTTGTGTTAGGAGTTTCATGCATGCTTTGGTTGCTAACTTGATGTGCATGTTAGCCATGGCTCAAATCTTTGTTAAGCCATGGAAATGGTATTTGGCCAAAGTTGTTATGGTGATAAAGCCATTGCATGCTAAGTGTGAAGCTTGATGATGATGCATGCAATGATGGATTGTCTACTCTTGAGTAAGATTTTGAGTTTTCTCTTTGTTTTATCATGATTGAAATTGAAAAGGAGCATGATTGTCATATTCGCCATGATGCATTCTTGAGCATGATTCATGCTTCTTGCATGTTAGTTAAAATTTGTGTTTTGGATGGCTATGGACACCTTGAAAATTCGCCATGCTCATATATGCATATATATGATTGCACATTATGTTTGGTTATGAACTAAGTGATGAATATATTGGTTTAAAGAAGAAAATGTGGAAGAATGCTTGTGAAATTGCAAGCACAATTGCCTAGCACACATATAAGTGCTTGATGCTATATTATAAGTTTTGAGCCACAATGTGCAAAGCATTAATTAGTAAATTGCATGCTGTTTTTGTGAGGTATTAAGTGCAAAATTGACCTCAACATGTACATGAATATTCGCCTTGGGTAGCCTATTGAAGGCCTTAGCTTTTCCTTGATGCTCGAATAAATTGTATTGAATTGCTTGATGTAGTATAACATGTGCATGACCATTGTGTATTCAAGCTAAAGGGTGGCCATATGACCATTTAAATTCCTTGTCATATTCGGCCATAAGCTAGCACAATGAGGTTTTGATAAATTGAATTTGTTTGAATTAGCTCAAGAGCTAAGAGGGCCACAATTGGACAAGGGGAAGGAAAAAGTAATCGAATAGCCGTAAAAGCCGTTCAACAACATCCGAGGTAAGTCCTCAAGAAGTGACCTTACTTGAATTATGTGAGATGAAATATGGATGTGTATGATTATTGATTATGTGTGTATGAGTATTTGAATTCCACCCGGCTAAGTCCCAAGGCGAATATGCTAATGATATTAATTGTGTTTGAGCCTTAGTAACGAAAATGAAATATGTATGTCCAATGATTATTGATGTATGTGTGCATGAGAAATTGAATGATATCCGGCTAAGCCCAAGACAATTATGCTGGAAATTATAACCGGGTTAAGACCAAGGCAATTGTGCTAGTGGCTACATCCGGCTAAGACCAAGGCATTCGTGCGCGTCATTCTATCCGGCTAAGACCAAGGCATTTGTGCAAATCGTGATATCCGGGTTAAGTCCCGTGAGGCCTTGGTGCGGGTTACCATAACCGGGCTATGTCCCGAAGGCGATTGATCGAGTAGCGACATCCGGTTAAACTCCGAAGGTATGTGATTTGAAAATTATAAGCTTGCTGGAAAATTTCAGCTAATGCACTTGTGAAATTTCCCAATGACAAGGTAAGTGCGGTGTGTGCTTTGCTGCGCTAGGAGTAAGAGCGTGTGAATATCCGCTCCTATGATGGAACGAGTTATCGGCCTTAATGAAGCCGTTATTTGTGTATGAACATAAGAGTTGGGATGGTGAAGTAAGTATGATTATGTGAATGTGCATTAATGAAATGATTGATTTAACTATGTGAATGTATTGCTGTAATTAGAGTTGATTATATTCCTTGAGACTTACTAAGCATAAAAATGCTTACTCACCGCTTTGGCTCTCGCTTTTCTAGATTTCGCTCGATAGCAATCGGATTCGGGATCGTTGAAGTCAAGTCATCCACACTATCAAGCCTCCATTTTGGTATAAATTTTGGTTGAACTTGAGATGGCATGTATAGGACTACCTCTTGTTTGTTAAATATGTTGTAATGTAAGTATGTACGGCCATGCGAAAATGGCTCGAAAAGGGAAGCATGAACTTAGACTAATTGTGGTTTGTATGTATATATTTGGTGTCATGATGTGGCTATGGATTGGAAATGGGAATGTTGGTCATATGATCAGCCATTGGCATGGTTAAAATGATCATATATGAACCTATGTATGGCAAGACTAGTTGGTTCATGGAGACTACCAAATAGGTAAGACCTACCTTAAAACAGATGCTGCCAGCTGCAGTGGCGTGAATGTGAAAAATCACCAAAATTCATAGGAATGGAATTAAATAGTGAATAAGCTATGTAAATGAACCTTGATGAGTCTATTTTCTTATGGAAGAAACGAAATGGTCATAGGAGTTACAGGTTAAGAGATATTAAAGCTATTGTGAGACAGGGCCAGAATGGTTTCTGGGTTCCCTGTCGCAACTTTAAAATTTACTATAAATTATCCAGAAAGAATTAGGCGACATACCTTATATGTACAGATTCCATTTTGAGTCTAGTTTCATTTGAAACAAACGGCACCAGCATTAAAGCCCTGTACAGAGAGATATTCAAGTTATACCGCGCGAAGGTCAGAGCAGTCGATCCCTGTAACATGGGTGACTTTAACTAATAAACTGTACCAATTGGCCAGACCAAAAATTCTAGAAATAAATCCATGGATGGATATATGAGTCTAAATTCAGGGAAAATTTACGAAACCAGTTTCCGAGTTTTGAAACTCGAGATATGATTTTTAAGGCGACAGTGACGCAGTTTTTCCAGCCTGACTGGAAATGTCCAATGGATGGGCAAAACAAGTGAACTTGGCTTGCTAACCCCTCGTGTCCGACACCGGCGATGGTCTCGGGTTCGGGGTGTTACATCTTCGGTGACCTTCGCCTTGTCCACCAAAATGTGCTCCCTCTGCGGAGTTATTAAAACCCTCAAACTGTCACTCAAACCATCCACAAAACTAATACAGTTTTCTTACTTAGATGCCACCATCCCTCGAGCATAGCATCTCAGTCTCAGAAATTTGGCCTCATACTCGACCACAATCCTATCACCTTGCATGAGATTCATGAACTCACGCCTGCGAGCATCTACATAGCTCACGTCCACATACTTCCTGTGAAAAATAGTGTTGAAATATTCCCAGTTCAGCTTCTCCAGTTGAGTACCCTCCTCAACCGATAACCACCACTAATACGCCTCATCGCGAAGTAGAGATACCGCATCCTTCAGTTTATGCTCGAGAGTGCAGTCATATCATTTATTATTCTCTTGGTGGCCTCCAACCTGTATTCAGCCATGGTAGGGGCGACTCCAACGACACCCCTAAACAATTCAACTCTATTGGACCAGAGTCATTCAGTTATCGACCCAAGGCCCCTGGATCCAAAACGGGGTACAACAACCCTCTTTAAAACTTTCAACTTGGTTTGGTACAGTGCGTCGTCCCCAGCTGGGTGACTTTAAGACCCGGTCTCTATAGTAGGTGTAGCTGGAGTCTCGCTCGTATCCAGATTTAGTATACTGTAAAAAGAGGAAGACTCAGCTCGAGTCCCCTTACGGCGCCCACGCGCCCACGAGTACCACGACCACAAGTTCCACAAGTGCTTATTGTTTCAAAATTTTATCTATATTACAAAATTTTATGCATCAGTTTCAGTGTTTATTAGCAAATGTTTTATGCTTCAAATATTTATCAGAAGTTCAGAATTCTCAATTTCTAGGTAACTCGGTATAGTTTCAGATAGTTCAAACTATAGTATTTCTAAGTCCAGAAGTACTTACAGGATCAGTGCTGGAGAATCGGTGTACCACATACTTTACTCATAAGAAACAAACTTGTTTGAAAACCGTTTTTTTTTCAAAATAAATTTTTAACCCAAAATTCATAGCCTGAATTTTGTAACTTGACTCTGATACCACTAAATGTAACACCCCAAACTCGGCCCAGACATTATGGCCAAATTTAGAAATGTTACGAAGAAGGGTTTTAAAACAAAACTTTCATGTTCAAACTTCTCGAATTAATTATTCTAAAAGAGTCCACAGTTTCGAAAAAACTTATTATTATTCTCTTTAATGAAAATCGTCATTTATTGCCCTTTTAAGTAAAACATAAATTTGCAGCGGAAGGTTATAAGTCGTTATAGTTGAAAACCGAGCTTGTGTTTTCAAAAACATTTGTTTACGTAAAGCCATTGTTTTCAAAACATCGCAATTTAAAAATCTAAAAACATCTAAAGCTGAAATTATAAACAATAGTCCAGAGAGTCCCAAAATTACAAAAATCTCAAAGAAAATCTCGAAAATTAAATAATTTAATAATTAAAAATAGTTTCTGGACAAGTGGTCACCGTTGAGCCTTCGTCGCACTGACCCGCCTATGCTTGAGGATTACCTAAACAAAACAGTCAAATAGATGTGAGTTTTCAAAAACTCAGTGTGTAACTAAATAGAGTCATGCATACACAAAAATTCAGATTTCTCAAAATATCAAAACAGAAGCGGACATAGGTCCTTTACAGAATCAGATAATATTAGAATCAAATTATAAGAAACATACAAAAATGCAAAGTCTTGCCCCCATCCTTTATAAACCATTTCTAACCATCCCAACACACCATGTGGGGTATAAAACACCTAACCATCCCTACACACCACATAGTGTCTTCACGACACTTATCAAAATAGTTTGCAGCCAAATTGTCAGTACACTGGTGAAATGTCCCATCATAGAATACTTCGTCTAGATATACATATCTCACCCCATATACAGATACAAAATACAAATATACATACATAGTAGAGTTAACATGACCCGCATGCTCGTATACAGATATCATACATGTTTATACAAAATAGTCAAACATACATATCGGTTTTCCTAACTCAAAACAGTCTATCAGTAAAACAGATCTCATTCATTAGGATTTGTTTTGCCCTTACTGACCCTTACGGAAGTGTAACGCCCCAAAACCCGGCCTAGAAGTTTTGGACAAATTCTGAAGGTCGCATTGATCACCTAAGTGATCGTAGGAAAATTTTTTGTTTAACCATCTAGAAAACAAGCAGTATTTAAGTTATGTAAAACTCTCCATTGTAAAATCCCGATATTACAAAAAATTTTGTCTGAAAGACGCATACGTGCGTAAAACCCAAAATTTATACCACAATATTCAAAATAAAACTTGCAACTCAAACTGTTAACTTATAAATGTGGAAATTATGGAAATGCTTTTAAAGTTGATTCTAAAATGTGGCTATTTGAGACCTTCGACATGCCTAGTCCAGCAATAGCAAATGAAAATACCTGGAAAAGGGAAACTGATGGGGGTGAGCTACACGAGCCCAGTGTGAGATCGAAACTTCAGAAAAACAAACATTAAGCACTACAATAAAAAAAATCACATTGATAATCCGATATCCAAATAATCATCACAACCAAAACAGAACCATTAATACTGAACACATCGATCTATATACCATTAATCTTGCAATCAAACAAACCAAATGCGGAACAAATTCAACAACGTGAAACCCACCCATTCAGCCAAGCACCTCTCCATCCCCCATTCACACCACAAATGAGCTATAAGAAACTCAACCAACCCTGCACACCACATAGGACCTTGAAAGGCCGATCCAACCTTTCACACCATGAATGTGGAACTAAGCCACACAAATAGCAATATGCGACTGAGATACCAGAAGATCATACTGTGCGGTAAATCGCTGTACAGACGTATTGCAGTTCAAACTGCCAAATCAGATCAGACTTCCTTCTCTTCATATCCCAAACCCGAAATCATAATGTAAATGCAAGAATGCACATAAAATACTGCCAAATACACAAACGCGGGGGCTTGTAATCAGTATTTAGTTACAGAATCGATGTACACAATTTCCAAACAGTCACACACACACCCACATCACTTAACCACTGAAGCAGATAGATATTTGTTAGGCAATATCACATTAACGAACCACTTAACTATTGCAACGATTGCATAAACTAGATAAGTCCTAGTCAAAACAGAGTCCCAACTACCCTTACTAAGACCTAACCAAGGGTCAGAACACATAGAACCACAAACAGGTCATAAATTAAAAATTTGGCAAGGCAAGACCACATGGCTGTGTGGAATTGCCCAGGTCGTGTGGGGGCACACGCCCATGTGGAATTAGGAATTAGGGTTTCCAGGCAAGATTAGGTGCCACACAGCCACACCGAAACAGCCTGTAAAAGTGTCTTTGATGTCAAAATGATCCCTAACCCTCAATAACACAGAAATACATCAAAAACACCTAGAATTTCAAGCAATTCCACAACATTCAACACTTCGATTGGCCAATTTTGAAAACACACAAAATATGTCAAATTTCACGAAAACATATTAGTATTTTGATAATGAAAAGGGAAAGTTTCCGAACACACACCTTAGACGTGATAGCAAACACCAGAATTGTTCGATTTGCTCCTCCAAACTGATTCAAAAACCTCAATTTAACATATCAATTTATAAAAACTTCAGTTTAACATTAAAAGAAAACTAGAGGAATTCTATGTAAACCCAAAAACAAAACTTACCTCCTCCACTTCTGAAAAATAAAATACACATAGAAAAACTCCTTTGACAAACAACAATTAATGGAAGAAACAATGAATTAAATGCAATTGATTTATTTTGGGGAAAAAAGTGAAACAAAGAAAATAAAAAATAGTTTACCAAGAACTCAAACCATGGGAAAATGTGGATTCGTTGAGTTTCTTTATTATCCCCAAAAATAAAATAATAAAGGTGATAAATAAATATCTCAAACTTAAAACAAATTTAAGACAAAAAAAATAACTATTCCCTTAAAATACACACATGAAGATTTGAACCCAGAACCCAAAGGTACACTAGCACTCACTAACCACCAGACCAGCAGGCCCATTCTGACATTATAACACCAAGACAAACCAAAATGTCCAATCTAGCCACTGACCCTACCTACAAATCTCAAAACTTCTAACCCCAAAACTGGGATGTTACAAAAAAGTCTATAATCGACCGGAACAATGTATGTGACCCTAGGGAAAAATTCAGAATTTTAGGCCTACATGCCCTTGTGGCTTGCTAGTGTGGGCCCACATGCCCATATTGGCCTTACTCGTATGGCACACACGGCCTGGTCCACAGCCCACATGCCCGAATAGCATGCCTCGTGTCGCCCACATGCCAAAATCGACCTAGCTCATTGACCTACATGGCCACACACTCGCCTGTCACACTGCGTATGACACACACGGCCGGGCACACGCCTATGTGACGTCGACAGGCCACTTTTTCAGCTTTCATTGAACCTCGTATTCTTGTGTTTTTGTTACACACCTGGTTCATTTTTTAATTCCACAGCAATCCTGAGACCTCCAAAACCTAAAAATAGTATAACAAACACCGTTTTAGCAATTAATTTATGAACTCAAACTAGAATTTGATCTTGACTTAAGGCCTTTCAAAACTGAACTACTTGCGAAACACTTACCACCAACGAGCAAAAACCACTCAATACTCAAATCTCTGGAGGAGTAACAGCCGCTTATTGTCTTTCCCTTAGTCGAGAAATTACGAACACTATCAATGGATTTCATTAAACATAATCAATTTCCCCCACAATGCAAAATAGAAAAAAACCACTCAATAGCTTACCTATTCGGAACAAATTGAAGGACCCCCAAAAGCACAACAACAAGAGCACGTACGACTACCATAATTGAAGAAGAAAAGGGAAGAAAAAAAAAAGAGAACAAAAAAAACAAAAAAAAATAATATTAGGGAGAAAAACAAAAAAAAAAGAATTTTGGGAAAACGAAAAGAATTAAAATTAAAATTAATTCTACCAAAATCCCAATTCCACACATCACACAATTGAGGTAAAAATTTTCATCCACCCTCACACAAGGATTCGAACACAAGACTTCTGGGCAAGTTAACACCTTACCACTCGAACCAACAAACTCATTCTAATTTGATTTGACTAGAAATAGAATATAAGCCAAACCACCAAGGAAAAGACTAGGATAAAAAAATAACATATTTTCCAAAAGTGGGACTTAAATCCAAGACCTTAAAAACAATGTTAAATAAATTAGGGTGTTATAGAAACAAATACTTATTTGTGATAGATTTTACAAAAACAATGTTAAATAAATTAGGGTGTTGTAGAAACAGAATCATGTCATAATATCACAAAACATGAGTGTTAGAATATAACATATTCCATTATCACACAACCGATCAAACAATCACAGAATACAAGTCAGAGCACTTACCTTAGTTTCAAAATTGGTAAATATATTAGTACTTCTCAATCATCAATTAATCACGATTCAAAACATATAATAATCATAAATGATTAACTTTTAAACATAAATAATTAATGCACAATTTTTGCTTGTTAAAAACCCACGCTACTTATAGTATCATACTTAACATATATCTTATTAACATGCGTACATAATTTATATTTTATGTTAACAAAATATCATAAATCGTTATTTATGGCCTAATTTGTATCATACAGGCCTTATAGGCAGCCCATATTCGACTCATACACTGAATATGTCTCTAGGGAAAATTTTCAATTTTTGGGCCCACACACCTATGTGGTCCACACGGCCCAATTGGCCCAGACCATGTGACTCACACGGTCTGACACACTAGCACACGGCTGTGTGGTGCCGATAGTCCCAATTTTTGGGTTTTGTTGTTTGTTATTTTCTCGGGTTTTTGTGACACACCTGGTCATTTTTCGATGTTGATTTAACAAAAGCAATTACATCACCTAAAACACCATCCAAAACAAGTCAATGAACAATGATATACCAAATTCAAACACTAAATTCGGCCTTAACACCAAACAGAATAGTCCCTTCAAAGCATTTGATTGCTTACCACGCTTGAAACAGTATTTGCTAAAGCCCATTATACGCTCAATAAGTAAATCCTAAAACAATCCTCACCTACAAGAGGCCATTAACGATCAAAACAGAACTAAAGATGCACAAGAACCATCCCTCTTAAAGAAAACTAGAAAAATAAATAACATACTACGGGAAAAAAATAAAAAGAAAAGAACGTGAATGAAACAATGATAAACCTGCTAACTCTCGTCCAAAATGCACAGCAAAAGGGTTAGTAGAAAAAAAGAGAAAAGAAAAGGGAATTTTTGCAGAGATCAAAATAGAGAAAAGAAGGAATATTTTGGGAAAATAATACTTCAAATTAATTTCAACAGCACCAGAAAACTAATGTGAAAAACAAAATTTGAGAAAATGTGTGGATAGTTGCAGAAGAGGAATTGAAACACCCCTAACCCATATCCATTGTCGAAATAGGGTTACGAAGCATTACCGAAGTTTACATTTCAGAACTTTCAAAAATATAAATCATTTGCTATCAACAATTTAAAAACAGATATATATGTTGTACCATAGTAATTTACACAACAATTCATATTGATGTTAAATTCCAAACCGTCCGAGCTTACCTGGCTAAATTGCAGAAATGTCAAAGTATAGGAGCATTTTGATAATTTTCCGTTCTCCTCGATTTTCCTCTCGATCTTGATCTAAATTAATAATTTCATTCAATTCATTAATTTAGATAGTAGAACAATTTATTTTATGCAATTTAGTCATTTTTACATTTTAAAAAATTGTCCTCAACTATTTATTATTATTCAATTTAGTCCCTAAGCCTAAAACATGCAAATTAACCATTTCTACTGCAAATTCATAACATCCAAATATTGATGGCATCCAATACAGCCCATTTATGCAACAATTTTACAATAAATCCTTGTATTTTTTACTATTTTAATAATTTAGTCCCTAATCGAAAAATTAATCAAAAATCCCTTAACAAAATACTTTTAAATACCAACCAACATTTCAAATTCATAATTTAACATAAAAAAATCACTAGATTCATCAATGACAGCATTCAAAATTTATAACAGTTTCAAAATCGAAGGTATGGGCTAATTAGACCTAGTTGCAATGATCTCAAAAACATGAAAATTACAAGAAACAGGGTTGAAATTCTTACCAAGCATTAGAATATATATGCTAGCCGAATCTTATAATCAACAATGGTGTTTCTTCCTCCCCCATTCGGTCATGAAAAGCAAGAAATGAAGAAGATAGCCACTACTTCCATTTGTTTATGTTAATTTATTTATTGACCATATTACCGTTGCTTATAAACATAAAGTGTTTAAAAATTACACATTGAAACCGTCCATTAATAGAAAAAAGGTATAATTACCTTTTAAAACCCTAAATTCATGGTTCTTAGCCCTTTAGTACAATCAAACTAATAACAATTAAAATTTGCATCATTTGTGATTTAGTCCTTTTTAATTAATTAATTATTGAAACATTAAAATTTCTTAACTAAACTTTAATACCACCTTAATGAAACTCCGTAAATATTTATAAAAATATTTACGATTTAGTTTATAGAAATGAGGCCTTGATACCTCATTTTCTAAAACCACTTGACCTTGGGGTCTTACCACTTGAACTTAATAAATCGTTTATAAGACATAAATTACCAAATCAAAAACCTTTTAAAAACCATATTTGACTCGTAAATATTAAACAATAATATTTACAAACTTACTCGTCAGATTTGTGGCCCCAAAACCATTGTTTTCGACACCACTGAAAAATGGATTGTTACAGGAATTTTGTGGGGAAAACAATTTTAATAATAATTTTTTAAAGTCACCCATATCCCCACTAACTCCCACTAAATCTTATTAGTTACCCTTACCAAATTTTCCCCAAAGTTTAAAACAAAAATAATTTCTACTTGCACACAACAAGATTTGAACTCGAGACCTTTGGGTAAGCTAAAGCTTTATCACTAAACTAGCAAGCTCATTTTTAACATCACTTAAGCAAAAATAATATATAAGCTTCAAGTTCAAAGATAGGGGTTTAGGAAAAAAATTCAAAGGAAAGGATTAGAACCCAAAACCTTGCACACACTACTCACATCTCTCAACCCAAGAACAAGATTAATTCACTTGATACAATTTTCACAATCTTAACTAAAAATTCAGGCCGTGACCAATCTTGGTTTCACAAACCCAATTTCTTCAAACATGATTTTTGGGATGTGACATTGACATTATTGAAAAATAGATAAGAAGAAGATGGATGATTCAAAATGTATCCAAATATTTATTCTTAGTACAGAATGTTCAATGATTTATATTAATTTATCATTCTTTGAAGCGGATGATATCTTTATATTCTCATAGGTAAGAAATATGATATATTCTTATGTTATTGTGCGTATTAGTTTTGGCACATTCTTGAAGTGAATATTTGCAATAAATAAAATAATTTTTTTGGATATTTAAAGATTTTAGCATGTTCCTGAAACAAATATTGCATATAATTGTTTGGAATTATATTTATTTTATTGACTTAGTGACATTATGAAATCCACATTGATTTAGACATTTCCAGTAGTAAATTTCACAGTAGTACTTATATGTAGATACAAAGTAAAAGAAATGATAATAAAATTATCAATTTGTCACAATTTATATTGACGTTATTACTACAATTGAAATGCATGTTAAAGTAAACTAGAAGTTTACAGATACAAATGCATTTACTGGAGTGACCAGTTAGACAATCCTAAATCATATATGATGCAAAAATTAATTTAGAATTCATATGAACATTCATTAAAGTACCAAAAAATTCTATAATTTAAAGAATTCTCATTTGTTGCTTATTCTCAATGAAAATTGCTTATTAGAAACTCACTAGTTAAAGTTGAGATTTAATGTCGTACATTTATTAAACAAATATAGGTCCATTCATCTACCATGTGGATGATTTTGATATTCTATGATTCATGGCAGATGCATTTACAAAATAATCACATACGTTTTATCAACTTACAACCTGTCATTTGCAAGATTGATTGTTTAAATTGTAACACCCTATACCCGACCCGTTGTTAAGCTCGAGTAACAGGACACTACACCACCGTCACAACATCACATAATACATACCTTCTCTTTAGCATGCGATAATTATCAAATTTCAACATTTATAGAGATTCTAAGTCATGAATACCCTAGGCAACATTAAATTATGCTAAACATTCATCATACAAGCTTGTGATAAGATATAAGCTTGCTTTAAAACCACTTAACAAAATTTACCAAAATGTCACGTAGGTATTGATACTAGTTCAATGGTATCAATATTTCTCATAGATGGTATCATTACCGCTTAGAAAATTGGTACCAAATTAGCATACTATTTCTCTGTAAAAATTCAAAACAATAAATTATCGATACTCTATCGAAAAGTATTGGTAATTTTACTCCAAGTATCCATACTTAAGACATGGTATTGATACCAAATTGAGTTACGATTTCTTGCACATTTGAAATATCATGGAGGTATCGATAGTAATACCCGATTATTGATACCTCAGCCTCAAACAATAAAAATAACATTGAAACAGTGCATTTAACACAACCATATATATTCCAAAACATCATGCAATTTTAACTTCAAATTTTTAACATCAAAAGTATCAGAATTTTTCATTCCATACAACATCAATAATTTATTTAACACCCCAAACCCAACCTGGACATTATGGCCGAATCTGGCGATGTCACATTGAAGTGTTTTTTGTAAAGTGAGATATCTTTGAAAAACCCGCTCTATATTTAACCTCTTTGTGATCTTAACGATGATTTTAGGATGTCTCGTTCATTTCAAAATGTAAGTCATTTGGCAAAAAGTTAATCATACTAAGACGTCATTAAATTTTTTAAAACGTTATTTATTGTAGAAGCTCTTAAAACAGGTTGCGTATTCGTGGTATTTTTTAAAAGCATTTATCTTTTGAAAACCCACGTCTTTCCCTACTGCTAGCAGTTTTACATCAAAATAAATAAAAACCCAAATTGAAGTATAGATCCATAAAGGCCTTATTATAGCAAAAATACCCAAAATAAAATTACTTATAATTTAAAAATCAAATACGGAAGTATGTGCGGTTGTGTGGCCACCTTTGAGTCCCTCGTAGCATCGATCCGCCTAAGACTGGGGCTTACCTGTACAGATAAACAGATGGGTGAGTTATGGAAACTCAGTGTGTAATCCCATATCAAATAAACAAATAGTGAGCATATGCAGTCTGGGTCTAAGACCAATTCAGTGATGATTCAGTCTCAGTTAGGGCCCTTGCCCATTATAATATCAGTATTAGTTTGGGCCTGAGCCCATCTCAGTAACAATAACAGTATAGATATGCAATCAAGAGATCCTACCCGGCCATCCTTTACACTCCATCTTCGTCCAACCCTGCACTCTATGTGGGGGTATAACCAACCCACCCATCCCTACACTCCAAGTAGTACCGGTTACGACACTAAACAGTATTTGGAGCAGAGCTGCTAGTACAGTACACTTCCTCCAATCATGATAAAACCCACCCTATGCAACACATCATGCATCATGTCATGTCATGTCATAATATCACACATGTACTTAATGCGTCTAAAATAGCATCCTTAAATACAATCATATGTCACACCGAGGCAAAACAGTCATTTTTCCACATAGGGGCATAACAGTTATTTTATCATTTAGGGGTCTAGGTAAACTTACTGACCCAACAGTAGGTCCACAGTCGTCTCGGGTGACCCGTGCAACCTTAATAGTCAAACAGTGGAAATGGGCCTATGGCCCATATTGTAGGCCCATATGGACCCACACGCCCGTGTGGCCCATATAGCCTAGAAATGGCCTTGGTTGTGTGGATTACACAGCCTGGCCCAATATTCACCACATGTTCGTGTGGGGCCCACACGGCCCAGTTCAGACCAACCCATGAATTTGCACATGGTTGGCCTCGACGATCATACGCCCATGTTTATTCACATGGACTACCACTTGAGTAAACGCACGCCCATGTAACATCGTCGTTCACTATCTTCGGCTTTTGCTAATTTCTAAAGTTGAGATTTTGGTTACACACATTGTTTACAAAAATGCGCAAAAAGCCCACGAACACCAAAACCTATATTCAATCAAGACACTCTATTAATCATTTGACAATAAGGTTAAACAACCCCTCTTAACACTCATCCCAAATATTAATTATTACTTGCCTTGATTAAACAAACGTGACTTAGCCCACTTAACCCGCTGTCAAAGATTGATTACAAACTCCCTGGTGAATATTTGCAATACAACCAAATTCCATTAACCATTATTGCTCATACACATAGCTTGAAACAAATGCATACCAACTTACAGAAAACACAGAACCAAAGATAAGGGAATGAGGCAACCAGCCTACACCCAAAAGCAGAAGCCAAAGCACCAGTGTTGAACACATGATAACTAAGGACAAAGTTACCATTGATCGAGTAAGGAGAGAGCGATTATGATTGCTTTAATATCAGTGAATAATCCTTCACTTCCCGAAAAGTCTGAAAAACCAAAAGGAACACAACAATAAGAAAGAGAGAAAGAGATACTACAATGAAAGAGAGGAAGATGTGGATGGAGAGCAGGCAAGGTTTGGCTACAAGGAGAAAAGGTATTCGGCCACAATAAAAATGAGATAAAGAGAGGGGAATTGGCTAAAAACCGAATGAACTAAGAGAGGGGAAAAGAGGGAGTATTTGGTCAAGCAAAAATCAATAGAGAGAGGAGAAGGGTATTTGGCCAAAAGCAAAAGGGAGGGCACACTTGATAGAAGAGTAGAGGAAGAATAGGGAATCGGTAAACGAAAAGAATTGTAGGGAAAAACAAAGTCGAAACAAAAACAAGAACAAGAGATACAAGCAAGAACCCCTTAGCACAACTCAGCCACCAAAAGTGAAAACAAAATTGTCAAAAACTGAAAACTGGAGAGAACAACCCATCTCAACCGAAATTCTTGAGTGCCCACAATTCAAATTCAGCACCAACTCCCTCTCACTTCAACTTCCCATAATTTCCTCCCCAAATCTCTCAACCATCCCATTTGAACTCCCACCAAACTCTTTAGAGTTTCGGCCAACCTAGAACACTCCCACATACTCACCATAAAATAAAACACCTCAATGCACCTACCAGCATTCGAACCTCAGACCATAGGTAACCAAAACATGCCACCTATCCCCTAGACCAGCAGGCCCTTTCTCTGACATAAAATACCCACATTAATTTAAAAGCCTACTAACCAGAGATAGGGTTTATTCATATAAAAACAAAACTTTTGCACAAGCCAAGGCTTGAACTTGAAACCACTCCAACACTTCCAAGAATACATAACCACTAAAGCAGATACATAGTTGTGTAACACAAACATAAAACAATAAATACTTAGGATTTTGGGGCGTTACAACTCTACCCCTTTAAAAGAAAATTTCAGCCTCGAAATTTTACCTGATTAGAATAGATGAGACTATTGTTGTCTCATCGCCTCCTCAAGTTCCTACGTGGCATCCTTAGAGCTGTGATTACGCCAAAGTACCTTAACCAGTGGAATAGACTTCTTTCTTGAAACCTTTACATCCTGATCCAATATCTAAATTGGCTCTTCCTTAAAAGTCAGATCTGGCCTGACCTCAATCTCCTCAACCGAAATAACATGCGTGTGGGATCAGGGCGGTAGCACCTCAACATAGAGGCGTGGAACACATCATGAATCCGATCCAACTCTAGAGGTAACTCTAGCTGATAGGCAACCGGTCCCACACGTTTTAATATGCAGTAAGGCCCAATGAACCTAGGTCTCAACTTGCCTTTCCGTCCAAACCTCAGTACCTTCTTCCATGGCGAGACCTTGAGAAAAACAAAATCCCCCACCGAATACTCAATCTCCTTACTCTTCAAATCCGCATACGATTTCTGTCTGTATGATGCTGCCCTCAGTCGATCCTAAATTAGTCTAACTTTATCCTCGGTATCAGAAACAAATTCAGGGCCTAGAACACGCTGCTCGCCCAACTCAGTCCAACATGAAGGAGTACGACACCTACGGCCATATAATGCCTTGTAAGATGCCATCTGTATGCTAGACTGATAGCTATTGTTGTAAGCAAACTCTGCTAGCGGCAAGTAATCCTCCCAATTGCCTCAGAAATCAATCACACAACACCTTAACATGTCCTCCAATATTTGAATCACCCTTTCTGACTGACCATCTGTCTGAGGATGGAACGCAGTACTGAAGTTCAACCTTGTACCCAGAGCTTCATGCAACTTCTTCCAAAATTGAGATGTGAAGCAAGGATCCTTATCAGATATTATGGAAACCGGTACCCCATACAATCTCACTATCTCAGACGCATACAGTTTAGCCAGTTTCTGCAAAGAGTAATCAGTACGAACTGGTATGAAATGAGTAGATTTGGTTAACCGATCCATGATAACCCATACTGAATCCTTCTTAGTAGGAGTTAAGGGCTGCCCACTAACAAAGTCCATAGTCACTCTCTCCTACTTCTAAAGTGGAATCTTGACTGGCTGAAGCAACCGTGAAGGTAACTAATGTTCAGCCTTAACCTGCTGGCAAGTCAGACATTTACTCACGAAGTTGGTAACTTCACGCTTAAGACCCGGCCACTAATACAACTCACAAAGGTCTTGGTACATCTTATTCCCACCAGGATGCATAGCATAAGGGCTACTATGCGCCTCTCGCAGTATAGACTGTCTCAAATCAGTATCTTTTGGTACACAGATTCTCTCACGGAAACAGAGCACCCTTTCACTATTCAGCCCAAAATCCACAGTATCCCCACTCTCAACCTGTCGAAAACGAAGACCCAGTGACTCATCCTCCAACTGTTTACCCATAATCTGATCCATCCACGTCGATTTAACTTAGAGCTCAACCAACAAGCTACCATCATCAAATGAACTGAGGCAAGCAAACATCACCGTCAGATCAGTCATAGCTCTACGACTCAATACGCTCGCCACCATATTGGCCTTCCCAGGATGGTATTCGATCGCACAGTCATAATCTTTTAGCAGCTCAATCCATCTACGCTGCCTAAGATTCATCTCTTTCTGAGTGAGGAGATACTTGAGGCTTTTGTAATCAGTGTAAATGATAAACTTCTCACCGTATAGGTAATGCCTCCAAATTTTTAGTGCAAATACCACCCCGGTCAACTCCAAGTCATGTGTCGGATAATTCACCTCATGAATCTTAAGCTGACGGGACGCATATGCAACCACTTTACCCTCTTGCATCAACACACATCCCAAACCAACATGTGATGCATCGTTGTAGACAGTGAACTCTTTCCCAGACTCTGTCTGTATCAAAACAGGAGCCTTAGTCAATACCTTCTTGAGCTTCTCAAAGCTCTCTTACTGCGCATCAATCCAGTTGAACGACATACCCTTACATGACAGCTTAGTTAGAGGTGCTGCAATCAGTGAAAATCCCTTTACAAATCACCAATAATACCCTACCAGTCCCAGAAAACTAATAATCTCAAATACATTCTTAGGCAGCTTCCAATCCACAACAGCCTCAATCTTTCTAGGATCAACCCTAATCCCTTCCATAGATACCACATAGCCCAAAAATGTTACCTCTCGTAGCCAGAACTCACACTTACTGAACTTGGCGTATAGTTGTTTCTCCTTCAGAATCTGTAGGTCAACTCGGGGATGTGCATCATGTTCATCTTCAGTTCTCGAATACACAAGAATTTCATCAATAAAAACTACTACAAATCGATCCAGATAGGGCCGGAACACTCAGTTCATCAGATTCATAAAAGTCACTGGTGTATTCGTCAGTCTAAACGGCATCACTAGGAACTCATAATGACCATATTGAGTCCTAAATACTGTCTTGTACACATCAGTCTCTTTGAGCCTCAATTGATGGTACCCCAATCAAAGATCAATCGTAGAGAAAACCAAAGCTCCTCAAAACTGGTTGAACAGATCATCTATCCTCGGTAAGAGATACCTATTCTTAATGGTCAATTCATTCAATTGTCGGTAATCGATGCACATACGCATAGATTCATCCTTCTTTTTCCTAAATAAAACTGGTACTCCCCATACAGACACACTAGGGCGGATGAATCCACGATCTCACAACTCTTGAATCTGAGCTTTAAGCTCCACAAGCTCCACTGGCGGCATTCTATAAGGGACAATAGACACTAGAGTTATACCAGACATGTAACACCCCAAACCCGGCCCAGACGTTACGGCCGAATTTAGTATGTCACATGGAGATGTTTCAAAAAAAACATGTGTTTATCTAAATTCTTTGTTTAGGGTTTTGCAAAAATCTGTTCTTGTTTTAAGTTAAAGTGAATGGAAGCTGTGCACCAGGTAGGAAGCCAGAAAAGAGGAGGTGAGTCTTATAGGACCGCTTAAGTACCAAGCTCTTCCCGGATCCAATCCTAGACATGCACACATCCATTGCCACACTTTAAGCAGGTTACGTGTCTACGAACATTAAAACAAGTTTAAGTCTGCTTAAAATATTTCTTTGCTTGGAAAAACATTTACTTTGCGGAAACTTTGTGCGTCATTGTGATCTTTTAAAAACAAGTAGTTTTTATAAAACGAACCCTAGTGCGAACCAGTTTAATAATCCCCAAAATAAAATTAATTAAAAAGAGCAGCCTTATTACAACTTTAAGCATAATAAAAATAATCCAAATTAAATGCTAAACTTATTTAAAATCGGCAATCAATCTTCGTGGCCACTCTGAATCCCGCCCAGCTCCAAGTCCACCAACTAGGGCTCACCTACAAGGATGGAAGAGGAAGGGGTGAGTTTGGGAAACTTAGTGTATACAGAAACCCATCCAAAGCCCAAATCAACTCGAGCCCATTGGACCTAAGCCCTACTCAGATAACAGTACACAGTGGACCAAAGCCCTTTTTAGAATACAGTAGCAAGGCCTTAGCCCCTTTAACATAACAGTGTGGCCCATAGGCCCAGTTCAGTAACATAAGTAACAATAGTAGTAATGAATGCAAGCCCAACTGGGGAGACTACTCAACCCACCAACCGCTACACTGCCCCATACCATTTTCTACACTCCATGTGGGAATATCTCAACCCACCCAAATTTCTACACTCCACAGTTGCAGAACGCACTCAAATATCAGTAAGTTGAGGAAAAGCTTCCAGTACGTGGATGAACCACTTTCAATACTTCCTCCATCAATACCCCAATCCCATGCAACAGATATTAATAAAGCATATCATGTAAAATACAGTATTAATCAATCATGCAGATTAGCCAATTTAAACCCTAGGGGTATATCGATAATTTTGCTCTTTAGGGGTAATTTTCGTAACTTAGCAACTACACAAGCTACTTCAGTAATTTTCATCAGTTTTATGCCATTTGGTTCCACCATCTAATTAACAGGCTAATTTGCCCATCTCTTACCCATATTGGTCCGTAAGCCCATTGGGCCCAATTTTGGCCCATCGAGGCCCTCTTTTCCCGAAGTACGTTAAGACGTCACACAAATTTATTTACCACCTTGTGGTGCTAGATCTAACAATTACTCCACGTCTTGAGAGCATTCGCATACTCACAAGCCCATGAAATGCCGAAATTTCGGCATTTTGGCTTTTGCCGAATTGAGCTAAGAAAGGGTGTTCGGTACACACCTGATTCGCGACGACTGCTACCGAGATCCCTTTCGATGTCTTACAATTGATTAGTACAATTCTTATTTACAAACCGTAATCACTAAACTCGAAACTTGCTCAACCAAAGTCGAACCATGTTCCTAAAAAGCCTTTGAACCCTTACCTTTTTGCCAAAATTGATAGCTAGCTCCGAGTCCGATTGTTCCAATGATTCACGCTTTTGATCCAACGCTTAAGAAGACTCTAATCACTAAAAGAAAACATCAGTTACAAACCCTTAAAGCCTTATGCTCAAATTGATAGCCTCCCTAATTTTTAGGGATTTCGGCTTTTCCTAACATCGTAAAATAAGAATAGATCTGAGATGATAAGTACTTACCCTTTACTCCTACTTGATTTCCACGCAGTCCGGTGCAGATTTATCCTTAGAACAATGGTAAAACCCGAATCCAAGGGTTGAAGAAGTTTTGGCTATAAGCCCTAAACCAATGGTACTTTCGGCTTTTGGGTGGTGAAGGAGATGACGATATGAGGCTATGACCTTGAAGTAGAATTGCCGTCAGGTATCTAGGATTAAGAAAAGATAATTGTAGATTTAATAAAAACAAAAGAACATAGAAGGACTCGGCTTTGAAGAAATCGGCATAGCGGTGATCACAGATTTTGGCTTTGCGACTTGACAAAGGTGCTGATGAATAGCGAGTTTGATGGACGGCTTTGGAGAAGGAAGTAGAGAAAGAAGAACAGGATAGGTGAAAGTTTCGGCTAGAGAGGAAAAGAGAGAAAAAGAAAACCCTTGTGGTGCCTGAGCAGAAGAAAACGGCACCTCACAAAGCCCTAGGTGCCGAAATATTAACCTAAACCCTCTGCCGAATTTTCCCTCTTCAATTCCCTAAATTCGGCTAACTCCCAGTCTCTCACCTAATCCCTTAAATCCCTCCCCTTATCACTCCTTAATTCAAGCATTTGGACTGATTCAAACTTTCCTTTAGCAGAATCCACTTGGACTCCAACACTTACCCCTCCTGCACTTAAAAAATAAATGCATCTATTTGTCAACACAGGGAATCGATCCTATGCCTTCCCCAATGCTCCACACGCCACCTTTTGAGGAGCCTAGTGGCGTCACCCTTGCCACTTTACTAAGGCTCTTTTTGTGATGCAATTTACCCATCACTCCACTTAAGGGCCACTTAGCCAGAACCCCTAACTCCTAAGTCCAAAAATTCAAAAATTCAACCAGGTTTTGGCCAACACATGGGCCTTCTATAAGCCCATTTACCTACTCAAAATATTAATTTCACATCCAAATACAAAATTTTAAAGTCTTTACAAAATATTGAAAACCGCGAATAAATCCGAAAATCAGGATGTTACAACTCTACCCTCTTTAAAGAAATTTCGACCTCGAAATTTTACCTTATTAGAATAGTTGAGGGTACTGTTGACGCATAGCCTCCTCAGTCTCCCAAGTAGCTTCTTCCTTGCCATGGTTCCTCCAAAGTGCTTTCACTAGTGGAACTGATTTCCTTCTCAACACCTTGACGTCACGATCAAGTATTTGCACAGTTCCTCTTGAAAGTTAAATCGATGTACCTCGATTTACAGAATCGGTATGATATGAGTTGGGTCGATCGATACCGCCAAAGATGGATACATAAAAAACGTCGTGGATACGTTGCAGTTCTGGTGGTAACTCTAGCTGATAAGCCACTGGTCCAACCCGCTTAACAATTCGGTAAGGCCCAATAAACCGTGGGCTCAACTTACCCTTCTTACCAAATCTCAAAATTTTCTTCCAAGGGGAAACCTTCAAGAAAACCATATCCCCAACAGTGAACTCAATCTCTTTGCGCTTCAGATCCGCATACGATTTCTGTCTATCGGATGCCTCCTTTAACCGATCTCTTATCAGCCTAACCTTGCTTTCAGTGTCTGCCACCAATTCCGGTCCAATCACTCGTCGTTCACCCAACTCTGTCCAACACGTCGGCGTACGACATCTTCGCCCATAAAGCGCTTCATATGGTGCCATCTGAATACTTGCTTGATAGCTGTTATTGTAAGCAAACTCCGCCAATGGCAAGTAGTCCTCCCAACTTCCACGAAAATCAATGATACAACCCCTCAACATATCCTCCAGAACCTGAATAACCCTTTCTGACTGTCCATCTGTCTGTGGGTGAAAAGCGGTGCTAAAATCCAATCGTGTACCCAACGCTTCCTGCAACTTCTGCCAAAACTAAGACGTAAACCTAGGGTCTCAATCAGAAATTATCGACACTGGCACCCCATACAGTCGCACTACCTCCGCCACATATAACTTGGCCAACTTTTGCAGTGAGTAGTCGGTACGAACAGGTATGAAATGAGCAGATTTTGTTAACCTATCCATAACTACCCACACCGAATCTTTCTTGGTGGGTGTCAAAGGTAACCCACTCATAAAGTCCATTATTACTCTTTCCCACTTCCATAACGAAATTTTCACAGGTTGCAATAATCCCGAAGGCAATTGGTGCTCAGCCTTAACCTGCTGGCACGTCAGACATTTCCCAACAAATTCAGTCACCTCTCGTTTTAATCCGGGCCACCAGTACACCTCTCGCAAGTCTCGATATAACTTATTCCCCCCAGGATGCATGGCACAGAGTCCACCATGAGCCTCTTTTAGAATTAACTGCCTCAATTCGGGGTCCTTTGGAATACAAACCCTTCCACGAAAGCACAGAACTCCTTCAGTGTTCAACCCAAAATCCTCGTGCTCACCATTTTTAACTTGCCGGAACCGAAGAGCTAATGAATCGTCCTTCAACTATTTTTCCTTAATCTGCTCAGTCCAAGTAGGCCTTACTTGCAGTTCTGGCAACAAGCTTCCATCGTCGTACAGACTTAAACGTGCGAATAAGGCTCTCAAATCAGTAACTACCCTTCGACTCAATGCATCCGCCACCACATTAACCTTTCCTGGGTGGTACTCTATCGAACAGTCGTAGTCTTTAAGCAATTCCACCCATCTTCGTTGCCTAAGGTTCAACTCCTTCTGAGTCAGCAAATACTTTAGGCTCTTATGATCTGTATATATAATGCACTTCTCCCCATATAAGTAGTGTCTCCAAATTTTTAACGCAAAAATCACCGCTGCTAGCTCCAAATCATGCGTAGGGTAATTCACCTCATGAGCCTTAAGCTGTCGTGATGCATAAGCGACCACCTTGCCCTCTTGCATCAGTACGCAACCTAACCCCACATGCGATGCATCGCTGTATACAGTAAAGTCCTTCCTAGACACCGGTTGAATCAACACTGGCGCTTCAGTCAATACCTTTTTCAACCGATCAAAAGCTTTTTGCTGTTTCTCAGTCCAGACAAATGGTACTCCTTTCCTTATGAGTTTTGTCAAGGGTGCCGCCATCACCGAGAAACCCTCCACAAACCTTCTGTAGTAACCTGCCAACCCTAGGAAACTCTGAATTTCCGATACTGACCTAGGTGGCTTCCATTCCAGAATTGCTTCAATTTTACGAGGATCCACCTTAATCCCCTTGGCAGAGACCACATGCCCTAGGAAGGTTACCTCCTTCAACTAGAATTCACACTTGCTGAATTTCGCATAGAGCTCCTTTTCCCTTAACACTTGCAGCACAATACGGAGATGCTCATCATGCTTCGCCTCCGTTTCAGAGTATACCAGGATATCGTCGATAAAGACGACTACGAACCGATCCAAGTAAGGTTGGAATACTCGATTCATCAGATCCATAAAAGTCTGCGAGTGCGTTAAATCATTAAACGGCATGACCACAAACTTATAATGTCCATATCGAGTTCGAAATGTTGTTTTATGAATATCCCCTTCTTTTACCCTTAGCTGATGGTATCCAGAACGAAGATCGATTTTGGAGAATACCGAAGCTCCCCTCAGTTGATCGAACAGATCGTCAATCCTTGGTAGTGGATACTTATTCTTAATCGTCAGTTTGTTCAACTGGCGATAATCGATGCACATGCGCATCGTTCCGTCCTTTTTCTTCACAACCAGGACCGGTGCTCCCCAAGGAGACACACTAAGCCTAATGAAGCCTCTAGCTAACAACTCTTGAATTTGAGCCTTCAGTTCCACTAACTCCTTCGGTGCCATCCTATAGGGTGCAATAGATACTGGAGCTGTTCCAGGCAACAAATCGATTCCAAACTCAACTTCCCGATTCGGAGGTAATCCAGGAAGCTCTTCCGGAAAAACATCCCGGAATTCCCTAACAGTTCTGATGGTCTCCACGGTCAGATCCTCCGTTTCAGCTTGGCTTACCAAAGCCAGATATGCCTCACACCCCTTGCGCATCA
Organism: Gossypium arboreum; assembly: GCF_025698485.1. Taxonomy (NCBI): domain Eukaryota; kingdom Viridiplantae; phylum Streptophyta; class Magnoliopsida; order Malvales; family Malvaceae; genus Gossypium; species Gossypium arboreum. The sequence continues at coordinate 101,837,222 of NC_069080.1, forward strand.
GTTTCTCAACCCTCAACGCCGATACTACATTAGATAAGCAATCCCTTCGTTCTCCAATAATCATTACCTCTTCATCATTGACAGTCCTTAACACCATCCTCTTAGCTGCACAATCCAAAGTTGCCTTATGCTTGGTCAACCAATCCATCCCTAGTATCAAATCGAATTCTTCAAGCGGTAACTCCATCAAGTCCTTACAGAAAACCCCACCTTGAATCTCCAGAGGCACCTCCTTTAAGAGTTTCTCTACCTTAACCGAATGACCTAAAGGACTTATCACAGACACCCCACATACAGTCTCCTTGGAATGCACACCAGTACCCCAGAAATGTTATATGCCACATATGAATGGGTTGATCCCACATCAATCAAAGCAGTATAAGGTACACCATAGATAAAAAAACGTACCAGTTATGACATCAAAAGGCGTCACCCTCTCAGCATGACGAGCAAGATACACCAAAGTCGGGCCGACGAGCATCCGCGTTACCAATACCCCTGCCAGGTGCCCCACGTCCACGGCCATTACCACCACAACCTTGTCCACGACCTCTTGGCAGCGACGGTCCATTCCTCACGAGTTGAGCGGTCGCCTGACCCCTTGTTCGGCCACCTGAGCCTGAGTGGCCCTCCTAGGACAATCCTTAATCCTATGCTCTTTAGACCCACAACGAAGACAAGCCCCAGAACGCTTCCAGCACTCTCCTTGATGCGTTCTGCTGCAATCCCCACAAGCTTTCGGTCTACTTGTGTTCACCGGAACTGCTCGAACCGGTTCCTCCATCCTAGCTCTCTTAACATTTCGATTTGCAGCACCCGCTGGTCCAGCATCCCTCCTAAACTGATTTTGATCCCTATCACGATTCTTCAGTTCAGTTTGTTTCACCTCCTCGGCTATCTTAGCCTTCTCTACCAGTACAGCGAAATCTCGCTCTCTCTGCGGAGCTATGAGCACCCTTAACTCATCTCTGAGACCATCCTCAAAACAAACGCTGCGCTCGTATTCGATGGAAACGATGCCATTAGCATACCGACTCAATCGTAGAAACTCCGCCTCATATTCAGCAATGGTCTTATTTCCCTGAGTCAGATTTAGGAACTCCTTTCTGCGTGCATCCACATAGCTAGCTCCAACATATTTTGCCTTAAAGGTCTGTTTGAACAGCTCCCATGTTACCCTCTCAGCTGGGGTTCCCTCTCTTACAGTAATCCACCACTGATACGCTTCATCCCGTAGCAACGACACTGCCCCTTTCAACTTCTGTTCTACGAAGCAATCTAGGTCATCCATGATCTGCTCTGTGGCTTCCAACCAGTACTCAGCCACATTTGGGGCCACTCCAGATACGCCCCTAAAAATCTCAGCTCCGCTGGCCCGAAGTCGTTCAGAAATGGACCCCCTATTCATGGGCCCGATGTTAGCTCCGGCCACCCTTTCCAACACCCTCAACATGGCCTGAGACAAAGCGTCATCCCTTGCGGCCCGGTCATACGACCCATTTTCATTAACCAGTGGTGGACATGCCTCGCCAGCGGTATGTGTTCAGATGACGCAGATCCAGCTTGAGTGCTACCTCGGCCTCGACCACGGCCTCTTCCCCGAGTTGTAACACCCCTAACTCGTGGCCGACGCCGGTGTCGGACACGAGGGGTTAACGGCCAAATCCTCTCAAGATACCAACCAATTTGACATTACTAGTCAAGCTGGAAAACTGCGTCACCGTCGCCTTAAAAATCATATCTCGAGTTTCAAAACTCGGAAACTGGTTTCGTAAATTTTCCCTGAATTTAGACTCATATACCAATCCATGGATTTATTTTTAGAATTTTTGGTTGGGCCAATTGGTACAGTTTATTAGTTAAAGTCACCCATGTTACAGGGATCGACTGCTCTGACCTTCGCGCGTTACAACTTGAATATCTCTCTATACAGGGCTTTAATACTGGTGCCGTTTGTTTCTAATGAAACTAGACTCAAAATGGAATCTGTACATATAATGCATGACTCCTAATTCTTTCTGGATAATTTATGGTAAATTTTCAAAGTCGCGACAGGGGACCCAGAAACCGTTCTGGCCCTGTCTCACGAGAGCTTTAATATTTCTCAGTATACTGCTCATATGGTCGTTTCGTTTCGTCCATATAAAATAGATTCATCAAGGTTCAGTTCCATAATTTACTCACTATTTAATTCTACTTCTACTATTTTTAGTGATTTTCAATCTCACCTCACTGCTGCTGTCCGCAACAGTTACTGCAGTGAACTATGCCAATTTCATGAATTTTTCCTTGGCCTTAATCATCCATCATACATGACACAAATTATGGCCACCTTATCAAAATTTGAGTTTCTAAGACTCGTGGCTATAGGTTCTAGCATCCCACTCGACGACCACATAGGCCATTTTCGCATGGCTTAAAGTTTACAACCCACAATTCGACAAAATATAATGGCCTATACATGCCAAATGTTCTTCAACAACAAAAACAATACCACAAGATTTCAGCCGTGTGATGACTTCAACGACGGTCCCGATCACGCAAAACAATACGAGTCCGAGACCTAAAATGGGTGACAAGAAAACACCGACTGAGTTTATAACTCGATAAGTCATAAGCACTTTACAATTATCCATTAGCTAAATTCATCACAAAGTGAAACAATGAAACAAGGCTAGGTACTTCATCCATATCGGAACTATACCATAATTCCTCGGACCTTTCGGTTCAATCTCATACCAAGCCATACATCCACATTTCATATTTATACGATAAGATATTTGAGGCATTTTCACACACTAACTCATTTTCACCACAATCACACAATTGCAATCATCACATAGATTTAAAGCTTACCAAGCTCAACCCCGAGCATGAACATATTGTTTATTCGTCATGAGCTCAAGGTACTTACCCGATTCGCTGTCCGGATTAACTCGATAATGTCGCACACTCGGTGCCAATTGTAATACAAGAGCATATAGTGAATCCGCACACTTAGTGCTATATATTTTCAGCTCGCACACTTAGTGCTATAGAATCAAACTCGCACACTTAGTGCTGTACAATTTTATACCCGCACACTTAGTGCCAATCTTGTCACCGTCTCCATTTATACCCGCACACTTAGTGCCGTGACCAATACCTTATGCATTTTGCTGCCTTTATACATTCAACAATGGCATCATTCCATACACATACATTTTCATTTACACATCAATTCATTAAACACAATTGCATATATATTATGATCATTTAAATCAATACCAAATATATGCTTAATGACTTACCTCGGATGTTGTCGCACGTTTTCAATGGCTATTCAGTTACTTTGTCTTTCCCCTTGTCCAACTTTGATCCTTTGAGTTCTTGAGCTAGTTCACACAAATTTAACTTATTAAAACCTCATTATGCTAGCTTATGGCCGAATATGACAAGGAGTTTAAATGGTCATATGGCCACCCTTTTGCTTGGATACACATTGGTCATGCACATTTTATATTACATCAAGCAATTCAATACAATTCATTCAAGCATCAAGGAAAAGCTAAGGCCCTCAATAGGCTACCTAAGGCGAATATACACATCAACATATGTATTCGTTCATGTGGCCGAACATACACATTCATGTTAAGGCCGATTTCCACACTTGATACATTCAACAAGTAAGGTCGCTTGTATCGACTTAACACTAATTTGATTCAAGTTCACAACTAGGCTAGTATGCATATATACACTAGTAAATCAAACACTAACATTTGTACTTCACCTTACTAGCACTTCTCATTCAAATGACATGAACAACGAACATAGTTTCCTTTTATTTCCTACCATGGCCAAATGCCATACAACACCATACCATGCATCATTACAAGCTTTACCTTTAGCATGCAAATAACATCCACAAATCCACCTTAGTTGAACCTTAACTCATCTTCATGCCTCACCACCACAACATCAAACATCAAACATCAATGATACCAAGAAGACAACACCCATGGCGAATATCATCCCTATTTCATGGTAAAGGTTTAGACCATGGGTTAGGTGGAACTCAAACTATCAACTAAAACATGCATAAATCTCATGGATAACATCAACATACCTTAGTCTAGCAAACTCCCATGGCTGATTTTCTCAAGCTTCCCCCCCTTTCTTCTTAGTACATTCGACCAAGCAAGGAGAAAATGAGAGAATGAACACTTTTTTTTTTCTTTCTTTCTTTGTTTTTGTTTCTCCCATGTACGGCAAGGGGGAAGCATCCACACTCTTTTTTTTTGTTATCATCATTATCTTTTTTCCATTTCTTTAATGCTAACTTTCTTAATTTATTGTTTCCTACATGCATCACTAGTCTAACAAGTTGGAGACATGTTTCCACCCATAGTATGGCCGGCCATCATGCTTCATTTTGGCTAATTTGACATGCAAGGACAACACTTTCCCACATGTATTAATAGGCCACCTTACATTTGCCTAGCACATTTCTAAATTTTCTCACATAAGTCCTATTTGATAAAAATTCACTTACAATTAACAAAATCCAAACATGAAATTTTCACACATGCATATATACATATAATGAGCATCAATTATGATGGTTAATTATTATTATGACTCGGTTTAGTGGTCCCAAACTACTTTCCGACTAGGGTCAATTTAGGGATGTCACAACTCTCCCCACTTAAGAAATTTTCGTCCCCTGAAAATCTTACCGGTAAATAGGCTCGGTATCGCTCTTTCATAGAGTCCTCAAGTTCCCAAGTGGCTTCTTCCATTCCGTGTTTATGCCACAACACCTTCACTAACGGGATTTTCCTATTGCGCAACTCTTTTACTTCACGCCTCATAATGCAAACCGGTTCCTCTTCATAGCTCAAATTAGGTGAATCTCAATCTCGATGGAGCAATTACGTGCGATGGATCGACCTATATCGTCAAGCATCGAGACATGAAAACGTTGTGAATCCTTTCGAGCTCGAGGGCAAAATTAATCGATATCTGTTCGCCCAACTCGTTCGGATACTTCATATGGCCCGATGAACCTCGGACTCAATTTGCCCTTACGACCAAATCTAAGCACCTTCTTCCAAGGTGAAACTTTGAGAAAGACCTTGTCTCCAACCCGATATTCAACATCTTTTCTTTTCAAATCCAGATACGACTTTTGGCGATCCGAAGCGCTTTCAAACTTTCACGAATTACTCGAACTTTTGCTCGGCATCCTTAACCAAATCAACCTCAAGAATTTACCTTCACTAAGTTCACCGAATAATGGGGTACGGCATTTACGACCGTATAAAGCCTCGTAAAGGCGCCATCTTAATACTTGATTGAAAGCTATTGTTGTAAGCAAATTCAATCAAAGGCGATACTGCTTCCATGAACCACTAAACTCAAGGATACAACATCTCAACATATCCTCGAGTATTTGAATTATCCGTTCGGATTGACCATCGGTTTGGGGTGAAAGGCGGTCTTGAAATGCAACTTGGTACCCAAAGCTTCTTGCAACTTCTTCCAAAATCGCGAGGTAAATCTCGGATCTCTATCCGACACGATGGAAATAGGCACCCGTGTAATCTCACAATTTGAGAAACGCACAATTCGGCTAGTTTTTCCATTGAAAAATCCGTGCGTCGACGGGATAAAGTGAGCCGACTTAGTCAGTCTATCGACAACGACCCAAATCGCATCCTTCTTACTCACTGACAATGGCAGTCCGGATACAAAGTCCATTGTGACTCGATCCCATTTCCACTCGGGTATCGTGATCGGCTGAAGTAATCCTGAAGGCACTTGATGTTCCGCTTTCACTTGTTGACATATTAAACATCTCGAAACAAAATCAGAGATGTCTCGTTTCATACCATGCCACCAAAACTAACGTTTCAAATCGTTGTACATCTTCGTACTCCCCGGGTGGATTGCCATTCGGGTACAATGGGCTTCGTTCAAAATTATTGGAATAAGTTCCGAATTCTTTGGAACACACGACGACTTCGAACCTCAAACAATCGTCATCATCGATTTGAAATTCGAGTCCTTGTTCGAACACACTCATCCCGCTTTGCAACCAACTCATCGTCGACTTTACGAGCTTCACGAATTTGACGTATCAATAATGGTTTGGCTTTCAATTCAGCTACTAACACATTGTCAGGTAGGATAGACAAGTGTACATTCATCGCTCGCAAAGCAAATAGTGATTTCCGGCTTAAGGCATCCGCAACCACATTAGCCCTTCCCGGGTGATAATTAATGACGAGCTCATAATCTTTTAACAACTCGAGCCATCGCCTTTGTCGCAGATTTAAGTCTCTTTGGGTCATCAAATATTTGAGACTTTTGTGATCCGAATACACATGGCACTTCTCACCAAATAAGTAATGTCGCCATATCTTTAAAGCGAATACGATGGCGACCAATTCGAGATCATGGGTCGGATAATTTTTCTCATGTGGCTTTAATTGTCTCGATGCATAGGCCACAACTCGCCTTTCTTGCATTAATACGCAACCCAACCCAAGTAGGGATGCGTCACTATAAATGACAAACTCTTTGCCCGATTCGGGTTGCACTAGAATTGGGGCTTCATCAAATAAGCTTTCAGTTGATCGAAACTTTTCGACATTTCTCCGTCCATTCAACTTAACATCCTTTTGGAGTAACCGTCATTGGCGTGGCTATCGTCGAGAAACCTTTACAAATCGTCGGTAATAACCGCAAGCCCCAAAAGCTCCTAACTTCGGTAACATTCCTTGGTGGTTTCCAATCGACTATGGCGAATTTTGTTCGGGTCCACCTCGACACCGTCACGGACACCACGTGCCCCAAAAGCTAACCTCTTTCAACCAAAATTCACATTTATTGAACTTTGCGTGATAACTCGCTTATCTCGTAAGATTTGCAACACTAGCCTCGGTGTTCAAGATGTTCGGTTTCATCTCTCGAATAGACCAAAATGTCATCGATAAATACAACTACGAACCGATCCAAGTATGGCCTGAAAATTCTATTCATTAAATCCATAAACACCGCAGGGCATTAGTGAGCCCAAACGGCATCACCAAGAATTCGTAGTGACCGTACCTCGCTCTAAAAGCGGTTTTGGGTATGTCCGATTCTCGGACCCTCAACCGATAGTACCCGACCTCAAATCTATCTTTGAAAACACCGAGGCTCCCTTTAATTGATCAAACAAATCGTCAATTCGTGGCAATGGATATTTATTCTTTATCGTCACTTTATTGAGTTGACGATAGTCGATGCACAACCTCATGGTTCCGTCCTTCTTCTTCACAAACAATACAAAGTCGCCCATGGAGAAAAACTCGATCGGCGAAACCTCTATCCGTCAATTCTTGCAATTGAACCTTTAATTCCTTTAATTCCGTTAATGCCATACGATACGGGGCTATTGAAATCGGCGTAGTACCGGTACAACTTCGATGCGAATTCCACTTCTCGAACCGGTGGCAATCCGGTAACTCCTCGAAAAACATCGAATACTCACAAACCACTGGTACCGATTTGAGTTTCCTTTCCGTCTCTTTACTTCCAAACACATACGCAAGGTATGTTTCACACCCTTTTCACATACCTCCGAGCGGTCATAGAAGATATTATCATTGGCGCTCCTTTTAAATCGATGAGACTCGACTCGGACTACCTCATTATTTGCACTCCTCAAATCAATGGTTTTCCTTTTGCGATCCACCATTGCATCATGTACGGTCACCAATCCATACCAAGAATAACATCGAATTCATCAAATGGTAGAAGCATCGATCGGTAGGAAAACAGATTCTCGAATTATTAGGGGCATCTCTTGCACACTTTATCAACGAGTACGTATTGACCCAAAGGGTTTGACACTCAATTACGAACTCAATAGACTCAACGGTAGAGTCTTCTTTGGATGCTAAAGTTTCACATACATATGAATGAGTAGAGCCGGGTCAATCAATGCAATCACACTAGTATCAAAGAGAGTAAAAGTACCAAGTGATAACGTCGGGAGGATGCCTCCTCTCGTGCGCGGATGGCATATGCTCTAGCAGAGCTCGGTCTCGGATCGAACAGCCGTGACGGTGGCTCCCCTCTGATTACCACCCCTACCTCCTGAAACCCTCGGGGGTCTACCTCTAGCTGTCGCCCCACTAGATCTCGCACCTTGCATCTTATTCTTCTCATCTAGCTCCGTGCAATCCCTAATGAAGTGGTCCTTCGAACCACATCCGTAACAGGCCCAGTTAACAGACTTACCCCAACATTCACCTAGGTGTCGTCTTCCACATTGGGGACATTCAGGTCTCTCTTGACGATTATTGCCCACACTAGCTATCGATGTAGCTCGGGAGTCCGTCAATGGTCGGGCTCTAATGGAAATTCCCGCAGTCGCCCTCGACTTACTAACGTCCTCCCTGAACCTCTTTACAGTCGAGAACGGAGCTTTACTCGTTGATCTTTTACGGTAATCTCTTGATTCAAATTCAGCCTTCTTCTTCTCCTTCCCAAGTTCTTCCGCCTTGCGTGCTCGTTCGACTAGTGTCACGAACTCCTTTATCTCCAAAATTCCCACTAGTAACTTTAACTCTTCATTCAATCCTTCTTCAAATCTTTTGCACATAGCAACCTCATCAGCCACACACTCCCGAGCATACCGACTAAGTCTTACGAACTCATGTTCAGATTCGATCTGATCATACGGCCTTGCTTGAGTTCCAGAACTCCTTACGCTTCGATCGATGAACCGTTGACTAATATATTTCTTCCGAAATTCGCGTTTGAAAGAGATCCCAAGTAACTTGTTCCTTTGGGACTATGGAAATCAAGGTCCTCCACCAATAGTAGGTGAGTCTCGCAACAAAGATATCGCACACTTAAGACATTCATCGGTGTGCATGACGGTTCATCAAACACTCTAATGGTGTTATCAAGCGAAACTTCGGCCTTTCGGCATCGCTCGGTAACTATGGCCTTAAACTCCTCGCCCCACGCTTCCTAATCAAGTCCACGGTGGTTTACTCACCTCACAGGATCGAGAATCGATGGCATCACGGGCTCTTGGGGTGGATTATTTAAATTTGGGAATGGTTGGACACCGTGATTGGTTCGGGCATATTATGCGACCCACTCATTCATCATGGTGAAGAAGGCTTGTTTCGCCTTCATTTTGATTATTCGCGGATGATGAGGCTCAACAGCGGTGTCCCTTGCGCAGAGCAGCCGCTACACTTTCAACGTCATCCGCCAAGGGTCTCCCTATCCGGGTTCCATCGCTAATCAAAACAAAAATTTCAACCGTCAAGTCATCACATTATTAAGCACTAACAATTTGGCATGTATAGTTAGACTCACACGCTCTATGGTAGTCCTAGAACCGACTAAACCATAGCTCGATACCAATAAAATTGTAACACCTAACTCGTGGCCGACGCCGTGTCGGACACGAGGGTTAACGCCAAATCCTCTCAAGATACCAACCAATTTGACATTACTAGTCGCTGGAAAACTGCGTCACCATCGCCTTAAAATCATATCTCGAGTTTCAAAACTCGGAAACTGGTTTCGTAAATTTTCCTGAATTTAGACTCATATACCCATCCATGGATTTATTTTTAGAATTTTGGTTGGGCCAATTGGTACATTTTATTAGTTAAATTCACCCATGTTATAGGGATCGACTGCTCTGACCTTCGCGCGTTACAACTTGAATATCTCTCTGTACAGGGCTTTAATACTGGTGCCGTTTGTTTCTAATGAAACTAGACTCAAAATGGAATCTGTACATATAATGCATGACTCCTAATTCTTTCTGGATAATTTATGGTAAATTTTCAAAGTCGCGACAGGGGACCCAGAAACCGTTCTGGCCCTGTCTCACGAGAGCTTTAATATTTCTCAGTATACTGCTCATATGGTCGTTTCGTTTCGTCCATATAAAAATAGATTCATCAAGGTTCAGTTCCATAATTTACTCACTATTTAATTCTACTTCTACTATTTTTAGTGATTTTTCAATCTCACCTCACTGCTGCTGTCCGCAACAGTTACTGCAGAGACTATGCCAATTTCATGAATTTTTCCTTGGCCTTAATCATCCATCATACATGACACAAATTATGGCCACCTTATCAAAATTTGAGTTTCTAAGACTCGTGGCTATAGGTTCTAGCATCCCACTCGACGACCACATAGGCCATTTTCGCATGGCTTAAAGTTTACAACCCACAATTCGACAAAATATAATGGCCTATACATGCCAAATGTTCTTCAACAACAAAAACAATACCACAAGATTTCAGCGGTGTGATGATTTCAACGACGGTCCCGATCACGCAAACAATACGAGTCCGAGACCTAAAATGGGTGACAAGAAAACACCGACTGAGTTTATAACTCAAGAAGTCATAAGCACTTTACAATTATCCATTAGCTAAATTCATCACAAAGTGAAACAATGAAACAAGGCTAGGTACTTCATCCATATCGAACTATACCATAATTCCTCGGACCTTTCGGTTCAATCTCATACCAAGCCATACATCCACATTTCATATTTATACGATAAGATATTTGAGGCATTTTCACACACTAACTCATTTTCACCACAATCACACAATTGCAATCATCACATAGATTTAAAGCTTACCAAGCTCAACCCCGAGCATGAACATATTGTTTATTCGTCATGAGCTCAAGGTACTTACCCGATTCGCTGTCCGGATTAACTCGATAATGTCGCACACTCGGTGCCAATTGTAATACAAGAGCATATAGTGAATCCGCACACTTAGTGCTATATATTTTCAGCTCGCACACTTAGTGCTATAGAATCAAACTCGCACACTTAGTGCTGTACAATTTTATACCCGCACACTTAGTGCCAATCTTGTCACCGTCTCCATTTATACCCGCACACTTAGTGCCGTGACCAATACCTTATGCATTTTGCTGCCTTTATACATTCAACAATGGCATCATTCCATACACATACATTTTCATTTACACATCAATTCATTAAACACAATTGCATATATATTATGATCATTTAAATCAATACCAAATATATGCTTAATGACTTACCTCGGATGTTGTCGCATACGTTTTCAATGGCTATTCAGTTACTTTGTCTTTCCCTTGTCCAACTTTGATCCTTTGAGTTCTTGAGCTAGTTCACACAAATTTAACTTATTAAAACCTCATTATGCTAGCTTATGGCCGAATATGACAAGGAGTTTAAATGGTCATATGGCCACCCTTTTGCTTGGATACACATTGGTCATGCACATTTTATATTACATCAAGCAATTCAATACAATTCATTCAAGCATCAAGGAAAAGCTAAGGCCCTCAATAGGCTACCTAAGGCCGAATATACACATCAACATATGTATTCGTTCATGTGGCGAACATACACATTCATGTTAAGGCCGATTTCCACACTTGATACATTCAACAAGTAAGGTCGCTTGTATCGACTTAACACTAATTTGATTCAAGTTCACAACTAGGCTAGTATGCATATATACACTAGTAAATCAAACACTAACATTTGTACTTCACCTTACTAGCACTTCTCATTCAAATGACATGAACAACGAACATAGTTTCCTTTTATTTCCTACCATGGCCAAATGCCATACAACACCATACCATGCATCATTACAAGCTTTACCTTTAGCATGCAAATAACATCCACAAATCCACCTTAGTTGAACCTTAACTCATCTTCATGCCTCACCACCACAACATCAAACATCAAACATCAATGATACCAAGAAGACAACACCCATGGCCGAATATCATCCCTATTTCATGGTAAAGGTTTAGACCATGGGTTAGGTGGAACTCAAACTATCAACTAAAAACATGCATAAATCTCATGGATAACATCAACATACCTTAGTCTAGCAAACTCCCATGGCTGATTTTCTCAAGCTTCCCCCCCTTTCTTCTTAGTACATTCGACCAAGCAAGGAGAAAATGAGAGAATGAACACTTTTTTTTTTTCTTTCTTTCTTTGTTTTTGTTTCTCCCATGTACGGCAAGGGGGGAAGCATCCACACTCTTTTTTTTTTGTTATCATCATTATCTTTTTTCCATTTCTTTAATGCTAACTTTCTTAATTTATTGTTTCCTACATGCATCACTAGTCTAACAAGTTGGAGACATGTTTCCACCCATAGTATGGCCGGCCATCATGCTTCATTTTGGCTAATTTGACATGCAAGGACAACACTTTCCCACATGTATTAATAGGCCACCTTACATTTGCCTAGCACATTTCTAAATTTTCTCACATAAGTCCTATTTGATAAAAATTCACTTACAATTAACAAAATCCAAACATGAAATTTTCACACATGCATATATACATATAATGAGCATCAATTATGATGGTTAATTATTATTATGACTCGGTTTAGTGGTCCCAAACTACTTTCCGACTAGGGTCAATTTAGGGATGTCACAACTCTCCCCACTTAAGAAATTTTCGTCCCCGAAAATCTTACCCAGAAATAGGCTCGGTATCGCTCTTTCATAGAGTCCTCAAGTTCCCAAGTGGCTTCTTCCATTCCGTGTTTATGCCACAACACCTTCACTAACGGGATTTTCCTATTGCGCAACTCTTTTACTTCACGCCTCATAATGCAAACCGGTTCCTCTTCATAGCTCAAATTAGGTGAATCTCAATCTCGGATGGAGCAATTACGTGCGATGGATCGACCTATATCGTCAAGCATCGAGACATGAAAACGCTGTGAATCCTTTCGAGCTCGGGGCAAAATTAATCGATATGCGATCGCCCAACTCGTTCGGATACTTCATATGGCCCGATGAACCTCGGACTCAATTTGCCCTTACGACCAAATCTAAGCACCTTCTTCCAAGGTGAAACTTTGAGAAAGACCTTGTCTCCAACCCGATATTCAACATCTTTTCTTTTCAAATCCGATACGACTTTTGGCGATCCGGCGACTTTCAAACTTTCACGAATTACTCGAACTTTTGCTCGGCATCCTTAACCAAATCAACCTCAAGAATTTACCTTCACTAAGTTCACCCGAATAATGGGGTACGGCATTTACGATCAGATAAAGCCTCGTAAGGCGCCATCTTAATACTTGATTGAAAGCTATTGTTGTAAGCAAATTCAATCAAAGGCAGATACCGTTCCCATGAACCACTAAACTCAAGGATACAACATCTCAACATATCCTCGAGTATTTGAATTATCCGTTCGGATTGACCATCGGTTTGGGGGTGAAAGGCGGTGCTGAAATGCAACTTGGTACCCAAAGCTTCTTGCAACTTCTTCCAAAATCGCGAGGTAAATCTCGGATCTCTATCCGACACGATGGAAATAGGCACCCCGTGTAATCATACAATTTGAGAAACGTACAATTCGGCTAGTTTTTCCATTGAAAAATCCGTACGTACGGGGATAAAGTGAGCCGACTTAGTCAGTCTATCGACAACGACCCAAATCGCATCCTTCTTACTCACGACAATGGCGGTCCGGATACAAAGTCCATTGTGACTCGATCCCATTTCCACTCGGGTATCGTGATCGGTGAAGTAATCTCAAGGCACTTGATGTTCCGCTTTCACTTGTTGACATATTAAACATCTCAAACAAAATCGAGATGTCTCGTTTCATACCATGCCACCAAAACTAACGTTTCAAATCGTTGTACATCTTCGTACTCCCGGGTGGATTGCCATTCGGCTACAATGGGCTTCGTTCAAAATTATTGGAATAAGTTCAATTCTTTGGAACACAGACGACTTCGAACCTCAAACAATCGTCATCATCGATTTGAAATTCCGAGTCCTTGTTCGAACACACTCATCCCGCTTTGCAACCAACTCATCGTCGACTTTACGAGCTTCACGAATTTGACGTATCAATAATGGTTTGGCTTTCAATTCAGCTACTAACACATTGTCGTAGGATAGACAAGTGTACATTCATCGCTCATAAAGCAAATAGTGATTTCCGGCTTAAGGCATCCGCAACCACATTAGCCCTTCCCGGGTGATAATTAATGACGAGCTCATAATCTTTTAACAACTCGAGCCATCGCCTTTGTCGCAGATTTAAGTCTCTTTGGGTCATCAAATATTTGAGACTTTTGTGATCCGAATACACATGGCACTTCTCACCAAATAAGTAATGTCGCCATATCTTTAAGGCGAATACGATGGCAGCCAATTCGAGATCATGGGTCGGATAATTTTTCTCATGTGGCTTTAATTGTCTCGATGCATAGGCCACAACTCGCCCTTCTTGCATTAATACGCAACCCAACCCAAGTAGGGATGCGTCACTATAAATGACAAACTCTTTGCCCGATTCGGGTTGCACTAGAATTGGGGCTTCAGTCAAATAAGCTTTCAGTTGATCGAAACTTTTCTGACATTTCTCCGTCCATTCGAACTTAACATCCTTTTGGAGTAAGCCGTCATTGGCGTGGCTATCGTCGAGAAACCTTTTACAAATCGTCGGTAATAACCGCAAGCCCCAAAAGCTCCTAACTTCGGTAACATTCCTTGGTGGTTTCAATCGACTATGGCGAATTTTGTTCGGGTCCACCACGACACCGTCACGGACACCACGTGCCCCAAAAGCTAACCTCTTTCAACCAAAATTCACATTTATTGAACTTTGCGTATAATCGCTTATCTCGTAAGATTTGCAACACTAGCCTCGGTGTTCAAAGATGTTCGGTTTCATCTCTCGAATAGACCAAAATGTCATCGATAAATACAACTACGAACCGATCCAAGTATGGCCTGAAAATTCTATTCATTAAATCCATAAACACCGCAGGGGCATTAGTGAGCCCAAACGGCATCACCAAGAATTCGTAGTGACCGTACCTCGTTCTAAAAGCGGTTTTGGGTATGTCCGATTCTCGGACCCTCAACTGATAGTACCCCAACCTCAAATCTATCTTTGAAAACACCGAGGCTCCCTTTAATTGATCAAACAAATCGTCAATTCGTGGCAATGGATATTTATTCTTTATCGTCACTTTATTGAGTTGACGATAGTCGATGCACAACCTCATGGTTCCGTCCTTCTTCTTCACAAACAATACAAAGTCGCCCATGGAGAAAAACTCGATCGAGCGAAACCTCTATCCGTCAATTCTTGCAATTGAACCTTTAATTCCTTTAATTCCGTTAATGCCATACGATACGGGGCTATTGAAATCGGCGTAGTACCCGGTACAACTTCGATGCCGAATTCCACTTCTCGAACCGGTGGCAATCCGGTAACTCCTCGGAAAAACATCTGAATACTCACAAACCATCGGTACCGATTTGAGTTTCCTTTCCGTCTCTTTACTTCCAAACACATACGCAAGGTATGTTTCACACCCTTTTTCACATACCTCCGAGCGGTCATAGAAGATATTATCGCGGGCGCTCCTTTTAAATCGATGACTCGACTCGGACTACCTCATTATTTGCACTCCTCAAATCAATGGTTTTCCTTTGCGATCCACCATCGCATCATGTACGGTCACCAATCCATACCAAGAATAACATCGAATTCATCAAATGGTAGAAGCATCGATCGGTAGGAAAACAGATTCTCGAATTATTAGGGGCATCTCTTGCACACTTTATCAACGAGTACGTATTGACCCAAAGGGTTTGACACTGAATTACGAACTCGAGAGACTCAACAGTAGAGTCTTCTTGGATGCTAAAGTTTCACATACATATGAATGAGTAGAGCGGGGTCAATCAATGCAATCACACTAGTATCAAAGAGAGTAAAAGTACCAAAGTGATAACGTCGGGAGGATGCCTCCTCTCGTGCGCGGATGGCATATGCTCTAGCAGAGCTCGGTCTCGGATCGAACAGCCGTGACGGTGGCTCCCCTCGATTACCACCCCTACCTCCTGAAACCCTCGGGGTCTACCTCTAGTCGTCGCCCACTAGATCTCGCACCTTGCATCTTATTCTTCTCATCTAGCTCGTGCAATCCCTAATGAAGTGGTCCTTGAACCACATCCGTAATGAGCCCAGCTAATGACTTACCCCAACATTCACCTAGGTGTCGTCTTCCACATTGGGGACATTCAGTCTCTCTTGACGATTATTGCCCACACTAGCTATCGATGTAGCTCGGGAGTCCGTCAATGGTCGGGCTCTAATGGAAATTCCCGCAGTCGCCCTCGACTTACTAACGTCCTCCCTGAACCTCTTTACAGTCGAGAACGGAGCTTTACTCGTTGATCTTTTACGGTAATCTCTTGATTCAAATTCAGCCTTCTTCTTCTCCTTCCCAAGTTCTTCCGCCTTGCAGGCTCGTTCGACTAGTGTCACGAACTCCTTTATCTCCAAAATTCCCACTAGTAACTTTAACTCTTCATTCAATCCTTCTTCAAATCTTTTGCACATAGCAACCTCATCAGCCACACACTCCGAGCATACCGACTAAGTCTTACGAACTCATGTTCAGATTCGACATCTGATCATACGGCCTTGCTTGAGTTCCAGAACTCCTTACGCTTCGATCGATGAACCGTTGACTAATATATTTCTTCCGAAATTCCGTTTGAAAGAGATCCCAAGTAACTTGTTCCTTTGGGACTATGGAAATCAAGGTCCTCCACCAATAGTAGGTGAGTCTCGCAACAAAGATATCGCACACTTAAGACATTCATCGGTGTGCATGATAGTTCATCAAACACTCTAATGGTGTTATCAAGCGAACTTCGGCCTTTCGGCATCGCTCGGTAACTATGGCCTTAAACTCCTCGGCCCCACGCTTCCTAATCAAGTCCACGGTGGTTTACTCGACCTCACAGATCAAGAATCGATGGCATCACGGGCTCTTGGGGTGGATTATTTAAATTTGGGAATGGTTGGACACCGGATTGGTTCGCATATTGCGCGACCCACTCATTCATCATGGTGAAGAAGGCTTGTTTCGCCTTCATTTTGATTATTCGCGGATGATCGAGGCTCAACAGCGGTGTCCCTTGCGCAGGAGCAGCCGCTACACTTTCAACGTCATCCGCCAAGGGTCTCCCTATCCCGGTTCCATCGCTAATCAAAACAAAAATTTCAACCGTCAAGTCATCACATTATTAAGCACTAACAATTTGGCATGTATAGTTAGACTCACACGCTCTATGGTAGTCCTAGAACCGACTAAACCATAGCTCTGATACCAATAAAATTGTAACACCCCTAACTCGTGGCCAACGCCGTGTCGGACACGAGGGTTAACGGCCAAATCCTCTCAAGATACCAACCAATTTGACATTACTAGTCAGGCTGGAAAACTGCGTCACCATCGCCTTAAAAATCATATCTCGAGTTTCAAAACTCGGAAACTGGTTTCGTAAATTTTCCCTGAATTTAGACTCATATACCCATCCATGGATTTATTTTTAGAATTTTTGGTTGGGCCAATTGGTACATTTTATTAGTTAAATTCACCCATGTTATAGGGATCGACTGCTCTGACCTTCGCGCGTTACAACTTGAATATCTCTCTGTACAGGGCTTTAATACTGGTGCCGTTTGTTTCTAATGAAACTAGACTCAAAATGGAATCTGTACATATAAGGCATGACTCCTAATTCTTTCTGGATAATTTATGGTAAATTTTCAAAGTCGCGACAGGGGACCCAGAAACCGTTCTGGCCCTGTCTCATGAGAGCTTTAATATTTCTCAGTATACTGCTCATATGGTCGTTTCGTTTCGTCCATATAAAAATAGATTCATCAAGGTTCAGTTCCATAATTTACTCACTATTTAATTCTACTTCTACTATTTTTAGTGATTTTTCAATCTCACCTCACTGCTGCTGTCCGCAACAGTTACTGCAGTAGACTATGCCAATTTCATGAATTTTTCCTTGGCCTTAATCATCCATCATACATGACACAAATTATGGCCACCTTATCAAAATTTGAGTTTCTAAGACTCGTGGCTATAGGTTCTAGCATCCCACTCGACGACCACATAGGCCATTTTCGCATGGCTTAAAGTTTACAACCCACAATTCGACAAAATATAATAGCCTATACATGCCAAATGTTCTTCAACAACAAAAACAATACCACAAGATTTCAGCCGTGTGATGATTTCAACGACGGTCCCGATCACGCAAACAATACGAGTCCGAGACCTAAAATGGGTGACAAGAAAACACCGACTGAGTTTATAACTCAGAAGTCATAAGCACTTTACAATTATCCATTAGCTAAATTCATCACAAAGTGAAACAATGAAACAAGGCTAGGTACTTCATCCATATCGGAACTATACCATAATTCCTCGGACCTTTCGGTTCAATCTCATACCAAGCCATACATCCACATTTCATATTTATACGATAAGATATTTGAGGCATTTTCACACACTAACTCATTTTCACCACAATCACACAATTGCAATCATCACATAGATTTAAAGCTTACCAAGCTCAACCCCGAGCATGAACATATTGTCTATTCGTCATGAGCTCAAGGTACTTACCCGATTCGCTGTCCGGATTAACTCGATAATGTCGCACACTCAAGTGCCAATTGTAATACAAGAGCATATAGTGAATCCGCACACTTAGTGCTATATATT
Source organism: Gossypium arboreum (assembly GCF_025698485.1). Classification (NCBI taxonomy): domain Eukaryota; kingdom Viridiplantae; phylum Streptophyta; class Magnoliopsida; order Malvales; family Malvaceae; genus Gossypium; species Gossypium arboreum. The sequence continues at coordinate 101,855,842 of NC_069080.1, forward strand.
TTCAGCTCGCACACTTAGTGCTATAGAATCAAACTCGCACATTTAGTGCTGTACAATTTTATACCCGCACACTTAGTGCCAATCTTGTCACCGTCTCCATTTATACCCACACACTTAGTGCCGTGACCAATACCTTATGCATTTTGCTGCCTTTATACATTCAACAATGGCATCATTCCATACACATACATTTTCATTTACACATCAATTCATTAAACACAATTGCATATATATTATGATCATTTAAATCAATACCAAATATATGCTTAATGACTTACCTCGGATGTTGTCGCACGTTTTCAATGGCTATTCAGTTACTTTGTCTTTCCCCTTGTCGAACTTTGATCCTTTGAGTTCTTGAGCTAGTTCACACAAATTTAACTTATTAAAACCTCATTATGCTAGCTTATGGCCGAATATGACAAGGAGTTTAAATGGTCATATGGCCACCCTTTTGCTTGGATACACATTGGTCATGCACATTTTATATTACATCAAGCAATTCAATACAATTCATTCAAGCATCAAGGAAAAGCTAAGGCCCTCAATAGGCTACCTAAGGCCGAATATACACATCAACATATGTATTCGTTCATGTGGCCGAACATACACATTCATGTTAAGGCCGATTTCCACACTTGATACATTCAACAAGTAAGGTCGCTTGTATCGACTTAACACCAATTTGATTCAAGTTCACAACTAGGCTAGTATGCATATATACACTAGTAAATCAAACACTAACATTTGTACTTCACCTTACTAGCACTTCTCATTCAAATGACATGAACAACGAACATAGTTTCCTTTTATTTCCTACCATGGCCAAATGCCATACAACACCATACCATGCATCATTACAAGCTTTACCTTTAGCATGCAAATAACATCCACAAATCCACCTTAGTTGAACCTTAACTCATCTTCATGCCTCACCACCACAACATCAAACATCAAACATCAATGATACCAAGAAGACAACACCCATGGCCGAATATCATCCCCATTTCATGGTAAAGGTTTAGACCATGGGTTAGGTGGAACTCAAACTATCAACTAAAAACATGCATAAATCTCATGGATAACATCAACATACCTTAGTCTAGCAAACTCCCATGGCTGATTTTCTCAAGCTTCCCCCCCTTTCTTCTTAGTACATTCGGCCAAGCAAGGAGAAAATGAGAGAATGAACACTTTTTTTTTTTTCTTTCTTTGTTTTTGTTTCTCCCATGTACGGCAAGGGGGGAAAGCATCCACACTTTTTTTTTTGTTATCATCATTATCTTTTTTCCATTTCTTTAATGCTAACTTTCTTAATTTATTGTTTCCTACATGCATCACTAGTCTAACATGTTGGAGACATGTTTCCACCCATAGTATGGCCGGCCATCATGCTTCATTTTGGCTAATTTGACATGCAAGGACAACACTTTCCCACATGTATTAATAGGCCACCTTACATTTGCCTAGCACATTTCTAAATTTTCTCACATAAGTCCTATTTGATAAAAATTCACTTACAATTAACAAAATCCAAACATGAAATTTTCACACATGCATATATACATATAATGAGCATCAATTATGATGGTTAATTATTATTATGACTCGGTTTAGTGGTCCCGAAACCACTTTCCGACTAGGGTCAATTTAGGGATGTCACACGAGTAACCCTTGTACTCATAACGATTTATCTGATTACGAATTTTATGACATTAGTTTACTGGTTTCACTGTTTATTACAGAATATCTTATGAACAGATAGAGTTTCAGAGTTATTTTTGCGCAATCACAATTTAGCTACGGTCCTAGTTTTGTAGCCCTAATACTACAGTATCAATAACACTATCTCTAAGGCTCAGTACTATCTATAGTATTATTTCCAGTCCAGTTCCATATAAATAATTAAAGCAGAAAAAGAACACTTACAGACTTGGTGCCGGGGATTCAGTGTGCCACTTCCTTATCAGTCCATAAAAAAAACCCATGTTTTTGTTTACTAAAAATAAAAAGATTTCATTTGAAAATACTTTTATTTTAAAACTATTGATTTAACCTCGTTCAATAGAAAAACTTTGAACATCTTTGAAAAACTTATAGAAAATTTTTTTTTGAAAAGATTTTCGGACCCGATCCACAGCCGAGTTGTTACAACCAAGCTCTGATACCACTAAATGTAACACCCTAAACCCGGCCCAGACGTTACGGCCGAATTTAGTATGTCACATGGAGATGTTTCAAAAAAAATATGTGTTTATCTAAATTCTTTGTTTAGGGTTTTGCAAAAATCTGTTCTTGTTTTAAGTTAAAGTGAATGGAAGCTGTACACCAGGTAGGAAGCCAGAAAGGAGGAGGTGAGTCTTATAGGACCGCTTAAGTACCAAGCTCTTCCAGGATCCAATCCTAGACATGCACACATCCATTACCACACTTTAAGCAGGTTACGTGTCTACGAACATTAAAACAAGTTTAAGTCTGCTTAAAATATTTATTTTCTTGGAAAAACATTTACTTTGTGAAAGCTTTGCGCGTCATCGTGATCTTTTAAAAATAAGTAGTTTTTATAAAACGAACCCTAGTGCTAACCAGTTTAATAATCCCCAAAATAAAATTAATTAAAAAGAGCGGCCTTATTACAACTTTAAGCATAATAAAAATAATCCAAATTAAATGCTAAACTTATTTAAAATCGGCAATCAATCTTCGTGGCCACTCTGAATCCCGCCCAGCTCCAAGTCCACCAACTAGGGCTCACCTACAAGGATGGAAGAGGAAGGGGTGAGTTTGGGAAACTCAGTGTATACAGAAACCCATCCAAAGCCCAAATCAGCTCGAGCCCATTGGGCCTAAGCCCTACTCAGATAACAGTACACAGTGGACCGAAGCCCTTTTTAGACACTACAGGAAAACATGTCTTTAGCGGCGTTTTTAACGGCGTTTTATCAAAAAACGCCAAAAAAATTGTAAAACATAGAGCAATAGCGGCGTTTTACCAAAAACGCCGCTAAAAACAGAGCAATAGTGGCGCTTTTGGTAAAACGCTGCTAAAAATAAGAGCAATAGCGGCGTTTTACCAAAAGCGCCGCTAAGAATAAGAGCATTAGCGGCGCTTTTGGTAAAGCGCTGCTAGAAATCAGAGCATTAGCGGCGCTTTTGGTAAAACGCCGCTAAAATAAACGATTAGCGGCGCTTTTGGTAAAACGCCGCTAAAATAAATATTAGCGGCGCTTTTGGTAAAACGCTAAAAAGTTTAGGTTTAGGTTTTGGTTGTATGATTAAGGGTTTAAAGTTTATGAGTTACTATTTTAAGGTTTATGTATTATGGTTTAAGGGTTGGGGTTTATGATTTAAGGGTTAGGGGTTAGGGGTTAGGGGTTAATACTTAGGGGTTTTTATTTTGTGGTTTAAGGTTTAGGGGATATAGTTTAGGCCGGTACTTTAGTAGGGGATATAGTTTAATGGTTTAAGGTTTAGAGTATTGATTAATTAGTGTTATTATTTTGTGGTTTAAAGATTAAGAGATATAGTTTAAGGTTATGATTAATCTATACATTTTGTGGTTAAGGCTTAAGGGTTATTATTTTGTGGTTTATGGTTAGGGGATATAGTTTAAGGTTTAAGGGATATACTTTAGGGATTAAGGTTATAGGGATATAGTTTAATGGTTTAAGGTATAGAGTTTTGATTAATTAGTGTTAATAATATTAAGTATTTTGATTAATTAATAATATTATAAAAATATAAAGGCTAAATGATATTAAAATTTACCGGCGTTTTATTGAAAAACGCCACAATTATCCATGGAAGCAAAATGCTGTCGTTTTATACTTTGTTGTTATTTTTATTAGTGGCGTTTTATGAAAACGCCACAAAATCTAAATTTTTTTAACTAAAACGGCGTCGTTTCTGTGTGGCCCGAAATTGCTTTACTCTCTGCCAAAATCAATTTCCCCGATTTCCCCCAAATTTCCCCCAACTTCTTCTCCCCAAATTTCCCCCAACTTCTTCTCCCCAAAAATTTTTACCCTAGTTTCCCAATATCCCAAGATCTTCTCGGTTTTAGAAGGAAACAAATCAACTGTCTCTATAGATGAGTGGGGGCATCTTCTTGGATTTAGCTTTTTCCATGGATTCCCAATGACAGCCAAATTTTACAAGGTATGTTTTAACGTCTTCCTACTTTCTGGGTCTTTCTGCTTTTCTTGTTTCAATCTTCCTTTCTCTCCTTGTTTTATTTTGCTAACATAGGCAAAACCTTATCAAGCTTGTATATTTCTGATATTTTATTATTGTTTTGAACAGGACCACAACCCACTGTTAAGGAAAAGATTAATGCGGCCTGATGGTACTTGAATGTTTCTAACTTGCTAAATGCTTGTTTAATTAACTAAGTCAATGGTGCTTCTAGTTTTGAGATGCTTTCTTTTGTTTTTGCCCCCTTGATCTACTCATCGTCTAGGTAGTCATGTTTTGGTTGTGTAATAGTAATTAATTGTTTTATATAAATTTTGATGTCAGTTGTTAAATCTCCATTAATGAAAGTCTTAGCACAGTTGGTAAGAGAGGAGGTTTGATTTTTAAGTATCTAGATTCAAAATTCAGTATATAGGGTATCTGAATCTCACTATGAGTTGCAAGTTTTAGTTCAATTACTCAGTTGTAATTTAGATTATTCCAGTTTTTAGTTTGTTTGTGCTGCACTGTAAAAATTTGATTCTAATCTTTGTGATTATTAGGACATATTTGTATTGGTATCGTTGTGATTTTAAAAAAATTGGTTAAATCTAGTACGGTATACTTGTGTGTCATGTGAGGCTTAGATTTAAACATGATTCTTCAAATGTTGGTTTCATGGTATTGTTTCTTGATGTGGCCATTCTTTATGCTATGGCATTTAAAGAGATACTATTCTTCTTCCCTCAATAATTTGCTGTTTATTCACTAACTGCATGCAAACCTAGTTTAAGAAACAGCTATTTGGATGAAGTGACACCATGTGTTTTATGATATAAATAGCATCATGCATCATGGGATACAACTTGTAAGACATTAGTATCATCTGAATTTCACATATTAACATAAGCATAATCAAGGTGTGGAAAAAGTTCGATTCAACTTTCTATTAGTATAAGATCTAAAGGGATACTTGAAGAAGCTACAAAGCAACTCTAACATCAAATTAAATTTATGGAAATCATATGTATATATATTTTACTTTTGTATACTAGTGTAAAAATAGATTTAATTATTTTATTTATTTCAATAAAATTAAGTAAATGTGTTTATTGGGAATAGAATTTAATTTTTCTTTTTACTATGTAATGATTAGGAATGTGGGATATATATATGAATAGATTCAAAGTTTGTACACGTTTAATAACAAAAGTTACTTTTAACATTAACATAACATACTTTAAAAATTACCCAAGTTACCTCAAAATCAACCCCGAATTGAAATAAAAATACCAAATTCAAAATATTTAAACATATAAATATATATGATTATCAATGTTTGATGAAAATATATTTAAAATAATTAAATCTATTTTCATTTTTCTTGTTAGTACTGGGTGGATTAGTTCATTCATGTAGTAGATATTTGATACAATGGTTAACATAATTGAATCAATGCACTTAACAAGATATTGATTAAAATTTTAAACCCCATTTTAATGGTAAAATATCATGGTGTCATGGGGTTGCAAATGCTGGTCCTCATCCATTGTTCAAAGTTCATAAAGTTAGAAACGTCTAATGAAAATTTCTTGGCCAATCAGTTCCATTGGCTAGATGGTTTGACCCATATTATCAGATCTGTTTGTTTTTAGCCTATTGTCTGTAATGTCTGTCAATGAGTTTCTTCTTATAAACTTCTTTTGATTCTTAGGCTCAGATGTGAACGACTAAAACATTTGCTTCCCCCATTTTCTTTTTCGTTTTATATGATTTTTTTTAACACTTAACTTATGTTGGAAACTTCTCTTATCACATTACTTGTTAAGGCTAGAGGCCAAAGTTTACTTCTTGCTAATATCAACAATCTTTTACAACAAGATTTTGATGTCTTTTAACAATCTATGACCAATATTTTCATGATTAGCTTTTGCAAACACTGCAGCTTGTAAACTTTTACTTATGTCTAAATATGGATGTCATTTCTATCCCTTTTTCTATATCTAAGAAAGATGTCATTTCTATCCCTTTTTCTATATCTAAGAAAACTGACATGAATTTTATTTTGACTGGATTATAAATATATGTAATGTAAAAACATTTGCAACAACTGCTGCATATTTTTGGGCTGAGAAGTTTATTTTGACTGAATTATATCGCAAAATTGACATGAAGTTTTATGGAGGATTACTCACATTATGCCTTATATCAATTTTCAATTTAGATGGTTGTAGTTTGAAGATGATCTATTTTGGTACAAATCAGTTGGATTTTGTTGACATTTAATTTTTAAACTTTTTCAGGGTCATTCTTCTGTATCTGTTTTTGAGACGCAAGTAAGTTTTATTATTAATTAATTTTACATTTATGTTCTGTGTATTGAATCTAATTTGATAAATCAATGCATTCCAGGGAGCAAATGAAAAAATGATCAGCCATTCAGATTGATAATTTTTGTATCAGTTTGTTAGCATCCTTATCAAGTATCAAATGCCTATCTCATACTTCTTGTACAATCGCAGTTGGTTATATAATTCCTTCTTGTTTGGGTTATTCTGTCAAGACTTACTTAGTATTTGAATTAATTTTGTACAAAAATATTTTTTGACCGCTTTTAACCAACACCTAATTTTTCTTCCCTATTTTTGTACAATGACGATTGTTAATAAATTTAATTATTACTATAATAATTATATGAAGTAATATATATGAAGTAAAATTATATTGTATACTAAATATGGTACATATACTTTAATTCCTTGTGTTTTGACTTTTAGGATATAGTTCCATGTGTCTATATTAGTGAATTAATGTTGTATATGTTTCAGTTACTGCTTCCTGCTCCTCCTGCAACTATTGGTTCAACTGAAGCTGCCATTTAATCTTCGAATTAATATTTGGTACTGATATAGATAAAGTTTTCATATTTGCTTAAACTGAAATATATTTGGTGCTACTCTTATAATCTTACATGTGTCTGTATTAGTGAATTAATGTTGTATGTATTTCAGTTACTGCTTCCTACTCCTCCTGCAGCTATTGGTTCAACTGAAACTGCCATTTAATCTTCGAATTAATATTTGGTACTAATATAGATAAAGTTTTTATATTTGCTTAAACTGAAATATATTTGGTGCTACTCTTATAATCTTACATCTGTTCTAGGTACTATCGAGCACCTGAATTAATATTTGGTGCAACTAAATACACCACAGTCATTGACATTTGTTCTAGGTACGTATAGGTTTCGTTGCTAAATTTTTTCCTTATTTCTATGCATTTTCACTTTAAATTACTTAACAAATATTACTTTTTTGACTCCAGCCTCTGTTTGCTGGTGAGAGTGGAGTAGATCAGAAACATTACCTTTTCCAGAACAAAACTTAGATGAAAATATCCCTAGTACTAATACACAACATCAATGGGTTCGACATGATGTGGATGAAGATATTTACGAATAATGATGTAGTAAGATTTTACAATTTTTTAATTATATGTAATATTATAATTTTAATCTTTGTCATGTTATATAATTTAACTATTTTATATGTACTACTATTGTTGTAATTTGTTACTAAAACTTTAATTATTTTATGTGTATTGCAGGAAAAATGCGTAGAAGAAGAGTACGAGATTTAAGTATTGTCCAGAATACTCCAAATTCGAAAGAAAGAAATAGTGAACAGCAGACAGTTGTTGGATCTTCGAATGTGCCGGAGACACTTGATGAGCCTGAAGAATTTCAAAGTAATATTATGTTCATTTTACATGTGTTGACTTTTATTATTGAATTATTTGTCAATTTTACTATAATAATAGTATATCATTTTTCAGCTGAAAGTGGTGTGACGTGCAGAGTTCGAGGACGTACGCTACTTAGAGATTTATATGACTTAGATCCTGTCGAGCGCGTTAAAGTAAGTAGAAATACTCATGGTCAGCCTGTTGGATCTGAAGCTCGACTTTTAGCAGGCTATTTGGGCATTTTAGCACGAAATGCAAATATGTTGCCCATCAACTACTGAATCATGGCAACACATGCCCGATAGCAACAAAACCGTGCTCTCGCTAATATTAAGGTAACAAAATGTGAATGCAATTTATAATACTTTGGTTTAAGTTTTATTTATATTTACATTCTAAACTTATGTTTTTTTAGGAGAGATTTTCTTTAGAAGTCTCCAATGATTATATCAAGAAGGCATTAGGTAAAAGATGGAGAGACAATAAAAGCACTTTAAAGAAACAATATTTTAAGAAAGACATAAGCCTCGAGGAAAAACTGAGAAATGTTCCGCCAGGAATGCTGAGGTATCAATGGGAAGATGCGGTTAGATTTTGGAATTCAAAGAAAGGAGAGGTATTATGATTTCCAAACTCTTATATATATTGTTTACTATATACGTAATAATAATTTTATTATGTAGGACCGTGAGCGAGTTGGAACAAGCAAGAGCAAAAACAAAAATTCACGCATTACCAGCAGGTCGAAGTTTTGCTTCAGAATGAGGCCGAGGTATTATGAATTTATTAATTCTTTCAAATATTAATAACTTTCTATTATTAAATAATATTCTTACTACTATATTGTAGGAAGTCAAATCCGGACAAAAGTTGGACGCCTTGACTTTTGAGATTACACATAGGAAGAAAGATGGATCTCCTATGACATCCAAGTCGGAGAAATTATGGTATATTCACTTAATAATATTTGATTTATTCTAAATATTTATAATCTTTAATTATAATTGTTTAATTCAATTCATCATTAGTAGTTTTAAAAATGTTAAGTTATGTTGCATTTTTTTATTATATATGTCATTTCTAACTCTTTAATTGATTTTTAGGAGAAACTAAAGGAGAAGAAGGCGGAATATGAAGCGATTGCTTGAGTGATAGTTCTGTTAATCTTGAGAACATTGATAATGAATTATCACTGAAGTTTTGGGTCCCGAAAGATACGGTCGGGTTCGATTTCAAGGATCTGTGTTACCCGACCCAATATTTTGGATCCGGCTCCCAAGAATACATGCCTTCCTAAGTCAAGCTCAAGTCAAGTTCGAGGTTAAGAGACCGGATAGCTCGGATGCAAGAGAACACGGTTGAGCAAATTGCCGAGGTTCAACGAAAATATGAAGAACTCCAAAGAACAACTTAGAGCAGAGGCAAGAGAGAGGGAGGCAATGCGCAGCGAGAGAGGCAGAGGCACGAGCGATGGTAGCGAAACGAGCAAAAAGTACGATGACCTCCATTCTGACTTCAACAGATGATGCATATGTTTCAACAATCGTAAAAGTCGCCGTCTTAGACATTAGTTTTCTTATTGTAAGAATGTTTTTAAGTTTTGTCACGTTTAACATTATTGTAAAAATATTTTAAATTATACTTTATTATTAATTATATCATATATCTTTAGTTAAATTTGAAGTATCATTTAGAATTAATATTTTGGTTGTATTTTTATGTTAAATTTGTTGTTTTTGGTGCATTTTATATTATATTTGTTGTATTTGGTTAGATTTTAATGCAGGAAGGGCTGGATATTGGTGAAAAAAAATACTATAAATCTGCCAAATTTAGCGGCGTTTGTAAAAAAAGCGCCGCTAAAAGCCTTGACCTTTAGCGGCACTTTTACCACAAATGCCGCTAAAAACCTAGACCTTTAGCGGCGCTTTTCCCACAAACGCTGCTAAAAACCTAGACCTTTAGCGGCGTTTTTCCCACAAACGCCGCTAAAAGCCTAGACCTTTAGCGCTTTTTTCCCAAACGCCGCTAAAAGCCTTGAGCTTTAGCGGCGCTTTTCCCACAAACGCCGCTAAAAGCCTTGACCTTTAGCGGCGCTTTTTCCCAATAAACGCCACAAATTTTTGTGGCGTTACATATATCAGCTTTTTTTATGGCGTTTTAGAAAGCGCCGCTAAAAGTCTGTTTTCCTGTAGTGAGAATACAGTAGCAAGGCCTTAGCCCCTTTAACATAACAGTGTGGCCCATAGGCTCAGTTCAGTAACATAAGTATCAATAGTAGTAATGAATGCAAGACCAACTGGGGAGACTACTCAACCCACCAACCGCTACACTGCCCCCGTACTAGCCCTACACTCCATGTGGGGAATATCTCAACCCACCCAGCCCTACACTCCACAGTTGCAAAGAACGCACTCAAATATCAGTAAGTTGAGGCAAAGCCTCCAGTACGTGGATGAACCACTTTCAATACTTCCTCTATCAATACCCCAATCCCATGCAATAGATATTAATAAAGCATATCATGTAAAATACAGTAATAATCAATCATGCAGATTAGCCAATTTAAACCCTAGGGGTATATCGGTAATTTTGCTCTTTAGGGTAATTTTCGTAACTTAGCAACCATTTGGTTCCACCACAATTAACGAGCTACTTCTTACTCATATTTCCGTCATCCCGGTTTTATGCCATTTGGTTCCACCATCTAATTAACAATTACTCCACGCTAATTTGCCCATCTCTTACCCATATTGGTTTTCAATGTCCTACAATTGATTAGTAGCCCATTTGGTTCCTACTTGATTTCCAAAATCGATAGCTAGCTCCGAGTCCGATTGTTCCAATGATTCACACTTTTGATCCTTAGAACAATGGTAAAACCCTTAATCCAAGGGTTGAAGAAGTTTTGGCTATAAGCCCGTAAAATAAGAACGATCGAGATGATAAATACTTAAACCAATGGTACTCCAAGGGTTGAAGAAGTTTCGCTATAAGCCCCTAAACCAATGGTACTTTTGGGTGGTGAAGGAGATGATATGAGGCTATGACCTTGAAGTATTGCCGTCGGTATCTAGGATTAAGAAAAGATAATTGTAGATTTAATAAAAACAAAAGAACATAGAAGGACCTGGCTTTGAAGAAATCGGCATAAGCAGTGATCACAGGATTTCGGCTTTTGCGACTTTGGCAAAGGTGCTGATGAATAGCAGGTTTGATGGACGGCTTTGGAGAAGGAAGTAGAGAAAGAAGAACAGGATAGGTGAAAGTTTCGGCTAGAGAGGAAAAGAGAGAAAAAGAAAACCCTTGTGGTGCCTGAGCAGAAGAAAACGGCACCTCACAAAGCCCTAGGTGCCGAAATATTAACCAAAACCCTCTGCCGAATTTTCCTTCTTCAATTCCCTAAATTCGGCCAACTCCCAGTCTCTCACCCAATCCCTTAAATCTCTCCCCTTATCACTCCTTAATTCAAGCATTTGGACTGATTCAAACTTTCCTTTAGCAGAATCCACTTGGACTCCAACACTTACCCCTCCTGTACTTAAAAAAAATAAATGCATCTATTTGTCAACACAGGGAATCGATCCCATGCCTTCCCCAATGCTCCACATGCCACCTTTTTAGAAGCCTAGTGGCGTCACCCTTGCCACTTTACTAAGGCTCTTTTTGTGATGCAATTTACCCATCACTCCACTTAAGGGCCACTTAGCCAGAACCCCTAACTCCTAAGTCCAAAAATTCAAAAATTCAACCAGGTTTTGGCCAACACATGGGCCTTCTATAAGCCCATTTAGCTACTCAAAATATTAATTTCACATCCAAATACAAAATTTTAAAGTCTTTACAAAATATTGAAAATCGCGAATAAATCCGAAAATCAGGATGTTACAAGACAAGAGCTCAATCCCAAACTCAACTTCACGATTTGGAGGTAACCCAGGTAGCTCATCAGGAAAATCATCTGGAAAGTCTTTAACTATTTTGATATATTTAACAGAAGAAACCTTAGAATCTGAAACACTAATGTAAGCCAGGTACGCCTCGCAACCCTTACGAACCAACTTCTCTGCCCTCAATGCAGAGATCACATTTGACAAGTAATTCCGATGCTCCCCAATTACAACTACCTCGTTATCCTCTGGAGTTCTTAGTACCATCCGTTTAGTAGCACAATCTAAGTTTAATCGATGTTTAACCAGCTAGTCCATTCCCAGAATTAAGTCAAATTCTCCAAGAGGAAGTTCAATCAAATTCTCCAAAAAGCTTAACTCCTTGAACCTCCAAAAGTACATCTCTAAACAGTTTATTTACCCTCACTAACTGCCCTAATGGACTCAACACAGTAACCTCACTCGTAGTGCTCTCCACTAAGATATCCAGAGTCTCAAACACAGTACAGGCTATATAGGAGTGAGCAGATCCTATATCTATTAGTGAAATGTAAGGTACATTATAGATAAAGAATGTACCCATAATAACAACTAGAGCATCACCATCCTCTCAGTGTCGTGTAGCATAAACTAAAGCCAGTTGCCTCACCTCAGTATGCCCAGCACCTCTGCTCGGTGCCTTATAACCACGGCCCATACCATTTCCACCCCTGGCCTGACTATGGCCTCTCGGTGGCTGCTGACCACCCCTTGGCCACTGTACAGTACCCAAACCTATAGCTTGCACCTGATTGGGCCTCTATGGACACTCTCTAATAAGGTGCTCTATAGATTCGCACCTCAAACAAGCCTCAGTCCTTTTCCAGCGCTCGTCCTAATGGTGTCTCCCACAATCAACATAAGGTTGCAGTCCAGTAACAGCAATAGGGCCCCAACTCTGACCAGCCTATCAACTCTGACCTTTTTCTTAGGCCTTAGAAAGGAACTTGAGGACTTTGAATCCTTCTTGTTCCTACATCTCTCCTTCTCAAGGTTCTGGCACTCAGCGCGCTTCACCTCCTCGGCGATCTTCACCTTATCAACTAATGCAGCAAAATCTTGCGTCATCTATAGAGCTATCAGAACCCATAGATTACACCTGAGGCCATCCTTGAAAGAAAAAAAACTATACATATTACTAACCATTCAAAAACAACCTAGCTTATCTCTTTGTGTTCATACAACGGCTCTCCACTCACACATACTATTTCGTACAATCTATTTCGCTTAATTGTTTTTTTTTCTAATTTAATTAAATCATTAATTTCTACCTCTTAACCCCTTAATTAAAGTTTAATTATAGATCTAGGTCTTTAACTTTGATCAATTTCTTTGATTAATATTTTTCGGAAAAACATTGTTGATCCTCATTTTAAAAGAAAACATTCAATTTATGTAATTACTTAGAGATTTTATTAAATAGAATTTGTAAACCACTTAATCTCATCAAAATACACTGAAAATTATTTTAAAAACACCTCTTAGATCTTTATTTCTTCATTCACCATTTTTTTATGCAAAAGATAGCTTTAAAATCATGGATCTTTAATTTTCTTGCTTAGATATATGAAAATTTAAACTAAAAACACCTAATAAAAAATCAATACATAAGAAAATAATATATTCACCTTTAGTTCAAAAACCTCCATGAATTTGTACCAATTGAGCAAAAATGAGCTAAGTTTAGGTGAGAAATTGGACAATAAATAATGAGTGTTTGGATGCCAAAATAATATAAAATCTGTGGAATTTTTTAAAAAAAATTTCCAATCTAGATCTAATAAATTTTAAAATGAAAAAGGATGGAGAAAAACCAAATAAAAGTAAAAAGACGATGGGTGTGGCGTTTTATAGCCAACTTACCATTTTTACAAAATGGGCTATTTGCCCTATAAGTCCTCGCTTATTCTCCCTTGTTCTAATAGCTCTCCTTTTAACCACTATTTTTTAATTTACACATTTAACCTCTACTTGAACCACTATTCCCAAATTAATTTCTATTTTTTTATTAATGTCCAGATTATTAATACCATAATTATTTAATTTAATTATTATTTTTACTATTATTAACTAATTATTTATTTTATCCTATTTTAATTCCTATAATACCAAATCCAATTTTTCTTTCAAACCCATTGTAATAGCACGATCTTGGGTCTAGTCGAAATAGTGGTTTCGGGACCATAAATCCAACACAGAAAAATTTATTTTTATTATATTTTTATGATCTATAGTTTTATTGAATGATTTCGTGAAAATTTTGTTCAAAAATTTTGACGTTTGGGCACTTAATTTGGTCAAAAGGACTATTATGAAATTTTAAATTGAAGGTCCTTAGATGGTAATTTGACCTTTTTAATTTAATTTGGACAAAAGTAGACATGAGGTAGGTGTTTTAAGAAAAGGGCATTTTAGTCATTCGGTTAATAAATGAATTAATAATCAAATTAAAAGCCAATTTTTGTCCATCTTCCTCCCATGGCCGAAATTCACAAGGGGAAACCATGGCTAGGGTTTTTAAAACTTCCAAGCTCGATTGTAACTCCGTTCTAGCCTCGTTTTTAATGATTTTTATATTTTTGAAATCCTTGTAACATGATCTATCTATTTCTACCAATAATCTAAGACATAATCAAAGTCTAAAATTTTACCCATGATGGATATTTGTGCATTTTGATGTTTAATGGTAGAAAATGTATGTTTTGTGTATGATAAATGACTTTTACTAAGTGATTTTCAGTGAAAATGATTAAAATGACTTATTTGTAAAAGTTGTAAAAATATAAACTTTAGGGGCAAAAATGTAATTTTTGCCACAATGTGATTTTAGGCTGATTTGAATAGTGTAATGATTAAATAAGTTAAATGTGATACTATAGATCAAGAAAAACGAGGTTCGAATTAGAACGGAGGAAAAATAAGTATTTGACGATTAGGCCGTTTTGGTCATTTTTATGCCAAGGTAAGTTCGTATGTTTAATAAGCATTAAATTATATATGTATAAATGATTAATTGATATAATTGTAGTAAATACTATATTATTGAAATAAAATGTGAATGTTATTGTGTATGATATTACGGAAATGACCGATAAACATTCGATATAGCTAAAGTCCCGGTTGAACCTTGGAATAGATAGAATACAAATGTCATAACATTAGGGGTTACTAAGATTATGTGTAAGACCATATCTGGGATATGGTATCAATACGAGACTTCGTGTAAGACCATATTTGGGATATGGCATCGATATGAGACTTCGTGTAAGACCATCGCTGGGCTATTGGCATCGATACGAGATTACATGTAAGACTATATCTGGGATATGGCATTGGTATGGTACTGAGTTTATGAGATTCTCGAGTATCCTTTACTATTCCAAGTGGTTCAACAGGAAATTCAATTGGTATGTTAAAGAAGAAAAAGAGCATGCAAGTATTACGAATTTGTACAGGTATGTACATAAGTTTATAAGCATTGATTTCTTGATATCGTGAGTTCATGATTTTCATGAGAATGTTTTGTGAAACCTTGTGATTATTGGCCTATGCTTGTGATGTATGAAATTCATGATAAATTCGATTGAAGACCATGTGATTGGCTTTCGGGCGAAATTGAGTTATTATATAGCGTGTTTTATTCACCTAAGTTGCGATCTATCAGATATGAGAGAAAGGAAAGATTGGTATAATTACCTATTAAAATGATTATAGAAGTATGAGAAGATATGAACTTTGAACAATTGAAAAATGTTAAAATATATGCTTGAAATGTGAATACTCATATTTAATGTGCATGTCTACTATGAGGTTTGAAATGACATGTTAAGTGCAGTGATATGTTACAAAAGAGAGATTACAGTTGTTAGGCTAATGCCAAGATATGTCAAATTATGCTTGAAAGTTAATAAAGTAAACATCGTGATTGAATAAAATTATAACTATAAGATTTATAGCAATTGGTATTATTTTGTGTTTAAATTGTTGAACATGATAAATGCTTAATAAGAGTTGCTTATTATTTTCATGCGGACTTACTAAGCTATATAGCTTACCCCCTTCTTTTACCATGTTTGATAGTGTCGTGAAGCTAGCTCAAGTTGGAGATCGCCAGAGATCCTATCACACCATCAAGCTATTATTTTAGGTATTGATAAATTCAAGTATTTTGAGTTTATGGCATGTATAAGGACTTGGTCCTTTTGTTATATACGTTATATGACTTTAGCCAATGTAATGGCTTGTAATCGTCAAAGGCTTGTCTTGCTATTTGGCCATGTAAGTTGGCTTATATTGGAAACATGGTTGTAAGCCTAAGTATATTCATATATGTGTCAGTATCTATGGTGATATGATCATGGTATGCTTCGTGAATGTGATTTCTTCAGAAATGTGATTTATGGCATGAATGTGAAATGTTTGGTAATGTGGTCTATTGATGAGATGATAAATTTATGTGTATAATAAGGTAACTAGAAAGTAGTTAAATGAAGCTTAATGAAGGTGAAATTGACATGAATGATTTTTGGCATGATAAATGTTCATATGGTATTGGTATGTGATGTTCATAATTTTGAATGGTTTGGTTGATCTTACATGCTTGAATTTGTGCCATGTGATGTTGTGTAGAGGTGTGCAAGTGAGGGTGGCAAAATGGCTTGGTAAATAGCCTTGTTTTTGCCACATGGGTAGATGCACGAGCGTCTGTCTAGGCCATGTGTGACACATGGTCTGCCCCATGGGCGTGTGATCTGGCCGTGTGTCCCTTGCACCTAAATTGTTGCAAAACAGAATGCTCAGTATTGAGCCCAAGGGCATAAGACACGACCGTGTGTCTCAGCCGTGTGAAGGACACGGCCTCGGGACACGGGTGTGTGTCTTGACCATGTGACTTCAATTTGTTCATGGGTGACAAATAGAGAGTTACACGGGTTAAGGGCATAGGCATGTGTGACCACACGGCCTGCCCACACAGACTCGTACTGATGAGAATTTGACTCCGCGCGAAATTGAACAAAAAGCTGCTGAATTGGCCTATTTTTTGCGTGTACCGATTGAAGTCTTTTGAAATGAATTGTAGAATAAAAGCTTTCTCCCCGGGAGGAAAAAGCTCAATCCAAGAATCCGGCCCTTAAAATATGAAAATTTTTTCTAAGTTTTGTAAAAATTTCCCTAAGTTCTTGGTTTAGTCCCGAACCACTCCTAAAGCATGTTTTGGGTCTCGTAGGCTCGTATTAGGGACTTCATGATTAAATGCAGAAATTTTCAATTTGGACGAAAAATTTATGGCTCAAAAATTTATGTTTTCTTGTGTTTAAGTCCAGTAATGCCTCGTACCCTTCTCCGGCGTCAAACACGGGTAAGGGGTGTTACATCCAATAATCTAATGTCCAATTCTACTAACCCAATTTTTGGGATGTGACACTTTCGAAACCTAAAAGTAAAACGTGAATCCCTATCTAAAATAATAAAAACTAAAACCCCATGAAGTTGTACAATTTCAGCAATATATATCTCTGCAAACTTCTGCAAAGAATAATTGGTACACACTACCAAGAAATGCACACTCTTTGAAAACTAATCAACTAGTACCCATACTGAATCCTTCTTTGTTAGGGTCAAAGGCAAACCTAAAATGATGTCCATGGTGATCCTTTCCCACTTCCATTAAGGAATCACAATCGGTTGCAACAAACCTAAAGGATATTGATGTTCTGCCTTTACCTCTTGACAAACCAAATATCGAGTCACAAAATCCATAACATCACACTTCAATCCAAGCCATTAATAAATCTCTCAAAGGTTATGATACATTTTACCATTACCAGGATGCATAGTATAAGGGCTATTATGCACCTCGGTAAGAATTGCTTGCCTCAAATCCATATCATGCAACAGAAACAATTTACCTAGAATATTCAATATACCATCACTGGAAACATCAAAATCTCCCTGAACACGTTGCTCAACCTATCGAATCCTTTTTAACACAACCCTATCTAACAGATGTTTCTCCTTAATTTTATAAGACAAAGTTGGCTTCACTTGAAGTTCAGCTAACAAAACACCATCATTTGCTAAAATCAAGCGCAAACATAGCTCTTAATTCCATCATCGACTTCCTACTCAAAGCATCAACAACAACATTCGCTTTACCAAGATGATATTCTATCATATAATCATAATCTTTCAAAAGTTGAATGCCTTTGCCTTAAATTCAACTTCTTTAGGGTGTGGTGGTACTTAAAGCTCTTATGATTTGTATAAATAACACACTTCACATCGTATAAAAGATGGAGCCAAATATTAAATGCGAATACTATAGCAACTAACTCCAAGTCATGAGTTGGATAATTATGCTCATGTGTCTTCAATTGTCTCGAGGCATATGCCACAACCTTGCCCTCTTGCATTAACACACAACCAAGACCCAAATATGAAGCACCACTGTAAACCACAAAATCTTTTCCATGTTTTAGTTGAATCAACAAAGGTACCTTAGTTAAAACTGCCTTAAATTATTCAAAACTTTTCTGCCTTTCATCAGTCCACTCAAATACCACATTTTTCTGAAGTAGTTTTGTTAAAGCTGCAATAATAAGAGAAAACCCTTCAACGAACCTACGATAATAACCAGCTAATCCTAAGAAACTCTGAACTTTAGTAATACTCCTAAGCAGCTTTCACTCTAAGATTGCTTTAATTTTCTTCAGATCCACCCGAATCCCTTTTGCCAAAACAATATAACCTAAGAACATCATCTCTTAAGCCAAAACTCACACTTGCTCAGCTTCGCATACAACTTCTTCTCCCTCAAAATCTGTAAAAAATCTTTAAATGTGTATTGCGATCCTTCTCAGAACAAGAATACATAAAAATATCATTTATGAAGACAACCACAAATTGATCCAAGTATAAATGAAAAACACAGTTCATCAAATCCATAAACGCAACAGAGGCATTAGTTAAACCAAATGGTATGACCAAAAACTCAGAATGCCTATATTGAGTCTTGAAAGTAGTTTTCAAGATGACAGACTCCTTTACCTTCAACTGATAATTCCTAGATCTCAAATCAATCTTCGAACACATTGTCACATGTGACAGCCTTAAAACGACCCTAGTCGAATGTGGTTTCGGGACCACAAAACCGAGGCATAAAAATAATTTGATATTTATTTTGATGCCTATAATATGTGTTAACTCATGTGTGACATTTTTGATGCTTTAATTTAGAGTTATAAATGTGAATTTCACTAGAAAGGACCTAGTAGTAAACTTTAAAAGTATGAGGGGAAATGTGTAATGACTAGTTGATCATGCATGCAAAATGAGGGTTTGCATGTCAACTTCCCCATTTATTAGCTAATGGCCGCCATGACAAGGGTGTATGGGCTAAACATGTCATGAAACATGTTTTGTTGGTGCATTAGGGAGAAACAATAAACAAATAAGTATGGGTGATAAAGAAAGAAAAAAAAAATGTGTGTGTGTGTGAGTGAAACCCCCTTGCCGTGTATTGAGGAAAAGGGAAGAAAAAAAAATTTGTTCATCCATTTTTTCTCCCTTAACCGAAAATACTAGAGGAAGGAAGGAATTTTGCTTCATGTTTGGTTTGGAAGAGGATTAGGAAGAGGTTGGCTATACTTGCATCAAGATTAAGGTATGTTTGAGGTTGTGCCATGAGATTCATGCATGTTTTTAGTTGCTAGCTTGATGTTCTTGTTAGCCCATGGTTCAAATCTTTGCTATGTCATGGGAATGAAATTAGGCCAAAGTGAATATGGTGTTAATGCCATTGCATGCTAAATATCAAGCTTGATAATGAAACATGTGATGGGGGAATGAGGACTCTTAGATTTTCTTTTAGCATTTTTGAAGGAGATACTAAGTTCTTTGTTTAATCATGACCAAAATTATGGTGTTGTGGTATTCGCCATGGTATATCCATGGTATATCCATAAGTATGATTCATGCATGTTGCATGGTAAGTAAGATTTAAGCTTTGGATATGTGTGTAGTACATTTGGATATAAGCCACTTGAGAATTCGTAAAAGTGGAGTATGGCATTAGACCATTTGCACCTACATGAATATATGTTTGCACATGATGTATTGGTATGACATATATACTATTTCAAGTGTATATTTGCTTGTGATGATGTTTTGTAAATTAACCAGAGATAATTAGGAGTCATGCCATATATTTATAGATTATGAAGTAAATGAGAGAGGTGTATTGAGCTACGATATGTAATGCGTTGGTAGTAAAATGTATGCTGTTTTGTGTGGTATTAATAGCGATTTATGCCGAGCAAGCTGTATAATTGGCCTCAACATGGACATGTATATTCGAGCTTAAGCAAGGTTCTATGTCGCCATCGATTACGAGCGAAAATTTGTTAGACTTAGTAGATACGCCGGAATGTGTTTCGTCCGAGGATGTCATGTGTAAACGCTTGAGGATGGGCTGAATGAAGACATAAAAATGTTCGTTGGCATTCTTGAAATACGATATGAGGGAAATTTAGAATTGGTGTCATGCATTTTAGACCATCTGATCGACCCCATCAATGGGTACACGAGGCACTTCGAATGGGAATGAACGTCGAGAAATACGGGTGGCAATGCTAGTGGTGGTCGAGAGGATCTAGAGATGTTACGACCAGATCCGAGGCTCGAGGGAAGCGCTGCTACCACCGCTAGGGCTTATGCTATACGGCAATGCTACGTGAGGATGCTTCCTCCGAGGCTCGCCAGTGTTATTACCGGTACTTTCACTCTCTTTGATACTAATGTGATTGCTTTGATTGACCTCGGTTCTAGTCATTCTTATATATGCGAAACCTTAGCATCCAAAGAAGACTTTACCTATTGAGTCTCTCGAGTTCGTAATTCGGTGTCAAATCCTTTGGGTCGTTACGTCTTTGTCGACAAAGTGTGTAAGAAATGTCCCTAGTAATTCGAGGTTCTTGTTTTCCGCGGACTTGATGCTTTTGCCGCTCAATGAATTTGATGCTATTCTTGGGTTAGATTGGTTGACCGCGCATGATGCGGTTGTGAATTGCAAAAGCAAGACTATTGATTTGAGGTGCGCAAATAACGAGACGATCCGAGTTGAACCTATGGACTTGAAGGGTTGCCACCGTAATGTCATCAATGTTGGCCCGTATATGTAAGAAAGGGTGCGAAGCATACCTTGCGTATGTACTTGATGATAAGGAGTTAGAAATAAAACCCGAATCTGTGCCGGTGGTTTGTGAATACCCGGATGTTTTTCCCGAAGAATTACCGGGTTTGCCACCTATTCGGGAGATAGAGTTTGGCATTGAGCTTGTACCTGGGACCACACCGATTTCGATAGCTCCGTATCGTATGGCACCAACGGAATTAAAGGAGTTGAAAGCTCAGTTGCAAGAGTTGGTGGATAGAGGCTTTGCTCGCCCGAGTTTTTCACCTTGGGGTGCACCAGTGTTGTTTGTGAAAAAGAAGGACGGAACCATGAGGTTGTGCATCGACTATCGTTAGCTTAATAAAGTGACAATAAAGAACAAGTATCCGTTACCGCGTATCGATGATTTGTTCGATCAACTGAAGGGAGCCTCAGTGTTCTCAAAAATAGATTTGAGATCGGGCTATTATCGCCATCTTAATCCGAGATTCGGACATACCCAAAACTGCCTTCAGAACGAGATATGGTCACTACAAGTTCTTAGTGATGCCGTTTGGGCTCACTAATGCCCCTGCGGTATTTATGGATTTGATGAATCGGATCTTCAGACCATATTTAGATCGGTTCGTAGTTGTCTTCATTGACGACATCTTGGTCTATTCAAGAGATGAGACCGAACATGCGGAGCACCTGAGATTGGTGTTGCAAATTTTACGGATAAGCGGTTATATGCTAAGTTCAAGCAAGTGCGAGTTCGGTTAAGAGAGGTTAGCTTTTGGGTCATGTGGTATCTGCATCGGGTATTCGAGTCGAATCCGAGCAAAATTACAACCATACTTAACTAGAAACCTCCAAGAAATATTACCGAGGTTCGAGCTTTTTGGGACTTGCTTACACTACCGACGGTTTGTAAAAGGATTCTCGATGATAGCCACACCCATGACGAAACCGCTTGAAGGATGTCAAGTTTGAATGGACGGAAAAGTGTCGAAAAGTTTCGATCAATTGAAAACTCATTTGATGAAGCTCCAGCTTTAGTGCGGCCGAATCGGCAAAGAGTTTGCCATTTATAGTGACGCCTCCCTACTTGGGTTAGGTTGCGTATTGATGCAAGAAGGTCGAGTTGTGGCCTACGCGTCGAGACAATTAAAGCCACATGAGAAAAATTATCCGACCCATGATCTCGAATTGGCTGCCATCGTATTCGCCTTAAAGATATGGCGACATTACTTATTTGGTGAGAAGTGCCATGTGTATTCGGATCACAAAAGTCTCAAATATTTGATGACTCAAAGAGACTTAAATCTGCGACAAAGACGTTGGCTCGAGTTGTTAAAAGATTATGAGCTCATCATTGATTATCACCCGGGAAAGGCTAATGTGGTTGCGGACGCCTTAAGCCGGAAATCACTATTTGCTTTACGAGCGATGAATGTACACTTGTCTATCCTACCCGACAATGTGTTAGTAGCTGAATTAAAGGCCAAACCATTGTTGACTCATCAAATTCGTGAAGCTCAGAAAGATGATGATGAGTTGCTTGCAAAACGGGCTGAGTGTGATCCGAACAAGGAATCGGAGTTTCAAATTGATGATGACGATTGTTTGAGGTTCAGAAGTCGTCTGTGTGTTCCAAAGAATTCGGAACTTATTTCGATAATTCTGAACGAAGCCCATTGTAGCCGAATGGCAATCCACCCGGGGAGTACGAAGATGTACAACGATTTGAAGTGTCGGTTTTGGTGGCATGGTATGAAACGAGACATCTCCGACTTTGTTTCGAGATGTTTAATATGTCAACAAGTGAAAGTGGAACATCAAGTGCCTTGAGATTACTTCACCGATTACGATACCCGAGTGGAAATGGGATCGAGTCACAATGGACTTTGTGTCCGGACCGCCATTGTCGCAAGTAAGAAGGACGTGATTTGGGTTGTTGTTGATAGATCGACTAAGTCGGCTCACTTTATCCTCGTATGTCGGATTTTCATTGGATAAACTAGCTGAATTATACGTTTCTCATTGTGAGATTACACGGGTACCGATTTACATTGTGTCGGATAGAGATCCGAGATTCACCTCATGATTTTGGAAGAAATTGCAAGAAGCTTTGGGTACCAAGTTGCATTTCAGACCGCTTTTCACCCCCAAACCGATGGTCAATCCGAGCGGATAATTCAGATACTTGAGGATATGTTGAGATGTTGCATCCTCGAGTTCGGTGGTTCATGGGAGCAGTACTTACCTTTGATTGAATTCGCACAACAATAGTTTTCAATCAAGTATTAAGATGGCGCCTTACGAGGCCTTGTATGGGCGTGAGATGCCGTACACCATTGTTTTGGACCGAGCTCGGTGAGAACAAAATTTTTGGAGTGGATTTGATTAAAGATGCTGAATAGAAAGTAAAAGTAATCCGTGAAAATCTGAAGATACCCTCCGATCATCAGAAGTCGTACGCGGATCTCAAACGAAAAGACATTGAGTATTAAGTGGGAGATAAAGTGTTTCTTAAAGTTTCGCCTTGGAAAAGATACTCGATTTGGCCGTAAGGCAAATTGAGCCCGAGGTTCATCGGGCCATATGAGATATCCGAACGAGTCGGTCCATTCGCGTGTCGTTTGATTTTGCCCCGAACTTGAAAAGATTCACGACGTCTTTCATGTTTCGATGCTTGATGCTATAGATCGATCCGTCGCACGTAATTAGTCCATCGAGGTTGAAATTCAATCCGATATGAGTTATGAAGAAGAACCGATTCGTATCCTAGCTCGTGAAGTGAAGGAGTTGCGAAACAAAAGGGTTCCGTTAGTAAAAGTGTTATGGCTCAAACACGGGATGGAAGAAACTACTTGGGAACCCGAGAGCTCTATAAAAGAGCGTTACCCAAACCTATTTACCGGTAAGATTTTCGGGGACGAAAATTTCTTAAGTGGGGGAGAGTTGTGACAGCCTTAAAACGACCCTAGTCGGAATGTGGTTTCGGGACCACAAAACCGAGGCATAAAAATAATTTGATATTTATTTTGATGCCTATAATATGTGTTAACTCATGTGTGACATTTTTGATGCTTTAATTTAGAGTTATAAATGTGAATTTCACTAGAAAGGACCTAGTAGTAAACTTTAAAAGTATGAGGGGAAATGTGTAATGACTAGTTGATCATGCATGCAAAAATGAGGGGTTTGCATGTCAACTTCCCCATTTATTAGCTAATGGCCGCCATGACAAGGGTGTATGGGCTAAACATGTCATGAAACATGTTTTGTTGGTGTATTAGGGAGAAACAATAAACAAATAAGTATGGGTGATAAAGAAAGAAAAAAAAATGTGTGTGTGTGAGTGAAACCCCTTGTCAGTATTGAGGAAAAGGAAGAAAAAAAATTTGTTCATCCATTTTTCTCCCTTGACCGAAAATACTAGAGGAAGGAAGGAATTTTGCTTCATGTTTGGTTTGGAAGAGGATTAGGAAGAGGTTGGCTATACTTGCATCAAGATTAAGGTATGTTTGAGGTTGTGCCATGAGATTCATGCATGTTTTAGTTGCTAGCTTGATGTTCTTGTTAGCCCATGGTTCAAATCTTTGCTATGTCACGGAATGAAATTCGCCAAAGTGAATATGGTGTTAATGCCATTGCATGCTAAATATCAAGCTTGATAATGAAACATGTGATGGGGAATGAGGACTCTTAGATTTTCTTTTAGCATTTTGAAGGAGATACTAAGTTCTTTGTTTAATCATGACCAAAATTATGGTGTTGTGGTATTCGGCCATGGTATATCCATAAGTATGATTCATGCATGTTGCATGGTAAGTAAGATTTAAGCTTTGGATATGTGTGTACATTTGGATATAAGCCACTTGAGAATTCGGCCCTTGCACCTACATGAATATATGTTTGCACATGATGTATTGGTATGACATATATACTATTTCAAGTGTATATTTGCTTGTGATGATGTTTCGGTTATGAAGTAAATGAGAGAGGTGTATTGAGCTACGATATGTAATGCGTTGGTAGTAAAATGTATGCTGTTTTTGTGTGGTATTAAGTGTATAATTGGCCTCAACATGGACATGTATATTCGGCCATATGAGGGGAAATTGGTGTGCATGCATTCGGTTAGAGGCAAGCATATTGATGCCTATTCTTGGCTTAGAAAATTCGGCTAAGAGGAATATTAACTAATGTGTTGAGTTCGATTCATGATTTCATACATATGCGACTTTGATGCCTAATGAGTATATATATTGACTAAGTACCTTGAATTCCTCTTTCGATGCTCAAATGATTAAATCGATTTATTTGTCAAATTAAGCTCAAGAGCAAAAGGGAGCTAAATCCGATAAAGGGAAGGAAAAAGTAGTCGAGTAGCCGTCGAAATCACTCGACAACATCCAAGGTAAGTCTTCGAGTAATGACCCTACTTGAATTATATTGAAATCATGCTCCTTGTGTGCTATTGAGCCGAAATTGTAAAGGTTTGATAAATATTTTGTGTTAGAGCCTTAGTAACAAAAATGAATTATGGATGTGTCTTGATTATTGATATATGTGTAAATGAACATTGGAATGATATCCGGGCTAAGACCCGAAGGGATTCGTGCGAGTTGTTATATCCGGGCTAAGACCCGAAGGCATTTGTGCAAGTTACCAAATCCGGGTTAAGACCCGAAGGCATTTGTGCAAGTTACCAAATCCGGGTTAAGACCCGAAGGCAATCGTGCGAATCACTATAACCGGGCTATTGAGCCGAAATTGTAAAGGTTTGATAAATATTTTGTGTTAGAGTCTTAGTAACGAAAATGAATTATGGATGTGTCTTGATTATTGATATATGTGTAAATGAACATTGGAATGATATCCTGCTAAGTCCCAAGGCAATTATGCTAGTAATTATATCCGGCTAAGACCAAGGCATTCGTCTGAAGTTGTTATATCCGGCTAAGACCAAGGCATTTGTGCAAGTTACCAAATCCGGGTTAAGACCAAGGCAATCGTGCGAATCACTATAACCGGCTAGGTCCCAAGACAATCGACGAGTCGCTATATCCGGTTAAATCAAGGTACGTGATTCGAAGTGAGCAATCTTGCTGTAAAAATTTCAGTTTATACACTTGTGAAAATTCCAGCAATAAGGTATGTTTGTATGTGCTTGAATTAGTTGAGTCCTTACAAGTAAGTATGCGCTCAGTTGATAAACGAGCTACCGGCCTTTGGCTAAGTTGTTCTTTTGTGTATGAACATAAGGGTCGGTAATGTGAAATAAGTATGATTATGGGAATGTGTATTAATAAAGTGATTCATTTAGCCATGTGAATGTAATACGTTAGTCAAAGCTGATTCCATTGCTTGAGACTTACTAAGCATTAAAATGCTTACCCCGTTGCTTTGGCTCTCTGTTTTATAGGTTTCGCTCGTTAGCTATCGGATTCGGGATCAACGAAGTCAAAGTCATCCACACTATCAAAGCCCCCTTTTGGTACAATTTTGGTTGAGCTTTGAAATGGCATGTATAGGACTACCCTTTTGTTGCGTTTTAAGTACTTTTGTTATGTATGTGTGTACGACCACGCGAAAATGGCTCGTAAAAGTGGAGTATGGCATTAGACCATTTGTGCTTATGTATATATGTATGGTTTTATGATGTGACTATGGACTGAATGGAAGTGTGAGCAAATGATCAGCCATTGGAATGGCTAAAAATGATTATATGTGGACCTATGTATGACAAAACTCTAGTTGGTCCATAGAAACCACGAAATAGGTAAGGTTTACCTGAAAAACAGATGCTGACAGCAGCAGTGGTGTGGATTTGAAAAATCACTAAAAATTTTAGGAATGGAATTAAATAGTGAATAAATTATTTGAATTAACCTTGATGAATCTACTTTCATATGGAAGAAACGAAACCGTCATATGGATTATATGTTAAGAGATATAAATGTTCTCGTGAAACAGTGCCAGAACGGTTTCTGGATCCCCTGTTCCGACTTTAGAAATTCATTTTAAATTAACCAGAGATAATTAGGAGTCATGCCATATATGTATAGATTCCTCTCTGAGTATAGTTTCTATAGAAACAAACGGTATCAGTATTGAAGCCCTCTACAGGGAGATATCCAATTCGTAACGCACGAAGGTCAGTGTAGTCGATCCCTGCAACAGGGGAGAATTTAACTATTAAACTGTACTAATTGGCTTGACCAAAAATTCTATAAAAAAATCTGTAGATGGAAATATGAGTCTAGTTTCAGGGAAAAATTACAAAACAAATTTTCAAGCTTTGAAACTCAAGATATGATTTTTAAGGCGACAATGATGCAGTAACCAGCTTGTCTGGAAATTTCTAAATGGACTGTGAAGATAGTTAAACTAAGTTTGTGTGCACCTTGTGTTCGATTCCGGTAACGGACTCGGGTACGGGGTGTTACATCACACCTATGAACTGATCAAGTAAGTCATCAATTTGAGAAAAAGGATACTTATTCTTGATGGCCAACTTATCCAACTGCCTATAGTCGATACATAATCGCAACATACCATCCTTCTTCTTCTAAAAATAAACCGGTGCCCCTACGAAGATACACTCGGTCAAATGAACCCTCTGTGAAGCAACTCTTGCAACTGAATCTTTAACTCCTTGAGCTATTTTGGTGCCATGTGATAGGGTGTATTAGACACCAATACAATACCAGGATAGAGCCCAATACCAAATCTACTTCACGCTCCAACGGCAAACCAGACAATTCTTCAGGAAACACGTCAAGAAAATCCTTAATGGTGCGAATATCCTAAACTCCTGATTCCTTACTAGCCGAGTTCATCACATAAGCTAAATAAGCTTCACAACCTTTTCCCACTATCTTCTCAGCCTTTAAAGTCAAAACCACATTAGACATAAATCTCGATCTTTCACTAACAATAACAATTTCCAAACCATCACTATTCCTTAAATAAATTTATTTCGTTTCAAAATCTACCTTAGCCTTATGTTCAGTTAACCAGTCCATACCAAGAATCACATCAAAACCATAGAAAGGCAATTCCTTAAGATCCACGAAGAAAACATGCCTCTGAATCGTGAGGGGACACTTTCGATACACTCAATTAACTACAACACTATCACTACAAGAGATAATAATAGTCATACCCAAACCAATAGTCTCTAAAGTAATCCCTAACTTACATGCCAATTCACACAAGATATAAGAATGTGTAGAACTAGAATCAACCAAAGATAATAATGGAATAGACTACAAAGTAAAAGTACTTGCGATAACATCAGTCGAATCCTGATCCTTCGGCTATGTAACAACATAAACGCTAGCTGGACCTCCAAACTCAACTAGAGTAGCAACAATATAAGTAACAACTCACTGCCCAATTGGCTTCCCATTACCTCTACCACAACCATGGTCTCCAACAAGCGCTAATGCAGGTCCAGGACTCTGCGTTCGTGAAACCTTAACCCTATTTGGACGATCCCTCAACATATGTTCCTTTGAGCCATACTTAAAACATCCACCTGTCAACTTGTGGCACTCACCAAGATGCCTACACTCATAATGTGCACAAAGCGACCATCCAAAACTACCCCATCGAACCTCCAGTACTAACCAGAACATGCTCTCCTTCTCAGACTAACTCAGTCAAAACCTACATTTTGTCCTCTACCAGAACTCTAATTTTCATGCCCTCTCTTAGGCGATCGTTCAGATGCACCATCGAAACTCCTCTTACCTGATTTAGTTACCACAGAACAAGGCGGCTTAACCAGAGTCTCTTCTACTACCTTGCTTTCTCAACCAAATCATCAAATAACTCCGCGTTTTGAGCCACCAAGTAAACTCAAATCTCATGATTAAGCACAAAACAGAACCTCTTACAATGGTCCTTCTCAAAAAGAACCATCTTATGACCATACTGACTAAGTGTATAAACTCTGACACATAATTAGCCACACAAAAACTACCTTGAACCAGACTTAAGAATGCACATTTATAGGCTTCCATCTACTGCTCACCCATAAACTTCCTTTTGAAAACTTTAAGAAAGTAACCTCAAGTCAAACGGTTAGTAGAGTACATATCTTAACAGTAATCCACCAATGATAAGCCTCACTGTCGAGTAGGCACACAATACAACTCAACTTTTCCTGATCAGAATAGGACTTATGCTCGAGGATCCTTTCAACGCCCTCCAACAAGTATTCAAATATGGTCGGATCAGTCCCTTTTATACCAGAAAGCTCTTTACAACCCAATGCCTGTAGACATTCAAGCGACAACCCATGGTTAAAAGATGTAGGATTGGTAGGTGCAGTAGCGGGGTTATCACTAGCAATCCTCTAAAATGCTCCAATCATAGCTTCCATCAGAAGGCCAACACCTTAATCAGGTATGCTCACTCTATGCGGTGGCACATGATGTGCAAAGGATATACCATCCTCTTAAGTGTTTGCATTCACATTCACATGTCTATAAGGCATATTGAATCTAATAATCTAACATACACAAACAAATAAAAGGTGGGAGCTACGGGGAAATAATCCAAGTAACGTTTCTCCAAGAAAACTTTAGAATAAAGGCAATGTGTTCCCATTCCTATCCCAACTTTAAACAAATCATCAATTCAAATAGAGATATATCATTCAATTCAAGCATTTAGAGAAATTTAAACACATGGGTTTCGCAACCCTCGTCCACACATCAATAGTTGAGGTTCAAGTGCTAGTTAACCTAGGCTCGTATACCACTAAATGTAACACCCTATACCTGACTCAGTCACTGAGCCCGAGTAATAGGACATTACACCACCGTGACAATATCACATAATGCATAGTGTCCCCTTAGCATGTGATCATCACCAAATTTGAAAATTTATACAGATTTTAAGTCACGAATAACCTAACTGACATTAAATTATGCTAGACATTCATCATACAAGCTTGTGATAAGATATAAGCATGCTCTAAAACCACTTAACAAAATTTACCAAAAGGTCATGTAGGTATACATACTAGTTCAGTGGTATTGATATTTCTCATAGATGGTATTGATACTGCTTAAAAAATCAGTATCAAGTCAGCGTATTATTTCCCTACAAAAATTCAAACCAGCAAACTATCGATACCATATCAAAAAGTATCGATAATTTTACCTTGAATATCGATACATGAGACATGGTATCGATACCAAATCGAGTTACTAATTTCTTGCACATTCAAAATATTTTAGAGGAATCAATACTAATTGTTGGGAAATGTTCCCATATTGTAGTAAACATGTAACACTTTTCTATTTATTTAAATGATGAATAAATAAACAAAGTTAATTTCACATTTCACTATTATGTCTTGTTTATTTTCTGTCTTTTATATTTTGCATGTATAGTAAAATTGTGACAAGAAAATATTACTTCATTGATTGTCTAAAGTTCAAACTAAAGATAAGTGGCATTGTAATACAAGAAAGACAACTTACTTCAGTAGATAATCTAAATAAGACCGTAATCCCGTAAAAGAATATAAGTGAGCATTTGATTCAAATACTGAGAAGGATTATTATGTTGTCTAGAATTCCAATTGGGGAGATGGCTACTCTTGGCTATCGGAGCAGTTGACTCCACGGGTAGAGACATAGATATATTCATTTATAGAATGATACATTGGACTGGACCCAAAATGAAATAATTCTGAATCTCGTTTGTGAATTTATTCACCTGTGGCGTTCATGGTGGGATTTACCTAAACCCTTAGTTAGTCACTGACCATACGTATGCAACTCATGTGCTTTAATATAAGTAAAGGCTTACGATGTAAAAAAAATTGAACTTATAACCTGTACGTTGGGTACATGACTTGTGTATGGCATGGCTTTACTAGCAACAGTAGAATTCATAGCTCAATTAACGAGTTAATGATATACTCTCATTGGCATTGTGTGGATCGATAAATATGGAACGTGGCCACAGGTTGCTTGTTCTCGAATGAGCAATTTATCACAGTTATTTGTTGATAGTGATCATATTAATCATTAAATATTAATCATTAAGAAGACGCAATGGTGACAATAAGATAAAATAAGATTGTATTGAGTGAACGGATTTAACTAAAAGGAATAAAGGATATCATATGAGGGTAACATACATATGACAAGGTCATTGGACAAATTAGTTGGATGAATTGTTTTTGTAAAGAGTATACAATAAAGAGTTTTCAATCATGTTATTTCTTATGGACTGATTCCATGAATAAGCAATTACAAATTATCGGAACGATGCTTCTGGAAATAATTGCAATCACTAGAGCCTAATTGTATATGTCTAATTAGTCCCTCTGCTAGCTTAACAAAAGCTCGATCGAACTGCATTTGAATCAAAAGAAAATTCTACAATTTTAGGAATAATTTAATTGAGTCGATCTATTCGATGTGGAATTAAATTATATGGTTGTAAGAATTGTTCAACTAGAGAATTTGATTAAAGAATTTTGTTGAAAAATTAATTTGGAAAATCGATGTGGTTTTTTGAAATATTAATTTTGATCAAGTAAAATTAAATTAATTAAATCAATTAAAATTAATATGATATTTTTGGAAGCTAATTTTCAAGTCAAACAATTAGCCTAATAGGTAATTGGACTTGAAAATTGGATTTGAGATCGTAAATTTGGCTCAAGAGCCCAAAACCGAGACCAAGACCTAAAAATTGGTCGCATCGGGCCCGGTACATGGAATCAGGCTGATAGTCCAACAGGTAGCTAGACCGGATCGGTCGGGTTGTCATTGACTTAGACTGAATCGACAACAACTGAACTGGCCCAGGGTGCCGTAAGGGTGTTGCACATGCATCATCGAACACGGCTATGCCAATGGTTGAGGATGGCGTCCGAGTGGCCGGCGGCGGTTGGTTGTTGGTGGTTGAGTAGTGGAAGAGTTACACTCCTACTAGGATTTTATTTCAAATTAACTATTTCAAAAATAATATTATTTTAATATTTTAATATTAAATTTAATTTAATAATTATCTTAATTCTATTTTATTAATTTAATATTAAAGTGATTATCTTAAAATTAAATTAAATTAAATGTTTATCTTGTAGATAAACATTATATTATTTTAATAAGATTTAATATTAAATTTAATTTAAAATTTATCTTGATAAATATTATATTAATTTAATATTAAAATGATTAAGTTTAATCATAGTTGGACTCTCTAAACTCTCCATATATAAAGAGAGTCTTGGGTCCTTATTTACACACACTTGAATTCAAGAGAAAATTGCGGAGAGCAAATTCTCTGAAGAGATTATTCGAGAACATTTCTAGAGATATTTTTATTTACAATTTGACCCAAAAGCTTAGATAAATTGTAAAATTACCCCACTAGTAATTTTTTGTGAATTTTTTTATTCGAAATGAGCCCACACTTGGCAGACGTGAGCTTGAAGATAGGGGAGAAGATTACTCGGTCGAATCATTCATCCTACATGAATTGAAAAGGTTCAATTTTGATTAAGTGTTTGTTACTTTAGATATCACAGTTTCAGAAAATTTTTAAAACTCTATTTTTTCCCTAAATTTATTTTCCGCTGTGTTTTCCAAACCATTTTTACCAACATTTGGTACCAAGGCCAGGTTGTGTTCTATCTATAAGTATAAACAAATAATCAAAATAAATTTCTCTTCTTCTTAAATGATTTGATTACATTGAAAGTGAAATTCCTTAGATCTTATGCATGTTTTGAGTTATATATGGGAATGGATGTGATATTATATAAAAATTTTATTACCGAGGTTATAGTTCTTAAGAAATAAACCGTAGACTATCATCTCCACGTAGGGCTATATTTTTTTAAATATCATAGGATTCTTGTGAGCTGAAAAAGGACATAGGACTTAAATGTAATTTTTCCAAAAGGAGTCCATGATTGGAAAAGACGCGATGGCGGTTGAAGACCCAAGGAATTTGTTGTGGTGAAAATTTATGTAATTTTATTTTTCCATTTATTTTCTAGAAAGAGAACCATGGAAACCTTGGTTGGAAATTTTATTTTAATTACCTATTTCATTATATATATGTTTCATAATTGTTCATAATATTTATATTATGTTATGTTAGAATTGTGATTATATGAGATGATCCACAATTGATCATTTAAAAAATAAGAAGTGTGGTAATGAGAAAATACATGTGTTATATTGTTCCATTCACTTATTTAGGTTATTTGGTAACTGTGAGAAGTGTGTTAA
The DNA here is from genome assembly GCF_025698485.1 of Gossypium arboreum. Classification (NCBI taxonomy): domain Eukaryota; kingdom Viridiplantae; phylum Streptophyta; class Magnoliopsida; order Malvales; family Malvaceae; genus Gossypium; species Gossypium arboreum. The sequence goes on from NC_069080.1 coordinate 101,889,120, forward strand.
TGAGAAGGTACATGTTTAGGATTAGCTTTGGCTAGGAAAGGCTTGGTTTTTAAGCGGTCAAATTTGACTCACCTCAATTTCCTAGGAACCTACCTAGTAGATGATTCGCATTCACTTTTTTAGTTTTCCCCTTAAAAGAAAAACTGTGGAGAATTAAAATTGTTTCTTTTAAGGTTGATTGATTCTTATAAATGAATATTATTGGCATAGCATGCCATGCATATATTGGAAGCATGCCATTTAGATTAGGTAAGAATGCCACTAGGACTATTGTATGACTATTCTTGAAATTTGGGATAAAAAACCTTGCATGTTTTTAAAATATTGAGTGGGAGAATGTCCTTGAACAAGACCTACGGCCTCCATTGATGGTCCCTAAGTGATAGAATGAGAAAGAGTTTCGATCCAATTCCTACCTTGGCTGCACCCCAAGGTAAACTTTGTCATGCGGGTTCACTAGATGAGATTTCCTTTTAAGGATAACTAGTCATGCAAGACTTTCAGAGAGATTGTCTCAAGATAACTCACAAATGAAAGCATGTTCATGATGGGTGTTGAGCCTATGGTTACACACTCAAGATCATCTCTTATTAAATAGTTTCCTAAGAAACGATATTAAAGATAAAGATGATGGCCAAACGTTAAATGATCATTAGTGTGTTTGGGGTCTTGAGAATTAAGATTCACAAACTGATTGGATGTAATCCATGTTCTTACTAGTTAATCATGGGACCCTAAGGTGACATGGTTGATGGGTGTGAGAATGATTGTAGAAACGAAAAAAAATTTAAGGTTTTAATACAAGACACATGCATTATATTACATTCTTGGTATGTTTCTAAAATGAAAATTTTTTGCTTAATATAAAAATAGTAATTAGTGAAATCTTTATTTTTTTTAGTTCAAATATGTCTTCTACTCCATTTATTAGCACTCTTACTGAGAATAAATTAAATGAGGATAACTTTTGAGAATGGAAATGAAACTTGCTGATAATTCTTAGCTGTGAGAAATACAAATTTGTTCTTGACAAAATGTGCCCTCCTGAAGCTCAGCCCAAAACGAGAAATCGCTGGAGAGATTTTGACTCGATTTCTCAATGTTATAAGCTAGCAAGCATGAGTAATGTGTTGCAAAAGCAACACGATAATTTTCGTACTACCAAAGAGTTCATGAAAAATTTGGAGGATTTGCTCGAAGGCCAAGTCGTAATTGCTCGACAATCCACAACTACAAATTTAATGAATTCTCAACAAAAAACCGACACTCCGATCAAAGAACATATGCTTAAGCTTATGGTATTCTTTACGAAAGTGGAGGATAATTGGGTTGAACTAGACGTGAACATGTAAATTGAAATAGTGTTCAAATCCTTAACCAAGGAATTTGCTGGTTTTAGGGTTGCTTACAACTTGGGGAACAAGGCACTTACCTTGACCCAACACATAAACGAATTACAATCATATGAATTGATGTTGAATGGTAGTAAGCCGGTTCAAGAGAAACCTGAGGCAAACTCAGTTGTGGGCCTTTCGTCCTCTAAGGGGAAACAGAAAGCTAAGGGAAAGAAGAAACCGACTAAGTCTTTGGTTCCACCTCATGTGTATAAGAAGAAGGCTAAGAAGTCAAAAGATTCTAAAAAGGTCAAATGTTTCTTCTACAATAGAAAACGGTATTTCAAATCAAACTGCAAGGAGTATTTGAATTACCTAGCTAAAAAGGGCAAAGATATAGAACTCTTTGTGGTTAAAGCTTCCTTAGTGGAAGAATCAAATGAGAACTGGGTTATTGATTCTAAAGCCACTAACCATGAGTGTGTTTCCTTACAGGGGTTCAGTGAAATGAGAAGTCTACATGACAGGAGCCTCTCGTTGCAGACTAGAGATGGGAGTTATGTTTCAACCGAAATAGTGGGAGAAGTTATTTTACACTTTGATAATTTTAGGAAGATTGTTTTAAAAAACGTGTTTTATGTACCTTATTTTAAGCGGAATTTAATTTTTGTAGCATGTTTATTTTATAACTATTATATTGTGATATTCAATAAAGGGATTGTTATTCATAGAAATCATTCTTTAATTTGTAATGGAAGGATGGAAAACAATCTTTACTTTTTCAAACCAAATAACTACTGGATGCTTTAAACTGAAATAGTGAATAAAAAGCTTAAAACTTCTCATTCTAATGAGGGGTACCTATGGCATTTAAGACTTGGTCATATTAACTAAGAAATAATCACTAAACTCCTGAAAGATGGTCCCTTAAGTATGCTTAAGGAAGTTAGTCTTCCACAATGTGAATCTTGCTTGGAAGGTAAAATGACTAAAAGGGTTTTTAATGTGAAATGTATACGGGCCAACGCCTTTAAAACTTGTGCACAGTGATGTACGTGGTCTAATGAGCATTAGTTCTTGAGGAAGTTACGATTATTATGTGAATTTTATCAATGACTATTCTCAATATGGATATGTGTATCTAATGCACCGTAAAAATGAAACCTTTGATAAATTTTGAGAGTTTCGTACGGAAATGGAAAAGCAATTAGGTTTATACATAAAAAATCTTCAGTTTGACTGAAGTGGGGAATATTTGTCCTAAGACTTCTTAGGATACCTCATAGAGAATGGGATTTTATCCAAACTGACTGCACCAGGCACTCCACAGCAGAATGACAGAGCTAAGAGAAGGAATAGAACTTTGCTTGACATGGTTCGTTCAATGTTAAGCTATTCACAACTTCCTACTTCCTTCTGAGGATGTGCAATACAAATGGCTTGCTATATTCTGAATGATGTGCCAACCATATCTTCTTGTAAAACACCTTATGAACTGTGGCATGGAAAAAAACCCACTCTAAATCACTTTAGAATATGGGGTTCTCTTGCACACGTTCTGGATAAGGATGCTATGAATTTGGATACATAGACAAAATTGTGCATGTTTGTAGGATATCCAAAAGGAATAAAGGGAGAATTATTCTACAATCTGAAAGATAATATGATTAAAGTTTCTACTCATACTACTTTCCTTGAGGAAAGCTACATGAATAACTTTAAAGCCTCGAAGTAAAATGGTACTCGAGGAACTTTCTGGAATAGTATAACAATCACCAAGTTCAATTCTTGAGAAAGTTGTAGAAAAACCTGTAAACTATCAACATTATTAGGCAATCAATCATAGTGGGACAGTTTCTAAGAAACAAGACTTTTGGGACAGTTTCTAAGAAACAAGACTTTTTTATCTATAATGGTAGTATTTATAATATAGAATCCAATCATGAGGATGATGATCCACTCACTTATAAGGAGGCTATGCAAGACATTGATTCCAAGTTCTAGAAACAGGCGAAGGATGCTAAGATGGATTCTATGAAATCCAATATGGTGTGGGAACTTGTAGACACAGATTGGGATTAAACTCATAGGTGTAAATGGATCTACAAGAAGAAGAGAAATGCAGAATGGAAAGTGGAAACATACAAAGCTAGCCTTGTAGGGAAAGGCTACACACAGAAAGAAGGTATCAATTAAAATGATACCTTTTCTCCGATAGTCATGCTCAAGTCTATTCACATACTCTTATCCATTGTTGCTACTCTTGATTACAAGATCTGACAAGTGGATGACAAGATAGCATTCTTGAATGTCTATCTTGGTGAGACCATTTACATGGCTCAACCTACTGGCTATATTGTCAAAGGAAATGAGCAGAAAGTTTGCAAATTGCTAAGATCCATTTATGGAATTAAGCTGACGTCCCACTCATAGAATAAAAGATTTTATCAAACGATCAAGACTTTTCGATTTGAGCAAAACATTGATGAACTTTTGTGTTTATAAGTGTATAAATGACAAAAAGGTGATATTCCTCATTTTGTATGTCGATGATGTTCTACTTATTGGAAATGATGTAGGAGAATTGTCATCGGTTAAATTGTGCTTAACTCAATAGTTTGGCATGAAGGACTTGGGTGAAGCTAGTTATATTCTTGGACTTCAAATCCTTAGTGATCGAAAGAATAAAATGATAGAACTATCTCAAGCTTCATACATCGATAAGGTACTAGAAAGTTTTGCAATAATTGATGAAAAGCTAGGCGTTCAGTCAACTACATCAGGTTTTCATCCTTCTTTTGATGACTATACAAAGATAGCAAAACAAAGAGAGTGTAATACCCCCAAAATTACTACAGTAAGAAAGTAAGATATTATCATTGATATAGTAAAACAAGGAAATAAAGTGACAAAAAAGGGAATTTTGAGTTATGTCAACATTGGGAAGTATATTATGCTATATTAATTCAAGAAATGACTAAATCATAAAAGTGAGAAATTTTTTGTTGCCCAAGAGTAAATACTCAAAATTTGAGAGGTTAAAGTGTAAAGATGAAAAAGTTGAAGGACCAAGAGTGCAAATATTTTAAAGGTGGAATGATCTAGAAACTAAGGAAAATGGATTAGTTAGGACCAAATTGAATAGGTGAAGAATTATAAGGAATTAAATTACAATTTTACCAAATTATGTGATGACTCAATGATGAAATTTTAAAAGATCATAAAGGGCAAAATGGTCAGTTAGAAAGAGAGAGAAATCTAGAAGGCAATGATGATGTTGGTGATATTTCAGATTAAATAAATAAATATTAGTTTATTAATATTTTAATGAGATATTTTATTATTATTTTATTTAGTATATAAGGAAAGAAAGATGACGAATTTTCTTCATCTTTCATGCAACCAACGTGAGAAAGAGAAAAGAAAGAAACAAATTTTATTTTCTTACAATTTGGTCATTTCACCCAAAATCTGCCATTTTCACTTAGAAAGCAAAAGAATTTCTATAGCCATCATGAGAGAAAGATAATAAAGAGACTATGGGGAGCTTGAATATCAAGTTAGATTCAAGAAATAGAAGCTGGAGGAGAGAAAATATCAAGTTAAAGATTAAAATCAATAGGACAAGGTAAGAACATCAAGACTTCAACATATTTTTTAAGTTGATATTATTGAAAAAGCATGAAAATGATGCTAAAGTAGAATTTTTTTTATATAAGGTTCTATGTTTTTGATATGTTAGTGAAGGAAAAAAGAGGAAGTGATGGGAAATATTGTAGAGAAAGGAAATAAGGGTGTTATAAACTTAGCAATCAACATTTTGCACTAAAACAGTTTTGGACAGTAGCAATGGTCTAACTTTAAGAAATCACCAAAAATTGTGAGAATCAAATTAGTGGTTAAATAAAATATGAAATTAAATTTTATTGAGTCTAGTTTTTCATACACGAAATGATGCAAGCAATGGAATTGTAAATTATGAGATATAAAAAATTTGTGAGATAAGGTCAGAATGATTTCGGGTTCCCTTATTTTAACTTTGGAAAATATTTAAAAATTGTAAACAAAAACTTAGGGGTTTAAATTTATATTTTTAAATTATTAATGAGTCTATTTTTAATATAAATAAAATGAAACATCATCTAAATCACTACTAAGAGATAATTAATTTTGAGTAAAGAAAGGTCGAAGCTGTCAAATAGTAGAGCAGGGATAAATTTGAAGATTTTATTGTACATATTGCTAAATTATAAATTCTAAAATTTTTATGGTAGAAATATATTTGAGTCTAGTTTCAAAAACATCAAGCAGATCTTAATTTAGAATTTTGTAGCTCTAGATATAAATAATTTAGTGACTATGACTCAAGTGGACAGCTTAATATGAACATATAAGTAAATAGTGGAATTATATATACATTAAGGATGTGAAATGGAGAAGAGGAGGAGGAGGGAAATATATGAATATTCAACTAGTATGGGTTTACATTAAAAATGGCTAATTTGCATGTTTTAGGCTCAGGGACTAAATTGAATAAAAGTAAAATTTTAAAGGGTAATTTTGTAAAAATGTAAAAAATGATCAAATTGTATGAAATGAATTGTTGTACTGTCTAAAATAATATATTGAAAGAATTTATTAATATCAAGTGGATTTAGAGCTTTAATTTTGTTATATGATGATATTATAAAGTGATTTTGTTAAATATTAATGTTAGAATCAAATTGTGAAAATAGTTAAAATATTAGGGTTTGGTATTAAATTCCTATTTTATTAAGGGCTTTATGATAGCCTAAAATATTTGGATAAATTAATAATTGAGAAAAATTAGTTGATTTGATAGATTAACTAGTCAAGGGACTAAATTGCAAAAGTTGTAAAAGCTAGGGTAATTGTGTAAATTAAAAAAATTGAAGGGTCTAAATTGTGAAATGAATTGGAACTAAAATATATGCTAATGAATGAGAAATTTTATATTTTAGATCAAGATTCATTAGATACTAGTAAAAAAAGAAAAATAGCGGAATAGTCCCTGAACTCTTGCAATTATTACAATTCAATTCAGGTAAGTTTGTATGGTTAAACTATAATTTTTATTTATTCAATTGATGAATGGTATTATGAAATCATTCATATCTATTGCTGAAAATAAAATTATTGTTAAATTATGAAATTGAATTAAATGTTCAAAATGAGTGGAACACGAGATTGAGTACAATCGTTCTATTGTAAAAAATGAATTGACGGATAAGGCCATAATTGAGTTATGACACTATGAACGTAAGACCATGGTTGGACCATGGCAGTGTTTATATGTAAGACCATAGCTCAGCTATGGCATTTTATTGAAAAGACCATAATTGGGTTATGGCACTTTGAACGTAAGACCATGGTTGGACCATGGCAGTATCTATATGCGTAAGACCATAGCTGGGCTATGGAATTCTGATGATAAGACCATAACTGGGTTATGGCACTACGAATGTAAGACCATGGCAGGGTCATGGCAATTCATATATAAGACCATAGTTGGACTATGGCACAAAGAAAACGATGTACTCATATACGTAAGTCGTTCCTCGAATGGTGAGTTATCGGGAGTTGTCTTGAACGATATATGTATATGAAGGAATGGTAAAAGATGATATGTATCATGGAATGAATATATATATCAATATCTTGATATGTTGAAACATGAAAATTATGTAAGTTGAAACAAGTAATAAATTCAAGTGTGACCTGTTGAGATAATAAGGTTATAGATGTTGAAATTATAAGAAATATGTTCAAGTATGCTAACAAGTGTTGTTGTTTAATACTTAGGCAAGTACCAAATATTTGGTTGAATGGTAGTATGTTTAATTATATGATGCACTGAAATGGTAAGCGTTCAAATGAAAATATGCTTGTACTTATGAAAGAGTGGTAAGGTTTAAGTTATGTAATTTCTTATGAAATAATTTATCGTGTAATTAATTCGAAAAAGGTCTTTGTTTAAGTGCACTAGATTGTAGCTATGATGGAATGATATGCTTATGGCTGGTGTGTTATGCCTACAGAATGAATGTGGAAAGTAAAGAAACCTAAATTAAAGTAAAGAAATTTGGAAGAATTAAAGCTATGTTAAAATCCTCCTATGCCAGGAATAATATGTATAAGTGATATTGTAGATTTATTCACTTAGTGAGATGTTAAAAGCAACTTCTTAAATATTGTGGTATCAATATTGGATTATTCTAGATATGTTTAAATTTCACATTTGAAAAGAAGTATTATGATTAAATTTTATAAAAGCTTACTAAGAATTCATTGCTTATGTATTGGTTTTCCTTTATTTTCTAGATTATTGGAAGTTCGATTGGGTTGGAAGCTTGTCAGAGTTGTATAACACTATCCATCAGTTCTATTGGTACTTTTGAATGTTTTGGTTTCGGTTATAATGGCATGTATAGATTGATATAGAATTGGGTAAGAAATATGACTTGTAAAATGGCCTATTTTCGTCACACAGGTAGAGACACTGGCGTGTGTCTCAAACGTGTGTAACGCATGGCCAGGTAACACAGCCTTGTGTCCCTTGTATTTTAAATTTACACAAAACAAAATACCCACACGGGCGTGTCTCCAAACCGTGTGACCCCTGCAGTGTTGAAAATTTTAAATGTTTCTAAAAAAATTTCAGAGTCTTATTCCCTATTTGTTTCTAATACATAATTTGGGCCTCAAGGGCTCGTTTAAGGAACAATATGTATGATTTGATTGGTTTCTAACAAGAATGCTAGATGAAATGAAATGTCTGATCATTAATTTGTAAACTCCGGTAATGCTCTGAACCCTATTCTGGCGACGGATTCAGGTTAGTGGTGTTAATTTAGTGGTATTAGAGCTATGGTTTAGTCAGTTCTTAAACTGAACGTAGCATATGTGAAGTCTAGAAATACATGTTATTATATAACCTGTGATAGTGTGATATCTCCTGACTCTGATGAGATTTGTTTTACTTATAGACAAAGATGCTTTCCAACCAAGCTAATTCCAATATTGCTGAGAGCGATACACAAGCATATGAGTAAAAAGTTGATTATGATGAACCATAGCTCATAAAGGTATAAATAAATGTTTTATAATACATGTCGACGATGAATGTTATGTTATATGTGTTATTAAAAGTAAATTATATTGCTACACAAAATATTGTGCTGATGACTAAATTACAAAATATATAAAAGTGATATATGAAGTACATGATAAGAATTATTAGTGAATTACGGATGAATAGTGAATTTTGAAATGTGTTGCATGTATGAAAGATAGTGAAGATATAAGTATACGGATTATTGGTACAATGATTAAATTGTAAAGTATGTAAAAGTATTAGGCAAAAAGTGTAAAAGTGATATGCGTGCATGATATAATTTGCCCAAGTAGAAGAGATTAAAACTACTAGGATATCAGTGGTACATCATTAAGGGACTTTAAAGCACTCTCTGATTAATAGCACACTAGTGCTTTCCAAATATTAGCACATTTCTGCTCTCTGTTTAATAGTGCATAATAATGCACCTCTGTATCCATTTCGTATATCCTAAGTGTTCTATTTAATCTACTGGGCCTCTGCTAAAAAGATAAACAATTTTCGTTACAAGGTAAAGGTTTATTTCTGATTCATGTTTGAAATATTGAATTAAAAATAAATTGTGAAAGAAATAGTAAGAAAATATGTGAGGATTTAAGGACTAAATTGTGAAATGAAAGGAAACAGAATGAATACAAATACTAAGCTAGATAAATATATGCAGAAAGGAACTATAGAACTATAGAGATGATTTTAAGAAAACTAAATGAATAAAGGACTTCTAGTTAAGTGGAAAGAGAAGAAATAGGAGCTCGACTAAGTAAAAAGGAAATATTGAATTATAAGAATAAGTTCAAAGGATGATCGAAAGAATATAGAAATAATAAAGTTCATGATCAAAAGAAAACAAGGAAATTTCGAGGACGAAATTTAATTTAAGGGGGAGAGAAATGTAATACCCCAAAAATTACTACAGCAAGAAAGTAAGATATTATCCTTGATATAGTAAAATAAGGAAATAAAGTGACAAAAAGGGAAATTTTAAGTGATGTCAACATTGGGAAGTATATTATGATATATTAATTCAAGAAAGGACTAAATCGTACAAGTGACAAAGAGTAAATACTCAAAATTTGAGGGGTTAAAGTGTAAATATGAAAAATTTGAAGGACCAATAGTGCAAATATTTTAAGGGTGGAATGATCTAGAAACTAAGGAAAATGGATGAATTAAGACCAAATTGAATAGGTGAAGAATTATTAGGGACTAAATCATAATCTTACCAAATTAAGTGATGACTCAATTATAGAATTTTAAAAGATCATAAAAGGCAAAATGGTCAATTAGAAAGAGAGAGAAATCTAGAAGGCAATGATGATGTTGGTGATATTTTAGATTAAATAAATAAATATTAGTTTATTAATATTTTAATGAGATATTTTATTATTTTATTGTTATTATTTTATTTAGTATATAAGGAGAGAAAGATGAAGAATTCTCTTCATCATTCATGCAACCAATGTGAGAAAGAGAAATGAAAATTATGTAAGTTGAGACAAGTAATAAATTCAAGTGTGACCTGTTGAGATAGTAAGGTTATTGATGTTGAAATTATAAGAAATATGTTCAAGTATGGTAACAAGTGTTATTGTTTAATGCTTAGGCAAGTGCCAAATATTTGGTTGAATGGTAGTATGTTTAATTATATGATGCATTGAAATGGTAAATGTTCAAATGAAAATATTCTTGTGCTTATGAACGAGTGGTAAGGTTCAAGTTATACAATTTCTTATGAAATGATTTATCGTGTGATTAATTCAAAAAAGGTCTTTATTTAAGTGCACTAGCTTGTAGCTAAGATGGAATGATATGCTTATGGCTAGTGTGTTATGTAACACCCCTTACCCGTATTCAATGCTAGAATAGGGTTTCGGAGCATTACCGAACTTATAACACAATATTCATACATTTCACATACATTTCTCAATTGCATAGCAACCATCATTTATTTCAAGCACATTGTCCCTAATATGAGCCTACGAGGCTCTAAACATGCTTTAAGAGTGGTTTGGGACTAATCCGATAACTTTGGAAATTCTTAGAACACTTAGAAAATTTTCTCAAAAATAGGGGACACACTCTCATATGTCTCACACGGCCAAAGACACGCTTGTGTCACAGGCCGTGTGGACATTCGAAATGGGAACACATGGTCGTGTCCCAGCCCAAGTCTAACCCCGTGTAACTCTCTGACTTGGGTTGTAACACCCCAAACCCGGCCTAGACATTATGGCCAAATCTTGCGTGTCACATCGATCTTTTCGATAAAAATTCGTTACTGAATTTAAATCCTTTTATTATTATCTAACAAAAGTTCTCGTCAAAATGTTTACCTTATTAACCATCAGTGTTATATTAAATTGATTAAAAAAATGCAGAAGCTTTATAAGTCGATAAAGTTTAAAACCCGTGTTTTAGAAAACAGTAATTGTTTTAAAAACTCGTCTTTACCTAGACTAGCAATTTAAAAATATATAATCCAAAGCCCAATTAAAAATTAAACCCACAAACGGCCTTATTACATAAATTAAAACCCAAACGAAATCTAATAGCAAATAAACGAGACAGAAGCAGTAGCGTAGCCATCTCCGAGTCCCTCGTAGCACCGATCCACCTAAGGATTACCTGTACAGTTAAACAAATGGGTGAGTTTACGAAAAATCAGTGTGTAATACCATTAACAAAAAAATAGTAAACAAAGCATGCAGTAACAGTCTGGGCCCGAGCCCTATTCAGTATCAGTATAGTCTGGGCCTTAGCCCTACATAGTAACAGTGTGTGCCTAAGCCCAATACAGTATTAGTACAGTGTAATGCAATTATGCATCCCACCCAAATCCAACCAGCACACCACCCGTACCAACCAACACACCATGTGGGGATATAAATCGACCCACCCAACTAGCACACCAATATCGCAACAAAGCTGCCAGTAATAATAATGCAGCATAGCTGCCAGAAACAGTAAATATGGCAAAGCCACTAGTATCAGTAATTGTGGCATAGCCACCAGTAACAGTGAATGTGACATAATCACCAGTACAGTACTTCCTCCAAATCAGAATCCCAACCCCATGTAATATGTCATGTCATAAATATTACATGTATGCAAAGTCATACTCAGTACAATCATATATGTAAATCATAAGCACATCAGTCATACGAAACATAAAGGCATAATTATCATTTTACCATACAGGGGTATTTCGGTCATTTTATCCTATAGGGGTATTACGGTCATTTTACCTATTTTGGGGTTTCAGCTCAAATAACAACCTCTCTAAAGATCTATAGTCACCTCTAGTGGCACAGATAACCTAAATGATCCTAACGGTGTAAATGGGCGCAAGGCCTATTACCCGGCCCAAATGGGCCCAGTCGCTTGTGTGGCCCATTTAGCCCAAATTCAAACACGACAACACAAGCCTCATAGTCCAATCCATTTACCGTCCCTTACCAAAGATTTTATCTGTGTGGGGCCCATAAGCTCATTGGGCCCACACGGCCCATTTCGACCCATCGAGGCCCATAACAGCCTAAGCCCCCAGAAACGCTCATGGTGGCCTTTACAGTATTTCACCCATGATTTGTGGGCTCAATTTACCCCACGAGCGATCGCACGCTCGTGAGGCTTCAAATGTCGAAGTTTTGGCATTTCGGCTTTTGCCGATCTACAGTAAGGAATGGTGTGGTTACACACCTGTTTGCAAAAACCACACTAAGATCTACAAGCTTCGAACCCTGATTCAGTTAAGATAAACCATAAGTCTCCTAACAACAGGATTTTAACACTCCTTCTCTATCCCACTTAGCGAAGAGGTTCAAATCACCTACCTTGGTTGATCGCCTGCAAATCTCACACTTAATCCTTTACAAGAGATAGTCTACAAACCCCCTTTAGAGATATCTTGCAATACAACTGAGACTTTAACAACTAAATCCATTTACTGACCAATCAAAGGTTTGGACTAACTGTATACACTTACCGAAATGTTAACCAAAGGTGAAGAGATGCCACTAATCGGCCCACCAGAGTATGCCTTAACACCAAGGCACAAAAAGGAACACCCACGCCTGAGATGGAAGATTCGACGATTGACCAAGGATCAATTGTAAAAACCAAAAGCAAAAGTAGGGAGAGAGTAATGCAGTAATGGCTCGAATACTAAAGGTGAAAGGATGATAAGAAAAGAGGAGATGATAAAGGTTATTCGGTAAGAGATCAAAAGAAAAGAGACATAGTTTGAGGGCTAACCGAGAGGGGAAGTATGGGTAATCAAACACCAAAAGCAAAAATAGAGAAAAAGTGAGACGGACGAGAAGAAAATGGCACAATCGACTAGAGGGAGAACAACTAAAAATATTGATTGGAGACGGAGAGTTAAAAGCAAAATGGTAACAAAGAACCCCAAAAAGTAACATAAAGAGCACAAAACGAAAGAAAATACCCAAAAATCAACAGTACATTTGGCTTCAGAACAAAGAGCAGCCAAAAACTTGAAATGGAGAGTCACACTCCCACTACTAAGCCGAATTCCTGAGTGGTTGATATCCACCAACGTCCACAACTCTTCTCCTCATAAAAAATCTGTGACAGCCCCAAATTGACCCTAGTCGGGAAGTGGTTTCGGGACCACAAACCGAGTCATAAAAACAATTAAATATTGGATTCTGTGTTTATTATATGTGTATATAGGCATGTGTGGAAATTTCGTGTTTGAATTTTGAAAATTTTAAGTGAATTTTGCTAAATAGGACTTGTGTGAGAAAACTTAGAAATGTGATAGGCAAATGTTGAAGTGGCCTATTGATGCATACTAGGAAATGTTGTCCTTGCATGTCAAATTGCCCAATTATTGCTATAGTGGCCGGCCAAGGTGGGTGTTGATGGGCAAAGGAAACATGCTCCCAACATGTTTGGTTAGTGAGTGATGTATGAAGCAATAAAATAATGTGCTAGCATTAAAGAAAATGTTGACAAAAAAAAAAAGGGGAATTTGGTTATGCTTTGTTCTTCTTGCCGTGAACCAAAGGAAAGAATTGGAGAGCTTTTCATTAAGCAAATTCGGCAACCCTTCTTCTAGTTGGAGGTAAGCTTTGAGATGTTGGCTTTAACTTCTTGAGTTTGTTGAGCTAATTGTCATAATGCATTTTGGTAATGTCATGAAAATCAAACTTTCATGGGGGTTTGAACATCAAGCCGTGTATCAAGAGGTTAGGAGAAGGGATTGTTTCATGTTGTATTGAACAAGTTGAGATCGATATGAGGTTAAAATTTGTGAAAGTTTAGTTAGGAAATGTTCATGAGGGTGAGGTTTTCGGCTATGGTGATTAATAATGGTGATAGTTGTTGTTCATACTAAATCTAGATGAACAAGGGTAGTTGCTTACATCTTAATAATTATGAGGTTCTTTCTTGAATCTACCTTAAACCCATGAAGCATTCGGCCATGGTTGATAGTGAAGAGGTTGATATATTTTCTTTATGTTAAATGAATAAGTGTGGATGGGTGAAGCTTGAATTAGTTAAATGTTCATATAGGTTGTTTGGATGCTAATGCCGTATATGAGGATGTTGAACTTGATTAAACAATATTCGGCTAGCATGATAGGTATGAAATATTAAGTAAATAAAAAATGCTAAATTGTGCTTGTATGTGTATTCGGCCAAGGAAGTGTGATATGAAGCTTTGATAGGCTTCAAAGATGAATGACCGAATGAGCTATAGGTCATGTATGGGTTAATTTTATGCATATGTGTGTGTGGCATTAGTAGTTAATGGCATTCGGCATTGTTTAACTAAAATTAGAAATGAATCTTAAAAGTTAAATAGGTTGCCCTAGTGGCCGAATGTGTTAAAAGCTAATGTATGGACAAATGATACGAATGAATTGGTTTCAAATGTGTATGGTTGCCGTATGTATGTGTTAGATTGAGAAGTAAATTTGTTTGATTTAGCTCAAGAGCAAAGGGGAACTAGATTGGATAAAGGAAAGGAGAAAGCAAACAAGTAGCCGATTTGGAACCGTTCTACCCCAAACAAGGTAAGTCATTAAGCACGTATTTGATATTGCTTAAATGATTGTAAAATTTATGCAATTGTGTTTAATGGGATGATATATATATATATAAATGAAAATGTATGTGTATGGAGTGATGACATTTGTTGAATGTAAAAGAAATAGTGAAATGTGTAGAAAGTTTGCTTTCGGCACTAAGTGTCTTGAACAATACGTGTATGCGGTGACGAGATCGGCACTAAGTGTGCGTGCTGGAAATATATGGCACTAAGTGTGCATGCTGGAAATATAAGGCACTAAGTGTGCATGCTGGAAAAATATGACACTATGTGTGCAAGCTGGAAAAATACGGCCTTTGGGTGTGCGAGCTCGGAGGGTATGGCACTTGTGTGTGCGGGCTTAAATTACGTGGCACTAAGTGTGCGAAATCGAGTAGTAAGCACTGTGTGTGCGTACTCTATATATATGGAGGTGTGTCTCCATTGAATTGAGTATGGACAGCGGATAGGGTAAGTACCTCGAGCTCATGACGAATAGAGAATACGTTCATGCTTGGGGTTGAATTTGATAAGCCTTAAATCTATGAGATGATTGAAATTGTATGGTTGTGCTGGAAAATGAGTTAATGTGTAAAATGCTTGATTATCTTGTTGTGTAAAATATGAAATGTGGATGTATGATTTGGTGCGAGATTGGACCGAAAGGTCCGAGGTATTATGGTATAGATTCGATATGGATGAGTACCTAGCCTCGTTTGTTGTACATGTTGTAGTAACTTTATCGGTGGATTGATGAATGCTTATGAATTACTGAGTTGTAAACTCACTCGGTGTTTTCTTGTCACCCATTTTAGGTCTCTCGGACTCGTATTGTTTGCGTGATCGGGACCGTCGCTGAAGTCATCTGGCGGCTGAAATCTTGTGGTATTGTTTTTGTTGTTGAAGAACATTTGGCATGTATAGGCTATTATATTTTGTCGAATTGTGGGTTGTAAACTTTAAGCCATGTGAAAATGGCCTATGTGGTCATCGAGTGGGATGCTAGAACCTATAGCCACGAGTCTTAGAAACTCTAATTTTGATAAGGTGGCCATAATTTGTGTCATGTATGATGGATGATTAAGGCCAAGGAAAATTCATGAAATTGGCATAGTCTACTGCAGTAACTGTTGCGGACAGCAGCAGTGAGATGAGATTGAAAAATCACTAAAAATAGTAGAAGTAGAATTAAATAGTGAGTAAATTATGGAACTGAACCTTGATGAATCTATTTTTATATGGACGAAACGAAACGACCATATGAGCAGTATACTGAGAAATATTAAAGTTCTCGTGAGACAGGGCCAGAACGGTTTCTGGGTCCCCTGTCGCGACTTTGAAAATTTACCATAAATTATCCAGAAAGAATTAGGAGTCATGCCTTATATTTACAGATTCCATTTTGAGTCTAGTTTCATTAGAAACAAACGGCACCAGTATTAAAGCCCTGTACAGAGAGATATCCAAGTTGTAATGCGCAAAGGTCAGAGCAGTCGATCCCTGTAACATGGGTGACTTTAACTAATAAACTGTACCAATTGGCCCAACCAAAAATTCTATAAATAAATCCATGGATGGGTATATGAGTCTAAATTCAGGGAAAATTTACGAAACCAGTTTCCGAGTTTTGAAACTCGAGATATGATTTTTAAGGCGACGGTGACGCAGTTTTCCAGCCTGACTGGTAATGTCAAATTGGTTGGTTTCTTGAGAGGATTTGGCGTTAACCCCTCGTGTCCGACACGGCGTCGGTCACGAGTTAGAAATGTTACAATTTTATTGGTATCAGAGCTATGGTTTAGTCGGTTCTAGGACTACCATAGGCGTGTGAGTCTAGCTATACATGCCAAATTGTTAGTGCTTAATAATGTGATGACTTGACGGTTGAAATTTTTGTTTTGATTAGCGATGGAACCGGGATAGAGAGACCCTTGGCGGATGACGTTGAAAGTGTAGCGGCTGCTCTGCGCAAGGGACACCGCTGTTGAGCCTCGGTCATCCGCGAATAATCAAAATGAAGGGCGAAACAAGCCTTCTTCACCATGATGAATGAGTGGGTCGCGCAATATGCCCGAACCAATCCGGTGTCCAACCATTCCAATTTAAATAATCCACCCCAAGAGCCCGTGATGCCATCGATTCTTGATCTGTGAGGCTGAGTAAACCACCGTGGACTTGATTAGGAAGCGTGGGGCCGAGGAGTTTAAGGCCATAGTTACAAGCGATGCCGAAAGGGCGAGTTACGCTTGATAACACCATTAGAGTGTTTGATGAACTGTCATGCACACTCGATGAATGTCTTAAGTGTGCGATATCTTTGTTGCGAGACTCACCTACTATTGGTGGAGGACCTTGATTTCCATAGTCCCAAAGGAACAAGTTACTTGGGATTTCTTTCAAACGAATTTGGAAGAAATATATTAGTCAACGGTTCATCGATCGAGCGTAAGGAGTTCTGGAACTCAAGCAAGGCCGTATGATTGTGTCTCGAATCTGAACATGAGTTCGTAAGACTTAGTCGGTATGCTCGGGAGTGTGTGGCTGATGAGGTTGCTATGTGCAAAAGATTTGAAGAAGGATTGAATGAAGAGTCAAAGTTACTAGTGGGAATTTTGGAGATAAAGGAGTTCATGACACTAGTCGAACGAGCACGCAAGGCGGAAGAACTTGGGAAGGAGAAGAAGAAGGCTGAACTTGAAGCAAGAGATTACCGTAAAAGATCAGCGAATAAAGCTCCGTTCTCGATGTAAAGAGGTTCGGGGAGGACACTAGTAAGTCGAGGCGCTGCGGGAATTTCCATTAGAGCCCGACCATTGACGGACTCCGAGCTACATCGATAGCTAGTGTGGGCAATAATCGTCAAGAGAGACTGAATGTCCCCAATGTGGAAGACGACACCTAGGTGAATGTTGGGGTAAGTCATTAACAAGACTTATTACGGATGTGGTTGAAGGACCACTTCATTAGGGATTGCACGGAGCTAGATGAGAAGAATAAGATGCAAGGTCACGAGATCTAGTGGGGCGACAGCTAGAGGTAGACCCCAGGGTTTCGGGAGGTAGGGGTGGTAATCGGGGGAGCCACCGATCGGCTGTTCGATCCGAGACCGAGCTCCTGCTAGAGCATATGCCATCCGCGCACGAGAGGAGGCATCCTCCTGACGTTATCACGGTACTTTTACTCTCTTTGATCTTGGTGTGATTGCATTGATTGACCCGGCTCTACTCATTCATATGTATGTGAAACTTTAGCATCCAAGAAGACTCTACTGTTGAGTCTCTCGAGTTAAATAATTCAGTGTCAAACCCTTTGGGTCAATACGTACTCGTTGATAAAGTGTGCAAGAGATGCCCCTAATAATTCGAGAATCTGTTTTCGGCCGATCGATGCTTCTACCATTTGATGAATTCGATGTTATTCTTGGTATGGATTGGTGACCGTACATGATGCGGTGGTGGTCGCAAAAGGAAAACCATTGTTTTGAGGAGTGCAAATAATGAGGTAGTCCGAGTCGAGTCTCTTGATTTAAAAGGAGTGCCAGCGATAATATCTTCTATGACCGCTCGGAGATATGTGAAAAAGGGGTGTGAAACATACCTTGTGTATGTGTTGGAAAGTAAAGAGATGGAAAAGAAACTCGAATCGGTATCAGTGGTTTGTGAGTATTCAGATGTTTTTCCGGAGGAGTTACCGGGATTGCCACCGGTTCGAGAAGTGGAATTCGGCATCGAAGTTGTACCGGGCACTACGCCGATCTCAATAGCTCCGTATCATATGGCATTAACGGAGTTAAAGGAATTGAAGGTTCAATTGCAAGAATTGACGGATAGAGGTTTCGCTCGACCGAGTTTTTCTCCATGGGGCGCACCAGTATTGTTTGTGAAAAAGAAGGACGGAAGCATGAGGTTGTGCATCGACTACCGTCAACTCAATAAAGTGACGATAAAGAATAAATATCCGTTGCCACGAATTGACGAT
This sequence comes from Gossypium arboreum, assembly GCF_025698485.1. Classification (NCBI taxonomy): domain Eukaryota; kingdom Viridiplantae; phylum Streptophyta; class Magnoliopsida; order Malvales; family Malvaceae; genus Gossypium; species Gossypium arboreum. The sequence goes on from NC_069080.1 coordinate 101,907,625, forward strand.
TTGTTTGATCAATTAAAGGAAGCCTCGGTGTTTTCAAAGATAGATTTGAGGTCGGGATACTATCGGTTGAGGGTCCGAGAATCGGACATACCAAAACCGCTTTTAGAACAAGGTACGGTCACTCTGAATTCTTGGTGATGCCGTTTGGGCTCACTAATGCCCTACGGTGTTTATGGATTTAATGAATAGAATTTTCAGCCATACTTGGATCGGTTCGTAATTGTATTTATCGATGACATTTTGGTCTATTCGAGAGATGAAACCGAACATCTTTGAACACCTAAGGCTAGTGTTGCAAATCTTACGAGATAAGCGAGTTATCGGAAAGTTCATAAATGTGAATTTTGGTTGAAAGAGGTTAGCTTTTTGGGGCACGTGGTGTCGCATCAGTGTCGAGGTGGACCGAACAAAATTTCGACCATAGTCGATTGGAAACCTCAAGGAATGTTACCGAGTTAGGAGCTTTTGGGGCTTGCGGATACTATCGATGATTTGTGAAAGGTTTTTCGATGATAGCTGCACCGATGACGAAACTACTTCAAAAGATGTTAAGTTCGAGTGGTCGAACGCTGTCAAGAAAGTTTCGATCGACTAAAACTGTGTTAACCGAGGCCCCGATACTAAATGCAATTTGAGTCCGGTAAAGAGTTTGTCATATCTGATGACACATCCTTGCTTGGGTTAGGTTGTGTGTTGATGCAAGAAGGTTGAGTTGTGGCTTACGCGTCGAGACAACAAAAGCCGCATGAGAGGAACTATCCGACCCATGACCTTGAACTAGCAGCCATAGTGTTCGCCTTGAAAATATGGCGGCATTACTTGTTTGGAGAAAGGTGTCATATTTTTTCGGACCATAAGAGTCTTAAATATTTGATGACTCAAAGAGATTTAAACCTGCGACAAAGACGTTGGCTTGAGTTGTTGAAAGACTATGAACTCATCATTGATTATCACCCGGGAAAGGCCAACGTGGTGGCCGATGCAATAAGTCGTAAAGCACTGTTTGCTTTGAGAGCGATGGATGCTCACCTGTCCATTTCACCCGAGGAGGTGCTAGTAGTCGAATTAGAGGCCAAACCGTTGTTGATTCATCAAATACTTGAGTCTCAGAAGGTCGACGCTGAATTGGTCGCTAAGCGAGCCGAATGTGTTTCAAATGAAGAATCGGAATTTCAGATTGACGACAATGATTGCTTGACGTTCAAGGGTCGATTATGTATTCCAAGGAATTTGGAACTTGTTTCGATGATTTTGAGTGAGACTCATAGTAGTCGAATGTCAGTCCACCCGGGTAGTATTAAAATGTACAATGACCTGAAACGCCAATTTTGGTGGCCCGGTATGAAACGGGACATTTCAGAATTTGTTTCAAAGTGTTTGATATGTCAACAAGTGAAAGCGGAACATCAAGTGCCATCGGGATTACTTCAGCCAATCATGATACCCGAATGGAAATGGGATCGAGTAACAATGGACTTTGTGTGCAGGTTACCATTGACTCGAATAAGAAAGACTTCGGTTTGGGTCATTGTTGATAGATGACCAAGACTACTCATTTTATCCTGTCATACGAATTTTTAAGCTGATAAATTGGCGAATTATCGTCCCCAAATTGTTCGATTGCATGGGGTACCTATTTCTATCGTGTCGGATAGAGACCCAAACCGATGGTCAATCTGAACGGATAATTCAAATACTCGAGGATATGTTGAGATGTTGCATCCTTGAGTTTAGTGGGTCATGGGAACGGTATTTACCTTTGATTGAATTCGCCTACAACAATAGTTTTCAATCAAGAATTAAGATGGCGCCTTACAAGGCTTTATAAGGTCGTAAATGCCATACCCCATTATTCTGGACTGAACTTAGTGAAAGTAAAATCTTCGGGGTTGATTTGATTAAGGATGCGAAGCGAAAGTTCGAGTAATTCGTGAAAGTTTGAAAGTCGCCGGATCACCAAAAGTCGTATCGGATTTGAAAAGAAAAGACATTGAATATCAGGTTGGGGACAAGGTATTTCTCAAAGTTTCACCCTGGAAGAAGGTGCTTAGATTTGGTCGTAAGGGCAAATTGGGTCCGAGGTTCATCGGGCCGTATGAAGTATCCGAACGAGTTGGACCAGTCGCATACCGATTAATCTTGCCCCCTGAGCTCGAAAAGATTCACAACATTTTTCATATCTCGATGCTTCGACGATATAGGTCTGACCCGACACACGTAATCACTCCATCTGAGGTCGAGGTTCAGCCTAATTTGAGTTATGAAGAAGAGCGGTTCAGTGATTCGATGCGCGAAGTAAAGAGTTGCAATAAGAAAATCCCATTAGTGAAGGTGTTGTGGCGTAATCACGAATTGAAGAAGCCACTTGGGAACTTGAGGACTCTATGAAAGAGCGATACAAGAGCCAATTTACGGTAAGATTTTCGGGACGAAAATTTCTTAAGTGGGGAGACTTGTGACACCCAAATTGACCCTAGTCGGGAAGTGGTTTGGGACCACAAACCGAGTCATAAAAACAATTAAATATTGGATTACGTGTTTATTATATGTGTATATAGGCATGTGTGGAAATTTCGTGTTTGAATTTTGAAAATTTTAAGTGAATTTTGCTAAATAGGACTTGTGTGAAAAACTTAGAAATGTGATAGGCAAATGTTGAAGTGGCCTATTGATGCATACTAGGAAATGTTGTCCTTGCATGTCAAATTGCCCAATTATTGCTATAGTGGCGGCCAAGGTGGGTGTTGATGGGCAAAGGAAACATGCTCCCAACATGTTTGGTTAGTGAGTGATGTATGAAGCAATAAAATAATGTGCTAGCATTAAAGAAAATGTTGACAAAAAAAAAAAGGGGAATTTGGTTATGCTTTGTTCTTCTTGCCGTGAACCAAAGGAAAGAATTGGAGAGCTTTTCATTAAGCAAATTCGGCAACCCTTCTTCTAGTTGGAGGTAAGCTTTGAGATGTTGGCTTTAACTTCTTGAGTTTGTTGAGCTAATTGTCATAATGCATTTTGGTAATGTCATGAAAATCAAACTTTCATGGGGGTTTGAACATCAAGCCGTGTATCAAGAGGTTAGGAGAAAGGATTGTTTCATGTTGTATTGAACAAGTTGAGATCGATATGAGGTTAAAAATTTGTGAAAGTTTAGTTAGGAAATGTTCATGAGGGTGAGGTTTTCGGCTATGGTGATTAATAATGGTGATAGTTGTTGTTCATACTAAATCTAGATGAACAAGGGTAGTTGCTTACATCTTAATAATTATGAGGTTCTTTCTTGAATCTACCTTAAACCCATGAAGCATTCGGCCATGGTTGATAGTGAAGAGGTTGATATATTTTCTTTATGTTAAATGAATAAGTGTGGATGGGTGAAGCTTGAATTAGTTAAATGTTCATATAGGTTGTTTGGATGCTAATGCCGTATATGAGGATGTTGAACTTGATTAAACAATATTCGCTAGCATGATAGGTATGAAATATTAAGTAAATAAAAATGCTAAATTGTGCTTGTATGTGTATTCGCCAAGGAAGTGTGATATGAAGCTTTGATAGGCTTCAAAGATGAATGACCGAATGAGCTATAGGTCATGTATGGGTTAATTTTATGCATATGTGTGTGTGGCATTAGTAGTTAATGGCATTCGGCATTGTTTAACTAAAATTAGAAATGAATCTTAAAAGTTAAATAGGTTGCCCTAGTGGCGAATGTGTTAAAAGCTAATGTATGGACAAATGATCTGAATGAATTGGTTTCGAAATGTGTATGGTTGCCGTATGTATGTGTTAGATTGAGAAGTAAATTTGTTTGATTTAGCTCAAGAGCAAGGGGAACTAGATTGGATAAAGGAAAGGAGAAAGCAAACAAGTAGCCGATTTGGAACCGTTCTACCCCAAACAAGGTAAGTCATTAAGCACGTATTTGATATTGCTTAAATGATTGTAAAATTTATGCAATTGTGTTTAATGGGATGATATATATATATATAAATGAAAATGTATGTGTATGGAGTGATGACATTTGTTGAATGTAAAAGAAATAGTGAAATGTGTAGAAAGTTTGCTTTCGGCACTAAGTGTCTTGAACAATACGTGTGTGCGGTGTGAGATCGGCACTAAGTGTGCGTGCTGGAAATATATGGCACTAAGTGTGCATGCTGGAAATATAAGGCACTAAGTGTGCATGCTGGAAAAATATGACACTATGTGTGCAAGCTGAAAAATACTGACCTTTGGGTGTGCGAGCTCGGAGGGTATGGCAATTGTGTGTGCGGGCTTAAATTACGTGGCACTAAGTGTGCGAAATCGAGTAGTAAGCACTGTGTGTGCGTACTCTATATATATGGAGGTGTGTCTCCATTGAATTGAGTATGGACAGCGGATAGGGTAAGTACCTCGAGCTCATGACGAATAGAGAATACGTTCATGCTTGGGGTTGAATTTGATAAGCCTTAAATCTATGAGATGATTGAAATTGTATGGTTGTGCTGGAAAATGAGTTAATGTGTAAAAATGCTTGATTATCTTGTTGTGTAAAATATGAAATGTGGATGTATGATTTGGTGCGAGATTGGACCGAAAGGTCCGAGGTATTATGGTATAGATTCGATATGGATGAGTACCTAGCCTCGTTTGTTGTACATGTTGTAGTAACTTTATCGGTGGATTGATGAATGCTTATGACTTCTGAGTTGTAAACTCACTCGGTATTTTCTTGTCACCCATTTTAGGTCTCTCGGACTCGTATTGTTTGCGTGATCGGGACCGTCGCTGAAGTCATCACAACGGCTGAAATCTTGTGGTATTGTTTTTGTTGTTGAAGAACATTTGGCATGTATAGGCTATTATATTTTGTCGAATTGTGGGTTGTAAACTTTAAGCCATGTGAAAATGGCCTATGTGGTCGTCGAGTGGGATGCTAGAACCTATAGCCACGAGTCTTAGAAACTCTAATTTTGATAAGGTGGCCATAATTTGTGTCATGTATGATGGATGATTAAGGCCAAGGGAAAATTCATGAAATTGGCATAGTCTACTGCAGTAACTGTTGCGGACAGCAGCAGTGAGATGAGATTGAAAAATCACTAAAAATAGTAGAAGTAGAATTAAATAGTGAGTAAATTATGGAACTGAACCTTGATGAATCTATTTTTATATGGACGAAACGAAACGACCATATGAGCAGTATACTGAGAAATATTAAAGTTCTCGTGAGACAGGGCCAGAACGGTTTCTGGGTCCCCTGTCGGGACTTTGAAAATTTACCATAAATTATCCAGAAAGAATTAGGAGTCATGCCTTATATGTACAGATTTCGTTTTGAGTCTAGTTTCATTAGAAACAAACGGAACCAGTATTAAAGCCCTGTACGGATAGATATCCAAGTTATAACATGCGAAGGTCAGAGCAGTCGATCCCTGTAACATGGGTGACTTTAACTAATAAACTGTACCAATTGGCCCAACCAAAAATTCTAAAAATAAATCCATGGATGGGTATATGAGTCTAAATTCAGGGAAAATTTACGAAACTAGTTTCCGAGTTTTGAAACTCGAGATATGATTTTTAAGGATATGGTGACGCAGTTTTCCAGCCTGACTGGTAATGTCAAATTGGTTGGTATCTTGAGAGGATTTGGCCGTTAACCCCTCGTGTCCGACACCGGCGTCGGTCACGAGTTAGGGGTGTTACAAAATCCTTTAATTTTCTCCCCCTATCCTTCCTAAAAATCCTTCTTAATCTCCTCCTTGATTTACTCCACCATCTACTCTTTGACCAATTCAAAATTTACCTTGCAGAGTTCCAGTCCATTTCTGTTTCTCATATGGCAAGAGTGGCAAAATAAATACTCATTTTACCTTGCAAATCTCGAACCTTAGACCTCAAGCAACTACCACACGCCACTTATCACAGGACCACAAGCCCATTTGTGACACTTTTAACCACAATTAAATATAAAGCTCACCTGCTAATGCCAGAATTCATTTAAGAGAAAAACTAAAAATTTTACTAAACCTCAGATTTGAACCCAGGACTTCTAAAACACTCCCAACTACTTCTAAATTACTTAACCAACAAAGCAAACATTTTATTTGTGATATTTTCTTGCACAACTAAATTCCAATTATTCTGATACTCAAAGCCCATTTCTTCTAGGCCCAAAATTCGGGGTGTTACATGGGTCACACGGCCAACACACACGCCCATGTGCCCTAAAAAATGGCTATACAAACCCGTGAGCTAGGCCGTGTGCTAGGCCATGCCAAACCTATAGGGTATACTGACTTATGCCACACGGCCAAGTCACACGCCCGTATGTGAGGCCTTGTGGAGCATACTCAATGAAATAAACAAAGTAAGCTATTAAGCTTAGTAAGCTCGTATGAAATAAACTCAATGAAATCTTAAATACACAAATAATCAAATGAACATATCAACATGTAGTTCATGTTAACTAACAAACCTTTAACATTTTCGTTTTAATCTCTTACACAACCACATCTTTCATTTGCCCGTTGGACCATTTGGAATGCTATCAGATAAATGGGAAACTCACACACAAAGTGCCACATATATAGCTGAAGCTATCTCAATCACATATCACATATATGCTCACTCTCGAGCTATCAACGGGCCTGCTCACACAAGCTGTAGGTCAAGACATAGCTACATGGTGCTGTTTACACAAGCTGTTAAGTAACCGCAACACATGCCGATATACTTAGCCACTGATAGGACGTACAAGACCAGCACCTGGATCACATAATCACATAAATCCCCTAATGACATGTCAATAGTATCCAAATCTATTCCTAAGGTTCAATCAAGAATTTCAACGCTGAATTATCATCAAATCATTGTCGAATATGTCTGTAATCTCGTATTTATAGTTTATGCAATATCAAAGCATTAAAAAACATAATTATAACAAAACTTATTATATACAAACTTATATCGGAAGTAAAAACAACAACACAGGTCAACTAATCCAAGACTTTGTTCTTTCCCCAATCTAAGTCTGTATTTCACTTTTCTTGATCTATATAATATCAAATTCATCTTATTTAATTATCTCTCTACTCAATTTAATCCAAAACACTCATTAAAGCACATTTACACTTTTTCCCCTTAGATTTCAACATTTTTACAATTTAGTCTCTAAGCTCGTAAAACAAAATTCATTCAATTTCATCACAACCCAAGCCTACCCAAATATTTACCATGCTTGTAGCAGCCCAAAATTTTCATTTATTACACATTTTAACCACTAAATTTACACATTTCATAATTTAGCCCCTAATTTGCATTAAAAATCACTTAACAAAACTTGTATATCTATCAAAAAGCATTCATAATCTATCAAGAAACTTCAAAATACATGCTTATTCATCAATGGAAACATTCAAAATCATTAACATTTTTGCAAAATAGTCCTGGGCTAGCTAGACCTAGTTGCAACCATCTCAAAAACTAAAAATCATTAAAAACGGGAAAAAATACATACCAATTTAGCCAAATGAAGTAGCAGAAACTTTGAAAGCTTTAAAATGGCTTTACTACACCCTAATTTCGGTTATAAGAAGAAGATAATGAAGAAAATGGATTTTTCTTTTATTAAATTATCATTTATTAACTAATTTACCATTTTAACCTTAATTAAAAACCATCAAAATACATGATAATATGTCCATATATGTCCACCCACCTTAATAATGGTCTAATTGCAACATAAGGACTTTAAATATTTAATTCCATAGCCATTAGATACTTTTATCTTATAGAACTCCGCTTTTACACTTTACGCGATTTAGTCCTTGTTATCAAATTAACTAATTAAACTATAAAATTTCTTAACGAAATTTTCACACAACCACTCAATCATTTTGTAGAAATTAAAATAATAATAAAATAAATATGTCAACTTCAGATTTGTGATCTTGAAACCACTATTTCGATTTGACTAAAAACAGGTTGTTACAACTCTCCCCCCTAGGGATTTTCGTCCCCGAAAATCTTACCAGTGAAAAGGTTAGGGTACTATTTTCTCATATCTTCTTCAGGCTCCCACATAGCTTCTTCAACACCATGCTGTTGCAACAAAAATTTCACTAAAGCTATGCATTTATTTCTCAACTCTTTAACCTCACAGGCTAAAATTCAGATCAATTCTTCAATGTACGTCATATTGGGTTGAATCTCAATATTCGACGGAGAAATTACCTACGATGGATCGGATCAATAATGGTACAACATCGACACATGAAACACGTGGATCCTTTCTAATTTTGATGGTAAAGCTAGCTGATAAGCCACCGGCCCTATTCTTTCAATGATTTCATACGGCCCAATAAATCGTGAACTCAGCTTGCCTTTGCAACCAAATCTAAGGATTTTCTTCCATGGAGAAACTTTCAGAAATATTTTATCACCGATCTAAAATTCAATGTCTTTACGTTTCAAATCCATGTATGATTTTTGTCGATTTGAAGCTACTTTCAAACTATCACGAATTACTTTCACTTTATCTTCTGTCTCTCGGATCAAATCAACCCCATGAATCATTTTCTCACTAATTTCAGTCCAGTACAATGAAGTTCGGCATTGGTGACCATACAAAGCTTCGTACGGTGCCATCTTTATACTCAATTGAAAGTTGTTGTTATACGTAAATTCAACCAACAGCAAAAATCTTTCCCAGTTACCTTCGAACTCTAAAACACAACATTAAATCATATCTTCAAGAATCTGTATTACTCTCTTAGATTGACCGTTGGCTTGTGGATGAAATGTAGTACTAAAGTTCAACTTTGTACCTAAAGCTTCTTCCAGTTTCTTCCAAAATTGCGACGTAAACCTCAGATCTCTGTGTGAAATAATCGAAATTGGCACCCCGTGTAATCTAACAATCTCAGAAATGTACAACTTAACCAATTTATCAAGCGAATAATCAGTAGGTACCGGAATGAAATGTGCAAATTTCATCAGTCGATCAACAACAACCCAAAAAGCATCTTTCTTCTTCGGAGACAGGGGTAATCCCGATACGAAATCCATCGTAACTCTATCCCATTTCCACTTTGGTATCATTATAAGCTGTAGTAAACCCGAAGGCACTTGATGCTCAACTTTAACTTACTGACACACCAAACATCTCGATACAAATTTTGAAATGTCTCGTTTCATGCCCGACCGCCAATATAATTGTTTCAAGTCATTATACATTTTGGTACTCCTCAGGTGAACAAATAAACTACCACTGTGAGCTTCGTGCAAAATTTTCTGATTGAGCTCGGAATTCTTTGGTACACAGATTCTACCTCGGAACATTAAACAATCATCAAATTTAATCTGAAAGTCAGAATCACTAGTTGACTCACATTGCACTCTTTTGGCTTGCAACTCATTATCATGTTTCTGAGCTTCGCAAATTTGCTGAAGAAATACTAGTTTAGCTTTAAACTCTGCTAAAATCATACCATCATCAGATAAGGTTAATTGAGTATTCATCGCTCTCAAAGTAAACATATATTTTCTACTCAAAGCATATGCGACAACATTTACTTTCCCCGGATGATAATCAATTACTAACTTGTAATCTTTTAATAGCTCGAGCCATCTCCGTTGTCGCAAATTCAAGTCTTTCTGAGTCATTAAATACTTTAAACTTTTTTGATCAGTAAAGATGTGACATTTCTCACCGTACAAATGATGTCACCAAATATTCAATGCAAATACAATAGCTGCCAACTCTAAATCATGCGTCGGATAATTCTTTTCATGCGACTTTAACTGTTTGGAGGCATAAGCTAGTACTTTTCCTTCTTGCATCAAAATGCAACCCAAACCATTCAATGACACATCGCTGTATATCATAAACTCTTTACCTGATTCAGGTTGAACTAAAACTGTTGCCTCAATTAACAATGCTTTCAACTGATCAAAACTCTGTTGACATTTCTCTGACCACTCGAACTTCACATCTTTCTGTAGCAATCTGGTCATCAATGTAGCAATCATCAAGAATCCTTTAACAAAATGTCAATAATAACCAGCTAACCCCAGAAAACTTCTAACTCAAGATACATTTCTCAGTGGTTTCCAGTCAACAACTACAAAAATCTTACTCAGATCAACTCTTATACCTTCTGTTGAAACAATGTGACCCAAAAATCTAACTTCTCTAAGCCAAAAAACATTTACTGAATTTAGAATAGAATTGCCTATCTCTCGAGTTCATAACATAATTCTCAAATGCTCATCATGTTTCGACTCATCTCACGAATAGATCTGAATATCGTCAATTAACACAACAACGAATCTGTCTAAATACGGTTTAAAAATCCGTTTCATTAAATCCATAAAGACTGCAGGAGCATTAGTTAATCCAAAAAGCATAACAAGGAATTCATAATGCCTGTACCTCGTTTTGAAGGTAGTTTTCGGCACATCTAAATCTTTAACTCGCAACTGATAATAGCCAGATTTTAAATCAATCTTTGAAAATACTATTTCCCCTTTCAACTGATCAAATAAATCATCTATTCTCAGCAACAAATACTTATTCTTTATTGTAACCTTGTTGATGCAACAACTCATTTTTCAATGAAATCGGAACAGTGATTTCGGGACCATAGATCTGACCCAAAATATAAATTATTTTTATTTTATTATATGGTCCATAATATGATATACGTGACATGTGAAAATTTTGACATGAAAATTTTATCGATTTAGTGCCTAATTACGAGAAGGACTAAATCACATAAAATGTAAAAGTTGAATTCTAGTAGCTATAAGGATTAAATAGCTATGAAATTCAAAAATAGAGTTCCTTATATGGTAATTAGACCATTGAGAGAAGTATGTAGATTTTTTAAGGTGACTCATCCATGGAATTATAGAAGTCAAGGACTAAATTGGAAATAACAAAAACATAATTAATTAAAAGATTATAAACGAAAATATCATCTTATTATTGTCATATTCAACCTAAAATTTTATGGAAACCCTAGGAGAGAGATAGGAAACTTTCAAGGCTTAATTGGGTAAGTTTTCTTGTCCTGTTTTTAATAATTTTAGTATTTTTGAAACTGGGATAGCTTAATCTCTCTATTTGAGGGATTAATTTGAAAATTTATCGAGGTATGAAAATGGTTCATGGATGTATTATGTTGGAAATTAGAAATTTATGGTAGAAAATGCAGGATTATTGATAGATAAACAACTTTTACAAAGTGATTTTTGATGAAAACATGATTTAGGGACTAATATGAAAAGTTGTAAAATTTGATGAAAAATTCAAAAATTTCATGAATACATGTGCTGGAAAATTTGTAATGGGTCCTGGGTTAGGCTTGGAATGGGGAGTAATTTGCACAAGTTTCATTTTCCGGGCCTAAGGACAAAATCGAAGTTTATGGAAAAGTTAGGGGCAAATTGGTAATTTTGCCTAGGACGTAAATTGAGTCCATTTAAATATGAAATGTATGAAATTAGTAGTTAAATTCATTTATATAGATATTGAAAACACAAACTCGAGGCTAGATCGAGGAAAAGAAAAGATTTCAGATTAGTAGAATATTACGTGAACAAGTGTCGAGGTAAGTTCGTGTAACTTAATCGGACATGTAATTATGTTAATTGAATGTTGTGTTTGTATGTAATGTGATCTATGTTAACGTGCTTTACTTGTATGCTATGATGGAAAATTTGTTACATGCTTAAAATGGTGATAAAGAGGTTAGTCCCGATTGAATGTTGAATTCCGATAATTATATGCACTTTCCCGAAACTAATAAGGCCTTGCAATTGTTACGGACGGGATTTAGCTCGAACGAGTAATCCTATTGACCTTGTTATATAAAGGATTTAGCTCGGACGGGTAATCCTAATATAATACCTCTCGAGTATGCATTAAGATTAGGGTTTAGCTTGGACCGGTAATCTTAATCGAGCTCATCTGAGCTTACATTAAATAAAGGATTTAGCCTGGACTGGTAATCCTATTATATGATATGTGGCTCGAGAGTGTGTTCCTTGGTTAAGTGGCCTAAGGGGTACCCTTGAATAAGAAGTTGACGGATTATGGAGCTGTACATTTCAAGTGTACTACTTGAGCATCCATCAGAATTCAATAATTCAATGGGCATGTATCTCTTGACTCGCCATGAAAATCTTGAGATGTAATGATAATGAATTGAAAGAACATTGCATGATAAGCTCATCTATTTTTACTTGACATGTTTGTAAATGTTGTGACTAACATGTTTGATTGAAGGCATGTGCTTAGGAAATTTTGCTAATGGATGGAAAATATCATGTTGTGTGCTTAAATTTAATAACAGGATTGGTAAGTTTAGTTTCTGTTATACGAACTTACTAAACATGTAATGCTTACTCCATTAATTTTTCCCTTATTTTATAGTGCTCGGAAGCTCGTGAAGGTTGGAAGATCATTGGAGCATCGTCACACTATCAACTAGCATTTTGGATATATTTAGTGAAATCATTTTGGGTATAATGGCATGTATAGGATAATTTAGCCAATAGTATCTTAAAATGTTATTTTGTAACCTAGCCATTAGAATAGCTAGTATTGACTCATTTTGGTATGAATAAATAGATTATTATGATATACATATATGCACATGTGTTATGTTAAAAATATGTGATCAATATTGGGAATGCCTAAGTTAAACTAAGGTAAGGTTGTGGTCATGTATGCTTGTAGTGATATGTTTTGTGAATGATAGAAATTGCCCAATCTGAATGCTTGAATGGGATGGTATTTGATGTGTCTTTCAAGTGCAGGTCTTGGGCGAAATTTTGGGTGAGAAATGAAGCTAGAAATTACTTGATTTTGTCGACACGGGCTTGTGTCTAGACCGTGTGTGACACACAGCCTAGTAACACGGGCATGTAGTTAGGCAGTGTGTTCCCTGCACCTAAATTTGGAGAAACAGAATGTTCAAAATTGGGCACACGGGTAGAGACATGGCCGTGTGTACCACACGACCGTGAACACGATTGTGTGTCTTGGCCTTGTGAAACCTGCACTTAATTTCAAATTAAATTAATTAACCACAAGGCCAAGCACACGAGCGTGTGGCGTGGCCATGTGTGTAAGTCAGAGAGTTACACGGGGTCGAACACGGCCTCCAACACAGGTTTGTCCCTTGGACCACATGGGCGTGTAAGCCCTGTGCCTTGAAACAAATTTTTAATTTCATGAAAAATTCTTAGAGGTCCTGATTAAGTCCCGATTCGGTTCTAATGTGCGTATTGGGCCGCGAGGGCCTGATCAAGGGACATTATGGATGATCTCGGTAAATGAATAGTAAATTTAAGTGGTTTAATAGAAAAATGTCTTGAATGTTCTAGTAATGCTCTGAAACCCTATTTCGATGATGGATACAGGTTAGGGGTGTTACAGTTGAGCTGTTGATTGTCAATACACATTCTCATTGACCCGTCTTTCTTCTTTACTAACAATACTGGCACACCCCAGGGTGAAAAGCTAGGGCATGCAAAACCTCTATCTGTTAACACTTGTAACTGAGCTTTCAACTCTTTCAACTCTGTTGGAGCCATTCTGTACAGAGCTATCGATATCAGTGAAGTTTCCGTACTAACTCAATAACAAATTCAAACTCTCTGATTGGTGGCAACCCCGGTAATTCTTCAGGAAACACATCTGGATATTCACAAACAATTGGCACTGATTCAATCTTTGATTCAAACACTTTTGTGTCTAAAACATAAGTAAGATAAGCTTCGCAACCTTTTCTCACACATTTCTGAGCTGACATAGACGAAATCACAATAGGCAATTCACTCGATTCATCTGATTCAATTCAAATAATTTCATTATTTTGACATTTCAATTCAATATTATTTCATCTACAATTCACTACAGCATCATGCAACGTCAACCAATCCATACCCAGAATTACATCAAACTCATCAAATGGAGAAAGCATCAAATCAGCTGGAAAATAGTAACCCCGAGTCATTAAAGGACAATTCTTGTAAACTTTATCAACTAAAACATACTTGCATAGGGGATTTGATACTTTAATCACAACCTCAGTAGACTCAACAAGCAAACTCTTATTAGACACCAAATTCATACATATATACGAATGAGTCGATCCAGGATCAATCAATGCAATAACATTAGTGTCGTAAAGAAAACGTACCGGTGATAACATCTGGTGACGATGCATCTTCGCGAGTGTGAATAGCGTAAGCTCTAACAGGTGCTCTGGCCTCAGACCTTACTGTAGAATCTCTCGTAGCACCGCGACTACCACTCACATTTCCTGCATTTCTTTGTGGTCTCCCTCTAGTAGTTGTATTGCTTGATCTTGCATTCTGAGATTTATCTTTTTCATTTAACTCAGGACAAGCTCGAATAAAGTGATATTGTGAACCACATTTGAAACAAGCCCGATTATTTATTCTACATTCACCAGGATGTCGTCTTCCACATTGTTGACATTCAGGTCTATAATTTCTCACACTGCCAACATTCGATACCTGCAGATTGAGTTTTAAGACTTGAGTATTATTTTCCACGATCTCTACTTGGATATCCCACTGAAGCATTTGGACGAGTGTATGAATCTCTAGATTTCTTTGATGAAGATTGATATGGCTTATTCATCAATCTTTTTCTCGAGTTTCTTGCCTCTAAATTTGCCTTTCTCTTTTCTTTGCTAAGCTCCTCGACTTTGCAAGCTCTATCAACCAAGATAACAAATTCTTTCAATTCTAGAATTCCGACTAGAAGTTTTATATCCTGGTTCAACCCATTAACAAACTGCTTGCACATGATTTCTTCAATAGAAACATACTCCTGAACATACTTGTTCAATCGTACAAATTCTCTTTCGTACTTGGTCACTGTCATACGGCCCTGTTTCAATTCTAGAAACTTTTTATGCTTTTGATCAAGAAATTGTTGACTTATATATTTCTTCCGAAACTCAAACTAAAAGAATTCCCAAGTAACTCTTTCTCTCGGCACCACAGACACTAAAGTATTCCACCACTGATACACTGTATCTCTCAATAATGAAATAACACACTTTAAACACACAGCTGGCGTGCACAAAAGTTCATCAAATACACGAATAGTATTTTCAAGCCAAAATTCAGCTCTCTCAGGATTATCATCAATGGTAGCTCTGAACTCTTCAGCACTATATTTATGGATTTTATCAACTAGTGGCTTATTTACTAGTAGAAGTTCCACACCTAGAGGAGCTATGGGAATAGGTTAGGGATTAGGTAGGGGTGAAGGTTGTTCAGCAGCCAGATATGTCCGAACAAACTCTGTGAACCATTCACTCATCATTTGAAAAAAGATTTCTTTAGCTTCTCTTCCACGACTACTCGATACGTTTCTAAATTCAAAAGGCGCTATCCCTTGAGCAGGAGCTGGTGCGTTACTCTCGACATCATCAGCTATAGCTCGACTGGGATCCATTTACTATATGAAAACACAATTTAAAATTATCAGAAGTCATCACACTATCACAGATTATATATGGAATGTATAGCTAGACTCACACACATGCTATGTTAGTTCGAAAATTGACTAAACCATAGCTCTGATACCAATAAATGTAACACCGCTTACCTATATTCAATGCCAGAATAGGGTTTCAGAGTATTACCGAACTTATAACACAATATTAATACATTTCACTTACATTGCTCAATTGCATAGCAACCATCATTTATTTCAATCACATTGTCCCTAATATGAGCTTATAAGGCTCTAAACATGCTTTAAGAGTGGTCCGGGACTAATCTGATAACTTTGGAAACTCATAGAATACTTAGGAAATTTTCTCAAAAACAGGGGACATAAGCCTGTGTGGCCCGCTCGTGTGTCCCACACGGCCTAAGGCACGCCCATGTCACAGGCCATGTGGACATTTGAAATGGGAACACATGGCCGTGTCCCAGCCCGTGTCTGGCCCCGTGTAACTCTCTAACTTGAGTCACACGACCAACACACAGACCCGTGTGCCCTAAAAATGGCCATATACACCCATGTGTAAGGCCGTGTGCTAGGCCGTCCCAAACCTATAGGGTATACTGACTTATACCACAATGCCAAGTCACATGCCCATGTGTGAGGCCTTGTGGAGTATACTGACTTTATTTTAATTTCAACACCAGGAGACACACAGCCGTATATATGACTGTGTATCACACACGGCTGAGAGGCATGCCCGTGTCTCTGCCCTTGTGGACAAAAATAGGCTATTTACTAAGCCATTTTGCCACCCAATCTTGTGCACACCTACAACAACCCAAATGCCTAAAACATAACATAATTTGGAATTTAAACCAACCAATTCAAGCCTAAATCATGCATATTCTATATTACCTTTCTTAATATACACAATTCATAAAATAGACTATACCATTTATGCCAAAATCACATATACAATTCAACTAATTATACACTTTCAAATATACATCAATGTGCTCAATTTCATAAACATATCGCTTTTCCAATATCAACCATTTTCCATTCACAATACCAACTATCAATAAACATAACAAAACCAACCTTAATCACATAACATAAGCCATATGCACACTTGTATATATACATAACCAAACTAACCAAATTAAGCCAAGTCTCATGGCTATATATACAAACCAAAACATAAACATTTGCAAACTAATCCAAATGATAAAGCTCACTACCAAAATACATATCATAAAGACCATAATCCTATACATGCCATATAACCAAAACATAAGCTCAAAAGTACCAAAATGATAGTTGGTTAGTGTGACGTAGTCTCTGACAATCCCTAAATTCGAGCTAGCTTTGGAATAACTATAAAACATGGAAAAATAAACAAAGTAAGCTATTAAGCTTAGTAAGCTCATATGAAATAAACTCAATGAAATCTTAAATACAAAAATAATCAAATGAACATATCAACATGTAGTTCATGTTAACTAACAAACTTTTAACATTTTCTATCATAATCTTATGCATGAACTTTATAACTTCTTCAATTTAAGCTTATACGGTTCATGTACATACATGTACCATCTTGGATTATTCTCTTACACAACCACATCTTTCATTTACCCGTTGAACCATTCAGAATGCTATCGAATACTAGGGAAACTCGCACACAAAGCGCCACATATATAGTTGAAGCTATCTCGATCACATATCACATATATGATCACTCTCGAGCTATCAACGAGCCTGTTTACACAAGCTGTGGGTCAAAACGTAGCTACACGGTGCTGCTCACACAAACTATCAAGTAATCGCAACACATGCCGATGTACTCAACCACATGTAAGACGTACAGGACCAACACCTAGATCACATAATGACATAAATCCCTTAATGACATGTCACTAGTATCCAAATCTATTCCTAAGGTTCAACCGAGAATTTCAACGTCGAATCATTGTCAAATCATTGTCGAATATGTCTGTAATCTCGTATTCATATTTTATGCAATATCAAAGCATTAAAAAAACATAGTTATAACAAAACTTATTACATACGAACTTACCTCGGAAGAAAAAATGATGACACGAGTCAACTAATCCGAGACTTTGTTCTTTCCCTGATCTAAGTCTGTATTTCACTTTTCTTGATCTATATAATATCAAATTTAGCTTATTTGATTATCTCTCTATTCAATTTAATCTAAAACACTCATTAAAGCACATTTACACTTTTGTCCCTAATATTTCAACATTTTTACAATTTAGTCCCTAGGCTCGTAAAACAAAATTCAATCAATTTCATCACAACCCAAGCCTAGCCGAATATTTATCATGCGTATAGCAGCCCAAAATTTTCATTTATTACACATTTTAACCATTAAATTTACACATTTCATAGTTTAGCCCCTAATTTGCATTTTCATTAAAAATCACTTAACAAAACTTGTATATCTATCAACAAGCATTCATAATCTACCAAGAAACATCAAAATACATGCTTATTCATCAATGGAAACATTCAAAATCATTAACATTTTTGCAAAATAGTCCCTGGGCTAGCTAGAACCATCTCAAAAACATAGAAATCATTAAAAACGGGACAAACTACATACGAATTTAGCCAAATAAAGTAGCGAAAAAATTTGAAAGCTTTAAAATGGCTTTACTACACCCTAATTTCGGTTAGAATAAGAAGATAATGAAGAAAATGGCTTTTGGTTTTATTAAATTATCATTTATTAACTAATTTACCATTTTAACCTTAATTAAAAACCATCAAAATATATGATAATATGTGCATATATGTCCACCCACCTTAATAATGGTCTAATTACAACATAAATACTTTAACTATTTAATTCCATAGCCATTAGATACTTTTTTCTAATAGAACTCCACTTTTACACTTTATGCGATTTAGTCCTTTTTATCAAATTGACTAATTAAACGATAAGATTTCTTAACAAAATTTTCACACAATCACTCAGTCATGTTATAGACATTAAAATAATAATAAAATAAATATTTTGACTTTGGATTTGTAGTCCCGAAACCTCTGTTTTGATTTGACTAAAAACGGGCTGTTACATGTTATGTCTACGTAATGAATGTGGAAAGTAAAGAAACATAAATGAAAGTAAAGAAATTTGGAAGAATTAAAGTTGTGTTAAAATCCTACTATGCTAGGAATAATATGTATAAGTGATACTATAGATTTATTCACTTAATGAGTTGTTAAATGTAACTTCATGAATATTGTGTTATCAATATTGGATTATTCTAGATATGTTTAAATTTCATATTTGAAAAGTTGTAATAGCCCAAAATGGGTCTAGTTAGAACAGAGGTTTCGGGACCACAAAATTTGAGATAGAAATATTTATTTTATGATTATTTTGAGGTCTATGATATGATTGCATGATTGTGTGAAAATTTCGCGAAGAAATTCTTTGCATAAAGTGCTTAATTTGAAGTTAGGGACTAAATTGAATAAGTTGTAAAACTTGCATTCTAGAAGTTTCTAGTATAAATTGCTTTGAAATATTAATTAGGAGGTCTTAAATAGCAATTTTACCAATTTCTAAGTTATGGACAAAAATTGGACATGGATGAAATTTTTAGAAAGTTTAGTAGTAAGGGTATTTTGGTCATTTAGGGGTAAAATGAATTTAAATACAAAATTAAAAGCCAATTTTGCTCATCTTCTTCACCATGGATGTGTATACCAAGGGAGACTCCATGGCTAGGGTTTTCAAGCTTTCCAAGCTCAATAGTAAGTCCGTTATAACCCCGTTTCAAGTTCTTTACGTTTTTAGAGTCCCGGTAACTTGATTTAGCTTATGCTAGCAATAATTTAACCTAGGGTTCATATTTGGAAAAATACCCATAGGTGAAATTTGTGTATTCTGATGTTTTATGATAGAATATGAGGTTTTAAATTATGTTAGACAACTTATGCTACTCGGTTTTGAGTGAAAACGAGTAGAAGGGCATAATCGCTTAATCGGTAAAAATACCTAATAGTCATAAGTATATGTTAGAGTGAGAAATTTGATGTTTCCATAGAAGGGAAAAGTGATCAGCATGTCATAAAACATAAGAATAAGGGATGAAGTTTAATTTCCTAGCCTAGGGGCAAAAGTGTAAATATGCAAAAGTTTAGGGGCAAAATTGTAATTTTTCCAAAGTTTGAGTTAAGGACTGTTTTGAATAGTACATTAATTAAATAAGTAAAATATGATGTTTTAGATCCCGAAAAACGAGATTTGAACCTAGAATGAGAGAAAAATTGAAAATTAGGAAAGTTGGTAAAATGGTCGTTTTAATATCGAGGTAAGTTCATATGTATAATAAGCATTAATTTATGCATGTTTCAATGTAAAATTGATATATTTACTATGATTTCCGAGGTGTTGAAAGTATGTAAGTTGGTATGATAATAATACTGACAATAATGTTTGTAATTTATATTTGAAAGTTAAATTTAGTGAATTAATTGAATTATGTTAAATTAAATGATTATGGTGCCAAGTTTATGAATTGGTTTAAAAATATGTGTATGGTACATGAAGTGCATTAAATTATCATACATAAATGTGATTTCTATGATTATGGATATTATGGGAAATTGTATGTTCATATGATTTTTAATAAGACAATGTGTAATTTAATGTTATTGCCTTGATATTAAATGAGATGTAAATTTATATGTAAGTAATACATCACTATTACTTGTATTATGATATTTTATAATAATATTGGAAATATGTTTGTGGATAATTACTTGATTGGTGAAATTGTTGGAAAAGAGAGAAATCCGGTTGAACCTTGGAAAGATTGGATGATACAGATGGTATGCAGCTAGGTCACATGTATGGTGCTGAGTGCACATCATGTGTACAAGAGATCTACGAGACATTATGATGTAGCTAGGTCGCATGGGTGATACTATGTGTACACCATGTAGACAAGAGAGCTACGGGACATATGTAGCTAGGTCGCATGCGTGGTTCCAAGTGAAGGACACCATGTAGACAAGAGAGCTACGAGATAAACTGCCTAGGTCACATGGGTGGTACTGGCTAGGTCACATGGGTGGTACTAAGTGTTCACCGTGTGTACAAGAGAGCCAAACTATATGATGGGTGGAGCTATATGCTGAAACCACCAAGTATCGAGGATTGATCCGAAGTGTTCAACGGGAGACTCTCTATGTATTACTTTGTGAGTTTTGTGATGAATAAGTGCAGGAACTTGGTTATGTAAATGATGTGTTCATTAAGTGACCAGGATATGGTAAGGTTATAAACAAGTAAGTTATACATGAGGATGATTTTATGGTAACCTTGTGATCATGGGCTTATACTTGTGATGTATGAAATGTGGTGAAAATGATTTGTGATACGTATGTTAAAATGAGGTTAATACAAAGAAAGTGTGAAAGAGTGAATTAGCAATAAAACTGTTTTGGACAGTAGTAGTGATGTGATTTTGAAAAATCACCACAAATATTATAAATTGAATAAGAGACTTAATGAGATATAAAATTAAATCTTAATGACTCTATTTTCATATAAAAGAAACAGAGCAAGCAAAGGAGTTCTATATTTTGAGATATTTATGTTTTTGTGAGACTGGTTCAGAATGATTACGTGATCCCCTGTTTTGACTTTGGAAAATCATAAAAATTTGGAGAAAAATAATTAGATGCTCAAAATTATATTTTTAAAATCCCTAATGAGTCTATTTTCAAGATAAATCAAAAGAACATTATCCGAGTTCTGTACTGTGAGATAATTAATTTTTAGTGAAGAGAGGTCAGAACTATCAGAAAGTGAAATAGAGGAAATTTTAATGAATAAACTGTACTAATTGGATAAACAAAAAATTATGAAAATTTTATAATGGAAAGATATATGAGTCTAGTTTCAGGGGAAATTTACGGATCTTAATTTGGAGCTCTGTAGCTCGAATTATAAATAATTAAGTGACTATGACTCGTGTGGACAGTTTGATGTGAGCAGTTATTAGTAAATTGTGAAATCGTACTTACAAGAATGCTATATACATTAAGGTTGTGGAATGGAGAGGAGAAGGAGGAAAATAAATATATGTGGAATACATGGAAACTATGGTATATGAAATATTGATATAATGAAATAAAGATATGATCTAGCTTTAAATATGAATGCTTGATGATTAAGCTGAAGATATTTGGTAAGATGATAATCTTGGTGTAAATGTATAAGTGGTACTATAATAGACAAGGTAAAATGAGTATGAGAGACACATGTATGATGACATACAAATGCTATGTTTGTGGTTTAAATTGAGAATGTTTAATCATTAAATGAATACCATGTTATATGCTTTTGATTTTGTATAAGTGTGTAAGAGATCAAGGTTGACCAAAGCTTGGAAAATAGCCTAGGTATATTCCACACAGGCAAAGACACGACCATGTGTCTCAGCCGTGTATGGAACATGATTTTGGGACACGGGCGTGTGGACCCTTAAAGTGTAACACCCCGAATTTGGGCCTAGAAGTATTGGGCCTTGAGTGTGGGTCCGTAAAGAGGTTTTATATAGGTATTTAATTGTGCAATGAAATAACACAATTAAATGTTTGCTATTAGTGGTTAATGGCTTTGAGAAGTGTTGGAGAAATCTTGGGTTCAAACTTGGGCTTTAGCAAAAATTTGGTATTAAGTGAAAAAAAAACTTGGATGCTTGGATGAGGGTTTTTAAATTATTGTGTTAAATAAATGACATAAGGAAGCTTGTAGTCTAGTGGTTGTGGTGTCATTAAGGTTGTATGGGAGCCTGGGTTCAAGCCTTGGCTCTTGCAATTTATTTTGTTTTTTTTAAGGAACACGGACTTTGGCCTTTAGACCTTATAATTAATTGGGGATAAAATATGACACAAAAACCTTGTGGCTTAGTGGCAAGTAGCATGTGGAGCATTTAAGGGGAGGCATAGGTTCAATCCCATGGCAAGCAAGGAGCATTTATTTTGCTAACAAGGG
Source organism: Gossypium arboreum (assembly GCF_025698485.1). Classification (NCBI taxonomy): domain Eukaryota; kingdom Viridiplantae; phylum Streptophyta; class Magnoliopsida; order Malvales; family Malvaceae; genus Gossypium; species Gossypium arboreum. Next base: position 101,930,154 of record NC_069080.1, read on the forward strand.
GCGGCAAGAGTTGGTGTTGAATTTAAACTCTAATGTTGGAGGGATGCCACATCGGGAAGCTAACATAAGAGTGGTTGTAAAGGTGGCTTTAAATAGAGGGAACCATGAAGAGAGTAAATGTACCTTTCTTGGCGATCCCTTTCATTGTATGGCGTGCTCGTTTGGGTTGGGCGTCGGCTAAGAGTGCTCTGGAGTGTGGATTAACTCCAGGTCTCCTATCGTGTGTATTTCTTACTACTCTAGGCATGTAGGATGGCTACTTGGCATGATGGGTCGAAAGGGGTCATGTGGGCCTAATGGGCCTACAAGCCCAATTGGATAAGTTGTTTGATTGTGTAGTAAATTTGGGCTAGGCTAGGTGAATCTAATATTTGTGGCTAGATTTGGGCTAAAAGGGCCACACGAGTGTGTGGGCCCATTTAAATGAGAATGGGCTTTAGAGCCATTAGTATTGTTATCCATGTTTAAAATACTTTGGTTTACAAAATTACCAAAATACCCTACTTTAAAAATTACTAAAATACCCTTGGTTTATAAAATTACCAAAATACCCCTAGTTTGTAAAATTACCAAAATACCCCTAGTTTGTAAAATTACCAAAATACCCCTAGTTTGTAAAATTATCAAAATACCCCTAGTTTGTAAAATTACCAAAATACCCCTAATTTGTGAAATTACTTGAAATACCTCGACACAAAAATTATTGAAATACCTCGACTTGTAAAATTACCAAAGTACCCTCGATTTATAAATTCTTGTTTTACCTCGATTTGTAAAATTACCGTTTTACCCTCGATTTATAGAATTACCGTTTTACCCTAATTTACATAATTACCATTTTACCCCTAATTTACATAATTACCGCTTTTACCCTCGATTTACATAATTATCGTTTTACCCTCGATTTACGTAATTACTGCTTTTACCCTCGATTTATAAATTCTTGTTTTACCCTTAATTTACTGAAATTCTTGTTTTACCTCGATTTACAAAATTACCGAAATACCTCAATTTGTAAAATTACCAAAATACCCCGATTTACAAAGTTACGAAATACCTTGACTTTTTAAAATTATAGAAGTACCATTGGTTTACAAAATTATTGAAATACCTTTGGTTTGTTGATTTACCAAAACACCCTTGTAAGATGAAATGACTAAAATACCCCTAAAAGGTAAAAAGACCGTAAAGCCCTGTAGGGTAAAGTGACCGTAATACCCTCAGTATGGTAAAATGACGAATATGCCCTTATGTTCCGTATGACCGATGTGCTTAGGATTTACATATATTGATATTGGATTAGTTAAGTTTGAGTGATGTGGTGGTTATCATAGGCGATTGATTTTGGAAACGTTTCAACTTCAACCCGTAATGTGTGTACTAACCTCGTAATAGCTTAGATTAATATTTCTTTGAAAAGTCGAAAGCTTCATATTTTAGTGATTCGAGAATTAATATTTAGATCTATTTTCTCGCACGTTTAAGTTGGATTCACAACGGATATGGGGTAGGAAGGTATTTGGAACGTTCTTCAACGAGTAGATCTCTTGGTAAGTATTCAACCTTCTTTCCATTTGTATCTTGTGGTTTAAGAAAAGCTAAAACCCTCTCGTCGACTAAAGCTAAAAGGGTTTTTGGTGTTATTTGGTTTGTTGGTGCTAGTGAGGATTAAAGGCTACCGATCGAGGAGTGTGTGAAAAGCTTGGATCATCGGAGTGACTAAATCTAGTCATCAACTTGGTAAAGGTATGAACCCAAGGGCCATTGTGGATGGTGGCGAATGTGTAAGTGATGATAATAGGTAGTTTTCGATTTGGTTTAATAATAACATGGTCTAATCTATAAGTGGTTGATTATAGGACAAATCGCATAGGAGATCTCGTCAAGGAATATCGCAAATCAAGTGTGTAACGAACCCTTTCATAGCTTAAAGCGATAAAATGTCGAAAAGTCAAATGCCAAATTTCGGCATTTCTAGGACTTAATGAGCAAGCCAACGCTCACTAGTTAGTTAGAATCGATGAGACGGTGATCGAGAACGATGGAAACAGTAAGAATGTGATTTTGGCATTCTTGGTAAGTTGGGCCTCGAGGGGTCAAGTGGGGCCCATTGGGCTTTCGGCCCATTTGGGGAAAAAATTGGTAGAAAATGGAAATCATATATGGCATGATAAGACCGTTAAAGCTGTTATGGAATATAGGCTAAATGGGCCTAGATGACGAAATTGGCTAAGTAGGGCCCATTAGGGTTTTAGGCCCAATAACTCGATTTCGCTAAAATGGGCCGAAATCACTGTTTGCACCCATGGATTGTTAGTAATCGTTAATGAACATGGAAACCCTAATTTTGGTAAAATTATGAGATTACCCTTATACCATGAAAATGACCGTTTGCCCCTAGGTAAAATGACCATTATACCCCTAGGGTTTATGTATGATTTTAATACATGGGATTTTGATAAATATGGTATGTATGAGATGCACATGACATGTATGATATGCACATGATATGTATGATATGCACACGATGTAATCATAATCGCATTGGGTTGGGTTTTATATGGATGGAGGAAGTGAAAAGGGCTTATGCCCTGCTTATCAAAAGGGCTTATGCCCCGATTATCAAAAAGGCTTATGCCCGATTATCAAAAGGGCTTATGCCCCGCTTATAAAAGGGCTTATGCCCCGCTTATTGAAAGGATTTTTCCCGATTATTAAAAGAGGCTAGGCCTCGGTTATATGATAAAGCGACTATCTTTGCCAATGGAGAAATATGGCGGGGTGGGTCGAGTTAATCCCACATGGTGTGTTGGTTGGTACTACCGAGAGTAGCGGATGGTGGGTTGAGTAGTCTCCCAAATGGGTTGCATTCTTTCATTGAAATTATATGTGATATTGAAATGGGCCTAAGGGCCATACAGATTTCTGATAAAAGGCTTGACCCGAGAATATGAAATTTTGAAAAGGCTTCGGCCCAATGTTATGAGATATGAAATATGAAAAGGGCTATGGCCCAATACATGTTTTGAGATTGGATTTGGGCTTAGACCCAACAGGCTGCTATTGTTTTGGGCTCGAAAGGGGCTTGTTGCACATGAGTTTCCAAACTCACCCCTTTCCTTAACCTTGCAGTGAGCCTTGATGTGGGGACTTGGGCGAAGGGGATTCAGAGTGGCTACGGTGATTGTCTTTGGACTTTTAAATAAGCGTCGGTTTTCTTTAAATTTCCTTTAAATATTATTTATTTTTGGGTTGTAATAAGGCCATTTTAACTTTCCTTTTATTTCTTTTCGGGATTACTTTAATTTTAATAACTTTAAACACGGTTGATAATTATTCAAATGGGCTAGACTTAGGACGTGTTTTCAAAATGATACTTGTTTTCAAAATATCTCAACACCACGATTAATCGATTTATCAAAGACGCCCACTTAAACAAATTTAAACTCGATATGACAAAGTGTGGCTATGGTTGTGGGCATGTCTAGGATTGGATCCAATTAAAGAGCTTGGTACTTAAGCAGCCTTCATGGCTCACCTCCTCTATCTCGGATACCTACCTGGTGCCCAGCTTCCATACACTTTGTTAACTCAACAAAATATATGGTTTTAAAACACTAAAAACGGAACGTGGGTTTTCAACTCCAATGTGGCACGTCAAATTCGGCCATAACGTCTGGGCCGGGTTTGGGGTGTTACATAAAGCATGAAATTTTCAAGATTTTCGTAAGTTCTCGGTTTAGTCCCGAACCCTTTCTAAAGTATGTTTTGGGCTCCGTAGACTCAAATAAGGGACTATGTGTAAGTAAATGAACGTTTTGAAATATGAATGAAATTTTATGGCCCGTTTTTTAGTTTAATGTTTGTATGTTTGTCCGGTAATGCCTCGTACCTTATCCCGGCCTCGGGTACGGGTAAGGGGTGTTACAAAAGAAGTATTATGATTAAATTTTATACAAGCTTACTAAGCTTTCATTGCTTATGTATTGGTTTTCCTTTATTTTCCAGATTATCGGAAGCTCGATTGGGTTGGAAGCTTATTGGAGTTGTATCACACTATCCATCGGTTCTATTGGTACTTTTGAATGTTTTGATTTTGGTTATAATGGCATGTATAGATTGATATAGATTTGGGTGAGAAATATGGCTTGTAAAATGGCCTATTTTCTTTACACGAGTAGAGACACAGGGGTGTGTCTCAACCGTGTGTAACACACAGCTAGGTGACATAGTTGTGTGTCCCCTGTATTTTAATTTTGCATAAAACAGAATGCCCATACAGGTCGAGACACAAGCGTGTCTCCAAATCGTGTGTGTTACATGGTCTGGCCATACGGCCGTGTGACCCCTGCAGTGTTGAAAATTTTTAATATTTCTAAAAAAATTTCTGAGTCTTCGACTTAGTCCCTATTTGTTTTTAATGTGTAATTTGGGCCTCGAGGGCTCATTTAAGGATAAATATGTAAGATTTTGATTGGTTTCTAATATGAATGCTAGATGAAATGAAATGTTTGATAATTAATTTGTAAACTCTGGTAATGCTTCGTAACCTTATTCCAACGACAGATTGGGGTTAGGGGTGTTACAAAGAGCATATGAGTAAGGTTCCATATGCTTTAGCAATTGGAATCCTTATGTTTGTGATGCTTTGTACACGTCTAGATATACGTTTCATAGTAGGCATGGTTAGTCGATATCAGGCGAATCCAGGTCTTAGGCATTGACATGCTATAAAGCATATATTAAGGTATACTAAAAGAACCAAGGATTATATGCTTGTGCATTATAGGGAGAACTTTACTCCTATTGGATACACAGACTTAGACTTATTAACTAGTATAGATTCGAGAAAATCAACTTTGGGAAATGTATTTGTTCTAGGTCGTGGAGCCATAGTATGGAAAAGTGTAAAAAAAACTTACACTGTTGACTCTATTATAGATGTCGAGTATGTGGCTGCTTCTAAGGTAACAAAAGAAGCAATATGGCTTCGAGCATTTTTAACCGAACTTAAAGTTATTCCTGGTATAGAAAGCTATAACACTGTATTTTGATAGCAGTGCTACAATAACAAATATTAAGAAAATAAGAAGTCACAAGAGGATGAAACACATTGACCAGAAGTATCACTTGATACGAGAGACAGTAACTGAAGGAACTGTAGATGTGATGAAAGTAGCTTCTGAAAATAACCTTGCAGATCTATTTACTAAGACTCTTGTAATTAGGAGTTTTAACAAACACATCAAGGATATGGGAATGTGAAACATGACAAACTTACTTCATTAGGGCAAGTAGGAGATTGTTGGGAAATGTGCTCATATTGTAGTAAATATATAACTTTTTTAATTTATTTGAATGGTAAATAAATAAAGTTAATTTTACATTTCACTATTATATCTTTTTATTGTCTATCTTTTATATTTTTCATGTATAATGAAATTATGACAAGAAAATATTAGCTCATTGATTCTCTAAAGTTCAAACTAAAGATAAGTGTCATTGTAAAGAATGCTTACATTGTGAGAAAGACAACTTACTTTAGTAGATAATATAAATAAGCCCATAATCTCATAAAAGAATCAAATTAAGCATTTGATTCAAATATAGATAAGGCTTATTATGTCGTCTATAATTCCAATTGGGGAGATGGCTAGTCTTGGCTATCGGAGTAGTTAACTCCACGGGTAGAGACATAGATATATTCATTTGTAGAATAATACATTGGACTGGACCCAAAAAAAATTAATTTTGAATCCATTTTTGAATTAATTCACTTGTGGCGTTCATGGTGTAATTTACCTAAATCCTGAGTTAGTCACTGACCATGCATATGCAACTCATGCACTTTGATATAAGTGGAGGCTTATGCTCTAAAGATGATCGAGCCCATAGGCAGTATGTTGGGTACATGACTTGTGTATGACATGGCTTTACTAGCAATAGTGAAATTCATATCTCAATTAATGAATTAATGATATTCTTTCATTGATATTATATGGATTGATAAATATGGAACATGGCCACAGGTTGCTAGTTCTTGAACGAGCAATTTATCACAATCATTTGTTGATAGTGATCATATTAATCATTAAGAAGACACAATGGTGATAGTGAGATAAAATAGGATTGTATTGAGTGAATAGATTTAACTCAAAGGAATGAAGGATATCATATGAGGGTAACACATACATGAAGAGGTCATTGGAAAAAGCAGTTGGATGAATTGCTTTCATAAAGAGTATACAATTAGGAGTTTTCAATCATGGTACTTCTTGTGGACTGACTTCATGATTAAGTAATTGCAAATTATTGGAATGATGCTTATGGACATTATTGCAATCACTAAAGCCTAATTGTATATGTCCGATTGGTCCCTCCTTTAGCTCAACAAAAGCTTGATCGAACTGCATCTGAATCAAAAGAAAATTCTACTACTTTGGGAATAATTTAATTGAGTTGATTTATTCAATGTGGAATTAAATTAGGTGGTCGTAAGAATTGTTCAACTAGAAAATTTGATTAAATAATTTTCTTGAAAATTTAATTTGGAAAATCTAAGTGATTTTTAGAAAATTTAATTTTGATAAAGTAAAATTGAATTAATCAAATGAATTGAATTAATCAGATGAATTAAAATTAATATGTTATTTTTGGAAGTTAATTTTTCAAGTTAGACATGGCCCTATGGGTAATTGGATTTGAAAATTGGATCTGAGATCGTAAATTTGGCCCAGAAGCCCAAAATCGAGACCAAGACCCAAAAGTTGGTCGAATTGGGCTCGGTATGTGAAATTGAATTGATGGTCCAACCGGTGGCTAGACCGAATCAGTCGGGTCATCATTGACCCTAACCGAACCCCCAGCAGTTGAACTAACCAGAAATGTCGTAAGGGTGTTGCACCTACATCACCAGACACGACGATGTTGATGCCTACGATGGTGGTGTCTCAGTGGTCATCGGCGGTTGAGCAATGGAAGTGGGATTATACTACAGCATTGTATTTCAGATTAACTATTCCAAAAATAATATTATTTTAATAGTTTAATATTAAATTAAATTTAATACTTATCTTAACAGATTTTATTAATTTAATAGTAAAGTGATTATCTTAATATTAAATATAATTTAATGTTTATCTTGTAGATAAACATTCTATTATTTTAATAAGATTTAATATTAAATTTACTCTAATAGTTATCTTGATAAATATTATATTAATTTAATATTAATGTGATTAAGTTTAATTATAGTTGAACTCTATAAACTCTCCCTATATGAAAAAAGTCTTGGGTTATTATTTACACAAACTTGGATTCAAGATAAAGTTGTAGAGAGAAAATTCTCATAAGAGATTATTCCAGAAAATTTCTAGAGATATTTTTCTGATTTACAACTTGACCCAAAAGTTTAAAGAATTTGCAAAATTACTCCACTGGCAATTTTTTATCAAAAATTTTATGATTTGAAGCGAGCCCACACTCGGCAGACGTGAGCTTGAGGATAGCGGAGAAGACTACTCGGTCGAAGTGTTCATCCTAGACGAATTGAAAAGGTACAATTTTGATTAAGTGTTTATTACTTTAGATATCACAACCAAGATCTTGTTTTGGAAAATTTTTTAAAACTTTGGTTCTTCCCTAAATTTATTTTCCATTTTATTTTCCAAACCATTTTTTCCAACACTAATATCAGATTATCGATACCGCTTGTATCAGACAACAACAAAAACATCGAAACAGGGCATTTAACACAACTACAAATATTCCAAAACATCATGCAATTATAACTTCAAATTTTTAACATCAAAAGTATCAAAATTTGTCGTTCCATGCAACATCAATAATTTAAGCTAAACAACCCAATGTACTATTATCAAACATCCATAATTTCTACGAATAATACTATTGAGAAAACATCTAAAACATCATGGCAATAAACAATCAAAAACAAATTCTATCACATTGCATTATTCCCACAGTGTAAAATAACAACTATAAATCACTTACTCAAATGCTAACTCTACTTGGATCACTTCCTTGGAAATTTTTCGCACCGCTCACACCAAAATGCTAACAGTCTGTGAAGGTTTAAAAAGGAGTGAGTGAGCTTAAATAAGCTCAGTGAATGATTATATATACCACCTAATAGACATGCATTCACACAATAAATAAAAACAGTTAAAGCTCCACTACATACACATTTTATTAAGAGTACCTACTAACATATTCATGTTGTAACACCCCAAATTTTGGGCCTAGAAGTTTTTGGATTTGAGCATAGGGACAGTGAGGAGAGTGCACTTATGTGTTTAGTTGTGTACTTTAGTGACAAGAATGGGCCTGCTGGTCTAGTGGTTGTGTGTGTGATGGTTTGTCTCTAGGTTCTGTGTTCGAGGCACGGTGTGGGTGTTTTGGATAACATTGCATTTGTTTTTGCTTTAATAGTTATTTAGCTGAATTTATTTGTCTATTTTTATTATTTTATTATCTTGTTATCATTATTATTTTTGTTTTTAATTTTTGGTTTTCCCCTTCTCTTTCACGTTCTGCATTTTTGTTTTTCTTTTCTTTGGTTTTTACTTTTGATAAAAAAATTATTAAAAGATCGGTTTTGGTTTTTGGCATCAGGGATTTTTCGCTCCTTCGTCGTTTCCTTTATCGTCAAAACAAGTGTGAGATTCAAACCTTGTCTACAGTTCTTATCTGTTTATTTTGTTTCGTGGATCTTCATTTTTGACTTTTCTTGAATGTAGGCTAACTCGTTGATTTTAGGTTTTTAGTTGATGGAAGTGATGGGAAAATTGTCACTTTTTGATATATGTTGATAGGGCAAAGGTTAGGGACTGTTATGGTGGCTTAAACGGCGGTTTCAAGGCTGATTTGGGGTGGTTTCGTGGCCTCCTCAATGACTACACAGGCGTGTGCCATGGCACACGACTGTGTGGATTTAGGAATTAGGGTTTCTAGACCAAATTAGGTGCAACACGGTCGTATGGCTGATTTGGGGAAAATGTCAATTTTCATAAGGCCGTGTCCCTTGGGCATTCGAGCGTGAGTTTGGGAATTAGGGATTTGAAATTTGGAGTCACACAGCTGTGTGGCTGATTTGGGGATTTAGGGATCCCACACGGGCTTGTGTTTTGGAACACATGGCCATGTCTGGTGGGCACACGAGCCTATGAGACCTTTACACGACCGTGTTTTCCCTGCACCTTATGCTGATGATTTTGGACAGTGAGTTACATGGCCTATTCGCATGGTCGTGTCCCTACTTCACACGGGCGTCTAGATCCCCACACGGCCTAGATTGCTCCACACAGACGGAGCACACGGGCGTGTGGCCCTAGCTCGCCAAACTTTGATTTTAGGTTAAATTTAAGTGTAGTATCAATTATGTGTGTTCCAACCCTCGACCGATCTTACTGAGGGTAAGTATGACTTTGATCTGAGCTTGATATATGTGTTATTGTGATTGGTTATGTGGCATGTTTGATTTTGAACTCGGATAGCTGGGTGAGTGTGTGTGCAGCTAGTTCTATCTGACTGATTGGATGTGGGTGTCTACTTCTGATTAATTATCTGAGACTGGTATTCTGGATGTGAGATGTGATAGGTATAGAATCTGGGTGTATGAGTGTACACACTCCTAAAACTGATTGACTGATTGTGAATGACTGTTTGAAATTGCATTCTAAATTGGTACATCTGCACACATACATTTGCATATACACATTTGCATATAAAGTTTTGGGTGGGATTTTGAAGAGAATGGAGATTTACGATTTGGCAGTTTAATTACATACTATAGTCCCAATACCCTGAGGGTCGTGGACGATTTGACTATACTGTAGATTTTCTGCATTACACTGTACAGCACATACATCAGCATTGTTGCGTATCATTGACTGAACTGGCAATCTTACTGAACCTATTGGTATAACGGATTACCGCATTGCACTGTACCGCATGTACATTAGCTATGCTACGTACCACCTTCTGATCTAACAGTTATACTGCATGCCGGTATTACGGTTTACCACTTTGCACCGTACAACTTATACGCTAGCTTTGTTGCGTAATATTCGTGATTGGTAGTTTATCTGCATACTGTTATCCTAAATTCCCAGAAGGTTAAGGGGGATCCCAATTCCCTGAGGGTCGAGGACAATGCTGATGATCATTATTGTCGGGCAACCCGGGATGACATCCTATGGAGTATAAGGTTGGATAGGCTTTTCGAGGTCCTACTTGAAGTGTAAAGATGGGTGGGTTGATTAAATCCCCACAAGAAGTGTAGGGTTAGACGGAGATGGTGTGTTGGCTGGATGGGTGGGTGGGTAATTTTATAACTCATTTGCATTCATATACACCTGATTGTTCTGTTTGACTGAATTGAAACTTGCGAATGGTTGCAAATCACTGATACCGTCACTGAATGTGTTACTGTTCGACTGAAAGTCACTAGTGCCTATGTGAATTTTGTAGACTCTATCTGCGACTGTTTGACTGAATGGTTATTGTGATTGTTCTATTGACTTGTGAATTATTGCTACTGTACATGAATGGCACGTGAGACTGTGTGTGTTTGCTTGTTCCATGTGACCGAAAGGTACCTATGGTATATTGACCTTGGGCGAATATGCTCTACGGTCATCTGATGGTAAGTTGCCTTGCATATAGTGACCGGTTCTGAATAACTCTGTAAGTTAGTTCTGCTTGACATCTGAAGCTGAATTGCGTCCAGGCTTTCTGTCTCTATCCTTGTTTCCGTTTCTGTAGTTAAATTGGTTTTGATCTCACACTAAGCTTGAGTAGCTCACCCCCTCTTCTGTTTCCCCTTTTAGGTACGGTTCAGGATTCTATTGATGGGCTCAGTATGCAGAGGTCTCAGACAGTTTTGAAAGAAATGAACTATAAGTTTTATTTCAGTTTCTAATTGCTATTTGGTTTAACTTGAAATGTAAAGTGTTATAAGACTGTGATACAATTTCTATTTTAAACTTTTATTCGTGCATGTTATTCTGTTAAGCTTATGGACGAAATTTTAAACAATTAAATGTTTTGATTTGTTTTTGGATAAACATTGTCAGAAATGGAATTTTGAACAACTTGTTTTTGTAGAAATTTTCTCATGATTACTTCGGTGATCAATGTAGCATCCTAAATTCGGTCTAAACTTCTAGGCCGGGTTTGGGGTGTTACACATGTAATTTTAATCAACTCATTTAGCTTATTTATCCACATGTTCATGCACATATCACATATCATAATATCAAGTTTTATGAAATCATTTTTAACGATAGTTTGACACTTGAGGCTATGAAACATAAAAGTAGGCTCATCACAAGACATCAGATACACGAATCTCTAACACACCAAATGACTCTTAGAGTTGAACATATCTCATAAGTGTAGCATATAGCTAACACTCTCCAACACACCAACATATCCTAATGAATGGAGCTTAGCTCACATTCTCTTATCTCTCCAAATCTATTCCTAGGCCTCAATACCCCTCAAATCACAATATATAGGTAAGTACTCATAAACCCTACGGCATGCCAACTATATCCAATACTTTCATAAAGTCACAAGGCCAAAGTATCCACAACAAACCACATAATTACTTACTGATATCTTGCACATTTTCATTGCATATTTGCATTTTTAGCACAACATAATCATTTTCATTCAACATGTAAATCATGCCCACAATTAACATCTTACACAAATACTATCTTAAGCATGTGTCTTATATCATATTAGCACATCATAATTCACAATCCACATCATATTATTGCATATCATACAAAGTTAACAAGGGAAACAAAAGAGCGTACACTTGGAACTTAAGACAGGGGTTTAAGCTACTCCTAAGCTCTCGTTTAACACTATGAATCGTGTATAGAAACAATGATTCCAAACACTCACCATTCACGTTATCGCTTTGTCGCCGAAAGCTTAAACTAGTTTTTCCTTACCTTTCACTTTACCTGTTGAAGGTCCTAGCAATTCCAAAACTTCATCAAAATAAATAACACCATAATAAAAATTAACATCCAACCAAATACTCGTCAAAACCAACTAAAAACACAAGCCTATTGTAAATCCTCATGAAACTGAAATTTCAACAAGCTTAGTTGAAACATAAAAATCTCAACATCTACTCGCTCTTATCATACGAAACCAATTCCAATAGAGCTATTATACATCTAAGAACAATTCCCAACCTTCAAACTACTCAAAACTACATAGATTCATGGTTCTGAAATTTCGACATACTATGATAATTTTCAACGAAAATTCAATAAAACGTTTGAATTATTTAATGAAACTTTGAGGAATATTTAGAAACCTTCTAATCACATCAAAACTAATTGAAAAACACTTCGAAATATCTTTTTTATTCAAATTCTTGAAATCCACCATTAACAATCCAATTTTTTATATTTATTCAAAACACTCATTTCAATAGTTAAAAACTCTATTTAAAAGGCTAGATATCATTAAAAACTAATAGGAAATTGAATTGTTACATTCGATGGAAGAAAACAAACATTTGGTTGAAAATCTAGAAAACCCATAAGTTTGAGCAATTGCAAAATCAATAGTGTTCTTGATGGTTTTTATGGAATTCTAAATAGATTTAATGCTAAAATGATGATAGAAATCAAAAGATTAGTGTTTGAAAGATCAAAAATAGGTGAATGGTGTTTGGGAAAGTAAGGGACGGCAACAAGGGGTGAGGGAAAAATAGCTATAGTGAGTTTTGTTGTAAGTGGGAGGAAATAAATAGGTTAATTTTAAAATTTGGTTTATTTACCCATTTAGTACTCCTAGTTTTAACCTTCTTTTCAAAATGCTCCTTATTTCAAAATTAAAGATATTTTGAATTTCATTTTCAAAAATTGATTTGATTTTCTAAAAGCCGTAGACAAAGACATTTCTAGTTTACCATGCTACAAACAGACAAAGACATTTCTAGTTTACCATGCTACAAAATTCCCGAGCATACTAGAGCTAAAACCCTAAAATACCTTCAAAATTACTAGGCCCAATTTTGAGTTGTGACATAAATAATTAATTTCAGATTAAGCAATTAAGACAATTCATATAGTTAAAGCTGATGAGTTTATATATTAGTCTTTTATTGATTGAGTTTGAAAAACTTTCGTAAAAGCTTGTTATTTATGCGCATAATGGTTTGGAGAAATTATTGATTGAATGCATCTGATTAATATCTAAACCATTACTTATGAGAACTAAACATCCTATTTCAACATGAGATTATGTTAATTTACGTGTTGTACACATCAAACCAGTAAGTTATAAATACTTAACATTGCAATTGGTTTTTAGTCAAGAGCTAAATATTTTTCATCTTTGAATTTTTGTATATGCATATATATTCCAATTGCTCCACCACAACGCACAAAGATGAGTGAATCCTCAAAGAAAGTTGAGAATATATATTAATTACAGGTCTCATTGTATTATTAGATGTTTTAAATGTATTAAAGATTCAATTATGACATGATATGTGGTTACTATTTTGATTTGATAGTTTTCCCGACATTAGGGGGAGAGAAATAATAGTTGAATGAAATGATTACTTGTAATGAGTTATCATTATCTAGATCCTTATAGAGAGTAATTTGAACTAGAAGTTCAGAAAGGATAACTCACTTTATTACAAGTTAACTGTCAGATGTATTTACAAACTTAATGAAAATAACCAAGTGTTATATACCATTTAATATTTTAATTTGAATCAAAGTCTCAATAGGACAATGAATAGAATAAATGATAGATTGATCAATTCCAATGATGAAAATTTTTCTTGATGGTTATATAGTGGAGGCAGGTACTCCAAAAGAGACCCAATACATAACTAATAACTAAAACTCTATAAGAGATTCAAGTACTTGAAACTGAAGATAAAAAAAAAAGTGAAAATAAGATATCTCCATAAATTATTTCAATTCGAGAAAATATGGAACCGATAATAAAACTGATCAACAAGTGTTTTGCATGCAATACTATTCTTGAAATAATGAAATAAAAGGAGGGTCTTGAATAAATCTATTGAGAAATATAAATATGGAATAAATTGGTCAAAATAGAAAGACCCAACTCAATTCATGGAGTTTTTGGACTAGTAGTTCAAATATCTAAAGGTATAAAGCCAGTGAGGGTACAAATGAAGTAGTTTTGCAAAAACAGAATTAAATATGATGTTTTTGCTAAGTCTTGACATTGATTATGAAAAGATATAATATTCTTTTGTAGTGGATACAATAACTTTTAGATATATTATTGAACTAAGAGTTCATAAAAGATTTAACTTACATCTAATGGTTATTATTATAACCTTTTATGAATAACTATATAGTAAAATTTATATTAAAATCCTTAAAGGATTTAGAATGCTAGATGCATATTGAAATTCTCGGAAAATTGTTCATTAATTGAAATAAATTGAACATATGTGGTAAATTTGACTTAGTGAGTAGTAGTTAAAGAAGGATTATAAAATAATCCAAAATACCTATTTGTGTTTTTACAGAAGAATCATGATTAAAGTTTGCTATGATTATTATTGAAACTCCTGAAGAAATCAAAATATATTTCCCTCAAATTTTCCCCTTACTCATGACTTTCAAAAAAATGGTGATATAAATACTTAGCATATACATTCAAATAGTCATTTGAAAAACTAGTATTCAATATTGAATATGTAGAATATGAGAAAGTATGTGATGTTTTCATAATAAGTAAATACAGGCTGTACTCTTTTTCCCTTAACCAAGGTTGTCCCATTGGATTTTCCTGATAAGGTTTTTAATGAGGTAGCATATTAAGCGTATTATAGATATTTGTACTCTTTCTCCTTCACTAGGAATTTTTTTTTCTCACAGGACTTTTATCTTAGCAAGGTTGTAACAAGACACAATATCTACAAATGGACATCTAAGGGGAAGTATTATGAATATTTTATTAAGCAGGTATCTATCACGATTTAGATAAGTGCTAATATACTTTACATTCTAATAATTATTAGAAGTGGTGTTCTATTTCATTTATACTTCCTATGTCTATTGTGTCTTGAGCCTAAAGGAGGACTTAAACAATTAATGTGTCATTATCATAGTCTTTGGTAAGCTTTGGTCAAGATTATATCCTTAGAAATATAAATATAAAAATTGTGACATCCCTAATTTGACCCTAGTCGGGAAGTGGTGTCGGGACCATTAAACCGAGTCTTATAAGTAATTAAAAGTTATATTCTATGTTTATGATGTTAGCAAATGCATGTGTGAAAGTTGCATGCATTAATTTGATCATTTCTATGTGAATTTATTAAGATGGACTTATATGAAACATTGTTGAAAGGTGATAGGCCAATCTTCAATGGTCTAATAGTATATGCATGCAAAAGAATGGTTTTGCATGTCAATTTACCCAAAGAGAAGGAAGTGGCGGCCATGGTGATGAAGATGGGCAAAAGAAAACATGTCTTAAACATGTTTTGCTAGTGGTGGATGTTAGAAATAATAAAATAAGAGCATGGGTAAAGAAATGAAAAAAAATGAGTGTGGATGCTTTCCCCCCTTGTGCCGTACATGAGAGAAACAAAACAAAGAAAAAAAATTTTGTTCATCTATTTTCACTCTCCTTTTGGCCGAAAATACTAAGGATAAGGAAGGAGTTTTGCTTCATACTTGGTTTGGAAGAGGATTAGGAAGAGGTTGGCTATACTTGCATCAAGAGTAAGGTATGTTTGAGGTTGTGCCATGAGATTCATGCATGTTTTTGGTTGCTAGATTGATGTTCTTGTTAGCCCATGGTTCAAATCTTTGTTATGTCATGGGAATGAAATTCAGCCCAAGTGAATATGGTGATAAAGCCATTGCATGCTAAGTGTGAAGCTTGATGATGATGCATGCAAAGATGGATTGTCTACTCTTGAAATTTCTTTGTAGCCATCTTGAGTAAGACTTTGAGTTTTCTTTTTCGTTTAACCATGATTGAAGTTGAAAGGGCATGATTGTGATGTATTCGCCATGATGCATTCATGAGCATGGTTCATGCTTCTTGCATGATAGTTAAAATTTGTGTTTTGGATGGCTATGGGCACCTTGAAATTCGGCCATGCACATATATGTATATATATGTTTGCACATGATGTTTTGGTTATGAAGTAAGTGATGAATATGTTTGTTTAAAGAAGAAAATGTTGAAGAATGTTTGTGAAATTGCAAGTATAATCGGCCATATGAGTGCTTGATGCTATATTATAAGTATTGAGCCACAATATGTAAAACATTAACTAGTAAAATGCATGCTGTTTTTTGTGTGGTATTAAGTGGATGATTGGCCTCAAATTGGACATGTATATTCGCCTTAGGTAGCCTATTGATCGCCTTAGCTTTTCCTTGATGCTTGAATGAATTGTATTGAATTGCTTGATGTAGTATAAAATGTGCATGACCATTGTGTATTCAAGCTAAAGGGTGGCCATATGACCATTTAAACTCCTTGTCATATTCGCCATAAGCTAGCATAATGAGGTTTTAATAAATTAAATTTGTTTGAATTAGCTCAAGATCTTAGAGGGCCACAATTGGACAAGGGAAGGAAAAGTGATCGAATAGCCGTAAAAGCCGTTCGACAACATCCGAGGTAAGTGCTCAAGAAGTGACCCTACTTGAATTATGTGAAATGAAATATGGATGTGTAATGATTATCGATTTATGTGTGTATGAGTATTTGAATGATACCCTGCTAAGTCCCAAGGCGATTATGCTAGTGATTACCTTTGTGTTTGAGCCTTAGTAACGAAAATGAAACATGAATGTCTAATGATTATTGATGTATGTGTGCATGAGCAATTGAATGATATCCGGCTAAGTCCCAAGACATTTATGCTGGAAATTATATCCGTGTTAAGACCAAGGCAATTGTGCTAGCGGCTACATCCGGCTAAGACCAAGGCATTCGTGCAAGTCGTTCTATCCGGCTAAGACCAAGGCATTCGTGCACGTGGTTATATCCGGTTGTATTCAAGAAGCTTGGGCTGGAGGTGAGTGTTGGTTGCTGTAATAAATTCAATTAGTACGCTCGAAAAGCCCAAAGAATAAGGTATGTTTATATGTGCATTGGAAAAGTCGACATGTTTGAGCAACATTCGCTCAATCGACTAACGAATATCAACTATTGAAGTGGTTGATACCTTGTGAAAGTATATAATGATGAAGTGTGAAGTAAGAATGATTATGTGAATGTGTATTAATGAAATGATGCATTTGGCTATGTGAATGTATTGCTTTAATTAAAGCTGATTTTATTCCTTGAGACTTACTAAGCATAAAAATGCTTACCCGTTGCTTTGGCTCTCTGTTTTATAGATTTTGCTCGATAGCAATCGGATTCGGGATCATTAAAGTCAAGTCATCTACACTATCAAAGCCTCCATTTTGGTATAATTTTTGGTTGAACTTTGAAATGGCATGTATAGGACTACCCTTGTCGGTTCAATTGTGTTGTGATGTATATGTGTACGGCCATGCGAAAATGGCTCGTAGAAGTCAAGTACTGAACTTAGACCATTTGTGATTTGTATATATATATATGGTTTCATGATGTAATTATGGATTGGAAATGGGAGTGTTGGTCACATGATCAGCCATTGGAATGGCTAAAATGGTCATAGGTGAACCTATGTATGGCAAGACTAGTTGGATCATGGAGACTACAAATAGATAAGACCTACCTTGAAAACAGATGCTGGCAGCAGCAGTGGAGTGGTTTTGAAAAATCACCAAAATTTTTAGGAATGGTATTAAATAGTGAATAAGTTATGTAAATGAACCTTGATGAGTCTACTTTCATATGGAAGAAACGAAACGGCTATAGGAGTTACATGTTAAGAGATATTAATGCTATTGTGAGACAGGGCCAGAACGGTTTCTGGGTCCCCTGTCGCAACTTTAAAAATTTACTATAAATTATCCAGAAAGAATAAGGAGTCATGCCTTATATTTACAGATTCCATTTTGAGTCTAGTTTCATTAGAAACAAACGGCACCAGTATTAAAGCCCTGTACAGAGAGATATTCAAGTTGTAACGCGCAAAGGTCAGAGCAGTCGATCTCTGTAACATGGGTGACTTTAACTAATAAACTGTACCAATTGGCCCGACCAAAATTCTAGAAATAAATCCATGGATGGATACATGAGTCTAAATTCAGGAAAATTTACAAAACAGTTTCCGAGTTTTGAAACTCGAGATATGATTTTAAAGGCGACAGTGACGCAGTTTTCAGCCTGACTGGAAATGTCAAATTGATGGGCGAAACATGTGGATTTGGCTTGTTAACCCTCGTGTCCGACACCGCGATGGTCTCGGGTTCGGGTGTTACAATTTTATTGGTATCGAGCCACGGTTTAGTCGATTCTAGGACTACCGTGATGTGTTTGGGGTCTAGCTATACATGCCATTAAATGATGAATCGATAGTGTGGTGATTTCTGACAAATTGACTTTGTGTTGTTTATAGTAATGGATCCCGATCCCAACCGAGCGATAGCTGATGATGTGGAGAGTGTGGCACCTGCTCCCGCGCAAGGGACAGCGCCGGTGGACTCTCAACCTATGGCCAGCAATCCCAATGATGAGGCTAGGCAAGCCTTTTATAGTGTGATGAATGAATGGTTTAACCAATACATTCGAACTAACACGACTGTTCCACAACCTCCATTCCCGACAAATGCAACCCCGCACCTACAATACCTCCGAATCGACCAAATAAGGTCAAGTAAGCCCCAATCGATAGGATTAGAAAACATGGGGCCACTGAATTCAAAGCTACGGATGATGATGATGCCGAGCGAGCTGAATTTTGGTTGGACAACACTATCCGGTGCTCGATGAGCTATCTTGTACACCGATGAGTGCCTAAAGTGTACCATCTCCTTGCTACGCGATTCCGCCTACTATTGGTGGAGTACTCGACTTCGTGGTGCCTAGAGAGCAAGTGACTTGGGAATTCTTTCAAACCGAGTTCAAAAAAGTATATCATCAAAGATTCATCGACCAAAAGCGAAGGAATTTCTTGATCTTAAGCAAGGTTCTATGTCGCCATCGACTACGAATCGAAAATTTGTGAGGCTTAGCCAGACGCAGCGAGAATGCATTTCGTCCGAAGCTATTATGTGTAAACACTTTGAGGATGGGCTGAATGATGATATAAGGATGTTCGTTGGCATTCTCAAAATACGAGAGTTCGTAGTACTTGTTGAGCGAGCTTGTAAAGCGAAGAGCTTAGAAAGGAGAAACAAAAGCTAATGTGGGAACCGGAGAATTCGAAGAGGTCCTCGGAAAGTCTCTTCAACAGCATCGAAGAGATTTCGAGATGATGTGAGCCGGTCTAGAGGCGCCGGGCTTTTCTAGACGAGGACGCGATCGACCCCTGTGACCACACGAGTCACTTCGATCGCCATGGTGGAAATGATCGCCGAGAGGGCGAGTGTCTCGCATTGTGGCAAATGGCATTCGGGAGTCGTTGGTTCCGTGATCGCTCTGCTATAAGTGTGGATCGGCCGACCACTTTATGAAGGATTGCCCGAAGATGCTTGAACAAAATGTAAGTCAAAGTGGAAACCCGGGCACCCCGAACCCGAGACCATCGCCGGTGTCGGACACGAGGGGTTAACAAGCCAAGTTCACTTGTTTTGCCCATCCATTTGACATTTCCAGTCAGGCTGGAAAACTGCGTCATTTTCGCCTTAAAAATCATATCTCGAGTTTCAAAACTCGGAAACTGGTTTCGTAAATTTTCCCTGAATTTAGACTCATATATCCATCCATGTATTTATTTCTAGAATTTTTGGTCGGGCCAATTGGTACAGTTTATTAGTTAAATTCACCCATGTTACAGGGATCGACTGCTCTGACCTTCGCGCGGTATAACTTGAATATCTCTCTGTACAGGGCTTTAATGCTGGTGTCGTTTGTTTCTAATGAAACTAGACTCAAAATGGAATCTGTACATATAAAGTATGTCTCCTAATTCTTTTTGGATAATTTATAGTAAATTTTTAAAGTTTCGACAGGGAACCCAGAAACCGTTCTGGACCTGTCTCACAATAGCTTTAATATCTCTTAACATGTAACTCCTATGACCATTTCGTTTCTTCCATATGAAAATAGACTCATCAAAGTTCATTTACATAGCTTATTCACTATTTAATTCCATTCCTAAGAATTTTGGTGATTTTTCACATTCACGTCACTGCAGCTGGCAGCATCTGTTTTTAAGGTAGGTCTTACCTATTTGGTAGTCTCCATGAACCAACTAGTCTTGCCATACATAGGTTCATATATGATCATTTTAACCATGCCAATGGCTGATCATATGACCAACATTCCCATTTCCAAGCCATAGCCACATCATGACACCAAATATATACATACAAACCACAATTAGTCTAAGTCGATACTTCACTTTTACGAGCCATTTTCGCATGGCCGTATATATATACATCACAACATATTCAACCAACAAGGGTAGTCCTATACATGCCATTTCAAAGTTCAACCAAAATTTATACCAAAATAGAGGCGTGGATAGTGTGGATGACTTCGACTTTATTGATCCCGAATCCGATTGCTATCGAGCGAAATCTATAAAACAGAGAGCCAAAGTAACGGGTAAGCATTTTTTATGCTTAGTAAGTCTCAAGGAATATAATCAGCTCTAATTACAGCAATACATTCACATAGCCAAATGCATCATTTCATTAATACACATTCTTACTTCACACTTCATCATTATATACTTTCACAAAGTATCAATCAATTCAATAACTGAAATTCATTAGTCGATTGAGCGAATGTTGCTCAAACATGTCGACTTTCCAATGCACATATAACGTACCTTATCCTTTGGGCTTTTCGAGTGTACTAATTGAATTCATTACAGCAACCAACACTCACCTCCAGCCCAAGATTCTTTGAATATAACCGGATATAATCACGTGCACAAATGCCTTTGGGTCTTAGCCCGATAGAATAACTCGCATAATGCCTTCGGTCTTAGCCCTGATATAGCCACTAGCACAATTGCCTTCGGTCTTAACCCGGATATAATTTCCAGCATAATTGTCTTCGGGCTTAGCCGGATATCATTCAATTTCTCATGTACACATACATCAATAATCATTGGACATACATATTTCATTTTCGTTACTAAGGCTCAAACGCAAATATAATCACAAGCATATTCGCCGGGACTTAGCCCGGTAGAATTCAAATGCTCATACATACATAATCAATAATCAATACACTCCATACTTTATTTCACATAATTCAAGTAGGGTCACTTCTTGAGGACTTACCTCGGATGTTGTCGAACGGCTTTTTCGGCTATTCGATCACCTTTTCCTTCCCCTTGTCCAATTGTGGCCCTCTTAGCTCTTGAGCTAATTCAAACAAATTCAATTTATTAAAACCTCATTGTGCTTGCTTATGGCGAATATGACAAGGAGTTTAAATGGTCATATGGCCACTCTTTAGCTTGAATACACAATGGTCATGCACATTTTATACTACATCAAGCAATTCAATACAATTTATTTGAGCATCAAGGAAAAGCTAAGGCCTTCAATAGGCTACCCAAGGCCGAATATTCATGTACATGTTGAGGTCAATTTTGCACTTAATACCTCACAAAAACAGCATGCATTTTACTAGTTAATGCTTTGCACATTGTGGCCCAAAACTTATAATATAGCATCAAGCACTTATATGTGTGCTAGGCCAAATTGTGCTTGCAATTTCACAAGCATTCTTCCACATCTTCTTCTTTAAACCAATATATTCATCACTTACTTCATAGCCAAAACATCATGTGCAAACATATATATACAATATGAGCATGGCCGAATTTCAAGGTGTCCATAGCCATCCAAAAATACAAATTTTAACTAACATGCAAGAAGCATGAACCATGCTCATGAATGCATCATGGCGAATATGACAATCATGCTCCATTCAACTTCAATCATGGTTAAACACAAAAGAAAACTCAAAATCTTACTCAAGAGTAGACAATCCATCATTGCATGCATCATCATCAAGCTTCACACTTAGCATGCAATGGCTTTATCACCATAACAACTTTGGCCAAATACCATTTCCATGGCATAACAAGGATTTGAGCCATGGCTAACATGCACATCAAATTAGCAACCAAACCATGCATGAAACTCCCAACACAACCTCATACATACCTTAATCTTGATGCAAACTTAGCCAAATCTCCTTCTAGATCTCTTCTAAACAAAGGAAATGAAGCAAAATCCCTTCTTCCTCTTAGTATTTTCGGCCAAAAGGGAGAGAGCAAGCATGAACAATTTTTTTGTTTTCTCTTCTTGGTTGCACGGCAATGGAGGGGATGCTACTCTCTCACACACATTTTTTTTCTTTTCTCACCCATGCTTAGTTGTTTATTATTTCTAACATCATCCATTAGTAAAACATGTTGGGAACATGTTCCTTGCCCATAACCTTGTCATGGCCGCCACTCCTCCTTAGGAAGGGATTATTTGACATGCAACTCCACCTTTTGTTAACATGTACTAACAAGCCATTTAAAATTAGCCTATCATATTTCACCATGTTTCACTTTGATCCCTATTTAATACTTTCTCATACAAATGGGTAAAATTAGAGAATGAAATTTCCACATATGCATGCACACACATAGTAAGCATAGAATATAACAATTAATTATTTTATGACTCGGTTTAGTGGTCCCAAAACCACATTCGCTAGGGTCTATTTTGGCTGTCACAACTCTCCCCGCTTAAGAAATTTTCGTCCCCAAAAATCTTACGGTAAATAGGTTTGGATATCGCTCTTTCATAGAATTCTCGGTCTCCCAAGTAGCTTCTTCTATCCCGTGCTTGAGCCATAACACTTTCACTAGCGGAACCCGCTTGTTTCGCAACTCTTTCACTTCTCGTGATAGGGTACGAATCGGTTCTTCCTCATAACTCATATTAGCTTGAATTTCAATTTCGATGGACTAATCACGTGCGATGGATCGGATCTATAGCGTCAAGCATCGAAACATGAAAGACATCGTGAACCTTTTTGAGTTCGGGGGCAAAATCAAGCGATATGCCACCGGACCGACTCGCTCGATATCTCATATGGCCCAATGAACCTCGGGCTCAACTTGCCCTTACGGCCAACTCGAGTATCTTTTTCCAAGGCGATACCTTGAGAAACACTTTATCACCCACCGATACTCGATATCCTTACGCTTCAGATCCGCGTGCACTTACGACGATCGGAGGCTATCTTCGAGACTTTCACGGATTACTTTCACTTTCATTCAGCATCCCTAATCAAATCCACCCGAAAATCTTGCTTTCACCGAGCTCGGTCCAAAACAATGGTGTACAAGATTTACGACCGTACAAGGCCTCGTAGGGTGCCATCTTAATACTTGATTGAAAGTTTGTTGTTGTAAGCGAATTCAATCAACGGCAAATACCGTTCCCATGAACCACTAAACTCGAGGACGCAACATCTTAACATATCCTCAAGTATCTGAATTATCCGCCGGATTGACCATCGGTTTGGGGGTGAAAGGCGGTCTGAAATGCAACTTGGTACCCAAAGCTTCTTGCAAATTTTTCCAAAATCGCGAGGTAAATCTCGGATCTCTATCCGACACGATGGAAATAGGCACCCGTGTAATCTCACAACGAAAGCGTACAATTCCGCTAATTTGTCCATTGAAAAATCCGTGCGTCGGGGACAAAGTGGGCCGACTTAGTCAATCGATCTACCACGACCCAAACCGCATCCTTCTTACTTGCGACAATGGCGGTCCGGATACAAAGTCCATTGTGACTCGATCCCATTTCCACTCGGGTATCGTGATTGGTCAAGTAATCTGAAGGCACCGATGTTCCGCTTTCACTTGTTGACATATTAAACATCTCGAAACAAAGTCGGAGATGTCTCGCTTCATACCATGCCACCAAAACCGACGTTTCAAATCATTGTACATCTTTGTACTCCCGGGTGGATTGCCATTCGGCTACAATGGGCTTCATTGAATTATCGAAATGAGTTCAATTCTTTGGGACACACAGACGACTTTTGAACCTCAAACAATCGTCATCGTCGATTTGAAACTCCGAGTCCTTGTTCGAACACACGCAGCCCGTTTTGCAACCAACTCGTCGTCGACTTTACGAGCTTCTCGAATTTGGTGTGTCAATAATGGTTTGGCTTTCAATTCATCACTAACACACTTTGTCGGATCGGACGGACAAGTGCACATTCATCGCTCGTAAAGTGAATAACGATTTACGACTCAAGGCATCCGCAACCACATTCGCCTTTCCCGAGTGATAGTCAATGATCAGCTCATAATCCTTTAACACTCGAGCCAACGTCTTTGTCGCAGATTTAAGTCTCTTTGGGTCATCAAATATTTGAGACTTTTGTGATCCGAGTATACATGGCACCTTTCACCAAATAAGTAATGTCGCCAAATCTTTAAGGCGAATACGATGGCGGCCAATTCGAGATCATGAGTCGAATAATTTTTCTCATGTGGCTTTAATTGCCTCGACGCGCAGGCCACAACTCGACCTTCTTGCATTAATACGCAACCTAACCCAAGTAGAGAGGCATCGCTATAGATGACAAACTCCTTGTCGAACTCGGGTTGCACTAGAATTGGGGCTTCATCAAATAAGTTTTCAGTTGATCGAAACTTTTTGGCATTTCTCCGTCCATTCGAACTTAACATCCTTTTGGAGTAACCGTCATCGGTGTGGCTATCGTTGAGAAGCCTTTTACAAATCGTCGGTAATAACCTAAGCAAGCCCCAAAAAGCTCCGAACCTCATTAATATTTCTGGAGGCTTCCAATTAAGTATGGCTGAAATTTTATTCGGTTAGACTCGAATACCCGATCTGATACCACATGACCCAAGAAGCTAACCTCTCTTAACCGAACTCACACTTGCTGAACTTAGCATATAATTGCTTATCCGTAAAATTTGCAGCACTAACCGCAGTGTTCAAATATTCGGTCTCATTTCTTGAATAGACCAAGATGTCATCAATGAACACGACTACGAATCGATCCAAATATGGTCTAAAGATCCGATTCATTAAATCCATAAATACCGCAGGGCATTAGTGAGCCCAAACGGCATCACTAGGAACTCATAGTGACCATATCTCGCTCAAGGCGGTCTTGGGTACGTCCAATCTCGGATTCGCAATTGATAATAGCCCGATCTCAAATCTATTTTCGAGAACACCGAGGCTCCCTTGATTGATCGAACAAGTCATCAATACGTGGCAGCGGATATTTGTTCTTTATCGTCACTTTATTAAGTCGACGATAGTCGATGCACAACCGCATGGTTCCATCCTTCTTCACGAACAATCTTGGCGCACCCTAAGGCGAAAAACTCGGTGAGCAAAACCTCTATCCACCAATTCTTGCAACCGAGCTTTCAACTCCTTTAATTCCGTTGGTGCCATACGATGCGGAGCTATCGAAATTGGAGTGGTACCAGTACCAATTCGATGCCAAATTCTATTTCCGAGCAGTGGTAAACCCGCAATTCTTGGGAAAACATCCGGTATTCACAAACCACGGGCACAGATTCGGGTTTCTTTTCGATTCCTTGTCATCGAAAGGTACGCAAGGTACGCTTCGCACCCTTTTCTTACATATTTACGGGCCAACATCGCGATATTACTACCGGCAACCCTTTAAGTCCGTAGACTCAACCCGAATTATTTCATTATTCGCGCACCTCAAATCGATAGTCTTGCTCTTGCAATTTACAACCGCATCGTGCATGGTCAACCAATCCAAACCAAGAATAACGTCGAACTCATCGAACGGCAAAAGCATCAAGTCCGCCGGAAAACAAGAACCTCGGAACACTAGGGGACTTTTCTTACACACTTTGTTGACAAGCACGTAATGACCCAAGGGTTTGACACCGAATTACAAACTCGAGAGACTCAATGGGCAAAGTCTTCTTTGGATGCTAAGGTTTCACATATATATGAATGAGTAGAACCGGGGTCAATCAAAGCAATCACATTTGTATTGAAAAGAGTGAAAGTACTGGTAATAACATCCGGAGAGGTAGCATCCTCGGCGTGCTGCGTATGGCATAAGTCCTAGCAGAGCACGAGCCTCGGATCGATGGTAGCATCTCTAGATCCTCTCGACCGCCATTGACATTGCCCATATTTCTAGGTGGCCTACCTCGGCGGTGGTAGCACCTGTGTTTCCACTCGACTCACATTCATTCTCAAGCATCCTCGGGCAATCCTTCATAAAGTGGTCGGCCGATCCACACTTATAGCAGAGCGATCACGAAACCAACAGCTCCCCGAGTGCCATTTGCCACAATGTGGACACTCCGCCCTCTCGGCGATCATTTCCACCATCGGCGATCGAAGTGACTTGTGTGGTCACAGGGAGGTCGATCGCGTCCTCGTCTAGAAAAGCCCAAACGCCTCTAGACCGGCTCGCATCATCTCGAAATCTCTTGATGCTTGTTGAAGAGACTTTCCCGAGGACCTCTTCGAATTCTCCGGTTCCCACATCAGCTTTTTGTTTCTCCTTTCTAAGCTCTTGACTTTACAAGCTCGCTCAACAAGTACTACGAACTCTCGTATCTCGAGGATGCCAAAAACATCCTTATATCATCATTCAGCCCATCCTCGGCGTTTACACATAACGACTTGGACGAAATGCATTCTCGCGCATCGGCTAAGCCTCACAAATTTTCGTTCGTGAGTCGATGGCGACATCGAACCTTGCTTAAGATCAAGGAATTCCCTCCGCTTTTGGTCGATGAATCTCTGACTGATATACTTTTTTCGGAACTCGGTTTGAAAGAATTCCCAAGTCACTTGCTCTCTAGGCACCACAGAAGTCAGAGTACTCCACCAATAGTAGGCGGACTCGCGTAGCAAGGAGATGGTACACTTTAAGCACTCATCGGGTGTGCAGGATAGCTTATCAAGCACCGGATAGTGTTATCTAACCAAAATTCAGCTCGCTTCGGCATCATCATCATCCGTAGCCTTAAATTCAGTGGCCCCATGTTTTTGAATCCTATCGATTGGGGGCTTACTTGACCTTATTTGGTCGATCCACGGAGGTATTGTAGTCTTGAGGGTTGCATTTGTCGGGAATGGAGGTTGTGGAACAGTAGTGTTGGTTCGAATGTATTGATTAAACCATTCGTTCATCACACTATAAAAGGCTTGCCTAGCCTCGTCATTAGGATTGCTGGCCATAGGTGAGAGTCATTGGCGCCGTCCCTTCTTGCGGAGCAGCGCCACACTCTCCACATCATCAGCTATCGCTCGGTTGGGATCGAGATCCATTGCTATAAACAAACACAAAGTCAAATTGTCAGAAATCACCACACTATCGATTCATCATTTAATGGCATGTATAGCTAGACCCCAAACACATCACGGTAGTCCTAGAATCGACTAAACCGTGGCTCTGCTACCAATAAAATTGTAACACACCGAACCCGAGACCATCGCCGGTGTCGGACACGAGGGGTTAACAAGCCAAGTTCACTTGTTTTGCCCATCCATTTGACATTTCCAGTCAGGCTGGAAAACTGCGTCACTTTTGCCTTAAAAATCATATATCGAGTTTCAAAACTCGGAAACTGGTTTCGTAAATTTTCCCTGAATTTAGACTCATATATCCATCCATGGATTTATTTCTAGAATTTTTGGTTGGGCCAATTGGTACAGTTTATTAGTTAAATTCACCCATGTTACAAGGATCGACTGCTCTGACCTTCGCGCGGTATAACTTGAATATCTCTCTGTACAGGGCTTTAATGCTGGTGCCGTTTGTTTCTAATGAAACTAAACTCAAAATGGAATCTGTACATATAAGGTATGTCTCCTAATTATTTTTGGATAATTTATAGTAAATTTTTAAAGTTGCAACAGGGAACCCAGGAACCGTTCTGGCCCTGTCTCACAATAGCTTTAATATCTCTTAACATGTAACTCCTATGACCATTTCGTTTCTTCCATATGAAAATAGACTCATCAAGGTTCATTTACATAGCTTATTCACTATTTAATTCCATTCCTACGAATTTTGGTGATTTTTCACATTCACGTCACTGCAGCTGGCAGCATCTGTTTTTAAGGTAGGCCTTACCTATTTGGTAGTCTCCATGAACAAACTAGTCTTGCCATACATAGGTTCATATATGATCATTTTAACCATGCCAATGGCTGATCATATGACCAACATTCCCATTTCAAGCCATAGCCACATCATGACACCAAATATATACATACAAACCACAATTAGTCTAAGTCGATACTTCACTTTTACGAGCCATTTTAGCATGGCCGTACATATATACATCACAACATATTCAACCAACAAGGGTAGTCCTATACATGCCATTTCAAAGTTCAACCAAAATTTATACCAAAATAGAGGCGTGGATAGTGTGGATGACTTCGACTTTATTGATCCCGAATCCGATTGCTATCGGCGAAATCTATAAAACAGAGAGCCAAAGTAACAGGGTAAGCATTTTTTATGCTTAGTAAGTCTCAAGGAATATAATCAGCTCTAATTACAGCAATACATTCACATAGCCAAATGCATCATTTCATTAATACACATTCTTACTTCACACTTCATCATTATATACTTTCACAAAGTATCAATCAATTCAATAACTGAAATTCATTAGTCGATTGAGCGAATGTTGCTCAAACATGTCGACTTTCAATGCACATATAACGTACCTTATCCTTTGGGCTTTTCGAGTGTACTAATTGAATTCATTACAGCAACCAACACTCACCTCCAGCCCAAGATTCTTGAATATAACCGGATATAATCACGTGCACAAATGCCTTGGTCTTAGCCCGGATAGAATAACTTCATACGAATGCCTTGGTCTTAGCCCGGATATAGCCACTAGCACAATTGCCTTGGTCTTAACCGGATATAATTTCAACATAATTGTCTTGGGGCTTAGCCGGATATCATTCAATTTCTCATGTACACATACATCAATAATCATTGGACATACATATTTCATTTTCGTTACTAAGGCTCAAGCATAAATATAATCACAAGCATATTCGCCTTGGGACTTAGCCCGGTAGAATTCAAATGCTCATACATACATAATCAATAATCAATACACATCCATACTTTATTTCACATAATTCAAGTAGAGTCACTTCTTGAGGACTTACCTCGGATGTTGTCGAGCGGCTTTTTCGGCTATTCGATCACCTTTTCCTTCCCTTGTCCAATTGTGGCCCTCTTAGCTCTTGAGCTAATTCAAACAAATTCAATTTATTAAAACCTCATTGTGCTTGCTTATGGCGAATATGACAAGGAGTTTAAATGGTCATATGGCCACTCTTTAGCTTGAATACACAATGGTCATGCACATTTTATACTACATCAAGCAATTCAATACAATTTATTTGAGCATCAAGGAAAAGCTAAGGCCTTCAATAGGCTACCCAAGGCGAATATTCATGTACATGTTGAGGTCAATTTTGCACTTAATACCTCACAAAAACAGCATGCATTTTACTAGTTAATGCTTTGCACATTGTATTAAAACTTATAATATAGCATCAAGCACTTATATGTGTGCTAGGCGAATTGTGCTTGCAATTTCACAAGCATTCTTCCACATCTTCTTCTTTAAACCAATATATTCATCACTTACTTCATAGCCAAAACATCATGTGCAAACATATATATACAATATGAGCATGGCGAATTTCAAGGTGTCCATAGCCATCCAAAATACAAATTTTAACTAACATGCAAGAAGCATGAACCATGCTCATGAATGCATCATGGCGAATATGATAATCATGCTCCATTCAACTTCAATCATGGTTAAACACAAAAGAAAACTCAAAATCTTACTCAAGAGTAGACAATCCATCATTGCATGCATCATCATCAAGCTTCACACTTAGCATGCAATGGCTTTATCACCATAACAACTTTGGCCAAATACCATTTCCATGGCATAACAAGGATTTGAGCCATGGCTAACATGCACATCAAATTAGCAACCAAACCATGCATGAAACTCCCAACACAACCTCATACATACCTTAATCTTGATGCAAACTTAGCCAAATCTCCTTCTAGATCTCTTCTAAACAAAGGAAATGAAGCAAAATCCTTCTTCCTCTTAGTATTTTCAGCCAAAAGGGAGAGAGCAAGCATGAACAAATTTTTTGTTTTCTCTTCTTGGTTGCACTGCAATGGGGGGATGCTACTCTCTCACACATTTTTTTTCTTTTCTCACCCATGCTTAGTTGTTTATTATTTCTAACATCATCCATTAGTAAAACATGTTGGGAACATGTTCCTTGCCCATAACCTTGTCATGGCCGGCCACTCCTCCTTAGGAAGGGATTATTTGACATGCAACTCCACCTTTTGTTAACATGTACTAACAAGCCATTTAAAATTAGCCTATCATATTTCACCATGTTTCACTTTGATCCCTATTTAATACTTTCTCATACAAATGGGTAAAATTAGAGAATGAAATTTCCACATATGAATGCACACACATAGTAAGCATAGAATATAACAATTAATTATTTTATGACTCGGTTTAGTGGTCCCGAAACCACATTCCGGCTAGGGTCTATTTTGGGCATCACACAGGTGCTACCACTTTGCTCGAGGTAGGCCACCTAGAAATATGGGCAATGTCATTGGCGGTCGAGAGGATCTAGAGATGCTACCATCGGATCTGAGGCTCGTGCTCTGCTAGGACTTATGCCATACGCGCACGCCGAGGATCTTGCCTCTCGGATGTCATTACCAGTACTTTCACTCTTTTTAATACTAATGTGATTGCTTTGATTGACCACGGTTCTACTCATTCTTATATATGTGAAACCTTAGCATCCATAAGACTTTGCCTATTGAGTCTCTTGAGTTTGTAATTCGGTGTCAAACCCTTGGGTCATTACGTGCTTGTCAACAAAGTGTGCAAGAAAAGTCCCCTAGTGTTCGAGGTTCTTGTTTTCCGGCGGACTTGATGCTTTTGCCGTTCGATGAATTCGACGTTATTCTTGGTTTGGATTGGTTGACCATGCACGATGCGGTTGTAAATTGCAAAAGCAAGACTATCGATTTGAGGTCGCGAATAATGAGATAATTCGGGTTGAGTCTACGGACTTAAAGGGTTGCCACCGTAATATCGGCAATGTTGGCGGAAATATGTAAGAAAAGGGTGCGAAGCGTACCTTGCGTCGTGCTCGATGACAAGGAATCGAAAAAGAAACCCGAATCTGTGCGTGGTTTGTGAATACCGGATGTTTTCCTGAAGAATTGCGGGTTTACCACTGTTCGGAAATAGATTTTGGCATCGAATTGGTACCGTACCACTCCAATTTCGATAGCTCCGTATCGTATGGCACCAACGGAATTAAAGGAGTTGAAAGCTCAATTGCAAGAATTGGTGGATAAAGGTTTTGCTCGCCCGAGTTGTTCGCCTTGGGGTGCGCCAGTGTTGTTTGTGAAAAAGAAGGATGGAACCATGAGGCTGTGCATCGACTATCGTCAGCTTAATAAAGCGACGATAAAGAACAAATATCCGTTACCACGTATCAATGACTTGTTCGATCAACTGAAGGGAGCCTCAGTGTTCTCGAAAATAAATTTGAGATCGGGCTATTATCAATTGCGAATCCGAGATTCGGACGTACCCAAGACCGCCTTCAGAACGAGATATGGTCACTTTGAGTTCCTAGTGATGCCGTTTGGGCTTACTAATGCCCCTGCGGTATTTATGGATTTAATGAATCGGATCTTCAGACCATATTTGGATCGATTCGTAGTCGTGTTCATTGATGACATCTTGGTCTATTCAAGGAATGAGACCGAACATGCTGAACACCTGAGGTTAGTGCTGCAAATTTTACGGGATAAGCAATTATATGCTAAGTTCAGCAAGTGTGAGTTCTAGTTAAGAGAGGTTAGCTTCTTGGGTCATGTGGTATGTGCATCGGTATTCGAGTCGACCGAATAAAATTTCAGCCATACTTAATTGGAAGCCTCAGAAATATTACGAGGTTCGAGCTTTTGGGGCTTGCTTAGGTTATTCTTGACGATTTGTAAAGGTTTCTCAACGATAGCCACGCCGATGACGGCTACTCCAAAAGGATGTTAAGTTGAATGGACGGAGAAATGTCGAAAAAGTTTTGATCAATGAAAACTTATTTGGTGAAGCCCCAATTCTAGTGCAACCCGAATCCGGCAAAGAGTTTGTCATCTATAGTGACGCCTCCCTACTTGGGCTAGGTTGTGTATTGATGCAAGAAGGTCGAGTTGTGGCTATGCGTCGAGGCAATTAAAGCCACATGAGAAAAATTATCCGACCCATGATCTCAAATTGGCCGCCATCATATTCGCCTTAAAGATTTGGCGACATTACTTATTTGGTGAGAGGTGCCATGTGTACTCAGATCACAAAAGTCTCAAATATTTGATGACCCAAAGAGACTTAAATATCGACAAAGACGTTGGCTCGAGTGTTAAAGGATTATGAGTGGTAATTGACTATCGCCGGGAAAGGCGAATGTGGTTGCGGATGCCTTGAGTCGTAAATCATTATTCGCTTACGGTGATGAATGTGCACTTATGCATTCGATCCGACGGTGTGTTAGTAGCTGAATTGAAAGCCAAACCATTATTGATACATCAAATTCGAGAAGCTCGAGAAAGTCGACGACGAGTTGGCTGCAAAAGCGGGCCGAGTGTGTTCGAACAAGGACTCGGAGTTTCAAATCGATGATGACGATTGTTTGAGGTTCAAAAGTCGTCATGTGTTCCAAAGAATTGAACTCATTTCGATAATTCTGAATGAAGCCCATTGTAGCCGAATGGCAATCCACCCGAGAGTACGAAGATGTACAACGATTTGAAGCGTCGGTTTTGGTGGTATGGTATGAAGCGAGACATCTCCGACTTTGTTTGAGATGTTTAATATGTCAACAAGTGAAAGCGGAACATCAAGTGCCTTGAGATTACTTCACCAATCACGATACCCGAGTGGAAATGGGATCGAGTCACAATGGACTTTGTATCCGGACGCCATTGTCGTGAGTAAGAAGGATGCGGTTTGGGTCGTGGTAGATAGATTGACTAAGTCGGCTCACTTTGTCCCGTCGACGCGTGCGGATTTTTCAATAGACAAATTAGCCGAATTGTACATTTCTCAGTTATGAGATTACACAGGTGCCTATTTCCATCGTGTCGGATAGAGATCCGAGATTTACCTCGCGATTTTGGAAAAAGTTGCAAGAAGCTTTGGGTACCAAGTTGCATTTCAGCACCGCTTTTCACCCCCAAACCGATGGTCAATCCGGCGGATAATTCGGATACTTGAGGATATGTTGAGATGTTGCGTCCTCGAGTTTAGTGGTTCATGGGAGCGGTATTTGCCGTTGATTGAATTCGCTTACAACAACGACTTTCAATCAAGTATTAAGATGGCACCCTACGAGGCTTTGTACGATCGTAAATGTCGTACACCATTGTTTTGGTGAGCTCGGTGAAAGCAAGATTTTCGGTGGATTTGATTAGAGATGCTGAGCAGAAAGTGAAAGTAATCCGTGAAAGTCGAAGATAGCCTCCGATCGTCGAAGTCGTATGCGGATCTGAAGCGTAAGGATATCGAGTATCGGTGGGTGATAAAGTGTTTCTCAAGGTATCGCCTTGGAAAAAGATACTCGATTCGGCCGTAAGGGCAAGTTGAGCCGAGGTTCATTGGGCCATATGAGATATCCGGCGAGTCGGTCCGGTGGCATATCGTTTGATTTTGCCCCGAACTCGAAAAGGTTCACGATGTCTTTCATGTTTCGATGCTTGACGCTATAGATCCGATCCATCGCACGTGATTAGTCCATCAGAAATTGAAATTCAAGCTAATATGAGTTATGAGGAAGAACCGATTCGTATCCTATCACGGGAAGTGAAAGAGTTGCGAAACAAGCGGGTTCCGCTAGTGAAAGTGTTATGGCTCAAGCACGGGATAGAAGAAGCTACTTGGGAGACCGAGAACTCTATGAAAGAGCGATATCCAAACCTATTTACGGTAAGATTTTGAGGACGAACATTTCTTAAGTGGGGAGAGTTGTGACATCCCTAATTTGACCCTAGTCGGAAGTGGTGTTGGGACCATTAAACCGAGTCTTATAAGTAATTAAAAGTTATATTCTATGTTTATGATGTTAGCAAATGCATGTGTGAAAGTTGCATGCATTAATTTGATCATTTCTATGTGAATTTATTAAGATGGACTTATATGAAACATTGTTGAAAGGTGATAGGCCAATCTTCAATGGTCTAATAGTATATGCATGCAAAAGAATGGTTTTGCATGTCAATTTACCCAAAGAGAAGGAAGTGGCTGGCCATGGTGATGAAGATGGGCAAAAGAAAACATGTCTTAAACATGTTTTGCTAGTGGTGGATGTTAGAAATAATAAAATAAGAGCATGGGTAAAGAAATGAAAAAAAAATGAGTGTGGATGCTTTCCCCCCTTGTGCCGTACATGAGAGAAACAAAACAAAGAAAAAAAATTTTTGTTCATCTATTTTCACTCTCCTTTTGGCCGAAAATACTAAGGATAAGGAAGGAGTTTTGCTTCATACTTGGTTTGGAAGAGGATTAGGAAGAGGTTGGCTATACTTGCATCAAGAGTAAGGTATGTTTGAGGTTGTGCCATGAGATTCATGCATGTTTTTGGTTGCTAGATTGATGTTCTTGTTAGCCCATGGTTCAAATCTTTGTTATGTCATGGGAATGAAATTCGGCCCAAGTGAATATGGTGATAAAGCCATTGCATGCTAAGTGTGAAGCTTGATGATGATGCATGCAAAGATGGATTGTCTACTCTTGAAATTTCTTTGTAGCCATCTTGAGTAAGACTTTGAGTTTTCTTTTTCGTTTAACCATGATTGAAGTTGAAAGGGGCATGATTGTGATGTATTCGGCCATGATGCATTCATGAGCATGGTTCATGCTTCTTGCATGATAGTTAAAATTTGTGTTTTGGATGGCTATGGGCACCTTGAAATTCGGCCATGCACATATATGTATATATATGTTTGCACATGATGTTTTGGTTATGAAGTAAGTGATGAATATGTTTGTTTAAAGAAGAAAATGTTGAAGAATGTTTGTGAAATTGCAAGTATAATCGGCCATATGAGTGCTTGATGCTATATTATAAGTATTGAGCCACAATATGTAAAACATTAACTAGTAAAATGCATGCTGTTTTTTTGTGTGGTATTAAGTGGATGATTGGCCTCAAATTGGACATGTATATTCGGCCTTAGGTAGCCTATTGATCGCCTTAGCTTTTCCTTGATGCTTGAATGAATTGTATTGAATTGCTTGATGTAGTATAAAATGTGCATGACCATTGTGTATTCAAGCTAAAGGGTGGCCATATGACCATTTAAACTCCTTGTCATATTCGGCCATAAGCTAGCATAATGAGGTTTTAATAAATTAAATTTGTTTGAATTAGCTCAAGATCTTAGAGGGCCACAATTGGACAAGGGGAAGGAAAAAGTGATCGAATAGCCGTAAAAGCCGTTCGACAACATCCGAGGTAAGTGCTCAAGAAGTGACCCTACTTGAATTATGTGAAATGAAATATGGATGTGTAATGATTATCGATTTATGTGTGTATGAGTATTTGAATGATACCGGGCTAAGTCCCAAGGCGATTATGCTAGTGATTACCTTTGTGTTTGAGCCTTAGTAACGAAAATGAAACATGAATGTCTAATGATTATTGATGTATGTGTGCATGAGCAATTGAATGATATCCGGGCTAAGTCCGAAGACATTTATGCTGGAAATTATATCGAGTTAAGACCAAGGCAATTGTGCTAGCGGCTACATCCGGGCTAAGACCGAAGGCATTCGTGCAAGTCGTTCTATCCGGCTAAGACCGAAGGCATTCGTGCACGTGGTTATATCCGGTTGTATTCCGAAGAAGCTTGGGCTAGAGGTGAGTGTTGGTTGCTGTAATAAATTCAATTAGTACGCTCGAAAAGCCCAAAGAATAAGGTATGTTTATATGTGCATTGGAAAAGTCGACATGTTTGAGCAACATTCGCTCAATCGACTAACGAATATCAACTATTGAAGTGGTTGATACCTTGTGAAAGTATATAATGATGAAGTGTGAAGTAAGAATGATTATGTGAATGTGTATTAATGAAATGATGCATTTGGCTATGTGAATGTATTGCTTTAATTAAAGCTGATTTTATTCCTTGAGACTTACTAAGCATAAAAATGCTTACCCGTTGCTTTGGCTCTCTGTTTTATAGATTTTGCTCGATAGCAATCGGTTTGGGATCATTAAAGTCAAGTCATCTACACTATCAAAGCCTCCATTTTGGTATAATTTTGGTTGAACTTTGAAATGGCATGTATAGGACTACCCTTGTCGGTTCAATTGTGTTGTGATGTATATGTGTACGGCCATGCGAAAATGGCTCGTAGAAGTCAAGTACTGAACTTAGACCATTTGTGATTTGTATATATATATATATGGTTTCATGATGTAATTATGGATTGGAAATGGGAGTGTTGGTCACATGATCAGCCATTGGAATGGCTAAAATGGTCATAGGTGAACCTATGTATGGCAAGACTAGTTGGATCATGGAGACTACAAATAGATAAGACCTACCTTGAAAACAGATGCTGGCAGCAGCAGTGGAGTGGTTTTGAAAAATCACCAAAATTTGTAGGAATGGTATTAAATAGTGAATAAGTTATGTAAATGAACCTTGATGAGTCTACTTTCATATGGAAGAAACGAAACGGTCATAGGAGTTACATGTTAAGAGATATTAATGCTATTGTGAGACAGGGCCAGAACGGTTTCTGGGTCCCCTGTCGCAACTTTAAAATTTACTATAAATTATCCAGAAAGAATCAGGAGTCATGCCTTATATGTACAGATTCCATTTTGAGTCTAGTTTCATTAGAAACAAACGGCACCAGTATTAAAGCCCTGTACAGAGAGATATTCAAGTTGTAACGTGCAAAGGTCAGAGCAGTTGATCTCTGTAACATGGGTGACTTTAACTAATAAACTGTACCAATTGGCCCGACCAAAAATTCTAGAAATAAATCCATGGATGGATATATGAGTTTAAATTCAGGGAAAATTTACGAAAACAGTTTCTGAGTTTTGAAACTCGAGATATGATTTTTAAGGCGACAGTGACGCAGTTTTCCAGCCTGACTGGAAATGTCAAATTGATGGGCGAAACATGTGGATTTGGCTTGTTAACCCCTCGTGTCCGACACCGGCGCTGGTCTCGGGTTTGGGGTGTTACAAAAATAATAAAGTATTAAAGTATTAAATATTATCTCAAACTTGTTTGGCACCATGTTTAAATTATGTCACCTCATTTCTCATTTCTTGTCAAAAAATATAAATATACTATAAATAAGTGAATATATAAAAAGAATTTAGAGATAACTTTTAAAATTACACATGAATGTTTTTTGCTCATGCATGTAGTCCTACTTTACAAGTAATTTTAGGGGTAATTTTAGGGATTGTTTTGTCGTCGTCCTCTCTAGTTTGATAGGTACTCGGTTCTCTTGTCGGTGTTTGCTCGCCACTTTAGACTATTCGGTACTAATTTCTTTATCGTATTAAATATTTACAACCA
Organism: Gossypium arboreum; assembly: GCF_025698485.1. NCBI lineage: Eukaryota > Viridiplantae > Streptophyta > Magnoliopsida > Malvales > Malvaceae > Gossypium > Gossypium arboreum. The sequence continues at coordinate 101,967,996 of NC_069080.1, forward strand.
CTTTAGATATGTCATACTTGAGTTTTGACAAAACTAATTGTCAATATCCCATAATATTCTATTCATGATTTTCCCTTTAAAAAAATTGCTCACGAAACATGAATTGTAGCATGTTAAATATTATTAGCACTATAATTTTAAACGAATAAATCTAGTATATATTGTCTAGAAAACTAGTTTTGGGTGTTCATCTTTATCCCTTTCTCTATTGGGCTGCTAGTTTCACAATGGATACTGCAAAAATCTCCAAAGCCGAAATGGTTTCAAAATCCCATGATATGGAGTCCTCTTGGGATGATGATTTAAAAAAACTGCTGCAAACCTTCCCCAAAGAAAAAGGCTGGCTAGGATCCGATCTTTATTTCTATCGAGGTTTTTGGTACCCCTCTCTTATTCTGAAAGCTTTTATTTCTTTCCAGAAACATTTTCAAGCATTTAATTCTGATATCATCGTTGCTACTTTTCCAAAATGTGGTACTACTTGGCTCAAGGCCTTGACTTTCTCCACTTTGTACCGCAATCAGTTCCCATGGGATGAAAATCCATTGCTCGCCTTTGGCCCTCACCGACTTGTTCGTTTCTTCGAGCATGATCTTTACTTGAACAACACTTTTCCTGATCTTCAAAATGTTTGTGTTTATCAGCCAAGGCTTTTTTCCACCCACGTCTCTTATGGGTCTTTGCCAACTTCCATTAAGGATTCCGGCTGTAAGTTTGTTTACATATGTAGAAACCCCATGGATATGTTCATTTCTCTTTGGCAATTCATGGCCAAGATCCAAGACAAAAACCAAGAGTCACTATCTGTGACATCCCTAATTTAACCCTAGTCGGGAAGTGGTTTCGGGACCGCTAAACCGAGTCACCGACATGTTCAAACGTAATATTTATTGTCTAGAATATGTGAAAATACATGTGTGAATTTTGAATTCTTTGATTTAGTTAATTTGATTGTGAATTGAAAGAAAAAGGACTCATGTGAAGGATTTAAATATATGTGGCTATTTTAAGAGGTTAATAAAGAATGAAGTAAAATAAATGGAGTTGCATGTCAAATACTCCATTTATTTTGGATAAGTGTTGACCATGACAAGTTGTGGGCAAGGGAAACATGTTTCAAACATGTCTAGCTAATGGATTATGTAAGGAGGAATAAAAAAAGAAGCATGGGAAATAAACTAATGGAAAATTAAAGGAAGAAAACAAAGAAAAAAAATGTGTCCATCATTCTCATGCATGACCGAAAAAAAAAGGGGAGAAGGAAAAGGCTTCATACTTTGGTTCTTCTTAGCCGTGTAGAAGAGGAAAAGAGGAAGAAATTCAGCCACCTTGAGCTGGAAATTAAGGTAAGAATTCAAGTAGCTCTTTCAATCTTAGCATGGTTTTAAGCTAGATTCTAAGCCCTTATTTAACCATGCCAAATCTTTGAAAAATTATGGTGATATGAGCGTTCGCCATGGTAGATGTTAAAGAAGATGGTGGAAATGTTGTACACATTTGATTAGTAAGTTAGATGGATGAAATTTGAACTAGTTATCAAGTTCTTTAGGTAACCCATGTTGAAATCTTGGTTTTGAATAAGTGAGTTTTTCGCTAGGGTAACTAACAAGGGTGATGATTGTTGTTTCATGCTAAATCTAGATGAACAATAGTTTAAGAGGAGCATTCGGCCATGATATGAGATTGTGATGTTAGTGCGAATATGAAGATGATGAACTTGAATAAGAAATATTCGCTAGCATGATAAGTATGGATTATCAAGTAGTTGAGATAATTGATGAGTGAAGTGGCTAATGGGGACTCTTAATGAAATTATGCTAAGGCGAATGTATCAAATGCTAAATGTGCTTATGTGTGTGTGTGTGTGTGTCATTAGTAGCTAATGGCATTCGGCATTGTTTAACTAAAATTAGAAATGAATGCTTGAAAGTTAAATATGGTCGCCCTAGTGACCAAATGCGTTAAAAGCTAATATATGGACAAATGATACGAATAAATTGACCTTTGAAATGTATAGGGTTGCCGTGTGTATGTGTCGATTGAGAAGTAAATTTGTTTGATTTAGCTCAAGATCTTAAAGGAGGCGTCCAACAAGGGAAATCGAAGGTCATCGAGTAGCCGACTTGGAACTATTTTACCTAACACAAGGTAAGTCATTAAGCATATATTTGGTGTTGGTTTAAATGATCATAATATATATGCAATTGTGTTTAATGAATTGATGTGTAAATGAAAATGTATGTGTATGGAATGATGCCATTGTTGAATGTATGAAGGCAGCAAAATGCATAAGGTATTGGTCACGGCACTAAGTGTGCGGGTATAAATGGACACGGTGACAAGATTGGCACTAAGTGTGCGGGTTTAAAATTGTACAGCACTAAGTGTGCGCGTTTGATTCTATAGCACTAAGTGTGCGAGCTGAAAATATATAGCACTAAGTGTGTGGATTCACTATATGCTCTTGTATTACAATTGGCACTGAGTGTGCGACATTATCGAGTTAATCCGGACAGCGAATCGGGTAAGTACCTCGAGCTCATGACGAATAGAGAATACATTCATGCTTGGGGTTGAATTTGGTAAGCCTTAAATCTATGTGATGATTGAAATTGTATGGTTGTGCTGGAAATTGAGTTAATGTGTAAAAATGCTTGATTATCTTGTTGTGTAGAATATGAAATGTGGATGTATGAATTGGTGCGAGATTGGACCGAAAGGTCCGAGGTATTATGGTATAGATTCGATATGGACGAGTACCTAGCCTCATTTGTTGTACATGTAGTAGTAACTTTATCGGTGGATTGACGAATGCTTATGACTTACTGAGTTGTAAACTCACTCGGTGTTTTCTTGTCACCCATTTTAGGTCTCTTGGACTCGTATTGTTGCGTGCTCGGAACCGTCGTTGAAGTCATCACACGGCTGAAATCTTGTGGTATTGTTTTTTGTTGTTGAAGAACATTTGGCATGTATAGGCTATTATATTTTGTCGAATTGTGGGTTGTAAACTTTAAGCCATGTGAAAATGGCCTATGTGGTCGTCGAGTGGGATGCTAGAACCTTTAGCCACGAGTCTTAGAAACTCAAATTTTGTTAAGGTGGCCATAATTTGTGTCATGTATGATGGATGATTAAGGCCAAGGAAAAATTCATGAAATTGGCATAGTCTACTGCAGTAACTGTTGCGGACAGCGGCAGTGAGATAAGATTGAAAAATCACTAAAAATAGTAGAAGTAGAATTAAATAGTGAATAAATTATGGAACTGATCCTTGATGAATCTATTTTTATATGGACGAAACGAAATGACCATATGAGCAGTATACTGGGAAATATTAAAGTTCTCGTGAGACAGGGCCAGAACGATTTCTGGGTCCCCTGTCGCGACTTTGAAAATTTACCATAAATTATCCAGAAAGAATTAGGAGTCATGCCTTATATTTACAGATTCCATTTTGAGTCTAGTTTCATTAGAAACAAACGGCACCAGTATTAAAGCCCTGTACAGAAAGATATTCAAGTTGTAACGCGTGGAGGTCAGAGCAGTCGATCCCTGTAACATGGGTGACTTTAACTAATAAACTGTACCAATTGGCCCAACCAAAATTCTAAAATAAATCCATGGATGGGTATATGAGTCTAAATTCAGGAAAATTTACAAAACCAGTTTCGAGTTTTGGAACTCGAGATATGATTTTTAAGGCGACGGTGACGCAGTTTTCCAGCCTGTCCAGAAATGCCAAATTGGTCGGTACTTTAAGAGGATTTGTCTCGTTAACCCCTCGTGTCCGACACGGCGTCGCCACGAGTTAGGGTGTTACAATTTTATTGGTATCAGAGCTATGGTTTAGTCGGTTCTAGGACTACCATAGCGTGTGTGAATCTAGCTATACATGCCAAATTGATAGTGCTTAATAATGTGATGACTTGACGGTTGAAATTTTTGTTTTGATTAGCGATGGAACCGGGTAGAGAGACCTTGGCGGATGACGTTGAAAGTGTAGCGGCTGCTCCTGCGCAAGGGACACCGCTGTTGAGCCTCAGTCATCCGCGAATAATCAAAATGAAGGGCGAAACAAGCCTTCTTCACTATGATGAATGAGTGGGTCGCGCAATATGCCCGAACCAACCCGGCTGTCCAACCATTCCCGAATTTAAATACTCCACCCCAAGAGCCCGCAATGCCTCCGATTCTTGATCCCGTGAGGTGAGTAAACCACCTGTGGACTTGATTAGGAAGCGTGGGGCCGAGGAGTTCAAGGCCATAGTTCTTGATGATGCCGAAAAGGCCGAGTTACGCTCGATAACACCATTAGAGTGTTAGATGAGTATCATGCACACCGACGAATGTCTTAAGTGTGCTATATCCTTGTTAAGAGACTCACTTACTATTGGTGGAGGACTTTAATTTCCATAGTCCCAAATGAACGAGTTACTTGGGATTTCTTCCAATCCAATTTGAAAGAAATACATTAGTCAACAGTTCATCGATCGAAGTGTAAGGAATTCTTGGAACTCAAGCAAGGCGGATGATCAGATGTCGAATCTGAACATGAGTTCGTAAGACTTAGTCGGTATGCTCGGAGTGTGTGGCTGATGAGGTTGCGATGTGCAAAAGATTTGAAGAAGGATTGAATGAAGAGTTAAAGTTACTAGTGGGAATTTTGGAGATAAAGGAGTTCGTGACACTAGTCGAGCGAGCACGCAAGGCGGAAGAACTTGGGAAGGAGAAGAAGAAGGCTGAATTTGAAGCAAGAGATTACCGTAAAAGATCGACGAGTAAAGCTCCGTTCTCGGCTGTAAAGAGGTTCGGGAGGACACCGATGAAGTCGAGGACGATGCGGGAATTTCCATTAGAGCCCGACCATTGGCGGACTCGAGCTACTTGATAGCTAGTGTGGGCAATAATCGTCAAGAGAGACCTGAATGCCCCAATGTGGAAGACGACACCTAGGTGAATGTTGGGGTAAGTCATTAATAGGGCTGTTATGGATGCGGTTGAAGGACCACTTCATTAGAGATTGCACGAGCTAGATGAGAGGAATAAGGCGCAAGGTGCAAGACCTAGTGGAACGACAATGGAGGTAGGCCCCGAGAATCTCTGGAGGTAGGGTTGGTAATCGAGAGAGAGCCTCTAATACTGCTGTCCGATCCGAGACCCGTACTCTGCTAGAGCATATGCCATCCAGCATACGAGAGGAGGCATCCTCCCCGACGTTATCACCGGTACTTTTACTCTCTTTGATACTATTGTGATTGCATTGATTGACCCGGCTCTACTCACTCATATGTATGTGAAACCTTAGCATCCAAAGAAGACTCTACTGTGAGTCTCTTGAGTTCGTAATTCAGTGTCAAACCCTTTGGGTCAATACGTGCTTGTTGATAAAGTGTGCAAGAGATGCCCCTAATAATTCGAGAATCTGTTTTCCGGCCGATCGATGCTTCTACCATTTCATGAATTGATGTTATTCTTGGTATGGATTGGTGACCGTGCATGATGCGGTGGTGGATGCAAAAGGAAAACCATTGATTTGAGGAGTGCAAATAATGAGGTAGTCCGAGTCGAGTCTCTTGATTTAAAAGGAGTGCCGCAATAATATCTTCTATGACCGTCGAAGATATGTGAAAAGGGGTGTGAAACACACCTTGCGTATGTGTTTGGAAGTAAAGAGATGGAAAGGAAACTCGAATCGGTACCGATGGTTTGTGAGTATTCGGATGTTTTCTGAGGAGTTCTGGGATTGCCACGGTTCGAGAAGTGGAATTGACATCGAAGTTGTACCGGTACTACGCCGATTTCAATAGCCCGTGTCGTATGGCATTAACGGAATTAAAGGAATTGAAGGTTCAATTGCAAGAATTGACGGATAGAGGTTTAAGCTCGACCGAGTTTTTCTCCATGGGGCGCTTTTGTATTGTTTGTGAAGAAGAAGGACGGAACCATGAGGTTGTGCATCGACTATCGTCAACTCAATAAAGTGACGATAAAGAATAAATATCCATTGCCACGAATTGACGATTTGTTTGATCAATTAAAGAGAGCCTCGGTGTTTTCAAAGATAGATTTGAGGTCGGGTACTATCGGTTGAGGGTCCGAGAATCGGACATACCCAAAACCGCTTTTAGAGCGAGGTACGGTCACTACGAATTCTTGGTGATGCCGTTTGGGCTCACTAATGCCCTGCGGTGTTTATGGATTTAATGAATAGAATTTTCAGGCCATACTTGGATCGGTTCGTAGTTGTATTTATCAATGACATTTTGGTCTATTCGAAAGATGAAACTGAACATACTGAACACCTGAGGCTAGTGTTGCAAATCTTACGAGATAAGTAGTTATCACGCAAAGTTCAAGATATGTGAATTTTGGTTGAAAGAGGTTAGCTTTTTGGGGCACGTGGTGTCCGTGATCGGGTGTCGGGTGGACCGAACAAAATTTCGACCATAGTCAATTGGAAACCTCCAAGGAATGTTCTTGAAGTTAGGAGCTTTTGGGGCTTGCGGTTACTACCGACGGTTTGTGAAAGGATTCTCGATGATAGCCACACCCATGACAAAAGCCGCTTGAAAGATGTCAAATTTGAATGGACGGAAAAGTGTCGGAAAAGTTTCGACCAATTGAAAACCCATTTGACGAAAGCTCCGGTTCTAGTACTGACCGAATCGGCAAAGAGTTTGTCATCTATAGTGATGCCTCCCTACTTGGGTTAGGTTGCGTATTGATGCAAGAAGGTCGAGTTGTGGCCTATCGTCGAGACAATTAAAGCCACATGAGAAAAATTATCCAACCCATGACCTCGAATTGGTCGCCATCGTATTCGCCTTAAAGATATGGCGACATTACTTATTTGGTGAGAAGTGCCAAGTGTATTCGGATCACAAAAGTCTCAAATATTTGATGACTCAAAGAGACTTAAATCTGCGACAAAGACGATGGCTCGAGTTGTTAAAAGATTATGAACTCGTTATTGATTATCACCGGGAAAGGCCAATGTGGTTGCGGATGCCTTAAGTCGGAAATCACTTTGTTTTACTTCTGACGATGAATGTACACTTGTCTATTCTACCCGACAATGTGTTAGTAGCGAATTAAAGGCCAAACCATTGTTGGCTCATCAAATTCGGGAAGCTCGAAAGTTGATGAGGAGTTGCTTGCAAAGCGGGTGAGTGTGTTCGAACAAGGAATCGAGTTTCAAATTGATGATGACGATTGTTTGACGTTCGAAGTCGTCTGTGTGTTCCAAAGAATTGAACTTATTTCGATAATTCTAAATGAAGCCCATTGTAGTCGAATGTCAATCCACGGGTAGTACTAAAATGTACAATGACCAAACGCCAATTTTGGTGGCCGGTATGAAACGAGACATTTCAATTTGTTTCAAGGTGTCTAACATGTCAACAAGTGAAAGCGGAACATCAAGTGCCATCGGGATTACTTGACCGATCATGATACCCGAATGGAAATGGGATCGAGTCACAATGGACTTTGTATCCGGACCGCCATTGTCGGTGAGTAAGAAGGATACGATTTGGGTCGTTGTCGATAGACTAACTAAGTCGGCTCACTTTATCCCGTCGTCGGATTTTCAATGGACAAATTAAGCGGAATTGTACGTTTCTCGATTGTGAGATTACACGGGTGCCTATTTCTATCGTGTCGGATAGAGACCCAAGATTTACGTCGCGATTTTGGAAGAAATTGCAAGATGCTTTGGGTACCAAGCTGCATTTTAGCACCGCTTTTCATCCCCAAACCGATGGTCAATCCGAACGGATAATTCAAATACTCGAGGATATGTTGAGATGTTGCATCCTTGAGTTTAGTGGTTCATGGGAGCGGTATTTACCTTTGATTGAATTCGCCTACAACAATAGCTTTCAATCAAGTATTAAGATGGCGCCTTACGAGGCTTTATACGATCGTAAATGCCGTACCCCATTATTCTGGTGAACTTAGTGAAGGTAAATTCTTGAGGTTGATTTGGTTAAGGATGCCGAGCAAAAGTTCGAGTAATTCGTGAAAGTTTGAAAGTCGCCGGATCGCCAAAAGTCGTATGCGGATTTGAAAAGAAAAGATGTTGAATATCGGGTTGGAGACAAGGTCTTTCTCAAAGTTTCACCACGGAAGAAGGTGCTTAGATTTGGCCGTAAGGGCAAATTGAGTCCGAGGTTCATCGGTCCATCTGAAGTATCTGAACGAGTTGGGCGATGGCGTATCGATTAATATTACCCCGAGCTCGAAAGGATTCTAGCGTTTTCCATGTTTCGATGCTTGACGATATAGGTCGACCCGACACACGTAATTACTCCATCCGAGGTCGAGGTTCACCTAATTTGAGCTATGAAGAAGAGCCGGTTCGCATTCGATGCGTGAAGTAAAAGAGCTACTAAACAAGAAAATTCCATTAGTGAAGGTGTTGTGGCATAAACACGGGATGGAAGAAGCCACTTGGGAACTTGAGGACTCTATGAAAGAGCGATACCGAGCCTATTTACGGTAAGATTTTGGGGACGAAAATTTCTTAAGTGGGGGAGAGTTGTGACATCCCTAATTTAACCCTAGTAGGGAAGTGGTTTCGGGACCGCTAAACCGAGTCACCGACATGTTCAAACGTAATATTTATTGTCTAGAATATGTGAAAATACATATGTGAATTTTGAATTCTTTGATTTAGTTAATTTGATTGTGAATTGAAAGAAAAGGACTCATGTGAAGGATTTAAATATATGTGGCTATTTTAAGAGGTTAATAAAGAATGAAGTAAAATAAATGGAGTTGCATGTCAAATACTCCATTTATTTTGGATAAGTGTTGACCATGACAAGTTGTGGGCAAGGGAAACATGTTTCAAACATGTCTAGCTAATGGATTATGTAAGGAGGAATAAAAAAAAGAAGCATGGGAAATAAACTAATGGAAAATTAAAGGAAGAAAACAAAGAAAAAAAAAAATGTGTCCATCATTCTCATGCATGACCGAAAAAAAAAAAAGGGGAGAAGGAAAAGGCTTCATACTTTGGTTCTTCTTAGCCGTGTAGAAGAGGAAAAGAGGAAGAAATTCAGCCACCTTGAGCTGGAAATTAAGGTAAGAATTCAAGTAGCTCTTTAAATCTTAGCATGGTTTTAAGCTAGATTCTAAGCCCTTATTTAACCATGCCAAATCTTTGAAAAATTATGGTGATATGAACGTTCGCCATGGTAGATGTTAAAGAAGATGGTGGAAATGTTGTACACATTTGATTAGTAAGTTAGATGGATGAAATTTGAACTAGTTATCAAGTTCTTTAGGTAACCCATGTTGAAATCTTGGTTTTGAATAAGTGAGTTTTTCGCTAGGGTAACTAACAAGGGTGATGATTGTTGTTTCATGCTAAATCTAGATGAACAATAGTTTAAGAGGAGCATTCGGCCATGATATGAGATTGTGATGTTAGTGCGAATATGAAGATGATGAACTTGAATAAGAAATATTCGCTAGCATGATAAGTATGGATTATCAAGTAGTTGAGATAATTGATGAGTGAAGTGGCTAATGGGGACTCTTAATGAAATTATGCTAAGGCGAATGTATCAAATGCTAAATGTGCTTATGTGTGTGTGTGTGTGTCATTAGTAGCTAATGGCATTCGCATTGTTTAACTAAAATTAGAAATGAATGCTTGAAAGTTAAATATGGTCGCCCTAGTGACCAAATGCGTTAAAAGCTAATATATGGACAAATGATACGAATAAATTGACCTTTGAAATGTATAGGGTTGCCGTGTGTGTGTCTCGATTGAGAAGTAAATTTGTTTGATTTAGCTCAAGATCTTAAAGGAGAGCGTCCAACAAGGGAAATCGAAGGTCATCGAGTAGCCGACTTGGAACTATTTTACCTAACACAAGGTAAGTCATTAAGCATATATTTGGTGTTGGTTTAAATGATCATAATATATATGCAATTGTGTTTAATGAATTGATGTGTAAATGAAAATGTATGTGTATGGAATGATGCCATTGTTGAATGTATGAAGGCAGCAAAATGCATAAGGTATTGGTCACGGCACTAAGTGTGCGGGTATAAATGGACACGGTGACAAGATTGGCACTAAGTGTGCGGGTTTAAAATTGTACAGCACTAAGTGTGCGCGTTTGATTCTATAGCACTAAGTGTGCGAGCTGAAAATATATAGCACTAAGTGTGCGGATTCACTATATGCTCTTGTATTACAATTGGCACTGAGTGTGCGACATTATCGAGTTAATCCGGACAGCGAATCGGGTAAGTACCTCGAGCTCATGACGAATAGAGAATACGTTCATGCTTGGGGTTGAATTTGGTAAGCCTTAAATCTATGTGATGATTGAAATTGTATGGTTGTGCTGGAAATTGAGTTAATGTGTAAAATGCTTGATTATCTTGTTGTGTAGAATATGAAATGTGGATGTATGAATTGGTGCAGATTGGACCGAAAGGTCCGAGGTATTATGGTATAGATTCGATATGGACGAGTACCTAGCCTCATTTGTTGTACATGTAGTAGTAACTTTATCAGTGGATTGACGAATGCTTATGACTTACTGAGTTGTAAACTCACTCGGTGTTTTCTTGTCACCCATTTTAGGTCTCTTGGACTCGTATTGTTGCGTGCTCGGAACCGTCGTTGAAGTCATCACACCGGCTGAAATCTTGTGGTATTGTTTTTTTGTTGTTGAAGAACATTTGGCATGTATAGGCTATTATATTTTGTCGAATTGTGGGTTGTAAACTTTAAGCCATGTGAAAATGGCCTATGTGGTCGTCGAGTGGGATGCTAGAACCTTTAGCCACGAGTCTTAGAAACTCAAATTTTGTTAAGGTGGCCATAATTTGTGTCATGTATGATGGATGATTAAGGCCAAGGAAAAATTCATGAAATTGGCATAGTCTACTGCAGTAACTGTTGCGGACAGCGGCAGTGAGATGAGATTGAAAAATCACTAAAAATAGTAGAAGTAGAATTAAATAGTGAGTAAATTATGGAACTGATCCTTGATGAATCTATTTTATATGGACGAAACGAAACGACCATATGAGCAGTATACTGGGAAATATTAAAGTTCTCGTGAGACAGGGCCAGAACGATTTCTGGGTCCCCTGTCGCGAATTTGAAAATTTACCATAAATTATCCAGAAAGAATTAGGAGTCATGCCTTATATGTACAGATTCCATTTTGAGTCTAGTTTCATTAGAAACAAACGGCACCAGTATTAAAGCCCTGTAAAGAAAGATATTCAAGTTGTAACGCGCGGAGGTCAGAGCAGTTGATCCCTGTAACATGGGTGACTTTAACTAATAAACTGTACCAATTGGCCCAACCAAAAATTCTAAAAATAAATCCATGGATGGGTATATGAGTTTAAATTCAGGGAAAATTTACGAAACCAGTTTCCGAGTTTTGGAACTCGAGATATGATTTTTAAGGCGACGGTGACGCAGTTTTCCAGCCTGTCCAGAAATGCCAAATTGGTCGGTACTTTAAGAGGATTTGTCTCGTTAACCCCTCGTGTCCGACACCGGCGTCGGCCACGAGTTAGGGGTGTTACACTATCACTGGATGAAGCTTTTGACAAGTTCTACCATGGAATCTTTGTGCAAGGACCATTTTTTGATCATGTATTGGGATATTGGAAGGCAAGCCAAGAAAACCCCAACAAAATATTGTTTTTGAAATATGAAGATCTTAAGGAAGATACCGGTTACCATTTGAAAAACCTGGCCATGTTCTTAGGAGTTCCTTTCACAGATGATGAAGAGAAACAAGGAGTTATTGAAAAAATAGTGAAAATTTGTGGCTTTGAGAACTTGAAAGAATTGGAAGTGAACAAGAAGGGCGCACATACTTCTGGAGTTCCACACGCAGATTTTTTTAGGAAAGGAGAAGTGGGAGATTGGAGCAATTATCTCACACCCTTCATGATTGAATGTTTGGAGAAGCTTATTCAAGAGAAATTGAATGGCTCGGGTTTAACATTTAAACTGTCCTCCAAAACTTCAAACAACATTGGTACTGCATGATTATGGGGATGTCTCTTTTAGCTTACTACCAACTTTTGGAGTGAAATCTCATTTATTCCCATTTTCTTTATAAATAATCTGTACTAGAGTTCTCTTTAATCATGATCAGAATAAATTGGTTTCGGGTATGTTTTCGTGGATTTCATGTGAAAATAATTTATTTTTCATCAAACATAAATTTATTTTTATATTTTAGTGGTAAAATTGAGAAGAATTAAGTTTAGTGAATGTATTCATTATATTTACCTAAGCCTGATATAAAAACAATATAAATAATGAATTTAACATGTAAGTGTGGGTTTATATTCAGATAATACTGTGAATAAAACAATCATGAATTTTTAAAGTAAATTGTAGTTCAAAATACAATTAATGTAATATATAAGTCAACTTTATATAAATAAGTTGAAAAAATAATTTGGAAACTTATTTTATAACTTTTAAAATTTATTAATCTATGCTATTTTTGAGAGAAAAGGAAAACGCATGTGACAGGATGCTTTTTCACTGAATTGGCGAAAAAAGCGCGCCCTGTAGAATTCGTTTTCCTTTCTGTGAAAAAACGCGTCCAACATGGTGCATTCTCTACTAGTTCAGTGAGAATGCGCCTTATAATACATGTTTTCTTTTATAAAAATTAATAATATGACATTTTATTAAACTAAATCACAAATAAATTATTTTAAATTATTTTCACATAGATTAAAAAAACACATTTGTTTTCTTTATAGCAGGAGAAAAATAATTTATATTATTTCAAATATAATTTAAAATTTACTCATTCATTCTTTTTAGTTTAGTAAAATGTCAATCAACAATTTTCACATATTACAAAGTTATTTATGTGAAACTATTTTTCTTCAAATTATGTGAAATTTATTGATTGACATTTTATTAAACTAAAAAAAAGTATTATGTAAAATTGAGTCAACTTAAAGTTTAATGTGTAGAATTATGCTAAATCAAGGTTCATGCATAATATTATACATTAAATTAAAATTATGTATACTTTTTGATTTGTAGATTCACTCAACCAGGATATTTCACATGAGGTATGCAACTTCATTTAGCCTACTAAACTCCCATTTAAGGTGATTATTTTTCTATGGAAAATTCTCAATGAATCCCTCCCGTGTGAAGTTAATGTTAAAAGGAGAATAAACACAGGGAAAACTTTGTATGTCTTATGTCAAGGTGAATGGGAGGATGAAAAGCACGTTTTTTTAGGAATACTCCTTTGCGAGAGCAATCTGATTTGGATCAATATATGGTATTTGTACCTCGAATGACGTTTTTCATTCGATAAAGGAACGGATAATCGATAACTTTAAAATGACAAGGTTAGAGAGTGAAACCAGTAAAGAACATAGGATTTCACAATCTATTTTTGGAAGTTTTGGACACACAAAAATAAAGTCATGTATAAGAATTTAGAGATTATAGTAATTAAAAAAACGGGGTGTACATCTGACATATCAAAGAAGCATTCAAAATGTTAGATAATATACCACCACAAGTTGAGAATAGAACAAATGACACTGAAGACATTCCTCCGAATAGCATGGAAATGCATCACATTTCAGTAGGGTGGCACAGAAGAAATGACCACATGGCATGGGTGGTTCATGTAGAAACCCAAATAAAAAGACAGGCTCTTTTATTGAAGGCAGCATCAGACATGGAAATAGCACCATGAGAAAATTATTGCAGTTAAGATGGGTATTAACCGTGGTATGATTATTTGATATCCGACTTTACAGCATAGAAATCAAAGATAAACTAACATTAGGAAGAAATCTATAATTGTACATTGAGAGCAAAAACCAATCCTGAACGATATTTACCTGAATAAATTTAAAATCGGAATATGAGAAGAAACACTCAAATGGGTTGAAAGGATGGTGAAGAAGAGATTAGTGTTGTAATTAATTTTAATATTTTCTCTTGTTTTGTTATTTGACTGAACATAAAGAAAAAAAATGGGTACGATGTAATTATCGGACATACAACATCCCTGACAATTATGCCTTAACACCTAATAAAGAGTACTAATCAGTTAACAAAGTGGTTGAATGATTGACATAAAATAAAAAGATATAATAGAATATGATTCACATGAAACTTAATATGAATATAATAAAAGTAAAAGCGAAAGAATTTGTAGAACTACTAGGCAAACTTAAAATAATATTTTAAAACTATAATAATTATATTTATTTTTAATAAAATTTTAAATTTTAAATTATTTTATTGATGGTGTGTTTACCGTGTATTAAATACAAACTTTAATTTGAAGAATTCAGTTAACCTCGATGCAACACTAATACATGATATGATGATAATAATAATAATAAATTAAAATACGATAGCGAAACCATATAAAAGTAACATTATATTGCCAAACTTTATATAATTATATTTTTAAATACAATTATATGGTGATATATATGACACAAATTTGAAAACTATTTTAACATTTTTAGTTGTGCCCGACAAATTTGACAAATTTTACTATATGACACAAAATGAGAAAATTATATAGAATACGACATAAAAATAAGGAAAATTTATTTAAATATGTTGATTTTTTTTTTGAAAAAGTACATTATTTTTCTAAAATTTATCAATTTATGTTGGGAGAGAAAAAAAAATGCAACGCGTTTTCATTGAACTGGCAAAAAAAGCGCGTCCTGGAAAATTGCATCTACGTGACACATTTTCTCTACCAATTCAGTGAAAACGTGCCCTCTGGGATGCGTTTTCTATCCAACGGTAACATTTCCCAACGGCTATGGGACCTCAACAGCAATTTTTTCCCTATATAAACCCTCAAATTCTCATTTTTTCAACTCAACTCTCAATTTTCACAATTTGATTCTCAAGTTTCTTGTTCTCAATTTGTTATTCTCAAATGTCAATTCTCAATTTTTTAAATCCAAATTCTCAATTCCAAAGTTTTTTTCTAAATAAAATTTTTCTTAATTCTTTGATTTTATTTTATTAATTCTTTGATGGCATATCAGCTTATTCGTTTGGATGACAAACACATCTCCGGCATTCAATTATAAATGGTAAGAAAATATTATTTAATTATTTAATTTTAATCCATTAATTATTATGATGTTAAGTAAATATTATCAAATTATTTAATTTTAAATAGTTAATTATTATGTTGTTCAGATTAATAATTTTATATGTTTATATACTTAAGCCGAACATTGAATTTTTGAGACGTACTTAAACAATTTAAGCAAAGGTGCACTGGAGGTCATTCATGGACACTTGCGAGATGCAGTCTTTTTATACATGGCTCGCATGATCTGGGGGACTAAATTGGATCCCCCACTCATGAATGCTTTGGTCAAGAGATGGAGACCGAAGACACACAGGTTCCATCACCCCTGCGGCGAGTGCACAATTACACTCGAGGATGTCAGTTTACAACTTAGTTTACTAGTCGATTGGGATGTTATTACAAGGCGAGTTGTTGGTGTCAATTAGAGTGCAACATGTGAACAACTGCTGAACAAGGTGTCGAATAGGTTTAGGGACAACCCCACGAGCCACAGCGATATATCTATCGAGCTCGAGGATATCTGACTTGTTTTAGATCAAGAAATCGATGAGAAGGTTAGTTTATGAATTTCATATTTATCAATTTTTTATTCCAACATTTGAAATTAAATATTAGGCACTTGTTGAAATTTATAAACTCATCCAGAATACGTCTCGAAGAAATTTTTGGCCAACCGCACATTTGGCACATGAAAGTTTTATTAGTTTTTACAACAGTTGAGATGCATGAATCCAACCAAGTGATGCGGCAGTTCGGGTGTACGCAATGTATTCTGCAGCAACCTTAAGAGCTCGATGACCTACACAAGATCAAAAAGGAGTTGGCAACATCTTCGGATTACATGGATTGGTTCAGGCATCAGGGGGAGTCGTATCTACTGCCAACTTCAAAAAGGAGTAGGCAACGTCGCCATAAAAGGCCAAGATGAGGGCACATCAATTCGAGGTCGGGAGGATATGCCGCGGACAGATCGAAATCTGCTCCACATGCAAACGTGGACCCAGTTCCCGTGCAACCTCTCGGACAATATGGTCAATTTATTCTTGTCAACTAACCCATTTTATTTTACACCATAATCACAGCACACACTAGTTTATTTTACATCTGCACCATAACACGCACAATAATTCCATGCACCAATACAATCATCACTAGTTTATTTTACACAAGCACCACAACACGCGTAATCATTTCCTGTACCAACATGATATGAGAAAAGTTAAAACACGATATTTTATCTAATTATTATGATTTAAAATACATGATATAAGGATAATAAAAATTTTAAAACACGATAGAAAAACAATATAAAAGTAACACTATATTGCCAAACTTTATATAATATATATTTTAAATACAATTTTGATAAAAAAATATATGGTGATATAAATGACACAAATTTGAAAACTATTTTAACATTTTTCATTGTGTCCGTAAATTTTAATATAGGACATGAGAATGAGAAAAGTAAATAGAATACAACATACAAATAATATATAAACATAACATAGATATATAAATATGTAAAGAAAAGTAATCAATTTCTAAAATTTATATATAAATATATTATATATTATAAAATTACTATATAGAAACATGTCATACACTTCTTTTTATTTTTCGACTTTATTTTCTTTTCTATATATAATTCTTTTTAACAATCTTATTATAAGTTACGAGTATATATGCTCTTTTTAACATAATGCTTTGAACTATATATAGCTCCTCCCCAACCTATAAATAGGAGGATAATACGTTTCAGCGCACTCAAACACACTTCCTCCTGCATTAGCAACAATATTTGTAATAACCTAAATTTGCCTGACCCGTGAAATAAATAAATAAAAAAACAAAAAATATATATATAAAAGTCCTTTTACAGTCCAAATTGATAGCCTTTGTACATAGCCCAATCGGAGCACTACTTATGGCCCATTTACAAATTACACCGGCAACCCACATATTAACCTAAAAACCTTAGCCCAAATACCCAAACTAGACCCAAACCAGCGAGGCCCAATGCTTAAACCAAATCAGGAAACCCTAGGGTTTCCAGAAACATTCGCGCCGCAAGCATGATCCCAATCGTCACGCTGTAGTCAACGACCCCTCATCTCGCGCCGCAATCGGAGCGCCAGTGCGCCTTCATCAGCGCCCGATCATCGCTGGTCTTCTCGTCATCACCTGCAAAAAAGGAAAGAAGAACAGCAGAGGCAATACAAATATAGCGAGAAATAAATATTGTAAATATCATTTTGTGATGATTTTCAGTGGCTATAAAAAGCCTGAATCGAAACGATGTAAAGCTACGACTGATATACACACATATACAATAAAATACCAACAGTTGATTGAAGAAACAGAGGTGATTTGCCTTTACCTTTTTTCCTTTTTTTATAAATGCATACAAATATCACTAAAATAAAATAAAAAGAAATATACTGTCGGATTTATGCTGAAAATCAAAGCTCTTGAGCTTCCGATCGCCGTACATGGTGGAGTCGATGGCAGCGCGTGGGCGAGTAGGTGCGTGGGAGCCCGTGGACGGAGCCTCGACGGAGCTCTGAGGGCCAGCTCTCAATCCTCTTTCAGAGGATTTTTTTCTTGTTTTTTTTAAACTTGGGTTTAAAATGATTTTTGAGGCCAAAATTTGGCTTATATAGCCTCATAGGAACGATGTCGTTTTGGCTTAAAACAATAGGCCTCAAAACGGCGTCGTTTCAAAGCTTAGGATCCGCGTGTTGACCAGAGACTCAGGTAGGATCCGCGCGTTTTTGTTTAAAGGGTTAATTTCCCAATTGATCCTCCCGCATTTTTATTATTTATAATTTCATTTTATTTTTATTTTAATTTGGCCCTGGCCTTTTATTCTTTTTTTAATTTAGTAAAGACAGATAATTCAGAAAAAATATTCAGGGAAGTTCAAAGTAATACTTACAGGCTTGAGCCGGAGATTCGGAATGCCACTTCAAGATCCTGATTTTGAAAATAGAGTCTTTATAAAACTTTCATTTTTGAAAAATCTTTATTTTTTTGCAAACCCATTCCACAGCCGAGTCGTTGCAACCGGGCTCTGATACCACTAAATGTAACACCCCAAACCCGGCTTAGACGTTACGACCGGATCCGACGTGCCACATCGAAGCGTTCAAAACATTTTATATTGTTGGTTTAAAAACTTACTTGGTGTGTTAAAAAGATACTTTTGTTATAGGTTAAAGTGAATGGAAGCTGTGCACCAGGTAGGAAACCGGAAAAAGAGGAGGTGAGTCCATCAGACTGCTTAAGTACCAAGCTCCCTTCGAATCCAATCCTAGACATGCACACCGCCATTGCCACACTCTAACATCGTGTATATTTTCAGGTCACCAATGTAATTATGTTCATTTTAAAAAAACCTACTTAATTTTGGAAAACGTTATCGTAGCGGAAGCCTTGCTTGTAATCGTGTTACTTTGAAATCAATTTATGTTCTTTTTTTGAAAACGCGCCCTAGATCTAACCAATTTGGATAGTTAATATAAATAATGTTCATCATAATAAAACATAAACCAAAACCATAAAAATAATTGAGCGACCTTATTACATTTAAAAACCCAAAACTAAAAAATAAAAATAAAAGGACGTCCTGTAACGCCCCCACGCCCGAAACTATCACCGGAGTCAAGCTTGAGGTGTTACTAAACTTATCTTACCTTTTAAACAACTCTAAACCACTTATTTTAATTTTCGGAATAACCTATTTTTCTTAGTCATGGTTGCTTAAAAATTCATTTCTCGAGTTTAAAAACTCGAAATTAAGATCCATAAATTTTTCTGAAACTAGACTCATATATCTATCTACTAATTTTTTTCTATAATTTTTGACTTATCCAATTAGTACAGTTTATTAGTTAAAGTTACCTGTTTGAATTATTTGCTTGACCTCTACTTACTTCAAACCACTTTTCTCCTGTACAAAATTCATATGACTATACGTTTGTTTTTATTAAAACTAGATTCAATAAGGATTCTAACATATAAATTAAACCACCTAATTATTTTTTTAAAATTTATGGTGAATTTCCAAATTTTGAACAGGGGATCCAGAAATCGTTCTGGCCCTATTTCACCAAAACTCAGATATCTTATAAAATACAAAACTTTTACCTGTTTTGCTTATTCCATATGAAAATAGAGACAATGAGCTTTAATTTTATATTATTCACCATCAACCCATGTCTCTACAATTTCTTGTGATTTTTCAAAATCACGTTATTTCGATACTTGAATACATTTTTAAGTTACTTTCACATTTTCTTAGTTTTCATGTGATAGTTACTACTTAATCATACATACTATTAAACATGTATATCATCAGCCATTCTATTAGCTAATCACTAGCAAGTATTTACACATCATTCATTGATCATATCATATCAAAAGAAACCAAGTTCCTATACATTCCATACACAAAACGAAACGTCTAACTATACCAATGTGATTTCTTCGATAGTGTGATCGGGTCTCAACGTTTCCTTCGATTCCGAGTGGCTTGATAAAACTATAAGAAAAAGAAAATAAAGAGAGTAAGCACTAGGCTTATTAAGCTTACAAGCAAATAAATTACAACATTCAACATAATGAATAATTATACATAATGTCACCTAGCCTCATAAACTTTCTTTACTTCTCATTTTCTACCTTCTTCTTTACTCACTTACCTTCTTTCTTACGACCTTTCACTATTCATAAATATAATCTACCTTCCTTTTGCTGATAATTCACTGTAATTTAACGTGTACAATGACCCATTGAACCACTCAGAATACTAAGGATACTAGGGTCGTTCTTGTCTATCAATATCCTACCAATGCCATGTCTTTGACATGGACTTACATGAATTATTCTTGTCTCCAATGCCATATATATATATATATATATATATATCTAATATGGGCTTACATGGCTCATTCCTGTCTCCAAAGCCATATATCTGATATGGACTTACATGGCTCATTTATGTCACATCTCGTCTCTGTCAACCCTAATATCCTAACATTCCTAAGGTTCAAACGGGGCTTCTTAATGCTTTTCTCTCATCACTTAGCCTTTAATTCGACTTTAAATATTCTCAAAAATAAGTATATAACTCCTGAAATTGACAATAATAATGTAAAATAAAAGAATATTGCATTTATTTACTGTAAACTTACCTCGATACAAAATGTGACTAAACTTTACAATTTAGTCCTTTACTTTTTCTTTTCCCCGATCTACTCCCGAATTTCATTCTTCTTGATCTATAATAGCAAATTTAACTTATTTAATATTCACATTTATCAAAACAGTCCTTTACTCAAACTTTGGAAAAATTACATTTTTGCCCCTAAACTTTTGCATATTTAAAATTTTTCCCCTAGGCTCGGGAATTAAACTTTATCTCTTATTCTTATGTTTTATGACATGGTGATCATTTTTCCCTTGTATGGCAGCATCAAATTCACACTCTAACATGCACTTATGACTATTAGGTACTTTTACCGATTAAGCCCTTTTACTCGTTTTTACCTAAAACCGAGTAGCACAAGTTGTCTAACATAATCTAAGACCTCATATTTTATCATAAAACATCAAAATAAACACTTTTCACCTATGGGTATTTTTCCAAATATGAACCCTAACTTAAATTATTGCTAGCATAAGCTTTATCGAACTACCGGGACTCCGAAAACGTAAAGAACATTAAAAACGGGGCTTGGAATCACTTACTATGGAGCTTGAAAGCTTGAAACAAACCCTAGTTATGGAGAACCCTTGAAATTTCGTGCTAATGAAGAAGATGATGAATTTTGTGTTATTTTTCCCTTTTTATTTCATTTAATATCCAAATGACTAAAATGCCCTTCCTTATTAAATTTTCAAAAATTCCATCCATGTCCTATTTTGTCCATAAACTTAGAAATTGGTCAAATTGTATTTAAACCCTCCTAATTAATATTCCAAAGCAATTTCATACTAAAAACTTCTAGAATGCAAGTTTTGCAAATTATTCAATTTAGTCCCTAACATCAACTTAAGCACTTTATGCATAGAATTTCATCACGAAATTTTCACACAATCATGCAATCATATCATGAACCTCAAAATAGTAATAAAATAAAATTTTCTACCTCGGATTTGTGGTTTCGCAACCACTATTCCGTTTAGGCCCTATTTTGGGATGTTACACGTCCAGTTTATCAGAAAGAAACCGAATTTGTAGACTTGCGTGGCCACTCCGAATCCCTCATATCTCCAAGCCCACTATGGTTGGGGATTACCTGCGTGGATGAAAAATAAAAGGGTGAGTTTTGGGAAACTCAGTGTGTAAGTTAACCCAACCATAGCCTATATCAACTCAAACCACAGAAACATAGTAAGTTGGCCTTAGCCCAGAACAGGAATCAGAAGAAGCCCTTAGGCCCATGACAGATCAGAACAGATATTACATGCTTATGCAAAACCCAACCCATATCCAACCATATGCACCCCTGTCCAACCTTACACCATGTGGGGAGACTACTAGACCCACCCAACCGCTGCACGTCATAGAAATATGCAGCATGGCTGCCAGAACAGATAATGTGACAGAGTCACCAGAAACAGATAATCGTGGCAGAGCCACCAGAACAGATATATGTGGCAGAGCCACCAGATCAGATAATTTATGGTATAGCCACCAGGACACTTCCTCCATAATATAACCCATGTCCCCATGCAACAGAGATACAATCATGGCATACATCGTACAGATTCAGATCATCGTGCTTTTTAGTCAAAACTAACCCTAGGGGTATAATGGTAATTTTATCACCTAAGGGTATAATGGTAATTTTTCCATGCATAGGGATATTTTAGTATTTTAACTATTTTAAGGTTTTCATGTAAATTTCTACCATTTACGCACTATTACCGCGCATACTTATCGAATTGGGCCCGTTGACCCATTAACCCGATTTCGGCCCATTAAGCCCAAAATATCAATAATGCACGAAATTGCACGTAATGTAGTTTTATCACTTAAGATTATCAAAAATATTAACCCACTTATCTTACGAGCATTCGCACACTCGCAAGTTCCCAAAATACTGACTTTTTAGCATTTCGGCTTTTCAACTTTTGCCGATCTAGTCTATGAGAGGGTGCCAGTTACACACCTGTTTGCGACGATTCATTGACGAGATCCACACACGAACTGCCTACAATTAAATTATTACCACGTTAATCTAACTACCGAAACGAACTACATAATACCCCTTACCTTATTAGACCAATAACACCTTAGGCATTAGCAATCCTACCTTTGCCGAAGTTAGCGACTAGATTTAGATCCAGTTGTTCCCCTTGTCCAAGCCCTTGATCAGCAGCCTCTAGATCACACTATCATCAGGATAAAACAGTTATCACAACCCCTTAGGGCTACAAGTCCAAATCGACAGCCTCCCTAACCTTTAAGATTTCGACTTTTTCAAGAATACGAAATAAAGAGTAGGTTGAAAAGACTTACCACCGATTCCTTCAGTCAACAATATCCCTTAATCCCCACTCGATTCTGATGCAGTTCTAAGCCCTCAAATGATAACAAAAGTCGAGCCTTCAGTGATCTCAATATTCGGCTAAGTCCTTAGGAGTGTGGAGTTTTCGGCTTTTTTTTTCCTTGCAACTGTGTATCGAAAAATGAAATAGGAGGGTTTTGCTGTGGTCTTGTCGATAGAAACTTGAGGTTTAGAGACTAAAGAATCGGTCAAGAATGATGAAAAAGATGAGAGAATTGGCTAGGAGAAATCGGCACAGATGAAAGTATGGTTTTCGGGATTTCGGCTTTTTATGGTAAATGGCTATGAGGGTTTTAGAAACGTCTGAAGAAAAAGATGGAGATGAACAGGAGGATGGAAAGTTTCGGCTATAGAGAAAAGAAGAAAAGAAAAAGTTGATGGAGAGAGGAGAAAAAGAAAAGAAGAGGAGAATAGTCAGGAAACGACACAACTTACCCCTAATGTCGAATTTATACTGGCACTTACCCTAGCCGAAATTTGCCCCCCTCAAGCACCCCTTGGCCGGCCAACTCTTGCTCCTCAAGAGTCCACCATTTGGCCAACACTGTTCTCCCTAATCAGCTCCTAAATCCTCTCCCTTATCAGTTCCTCAATCCTCTCCCTTATCAGCTCCTAAATCTTCTCCTGACAGACTTTCACTTAAGTTCCACTGCTTACCTTTTCTGTACATAAAAATTAATATCACTAATTTGCATACCTTGCGACTCGAACCTTAGCTCTCCTTGGTCATCCACACGCCACCTCTAAAGCCCTCAAGTGGCGTCACATGCCAACTTACCACAAACTTCCTTGTGTTTTATTTTACTCAGTTAATACTTAAAAGCCCAGTTAACCAGAACCCCTTTTCCCTATGGATTAAAATCACTTAAAATTACCGGGTTTTAGCTTAAGCTTGGGTCTTCTAGAGGCCCCCTATCATAATTAAACCTTCATCAAATAGACAGAACACAGAATTTTAAATTTTACCAATCAATCACAGAATTCCCGAAAATTGGGGCGTTACATCACCACCCTAGGAGCTCGATGACCTCCACAAGATTGACTTGTGGGAGACTTGAGGAAAATTAGCCAACATTCCACAAGAAGTATATCGAGATGTGGGAGCGTAGGTACGATTTCTTGCCAATGCGTGAACCAATTCTCACAACGGAGTTGGCAACGTCTCCGGATTACATGGATTGGATCAGGCATAATGACAAGTAGTATCTATTGTCGAATTCAGAGAGGAGTAGGCAACGTCACTCTAGGAGACCAAGACGAGGGCCCATCAATCCTAAGTCTGGAGATAGAGATGCTGCAAGATCAACATTTATTCCATCTACATCAGAGGACCCGATTGCCGTTCAACCTCTCGGTCAATGTGATTTATTATTTTTTCTTCTGACTCTTTTTTTTATCACAACCATCACAACACACACGCTCATTCCCCACATCATCACCTTCAGTTCTTGTTTATTTTACACAACCACCACAATACACACAATCATTCCATGCATCAACACATTCAGCACCAATTTGTTTTACACAAGTGACACAACACCATCATTTATTACATCAACACCTTCTCCTGGGATATTTTATGCACGACCACCACACCGCACCATATTACATGCTAATCCCACCAACAACATTGACACATCCCGTAACACCTTCAGTTTCCACCTTTTATCTACAATCAAGCCAGGTGACACCATATAGTGGCTTGCAAATAGTGTCACAAACACCCCTAACATCATTGTTCTAATGAGGTCGGTCATCCTCGCAACTGCCGACTCAACCCAATGGGATCCACAATGGGCGATTAGGACACGATCAGGTTCAACCACAAAGGAAGGGGACGAAGTCAGCGATCAACCCTAACATGCAGTTAAGGTGAAGCTGAAGTTGATGAGTAGCCGCCAAACACAATAGTGCGACGAAACCCAAGACATGTCTGACGCCCACTCGATTGTGGCATACATTCGAGACACTCATGATTATGTTATTTTTTAATTTTTATATACTATGTTTTGCATCCGAAATGTACATTTATTTACAATGTATGAAACAAATTTATTAAATTATCTTGGTTTGTATGAAATCAAGTTGTGAGTTTAAAATTTACCATTCGAGTTAAATTTTACCATTGAATAACTTAAATAATTCAAATAATTGAATAACAAATTTTATATGTAAAATTATTAAAATTTCAAAAAATTCTACAAAATATATATAATTAAAATATTTCTATAATAATAATTTTTGGGACCTAACTAAGCTAATTAACGATTTAAGTTTGTCATATGAAAGTATTTTTTTTATTTTGCTTTGGAAAAGTTTTCAAATATACATGGTTTCAAATATATGTGCCCTAAAATGAAATTAGTTATACTGGCACAAGATTTTAACTTAACATGTTTAGTTTTTTTTTTTTAGTTTAACTCGAACACTTTCATTCGATTCAACTCGACCCAAATTTTATTTCACTCAACTCGATTTAGAGAAATTTCAAGTCGAGTTAAGATGATAAAATAGGACTCGACAACTCAAAATTATTTCACTTGATTCGATTGAGTTAGTATGAGAAAATAGGACACTCGTGATTTCTACATTTTCCTCGATCAAGTTTAACTTAGGAATACCGGGTTGTAGGGACTCGGAAGAAGTCAAGTTTTATGGTTGAAATGGCAAGAGAGAAAAGGCTCCTTCCAGGGGGTGTTTTCCTCTAACATGATAGTGAAAATGCTTCCTATAAGATTCGTTTTCAAGCCACATGTCAGTGGAAAATGCCACATGAGGAAATGTTTTCATTGCCATGTTAGATGAAAACACCCTCTAGCTTGATTGCTTTTGAGTCTTGCAACCCAGGATTCTCGGGATAATTTTTTTCCCTTTTTACCTCGCCCTATCTCCTATATAAATGCTCCTTCTTCACCCCTACTCACCACTTCTCAATCTCCTCTAATTTTTTTTCTTTTTCTTACGTGTTGAAATTTTTGGGTTTACAGATTTATTTCTCTCTCACTTTTAGGGAGACATAGTCATAGTTTTAAGTTGTGTTTGGGTCCACAGTGATGTCATGGAGCTTGGTGACCTACAAATTTCATTTACCGTATGTGTATGGCGCCATCACCTGAGAAGCTGAGACCATTTTGCAACTCGAGGTCCAAGTTGGCTATGATTATACGTCTTGGGTTGAAGTGTAACCAAGACTTCAAATTTACAAAGGTTATGCTATCAAGGGATGGAGCATGAATAGGGCCGTAGTTGATGGTGCTAATGTGAGCACAACAATGAGTTTTCTCATTAGAAGAACATGTTTCATAATTCTCAAACATAGGCGCGAGGAAGGAAAATGCAAGGGGCCTTCCAATACAATCAATTTATTCATGTTGTCCATCCCCACTGAAGGCAGTGACCTTGTTAGTATAACCTATTACACCTCAATACTGTTACATGTTATAATAATTGGGTCACCGCCTTCGACGGTGGTGGATAAGATACATCACTTGATTGTATTGAAATGTCACTCTTCCTCGTATTTATGTTTGAGTTTTATAAAATATCCTCTTTTGATGAGATACTCGTTGTCGTGCCCGCATAACCACCATCAACTATGACCCCATTTATGTCCTTTGATAGTATAACCTTTGCAAATTGAATCCCTAGCTACACTTCAACCTCGTACCATATAATCACCGTCAACTGGGACCTTGAGTTGCAACGCAATCTGGCTTCCTAAGAGATGGCTCCATACTCACATGGCAGATGAAATTTGTAGGTCACCTAGCTCCACAGCACCATCGTAAATTCAAACATTCCTTAAAACTACAATCATTTCTATCTCAATCACGGATAAAAATAAATCTACAAACTTTTAATTTCCAATCGCAAGAAAAAGAAGAAGAAAAAAAAAATTTACCTAAGTGAAAACAAATAAATCTACATCGGGCTTATTTTGGAGAGAGAACAAAAATGCATCCTACACGGCATGTTTTCATTGATGTGGTAGTGAAAATACGCCTAGTGGGACACGCCTTCCTTTCTCTCTCCAAAAACAACATAGATCGATAAATTTCTAGAATTTTAACATAATTGTTTAAATAATTTTTTTAGTATATATACATAAATTAACATGACCTTTTACAGATATGATTAAATTTAAGGTACACCAAATCAAATAAAAATTTAAAATAATTATAGATAAATACATATAGATAGCATAAAAATAAATTGACCCAATTACCCTCCACAACCTAATTTATGTCTAGGATTATTTGTCTACTAAAACAGCTCGCACCTCTCAACAATTAAAATTGAGAGATATCCTTGCTTGGGACAAATGGTTAGGTATAGATTATGAATACTACTTTGTAAAATATTAATATTACAATTTTTAAATAAATAATTCTATTATAAACTAGAATTAAGCCTCTGCTTTCGCCGGAGATTTAAAGTTTTTTAATAAAATTTTTAATTAATAATAAAATAGAAAATAAATATGATTGAATACAGTGGCATAGCTGAGGTCTTTGGCATGGGCCTGACCACTCCTAAAATGAAAAATTTCATTTTAGGTCCTTAAACTTTTTAAAAAATTTTAAATTAGTAAGGGTAAAATTTCACTTTGGCCCCACCTAAAATTATAAAAATTCAATTTAATCCTTTACAAATTATAAAAATATAAACTATAAAAATTAAAATTTCATCCGCCCTAAAAAATTTCCGGCTTTGCTCTGATTGAATATATATTTTTATGTTATATTCAAAATTTAATAATGTAAATAATTGTTATTTTGTTAATTCTTAAATTTAAATTTATATTAATTATTTAGAATCAAAGAGAGAACTCAAGTGTAAGTGAATATGTAAATGAATCCTTATAAATACATTACTTCAAAATAAAATATAAAAACTTCAACGTTTAGCTATTGGACATTGGATTTGGTATAAATACTAAATCCATGTGTTGATGGATGTGCTAACTTAATAACCTAATTTAAAACTACAAAAACTATTATTATTTTTTGTAATATTCATGCATATCAACACTTTCAAATAAATTATTTCATTAAAATTAAATGTTAATAAAATAAATTTACTTCAACCATTTTTCACGCTACCTAATATGTATTTTAAATTTACCTATGTTAATATGTGGAGTGTGGGTTAAAACTATTCATGGATTAGGAGAATTCATGGCTTGATTTAAAAAAAAAAATTTAAGCTTTGTCTTGTTTTTAGGCCAACCTAACACGTGAGTGTTAATCTATTTTAATATTTAAAACATAATAAAAATTAAAAACTTATATTTTATATTTAAATTTAAACTTAAAAATCTATTTATTAATTAAATTGAATTTGGGTTCTACTGGCTTGATTTCTGTAACGGCCCAAACTTCTTAATTTAGTTTAGTGGTTAAGGTTTTGTGTTCGATTCTTTTTTTAATTTTTATTAATTTTGTCTCAAATGTCTAGCTTGTTGTGCCTAACTTTTCTTTAGATTTTGTAAGTTTGTTAACAAGTATAGGGCATTAGCTTAGTGGTTAAGGAGTGTTGTAAGTTCCCTTATATCTTAGGTTTGAATTGTTTTGTTTCCTCCCTATTCTTCCGCCCAAACTGTTGCTGAAAATTTCTCCCGGACCATCCTCTCATTGTACTTTCTTATTTTTTCTTCTTGGTAGTCTCTTTCTTTTCTTTCTTGTTTTTCTCTGTTTTCGTCCACTCCCTCAATCTCTTTTTCTATTTTTACATATTTTTCACCTTGGTGATTTCTTCACATTGTGTTCTTCTCCATTGTCGTTCTTCCTTTTGATATTACTATCGTTCAGACTTTGTTCTCCTGTGTCGTCGCTTTCTTCAGGTTATAGTTACTAGCCGTGTGAGATTTGGGTGTTTTGGGGTTGTGTTTATATCTCTTCGTAAGTAACTTGTTTACTCCTTAAAGGGCGTTTGTTTTTTGGTTTAGCGAGAGAGGTATGTAGATGTGTGATTTGATCGATCAGTCATTGGACTGATGGTTTTATTTGGTTGTTTCTTATTTAGGCGAAGAGTGTGTGGCGCACGCCCCTCCTACGAATTGAGGATTTTAGCAACCTCTTCCTTTAAGAGTAAGTAAATGAATGCCCTAATGGTTGGCCTAAGGCTTTTAAAGGGCAAGGGTCAAATGCCTTAGATCAGGTTGTGTATGAATACTAATTGGTTAGGGTTTGACGTCATGTGTGTAGAACGTGGTCTATTATCGTTGTGCAGACAATCCGAAAGCAATGAGGTGTGTGTCGTAACTCTTGAGTGTTTTGTGTGTGTGGTGTTAGTCTTATGGATGTGTGCCTCTTAAGGCACTGAGCGAATGTTTTTGTGACCCAACTATAATCATCGTATGTGTTTTGTGCTTAAATCTAGTGAGGGTCGAATGTAAGTAACCCTTAACCATGGTGATCTATGCTTAACTGATTGAGTGTATGTCTCATTGGATGACCAAATGTGTAAGGGTCAGTGATAATTGTTGTTGGTCGAATGCATATGTGCCCTTATCGATGTTAGCTAAATGCAGATTTTTGCTTACTACTATGTTGGTCGAACCTATGAGCATGCCTTCGAGTTGTTAGTCTATATGTGCTATTAGCATGTTTTGATTCGTTATATCTGTATATGAGTATGTTTGTTTTGAGCATGTATAATGGTGTTATGCCATTTGCATATGCATTGGGGATGGGATGTGTATGACATAGAGGAAGTTCTGGCATACTATGATTTGTGGTTCTAGTTGTTTAGCCGCAAAATCTAATATTTCCAATTATACTGCATTATTTATTTCTGGCGGTATTTCCGCATTATATCTAGTAGCTCGTCTGCATAATATTTCGATGGCTCAAGATCACAACTTCGATGTGTTGGTTAGATGAGTTTCTATAACTCTATTTGGCGTGCTGGATGGATGGAGATGCTGTGTAGCAGTTAGGGGTAGGATCTATTCTGATTGACAATATGCATTTCTAAGCATGCCATGTTATCTATTATCTGCTTGATGGGCTATGACGTATACTGGGCTTTTAGCTCAATCTGTTATTTTATTTTCTCAACTAATCTTTGGGATTAGGATTGGTTTGAGCTCGAGAGCTCTGATTCAGTTTTTGGACGTTGACATTTGGTTTTAATAGGATAGTTTTAGACGAGATGCATGATTTTTCACTTAATTAAGTACGATAATATTTTTCAAAATATTGATAAGACACTAGTTTTCCGCTGCAAATTCAAAATACGCATATGATGTAACACCCCTTACCCGTATCCAAGGCTGGAACAGAGTACGAGGCATTACCAGGCTTAACAATACACAGACGAAAATCGGGCCATAAAATTTCATTTAATTCAAAACTTTTCAAACACATTCATAACAAACAAAGCTAACTATATCATCACATCAAAATATAGGACATGGCACGATTAATTAAACTTATAAACCATAATGGATAAGGACCACATCTCATGATTTTATACGATAACTCAATGCAGACTGATACGTATGGTCAAAATCATAATAAAAATACATATCACAAACCAACTTTCTATACATTCCACTCACTTGATATTTCTAATATTTGAATTAATTTTCCCAAAAATGATAGTTTGATAGTGTGATTTTGCCTCCGACGATCTCCAACCCCGAGCCGACCTGCCAATACTAAAGAAATGGAGAGGATGGGTAAGCTTACACTTAGGAAGTTCATATGAAGAGGATGGGTAAGCTTTATGCTTAGTAAGTTCATATGAAAATAATAAGCAATTACTACCATGCTTTTCAAGATAAAACACTATAATTGTACAATTACACATATTTAGGATAGGCTGTTTTCTGGAGTCCCGGAGTTAAAAACATCATATCTCAAGTCACAAAACTCTAAATCCAATTCCGTAAATTTTCTATGAAATTATACTCATATGTCTACTTACTAATTTTTTTCTAGAATTTTTGGTCGGGCCATTTAGTATAGTTTATTAGTTAAAGTCTCCCTTGTTTGTGGTATGACTACTCGACCCACATGCACTACAAACCAAATTTCTCCTCAGATAGAATTCCAACGACCATGTTGTTTGTTTCCCTTAAAATTAGATTCTATAAGGTATCCATGCATGTAAGGTATGACTCTCAATAATTTTGTACAATTTATGGTGAATTTCTAATTTCAGAATAGGGAATCTCAAATTCATTCAGACCCTATTTCACAAGAATTCAAATATCACTCAATATAGAATTCTTTTGCTTCCCTTGTTTCTTTCATGCAAAAATAGACTCATTAAGCTTTATTTCCATAAATTTTTTTTAAATTTAATTCAACTTACACAATTTTTGGTGAATTTTCAAAGTCATGCACTTTCTTCTTCCAATCTTGTTTTACTACTAAAGTTCACTTTTACACAATTTCACTTAATCCATTCCATTTTACCGAGGTTCGCTCAAATATTGAGCATATTGCTCATAAATTCAAATAAACATATACTTGTACTTGTTCATCACATAATCACTTTCACATGTATTTTCATTTAATCGATTTCCCGTTGAACTCATCAGAATAATAATAGATACACAATTGCCTGCACATTTTCCCATTTCCACACTTGTAGCCGAAGCTATCTGGTATGCATAGTAGCCTGCACTTAGTACTACACATGCGACCAATAGTCTGGTACACGTAGTAGCCTGCACTTAGTACTACACACGTGACCTCACCATCTAATACACGTAGTAGCCTGCACTTAGTACTACACACGTGATCACAGTTTTCGGGTACGCATAGTAGCCTGCACATAGTACTACACATGCGACCTCACAATGGATCATTCGTATCGTTTTTATTCCGAAGGTTCAATCGGGGAAATGTAGCACCCCAAACTCGGGCCAGACGTTATGACTGGATCCGACATGCCACATCGAAGCGTTCAAAACATTTTATATTGTTGATCCAGAAAAACTTACTTAGTGTTTTAAAAGATAATTTCATTATAGATTAAAGTGAATGGACGCTGTGCACCAGGTAGGAAACTGGAAAAGAGGTTGTGAGTCCATCGAACTGCTTAAGTACCAAGCTCCCTTTGGATCCAATCCTAGACATGCATACCGCCATTGCCACACCTTAACGTCATGGATATTTCTAGGAAACCGATTTGATTATGTCATTTTTAGGAAAAGTGATTGATTTTGGAAAATACTTTCATTGCGGAAGCTTTGCTTGTTGTCGTGTTATTTTGAAATCAATTGTTGTTTTTTTTTTGAAACGCGCCCTAAAGCTATCCAATTTCAACAGTTAAAATAAGTAATACCTATCTTAGTAATACATATTAAAACCATCAAAAATAATTAAGCGGCCTTATTCCATTTAAAAACCCAAACCTCAACGTAAATAATAGGATGTCCAGTTCACTAGAAGAAAACCAAACTTTCAGAACGGGTGGCCACTTCAAATTCCCTCACAGCTTCAAGCCCACTATGGTTGAGGATTTCCTGCATGGATGAAAATAAAAGGGGTGAGTTTGGGGAAACTCAGTGTGTAAGGAAAACCCATTCAAAGCCCAAGTCAGCTCAAGCCTATTGGGCCTAAGCCCATTCAGGTAACAGTGGTACTGGACCAGAGCCCTTTTCAGATTACAATAAACTGGGCCTTAGCCCCTTATTCAGATCACAGTGTGGCCCATAGGCCCATTTCAAAATACATGCAACATCAATAACATATGCAAGCTCATTTGGGGAGACTACTCAACCCACCAACCATGTAACACCCCGAACCCGAGACCATCGCCGGAGTAGAACACGAGGTGTTAACAGACTTCAAGCCACTTATTAGAAATTTCCCAGACAGGCTGCCAATCTGCATACGGGTCGCATTAAAAATCATATCTTGAGTTCTGAAACTTGAAATCCAGATCCGTAAATTTTCCCCAAAACTAGACTCATATATGCATCTACAAATGTTTTTCTAGAATTTTTGGTCGGGCCAATTAGTACAGTTTATTAGTTGAAGTCCCCCATGTTACAGGGATCGACTACACTGACCTTTGCGCATTACGACTTGGATATCTCCCTGTACAGAGCTTCAATACTGATGCCGTTTGTTTCTATAGAAACTAGACTCGAAAAGGAATCTGTACATATATGGCATGGCTTCTAATTATCTCTGGTCAATTCATGATGAATTCCCAAAGTCAGGACAGGGACTCCAGTAACCGTTCTGGCCCTGTCCCGTAAGAACTTAAATATCTCTTAACATACAGCTCATATGGTTGCTTCGTTTCTTCTATATGCAAATAGACTC
Source organism: Gossypium arboreum (assembly GCF_025698485.1). NCBI lineage: Eukaryota > Viridiplantae > Streptophyta > Magnoliopsida > Malvales > Malvaceae > Gossypium > Gossypium arboreum. The sequence continues at coordinate 102,000,981 of NC_069080.1, forward strand.
ATCGGGCTTCGATTCCATAATTCATTCACTATTTAATTCCATTTCCCCTATTTTTAGTGATTTTTCAATCTCACGTCACTTCTGCTGCCAGCACCTGTTACTAAAGCAACTATGCCTATTGCATGATTTCCCTTTAATCTAACTAGTGATTCATCATACATGTCACAAATTATGATCATGACTAGCCATACCAAAGGCTAATCATTGTCAAACATCTCCCTACTACACTATTGCCATATCATGAATTTTAACACCAAAATAATCAACCATGGCATATGGCATAAAAATCGAATTACCAAGACTTGCAACTTAACATTAGAGAACTAAATCCAACCGAACATTTATGCCATTTTCGCATGGCTAAAAGTTTACATACCAAAGTTCAACAAAGCATATTAGCCTATACATGCCAAAATGTTCTCCTAGACCGACTACAAAGAAAGATACCAAAAGTTGCTAGTCGGTGTGATGACTTCGATGACGATCACGAGCACGCAAAAGGACGAGTCCAAGAAACCTAAAATAGGCGACAAGCAAACACCGATTGAGTATATAACTCAGTAAGCCATAAGCATTATATTACCGTTCAGTAATAATATATCATAAGAGAAAATAATTAATGCGGGATTAAAATCCTCCATCCACACCCAAACTGTGCTATAATTCCTTAGGCATTTCGGTTTGATCTCATACCAAGCCCTACTTTGATATTTCATACATTACACCATATGACATTGCATGCATTTATCTTCAAGTATAATCACCACATAGGTCAAGACTTACCAAGCTAAATTCCAAATATAAATAAAATGTCCATTCCTCATGAGCTCAAGGTGTTTACTCGTACCGCTGTCCATGATTGACTCGGTAAGGCCGCACACGTAGAGCATGTATGTTCATTTGAGGATGTGTAATAAGCCCGCACACTTAGTGCTTAATAGTCGAACTCGCACACTTAGTGCTATATAATCAAACTTGCACACTTAGTGCTATACAATTTGAACCCGCACACTTAGTGCCAATTTGTGATCATAAATGTTTACACCCGCACACTTAGTGCCAAACCAATAACTCAATACATCTCACCTCTTTTCTTTCCATTCAATACTTTCATCACCACATACATACATGTATATATATATATATTTATCATTCCATTCAGCATCATTACTTGGACATTACGACCATTTAAATTAGTACAAAATAAGTGCTTAATGACTTACCTTATATTGGATGAAATGATTCCCAATCGACTACTCGATTATCTTTGCTTTGCCTTTGCTTGATTCTCCTCTTTGATGTCTTGATCTAAAATGAATACATTTAGTAGTTTAATCTTCTTGCTGGATTTTTATGTGTATAATTTAATGGTTTTCACCCCATTTCACAACTATCCTTGTTCAAAATATCAAAACCTCAACCAATATTCGATTAATGCTTCAAGGTCGAATGTATTGTCACCATTAAGTTAATCTAGTCTCAAGTATTTTAATCCTAATATACAACATCATGAATCAACTCAACCTTATAAGCCAATATTACTCCTACAATCGATTGTAAAGAGTTAACAAAGAAAATATATTTTCACAAACATATACACCCATATGGCCGATTATACCAAATCAAGTTTAACCTTACTTATCTCAAAATTTTCATTCCATACTATCATCCCCATGACATAGCAAAGTTTTGAACCATGGACTAATTAGAACTAAAACTAGCAACTAAAAACATGCATGAATCTCATGGCACAACATCAAACATACCTTAATCTAGATACAAGGATAGCCAACCTCTTCCTAATCCTCTTCCAAACCAACCATGAGCAAGAACCCTTTCTTCTCCTTGGGATTTTCGCCAAAAGGATGAAAAAAGATGAACAATTTTTTGTTTTCTTTCTCACCTTCACGGCAATGGGGAGGGGGAGAAGCCTTCACACACACATTTTTTTTCTCATTTTTTATTGCTCATGCACCTTACTTTATTTATTCCAACATAAAACACTCACCCAACATGTTTCATGACATGTTTTGCCCATGATTCCTTGTCATGGCCGCCACTAGCACTTGGGGGAATTTGACATGCAAGTCCTCCTTTTGACTACATGTACTATTAGGTCCTTATAGATTAGCCTATCATTTTTCAAAAGTGTCATACAAGTCCTACTAACTGAATTCACATGCAATCGACTAAACCGAAGCTTGAAATTTTCACACATTCATAAATACATATTCTAGACAATAAATATTACGTTCAAACATTTCGGTGACTCGGTTTAGCGGTCCCAAGACCACTTCCCGACTAGCGTCAATTTTGGGCTGTCACAAACCACTACACTCTACCCGTACCAGCCATACACTCCATGTGGGGATAGCTCAACCCACCTAGCCCAACACTCCACAGTTGCAGCATTACTGCTCAGTTAACAGTAAATTGAGGCAAAGCCTCCAGTACGTGGACAAGCCACTTTCAGTACTTCCTCCGTCAACATCCCAATCCCATGCATAAGATAATAACAACATGGCATGCAGTAAATAACAACAACCAAACATGCATTTAAGTCAATTTAACCCTAGGGGTATTTTGGTAATTTATCTCCTAAGGGTAAAGCGTAAATTTTCCACTTTTAAAGGTATTTCAGTAATTTATCTATTTTAGGGTTTTCATGCATATTCCTACCTTTCACGTACTAATGTAATCACTACCGGGTTCTTCTCGAATTGGGCCGTTGGCCCATCATTCCAATTTTGCCCATTAAGCCCAAAAATATCGAGGCACGTAAATCATGCACTTTGCGTCCAAACATTGCGCTTACCAAAAACATTAATCGATTTACCTCACGAGCATTCGCGACACTCGCAAATCTACAAAATACCAATTTTCGGCATTTCGGATTTTCGACTTTTGCCGATCTAGACTAAGAAAGAGGGTGTTAGTTACACACTGCTTTGCGACGATATCTTGTGAGATCCACACACGAACGCCTACAACTGGATTACTAACACGTTAATCTAACTATTCAAATACAAACTACGTATTAACTCCTTACAATATGCGGCCAACCACACCTACAGATCATAGTAAGCTTATAAGAAAACAATAAGCAACTCATTAACAAATTTTTGTCAATGTTTACCACATAATCATAATTTCACTACAAGCTGTCTTCCTGAGCAACAGTCACTAAATTATTTATAACTGGAGCTATGAAACTCCAAATCAAGTTCCGTTAATTTTTCTTGAACCATAAAATTTTCAGAATTTTTGGTATGGCCAATCAATACCTGATTTTTCTTAAAGTTTCCCATGTTTCACTGTTTGACTAATCTGACCACTCTTAATTACGAATCAAATTTCTCATTGTACAGATTTAAAATTATGTTCTCGTTTATTCCATTTGAAACTAGACTCATTAATCTTTAATTACATAATTTATTCAGCTTCTAATTCATCTCCTACAATATATGGTGATTTTCCAAAGTCACATTACTGCTACTGTCCCAAGCAGATTTATTACCAAATTCACTCTTTCACACATAACTTGCATGCATGTTATTTAAACATGTATATCACCAATCAATCATCACATATCTATGATTTTACTTAAGTATAATCTCCATTTCATCATTTTAAAGCACAACATGTTAGCCGATTTTTCCCTTTAGCATCTAAGGCACATGCATGTTCATTTGTTTGGCTCAACTTCACCTATCTTCCATTTTTCATCAAAAGAACATGAAACAACAACCATTTCCTTCATTTTAATTCATGACCAAATGCTCACAACACAACCAAAAACCAAAATATGCTTCAAGAGTTAAGGTAGAATCAAGAAGAACTCATGAACATCAAGATAAAAGCAAACTACCATGAACTTACCTTCAATTTTCTTCCCCAAGTGACCAAACATTCAAGAGCTTTCTCCTCTCCTTTCTCTTCTCTAACTTTCGGCTATGATGAACAAAGATGGACAAAATTTTGTTCTTTTCACCCCTTTTTCTTTTACTAAAATTTCATATTTCATCCATTTAATTCTTTAATACAAAAGACATGAAATGCCCATCATGGAACATTTACCTAAACCATTATCATGGAACATTTACCTAACCCATTATCATGGAATATTTACTTAATCCATTATCATGGAACATTTACCTAACCCATTATCAATTTGTACCATGAATTATGGATATCAAGTGCTCATATTGTCTACAACAACATGATGGCTGGCCACTTCATGTAAAATGGGAGGTTTGTCATGCAAATCCTCCTATTTTGCACTTCTATTTATTTGGCCACTTCAATTTAGCCTATAGCATTTTCAAACATTTTCACATAGGTCCTATTTCATAATTTCACCCTCTTTTTCTTATGGAACAAAAATTAACTAAAATTGACGGGTTTTATCTTAAGCTTGGGCCTTCTAGAGGTCCACTAACATAATTAAACCTATGCCAACAATCACAGAATTCCCGAAAATTGGGGCATTACAACTCTACCCTCCTTAAAGAAATTTCGTCCTCGAAATTTATCTGATCCAACTAGTTGAGGGTATTGTTGACGCATAGTCTCTTCTGATTCCCAAGTAGCTTCTTCCCTTCCATGATTACGCCAAAGTACTTTCACTAACGGGACAGATTTCCTTCTGAGAACCTTAATATCTCGAGCCAATATTTGCACAGGCTCCTCCTCAAAGGTCAAATCAGTCTGAACTTCAATTTCTGCAATTGGCAGGACATGAGCAGGGTCAGCAAGATAACGCCTTAACATGGAGACGTGAAAAACATCATGAATCCTGTCTAACTCTGGAGGCAATTCCAATTGATAAGCCACTGGGCCTACTCGCTTCAAAACCCGATAAGATCCAATGAACCGCGGACTCAACTTGCCCTTCTTACCGAACCTTAATATCTTCTTCCAAGGAGAAACCTTTAAGAAGACCATATCACCTACTGAGTACTCAATCTCCTTACGCTTCAAATCTGCATACGACTTTTTCCTATCAGATGCTTCTTTTAACCGGTCCCTAATTATTCTAACCTTATCCTCAGTATCAACTACCAACTCTGGTCCAAGAATTTGTCGCTCTCCTAGTTTGGTCCAACAACTAGGTGTACGACACCTTCGTCCATACAGTGCTTCATATGGTGCCGTTCGAATACTCGTCTGGTAACTGTTATTGTACGTAAATTCTGCCAACGGCAAGTAATCCTCCCAACTACCTCGAAAGTCAATCACTCATCCCCTCAACATGTCCTCCAGAATCTGAATAACCCTTTCTGATTGACCATCAATCTGGGGATGGAAAGCCGTACTAAAATTCAATCGCGTCCCCAACGCCTCATGCAACCTTTGCCAAAACCGAGATGTAAATCTGGGATCCCGATCAGAAATAATTGAAACTGGGACTCCATGAACTGGCACAATCTCCGCCACATACAACTTGGCTAACTTTTGAAGTGAAAAGTCAGTACGAACATGTATGAAATGGGCCGATTTGGTCAACCTATCCACAATCACCCACACCGAGTCTTTCTTTGATGGTGTCAAGGGCAGCCCACTCACAAAGTCCATAGTTACCCTCTCCCACTTCCAAAGTGGTATCTTCACTGACTGTAATAGTCCAGAGGGTAATTGATACTCAGCTTTCACTTGCTGGCATGTCAGACATTTCCCTACAAACTCCGTTACTTCTCGTTTAAGTCCAGGCCACCAGTACAATTCTCGTAAGTCGTGATACAACTTGTTCCCTCCAGGGTGCATGGCACAAAGTCCTCCATGAGCTTCCTTCAATATTGTTTGCCTCAAATCAGAGTCCTTCGGAACATAAATTCTTCCTCGGAAACACAGAACTCCTTCGCCATCTAACCCCAACTCAGAAGTTTCCCCTTCCTTAACTTGTTGAAAACGAGCGACCAAAGACTCATCGTTCAACTGCTTTTCCTTAATCTGATCCACCCAGGTTGGCCTCACTTGCAACTCAGCCAACAGACTTCTATCATCATACAGACTCAGACGAGCAAACATTGCTCTCAGATCAGATACAGTTTACGACTTAGAGCATCGGCTACCACATTAGCTTTGCCTAGTGATACTCGATCGAATAATCATAATCCTTAAGCAACTCAATCTATCTCCTTTGCCTAAGGTTCAGCTCCTTCTGAGTCAACAAATACTTAAGACCTTTGTTGTCTGTGTATATAATACACCTCTCCCCGTACAAGTAATGTCTCCAAATCTTAAGTGCAAATATCACTGTCGCCAACTCCAAATCATGAGTAAGATAGTTAACTTCGTGAGGTTTAAGCTGTCGTGATGCATATGCAACCACCTTACCCTCCTGCATTAACACATAGCCCAAACACACGTGTGATGCGTCACTGTACACAGTAAATTCTTCCCAGACTCTGGCTGAATTAACACAGGTGCTTCAGTCAGAACTTTCTTCAACTTCTCAAAAGCTTCCTGTTGCTTCTCAGTCCATACAAACGGTAATCCTTTCCTTATGAGTTTTGTCAGAGGTGCTGCCATAACAAAAAAACCTTCCACAAACCTTCTGTAGTATCCTACCAACCCTAGGAAACTTCGAATTTCTGACACCGTCCTAGGTGGCTTCCACTCTAAAATTGCTTCAATCTTTCGAGGGTCCACCTTAATCCCTTCGGCAGAGACCGCATGTCCTAAGAAGGTTACCTCCCTCAACCAAAATTCACACTTGCTGAACTTCACAAAGAGTTCCTTCTCCCTTGACACTTGCAGCACTATATGGAGATGCTCATCATGTTTCGCTTCAGTTTCAGAATATACCAGGATATCGTCAATAAATCGATGACTACTTAACCGATCTAAAATGGTTGGAACACACGATTCATCAGATCCATAAACGCTGCAGGAGCGTTCGTCAGTCCAAATGGCATAACCAGAAACTCGTAACGACTATACCGAGTCCTGAATGTTGTCTTATGGATATCTTCCTCCTTGACCCTTAACTGATGATATCCAGATCGAAGGTCGATCTTGGAAAATACAGAAGCTCCTCTAAGCTGGTCGAACAGATCATCAATCCTTGGCAGTGGATACTTATTCTTAATTGTCAGTCTGTTCAACTGGCAATAATCAATGCACATCCGCATCGTACCATCCTTCTTTTTCACGAATAGCACCGGTGCTCCCCATGAAGACACGCTTGGCCTAATGAAGCCCCTATCCAACAACTCTTGAATTTGAGCCTTTAACTCCACTAACTCCTTCGGTGCCATCCTATACGGTGCGATGGACACAGGCGCCATTCCAGGCAACAAATCTATTCCAAAATCAACTTCTCGGTTCGGAGGCAATCTTGGAAGCTCCTCCAAAAAAAACATCTTGGAACTCCTTTACGGTCCTAACCTTATCCATTGTCAGTCCCTTCTCTTCCGACTGACTTACAAATGCCAAATAGGCCTCACAACCTTTCCGAATCCACTTTTTGGCTTTTAATGCCGACACCACATTGGACAAATAATCCCTTCGCTCACCTATCACCATAACCTCCTCATCCTTTGTGGTCCTTAACACCATTCGTTTAGCAACACAATCAAGAGTCGCTTTATGCTTAACAAGCCAGTCCATTCCCAAAATGAGATCAAACTCTCCGAACGGTAACTCCATCAGATCTCTAGGGAAAATCCTACCTTGAGTTTCTAAGGGTACATCCCTATACAGTTTGTCTACCCTAACCGAGTGACCCAAAGGACTTAGTACAGATACCCACTCACAATCTCCTCAGAGCAGTCCAAGTCGTCCATAATCCGTTTTGTGGCCTCCAACCAATATTCCGCCACATTCGGGGCTATACCAGACACGCCCCTAAAGATCTCCGCTCCGTTAGCCCGAAGTCGTTTAGAAATAGATTCTCGAAACTCCATTGCCCGTACTTGCCCCGGCAACCCTTTTCAGAACACGAAGCATTGCCTGTGACAGGGCATCATCCTCAGCACCGCGGTCATGAGACTCTACCTCTGTTGCCGGTGGTACCGGTGCATCCACCACCGGCATATGTCTCGAAGACGAAGATCTCGCTTGAGCACTTCCTCGGCTCCGTCCACGGCCTCTTGTACTCATATCGTATTGTCTTGATTATGAATTTTTATGCATCAATTAATATTCCAAAGTTTATTACAGATGTTTTATAAATCGAATGAGAGTTCGAGTTTGTTTTCGCAGAATCAAGTCTAGCTACAGCTTTCAATCTCTTATTAAATTTTTTATGGTTTCAGATCATCCTATCTAGAGTATCCTAGCGTGATTTTAGTACGCAGATAATTCAGAAAATATTCGAAAAGTTCGAGTAATACTTACGAGCTTGGTAGGAGATTGAATGCCACCTTCTAAAATCTAAATTTTGAAAAACGCATTTTTTGCAATCTTTATAAATTTTTTTTGTTTTTGAAAATCTTTGTTTTTTTTGTAAACCCATTCCACGGCCGAGTTGTTGCAATCTAGGCTCTGATACCATTAAATGTAGCACCCCAAACCTGGCCCAAACGTTATGACCGGATCCGACATGCCACATCGAAGTGTTCAAAACATTTTATATTATTGATCCAGAAAAACTTACTTAGTGTTTTAAAAGATAATTTCATTATAGGTTAAAGTGAATGGAAGCTGTGCACCAAGTAGGAAATCGAAAAAGAGGTGGTGAGTCCATCGGACTGCTTAAGTACCAAGCTTCCTTCGGATCCAATCCTAGACATGCATACCGCCATTGCCACACCTTAACGTCATGGATATTTCTAGGAAACTGATTTGATTATATCATTTTTAGGAAAAGTGATTGATTTTGGAAAATACTTTCATTGCGGAAGCTTTGCTTGTTGTCGTGTTATTTTGAAATCAATTGTTGTTTTTTTTTTGAAAACGCGCCCTAAAGCTATCCAATTTCAACAGTTAAAATAAGTAATACCTATCTTAGTAATACATATTAAAACCATCAAAAATAATTAAGCGGCCTTATTACATTTAAAAACCCAAACCTCAATGTAAATAATAGGATGTCTAGTTCACCAGAAGAAAACCAAACTTTCAGAACGGATGGCCACTCCGAATTCCCTCACAGCTCCAAGCCCACTATGGTTGGGGATTTTCTGCGTGGATGAAAAATAAAAGGGGTGAGTTTGGGGAAACTCGGTGTGTAAGGAAAACCCATTCAAAGCCCAAGTCACTCAAGCCTATTGGGCCTAAGCCCATTCAGTAATAATGGTCTTGGACGAGCCCTTTTCAGACACAATAAACCGGGCCTTAGCCCTTATTCAGATAATGAAGATGGCCCATAGGCCCATTTCAAAATACATGCAACATCAATAACATATGCAAGCCCATTTGGGAGACTACTCAACCCACCAACCACTACACTCCACCCGCATCACCCATACACTCCATGTGGGGATAGCTCAACCCACCCACCCAACACTCCACAGTTGCGACATTCTTTGCTTTCGATTAACGATAAATTGAGGCAAAGCCTCCAAGACGTGGACAAGCCACTTTCGATGCTTCCTCCGTCAACATCCCAATTCCATGCATAAGATAATAACAACATGGCATGCAGTAAATAACAACAATCAAACATGCATTTAAGTCAATTTAACCCTAGGGGTAATTCAAGAATTTATCTCCTAGGGTAAAACGTAAATTTTCCACTTTTAAAGGTATTTCAGAATTTATCTATTTTAGGGTTTTTCATGCATATTCCTACCTTTCACGTACTAACGTAATCACTGCCGAAAGTGTTCTTACCGAATTGGGCAGATTGGCCCATCATTCCAATTTTGCCCGTTAAGCCCAAAAATATCGAGGGCACGTAAATCATGCACTTTGCGTCCAAACATTGCAGCTTACCAAAACATTAATCGATTTACCTCACGAGCATTCGCACACTCACAAATCTACAAAATACCAATTTTCGGCATTTCGGATTTTCGACTTTTGCCGATCTAGACTAAGAAAGAGGGTGTTAGTTACACACTGCTTGTAACAATATCTTGTGAGATCCACACACTAACGCCTACAATCGGATTACTAACACGTTAATCTAACTATTCAAATACAAACTACGTATTAACCCCTTACAATATTCAGCCAACCACACCTACAGATCATAGTAAGCTTATAAGAAAACAATAAGCAACACATTAACAAATTTTTGTCAATGTTTACCACATAATCATAATTTCACTACAAGCTGTCTTCCTGAGCAACAGTCACTAAATTTTTTATAACTGGAGCTATGAAACTCCATATCAAGTTCCGTTAATTTTTCTTGAAAATTGACTCATATATCTTCTATCCATAAAATTTTCAGAATTTTTGGTATGGCCAATCAATACCAGATTTTTCTTAAAGTTTCCTATGTTTCACTGTTTGACTAATCTGACCACTCTTAATTACGAATCAAATTTCTCATTGTACAAAATTCAAAATATGTTCTAGTTTATTCCATTTGAAACTAGACTCATTAATCTTTAATTACATAATTTATTCAGCTTTTAATTCATCTCCTACAATTTATGGTGATTTTCCAAAGTCACATTACTGCTACTGTCCCAAGCAGATTTATTACCAAATTCACTCTTTCACACATAACTTGCATGCATGTTATTTAAACATGTATATCACCAATCAATCATCACATATCTATGATTTTACTTAAGTATAATCTCCATTTCATCATTTTAAAGCACAACATGTTAGCCGATTTTTCCCTTTAGCATCTAAGGCACATGCATGTTCATTTGATTGGCTCAACTTCACCTATCTTCCATTTTTCATCAAAAGAACATGAAACAACAACCATTTCCTTCATTTTAATTCATGACCAAATGCTCACAACACAACCAAAAGCCAAAATATGCTTCAAGAGTTAAGATAGAATCAAGAAGAACTCATGAACATCAAGATAGAAGCAAACTACCATGAACTTACCTTCAATTTTCTTCCCCAAGTGACCAAACATTCAAGAGCTTTCTCCTTTCCTTTCTCTTCTCTAACTTTCGGCTATGATGAACAAAGATGGACAAAACTTTGTTCTTTTCACCCCTTTTTATTTTAATAAAATTTCATATTTCATCCATTTAATTCTTTAATACAAAAGACATGAAATGCCCATCATGGAACATTTACCTAAACCATTATCATGGAACATTTACCTAACCCATTATCATGGAATATTTACTTAATCCATTATCATGGAACATTTACCTAACCCATTATCAATTTGTACCATGAATTATGGATATCAAGTGCTCATATTGTCTACAACAACATGATGGCTGGCCACTTCATGTAAAATGGGAGGTTTGTCATGCAAATCCTCCTATTTTGCACTCCTATTTATTTGGCCACTTCAATTTAGCCTATAGCATTTTCAAACATTTTCACATAGGTCCTATTTCATAATTTCACCCCCTTTTTCTTATGGAACAAAAATTAACTAAAATTGACGGGTTCTATCTTAAGCTTGGGCCTTCTAGAGGCCCATTAACATAATTAAACCTATGCCAACATTCACAGAATTCCCGAAAATTGGGGTGTTACAGGAAATTCCTCACTTTTCAACATTTTACTAAATTGTCCGTAATCAATTTAAATTCATAATTTACATCAAATAACCATTTGATAGGCAGCCACATTTCATATGATATCAAAATATAATAACATAAAAAGAATCGATAGATTATTTATGTACGAATTTACTCGAAGTCTCGATCTCACTATCCATAGTACCAATTGTCCATTCATAGTATAATAAGACACAACTCAAATATCAAATCAGCTTTTAAGAATTTACATAACATATATCACATATTTCATATATCACTTGTCATGTATCTTCATTTTTCTTGCATTTCATGTAACATTCTTTCATGTCATATTTCCACATCATAAACACCATTCCATCAACTTTTCCAATATATTAAATCATAAAATATATGCAATAATAGTAAGAAATATAATTCAAACATAACATTGCATTATTATTATCATACGAACTTACCTCGATCCAGAAACAACAATTTACCATTTTAGTCCATAACCTTGTATTTTCCCGATTTAAGCCTGAATCTCGATTTCCTTCATCTATAATATCACATTTGGCCAAATAATTAGTCACACTATTCATACGGGTCCAAAAATCATATTTTTAAAAATTTTCATTTTGACCCCTAAACTTTTGCATATTTTCACTTTTACCCCAAGGTTCGGAAATGAAACTTCATCCTATTTTCTTATGTTTTATGACATGATGATCATTTTTCTCTTCTATGGAAACATCAAATTCTCACTCTAACATGTACTTATGACTATTACTATTTTTACCAATTAAGCCCTTTTGCTCGTTTTCACTTAAAACCAAGTAGCACAAGTTGTCTAACATAATTTAAAACCTCATATTCTATCATAAAACACCAAAATACACAAATTTCACCTATGGGTATTTTTCCAAATATGAACCCTAGGTTGAATTATTGCTAGCATAAGCTAAATCAAGTTCTTGGGACTCCAAAAACGTAAAATCATTAAAAGCGAGGCTAGAAACGGACTTACAATCGGGCTTGGAAGCTTGAAACCCTAGCCATGGAGTCTCCCTTGGTATACACGTCCATGGTGAAGAAGATGAGCAAAATTGGCTTTTAATTTTGTATTTTAATTCATTTTACCCTAAATGACCAAAATGCCCTTACTACTAAACTTTCCAAAAATTCCATCCATCTCCAATATTTGTCCATAAACTTTGAAATTGGTCAAATTGCTATTTAAGACCTCCTAATTAATATTTCAAAGCAATTTCATACTAGAAACTTCTAGAATGCAAGTTTTTCAACTTATTCAATTTAGTCCCTAACTTCAAATTAAGCACTTTCTACATAGAATTTCTTCACGAAATTTTCACACAATCATGCAATCATATCATAGACCTCAAAATAATCATAAAATAATTATTTCTATCTCAGATTTTTGGTCACAAAACCACTATTCTGATTAGGCCCTAATTCGGGATATTACATATGAGTTTTCCAAATAATATCCAAGCTAATAATATGATTTCTAATTGAAATTGATAGTATAATGATGGAAGTTTTAGAAAATTTCTCGCTTAGCAATAGTGGAGTTTTTGGAAGCAAAGTAAAAAGGGTTTTGCAAAATATTTTCACAATTTCATTGAAGTTTAATAAGGTAAGCAAAGTCAGCTTTCCGGGCAGTTGGTGTAACCTCCATGATTCAGTCATAACATCTAGGCCGGGTTCGAGGTGTTACATTTGGTTGTATTAGAGTCTAAATTCTAGAAACAAATTATGTTTACAATTGGAACTATATTATAAATAGATTTTCATAAAATGCTTAAGATTTCAAGAGAGAATTTAAGACTCCAACATCGGTCGAAGTAACATACTTTTACTTCAGATACTTTTAGCTAAACTGATAAACTCTTAAAATTGTAGAATAAGACTTTTAATACTTTAGATAAAGACTGTGTTATTTCTGTTAAACTTGAGTTAGTATTAAAATTATCTATTTAATCTTTAAAACTACTTTTGGAGTATAGATAGTATAATAAGTACACGTGGTACACGTGGGCGTGGTACACGAGGGCGTGGTGTGCGCCGTCGAGTGGCTTAAGCTAAGTCCTCTTCTTTAGGAAACATGCCCAACCTTTAGGCAAGTGAGAGTGTTGATACATCGGTTATTGAGTGTGATAATCAGGGTATTAGGGATGATGTAGTGTTCCAAGCTATGCTTAGGATTCTACAGAGAGTTTTTGAGGCCTAATTTGGATTTGTGGACCGAGGGTTAGTGACTGAGTAACTTTGGTCAAGCAAGGTTAAGATATTTTGGACTGGGATGGCCCCAAATGTGGTTGGGTATTAGATGGAGGCCACAGAGAGGATTATGGATGATTTGGACTGTACCCATGAGCAAGAGTTGAAGGGTACGGTATCCTTGCTGAGAGATGAGCCCTATTGCTGGTGGCAGACTGTGGTGCGGGGTATAGAGGATGAGCGTGTAACTTAAGAGTTTTTCCAGGATGCCTTCCAGAAGAAACATTTAGAACTTTATGGAAAAAGATAGAAAATTTCACACTCCAGGGATCACACGCCCGTGTTTCAGGCTATGTAACATTCAAAATAGGGACATGCGACCATGTCCCAGCTCGTGTCTATGCTCTAGTAACTCTTTCAATTGGGTCACATGGCCATGTGTCAAGCCCTGTAACTCTCGAAATAGCCTCACACGCTCATGTTCCAGGCCATGTAACTTCCTGACTTTCAACATTTTGAAACCTAGAGGGGACACACTGCCATGTCGTATGGCCATGTGTCACACACGAATGAGACACACACTCATGTCTTAGGCCGTGTAGACAAGAAATAGGCCAAATTTAAGCCCTTTCTTTCACCCAATTCAAGCACACACCTACAAGCCATTTGCACATACAATCAAGCCTTAAAACATACCTCAAACATGCATAATAAGACCAATTCAATAGGTCATTTATCCGTACAAGCAATATGTCAAAAGACACCTCAATTACAAATCATCAAATCAACCTAAACATAAACATATTTATCCATGAATCAACTATACACAACTACCTATTTCTATACCAAGCCATAGTACAATTGACCTTATACCAAGTCTCAATCAAACATACCAAATTGGACATTCAAAATATACCTTCACTTGACTATTTTGACACCAACCATTTCAACATCATAATGCTAAAAGTTCACCAACCATAATACCATATATATACAAACCAAACATAACAACTAGATCATTAATACAAGTTCACCTATACATGCCATTCTAACCATGACCAAAACATCAAAATCTACTGATATATCTATGGGATAGTGTGATTGGTCTCTAAAGAGATTCCAAACTGATCGAGCTTCTGATTATCTATAAAACATAGGAAAAAAAAACTACATAAATATATAATGCTTAGTAAGTTTGTAAAACATAAAACATAACTTACCATTTCATTACATAACATTAAGTTTATGACTAATACAATCCAACATAAGTTTGGCATAAGCCTAAGCACCAACAATAGCACATGTTAGCATACTTGAACATATTCATATGAATTTAACATAGATAGCCATTACACTTGAACATAATTCAATAGGAGTTATCATCTTCCATAACATAACATGCTTTTAAGGTATCTCACCATTTCAATCTCTGTCATAAATACATATCATGGTTCATATTGAACACTTACCATTTCTTTTCCCATTCATGGCCGTTGAACCATTTAGAATATCTTCGGATACATGGGATAGCTTACACAAAGTGTGCTAACATATAATCGTAACCTTTCCTTTCCTTTACATCGTTGCTGACACAAGCTGTTAAATGGTCCTGCTCACAGAAGCTGTGGGTCAGAACGTAAGCTACACAATACTGCTTACATGATCTATGGAGTATCTGCAACAAATCCAGGACCTCAGCCATCGGTAGGACATTCAAGGCTAGCACCCGAAACATGAAAACCCTAACGTATCCTACGAATTCCTAAGGTTCAAATGGGGCTCGATAATCGTCGTAACATCATTGGATTTACATTAATCATTTACATAACAATCAACATTTTACGTATAGCTCAAAATATTGCATTAAAACATTACACAATTATACAAACTTACTTGACGATAAAGGAGTAGAAACGGAGTCGACTAATCTGAAGCTTTATCTTTATCCCAATCTAAAGTCGTACAACGTCTATCTTGATCTAAATAAATAAATTCAATATATTTAATATTCATTCTTTTCAATTCAATCCAAAATTCATACTTTTACAAAATTATATTTTTGCCCTTATTATTTTTATTTCTTTACAATTTAGTCTGTGAGCTCGTAAATTGAAATTCATGCAATTTCATTCATAACCCGAGCTAGTCGAATTCATCATGAACACATACCAATTTATGCAAATCATTATTTCACAATTTCACCATGCATTTTCATCAAAATTCACTTTACAAAACTTGTTTATTTGTTAACAAGGACTCTTAATCTTTCATTAAAATTGAAATATCAAGTTAAGAAATTCATGGAAAAATCCTAGACCTTTAATAGTTTTGCAAATTAGTCCTTAGGCTAGCTAGATTAAGCTACAGTGGCTTCAAAAACATTGAAATAATTAAAAATGAGACAAAATTACACTTACATTCAAGGATAGACTATGGCCGAATGGAAGAACCCTAAGATGGCTTCTCCTTCTTCTAATTTTTGGTGGAGAAAGAACTTGGAGAAGATGGACATTTAGTTTTCTTTTAATTAATTTATGTTGTATTTATTTATTTACTAAAGTAACCTTTATTATAAACCTTTAAAATCATTAAAATGATGTCCACATATGTCCATTAACTCATAAAATTGTTTAATTACCATTTAAGTCACTCATACTAAAAATTTATAGCAATTTTATGCCTTTATTACATTGAATTGCACTTTTGCACCTTTTACGATTTAGTCCTTTTTACTTAATTAAGCATGTAAACATAAAACATTCTCAATGAATTTTTTATATGACACTACTAACATACCATAGAAATTAAAATATTAATAAAATAAATATTTCACATCAAATTTGTGGTCCCAAAACCACTGTTCTAAAAATGGGCCGTTACAAAGGGCATCGGGTCAGGGTGCTAATTGGATTAAGGTAAGGCAGTCTGCACTAGTTTATGAGGCAAGACATCGTGAGGACAAAGATGCAATCAAAATTATAGCAGTTACATTCAGTATTCGTTCTTATCAGTATTTTTCCTTAATTGATATTGGTTCCATGCATTCATATGTTACTATCCGTGTTTCTAGTAAGTTGGGAATTATTGTTGAGGAAACTATTAGTGATGTTTATATGGTTTGTCCGTTGGGGCAGCCATTGCAGGTAAATAAGGTCTATAAGAGGTGTCTGCTTGATATTCAGGGTGTTGTATTTCTAGCTGACTTGATAAAGTTGTCATTTGGGGATTTTGATTTGATTTTGGGCATGGGTTGGTTGGTTGAACATCAATTCAGTCTAGATTGTGCTACAAAGAGGTTGGCTTTGAAAACAACAAATGATAAGAAGATTGTAATGGTTAACAAGCACCAAGATTACCTCTCTAATTTAATCTCCACTATAGTATTTGAGAAATTGGTCTAGAAGGGGTGTGAGGCATATTTAGCCTATGTTCATGATACAAGTGTTATTGGATTAGCTGTGGAAGGAATTTAAATGGTTAATGACATTCTAGAATTTCTCTTGAGAAACTGTCAGGGTTACTATCGGACCAAGAGGTTGAGTTTGGAATTGAGATTCTTCTTAGAACAGCTCCAGTGTCTATTGCTCCTTACCGCATGGCATCAGATGTACTGAAATTCCAACTTTAAGAACTTCTGAATCGAGGATTTATAAGACCCAGTGTTTCACTTTGGGGAGCACCGGTGTTATTCATTAAGAAGAAGGATGGAAAATGTGGATTTTTGTTGAATACAAACAAATTGAATAAGTTAAAAATAAAGAATAAATATTCATTGCAAAGGATCGACGATTTGTTCGATCAGTTCTTAAGGGCATCAGTGTTCTCTAATATTGACATGATATCTGGGTACCATCAGTTGAAAGTGAAAGAATCTGACGTGCCTAAGACCACATTTAGGACTCATTATAGTTATTACGAGTTCCTAGTTATGCCTTTCAGCTTGACCAAATCCGCTTATTTTCTTTTTCCAATGCAGACTAATTATTCTCTGGAGAGATTATCCAAGTTGTACATCTCTGAGATTGTAAGACTTCATGGGGTTCCTATATTGATTATCTCAGATCAAGACCTTTATTTTACATCACAGTTTTGGAAGAAATTGCATAAGGCTCTGGGTACTCAATTGGAGCTAGTAATAATTCGAGAGGGTTATTCAGGTTTTGGAGGATATGTTGAGGAGTTGTGTTCTTGATTTCTGTGGTAGTTGGAGGATTTTTTGCCTCTAGCTGAGTTTGCCTATAATAATAGTTTCTAGTTCATCATTCATATGGCACCTTATGAGGCTCTGTATAGTCGTATGTGTCGTATACCATTGTGTTGGACCTAGTTTGGTGAAAGGGAAGTTTTAGGTCTGTAAAAGACTGAGGGCAAAGTTAGGCTAATTTAGGATCAATTAAAGGCAGCATCAAACAAACAAAAACCGTATGTAGATTTAAAGAGGAAAGATACTAAGTTCTATGTGGGGGATTGGGTTTTTCTCAAGGTGTCTCTATTGAAGAAGGTTTTAAGGTCTGGTCGTAAGGCCAATTTAAGCCCTAGGTTCATTAGGCCTTATCAGATTTTGAGGGGAGTAGGGCCAGTCATGTGTCAGTTGGAGCTACCTCTAGAGTTGGATTGCATCCATGATATCTATCAAGTATCTATGCTAAGACAATATCAGTCTGACCCATCTCTTGAAGTGTTGATTCAGGAAATCAAGCTGAGGCTGGATTTGTATTTTGATGAGGAATCAGTACAAATTTTAGATTATGAAGAGAAGGTCTTGAGGAAGAAGAGGGTTCCTTTGGTTAAGGTTCAATGGCAGAATCATGGTACCCAGGAAGCCACTTGGGAATCGGAAAACTCGATTCTTCAACAATACCCTCATTTGCTCAAACTAGATAAATTTCGAGGATGAAAATTCTTTAAGGATGAGAGAGTTGTAACACCCCAAATTTCGTAATTTTTTGTGTGTTAATTATGTCAAGTAAATTGATCTAGTTTAGTGGTTAAAAGTTTTGGTGGTGTGTTTAAGTTTCTATTTTCGATTCCTTTGCCTTAAAATTTTTATTAATTTTGCCCAAAAAATCTAGCTTATCATGCCTAGATTTTCTTTGGATTTTGTAAGTTTGTTAACAAGTACGGGGCACTAGCTTAGTGGTTAATGAGTGTTGTAAATTCCTTTATATCTTGGGTTCGAATCCCATTATGCACAATGAGAAATATTTTTTCTTCTTCCCTGTTGTACTGCCCAAGCTGTTAGAATACTGATAATATTCAAACTTTGAGCAACTTAGATTTTATTAATTTTTAAATTTTTAGGAATTTTCCCCTAAATCCCACCGTTTGTGCCATCCGTCTTTCCTGTTCACTTTCCACTTCCTTTTTTTTTTGTTGTTTTCACATTCTGTTGCTAAAAATTTCTTCTCTACCATCCTCTCCTTTTACTTTCTTATTTTTTCTTCATGGCAATCTATTTCTTTTCTTTCATGTTTTTCTCTCTTGTCGTCCAGTTCTTCCATCTCATCTTGCAATTTTTACTTATTTTTCACCTTGGTGATTTCTTCTTCATTTTCGTTCTTCCTTTTGATATTGCTATCATTCAAACATTGTTCTCCTATGTCATCACTCACTTCAAGTTATAGTTACTAGCCATGTGAGATTTGGGTGTTTTGGTGTTGTGTTTATATCTCTTCGTACGTACCTTGTTTACTCCTAAAAGGATGATTATAATTTAGTTTCGCAAGGGAGGCATGTAGATGTGTGGTTTGACCAATAAGTCATTAGACTAATCGTTTTATTTGGTTGTTTCTTATTTAGGTGAAAAGTGTGTGGTGCATACCCCTTCTATGAATTGAGGATTTCGGCAACCTCTTCCTCTAAAAGTAAGTAACCAAATGCCCTAATGCTTAGCTGAATACCTTAAAAGGACAAGGTTTGAATGCTCTAGATCAGGTTGTGTGTGAATACTAATTGGTTGGGGTTTGATGTCATGTGCAGAACGTGGAATATTTTTTTTGTACAGACAATCCGAAAGCAATCAGGTGTGTGTTGTAACTCTTGAGTTTTTTATGTGTTTGGTGTTGGTCGTATGGATGTATGCCTTTTAAGGCATTGGAAAAATGTTGTTATGATCCAACTGTAATTGCCGTATGTGTTTTATGCTTAAATCTAGTGAGGGTCAAATGTAAGTAACCCTTAACTATGGTGATCGGTGCTTAACCGCTTAAGTGTATGTCTCCTTGGATGACCGAATGTGTAAGGGTAACTGATAATTGTTGTTGGCCGAATGCATGGATGCCATTATCGATGTTCATTTACCAATGGTGTCAGAAAAAAGTGGTTTCAGGACCATAATTTCGATGTGTCCGTCTGTAAATATTAAGTAATTAATATTTAAGGGGCCTTTAGTGTCATTAAATTCTAGTTAAGAAAATTTATCATTTAGATAGTTAATTAATTAAATAGGATTAAATAGTAAAAGAGGTAAAAGTTAATCACTATAGTTTTAAAATAGTAAAGGGACCAAAATGGTGATTAAACCATGGTTAAAAAGTTCAAGCGGTGGTGGAGATGATTAATCTAATAGCTTTTGGGCTATTTGTTTTTTAAGTATTAATTAGTTTAAGGTTATATTGGAATTAACTTTGTTTTTCTAAAAGTTTAAAATAATTGAAGCACCGATTGTGAAATTAAACCCTCCTTAAAAGGTAATTGTACCATTAGTTAAGATAGTGGACAGTTTAGGTGAGTTGAAGTTGAA
Organism: Gossypium arboreum; assembly: GCF_025698485.1. Classification (NCBI taxonomy): domain Eukaryota; kingdom Viridiplantae; phylum Streptophyta; class Magnoliopsida; order Malvales; family Malvaceae; genus Gossypium; species Gossypium arboreum. Next base: position 102,021,522 of record NC_069080.1, read on the forward strand.
ATTTCATTAGAAATTAAAGGTTAATTTAGTAAATAGACAAATCAATTAAGTAAAATAAAAGATAACAAAAATTAACGTATCATCTTTTCCAACTTACCATTCTTAGTTGAAACACCATAGCAAGGGAGAGAACACTTTCGGCCAAGCTAGGGTTGTTTGAGGTGGTAGGTAAACCTTGCCCGTTTTTAATAATTTTATGTTTTTGAGCTTGTATTAGATTAATCTAGTTAACCCGATGACTAATTTGTAAATTTTTTAAATGTTGTGGATTATGCCATTAATGGGTTTAGTATGTTTTTGAAGTTTTGTGGAAGATTGTTAATCTTGATTGTTAAATAGAACTATTTTGTAGAGTAACTTTTAGCAATTTTAATGTTTAAGGACTAAAATGTTAAAGTGATAAAATTACAAGGATTTAATGTGAGATAACAACAAATATGGGCTGTAAGGAAATATTAAATAATTCGGCTAAACTTAGGTTTGTTAGAAATGGTTAAATTGCAAGTTTTAGACTTCAGGACTAAATTGCATAAAAGGGAAAATGTTACGGTAATTTTTTAAAAATGTAAAAAATGGTTTATTAGCATAAATGAGTTAATTTTCCTATTGGTATTGGTTATTTGAATGAAATTATTATTCTAGAAAGAGTCCCTTAACTGTTTTCATTCCACAGTTAGTCTGGTAAGTTCGTTCGGTTAATTTAGATACAATTTAAATGTATATTATATGAACTTAATTGTTTTATGTTGGGTAATGTATTTATGCTTGTAATTGAGTATGGAAGTAATGAATTGTTATAGCTTTGATCACTGATGAAATAACCTGAGTAGGATGAGCATAGGATAGAGTACGATTGGCATGCCAATAGTTATTTTGTGGGCGGTACGGGTTTTGCATGAGATGTGTTGAGGATTCTTGTGTGTCTCTTGTTCACTAAATATACCGAAGTCCTATATTTGTTGCGGAATGTCGTGTTATATTTTAGTGTTTCCTATTGTGTTATCGATGATGGACGATAGCCTACATGCTAGGCACTTAGTACCGATGTGTGTTATCGGTTGGACTAGCTCATATGAGCATTTGACGTGTTCTTAGATGGTTAACCATGTACTCATATTTGTCTATAGTTCATTGAGCAATGTTTGTGATAATTGAATGTTATTGAAATGTCAAAAGTTTGCATTACTATTCAAGTATTACTCACTTGTTGTGAATTGTGGCTGACAAGAACTCTGTTTAGAAATCTTGTTATTTGATATATTATGTCTATTTGATAAGTTTTATCATTTTAACCATTGATCTTACTAAGCTTCATAAAAGCTTACTTGTATTATTGTCTTGCTTCCTTGTTGATTATGCTTTTGTGGATAGTCGAGAGATCGGATCAACTTGAAGAATTACACTATCCGAGGATCCTTGGTAGATTTTGAAAACACACTTTGGCTTATATGGCATGTAATAGGAAAATTGTTGAATGTTTTGTAATAGTCTTAAACACATATGTGATAAAGTTTGATGTGCTTGCAATCTTGTTGTGTTAAGTAGACATTTGAAGCATGCATGTTTAGTTCTAGTTAAGACATTAGTGGTTGATGCTAATTGAGCATGAAATGGTAAGTTTTGTTATGAGTTTTGGTATATACCTCTGACTTGAAAGTTTAGCTTGAATTGTGGCTTGTTATGTGATTGAAATGTGGTGTCAATGATGACACATTGGTTAGGCACATAGGTTGGGTGTTTAACTTGATTTGAGTGTTTTAAAATGCATTCCAAGGTCTTGTAAATATGTGTGTAAGACTATGTTTAGGTACCTAAGCTTTTGGATGTGAAATGGGCATGTTTTGGGTCATTTTTGGACACACACAACCATGTGTCACACATGAGTAACCCACACAGGCGTGTACCCCGAGCATGTTAGGTGCAGGGTTCACATGGGTTGGCACACGGCCGTGTGACCCAATTAGTGAGTTACACGGGTGGGCATATGATTGAGCACACGAGCGTATGGGGTAGCTACACAGGTGTGTGGAATTGCCATAAGGCCATGTTGTGAGCCACACGGTCTGGGCTCTGTCACACGGCATGGACAAATAGCCGTGTGACGTTTGTTTCCAAAGTTGTCAACTTTTTACAAAATTTTTTGTTTTGCTTCAAATTGATCCCTAATTACTTCTAAACTATTTTTAAGGTCTCGTAGACTTGGTGTAAGGCCCATAAGTGTCATTTTGCATGGATTTCAATGAATTATCAATTATTACCATTAAATCTATATGTGTGATTCTATTTGAAGCTATATGTTCTAAATTGTGTTGTAATACTCTGTAAACCTAATCTGATGATAGAGACGGGCGAGAGGTGTTATAATTAGTGGTATTTGAGCTACGATTTAGTCAGTTTTCAAACTAAAAATAGCGTATTAGAAGTCTAGAAATTACATGTCATATAAACCTTTGATAGTCTGATGTTGATTGATCCAATCTAACTCTTGTTTTCTTGTAGATTTTAAAGATATCATCTGAATCTGATAGTGATGAAACTAATGAAGTTAATAGTAACATTCTGACTATTGATTCTGGAGCTAGCCATAGTATACCAATTCAACAGATTTTTGAAAATGAAGTTAAAAAGTTTTCTTTAGTTTAATGGGTCAATAGTTCACTGAGTTAATGAGAAGTAAACCTATGGAATAGCAACCTCCACCCCTTGTGTACCCCTGTTGTACTTCCTATAGTACCTCTACCTCCTTCGACAGTTAAAACAAGTCGATGGATTCCGGTTGATAAAGTCAGAAAATATGGTGCAGAGGAATTTTAAGGTAGAACTGAAGATGATCCTGCTAAAGCTGAGTATTGGCTTGAGAATATTCAATGGGTTTTTGATCCTTATGATTATCTTAGATGTGTTGTGTCATTACTGAAAAACGAAACTTATAGCTGGTAGTCAACGTTAACAGCTATGGTACCTAGATATGACATCAATTCAGATTTCGTCAAGATATAATTTAAGAAGAAATACATCAGCAAAATATATTTGGATCGAAAACACAAAGAAATTCTTGAATTAAAGTGGGGAAACAAATTAGTTGTCAAGTATGAAAGAGAGTTTGTACACCTTAGAAAGTATGCTCTTGAAATTGTACCAAACGAGGAAGAAATGTATATCCGTTTTGAAGATGGATTGAATGATGAAATCAAGATGATGATTGGTGGAACCGAAATACGATAGTTCGTGGTTTTATCTGATTAGGCTCAAATTATAGAAGAAATCTACAATCACAAGAGACAAAGAGAAACGTAGGCTCAGGAATTCAGTAAAAGAAATTTCCCTACGTCATTTTCTGCGCCATAATCAAAGAAAGCAAAAGATGTTAACCATATAATTGTGTCATCTAGGTTTCCAAGCTGAAGTAAACTGAGACAACATGATTTTAAGCCCTAGAATAAGCCTGCTAACAGTGTAGCTAGTGTCAATAACGCTCTTAGACCAGTGTGTGGACACTGTGGTAAACCACTTATTGGTGAATCCAGGTCCAAATTAGGTGCATGTTAGTTGTGATTCAACCGATCATTTTATACGTAACTACCCAAAGATAGCTAGGGAGACTGATGACCAAAGTGATAAACCAGTGTCTACACCTCAGAAGGGTAAATTCCTGGTTAGAGTAGTAATACTAGAGTGAACCGTAGTGGCACTAAAGATACAACTGCTAGATCTAAAGTCAAAGCACCTGTACAAGCTTATGCTATTCGGGTCAGAGAGAAAGTTGTCGCACCTGATGTTAATGTTGGTATATTCTATCTCTTTGATGTTAATGTATATGCACTGATTGACCCTGGGTCAACCCATTCGTATATTTGCATCGCACTGGTAGTAGATAAAAATTTACCTATTGAGTCAACTAAATTTGATGTCCAAGTTACAAATCCACTAGGTTAGAGTGTAATAGTTAATTTAATATTCGTAAGTGTCTACTGAGAGTTCAGGGCTATGAATTTCCCCCTGATTTAATGTTGCTACCCTTTCACGAATTTGATATTATCTTGGGGATGGATTGGTTAACACTATGCAACGCTGTGGTGAACTGTAAAATGGAACATAATGATTTGAGATTTCAGAAAAGTGAATTGATTACAATTGAGGTAGACATATCAGTCAGTGGTACTTGTGTTATTTTAGTTATCTCTACATAGAAAATGATCAGTAGGGGTTGTGAAGCAATTCTTGCTTATATACTAGATATTCAAGATCTAGGGTTGAAGTTGGATCAGGAACCTGTTGTAATGAGTTTATAGACGTGTTTCCTAAATAACTACCGGTGTGACAACCCGAATTAGGGCCTAATCGGAATAGTGGTTTCGTGACCACAAATCCGAGATAGAAATAATTGTTTTATAATTATTTTGGGGTTTATGATATGATTGCATGATTGTGTGAAAATTTCGTGATGAAATTCTATGCCTAAAGTGCTTAAATTGAAAGTAGGGACTAAATCAAATAAGTTGCAAAATTTGCATCCCGGAAGTTTTTAGTATGAAATTGTTTTGGACTATTAATTAGGAGGTCTTAAATAGCAATTTGACCAATTTTAAGTTCATGGACAAAATTAGGACATGGAAGGAATTTTGAAAGTTTAGTAAGGAGGGCATTTTGGTCATTTGGATATTAAATGAAATAAAATGGGAAAAATAACACAAAATTGATCATCATCCTCCTTAGTTGCTGCGAATTCTCCCTCTCTCCATAGCTAGGGTTTCTTCAATTTTCAAGCTCCATAGTAAGTGATTCTAAGCCCGTTTTAATGTTCTTTACGTTTTGGAATCCGGAAGCTCGATTAAGCTTATGCTAGTAATAATTTAACCTAGGGTTCATATTTGGAAAAATACCCATAGGTGAAATTTGTGTATTTTGATGTTTTATGATAGAATATGAGGTTTTAAATTATGTTAAATAACTTGTGCTACTCGGTTTTAAGTGAAAGCGAGTAAAAGCAAGCATAATCGGTAAAATACCTATTGTTCATAACTATATGATAGAGTGAGAATTTGATGTTGTTGTAGAAGAGAAAATGTTCAGCATATCATAAAATATAAGAATAAGGGCTGAAATTAAATTTCCGAGCCTAGGGGCAAAATTGTAATTTTGTAAAAGTTAGGGGCAAAATGTAATTTTTCCATGATGTGATTTTTGGATTGAAATAAATAGTATGAGTATTAAATGAGCTAAATGTGTTATTATAGATCAAGAAAGGCGCGAATTGATCTCGAGCAGGGGAAGGAAAAAGTTTTGGACTAAATTGCAAAATTTCCATATTTTGCACCAAGGTAAGTTTGTATGTAAATATTACAATAATTTCATGTACATTCTTATATTTCAGCCTATTATATAAATATACTAGCTGATGTTAAAATATAAATCGACTATTGGAAGAATGGAAATAAATACGATGAGAGAGATCCGGTTGAACATTCGGAGAGATCGAATGAAATAGAGGGCGTAGCTAGGTCACATGTATGATCTTGAGTGCACATCATGTGTACAAGAAAGCTACGAGACACCTGTAGTAGCTAGGTCACATGTGTGATACGAGATGTATCCCGTGAGACAAGAGAGCTACGTGAAAGATAAATGTAGCTAGGTCGCATGCGTGATTCCAAGTGAAGGACACCATGTAGACAAGAGAGCTCTGAGACAAATCGGTTAGGTCGCATGAGTGGTACTAAGTGTTCACCATGTGTACAAGAGAGCCGAACTAAGCGAAGTATGATGGTGAAATGTCTTTGAAACCATTAAATATCGAGGATTGATCCGAATTGTTCAACGGGATGGTTTTGTGGTGATATTGTGGTTTGGACCTACACTTATGGTGAATGAAATGTGGTGAAAATGATTTGTGGTATATACATATATAAGATAAAATGAGGTTAGCATAAAGGCGTGTGAAAGAGTGAAATTAGCATTAAAGCTGTTTTTAGATGGTAGCAGTGACGTGATTTTGAAAAATCACCAAAAATAGGAGGAATATAATTAGAGGTTGAATGAGATGTGAAATTAAAGTTTAATGAGTCTACTTTCATATAAAAGAAACAGAGCAAGCAAAGGATTTCTATATTTTGAGATATTTACAATTGTATGTGACTTGCTCAGGATGAATACGTGATCCCTATTCCAACTTTGAAAAATCATTAAAAATTGTACAAAGAAAATTAAGAAATATAGTTTACATGCCTAAATTCCTTATTGAGACTAGTTTTAAATGAAACAGACTTGAGGGTTGTTTGAATTGTGTACTGAGAGAAATTCAATTCGTAGTGAATAGAGGTCGATCGGTTGAGTATGTAACAGGAAACTTTAACTAATAAACTGTACTAATCGGCTGAACCAAAATTATAGAAAAATTAGCAAAAAGCTTTATGAGTCTAGATTCAGGAAATTTGTGGATTTGAATTTCGAGTTTTGTATCTCGAGTTATGATTTATTTAGTGAATATGACGCAGTGAGACAGCTTAATCAAAGTGGAATGAATAGTGAAGTTAAAGTAGATATACTTGAATTGTTGTGTAAACATGTTAGATTCTTTAATTAGTATTTACATACTTACTTACTAAGCTATAAGCTTACTTTGTTTCTCTCTTTTGTCTTATAGTGTCCTTGACTTGCTCGGGAGTTAAGGATCGTGAAGATCTACCGCACTATCATACTTTAGGGTATTTGAACTAAACGTTTTGAATTATGGCATGTATAGTAGGCTTAATTATTTTGTTACGTGTCATATTTGTCTAGGTTTAAAATATTAGTTATAGTACTCGACCACTACTTTGTACAAGCCATTAAAGTTGGCTAATATTGTTCAAGACATATATTATACGATGCACTATCAAATTGGATGACATATTTATATCTCGGTTATGTTTAATGGTATGTGTTATGTTACGGTAATACCTTGTATCTGTTAAACGACAGTAGCGGGTAATGGGGTGTTACATTTAGTGGTATCGAGCTATGGTTTAGTCGGTTCTCGGACTAATAAAGTGTGTGTAAAAGTCTAACTATACATGCCATAAAAATATTGTGATAGTGTGGTGACTCTGATTATTCTAAAGCGTGTTTTGTTTTAATATAGTAATGGATCTGAAGGAAGGCTACGGTGATGATCTTTGCTAATGTCTGTAGGCTCCAAACAAGGGACCGTGCTGTGGAAAGTAGACTGAGACATTGAGACAAGGAGATGAGGCTCGGGATGCCTTTCTCCAAATGATGAACAATTGGTATCTTGAATTTATTCGAGCAAATCCAAATGCTCAACCTCCTCCACCCCTCCTATACCTCGGGCGATTCCTTTAGCTGCTTAAGGTATAGATTTGGTAAGAATGAACAAGCCTCCGGTCGACAAGATTCGAAAACAAGGGGCCGAAGAGTTTAGAGCAAAGGTCGATGATGATCCTGAGAAAGCGGAATTCTGGATTGAAAATTCTACCCGTGTATTTGATGAGCTCTCATGTACACCCAAGGAATGCTTAAAGTGTGCTGTATCACTTTTGAGAGATTCGGCTTACCACTGGTGGAAGACTTTGGTTGCAGTGGTGCCAAAAGAAAAAGTTACTTGGGATTTCTTCTAGGAAGAATTTAGAAAGAAATACATAAGTCAGCGATTTATTGATCAAAAACGGAAAGAGTTTCTTGAATTGAAGCGAGGGAAAATGTCATAGCGAGTATGAGCGAGTTTGTAAGACTCAACAAGTATGCCTGAGAATGTGTGTCCACCGAGGCCATTATGTGTAGAAGATTTGAAGATGGGCTGAATGAGGACATTAAAGTGCTTGTAGGAATTTTGGAGTTGAAAGAATTTGTAGTATTGGTTGATCGAGCTCTTAAAGCCGAAGAATTGAACAAAGAAAGAAGAAAAGCTGCTATTGAGGCCCGAGATGTCGAAAAAAGACAGATAAGCAAGCCATTTCAATCTCAACCAAAGAGGTCCAAAGAGACAAACCCTCGAATGATAGTTTCAATTGGGGATTCACACGAGATCGTGGTAGAGCATATTAGGGTCTAAAGCTCAAGCTACTTGGTGGCAAGTGTGGGTAATGTCGACCTAGAAAGCCAGAGTGTCGACAATGTGGCGAGCAACATTATGGTGAGTGTTGGGGGACCGAGCGAGCTTGTTTGAGTCTTGTTCTTGCGAGCATTTTATTAGAGATTGTCCGGAGAAAGTTAAAGAAGAAAGATTTCAAAGTGCTAGGCAGAATACCACCGCTAGTAGAGGTAGACCAGAGAAATCTTGGAGGTGGGACTAGTAGTAAAAGCTGTGATGAAAGATTTAGCGGCAAGATCGGAAGCTAGAGCACTGCTAGAGCTTATGCTATCGTGCCGAGAAGATGCATCATCTCCGATGTCATTCTTGGTACATTTCTCTCTATGATACTATTGTTATTGCATTGATTGATCCGGGTCCACTCATTCCTATATTTGCATGAATTTAGTATCCAATAAAAGTTGCTGTTGAATTCTTGAGTTTACGATTAAAGTGTCGAACCCTTAGGCCAATATGTGCTAGTTGACAAGGTTTGCAAGAATTGCCCATTAATGATTCAAGGTCACTTGTTTTCCGGCCAACTTGATGCAAGGCGGTAAAGTGGTAGCTTATGCTTGAGATAGTTAAAACCGCATGAGAAGAACTATCCTACACATGATTTGGGCCGGCATTGTTGTTTTGCCTTGAAGATTTGGCGACATTATTTGTGCGGTGAAAAATGCGAATTTTACTGATCACAAAAGTTTGAAGTACTTGATGAATCAAAAGGATCTGAATCTGCGACAATGAAGATGGCTTGAATTATTAAAGGATTATGATCTAGTGATTGATTATCATCCGGAAAGGCAAATGTAATGGTGACGCCTTGAGCGAAAATTTCTTTTTACTTTGAGAGCCATGAACACGGGTTAGCATTGTCGATGATGGGTCAATCTTAGCGAGATGAGAGCTAAACCGTTATTTCTCCGATTGATTTGTGATGCTCAAAAGAATGATAGTGAGTTACGGATGAAGAGAACTCAATGCGAATCGAGTTACGACTCGATTTTCGAGTTGGACGGATGTATGTTTGATGTTTGAGACAGGATATGTGTCTTGAAAAAGCGATAAATTGATTGAAAAATATTACATGAGGCGCACAATGGTCATTTATCAGTTCATCTGGTAGCACAAAATGTATAATGATTTAAAGAAGTCAGTATTGGTGGCGGTATGAAAAGGGATATTTGAATTTGTAACCAAGTGTTTGATCTGTCAACAAGTAAAAATTGAACATCAAGTGCCTTGAGGATTACTTCAACCGTAATGGTGCACGAGTGGAAATGGGACAAGATTACCATGGATTTTGTAACGGTTTGCCTTTAACTCCTAAAAAGAAGGATCTTTGTTTGGGTAGTGGTTGATAGATTAACAAAGTCAGCCCATTTTATACCGATGCGTCTGATTACTCACTTGATAAATTAGCGAATTATATATTCTTTGAAATTGTGAAGTTGCACGGAGTACCTATGTCTATAATATCGAGATAGAGATCCAAGATTTACCTCGAGATTTTGGAAAAAGTTACAAGAAGCTTTGGGTACAAAATTGAACTTTAGTACCGCATTTCATCCACAAGCAGATGGTCAAGCGGAAAGAGTAATCCGGTACTCGAAGATATGCTTAGATCTTGTGTTTTAGAATTTGGAGGTAGTTGGGAGAAATATCTATCTTTGATTGAGTTTGCCTACAATAACGTTATCAATCAAGTATACAAATGGCACCGTATGAAGCCTTGTATGGTCGTAAGTGTCGGACTCCTTTATATTGGACCGAGCTTAGTGAGAAACAAATTCATGGAGTTGATCTAGTTAAAGAAACCGAAGAGAAAATAAAAGTAATTCGGGATTGCTTGAAAGTCGCTTGGATCGACAAAAGTCATATCTGATTTAAAAAGAAAAGGGATTGAATTTCGGTGGGTGATAAAGTGTTCTTGAAGGTGTCACCATGGAAAAGATTCGAGATTTAGTCGAAAAGGCAAGTTGAGTCCGCGTTTTATTGGGCGTCTGAGATTCTTGAGAGAATTGGACCGATGGCATATCGGTTGGCCTTACTGCGAGTTAGAAAGAATTCATAACGTGTTTCATGTATCAATGTTGCGACGTTATCGTTCGATCCTTCACATGTGATTTCCCAACGAAATTGAGATTCGATCGGATATGACCTATGAGGAGGAACCAATAAAGATTTTGGCTCGAGAGGTTAAGCAGTTAAGAAATAAAAGTATAGCTTTAGTGAAAGTATTGTGGCACGGACATGGGATAGAAGAGGCTACGTGGGAACTGAGGAAGCTATGAGGAAGCAGTACCCAAACCTCTTTCTAGGTAAGATTTTGAGGGACGAAAATCTCAAAGGGGGAGAATTGTGACAACCCGAATTAGGGCCTAATCGGAATAGTGGTTTTGTGACCACAAATTTGAGATAGAAATAATTGTTTTATAATTATTTTGGGGTTTATGATATGATTGCATGATTGTGTGAAAATTTCGTGATGAAATTCTATGCCTAAAGTGCTTAAATTGAAAGTAGGGACTAAATCAAATAAGTTGCAAAATTTGCATCCCGGAAGTTTTTAGTATGAAATTGTTTTGGTATATTAATTAGGAGGTCTTAAATAGAAATTTGACCAATTTTAAGTTCATGGACAAAATTAGGACATGGAAGGAATTTTTGAAAGTTTAGTAAGGAGGGCATTTTGGTCATTTGGATATTAAATGAAATAAAATGGGAAAAATAACACAAAATTGATCATCCTCCTCCTTAGTTGCTGCCGAATTCTCCCTCTCTCCATAGCTAGGGTTTCTTCAATTTTCAAGCTCCATAGTAAGTGATTCTAAGCCCGTTTTAATGTTCTTTACGTTTTGGAATCCGGAAGCTCGATTAAGCTTATGCTAGTAATAATTTAACCTAGGGTTCATATTTGGAAAAATACCCATAGGTGAAATTTGTGTATTTTGATGTTTTATGATAGAATATGAGGTTTTAAATTATGTTAAATAACTTGTGCTACTCGGTTTTAAGTGAAAGCAGTAGAAGCAGCATAATCGAGTAAAAATACCTATTGTTCATAACTATATGATAGAGTGAGAATTTGATGTTGTTGTAGAAGAGAAAATGTTCAGCATATCATAAAATATAAGAATAACGGCTGAAATTAAATTTCGAGCCTAGGGGCAAAATTGTAATTTTGTAAAAGTTAGGGGCAAAAATGTAATTTTTCCATGATGTGATTTTGGATTGAAATAAATAGTATGAGTATTAAATGAGCTAAATGTGTTATTATAGATCAAGAAAGACGCGAATTGATCTCGAGCAGGGGAAGGAAAAAGTTTTGGACTAAATTGCAAAATTTCCACATTTTGCACCAAGGTAAGTTTGTATGTAAATATTACAATAATTTCATGTACATTCTTATATTTCAGCCTATTATATAAATATACTAGCTGATGTTAAAATATAAATCGACTATTGGAAGAATGGAAATAAATCTGAGAGAGAGATCCGGTTGAACATTTAGAGATCGAATGAAATAGAGGGGCGTAGCTAGGTCACATGTATGATCTTGAGTGCACATCATGTGTACAAGAAAGCTACGAGACACCACAGTAGTAGCTAGGTCACATGTGTGATACGAGATGTATCCCACGAGACAAGAGAGCTACGTGAAAGATAAATGTAGCTAGGTCGCATGCGTGATTCCAAGTGAAGGACACCATGTAGACAAGAGAGCTACGAGACAAATCGGTTAGGTCGCATGAGTGGTACTAAGTGTTCACCATGTGTACAAGAGAGCCGAACTAAACGAAGTATGATGGTGGGGCTGTGTGCTAAAACCATTAAATATCGAGGATTGATCCGAATTGTTCAACGGGATGGTTTTGTGGTGATATTGTGGTTTGGACCTACACTTATGGTGAATGAAATGTGGTGAAAATGATTTGTGGTATATACATATATAAGATAAAATGAGGTTAGCATAAAGAATGTGTGAAAGAGTGAAATTAGCATTAAAACTGTTTTTAGATGGTAGCAGTGACGTGATTTTGAAAAATCACCAAAAATAGGAGGAATATAATTAGAGGTTGAATGAGATGTGAAATTAAAGTTTAATGAGTCTACTTTCATATAAAAGAAACAGAGCAAGCAAAGGATTTCTATATTTTGAGATATTTACAATTGTATGTGACTTGCTCAGGATGAATACGTGATCCCCTGTTCCAACTTTGAAAAATCATTAAACATTGTACAAAGCAAATTAAGAAATATAGTTTACATGCCTAAATTCCTTATTGAGACTAGTTTTAAATGAAATAGACTTCAGGGTTGTTTGAATTGTGTACTGAGAGAAATTCAATTTGTAGTGAACAGAGGTCAGATCAGTCGAGCTGTGTAACAGGGGAAATTTTAACTAATAAACTGTGCTAATCGGCTGAACCAAAAATCATAGAAAAAAAGTAGCAAAAATCTTTATGAGTCTAGATTCAGGGAAATTTTACGGATTTGAATTTCGAGTTTTGTAACTCAAGTTATGATTTATTTAGTGAATATGACGCAGCAAAGACAGCTTAATCAAAGTGGAATGAATAGTGAAGTTAAAGTAGATATACTTGAATTGTTGTGTAAACATGTTAGATTCTTTAATTAGTATTTACATACTTACTTACTAAGCTATAAGCTTACTTTGTTTCTCTCTTTTGTCTTATAGTGTCCTTGACTTGCTCGGGAGTTAAGGATCGTGAAGATCTACCGCACTATCATACTTTAGGGTATTTGAACTAAACGTTTTGAATTATGGCATGTATAGTAGGCTTAATTATTTTGTTACGTGTCATATTTGTCTAGGTTTAAAATATTAGTTATAGTACTCGACCAGCTACTTTGTACAAGCCATTAAAGTTGGCTAATATTGTTCAAGACATATATTATACGATGCACTATCAAATTGGATGACATATTTATATCTCGGTTATGTTTAATGGTATGTGTTATGTTCTGGTAATACCTTGTATCCTGTTCCGGCGACGGTAACGGGTAATGGGGTGTTACAACCGGGATTGCCACTGGAACATGAGGTTGAATTTGTTATCGATCTGATACTTGAGACTATACCAATATCAATTCCACTGTATAAAATGGCATCAACTAAGTTGAAAGAACTTAAAGGACAATTGGAAGAATTATTAGATAGAGGTTTTATCAGACTGAGGATATCTCCTTGGGGTGCACCAATATTTTTTGTGAAAAAGAAAGATTGTTCATTGAGATTATGTATTGATTACAGGTAGCTAAATAAAGTAACGATAAAGAATAAATCCTTTGCCTTATATTGATGACTTGTTTGATCAATTAAAGGGTGCAACTGTGTTTTCTAAAATAGATCTTAGATTGGGATATTATCATATGCAAGCAAAAGACTGTGATGTACCAAAAACTACATTTTGAACATGATACAGTCATTATGAGTTTTAGGTAATGCCTTTCGGGTTAACTAGTGCTCATGCTGCTTTCATAGATTTGATGAATCGGAGTTTTCAGCCTCATTTTGATAGATTCGTGGTTGTATTCGTTGATGATATACTGATCCATTCAAAAATAGAATCTGAGCATGCTCAGTATTTGAGAATTGTCATACAAATTCTGTGCGAGAAATAATTTTATGCAAAATTGAAGAAATGTGAGTTCCGACTTTGAGAGGTTGGATTTCTTGGAGACATGATTTCTACAGATGGGATACGTGTTGATCCAAGTAAGATTTCTACCATTGTCAACTAGAAAGCTCCAAAAACTATTTTAAAGGTATGAAATTTTCTGGGATTAGAAAGTTATTATCCTCGCTTTGTTAAAAACTTATCTACAATAGCTTCACCGATGACTAATTTATTATAGAAGAATGTTCGATTTTGTTTGTCAAATGATTGCCAATAGAGTTTTTATCAACTAAAAAGTATGTTGACTGAGGCTCTAGTACTGACATAGCTTGAATCTGGGAAAGAATTTGTTGTATATAGTGACGCGTCACTCAGCAAACTGGGTTGTTTGTTAATGCTAGCTGGAAAAGTAATAGCATATGCTTCTTGTCAATTAAAGCCACATGAGAGGAATTATTTGACTCACAATTTGGAGTTAGCTACTATTTTTTTTATGAATATTTGGCGTCACTACTTTTACAGTGGAAAATGCCACATATTTACATATCATAAAAGTTTGAAGTGTTTGATGACTCAAAAAAAGTTAAATTTGAGTCAGCGATGGTGGCTGGAATTATTAAAAGACTATGATCTTATGATTGGCTATCATCCTGGAAAAGCTAATGTTGTTGCTGATGCATTAAGTCGAAAGTTGTTATTTTCTTTAAGAGCATTAAATACTTATATGACACTGGAGGTTGAAGGTTCTGTCTTAGCAAAGCTAGACGGTTGTTTCTTCAACGTATTTGAGAGTTGTAGGGTGATGACCCAAATATGTTAGCTAAACGAGGGTAAATCCAGAATGATTTGTTTACAAGATTCACAGTGGATACTGATGGTATGATGCACTTCTGTAAAAGGTTTGTGTTCCAAATAATTCATAGCTAAAACGAGACATTTTATTAGATGCTAATAGCAGTACATACTCTATTCACTCAAGTATTACTAAGATGTTTAATGACTTAAAAAAGATGTATTGGTGGCCAGGTATGAAACGAGAGATTTCTGAATTTTTAGCTAAATGTCTAATTTATCAATAGATAAAAGCTGAACATCAAGTGTTGCTAGGATTGTTATAGCCTATCAAAATTCTTGAGTGGAAATAGGATCAAGTTATGATGTCTTTTTTATCTGGCTCACCTGTGACACCGAGAAAAAAAGACTCAGTTTGGGTTATTGTGGATATATTGATGAAGTCGGCTCATTTTATTTCATCCTAATAGATTATTCGCTTGATAAATTAGTTGAATTGTATGTGTTAGAGATCATCAAATTACAAAGGATACTTGTGTCAATTATTTCTGATAGAGACTGTAACACCCCTCACCCGTATCTGACGTCGGGATAAGGTTCGAGGTGTTATCAGGATTTCACATTTCCAAACATACTAAATCCTGTCACCAAGAGTCGCCCAAATTTAAAACTTTTCAAACATGTGCATGACATCCCATATACAGGCTTTTGAGGCCTAAGATGTACATAAGGCCAATCTAGAATAAAACCAAAAACTACTGATGAACTTTGGGCACCATAGGAAAATTCCCTTACTTTAAATAGTCACACGTCCGTGTGGGTGGGTCCGCGTGATGACATACGCTCGTCTGGCTCGAGACACGCCTATGTGCGACTGTGACAGCCCTAAAGTGACCCTAGTCGGAAAGCGGTTTCGGGACCGCTAAACCGAGTCACCAAATTATTTGAATGTGATAATTATTGTCTAAAATATGTGAATATGAATGTGTGAAAGTTTTAAGCTTCGATTTAGTTAATTGCATGTGAATTTAGTTAATAGGACTTATGTGAGAAAATTTAGAAATGTGCTAGGCAAATGTAAGTGGCCTATTAGTGCATGTAATCAAAGGGTGGACTTGCATGTCAATTTCCCCATTTAATTAAGTGGTAAGCCATGACAATAAGGGTGGACAAAGTGTGATGGGTAAAACATGTCATAAACATGTTGTGTTAATGGTTTATGTTAGAAATGATAAAATAAGGAGCATGGTAATAAAATAATGAAAAGAAAAATGATGAAGAAAAAAGAAAAGAAAAAAAAAGTTCTCATGTTGTGAACTTGGCCGAATAGAAGAAAGAAAGAGAGGGAAAAGAGCTTGGAGAAAATCGGCTATGGTGGTTCACTAGGCTAAGGTATGTTTGATGATGTTCCATGAGATGCATGCATGTTTTAGTTGTTAGCTTGAGTTCTACCTAGCCCATGGTTTAAATCTTTGCTATGTGATGGAGATGATATTCGGCCATGGGTGTTGTCTTCTTGGTTGGTGTTGATGTTGTGGTGATGATGCATGAAGATGAGTTAAGTTTCGGCTAAGGTGGATTTGTGTTGATGTCATTTGCATGCTAAATGTGAAGCTTTGTAATGATACATGTGATGGTGGATTGATGCCTCTTGGATTTTCTTTTTTAGCATTTTTTGAGTTAGACATTAGGTTCTTTGTTTAACCCATGACCAAAATTGAAAGGGTATGGTGTCTTGATGCATTCGGCCATAGTAGGAAATATGGTTGTTGTTCATGTTATTTGCATGAGAAATGGTAGTAAGGTGAAGTGCAAATATTAGTATTTGATTACTAGTGTATATATGTGTGTTAGCCGAGTTTTGAACTTGAAACAAAATGGTATGTAGTTAATACAAGTAACCATATTTGTAGGAAGTATTAAGCATATAATTGGCCTCAACATAGACATGCATATTCGGCCACATGAGATAGATTGGTGTTGCATGTGTTCGGTTAGGGGCAAGCATATTGATGCTTTTATCTTGGCTTAGATAATCGGCTCAAGGAGAAATTGTTAAAGTGCTTAGTAAATTGATATTAGGTTAATGATGTGTGTATTCGGTCATGAAGGTGCACATGAGGAAATGTTAGATTAATTGTAGTAAATTGCTCAATGTGATTAAAAATGCGTATGACCACTTTGTATTTGAGCTAAAGGTGGCCATATGACCTATCAACTCCTTGTCATATTCGGCCATAAGCTAGCATAATGAGACTTTAATAAGTTAAATTTGCTTGAATTAGCTCAAGAGCTTAGAGGACCAAAGTTGGACAAGGGAAAGGAAAAAGTGATCGAATAGCCGCTGAAATCGTTCGACAACATCCGAAGTAAGTTTTCGAGTAATGAAACTTAGTTTACGATTTGATTAAGTCATGACATATAATCATAACAAATATACGGTGATATAATGATTTTACTTGAATTATATGTTGAGTTAATTAGTCTATACGTATGATGGGTAGCCGTATGTGCATAGAAATCATGTCATAAAGCAAACCGAATCATGCTGTTCGTATGTGGCTATTGAGCCGAAAATGGGAATGCTTAATAATTGATTTGTGTTTGAATTCTAGTTATGAAAATGAAATAAAGATGTGTCATGATTTACTGATATGTGCATGAATATTCGGATGCTAACGGGGTTAAGTCCCGAAGGCATTTGTGCAAGTTACTAATTCCGGGCTAAGTCCCAAAGGCATTTGTGCGAGTTACAAATTCCGGGCTAAGTCCCGAAGGCATTTGTGTGAGTTACAAATTCCGGGCTAAGTCCCGAAGGCATTTGTGCTAGTGACCATATTCGGGCTAAGACCCGACGGCCTTGTGCGAGTGGTTATATCCAGCTAAATCCTGAAGATACTTGGGTTTGGGAATGAGCGATCTTGCTGTAATAATTTCAATTTATACGCTCGTAAAATCCCAACGATGAGGTATGTTTCGTATGTGCATTGAGATAATTGATTCCTTCTAAATAGTATTTGTTCAATCGATTAACAAGCTTCTGGCTTTTAGTCAGGTTGATTCCTTATGTATGAATATAAGGGTTGGAAATGTGAAGTAGGTATGATTGTGAGAATATGTGCATATGAAATTATTCGTTTCGTCGTATGAATGCTATACTTCAGTTGTGCATGATTTTCACTGCTCAAAACTTACTAAGCATTAAATGCTTACTCCGTTTCTTTGATTCTCTATTTTATAGATTTTGGTTCGTCAGCTATCGGGCTCGGGATTGTCGAAGTCGAAGTCGTCCACACTATCAAAGCCCTTTTGGTACATTTTTGGTTGAACTCTGAAAATGGCATGTATAGGACTACCCTCTTTGTTGTTGGTCATGTACCCTTTGGTTTTGTATAAATTTGGATAGCCATGCGAAAATGGCTTATATATATTTTTAGCATAGCATTATAATCATTTTGTATGTTGTTCATTGAGAGGTATGGAAATGTTTGGTAACGATTAGCCATTGGAATGGTTAATCATGATCATTTTGGTGCCTTGTATGACAAATTCTAGTTGTTTCATGGAAAACCATGAAATAGGTAAAGTTTACCTTAAAACAGATGCTAACAGCAGCAGTGGTGTGGATTTGAAAAATCACTAAAAATAGTAGGAAAGGAATTAAATAGTGAATGAATTATGTAATCGAACCTTGATGAATCTACTTTTATATGGAAGAAACAAAATGATCATATGAGTCGTATTTTAAGAGATATTTAAGTTTTCGTGGAACAGGGCCAGAGCGATTTCTGGATCCCCTGATCTGACTTTGGAAATTCACTATAAATTAACCAGGGATAATTAGAAGTCATTCCATATATGTGTAGATTCCTTTTTGAGTCTAGTTTCATTATAAACAAACGGAATAAGTATTAAAGCCTTGTACAAGGAGATATCTAGGTCGTAATGCATGAAGATAGGAGTAGTCGAACCCTGAAACAGGGGAGACTTTAACTAATAAACTGTACTAATTGGCTTGACCAAAAATTCTAGAAAACATTTTGTAGAAGGATATGTGAGTCTAGTTTCAGATAAAATTTACAAAACTGGTTTTCGAGTTTTGGAACTCAAGATATGGTTTTTAAGGTGACAGTGACGCAGTTAGCTAGCTTGTCTGGAAATTTTTAAAATGGACTGTGAAAATCAATGAATTAAGTCTGTTAGCACCCTGTGTTCGACTCCGGCAACGGTCTCGGGTACGGGGTGTTACAGCGACACTAACTATAACCTCATCATACAATTAGGGACACACGACCAAGACACTTGCCCGTGTGCCTAGCCCGTGTACAACACTGACTTAAAATTTTAGGTGCAGGGGACGCACGGCCATACCACACACCCATGGGGGCGAGCCGTGTGTCACACATGGCCTTGACACACGCCCGTGTGTCCAACCGTGTGGATATTTTTAGGCTATTTTACAAGCCTTTGAATACCTTTTATCGACCAATCATAAATATAGGTTACTTTAATACATACTAAGACCCAATATACACATTTACTCGACAATTTGATGAACCTCATTGCATGTAAACCTCATATCATTGGTTTTACATATGCTAGGTTAATTCCATCTAGTATTTAAAGAGATTCCTTGTCTCATTGACGTGTTTGAGATTGGCTCATTATTGTGACTCATTGCCAATTAAAAACAACCACTATATGAAGTATAAACATGCATAGATTGGCATGTCATAGCTTACTTCAAATTAAGCCAATTCCCATGGCCATATACAAAAAGATAAATATATCTTTACATGCATTCATTTGGAAAATCAAATGACACATATAACAAAATACTCAAAAGTTCTATAAATGCCATTGAACAAAATAGAAATGTCTTTATACCAAAGATGGTCTATTTGATAGTGTGCTGGCTCTCCAACCGTCTTCCAATCTTTACGAGTCCTTGAGCTCTGTAAGACAAGGAAAAGAAAGGGGATAAGCCTTTACATGCTTAGTAAGCTCGAATAACCGAAAAGTAAACTTACCGAGTAATTAGCATACATCCCTAATAGATAATGAAACCAATAATTATGAAATGGTTCCCTATCACATGCACTCAATCAATGAGTTTTTCACATAACAAAGCATCATATAATTTATCTCAAACGAGCTCATCATACATCCTTTCACTTATACATCATTCTCATATTAATCCCGTTGAGTTTCTAGGAAATCTTGATGGAATATCCATTAACCGTCAATTCCTAAGGATGATCCTTTCAGGTGTGCACTCCCGTAGTCCAGGCTAAATCCTTTAAAATGATAAACTCATAAAGTGATGTCGAGATTACCTGTCCAGGCTAATCCCTTATAATGACAAACACCTTTACTGAGCTCGCATATGAATTACCAGTCCAGGCTAAATTCAGACCCTCAATAGATTACCCGTTCGGGTTAAATCCATAATGCACATGTATTATTCGGGAGGCTTGATCATCCAAAGGAAGACCCATTCGAGCTAGATCCCTTTCACATCTGAGATAACGGATTACTGGTCTAGGCTAAATCCTTTCTGCAACACATGCAGGATCTCGTTACACATGTAAAACATGGTTTATCCATCAAATTTCCTTTTTAAACCTCAACTGAGTTATTTTTCAACATGTCATTATCCAAAGGTGCATTTCATGTAATTTCATGCCATCAATAGATGCAATTATCATGTACTCATAAAAAAAAAATTAGGCATATTAGGATTTTACTTTAAGTTATCCAAACTTACCTGGTACTTGTTTCGGTGTTGTATTTCGGATATTCCGAAACCTTTCACTTTCCTTGATTGACCTCCGAAATTTGTTCCTCAGGGTCTATAACAATGAAATTGAATCATTAACAGCTCACACAATACTTTTTAAGTCCACATTTCACCCCCGATCCAAATGACCATTTTGCCCCTAACCATTCACATTTTTACGATTTAGTCCCTAAGCTCGTATAATGAAACACATGCAATTTCTATCTTAGCTAGCCTAGCCGAACACTTTTCCCTCTTATGGCAGCCCACATTTTCCATTATTTTCACATTTCTACCACACATTTAACAACTCTTGCAAAAAGGTCCCTTTAGGGGTTTTTTCATGAAAATCACCTAGGAAAAGATGTTTAGCACACATCCAACTTTCATATTCCTCCATAAACTATCAAAATACAAGTAACTCATACATGGGTAAATTTTTAAACATGAAC
This sequence comes from Gossypium arboreum, assembly GCF_025698485.1. Taxonomy (NCBI): domain Eukaryota; kingdom Viridiplantae; phylum Streptophyta; class Magnoliopsida; order Malvales; family Malvaceae; genus Gossypium; species Gossypium arboreum. The sequence goes on from NC_069080.1 coordinate 102,042,261, forward strand.
CCTAGCATTAAAAATGGGTAGAAATGGAGAGAGTAAGCTACCGGGATCTCAAAAATACTAAGAACATTAAAAACGAGGCTTGGAAGCACTTACTAATGAGCTTGAAAAGCTTGAAAACCCTAGATATGGAGGGCTTGAGAATTTTAGCTGGTACAAGGGAGAAAATGGCTGATTTTTGGTTTTTTTTTCCCATTTTATTTCATTAAAATGCCCTTAAGTCCTTTCTTTAAAATTTCATCCATGCAAGCCCATTTTTGTCCAAAAACTTAGAAATTGGGAAAATTGCTCTCCAATACCTTCTAATTTATAATCTAAAGCAATTTCATACAAATTGTTTCTAGAATCCATGTTTTGCAATTTATTCAATTTAGTCCCTAATTTCCAATTGGACACCTTACTCAAAGATTTTCTTCATTAAATTTTAACATATGCATATTCTCATATTCTAGACCTCATAATAATCATAAAATAAATATTTTGATGTCGGATTTGTGGTCCTGATACCAGTATTCTGACTATGCCCTATTTTGGGATGTTACATTTCTCCCCCTTAAGGACTTTCGTCCTCGAAAGTCTTACCAGTAAACAGGTTCGGATATTGGCTTCTCATGGTTTCTTTTGGTTCCTATGTATCCTCTTCCACACCATGTCGATGCCATAAAACTTTTACTAAAGCCACATTTTTATTTCTCAATAGTTTAATCTCACGGGCCAAAATCTTAACCGGTTCCTCTCCATAGGTCATGCCCGGTCGTATTTCAACCTCGGTCGGTGAAATCACATGAGAGGGGCCTGATCGGTATCTCCTTAACATAGATACATAAAACACATCGTGAATCTTTTCCAGTTCGGGTGGCGATGCCAAACGATAGGCTAACGGTCCAACTCTTTCGGTGATCTCGTACGGCCCGACAAATCGCGAACTCAGTTTGCCTTTACGACCAAATCTCAACACCTTTTTCTGTGGAGATAGTTTCAAGAATACTTTATCTCCAACTTGGAACTAAATTTTCTTTCTTTTCAAATCAGCATATGACTTTTGCCTTTCCGATGCCGCTGTTAAACAATCTCATATCACTTTAACTTTTTCTTCAGTTTCCTTTATCAGATCAACCCCATGAATCTGACTTTCCTTGAGTTCTTTCTAGTACAATGGAGTTCGGCACTTCCTACCATACAAGGCCTCATAAGGTGCCATCTTTAAACTTGTTTGAAAACTATTGTTGTAGGCAAACTCTATTAGCAGCAAGTATTTTTCCCAGCTACCCTAAAATTTGAGGAAACAACATCGCAACATATCCTCGAGAATCTGAATTATCCGCTCAGATTGACCATTGGTCTGAGGGTGAAAAGTTGTACTAAAATTCAATTTTCTGCCCAAGGCTTCTTGTAACTTCTTCCAAAATCTCGAAGTGAACCTCGAATCTCTGTCTGAAATAATCGACAGTAGTACTCCATGCAATCTTACAATCTCTGAAATGTATAAGTCAGGCAATTTATCAAGAGAGTAGTCTGTCCTTACTGGAATGAAATTAGCCGACTTTGTCAACTTATCCACTACAACCCATATGACATCTTTCTTTTTTGAAGTTAATGGCAATCCTGTCACGAAATCCATAGTGACTCTGTCCCACTTCCATTCGGGGACCATCACAGGTTGGAACAAACTTGAAGGTACTTGATGTTCAGCTTTGACCTGCTGACATATTAAGCATTTTGATACGAATTCGAAGATGTCTCTTTTCATACCGTTCCACCAGTATATTTTCTTCAAATCATTGTACATCTTGGTACTTCTCGAACAAATAGACAAACGGCTATCATGTGCTTCTTGCAAGATTTTTTGAATAAGCTCATCATCTTTGGGTACACAAACCCTATCTCTGAACATCAAACATCTACCAGAACCAATTCAAAAATCAAATTCAATACCCGACTCACATTAAGTTCTTTTAACTTGAAGGTCTCTATCTTTAGATTGAGCATTGTAAATTTCCTACAGAAATGTTGGCCTAGCCTCTAGCTCTGCCACAACTGAACCATCATCAAGCAGTGCCAATCGAGCATCCATGGCTCTCAATGCAAACAAAGATTTTCTGCTCAATACGTTGGCAACCACATTCGCCTTTCCCGGGTGATAGTCAATGATCTATTTATAATCTTTAATCAATTCTATCCATCTCCGCTGTCTCAGGTTCAATTCTTTTTGAGTCATCAAATACTTCAAACTCTTGTGGTCTGTGGATATTTGACAAGTCTCACCATATAAATAATGCCTCAATTTTCAAGGCAAAAACAATAGCGGCAAGCTCTAAGTCGTGTATCGGATAGTTCCTCTCGTATGGTTTCAATGGCCGTGAAGCATAGGCTATTACCTTGCCATATTGCATAAGTACACCCAATCCATTTAAGGATGCATCACTGTAGACCACAAATTCTTTTCCCGGTTCAGGTAGTACTAAAACAGGAGCTTCAGTCAGCAATGTTTTTAACTTCTCAAAACTTTGCTGACACTTCTCTGTCCATTCAAACTTAACGTCTTTTTGTAGCAACCTTATCATCGGAGTCAGTATCATGAAGAATCCTTTCACAAACCTTCGGTAGTAACCGGCTAAGCCCAAAAAGCTTCTAACTTTGGTCACATTTTTAGGCGGCTTCCATTCAACAATAGCAGAGATTTTACTTGGATCAACTCAGATGCCTTCACCAGAAACAATAAGACCCAAAAATCCAACTTCTTGGAGCCAAAACTCACTCTTGCTAAACTTAGCATACAGTTGTTTTTCCCACAAGGTCTGCAACACAATTCTCAGGTGCTTCGTATGCTCTGTCTCATATTTGGAATAAACCAAGATGTCTTCAATGAACACAACGACAAACTTATTCAAATATGGCTGGAAGATCCTATTCATTAGGTCCATAAACATAGGCGATACATTCGTCAACCCAAACGGCATGACAAGAAATTCATAATGATCATACCTTGTCTTGAAAGCTGTCTTACGTACATCCGATTCTTTAACTCGCAACTGATAATAGCCAAACCTCAAGTCTATCTTAGAAAACACAGTGGCTCCTCTCAACTGGTCGAACAAGTCATCGATCCTTGGAAAAGGATACTTATTCTTGATAGTTACCTTATTCAATTACCGATAGTCTATACATAGCCTCATCAAACCATCTTTCTTCTTTACAAACAGTACGGGGGCACCACAAGGTGAAAGCAAATCCTTCATCCGTTAGCTTTTGCAACTGTTTTTTTAACTCTTTTAGCTCCATTGGCGCCATTCTGTATGGAGCAATAGAAATGAGAGTTGTCCCTGGCACCAATTCAATACCAAATTCTATCTCCCTTTCAGGAGGTAATCCGGGTAATTCTTCGGGGAACACGTCTAGATACTCACATACTATCGGCACAGACTTAACCTTCAATTCTATTTCCTTAGCATTCAGTACAAATGCATGGTAGGCTTCATACCCTTTTCTCATATATCTCTGAGCAACCATTGCTGTGATTACAACCAGCAGTGAACCTAATTCTCTTGAATCGACCCATAGAATCTTACCATCCGAGCATTTCAATTTAATATACTTGCTACCACAATTTACAGTTAAATCATGCAAGGCTAACCAATCCATACCAAGTATTACATCGAATTCATCAAATGGTAACAACATAAGGTTAGCCGAAAAATAGTGACCCTGAATTGTCAAAGGACAATTTTTACAAACTTTATCAACTAGAACTGATCTGCCTAGTGGGTTCGACACTTTAATAATAAATTCCATAGGCTCAATGGGTATCTTCACACTAGATACCAATCTTATGCAAATGTATGAATGCGTCGATCCCGGGTCAATTAAGGCAATAACACATAAATTAAAAAGAGAAAAAATGCCCATAATGACGTCAGGAGCAGAGGTTTCCTCTTGAGCTCATATCGCGTCCGTTCTTGCCGGGGCTCGGGCCTCTGGTATTGCAACATCTTTAGTCGCAAATCGACTGCCACTAGCGATAAACCATAATTTATACATATTTATAACCCATGCTTAACGCATTTTATGAATGATTTCTCCTGAGATTTAGTGAATTCGATGCTTCTAATGCCTTAATTTCATGTTTTATTCTCAGGAAAGCATAGGAGAATGAATGGAACGAGAAACGGGCCAAAAATAGAGAAAATGGGACAAAGCACAAAATTAACACGGCTTGGACTGACTCACACGGGCAGCTCACATGCTCGTGCCAATCTAACAGGCTCGAACACGGCCTGAAGAAGTCGCACATGGCCGTGCCACACGGGCATGTCCCTACCGAACCCTAGTTAAGCTTCATTCGGAAAAGGCAAAATTTTAGGGTTTTTTAGGCATTCCAAAGCCTATAAATACAACCTAAAGGAGGAAAAAAATGGGGAGGGAGAATAGGGAGTAAGAAATTACTCCCAGGAAGCCGATTGATCCATCTCAAAAGCCGTATCCACCATCAAGACTGAATATCTCTCCTTAATTTCCCCTTTAGGAGTTTTGGGTTTTCTTTATGTTTTGTAATCTTTATTATTCTAAGATGTCTTCTTGTTTAGTTATGAACTAAACCCCTAAATACCTAAGGGGGATGAAACCTATGACTAAACCTTGTTATTATTTCTGAATCGTATGATAATATTTGACTTATTCTTAATTATGTGTTCTTAATTCTTGTTTTGATGTTTTAGGATATCTTCTCAAGCACTACTTTTAGTTGGAGGAGGAATAGACCCTGACTAAGAGTAACTTTGTCGTAATTAAGCGGAGTTGATTGCGCGCCTATAGATAAGGTGACAAGATTTTGCCGAATTAGGGTAAAACCTAATAAGGGAATCCATAGATTGAGTTAATGCAACCTTAGGGTGTTAATTAGAGATAACTCTCGATTATTCAACCTAGGGATTAGACGTTGTTAGTCTCGAGAGAGATAATAATATACATTAGGGATTTCTACGGAATAAGTTGAATGAATAAATCATCCAGTTCGAAGCCAGAATAACAAGTAAAAGAAATCGAATAATTTCTTGGGAATCCTACAAGATCCATTCGTTCTTCTTTCTCTGATAGATGGTCAAAACCTCATCTGGGTTCGAACCCTACTGAGAGGTCCACTAGAGATCAGAAATTGTTGAAGAAAGAACAAGATGTTTCTTTTGTCTTTAGGTATTGTCTTAATCAATCATTTTTCAAAAGTAATTTCCCAAATCTGTTTTCTGCAAATTCTTAGTTTTATTTAATTAGTTAAAACAAATCACTTTATTTCTTAGGCTATATAATAGAAAGACAGTCATTACTAGTACTGATAGTCCTTTGGGTTCGACAATCCGGTCTTGCTAAAACTATACTACTGTTCCAAAGGTACACTTGCCTACTTCGTGATTATAGGTAATTTCAAGAACGAATCAATGTTTAAAACTTATCACACACACAAATCACGCGATCACTAGCACTTCCAGGATATCTTAGAGGTCTACCCCGTGAAATGGGAGCACTCGACTTCGAGGCTACTTCCACCTATATTTCGACTCCTTTTGGCCAGTCTCTGAGGAAGTGGTTAAGAGAACCACATCTAAAACACGCACCACTCTTCATTCGGCACTCCCCAAAGTGAAATTTGTTGCAACTCTTACACTTCAGCTTTTGATCATCTACACTCCCCACACTAGTCGCCATCGGGGAGGAAGGCTTCTGACTTCGTTGTTTAGAGCCTCTCACTCTACTCGAATGTCCTACCGATGAAGTGGAGCATTCATGTTGGGTCCTTGATTTCTTCATAGGAGACGAGAGTATTTTACCGCTGGACCTCTTGCTTGAAACTCGAGCCTCTCTCCTTGCTTGCTTTATTTCATTATTTAGCTCCTCGGCCTTCTTGGCCTAATCAACCAATGCGGTAAACTCCCGTATTTCAAGAATCCTAATCAACAACTTGATTTCCTCATTCAAACCTTCCTCAAAGCCTTTACACATTTCTGATTAAGCTTGAACCCATTCAGTTGCATACTGGCTTAGCCTTACGAATTCTCTTTCGTATTCTGCTACAGTCTTGTTCCCTTGTTTGAGTTCTAGGAACTCATTTCGCTTCGAGTCTAAAAACCTTTGGCTAATGTTTTTCTTCCTAAACTTTGCTTGGAAGAAATCCCAAGTGATATTTTCCTTTGGCACTACCGAGGATACAGTCTTCCACTAATGGTATGCAGTATCCTTCAGGAGAGACACGGCACACTTTAAACACTCCTCGGGTGTGCACGACAATTCGTCTAACACCCGCGTAGTATTCTCGAGCCAGAACTCGACTCTTTCAGCATCATCCTTGGTTTTAGCTCTAAATTCCTCAGCCCCATACTTTCTAAGCTTATCTACAGGGGCCTTACCAACTCTTATTAGTGCCATACCTCGTGGAAAATCCTCATCAGGTTAGTTAGGGGGTGGGGGAGGTCGTGGTATGTTGGGGCGATTTCTTAAGTAATCCCCAAACCATTCGTCCATCATATCAAAGAAGGCGGCTCGGGCCTCTTCCCGGCCTTCAGACATAAGCCTTCTACTACTACTAGATATAGCTCGTTGTACAGAAGCTGAAGCATGGCTCTCGGCTCCCTCGGACTCATCTTGTGCTTGATTTGAAGACATTTACTGTATTCAAAACAATTTAAACAGTTAGGAGATATCACACTATCAATGTTCAGATGATGGCATGTATAGCAAACCTCAATATCCTCTACAGCAGTCCTAGAACAGACTAAATCGTAGCTCTGATACCACTAAATGTAACACCCCTCACTCGTATCTAATGTCGGGATAAGGCTTGAGGTGTTATCGGGATTTCACATTTCCAAACATACTAAATCGGGTCACCAAGAGTCGCCCAAATTTAAAACTTTTCAAACATGTGCATGACATCCCATATACAGGCTTTTAAGGGCTAAGACGTACATAAGGCCGATCCAGAATAAAACTAAAAACTAGTAATGAACTTTGGACACCTTAGAAAGATTTCCTTACTTTAAATAGTCACACGCCCGTGTGGCTCGGGACACGCCCGTGTCCTTAGCCCATGTGCGACACTGACTATAACCTCAGCATACAATTAGGGACACACGGCCAAGAAACACGCCCGTGTGCCTAGCTCGTGTACAATACTGACTTAAAATTCTAGGTGCAGGGGATGCACAGCCATACCACACACCCATAGGGACGAGCCGTGTGTCACACACGGCCTTGACACACACTCATGTGTCCAATCGTGTAGATCTTGTTAGGCTATTTTCCAAGCCTTTGATCACCCTCTTATTGACCAATCATAAATATAGGTTACTTTAATACATACTGAGACCTAATTTATACACTTACTCGACACTTTGATGAACCTCATTGCATGTAAACCTCATATCATTGGTTTTACACATGCTAGGTTAATTCCATCTTGTATTTAAAGAGATTCCTTGTCTCATTGACATGTTTGAGATTGGTTCATTCTTGTGACTCATTGCCAATTAAAAACAACCACCATATGAAGTATGAACATGCATAGATTGGCATGTCATAGCTTACTTCAAATTAAGCCGATTCCCATGGCCATATACAAAAAGATAAATATATCTTTACATGCCTTCATTTGGAAAAAAAATGACACATATAAAAAAATACTCAAAAGTTCTATACATGCCATTGAACAAAATAGACATGTCTTTATACCAAAGATGGTCTATTTGATAGTGTGTTGGCTCTCCAACCGTCTTCTAATCTTTACGAGTCCTTGAGCTCTGTAAGACAGGGAAAGAAATGGGGTAAGCCTTTACATGCTTAGTAGGCTTGAATAACCGGAAAGTAAACTTACCAAGTAATTAGCATACATCCCTAATAGATAATGAAACCAATAATTATGAAATGGTTCCTTATCACATGCACTCAATCAATGAGTTAGTCGCATAACAAAGCATCATATAATTTATCTCAAATGAGCTCATCATACATCCTTTCACTTATACATCATTCTCATATTAATCCCGTTGAGTTTCTAGGAAATCTCAATGGAATATCTATTAACCGTCAATTCATAAGGATGATCCTTTCAGGTGTGCACTCCCGCAGTCTAGGTTAAATCCCCCATTTTATAAACTCATAAAGTGATGTCAGGATTACCAGTCTAGGCTAAATCCCTTATAACGACAAACACCTTTACTGAGCTCAGATATGAATTACCAGTCTAGGATAAATTCAGACCCTCAATGGATTACCCGTCTGGGCTAAATCCATAATGTACATGTATTCTTCGGGAGGCTTGATCATCCAAAGGAACACCCGTCCGGGCTAGTTCCCTTTCACATCTGAGATCAACAGATTACCCGTCCGGGCTAAATCCTCTCTGTAACACATGCAAGATCTCGTTACACATGTAAAACATGGTTTATCCATCAAATTTCCTTTTTAAACCTCAACTGGGACATTTTTCAACATGTCATTATCCAAAGGTGCATTTCATGTAATTTCATGCCATCAATAGATACAATTATCATGTACTCATAAATAAAAAAAATTAGGCATATTAGGAGTTTACTTTAAGTTATCCGAACTTACCTGGTACTCGTTTCGGTGTTGTATTTCGGTTATTTCGAAACCTTTCGCTTTCCTCGATCGACCTCCAAAATTTGTTCCTCGGGGTCTATAACAATAAAATTGAATCATTAACAGCTCACATAATACTTTTTAAGTCCACATTTAACACCCAATCCAAATGACCATTTTGCCCCTAACCTTTCACATTTTTATGATTTAGTCCCTAGGCTCGTATAATGAAACACATGCAATTTTTATCTTAGCCAGCCTAGTCGAACACTTTTCCCTCTTATGGAAGCCCATATTTTCGTTATTTTCACATTTCTACCACACATTTAACAACTCTTGCAAAAAGGTCCCTTTAGGTGTTTTTTCATGAAAATCACCTAGGAAAAGATGAACCCTAGCATTAAATATGGGTAGAAATGGAGAGAGTAAGCTACCGGGATTTCAAAAATACTAAGAACGGCTTGAGAACACTTACTAATGGGATTGAAAAGATTGAAAACCCTAGCTATGGAGGGCTTGAGAATTTCAGCTGGTACAAGGGAGAAAATGGCTGATTTTTTGTTCTTTTTTCCCATTTTATTTCATTAAAATGCCCTTAAGTCCTTTCTTTAAAATTTCATCCATGCAAGCCCAATTTTGTCCAAAAACTTAGAAATAGGAAAATTGCTCTCCAATACCTTTTAATTTATAATCTAAAGCAATTTCCTACAAATTTCTTCTAGAATCCATGTTTTGCAATTTATTCAATTTAGTCCCTAATTTCCAATTGGACATCTTACTCAAAGATTTTCTTCACAAAATTTTAACACATGCATATTATCATATTCTAAACCTCATAATAATCATAAAATAAATATTTTGATGTCAGATTTATGGTCTCGAAACCAGTATTCCTTCTAGGCCCTATTTTGGGATGTTATAGGGACGCGAGATTCATCTCTAGATTTTGGGGTAAACTTCAGGAGGCTTTGGGAATTAAACTTAATTTCAGTATAGTGTATCATCTTTAGATAGAAGAGCAATCAGAACGGGTACTACTAATTGTGGAATATATGTTACGATGCTACATTCTTGAGTTTGAAGGTAGCTGCGAAAAATATTTACCATTGGCAGAGTTTGCGTATAGTAACAGTTATCAATCCAGTGTAGAACACCATTTTACTAGTCAAATTTTAGTGAATCTAAGTTAATTGGCACAAACTTGATTCATGAGACTGAAGACAAGGTCCGTATAATTCGTGACTGCTTGTAAGCAGAGTCAAACCGTCAGAAATCATACATGAATTTAAAAAGAAAAGATATAGAATTTGTAGCTGGTGATCAAATGTTCCTAGAAGTCTCACCGTGGAAGAAAGTGCTTCGTTTCAACAAAAAAGAAAAGTTGAATTTGAGGTTTATCAGGTTGTATAAGATTGTAGAAAAAATTAGTTTTGTAGCTTATAGATTAGCTCTACCTCTAAAAGTTGAAAAGATTTATAATGTTTTTCATATTTCAATGTTGAGACGGAAAAGGTCAAATCCTTCACATGTAATTACTCCCAAGGAAGTTGAACTATAGCTAGATTTGTCATATTTTGAAGAACTAATTAGAATCTTGGCACGTGAAGTAAAAGAACTTTGTAATAAAAGGGTATCGTTTGTAAAATTTTTATGGAATCGTCATGGGATCGAGGAAGCCACATGGGAAAAAGAAGATTTGATGAAATCATAGTACTTAAACTTATTCACTGATAATAATTTCGAGGACAAAATTTCCTAAGGGGGATGAGTTGTAATGACCTATTTCCCAGTGATGTCGAAAATAGTGGTTTTAAGATCACAACTCTGACGTGTTAATCCATAAATATTAATTATTTAATATTTACGAGGTCATTAGTTTTGTATTAAATTTTGGTTAAGAAATTTTATCGTTTAGATAGTTAATTAATTAAATAGGATTAAATAGTAAAAGAAGAAAACATTAAATTGCTATAGTTTTAAACTAGTAAAAGGACCAAAATGGTGATTAAACCATGGTTAAAAAGTCCAAGCAATGGAGGACATGATTAATCCAATAGCTTTTGGGCTATTTTCTTATTAAGTCCTAATTAGTTTAGGGTTCTTTGATTAGAAATTAAAGGTTAATTTAGTGAATAGACAAATCAATTAAGTAAAATAAAAGATAACAAAAATTAAAAAGTATCATATTCTCCAACTTAGCATCTTTAGCCGAAACACCATAGCAAAAGAGAGAACACTTTCAACCAAGCTAGGGTTCTTTGATGTGGTAGGTAAACCTTGTTCATTTTTAGTAATTTCTATGTTTTTAAGCTTATATTAGCTTAATCTAGCTAACTCAGGGACTAATTTGTAAAGTTTTTAAATTTTTTAGATTATGCCATTGATGAGTTTAGTATGTTTTTGAAGTTTTATGGAAGATTATTCAGCTTGATTGTTAAATAGAACTATGTTGTAAAGTAATTTTTAGTAATTTTAATGTTTAAGGTTTAAAATGTTAAAGTGATAAATTTATAAGGGCTTAATGTGAGATAACAATAAATATAGGCTATAGGGAAGTATTAAATAATTCGACTGAACTTAGTCTTGTTAGAAATGGTTAAATTCAAAATTTTGGACATAGGAACTAAATTGAGTTTGACGTGTTATTTAATACTTGCAATTATTATTAGTTTTGTTAGATAACACGTGAGATAACATTTTACATTTTATACTAGTGTTGAGGCACTTAGTACTAAGGCATCTTAACGATTGGATTAGATCATATGAGTGTTTGGCCTATTCTCAAATAGCTATTTATGTACTCATATCCATATATCGTTCATCGACCAATGTTTTAGTGATAATTGAATGTTATTGAAATGTGAAAAGTTGATTTCATTACTGTTCAAGTATTACTCACCTGTTGTGAATTGTGGTTGACAAGACCTCTATTTAGAAATCTTGTTCTTTGATTAATTATGTTTATACAGTAAGATTTATCATTTTAACCATTGAACTTACTAAACTATGTAAGAGCTTACTTGTATTATTATCTTGCTTCCTTGTAGATTATGTTTTTTTGGATAATCGACGATCAAATCAACTTGAAGAATCACACTATTTGAGGATCCTTGGTAGATTTTGAAAACACACTTTTGCTCATATCGCACGTAATAGGAAAATTGGTGAATTTTTTTCAATATTCTTAAACACATATGTGATAAAGTTTGATGTGCTTGCAATGTTATTATGTAAAGTAGACATTTGAATCATGCATGCTTAGTTCTAGTTAGGGCATGAGTCGTTGATGCTAAATGAGCATGAAATGCTAAGTTTTTTCTGAGTTGTGGTATATACCTCTAACTTGAAAGTTTAACTTGAACTGTGGCTTGTTATGTGATTGAAATGTGGTGTCAATGATGGCACATTGGTTAGGCACATAGGTTGGTTGTTTAACTTGATTTGTGTGCTTTAAAATGCATTCCAAGGTCTTATAATCATGTGTGTAAGACTATGTTTAGGCACCTAAGCTTTTGGATGTGAAATGGGGATGTATTGGGTTATTTTTGGACACACACGACCATGTGTCGCACATGGGTAATCCACATGGCGTGTGCCCTGAGCATGTTGGGTACAGGGTTCACAAAGGTTGGCACACGGCCTGTGACACAATGTGACCCAAGTCATTGAGTTACAAGGGCGAACACGTGGTCTAGCACACTGGCATGTAGGGTAGCTACGCAGGTGTGTGGAATGGCCACATGACCATGTTTTGAGCCACACGATTTGGGCTTTGTCACCTAGCCTGGACACACAGCCGTGTGACCCTGTTTCCAAATTTTTCAACTTTTCACAGAATTTCCTGTTTTGCTTCAAATTGATCTTTGGTTGCTTCTAAACTATTTTTAAGGTCTTGTAGACTTGGTTTAAGGCCTGTAAGTGTAAGTTTGCATGTATTTAAATGAATTATTTATTATTACCATTAAATGTGTATGTGTGATTCTATTTGAAACTATATCTTCTAAATTTTACTGTAATACTTTGTAACCCTAATCTAGCAATGAAGACGGGTGATGGGTGTTACAAGCTGAATATGCCTATGAGCATGCCTTTGATTTGTTAGCTGATAACTCTTGAAATGAGTTATATTTCATGCCTTTAGACCTAGTTAATATATTGTACTTAAGTATATCTAGTTGCTTTTTAGAACATTTCATTAGGATTTTTTTGCATTGCATGAAAACTTGGGTTGTGTTTAAATATCAGGTGTTTTTAAACTGCTCGTGGAAGGACTATGTTTTGTTGTATTACCAGGTCTAGGATGAGGAACAAGAAATAAAGGAGCGAAGTTTTACTGAGGTAAAAGGGTGGTTAGATTGCCAGCTCGTATGCCGTGCTAATGCCTGAAAGATGTGCAATCAGCATTAAGCACATATCAGTTCTAGTCCAACTGTACTTGTACCAGATAAATCTGCCTAGGAAAGAGGAGAATATAAATCTTAAGCTGTTAGAATTATAAAAAAAAAGGAAAGAAAAAGCAATTTAAAAAGAAGCAAAAGAAGAAACTCTAGAGAGTGAAACAATGAGTAGGGATCCTTCAGCAAAACAAGATGTAGTGGCTGAATAGAGATAGAAAGAGGGAAAACAAAGGCAACTCCTCTTAACCACCTCAGGACACTGTGCAACTAGAGTGTGGATTGGACAAGCAAACATTTTCTTCCAAATATTCTTCTATTATTTCTAATATGTTCCTTCGTGAATTACAATGATGAAAATGATGTTTGAGCTGAATTTTATTTAAAAACATATGATTTAAATATCATAGGGCTAGGATTAATTTGATGAAACTTTAACTGTCTTTAATGGTTGCAGTATAAATCTAAATTATTTTACTATTTCGTTCAATGATTTTACTCTTTACAGTGTATGTGAGCAATCCCTAGACATAGTCGATTGTGCAACATACCATTAAATTAATGTAAAATTTGAAAAGGTAAGATTAGTTAGACCACGATTGAATAATGTGAGCAGTACTGAACAGATACTTGTAGTAGATTCTAGACATAGAGTAGGTTCATCCAGAAGGGAACAGTGCAGGGTACCATATTAAAGGCTTAAAGACATAGGTAAGGTAACTTGAGGTTTCTGTTTTCTAAAGAAGCGGGCCAGTTTAGAACTCTTCTAAGCAATAAGTTAAGTATGATTTTGCTATGGTATTACTGATAGGAATAGTAGATTCTTAGTATTCTTGACCTTCCTACTTAACATCGTGTAACCCTTATCTTTTGTTGCAGTACCTTTGTCATAGCATTCTTAGTTGTTTATTTATTCGTTTATTTATTCTTTGCATATTATTCACATAATTATTCTTGTAATTGCCATTGCATTTTTACTTCTGCTTTGCCTTACCATTTTTCCAATACTAGTCAATATAAATTTCGCACTCACCTTAACTTGGTATTTCCATAACACAACATTACTTGCACTACATTATAATAACTTGACCAACTCTATACCTAATCTGATCCTTGTGGAGACGAACTCACTTATCACTTTATTACTTGATCCAACATGTATACTTGCACAATTCGCATATCATATTCATACGCGAGAAGTTTTTGGTGTAATTTGGTTTAATTATTTCACTTAATTTCAATAGTTTTAGTTAACTTCATTTTATTTATCTAACAGCCCATTTTTAGTAAAATCGAAAAGTGGTTTCGGGACAACAAATTTGATGTGTGAATAATTATTTTCTTATTATTTTAATGTTTAAAACATTTTAGTAATATCGTATAAAAATTTCGTTAAGAAATTTTACTATTTGCATGCTTAATTTAGTAAAGAACTAAATTGCAAAAGCTGCAAAACTTGAGTTCTATATGCTAATGTAACACCCCTAACCCGTATCCGTCGCCAGAACAAGGTTACAGAGCATTACTAGAACATTCAGAAACATTTATAGATAATTCATGCAAGTTACTATTCAAATTCTGAAATCATTCGTAACGTCCCTTAAATGGACCCTCGAGGCCTAATAAGAGAATTAGAATCGAGTCGGGATTTAATCGAAACCTCTAATAATTTTTCGCGAAATTTCAAAAATTTTCCAAGGTACACGGCTCACAGGCCTGTGTGGTCGAGGGGAAACACCCGTGTGACCCTAGGACATGCCCATACTGCAGGCCGTGTTCGACCTTATGTAACTTTCTAACTTGTGTATGTAGCCAAACCACACGCCCATGTGCTAGGCCGTGTGGTTAATTAATTCATTTTGACATTAGGTGCGGGTTTCACACGGCCAGGACACACACTCGTGTTCTAGGCTCTGTGGCACACATGGCTGAGACACATGCCCGAGTCTCTGCCCGTGTGCTCAATTTTGAGCATTCTGTTTCTCAAAATTAAGGTGCAGGGGACACACGGCCTAACTATACGCCCATGTACCTGGCCGTGTGTCCCGTGTGGACAAAATAAAGCCATTTCCTAGCCTCATTTGTCACCTAAATTTACTATTTTCCTGCACTAAAACATACCAAACACATTCCAACCATTTCAAGCATTCAAATTAAATGATTTCTATCATTCAACATGACATATCATTGCATGCATACATGTTTACTATCTTACCTTTGTTCAATCCATGTGTTAAACATGATTTGATCAACTACTTAACATATATATAACTACCATTGCATGACATTACAAGTACATCAAAACAACCATTACTAGCCATTCCAATGGCTAGATTACAAACATCATTATCAAGCCACTAAAGGCCAAGTTGTTCTATACATGCCATTATACCAAAATGATTTTACTACATATACCAAAATAGGCTAGTTGATAGTGTGACGATGCTCCTATGATATCCAACCTTTGCGAGCTTCCTAGCATTATAAAATAGGGAAAATAAGACGGAGTAAGCATTATATTCTTAGTAAGTTCGTATAATGAAGACTAAACTTATCAATCCTATTTATTAAATCTAAGCATACAATATCATGTTTTCCGTCCATTTGACAAAATTGCCTAAACACATGCATCCAATCAAACTTGTTAGTCACAAACTTTACATATACATCAAGTAAGGATGATGAGCTTATCATGCAATATTCTTTCAAGACATTATCATTTTATCTCATAATTCTCATACCATGTCAAGAGTTTTATGTCCGTCGAATCATTGAAATTTCGATGGATACTCAAGTGGTACACTCGAGGTGTACGATTCAATAACCCGTCAATTCTTTTTCAAGAGTACCCATTAGGGCACTTAATTAAGGAAAAAACTCTTGATCCACATATCGTATAACAAAATTACTAGTCCAGTATAAATCCTTTATATAATTTATGCTCAGAAGAGCTCAATTAAGATTACCAGTCCAGGCTAAACCATAATCGTAATGTATACTCGAAAGGTATTATACCATAATTACTTGTCTAGGCTAAATCCTTTCTATAATGAGGTCAATAGGATTACTCATCTAAGCTAAATCCGTCAGCAACAAATGTATGACCTCATGCATTTCGGGAAAGCACATATATTCATCAAAATTTAATATTCAATCGGGACTTAACCCCTTTTTCACCATTTCAAGCATCTATTAAGTTTATCATTATAGAATTACACCAATATAAGTTACATTTCATACAAACACAACATTCAATTAAACATATTTACAGGCTCTATTAAGTTACACGAACTTACCTCGACACTTGTTCACATAAATAATCTACTAATTCGAAACCTTTTTTTTCCTCGGTCTAACCTCGAATTGGTGTTGTCCTTATCTATATAAATAGCTTTAATCATCACTTTCTCATATTTCATACTCATTTGGACTCAATTTACGTCCTAGGCAAAATTACCATTTTGCCCTAACTTTTCCATAAATTCCAATTTTGTCCCTAGGGTCAGAAAATGAAACTTGTGCAATGTACTCCCTATTCGAAGCCTAATCAAAATCCCATTACAAAATTTACAGCGCATGTATTCTTAAAAATTTAGCATTTTTATTCAATTTCACAATTTTACATTTTAATCCCTAAATCATGTTTTCATCAAAAATCACTTTGTAAAAGTTGTTTATCCATCAACAACCTTTCATTTTCTACCGTAAATTTCTAATTTTCAACATATTTTTCCATGACCCAAATTTCATATATTGATAACTTTTCAAATTAATCCCCCAAATAGATAGATTAAGCTATCTTGGTTTTAAAAATATCAAAATTACTAAAAACGGGACAAGGGAACTTACCCAATTAAGCCATGAAATTTTCTTCTCTCTCTTCTAGGGTTCCCATGTATTTTAGGTTGAAGAAGATGAGAAAATAAGATGATATTTTCTTTTCATCTATTAATTAATTAAATACTTTTCAAATTACAATTTAGTCCTCACCCTTTTTCTAAATTTCCATGGATGAGTCACCAAAAATCTACATACTTTTATTTAATGGTATAATTACCATATAAGGACCTCAAGTTTTGAATTCCATAGCTATTTAATCCTTATAGCTACTAGAATTCAACTTTTGCATTTTATGTAATTTAGTCCTCGTAATTAAGCACATAATCAGTAAATTTTCTTTTCATAATTTTCACATGACACTTTTAACATATTACGGACCATGTAATAAAATAAAAATAAATTTTATTTTCGGATCGGATTTGTGGTCCCGAAACTACTGTTTCGGTTTCACTAAAAAATGGGTTGTTACAGCTAAAGGGATTTAATAGCTATGATATTAAATGCATAAAGGTTTTATGTTATAATTATACCATTAACAAGGTTAATGGACAAAAATGGGCATGGTTTAGTTAATTTTTTAAAGGTTAAAAATAATGGTTAAAATGGTAATTAGTAAAATCATCATAGAACAAATAAAAGAAAAATTAGTGCTCATCTTCATGAGCTTTCTTCTCCACCAAAAAATAGGTTTAGAAATCCCCATTTTGAAGCTTGAAAGTTCGGTTGAGCTCTTTCGATTGCATGGTATGAATTTTAACTCTGCTTTTAATGATTTCTATGTTTTTAAAGTCATTGTAACTTAATCTAGCTAGCCCTGGGACTAATTTGCAAAACTGTTAAAAGATTAAAGTTTTTCCATGAAGGAATTCATATTGTTTGTGAAGTTTTATGGTAGAAAATGAATCTTTGTTGTTAGATAAACAATTTTTGTAAAGTGCTTTTGGTTGAAAATGTCAATTAATGATTTATTTGTAAATTTTGTAAAATGTCTGGTGGAAATTGTGAAATAATGAAATGTATGAGTTTTTATGGATGCATATGAAATTTGGCTAGACTTGGGTAGGGATGAAATTGCATGAATTTTTAATTTATGAGCTTAAGGATTAAATTGTAAAGAAATCAAAGCATTAGGGGCAAAAGCATAATTTTGCAAAATTATGATTTTGGATTGAATTGAATAGAATTATTATTAAATGGATTGAATTTGATTATTTAGATCAAGTTAAGCATCATACGGATTTAGATCGAGGGAAAGAAAAAGTGCCGGACTAGTTGATCATATTTCTTCGTTTGTGATCGAGGTAAATTCGTACGTTTAAATAGATTTTTAATATGTTTGATTTAAATGCTATTATGTTATATTATCATATCATGTCTCGATGGAAAATCCAACGATGTTTCGTCGACTATCAAGCCCTCTTTGAACCTTAGAAATATATAGGAGGGTTACCATGTTTCGAGTGCTGGTCTTAAATGTCCTAGTAGTGGCTGAGTTCTGCCATGTGTTGCAGATACTTGATAGCATGTGTGAGCAGCACCGTGTAGCTACATTTTGACCGACAACTTGTGTGAGCAGACCTATTTATGGCTCGAAAGAGAGCATCTATGTAAAGGAAAAGGAATGAAATGGTTTCAACCATATGTTACCATACATTGTGTGAGATTCTCACATATCTGATATTATTCTAAGTGGTTCAACAGGCATATAAAGGGAAGGAACGATAAGTTTTTCGATTGGCAATGTCATGAAAGTATGGAAAGGTATGAGTTGTTGAGGATTAAAGTGTATATAACCATGTTCGTGAAAAGTATGAATGCTTATATGCTATATTCATGAAAGCTATTTTATTATTGGTGATTTTTGCTCAGTTATGTGTTTAATCACTAACTTGAGTTGTTATTTATTCTTAGGCTTGTGCCAAGCTATGTTTGATTAATTCATAATTATTTTTAAGGTTATGCATTGAAATGGTAAGCACTGTTTATGATTTACGAACTTACTAAGCATTATATGCTTACTTTGTATTTATTTTTCATGTTTTATAGTTTACTGAAAGCTCATTCGAGTTGAAAGTTTGTCGAAGATCCATCACACTATCCATCGGCTATATCGGTAGATTTTGATGATTTTGAGTCATGGTTATACCAGCATGTATAGGTGTTTTGTGCTTGATGAAATAGCCATTATGTTTGGCTTGTAAATATGGTATTTTGGTTGATGAATTGGTTGTTATGTTGGCATGTATATATGGTTTTATATTTGTTGACATTTGGCATTTTGGTGCTTAAATGGTGGGTGTTGGAATGGTCAATTGAATGCATGCTATGAATGGCTCTTTTGATATGCTTGAATGTGGCTAATGTGGTATGCTTTGGTGTGGAATTAGGTAGCAAATGTTGAGTTGACAATTGGCTAAGTATATCTATGTTTTTAGTTAATTTGATAACTTGTGATTGAGGTGCGTTTTAGGCATATTGGTTGTATGATTAGATACCATATTGATCTAGCTTTATTATGCATGGTTTAGGTACATTTAAATGCTTGAATATATGTGCAAATGGCTTGTAGGTGTGTGACAGCCCAAAATTGACCCTAGTCGGGAAGTGGTTTCGGGACCGCTAAACCGAGTCACCGAAATGTTTGAACGTAATATTTATTGTCTAGAATATGTAATTATGAATGTGTGAAAATTTCAAACTTCGATTTAGCCGATAGCATGTGAATTCAGTTAGTAGGACTTGTGTGACACTTTTGAAAAGTGATAGGCTAATCTATAAGGACCTAATAGTGCATGTAGTCAAAGGGAGGACTTGCATGTCAAATTTCCCCCTAATAGTTAGTGGCCGCCATGACAAAAGATTATGGGTAAAAACATGTCATAAAACATGTTGGGACAATGGTGTATGTAAGAAAAAATAAAATAGTGAGCATGGGAATTTAATAATGAAAGGAACAAAAAAAAGAGAAAAAATGGTCTCATGCATGCCCATTGCCGTGAGTGTGGAGAAGGAAAGAAGAATTTTGTTCATCATTTTCATTTCCTTTGGGCTGAAAATTCTAAGGAAGAAGGAAGGAATTCTTGTTTCATGTTGGTTTGGAAGAGGTTTAGGAGGAGGTTTGGCCATACTTGTACCTAGATTAAGGTAAGTTTGATGTTTTGCCATGAGATTCATGTATATTTTAGTTGCTAGCTTGATGTTCTTGTTAGCCCATGGTTCAAATCTTTGTTATGTCATGGGAATGAAATTCGCCAAAGTGAATATGGTGTTAATGCCATTGCATGCTAAATATCAAGCTTGATAATGATTCATGTGATGGTGGATTGAGGATTCTTAGATTTTCTTTTAGCATTTTTGAATGAGATACTAAGTTCTTTGTTTAACCATGACCAAATTGAAACGGTATGGTGTTGTGGTATTCGGCCATGTTATATCCATAAGTATGATTCATGCATGTTGCATGGTAAGTAAGATTTAAGCTTTGGATATGTGTCTATATTTGGATATAAGCCACTTGAGAATTCGCCATTTCACCTACATGAATATATGTTTGCACATGATGAATTGGTATGACATGTATACTATTTTAAGGTGTCTATTTGCTTGTGATGTTGTTTCTGTTATGAAATAAATGAGAGATGTGTATAGAACTACAATATGTAATGCGTTAATTAGGAAAATGTATGCTGTTTTTTTTGTGTAGTATTAAGTGTAAAATTGGCCTCCACATAGACATGCATATTCGGCCAAAGGAAGTAGATTGGTGTGCATGTATTCGGTTAGAGGCAACCATATTGAAGCCTTATCTTGGCTTAGATTGTTGACCAAATGGGTAATAAGTGAGGATGGTTGCGAATATACAAACATACATATGCATGTGTAATTGAATTATGAATGTTTAGCAAGAGGGTTAAACTAGTTGATTTATTGATTAAGCTCAAGGAGTTAAAGAAGGAGAATCAAGCAAGGGAAAGACGAAGGTCATCGAGTAGCCGACTTGGACTGCTTTTACCCAACACGAGGTAAGTCATTAAGCGTATATTTGGTGTTGATTTAAATGATCAATATATATATGCAAATGTGTTTAAATGAGTTGGTGTGTAAATGGAAATGTATGTGTATGGAATGATGCCATTGTTGAATGTATAAAGGCAGCAAAATACATAAGGTATTGGTCTCGCACTAAGTGTGCGGGTATAAATGGACACGGTGACAAGATTGGCACTAAGTGTGCGGGTTTAAAATTGTACAGCACTAAGTGTGCGAGTTTGATTATATAGCACTAAGTGTGCGAGTTGAATACATATAGCACTAAGTGTGCGGATTCACTATATGCTCTTGCATTACAATTGGCACCGAGTGTGCGACATCATCGAGCTAATCCCGGACAGCGGATCGGGTAAGTACCTCGAGCTCATGACGAATAGAAAATATGTTCATGCTCGGGGTTGAAATTGGTAAGCCTTAAATCTATGTGATGATTGAAATTGTATGATTGTGGTGGAAATGAGTTAGTGTGTGAAAATGCCTCAAATATCTTGTTGTGTAGAATATGAAATGTGGATGTATGACTTGGTATGAGATTGGACCGAAAGGTCCGAGGAATTATGGTATAGATTCGATATGGATGAGTACCTAGCCTCGTTTATTGTTTCATGTTGTAGTAACTTTATCGATGGATTGATGAATGCTTATGACTTCTCGAGTTGTAAACTCACTCGGTGTTTTCTTGTCACCCATTTTAGGTCTCTCGGACTCGTATTGTTTGCGTGATCGGGACCGTCGTTGAAGTCATCACACCGGCTGAAATCTTGTGGTATTGTTTTTGTTGTTGAAGAACATTTGGCATGTATAGGCTATTATATTTTGTCGAATTGTGGGTTGTAAACTTTAAGCCATGTGAAAATGGCCTATGTGGTCGCCGAGTGGGATGCTAGAACCTATAGCCACGAGTCTTAGAAACTCAAATTTTGATAAGGTGGCCATAATTTGTGTCATGTATGATGGATGATTAAGGCCAAGGAAAATTCGTGAAATTGGCATAGTCTACTGCAGTAACTGTTGCGGACAGCAGCAGTGAGATGAGATTGAAAAATCACTAAAAATAGTAGAAGTAGAATTAAATAGTGAATAAATTATGGAACTGAACCTTGATGAATCTATTTTTATATGGACGAAACGAAACGACCATATGAGCGGTATACTGAGAAATATTAAGGTTCTCGTGAGACAGGGCCAGAACGGTTTCTGGGTCCCCTGTCGCGACTTTGAAAATTTACCATAAATTATCCAGAAAGAATTAGGAGTCATGCCTTATATGTAAAGATTCCATTTTGAGTCTAGTTTCATTAGAAACAAACGGCACCAGTATTAAAGCCCTGTACAGGAGATATTCAAGTTGTAACGCGCGAAGGTCAGAGCAGTCGGTCCCTGTAACATGGGTGACTTTAACTAATAAAATGTACCAATTGGCCCAACCAAAAATTCTAAAAATAAATCCATGGATGGGTATATGAGTCTAAATTCAGGGAAAATTTACGAAACCAGTTTCCGAGTTTTGAAACTCGAGATATGATTTTTAAGGTGACGGTGACGCAGTTTTCCAGCCTGACTGGTAATGTCAAATTGGTTGGTATCTTGAGAGGGTTTGGCCGTTAACCCCTCGTGTCCGACACCGGCGTCGGTCACGAGTTAGGGGTGTTACAAGGTGTGTACATAGTTTGGGTGAAAGAAATGGCTTGAAAATGGCCTATTTCTTGTCCACACGACCTAAGACACAAGTGTGTCTTAACCGTGTGTGCGGCATGGCCGTGTGTCTCCTATAGGTTCCAAAGGGTTACAAATCAGGTAGTTACATGGCCTGGCACATGAGCGTGTGGCTTGGCTTAATGACCTGTAACAGCCCGATTTTGGGCCTAGTCATCAAGACCACAAATCTGACATAAGAAAGCTCCTTATTATTTTATTTTCATGGTATACAATTTCATAGAATGATTTCGTGAAAATTTCATTTGAAAATTTCGATGTTTGGGCATTCAATTTAGTCAAAAGGACTAAATTGTAAAAAGTGAAAAAGTTGAGTTCTACATGCTAGAGGTGTCCAATTGTTATGAAATTTTAAATTGGAGTCCTTATATGGTAATTAAACCACTAGTTAAGTTGTAGTCAAATATGGACATGGTTAGGTATGTTTTAAATTGTCTAATAAAGCCAAAATATAAGAAAAATATGAGAAAAAGATGTCATCTTCTTCATTTCTTCATGCCTTAGCTGAAATTTGCATAACACCATGGCTAAGGTTTTGTTCAAGCTTTCGATCTCCATTGTAAGTCCGTTCTTGTCCTGTTTTTAATGATTTTTACGTTTTTGAAATCTTTGTAACACGATCTAGCTATTTCTACCATTAATTTGAGATATGATGAAGGTCTAGGTTTTGAAACATGTTAGAAATTTGTGTATTTTGATGTTTAATGGTAGATTATGCATGTTTATGGTTAGAGAAACAACTTTTACTAAGTGATTTTCGATGAAAATGCATAAAAGGACCTAATTGTAAAAGTTGTGACATATGTGTTAAAAATCTATTTTAATGGAAAATGTGGGCTACTATAAGCAAGAAAATGATCCAGCTATGCATGGGTAGTAAAGAAATTGAACACATTTCATTTTACGAGCCTAGGGGTAAAAATGTAAATATGTCAAACTTAAGGGGCAAAAACATAATTTTGCCATAACATGATTTTTGGGTCACATTGAATAATGTGACTAATAAATAAGTTAAATGTGATGTTATTGATCAAAGAAAACGAGGTTCGGGCCTAGAACGGGGAAAAATGAGAAATTAACGGTTAGGTCCCTTTTTACCATTTTTGTATCGAGGTAAGCTCATGCGTAAATAATGCAACCTTATGTTATGTATTTAATATTTTTATATTACATGAATTGTATATTTGTTTCTATGAAATTGATTAATGACGATTTTGACGAAGTTTCGAGGAATGAGCAATCCCGATTGAACCTTATGAATAGAAGGGATACAAATGTCATGATAATAGGGTTACTGAGATTCCTTATAAGACCATATCTGGGATATGACATCGGTATGTGATTTCGTATAAGACCATGCCAGGGACATGGCGTCGATATGATATTTCATGTAAGACCATAACCGGGATATGGAATTGATACGGTACTATATGTACGAGATCCTCGAGTATCCTTAGTATTCCAATGTGTTCAACGGGTATGTTAAGAATGAGAAAGTATGTGAGTATGTTATGAGTGATACAAGTATGTACCCAGAACTCATGTGAAGTGAATTCGGTATATGATGAATTCTTGGGAAGAATGTACACGAATAAGTTATGCTTGTGAGATATTGATAACCTTGTGATTAGTGATCTACATTCATGATGAATGGATGCATAAGAAGATTTGATAATGATCATGTGATAGGTTTATGAACCTATTTGAATTGTGATATAGTATGGTTTATTTATTTAAATTGTGTTTCATTAGATATGACAAAAATGAAAGATAGGCGTAATTGCCGAACAAAGTCACTATGAGAGTATAGTATGATACGAGCTTAGACAAATGAAAGGTGGTTAAACTATGTGCTGGAATTATGATTACTCATAAATGATTTGCATGTGACTAAGAGGATGGAAATAACTTGTTAAATCATGTGAGAAGTTGTATTGGAGAGACTATGGTGGTCCGACTAATGCCAAGGCATGTAAACGATATTTATAAAATAAAAGAGTAAGCAGTATGAATGAGTAAGTGGTAATCATAAGATTTAATGCAATTTGTATCAATAATATTTTTATGGATGGGTAAAGTAAATGAATGTTAATAGTTGTTTATTATTTGCATATGAACTTACTATGCTTTATTGTTTACTCCCCTTCCTTTCCTATCTCTTATAGGCTAATTTAGCTAGATCGGGTTGGAGATCGCCGAAGATGCAATCACACTATCAAGCTGTCACTTTGGGTATAAGTATTCAAGAATTTTTGAGATATGGCATGAATAGAGACCTTGTCTGTGGATTAATTATGTCATTGTTAATGTGGCCAAATGTGTTGGCCTAAAAAGGTTTATGATTCAATTTGTGTATAGCCATGAATAATGGCTTATGTTGATTATATGCTTATACATGTGTTAATGCCCTCTTGTGAATGTGAAGCTAGTATGTTTATAATGAGTTAGATATGATGGTTAAGTTTGACGAATGATGATATGAGGATGACATGTTATTGACTCAATTGTGATTATTAGCTTGCCTAAGTATGCTATGTGTGATGCCATGTGATGTTGTGCAAATGTGTGCAAGTGAGGGTGACAAAATGACTTGGAAAATAGCCTTGTATTTGTCCACACGGGTAGACACACGGGCGTGTGTCTAGGCCATGTGTGACACACGGTCTGCCCCAATGAGTGTGTGATCCGGTCGTGTGTCCCCTGCACATTAATTTTGGAAAATAGAATGTCCAGAATTGAGCACACGAGCAGAGACACGGGCTTGTGTCTCAGCCGTGTAGAGGACACGTCCTAAGCACACAGGCGTATGACTTGGCTGTATGACCTTATTTGGGTGATGACGTCCTAAACAGAATGTCTCCTATTTTGGACACGGCCTGCAACATGGGCATGTCTTAGAATCACATAGATGTGCGAGACCACACAGCCTACTCAAACGGGCTTATGACTCCCCAACACATGAAAATTTTTAAGTTTCCCAAAAGTTTCAAAAGTTTTTGGTTTAGTCTAGAACCACTCCTAGTGGATGTTTTGGGCCTTGTAGGCCTATAATAGGGATGACATGAATGCAAATGAAAAGTTTTAAATTTGAGTGGAAATTCATGTCTCGGTTTTGTAAGATTGTCTAAGTTTATGTCCTGTAATGCATCATTCCCTGTTTCGGTGTCGAACACGGGTAAGGGGTGTTACATTTAGTGGTATCAGAGCTATGGTTTAGTCAATTCTTGTACTAACCTAGCGTATGTGACTCTAGCTATACATACCATATTACTACTTGTGATAGTGTGATACCTCCTAGCTCTAACAAAATTGCTTTGTTAAGACAGAGATGACTTCCAACCGAGCTATTTTCGATAATGCTGAAAATGATATTGAGATGATTGAAATATACTTACGATGTGTTGAAATCTGGAAAGGTATGAATAGAAATTATGATACGCATGTGTTAATGTACGAAATGAGATACCATAAGTTGAGAAATGTGAAAAAGTGAAATGAAACGAAAGTTTATGTTGTGATAAGTTCATCCATGTATGCTAGTATTTATATGATATTATGTGCCCAACCCCTTTGATTAAGTGAATATGGTAAGTAAACTTATCCAATGGATGGAATATGTGTGTAGGAACACTTGTTTGAGTAATGCATAATCAGTATATCCACAGAGTTGAATCTCATGTTTAATTGTTAAATTAGAGAATATATGATGTTTTGTTTTATGACTTTGTTATGGAACCACAAATATTATAATAGTGTGGAAGTTGAACTGGAAGATCAAATTAAGTAGAACGTAGGAGATGAGTGCGATCGTTCAATGATGAATTGATAGATAAGACCATGGTTGGACCATGGCAGTATATATGATCCCATGTAAGTCCATGTCTGGGACATGGCATTGGCATCGATATGTGATCCCATGTAAGACCATGTTTGGGACATGGCATTAACATCGATTGTGATCCCATGTAAGACCATATCTGGGACATGACATTGGCATTGATATGTGATCCCATGTAAGACCATGTCTGGGACATGGCATTGGCATCGATATGTGATCCCATATAAGACCATGTCTGGGACATGGCATTGGCATCGATATGTGATTTCGTGTAAGAGCATGTCTAGGACATGGCATCGATATAAGACTTCATGTAAGACCATAGCTAAGCTATGGCATCATGACGACATGTAAGACCATAGCTGGGCTATGGCATTGTGATATGAGTAAGACCGTAGTTGGACTATGGCATCAAGTAAACGACGTACTCAAACCCATAAGACGTTCTCTAATTTGACAAGTGATGGTAAGTGAAATTGAAGTTAGATGTTGGAAATTTAATTAGATATTAATATTGAGCTCTAGTGAGTAAATTCATTGTTTGAAATTGTAAATGACATAAAACAATTGAATAATAAATAAGTGTGTTGATTTGTTTGGAATGAACTATGTGATTATGATGATGTTACGTTAATGATGAATGCTAAGTCGTATGTGTGTATTTATGAGAGTTAAGTTAGAGGTTTTACGACCTCACCCCCTTACCAATGTGGTATTTTATAACGAAAATTCAAAACAATTCTGTTGAATAAGTTCACAAGTGTAAAACTAAATAGTACAGTGGTGGAATAATTAGTAATATAGACAAAGTTGAAAATAGTTTGACAAGTGAATACAGTTTTGAAAAAGATACTATATTATTCTAAAGATCATTCATATTATGCAATGTCGCGTTTAAAGAAGAGGTTAGTCTCACCTAATTGACTCAATTAGGTATGAAGTCTAAAGATTTTTTTAATGAAAGTTCTTTCGAATTGATTTTAGTTGGTGAGTGGAATAATACAGGGTTTATGATAACAAAATTAATTAGAAAAATGATGTTTGAGTTGTAAAGATGTTTGTTTGTAACAGTTATGGTTGAATAGATTTTGACGATCTCTTCTGAGTATTCTGTATATATATATTCATTCATTCTCAGGGGTTCATGTGAATGTCCGTTTTCTGATGAAATTCTTATCGAGTGAGAATGTTAGCTAACTTTAATGTTAGACGAAATTATTGATGGTCTATCTGATTTATGATTGGCATTGCCTTATCTCTTCGGGATTTTATCCTAATATGTTAGAATGAAAATGATGGTAAAAAAAAATTTATGTGAGGTTATTCTTCTGTTTCTACTAGATGTTGCTTTGTTTTATGTGTATATACGAAAAATATATTATCTCTGTTACAAAGGATGTCTAAAGCTAGTTAGTAGTGTTTTTCTTCTAGTTTTCTCTGGGGGATCATCTTGATCTTTATAATTAATTCCGAATGAGTTATGCTTTCGAATTTCTGTTATGATATCGTAGTTGGATTTTCTTATCGTCCTTATTTTGTGAATTATAGGACATGGCTCATCTTTAAAGTATGTTCTTTGGTCTGTGATGGTTATGTTTATTATGATTGTATTTCTGGATTTCTGTAATTTTCATGAAAGGAATTGATATTGGCAAAGGTATAATTGATGAGAGCACAAGCTCAAAATTGTATGATATATCTCTTTCCTCTGGTAAGTTTGATTAAAGTTTATGAGTTCAATCAGGATATTTGTTTCCTCGAGCTAGTATGGTTGAAAAGAGTATTTTGATATGTTATTATTATTCGATAGTTGAAATCAACTCAGTTGTTTTAATCAGAGTAAACTGATTTGTTGAGATGTGGTTTGAGTTATATGTATTTAAGCATGTCTTCAGCTAAAGGAATAAATTCTGAGCATTCATGAGTATATATATAGATGGATAGTCTGAATGAAGAAATTATATTCTAGAAAATATGATACAGAAATATGCCTATTGGATTATTCTATCAATTAATGGTGTTATGAATTAGAACTATTCTGAGTAATAAGATCATCACATTTATGAAAGATTGAATGGTCTGTGCATGTTAACAAAATTGGAAACAGTTGAAGATATTATTAACTGAAGGTTCTAGTTCTGAGTTCAGTTTGAATTGAGTAAGGAATTTATGATTTTCAGCGATGCGCTATTGAACGAATTGGAATGTGCCTTAATACAAGAGTGTAAAAAGGTAGTTTGTACTTTTAGACAGTTAAAGTTACATCAAAAAGAACTGTTCGACTAGTGATTTAGAGATGACCACTTTAATGTCGGTATTGTGAATTCGATGATATAGTGTGTTCAACGGAAAATGTCATATGTTTCCTGGTTCTAATGGTATAAAGTATCTAATGTTATAGAAAAAGATTTGAAGTTTAAGACATTATCAATAGATTTAGATATTGAAAGATTTTGAGAAATTATCGATTTACCTTTTGGAAAGCAAGTATGGTTACAGATGCCTGAATGGAAAATTTTGTTTATTTTGTGAGAGTTGGGTACATGATTAACTTTATTTGATGATGGTTTAATTCTAGCTATATTAAATGCTAAAGCGAAGTTTTCTTTGCGAAACTGAGAAGCTCAGAAATGTGATAGTGAATGGTAACCTAAATGATTTCAGAGCAAGTTTACTTCTGATGTTGAATTTCAGGCCAGACATGATTCCTGTTATTATTGATATTTCGAGATAGAAATTGCATATTGATGAATCTAGAACTTATGCAGAAGTTTTTGTAAGAGGTTCAGTAGTAATACGTCTGATCATCCAAGAGTAATAAAATGTGTAGTTATATAAAGTAGATGTGCTAGTGATTGCATATGTTACATGATATTTTTGGATTCGTATTCAGATGACGATATGTTAACAGATAAAAGTCGAAAATTAAGTGTATTCAGGACTAATACAGTCAGTGATAATACTAGTGTGTTATGAGATAGAATTGCTATCTATTCCGTACCGAGATTATTATATCTCTAAATAGGAAGATGTAAATTGAATTGTGGTTAATCATTTGACGAAGAAAGATCCGTATGATCATTTTATTATGTACATAGTTCTTATTTGACAGATTAACTGAGTATATGTGTTCTTGGGAGAGTAGCTGAGATCTTTGACGATATGCTCCTACACTGTGTATTAAAGTTCAAAGATTATGGCAAAGAGATATACGAGGTTAAATCGATTGTGATTCTGAGAAGTTAGTGAAAGTTTTTCATGAGAGTTGAAAGCAATTTCTTTTGGTAAGATTTTCGGGGACGAAAATCCCTAAAGGGGGCGAGTTGTAACAACCCAATTTTGGGCTTAGCTGGAATAGTGGTTTCGAGACAAAAAATCTGACGTCAGAAAGTTCATTCTTATTGCACTTTCATGGTCTACAAATGTCATGATATTAGGCTTCCTGAGATTCCTTATAAGACCATATCTGGGATATGACATCAGTATGTGATCTCGTATAAGACCATGTTAGGGACATGGCGTCGATATGATATTTCATGTAACACTATATCCGGGATATGACATTGATACGGTACTATATGTATGAGATCCCCAAGCATTCTTAGTATTCCAATGTGTTCAACGGGTATTGTAACACCCCAAACCCGTGACCGTCACCGGATTCGACCACGAGGTGTTACCGGGCTTACTTCCCTTATTTCCCTCTTGGAAATTATGAAATTTTTGTTTCAGGCAGGCTAGCTAACTGTGTCACTGTTACCTTAAAAATCATATCTCGAGTTCCAGAACTCGAAAACCAATTCTGTAAATTTTCCCTGAAACTATACTCATATATCCATACATGGATTTATTTCTAGAATTTTTGGTCGGGCCAATTGGTACAGTTTATTAGTTAAAGTCACATATGTTACAGGGGTCGACTACACTGACCTTCGCGCGTTACAACTTGAATATCTCTCTGTACAGGGCTTTAATACTGGTGCCGTTTGTTTCTAATGAAGCTAGACTAAAAATGGAATCTGCACATATAATGAATGACTTCTAATTCTTTCTGGATAATTTATAGTAAATTTTCAAAGTCGAGAAAGGGGATCTAGAAACCGTTCTGGCCCTGTCTCACGAGAACTTTAATATCTCTCAGTATACTGCTCATATGGTCGTTTCGTTTCATCCATATGAAAATAGATTCATCAAGGTTCAATTTTATAATTTATTCACTATTTAATTCTACTTCTACTATTTTTAGTGATTTTTCAATCTCATATCACTGCTGCTGTCCGCAACAGTTACTGCAGAGACTATGCCAATTTCATGAATCTTTCCTTGACCTTACTAATCATCCATCATACATGACACAAATTATGGCCACCTTATCAAAATTAAAGTTTCTAAGACTCGTGGCTATAGGTTCTAGCATCCCACTCAACGACCACATAGGCCATTTTCACATGGCTTAAAGTTTACAACCCATAATTCAACAAAACATAATAGCCTATACATGCCAAATGTTCTCCTAGTTCAACTACGAAGACAATACCAAAAGATTTCCAGCCGGTGTGATGACTTCAATGACGGTTCCGAGCACGCAAACAATACGAGTCCAAGAGACCTAAAAGGGGTGACAAGAAAACACCGAGTGAGTTTATAACTCAGTAAGTCATAAGCATTCAACCACCATCCATTAATAAAGTTATCACAACATGAAACGATAAACGAGGCTAGGTACTCATCCATACCGAAACTATACCATAATTCCTCGGACCTTTCGGTTCAATCTCATACCAAGTCATACATCCACATTTCATATTCTACACAATAAGATATTTGAGGCATTTTCACACACTAACTCATTTTCACAACAATCACACAATTGCAATCATCACATAGATTTAAAGCTTACCAAGCTCAACCCCGAGCATGAACATATTGCCTATTCGTCATGAGCTCAAGGTACTTACCCGATCCGCTGTCCGGATTAACTCGATAATGTCGCACACTCAGTGCCAATTGTAATGCAAGAGCATATAGTGAATCCGCACACTTAGTGCTATAAAATCAGCTCGCACACATAGTGCTATATAATCAAATTCGCACACTTAGTGCTGTACAATTTTAAACCCGCACACGTAGTGCCAATCTTGTCACCGTGTCCATTTATACCCGCACACTTAGTGCCAATCTTGTCACCGTGTCCATTTATACCCGCACACTTAGTGCCGAGACCAATACTTTATGCAATTTACCACCTTTATACATTCAACGATGGCATCATTCCATACACATACATTTCCATTTACACATCAATTCATTAAACACAATTGCATATATATTATGATCATTTAAATCAATACCAAATATATGCTTAATGACTTACCTCGGATGTTGTCGAATGTCTTCAACGGCTATTCAATTACTTTTTCTTTCCCCTTGTCCAACTTCGATCCTCTAAGCTCTTGGGCTAATTCAAACAAATTTATCTTATTAAAGTCCCATCATGCTAGCTTATGGCGAATACCCATATCAAATAAGCAATTTACCTTAACTCAGTAACCCACATAGCCAAGTTACACATATAACCCTTATGACCGAATATGAATATCACCAAAATCTCTATGACTTAACCTTCAGCCTTCATAGCCGAATATATATGTAGCTTATCAAATAGACATTTATTCACCTTCCCTTAACACATATTAATCAATTAGTCCATGCATTATCCCTTGACACACCCGGTCATTAAAGCAATAACCTATTAACATCCAAGCATATTATACTAAAATTTCTTCTAAGGTCAATTCATGTACCATCCTTAATACTCATACAATTATTTTATTTTAAATAATTTACACACACCATTTACCTAACATCAATTAACTAGACACTTTAAGGATTTCTTCTTTGACTATACACACATTCGGCAACTATCCATACACACACAAGCGATTTTTTCCTATCACCCAAACCATCTACATGAACACTTAACTAACTCAAACTTCACCCATCCACAAATACTCATTACAACACAAAGACAACAATCCTTTTCCTCAATTTCTTCCATGGCCGATTACCCAATATTACCACACAACCAAGATTTTGACATGGTGAGTAGGAAATTTTAGTAGCTAGCTTAAAGTATGCTAACCTTTCAAGAACCAACATGAACTCACTTACCTTAATTCAAGCTCATGGGTGACCAAACCTTCTCTTGCTTTCTTCTTCAATTCGCCAAGCATGTTCAAAGATGAACACTTTTTTTTCTTTTCTTTGTTCACTTCACGGCAAATGGGGGAGGCATCCACACACTTTTTTTTGCTATCATCATTTTCCTTTTTTTCCCTTTCTTTATTACTAGCTTTTATTCTATTGTTTTCTACATACCCCACTAACATAACATGTTGGAAACATGTTTCCTTGCCCATAATTTTGTCATGGCAGGCCACTATCCTTGTCAAATGGATTATTTGACATGCAACTCCATTTATTTTACTTCATTCCTTTATTAACCTCTTAAAATTAGCCACATATAATTGAATCCTTTCACATGAGTCCCTTTTCTTTCAATTCACATTCAAATTAACTAAATCAAAGAATTAAAAATTCACACATGCATTTTCACATATTTAGACAGTAACTATCATACTCAAATGATTTAGTGACTCGGTTTAGCGGTCCCGAAACCGCTTTCTGACTAGGGTCACTTTAGGGATGTCACAGGTATGTTAAGAACGAGAAAGTATGTGACTATGTTACGAGTGGTACATGTATGTACACAAAACTCATGTGAAATGAATTTGGTATATGATGAATCCTTGGTAAGAATGTACACGAATAAGTTATGCTTGTGAGATATTGATAACCTTGTGATTAGTGATCTACATTCATGATGAATGGATGAATGAGAAGATTTGATAATGATCATGTGATAGGTTTATGAATCTATGCGAATTGTGATATAGTACGGTTTATTTATTTAAATTGTGTTTCATTGGATATGAGAAAAATGAAAAACAAGCATAATTGCCAAATAAAGTCACTATGAGAGTATAGTATGATACGAGATTAGACAAATCAAGGGTGGTTAAACTATATGCTGAAATTATAATTACTCATAAATGATATGCATGTGACTAAGAGGATGGAAATAACTTGTTAAATCATGTGATAAGTTATATTGGAGAGACTATGGTGGTTCGGCTAATGCCAAGGCATGTAAGCGGTATTTATAAAATAAAAGAGTAAGCAGTATGAATGAGTAAGTGGTAATCATTATATTTAATGCAATTTGTATCAATAATATTCTTATGGATGGGTAAAGTAAATGAATGTTAATAGTTGTTTGTTATTTTCATATGAACTTACTAAGATTTATTGCTTACTCCCCTTCCTTTCCTATCTCTTATAGGCTAATTTAGCTAGCTCGGGTTGGAGATCACCGGAGATGCGATCACAGTATCAAGCTGTCACTTTACGTATAAGTATTCAAGAATTTTTTAGATATGGCATGAATAAAGACCTTGTCTGTGGATTAATTATGTCATTGTTAATGTGGTCAAATGTGTTGGACTAAAAAGGTTTATGATTCAATTTGTGTGTAGCCATGAATGATTGCTTATGTTGATTATATGCTTATGCATGTGTTAATGCCCTCTTGCTAATGTAAATCTAGTATGTTTATAATGAGTTAGATATGATGGTTAAGTATGACGAATGATGATATGAGGATGACATGTTATTAACTCAATTGTGGTCATTAGCTTGCCTAAGTATGCTATGTGTGATGCCATGTGATGTTGTGCAAATGTGTGCAAGTAAGAGTGACAAAATGGCTTGGAAAATAGCCTTGTATTTTTCCATACGGGTAAACACAAGAGCATGTGTCTAAGCCGTATGTGACACATGGTTTTCCTCCATCGGCATATGATCTGGTCGTGTGTCCCTGCACCTTAATTTTGGAAAATAGAATGTCCAGAATTGAGCACACAGGAAGAGACACAGGTTTGTGTCTCAGTTGAGTAGTGGACACGGCCTAAGCACACGGGTGTGTGACTTGGTCGTGTGACCTTATTTGGGTGATGACGTCATAAATAGAATGTCCCCCATTTTGGACACAGCCTGCAACACAGGCTTGTCTTAGAGTCACACGGGCGTGTGAGACCACACGGCCTATCCACATGGGCGTGTGTCTTCCCAACACATGAAAATTTTCTAAGTTTTCCAAAAGTTTTGAAAGTTCTTGGTTTAGTCCAAAACCACTCCCAATGTATGTTTTGGGCCTCATAGGTCCATAATAGGGACGACATGAATGCAAATGAAAAGTTTTAAATTTGAATGGAAATTCATGTCTCGGTTTTTTAAGATTGTCTGAGTTTATGTCCGGTAACGCCTCATACCCTGTTCCGATGTCGAATATGGGTAAGGGGTATTACATAACCCAAGTTAGTGAGTTATATGAGCACGGACACAGGCTGGGACATGACCATGTGTCCCTACTTCGAATGTCTACACGGCCTGAGACACGTGTGTGTGTCTCAGCCGTGTGACCTCTGTAGCGTGAAAATATTTATTGTTTTCCATGACATTGTATATGTTTCTAAAGTAATTCTAAGGCCTCGAGGGCTCGAATAAGGGGTGTTATGTATGAGTTTGATTGATTTATGTCATGATTTTTTAAACCTTGAAATGGGATGTTTAATGTTATGTATTTTCGGTAATATTCTGTAACCTTATTTCAACGACGAATATGGGTTAGTGGTGTTATGATTTATTTCTCATTTCTTTTACAGGTTTTCTAGTAGTGAATTAGAAGAGGAATTTCTGCTAACAAAGAGTATCTTTTTGATCAAGAGATCGCAAGAACTTTGAGAATAAGGCGAAATGAGATGAAAGAACTAAGAAAAATGGCTAGGAATAGGAATGATCCTGGTCTCAATGATAATCTAAATGGTCAAGATGCTAACCCTCTTGTTCATAGGGTGATACCTGGTATGGATGATAATTTGAATGGTCATGATGGTAACCTGCACGTCTGTGGGGTGATAGATGATCGAGATAGACCAATCTGAGAACATGTTGTGCCAATTTTTGATGATTTGAATCCAGGGATAGTTAGGCCACAAATACAATTTCATCAGTTTGAACTGTAATTAGTAATGTTTTAGATGTTACAAATAGTAGGAAAATTTGGAAGAGTACCCACTGAAGATCCAAGATTGCATTTGTGACTTTTCCTAGAAGTCTGTGGCTCATTTAGGTAATAAGGTTATCCTGAAGATGCCTGGAGACTTAAATTGTTTCCATATTCCGTGAGAGAACGAGTAAGAGCATGGTTGAACGCTTTGCTATTAGGGACAGTGACATCATGGAATGATATTTGCCAGAGGTTTTTGCTATGGTGTAATCCACAAAACATGAATGCCAAGCCTAGAAATGACATTGCATATTTCGGCAATTGGAGGATGAAATGTTATATGGAGCTTGGGAATGATTTAAAGATTTATTTCGGAACTATCCGATGCATGGATTTCAATACTGAACTAAAATGGAAATATTCTATAATGGGTTGAATGCATATACAAGAATGGTATTTGATGCATCTACCAATTGTACATTGTTGGATAAATCTTACAACGAAGCATATGAGATTTTGGAAAAGATTGCCAACAATGACTATCAGTACGCTACCACTAGAGTTGGGACATACAAGAAATCTGCTGGTACCATGGAGCTCGATGTAATTACTTTGTTGACAGCCTAGGTATCTTCTTTAGTGGATATGATCAAAATAATGAAAAATCCAACTGGAGTCCAGGAGATGAAACCAGTCGAGCTGTCGTATGTTTATTGTGGTGAAGATAATGTATTTGATGAATGCCTATCAAAACCAGCATCGATATACTGCATGGGTAATTTTAATTGAAATAAGAACCTTTATTCCAACACTTACAATCCGGGGTGGAAGCAGCATCCAAATTTTAGTTGAATAATCAAGGTGTAGGGAGTTCACACAATGCTGTAAAAATTATATCCACAATGCATCACTCGATTATAATCATCTTATGCCGAGGAAAAATGCTCAACAAGGTCAGGTACCATCTTCTAATTCTATTGAATCTTAGTTGAAGGAGTATATGACCAAAAATGATTTGTTATTCAGAGTTAGGCTACGTCTCTCCGAGATCTTGAAAATCAAGTGGGGAAAATAGCGAACGCTCTAAATTCAAGGCCAAAAGGAGCATTGCCAAGTGATTCTTAAAATTTGAAAACCCAAGGGAAGGAGCAGTGCAAGGCCATTACGCATAGAAGTGGGACTCAATTGGATGAATTTGTTCAAGATGGCACAGAAGAGGAAAACAAATCTAGCTGCAATTAAGAAAAGATCTCTAAACCAACTGAATGATAGACATCACTTGAAAAGGATACACAAAGAAATGTGGTGACAAAATTAGATCATGTTGTTAACAAAAATGCCATGGCAAAAAACACAACCAACCTGAAGGACGACCACCTTTACCTTTCCCTTAGCGATTACAGAATGCTAAACAGGATATTCAATTTAAAAGGTTTTTAGATGTTTTGAGGCAACTCCGCATCAATATACCATTAGTGGAAGCTTTGGAGCAGATGCCTAATTATGTGAAATTTACGAAAGACATTGTCAAAAAAGAAAAAAATTGGGAGAATTTGAGGTTGTTGGTCTCACTAAAGGGTGTACAACAATGTTGATGAATACACTACCTCTGAAGCTCAAGGATCCAGGGAGTTTCACTATCCCTTGTTCAATTGGAAATCATTATGTTGGTAAAGTTTTATGTGATTTAGGAGCGAGTAAGAGCGGATAAAGTTATCTTTTCTACTAATTTCCTTATTTTAGAATTTGAAGCTGATCAAAATGTGTCAATTATTCTTGGAAGACATTTTTTGGCTATAGGTAGGACTTTAATTAATGTGTAGAAATGTAACAGCCTATTTCAGTGGTTTCGGGTCCACAAATCCAATGAATAAGTTCGTAAATATTATTATTTAATATTTATGAGTCAACTATGGTTTTAAAAAGGTTTTTGATATGGTAATTTATGTTATATGAATGATTAATTAGGTTCAAGTGGTAAGACCCTCAAGTCAAGTGGTTTTAAAAAATGAGGTATTGGGACCTCATTTCTATAAATTGAGCCGTAAATATTTTTATAAATATTTATGGAGTGTTATCAAGGTTGTGTTTAATTTTCTTTAAGAAATTTTAATGTTTGGATAGTTAACTAAAAAAAAAAGGACTAAATCGTAAAAGTTGAAAAAGTCAATCGCTATTAGTTTAAAGGTGTTAATTGATTAAAGAATTATAATTGGATGGTCTTAATGGATAAATTAACCATTCTTAAAATGGTGGGACGTTTTAATACTTTAATTTCTTTTAATTTTAATGTTTTATATGTTATTTTATTATTAAAATAAAGAATAAAAGGTTAATAAAATAAGAAAATATAATGTTTTCTTCTTCAATTGTTTTTTTCATCACTGAAACACCATGGCAAGAAGAACCAAGGTTCGGCTATGGCTATATCTTTGCATGATCAAGAACAAGTGGAAAATCGAGGAGAATGGAAAATTACCAAATAGCCCATGTACTTTGACATATCTACAATTTAGCCAGTAAGTTCGTATGAACTAAAATCACTTAAATGTTGATTAAATTGAATGTTTAATATGTTGTTCTAATGTAAATGAATCAATATATATATGATTATATATCTTTTTAATGCTATATATTGATTTATATGTTGATATGTTAATTGTTATGTAACTGAATGATGTAAATCCAACAATGTCATGACAATTATCGAGCCTCGTTTGAACCATAGGAATTCATAAGATACAAATGATATGTCATTAGGGTTGAGGTCTTACCGAGGACATGTCATTCGATGATTATATATATCATGTTTCGGGTGTTAGTCTTGAATGTCCTACCGATGGCTAAGGTTCTGCATTTGTTGAGGATAGTCCACACGTGTGAACAGCATCATATAGCTTACATTCTGACCCTTAGCTCGTGTGAGCAATGGTGTAAAAGAAAGAAAAGGTTACAGTTATATGTTTAGCACCCTTCGCATGAGCTATCCTGTGTATTTGATGATATTTTAAATGGTTCAACAGGTATGAAAAGGAAAGGAATGATAAGTGTTTCAAAATGAACTATGACATGTATATATGAAAAGGATTAAAATTGTGAGTTTCATTAGAAGTAGGCTACGTCAAGGAAATTGATGAATTCAAATGAATTATGTTTATGTATAATGCTTACCTTATGTTAAATTCAAGTGAATTGTATTTGAATATGCTAACATGTGTTGTACACGGTGCTTAGGCTTGTGCCAAGCTTATGGTTGGATTATCTCGTGTTTAATCTTAATGATATACATTGAAATGGTAAGTGTCGAAATGGAAATATGCTTATGTTCATGACAATGTGGTATGTATCAAAAGAAAAATGTGTTTTCTTATGAAATGATTTATCATGTGGTTTATCCCAAAAGAGTTATGTATAAATGCACTAACTTGTGTATTAATGATGATGTTTAGGCTTGTGCCAAGCTTGTGGTTAGGATTGATGTTTATGCTTACGTCTTGTGTTATGCAAATGAAATGAGCAAGAAAAGATAATGAAACGGTAAGTTTATAATTGAGTTGTAATATGATGTAATAAAATGATTGATGAGTTAAATGATGTATTTATATGTAAGAAGTTTACTTATTCTATGGATGAATTTACTCATGACGTGAATAAATACACTAATTCATGAATTGATAATGTTATTTAAGCTTATGCTAAGTAAATGGAATAGAAAGTAAGCAAATGGAATGATAAGTATCTAAGTAAAGTGGTTCATAGCCTTATGAAAAGGTTAATGATTGTGTAATATGTCTTATAAAATCCTATTATGTTAGGAATGAAAAATATATGTGATGTTGATAGACTTATTCATTTGGGAGTTGATGGTTATATAGTTGATAAATCTTGAGGCATTGGTATAGGTTTATATATAACCTATAAAATTTTTATTGACATGAAATGCTATGTTTAAAGTTTATACGAGCTTACTAAGCATTTATTGCTTACGTAATTATTTTTTCCTTTACTCTTTAGATTATCAGAAGCTTGATCGATTTGGAAGCTCGTCGAAATTCTATCACATTATCCAGCAATTATACAGGTAGATTTTGATGTTTTGGTCAAGGTTATAATGGCATGTATAGGTGGAATTATGTTTAATGGCTAGTTGATATTTTTTGGCATGTAAATGTAGCTTTGAATTGTGGTACTTTTGGTACTTTTGATACCTTGTGGTTGGGTTTTAAATGGTTAAGTTGATAGATGTTTTGAAATGTTTGCAATGTGGCCAAGTTAGGTTATGTTTTAAGATGGATATGAGCTAGATGTGTTTGTATGAAATATGGACAATTATGCATATGTTTAGGTATGTTAGTTTGATTGTGATTGAGGTGCCTATATGGCATATTGGTTCAATGGATTAATGGTATAGTGAATTGGTCATTTTATGCATTTTTTGGGTATGTTTTAATGCCTTGGTTAAAACTGCAAGTGGCTTGTAGGTACATGCTTGAATTGGGTGAAGGAAATGGTTTGATTTTGGCCAACTTCTTGTCCACACAGCCTAAGAGATGGGTGTGTGTCTCAGTAGTGTATGACACACAGCCATGCGACACGTCCGTGTGTCCATTGTAGGTTCAAAAGAGTTGCAAGTCAGGTAGTTACATAGCCTAGCACACAGGCGTCTGAGGCAATTTCAAGAGTTACACGGCCTGGCACACGGGCATGTGGCTTGGTTGTGTGACCCAAGTCAGAGAGTTACACAGGTACGGATATGGGCTGGGACACGGCCGTGTGTCCTTATTTTGAATGTTTGTAACACCCCGTACCCGAGTCCGTTACCGGAATCGGACACAAGGTGCACACAGACTTAACTATTTTCACAGTCCATTTAGAAATTTCCAGACTAGCTGGTCACTGCATCACTGTCACCTTAAAAATCATATCTTGAGTTTCAAAGCTCAAAAATTTGTTTCGTAATTTTTCCCTGAAACTAGACTCATATGTCCATCTACAGTTTTTTTTCTAGAATTTTTGGTCAAGCTAATTAGTACAGTTTATTAGTTAAAGTCTCCCCTATCCCAGGGTTCGACTACACTGACCTTCGTGCGTTACGAATTAAATATCTCCTTGTACAGGGCTTTAATACTGATGCCGTTTGTTTCTATAGAAACTAGACTCAGAGAGGAATCTATAAATATATGGCATGACTCCTAATTATCTCTGGTTAATTTACAATGAATTTCCAAAGTCGGAACAGGGGATCCAGAAACCGTTCTGGCCCTGTTTCACGAGAACTTTAATATCTCCTAACATATAACTCATATGACCGTTTTGTTTCTTCCTCATGAAAGTAGATTCATCAAAGTTCATTTAAATAATTTATTCACTATTTAATACCATTCCTACTATTTTTAGTGATTTTTCACATCCACATCACTGCTGCTGTCAGCATCTGCCTTTAAGGTAGGCTTTACCTATTTCGTGGTTTCCATGGACCAACTAGAGTTTTGTCATACATAGGTCCACATATACTCATATTTAGCCATTCCAATGGCTGATCATTTTCCCAACACTTCCATTCCAGTCCATGCTCACATCATGAAACCATACATATATACATAAACACAAATAGTCTAATGCCATACCCCACTTTTACGAGCCATTTTCGCATGGCTGTACACATATATATCACAAAACGTATTTGACAAAAAGCAAAGGGTAGTCCTATACATGCCATATCCGGAGTTCAACTAAAAGAATACCAAAAGGGCTTTGATAGTGTGGATGACTTCGACTTCGATGATCCCGAATCCGATAGCTAACGAGCAAAATTTATAAAACAGAGAAACAGAGAAACGGAGTAAGCAATTTATGCTTAGTAAGTTTGAGCAAGGGATTCCAGCATAACAAAAGCATAGCAATCATATAGCTAACGGATAATTTCGTATGCACAAATTCTCAATGTCATACTTATTTCACATTCCAACCCCTATATTCATACATAAGGGATCATCTTAGCCAAATACGGAAGCTCATTACTCGATCGAGCGAATATCATTCAAGGAATCAACTAATTTCAAGCACATACGAACATACCTCATTGCTGGAATTTTTTAAGCGTATTAACTGAAATTTTTACAGCAAGGACGCTCGTTCTCGAATCACGTACCTTCGGAATTTAACCGGATATAACGACTCGCTCAAATGCCTTCGGGACAAACCCCGGTTATAGTAACTCGCACGAATGCCTTCGGGACTTAACCCAGGTTTTGTAACTCGCACAAATGCCTTCGGGCTTAACCCGGATTTATTAACTCGCACGAACGCCTTCGGATCCTAGTCCGGATATAGTCACTTAGCACAAAGCCTTGGGACTTAGCCGGACATCATTCAATAACCGAGCACAATTATCAATAAATTATGACACATTCAGTATTTCATTTTCATTAGCAAAACTCAAACACAAGGCACTTTTCACACTTGCAATTTCGGCTCAATAGCCACACACAAAGAGCATGATTTTAATTTGCTTTAAACATGATCTAATCAATTCAGAATTTAAGCTCTATTACTCAAGAACTTACCTTGGATGTTGTCGAGCGATTTAAACGACTACTCGACTACTTTTTCCTTCCCTTTATCGGATTTAGCTCCCTTTGCTCTTGAGCTTAATTTGACAAATAAATTGATTTAATCATTTGAGCATCGAAGAGGAATTCAAGGTACTTAGCCAATATATATACTCATTAGGCATCAAAGTCGCATATGTACGAATCATGAATCGAACTCAACACATTAGTTAATATTCTCTTAGCGAATTTTCTAAGCCAAGAATAGGCATCAATATGCTTGCCTCTAACCGAAGGCATGCACACCAATTTCCCTCATGTGGCGAATATGCATGTCCATGTTGAGGCCAATTATACACTTATTACCACACAAAAACAGCATACTTTTTACTAACTAATGCATTCCATATTGTAACTCAATACACATCTATCATTTCCTTCATAACCGAAACATCATCATAAGTAAGTATATACCTTGAGATAGTATATATATGTCATACCAATACATCATGCTCAATCATATATACATATATATATGCTAGAGCCGAATCTCAAGTTGATTGTAACTAAACATGAACATGATTTCGAAACACAAATCTTACTTTCCATGCAATGAGCATAAATCACACTTATGGATGTACCATGGCCGAATACATCACAACACCATAATTTTGGTCATGATTAAACAAAGAACTTAATGTCTTACTAAAAAATACTAAAAAGAAAGTCCAAGAGCCATCAATCCACCATCACATATATCATTAGCAAGCTTCATTTTTAACATGCAATGGCATTAACACAAAATCCACCTTGGCCAAATACCATCCCCATGATATAACAAAGGTTTGAACCATGGGCTAACAAAAGCATCAAGCTATCCACTAAAAACATGCATGAATCTCATGGCACAACCTCAAACATACCTTAATCTTGATGCAAGTATAGCCAAACCTCTTCCTAATCCTCTTCCAAACCAAGCATGAAGCAAAATTCCTCCCTTCCCCTCTAGTATTTTCGGTCAAGAGAGAATGAAAAATGGATGAACAATTTTTTTTCTTTTCTCTTCCTCAATACACGGCAATGGGGGGGGGTTCACTCACACACACATTTTTTTTTTCTTTCTTTATTACCCATACTTATTTGTTTACTGTTTCTCCCTAATGCACCAACAAAACATGTTTCATGACATGTTTAGCCCATACTCCTTGTCATGGCCGGCCACCTCCTATAAAAGAGGGATATTTGACATGCAAGGCCATTGTTTTGCATGCATGCTTTAATTAGTCATCACACATTCCCCATCATACTTTCAAAGTTCTCTACTAGGTCCTTTCTAGTGAAATTCACATTTATAACTCTAAATTAAAGCATCAAAATGTCACACATGAGTTAACACATATTATAGGCATCAAAATAAATATCAAATTATTTTTATGCCTCGATTTTGTGGTCCCGAAACCACATTCCGACTAGGGTCGTTTTAAGGCTGTCACAACTCTCCCCCACTTAAGAAATTTTCGTCCCCGAAAATCTTACCGGTAAATAGATTTGGGTATCGCTCTTTCATAGAGTTCTCGAGTTCCCAAGTAGCTTCTTCTATTCCGTGTTTGAGCCATAACACTTTCACTAGCGGAACCCTTTTGTTTCGCAACTCTTTTACTTCACGAGCTAGGATACGAATCGGTTCTTCTTCATAACTCATATCGGCTTGAATTTCAACCTCTGATGGACTAATTACGTGCGACGGATCAGATCTATAGCGTTGAAGCATTGAAACATGGAAGACGTTGTGAATCTTTTCGAGTTCGGGGCAAAATCAAGCGATACATAATCGGGCCAACTCGTTCGAGAGATTTCAGACGGCCCAATGAATCTCGGCTCAACTTACCCTTACGGCCGAATCTGAGTATCTTTTCCAAGGCAAAACTTTAAGAAACACTTTATCTCCCACGATACTCAATGTCCTTTCGTTTCAAATCCGCGTCACGATTTACGACAATCGGAGGCTATCTTGATTTTCACGGATTACTTTTACTTTCATTCAAAGATCTTTAATCAAATCCACTTGAAAATTTTGCTTTCACGAGCTCGGTCCAAAACAATGGTGTACAAGATTTACGCCCGTACAAGGCCTCGTAAGGCGCCATATTAATACTTGATTGAAAACTATTGTTGTAAACAAATTCAATCAAAGGTAAATACCGTTCCCATGAACCACTGAACTCGAGGACGCAACATCTCAACATATCCTCAAGTATCTGAATTATCCGCTCGGATTGACCA
This sequence comes from Gossypium arboreum, assembly GCF_025698485.1. Taxonomy (NCBI): domain Eukaryota; kingdom Viridiplantae; phylum Streptophyta; class Magnoliopsida; order Malvales; family Malvaceae; genus Gossypium; species Gossypium arboreum. The sequence continues at coordinate 102,086,646 of NC_069080.1, forward strand.
TCGGTTTGTGGATGAAAAGCGGTGCTAAAATGCAGCTTGGTACCCAAAGCTTCTTGCAATTTCTTCCAAAATCGCGAGGTGAATCTCGGATCTCTATCCGACACAACAAAAATCGGTACCCCGTGTAATCTCACAATCTGAGAAACGTACAATTCAGCTAGTTTATCCAATGAAAAATCCGTACGCACAGGGATAAAGTGAGCCGACTTAGTCAGTCTATCAACAACAACCCAAATCGCATCCTTCTTACTTGCTGACAATGGCAGTCCGGACACAAAGTCCATTGTGACTCGATCCCATTTCGACTCGGGTATCGTGATCGGCTGAAGTAACCCTGAAGGCACTTGATGTTCCGCTTTCACTTGTTGACATATTAAACATCTCGAAACAAAGTCAGAGATGTCTCGTTTCATACCATGCCACCAAAACTGACGTTTCAAATCGTTGTACATCTTCGTACTCCCCGGGTGGATTGCCATTCGGCTACAATGGGCTTCGTTCAGGATTATCGAAATAAGTTCCGAATTCTTTGGAACACACAGACGACTTCTGAACCTCAAACAATCGTCATCATCAAATTGAAACTCCGATTCCTTATTCGGAACACACTCAGCCCGTTTTGCAACCAACTCATCGTCAACTTTCTGAGCTTCACGAATTTGATAAGTCAATAACGGTTTGGCCTTTAATTCGGCTATTAACACATTGTCGGGTAGAATAGACAAGTGTACATTCATAGCTCGTAAAGAAAACAGTGATTTTCGGCTTAAGGTGTCCGCAACCACATTAGCCTTTCCCGGGTGATAATCAATGACAAGCTCATAATCTTTTAACAACTCAAGCCAACGTCTTTGTCGCAGATTTAAGTCTCTTTGAGTCATTAAATATTTGAGACTTTTGTGATCCGAATACACATGGCACTTCTCACCAAATAAGTAATGTCGCCATATCTTTAAAGCGAATACGATGGCGACCAATTCGAGATCATGGGTGGGATAATTTTTCTCATGTGGCTTTAATTGTCTCGGCGCATAGGCCACAACTCGACCTTCTTGCATCAATATGCAACCTAACCCAAGTAGGGAGGCGTCACTATAGATGACAAACCCTTTGCCAGATTCGGGCTGTACTAGTACTGGAGCTTCTGTCAAATGAGTTTTCAATTGATCGAAACTTTTCTGACACTTTTCCGTCCATTCAAACTTGACATCTTTCTGAAGCAGTTTCGTCATGGGTGTGGCTATCATCGAGAATCCTTTTACAAACCGTCGGTAGTAACCGGCAAGTCCCAAAAAACTCTGAACCTCAGTAATATTTCTCGGAGGCTTCCAGTTAAGATGGCTGAAATTTTACTAGGGTCGACTCGAATACCCGATGCAGATACCACATGACCCAAGAAGCTAACCTCTCTTAACCAGAACTCACACTTGCTGAACTTAGCGTATAACTGCTTATCCCGTAAAATTTGCAACACTAACCTCAGGTGCTCCGCATGTTCGGTCTCATCTCTTGAATAGACCAAGATGTCGTCAATGAACACAACTACGAACCGATCCAAGTACGGTCTGAAGATCCGATTCATCAAATCCATAAATACCGCCGAGGCATTAGTGAGCCCAAACGGCATCACTAAGAACTCGTAGTGACCATATCTCGTTCTGAAGACAGTTTTGTGTATATCCGAATCTTGGATTCGCAACTGATAATAGCCCGATCTCAAATCTATTTTTGAGAACACTGAGGCTCCCTTCAGTTGATCGAACAAATCATCGATCTGTGATGGCGGATATTTGTTCTTTATCGTCACTTTATTAAGTCGACGATAGTCGATGCACAACCTCATGGTTCCGTCTTTCTTTTTACAAACAACACCGGTGCACCCAAGGTGAAAAACTCGGCGAGCAAAACCTCTATCCACCAACTCTTGCAACCGAGCTTTCAACTCCTTTAATTCCATTGGTGCCATACGATACGGAGCTATCGAAATCGGTGTGGTCCTGTACAAGCTCAATACCAAATTCTATCTCCCGAACAGGTGGCAAACCCGGTAATTCTTCGGGAAAAACATCCGGGTAACCACAAACCACCGGCACAGATTCGGGTTTTATTTCTAATTCCTTATCATCAAGTACATACGCAAGGTATGCTTCGCACCTTTTCTTACATATTTCGGGCCAACATTGATGATATTACGGTTGGCAACCCTTCAAGTCCGTAGACTCAATTCGAATCATCTCGTTATTTGCGCACCTCAAATCAATAGTCTTGCTTTTGCAATTCACAACCGCATCATGCACGGTCAACCAATCTAAACCGAGGATAACATCAAATTCATCAAACGGCAACAGCATCAAGTCCGTCGGAAAACAGGAACCTCGAATTACTAGGGGGCATTTCTTACACACTTTGTCGACGAGCACGTAACGACCTAAGGGATTTGACACCCGAATTACAAACTCAGTAGACTCAATAGGTAAAGTCTTACTGGATGCTAAGGTTTCGCATATATAAGAATGAGTAGAACCAGGGTCAATCAAAGCAATCACATTAGTATCAAAGAGAGTGAAAGTACCGGTAATAACATCTGGCGAGGAAGCATCCTCACGTGCTATGGCATAAGCCCTAGCAGGAGTGCGAGCCTCGGATCTGGTCGTAGCATCTCTAGATCCTCTCTGACCACCACTAGCATTGCCCGTATTTCCAGATGGTCTACCTCAAGCAGTGGTAGCACCCGGTTTCCCACTCTGATTTGTATTTTGTTCAGGCAACCTCGGGCAATCTTTAATAAAGTGGTCGACCGATCCGCACTTGTAACAGGAGCGGTCACGGAACCTCTGACTTCGAATGCCATTTGCCACAATGCTGACACTCCGTTCTGTCTCGACGGTCATTCCCAACACTGGCGACTGAAGTGCCTCGTGTACCCACAGGGGGTCGATCACGATCTCGTCTAAAAAGGCCCGGAGTGCCTCTAGACCGGCCCACATCATCTCTAAATTTCTTCGATGCATGTTGAAGAGACTTTCCCAAGGATCTTTTATGAAACTCTCCAATTCCCACATCAACTTTTTGTTTTTCTTTTCTAAGCTCTTCGGCTTTACAAGCTCGCTCGACAAGTACTACGAACTCTCGTATTTCAAGAATGCCAACGAACATTTTTATGTCTTCATTCAGCCCATCCTCGAAGTGTTTACACATTACAGCCTCGGACGAAACACATTCCCGAGCGTATCTACTAAGTCTAACAAATTTTCGCTCGTAATCAGTAACTGACATAGAACCTTGCTTAAGCTCAAGAAATTCCTTTCGTTTTTGATCAACAAATCTCTGGCTGATATACTTTTTCCGAAACTCAGTTTGGAAAAATTCCCAAGTTACTTGCTCTCGGGGCACAACAGTAGTCAGAGTGCTCCGCCAATAGTAGGCAGAATCACGTAGCAAGGAGATAGCACACTTTAGGCATTCATCGGGTGTACAAGATAGCTCATCGAGTACCCGATAGTGTTGTCAACCAAAATTCAGCTTGCTCGGTATCGTCGTTATCCGTAGCTTTGAATTCATAGCCCGTGTTTTCGGATTACATCAACTGGGGCTTATTCGACCTTATTTGGTCGATTCGGAGGCATTGTAGGTACGGGGTCATGTTTTGTTGGGAATGGAGGTTGTGGAGCAGTAGTGTTAGTTCGAATGTATTGGTTGAACCAATCATTCATCACGCTATAAAAGGCTTGCCTAGCCTCATCATTCGGATTGCTAGCAACAGGTTGAGAGTCCGCCGCGTCCCTTGTGCGGGAGCAGCGCCACACTCTCCACATCATCAGCTATCGCTCGGTTGGGATCGGGATCCATTACTATAAATAAACACAAACTCAAACGTCAGAAATCACCACACTATCAAATAATCACATAAAATAGCATGTATAGCTAGACCCAAACGCATTACGGTAGTCCTAGAATCGACTAAACCATAGCTCTGATACCAATAAAATTGTAACACCCGTGCACTGAGTCCGTTATCGAATCGGACACAAGGTGCACACAGACTTAACTATTTTCACAGTCCATTTAGAAATTTCCAGACTAGCTGGTCACTGCATCACTGTCGCCTTAAAAATCATATCTTGAGTTTCAAAGCTCAAAAATTTGTTTCGTAATTTTTTCCTGAAACTAGACTCATATGTCCATCTACAGATTGTTTTCTAGAATTTTTGGTCGAGCCAATTAGTACAGTTTATTAGTTAAAGTCTCCCCTATCCCAGGGTTCGACTACACTGACCTTCGTGCGCTACAAATTGAATATCTCCTTGTACAGGGCTTTAATACTGATGCCGTTTGTTGCTATAGAAACTAGACTCAGAGAGGAATCTATACATATATGGCATGACTCCTAATTATCTCTGGTTAATTTACAATGAATTTCCAAAGTCGGAACAGGGGATCCAGAAACCGTTCTGGCCCTGTTTCACGAGAACTTTAATATCTCTTAACATATAACTCATATGACCGTTTCGTTTCTTCCACATGAAAGTATATTCATCAAAGTTCATTTAAATAATTTATTCACTATTTAATACCATTCCTACTATTTTTAGTGATTTTTCACATCCACATCACTGCTGCTGTCAGCATCTGCCTTTAAGGTAGGCTTTACCTATTTCGTGGTTTCCATGGACCAACTAGAGTTTTGTCATACATAGGTCCACATATACTCATATTTAGCCATTCCAATGGCTGATCATTTGCCCAACACTTCCATTCCAGTCCATGCTCACATCATGAAACCATACATATATACATAAACACAAATAGTCTAATGCCATACCCCACTTTTACGAGCCATTTTCGCATGGCTGTACACACATACATCACAAAACGTATTTGAAAAACAGCAAAGGGTAGTCATATACATGCCATATCCAGAGTTCAACTAAAAGAATACCAAAAGGGCTTTGATAGTGTGGATGACTTCGACTTGATGATCCCGAATCCGATAGCTAACAAGCAAAATCTATAAAAGAGAAACAGAGAAAGCGGAGTAAGCAATTTATGCTTAGTAAGTCCGAGCAAGGGATTCCAGCACAACAAAAGCATAGCAATCATATAGCTAACGGATAATTTCGTATGCACAAATTCTCAATGTCATACTTATTTCACATTCCAACCCCTATATTCATACATAAGGGATAATCTTAGCCAAATATCGGAAGCTCATTACTCGACTGAGCGAATATCATTCGAAGGGAATCAACTAATTTCAAGCACATACGAACATACCTCATTGCTGGAATTTTTCAAGCGTATTAACTGAAATTTTTACAGCAAGGACGCTCGTTCTCGAATCACGTACCTTCGGAATTTAACCGGATATAACGACTCGCTCAAATGCCTTCGGGACAAACCCCGGTTATAGTAACTCGCACGAATGCCTTCGGGACTTAACCCGGGTTTAGTAACTCGCACAAATGCCTTCGGGCTTAACCCGGATTTATTAACTCGCACGAACACCTTCGGATCCTAGTCTGGATATAGTCACTTAGCACAAAGCCTTCGGGACTTAGCCCGGACATCATTCAAATAACCGAGCACAATTATCAATAAATTATGACACATTCGTATTTCATTTTCATTAGCAAAACTCAAACACAAGGCACTTTTCACACTTGCAATTTCGGCTCAATAGCCACACACAAAGAGCATGATTTTAATTTGCTTTAAACATGATCTAATCAATTCAAAATTTAAGCTCGATTACTCAAGAACTTACCTTGGATGTTGTCGAGCGATTTCGACGGCTACTCGACTACTTTTTCCTTCCCTTTATCGGATTTAGCTCCCCTTTGCTCTTGAGCTTAATTTGACAAATAAATTGATTTAATCATTTGAGCATCGAAAGAGGAATTCAAGGTACTTAGCCAATATATATACTCATTAGGCATCAAAGTCGCATATGTACGAATCATGAATCGAACTCAACACATTAGTTAATATTCCTCTTAGCGAATTTTCTAAGCCAAGAATAGGCATCAATATGCTTGCCTCTAACCGAATGCATGCACACCAATTTCCCCTCATGTGGCGAATATGCATGTCCATGTTGAGGCCAATTATACACTTATTACCACACAAAAACAGCATACATTTTACTAACTAATGCATTCCATATTGTAACTCAATACACATCTATCATTTCCTTCATAACCGAAACATCATCATAAGTAAGTATATACCTTGAGATAGTATATATATGTCATACCAATACATCATGCTCAAACATATATACATATATATATGCTAGAGCCGAATCTCAAGTTAATTGTAACTAAACATGAACATGATTTCGAAACACAAATCTTACTTTCCATGCAATGAGCATAAATCACACTTATGGATGTACCATGGCCGAATACATCACAACACCATAATTTTGGTCATGATTAAACAAAGAACTTAATGTCTTACTCAAAAATACTAAAAAGAAAGTCCAAGAGCCATCAATCCACCATCACATATATCATTAGCAAGCTTCATTTTTAACATGCAATGGCATTAACACAAAATCCACCTTGGCCAAATACCATCCCCATGATATAACAAAGGTTTGAACCATGGGCTAACAAGAGCATCAAGCTATCCACTAAAACATGCATGAATCTCATGGCACAACCTCAAACATACCTTAATCTTGATGCAAGTATAGCCAAACCTCTTCCTAATCCTCTTCCAAACCAAGCATGAAGCAAAATTCCTCCTTCCCTCTAGTATTTTCGGTCAAGAGAGAATGAAAATGGATGAACAATTTTTTTTCTTTTCTCTTCCTCAATACACGGCAATGGGGGGGGTTCACTCACACACACATTTTTTTTTTCTTTCTTTAATTAGTCATCACACATTCCCCCATCATACTTTCAAAGTTCTCTACTAGGTCCTTTCTAGTGAAATTCACATTTATAACTCTAAATTAAAGCATCAAAAATGTCACACATGAGTTAACACATATTATAGGCATCAAAATAAATATCAAATTATTTTTATGCCTCGGTTTTGTGGTCCCGAAACCACATTCCGACTAGGGTCGTTTTAAGGCTGTCACAATGTTATTCAGCTTGAGGCATGGGCGCGTGTCTCAGTCATGTGAGTCACACGGCCGTGTGACCCCTACAGTGTGAAATTGTCTATCTTTTTCCATAAAGTTCTAAATGTTTTCAATTTATTCCCGAATTATTTCATAAGTGTTTCTAAGGCCTCGAGGGCTCGAATAAAGGTCGATATGCTTGTGTTTGAATGAATTATATTTTGATTTATGAAATGTTTGGAATTGAATGTTTAAAGTTACGATTTTATGGTAATGCTCTGTAACCCTATTCTGGCGACGAATACGAGTTAGTTGTGTTACAAGAAAGGTGAACTCACCATGAGGGTAAATGTTCAACATGTTACTTTTAATATTTTTGATGCTTTGAAATGTGTAGACAAAAATGAAGAATGCCACGCCATTGGTTTGATAGAAACAACAGTGGAAGAAGAATTCACCAGACTTTGCCACAGCAATGCTGATAGTAACGAAGACGCATTAGAAATGATTGATGAAGTAAGTTTAGAAGAACTCAGTGAATTCATGGAAGCCAAACAGACATTGGAGAGACTAGGGAAAAAGTTTGACTCTTTTGATTTATCTAGTCATTCATTCAAGCTTCCTAAAACTTATATAGAGGAGGAGCCTCCTACATTGGAGTTAAAACCTTTGCCGCAACATTTAAAATATGAATACTTAGGAGATAACAACAGCTTGTTAGCTGTGATCTCTATAGAATTGACATCCAAACAATAGGTCAAGTTGTTGGAAGTCTTGCAACGATTTAAGAAGGCGTTAGAATGGACCTTCGTTGAAATAAAGGGAATCAGTCCTACATTTTGCATGCATAAATTATTGTTAAAGGATTTCCACGCCAAGTCTACTAAACAGTAGAGGAGATTGAATCCAATAATGAAAGCAATTTTCAAGAAAGATATTATCAAGTGGCTTGATGCTGGCATTATTTACCAAATTTTAGGCAACTCATGGGTAAGCCCTCTACAATATGTCCCTAAGAAAGGAGGTGTCACAGTGGTTATCGATGACAATACTAAGCTCATACCAACTCGCACGGTCACGGGATGAAGAGTGTGCATGGATTATCAGAAGCTTAACAAGGCAACAAGGAAAGACTATTTCCCCTTTCCGTTTATTGATCAGATGTTGGACAAGTTATCAGAGAAAGCTTCTACTATTTTTTGGACAATTATTCAGGGTATAATCATATTTCCATAGCTCCCAATGATTAAGAGAAGACAACTTTCACGTGTTCATATGTTTCTTTTGTGTTTAAACGGATGTCGTTTGGATTATGTAATGCCTCGACAACTTTTCAACATTATATAATGGCCATATTCTCAAATATGGTTGAGAAATTCCTTGAAGTTTTCATGGATGACGATTTTGAAGATTATTTGAAAAATCTAGAATTGGTTTAGTGTTGCTGTGAAGAAACAAATCTTGTCTTGAACTAGGAAAAATGCCACTTTATGGTTCATGAGGGAATTTGCTTCGGGCATAGGATATCACAGCGAGGAATTAAAGTACATAGAAAAAAATTTGAAGTAATAGAAAATTTGTCACCTCCCATCAGTGTCAAGGATGCTAAAAGTTTTCTAGGTCATGTAAGATTTTAGAGAAGATCCATTAAGGAATTCTCGAAGATATCTAAACCCTTATGCACACTACTGGAGCAAAATAGACCCTTTAATTTTGATGAACATTGCCAAGGTGCTTTTGAGGAATTAAAGAAAAGAATGGTAGCAGCATCAATTGTAGTAGCGCCAGAATGGACATTGCCATTCAAACTCATGTGTAATGCCAGCAACTATGCCGTATGAGTAGTGCTGGGGCAGAGGAGAGACAAAATATTGTGTACAATATATTATGCTACCAAAACTCTAATCGATGCACAACTTAATTATACCACTATGGAAAAAGTGATATGAGCTATGGTGTTCGCATTCGACAAATTTCATCTTAATCTTGTGGGTACCAAGGTCATAGTTTACACAGATCACTTGGTTATTAAGTACTTGGTGAGTAAGAAAGATGCCAAACCGAGATTGATTATGTGGGTACTGTTGCTATAAGAGTTTGAGTTGGAAATTTGGGGTCAAAAAGGGACTAAAAATCAAGTGGCTGATCATTTGTCAAGGTTAGAATCGGGTTGTGAAGATGGCAATAATAACTTTATTAAAGAATATTTTCCAGATGAACAATTGTTAGTTTCCAAGGAACTACCTTGGTATGCTAATATAGTGAATTTCTTGGTAAGTGGTGTGATGCTGCCTGATTTAAACACCCACAAAAGGCAGAAATTTCTTCATGATGCTAAGCACTATTATTGGGATGATCCCTTCTTATTTACACATTGCATTGATCAAATCATTCGGAAGTGTGTCCCTAACGACAAAATACATAGTATTTTGTAGCATTGTCATTCATCTCCTTATGGAGGACATTTTGGAGGAATGAGAACCGCCACTAAGGTACTTCAGTCAGGATTCTATTGGCCAAATTTGTTCAAATATGCTCATGAATTCTGTCAATCATGTGATCATTGTCAGAGAACAAGGAATCTATCTAGGAGACATGACATGTCACTACAAAGTATACTACAGGTAGAGTTATTTGATGTATGGTAGGTAAATTACAAATACTATTGGTGGTGGATTACGTGTCTACATGGGGAGAAGCAATAGCCCTAGCTACTAATGATGCTAAGTTAGTACTGAAGTTCCTACATAAGAACATCTTTACAAGATTTGGTACGCCTAGAGCCATTATTAGCGATGAAGGATCCCATTTTGATTGTAAAATGGTGGCCAATGCCTTGCACAGGTACGGGGTGAGTCAGAAGATTGCAATGGCATATCATCCAAAACGAATGGACAATCTAAGATTTCTAATAGAGAAATTAAATGAATTTTGGAAAAACTGGTGAATCCATCTCATAAGGATTGGTCCACCAGTTTGGATGAAGCTTTGTGGGCCAATTGGATGTCACTTAGGGATGTCACCTTTTAAAAAAATTTTATTGGAAGCCAGGTCACTTACCTATTGAGCTTGAGCACAAAGCATTTTAGGCTATCAAGAAGTTAAACATGGATTGGGCTACTGCTGGCAAGAAAAGATTCATAGAGTTGAATGGAATGAAAGAGTTTCACGCACAAGCATATGAAAATGCTAAACTATACAAGGAAAAGACCAAGTGATGGCATGATAATAGATTTATGCCATGACAATTTGAACCAGGGCAGCAAATATTACTGTTTAATTCTAGACTCAAACTATTCCCTAGAAAGTTGAAATCTTGTTGGCCAGGTCCTTTTGAAGTAGTTCAAGTATTCTCACAAGAAGCTGTTGTTATCAAAGACATGAAAATGGGTGTTACATTCAAAGTAAATGGACAACGCTTAAAACACTACTAGGATGCTCATGTAGAGCGTGACAAGCAAGGCATCGACCTTCGAAATGTTTGAGTTAGAAATTTGTTATTTTATTTTATTTATTTACTTTACTTTAAATTTAATTTTTTAGCTATTTCTGTTCATTGGTTATATGCTATATTTTTCTTTCATGTCATGTTATTTCTGATTTTTATACATTAGTACAGTTTCTCAAATGTAGGGTCAAAGACCAGACTTATAGTGTGTACTGGGAGGATGATTGTCGTAGCATCACAGAGAAGAATTATCTCTTGACAAACTGGGTGATGAGCTGTAAATTATCAAGGGTTGACCATGTAGAAAAACCCAAAGAAGAGATTCCTTAAGCAGATTAACCTAACAAATTTTTGGGAAGCCTTAAGAAGTTAGCCTATAATATAGCGCTAGGAGATTTTTCCCCCAAGAATTTCTTTCCTTTCTTCTCACCATTTCACAAACTTCTCTATTATATTTCATCTTCCCTAAAATTGTTATCACTGACCCTCTTATTTCCCTCTCCCTAACTATTCATGTTTTAAGTTTCTCATAAAGCTCCCATATTTACAGTTCCATTATCTTCAACCTCTACTCCATTTTCTTTACACTACTTAAAGATTTTTCTTTATTCTTTCTTAATGGCTCAAGTTAAGAATGCTTCAAAAATCATAGAATCATCGCATGCTTCAAAAATCATAGAATCATCGCACACTGACATTGCTCAACCAAAGACATTTTTCAACTCTACTGCAGCTACAAGGTACTCAAATAATATTCTAAAGTGTCCCTTTTGTTTTGAGCAGGGACTTTTATTTAAGGACGAAGCCTATATGGGGTACGACCGTAATAGGAAAGTAAGATGGGTGGGGCATTTTTTGTTTGCACCTAAAGGATATTTTAGGTAGAGTAGTTAGGGAGTTCTATGCCCATGTGAACTCCCCTAATTCTCCTTTCAACTATGTGTGGGGCACCTTTGTACCATTTGATGAGGACCATATAAATACCTAGTTTGGCCTTAGGGAGGTACAAGATGAACATACCGAGTCTATGAATAACATAATAATTGAGGGTTTGACACAAGTTTTGAAGGATTTATGTGTCGAGGGTACACAATGTATGGTCTCTAGTCAGGAATGCTACACTATTGAAAAGGCTTCATTGAAATCGATTGGGAAAGTGTCATATCATTTCTTGAAAAGTCCGCTTATGCCATCCATGCACAATACCACCATTTCTAAGGAAAGGATGTTGTTGTTGCGTTCTAAATAAAAGGAAGAATGATTAATGTGGGAAGAATCATTTTTCAATAAGTCCATCGTTGTGCTAAGAAGAATGCTGAAACTTTAAATTTTCCTTCTCTTATTACTACATTATGGAAGACTACTAATGTTCCTCTTAATGATGCTAAGAATATTAACCTTAATAAGGTTGGACTAACAAGGGCAACTTTTGCTAAGCTCCGAGGCATTGATACTGCCTCAGCAACTCAACAAAGTCAAGCTTCTACTACCGCGCACGCTTCCACAGCAACACCTTTATTCACTCGAGGCTCATGTAACCAGCAAATATTGAATTCCCTGAAGTAGCTAGAGCAAAGGATGTCCTTGTTGAAACTCAGTAGTATCAACTAGCTAAAGAGCTAGTCCAAGCTAAAGAGCAGCAGGCTCAGTATTAGACATATGTGAAGGATAGGGATTTGGAAGTTAAGTGATCTTTGCAAAAGAATTTTTTGAAACCAATGCCAGAATTCCCTATCTTGCCCATGACATTGCACCCATCTGTTAAGGCTGAAGTAGAACTAGATCCAACTACTGCCAAAGTTGACTCAGTAAATGAAGAGACCAATATTGTGGTTGGAAACTGAGAAGTCAACATTCGTTATGCTTGAGAAGGATAAAGAAGAAAGGAAGGAAGGACATAATGACCCTACTATTGCAACAACTCATGCCACCACAAAAGGCAAAACTCCTGTACCACCATCTCCACCATCATCTGTGACTGCACAAGATCATGCAATTGATCAGTTGATCGATGATCTCACGGAGATCAACAAGGAAAGCAATGATGTAAACCCCTTGAAAAGGAAGATAAGGTATAAGGTAAATGCCCACAAGTCTACACGAAGAACTGAATAAAGTACCTACAATACACCCCAAGCCAGATAAGTTTTTTTTTTCTTTTGATGATCATGCATTTCGTTTCATTTTGCTGTAACATTTGTCTGTCCATAGCTATATTTTTGTTGCATGCATATGCATTAAGGACAATGCATCCCTTAGGCTTGGGGTGTATTGGGCATTTAGGTTGCGCTTTATATAATATAGATGTTTTTCCACTACATTGTAACCACCAAAGTACTATTTGTCTATAAAAAGTACATCTTATACTTATGATGTTCGTTGATGAGTTTACATTTTTCGATATACCTGGAACATGTGATAATGGATTGGGTGAATTTAGCTTAGGTTAAAATGCTTGAAAAGTAATTCCTAAAAATAGGATGCTTATACTTAGTATGTGTTTTTTTTGGGTATAGTAGGTATCTTTTAATGAACTTACGGATTTTTTAAGCTAAACATTAGTTATATTGCCACAACATTATTTAATAAAGGACAACAGGCACTCTAATATTTAGAATTACCAAGTATGTCAGCATCACTTTGTTTGCTCCATCATGCAATTGATTAGAAAGGTTAGTCTAAGAAAGAATGTGTTTCATGGAAATAAAATTAGAGGCACTCCGTTGTAGCAAAAAGGACTGAGTAGCTAAGGAAGTAGTTGTATGCTCCATCAATCTTTTTAGTCAAAAGTTTCAGCTTCATGTGTGACCTTTGGTTTAAATTGTAACATGATTGAATACTCGGCACTTTGATGTATGTTCCACTATTATTGTCAAGTCAAATAATTTTGTGGCATGCTAAATCCCCTAATAATAATAAAATTTGAAAAAAGAGAAAAAAAAGAAAGAAGCATAAATATGATTAATATAGTCTGAGTAGGTTTAAAGCAAGTAACTTATGTTTAGGTAATAAATGAAGTAAGTAAATTAGGAGATGGTTGTTATAGGCCAAAAGAGAGAATACATGAGTACTTAAGAGATTTTGTGTTTAGGGAAAAAATTTGCAATACCTTTGTTGAGCAATCTTTTGACACTCGAATGAGTTTTAGGAAGAAGGGAGATTGCTGAGACCTAATGTATTGTTGTCTTGGTATAGCCTGGTAGTATGAGTTGGCCTGGTGCGCTGGAAAATGTTGGCATTTATGCATGCATGCATATTTTTCTTGAGGACAAGCAAAACTTAGGTTTGGGGATATGATAACTCTTGTAAAGGTGTTATATTTCATGCCTTTAGACCTAGTTAATTGCCTGTACTTAAATACATCTAGTTGCAGTTTAGAACATTTCATTATCATATTTAGCATTGCATTAGAACTTGGGTTGCGTTTAAATATTAGGTGCTTTTAACTGCTTATGGAAGGGTTGTGTTTTGTGGTTTTGGGAGGTGAAGAATGAGGAACAAGAAATAAAGGAGTGAAGTTTTCTTGGGGAAAAATGGTGGTCAGATTCCCAACTCGTATACCATGGCAATGTTGGGAAGGTGCCCAATTAGCATTCAACGCATATCAATTCCAGCCCAACTCTACTTGTACCAGATAAATTTTCCTAGGAAATAGGAGAAGATAAATCTTGGGCTGTTAGAATTATCCTAAAAAAGAACAAAAAAAATTTAAAAAGAAGCAAATGAGGAAACCCTAGAGAGCGAAATAGTAGGTAAAGATCCTTAGGTAAAATAGAATGTAGCGGTTGAATAGAGACATTAAGAAGAAAAATGAAGGCAACCCCTCTCAGCCATCTTAGGACATTGCGTAGCAGGAGTGTGGATTGGACAAGTGAATGTTGTCTTTCTGACGTTCATCCATTATTTCTAATATGTTCCTTCGTGAATTACAGTGATGAAAACGATGTTTGAGTTGAATTTTATTTGCCAACCTATGAGATAAATCTCACAGGATTGGGATTACTTTGATGAAACTTTAACTATCTTTAATGGTTGTAGTATAAATCTAAATTATTTTACTCTTTACAATGTATGTGAGCAATCCCTAGACATAGTCGACTGTGCAACATACCTTTAAATTAATCTAAATTATAAAAAAATTAGATTAATTAGACCACGGTTGAATGATATGAGCAAGTACTCGATAAACACTTGTAATAGACTCTAGATAGAGAGCAGCGTTCATACAGAAGGGAACAATGTAGGGTATCATATTAAAGGCTTAAAGACACAGGCCAGGTAACTTGAGGTTTTTGCTCTCGAAAGAAGCAGGCCACTTTAAAACTCTTCCGAGTAGTAGGTTAAGTATGATTTTGTTGAGGCATTACTGACAAGAAAACTAGATTCTTAGTAATCCCAACCTTCCCACTCAACATTGCCTAACCCTTATCTTTTGCTATAGTATCTTTGCCATAGGATTCTTAGTTGTTTATTTATTCGTTGCATATTATTCACGTAATTATTCTTGTTACTTCCATTGCATTTTTACTTCTTCTTTGCCTTAGCATTTTTCCAATATTAATTAATATACATTTTACACTCATTCTTAGTATTCTATTTTTATCACTGCATACTTAACTTGGTTTTTCCATAACACATCATTACTTGCAATCCATTATAAAACTAGACCAATTTTATACAAAATCCAATCCCTATGAAGATGAACTCACTTATCACTTTATTACTTAATCCGACATGTATACTTGTACAATTTGCATATCATATTCACACACGATATTAGCCTATATGTACTACTAGCATGTGTTGATCCATATTTGTATATGAGTATGTCTGTTTTGAGCATGCATAATTGTGTTATGCCATTTGCATATGAATCAGGGATGAGATGTGTATGATACAGAGAAAGTTTTGGTAGACTACGATTTGCGATTCTGGCGGTTTACTCGCAAAATCTGATTTTGGTAGTCAAACTACATTATTTGTTTCTGGCGGTATTTCCACATTATATTTGGCATCTCGTCTGCATAATATTATATGGGCTTAAGACCATAACTTTGGTGTTTCAGTTGGATGGGTTTCTAATAACCCTATTTGGGGTGTTGAATGTACGAAGTGTAGCACCCCTAACCTGTACCCATCGCAGGAGTAGGGTTACGAGGTATTACCTATCAATTTACAACATATAGCTTACATTTGTCAAACATAAAGCATTCATTCTCATAAATCATTCAACACAATCACATTGTCCCTTATAAGGGCCTACTAGGCCTTAAACATGCTTCAGAAGTAGTTCAGGACTAAACCGATAACATATGAAAATTTTGGAAACTTAGAAAAATTTTAACCCTATAGAGGTCACACGGACGTGTGAACAGGCCGTGCGCCTCACACGGCTGTAGACAAGCACGTGTGGAAACAGGGCATATGTAACACCCCTATCCTGTAACCGTTGCCGGAATAGGTAAGGGGAGTCACCGGACAGACAGAGCATTCCAGAACAACACAGATTCACAAATATCATATAACATTCATACATTTACATCACAATGCATCCATTAAGATGGTCTATGAGACCCGAACATACCTTTAGGAAAGGTCGGGACTAAACTGAACCCATTCAGAATTTTTAGAACTTAAACAAACTTTTCAAAACTGTCAAAGTCACACGCCCGTGTGACTAGTCCGTGTGACTCACATGGGCATAAGGCACGCCCATGTGGTCCAACCGTGCCAAAAATAGGTCCTATACTGACTTTTTAACAAGGCTGTGTGCCATGACCGTGTAAAATTTAATTAGCTACTGACTCTTTCACACGGCCACAGGGCACGCCCGTGTTCCCTGGCCGTGTGGCACAATGCAGGCTTGGTTTAAACCAATTTGCCACCCTTTAAGGGTCCAACCCTACAAGTATCATAAACAACAATTATGCCAACATTTCCAACCAATTTCCATGCTCTAAAAATGACCAAAACACATTTTGAAACATACATCAAACTATGCACAAACATATCATTTGTTAGCCAAACTTATATGGCATAACTTATACATACATATCAACTAACCATTCTAGCTTATACATGTCATACTTAAATATGTACATTTTCAAAGGTACCAAAAAGGAGTTTGATGGTGTGATGACAATCCTCGACTATCCCGAGCCTTCAGTAGCTACGATAATTGTAAAACAGACAAAAATCACAGAGAGTAAGCTACATGAGCTTAGTAAGTGAAATACAGCTAGTCCATCTATGACAACATATAAGTAAAGTCAATAGTAAGAATTTAGAGTTATTTCAGAGAGTAAATCATGATTTCGTGCATACTTCACATTCTATATATCACAGAATAGAGTCTATCACATTCAGAAATTTAGTACGATACAAACGTACCTATATAGGTTATACTTTTCATATACTCATTCTCATATTTCGTATGCTATCATCACACGATTCAGAAACGATACAAATGCTCATAAACAAGTACAATGCCGACATCCCAGCCGTGGTCTTACATGTAATTTGATATCGATGCCTCTGTCCTAGACAAGGTCTTACACAAAATCAGATACGATGCCGATGTCCCAGACATGGTCTTATACGTAAATCTTAATCGAGGCCTGTGTCCCAGACACGGTCTTGCACGATACCTCAGATCAATACCAACATTCTTTTATCGAGCTCTCAAGGCCGTCCAATGCAGATAATAGTTTATAAACACAGAATTTAATCAACTTAACACGTAACCGTAGTTTGACTTACCTCAGACGGATTTCGGATAACCGAGTAGACTATTCGACTACTTTGGACTTCCCTCGTTCTAAGTCCGATTTTGTTTGTTCTTGATTTAATACAATTCAAATTCAACCACTCAATCATTCATTTCATTCAATTTAATCCATATACACATATTTTGGGCACTTTACACTTTAACCCTTACAATTTCACACTTTGACAATTTAGTCCATTTTTCACAAATTCATCAATATGTAAAATTTCTTTGCAACAAGGGCTAGCCGAATTTTCATGGCTTCTATATAAGCCCATACAACATGTTAAATTCACAAATTATTCCTTCAAAACCTCACTTTCTCAATTTAGCCCTAATGGCTCATTTCATCAAAATTTCAAGAACAAAACATGATAGTTTAACATATATCTTTCATAATCCATGTAAGAACACTACAAACTCATTTAAACATCAATGGCACATTTCATAATCTCCAATAAAAATAGAAATTTAAACATGGGTTTTGAAGAACACGAAGCAACGATCACAGAAACGCAGAAATTATCAAAAATAAAGCAAAATGGACTAACCTATTTACTCATGCAAGGACCAAAAGTTTTGAAGCTTCAATTGCTTCTTCTTTCTCCCAATTTCGGTTGAACATGCATGAAAAATGGCCACTTTCATGTTTTATTTTATTTTATTACATGAATTCCCCTTTTACCATTTTACCCTTCAAAAATTTATCTATTTACAATATTGCCAAACCATGTCTCCCACTATCATATAATGGTTTTTTTGACATGCAAGGGCCTCAACTTTAACAAACCATAGCACTTAGACACTTAAGCAACTAGTAGGTAACTTTTACAACTTACGCGATTTGGTCCTTTTTGCAAATTGAGCACAGAAACAGACAAATTAAATCACAGAAATTTTCACAGATGTAATTTCATATATCACAAACACAGAAAATAATATTAAAATATTTTTCAGACTCGGATTTGTGGTCCTGAAACCACTATTCTGATTAGGGTCTAAACCAGATTGTTACAGCATACATACTAACTTGGGTCACACGGCCAACCACACGCCCATGTGTCTAGCCCGTGTGCCCTCCGAAGTGGCCACACATGCCCCTATGTCAAGCCGTGTGCTAGGCCATGCCAAAACTATAGGGTATACTGACTTATGCAACATGACCAAGTCACACTCCTGTGTGTGAGATCGTGTGGAGCATACTGACTTCAATTCAATTTCATCACTAGGGGACACACAACTGTCTAACATGACCGTGTGTCACACACGGCTGAGACACACGCCCGTGTCTCTACCCGTGTGGACAAAAATAAGCCATCTGCAAGGCCAATTTGCCACCCTTATTCATGCTCACCTAAACAACCAAACTGGTACCATTTCATCATAAAAATAGGCAGCCAAAATCATCAACCAAATGCACAATTCATGCCAATATAATTTCATCTATTCCAAATCTCAAATCACTACCATTTACTTAGCCAAATACATGCCAAAACAATATCAACCTATATAGTCCATTTACCATAATTCACACTCACATAACTTGTAAAATTATACCTCATCAAGGCATTTCTCAAGCATTTTATACTCCACAATTCAAATAACCATTATAGCAACTATAAAACCATAACCACATTCATACCAAACATACCAAAATAAGCCATCACTCATGGCTATATATATACAAACCAAAACATATACAATTTACAAGCCAAATCTCATAGTTATAATTACAACCAAAATACCACATCTAGCCTATACATGCTTTATGCCAAAAATGTATATTCCAAAAGTACCAAATTAGATGTTTGATAGTGTGATGATGTTCCCGACGACTCCCAGATCCGAGCTAGCCTTGATTCACTATAAAACATAGAAAAATAACACAAAGTAAGCTTCATAGCTTAGTAAGCTCATATGATATAAACTTAACTAATCACACGTACAACATTAATCAATCTAAACATATTATCATGTACTTTATGATTACTAACAACCTTTCAACTGCTTATTCATAAGCTTATATACAAACTTTGTAACTTCTTCGATTTTAAGCTCATAATATACATGTACATACCTGTACCAATCCATAACTAGTTCATACATACACAGAATGTCGTTGAATACTCAATGTCTCGCACACTAAGTGCCATACTCGATATCTCACACACTAAGTGTTGTACATAGCCGAAGCTATCTCAAATCGCACACTAAGTGCCATATATAGCCTAAGCTATGTCGAATCGCACACTAAGTGCCATATATAGCCGAAGCTATGTCGTTTCGCACACTAAGTGCCACAAATAACCGATTTGTCGTTGAACATATTTGTAGTCTCGTATATACAATTTATGCAATATCAAAGCACTAAAAGCATAATTATTACGATTGCTTAATACATACAAACTTACCTCATATATTAATATATTTTTATTTTATTTTTAATTATTTTAAATTTTTAATATAACCATTTTTTATTATATTGTTTAAGAATTGTTTTAGTATTATTTTTATTTGTTTTAATATTTGTTTTATGTTTTTAAATATATTTGATTTATTATATTTTTAATTTTTTATTTAGTGAAATAAGAAAAAAAATTTAATATAATAGTAGAAATGAGAGCTCGGGCTTAGTAATTTTATTTGGTAGGGCTTAGACAAAATTTTAGGCCCATATTTGGTCGGGCTGGGCCCGAGCCTAGTAAAGGAGCCTAAAATTTTATGCAGGCAGGGCCCACCCTACCATGATCACCTCTACTCATATTCAAATTAGCCTCTAAACTTTCACATTTAATCAATTTAGTCCCTATTTCACAAATACACAAAATTCACACAATTTAACAAAACCCATGCTTGGTCGAATTATATATAGGTCCCTAGCAGCCCAAAACATTCATCTGTTTTACATTTCACACACAATTTGCACATTTCACAATTTAATCCCTATTATGCATTTTCATCAAAAATCACTTTACAAAACTTGTAAAACTATGATCAAGCTTTCATATTTCATCTTCAAACATCAAAGAACACATAAACTTATCAATGGAAACTCTTACAATCTTTAACAGTTTCGAAATTAAAGGTACGGGCTAGCTAGATTAAGCTGCAATGATTACAAAAACATAGAAATCATTAAAAGCTGAGCAAAAACGGACTTACATGCTCAAGGTGAAGTGATTGAATGTTTTAAGATTTAAAAATGGCTATTCTTGCCCTTCATTCGGTTGAAGAAGATGAATGAAGAATAAAAATCATTTTGTTTTATTAAATTACCCTTTTAACCATACTAATAAACCATTAACACAACATATATAATGTACATAAAAGTCCAATTATATAATTAATGGTCAAATAAAAACATAAGGACCTCTAAATTAAAGTTCCATAGCTATTGGATACTTTTAGCTAATAAAACTCCACTTTTACGCTTTACGCGATTTAGTCCTTTTTATCAAATTAAGTATTCAAACAGTAAAATTTCTTTACGAAACTATCACACAATAATTTTATCATGCTATAGACCTTATTAAAATAATAAAATAAATATTTGACTTCATATTTGTGGTCCCAAAACCACTGTTCCTATAACACCCCTTACCCGAGACCATCGCCAAAGTCGAGCACGAGGCGTTACTAGACTTATCTTACTTGCTTGGGGCATAAAAAAATTACTTTTAAAAAAATTTAATTCACTCACATTCATCCAATAAATCCCTAAAAATGTCCCTTGAGGCCCTAAAACGTGCAATTGGAACGGTTGGGGACCAAACCGGGAACATTAAAAATTTTCTGATTACTTAGACAAATCAAAACAATTTATTTCACTATTCATAATAAAACTGTCCATCTGCATAACAGTCATTAAATTAATTATAACTGGAGTTACAAAACTCAAATTTTAAATTCGTAAATTTCCCTGAAACTAGACTCATATATCTTCTTACCATTATTTTTCTAGAATTTTTGGTTAGGCCAATTAGTACAGTTTATTCATTAAATGTTCCCCTATTTCACAGTTCAGCGGACCTGACCTCTCTTCACTAAAAATCAATTATCTCATTATACAGAAATCAAATAATGTTTCTGTTTGTTTCTAATAAAAACAAACTCACCAAGAAATCTAAAAATATAAACTTTAACTTATAATTATTTTTTTACAACTTCTAGTGATTTTCCAAAGTTGGAATAGGGGATCATGAAGTCACTTTAAACCAGCATTACAAAAATTTAAATATCTCAGAATATAGACTTTCTTTTCTTGCTCTGTTTCTTTCCTATAAAAATAGACTCAATAAGATTTAATTTTATGTCTTATTCATCATTTAATTCAATTTATACAATTTTTATTGATTTTTCAAAACCACATCACTGCTGCTGTTTCCTAACTGATCCATGGCCAACTCTTACTCTTTCATAGTTTCTTTGCATCAAACCTCATTTAGGCATACATAATACCAAAACATGTTCTTAATCAGCTATATCATAGGCTAATCATTACCAAGTATTCACATGCCATTCTTTAATCATATCATAAGGACATACACACAAAATAGCCAAGTCCCTATACATGCCATAACTTAAAGTATTTCTAGTCACAAAATACCGAGATAACTCGTTGATAGTGTGAGGCGATCTCCGATGTCCTTATGATTTTTTGAGTTGGCTTTGCGATACTATAAAAAAGAGAGAAAATAAAGGGATTAAGCATAAAGCTTAGTAAGTTTGCGTGTAAATAAATAACAACATTCTAAATGAATTATCAAGATAACCTGAACCTTTTGAACATGGATTTATCTTACCTTCCTTTTGATATACTCTTTGAATTTTTAATTGAACCATTTGGAATACTAAGGATACACAGGTACCTTTCCTTTTTAAACTTACCATTGCCATGTCTTGACATGGTCTTAAGTGGCATCCTTGCCTTATGAACTCACCATTGCCATGCCTTGGCATGGTCTTACATGGTATCTTTGCCTTATAGTAGTTTATCAATGCCATGTCTTGTCATGGTCTTACATGCTTTCCTTGCCTTGTAAAACTTACCAATTCCATGCCTTGGCATGGTCTTACTTAGTATCCTTAAACCCTAATGTCATGAAATTTGTATCCTACACATTCCTAAAGTTTAACTGGAACTTTTAAGTATTATTTCTCCGTCAATTCTTACTTGAATCATCAAGGAATAAATTACCAAATAAATATATAAATGCTGAAAAATAACACCATTAATTATAAATAATAAAACATTACATTTATTTACCGCAAACTTACCTCTATACAAAATACAATCAAATATTTTTATTTAGTCCTCAGCCTTTTTCTTTCCTCGGTCTAACCCCGAATTTCATTCTTCTTGATCTATAATAGCAAATTTAACTTATTTAATATTCACATTTATCAAAACAGTCCTTAACTCTAACTTTGGCAAAATTATGATTTTGTCCCTAAACTTTTGCATATTTACACTTTTACCCCAAGGCTCAGAAATGAAACTTTATCCCTAATTCTTATGTTTTATGACATGCTGATTCATTTATTTACCTATGGAAACATCAAATTCCCACTCTAACATGTACTTATAACCATTAGGTATTTTTACAATTATGTTGTTTCACTCGTTTTCGCTTAAAATCGCTTAGCTCAAGTCGTTTAACATAATTTCAAGCTTCATATTCTACCATAAAACATCAAAATAAACACATTTCACCTATGGGTATTTTTCCAAATATGAACCCTAGGTTAAACTATTGCTAGAATAAGCTAAATCAAGTTATCAGGACTTCAAAAACATAAAGAACATTAAAAACGGGGCATGGAATCACTTACTATGAAGCTTGGCAGCTTGAAAAAATCCTAGCTATGAAGAACCCCTGAAATTTCGGCCAAATGAAGAAGATGGGCACATTTTGCCATCTTTTTTCCTTTTTTAATCTTTTAATTACCAAATGACTAAAATACCCTTCATTAAAACTTTAGTTATTTTTATCTATGTATGTCCATTTTTGTTGATGAAAACCTAGTGGTCTAATTACAATTTAAGGACCTCTACTTCAATTATACTCTTCAATTTAATCCTTTAGCATCTAAAACTCATATTTATGAACTTTTGCAATTAACCCCTAGTAGATATATTAAGCATGCTATATATAAAATTTTCCATCGATACTCTAACACATGTATCTAATCACTTGATAAATTATAAAAATTAATTGGAATAAACTTTTCTATCTCGGATTCACGGTTTCACAACCACTGTTTCATTTAGGCCCTATTTTGGGATGATACAGTTCTGATTTAACTCAAAAATGGGCTGTTACACGAAGACGATGTGTAGCTAAAGTGGTAATAAACTTGTGTTAGCTCAAACGATCAAGTAGAATAGCTGAGACGGGTTGAATTGGCCCTTTAAAAATTTTTTACGAGTAAGGATAAGAAAATGAGACAATGAATGCAATGATTTTAGAGTGGTTCAGCCCTAATTGTCTACTTCACTACCTTAGCTTTCCACCACCAATGATTTTCCCGAATTCACTAATTTGATAAACCTTTGAGGATAAGGTTTAACCTCACAATTCCCTTAAGATTTTCACCCAAATATTAAGAAACAAACCCTTTCAAAAGAGCAAACAAATAAGCAAAAAGAGAAACAATCCTCATAAGGTTAATGTAACCTCCCCAACTCAGCCTAGAAGTTAGATCCGAATTCGGAAGATTACATCAATAAAAACTACAAAAAAATGATCAAGGTAGGGTTAGAACACTCAGTTCATCAGATCCATGAAAGCGGTAGGAGCATTGGTTAAATTGAATGGCATTACAAGAAACTGATAGTGGCCATAATGGGTTCTAAAAGCATTTTTGGGTACATCCGCTTCCTTCACCTTAAGTTGATAATACCTTGACCTTAGATCTATCTTGGAAAATATGGTGGCACCTCAGAATTGATCAAATAAATTGTCTATCCTACGTAGGGGATATTTATTTTTTATGGTTAGCTTGTTTCTTTGTCGGTAATCAAAACATAAATTTAGGGATCTATCTTTCTTTTTCACAAACAGGACTGGAGCTCCCCATGGAGACACGCTAGATTTAATAAACCTGCAATCCAAAAGCTCCTGAAGTTGGATTTTCAGTTCCTGCAACTCTTTTGGCGACATGCTTTAAAGAGCAGTGGACACTAGAGCGGTTCCTGGAAACAATTTAATATGGAATTCTACATCACGATCTAGAGGTAATCTTCAAAATTTTTGAGAAAACACATCTGGGATTTTTTAATGGTTCGAATAAAGTCTAGAGTGGTACTATTGACATTCCAATCCATCACATAAGCTAAGTATGCTTCACACCCTTTGCGAACCAAATTTTCGGTGACCATAACAGATATATCATTAGACAGGTGGTCTCTGTGCTTCCTAATCAAGACACTCTCTCTACCCTTGGTTGTTTTTAAAGTTACCCTTTTAGAGGTATAATCTAGGTGAACTTGATGTTCAACTAACAAGTCCATACCCAGAATTAAATCAAACTCCCAAAAAGGTAACTCTATAAGATCTGTGGGAAACACTGCCTATTGAAACTCTAATGAACATCTTCTATAGACTTTATTTACAACAATGGAGTGTCCTAAAGGGCTTACTACAATTACATCATTAGTGGTTTCCTCTACTCCTACACCTAATTTTTTAGACATCCCACAAGATACATAAGAGTGTGTGGATCCTATATTGATTAAGGCAAAGTACAAGATAGAATTAACAATAAAGATACATTCTATGACATTGAATGCATCTATTTCTTCATGTCCCCTAACGATAAAGACAAGGGTGGGTTGTTTGTCCTCGGTTTAGTTTTGCACCGATAGCTACATTATTTGTGGCTCAGTTATGCTCACGGCCCCTCGAAGCTAATTGGCATGCTCTCTGATTTTGGGCTGGAGCTTGCGCTTTCTTGTTTTGTCGAGGGCATTCCTTTACAATATGCTCCATCGGCTTGTATTTAAGACAAGTGCCCAAGTTCTTCCAACATTTGCCCGGGTGTCGCTTCCTGTAAAACTTACAAAAGTTGGGCTCATCCTTAGTGTTGTTCATCACAACCTTTACTGCGGTCTACTATCTCTAGCTTGTTTTGTAGGGAAAGAGTCTGAATCAACGAAACTAGAATCCCTTTTGGATGGAACCCTACTTTTCTCCCGTTGCTCATGGTTCACCAGTTTGATTTCCTCAATGATGTTAGCCTTCTCCACTAGTTTTTTAAATACCCATTCTAGGTATGGAGTGACCTGTATCTTAAGGTCAAATTGTAGCCCATTTTCAAACCGTATGCATTTGTCTTGTTCTGTTGCCAACATTCTCTAAGCCTAACGACTGAGCCTTAGAAATTTAGCCACGTACTCTACCAAAAATTTATCTCCCTGCTTTAGTTCGATGAACTCGAGCCTGTGAGCTTCCACATACCTTGTGCCCACATACTTCTTCTAGAAGGCCTCCTAAAAATACTCCTAGTTAATACGGACAACCCGTATGCCACTAACAACAGGTTGCCACTAGTGATAGGCCTCCTTTCTAACCAAGGACACAGTGTTCTTCAGCTTCTGCTCTAGAGTGCAATCTAAGTCCTCCAGGATTCTTTCAGTTGATTCCATTCAATAATCAGCTATGGTGGAGATGTACCAGCAATGTCCTTAAACATTTCTAACCCATTTGATCGAATTCTCTTTGCAACAAATCCACAGCTCCTTAATTCAGGTTGGGCTTCAACGACCTTTTGCAGAACCTTCAATATCAGTGGTGGTGGAGTTTTCAACATTTGGATCTCATAGCCTCCACCACCATTGGTGGTGAAGTTTCCAACATACTCTTTCTCAAAGTGTTCGTTGGCTAAATGTAACTCCCGAACCTGACCAAGACATTAGACCCAAATTCAAAATATTACATTAGCCATCGAGATGGCCTAGTAGGGTTATCAAAGTTTTGAAAACAATTAATTTAACACATTTATTTAATTCAGTAGAAAATTCAATTAGAAACCATTTTATTATTCTCAAAATCTTAATGTTAATTTGATAGTGGAAAAACAATATCTATTGGTTTTAAGGAAAACCGAGGGTTCATGCATACTAATTACTAGTCATGGCATATGTCTCAAAAAAAATGTCATGCAAAATAACTTAAATCGAAATCCTAAATTCCATGCCACAATTTAGATAAAATATTAAAACCTCTAAATAATAGAAAAGTTTCAAATAATAAATATGAAAATATTTTAATAAACAAAATCGAGCCGAGTCTCTCTGAATGCTTTGTCCACGTCCTAACCAGGTGGGTTATCTATAGAGATCGAAATAAAAGGGGAATGAGCTATAAAAATTAGTATGAGTTCAATCATAATTAAATTAGTGCAAATAGTAAACAAATCGTATTGAATTTTAACTCATAAAATGATCACAATTGAATAGTAAATCAAAATATTGATATTTCAATTCAATTCTTCACCATAATATCACAATATTCACAACTTGTCCAAATGCCTATGAATGCAATGCAAGTTCAGTTTCATAGTAAAAAGGGTCCTACCCCACGCGACATTCCACAATAAGAGTTCCCCAACACTCTTATATCCCAGACACTTCCAGTTTGTGGATAAATCACCAATATTGCAGGTTAATACACTGCCAGTAGTTGTGAATACATAACGGGTTTGCATATTAAAGTTACAAGTAAAAATCGTGGATGAACCACCAATGTTTGCAGGTTAATACGCTGCCAATAGTTGTGGAAACACAATGATTTTACAGATGAAAGCTACCAGTAATTTGTGGATAAACCATCAGTGTTTGTAGTTGAAATTGCCAGTACTTCCCCCTTTCAAAGCATTCGTCCTATGCAATGCAACATGACATGCCCAAATAGATTAATATGGTAGCATTTAATATGCTTTTAAAAGAACAGTATGATAGCAATCAATATGCTTATAACAATTCGATTCAGTAGCAATTAATATGCTTATAAAAGTTCAGTATAGTAACAAGAAATATGCTTATAATAGATTAAGTTTGTAGCAAAAGTCATGCTTATTAAGTGTTCATTTTAACAATGTCATAAAGCAAATTGTAACGATCTTTTTTTAGTAAAATCGAAACAGTGGTTTTGGGACCATAAATCTAAAGTTAGAAAATTTATTTTATCATTATTTTATGATCTACACAATGATAGTATTACCATAGAAAATTTTCGTTAAGAAATTTTACCGTTTACATGTTCAATTTGATGAAAAGGACTAAATCGCGTAAAATGCAAAAGTCGTGTTCTATTAGCTAAAGGTATTAAAATAGCTATAAAAATTTAAAGTGGAGGTCCTTATATGGTAATTAGACCATTATTATGTTAGTGTATGATAATGGTTTGGCATTTAGTGTAATAAATTGTGACAGCCCTAATTTGGCCCTAGTCGGAAAGTGGTTTCAGGATCACAAAACCGAGTCACAAAAATAATTAAATGTTATATTCTGTGTTTATAATATGTGAAAGTGCATGTGTGAAAATTTCATGCTTTGATTTTGTCATTTGAGAGTAAAATTATGGAATAGGACCTATGTGAAAATTTCTGAAAATGCTATAGGCCAAATTGTAGTGGCCAAATAATTTGTAGTGTAAAATAGGATGATTTGCATGTCAAACCTCCCATTTTACATGTAGTGGCTGGCCATCATGTTGGTGGTAGACAACAAGTGCAATTTGTTTTATTGAAATTATGGCATGAGTATGGCACAAATATTATATGCCATTTTGTGTCATAAATTGTTGGGTAATTAGAATAATAAGAGTAACAAAAGGAAGTGAAGGAAAAGTTTTGTCCATCCTTGTTCATGGTAGCCGAAAATGGAAGAGAAAGGAGAGGAAAAGAGCTCTTGAATGTTCGGTCACTTGGGGAAGAAAATCGAAGGTAAGTTCATGGTGCTTTGCTTCTATTTTGATGTTCATGGGTTTTTCTTGTTTCAACCTTAACCCATGAAGCATATTTTTGATATTTGGTTGTGTTGTGAGCATTCGGTCATGAATGGAAATGAGAGAAATGGTTGTTGTTTCATGTTCTTTTGATGAAATGGAGAATAGATGAAGTTGAGCCAAGCAAATGAGCATGCATGTGCCTTAGATGCTGAGGGGAAAAATCGGCTAACATGTTGTGTGTATTATCGCCGAATGTGAACTTGAATTATATTGAGTAATGTTGTGCTTTAAAATGATGAAAGGAAGATTATCTTAAGTGAAGTTATAGGTATGTGATGATTGATTTGTGATATGCATGTTTAAATAACATGCATGCAAGGTATGTGTGAAAGAGTGAATTGGTAATAAATCTGCTTGGGACAGCAGCAGTAACGTAATTTTGGAAAATCACCATAAATTGTGGGAGATGAGTTAGAAGCTGAATAAATTATTTAATTAAATCTTAATGAGTCTAGTTTCTTATAAAAGAAACCGTGTAAGCAAAATAATTGCCGATGATGAGATATTTGAAGTGATGTGGGACAGGGTCAGAATGACTTCTAGATCCTCTGTTCTGTTTTTATAAAATCATTATAAATTGTACAAAAATGGTTATAAGATGAAGTTTATATGCTTAGACTCCTTAATGAGTCTAGTTTCAAATGAAATAAACAAAAACATATTTTGAATTTTTTACAATGATAAATTTGATTCGTAGTGAAGAGTGGTCAGATTAGTCAAACAGTGAAATAAGGGAAACTTTAAGAAAAATCTGGTATTGATTGGCCAAACCAAAAATCTTGAAAATTTTATGCGTAAAATATATATGGGTATATTTTCAAAGAAAATTAACGGAACTTGATTTGGAGTTTCGTAGCTCCAGTTATAAATGATTTAGTGACTGTAGCTCAGGAAGACAGCTTGCAGTGAAATTATGATTATGTGGTAAACATTAACAAAAATTTGTTAATGAGTTGCTTATTGATTTCTTATAAGCTTACTGTGATCAGTAGGTGTGAAAGTTGAATATATATATATATATTATATTTTGAAAGTGATGCTTGAATAGTCGAATAATGACTAGTTTAAAATCTTTAAATTTTAAGCTCAAGAGCATAGAGGGGCAAATTCGGATAAGAGAAAAGAGAAAGTAATCGAATAGCCGTTGTAATCATTCGACAACATTCGAGGTAAGTTCTTAAGTGTTTAAGCTTGATTCCTTTTTATATGCCCAAGAGTTAAATTAATATGGTAAAGGAAATGTAAATTTTATTTAGTTAATGTGCCGAATATGTAATGATTTAAGGCTATAAGCCGATTATGGCTATTATGCTTAAGTTGAATTGGATTTGGAAATTTGATGCACTAAATGAGTGTTACAATGAATAAACTATGCCGTATATGTGCTGGTGGAGATATCACGATTTGTGATTATTAAATACCTAAAGGAAACCATGATGTGTATAAAATTATTATTATTAGTCCTTTGTGATAGCCGAATATGGCTTGGCACTAAAGTGATTAAATGTGAACTTCGATAAGGTAAACCATTAAAAGTGTGGTGCTATAAGACTATGGGCTAATACAATATGTGGATTCGTTCCATAAAGTAAATTATTCAGGTATGCGATATGTACTTAGGCATGTTAAATCGATTGGAATTGAATCATGAATGTGAATTGAGAAGCATAGGTAAAAATGCCTATGACATATATGTGAGTAAGGGTAAAACCATCGTAAATTATCGATAAGGATGGGCTATGTGCGGAACCATCTTATAATTGCTAATTTGAAAGGTTGTGTGCGAATCAGTGAGCAATATGTATATATTAGATGAATCGTGACCTTTTGGTTCTACTTGAACTAAGTTGCGCGATAAATAATTTATGCATATGACTTATAGTCGAATGGTCACTATGGGTTAAGTTTGAATGGTGAAATGGAAATGTGATATGTTGAATGAGATGTGTTAATATATAATTAAATATGCATGATATTTGATGTGTATCCGGGCTTAAAGACCCGCAGACATCGTGCTGGTAAAATATCCGGGTTAAATCCCGCAGGCTTCGGGCTGGTATTATATCAAGGATAAATCCCGCAGGCCTAGTGCTGGTATTATATTCGGGCCTTCGTGCCTAGCGAGGCTTCGTCTTTGGTGATGTGTATTCGCCTTCGTGCCTAGCGAGCTTCGTGCGGTGATGTGTATTCGACGCCGTGCCTAGCGAGCTTTGTGCCGATGATGTGTATTCGCCGTGCCTCGCGAGCTTCGTGCGGCGATGTGTATTGGGCCTTCGTGCCTAGCGCTTCATGCCGATGATGTGTATTCGACGCCGTGCCTAGCGAGCTTCGTGCGGTGATGTGTATTCGCCGTGCCTAGCAGCGTGCTTCGTGCGGTGATGTGTATTCGACGCCGTGCTCAGCGAGCTTCGTGCGGTGATGTGTATTCGCCGCCGTGCCTAGTAGGCTTCGTGCGGTGATGTGTATTCGACGCCGTGCCTAGCGAGCTTCGTGCGGTGATGTGTATTTGGGCCTTCGTGCTAGCGAGCGTAATGCTGGTGAAATGATATGTTATGTGAATTGGTGTTCCTTGTAAGATAAGGGTTTAGCGAATGTTAAAGATGAAATGATAGTGTATTGTATCATGCTTATATGGCCTAATGGCAAGTATAACATGTTGGTAAATATGCAATGTGCTTTTATAATCGAATGATATGTTTGAAATGAATGTGAGTGAAATGTTATGCATAAGCTATCAAATGTTAAGTGTGAAAATGAGATGAAAGAAAAGTATTTGAGATGTATAATGATATATACGTTCGAATGATGCTAGTACTCAATTGATATGAATATGTCATATGGAACTTGTTGATTTGATTATTCGGGTCTTTGAGCTTAGCAGACTATAATGTCGGTAAGATACTATTCGGGCTTTCAAGCCTAGCAGGCTATAAAGCCGGTGAAATGATATCAGGCCTCGATCCTAGTAGGCGAAATGCCGGTGATTTGAGAAAAGCCTATGACTAAGGTACCTAGTGCTAGATTGTCAAATGAATACATTTAATACGTAAAGTGGGCCAGTGCAGCAGATGTACTCATATGTGAGTTTGATTTGAAGTGAATCATAAGGGAGTAATGTGATACGTACGTGAATAAATGTTAAAACTATACCTATGATCATGATACACCTGGTCAGGATGTGAAAGTATGTGAGGGTATTTGATAAAAATAAGTTATATGAATTCAGATTAAGTGTGATAAGAATGCTGAACGTTCATTATGTGCTTGTTTATATTCGGTCAGATGGCAATATCCCTAGAATTTGGTCTCTTAAGAAATTAAATAATCGAAGTATAATTGCGTTTATATGTTTGCATTGCTTAAGACTTACTAAGCTTATGAAAGCTTACTCCGTTGTTACAATTCTCTGTTTTATAGATTGTTGACTTCAGTTACCTGCTTGGGTTGGAGTTAAATGGAGATATTATCACCTTTGTCGAGCTCACGTTATCGGTGTAAGTAAATCCTAGTATTTGAGTCTATGGCATGTATAGGGTTTTAATGTTTTGGACCTTGTAAGCTCATATATGGGATAGATTGCATGTGAAAAGAAAAGTTTTAAATTGATTGAAAATTTTCAGCACGGTTTTTGTGTGATTGACTGAGTTTAAGTCGAGTAACACCTCGAACCCTATTCCGGTGAGGGATACGGGCGAGGGGTGTTACATAAATAATGTTTATAAAGGTTAATTTTGTAATTTGGTTAATAATGATATAATAAGTTAAAATAATTAAAAAGCTTTCATCTTTCTTTGTTTCTTCAACTAAATGTGAAGAAGAAGGAAGTTATTTTTGTGCTTGTTATTCGTCCAAGCTTCCATTGTCCAATTAGGCACGATTTTTGTCCCGTTTTTAATGTTTTCTATGTTTCTAGGATCATTGTAGCTTAATCTAACTAGCCTGGGGACTAATTTGTGAAACTGTTAAAGCATTTGAGTTTTTCCATTGATGAACATGTTGGGGTTTTGAAGTTTAATGGCAGAAAATAATGGTTGTTGTTAGATAAACAACTTTTGTAAACGAATTTTTAATGAAATTATCAATTAGGGATTAAAATGAAAACTGTGATAATTTGTGGTAAATTTGTGAATTTGTGAATTTGTGAAAAATGTGGGCTGCTATAAACATGTATATAATTCGACTATGATGGGTTGTAATGAAATTGTGCAAATTTCCATTGTTATGAGATGAGGACTAGATTGCAAAGAATTAAAAGTATAGGTGCAAAATAGTAATTTCACCAAAAATGTGTGTTGGACTAAATTGAATATGAATTATATTGAGTTGAGTTAAATTCATTTGTATAGATCTGATTATACCTCATACGGAGTTAGATCGAGGCAAAGAGAAAATCTCAGATTAGTCGCCTTCGTATCTACGAACACTCGTCGAGGTAAGTTTGTGTAATTTAATTGTGTAGTTATATGTTTTGATTTAATTAGATGTATGTTATTTGCGTTATTATCATATATGAATACCGATCGCATATCTGACGATGTATGACGATTACCGAGCCCCGTTTGAACCTTAAGGCCATGTTTGGTTGGCTGTAATGGAATAGAGCTGTAATTGAATAGAGCTGTAATGGAATAGAGCTGTAATAAGTAATTCAACTGTTTGGTTGAATGGAATGGAATAGAACTGTAATAGTATTTTTGTGTTTGGTTGAATGGAATGATGTTGTAATAGCATAAGGAAAAAAACTAAAATGACCAGAATACCCTTAGCAGAATCTTTTTTAAGGTAGATGATTATTATTATTATTATTAAATTTTAATAAGATTATTATTGAAAATAATTTAATAAAAATAATAAATAGTTTAACCATATTTTAACATAATTATTATTAAATATAATTTAATAAAAAATATAATTTAATAACATTCTCAATATAATTATTATTATATGAATTAAAATCAAAATATATATAATCTAGTTTATTATTTTTAAAGCGCAATACATATTTTAATGTGTTAAAATATCATTATTGAAACAAATAATTTAATTATTCTAAAATAAAAATAATTAAATATTAGAAGTAATAAATAACTCATTGCTAAAAAGTAATAAATAACTTGAAAATTATATTTCACATCCAAGCATAATATTCATATATTAACAAAAAGTTACATGATTTCATTAGTATATATGTCATAATCCATTTGTTTTAAAATTTTACAACATCAAAAAGTTACATCATTGTAATGACATTCTATCATGTCATTATACCATCCAAATATTACAAACACAAAAAGTTACCAAAATATCAACACAATCATGATTTTTAATGGTCAGCAAGAAATCTTCTGACCCATTCCAATCGCACAGCAGAAGGTAAACTAAAGAAAATGAGCATTTGCATTGGATGATCTGGAATTTTGCTCAATGCTCGATAGCGTTCATCCTCAGTTAAACCTTCCACTTCACATAATGTTGGATATAATTTTAGAGCACTTTCTTGAATGGTCATTTTTTACTTTTGTTGAATTACCACTTCGGATGCAATACTCTTACTGATTTCAAGGCCAACGGTCCTTATATTTTCCGCTAATAAAGCGGCAGCATCATTAAATGAAGTAGAAAAATCACTTGCATCAAAAATCTTTTTTTTCTTCTTTGAAAATGCAAAATCACCTTGGTTTTTAGCTAGTTGCAGTTCTGGTTGGGGTTGTGTAGCTGAAAGATCCATGTCATCTAAAGAAACATCAGCTTCAGATCTATGGAAATCATTTCTTTCTTTACGAAAATTTATAGCAGCTACATCCTTAGCATTTATTTCATCAATAATATCAGCATCTATTTGAGCATCTTTTCTAGTGGCTCGATCTTTTGCGTAGATGGTAGTAAGTTGGTCATAATAAGGGAAACTCCGATTTCTAAATTGAGCTGCTTCTTTATGACTCTATAAAAATTAGAAATTCATATTAGATATAAGTTTTGTCAAAATAAGATAATAAAGACTTGAAATAATTCTTACACTTATATATGAGTTCCACACTGCATCTTCAGCAACAACAAGCTGCCTATGCTCATCCCAACCAAAGCCGCTATTATTTTTTCCACTAAGCATGTCATAATCGATTGACCAATCCCTTTTCAATGTCCTAATCCTCGAACCAAGATTAGGTTTAGCCTTCAACATGGCATTGGGTAAAACTTTTTCTACCATTTTTTCTAACTCATTTAAATAGCCGACTTTGAATCCCATATCTGCATTAAAGGTTCCAGCATTATGCAAGTCGACCATACAAGCAACCAACGCAGCATCTTCTTCTGGAACCCATTTCCTTTTGGTTCCTCGAGAACTCTAGGAAGAAACACTTGATTGGGAAAAACCTGACATAACTATATTAAGAAAAAACGCAAATGAAAATTAAGTTCAATATTATGCATCAAAAGGTCAACAAAAGAATGAGTTTGATGCATATTGTGATTTTTTCTTAGTACAACTGAGATTCACAAAGATCATTTTACTAATCTAAACTGTAACCATTTTAATAAACTAAAAAAATAGCAACTTGTCTGACCTTTTTTAACAGTTGTTGAACAGATTATAATTCCATAACTTCAAAAAAAAATTATAACTCCATTAAAATTAAGAGTCAAAGTTAATAACTTGCAGAACCCAATCCACAATATTAGCAGGTTTTCTACATGGACAAAACCCAATTTCTATGTTTAGTTAACTTGTTGAAAAAATAATAGAGAGAGAGCAAATCTGCAGAAACCCCATTTTTTTGTCGATTTCTTAGCCAACAAAAATGTTTTCTTCTTGCATGGAAATTCAGACATCGAATCATCAAACATGTATCAACTGCAAGAGTTGTCATTGCAAGATAGCTTAAACACAAAAGAATCCTCAGATATGTATGTTTCTTTTTCGCTCAGTAAATGAGTTACAAAAACACATAGTCAGGAACCACTGACAAATGCAAACAGCTTTAACAGTCTATATTTTCTCAAATATCGACCCAATAATGAATATTAAACAAAATTTACTCTAAAAAATACCAAGTGAACTTCTGGACTTGAACAAATAATTAACCATAAGACAAACCCATTCAAAATAAAAAAACACCATGATTATTTGAATCGAACCAATCAATCAGACCAATTAAATTAGAAACTAACCAAAGTACGAATCTAAAGAAAATCGTCTGACCAATTAATTTGAAAATTGATATAAACCAATTAAATCAGGAAATTGAACTAGTTGAATTATAATTTTTTAATGAATTTTTAATGATTTATTTAGTTAAACTAAACAAATTGATCAAATCAAACCAACGAACCAAAAGCTTGACCACCGGTCTAGTTTTAGAACACACTTTTGCTCTAAAAGATCTGAAAACCCCAGAAAATGTCCCAATACAACATCTAAAACACAATCCATTGCTCACAATTCATGATAGAAAAACAGGATCAAGGCATGCAAGAAATGAAGACCAGTTTTATCTGTCAATATAGCTTAGTTGACATCAAAATGGGATGGTCTGCATATGCAATATGAGTCTAGATAAATATTTTGGACAAGAATCAATCTTGATATATAGGATCTTACATTAAACAATGTCAAGAAACAAAATTATTAGGTGGTCTAATGCTCTCTTAGCAAACTTTAGAACCCCATATACATGATCTGGAAACCTTAAAAATTATGGAAATTGCAAAGATTTAGTGTTTTTTTTTTGCCATGTCATGAGTACTGTCCAAAACAGAGTGCAGTTGCGTGTGTTTGTATAGCATGGGCAGAAAGCAGAGAGTGCAAAGTGACCTTTTTCGAAACATAACCAAAGATTCCCTTCACTAAAATCACCACCAACAATTTGCCTCATTAAACACACTAACAAACTATCAATTCCTGTAGCAGAAACATCAACCATTTCTTTAACCCAAATTAATTGTTCCTTTACCGAATCAACAAGCTTTCTACACAATTTATTAACAATTCCAACAAGTAATCTTAAAAACAGCTTATACTTATCAATGGCAATAGCATGTAAGTGCTTAATAGGGTTCGATTAAAACAATATTCTTGGGGATCTGGGATAGTTAACGAAAAGGGGGGTCTTAATTTCGATTGAAAAAGGTTAAAATCTTACCTTGTCAACGAACTGCTTCACTCGATTCAGCACCGATTTAACAGCTGGATGTTGGATCGATAACCCTTTCTTCTCACACAGAAGTCGAATTTTCTCGAGAAAACTGAAAGGAAATTAAAACTGTTGACCCTAATTTCAACTGGAGCTTGAGGATGAATTTGTGGAAGCTAAGAGGACTATTGGAAGGAAATGGGAATCAGAGGTGAAAAAAAAGAAGAAAATGCTCAGATGAAAAAGAAATGAGAAGGGTAAAGATGAAAACTTTTAATGCTGAATTGGTATTAGGTGGGGGGAGGTAGGAATTGTAAATGGTGATTTTCCTTGAATAAGGTTGTAATGCATAGGGCTGTAATAGCCAATTCAGCCAACCAAACAATGTAATAAGGTTGGGCCCACTGAATAAGGCTATAATGGTTTAGCATTATAGCCAACCAAACGTGGCCTAAGAATTTGTAGGATACAAATGACATATCATTAGGGTTACCGATTTTAGCTCTTATGAGCTTACTGATACTCAGCTCGTATGAGCTTACCGTTATTCAGCTTGAAGGAGCTTACCATTATTCAGCTTGAAGGAGCTTACCATTATTCAGCTCGGAGGAGCTTACCGTTATTCAGCTTGGAAGAGCTTACCATTTACAGCTCGTATGAGCATCCATGTACATGAATTGACGGATTACAGTTTAGTACACCTCGCGTGTACTACTCGCATATCCAATGATATTCTAAATGGTTCAACTGGCATTGTTCTATTACGAGATTATATGAGTTCAATATGAACTACTACAAGTATATACAATGAGATATATGAAAATGATTTGTACATGATATATAGTTACATGAAGTTGAAATTATATGTATATGGAAGTTTGATTATTATTGAATTCATACATGTTTCTTGATATTATATGAATTACATGACTAACATGGTTTTTGGGGATATTGCTTAGGCTTTTGGCCAAATTGAGTTGGATATGCTTTGTATGCTTACCTTAAATGTGACTAAATGGTAAGTTAAATTTTGTGTTGTACGAAGTTACTAAGCTTAAATGCATACTCTCTATAATTTTTTGTATTTTATAGTGATTCAAAAGCTTGTTCGGGTTGATAGCTTGTCGGAGCTATATCACACTACCCATCAACTCTTTTGGTACTTTCAGTTATTTAATTTCGGTTATAATGGCATGTATAGGTTAATTCAGCCCATGTTGGCATATAAGTATTTTGTTGAGATTAACCACTTATATGGCTTGTGTTTGGTATATTTTGATGTGTATATATAGTGGCCTTATCATATTTGATGTGTGTTTGATATGGTAGAATGATGGAAAGTAAAAATGTGGTTTGAATAAGCATATAAGATATGTTAAGTACTTTGGTGTGATTTAGTGCTTTGTTATGGAAAACTTATAGATATATTGATGTTAGTTAGAATGGTATATTTGGTACCATTTAGAAATATTGGTATGTTTTGATAGGTAAGTTAAGTGACATGACATGATGCAAAATGATTTACCTTATGAATTGGTATTTTGGGTATCAAATAGGTGAACTTGATAAATGACCTACATGATAGGTTTTGGTACAATTATGCATATATTTATTTGGTCATTTAGGTAAATTTGGATACATGGTTGACATGTTTCCATATTATCATTTGAGGTGCCTAAGGGCATATTGGTTGTATATGATGATTTTACATGTTTAAGGCTTGATTTTGGCTTGTTTTGGATGCCTAAATACGACTTGTGTACATGTAAAATGTTAAGTATAGGTAGATGCCCAATTGGGTGAGAAATGTGGCTTGTAAAATGGCCTATTTTCGTCCACACGGGCGTATGTCTTTGCTGTGCGTGACACACAGCCAAGTGACATGGCCATGTGCCCCCTCTATCTTTTAAAGAGCACAATTCAGTGTGCTCACACGGCCTAGCACACGGGTGTGTGGCTTGGCTGTGTGGAACAAGTCAGTGAGTTACATGGGCACGGACATGGTTTGGGACAAGGTCATGTGTCCCCATTTCGAATGCTCACACGACCTAAGACATGGGCGTGTCTCTTGGCCGTGTGACCCTTGCAGTTTTGAAACTTTTATAAGTTTCTGAAAAATTCTTTGAATTTTTGATTTAGTCTCGATTTATTTTCAATGCATATTTTAGGCCTCGAGGGCTCGTATTAGGAATAAAATGCATGATTATGATTGGTTTCTGACATGAATGCTATATGTTATGAAATATTTGAATTTTTTTTGTCCGCTTAAATTGTGAACCTCGTTAATACTCTGTAACCCTATTCTGACGATAGATTCGGGTTAGGGGTGTTACACATATTGTACGTACAATCACAAACACCGAAACAATAGTCACAATTCATGAAAATATATAAACACCATATTAATATGGTCAATCAATTCAAGGATAATATACTAAAATAATTTGGGAATCAATCAGAGATTAAACTGAACAAATCATCAAATTTTGGGTCAAAATTGTAAAATCTAAAAAATAGGGGAAAACTGTAAAATCTAAAAATAATGGAAAAGTTGTAAAATCTGAAAAGTAGTGGCAAAATTGTAAAATCTGAAAAATAATGGCAAAATTGTAAAATCTAACAAATAGTGGACACACGGCCGTGTGAGAATCAAAAAACCTAGGGTTTTAGGGGAACATGGTCATGTGAGAGGTCGTGTGGTCCCATCCTAAGTACAGTTTTGCTCTGATTCAGTTGTAAAAGAACACACACTCCTAACTCCTGGATCTCGAACATTATTCCTTGTGCTTAGATCTGGTCTGGGGTGCCTAAATCGAGTCCTTCAAATAACATTTATGCATGAATTAATAACGATTTTCAAGATTCGTCAATATTATCGGAAGATTCGATGAAAAATCAAGAAAGATCATTTAATCAATCACAAGGTTATCATTAGATAGAAAATCTATAAAGATTCAAGATCAAACTTTGAGATTTAAGGCGTACTTACTGCTTCTTGGGAAGAATTAGGAATGTTTCTAGTGGTGATTATGAATTTGGTTGAAAAACGACTTGAATCAGGAATAGATTTTGATTTGAGAAGAAAAAATAATTTTCAACAATGGAATAAAATTATGATGTAAAAGGGATAAAAGAAAAGAAAGAGGTATTAAATAGAAAATATGGAAGAAAAATTCTAAGGGAATTTGAAAAGGCTAAATTGCAATTCTAATTAGGAAAATAAGATAAAAACATGATGAAACTCTAGTTCTATTGGAATTTTGAGGAATGATCAAGTTGTGAGTTCTAATTTGGAAAGAATTGGGTCAATTCCTAGGTTACTGAAAATTTACCTCAAATAATATTTATTTTAGTGTAACTTTTATCCTAGGTTTCTGAAAATTTAAAAGGAAAATTAGTGAGGGAAGGAATCTTGAATCTAAGCACTCTAAGATAGGGGAATAACACTTAACCACCATGCCTAAGACTCATTTCTTACTTCATTTTATTTCTTAATTGTATATATTTATTTCAGACTCAACTTTCCTATTTTTATTAGCTTATACATTTACTCAATTTTTATTATTAACTTATTTAATGTTATATTTTTAACACATTCCTATTTTAGTTTATATACAATAACTAATACTCATAGTCAAGTCTCATTATTAATATTTTCATTCATTTTACCCATTTTCTAATTAGGTCCTAACTCAATTTAACCCACTATTTTCAAATTAAACCTTGTAATCAAGTTTCGTTTTAGATTAATTAATATAATAATACTTGTTATATTATTTTAATGCTTTAATTAATTATTTATGACCCTAACTTTTGTATCCATTTCAAACCCTTGATTTACTTACAAACGCACAAAGATAATCATATAAATAGGGATGTGACAACTTTCAGTTTTAACAAACTCGATTCTTCTAACTCGATTTTTGGGGTGTGAAAACTATACAAGAGTTAATGTTTCATTCCAAGATTCATCAAGATTATCGAGAGATTTGTCAAGAACAGAAAAATATTGTTTAATTGAGTTGAAAGTTATCATTGAATAGAAAAGAAATCGAGATTTATTCATCGGATCGAGATGTACTTACCTATTTTTGGCAAGGATTAATGATGTTATTTGACGATACCACAAGAAATCAAGAGACGTAGTTGATTTGATACAAGAAAGAAAATATTCAATAGCAAAAGGATGAAAAAAATGATGTAAAGGAAAGAAAAGAAAAGAAAGAGAGAAAAATAGAATGATAGAGAACAATTCTATTAGGATTTGAAAAGGGGCAATTTGAAATTCTAAGTAGGAAAAGAAGATAAAAATATGGTGGAATACTAGTTCTATTGGAATTTTGAGAAAGGGTAAGATATGAATTCTAATTAGGAAATAAATGAGTCAATTCCTAGGTTCTGTAAACATTATGGGTGTCACCTGCAATTTTCCCAAGATAAATGATGAAAAATATGATGTAAAGGAAGGAAAAGAAAAGAAAGAAAGAATAAATAGAAAAATAGTGAGCAATTCTATTAGGATTTGAAAAGGGACAATTTGAAATTCTAATTAGGAAAAGAGGATAAAAATATGATAGGATTCTAATTCTACTGAAAATTTGAGAAGGTAAGATATGAATTCTAATTACGAAATGTAACACCCCTAACCCGTATCCGTCGCCGGACTAGGGTTAAAGGCATTACCGGAAAAATCAGAACATTTAACATTTATTTCATAAACATCAAAGCATCAGAGATCAAACATCAATATAGAGTCCCTTATATAGGTCATCGAGACCTTAAACATGCATTAAAAAAGGGTTGGGACTAAACTGAACTCATACAAAAATTTTCCAAAATTTAAACATTTTCATAAAGGTACAGGTCACACGCCCATATGAACAGGCCGTGTGCCTCACATGGCATTGGACATACATACTGACTTGTTCACATGGCCACAAGACACGCCCGTGTGTGTTGGCCGTGGCCGAGTCTGACTTGGGCCACACAGCTAGCCACACGCTCGTGTGCCTTGGCCGTGCTCGAGCTCGACTTACAATTGTAGGATACCCCAAGGGACAAACAGCCGTGCAACATAGCCGTGTGTCGCACACGGCTGAGACACATGCCCATGTCTCTGCCTGTGTAGACAAAAATAGGCCATTTGAATAGCCAACTTGCCACACCAATTGGGTCAAACCTACAAGCACCAAACCAAGCATATTTGTCCACCAATTTCTGTAACACCCCGAACCCGAGACCATTGCCGGTGTCGGACACGAGGGGTTAACAAGCCAAGTTCACATGGTTTGCCCACCAATTTGACATTTCCAGTCAGGCTGGAAGACTGCATCACCGTCGCCTTAAAAATCATATCTCGAGTTTCACAACTCGGAAACTGGTTTCGTAAATTTTCCCTGAATTTAGACTCATATATCCATCCATGGATTTATTTCTAGAATTTTTGGTCGGGCCAACTAGTACAGTTTATTAGTTAAAGTCACCCATGTTACAGGGATCGACTGCTCTGACCTTCGCGCGGTATAACTTGAATATCTCTCTGTACAGGCCTTTAATGCTGGTGCCGTTTGTTTCAAATGAAACTAGACTCAAAATGGAATCTGTACATATAAGGTATGTCGCCTAATTCTTTCTGGATAATTTATAGTAAATTTTAAAGTTGCGACAGGGAACCCAGAAACCATTCTGGCCCTGTCTCACAATAGCTTTAATATCTCTTAACCTGTAACTCCTATGACCATTTCGTTTCTTCCATAAGAAAATAGACTCATCAAGGTTCATTTACATAGCTTATTCACTATTTAATTCCGTTCCTATGAATTTTGGTGATTTTTCACATTCACGCCACTGCAGCTGGCAGCATCTGTTTTAAGGTAGGTCTTACCTATTTGGTAGTCTCCATGAACCAACTAGTCTTGCCATACATAGGTTCATATATGATCATTTTAACCATGCCAATGGCTGATCATATGACCAACATTCCCATTTCAATCCATAGCCACATCATGACACCAAATATATACATACAAACCACAATTAGTCTAAGTTCATGCTTCCCTTTTCGAGCCATTTTAGCATGGCCGTACATACTTACATTACAACATATTTAACAAACAAGAGGTAGTCCTATACATGCCATCTCAAGTTCAACCAAAATTTATACCAAAATGGAGGCTTGATAGTGTGGATGACTTGACTTCAACGATCCCGAATCCGATTGCTATCGAGCGAAATCTAGAAAACCGAGAGCCAAAGCGGCGAGTAAGCATTTTTATGCTTAGTAAGTCTCAAGGAATATAATCAACTCTAATTACAGCAATACATTCACATAGTTAAATGCATCATTTCATTAATGCACATTCACATAATCATACTTACTTCACCATCCCAACTCTTATGTTCATACACAAATAACGGCTTCATTAAGGCCGATAACTCGCTCCATCATAGGAGCGGATATTCATCGCTCTTACTCCTAGCGTGCAAAGCACACACCGTACTTACCTTATCATTGGGAAATTTCACAAGTGCATTAGCTGAAATTTTCCAGCAAGCTCATAATTTTCAAATCACATACCTTGAGTTTATCCGGATGTCGGTACTCGTTCAATCGCCTTGGGACATAGCCGGTTATGGTAACCCGCACCAAGGCCTACGGGACTTTACCGGATATCACGATTTGCACAAATGCCTTGGTCTTAGCGGATTTAACTACTAGCACAATTGCCTTGGTCTTAACCGGATATAAATTTCAGCATAATTGTCTTGGGCTTAGCCCGGATATCATTCAATTTCTCATGCACACATACATCAATAATCATTGGACATACATATTTCATTTTCGTTACTAAGGCTCCAACACAATTATAATCATTAGCATATTCGCCTTGGGACTTAGCCGGGTGGAATTCAAATACTCATACACACATGATCAATAATCATACACATCCATGTTTCATCTTACATAATTCAAGTAAGATCACTTCTTGAGGACTTACCTCGGATGTTGTCGAGCGGCTTTTTCGGCTATTCGATCACCTTTTCCTTCCCTTGTCCAATTGTGGCCCTCTTAGCTCTTGAGCTAATTCAAACAAATTCAATTTATTAAAACCTCATTGTGCTTGCTTATGGCGAATATGACAAGGATTTTAAATGGTCATATGGCCACTCTTTAGCTTGAATACACAATGGTCATGCACATTTTATACTACATCAAGCAATTCAATACAATTTATTTGAGCATCAAGGAAATGCTAAGGCCTTCAATAGGCTACCCAAGGCCGAATATTCATGTACATGTTGAGGTCAATTTTGCACTTAATACCTCACAAAAACAGCATGCAATTTACTAATTAATGCTTTGCACATTGTGGCTCAAAACTTATAATATAGCATCAAGCACTTATATGTGTGCTAGGCCGAATTGTGCTTGCAATTTCACAAGCATTCTTCCACATTTTCTTCTTTAAACCAATATATTCATCACTTAGTTCATAACCAAACATAATGTGCAATCATATATATGCATATATGAGCATGGCGAATTTTCAAGGTGTCCATAGCCATCCAAAACACAAATTTTAACTAACATGCAAGAAGCATGAATCATGCTCAAGAATGCATCATGGCGAATATGACAATCATGCTCCTTTTCAATTTCAATCATGATAAAACAAAGAGAAACTCAAAATCTTACTCAAGAGTAGACAATCCATCATTGCATGCATCATCATCAAGCTTCACACTTAGCATGCAATGGCTTTATCACCATAACAACTTTGGCCAAATACCATTTCCATGGCTTAACAAAGATTTGAGCCATGGC
The DNA here is from genome assembly GCF_025698485.1 of Gossypium arboreum. Classification (NCBI taxonomy): domain Eukaryota; kingdom Viridiplantae; phylum Streptophyta; class Magnoliopsida; order Malvales; family Malvaceae; genus Gossypium; species Gossypium arboreum. The sequence continues at coordinate 102,130,901 of NC_069080.1, forward strand.
TAACATGCACATCAAGTTAGCAACCAAAGCATGCATGAAACTCCTAACACAACCTCATACATACCTTAATCTTGATGCAAACTTAGCCAAATCTCCTTCTAGATCTCTTCCAAACCAAGCATGAAGCAAAAATCCTCCTTCTTCCTTAGTTTTGGCTCAAAGAAAGGATGAACAAAATTTTTTCTTTCCTTCTCTACAACTCACGGCAATGGGGGATTACCACACTCACACACATTTTTTTCATTTTTTATCACCCATACACCTTTGTTTATTATTTCACCCTAATGCACCAACAAAACATGTTTCATGACATGTTTAGCCCATCCTCCTTGTCATGGCCGGCCACCACCTATAAAGGGGGAATTTGACATGCAAGTCCATTATTTTGCATGCATGCTTTAATTAGTCATCACACATTTCCTATCATACTTTCAAAGTTCATTACTAAGTCCTTTCTTGTGGAATTCACCCTTATAACACTAAATCAATCATCATAAAATGTCATACATGAGCACACACATATTATAGGCATCAAAATAAATTTTTAATTATTTTTATGCCTCGGCTTTGTGGTCCCGAGACCACCTTCCGACTAGGGTCAATTTTGGGCTGTCACAATTTCAACCAATCTCTACACCAAAACATACATTATTCATGTCTTTACAATATCAATAAAATCCAACCTCAATTCACCAACCAAATCATACCAAAACCTAAACTAAAATCATACCAAAACATATGATTCAATACATCATTCAATCTCATGCTCAAAACTTACCAAAACTCATCAATATTGACCATTTCATTTGGTCATCCAAAACATACCATGTAACAATTCCAACCATAAGTTCAAAAATAAACTAGCCATATCACATGGCATAATACATACATTAGAAAACTTAACCAAAGTACTTCTGTAACACCCCATACCTATAACCCATGCCGAGGCGGAGTACAAGGCATTACCTAACTTGATCTCATGCACACAAACAATCTCGAGTCACCAAGACTCAATCTAAATTAAAACTTTTTCAATTTCTACTTTAAACTTCTTATTAAGGGCCTACCTACGAGCCCTATATCAATCATTGAAAACTAATCGGGACCATTCTAGGTCCTTAAACCAACTATGAAAATTTTGTCTTTAAAACAGGGCACACGCCCTTATGACCATCTCGACATAGTCGTGCTGATGGTCCGTGTGGCTCACGTGACCTAAGCACCTAGGGACACGCCCGTGTCCTTTACCCGTGTGGAATTAAATTCTAATTCACACCTACAGGGGTTTTCACATGGCCAGACACACGCCTGTTTCAATGGCTCGTGTCCCACACACGGCCATGACACGCCCGTGTACTAGCCCATGTGCAAAAACATGGACATTCTTTTTCTGACGTCAGCATACCCAAAATGTCACACGGCCATGGCACGTGCCCGTGTACTAGGCCACGTCCTCCACACGGTCGTGTTTCTGCCCGTGTGTTTATTACCATGCATACGAACATGAAATTTTTACGTGCAGGGGACACACGGCCACACTACATGCCCATGGGGCAGATCGTGTGTCACACATGGCCTAGACATATGCCCGTGTGCCTACTCGTATGGATAATATAAGGCTATTTACAAAACCTCATTGCCACCCTTACATACCTAGTTCCATGCAAATAACAACCAATACCAAAACAAACACAATTCATATAACTAGATCAGTTACAATAGACATTCATTCAACTATAAAAATGCATCTTTTATAAACTCAAAATGAATGTTAGCATCAATCAAGGCTTAATACAAAATGAAGGGTTTCCAACCTAAGACAACACATTTGGCCAATTCTCAAAGTCACAAAATAATAAAGTCTCAGCCCTATACATGCCATATTCAAAAATATAAATCCACCTATATCGAATGCTTCAGTCGATAATGTGATCGATATCTCTGACTTCCGGTGATCCTTGAGATAGTTAGGCGGCACTGTAAGAAAAATGGAAAGAAAAGGCAATAATCATATAGCTTAGTAAGTTGCGCATAAATAGATATGCAACAACTACTTAACAATTCATCAATAAGCTCATAATACAAAATGGGCATAAGCATCACTTACTCATCACTACTCATACAAATCACATAGCATATATATTGAGCTCACATCTCAAACATATCAATTTGGTACCTGTACCACTCACAGCACGATTATACTTTCCTTGTTAACTCAAAATCAAAATTCTCACCGTTGAACCATTTGGAACACTATCGGAGATTCCACAAGCTTCAAACATGGGGTAAATTGCCGATGTCATGTCCCAAACATGGTCTTACACTAGCTCTCGCATATCTGTGCCGATGCCATGTCCCAGACATGGTCTTACGCTAGCTCTTACATATCCATGCTGATGCCATAACCTAGACATGGTCTTACACTGACGCCACTCATAGTCGATCCATGTCCCAAACATGTCTTACACTGGCTTACGTTTCGAGGCCGATGCATGTCCCAAACATGTCTTACACTAGCACTCATCTCAATGCCGATGCCATGTCCCAGACATGGTCTTACACTGGCTCTCATAACATGGCCAATGCATGTCCCAGATATGTCTTACACTAGCTCACACCAGTGACCCAATGTCATGGCAAGAATATTCGTTTTGCTTCCTAAGGTTCCAATGGGAATTCTACTATCTCAATGATTATTACACATTTTCAAATCCACAATCAAGCAATTCATGCCATATCTATTCAATGACAATTCAAACACATATAGTAGCAATGTAGTTGTATTATTTACATACAACTTACCTCGGATTCCAAAATGTACAAGACTAGTCGGTTTCGTAGATTTGCTTGGCCTTCCCCCGGTCTAGGTTCAGATTTGGCAATTCTTGATCCATATTAGCAAAATACACTCATTTAGTCACTAATTACAATTAGGCAATCGAAAATTCACATCTTCAGTAAAATTACCATTTTGCCCCTAGACTTTGACAAAATGACCATTTTACCCCTATGCTCGAAAATCAATTTTTATCAAATTTCCTCGTATCTTAAGCGTAATCGAACCCTATTTACTCTTACAGAAACTCTAAATTCCCACTATTTCACACATTTATCACTTATTTCACAAACTTTGTAAAATGGTCCTATAAGGGTTTTCTATGGAACTCCTTCACAAAAGTTGTTCATTCAACAACCAAGACTCATTTTCCTCCCTAAAAACATTGCAAGCATTACAAACCCAATCATGGAAAAACCCTAAACTCTTAACCATTTTGTAAAATAGACCTCTCATTTGGAAACTCATGCTTCGAGGGTCTAAAAAGTACAAAATTTATCAAAAATAGACATCTAAATCACTTACTTGCTTGAGGAATAAGTGGCTAGAATTTTTTTGAAGCTTTCAAGCCCTCCTATGGCTGATTTTTGATCAAACAGAAGAAAAATAGATGAAGAGTATGAATGGTAGGCTTTAGGGTATTATTAAAATACATATTATGACATCAATAAACCTAACCTTTTGACCAATTACCCTTCCTTGTCTCATGGCCGGCCAAGCTTTTCTAATAGGATCTAATTGCCCGTTAAAATCCCCCAATTTTGATTCTCTAACAAAATAACACCTTTAGCTATCAATTTAGGACTTTTGCACTTTATGCGATTTAGTCCCTTTTTTGCAATTGAGCTCACAAACGTTAAAATTAATCCACCGAACTTTTCATGCACTATATTAAACATGCTGTAACATCAAAATAGTAATAAAATAATTTATTTGACTCTAAATTTGTGGTCTCGAGACCACTATTCTCACTAGGCCCTAAATCGGGCTGTTACGTTTCTCCTCCTTAGGGATTTTCATCCCCGAAAATCTTACCAGTGAATAAGTTCAGGTACTGGTCTCTCATAGTCTCCTCGGGTTCCCATGTGGCTTCCTCGACTCCATGTCTATGCCATAAGACTTTCACGAGTGCTATACTCTTATTCCTTAACTATTTGACTTCCCAAGCCAAAATCTTGACTGGCTTTTTGCCATAAGTCATGTCTAGAAGAATTTCAACCTCTGTCGGCTCAATCACATGCGAAGGGTCTGATCTATATCAACGTAACATGGACACATGAAACACGTCATGAATCTTTTCCAATTCCGGTGGCAGATCCAATCTGTAGGCAACTAGCCCTACTCTTTCAGTAACCACATAAGGTCCTATGAAACGAGGACTCAACTTGCCTTTTCTACCAAATCTGAGGACTTTCCTCCACGGGGATACTTTCAAAAATACCTTCTCACCAACTTGAAACTCAATTTCCTTTCATTTCAAGTCCGCGTAAGATTTTTGTCTATCTGAGGTGGCCTTCAAGCAGTCATGAATCGCTTTAACTTTCTCTTCAGTCTCTTTGCCTAAATCAACCCCGTGAATCTGATTCTCTCTCAGCTAAGTCTAGTATAAGGGCATTCGACACTTCCGCCCGTACAAAGCCTTATAAGGCGTCATTTTCAGTCTTGTCTGATAACTATTGTTGTAGAGGAATTCAACCAATGGTAAGTTCCTTTCCCAACTACCTTGAAATTGGAGAACACAACACTACAGCAGGTCCTTTAAAATCTAAATCACTCTTTCTGACTGACCGTCAATTTGCGGGTGAAAAGCCGTGCTAAAACTCAACTTTGTTCCTAAAGCCTCTTGTAAGTTTTTCCAAAACCTTGAGTTAAATTTCGGGTCTCGGTCTAAGATAATCGATAATGGCACTCCATGAAGTTTCACAATATAGGAATCGTACAAGTCGGCTAATCTCTCAAGGGAGTAGTCAGTACGCACTGGTATGAAATGTGCTGACTTTGTTAGTCTATCCACAACAACCCATACTGCATCTTTCTTTTTCAAGTTTACTCGTAAACCCGTCACAAAATCCATAGTGATCCGATCCCACTTCCACTCGAGGACCATGATAGGCTGAAGTAGGCCCCAAGGTACTTGGTGTTCAGCCTTCATTTGCTGACAAACTAGGCACTTAGACACAAACTCTGAAATGTCTCTTTTCATACCCAACCACCAATACATTTTCTTAAGGTCGTTATACATCTTCACACTACCCGAGTGGACGGACAAACAACCACTAAGTGCCTCTCTCAGAATCTTCTGAATAAGCTCATTGTCTGTGGGTACACAAACTCTGTCTTTGAATATTAAACACCCATCGGTACCAATACGAAATTTGGATTCATTTTTCGTTTCACACTGAGTCATCTTAGCGTCTAGCTTCTTGTCACCTTTCTGAGCTTCACAGATCTCTTGTAGAAATGTCGATTTAGCCCTCAACTCTGCTAGAACTGAACCATCGTTAGATATAGTCAACTGAGTATTCAAGGCTCTCAAGGCAAACAATAACTTTCTACTCAATGCATCGGCGACCACATTCGCCTCTCCTGGGTGGTAATCCATTACCAACTCATAATCCTTTATCAACTCTAACCATCGGCGTTGCCGCAAATTTAACTCCTTTTGAGTCATCAAGTACTTTATGCTCTTATGGTCAGTGAATACCTGACATTTCTATCTATACAAATGGTGCCTCCAAATTTTCAGCGCGAACACGATGGTGGGCAACTCTAAATCATGCGTCGGGTAGTTTTTCTCATATGGCTTCAGTTGTCTTGAAGCGTAAGCTATGACCTGACCTTCTTGCATAAGCACGCACCCCAAACCATTCAAGGAGGTGTCACTATATAACACAAACTCCTTGCCCGACTCCGGTTGCACTAAAACTGGGGCTTCGGTCAACAAAGCCTTTAACTTCCCAAAACTCTATTGGCACTTTTCTGTCCATTTGAACTTGACATCTTTTTGCAGCAGTCTCGTCATCGGGGTAGCTATCATAGAGAATTCGTTTACAAACTATCTATAGTACTCGGCCAAACACAAAAAGCTTCAGACCTCTTTCAAATTTCTCAGCGGTTTCCACTCCACAATAGCCGAGATATTGCTTGGGTCAACTCGGATCCCGTCACCTAACACAATGTGTCCTAGGAAACTGACCTCTTTAAGCCAAAAGTCACTCTTACTGAACTTGGCATATAACTGCTTGTCTCTCAAGGTTCACAACACAATTCTCAAATGCTCCGCGTGCTCGCTCTCATAACGTGAATAAATCAATAGTCATCGATAAAGACGGCGATAAACTTATCTAGATACATTCGGAAAATGCAATTCATCAAATCCATAAACACTGTCGAGGCATTAATCAAACCAAAGGGCAGGATGAGGAACTCATAATCCCCGTATATTGTCTGAAATGCAGTCTTCGGCATATCTTACTCTTTAACCCTTAGCTGATAGTAGCCAGACCTCATATCAATCTTAGAAAACATGGTGGCTCCCTTCAACTAATCGAACAAATCATCGATCCTTGGCAAAGGATACTTGTTCTTCACTATTACCTTGTTGAGTTGTCTATAGTCGATACATAATCTCATCGACCCATCTTTCTTTTTCACGAAGAGTACCAGAGTACCCTACAAGGAAAAGCTCAGTCTCGCGAAGCCCTTGTCCATTAGCTCTTGCAACTATGCTTTCAACGCTCTCAACTCCGTTAGAGCCATCCTATATAGAGTAATCGAGATGGGTGTTGTCCCAGGGACCAACTCGATTCCAAACTCAACTTCCCTCACTGGAGGTAATTCGGATAATTCTTCCAGAAATACATCTATAAACTCACAGCCCACTGGTACCAATTCAATCTTCGACTCAAACACTTGAGTATTCAGGACAAAAGCTAAATAAGCCTTATATCATTTTCTCAAATATTTCTCAGCGGTCAAAGAAGTCATAACTACAGGCAGGTTATCTGACTCATCTGGTCTAACTCGAAGAATACTCCCGTCTTCACATTTCAACTCAATTACTTTTCTCCCACAGTCCACTACAACACTATGAGCAGTCAACCAATCCATCCCAAGGATTACATCAAATTCATTGAACGACAATAACATCAAGTTAGCCAGAAAATAATGACCCCTAATTGTTAAAGGACAATTTCTACATACTTGATCAACTAGCACATGTCTACCTAAAGGATTGGACACTTTTATCACAAACTCAGTGGACTCTACTAGCATGCTCATACAAGGTATCAAATCCATCCAAATATAAAAGTGGGTAGACCCGGGTCAATTAAAGAAACAACAGATATGTCATAGATAGAAAAGGTACCCGTGATCACATCAGGAGACTCTGCCTCTTCGCGGGCACGAATAGGATAAGTCCTCACAGGCGCTCTGCCCTTGGACCTTACCGTAGCATCTCTTGTCGCACCCCTATGCTAGCTCCACTCTCGGGGTTCTTTTGTGGTCTACCCCTCAACGGAGCACTACTTGCCTTCACTTCTTGCTTTCTTTCTCTCTCTTCCATCTTAGGAGAATCACGAATAAAGTGGTCTAATAACCCACGCTTAAAGTAGCCCCTTTCGTTTCCTCGACACTCGCTAAAGTGACGTCTTCCATATTATGAACACTCCGGCCTATTTGGACGAACACTGCCAACACTCGCGACCGAAGTGGTTTGGGCTCTAGATGTCTTGTTCTGTTGGTTCTTGCTTCTATTCAAATACCCCACCGAAGCATTCGATCGGGTAGTAAATTCCCTTGATCTCTTGGATGAGGATTGATGTAATTTTCCCATTTGTCTCTTCTTTGAATCCCGTGACTCAAAAGCCACTTTCCTCCCCTCTTTAATGAACTCTTCCACCTTGCATGCCCTCTCAACAAGGGCTACAAATTCCTTTAGTTCTCGGATGCCAACAAATACTCAGATATCTTTATTAAGACCATCATCAAACCTCTTACACATTACAGCTTCTGTAGACACGCACTCCCTCGCATACTTACTGAGCCTCACAAATTTATGCTCATATCCTATCACTGTCATATAGCTTTGCTATAGCTTTAGGAATTCCTTTCTCTTTTGATATATGAACCTTTGGCTAATATACTTTTTTCGAAATTCTTCCTGGAAGAATTCCCAAGTGATCATCTCTCTCGGTACAATGTGCACGAGAGTATTCCACTACTGATAAGCTGAGTCCCATAGGAGTAACACCGCATACTTCACGCACTCTTCAGGTGTGCATGACAATTCATCAAATACTCTAATGGTATTTTCTAGCCAAAACTCTGCTCTCTTAAGGTCATCATCTATGTTAGCCCAGAATTCTTCAACCCCTTGCTTTCAGATCTTGTCTACCGGAGGCTTCTCTCTTCTAAACATGTCCGCGTCTTGCAGAGCTACCGAGGCATACTGAGGAATTGGAGGAGGTGGGGGAGGTGGAGTGTTCGAATTCGCACGAACAAACTCTGTGTACCGAGTGTCCATCATTCAGAGGTAGGCTTACCTAGCCCCTCTGCCCTGGCCGATATCACGACTCACTCTCAATTGGCGCGGTCCCTTCGGCGGGAGCCAGCGCGTTACTTTCCACAAAATCCACCGTGGCTCTATCAAGATCCATTTACTATATAAAAACATAATTCATAATCGTCAGGAATCGTCACACTATTAATATACAACTATGGCATGTATAGCTAGACTCGTACTCTCACTAGGTTAGTCCTAGAACCAACAAACCATAGCTCTGATACCATAAAATGTAACACCTCATACCCGTAACCCACGCTGGGGCAGAGTACAAAGCATTACCTAACTTGATCTCATGCACACAAACAATCTTGAGTCACCAAGACTCGGTCCAAATTAAAGCTTTTTCAATTTCTACTTTAAACTTCTTATTACGGGCCTACGAGCCCTAAATTTACCATTGGAAACTAATCGGGACCATTCCAGATCCTTAAACTAGCTATGAAAATTTTTTCTTTAAAACAGGCCACACACCCGTGTAACCATCTCGACATGTTCGTGTTGATAGCCCGTGTGGCTCACATGGCCTAAGCACCTAGGGACACGCCTGTGTCCTTTACCCGTGTGGAATTAATTTCTAATTCACACCTACAGGGGTTTTCACACGGCCAAACACACGCCCGTGTCAATTGCCCGTGTCCCTCACACGGCCACGACACGCCTGTGTACTATCCTCGTGTGCAAAAACATGGACATTCTATTTCTGACATCAGCATACCCAAAATGTCACACGGCCATGACACACACCCGTGTGCTAGGTCGTGTCCTCCACACGGCCGTGTCACTGTCCATGTTTTTATTACTATGCATACTAACTTGAAATTTTTACGTGTAGGGGACACACGGCCGGACTACACGCCTATGGGGTAGACCGTGTGTCACACACGGCTTAGACACACGCCCGTGTGTCTACCCATGTGGACAATATAAGGCTATTTACCAAGCCTTATTACCACCATTACATACCTAGTTCCATGCAAACACCAATCAGTACCAAAACAAACACAATTCATACAACCAGATCGTCACAATAGACTTTCATTCAACTATGAAAATGCATCTTTTATAAACTCAAAATGAATGTTAGCCATCAATCAAGGCTTAATACAAAATGAAGGGTTTCCAACCCAAGCCAACACATTTGGTTAATTCTCAAAGTCACAAAATAATAAAGTCTCAGCCCTATACATGCCATATTCAAAAATATAAATCCACCTATACCGAACGCTTCGGTCGATAATGTGATCGATATCTCTGGCTTCCAGTGATCCTTGAGCTAGTTAGGCGGCACTGTAAGAAAAATGGAAAGAAAAGGGAATAAGCATATAGCTTAGTAAGTTGCACATAAATAGATATGCAACAACTACTTAACCATTCTTCAATAAGCTCATAATACAAAGTGGGCATAAGCATCACTTACTCATCACTACCCATACAAATCACATAGCATATATATTGAGCTCACATCTCAAACATTTTAATTTGGTATCTGTACCACTCACAACACGGTTATACTTTCCTCGTTAACTCAAAATCAGAATTCTCACCGTTGAACCATTCGGAACAGTATCGGATATTCCATAAGCCTCAAACATAGGGTAAATTGTCGATGCCATGTCCCAGACATGGTCTTACACTAGCTCTCGCATATTCGTGCCGATGCCATGTCCCAGACATGGTCTTACACTAGCACTCGCATACCCATGCCGATGCCATGTCCCTGCCGATTCCATGTCCCTGACATGGTCTTACACTAGCACTCGCATACCCATGCCGATGCCATGTCCCTGACATGGTCTTAGACAGACACCACTCGTAGCCGATGCATGTCCCAGACATGTCTTACACTGGCTTACGTCTCGAGGCCGATGCATGTCCTAGGCATGTTTTACGCTAGCACTTGTCTCAATACCGATGCCAGGCCCCCGACATGGTCTTACACTGGCTCTCATAATGTGGCCAATGCATGTCCCACACATGTCTTACACTAGCTCACACCAGTAACCTAATGTCATGGCAAGAATATCCGATTTACTTCCTAAGGTTCCAATGGGAATTCTACTATCTCAATGATCATTACACATTCTCAAATCCACAATCAAGCAATTCATGTAATATCTATTCAATGACAATTCAAACACATATAGTAGCAATATAGTTGTGTTATTTACATACAACTTACCTCGGATTACAAAATGTACATGACTAGTCGATTTAGTCGATTTGCTTGGTCTTCCCCCAGTCTAGGTTCGAATTTGGCAATTCTTGATCTATATTAGAAAAATACACTCATTTAGTCACTAATTACAATTAGGCAATCGAAAATTCACATCTTCAGTAAAATGACCATTTTGCCCCTAGACTTTGACAAAATCACCATTTTACCCCTATGCTCAAAAATCAATTTTTATCAAATTTCCTTATATCTTAAGCCTAACCGAACCCTTTTTACTCTTATAGCAACTCTAAATTTCCACTATTTCACACATTTATAATTTATTTCACAAACTTTGCAAAATAGTCCTATAAGGGTTTTCTATGGAAATTCCTTCACAAAAGTTGTTCATTCAACAACCAAGACTCATTTTCCTCCATAAAAACTTAGCAAACATTAAAAATCCAATCATGGCAAAACCTTAAACTCTTAACCAATTTGTAAACTAAACCCCTTATTTGGAAACTCATGCTTTGAGAGTCTCAAAAGTGCAAAATTTATCAAAAATAGACAACTAAATCACTTACTTGCTTGAGGAATAAGTGGCTGGAATTTTTTTGAAGCTTTCAAGCCCTCCTATGGCTGATTTTCAGTCAAACAAAAGAAAAATAAATGAAGAAGATGAATGGTAGGCTTTAGGGTATTATTAAAATACATATTATGACATCAACAAACCTAACCCTTTGACCAATTACCAATCCTTGTCTCATGGCCGGCCAAGCTTTTATAATAGGGTCTAATTGCCCTTTAAAATCCCCCATTTTTGATTCTCTAACAAAATAACACCTTTAGTTACCAATTTAGGACTTTTTCACCTTATGCGATTTAGTCCCTTTTTTGCAATTGAGCTCACAAACGTTAAAATTAATCCACCAAACTTTTCAAGCACTATATTAAACATGATGTAACATCAAAATAATAATAAAATAATTTTTTTCACTCTAGATTTGTGGTCTCGAGACCACTATTCTGACTAGGCCCTAAATCGAGCTGTTACAACTTTTAGCCTATACATGCCATACTTTACTATATATATTTTCAAAAGGTACCAAAATGAGTTTCGATAGTGTGATAACGGTCCTCGACAATTCCCGAGCTCACAGTAGCTTCGATATCTATAAAACAATGCAAACACACACAAAGTAAGCTTTCATAGGCTTAGTAAGCTCGTACCCAATATCATCAATAGATTATAAAATATATAACATCAATACATAAGTATTTATTAGTTCTCAGTTCATCTATCAATTTGATGCCAACACAATTCATAGGTTCATACCAATTCAATGAACTTTATATACATAATATCATCTACCACATAGGTATTGTACATACCTGAACCTTCCCTTATTTATTCATTTTCATTCTTACCTCTCGTTCGGATATTTTAGATTTTCTGAAGATTATTCCTACTTTAAACATCTGCACACTTTGTAACTTAAAGATTAGCTGAAGCTCAAATGATTATGAACACTTAGTGCTATCTCAATTAACCGAAGCTATTTCAGTATCGCACACTTAGTGCCTCATATAGCCAAAGCTATTTTGAATCGCACACTTAGTACCAAATACTGTTGATTTATCATCGTATTCAACCATAATCAAATATATATACAATCTATGTATAATCAAAGCATCAAAAATATACTTGTAACATCATGTTTTACGTACGAACTTACCTCGTACTCGGAATTGTCAACTCAAATTGTCTACTCTATAACCATCGACTTCCCTCGCTTTTCTTGATCTATATGTCTTCAAATTTAACCATTTTATTCACCAAATAATTCAAATCAATCCATAAACATTCATTTAGGGCATTTTACAATTTAGCCCTTATATTTTCACATTTTGACACTTTAGTCCCTAATTCACAAAATCAAAAAATACACATAATTTGCTTTTACACAAGCTTAGTCAAATTCTCCTAGTACTCATACAAGTACACACATTTCATTTATTTTACATTTTAGTCCCTCAAATTAAAAATTTCACAATTTAGCTCATTTTACTCAAATTCGTCAAAAATCCAAAGACAAAACATGTTAACCCAAAATATATCTTCCATTTATCAACAACTAACTTCACAAAACTCATAGTTTCAGCAATGGAACATTTCAAAATCACCATCAAAATCAGAAATTGAGACATGGGCTTGATAGTATACGAAGCAATGATCACAAAAACGTAGAAATTATCGAAAATTGATCAAAACACATACCTCAATCACCAAAATAAGTAGCCGAACCCTAAACCCTAAAACACATACCTCAATCACAAAAGTCATATTTTATTTAATTATCTAACATTAATTTAACAAATTACTTAAGTAACCTTTTTATTTTCATTTAAAATCCACTAACTCATGACCAAATATGTCCATTCATAAATTCAATGGTCAAATTACATCATAAGGAAATTCAGTACTTTAAAAAATAGCAAGCAACTTTTACCTTTTATGTGATTAGGTCCTTTTATTATATTAAGCACACAAACGATCGAATTTTCAGACGAAACTTTCACACATGCTAATTCACACATCATAAGCATGAAAAATAATATTTAAATATTTTTATGAATTGAACATATGGTCCTGAAACCTCCTCTCTTCTAACTAGGGTCTAAACCGAATTGTTACAATTCTCTCCCCCTTAGGGATTTTCGTCCTCGAAAATCTTACTGTTGAACAGATTCGAATATTGCTGTCTCATAGCATTTTCAGGCTCCTAGGTGGCCTCTTCAATACTGTGTTGATGCCACATCACTTTTACTAATGAAATTTTCTTATTTCGTAGTTCTTTAACCTTACGAGCTAAAATACGGATCGACTTTTCTTCGTAAGTCATATCAAACTGAATCTCAATTTTAGACGGAGGAATTACGTGCAAAGGATTTGATTTGTATTGTCGAAGCATCAATACGTGAAATACATTATGAATCTTCTCTAGTTCTGGTGGTAACAAGAATCTATATGCTACTGGGCCAATACACTCGATAATCTCATATGGCCCGAAGAACCTCGAATTCAATTTGCCTTTTCTACCGAATCGAAGCAGTTTCTTCCACGGATATACTTTCAAAAACACCTTGTCGCCAATCTCAAACTCAATATTTTTTCTTTTCAAATCTGCATTCGATTTCTGACGATTAGAAGCTATTTTCAAACTATCTTGGATCACTTTCCCTTTCTGCTCGGTTTCTTTTATCTAATCATTTTTATGAATCTTATTTTCGCTGAGCTCAGTCCAATACAAAGGTGTACAACATTTGCAACCATATAAAGCTTCGTACGATGCCATTTTAATGCTTGATTGAAAACTGTTATTATAAGTAAACTCAATCAAACGCAAATACTGTTCTCTCGTACCTTCAAACTCAAGAATGCAACATCTCAACATATCCTCGAGTATCTGAATAATCTACTTGGATTGACTGTCCGTTTATGGGTGAAAAGCAGTACTAAAATGCAATTTAGTACCCAGAGCATCTTGCAATTTCTTCCAGAATCATGATGTGAATCTTGGATCGTTGTCTGATACAATAGATAATGGCACATCGTACAATCTCACAATATCAGAGATGTATAACTCAGCTAATTTATCAAGCGAGTAATCGAATTGAATCGAAATAAAATTAGCAGTTTTCGTCAAACGATCAACTACAACCTAGATAGCATCTTTCTTTCTCAGAGTTAGGGGCAAACCCGAAACAAAGTTCATTGTCACTCGATCCTATTTCCATTCTAGAACCATAATCGGTTGTAGCAAACTTAATGGCACCTAATGATCAGCTTTAACTTACTGACAGATCCAACATTTAGACACAAATTTAGAGATATCTCTCATCATTCTAGACCACTAGTAATGCTGTTTCAGATTATTATACATTTTTGTACTACCCAGATGCACAAATAACTGACCATTGTGAACTTCACTCAAAATCATTTGAACTAACTCTAGATTTCTTAGGACACAAATTCTATCTCGGAACCTCAGACAATCATCTTTATCAACTCTCAATTCTGAATTAAACTCTAAATCACACTAAGCTCATTTAGCTAAAATCTGATTATCAATCTTCTAAGCTTCGCTAATCTGTTGTAAGAACAAAGGTCTTGCTTTCAGTTCAGCTAAAACTAAACCATCATCGGACAAAACCAAATGAGCATTCATTGCACGTAGAGAAAATAATGATTTCTGACTTAAAGCATCAGCAACAACATTTGCCTTATCCGGATGATAATCTATCACAAGTTCATAGTCTTTTAGCAATTCAAGTCATCTTCTCTGTCGCAAATTCAAATCTTTTTGAGTCATTAGATAATTCAAACTCTTATGATCAGAATATACGTGACATTTCTCACCAAACAGATAGTGACACCTGATTTTCAAAGCAAACACAATCGTAGCTAACTCAAGGTCATGCGTTGGATAATTCCTTTCATGCGGCTTCAACTGTCTTGAAGCATAAGCACTGACTTTGCCTTCTTGCATCAAAACACATCCCAGTCCAATCAACGAAGCATCATTGTAAATCACAAATTCTTTACCAGATTCAGGTTGCACTAATACTGGAGCTTCAATCAACAAAGTTTTCAACTGATCAAAGCTTTTTTGACACATTTCAAACCATTCAAACTTAACATCTTTTTGAAGCAACTTTGTCAACAGAGTCGCAATCATCGAAAAGCCTTTTACGAATCGTCTATAATAACCAGCAAGTCTCAGAAAACTGTAGACTTCAGAGACTTTCCTCGGAGGCTTCCACTCCAAAATAGCTAAAATCTTGCTCGGATCAACTCAAATACTAAATGCTGATACAATATGACCTAGAAAACTGACCTCTCGTAACCAGGATTCACATTTGCTAAATTTCGCATACAACACTATTCTCAAATGCTCGGTATGTTCGATTTCATCTCTTGAACAAATCAATATGTCATCAATAAATACGACAACAAATCAATTTAAACACGGTCTGAAAATTCTATTCATCAAATCCATGAAGATAGTAGGCGCATTAGTCAATCTAAAAGGCATAACTAAGAACTCATAGTGGTCGTACCTCGTTCGGAAAGCAGTTTTCAAAATGTCTGAGTCCTTCACTCGCAACTGATAATAACCTGATCTCAAATCCATTTTCGAAAACACAGCGACTCTTTTCAACTGATCAAACAAATCATCAATTCGGGGCAGAGGATACTTATTCTTGATAGTCACCCTGCTCAACTGACAATAATCAATACACATTCTCATCATACCATCTTTCTTTTTCGCAAATAGAACCGAAGCACCCCAAGGTGAGAAACTTGGTCTAGCAAACCCTCTATCGGTCAGTTCTTGCAACTGAGACTTTAATTCTTTTAATTCAGTCAGATCCATTCTATACGGAGCTACTGAAATTGGAGTAGTACCAGGCACCAATTCAATGCCAAATTCAACTTCTTAAATCGGAGGTAATCCTGAAAGTTCCTTAGGAAACACATCAGAAAACTCACAAACAACAGGCACAGATTCAACTTTCTTTTCTGACACTCTCGAATCGATCACATAAGCAAAATAGGTTTCACAACCCTTTCTCACAATACTCAAAGCTTTCATTGAAGATATCACATCAAGCAATCCATTCAAATCACTAGATTCAATTCTGACTATTTCATCATTCTTGCATCTCAAATCAATAGTTTTCAGTTTGCAGTTTACTACAGCATCATGAAAAGTTAACCAATCCATACCCAGAATTATGTCAAACTCATCAAAAGGTAATAGCATCAGATTTGCTGGAAAACAAAGGTCTCGAAACATTAATGGACAATTCTTGCAAACTTTATCAACCAAAACACATCTGCCTAGAGAGTTCGAAACTCTAATTACAAATTCAGTAGACTCTACAAGCAAAGTCTTACTGTTCACTAAGTTCATACATATATACGAATGGGTTGATACATGATCTATCAAAGCAATCACAGAAGTATCATGAAGAGTAAATGTACCTGTAATCACATCTAGCGATGAAGGTTCCTTATGAGCTCAGATAACATAAGCTCTAGTAGGTGCACAAGCCTCGGATCTAATAGCGGTATCTTTTATTCCTCTCTGACTACCACTTATATTTCTCGTATTTCTAGGAGGTCTACCACGAAAAGCGTTGCCACTTGGCCTCAAATTTTGAACATTATCTTTTTCAGCTAAATCTAAGCAATCTTTTATAAAATGATTTCGTGAACCACAATTGTAACAAGCTTGGTTGTTACTTTTTACCTAGCATTCTCTAAAATGACGTCTTTCACATTGATTACATTCAGGCTTTTCATTCTTTGCATTTCCAACGCTCGATACTGAAGTAGTTTGAGCTTTAGGATTGGTATATTGCTTTCCACGATCTCTATTTTGATATCTCGTTGAAGCTGTCGATTGGTCATTAACATTTCTAGATTTCTTTGACGATGAATGATAAGTTTTATTCATCAATCTTTTTCTCAAATCTCTAGCCTCTAAATTAGCTTTTCTTTTCTTTTTCCCAAGATCTTCGGCTTTACATGCTCGTTCAACAAGCACAACGAATTCTTTGATCTCTAAAATCTCGACTAATAAACAGATATGTTCGTTCAAGCCATCCTCGAATCTTTTACACATTATTGCCTCAGTAGATACACATTCACGAGCATACTGACTCAATCTCACAAATTCCCTCTCATATTCTGTGACAGACATACGACCTTGTTTAGGCTCGAAAAACTCTTTACGTTTTTGTTCAATGAATCTCTGACTGATATATTTTTTCAGAATTCAGCTTGGAAGAAATCCCAAGTGGCTCATTCACTCAGAACCACGGATATTAAAGTCTTCCACCAGTGATACGCCATATCTTTCAAAAGTGAAATGGCACATTTTATGCATTCCTCGGGATTCAATTATAATTCATCAAATACTCGTATTGTGTTCTCTAACCAGTACTGGACTATTTTAGTATCATCGATCGTTGTAGCTCAGAACTCTTTGCCCCCATATTTTCTAATCTTATCGACTGGTGGCCTACTTAACTAAATCAGATTCACTGATGGCATAGCAGGAGCTTGTGAAGGATTAACCGGGGGTGGAGGTTGTTGAACAGCCGGATTAGTTCTAATATATTAACTAAGCCAATCATTCATCATCTGGTAGAAGGCTTGTCTAGCCTCACCATCACGGCTACTCATAACCGGTCTAGAATCGGATGGCGCCATCTCTTGCAAGAGAGCAGGCACATTGCTTTCAACATCATCCGCTATGGCTCTTTTAGGATCCATTTGCTATATAAAAGCACATTTTCAATGTCAGGATTCATCACACTATCGCAGTTCATAAATACGGCATGTATAGCTAGACCCACATACGATATGGTAGTCCTAGAACTGACTAAACCATAGCTCTGATACCAATAAAATGTAACACCCCTGTAACACCCCGTACCCGAGTCCGTTACCGGAGTCGAACACGAGGTGCACACAGACTTAACTTAATTGTTTTCACAGTCCATAAAAAAAAAATTTCCAGACTAGCTGGTTACTGCATCACTGTCGCCTCAAAAATCATATCTTGAGTTTTAAAACTCGAAAATCAGTTTCATAAATTTTCCCTGAAACTAGACTCATAAGTCCATCAACACATTTTTTTCTAGAATTTTTGGTTGGACCAATTAGTACAGTTTATTAGTTAAAGTCTCCCCTAATCCAGGGTTCGACTACACTGACCTTCACGCATTACGAATTGGATATCTCCATGTACAGGGCTTCAATACTGATGCCGTTTGTTTCTATAGAAACTAGACTCAGAGAGGAATCTATACATATATGGAATGACTCCTAATTCTCTCTGGTTAATTTACAATGAATTTTACAAATTCAGAACAGGGGATCCAGAAACCGTTCTGGCCCTACTTCACGAGAACTTTAATATCTCTTAACATACAACTCATATGACCATTTAGTTTCTTCCATATGAAAGTAGATTCATCAGGGTTCACTTAAATAATTTATTCACTATTTAATACCATTCCTACTATTTTTAGTGATTTTTCACATCCACATCACTGCTGCTGTCAGCGTCTGCCTTTAAGGTAGGCCTTACCTATTTCATGATTTCCATGATTCAATTGGCCCTTTTTGCATACATAGCACAAAGTGTGATCATGATTAACCATTCCAATGGCTAATCGTTTCAAAACAATTCCATACCTCATAATGATCAACATACAAACGATTATAGTACTATGCTAAAAACGTATATAAGCCATTTTCGCATGGCTATCCAAGTTTACACAAAACCGAAATCGGTGTGGTCCCAGGTATAAGCTTTCAACTCCTTCAATTCTGTTGGTGCCATACGATACGGAGCTATCGAAATCGGTGTGGTCCCAGGTATAAGCTCAATACCAAACTCTACCTCCCGAATAGGGGGCAAACCCGGTAATTCTTCGGGAAAAACATCCGGGTATTCACAAACCATCGGCACAGATTCGGGTTTTGTTTCTAACTCCTTATCATCGAGTACATACGCAAGGTATGCTTCGCACCCTTTTCTTACATATTTCTGGGCCAACATTGATGATATTGCAGCTGGCACCCCCTTCAAGTCCGTAAACTCAACTCGGATCATCTCGTTATTTGCGCACCTCAAATCAATAGTCTTGCTTTTGCAATTCACAACCGCGTCATGCACGGTCAACCAATCCAAACCCAGAATAACATCAAATTCATCGAACGGTAAAAGCATCAAGTCTGCCGGAAAGCAGGAACCTCGAATTACTATGGGGCATTTCCTACACACTTTGTCGACAAGCACGTAACGACCCAAGGGATTTGACACCCGAATTACGAACTCAGTAGACTCAATAGGTAAAGTCTTACTGGATGCTAAGGTTTCGCATATATAAGAATGAGTAGAACCAGGGTCAATCAAAGCAATCACATTAGTATCAAAGAGAGTGAAAGTACCGGTAATAACATCTGGCGAGGAAGCATCCTCACGTGCGCGTATGGCATAAGCCCTAGCAGGAGCGCGACCCTCGGATCTGGTCGTAGCATCTCTAGATCCTCTCTGACCACCACTAGCATTGCCCGTATTTCTAGATGGTCTACCTCGAGCAGTGGTAGCACCCGGTTTCCCACTCTGATCTACATTTTGTTCAGACAACCTTGGGCAATCTTTAATGAAGTGGTCAACTGCTCCGCACTTGTAACAAGAGCGGTCACGGAATCTACAACTTCCGAAATGACATTTGCCACAATACTGGCACTCCGCTCTCTCTCGACGATCATTTCCACCACTGGCGATCGAAGTGACTCGTGTGGTCACAGGGGTCGGTCGCGATCTCGTCTAGAAAAGCCCAAGTGTCTCTAGACCGGCCTAAGCCATCTCTAAATTTCTTTGATGACTGTGGGAAGGGCTTCCCCGAAGACCTCTTACGAAACTCCCTTGCTCCCACTTCAGCTTTTCTTTTCTCCATACTGAGTTCCTCGGCTTTGCACGCTCGCTCGACAAGAGCCACAAACTCTCGGATTTCCAAAATGCCAACATACAGCTTTATATCATCATTCAGTCCATCTTCGAAGCGTTTACACATCACAGCTTCTGAAGAAATGCATTCCCGCACGTACCGGCTAAGCCTCACAAATTTTCGTTCATAGTCGGTAACCGACATGGAACCTTGTTTAAGTTCAAGAAATTCCTTCCGCTTTTGTTCCATAAATCTCTGACTGATATACTTTTTCCGAAACTCAGTTTGGAAAAACTCCCAAGTTACTTGCTCTCGGGGCACAACAGAAGTCAGAGTACACCACCAATAGTAGGCAGAATCACGTAGCAAGGAGATAGTACACTTTAGCCATTCATCGGGTGTACAAGATAGCTCATCGAGTACCCAGATAGTGTTGTCCAACCAAAATTCAGCTTGCTCGGCATCGTCGCTATCCGTAGCTTTAAATTCAGTAGCCCCATGTTTCCGGATTCTGTCAACTCGGGGCTTATTCGACCTTATTTGGTCAGTTACCGGAGGCATTGTAGGTGCGGGGGTTGTATTAGTCGAGAATGGAGGTTGTGGAACAGCAGTGTTAGTTCGAATGTATTGGTTGAACCAATCATTCATCACGCTATAGAAAGATTGCCTAGCCTCATCATTCGGATTGCTAGCAATAGGTTGAGAGTCCGCCGGCGCTGTCCCTTGTGCGGGAGCAGGCGCCACACTCTCCACATCATCAGCTATCGCTCGGTTGGGATCGGGATCCATTACTATAAATAAACACAAATTGAAATGTCAGAAATCACCACACTATCAAATAATCACATAAAATGGCATGTATAGCTAGACCCAAACGCATTACGGTAGTCCTAGAATCGACTAAACTGTAGCTCGATACCAATAAATTGTAACACCCGTGCCGAGTCCGTTCGGAGTCGAACACGAGGTGCACACAGACTTAACTTAATTGTTTTCACAGTCCATAAAAAAAAATTTCCAGACTAGCTGGTTACTCCGTCACTGTCGCCTCAAAAATCATATCTTGAGTTTTAAAGCTCGAAAATCAGTTTCGTAAATTTTCCCTGAAACTAGACTCATAAGTCCATCAACACATTTTTTTCTAGAATTTTTGGTCAGGCCAATTAGTACAGTTTATTAGTTAAAGTCTCCCCTAATCCAGGGTTCGACTACACTGACCTTCACGCATTACGAATTGGATATCTCCCTGTACAGGGCTTCAATACTGATGCCGTTTGTTTCTATAGAAACTAGACTCAGAGAGGAATCTATACATATATGTCATGACTCCTAATTCTCTCTGGTTAATTTACAATGAATTTTACAAATTTGGAACAGGGGATCCAGAAACCGTTCTGGCCCTGCTTCACGAGAACTTTAATATCTCTTAACATACAACTCATATGACCGTTTCGTTTCTTCCATATGAAAGTAGATTCATCAAGGTTCACTTACATAATTTATTCACTATTTAATACCATTCCTACTATTTTTAGTGATTTTTCACATCCACATCACTGCTGCTGTCAGCATCTGCCTTTAAGGTAGGCCTTACCTATTTCATGATTTCCATGATTCAATTGGCCCTTTTTGCATACATAGCACAAAGTGTGATCATGATTAACCATTCCAATGGCTAATCGTTTCAAAACAATTCCATACCTCATAATGATCAACATACAAACGATTATAGTACTATGCTAAAAACGTATATAAGCCATTTTCGCATGGCTATCCAAGTTTACACAAAACCGAAAGGTACATGACCTACAACAAAAGGGTAGTCCTATACATGCCATTTCAAAGTTCAACCAAAATTGTACCAAAATGGGGGCTTTGATAGTGTGGATGACTTCGACTTGATGATCTCGAATCCGATAGCTAACGAGCAAAATCTATAAAACAGAGCCAAAGCAGCGGGTAAGCATTTTAATGCTTAGTAAGTCTCAAGTAATGAAATCAGCTTTGACTAAAGTATTACATTTACATAACTAAATGAATCACTTTATTAATACACATTCTCATAATCATACTTACTTCACATTACCGACCCTTATGTTCATACACAAAGAACAACTTAGCCAAAGGCGGTAGCTCGTTTATCAACTGAGCGAATACTTATTTGTAAGGACTCAACTAATTCAAGCACATACGAACATACCTCATTGCTGGAATTTTCACAAGTGTATAAACTGAAATTTTTACAGCAAGATTGCTCATTTCGAGTCACGTACCTTGATTTAACCGGATATAACCACAAGCACAATTGCCTTGGTCTTAACCCGAATTGGGTAACTTGACAATTGCCTTGGTCTTAGCCGGATATAACAACTTCATACGAATGCCTTGGTCTTAGCCCGGATATAATCACTAGCATAAATGCCTTCGGACTTAGCCGGATATCATTCAAATGCTCATGTACACATATATCAATAATCACGACACATCCATATTTCATTTTCGTTACTAAGGCTCAAACACAAAATATTTATCAAACCTTTACAATTTCGGCTCAATAGCCACACACAAGGAGCATGATTTCAATATAATTCAACTAGGGTCATTACTCAAGACTTACCTTGGATGTTGTCGAGCGATTTAAACGACTATTCGATCACTTTTTCCTTTCCCTTATCCAACTGTGGTCCTCTAAGCTCTTGAGCTAATTCACACAAATTTAACTTATTAAAATCTCATTATGATAGCTTATGGCCGAATATGACAAGGAGTTTAAATGGTCATAGGGCCATCCTTTAGCTCAAATACACAATGGTCATGCACAATTTTAAGCACAACAAGCAATTCAATACAATTCATTCAAACATCAAAGTGAAGCTCAAGGTACTTAGCCCTTATACACATTAGACATTAGAGTCACATGTGTACGAAATCACGAATCGAATTCAACACATTAGTTAGTACCCTCCTTAGCGAAATTTCCAAGCCAAGAATAGGCATCAATATGCTTGCCTCTAACCGAATGCATGCACACCAACCCCCTTCATGTGGCCGAATATGCATGTCCATGTTGAGGCCAATTATGCACTTAATACCACACAAAAACAGCATACATTTTACTAACTAACGATTACATATTGTAGCTCAATACACATCTCTCATGTACTTCATAACCGAAACATCATCACAAGCAAATATATACCTTGAAATAGTATTATGTCATGCCAATACATCATGTGCAAACATATATACATATAGGTGCAAGGGCCGAATCATAAGGATGACTATGACTATCTCATATATTTTCATTATGGCGAATGCTCCTTCTACCCCATTTACCTTCACAAAGCGTGAACTTCATCATCCAACTTACAAGCTTACAATGTCATGAAGTTTAACCTCATGGTATCTATCAAACTCTCACTCAAAAGTGTTAAAAAAAATATTCAATAATCATCAATCCACCATCACATGCACCATTACAAAGCTTCACTTTTAGCATGCAAATGATATCAACACAACCTCACCTTAGCCGAATATCATCTCCATGACATGGTAAGGATTTGAACCATGGGTAGTTAGAACTCAAGCTAACTACAAAAATATACATGAATCTCATGGCAAAACATCAAACTTACCTTAATCTAGGTACAAGTATGGCCAAACCTCCTCCGAAACCTCTTCCAAACCAACATGAAACAACAATTCCTTCCTTCTTCCTTAGAATTTTCAGCCCAAAGGAAATGAAAAATGATGAACAAAAATTCTTCTTTCTTTCTCCACAACTCACGGCAATGGGCATGCATGAGACCATTTTTTTTCTTTTTTTTTCCATTTCTTTATTACCCATGCTCATTAATTTATTTTTTTCACCCATGATGCACCAACAAAACATGTCTATGACATGTTTTGCCCATATTTCTTTGTCATGGCCGGCCATCACTTGTAAAAAGAGGGATATTTGACATGCAAGGCCATTGTTTTGCATGCATGCTTTAATTAGTCATCACACATTTCCCTATCCTACTTTCAAAGTTTACTACTAGGTCCTTTCTAGTGAAATTCACATTTATAACTCTAAATTAAAGCATCAAGAATGTCACACATGAGTTAACACATATTATAGGCATCAAAATAAATATCAAATTATTTTTATACCTCGGTTTTGTGGTCCCGAAACCACATTCCGACTAGGGTCGTTTTAAGGCTGTCACAACTTTCCCCCACTTAAGAAATTTTCGTCCCCGAAAATCTTATCGGTAAATAGATTTGGATATCGCTCTTTCATAGAGTTCTCGGGTTCCCAAGTAGCTTCTTCTATCCCGTGTTTGAGCCATAACACTTTCACTAGCGGAACCCTTTTGTTTCACAACTCTTTCACTTCACGAGCTAGGATACGAATCGGTTCTTCTTCATAACTCATATCGGCTTGAATTTCAACCTCTGATGGACTAATTACTTGCGACGGATCAGATCTATAGCGTCGAAGCATTGAAACATGGAAGACGTTGTGAATCTTTTCGAGTTCAGGGGGCAAAATCAAACGACACGCAACTGGGCCAACTCGTTCAGAGATTTCGTACGGCCCAATGAATCTCGGGCTCAACTTGCCCTTACGGCCAAATCTGAGTATCTTTTTCCAAGGCGAAACTTTAAGAAACACTTTATCTCCCACGATACTCAATGTCCTTTCGTTTCAAATCCGCGTCGATTTACGACGATCCGTGGCGCCTTCGGACTTTCACGGATTACCTTTACCTTCTGCTCAGCATCTTTAATTAAATCCACTCAAAAATTTTGTTTTCACCGAGCTCGGTCCAAAACAATGGTGTACGGCATTTACGCCCGTCTGAGCCTCGTAAGACGCCATCTTAATACTTGATTGAAAACTATTGTTGTAAGCGAATTCAATCAAAGGTAAATACCATTCCCATGAACCACTGAATTCGAGGATGCAACATCTCAACATATCCTCAAGTATCTGAATTATCCGCTCGGATTGACCATCGGTTTGGGGGTGAAAGGCGGTGCTGAAATGCAACTTGGTACCCAAAGCTTCTTGCAATTTCTTCCAAAATCACGAGGTGAACCTCGGATCTCTATCCGACACAACAGAAATCGGTACCCCGTGTAATCTCACAATTTGAGAAACGTATAATTCAGCTAGTTTATCCAATGAAAAATCCGTACGCACAGGGATAAAGTGAGCCGACTTAGTCAGTCTATCAACAACAACCCAAATCGCATCCTTCTTACTTGCTGACAATGGCAGTCCGGACACAAAGTCCATTGTGACTCGATCCCATTTCCATTCGGTATCGTAATCATGAAGTAATCTCAAGGCACTTGATGTTCCGCTTTCACTTGTTGACATATTAAACATCTCAAACAAAGTCGGAGATGTCTTGTTTCATACCATGCCACCAAAACCAAAGTTTCAAATCGTTGTACATCTTCGTACTCCCCGGGTGGATTGCCATTCGGCTACAATGGGCTTCGTTCAGAATTATCGAAATAAGTTCTGAATTCTTTGGAACACACAGACGACTTCAACCTCAAACAATCATCATCATCAATTTGAAACTCCGATTCCTTGTTCGAACACACTCAAATTTCGCTTTGCAACCAACTCATCGTCAACTTTCTGAGCTTCACGAATTTGATGAGTCAATAATGGTTTGGCCTTTAATTCGGTTACTAACACATTGTCGGGTAGAATAGACAGGTGTACATTCATCACTCATAAAGCAAATAGTGATTTCCGGCTTAAGGCGTCCGCAACCACATTAGCCTTCCCCGGGTGATAATCAATGACAAGCTCATAATCTTTTAACAACTCGAGCCAACGTTTTTGTCGCAGATTTAAGTCTCTTTGAGTCATCAAATATTTGAGACTTTTGTGATCCGAATACACATGGCACTTCTCACCAAATAAGTAATGTCGCCATATCTTTAAGGCGAATACGATGGCAGCCAATTCGAGATCATGGGTCAGATAATTTTTCTCATGTGGCTTTAATTGTCTCGACGCATAGGCCACAACTCAACCTTCTTGCATCAATCGCAACCTATCCCAAGTAGGGAGGCGTCACTATAGATGACAAACTCTTTGCCGATTCGGGCGTACTAATCTTGGAGCTTCCGTCAAATGAGTTTTCAATTGGTCGAAACTTTTCGACACTTTTCCGTCCATTCAAACTTGACATCTTTACGAGCGGTTCGTCATGGGTGTGGCTATCATCGAGAATCCTTTTACAAACCGTCGGTAATGTAACCAAGTCCCAAAAAGCTCCGAACCTCGATAATATTTCTTGGAGGCTTCCAGTTAAGTATGGCTGAAATTTTACTTGGTCGACTCGAATACCGATCGTGATACAACATGACCCAAGAAGCTAACCTCTCTTAACCGAACTCACACTTCTTGAACTTAGCGTATAAGCGCTTATCCCGTAAAATTTGCAACACTAATCTCGGTGCTCGCATGTTCGGTCTCATCTCTTGAATAGACCAGGATGTCATCAATGAACACAACTACGAATCGATCCAAATATGGTCCAAGATCCGATTCATCAAATCCATAAATACCGCAGGGCATTAGTGAGCCCAAACGGCATCACTAAGAACTCGTAGTGACCATATCTCGCTCAAGGCGGTTTGGGTATGTCCGAATCTCGAATTATCGATAATAGCCCGATCTCAAATCTATTTCGAGAACACCGAGGCTCCTTCAGTTGATCGAACAAATCATCGATCTGTGATAACGGATATTTGTTCTTTATTGTCACTTTATTAAGTCGACGATAGTCGATGCACAACCTCATGGTTCCGTCCTTCTTTTCACAAACAACACCGGTGCACCCCAAGGTGAAAAACTCAAAGCGAGCAAAACCTCTATCCACCAACTCTTGCAACCGAGCTTTCAACTCCTTCAATTCATGTTGGTGCCATACGATCGGAGCTATCGAAATCGGTGTGGTCCTGGTATAAGCTCAATACCAAACTCTACCTCCCGAATAGGGGCAAACCCGTAATTCTTCGGAAAAACATCCGGTATTCACAAACCATCGGCACAGATTCGGGTTTTGTTTCTAACTCCTTATCATCGAGTACATACGCAAGGTATGCTTCGCACCCTTTTCTTACATATTTCTGGGCCAACATTGATGATATTGCAGCTGGCACCCCCTTCAAGTCCGTAGACTCAACTCGGATCATCTCGTTATTTGCGCACCACAAATCAATAGTCTTGCTTTTGTAATTCACAATCGTGTCATGCACGGTCAACCAATCCAAACCCAGAATAACATCAAATTCATCGAACGGTAAAAGCATCAAGTCCGCCAGAAAGCAGGAACCTCGAATTACTAGGGGGCATTTCCTACACACTTTGTCGACAAGCACGTAACGACCCAAGGGATTTGACACCCGAATTACGAACTCAGTAGACTCAATAGGTAAAGTCTTACTGGATGCTAAGGTTTCGCATATTTAAGAATGAGTAGAACCGGGGTCAATCAAAGCAATCACATTAGTATCAAAGAGAGTGAAAGTACTGGTAATAACATCCGGCGAGGAAGCATCCTCACGTCTTGGCGTATGGCATAAGCCCTAGCAGAGCGCGACCCTCGGATCTGGTCGTAGCATCTCTAGATCCTCTCGACCACCACTAGCATTGCCCGTATTTCTAGATGGTCTACCTCGAGCAGTGGTAGCACCCGGTTTCCCACTCTGATCTACATTTTGTTCAGACAACCTTGGGCAATCTTTAATGAAGTGGTCAACTGCTCCGCACTTGTAACAGGAGCGGTCACAGAATCTACAACTTCCGGAATGCCATTTGCCACAATACTGGCACTCCGCTCTCTCTCGACGATCATTTCCACCACTGGCGATCGGAGTGACTCGTGTGGTCACAGGGGGTCGGTCGCGATCTCGTCTAGAAAAGCCCAAGTGTCTCTAGACCGGCCTAAGCCATCTCTAAATTTCTTTGATGACCGTGGAAGGGCTTCCCAAGACCTCTTATGAAACTCCCTTGCTCCCACTTCACTTTTCTTTTCTCCATCTTGAGTTCCTCGGCTTTGCACGCTCGCTCGACAAGAGCCACAAACTCTCGGATTTCCAAAATGCCAACATACGACTTTATATCATCATTCATCCATCTTGAGCGTTTACACATCACGCTTCGAAGAAATGCATTCCGCAGCGTCTTGGCTAAGCCTCACAAATTTTCGTTCATAGTCGATGTCGACATGGAACCTTGTTTAAGTTCAAGAAATTCCTTCCGCTTTTGATCCATAAATCTCGATGATATACTTTTTTCAAACTCGGTTTGGAAAACTCCCAAGTTACTTGCTCTCGGGCACAATGAAGTCGAGTACACCACCAATAGTAGGCGAATCACGTAGCAAGGAGATAGTACACTTTAGGCATTCATCGGTGTACAAGATAGCTCATCGAGTACCCGATAGTGTTGTCCAACCAAAATTCAGCTTGCTCGGCATCGTCGCTATCCGTAGCTTTAAAATCAGTAGCCCCATGTTTTCGGATTCAGTCAACTCGGGGCTTATTCGACCTTATTTGGTCGATTCATCGAGGCATTGTAAGTGCGGGGGTTGTATTAGTCGGGAATGGAGGTTGTGGAACAGCAGTGTTAGTTCGAATGTATTGGTTGAACCAATCATTCATCACGCTATAGAAAGATTGCCTAGCCTCATCATTCGGATTGCTAGCAATAGGTTGAGAGTCCGCCACTGTCCCTTGTCTTGGGAGCAGGTGCCACACTCTCCACATCATCACTATCGCTTCGGTTGGGATCGGGATCCATTACTATAAATAAACACAAATTCAAATGTCAGAAATCACCACACTATCAAATAATCACATAAAATGGCATGTATAGCTAGACCCAAACACATTACGGTAGTCCTAGAATCGACTAAACTATAGCTCTGATACCAATAAAATTGTAACACCCCGTACCCGAGTCCGTTACCGGAGTCGAACACGAGGTGCACACAGACTTAACTTAATTGTTTTCACAGTCCATAAAAAAAAAATTTTCCAGACTAGCTGGTTACTGCATCACTGTCGCCTCAAAAATCATATCTTGAGTTTTAAAGCTCTAAAATCAGTTTCGTAAATTTTCCCTGAAACTAGACTCATAATTCCATCAACACATTTTTTTCTATAATTTTTGGTCAAGGCAATTAGTACAGTTTATTAGTTAAAGTCTCCCCTAATCCAGGGTTCGACTACACTGACCTTCACGCATTACGAATTGGATATCTCCCTGTACAGGGCTTCAATACTGATGCCGTTTGTTTCTATAGAAACTAGACTCAGAGTGGAATCTATACATATATGTCATGACTCCTAATTCTCTCTGGTTAATTTACAATGAATTTTACAAATTTGGAACAGGGGATCCAGAAACCATTCTGGCCCTGCTTCACGAGAACTTTAATATCTCTTAACATACAACTCATATGACTGTTTCGTTTCTTCCATATGAAAGTAGATTCATCAAGGTTCACTTACATAATTTATTCACTATTTAATACCATTCCTACTATTTTTAGTGATTTTTCACATCCACATCACTGCTGCTGTCAGCGTCTGCCTTTAAGGTAGGCCTTACCTATTTCATGATTTCCATGATTCAATTGGCCCTTTTTGCATACATAGCACAAAGTGTGATCATGATTAACCATTCCAATGGCTAATCGTTTCAAAACAATTCCATACCTCATAATGATCAACATACAAACGATTATAGTACTATGCTAAAACGATATAAGCCATTTTCGCATGGCTATCCAAGTTTACACAAACCGAAAGGTACATGACCTACAACAAAAGGGTAGTCCTATACATGCCATTTCAAAGTTCAACCAAAATTGTACCAAAATGGGGGCTTTGATAGTGTGGATGACTTCGACTTCGATGATCCCGAATCCGATAGCTAACGAGCAAAATCTATAAAACAGAGAGCCAAAGCAATGGGGTAAGCATTTTAATGCTTAGTAAGTCTCAAGTAATGAAATCAGCTTTGACTAAAGTATTACATTTACATAACTAAATGAATCACTTTATTAATACACATTCTCATAATCATACTTACTTCACATTACCGACCCTTATGTTCATACACAAAAGAACAACTTAGCCAAAGGCCGGTAGCTCGTTTATCAACTGAGCGAATACTTATTTGTAAGGACTCAACTAATTCAAGCACATACGAACATACCTCATTGCTGGAATTTTCACAAGTGTATAAACTGAAATTTTTACAGCAAGATTGCTCATTTCCGAGTCACGTACCTTGGGGATTTAACCGGATATAACCACAAGCACAATTGCCTTCGGGTCTTAACCCGGATTGGGTAACTTGCACAATTGCCTTCGGGTCTTAGCCGGATATAACAACTTCGCACGAATGCCTTGGTCTTAGCCGGATATAATCACTAGCATAAATCCTTCGGACATAGCCGGATATCATTCAAATGCTCATGTACACATATATCAATAATCACGACACATCCATATTTCATTTTCGTTACTAAGGCTCAAACACAAAATATTTATCAAACCTTTACAATTTCGGCTCAATAGCCACACACAAGGAGCATGATTTCAATATAATTCAACTAGGGTCATTACTCAAGACTTACCTTGGATGTTGTCGGCGATTTATTTCGACGACTATTCGATCACTTTTTCCTTTCCCTTATCCAACTGTGGTCCTCTAAGCTCTTGAGCTAATTCACACAAATTTAACTTATTAAAATCTCATTATGATAGCTTATGGCGAATATGACAAGGAGTTTAAATGGTCATATGGCCATCCTTTAGCTCAAATACACAATGGTCATGCACAATTTTAAGCACAACAAGCAATTCAATACAATTCATTCAAACATCAAAGTGAAGCTCAAGGTACTTAGCCCTTATACACATTAG
Organism: Gossypium arboreum; assembly: GCF_025698485.1. Lineage (NCBI taxonomy): Eukaryota > Viridiplantae > Streptophyta > Magnoliopsida > Malvales > Malvaceae > Gossypium > Gossypium arboreum. The sequence goes on from NC_069080.1 coordinate 102,161,951, forward strand.
ACATTAGAGTCACATGTGTACGAAATCACGAATCGAATTCAACACATTAGTTAGTACCCTCCTTAGCCGAAATTTCCAAGCCAAGAATAGGCATCAATATGCTTGCCTCTAACCGAATGCATGCACACCAACCCCCCCTTCATGTGGTCGAATATGCATGTCCATGTTGAGGCCAATTATGCACTTAATACCACACAAAAACAGCATACATTTTACTAACTAACGCATTACATATTGTAGCTCAATACACATCTCTCATGTACTTCATAACCGAAACATCATCACAAGCAAATATATACCTTGAAATAGTATTATGTCATGCCAATACATCATGTGCAAACATATATACATATAGGTGCAAGGGCCGAATCATAAGGATGACTATGACTATCTCATATATTTTCATTATGGCCGAATGCTCCTTCTACCCCATTTACCTTCACAAAGCGTGAACTTCATCATCCAACTTACAAGCTTACAATGTCATGAAGTTTAACCTCATGGTATCTATCAAACTCTCACTCAAAAGTGTTAAAAAAATATTCAATAATCATCAATCCACCATCACATGCACCATTACAAAGCTTCACTTTTAGCATGCAAATGATATCAACACAACCTCACCTTAGCCGAATATCATCTCCATGACATGGTAAGGATTTGAACCATGGGTAGTTAGAACTCAAGCTAACTACAAAAATATACATGAATCTCATGGCAAAACATCAAACTTACCTTAATCTAGGTACAAGTATGGCCAAACCTCCTCCTAAACCTCTTCCAAACCAACATGAAACAAGAATTCCTTCCTTCTTCCTTAGAATTTTCAGCCCAAAGGAAATGAAAATGATGAACAAAAATTCTTCTTTCTTTCTCCACAACTCACGGCAATGGGCATGCATGAGACCATTTTTTTCTTTTTTTTTTCCATTTCTTTATTACCCATGCTCATTAATTTATTTTTTTCACCCATGATGCACCAACAAAACATGTCTATGACATGTTTTATGATATTTCTTTGTCATGGCCGCCATCACTTGTAAAAGAGGGATATTTGACATGCAAGGCCATTGTTTTGCATGCATGCTTTAATTAGTCATCACACATTTCTCTATCCTACTTTCAAAGTTTACTACTAGGTCCTTTCTAGTGAAATTCACATTTATAACTCTAAATTAAAGCATCAAGAATGTCACACATGAGTTAACACATATTATAGGCATCAAAATAAATATCAAATTATTTTTATGCCTCGGTTTTGTGGTCCCGAAACCACATTCCGACTAGGGTCGTTTTAAGGCTGTCACAACCCCTAACCCGTAGACGTCATCGAACTGGGGTTAAAGGCATTACCAGACAAATCAAAACATTTAACATTTATTTCATAAACATCAAAGCATCAAAGATCAAACATCTATATAGAGTCCCTTATATAAGTCATCGAGACCTTAAACATGCATTAAAAAGGGGTCGGGACTAAACTGAACTCATACAAAATTTTTCCAAAACTTAAACATATTCAAAGAGGTACAGGTCACACGCCCGTGTGTCTAAGCCGTGTCAAAACAGGACATACATACTGACTTGTTCACACGGCCACAAGACACGCCCATGTGCCTTGTCCGTGGTCAAATCTAACTTGGGCCACACAGCTAGCCACGTGTCTATGTGCCTTGGCCGTGCTCGAGCCTGACTTACAATTGTAGGGTACCCCAGGGGACACATGGCCATATAACATAGCCGTGTGTTGAACACAGCTGAGACACACGCTCGTGTCTCTACCCGTGTGGACAAAAATAGGCTGTTTGAATAGCCAACTTGCCACCCCAATTGGGTCAAACCTACAAGCACCAAACCAAGCATATTTGTCCACCAATTTCAGCCAATCTCTACACCAAAACATACATTATTCATGCCTTTAAAATATCAATAAAATCCAACCTCAATTCATCAACCAAATTATACCAAAACCTAAACTAAAATCATACCAAAACATATGATTCAATACATCATTCAATCTCATGCTCAAAACTTACCACAACTCATCAATATTGACCATTTCATTTGGTCATTCAAAACATACCATGTAACAATTCCAACCATAAGTTCAAACATGAACTAGCCATATCACATGGCATAATATATACATTACAAAACTTAACCAAAGTACTTCTAGCCTATACATGCCATACTTTACTATATACATTTTCGAAAGGTACCAAAATGAGTTTCGATAGTGTGATGACGGTCCTCGATGATCCCTGAGCTCACAGTAGCTTCGATATCTATAAAATAATGCAAACACACACAAAGTAAGCTTTCATAAGCTTAGTAAGCTCGTACCCAATATCATCAACAGATTATAAAATATAAAACATCAATACATAAGTATTTATTAGTTCTCAATTCATCTATCAATTTGATGCCAACACAATTCATAGGTTCATACCAATTCAGTGAACTTCATATACATAATATCATCTACCACATAGGTATTGTACATACCTAAACCTTCCCGTATTTATTCATTTTCATTCTTACCTCTCGTTCGGATATTTTAAGATTTTCTGAAGATTATTCCTATTTAAACATTCACACACTTAGTGCCTTAAAGATTAGCCAAAGCTAAAATGATTCCACACACTTAGTGCCATCTCAATTAACTGAAGCTATTTCGGTATCGCACACTTAGTGCCTTATATAGTCGAAGCTATTTTGAATCGCATACTTAGTGCCAAATACAGTTGATTTATCATTGTATTCAACCATAATCAAATATATATACAATCTATGTATAATCAAAGCATCAAAAATATACTTGTAACATCATGTTTTATGTACAAACTTACCTTGTACTCGGAATTGTCAACTCAAATTATCTACTCTATAACCTTCGGTTTCCCTCAGTATAAATTCGAATTCCTCTTTTCTTGATCTATATGTATTCAAAATTAATCCTTTTATTCACCAAATAACTCAAATCAATCCATAAACATTCATTTAGGGCATTTTACAATTTAGCCCTTACATTTTCACATTTTGACACTTTAGTCCCTAATTCACAAAATCACAAAATACACATAATTTGCTTTTACACAAGCTTAGCCGAATTCTCCTAGTACTCATACAAGTACACATATTTCATTTATTTTACATTTTAGTCCCTCGAACTACAAATTTCACAATTTAGCCCATTTTACTCAAATTCATCAAAAATCCAAAGACAAAACATGTTAACCCAAAACATATCTTCCATTTATCAACAACTAACTTCACAAAAATCATAGTTTCATCAATGGCACATTTCAAAATCACCATCAAAATTAGAAACTGAGACATGAGCTTGATAGTATACGAAGCAACGATCACAAAAACATAAAAATTATCGAAAATCGATCAAAACACGTACATCAATCACCAAAATAAGTAGCCGAACCCTAAAACTCTTTTTCTTTCTCTTTTTTTGGTGTTTTTGGCAAATATGAGTAAAATGAAGAAAAATTCATATTTTGTTTAATTATCTAACATTAATTTAACAAATTACTTAAGTAACCTTTTTATTTTCATTTAAAATCCACTAACTCATGACCAAATGTGTCCATTCATAAATTCAATGGTCAAATTGCATCATAAGGAATTCATACTTAAAAAACATGTCAATTTGGTACTTTAACAAATAGCAAGCAACTTTTACCTTTTACGCGATTAGGTCCTTTTATTAAATTAAGCACACAAACGATCGAATTTTCAGACGAAACTTTCACACATGCTAATTCACACATCATAAGCACGAAAAATAATATTTAAATATTTTTATAACTTAAATATGTGGTCCCAAAACTACTATTCCGACTAGGGTCTAAACTGGACTTTTACAAGAAATAATTGAGAAAGGGGCATGACCTACAATTTTCCCAAGATCTTTTCCAAAATTGGAAATTAAATTTAAAGGGGAGGAGGCTCAAAGTTGGGTTCTCAAAGGGTACCAATGCCTTAATCATTGGGTTTGTTGCTCATTCTTACTTGATTTTTACATTTAATTATAAGTATTTTAATGTTTGAAGTGTGTTTGGTGAAATTATGAAATAAAAAAAGGAAAAAGGAATTTGAACTTAGGTCAATTAGGAAAGGAGCTAGCATGCTAACCATTTGGCCTAAGCCTATTTCTTATTTAATTTTTACCTAAAATATTATTTGTTTTAGTGTGCCTTTTATCTTGGTTGTTTAAAATTTAAAATGGAAAAATGAAAAAGATATGGTTTAAACCTAAGACTTCTAAGGAATGTGCAACCAACTTATCCATCAAGCCTAAAACTTATTTCTTACTTATTTTAATCACTTAATTTATATATTTATTTAGGGCTTAACTTACCCATTCTTTATTAGCTTATACATTTACTCAAAAAATTTATTAACTTATTTAACTTTAAAGTTTTTTAACATATTCCTATTTTAATTTATATACAATAATAAAAACTCATAGTCAAGTCTCATTATTAATATTTTCATTCATTTTACCCTTTTCAGTTTAGGTCCCAACTTAATTTAACCCACTATTTTCAAATTAAACCTCATAATCAAGTTTCATTTTAAATTAATTAATATAATAATACATAATTATCTTATTTTAATAATTTAATTATTTATTTATGACTCTAATTTCGGTATCTGTTTCAAACCCTCAATTTACTTACAAACGAACAAAGATAACCTTATAAATCGGGCTGTGACCACTTTTAGTTTTCACAAACCCGATTCTTCTAACCCAGTTTTTGGGGTGTGACAATTAGAATGTTTGCGAATGAAGCATACACCAAATAAAAACACTTGAGCTAAGAAAATACAATGAATGTTCACAAGTGTTTACAAGAGAAAAATGAAAAATTTAAGCACAAAAGGTTGGTAATAGATTTCTTGATGTTTTTTGTTAGCTTTTAATCTCTTGTAATCTCTCTTGTTGTTGTAGAAGCTTTAGAAGTTGGATTTATAGCCTCTCATTGAATTCCAACTGTTAGGGTTGTTAGGAAATTGAATTGAGCCGTTGGAGGTGTAAAAACTTGAGCATTAATGACTCCTACAACAAAAGGTGTCGATACATTTAAAGGGATATCGATACTTTGGGCATTTAATGCCTAAATTCAGTGATCGTTAAGCCTATAGTATCAATACCATGGGAATGTTTTCATACTTTCTATGAGGTATCAGTACGTTGAGAAGGGTATCGATACTCAAACAATTTTTCTTTAATTTACAAAACATCGAACCGTAAAACGATACCGATACAAGGATAATGTATCGTTACTTTGTGAAAGGTATCGATACTTTTGATTTTTTTATTCAATTTTTCTAAACTTTAAAGCTCAAATTGGTACCGATACCAGGCAGGGGTATCGATACTTGGGTTAGGATATCGATACTTTGATACTTAGGAGTAGTTTTACACTTGATAAAATTGTTTGAAAAAACTGTTTATCATTTTGAACAAGTTGAAAATATTTTCAAAATCTTTGAAAGATAGGTTTAAAATTTTATCTCTTAGAAATATTTTGAAACAAATTGTTACTTGAAATTTATCAAGTTTTATTCAAAAACATTATATTTGTAAATAAAAACATTTATCAAATAAAGATTAGCTTAACAACTTGTATTTTAATACTATTAAACACATTTGATCCTTTAATTTGTAATTTGTAATTATCTTATTTAAAGATGATATAAAAGGTATGAAAAGACAAATGTATCATCATAATAATATGAAATATAATTTAAAGAATACATTTTGTAAATTTATATCTAAGTTGGTGACCCAATTAAGTGTGATGCCAACTTAGTAAAGTGCTTAAATAAAAACTAGAAATTCTATCACATATGTATGCGTGTGAAAACCACATATTTAGAACTCAAAGATGTGTTTATAAATAACATACAATAAATAATAAAATTTAAGATTTGAAACTAATAATAATAACATATATGCAATATGTATAAAATTAAAATAAAAATAGTTTAATTTGCAAGTAAAAGAAATTTTGAATATGTAAATACATTATATTAAGAATATTAAAAGAACTCAAATTGTTTATCATATCATTGCTATTTTTTTAGTTGGTTTTGAGTTGTGACACTAACTCAATCAATGGCATTATCAGTAAGATTGTGCCATACCCATGATGTGTGTGAAAATAATTCACATAAACGTTAATTGTTACTTTAGTTAAAATAACAAAGTTTGAAGAGTTTATGTGTGATGTTTTGGGTTTAAATTTTATTGTAAGAATGAATCTTTTAAAGATTTTATATAAACAAGTAAAAATACTTTTAAATTAGTATTTATTTTTTTAAAATAATAACATTTTGATAATTTAATAAGTGAGTTAGGATTAACTTAATCAAAATTTTTATATATCTAGTATAAACAAATTTATTACGCAGCACATAAACCTGTTAACATTCTAAGACAATAGTAATAACATTTACATTTTGATAATTTGATAATATAAAATAATTAATTAAAACATCTTTTTGAGAAAATAGATAATCAAACCAAAATGATTATAAAATGAATATATTAAAGAACGTAGACGTAACTTTTAAAGTTATATATGAATCTTTGTATGTAAATAGGACTAATGATAAATTTGACTACTAACGATTACATGTTTCATTAAAATTATTTTAATTGTATTTTTAATCATTAACCTTTAATTTTTTAAATTATTTTTCTAATAGATTTAATGAATAAATTCAAGGTTTCAATCTTTCTTTTCTTTCAAAAGGTTTCAATCAATCATACATTTTTTGCTGAGAAATTTTTTATACTAAGTTAATATTTTTAGATAGTTACATTTATTTTCTTTAAATTAAGAATTGTTTTTAATTTAATGTATTATTTATTTTATTATTTTCCACATGTAATTATCTTATTAGGTTATCTAAGTAATAAATTACCTCTCATTAAAATATTCCACATATGAAATTCTACATCATCTCTGTTAACTTTTTTTAACGGTACTTTCATTAAATCTATTAGAAAAACCAGATTGAAAAAAAAAAACAAAGGTTGGTGGTCAAAAATGACTCAAAAATACAATTAGGATTATTTTTACAAAACATGCAAACGTTAGTGGCCAAATTTATCATTAAGCCTTCTTACTATTATAATTTTAAATGAATAGGTCATCTAGTATAAATTTACTAGAAATACTTAATATTATAACTTTTAAAGTTATACATTAATCCTTTCTGTATTGGACTGCTAGTTTCACTGTAGTGTTGGACTTTGAAAGCGAAAGGCCACATCCAAGACCAAGGACGTGCAAGACAAGAAGAAAAAAATCTCGCAGTTGTTATAATTGCAATAAGAAATGACACTACATTAAGGATTGCAAACTTCTCAAAAAGAAGCAAGATGCCGCAATTTCCAAAGCCAATATGGTGGAGGACATGGACTTAGTGGCCATGGTTACGGAAAGGATCAAGATTTTGGAGATTGGTATGATTACCAAACTTAACATAGTCATAATCAATAAGTCTTATAACTGTTGGCTCGACTTCGGAGTTATTGTCCATGTGTGTAATGACCAACAACAATTCAAGAGTTATGAACTAGTGGCAAACTGTGAAGTGCTTATGGGTAACTATCAATCGGTTAAGGTGCTTGGTCAAGGGATAGTGGAACTTAACTTCACTTTTGGGAAGAAATTGACTTTGACCAATGTGTTGCATGTTCCTGATGTGAGAAAGATTTTAGTGTCCACGAGTCTTCTGTGTAACAAGGGGTTCAAGGTTATCTTGGAATCCGATAAGTTTTTCTTACTGAAGGGTGATATATATGTAGGAAAAAGGATATTGTAATGAGGGCATGTTAAAGTTGAGTATTGATATGAATAAAGTTAATTCTTCCGTTTATATTGTTGAATCTCATCTTTTGTGGCTTATGTGTTTAGCACATTTTAATTTTAAAACTTTGCAATAAATGAAAAATAATGGTTATATCAATCTAAGTAATGATGAGTTTGTGAATAAATGCAAAGTTTGTATACAATAAAAAATTACCAAGAAACTGTTTCCTAATAAGTGTGAAAGGAATTCACAAGTGTTAGATTTAATTCATTTGGATGTTTGTGAATTAAATGAAATTCTAACAAGAGTGGAAAACAATATTTTATCACTTTTATAGATGACTTCTCTAGATTTACTTATGTGTATCTCATGAGAAGTAAAGACCAGACTTTTAATATGTTTAAACGTTTTAAAAATAAGGTTGAGAATATTTTTTAGTAAGAAAATCAAAGTGTTTCGTAGTGATAGAGGTGGTGAATATTTTTCAAATGATTTTAATGTATTTTTTGATGAACAAGGTGTGGTAAATAAGTGTTTTTCACCTTATACTTCGCAACAAGATGGTTTGGCAAAAAGAAAGAATCGTACTTTAATGGATATGGTTAAGTCGATGTTGTTAAATGCTAAACTTCTATATAATCTATAGGGTGAAGCATTATTGACTGTGTGTTATATCCTTAATAGACTACCATCTAAAAAGTTCAAAGTATCTCCATATGAATTATGAAAGGGGCGGATGCTAAACTTAGATTATTTCAAAGTGTAGGGGTGTTTGGCTTACTATAAAGTTCTTGACCAGCATAGAGCAAAGTTAAGAACAAGAGCTGTCAAGGGTGCATTCATTGGATATGTCCAACACTCTAAGGCTTATCATGTTCTTTTTTTGTGTCAAATACAATAATTAAAACAAGAGATGTTGTATTCATTGAAAATAAAATTTTCAATGATTCAACGGATTTGATAAAAAAATATCAACCAATGATATCAAGTGATCAAACCAAGAGAAGTCTTTGTGAGAATAAGGATATGGAGCCGAGGAAAAGTCAAAGAGTAAGAAAAGTAAAGAACTTTGGTTCCGATTCCATTTCCTCGCAATCATTAACATTCATTATTGAAGGAAATAGAGAATCTGTAATTAGGAAGATCCCCATAATGTTTAATGTGGATGGTGATCCACAATCCTATGATGAAGCAATATCTTCGAAGGATGCGACTTTTGGGAAAGAGGCGATCAATGATGAAATGGATCCAATATTGTCCAACAATACTTGGATTCTAGTTGATCTTTCTCAAAAATCAAAGCCTATTGAGTGTAAATGGGTATTTAAAAGGAAAAATACTCCAATAGAGGGGTCTCCAACCTTTAAGGCTAGGTTGGTGGCTAAAAGATTTAGGAAAAAGGAAGGCCTAGATTATTTTGACACCTATGCAGTAGTGGCTAGGATGACCTCCATTTGAATTTTTATAGCACTTGCATCTACCCATAAGTTACATGTACATCAAATGGATGTTAAGACGACTTTTTTGAATGACGATCTCGAAGAGGATGTCTAATGGAGCAACAAGAAGGCTTTGTGCTTCTTTGGAATGAACATAAGATGTGTAGGTTGATGAATTCATTATATGGTTCAAAACAAGCGCCTAAACAGTGGCATGAGAAATTTGACTCGGTTATCTTGTCATATGGTTTTTACATAATCGTGCGGATAAATGTATTTACACTAAATTCATCGATAGGTACGGTGTAATTATTTGTCTCTATGTAGACGGTTTGTTGATTTTTTGGACAAACATGGAAGGTGTTCATGAGACGAAAGAGCATCCAGCCTCAAATTTTAATATTAAGGATCTCAAAGAGGTAGATACAATTCTAGGTATAAAGGTGAAAAAGCATGAAAAGGGTTTTGCACTAAGCCAATCTCACTACATCGAGAAAGTATTGGAAAAGTTTAAACACTTGAATATGAAGGATTCGAACACTTCATATGATTCGAGCTTCAAGTTAAGTGAGAATAATGGTAGGGCTATAGTGAAACTTGAGTATTCTAATGTAATTGGAAGTCTAATGTATGCAATGCATTGCGCTAGACCTAATATTGCATTTGATGTGTGCAAATTGGCAAGATTTTCAAATTTTCCTATTATCGATTATTGAAAAGGAATTTGTAGGATTTTTTGCTATATTAAGAAAACAAAAAATTTGGGATTATTCTATAGTGATTATCCTACGGTACTAGAAGGCTAATCAGATGCAAGTTGGATTACAAGTCTAAGTGATAATAAGTCCACATCGAGATGGATTTTTACGATTGGAGGTGGAGCCATTAGTTGGGCCTCCGAGAAACAAACTTGCATCACATTCAACTATGAAGGTTGAATTTATAGCCTTGGTGGCTACTGGCAAGGAAGCAGAATGGCTCAAAGATCGCTTGCTATGTAACGCACCTAAATCTTAAAATTTTTTATTTGTTAAATTATGTTATAATTAAGTATCTACTTTAGTAATTAAAAGCCTTGATTGTGTGTTTCAGGTCTTGGGTTCAAATCTCACTTCTTGGGAAAAAAATGTAATTATTTTTGTTCCTAGCCCTATCTCTATTCGTTGGGCTTAAATATTATTTTCGGTCAATTTGTGTCAGAATGAGCTTGCTGGTTTAGTGATAATGTGTTAGGTTACCCTCTAGTTCAATGTTGAAGTCTCGGCGTAAGCAAAACTTAATTTTTTTTTTTTAGTTCTTAGTGTGATGTTCAAGTGGGTGGTGTTGGAATGGGGTTTAAATTCTTGGGAAAAGATGGTAAGTTAGCAAGATGTTGGTTAGTTGAGATTTTTGTTTTATTTTTTATAATAGTTGGGTGATTTCAAAAGACCAATATTTGATTTTATTTTGTTTTATCCCAAAAATTTACTCCATTTTGTCACGTTTGTTTCGCTCTTTCCTCATTTTCACGTCACTTTTCCCACTCCCTGCTATTGCAATTTGTTTTATCTTTCTTGTTATAACTCCTTTTCAATTTTTCTCTCTATTTTGTTTTGTTGTATTTCTTTCCTACTCTTGTTATAACTCCTTTTCAATTTTTCTCTCTATTTTGTTTTGTTGTATTCTTTCCTACTCCAAATTAATTCAAGTGCTAACCAGTCCTTTTTCATCCATTTATCAATACTATTACGCTTGTAGCCCTACTCTTATTCCAATTTCCTTTTGTTGTTACGATTTGGTAAATTCTCATGGAGGTGAAAAGCTTTATTTCTTTTAGTTGAGGAATGAGTTGGGATTTCTTAATTCATTGTTATAGTAGTGATTATTGATATTTTTTAATCGTTGTGATGCTCGATTAGGGGAGAATCGTGAAACGTTTGGCATTCCTTCAGCAACATAGAATCGCGTGGTTGTTGTTTATTCTTCAGTAAAGGTTTGAACATGTTTTGGGGGTTGATTAAGGACATTGCGTTCAATATTTTTCTTTGATTTAAGTTCATGAATCGTCGTTTATTTAATTGATTGAATCATGTTTTTAGGTTCTAAGATTTTTGTGGTTACTTTAGTAAACAAAAACCTGGGTAAATAGCAAACAATGAAAACCACAAATCTGAACTGTTGACTCCACATAACCATGTGCAGGCCGTGTGGTAGGTCATTGTAACACACTACCATGTGAGACACACAGTCTAGGCTAATTGGATCGTGTAGGTCACATGGACATGTGTGTGACCGTGTACTAGACTGTGTGGGCCACAAGGGTGTATGGGCTCAAAATTATAAATTTTACCCTAGGGCTGTAAGCATTTTCGAGTTGAACGTAGGCCTTTCGTAGGGTCAATATGTTATAAATTAAGCTATAAAACACAAATTTTTATCATCTGATAGCGTAAAATTGGATATACGTACACATGTTTGACATGATATGTGATAAGTAAAATCTATAATATGCTATGTATGATTTGAAAAATGCTAGGTATGGTTTGTTTCTATTATGAAAGTATTTGTATTCTGATATCTAATAAATTCTGTATGTGCATTGGGGTGGGATTTATGTTTATGGAAGAAGTGTGAGCAGATATACTCTACCGTATCTAGTGGCACAGCCATATGTAATTTTGTAAATAGCGATAAATCGCCTAATAAACTACCAGGTAAGCTGCAAATATTCTGAGAAATGTCATACCGATGCTAAACAGTGCATAGGGCTGGATGGGTATTTGATACTGTATATGGTGTGTTGGAATGGTCAGAGATGGTGTGTAGCGAATGGAGGTAGGATTTTAATCTACATATGTTATGTTCTGACTCAGTTTCTCTTTCTCATATATGTTCGATTAATTTCTGTTAATAATATGATATGTTACACGTTGAGCTTTGAAACTCATTCTCGATTTGTTTGTTTACTTTCAGGTGACCCTAAAACATAGGATGGGCCAGTGCAATGGGAGCTAGGTTGAACACTTTTGTTAATTACACTATTTTTTGTTATTTTACTGATTTGGTTTTTATGGACTATTCGGACAATTTTGGACTGTTTGGTTTTGGATTTTGTTTTATTTTTTGTTTGAAACCGTTTAAACATTTTTATTGATGACATAAAAAGCTAGTGGTTAAAAGCTTTGAGTTGGCTTTAAAGGTCTAGGGTTCAAGTACTGATAATGGCATCCCCTTCCCAAATTGATATTATGAATTATTTTTATTTTAATGTAACACCATAGGCGAATCCCACATTGGCAAAGCATGGGAGAGACCTGGATTATATAAAGGGGTAGCAACACTTAAGTGGTAAGAGGCCTTTTTTGTGGTGTATGGGTGCTCCCAAGAACAAAGTCGTAAGGGTCATGTATGGTCAAAGCAGATAATATCTTAACAAGTTGGTGTTGGCTGTTACATTTATTGGTATTAGAGCCACCCATCGTGTCTCTTGAGCAATGGTAGGGAAAACTCAGCAGGATGCTGAGTGTAACACCCTAAACAAATCCCACACCGAAAAAGTGTGGGAGAGACTTGGACTATATAAAGAGGTAGCAACACTTAAGTGGTAAGAGGCATTTTGAGGGTGTATGGGCACTCCCAAGAACAAAGCCGTAAGGGTCATGTGTGGCTAAAGCAGACAATATCTTAACAAGTTGGTGTTGGTTGTTACATTTTTTGGTATTAGAGCCACTTGTCGTGCCTCTTGAGCAATGGTGGGGCAAACTCAGCAGGATGCTGAGTCCCTAAAGGGGCGAATGTAACACCCTAAACAAATCCCACACCGACAAAGTGTGGGAGAGACTTGGACTATATAAAGAGGTAGCAACACTTAAGTGGTAAGAGGCCTTTTGAGGGTGTATGGGCACTCCCAAAAATAAAGCCGTGAGAGTCATGTGCACCCAAAGCAGACAATATCTTACCAGGCTAGGTGTTGCCTGTTATATTTATTGGTATCAAAGCCACTTGTCGTGCCTCTTGAGTAATGGTGGGGAAAACCTCAGCGAGGACACTGAGTCCTTAAGGGGATGAATGTAACACCCTAGGCAAATCCCACATCGGCAAAACATGGGAGAGACCTGAGCTATATAAAGGGGTAGAAACACTTAAGTGGTAAGAGGCCTTTTGGGGGGTGTTTGGGCGCTCCCAAGAACAAAGTCGTGAGGGTCATGTGCGCCCAAAGCGGACAATATCTTACCAGGCTGGGTGTTGGCTATAACATGCTAGATATAAAGTTGTGGCCACAATGTAGGTTCACCTTTTACGTATATTGTGATAGTGAGTCAACCATGTCCTGAGTGTACAATAAGGTGTATTATGAAAAGTCTAGACATATAAGTTTGAGACATGAGTATATATGACAATTGATTAAGGACGGGATGATAACTGTTACCTATGTTAAGTCAATTGAAAATTTAGCGGATCCATTGACAAAAGGTTTGTCAAGGGATCTGGTTAAGAGTACCACCACTAAGATGGGATTAAAACCATTCTAATTGTGTCATTGATAATGGAAATCTTACGTTGTTCTAGCCAAAATTTAGTTTCGAGATTCAAAGGGTAGTAACAAGTTATTGAATGACAACGTGCACTAAGAATCAGGACTTAATGTTTATATTTTAGGAGGATGAGTTTTACTCTTAATGGATAGACATTAATTGTCATTAAATCTACCTATATAGACATGAAGTGGTGTTGCTTCAATGAGAGTTTCTTTATGGTTTTCTCTCGTACATGTTCATGAAATGAGATGAGCACATGGCCATAACAATGCTAAAGCAAATAAACTAATACTCTAATATTTTATGGCTATGTGTGAAATTTTTCTGGTATTGACTTCAAGAGTGGTGGTTCAAATGACTAGTCACTATTCACTTTGTTGATACTTTGAGGAATTTACACTAAAGGAAGATTCAATCTGTGGACACCCTTCTTTATGCACAATCATTGTGTACTTACTTTCTGGAATTAACAATCTAGTAGGGGATTATTGGAAATTGTAGATTGCAAATTCAATAATTATTCATGAGCACTTATTAGAAAGTGATGATTTATTCAAAGGATACATCTGATTTCATGGGACATGTTTTTTTAAGAAGTATGTCCCATGGAAATCAAATGTAAAGGGTTGTGACTCTTCAAAATAGTGTCCATTGAGTTTATATAAATAGAGGGTCTATGATGTTCACAAACATATTACAATCAATTCAATTTCATAAATTAGAGTAAGAAATAGGAAATTCTTTGATTATGCTAATCAAAGGGAATTCAAAAACTTCATTGTATCCCAAGAGGACCTTTGTCTTAACCATCTAGTAAATTTGTGTAGGGACAAATAGTTATCGTTGGAAAGCGTCACCCTCATCTCAAAGTCTACTATTTAATTCAATATTGTCTCCAAATCTATCTTCTCCACTCAAAATCTCCAACATGAAAAAATCTCTAAAGCCAAAGTGATTTCAAAATCCCATACTATGGAGGAGTCCTCGGATGATGATTTAAAAAATATGGTGCAAACCTTCCCTAGAGAAAAAAGTTGAGTAGGATCCATCTTTATGTCTATCAAGGTTTCTGTGTCGATCTACTATTTTAAAAGCTTTCATTTCTTTTTAGAGTCATTTCCAAACACATGATAATGATATTTTTGCCTCTACCTTCCCCAAATGTGGCACTACTTGGCTTAAGGCCTTGATTTTCTCCACTTTGTACCGTCATCAGTTTGCATGGGATGAAAATCCTCCGTTCACCTTTGTTCATCACTGTTATAATAAACATCAATAATGATGGTAAACTAATCTGAAAGTAATAAGAAAAAAATAAAAATATACAAATTTTACGTCAAAAATTTTTATTGGGAAAAATCATAGATCTTCCTATTTTACCTCTCTATTTTATTTTTTTAACAAATAACAGAATTCAGGTCACAAAACTCTAAAACCCACCAACTTTTTGGTTTCTTTCCTGATCTCCAAAATGTTTGTGCTTATGAGCCAAGGCTTTTTTCCACCCGCGTTCCTTATGCTTCTTTGCCTACTTCCGTTAAAGATTCCAACTCTAAGATTATTTACATATGTAGAAACCCCGTGGATATGTTCATTTCTCTTTGGCTTTTCACTGCCAAGCTTCGAGACAATAACCTAGAGTTACCACGCTAGATTAAGTTTTTGACCGGTTCTTCCATGGAATCTATGCGTATGGACCATTTTTTGATCATGTATTGGGATATTGGAAAGCAAGTCAAGAAAACTTCTCTCTGGGTAATTATTTTACATTTGAGTTTTTAAATTTCACTTTAATTTCAGTCATTCTCTCTGGGTAATTATTTTAATATTTTCCAAAATTTTAATATAGTATTATGTGATTTAATCATAATTTTTATTTGTTTTTCTTCATTCAAGGGTGATTTCTTTTCCTTTTGATTTTCATGTTTTGTATACACTTCAAATGATATGGAATAATTCTAAGAACTTTGATTAATATATATATATATATATATATATATATATATATATAAAAGTACTGCAAAAAATAATTAATTGTAAAATTCTTTGCACGATTCTAAGTTGAATTATTTTTTGTGGTAATTACTATCAACACTTTTTTATATAATTTAATAAGTTAACAAAAAAGTAAAAGATGTCAGATATTATGTGAATAACACATTACTTATAAAATATTTTAGGGCAAAATAACTCCACTACTTTTTTCTCAGTTGTGGAATAGTAAAATTGTTTTCATTTAGTTATATATTCAAATAGTTTTCTTTTACTTTTCATATATTTACTCTCCTTTTTCATTTTTATACTATTATAAAGTTATTATTATTGTTAACCATTTATAAAGATAAAATTTATTTAATCAATAGTCAAAGTATAATAGTAGTAGTTTTGAGATATTCACAATGTATTCTTATTATAAAGGTTTTTACTTTCATGGTTAAATTAACCCATTAAATTAAATTTTAAGATCTTAAATCTCCATTTGGAGCAAAACATATTAATTAAAATATATTGTTATTGTTTTATTCTTGATTAATTAGAATTAATAAGAATTTTTTGTTATAATTAATTGTAAAATAATTATGTTTAAAATATTCAATTAAGAGTTGAATTGTTGATTGCATAATTTTTTAAAAGAAAATATATTGTTGTTATTAAATAAATAGACAAAAGAATAAAGAACAAAAATATGGGAGAACAAGAGAGAAAGCGTATTTTATTGATCAATCAATCTACAAAGTTTCTCTAAAGTCTCTATTTATGGGCATAAGAAGTATAAATGAAGTAGATATCTTCTTCTAATCACCATTAGAACTTAAAGTACATTAAAAATTATCTTGATCTTGATGAACATCCACTTAATAAAATATTCAGAACACTCCCCCTTGGATGTTTATTTGTAGATAATGTGCTTCGTTAAAATCTTACTAAGATAAAAACCCTATGAGAAAAAAATCCTAGTGAAGGAAAAAGATTACACATATCTATAATACGCATAATATACTGCCTCATTAAAAACCTTACCAGGAAAACCTAATGAGACAAATCCTCGGTTAAGGGAAAAAGAATACAACGTGTACTTACTCCCCCTCATGAAAACATCACATACTTTATCATATTCTACGTATTCAATCTTTAATACTAGTCTTTCAAATGACTATTTGAATGTATTTGCGAAGAATTTATGTCGCCATATTTTTTAAAGTCACGAGTGAGGGAAATTTTGGGGGAAATATATTTTGATATCTTCAGGAGTTCAACAATAATCATAGAAAACTTTAATCATGATTATTCTATAAGAACACAAATATGTATTTTGAATCATTTTATAATCCTTTTTCAACTACTATTAACTAAGTCAAATTTACCACATATGTTCAATTATTTCAATTCATATAAATGAACAATTTCGGAGAATTTTAATATGCTTCTAACATTCTAAATCCTTCAATGATTTTAATATAAACTTTATTATATAGTGGTTCATAAAAGGTTGTAACAACAACCATTAGACTCAAGTTAAATCTTTTATGAATTGTTAAAATAATATATATAAAGGTTATTGCATCCACCAAGAAAGAATATTATATCTTTTTATAATTAATGCCAGTGCTTAGTGAAAAACTTCATTTTTTTATTCCACTTTTGCAAAACTACTTCATTTGCATCCTCACTGGCTTTATACCTTTAGATATTTGGACTACTAGTCCAAAAACTCCACGAATTTAATTGTACTTGAGTTACGTCTTTCAATTTTGATCAATTTATTCCATACCTATATTTCTCAATAGATTTATTCAAGATCCTCCTTTTATTTCATTATTTCAATAATAATATTGCATGCAAAATCATTGTCGACCACTTTTAATATACGGTTCCACATTTTCTCAAATTGACATAACTTATCGAGATATTTTATTTTCATTATTTTAAAATTTAGCTTCTGGTACCTGAATCTATTCTGGAAATTTACTTATTAGTTATGTCTTGGGTCTCTTCTGGAGCACTCACATCCACTTTATGACCATCTAGAATAATTTTCATGTTTGGAACCAATGAATCTATTATTTACTCTAACTTATTGTCCGACTGAGACATTGATTCAAATTAAAATATTAACTTGGTTATTCTCATTAAGTTTGTAAATACATTTGATAGTTATCTCGTAACGAGTTATCCTTGTTGAAGTTCTGGTTCAAATTACTCTCCTCCTAACTCATTACAAGTTATTATTTCTCTCTCCCTAATGTCGGGAAAACTATCGAATCAAAATTTTAATCACAAATTGATGGTCGCTAAACTGACTAAAAATTCGACTAAGGCAAGCGCACCTATCGAATAGTAGTATAGTTGTGGTGAGACCGGAAATATCATATCCACAAGGACTAAATGTACTAGTAATTACTAGACTAAATGTACTAGTAATTACTATCTTTTTATTATCTAGCCCAAGAATTAAAGGGATGTTTTTTAAACTAAGATTAACTATTTAATAAACTAAGAACATGACAGAGGTAAAAGTTGGAAAATACTGTTGGAAAACCAATGGAGAAGACAATACCAAAGGAAGAATCCACCTAAACTTCACTTATTACTTCCAAATTAGACGATATATTCATTTAACTTAATCTGTAGAAATCCATGATTTATGTTAATATCTCTCTCGAGACTAAAAACAACTGACTCTAGGTTGATTAATTGAAATCTCTTCCTAATTAAAACCCGTATTATCGCATTAACTCGATCTATGGGTTCCCTTATTAGATTTGACTCTAATCCGATAGATTTATGTCCTCCTATGTCTAGGATTGCATTCAACTCCGCTTAATTATGCTAGATCTACGCTTAAACAAGGACTTTTGCTCCACTGAATAAACACATCAGACTTGAATTAATATCCTAAAACATTAAAGCAAGAATTAATAACACATAATTAAGAATAAGAACAAGTATTTATCATATAATTCAAATAGTAATAAGATCTGTCTTAGGTTTCATCTCCCTTAGGTATTTAGCGAGTTTAGTTCATAATAATGGGGGAAAACATCTCAAAATTAGGAAAACAACAAAACATAAAGAAACCCAAAGAACTTCTAAGGAAATTGAATGAAGATCTTCAGTCTTGAAGTAGATCCTACTTCTAAGTTGATTCCGATGGCTGTCTTCAAGTATTCGCTGCCTTCTACTTTCCGTCTCCCATCCTGATCCTCTTCTAGGGTGTTTATATAGACTTTGGAATGCTTTAAAACCCTAAAAATTAGTCTTTTTCGAGTAGAATTAGACTTGGGCTCGACAAGGACACGGCCGTGTGGCATGCCCATGTGATGATGCTCAGGCCGTGTGTAATTCTGACATGGTTTTAAGTCGACACGGGCATGACACACGGGCATGTGGACTACCCGTGTGTCTCACACAGGCATGTGGATTACCCGTGTGGAAGTGTCTAGGCCGTATGAAGCACTGAAATAAACCTATTTTGTCCGTTTTTGGTCTTTTTCTTGCCCTTTTTACTTTCCTATGCTCATTTGGATATAAAACATGAAATTAAAGGATTAGGAGCATCGAATTCATTAAAGCTAATGATAAATCATCCATAAATATGTCAAGCATGAGATAAAAATATGTATATATTATGGTTTATCACAAATCATGTCATAATTGAATCTCCAATACATTCAAAACATCTAATAATAAAAAGAGACTTGTAACTAATATATATTCCCAACTTTCTTTGAGGATTCACTCATCTTTGTGTATTGTGGTAAAGCAATTGGAACATATACGCATATACAAATATTCGAAGATGAGAAATATTTAACTCTTGATCAAAAACCAATTGTAATGGGGAGTATTTATAACTTATTGGTTTGATGCGTACAACACATAAACCAACATAATCTCATGTTGAAATAGGAAGTTTAGTTCTCATAAGTAATGGTTTAGACATTAATTAGAGGGGTTCAATCAATAATTTCTCTAAACCATTATGCGCATAAATAAAAAAAATTTATAAAAGTTTTTCAAACTTAATCAATAAAAGACTAAGATATAAATTCATCAGTATTAGCAAGGTAAATTGTCTTAATTGCATGATCTGAAATTAATTATTTAAACAAACAATCTTGCAAACGACAAGTTACAAGTTACAAGTTGATAACACATATGTGATTATTTTGTAGATACATCTACCAAAATCATATAATATCAAAATCATCCACATGATGGATGAATGAGCCCCTATTCATTTTAGAAATGTAAGACATTAAATCTCAACTTAAGCCAGTGAGTTTCTAACAATCAATTTTCATTGAGAACAAGTAACAAATGAGAATTTTTTTTAAAATTAAAGAATCTTCTGGCTCTTTAATGAATGTCCATATGAATTCTCAATTAATTTTCACATTATATATGATCCAGGATGGTCTAACTGGTCATGCCAAGTAGTAAATGCATTTGTATTAGTAAACTTCTGTCTTACTTAAACATGCGTTTCAATTGTACTAAATTGTAACAAATTGATAATTTTGTTATCATTTCTTTTATTTTGTATCCACATATAGGTGCTATTGTGACATTTACTATTGGAAATGTCTAAATCAATGTGAAGTCTATAATGCCACTAAGTTAATAAATATAATTTTAAAACAATTATATGCAATATTCGCTTTAGGGAATATGCCAAAATCTTCAAATATAAGGCATTTGGTCTAGTGGTATGATTCTCGCTTAGAATGTGAGAGGTCTTAAGTTTGATTCAAAATATAAATAACCAATTATCTTTTGATTCATATGAAATATAATATTGTCCTCATTCACAATCTCAATATGAGATCCATTATGAATATCTTTTAAAACCAATGGATTAACTATCACAAGATATTAATATATAAGTCTTCTGGAGCTTTTGACTAATTTTTATTATCAAAAATTGGAATAATATTTGTTTGTTTTAGTACCAAATAAGATAAAAATTTTATCTCGTAATGATAGAATTCATTACTACATTCTCATATCCTTTCTCGAAGAATATTAACAAAAAACAAACTATTTGAGCATACGCCACATATGTGGCCAATAATATTTTATATCATATTGATAACATAGGTTACCTTTATCATTTGAAGACTTATCTTGAGAACTGTCATTGTTCTCTTATTTATTACTATGTTCCTATTTTTAGTGGTCCATAATTATATTGCATGGGAAAGGATTTGAACTTGAGACCTCAATTTAATTTCCACACTTTCACACTTATCAATTAACCACAGAGCAATCTTCTTATTCTTTTTCTAATGATTAGAAGTATCACTATTATAACCACATTGGTAACGATTATTAGTACATCTCCAACCACATCCTCAATTACAACAACAATCATTACCTCTATGTTTTCATTTTTCATAATTGTTATGTATTGCTACATTCACTTCAGTGTAAGAAGCAAAACTAGTGGGAAGAATTTCATAGTTTTTCATTAGTAACTTATTATTTTGCTCAGCCACTAGAAGGTTTGAGATCACTTGAAAATACTTTTAAAGTCATTTTCGCAATATTGCTACTACAAGAGCACATTAGATATTTCAATTATATAGTGTATTGTATTCCTTCAGGGAATATATATAATACAAACACATGAGTATCTCATGTTATTTCTATATACTGGTTTTAATGTAAAACACATGAAGATTTTATTCAACATATGTCTTCTTAATTTGAAAAATAATATTATATTTTACAAAATTTTGCATCACAAGGAGGTAAAATATTAGCTCTTAAAGAGTTTTTACAGTTTGATGCAATAATAGCTTTTAGGAGCATATAATCATTTTATTATATAGCCTTAATAAATGCTTAATTAATTTTAAATAATATACGCTTTTGCAATTCTTTTTAACATGACTAATAAAAATATTATGATCTTCTAAAATTTTATTTATTGATATAAAAATAAAATGAATAGGTATAAATAAAACATTTATTAAACATAACAAATAATAAATTCATGTTTCTAATAAATCATTGTGGTTAGATAATATATATTTTCTTTTTATGTCATAACACAATAAAATAAAAATATTATAATATCAAATTAAAATAACTTTACAGCTATAAATGTTTAAACATTAATATTTTCTAACCTCCACTTTTTATGACATAATTTCATTTCAAACTTTACAATGATATGAAATTATCATAGACAGTGAATATACCAAAATTCATGACAAGAATTTTTACTCACATTCCATAATAATCATATATCTTAATTAAAATCAAAACTAAACCAATCAATTCTATTAAAATGAAAAAATATTTATCTCCACATAAAAACTCAATAAATAAACGCATGAAGGGTTTTATAAATTCATAGAGATACAGATAGTGAATTATATAAATTGAACTTTTTAATAGAAATCAAATCAAATTTCAAAAGAAGTTGATTAGATTGACTTATGTTACCATGGATGAGAAGTAATGATTATAAACATCCTTTATACTGAAGAGAAAAAGATCATCCCCAAGCCAATATCAAAATGCAAACTTGGAGAGTGGATCTTATTTATCGATTTCATATAGATAATAGTATCAAATCTTTCACCATCCTTAAGAACAAAAAGTAAAATAAGTTAATCAAAACAATGATAATGTATAATTAAGAATGAAAAATAATAATCGATATGAAACATTAAATAAAAGAAACTTCCTGTAAAAACTATACATCTTGCCATCATAGATATTGGAAATCATGGAGTATAAATGTAATCATTGATAAAAGGAACTACCACTTTGAGCAAGATCATGTTGATAACGTGTTATAAAATAAATAAATAGAGAGAATAAAGAACAAAGAATATGGAGAGTAAAAGAGAAAACATATTTTATTGATCAATCAGAATATCTATAAAACTTCTCCAAAGTCTCTATTTATGAGCATAAGAAGTATCAATGAAGTGGAGATCTTCTTCTAATCACTATTAGAATTTAAAGTAGATCAAAATTTATCTTGATCTTGATGGACATTCACTTAATAAAATATTCATAACAATTATTCAAATCTTTTCATTGGAATTTTGCATGTTATTTAAATTTTAAACATTTATATATATATGAACTTTTAAAACGTAAGTAAAAGATATGGACAATATAAATAATTTTACTAATTGTATAATTTAAAAATAAGGTAAAAGAACATGTTAAATCTTTTTATTATAGTTGTAACGACTCGGTTTCTAATGGTGTCAGGAAATGCGGTTTTTGAATCTTATTTCCGTAAATCGTGTTTGTAAATATTAAATATTAATATTTAAGAGGCTAGTATAGAAATATATTGAAGTTTGGTCTAGTAACTTTGTTTAATTGATAGTTAATTAAGGTACAGTGTAACGATCCTAAAGTCAGTAGTATTGGAAAATGTGATTTCGGGACCCGTTTCCATAAACTGAGTCCATAAATATTTAATAGAAATGTTTAAAGAGTTAATGTATAGGTGAATTGAATTTTTTATAATCAATTTAGCCGAATTAGGATTTAATTGATTTACAGAGGTTAAATCATAAAAGTTTTAAACATTAGTTGCTTTAGATTTTTAAATTACTAATGGACTAAAATAGCAATTAAACCAAGGCTTAAATTGGCAATTAAGCCTTTTTATATTGTGAGTGGACGGTTTGGTAATGGTTTGTTAAAAATATGTTAAAAAATTATAATTATAATAAGTATAATAAGTATAATAGTAAAATAAAAGAAACAAAAACAATTTTTTGTTCATCTTCTTTCTTCACAAACCGAAACAACAAAGAAAAACATTTGGGAGAAACCATTCAAGCTTTTAACAATAGACCCTTGCATAGTAAGCTTAGATTATTCCTTTTCTTATGTTTTTGGCATCATAGAAGCTTGATTTAGCTGACTCGTATTTTATTTTTTAAAATTGTTAAAGTTTCAAAATGTTGCCATTGATGAATACTTGAAGTTCTTAGTGTTAAATGCTTAGATTTTAAGCTTAGATATGAAAAAAAGACTAATTTGTAAAGTGAAAATTGATAGTTTTGAATATAGGGACTAAAGTGTAAATATTTCAAATTGATGTTGAATTTTTGTAATTATGGATAGTAGTGAGCAATAGAAGGATGAATTTGAGATCGGTTTCGAAATCAAAGCTCAAATTTGAAAGTTATAGCAATTTCTGTTTAAGGACTAAATTGAATAAAAAAATTAAAGGCATTTGGATAATGAAATATACATGCACATAATAGGATGATATAAGATGTGTGAAATTAATAAATTGAATTGAATTGAATAGTTGTATAAATCGAAATTGGACTAAATAAAAATAATTAGGAAAAGAAGAAAATGTTGAATAGTCCTTAAATTTCCAACTTGTTTTCGATTTAAATAGGTAAGTTCATATGGTATGATTATATTTAAATTGTTGTATACTTGAATTATGAACTTGTGCATGTTTAATAGCAATTTGAATTATTTACAATTTGGTACAAAAGGTGAAATATGGATTAAATTGTAAAGAAATTATAAATTGACTCATAAATTGAAAATGATGAATTTAAATTTTATATATTTAATGATTTTATATTTGATTATGATTGATCGAATCGTATTGGTATGAATTTGGTTGACTATCGAGATAGAAGATTAAATTGAATAATTTGTAAAATATGTATGACCTTGTAATTGAATGTGATTTGGATAGAATTTGAGATTATATCATTACCGAATTATTATTCGTAGCTAAAAACGACAAAGGATCATCAAAAGGGAAAAGAAAGGCGAGAGTCGACGACTAGTGATGTGAGTTTTCGGTTTGTATTTCTATGACTTGAAACTGATTTGAGTTACTACATATACTTGATATATTGCATTATATGGTATTAAGGTAAACTATTAACATTTATTGAGTTGAAAATGCTAAGGTTAGAAGTGAATATCGAGACAATGACTAAATTGAATAGAATAGAAAATTATATGATTTAACTAATACATGAAATTGATGTGAAATCAAGCTGAAATATGTTATGTTACGTGATGGTGAACTATTATTGAAATAAGAATGATGGGATATGGATTGAACTATGTGATGAAATTAGAAATTTGTTACTCTATTAAATGTTCAAGCATTAAATGTATAAAATTATTAAATATTAGAATAATATAATATAAATATTTTTTAAAAAAATTAAAAAATAATACCGACGGTCCTAAAATAGGTTTGATTTAGTATTTTTGCAAATATGGATGGGTTTGGGCAAAATTTTAAGCCCATATTTTAGGCCTAGCCGGGTTTGGACAAACATAAAATATGTTAATATCATGCTGAGGCCCGACCCGATCCGACCCATGAACACCTCTACTTATAGCTAATAAGGAGGATTAAAATAATTATATTGTGATTATCGAAGTGTCTGAACTTAATGACTAAGGTATAAAATGAAGAGAAAGATCTAGTTACTGCAGTGTAAAAATTAAAATAGTTTTATATATATTTTAATTATTTATATTATTAATATTTTCAAGATCTAAGTGTTGAATTTATTAATATAATTTTACTTTTCATGTATGTAAATTTTTAAGCAGATCCGATATCTCTATCGTATCAATCTAAAATACTTTATATATTAATATATATTCAATTGTTGAATTTTTTACATAAAAATGGTTACAAATTTTAAATTTACATCAAATTTGACATAAATTATTTACATGAATAGACTATGAAATATAAATATTAGACTGTTAAAATATTAATCATATAAATACTTACGAAGTGTATAAAAATGCTTTAAGTTTTAAGCTATGTAAATGAATCCTTCTTGTAAAATAAAAAATAATTAAAGCATAATTTATTATTCAAATAATTAAAAAAACAAAGAATATAATATGATATGAAAAAACATAAACATAATATAAGGAAATGAATATATAAAATTTTAGTGATGGTTTTAGAATTATTATGAATTTTAGTATGTAGAACATTAATATTATAATTTTTAAATTTACATAATGATTAATTTGGCCTCCAATTTTATAAAATTATTTTATCCTTACATTTATTTTTTATCTTTTTAGTTCTTAAATTTGTATTGTTTGTCAAATTATCCTAAAATGAAAGAAAATTTTCACAATCTATTAACTTTGTTGGAATGATATCCATATGGCAGTCAACATGTATGCTATGTGAATAATTGTTTATATTTTTAAAATTAAATTTCTTTTATAAATTTTACCTTTTAATGATTTTAAAAAATAATAAATTTATAATAAATTTTATATATTTATAATTTTTAATAACTTTTGTAAAGATAATTTGATAAATAATACAAGTTTAATTAATAAAAAACAAAGAACTAACATGAAAGTTCCTAGAAAACTAAAATGAAAGCTAAAATAAATATTTTGTAAAATTAAAGTATGAAATAAATCATTCTCCTTTCAAATTTTTAGAAAACTAATTTTGAGTTTTCTTTATCCTTTAACTATATGATGGTATTAAATTGAACCTTAACCTAGGAAGTAAATGTTTTTTTTCTTTCTTTTCTTTTTAAGAAAAGAAACAATCAGAACCTGGGCAAGGAAGTAACTGTCAGACATCACTGTCTCTCTATTGCGTCTTGTAGACAAAAAGGACGATTTAAACAATTAAATTGTCATTATCATAATCTTCGGTAACATTTGGTCTAGATTATATCATTAGAACTATAAATATAAAAATAATAAAATATTAAATAACACCTCAAGCTTCAGCCAGGAAAATGATAAATGAATAATATTAAAGTTTTTATTATATACTTGTTTGGCACCATGTATAAATTATGATACCTCGTCTCTACTTTTAATATTGTGAAAAAATATAAATATAATATAAATAAGTGAATACATAAAAAGAATTTAGAGATAATTTTAAAATTATACATAAATTTTTTTTATATACATAGTTTTATTTTTACAAGTAGTATTAGAGATGATTTTGCTATCTTTTTCTTTTGTAACGCCCCAAATTTTTTATATTTGCTTCTATAAAATTTTGACACAATTGTGTATCTGCGTCAATGGTTAAGTGTTTTGGGAGTGTGTGTGAGAGGTCCTGAGTTCAAGCATTACCTTTAGTAAATTTTGTTATTTTTTGGAATTAAGCTCTATCTCTGCTCAGTGGGCTTATATTTAATTGTCTGTAATTTCATATCAAAATGAGCTTGCTGGTTCAAATTGTTGGAGGTCCTGTGTTTTAATCCCTGCGTCACTCTACCCCCTAAAAGAAATTTAGACCTCGAAATTTACCTGATCAGAACAGATAAGGACACTGCTGACGCATCGAGTCCTTAGGTTCCCACGTGGCATCCTCAGTACCATGATTCTACAATAGAACCTTCATTAAAGGGATGAACTTCCTCCTTAGACCTTAAAATCCCAATCCAGAATCTGAACCGGTTCCTCCTCAAAATTCAAATCCGGTCTAACCTCAATCTCCTCAACAGAAACAACATGGGATGGATCGAAACGGTATCATCTCAACATTTAGACGTGGAGTATATCGTGGATACGGTCTAACTTTGGAGGTAGCTCCAACTGA
Source organism: Gossypium arboreum (assembly GCF_025698485.1). Lineage (NCBI taxonomy): Eukaryota > Viridiplantae > Streptophyta > Magnoliopsida > Malvales > Malvaceae > Gossypium > Gossypium arboreum. Next base: position 102,189,328 of record NC_069080.1, read on the forward strand.
TAAACGACCGGTCTCACCCGCTTCAGAATCCGATAAGGCCCTATAAACCTTGGGCTTAACTTGCCTTTACCACCGAACCTCAGAACCTTCTTCCATGAAGAAACCTTAAGAAAAACGAAGTCCCCCACAAAGTACTCAATATTACGCCTCTTTAGATTTGCATACAATTCCTATCTATCAGAAGCCGCTTTCAGGCGATCCTGAATCAGTCTAACTTTATCCTCGGTCTCAAAAACCAACTTAGGACCCAAAACCGGACATTCACCCAACTCAGTCCAACACAGCGGAGTGCGACACTTACAACCATACAGGGCCTCATAAGGTGCCATCTGGATGCTAGCCTGGAAATTGTTATTGTAGGCGAACTCTGCTAGTGGTAGATAATCCTCCCAACTACCTCGGAAGTCGATCACACAACTCCTAAGCATATCCCCTTGTATCTGAATCACCCACTTAGATTGACCATCGATCTGAGGATGGAACGTGGTACTGAAGTCCAATCTCGAACCCAGAGCCTCGTGTAATTTCTTCCAGAATTGAGAAATGAAACGAGGATCTCTATAAGAAATAATCGACACTGGAACCCCATGCAGTCTAACTATATCAGAGATGTAAAGTTTTGCTACCTTCTGTAGAGAGTAGTCTGTCCGAACCAAGATGAAATGACACTAAATTCTGTAGAGAGTAGTCTGTCCAAATCGAGATGAAGTGACGCTAACTTCTGTTGAGAGTATTCTGTCTGAACCAGGATGAAGTGAGCAGACTTGGTTAATTGATCCACGATGACCCAAATAGAATTCTTCTTAGTGGGTGTCAAGGGCAACCCACTAACGAAGTCCAACGTTACACGTTCCTATTTCCATAAGGGAATCTTAACTGGCTGCAACAAACCCGAAGGCAACTGGTACTCAGCCTTAACTTCAAACACCAAACAAGAAAATTAGTAACTTTGCACTTCAAACCTGACCACTAGTACAGTTCACAACGATCTCGATACATCTTATTACCACCGGAATGCATAGCATAAGGGCTACTATGCGCCTCCTTCAGAATCGACTGTCTCAAATCTGAATCATTCGGCACACAAATCTGACCTCAAAAGCATAGCACACCATCATTATTCAACCCAAAATCAGAAGTAGTACCACTCTCAGCCTGACGGAACCACACACCCAGAGTCTCATCCACTAACTGTCAATTTCAAATCTGATCAATTCAAGACGGCTTAACTTACAAATCGGCCAACAGACTCCCATCATCAAACAAAATAAGGCGAGCAAACATAGCCCTCAGATCAAACATCGCCCTCCGACTTAGAGAATCAGCCACTACGTTGGCCTTACCAAGATGATACTCAATAGTATAGTTATAATCTTTAAGCAACTCAACCCATCGCTGCTGCCTAAGGTTTAACTCCTTCTGAGTAAGGAGATATTTGAGGCTTTTGTGATCGGTGTAGATGATACACCTCTTACCATATCGATAGTGCCTCTAGATTTTCAATGCAAAGACCACCGCAGCCAACTCAAAATCATGTATCGGATAGTTCCCTTCGTGTGTCTTAAGCTGACGGGATGCATAAGCCACAACCTTACCATCTTGCATCCGAACACAACCCAAACCAATGTGCAACGCATCATTGTATACCACAAACTCCTTATTGGATTTAGGCTGTATCAGAACAGGAGCCTGAGTCAGAACAGAATTGAGCTTCTCAAAGCTCTCTTGCTGTGCATCAGACCAGAAAAAAGGGACACCCTTACGCAGAAACTTAGTAAGAGGAACTGTAACCAGAGAGAACCCCTCGACAAACAGCTAATAGTACCCCGCTAAGCCTAGAAAGCTACGAATCTCAGACACATTCTTAGGTTGTTTCCAATCAAGCACAACCTCTATCTTTCGAGGATCAACACGAACCCCTCAGCAGAAACCACGTGCGTAGAAAAGTTACTTTACGCAACCAGAACTCACACTTACTTAACTTAGTGTAAAGCTGCTTCTCACGTAGAATCTGAAGCACAACTCTAAGATGCTCATCATATTCATCCTTAGTCTTAGAGTATATCAGCATGCGTCAATGAAAACCACGATGAACTGATCCAGATAGGGTTGAAACACTCGGTTCACTAAATCTATGAATGCGGCTGGAGCATTCGTCAATCCAAAAGGCATAACTAAGAACTTGTAATGCCCATAACGAGTCCTAAATGCAGTTCTATGAACATCAGCCTCCTTAACCCTCAACTGATGATACCCAAATCGAAGATCAATCTTGAAGAGTACAGAAGCCTCTCAGAACTGATCAAACAGGTTGTCGATCCTTGGGAGCAGATACTTATTCTTTACGGTCAATTTATTCAGCCGCCGATAATCAATGTACATCCTAATGGTCTCATCCTTCTTTTTAACAAACAGAACTGGTGCTCCCCACAGAGACACACTAGGATGAATGAAATCACAGTCCAGAAGCTCTTGCAGTTGAGTCTTAAACTCAATAAGCTCTTTCGGTACATACGGTAAGGAACAATGGACACTGGAGCTGTACCCAGAAAAAGCTCAATCCAAAACTCGACCTCTCGACTAAGAGGTAAACCCAGTAACTCTTCAAGAAAGACATTCAAAAAATCCCTTACAATTTTGATATTCCCCATAAAAGAGACCCTAAAATTAGAAACACTGACTTAAGCCAAGTACGTCTCTCTTTCTGAACCAGTTTCTCAGCCACAAGAGCGGAGATCACGTTAGACAGATAATCTTGATGCTCACCGATCATAACCACCTCCTTATCATCCTCAGTCCTCAAAATGAACCTCTTTGTCGCGCAGTCCAAACTAACCTGGTGCTTGACCAACCAGTCCATACCCAGAATTAGGTCGAACTCCTCAAACGGAAGCTCTATCTGATCTGCCGGAAAAAGAATACCTTGCACCTCTAATGGAACATCTCTATAGAGTTTACTAACCTAAACGGACTGCCCCAACAGACTTAGTACAGTGATCTCACTAGAAGTACTCTCAACAGTAACCCCCAAGTTTTCAGACACAGCGCTATGCATATAAGAGTGTGTAGAACCTAAGAGTAGTATAAGGTACATCAAAAATTAATAAAGTACCGGTGATAAAATCTAGACCATCTCTGTCCTCTCGGCGACGTAGACAAGTGCAGGCTGCCTCACCTCAATTTCTCCAGCATCTCTGCCTGGTGCTTTCTATCCGTGGCCCAAACCATTACCACCCTAGCCACTCTACGGCCCCTAGGTGGCTGCTGAACTGCCCTCTGAGGCTGCACCAGACCCGAAGCTTGCGTCTGATCTGCCCGCTATAGACAGTCACTAATACAATGCTCTAAAGATCCTTACCTCAAACAGGCCCCAATCCTCCTCCAACACTCACCTGGATGGCGCATCCCGCAGTCACTGCACGGCTGGATCCCAGTAGGAGTAATAGGAACCCCTACTCTAATTGGCCCATTAGATCTGGCCTTTTTCTTAGGCCTTTGTATAGAACTTGAGGGTTTCGAATCCCTCTTGTTCTTACCTCTATCTCTGTCCCTATTCTAGCGCTCCACACGCTTAATATCCTCAGCGATCTTCACCTTCTCTACCTGAATAACAAACTCTCGCTCCTTTTGTGGAGCAATCAGAACTTTTAAGTTATCTCTCAATCTATCCTCAAAGCGGACACACCTCTTGTACTCAGACTCCACCATGCCTAGAGCATAGCGGCTCAACCTCAGAAATTTAGCCTCATACTCGGCCACAGACCTATCCTCTTGCGTGAGATTCATGAACTCACGCCTACGAGTATCCACATAGCTCGCTCCTACATACTTGCTCTGGAAAGTGGTCTTAAAGAATTCTCAGGTCAGACGATCAGGCTGAGTACCCTTCTCAACCGTCAGCCACCACTAATAAGCCTGATCGCGAAGCAAAGAGACTGCACCCTTCAGTTTCTACTCAGGAGTGTAGTCTAGATCATTTATAATCCTTTTCGTGGCCTCCAACCAATATTCGGCCACACTAGGGGCGACTCCAGTGACAACTCTAAATAGCTCAGCTCCATTAGACCAAAGTCGTTCAGTTATCGACCCACGGCCCCCAGCTCTAGAATGCGGTCCAGCGACCCTCTCCAAAATCCTCAGCATGGCACGGGGCGGTCGTCGTCCCAGTGGCGACTCAAACCCCTGTCTCGATGAGGTGAAATCAGTGTCTCACAGATATCTAAATTTGGCATATTTCCTAGAGAGGAAGACTCAGCTCGAACCCCCTACGGCCTCTTCCATGGCCACGAGTACCACATTCGTGAATTTCATGAGCACTCATTGTCTAATTCAAGTTTTATCTACATTAAAAATTTTATGCATCAGTTTCAGTATTTATTAACAAACATTTATGCACAATTTATCAGAAGTTCCGAAGTGTTTTTCAGAAGTTTCAGTCTCTAACTAATCAGTATAGTTTTAGAAGTTCTAACTACAGTGTTTCAGAACAGTTCAATCTAAGTACAGAAATACTTACAGGATTAGCACCGGAGACTCTGTGTACAACATATTTTTCAAAATTTTCAAGATATTTGAAAAGTAATTCTTTAGAATATAATTTTGGAAACCACAACTCACAGCCCGAGTTTTACAACCTGGCTTCGATACCACTAAATGTAACACTCCAAACCCGACCTAGATGTTATGGCCGTGTCCGGAAGTGTCACAAGGTAGGGGTTTTTGAAAACAGAATCGACTTAATAAACCATTCACATATCATGATTCGCAAAACATTTGAAAGTTATTGAAACATTAATTAATTGGTTAATTTTCCAAAACTCTTACTTATAGAGGAAGCTTTTATCTGTTTAGGTTCGAAATTAGAGTCGAGTTTTTAGGAAAACTATTGTTGCGTAAAAACCACCGTTTTTAATAAAACATTTTAGCAAAGTAATTAAATAGTCAAATACTCCAAAGATAACCACTTAAAAGCGAAACAGTCTAGAGAGTCCTCAAAATTACAAATCTCAAAAGGAATCCTCAAAATAAAGATAAAACATAAAGTAATTTAAAGTAGTTTAATAGAAGTGTAGTCATCGCTAAGTCTCTACCGCACCGATCTGCCTAAGACTGAAGATTACCTGACAGAAAAACAAACAGATGTGAGTTTACGAAAACTCAGTGTATAACTTGTCAGAATGAAACATGCAAGCATACAAACATCATACTCATAACCAGAAACAGACTCAGACACGAATTTATGTCCTTTTTAGATACAATAGTAGAATCAGATACAAATACAGATATGTAAAATCCTACCCCCATCCTCTGCACACCATTTTCGTCCATCCCATCACACCACGTAGGGTTTAAAACACCCACCCCTCCCTACACACCACGTCGTGTCATTGAGACACAAAATAGATAATATTTGCAGTCAAGCTACTAGAATAAGGCGTTCAACGCTGGTCAAATACTTCCTCCTTATATATAAGTCCCACCCCAAAACAAATACAGAGCTTACATATAGAATTAACATATAGTAAATGCTTAACATGATTATATAAAAAAATAGCACATACACATGGCATAAACATGCTCAGAACAGTACTTCGGTCTAACAGAACATATAGTATTAGGGTTTAGCAAGCCTTTACCGACCATACAATAGGTCCACAGTCGATTAGGACGACCCGTGCGACACTACAGAAAATTTCAGAATCATGAGCCCACATGCCCGTGTGGTTTGCCTGTGTGGCCCACATGCCCAGATTGGCCTTGCCCATGTGGTCCACGTAGCCTGGCTCAGAAATCCATAAGCCCATGTGAAATGCCCGTGTGGGCCCACACGCTCAATTTGGCCTAGCCCGTGTGGCCCACACGATCACACTTGAGCCACCACACGATCATGTGCTGCGCACGGCCATGCCCTCATCAGCCACACAGTCGTGTTCTCGTACACGACCCACCACATGAGTGACCACACGTCCATGTGGTGTCGACAGTTTCATTTTTTGGCTTTGGCGAAGCTTTGTTTTCTATATTTTGGGTACACACCTGGTACTGTTTCAATGTAGTAACGCTCCCGAGACCACCAGCACCTAAAAACAGAATCCCGAAAGTCCTATAAGCAACCGATTTACCAAAATTAACAACTAAATCGAGTGACGTTCCACACTTACCACAACAAAATGACTATACGAAAGTTAAACAATTGAGGCAAAATCTATTGTTCACCGTCTTCACCTACACAACCGTTCATAGAATTCAACGATTACTCACTAACATCGATTATTCTAACTTTGCCCAAAACTAAAAATCTAACGTTAACAAACCAAGTCTTTACTTACCAACTCGATTGAAGAATCCGAAACGTAAAAACAACAATTGAATCAGGAAAACGATAGCAACAGAAGAGGGAAACAAAGATTGAAAGTGAAAAAAAAATAAAAAGGAAGAAAGGAGAGGAAAAAAAGTCAGAGTGTAACACCCCAAACCCGTGACCGTCACCGGATTTGACCACAAAGTGTTACCGGCTTACTTCCTTTATTTCTCTCTTGAAATAATTAATTTACTGTTCGAGCAGTGGCTAACTGCGTCACTTGTTACCTTAAAAATCATATCTCGAGTTCCAGAACTCGAAAATCAGTTCCGTAAATTTTCCCTGAAACTAGACTCATAATTCCATCTACACATTTTTTTCTAGAATTTTTGGTCAAGCAAATTAGTACAGTTTATTAGTTAAAGTCTCCCTATTTTAGGGTTCGACTACACTTGACCTTTGCACTACGACTTGGATATCTTCCTGTCAGGGCTCCAAAACTTATGCCGTTTGTTTCTAAAGAAACTAGACTCACAAAGAAATCTGTACATATAGAGTATGACTTCTAATTCTCTCTGGTTAATTTATAGTGAATTCGCACACTTAGTGCTATATATTTTTAGCTCGCACACTTAGTGCTATATATTTTCAGTTCGCACACTTAGTGCTGTATAATTTTTTAAACCCGCACACTTAGTGCCAATCTTGTCACCGTGTCCATTTATACCCGCACACTTAGTGCCGAGACCAATACCTTATGCATGTTGCTGCCTTTATACATTCAACAATGGCATCATTCCATACACATACATTTTCATTTACACATCAACTCATTTAAACACAATTGCGTATATATTATGGTCATTTACATCAACACCAAATATATGCTTAATGACTTACCTAGTTTTGGGTAGAACGGTTCCAAATCGGCTACTCGCTTGCTTTCTCCTTTCCTTTGTCCGATTTAGTTCCCTTTGCTCTTGAGCTAAATCGAACAATTTCCTCTCCATCAAACACAAACATACGGCATTCATATACATCATTATGATTATTGCGAATACTTAACACAACTAAGCTGAAAATTTACTCAATCTCATCTTAATTTATTGCTACTTATTCATCCAAATTTCCAATACAAGGTATTTAACACCTATGCCCATTTATACCCCATATGGCCGAATGTTTCATTCATTTCCCAACCAGACCATTCAACAAATTTTCAACCTCATTACCACCCTTTTATGTCTAATTGTCTAAATGAGATCATCAACATGTCTAACTATAGCCGAATGTGCAACATTAATCTAGCATTCCCATTGCATTTAACACTTAACATTTACCACATCTAGGCCGACTTTGCTAGCACACAAGCCTTTGGTAGAATGTCCTTGACCTCTAGTCACCCAAAATTTCCTTGTTCTTTAAAATTCATCCAAGACCACATTCGGCACCTCCAACTAATAATTTAGATGTTCTCAAGTTCATTCACAAGTAAAATTATACAACACCTTAAGCATTAAACATTTTTCAACATGAAACAATAACATGACCGAATACTCATGCACATACATTCATAAAGGGAACTCAAATGACACCAAAATCTCCTTTCCAAAGTGCATATATGCCCATACATACGGCAACTACCATTCTTGTCTCCCAACCATGAATCCATGAGTTTTGTTATGGGTTAGCTAGACTATACACTTATCAACTTAATCTCAATATCAATTAGTAAACAAAAATCACAATGCATACCTTTCCATTGAAATAGCTATGGCGAATGCCTTGGTTTCTTTTAAATCTTTCCTTTCTCAATTTCAGCAATGAAGAAGAAGAAAGATGAGCATTCCTTCCCTTTCTCTCCTCACTCTCACGGCAATGGCAAGGTAAAAGGGTGAACAAAACCTTTTCTTCTTCTTTCTCTCTAGCTACGGCACAATGGGGGCATCCATGCTCATTTTTTTGTTCATTTCTTTAATGCTAGTTTTTATTCTATTGTTTCCTACATACCCCACTAACATAACATGTTGGAAACATGCTTCCTTGCCCATAATTTTGTCATGGCCGGCCACTATCCTTGTCAAATGGATTATTTGACATGCAACTCCATTTATTTTACTTCATTCCTTTATTAACCTCTTAAAATTAGCCACATATAATTGAATCCTTTCACATGAGCCCTTTTTCTTTCAATTCACATTCAAATTAACTAAATCAAGGAATTAAAAATTCACACATGCATTTTCACATATTTAGACAGTAACTATCATACTCAAATGATTTAGTGACTCGGTTTAGCGGTCCCGAAACCGCTTTCCGACTAGGGTCACTTTAGGGATGTCACAACTCTCTCCCACTTAAGAAATTTTCGTCCCCGAAAATCTTACCGGTAAATAGGTTTGGGTATCGCTCTTTCATAGAGTTTTCGGGTTCCCAAGTGGCTTCTTCAATTTCGTGTTTATGCCACAACACCTTCAGTAATGGAATTTTCTTATTTCGCAACTCTTTTACTTCACGCATCAGAATGCGAACCGACTCTTCTTCATAACTCAAATTAGGCTGAATCTCAATCTCAGATGGAGTGATTATGTGCGACGGGTCGGATCTATATTGTCGAAGCATCGAGACTTGGAAAACGTTGTAAATCTTTTTGAGCTCAGGGGGTAAAATTAATCGGTACGCTACTGGCCCAACTCGTTCGGATACTTCATACGGACCGATGAATCTCAGACTCAATTTGCCCTTACGGCCAAATCTAAGCACCTTCTTCCAGGGTGAGACTTTGAGAAATACCTTGTCTCCAACCTGATATTCCATGCCTTTTTTTTTCAAATCCGCATACGACTTTTGGCGATCCGAAGCAGCTTTCAAACCTTCACGAATTACTCGAACTTTCGCTCGGCATCCTTAATCAAATCAACCACAAGACTTTACTTTCACTAAGTTCATCCGAATAATGGGTACGGCATTTACGACCGTATAAAGCCTCGTAAGGCGCCATCTTAATACTTGATTGAAAACTATTGTTGTAAGCGAATTCAATCAAAGGTAATTACCGTTCCCATGAACCACTAAACTCAAGGATGCAACATCTCAACATATCCTCGAGTATTTGAATTATCCGTTCGGATTGACCATCGGTTTGGGGATGAAAAGCAGTGCAAAAATACAGCTTGGTACCCAAAGCCTCTTGTAATTTCTTCCAAAATCGCGATGTAAATCTTGGGTCTCTATCCGACACGATAGAAATAGGTACCCCATGCAATCGAACAATTTGGGAGATGTATAATTCTGCCAATTTATCGAGCGAAAAATCAGCGGACAGGATAAAATGAGCGAGACTTGGTCAATTTATCAACAATGACCCAAACCGAGTCTTTCTTATTCTGAGCCAATGGTAACCCAGACACAAAGTCCATTGTTACTCGATCCCATTTCCATTCGGGTATCATGATTGGCTGAAGTAATCCCGATGGCACTTGATGTTCCGCTTTTACTTGTTGACATATCAAACACTTTGAAACAAATTAAAATGTCCCATTTCATACCGACCACCAAAATTGACGTTTGGTCATTGTACATTTTAGTACTACCCCGGGTGGATGACATTCGACTACTGTGAGCCTCGTTCAAAATCATTGAAACAAGTTCCGAATTCCTTGGAATACATAATCGACCCTTGAATGTCAAGCAATCATTGTCATCAATCTGAAATTTCGATTCCTCATTCGAAACACATTCCTCTCGTTTAGCGACCAATTCAGCGTCGACCTTCTGAGATTCAAATATTTGATGAATCAATGACGGTTTGGCCTCTAATTCAACTACTAGCACCCCATCGGGTGAAGCGGATAGGTGAGCATCCATCGCTCTCAAAGCGCATGGTGCTTTAAGACTTAAAGCATCACCACCACGTTGGCCTTTCCCGGGTGATAATCAATGACAAGTTTATAATCTTTCGACAACTCAAGCCAACGTCTTTATCGCAGATTTAGATCTCTTCGAGTCATCAATTATTTAAGACTTTTGTGGTCCGAATAAATATGACACCTTTCTCCAAACAAGTAATGTCGCCATATTTTCAAGGCGAACACTATGGTGCTAGTTCAAGGTCATGGGTGGGATAGTTTCTCTCATGCGGCTTTAGTTGTCTCGACGCGTAAGCCACAACTCGACCTTCTTGCATCAACACACAACCTAGCCCAAGCAAGGATGCGTCCTTGTAAATGACAAACTCTTTACTGGGACTCATTGTACTAGCACCGGGGCCTCGGTTAAACAGGTTTTTTTTAGTCGATCAAAACTTTCTTGACAGCGTTCCGACCACTCGAACTTAACATCTTTTTGGAGTAGTTTCGTCATCGGTGCAGCTATCATCAAAAAACCCTTTACAAATCGTCGATAGTATCCGGCAAGCCCCAAAAAGCTCTTAACTTCGGTAACATTCCTTGGAGGTTTCCAATCGACTATGGCCGAAATTTTGTTCGGGTCCACTTTGACACCCGATGCGGACACCACGTGCCCCAAAAAGCTAACCTCTCTCAACCAAAATTCACATTTACTGAACTTTGCGTATAACTGCTTATCTCGTAAAATTTGCAACACTAGCCTCAGGTGTTCCGCATGTTCAGTTTCATCTCTCGAATAGACCAAAATGTCATCGATAAATACAACTACGAACCAATCCAAGTATGGCCTGAAAATTCTATTCATTAAAACCATAAATACCGCAGGGGCATTAGTGAGCCCAAACGGCATCACTAAGAATTCATAGTGACCGTACCTCGTTCTAAAATCAGTTTTGGGTATGTCCGATTCTCGAACCCTCAACTGATAGTACCCCAACCTCAAATCTATCTTTGAAAACACTGAGGCTCCCTTTAATTGATCAAACAAATCGTCAATTCGTGGCAACAGATATTTATTCTTTATCGTCACTTTATTCAACTGACGATAGTTGATGCACAATCTCATAGTTCCATCCTTCTTCTTCACAAACAATCTTGGTGCGCCCATGGAGAAAAACTCGGTCGAAATAAACCTCTATCCGTCAATTCTTGCAATTGAACCTTCAATTCCTTTAATTCCGTTAATGCCATACGATCACGGGGCTATTGAGATCGGCGTCGTGCAGGTACAACCGATGCGAATTCCACTTCTCGAACCGGTGACAATCCGGTAACTCCTCGGAAAAACATCTGAATACTCACAGACCACTGGTACCGATTCAAGTTTCCTTTCTGTCTCTTTGCTATCAAGCACATACGCAAGGTATGTTTCACACCCTTTTTTTCACATGTTTACGGCGGTCATTGAAGATATTATCGCCGCGCCCTTTAAATAGGTAGACTCAACTTGGACTATCTCATTATTTGCACTCCTCAAATCAATGGTTTTCTTTTTGCAGTTCACCACTGCTTCATGTACGGTCAGCCAATCCATACCAAGAATGACATCAAATTCGTCAAATGGTAGAAGCATCAGATCGGCTGGAAAAGCAGATTCTCGAATTATTAGGGGGCATCTCTTGCACACTTTATCAATGAGTACGTATTGACCCAAAGGGCTTGACACTCAAATTACGAACTCGAGACTCAACAGTAGAGTCTTCTTTGGATGCTAAGGTTTCACATACGTATGACCGAGTAGAGCCGGGGTCAATCAATGCAATCGACTAGTATCAAAGAGAGTGAAAGTACCGGTGATAACGTCGGGGAGGATGCCTCCTCTCTCGCGCGGATGGCATATGCTCTAGCAGGAGCACGAGTCTCGGATCGAACCACCGTATCAGAGGCCCCTATCTGATTACCACCCCTACCTCCTGAAATTCTCGGGGGTCTACCTCTAGCCGTCGTTCCACTAGGTCTCGCACCTTGCATCTTATTTTTCTCATCTGGCTCCGTGCAATCTCTAATGAAGTAGTCCTCCGAACCACATCCGTAACAGGCCCTGTTAGCAGACTTACCCTAACATTCACCCATGTGTCGTCTTCCACATTGGGGGCATTCGGGCTTTTCTGGACGATTATTGCCCACACTAGCAACCGAAGTAGCTCGTGAGTCCATCGAAGGTCGTGCTCTAATGGAAACTCCCACAGTCGTCCTTGACTTATTTGTGTCCTCCCTGAACTTCTTTACAGCCGAAAATGGAGCTTTACGCGTCGATCTCTTACGACAGTCTTTAGCTTCAAATTCAGCCTTCTTCTTCTCCTTTCCAAGTTCTTCCGCCTCACGTGCTCGTTCAACTAGTGTTACAAATTCCTTTATCTCCAAAATACCCACCAGCAGACTTTAAATCTTCATTCAATCCTTCTTCAAATCTTTTGCACATAGCAACCTCATCACCACACACTCCACGAGCATACCGACTAAGTCTTACGAACTCATGTTCGTATTCAGATACTATCATACGGCCTTGCTTGAGTTCCAAGAATTCCTTGCGCTTTTGATCGATGAACCGTTGACCTATATATTTCTTTTGAAACTCTGATCGAAAGAAATCCCAAGTAACTTGTTCCTTTGGGACTATGGAAATCAAGGTCCTCCACCAAAAGTAGGCTGAGTCTCGCAACAAGGATATAGCACACTTAAGACATTCTTCGGGTGTGCATGACAGTTCATCAAACACCCGAATGGCATTACCAAGCCAGAACTCGGCCCTTTCGGCATCGTCAGTAACTATGGCCTTGAACTCCTCGGCCCCGTGCTTCCTAATCAAGTCCATAGGTGGTTTACTCAGCCTCACGGGATCGATGGCATGGCATTACGGGCTCTTGGGGTGGGGTATTTAAATTCGGGAATGGTTGGACAATGGATTGGTTCGGGATATTATGCGACCCACTCATTAATCATGGTGAAGAAGGCTTGTTGCGCCCTTCACCTTGATTATCCGCAGATGACCGAGGCTCAACAGCGGTGTCCCTTGTGCGAGAGCAGCCGCTACACTTTCAACGTCATCCGCTAAGGGTCTCTCTACCCGGGTTCCATTTGCTAACCAAAACAAAATTTCAACCGTCCGAAGTCATCACATTAATAAGCACAAACAATTTGGCATGTATAGCTAAACTCACACGCGCTATGGTAGTCCTAGAACCGACTAAACCATAGCTCTGATACCAATAAAATGTAACACCCCAAACCCGTGACCGTCACGGATTTGACCACAAAGTGTTACTGGCTTACTTCCTTATTTCTCTCTTGAAATAATTAATTTACATTCGAGCAGGTGGCTAATCTGCGTCACTTTGTTACCTTAAAATCATATCTCGAGTTCCAGAACTCGAAAATCAGTTCCGTAAATTTTCCCTGAAACTTGACTCATAATTCCATCTACACATTTTTTTCTAGAATTTTTGGTCAAGCAAATTAGTACAGTTTATTAGTTAAAGTCTCCCCTGTTTCAGGGTTTGACTACACTGACCTTTGCGCACTACGACTTGGATATCTTCCTGTACAGGGCTCCAAAACTTATGCCGTTTGTTTCTAAAGAAACTAGACTCACAAAGAAATCTGTACATATAGAGTATGACTTCTAATTCTCTCTGGTTAATTTATAGTGAATTCGCACACTTAGTGCTATATATTTTCAGCTCGCACACTTAGTGCTATATAATTTTCAGCTCGCACACTTAGTGCTATATATTTCCAGCTCGCACACTTAGTGCTATATATTTTCAGTTCGCACACTTAGTGCTGTATAATTTTTTAAACCCGCACACTTAGTGCCAATCTTGTCACCGTGTCCATTTATACCCGCACACTTAGTGCCGAGACCAATACCTTATGCATGTTGCTGCCTTTATACATTCAACAATGGCATTATTCCATACACATACATTTTCATTTACACATCAACTCATTTAAACACAATTGCGTATATATTATGGTCATTTACATCAACACCAAATATATGCTTAATGACTTACCTAGTTTTGGGTAGAACGGTTCCAAATCGGCTACTCGTTTGCTTTCTCCTTTCCTTTGTCCGATTTAGTTCCCCTTTGCTCTTGAGCTAAATCGAACAATTTCCCTCTCCATCAAACACAAACATACGGCATTCATATACATCATTATGATTATTGCCGAATACTTAACACAACTAAGCTGAAAATTTACTCAATCTCATCTTAATTTATTGCTACTTATTCATCCAAATTTCCAATACAAGGTATTTAACACCTATGCCCATTTATACCCCATATGGCCGAATGTTTCATTCATTTCCCAACCAGCCATTCAACAAATTTTCAACCTCATTACCACCCTTTTATGTCTAATTGTCTAAATGAGATCATCAACATGTCTAACTATAGCCGAATGTGCAACATTAATCTAGCATTCCCATTGCATTTAACACTTAACATTTACCACATCTAGGCCGACTTTGCTAGCACACAAGCCTTTGGCGAATGTCCTTGACCTCTAGTCACCCAAAATTTCTTTGTTCTTTAAAATTCATCCAAGACCACATTCAGCACCTCCAACTAATAATTTAGATGTTCTCAAGTTCATTCACAAGTAAAATTATACAACACCTTAAGCATTAAACATTTTCAACATGAAACAATAACATGACCGAATACTCATGCACATACATTCATAAAGGGAACTCAAATGACACCAAAATCTCCTTTCCAAAGTGCATATATGCCCATACATACGGCAACTACCATTCTTGTCTCCCAACCATGAATCCATGAGTTTTGTTATGGGTTAGCTAGACTATACACTTATCAACTTAATATCAATATCAATTAGTAAACAAAAATCACAATGCATACCTTTCCATTGAAATAGCTATGGCGAATGCCTTGGTTTCTTTTAAATCTTTCCTTTCTCAATTTCGCAATGAAGAAGAAGAAAGATGAGCATTCCTTCCCTTTCTCTCCCTCACTCACGGTAATGGCAAGGTAAAAGGGTGAACAAAACCTTTTCTTCTTCTTTCTCTCTAGCTACGGCACAATGGGGGCATCCATGCTCACTTTTTTGTTCATTTCTTTAATGCTAGTTTTATTCTATTGTTTCCTACATACCCCACTAACATAACATGTTGGAAACATGTTTCCTTGCCCATAATTTTGTCATGGCCGGCCACTATCCTTGTCAAATGGATTATTTGACATGCAACTCCGTTTATTTTACTTCATTCCTTTATTGACCTCTTAAAATTAGCCACATATAATTGAATCCTTTCACATGAGCCCTTTTTCTTTCAATTCACATTCAAATTAACTAAATCAAGGAATTAAAAATTCACACATGCATTTTCACATATTTAGACAGTAACTATCATACTCAAATGATTTAGTGACTCAGTTTAGCGGTCCCGAAACCGCTTTTCGACTAGGGTCACTTTAGGGATGTCACACGGAGAGATTGGGGATTTTTAGGAGAGATAGAAAAGAGTAGAATTTAGCAAAAAGAAAATAAAAAAAATAAAAGGGTATTCCTACAATCCCTTAATTCTCTCCACTACCCCATTACTAATAACTCCCTCAGAATTCTAGCTCAACCGGAACTCTATCCGATAACTGAACAAAAATATAACACCTTTACCAATGTAACGATTCAAACATAAGACCTCCAACGCACCAACACCCTTACCACTTGAACCAGCAAGCTCATTCTGATATAAAATTATAAAGAATTAAATATAAGCCCACTGAACAGAGATAAGGCTTAATTCCAAAAAATAACAAAATTTACTAAAGGTAAGGCTTAAACTTGGGACCGCACATACACACCCAGAACACTTAACCACTGAGGCAGATACACAATTGTGTCAAAATTTTACAGAAGTATACATAAGAAATTTGGGGTGTTACATCTTTAGTTTGATGTGCGTTCGGTGTTCTTTTCGATGTTTACTCGCCACTTTAAATCATCCGGTGCTGATTTTCTTATCGTATTCAATGCTTACAATCACTCTAGGTATATCATGCTTGAGTTGTGACAAAGTCAATTGTCAACGTGCGATAATATACTATTAATGTTATGGCTAAAACTTTTACTGTGTTATAAGAACTTGTCCTTCATCACTTATAATGAGTGTTTGTTATTCTTTCCCAAATTATATAATTACATTCATGAAATGAATTTGACATGAATTTAGTTTTTTAGTACAGATACATGAATTGTAGTATGTTAAATATTATTAGCATTATAATTTTAAACAAATAAATCTAGTATTAATTGTCTAGAAAACTAGTTTTGGGTGTTGATGTTTATCCCTTTCTCTATTGGGCTGCTAGTTTCACAATGGATACTGCAGAAATCTCCAAAGCCAAAATGGTTTCAAAATCCCGTGATGTGGAGTCCTCTTGGGATGATGATTTCAAAAAACTGGTGCAAACCTTCCCCAAAGAAAAAGGCTGGCTAGGATCCGATCTTTATTTCTATCAAGGTTTTTGGTACACCTCTCGTATTCTAAAAGATTTTATTTCTTTCCAAAAACATTTTCAAGCATTTAATTCTGATATCATCATTGCCACTACCCCAAAATGTGGTACTACTTGGCTCAAGGCCTTGACTATCTCCACTTTGTACCGCAATCAGTTCCCATGGGATGAAAATCCATTGCTCACCTTTGGCCCTCACCAACTTGTTCATTTCTTCGAGTATGATCTTTACTTGAACAACCCTTCTCCTGATCTTCAAAATGTTTGTGTTTATCAGCCAAGGCTTCTTTCCACCCACGCCCCTTATGCTTCTTTGCCAACTTCCATTAAGGATTCCGGCTGTAAGATTGTTTACATATGTAGAAATCCCATGGATACGTTCATTGCTCTTTGGCATTTCGCTGCCAAGCTCCAAGACAAAAACCGAGAGTCACTATCACTAGATGAAGCTTTTGACAAGTTCTACCATGGAATCTCTACGCATGGACCATTTTTTGATCATGTATTGGGATATTGGAAGGCAAGCCAAGAAAAACCCAACAAAATATTGTTTTTGAAATTTGAAGATCTTAAGGAAGATACCGGTTCCCATTTGAGAAACTTGGCCATGTTCTTAGGAGTTCCTTTCACAGATGATGAAGAGAAACAAGGAATTATTGAAAAAATAGCGAAAATTTGTAGCTTTGAGAACTTGAAAGAATAGGAAGTGAACAAGAAGGGCCTACATATTTCTGGAGTTCCACACACAAGTTTTTTTAGGAAAGGAGAAGTGGGAGATTGGAGCAATTATCTCACACCCTTCATGATTGAATGTTTGGAGAAGCTTATTCAAGAGAAATTGAATGGCTCGGGTTTAACATTTTGAACTGTCCTCCAAAAATTCAAACAATATTGCTTCCCCATGATCGTGGGGATGTCTATTCTAGCTTTTTTGGGAGTGAAATCTCTTTTATTCCCTTTTTTTTATTATAAATAATCTGTACTAGAGTTCTCTTGTAATCATGATCCGAATAAATTGTTTTGGAATATGTTTTTGTGGATTTTATGAGAAAATAATTTTTTTCGTCATACATAAATTTAATTTTGTATTTTAGTGCTTCATAGAAAGAATTGAGAAGAATTTATTTTAGTAAATGTATTCATTATATTTATCCAAGCATGATATAAAAACAATATAAATAATTAATTTAACATGTAAGTGTGGGTGTAATGGAAGGTTATACTTGTAAGAAAAAATTTATATTCAAACTATAGTAAAACAATTATGAATTTTGAAAAATTGTTCATGTACAGTAAAATTACTTCGAAGATACCTTAACTATAAAATAATAATTAATTTTTAATTTATATTTAAATAAACACTTAGTAAGGTTCAAAGTTGATTATCCAAAAGAATGATAAAATAAGAATGTTTAAACTTCCATTTGAAAGTGTGTTTGCATGAAGTTTTCGAAAAGAAAAAAATACTCTCCAGCGTTATCTTCGTATATATATATTTTTAAATTTTAAAGGTTTAATATAAAATTGTCTTTTAAAGTATACTTGTTTTCTTATATTAGTACTTACACATTATTTTTTTTTGTCAAAAGTGATATCAAAATTATTATTATTTAGAATGATACCTCTGCTAGTCAATTGTTAGTAAACTATAGTCATTGATGACGTGCCCCGATCATCAAGTGACACATGGCAAAAAAAACCACATTAAGTAATGCCACATCATTATTTATATAAAATAATTTCAAAAAAATAAAAAATAGAAAAAATAAAATATATCAATTATTAATACATGTAACATGTTTTATAAATAATTTTACCACTTACTACTTGTCTCACTTATCACTTTCTTTACTCATCACTTATTCAATTATCATTTTCTTCACTTAGCCTATGGAGTATGCCTCATATTTCAGGCCAAAACAAAGAGTGATGTCGCAACGAGGGGAGACACGATGTTATAACAAGAAGCTGTTGCCATGACGAGAAGAAAATCTTTGTCTCGACGACGGGACGAGATATGGAAATATGCAGCTGATTTCTTGGACGACAATTTTGGGATAATTTTCTAATTAGACCTTAAGCTTTTAATAGTATATTGCATTAATTAGTATCTAAAGTGTATCTAGGGTAAGTGGGCACCAGGTACCATGTAGCCTATATAAGTCACCTTAGAGCCACCGATATTAGTGTGTGAGTTAGACCTAGATATAGAAAATAACACAGATAAGAGAGAATTATGTGTTTCAGTTTAAAGAGTTTTTATTTCGGGGTTTCAAAAATTTTTTTTGATTCTCTCTATATTGTATTTTTCTCTTATTAGTGAAATCTCCTTTTTCCCGTGGTTTTTTATCCTCTTTGAAGAGTTTTTCCACGTAAAATTTGTGTGTTCAATCTTTTCAATTTATTCGTTATTTTACTTGTTTGTTACTTACACGGGTTTATCTCAACAAATTAGTATTAGAGCTTGGTTCTAATTCTACATTCAACCCATTCAGAGATGGAAACAACGAGGTTCAATTTCGAGAGGTTCAACAGCTTCACAAATTTCAGTTTATGGCAAGTTCAGATGACAACGATTCTAGTTCAGAACTGCTTGAAGAGTCGTTTCCGAGACAAAGCCCAAAAACCTAGATCAGTTAGAATGAGATGAGTTTGATGAGAAGGCCCTATCAGTAATTTAGTTGTGCCTCACGAACGATGTGTTATAAGAGATACTTTCAGAGAAAATAGTAGCAGGCTTATGGAGAAAGTTAGAAACCCTATATATGAAAAAGTCTTTGGCTAATCGGTTGGTGTTGAAATAATGCCTATACGCATTTCTATGGCTGAAGTTTTATCCATTAGGTCTCACATCAGCCTTTTTTTTTTCTCTTTTGAATGATTTGACGAACGTCAAGGTTCAGATAGATGATGAAGATCAGGCTATGCTATTATTGTCCTCTTTACCCTCTTCATATAAGTCTTTCAGGGAAACCCTAACTTATGGTAGAGATAAGCTATCGTTCGAGAATATGAAGGGAAACTTGTTGAGAAAAGACAAACTCAACAATGAGTTTGTGCAACACCCCTAGCCCGAGTCCGATTGCCGGTTTAGGCTATGAGGTTTTACCAAGCTAAACATTTAATTTCAATCACATAATCTATCAACAAAACCAGAAATCGAACTGAATACATACAGATTTATAAGTTATAAAATGCCATCTTCATACGGCCAAGATATTTACAATTACAAAATGTATTTTGTCAACAGTCCAAACTATACATGCCATATCGGGACCAAAATATAACTGTACCAACAAGATCGATAGTACGATGAACTGCTGACGATCCCCGAGTCGGTGGCTGTAACGCCCCCACGCCCGAAACCGTCGCCGGAGTCGAGCTTGAGGGGTTACCGAACAATATTTATCAAATTAAGAACTTCAAATCATTTATTTCTACATTCACAGCTTTCTAACTACCCGCGTCACATTTACAAGAAAAATCATATCTTGAGTTACGAAACTCGAAATCTAGATCCGTAAATTTTCCCTAAATCTAGACTCATATATCTATTTACTAATTTTTTTCTAGAATTTTTGGTTGGGCCAATTAGTACAGTTTATTAATTAAAGTCTCCCCTGTTTCAGGGTTTGACTGCTCTAACCTCTGTGTATTACGAATCAGATATTTCTCTATACAGAAATTAAATACTATGAGGTTTGTTTCTATTAAAACTAGACTCAATAAAGAACCTTTAAATATAAAGAAAAACTTCTAATTATTTTTTTAAAATTTATTATGAATTTTTAAAGTCAAAACAGGGGATCCAGAAATCACTCAGGCCCTGTTTCACAAAAGTTTAAATATCTCATAAAATATAATTTATATGCCTGTTTTGTTCAATCCACATGAAAATAGACTCATTAAGCTTCAATTTCATAACTTACTCATCATTTAGTTCCATTTATACTATTTTTAGTGCTTTTTCAAATTCATGTCATTGCTGCAGCAATATTCATTTTAAGGCAAGTTTCATCTTTCCATGAATTTTTATGAACTAGATAACCTATTAAACTTCCATAATATCAAACATGATCTAAATTAGCCATCACCATGACTTATCAATATCAAACATTTTCTCAACCAAACATGGCCATATCATAAAATTATTTACACAAAATAAGTATATTGCTATACATGCCATACTTAAGTTTTACAAGCCATTTACCCGGATGAAAGTCCTTTGGATAGTGTGATCGAACCTTCGACCCGTCCCGATTCTCGAGTGGCTTGTTCAAAACTACAGATAAATAAAGAGGTGGGAGTAAGCATAAATGCTTAGTAAGTTCATATGTAAATAACAAGTAACATAACAATACAAATATACCAAACAACTTTAGCATGGTATCACCAAAACATATATCACATTTCTAAACATCATTCCTCATCTTACCACCTTATTATTGTTGTATCTATTTTCAACCCGAGGTTAAGAACATACCTGTCCAAAGTGTCCATTTCACAACACTTACCAAAACGTCGCTTGCATCTTAAGTGTTCTTCCATTTCACTAGAAATTTCACCCGTTGAACACATCGGAATACAACTCGGATACACGGATAATTTGCACATAAGTGCCTCATATGTAATCAAGCTACCATGTAACCCGCCCATAAGTGAACTCGGACTCAACTCAACGAGCTTGGGCGTTCGCATCTGTGACAACCCGAATTAGGGCCTAATCGGAATAGTGGTTTCGTGACCACAAATCCGAGATAGAAATAATTGTTTTATAATTATTTTGGGGTTTATGATATGATTGCATGATTGTGTGAAAATTTCGTGATGAAATTTTATGCCTAAAGTGCTTAAATTGAAAGTAGGGACTAAATCGAATAAGTTGCAAAATTTGCATCCCGAAGTTTTAGTATGAAATTGTTTTGGAATATTAATTAGGAGGTCTTAAATAGCAATTTGACCAATTTTAAGTTCATGGACAAAATTAGGACATGGAAGGAATTTTTGAAAGTTTAGTAAGGAGGGCATTTTGGTCATTTGGATATTAAATGAAATAAAATGGGAAAAATAACACAAAATTGGTCATCATCCTCCTTAGTTGCTGCCGAATTCTCCCTCTCTCCATAGCTAGGGTTTCTTCAATTTTCAAGCTCCATAGTAAGTGATTCCAAGCCCGCTTTTAATGTTCTTTACGTTTTTGGAATCCCGGAAGCTCGATTAAGCTTATGCTAGTAATAATTTAACCTAGGGTTCATATTTGGAAAAATACCCATAGGTGAAATTTGTGTATTTTGATGTTTTATGATAGAATATGAGGTTTTAAAGTATGTTAAATAACTTGTGCTACTCGGTTTTAAGTGAAAACGTGTAAAACGGCATAATCGGTAAAAATACCTATTGTTCATAACTATATGATAGAGTGAGAATTTGATGTGGTTGTAGAAGAGAAAATGTTCAGCATATCATAAAACATAAGAATAAGGGCTGAAATTAATTCCGAGCTTAGGGGCAAAATGTAATTTTGTAAAGTTAGGGGCAAAATGTAATTTTTCCATGATGTGATTTTTGGATTGAAATAAATAGTATGAGTATTAAATGAGCTAAATGTGTTATTATAGATCAAGAAAGACGCGAATTGATCTCGAACGGGGAAGGAAAAAGTTTTGGATTAAATTGCAAAATTTCCACATTTTGCACCAAGGTAAGTTTGTATGTAAATATTACAATAATTTCATGTACATTCTTATATTTCAGCCTATTATATGTATATACTAGCTGATGTTGAAGTATAAATCGACTATTGGAAGAATGGAAATAAATAATAGAGAGAGATCCGGTTGAACATTCTGAAAAATCGAATAAAATAGATGGAGCGTAGCTAGGTCACATGTATGATGCCGAGTGCACATCATGTGTACAAGAAAGCTACGAGACACCTCAGTAGTAGCTAGGTCACATGTGTGATACGAGATGTATCCCATGTAGACAAGAGAGCTACGTGAAAGATAAATGTAGCTAGGTCGCATGCGTGATTCCAAGTGAAGGACACCATGTAGACAAGAGAGCTACGTGAAAGATAAATGTAGCTGGGTGCATGCGTGATTCCAAGTGACGGACACCATGTAGACAAGAGAGCTACGAGACAAATCGGCTAGGTCGCATGAGTGGTACTAAGTGTTCACCATGTGTACAAGAGAGCCGAACTAAACGAAGTATGATGGTGGGGTGTGTCCTGAAACCATTAAATATCGAGGATTGATCCGAATTGTTCAACGGGATGGTTTTGTGGTGACATTGTGGTTTGGACCTATACTTATGGTGAATGAAATATTGTGAAAATGATTTGTGGTATATACAAATATAAGATAAAATGAGGTTAGCATAAAGAATTTGTGAAAGAGTGAAATTAGCATTAAAATTGTTTTTAGATGGTAGCAGTGACGTGATTTTGAAAAATCACCAAAAATAGGAGGAGTATAATTAGAGGTTGAATGAGATGTGAAATTAAAGTTTAATGAGTCTACTTTCATATAAAAGAAACAGAGCAAGCAAAGGAATTCTATATTTTGAGATATTTACAATTGTATGTGACTTGCTCAGGATGAATACGTGATCCCTGTTCCAACTTTGAAAAATCATTAAAAATTGTACAAAGCAAATTAAGAAATATAGTTTACATGCCTAAATTCCTTATTGAGACTATTTTTAAATGAAACAGACTTCAGGGTTGTTTGAATTGTGTACTGAGAGAAATTCAATTTGTAGTGAACAGATGTCAGATCAGTCGAGCTGTGTAACAGGGGAAACTTTAACTAATAAACTGTACTAATAGGCTGAACCAAAAATTATAGAAAAAAATTAGAAAAAATCTTTATGAGTCTAGATTCAGTGAAATTTTACGGATTTGAATTTCGAGTTTGGTAACCCGAGTTATGATTTATTTAGTGAATATGACGCAGCAGAGACAGCTTAATCAAAGTGGAATGA
The DNA here is from genome assembly GCF_025698485.1 of Gossypium arboreum. Classification (NCBI taxonomy): domain Eukaryota; kingdom Viridiplantae; phylum Streptophyta; class Magnoliopsida; order Malvales; family Malvaceae; genus Gossypium; species Gossypium arboreum. The sequence goes on from NC_069080.1 coordinate 102,213,012, forward strand.
ATAGTGAAGTTAAAGTAGATGTACTTGAATTGTTGTGTAAACATGTTAGATTTTTTTTTTTAGTATTTACATACTTACTTACTAAGCTATAAGCTTACTTTGTTTCTCTCTTTTGTCTTATAGTGTTCTCCGGCTTGCTCAGGAGTTAAGGATCGTGAAGATCTATCCGCACTATCCTACTTTAGGGTATTTGAATTAAACGTTTTGAATTATGGCATGTATAGTAGGCTTAATTATTTTGTTACGTGTCATATTTGTCTAGGTTTAAAATATTAGTTACAAGATTTCTCGACCAGCTAATTTGTACAAGCCATTAAAGTTGGCTAATATTGTTCAAGACATATTTATATTTCGATTATGTTTAATGGTAGGTATTATGTTCGTAATACCTTGTATCTGTTCGGCGACGATAGAACGGTAAGGGTGTTACATTTAGTGGTATCGAGCTAAGGTTTAGTCGGTTCTCGGACTAATAAAGTGTGTGTAAAAGTCTAGCTATACATGCCATAAAAATATTGTGATAGTGTGGTGACTCTGATTATTCTAAACTGTGTTTTGTTTTAATATAGTAATGGATCCCAAGGAACTGCTACCGATGATGTCGCTTTGTAATGCGCCGGCTCCGCACAAGGGACCGCTACTGTGGAAAGTAGACCTAAGACATTGAGACAAGGAGATGAGGCTCGGATGCCTTTCTCCAAATGATGAACAATTGGTATACTGAATTTATTCGAGCAAATCCAAATGCTCAACCTCCTCCACCCTCCTATACCTCGGGCGATTCTCGTAGCTTCTCAAGGTATAGATTCGGTAGAATGAACAAGCCTCCGGTTGACAAGATTCAAAACAAGGGCTGAAGAGTTTAGAGCAAAGATCGATGATGATCGTGAGAAAGCGGAATTCGGCTTGAAAATTTTACCCGTGTATTTGATGAGCTCTCATGTACACCCGAGGAATGCTCAAAGTGTCAGATCACTTTTGAGAGATTCGACTTACCACGGTGGAAGACTTTGGTTGCAGTGGTGCCAAAAGAAAAAGTTACTTGGGATTTCTTCCAGAAGAATTTAGAAAGAAATACATAAGTCACGATTCATTGATCAAAAACGGAAGGAGTTCCTTGAATTGAAGCAGGGAAAATGTCCAGTAGCAGAGTATGAACGCGAATTTGTAAGACTCAAGCAAGTATGCCCGTGAATGTGTGTCCACCGAGGCCATTATGTGTAGAAGATTTGAAGATGGACTGAATGAGGACATTAAAGTGCTTGTAGGAATTTTGGAGTTGAAAGAATTTGTAGTATTGGTTGATCGAGCTCTTAAAGTCAAGAATTGAACAAAGAAAGAAGAAAAGTCGCTATTGAGGCCCGAGATGTCAGAAAAAGACAGATAAGCAAGCCATTTCAATCTCAACCAAAGAGGTCCAAAGAGACAAACCCTCGAATGACAGTTTCAATTGGGGATTCACACAGAGATCGTGGTAGAGCATATTCGGGGTCTAAAGCTCAAGCTACTTCGGTGGCAAGTGTGGGTAATGTGCGACCTAGAAAGCCCGAGTGTCAGCAATGTGGCAGGCAACATTATGGTGAGTGTTGGGGACCGAGCGAGCTTGTTTCAAAAAGTGTTCTCATGAGCATTTTATTAGAGATTGTCCGGAGAAAGTTAAAGAAGAAAGATTTGAGTGCTAGATGAATACCACCGCTAGTAGAGGTAGACCACCGAGAAATACTGGAGGTGGGACTAGTAGTAAAACTGTGATGAAAGATTTAACGGCAAGATCAGAAGCTAGAGCACCTGCTAGAGCTTATGCTATACGTGCCCGAGAAGATGCATCATCTCCGATGTTATTATCGGTACATTTTCTCTATGATACTATTGTTATTGCATTGATTGATCCCGGTCCACTCATTCCTATATTTGCATGAATTTAGTATCCAATAAAAAGTTGCTGTTGAATTTACTTGAGTTTACGATTAAAGTGTCGAACCCTTAGGCCAATATGTGCTAGTTGACAAGGTTTGCAAGAATTGCCCATTAATGATTCAAGGTCACTGCTTTTCCGCCAACTTGATGTTGTTACCATTTGATGAGTTTGACGTTATCTTGGGAATGGACCGGTTAACATTGTATGATGCTAAGGTAGATTGTAAACAAAAGACACTAGAATTGAAATGTGAAAATGGGGAAATTCGTGGGTTGAAACAGATGAATCAATTAAATTGCCTATGGTGATTTCGCACATGTCCGCACGTAAATACATGAGAAAAGGGTGTGAAGCTTATCCGCTTATGTAATGAATATTGAGTTGCCCCAACCGAAATTTGAATCGATCTTAGATAGTCCGTGAGTTTCAGATGTATTTCCGGAGGAATTGCCCAGGTTGCCTCCGAATAGAGAGATAGATTTTGCTATTGATTTGTTGCTTGCACCGCACCGATCTCGATTGCTCCATATAGAATGGCTCATTGAATTAAAAGAATTGAAGGCTCGATTGCAGGAGTTAACGACAAGGGATTTGTGAGACCGAGTTTCTCTCCTGGGGTGCTCTGTATTATTCAGAAGAAGAAGGATGGTTCAATGAGACTTTGCATTGATTACCGCCGACTTAATAAGGTGACTATAAAGAACAAGTACCCATTGCCGAGGATTGATGATTTATTCGATCGGTTAAAGGGGCCACAGTGTTTTCAAAGATTGATTTGAGGTCCGGTTACTACCAAATTGAGAGTTAAGGAGTCGATGTGCTTAAACGCCTTTAGGACAAGGTATGGACATTATGAGTTTCTTGTGATGCCTTTCGCTTAACAAATGCTCCACTATATTTATGGACTTAATGAATCGGATCTTCCGGCCATATTTGGATAAGTTTGTAGTAGTGTTTATAGATGACATTTTAATTTATTCTCGAGATGAGTCTGAACATGCCGAACACTTGAGAACTATATTGCAAATCTTGAGAGAAAAGAAACTGTTTGCCAAGTTTAGTAAAAGTGAGTTCGCTTCGTGAAGTCGGATTTTTGGGGCATATAGTCTCGGTGATGGTATTCGTGGATCCAAGTAAGATTTCTGCGATCGTCGATTGAAACCGCCAAGAATGTATCCGAGGTTAGAAGCTTTTAGGCTTAGCCGGTATTATAGACGCTTTGTTGAAGGATTTTCGATGATTGCCTCTCCTATGACTAAGTTGTTGCAAAAGAATGTTAAATTTGAATGGACTGATAAATGTCAACAAAGTTTTGAAAAATTGAAAGCGCGATTGATTGAAGCACCAATTTTAGTACAAATTTCGAAGAAAGGAGTTCAGTAATTTATAGTGATGCATCATTGATGTGCCTTGGATGTGTGTTGATGCAAGAGGGTAAAGTGGTAGCTTATGCTTGAGACAGTTAAAACCGCATGAGAAGAACTATCCTACACATGATTTGGAACGGCATTGTTGTTTTTGCCTTGAAGATTTGGCGACATTATTTGTACGGTGAAAATGCCGAATTTTTACCGATCACAAAAGTTTGAAGTACTTGATGAATCAAAAGGATCTGAATCTGCGGCAACAAGATGGCTTGAATTATTAAAGGATTATGATCTAGTGATTGATTATCATCCGGAAAAGCAAATGTAGTTCTTGACGCCTTGAGCGAAAATTTCTTTTACTTTGAGAGCCATGAACACGGGTTAGCATTGTCTCGATGATGGGTCAATCTTAGCGAAATGAGAGCTAAACCGTTATTTCTCCGATTAATTTGTGATGCTCAAAAGAATGATAGTGAGTTGCGATCAAGAGAACTCAATGCGAATCGAAGTTACGACTCGATTTTCGAGTTGGACCAGATGATTGTTTGATGTTTCGAGACAGGATATGTGTGCCGAAAAACGATAAATTGATTCGTAAAATATTACATGAGGCGCACAATGGTCGTTTATCGCTTCATCCCGGTAGCACAAAAATGTATAATGATTTAAAGAAGTCATATTGGTGGCGTGTATGAAAAGGACATTTTGAATTTGTAACCAAGTGTTTGATCTGTCAACAAGTAAAAGTGAACATCAAGTGCCTTCGAGATTACTTCAACCAAGAATGGTGCCCGAGTGGAAATGGGACAAGATTACCATGGATTTTGTAACCGGTTTGCCTTTAACTCCTAAAAAGAAGGATGTTGTTTGGGTAGTGGTTGATAGATTAACAAAGTCAGCCCACTTTATACCAAGACGCACCGATTACTCACTTGATAAATTAGCGAATTATATGTTGCTGAAATTGTGAAGTTGCACGGAGTACCTATGTCTATAATATCGATAGAGATCCAAGATTTACCTCGAGATTTTGGAAAAAGTTACAAGAAGCTTTGGGTACAAAATTGAACTTTAGTACCGCATTTCATCCACAAACAGATGGTCAAACAGAAAGAGTAATCCGTACTCAAGATATGCTTAGATGTTGTGTTTTAGAATTTGGAGGTAGTTGGGAGAAATATCTATCTTTGATTGAGTTTGCCTACAATAACAGCTTATCAATCAAGTATACAAATGGCACCGTCACGAAGCCTTGTATGGTCGTAAGTGTCGGACTCCTTTATATTGGACTGAGCTTAGTGAGAAACAGATTCATGGAGTTGATCTAGTTAAAGAAACCAAGAGAAAATAAAAGTAATTCGGGATTGCTTGAAAGTCGCTTGGATCGACAAAAGTCATATGCGATTTAAAAGAAAAGAGATTGAATTTCGTGGGTGATAAAGTGTTCTTGAAGGTGTCACCATGGAAAAGATTCGAGATTTAGTCGAAAAGGCAAGTTGAGTCCGCGTTTTATTGGGCGTCATGAGATTACTTGAGAGAATTGGACCAGATGGCATATCGGTTGGCCTTACCAGCAGAGTTAGAAAGAATTCATAACGTGTTTCATGTATCAATGTTGCGATGTTATCGTTCGATCCTTCACATGTGATTTCTCCAATGAAATTGAGATTCGATCGGATATGACCTATGAGGAGGAACCAATAAAGATTTTGGCTCGAGAGGTTAAACAGTTAAGAAATAAAAGTATAGCTTTAGTGAAAGTATTGTGGCACAGACATGGGATAGAAGAGGCTACGTGGGAACCTCAAGAAGCTATGAGGAAACAAGACCCAAACCTCTTTATGGGTAAGATTTTCGGGACGAAAATCTCAAAAGGGGGGAGAATTGTGACAACCCGAATTAGGGCCTAATCGAATAGTGGCTTCGTGACCACAAATCCGAGATAGAAATAATTGTTTTATAATTATTTTGGGGTTTATGATATGATTGCATGATTGTGTGAAAATTTCGTGATGAAATTCTATGCCTAAAGTGCTTAAATTGAAAGTAGGGACTAAATCGAATAAGTTGCAAAATTTGCATCCCGAAGTTTTAGTATGAAATTGTTTTGGAATATTAATTAGGAGGTCTTAAATAGCAATTTGACCAATTTTAAGTTCATGGACAAAATTAGGACATGGAAGGAATTTTTGAAAGTTTAGTAAGGAGGGCATTTTGGTCATTTGGATATTAAATGAAATAAAATGGGAAAAATAACACAAAATTGGTCATCATCCTCCTTAGTTGCTGCCGAATTCTCCCTCTCTCCATAGCTAGGGTTTCTTCAATTTTCAAGCTCCATAGTAAGTGATTCCAAGCCCGCTTTTAATGTTCTTTACGCTTTTGGAATCCGGAAGCTCGATTAAGCTTATGCTAGTAATAATTTAACCTAGGGTTCATATTTGGAAAAATACCCATAGGTGAAATTTGTGTATTTTGATGTTTTATGATAGAATATGAGGTTTTAAAGTATGTTAAATAACTTGTGCTACTCGGTTTTAAGTGAAAACGAGTAAAAGCAAGATAATCGGTAAAAATACCTATTGTTCATAACTATATGATAGAGTGAGAATTTGATGTGGTTGTAGAAGAGAAAATGTTTAGCATATCATAAAACATAAGAATAAGGGCTGAAATTAATTCCGAGCTTAGGGGCAAAATGTAATTTTGTAAAGTTAGGGGCAAAATGTAATTTTTCCATGATGTGATTTTTGGATTGAAATAAATAGTATGAGTATTAAATGAGCTAAATGTGTTATTATAGATCAAGAAAGACGTGGAATTGATCTCGAATCTGGGAAGGAAAAAGTTTTGGATTAAATTGCAAAATTTCCACATTTTGCACCAAGGTAAGTTTGTATGTAAATATTACAATAATTTCATGTACATTCTTATATTTCAGCCTATTATATGTATATACTAGCTGATGTTGAAGTATAAATCGACTATTGGAAGAATGGAAATAAATAATAGAGAGAGATCCGGTTGAACATTCTAAAAATCGAATAAAATAGATGGAGCGTAGCTAGGTCACATGTATGATGCCGAGTGCACATCATGTGTACAAGAAAGCTACGAGACACCTGTAGTAGCTAGGTCACATGTGTGATACGAGATGTATCCCATATAGACAAGAGAGCTACGTGAAAGATAAATGTAGCTAGGTCGCATGCGTGATTCCAAGTGAAGGACACCATGTAGACAAGAGAGCTACGTGAAAGATAAATGTAGCTGGGTCGCATGCGTGATTCCAAGTGACGGACACCATGTAGACAAGAGAGCTACGAGACAAATCGGCTAGGTCGCATGAGTGGTACTAAGTGTTCACCATGTGTACAAGAGAGCCGAACTAAACGAAGTATGATGGTGGGGTGTCTTTGAAACCATTAAATATCGAGGATTGATCCGAATTGTTCAACGGGATGGTTTTGTGGTGACATTGTGGTTTGGACCTATACTTATGGTGAATGAAATATGGTGAAAATGATTTGTGGTATATACAAATATAAGATAAAATGAGGTTAGCATAAAGAATTTGTGAAAGAGTGAAATTAGCATTAAAACTGTTTTTAGATGGTAGCAGTGACGTGATTTTGAAAAATCACCAAAAATAGGAGGAGTATAATTAGAGGTTGAATGAGATGTGAAATTAAAGTTTAATGAGTCTACTTTCATATAAAAGAAACAGAGCAAGCAAAGGAATTCTATATTTTGAGATATTTACAATTGTATGTGACTTGCTCAGGATGAATACGTGATCCCCTGTTCCAACTTTGAAAAATCATTAAAAATTGTACAAATTAAATTAAGAAATATAGTTTACATGCCTAAATTCCTTATTGAGACTATTTTTAAATGAAACAGACTTCAGAGTTTTTTGAATTGTGTACTGAGAGAAATTCAATTTGTAGTGAACAGAGGTCAGATCAGTCGAGCTGTGTAACAGGGGAAAATTTAACTAATAAACTGTACTAATCGGCTGAACCAAAAATTATAGAAAACAATTAGCAAAAAGCTTTATGAGTCTAGATTCAGGGAAATTTTATGGATTTGAATTTCGAGTTTGGTAACTCGAGTTATGATTTATTTAGTGAATATGACGCAGCAGAGACAGCTTAATCAAAGTGGAATGAATAGTGAAGTTAAAGTAGATGTACTTGAATTGTTGTGTAAACATGTTAGATTTTTTTTTTTTAGTATTTACATACTTACTTACTAAGCTATAAGCTTACTTTGTTTCTCTCTTTTGTCTTATAGTGTTCTCCGGCTTGCTCAGGAGTTAAGGATCGTGAAGATCTATCCGCACTATCCTACTTTATGGTATTTGAATTAAACGTTTTGAATTATGGCATGTATAGTAGGCTTAATTATTTTGTTACGTGTCATATTTGTCTAGGTTTAAAATATTAGTTACTGATGCTCGACCAGCTAATTTGTACAAGCCATTAAAGTTGGCTAATATTGTTCAAGACATATTTATATTTCGATTATGTTTAATGGTAGGTATTATGTTCTGGTAATACCTTGTATCCTGTTCCGGCGACGGTAACGGGTAAGGGGTGTTACAGCATCCATAAGTGAACTCGGACTCAACTCAACGAGTTCGGATGCCTAGTTACATTTCACGAACTCGGACTCAACTCAACGAGTTCGGACATTCGCATCCATAAGTGAACTCGGACTCAACTCAACGAGTTCGGATGCTTAACCATCCTAGTGACATGTCACTTGTATCCTAATCTATTCCTAAGGTTCAAACGCAGGCGTTTTCCTCGATCACACATCTTTGCCGTCTTCCACGAAATATCGAAATCCAGATTTGGTGATAGTTCATACTCATCAAGTAATTCACATAATTACATATTATTCAACAATAACCACAAAGCATAATATTTCATGATAATAATCAGCATCATATCATATAAACAACATTAAATTGCTTAAAATGACAATTATGTTACTACATTTACACATGAACTTACCTTGGTACCAAAATATAAAGATTTTGCAATTTAGTCCACAATCTTTTCTTTTCCTCGATCGCGACTTGAATCTCGCTTTTCTTGATCTATAATACCAAATTAATCTTATTTAATACATACATTCATCAAAACAGCATTTAATACTTAACTTTGGAAAAATTACACTTTTGCCCCTAAACTTTTGCATAATTACACTTTTGCCCCTAGGCTCTGGAATTAAACTTTATTCCTTATTCTTATGTTTTATAACATGCTGATCATTTTTCCTTCTATGGCAACATCAAATTCTCTCTCTAACATATACTTGTGACTATTAGGTATTTTTGTCGATTAAGCCCTTTTACTCGTTTTCACTCAAAACCGAGTAGCACAAGTTGTCTAACATAATTTAAAACCTCATATTCTATCATAAAACATAAAAATACACAAATTTCACATACGGGTATTTTTCCAAATATAAACCCTAGGTTGAATTATTGCTAACATAAGCTTAATCGAGCTACCGGGATTCCAAAAACGTAAAGAACATTAAAAACGGGGCTTGGAATCACTTACTATAGAGCTTGGAAGCTTGAAACAAACCCTAGCTATGGAGAACCCTTGAAATTTCGGCCTAATGAAGAAGATGGACAAAAATTGGCTTTTAATTTTGTTTTTAATTCATTTTTATAACTAAATGACCAAAATACCCTTACTACTAAACTTTCCAAAAATTCCTTCCATGTCCTAATTTTTTCCATGAACTTAAAATTGGTCAAATTGCTATTTAAGACCTCTTCATTAATATTCCAAAACAATTTCATACTAAAAACTTCTAGAATGCAAGTTTTGCAACTTATTTGATTTAGTCCCTACTTTCAATTTAAGCACTTTAGGCATAGAATTTCATCACGAAATTTTCACACAATCATGCAATCATATCATAATCATCAAAATAATTATAAAATTACTATTTCTATCTCAGATTTGTGGTCACGAAACCACTATTCTGATTAAGCCCTAATTCAGGATATTACAGTGGCCAAAATCAACAATCTATAAAACAGAGAGATAAGAAACAGAGTAAGCTTTCGAGGCTTAGTAAGTTTTAAGCATTTCAATAATTAAAACATATCATTGAAATCGAACAATGAATATTACCAAATTCATATTCTAATTACAATCACTAGGCCAAATATGCACAAGTATACCACACATAAAGACTATTGGCCGAATATAATACACAAAGAAATTTTTAGCACATGCTTCACTTTACTATATGGCTCATACAACTAATTTAATTCACATAATTATATCGTTGTTTGATACTAATGACTCACTTTGCAATCAATTCACATAACGGTATATAATACGTACCTAGTCATTACCATGTATCATACATATTCGATAATAGTTTACTTTGAACATTTGAGTTTGTAATCTCATTCAAATCACCGGCGTTAAGCCCGCTAGGTTTCAAACCCGAATCCAGCTTACTAGCTCAAAGTCAGAGAACTTTAAGCCGGATATAATACCAGACTAAGCTCATGGGATTTAACCCGGATATACATTACCAAAGACGAAGCTCATGGATTTGACCCGGATATACATTACCAGCACGAAGCCTACGGGATTTGACCTGGATATACATTACCAGCAAGAAGCCTGCGGGATTTGACTCAGATATATATAATATATCGAGAGCTAAGCATATTTACCCACATGATAATTCGGCTCATATAACATATCACATTTGTTCTTCACTTTATTCATTCGAGTATGAGCACACAATGAAAATACACATTCAATATAACTTTCGGTTCAACACTTTTACGCAAGAGCATATAACCATTTCATTATCTCAGCTTAACTCTTAATATCTATTCGATTATATTCCATATACTCAAGTTATTTATTAAACAACCTTATTCGAGTAGAGACAATAGATTGCAATTCATTTATCATGCTTATCTCATTACATCAATTATGTAATAACTGTAATTACTCAAAACTTACCTCGGATATTTTTGAACAGTTGCGGATAGGCTATTCGATCGCTTTCTCCTTTCCCTTATCTGGTCTAGTTCCTCTTTGCACTTGAGCTTAATTTAAACAAATGAATTTGTTTAATCATTTCGAACATTAAAGGCCCTTTTAAAGCACTTAACCCTTATACTCAATAATGAAACCAAACCATATACCTAATTATTTTATCACATCACCTTAAGCACACATATTAACTATCATACACCCATTTCACATGCCAAGTTACAATAAAAAAATAAAAAAATGCATACACACCAATAATTTAATTACCCATTTCGACTTTATAGGGTAACTTCAATACATTATGTTTATACAATTTGCCATACACGTACTACATTTTTAACAAGCCGAAATTACTCTTACATATTATCCATTATAAACATTTCATAGATATAAAACATAGCTGAAAAATCCTTAGCCTAAATGCATATAATAACACCCAAATCATCAACTATTTTAACGCACATGACACATAAGGTTAACTAAAACTCCATTCAATTTTAAGGTATTAACCCTACTAAACTCATACCATGACCATACTAATCGAATTTAAGTAGGGGATTAATTACAACCACGTATACACCAATTTAGCACTTGCCGAATGGACATTTGTTCATTGATTCATGAATTTAAACCATGGTTTAAATAAACTATGTACTTATCAATTTAATCTCATAGTCAATTAAAATAAAAAATTACAATGCATACCTTAAATTAGGATAGCTATGGTTGAATACCTTAGTTTCCTCTTCAATATTTCCTTTCCCAAATTCGGCAAATCAAGAAGAAAGATGAGCATATATTTTTTTTATCATCTTTTATTGTTTTACTAATTAATTTATTTTAAAAATAAAGCCATCACTTATTATAATACTAAAACAAAACATATATTATACATCAACCATCATTTATGGCCGGCCACTAAACAAAATTGGTGCATTTGACATGCAAATCCCTCATGTCATCATTTCATGCATTATTTGGTACTTTAAAATTTACCTATCACACTTTCAATTTTTATCACATGAGTCTTATCTTAAAAATTTCACATACAAATAACCAAATCAAAGCATGAAACTTTCACACATGCATTTACACATATAATAAACAAAGAATTTAACAGTTAATTATTTTTATGACTCGGTTTTGTGGTCCCGAAACCACTTTTTGACTAGGGTCAAATTAGGGCTGTCACAGTTTGACTCGGATGGCAAGTCATATGAGCAACCCTCAACATTTTTTGCGAGAAGCAAATCTGAATCAAAGTCGATGAATCAAGACAAGGTATGTAACTACTGCAAGAAGTTAGGTCATGTTAAGGCAGATTATTATAAACTGTAAAATAAGAACTAGAGGGCTATTGAGAGCAACAGGGATGAAGTAGCTAATGCTAATATGGCCAAAGATAAGGGTAATGATTGGCTGTTAGTGTCTATGACTAAAAGGTCTAAGCTTATAGTGGATCCTAGATTCGGGGTGTTCTTTCCACATGTCTCTCAATATGGATTGATTCTCCACATATAGTTTAGTTGAAGGTGGAGTTGTGCGTTTAGAGAATAGTTCACCCTGCAAGATAACCAGTATTAGTACTGTTCAGATTAGGATGCACGACGAGATTATTAAAACACTATCAGGTGTCAAGAATGTGCTTGATTTAAGGAAAAGCCTTACTTCTTTGAGTATGTTAGACTCGAAAGATTGCAGAATGGTCATCAATTCAAGCAATATTAAGGTATCTCATAGAGCTCTTGTTCTGATGAAAGGTCAAAAGATAGACAACCTATATGTTCTTCAAGGTTCAATGGTGATTGGTAAAATAGCAAGTTTCTCGTTTGTTAAAGAGTTGGAGTCAACTCATTTGAAGCAAATACGATTTTCTAATATGATCTAAAAAGGTATGACTATTTTGATTAGAAGAAGTTCTCTTTCAAGTGTAGAAGTTGGAAAGAAAAAGCATTGTGTTCATGGAAAGCAGACCCGAATCAGTGTTGATTTAACAACCCTATTTTGGGTCTAGTCAGAATAGTCGGTTCGGGACCACAAATCTGACACAGAAAAATTTCTTTTTGTTATATTTTTATGGTCTACAGTTTTATGAAATCATTACATGAAAATTTCGTTTGAAAATTTTGACGTTTGGGCACTCAATTTAGTTAAAGGGACTAAATTGCAAAAAGTGTAAAATTTAAGTTCTATGTGTTTAAGGTTTCCAATTGCTATGATATTTTAAATTGAGGGTCCTTAGATGGTAATTAGACCATTTATTAAGTTAGTGGACAAAAATGGACATGGAGTAAGAGAATTTTTATGTTTTAAGTTAGGGGCATTTTAGTCATTTGGTAAATAAAGCCAAAATAAGTAAAACAAAAGTGTCCATCTTCTCCAAATTTCATCCCCATGGCCGAATATTGTAAAAGGAACCATATCTAGGGTTTTTCAAGTTTCTAAGCTTGATTGTAAGTTTGTCCTAGCCCCATGTTTAATGATTTTTATGTTTTTGAAATCCTTGTAACCTAATCTAACTATTTCAAGGACTAATTTGAAAGAAAATCAAAGTAAAAAATTTTAACCATGTTAAATAATTATGTATTTTGATGTTTAATGGTAGATTATGCAAGTTTGATGTTGGATAAACAACTTTTACTAAGTGACTTTTGGTGAAAATGCTTAAAAGGATCTATTTGTAAAAGTTATAAAATATGCAGTAAAAGTGTGAGTTAATAGAAATTGTGGGCTATTATGAGCATGAATAAAGTTCGACTAGGCTTTGGTTTTAAAGAAATTGAATATATTTCATTTTACGAGCATAAGGACCAAAATATAAAAGGTTGAAAAGTTAGGGAAAAATGTAAACTTGCCATAAGGTGATTTTTGGGCTGAACTGAATAATGTGAGTATTAAATGAGCTGAATTTTCTATTGTAGATCAAGAAAAATGAAGTTTGAACCTAGATCGGGGGGAAAATAAAGTGTTTGACGATTAGGTCTATTTTCACTATTTTTGTAATTATGTAAGTTCGTATGTAAATAATGCAACGTTATATTTGTATTTTAATGTTTTGATATTGTATGAAATGTATGATTGACTCTATGAGCATATTTGACGAAGTTCTAGTAAGAGAGAATTCCCGGTTGAACCTTAGGAATAGATTAGGATAAAAGTGACATGTCACAAGGAACCCATGTGATTATATGATTTATGAGTCCCGGGTACTGGTCTTTTACGTCCTACCGATGGCTAGGTATATCGGTATATGTTACGGATACCTAACAACTTGTATGAGCAGTACCGCGTAGTTACGTCTCGACTGACAGCTTGTGTGAGCAGGCCCGCAGATAGCTCGAGAGCGAGCCTATATGTGTTTCGAGATATGAGGTAGCATTGGCTACATATGTGGCACTTATGTGCAATATTTTCTTGTATCGAATAGTATTCCAAGTGGTTCAACGGGAAATTCAACGGGTATGTCAAAGACGAGAAAGTATGTGATTGTGTTACGAGTTGGTACAGGTATGTACGAAAAACTCAAAGGAAATGAATTTGGTATATGATGAACTATTGGTAAGAATGTGATTGAATATGTTATGTTCATGAGGTTTTAATGACATTTAAGTTGATATATGTATGTTACTCACATGGCAATTGTATAGTTAATGTTGTTTATTATTTGTATATGAACTTACTAAGCTATATAGCTTACTCCCCTTTCTTTCCCTTATCTTATAGTGTCACCAAGCTAGCTCGGGATTGGAGACCGTTGGATATCCATTCACACTATCAACTATTATTTTGGGTACCATTGAAAGTTATTATTTTGAGTTATGACATGTATAGGGGACTTGGTCATTTTGTTTTGTGTCATAATTAATTTGGCCAAATGTGTTGGCTTACATTGGTTGATAGTTCATTTTGTATAAGGCCATTGAGAAATAGGCTATTATTGGTATAAGTAATTTATATGGTGATGCCTTTCATAGATGTTGGAAGTTACATGTTATAAGCATGTAATGTCTGTGTATGGTTGATGATAGTATGTGAATGATGTGTTGATGACTTGGTTTTGGCTGATTTGGTTGTATGTTTATGCTTGAATTGGAGTTATGATATATGGTGTAGCAGTGTGCATTAAAGGGTGGAAAAATGGCTTGGTAAATAGACTTATTTTTTTCCATACGGGTAGACACACGGGCGTTTGTTTAGGCCGTGTGTGACACACATCTTCCCTACGGGCATGTGCTTCGGTCGTGCGTCCCTTGCACCTTAATTTGGAAAAATAGAATGTCCAGTACTAAACACATGGGCAGAGACACGACCATGTGTCTCAACCGTGTCCGGGACATGAGTGTGTGTCCAGGCCGTGTGAAGTTTGCACTTAATTTCGAGAATTTAATTCGCCGCACGGCCTAGCACACGGGCGTGTAACTTGGCTGTGTGACATAAATTTGTTCTTGGGTGATAAACAAAGAGTTACACGGGTTAAGGACACGGGCGTGTGTGACCACACAGCTTGATCACACAGGCTTGTCCCATATCCACACGGGAGTGTGACTCCAGTTTTAGCAAAAATTTTCTAAGTGTTATAAAAATTTCTAAAGTTCTCTGTTTAGTCCTGAATCACTTCCAAAGTATGTTTTTGGCCTCATACGCTCGTATTAGGGACTTTATGATTAAATACAAAAAGTTTTAATTTGGACACAACTTTATGACTCGAAAATGTATGTTTGCCTGTGTTTATATCCGGTAATGCCTACCTTGTTCTGGCAATGAATACGGGTAAGGGGTGTTACGTTTAGTGGTATCAGAGCTACGGTTTAGTCAGTTCTCAGACTAATGTAGCGTGTGTGAAAGTCTAACTATACATGCCATAAATAAATCGTGATAGTGTGATGACTCCTGACAATTTTAAAATGCGTTTTCATATAGTAAGTGGATCCCAATCGAGCTGAAGCTGATGACGTAGAAGGTAATGCCCCAGCTCCCGCTTAAGGGCCAGAGCCGTCTGAAAGTAGATCTCCACGGTTAGTCAGGGAGGAGGAGAAGGGGCTAGAGAGGCTTTCCTCCACGTGATGAACGAGTGGTATATGGAGTTTGTTCAAACAAATCTGAATGTTCAACCCCCTCCACCCCCACCTATTCCTCAGCCGGTTCTCGTAGCTCCTTAAGGAATTGAATATGTAAGCGTGACTAAGCCTCCGGTTGATAAGATTCGAAAGCATGGAGCCTCCGGTTGGTAAGATCCAAAAGCATGGGGCTGAAGATTTTAGAGAAAATATTGACGATGATCCCGAGAGGGCAGAATTTTGGCTTGAGAATTCTATTAGGGTATTCGATGAACTATCTTGCACGCCGGATGAATGTCTGAAATGTGCCATATCACTTTTGAGAGACTCGGCATACCGTTGGTGGAAAACTCTTGTGTCAGTAGGACCAAGAGAGAGAGTTAATTGGGAATTCTTCCAAGATGAATTTCGAAAGAAGTATATTAGCCAATGGTTCCTTGATCAGAAACGTAAAGAGTTTTTAGAACTGAAACAACGCCGAATGTCTGTAACCGAGTATGAACTAGAGTTTGTCACTCAGGAATGTGTTTCCACCAAGGCTATCATGTGCAAAAGGTTTGAAGATGGGTTGAACGAGGATATCCAATTGTTAGTTGGAGTCCTTGAGCTGAAAGAATTTGTGGTGCTATTCAACCAAGCTTGTAAAGCTGAAGAACTAATCAAGGAGAAGAGAAAAGCCAAGTCTGAGGCTAGAGATGCAAGAAAAAGGCCGATGACTAAGTCATTTCAATCTCAGTCTAAGAAATGGAGTGATTTGTATGTTCGATCGAGTGCTTCAGCTGGGTATCCCAACAGAGATCATGGGAAACAATACTCGAGTTCTAAAGGCAAAACTACATTAGTAGCGAGCGTTGGTAACGCTAAGTCTGGTATGTCTGAATGTTAGCACTGCGGCAAACGACACCCCAGTGAATGTAGAATGTATGATCGGGCTTATTTTAAGTGTGGCTCTCATGAACACTTTATTAAAGATTGCCTAGAGATGGTTGAAAAGGATAAGTTTCAGATTGCAAGATCGAGCAACACTGCCTTTAAAGGGAGACCACCAAGGAACACGGGGAATGAAACTAGTAGTAAAGGTGTGACCAAAGATACAGCTGTAAGATCCGAGGCTAGGGCACTTGCTAGAGCCTATGCTATTCGTGCTCGTGAAGAAGCGACATCTCCTGATGTTATCACTGGTACTTTTTCTCTCTATAATACTAATGTAGTTGCATTGATTGATCCTGGATCGACTCATTCTCATGTTTGCATGAAATTGGTAGTAAGAGCTTGTCTGTTGAGTCTATTGAATTTGTGATTAAAGTGTCAAGCCCCTCAGAAAAATATGTGCTAGTTGAAAAAGCTTGCAAGAATTGTCCATTGATGATTCGAGCTCACTATTTTCCGGTTGATCTAATGTTGTTGCCATTTGATGAGTTTGATGTCTTTTTGGGTTTGGATTGGTTGACACTGTATGATGTTGTAGTGAATTGTAGATGAAAGATTATTAAATTGAAATGTGAGAATGGTGAAATTATTTGAATTAATTTAGATGAGTCAGGTGAGTCACCTGTTGTGATTTCTTCAATGACTACCCAAAGATATGTGAGAAAGGGTTATGAAGCTTATATAGCTTATGTGTTGAATACCAAAGTGTCTGAATTGAAAATTGAATTAGTGCCGGTAGTTTGTGAATATCTGGATGTTTTTCCAGAAGAGTTACTTGGGTTACCTCCGATCAGAGAGGTTGACTTTGGTTTTGATTTAGTACCAGGGACTTCACCGATATTGATTGTGTAATAGCCCATTTTTTAGGGTTAATCAAAATAGTGGTTTTGGAACAAAAAATCGACGTTCAAAAATTTATTTTATTATTATTTTAATATTTATAGTATGATACTAGAGTTGTGTGAAAATTTCGTTAAGAAATTTTACCGTTTGAGTGGTTAATTTGGTAAAAAGGACTAAATCGCGTAAAGTGTAAAAGTTACGTTCTATAAGCTAAAGGTGTCTAATAGCTATAGAACATTAAATTGAAGGTCCTTATGTGGCAAATAGCCTATTTTTGAGTAAGTGGATGATAGTGGAGTGGTATATGGTGTAATTACTAATGTTTTTAATGGTTAACTAGGTAATTAAGTAAATAAATGATAAGTTAATAAAATGAAACATAGTCATCATGTTTTCGCCATTTCTCCACCAAAAATGCATGAATAAAACAGCCATGAATGAAGCTACATTTGGCCAAGCTTTGAAGATTAATTGGTGAGTGGTTTTTGCTCGATTTTTAATAATTTCTATGTTTTTGATATCGTTGCTTTGTAATCTAGCTAGCCTGTATCTCTGTTTTCAAAATGGTTATAGAAATTGAATGATGCCATTGTTGAATGCTTGGTTATTTAGGTGTTTTATGATAGTTTATTAATGTTTTAAGCTAGATATACAAGTTTGATAAGTGATTTTTGTCAAAAATGCGAATTAAGGATTAAATTGAGAAAATTGTAAAATTCATGGTTAGATGTGTGAATAATCTAAAAATATGGGCTGCTAGTAGTATGGGTAAAATTTGGCTAGCATGGGTTTGTCCTTAATTGTATGAATTTTCAATTTTATGTAATAAGGACTAAATTGTAAAAATGTGAAATAATAGGGGCAAAAGTGTAATTTTTCCAAAAAGTGTAAATTGTGTTAAATTTAATGAATTAATGATTAAATAAGGAAATTTTGTTATTATATAGATTGTGAAAATCGAGATTTTGATTTAGAATGGGGAAAATAAAGTTTCAGACTAGTCGATCCAATTGTCGTTACAACGAACGAGGTAAGTTTGTATGGTAATAAACGTATTTAAATTGTGTTATAAATGCTTATTTTTTATTAAATTGAATTGTATGCTGAATGGCCTTGATTACAAGTCGAGATCGACAGAATTACGACCTCCAAAAGTCCCGTACGAACCTTAAGAATAGTATAGGATACTAATGTCATGACATTAAGATCATCGAGATGAGATTACATGTAAGACCATGTTTGGGACATTGGCATTTTATTGTGATTATGTGTAAGACCATGTATCATTATACGATTACGTGTAAGACTATATCTGGGACATTGACATCGTTAATCAATTTCGTGTAAGACCATGTCTGGGACAGTGGCATCGATATGTGATAACATGTAAGACCATATTTGGGATATGGCATTGTACAAGCTATATGTGATTGTTGAGTATCCTTAACAATTCCTAACGATTCAATAGTCAAAGTCAAGATGAGAATGAAAGTGCAATAGAATTAAGTGATACAGGTACGTACAGAACCTATGTGAGAATCAAATGAAGGTAATTTGGCAAGTTCTTAGTGTATCATGTATATGAAATGAGAAAGATTTATGTATAAGTATGTTTCATGCCAAAATGTGTTTTTTTTTTTGCTATAATAAGGTATGAATTGAATGATATGTAAGATATGAGTTATAGTTGTTTTAACAAAATATACATATGGCATATAGTGTGCAAAATACCGTTATTTGATGATATTTTACATAATTCACTTGACTAAAGAAAAGGTGATGGAAATTGAATTGTATAAAGTTATATATATCATTGCTTATGCATATGAAGATGTGAATGAATTGATAAGAAGTATTCAAACCATATGTGTTTCGAATGAATAAACTCATGAAAATCTTGATTAACTATGTTCATGAATTTGAGATAGAATGGTGCAAACATTTGAATTATATTATGTTTTGAATAATGGTTTTAAATGCCGTTATTTAATAATATGAGTTTATTACCATACGAGCTTACTCAGGTTTATAGCTTACTTTGTGTTATTTTTCTATGTTTTATAGTGATTTAGATGTTCGCTCGGGTTGGAAGTCGGTGGAGATCGCATCACACTATCCGATTTTTTATTTCGGTATTTTTACACTTGTGATTTAGTTATATGGCATGTATAGGCTTGAGTCTTTTTTATAAACATTTTGGTGATGTATTTGGCCATTTTATATGGCTTATTAATGACTTATGTTTGATGTGTAATTTTACTTGTGTAGTTGTATAATTTCATAAAGTTCTTGTGATGGTTATGAGTTGCTCAATTAGCTAGATGTTAATTGGCGTATTATTGCTTGAAAGATAGCATGTTGTGGCTTCATTTTGAGATGATGAAATGGTATGTTTTGAAGTATGAGATAGATGATTACATGATGAGAAAATGCATTTGGAAGTTATGTGAGTTTGATGATTGTGGCATATTATTTCGGTATGTTATAGATCATGGAATTGAGTAGTTGAAAGAATGGTTATACATGACATAATATGTGTTTGGAATAGCATGTTTTGGTTACTCATACATGTATTGAAATGGCATGAAATGTCTTATTGTAGGAAGGCATGAGGAGGGTGAGAAACTTGGCTTAAACCAAGTCTATTTTCAGTCCACACGGCTGAGCACACGGGCGTGTGACTCGACCGTGTATGACACATGGCCTGGGTACATGGCCGTGTGTCCCCTAGGGAAAAATTAGAAATTCAAGTCAGTCTCAAGCATGGCCTAGACATATGGGCGTGTCTGGTGGTCGTGTGAGGCACACAGCCTTGGAACATGGGCGTGTGTGGCCATTTCGAAGGGTACACGGGCTAGACACATGAGCGTGTGGTCGACTGTGTGACCCAAGTCAGTATATATGCCCTGTTTTCACATGGCTTGTGACACGAGTGTGTCAGGTAACCGTGTGAGACACACGGCCTGTTCACACGGGCATGTGACCCTTAAGTCTTGGAAAATTTTCTAAATTTCCTTAAGTTTGCAAGTGTTCTCGGTTTAGTCCCGAACCTCTTTTAAGCATGTTTTTAGGCCTCATAGAGCTATAAAAGGGATAATGTGATTATGTTAGATTGATATTTATGTGAAATTAAATCATCTATGAGAAATGTATATTATTTGTTGTGCTTTGATTGTTAATGCCTCGTAACCCTATTTCGACGATGGATATGGGTTAGAGGTGTTACAGATTGCTCTATATAGGATGGCTCCGACTGAATTGAAAGAATTGAAAGTTCAGTTACAAGAGTTGATAGATAAGGGTTTTGCAAGGCCGAGCTTTTCTCCCTGGGGTGCTCTAATGGTATTTGTAAAGAAGAAAAACGGATTTATGAGGGTTTGTATCGATTATTGACAGCTCAACAAGGTGACTATAAAGACCACGTATCCTTTGCCAAGAATTGATGACTTGTTTGATCAGTTGAAAGGAGCAACGGCATTCTCGAAGGTTGATTTGAGATCTGGCTACTATCAATTGAGAGTCAAAGAGTCAGATGTGCTAAAACCAACTTTCAGGACAAGGTATGATCTTTATGAATTCCTTGTTATGCAGTTTGGATTAACTAATGCTCTTGCTATTTTTATGGATTTGATGAACTGAATCTTCAGACCATATTTAGACAAATTAGTGGTTATGTTTATCGATGACATCCTAATTTATTCTAGAGACGAGTTTAAGCATGCCGAGCATTTAAAAACTGTATTGCAGACTTTGAGAGATAAGAAATTATTTGTTAAATTCAGTAAAAGTGAGTTTTGGCTTCGAGAAGTTGGATTTTTGGGACATATTATCTCTGGAGACAGTATTCGGGTTGATCCGAGTAAGATACCGACAATTGTTGATTGGAAACCGCTGAAGAATGTATCAGAGGTTAGAAGCTTTTTGGGCTTAGCTGGTTATTACCGACGTTTTGTAAACGGTTTTTTGATGATCGCTACTCTTATGACTAAGATGTTGCAAAAAAATGTTAAGTTTGAATGGTCTGAAAAATGCTAGCAAATTTTTGAGTAGTTGAAAGCATTGTTGATTGAAGAGCCAGTTTTAGTGCAACCTGAACCGGGAAAGGAGTTTATAATTTATAGCGATGCATTACTGAATGGGTTAAGAAGTGTATTGATGTAAGAGGGCAAAGTGATAGCCTATGCCTCGAGACAGTTGAAACCGTATGAGAAGAATTATCCGACGCACGATTTGGAATTGGCTACCATTATTTTTGCTTCGAAAATTTGGCGTCATCATTGTATGGCAAGAAATGCCATATCTTTACTGATCATAAGAGTTTAAAATACTTGATGACTCAGAAAGATCTGAACTTGCGACAACAGAGATGGCTTGAGTTACTAAAGGATTATGAACTAGTGATTGACTATCATCCAGGAAAGGCAAATGTAATTGCAGATGCCTTGAGCAGAAAGTCCTTGTTTGCTTTGAGAGCTATGAGTACGAGAATGACTTTATCTAATGATGGTTCAGTTTTGGCCGGGATGAGAGCTAGGACGATATTTATTTCACAAATTTGTGAAGCTCAGAAAAATGATAGTGAATTGCAAGCTAAAAGAGCTCAGTGTGAATCAAGTAGTAATTCAAATTTTCGGATTGGTTTCAATGATTGTTTGATGTTCCTGAGATAGAATATGAGTACATAAAAATGATGAGATTATTTAGAAAATTCTTCATGAGGTACATAATGATTGTTTATCCTTTCATCCGGGTAGTATGAAAATGTATAATGATTTGAAGAAATTGTATTAGTGGTCAGGAATGAAATGGGATATTTTGGAGTTTGTTTGGAAATGTTTGATTTGTCAAAAAGTAAAAGCCGAACACTAAGTGCCTTCGAGTTTACTTCAGCCAGTGATGGTACCTGAGTGGAATGGGATAAAATTACGATGGATTTCATAAGGGGTTTACCTTTGACTTCGAAAAAGAAAGATGCCGTTTGGGTTGTTGTTGATAGATTGACTAAATCGGCTTATTTTATTCTGTTACGTACTGACTACTCACTTGATAAACTAGCTGAACTATACATCGCCGAAATTGTGAGATTGCATTGAGTACCTATTTCTATTATTTTGGATAGAGATCCGAGGTTTACTTCACGATTCTGGAAGAAGTTGCAAGAAGCTTTAGATACAAAGTTGAATTTTAGTACCGCATTTCATCCACAAACTGATGGCCAATTTGAGAGAAAGACTTAGGTTCTTGAAGATATGCATCGCTGTTATGTTTTGGAGTTCGAAGGTAGTTGGGAAAAATATCTACCTTTAGTTGAATTTTCTTATAACAGCAGTTTTCAGTCAAGAATAAAGATGGCACCATATGAGGCATTGTATGGCTGCAAGTGTTGAGTTCTGTTGTATTGGACCAAGCTTAGCGAGAAATATATACATGGGGTCGATTCGGTTAGAGAGACCGAAGAGAAAGTGAAAGTAATTCGTGATTGCCTGAAAGCAGCTTCAGATCGATAGAAGTCGTATGCGGAATTGAAAAGAAAAGAGATTGAGTTTCAACTTGGTGATAAAGTATTTTTGAAAGTGTCTCCGTAGAAGAAAATTCTGAGATTTGGTCGCAAAGGCAAGTTAAGTCCGTGCTTCATTGGGTCGTATGAGGTTATTGAAAGAATAGGGCCAGTGGCATATCAATTATTACTAACAGAGTTGGAATGGATTCACAACGTATTTCATGTGTCGATGTTCCGACATTATCGATCAGACCCTTCACATGTGATTTCTCTGACAGAGGTCGAGATTCAACCTGATATGACTTATGGTGAAAAACCGATAAAGATTTTAGCTCGGGAAGTTAAACAGTTGAGAAATAAAAACATAGCCCTACTTAAAGTTTTGTGGCAACGACACGGAGTCGAAGAGGTTATGTGGGAACCTGAGGAAGCTATTCAAAAATAGTACGCAAACCTATTTTCTGTTAAGATTTTTTGGGAGTAAAATCCCTAAGGGAGAGAGTTGTAATAGCTCGATTTTGGGTCTAGTCAGAACAGTGGTTTCGGGACCACAAATTCAACGCAGAAAAATTTATTTTTATTATGTTTTTATGGTCTATAGGTTTATGGAATGATTTCATGAAAATTTCGTTCAAAAATTTTGACGTTTAGGCACTCAATTTAGTTAAAGGGACTAAATTGTAAAAAGTGCAAAATTTGAGTTTTATGTGTTTAAGGTGTCCAATTGCTATGATATTTTAAATTAAGGGTCCTTAGATGGTAATTAGACCATTTGTTGAGTTAGTGGACAAAAATGGACATGGAGTAAGAGAATTTTTATGTTTTAAGTTAGGGGGATTTTAGTCATTCAGAAAATAAAGCCAAAATAAGTAAAATAAAAGTGTTCATCTTCTCCAAATTTCATCCCCATGGCTGAATATTTCAAGAGGAACCATAGTTAGGGTTTTTCAAGTTTCCAAGCTCAATTGTAAGTCCGTCCTAGCCCCGTTTTTAATGATTTTTATGTTTTTGAGGTCCTTGTAGCCTAATCTAGCTATTTCAAGGAGTAATTTGAAAAAAAATCAAAGTCTAAAATTTTACCCATGTTAGATAATTGTGTATTTTGATGTTTAATGGTAGATTATGCAAGTTTGATGTTGGATAAACAACTTTTACTAAGTGATTTTTGGTGAAAATGCTTAAAAGGACTTATTTGTAAAAGTTATAAAATATGTAGTAAAAGTGTGATGTAATGGAAATTGTGGGATTTTATGACCATAAATAAAGTTTATTAGGCTTTGGTTTTAAAGAAATTGAATACGCTTGATTTTACGAGCCTAGGACTAACATGTAAAAAGTTGAAAAGTTAGGGGCAAAAATGTAATTTTTCCATAATGTGATTTTTGGGCTGAATTGAATAATGTGAGTATTAAATAAGCTGAATTGCTATTATAGATCAAGAAAAACGAAGTTCGGACCTAGATCGGGGGAAAAACAAAGTTTTTGACGATTAGGTCTATTTTCACTATTTTTGTACCGAGGTAAGTTCGTACGTAAATAATGCAATGTTATATTTGTATTTTAATGTTTTGATATTGCATGAAATGTATGATTGAATCTGTGAGCATATTCGACGAAGTTTCGGCAAGAGAGATTTCTAGGTTGAACCTTAGGAATAGATTAGGATACAAGTGACATGTCACTAGGAACCCGTGTGATTATATGATTTATGAGTCCCAAGTGATGGTCCTGTACGTCCTACCAGTGGCTGGGTGTACTGACATATGATGTGGATACCTGACAACTTGTGTGAGCAGCACCGCGTAGCTATGCCTCGACTGACAGCTTGTGTGAGCAGGCCCGCGGATAGCTCGAGAGCGAGCCTATATGTGTTACAAGATATGAGGTAGCATTGGCTACATATGTGGCACTTATGTGCAAGATTTTCGTGTATCCGATAGTATTCCAAATGGTTCAACGGGAAATTCAACGGGTATTTCAAATACGAGAGTATGTGATTGTGTTACGAGTTGGTACAGGTATGCACGAAAAACTCAAAGGAAATGAATTCGGTATATGATGAATTATTGGTAAGAATGTGATTGAGTATGTTATGTTAATGAGGTTTTAATGACATTTAAGTTGATATATGTATGTTACTCACATGGTAATTGTATGGTTAATGTTGTTTATTATTTGCATATGAACTTACTAAGCTATATAGCTTACTCCCCTTTCTTTCCCTTATCTTATAGTGTCACCAATCTATCTCAGGATTAGAGATCGTCGGATATCCATTCACACTATCAATTATTATTTTTGCTACCATTGAATGTTATTATTGTGAGTTATGGCATGTATATGTGAATTGGTCATTTTGTTATGTGTCATAATTAATTTGGCCAAAGGTGTTGGCTTACATTGGTTAATTGTTCATTTTGTATAAGGCCATTGAGAAATTTGCTACTATTGGTATAAGTAATTTATATGGTGATGCCTTTCATAATTGTGGGAAGTTGTAGATGTTGGGTTGATAAGCATGTGATGTTTGAGTATGGTAGATGATAGTATGTGAATGATGTGTTAATGTCTTGGTTTTGGCTGATTTGGTTGTACGTTTATGCTTGAATTGGAGTTATGATATATGGTGAAGGAATGTGCATTAATGGGTGGAAAGATGGCATGGCAAATAGCCTTATTTTTGTCCACATGAGTAGACACACGAGCGTGTGTTTAGGCCGTATATGACACATGGTCTTGCCCATAGGCATGTGCTCCGGCCGTGTGTCCTCTGCACCTTAATTTGGAAAAATAGAATGTTCAATACTAAACATACACGGTCGTGTGTCTCAGCCGTGTAAAGGACATGGCCCCAGGACATCGACGTGTGTTTAGGCCGTGTAAAGTCTGCACTTAAATTCGAGAATTTTATTCGCCACATGGCCTGGTATATGGGCGTGTGACTTGGCCGTGTGACATAAATTTGTTCTTGGGTGACAAATGGAGAGTTGCACGGGTTAGAGACACAGGCGTGTGTGACCACACAGCCTGACCACACGGGCATGTCCTGTAACATCCTGATATAGACCCTAATCAGAACGGTGGTTTCGGGTCCACGAATTTGAGTCAAAAAAATATTTTAAAATTATTTTCTGTGTTTATTTTGTGTGAATTTATATCTGTGAAATTTTCGTGATTTAATTTTATCGTTTGAGTGTCCGATTAAATAAACGGACTTAATCGCGTAAATTAAAAAATTGGTAGTTTAATGTATAAAGGGCTGAATTACTAATGGCTTTATAAATGGAAGCCTTTAAGTGTTAAATAGCCCATTGACTTATTAAATGGACGATAGTGGACATATATTATATGGTTTTGTTATAATTTTAGTAAGGTTAAATAAGTAAATTAAATCACAAGTTAATAAAATAAATATTATAACATAAAACATAAAAAAAAAAGCTATGTTCATATTATTTATCCATTGCCGAAACTAAACAAAAGAAAGAAAAAGAAAACAAAGCTAGGGTTCGGTTGATTCTAAGCTCAATCAAGGTAAGTGTTTAGCTCGATTTTTAATAATTTTTACGTTTTTGAGATCGTTGCTTCGAGTACTACAAAACCCATGCTTGAATTTTTTATTTTAGTGAATATTTTGAGTTATGCCATTGATAAGTGCTTGTGATTTTTGTTTTTTGATGATGAAATATGAAAGATATGTTTTAGATTAACATGTTTTGTATTGGAGTTTTTGCTAATTTTGAGTAATTAGGACTAAATTGCAAAAATAATAATTTGGGGACTAAAATGTGAAATAAATGAATTATATGGGCTTGTATGGATATGGGTAATATTCGGCCTAGCTTGGGTATGGAGAAATTTTGTGTATTTTGTGTTTTATGCAATAGGGACTAAATTGTAAAAATTGTAAATGTTAGGGGTAAAATGGTAATTTACCCTTTTATGTGTTTTTGGACTAAATTGAATGAAAATATGTTTGAATGAGCATAATTTGAATATGTTTAGATCAAGAACCAAAGAATCAGATTTGGATCGGGGAAAAACGAACGTTGTCGACTAGCCGTTCCGTTCCGTTTTACATCGTCTGAGGTAAGTTTATAAGCAAATAGACGTGTTTAATTGTAGTTAAATGCTAGATATATATATGCTGTTATGAAATGTATGAATTTGTATTTGTTATTGTCGAATATAAAAAGGCTTGACTACTACATTTCTGAATTCGTTTCGACCGAGTTACGACGTTTGAAAGCCCTGTATGAACCTTAGTAATAGTTAGGATACATATGTCATGACATAGGATTCTGATTTATGTGTGCGAGTAAGACCATGGCATCGATATGAGATTTCGATATATGTGTACGAGTAAGACCCTATCTGGGACAGTGGCAGCGATATGTGATTAAATGTAAGACCACGTCTGGGACGTTGGCAGTGTACGATATATGTGTGATTATTCGAGTGTCCTACCCAATTCCGAATGGTTCATCGGGCAAAGGTAAATTTGTTCGAATGTGTAAAATAAGCTATATGTGATGTATGAATTAACTTGTTACCTACTTGAGAAAAGGTAAGTAAACACCTTGGCTATTTGTTACAAATCTTGTAAAGTGCAAATAATGAAGATATGTGTATGTGATATGTGTATTTGGTTTTGGTGAATGAGTAGTAAGTATGCTATGAATAGTTCTTATATATGTGTATATATGATGAGATATATTCGGTTATATGGTTAGTATGTGTATATGAAACTATATTGTGACACATTAGCTTATGCGTTTATGGAATGTGAACTAGGTTTGTGATGATTATTTGGTTGTGAAAGTTCAATGGTGAAATGATAATTTCGTTACAAGAGCATTCGCCAAAGTGATATTTAAGAACGAAGATATATATAATACGAACTTTATATGTTTGGATTCGAATGTGATATAGTATTATAAGTTGTCTTAGTTTAATTTGATTGATATATGACTTACTAGGCTTCAAAAACTTACTCTATGTTTTTATATGTGTTTCTATTTTAGAGATTTTAGATTCAAGTTACAAGCTCGAGAATCATCAGCAAAGTCTATCACACTATCTACGCTTCAGTATTTAAATAATCAAACTCGAATTATTGCATGTATAGGCTGGAATGTGTGTTGAAATTTTGGATTTTGGTTTTGTATAATTTGAGCCATGCAAAAAAGGCTTAATGTCCATGTTAATTTCAGTTATTTTTTTTTTGTTTTGAGTTTATTTTGGCTATGGTGTCTTATGCTATGGATGAATAATATTTGTGATATGTGTTTTGTGGTGCATTGAAGTTGATTAGTAATTTGGATGTGTTTGGAAAGATTCGACTATAGTATACCTATAAGTATGAACTATATTTGCTATGTTACTCTTGATTAAAATGATTTGGCTATGACTTGTAATAATAATAATAATTTCATTTGGTTGACAAGTACATTCGGTTGATTGTTGAAATGGGATAATGAATATATGTTTGGATATTAGTTCGGTATATATATATACTTGTGAAATGTGGTGGATTATAATGCTAATGGTTGTTTGTACAATTGGTCGTATTAATTTTGGTATTCGGTTATTATTTTCATGTGATATATGCTTTGGAGTTGGTTGATGATTACGGGTATATATATATATTTGGAGATGAATAATCGGCTATGGTATACATATATGCATGTTCATAGGTGTATTTAATTGACTCAACCATGTTTCATGATATCATAAAATATATATATGTGTACTTATAATATGGATGATATGTTTACGGGTTTAGCTATATAAATTAGTTGGTTACTTGTAAGATTTATGTTTTGAATATATGACAACTTGTGATTCAGATTTGTTTACATAAATATTATGCACATGATGAATGGATTTTATATATAAATAACTCATCTTAAGGTATATATTTATATAGGTAAACTTTGTTATTGAATAAATGAAGATAAATATGGTTTTTATATCAATCTCTAATGGTATATTATTTTAAAATTCTAGTTAGTTTATTTGAGTAGTATAAGTTGGTTGGTAAGTACATTCAATGGAATGTGAATTTAGGTAATGAAAATATTGATTGATGATTTGACTTTTGCACTTATGTAATTAAGTATATAATGTTTCAATTTGATATATGTAAGTGTATAAATATGATGTTGAATAAATGTATTTAGTTTTAGTGAATAAAATATGGTTGTTCGAGGTATTTTTGGTTGAGGTTCATTATTGACTTATATTTTCTTATGATTTGTGTATTATATTATGGTTAATAAAATCATGCTTATTATTTTAATTGAACTTATGTTTATTGTATATATGAATATGACTTGTATAAATGTGTGGTTATTTGAAAATGTGTTTTTGTTCGTTAATGCCTCGTAATCCTAATTCGATGATGGATACGGGTTAGGGGTGTTATATTCTATTGGTATCAGAGCTACAGTTTAGTCGATTCTAGGACTAACATAGCGTGTGTGAGTCTAGCTATACATGCCATAATATATATTGCGATTGTGTGATGATTTCTAACATTTAAAAAAGTGTTTTCATATAGTAAATGGATCCCGACAGAGCTGTAGCTGATGATGTCGAGAGTGTAGCACTTGCTCCCACGCAAGGGACAGCACCGGTTCATTCTCGACTGATTTCCTGTAACCAAGAGGGAGAGGCTAGACAAGCCTTTTACCAAATGATGAATGACTGGTTTACTCAGTATATCCAAACTAACTCGGCTGTAGAGCAACCTCCACCCCTGACTAATCCATCTTCAATACCTGCTATACCGCAAGTAAGGGATCCACTAAGATTATATATGTAACAGCTAGATTTAGGGCCTAGTCAAAACAGTGGTCTCGAGACCATAAATCCGAAGTTAGAAGAATTATTTTATTATTATTATGGAGTCATAGCATGATTTTATTAGTGCATAAAAAATTTGGTAAGTTAATTTTGACGTTTGTGAGCCCAATTGCGAAAAATGACTAAATCGCATAAAGTGCAAAAGTCCTCAATTAATGGCTAAAGATGTTAAATTGCCATGGAGCTTATATTGGGGGTCTTTAAAGGGCAATAAAACCCTTTTATGAGTGCTTGGCCGGCTATAGAGTTAAAGAGGGGAAAAAATTTTAAGTTTGGTATGTTAAGTGACTTATTTTGAAGCTTGAAATTTGCAGCAACTTATCACCTCCACAAGTAAGTGATTTCCATGTCCTTTGTTGATGATTTTTGCATTTTTGAAACCCTAGAAGCATGAGCTTTCAAATGAGGGGTCTATTTGGCAAAATGATTAAGAGTTTTGGGTTTTTCCATGAATGGATTTGTGATGGTTGTTGAGTTTTTAAGGAAGAATATGAGTCTTAGTAGTGTTATAAACAACTTTTGTGGAAGAGTTTTCATGAAAAACACCTAAAGGGACTGTTTTGCATAAATTGCAAAATAGTTGACAAATATGTGAAATAGTGAGAATTTGAAGTTACTATAAGAGTAAAAAGGGGTCAGCTAGGCCTAAGATACGAAGAAATTCGATAAAAATTGATTTCCGAGCATAGGGGTAAAATGGTTATTTTGTCAAAGTCGAGGGGCAAAATGGTCATTTTGTCAAAGTCTAGGGGCAAAATGGTCATTTTACCAAAGATGTGAATTTTTGATTGCCTAATTGTAATTAGTGACTAAATGAGTGCATTTTGCTATTATAGATCAAGACTTACCAAATCCAAACCCAGACTGGAGGAAAGCCAAGCAAAACGACTAAACCGACTAGTCGAGTACATTTTGTAATCCAAGGTAAATTGTATGTAAATAATACAACTACATTGTTAATGTATGTGTTTGAATTGTCATTGAATTTATATAACATGAATTACTAGATTGTGAATTGTGAATGCATATTTATTATTGAGATAGTAGAAATCCCGTAGGAACCCTAAGAAATAAACCGGATATTCATGCCGTAACATTTGGGTCACTTGTGTGTGCTAGTGTAAGACATGTCTGGGACATGCATCGGCTAAGAGGTTTGTTGGTGTAAGACCATGTCTGGGACAACGCATCGACACGGATATACGAAAGCTAGTGTAAGACCATGTTTGGGACATGACATCGGCCTCGATGATGCTAGCCAGTGTAAGACCGTGTTTGGGACATGGCATTGACAACTTACCCCATGTTTGAGGCTTATAGAATATCCAGTAGTGTTCCGAACGTTCCAGCAGTGAACATTATGAATGTGAATTAATAAGGAAAGTATAACCATGTTGTGAGTGCTATAGGTACCTAATTTGTACGTGTGAGTAATGAGCTCGATATAGAATATGTGACTTGAATGGATGGTAATGAGTAAGTTATGCTTATGCTTACCTTTGTGTTATGAGTATGATGATCATTGGTGAAATTGTTGCTGTATATTTATTTATTTTCAACTTACTAAGTTTTTATGCTTACTCCCTCTTTCTTTCCATTTTCTTACAGTGCTGCCTAATTAGCTCAAGAATCACCAGAAGTTAGAGATATCAATCGCACTATCATCCGAAGCATTTGGTATAGTTGGATTTATATTTTAAATATGGCATGTACAGGGCTTAGACTTCATTATTTTGTGTCTTGGAGAAATTTTCCAAATGTGTTACCTTGGAATAGATCCCACACTTTGTATTAAGCCTTGAATGATGGCCAACAATCATTTTGAGTTAATGAAAGATGCATTTTCATCGTTGAGTGAATGTCTATTGTGGCTGATTTGGTTGTATGAGTTGTACTTGTTTTGGTATTGGTTGATATTTGTATGGAGCTATGTAGGTAAGGGTGACAATGAGGCTTTGTAAATAGCCTCATTTGTCCACACAGGTAGACACACGGGCATGTGTCTAGGCCGTGTGTGACACACGGTCAGCCCCATGAGCATGTGGCCCAGCCGTGTGTCCCTTGTACGTAAAAATTTAAAGTTAGTATGCATGGTAATAAACGCACGGGCAGAGACACGGTCGTGTGTCTCAGCCGTGTAGAGGACACGGCCTAGTACACGGGTGTGTGCCACGGCCGTGTGACATTCTGAGTATGCTGACGTCAGAAACATAATGTCCATGTTTTTGCACACGGGTTAGGACACGGGCATGTCGTGGCCTTATGAGGGACATGGGCCATGCACACGAGCGTGTGCCTGGCCGTGTGAAAACCCCTATAGATAGAATTTGAAATTAATTCTACATGGATGTGGGACACGGTCATGTCCCAGGATGCTTAGGCTGTGTAAGCCATACGGGCCATCAGCATGACCATGTCGAGATGGTCACACGGGCGTGTTACCTTTCTACACGAGCGTGTGCCCTGTTTTAAAAGCAAATTTCTTAAGGTTGGTTTAAGGACCGGAAAGGTCCCGAATAGTTTTCAACGATTGACTTGGGGCTCGTAGGCCCATAATAAGAAGTTTAAAGTAGAAATTGAAAAGGTTTTAATTTGCGCCAAGTCTTGGTGACTCGAGATTGTTTGTGTGTATAAGATTAAGTTAGGTAATGCCTTTTACTCCACCCCAGCATGGGTTGCGGGTATAGGGTGTTACATTTAGTCGTATCAAAGCTATGGTTTAGTCAGTTCTAGGACTAACCTAACGAGAGTACGAGTTTAGCTATACATGTCATAATTGTATATTAATAGTATGACGATTCCTGACAATTTCAAATTATATTTTTATATAGTAAATTGATCCTGATAGAGCCACGACAGATGATGTGGAAAGTAACGAGCCGGCTCCCGCTGAAGGGATCGCGCCAGTAGAGAGCAAGCCCGTGAATATGGGCCAAGGCGGAGGGGCTAGGGAAGTTTACCTCCAAATGATTGATACTTGGTATACGGAATTTGCTTGTGCGAACCAGAACACTCCACCTCCCCCACCTCCTCTAATTCCTCAGTATGCCTCGATAGCTCCGCAAGGTGCGGACATATTTAGAAGAAAAAAATCGAGGAATTTCGGGCTAGTATAGATGATGACCTAGAGAGATCAGAGTTTTGGCTAGAAAATACCATAAGGGTATTCAATAAACTATCATGCACACCTGATGAGTGCGTGAAGTGCACCGTGTTACTCCTTCGGGACTTGGCTTATCAGTGGTGGAATACTCTTGTGTCCGTGGTACCGAGAGAGAGGATCAGTTGGGAATTTTTCCAGGAGGAATTCTGGAAAAAGTATATTAGCCAAAGATTCATTGACCAAAAGAGGAAGAAATTCCTAGAGCTAAAGCAGGGCCAATTGTCAGTGACGGAGTGCGAACATGAATTTGTGATGCTCAGCAAATATGCGCGAGAATGCGTGTCTACAGAAGCTACTATGTGTAAGAGGTTTGAGGATGTCCTCAATGAAGATATCTGAGTGTTTGTGGGCATTCTTGAATTAAGATAATTTCTGGTGCTCGTTGAGAGAGTGTGCAAGGCAGAGGAGCTGGTAAACAAGAGGAGGAAAGCGGCTTTTGAGTCACGGGATTCGAAGAAGAGGCAGATGGAGAAATCACATCAGTCCTCATCCAAGAGATCAAAGGAATTCTCTACTTGATTGAATGCTTCGGTGGGGTATTCAAAGAGAAAGTTAAATCAATTCGTGACTGTTTGAGGGCCGCCTCGAATAGAAAAAAATCCTACGCGGATTTGAAAAGAAAGGAAATTGAGTTTCAAGTTAGTGATAAGGTATTTTTGAAAGTTTTCCCGTGGAGAAAAGTCCTCAGATTCGGCAGAAGAGGCAAGTTGAGTCCTCGTTTCATAGGACCTTATGAGGTTACCGAAAAAGTAGGGCCTATTACCTACCGATTGGATTTACCACCAAAGTTGGAAACGATTCACGACATGTTTCACGTGTCCATGTTACGTCAGTATAGATTAGACCCTTAGCATGTGATTGTGCCCATAGAAATTGAGATTCATCCAGACATTACTTATGGTGAAGAGCTGGTCAAGATTTTAGCTTTGGAAGTCAAACATTTGAGAAAGAAGAGTATAGCACCTGTGAAGGTTCTGTGGCATAGACATGGAGTCGAAGAAGCTACATGGGAACCCGAGGAGACAATGAGAGATCAGTACCCGAATTTATTCACCGGTAAGAATTTTCGGGGACGAAAATCCCTAAGGGGGAGAAATGTAACATCCCAATTTAGGGCCTAGTCAGAACATTGGTCTCAAGACCACAAATTCGAAGTTAAAAGAATTATTTTATTATTATTATGGAGTCATAGCATGATTTTATTAGTTGATAAAGAATTTGGTAAGTTAATTTTAACGTTTGTGAGCCCAATTGCAAAAAATGACTAAATCGCATAAAGTGCAAAAGTCCTAAATTAATGGCTAAAGATGTTAAATTGCCATGGAACTTATATTGGAGGTCTTTAAAGGGCAATAAAACCCTTTTATGAGTGCTTGGCCGGCCAAAGAGTTAAAGAGGGGACAAAAATTTTAAGTTTGGTATGCTAGGTGACTTATTTTCACTAAAATAAAGAAAGGATGATATCATCCCATTTTCGCTTTTTTCACCACCGAAAATACCAGCCATTGTGGGGGTTTTAATGCTTGAAATTTTCAGCAACTTATCACCTCTACAAGTAAGTGATTTCCATGTCCATTGTTGATGATTTTTGCATTTTTGAGACCCTAGAAGCATGAGCTTTCAAATGAGGGATCTATTTGGAAAAATGATTAAGAGTTTAGGTTTTTGACATGAATGGATTTGTGATGGTTGCTGAGTTTTTAAGGAAGAATATGAGTCTTAATTGTGTTATAAACAACTTTTATGGAAGAATTTTCATGGAAAACACCTAAAGGGACTATTTTGCATAAGTTGTGAAATAGTAGATAAATATGTGAAATAGTGAGGATTTGAAGTTACTAGAAGAGTAAAAAGGGGTCAGCTAGGCCTAAGATACGAAGAAATTCGACAAAAATTAATTTCCGAGCATAGGGGTAAAATGGTTATTTTGTTAAAGTCTTGGGGCAAAATGGTCATTTTACCAAAGATGTGAATTTATGATTGCCTAATTGTAATTAATGACTAAATGAGGTCATTTTGCTATTATAGATCAAGACTTACCAAATCCAAACCTAGACTGGGGGAAAGCCAAGCAAAATGACTAAACCGACTAGTCGAGTACATTTTGTAATCCGAGGTAAGTTGTATGTAAATAATACAACTATATTGTTAATGTATGTGTTTGAATTGTCATTGATTTGATATAACATGAATTATTAGATTGTGAATCGTGAATGCATATTGATAATTGAGATAGTAGAAATCCCGTTGGAACCCTAGGAAATAAACTGAATATTCATGCCGTAACATTTGGGTCACTTGTGTGTGCTAGTGTGAGACATGTCTGGGAAATGCATCGGCCTCGAGATGTAAGCCAGTGTAAGACATGTTTGGGACATGCATCGGTTAAGAGTTGTGTTGGTGTAAGACCATGTCTGAGACATGGCATTGACACGGATATGCGAAAGCTAGCGTAAGACTATGTTTGGGACATGGCGTCGGCCTCGATAATGCTAGCTAGTGTAAGACCATGTCTGGGACATGGCATCAGCAAATCACCCTATGTTTAAGGCTTATAGAATATCCGGTAGTGTTCCGAAAGTTCCAAGGTGAACGTTATGAATGTCAATTAATAAGGAAAGTATAACCATGTTGTGAGCAGTACATGTACCTAATTGGTATGCGTGAGTAATGCGCTCGATATAGAATATGTGACTTGAATGGATGGTAATGGTTAAGTTATGCTTATGCTTACCCTTGTGTTATGAGCATGATGATCATTGGTGAAATTGTTGCTGTATATTTATTTATTTGCAGCTTACTAAGCTTTTATGCTTACTCCCTCTTTCTTTCCATTCTCTTACAGTGCCGCCTAATTAGCTCAAGGATCATCGAAATTCAGAGATATTGATCACACTATCATCCGAAGCATTCAATATAGTTGGATTTATATTTTTGAATATGGCATGTATAGAGCTTAGACTTTATTATTTTGTGTCTTGGAGAAATTGGCCAAATGCGTTGGTTTGGGATAGATCCCACACTTTGTATTAAGCCTCGAATGATGGCCAACAATCATTTTGAGTTTATGAAAGATGCATTTTCATGGTTGAATGAATGTCTATTGTGGCTGATCTGGTTGTATGAGTTGTACTTGTTTTGGTATTGGTTGATATTTGTATGGAGCTATGTAGGTAAGGGTGATAATGAGGCTTGGTAAATAGCCTCATATTGTTCACACGGGTAGACACAGGGGCGTGTGTGACACATGGTCAGCCCCATGAGTGTGTGGCCCAGCCGTGTGTCCCCTGCACGTAAAAATTTTAAGTCAGTATGCATGGTAATAAACGCGCGGGCAGAGACACGGCCATGTGTCTCAGCCGTGTATAGGACACGGCCTAGTACACGGGCGTGTGCCACGACCGAGTGTCTTAGCCATGTGGAGGACACGGCCTAGTACATGGGCAAGTGCCACAGCCGTGTGAAATTCTGAATATGTTGACCTCAGAAATAGAATGTCCATGTTTTTACACACGGGCTAGAAGACGAGTGTGTCGTGGCCATGTGAGGGACATGGGCCCTGGACACGGACGTGTGTCTGGTAGTGTGAAAACCCCTGTAGGTGAGAATTAGAAATTAATTCTACACGAGCCATCAGCACGACCATATCGAGATGGTCACACGGGCGTGTTACCTTTCCACATGGGCGTGTGCCCTGTTTTAAAGGCAAAGTTTTTAAGGTTGGTTTAAGGACCCGGAAAGGTCCCGAATAGTTTTCAACGATTGACTTGGGGCTCGTAGGCCCATAATAAGAAGATTAAAGTAAAAAGTGAAAAAAATTTAATTTGGATCGAGTCTTAGTGACTCGAGATTGTTTGTGTGTATAAGATTATGTTAGATAATGCCTTGTACTCTGCCTAGACATGGGTTACGGGTATGGGGTGTTACAATATAAGCCACCTGTTGATAAAATAAGAAAACATGGAGCCGAAGAATTTAAAGCTATTGATGATGAGGATGCTGAGCAGGCTAAGTTTTGGCTTGATAATACTATCCGTGTGTTTGATGAGCTGTCCTATACCCCAGTTAAGTGCTTGAAATGTGCCATATCTTTACTTCGAGACACAACATATCACTGGTGGAATACTCTAGTATCAGTGGTTCCGAAAGAGCGGGTGAGCTGGGAATTCTTTCAGAATGAGGTCCGTAAGAAATATATCAGCTAGAGATTTATTGACTAGAAGCGCAAGGAATTTCTGGAGTTGAAACAGGGTCGGATTGTAACAGCCCATTTTTAGGGTTAATCGAAACAGTGGTTTCGGGGCCACCAAATCCGACGAGTAGGTTTATAAATATTATATTTAATATTAACGAGTTAATTATGAGTTTAAAAAAGGTTTTTAATATTGTGATTTTTGTTTTATAAGCGATTTATTAAGTTCAAGTAGTATGACCCTAAGGTCAAGTGGGTTTAGAAAATGAGGTATCGAGACCTCATTTCTATAAACTGAGTCGTAAATATTTTTATAAATATTTACGGGGTGGCAATAAGATGGTATTAAAGTTTTGTTGAAAAATTTTATCGTTTTGATAGTTAATTAAGCAAAAAGGACTAAATCGCGCAAAGCGTAAAAGTTGTGTTCTATAAGTTAAAGATATTAAATGGCTATGGAATTAAATAGTGGGAGTCCTTAAGTGGTAATTATTCAATAATTGTTGATAGTGGAATTCCATGGCTTGGTATAATGGAAATTATTAATGTATATTAAGGTTAAATATGGTATTTGGTAATTATAATAAAATAAAATAAAACAAAAGCCAAATAACATGCTATCATCTTCATCAATAGCCAAATGTGAGAAAGAAAATAATGTTCTCAAAGCTTTGAAGGTTCATCCATGGTTTTTCATGCATATCAAGTTAAGCCCATGAGTCTATATCGAGGGAAAAACAGAGTTTTGGACTAGTCGATCCATTTCAACATTTTGACGATTGAGGGAAGTTCGTATGTATTAAGCATTGTTAAATTTATGCTTTTAATTCTTGATATTGTATAAATTGTCTATACGTGATTATTATTATGATTAACGACTTACCGGCTAAAATGACACTTAGTGTGCAGTTCGAAATAGCTTCAGCTAAAAGTGGCACTTGGTGTGCAATTTGAGATAGCTTCGGCTATATATAATGGCACTTAGTGTGCAAAGTATCGAGGATGGCACTTAGTGTGCAAAACATCCATAATAGCACTTAGCGTGCGAGGTATCGAGTATGGTCCATAGTGTGCGAGACATCAAAGATGCAACAACATTATGTATATGTATGAAATGGTAAGGATTGGTACAGGTATGTACAGAAACTCAACTTAATATGAAATCCATGAATGGTAAGTCCATGAGCATTGTGAAATGATGTTGTGTTAATTTGGTGAATAATGATATATGTTTATAAATGTATGGATTTATAATTGAAAGAAAGGAAGGTATGGTAAATTTAGTTACTATCATTTTCTTACTAAAATAGTTTTGGACAGGAATAGCTGTCCGACTTTGAATATACACCAAAAATAGTATAAATTGATTTATAGATTGAATAAAATTGAATCTTTTTGAGTCTAGTTTCTTATAAAAGAAACAGTGTAAGCAAAAGAATTTCATATTATGAGATATTTGAAGTTGTGTAAGATAGAGTCAGAACAATTTCAAAATCCCCTACTCTAATTTGAGAAAATCTTTAAAAATTGTACAAAAATAGTTATGGGTTATAATTTATATGCCTATAATTCTTAATGAGTCTATTTTCAATAAAAATAGACAAGAACATCATCCGACTCTCGTACTATGAGATAATTAATTTTTAGTGAAGATAAACTGTACTTATTGGCTAAACAAAAAATTCTGAAAATTTTATGGTAAGAATATATATGGGTCTAGTTTCAAGGAAAATTAGCGGAACTTAATTTGGAGTTCAGTAGCTCCAGATATAAATAAATTAGTGACCGTTACTCGATAAAATAGCTTGACCTGAACATAAGTAAAAATGCAAATATGGTTGTATTACCTTGAGAAGCAAGTTAATAAATTGCTTATTATTTTAATATGAACTTACTAAGCTTTATAGCTTACTCTCCTTCCTTTTGATCTCTTATAGGTTTATTTAGCTAGCTCAGGTTGGAGATCGTCGGAGATTAAATATACTATCAAGCTACCATTTTGGGTATAAGTATTCAAATAATTAAGTCTATGGCATGTATAGGGGCTTTATCTTTTGCAATTATGTCATTACTAAAGTGGCCAAATGTGTTGACCTATAATGGTTATAGTTCAATTTGTGTATAGCCATGAATGCTGGCTTATGTTGATTATATGATTATGTATGTGCCTATGTCATGGAGATGAGGCTTGTGATTGTGTGTATGTAATGAGTTATATTGTTGGTGGTGAATGCTTGATGGTTTAATTGAGATGTGATATGCTTAAATGTGTGATATGGGAGTAATCTTATAAACTCTGATGCATGAGAATTAGTAAATTTGAGCTTGACTAAGCATGATGTTTTAAGTATGTAAAATATGATATGAGGTTACCATAATCTTGTATTGTTTGTAGATGATTGAATGTTCAAATGTACCATGTTAGTGGTCAATAAAAGTAAGCATTTGAGTTTATTGAGGGTGGCAATTGTCTTGGAAAATAGCCTAAAAATTGTCCACATGGGCTGTGTGTCCCCTGCATCATGTACTTTAGTTTCGAATTGGCCATACGGGTTGTGACATGGCCATGTGTCTTAGCTGTGTGAGGGACACGGTCTGAAGGAACGGGTGTGTGCCTTGGTCGTGTGCCCTTATTTTTGTGATGACGTCATAAACAGAGAGTTACATGGGCTGAGGACACGGGTGTGTCCCGAGCCATATGGGCGTGTGACCCTGTTTCATGATGAAATTTTCTATGTTTTCCAAAAGTTTCCAAAGTTCTCGGTTTAGTCCCAAACCACCCCTGATGTATGTTTTAGGCCTTGTAGGCCTGTATAAGGGATGTTATACATGTGTATGAAAATTTTTAATATAGATGAAATTTTATGGCCTGGTTTGTATGAATGTTTTGATGTAAGTCTGGTAATGCCTCGAACCCTGTTCCAACGTTGGATACAGGTAAGGGGTGTTACACGGATGACCGTGATAGAGTATGAGCAAAAATTTATGAGACTAAGTCGGTATGCCTGAGAATGTGTTTCTACTAAAGCCATAATGTGTAAAAGATTTGAAGATGGGTTGAACGAAGACATTAAACTGTTAGTTGGCATACTTGAGATAAAAGAGTTCGTGGTACTGGTTGAGCGAGCTTGCAAAGATGAAGAGCTTGGGAAAGGGAAAAGAAAAGCTGACTTTGAAGCTAGAGATGCACATAAAAGAACATCCGATAAGTCATTCTAGTTGGCACCAAAGAAGTTCCGAGATGATTTCAGCCGTTCCAAAGCCACTTCGGGTTATTCTAGATGGGATCAAAGTAGACCACCTATGAGCTTGAGAGCTACCTCAGTAGCGAGTGTGGGTAATGTCAGATCGAATCAACCTGAGTGTAAACATTACGGTAAACGACATCCCGGTAGTTGCAGGTTATATGATAGGGCTTGTTTTAAACGTGGATCGATGGATCATTAAATTCGTGAATGCCCAATGTTAGTTGAAAAAAATCCCATGCAGAATACGAGATCGAGTAGTACTACAACTTGAGGTAGACCACCCAGAAATATGGGTAACTCGAGTGGCAATCAGGGAGGGACTAAAGATACAGCAGTCAGATTTGAGGCTCGTGCACTTGCCAGAGCCTATGCTATTCGCGCACTAGAGGAGGCTTCATCCCCAGATGTCATTACTGGTACATTCACTCTTTATGATACTAATTTAATTGCATTCA
This sequence comes from Gossypium arboreum, assembly GCF_025698485.1. Taxonomy (NCBI): domain Eukaryota; kingdom Viridiplantae; phylum Streptophyta; class Magnoliopsida; order Malvales; family Malvaceae; genus Gossypium; species Gossypium arboreum. The sequence continues at coordinate 102,253,601 of NC_069080.1, forward strand.
TTGATCTTGGTTCTACTCATTCTTATGTGTGTGAGACATTAGTATTCAGTAAGACTCTACCTGTTGAGTCTACTAAGTTTGTGATTAGAGTGTAAAACCCCTTGGGCTGGTGTGTTATGGTTGATAAAGTATGCAAGAATTGTCCCCTGATAGTTTGAGATTTGTACTTTCCAGCTGATTTGATGTTGCTGCCATTTGATAAGTTTGACATAATTCTGGGTATGGACTGGTTGACTTTACATGATGCTATTGTAAACTGTAAAAGAAAGACTATCTATTTAGGTTGCAAGAATGATGAGATTATTCAAATTAAATCTAATGATCTGAGTAGGTTACCAGCAGTGATTTCTTCAATGCTAGCTGAAAAATATGTGAGAAAAGGCTGCGAAGCTTACTTTGCATATGTGCTTGACAGTAAAATGGCCGAAAGAAATATTGAATCAGTACCTGTTGTGTGGGAGTATCCAGATGTGTTTCCTAAAGAATTATCGAGTTTGCCACCTATTCGGGAGGTAGAGTTTGGTATTGAGTTAATGCCTGGGACGACTCCGATATCCATAGCTCTGTACAGAATGGAACCTACGGAATTAAAAGAATTGAAAGCTCAGTTGCAAGAGTTGATAGATAGAGGTTTCGCGCAACCGAGTTTCTCACCTTGGGGTGCACCAGTATTGTTTGTGAAAAGAAAGATGGAACTATAGGAATGTGCAATGATTACAGACAACTGAATAAGGTGACTATAAAGAATAAATACCCGTTGCCACGAATTGATGATTTATTTGATCAACTGAAAGGGGCTACAGTGTTTTCGAAGATAGATTTGAGATCAGGTTACTATTAGATGCGAGTTAAAGACTTTGATGTGCCAAAGACTGCTTTTCGAACGAGGTACGAACACTATGAGTTTTTGGTTATGCCTTTTGGACTTACAAATGCACCTGCTGTTTTTATGGATTTGATGAATTGAATCTTCAGACAGTATCTGGATCGGTTTGTAGTTGTGTTCATAGATGACATTTTGATCTACTCTCGTGATGAAAACAAGCATGCCGAACATCTGAGACTGGTGTTACAGACTTTATGAGATAAACAGTTGTATGTGAAGTTCAGTAAATGTGAGTTCTAGTTAAGCGAAGTCAGTTTTCTGGGCCATGTTTTATCAGCATCGGGTATTCGGTTGATTCGAGCAAAATTTCAGCTATACTTGATTGGAAATCTCCTAAAAATGTTTCTAAAGTCCGAAGTTTTCTAGGACTTACTGGTTATTATAGATGGTTCGTGAAGGGTTTCTCTATGGTTGCAACCCTAATGACGAAGCTATTGCAGAAAGATGTTAAGTTTGAGTGGTCAGAAAAGTGCAAGAAAAGCTTTGATCAGTTGAAAGCCCTTTTAATCGAAGCTCCAGTATTGGTTCAGCCAAAATCAGGTAAAGAATTTGTTATCTATAGTGATGCATCTTTTAAATGGTTTAGGCTGTGTTTTGATGCAGGAAGGCAGAGTTATAGCTTACGCCTCGAGACAGTTAAAGCCACATGAAAAGAACTATTCGCCACACGATTTAGAATTGGCAGCTATTGTGTTTCCATCGAAGATATGGCGCCATTATCTATTCGGTGAGAAATGTCATGTTTACTTTGATCACAAAAGTCTAAAATACTTGATGACCTAGAAAGATCTGAATTTGAGACAACGCTGATGGTTAGAATTGCTAAAAGACTATGAGCTTGTGATTGATTATCACCCGGGAAAGGCTAATGTTGTTGCTGATGCTCTAAGCCGAAAATCACTGTTTGCTTTGCGTACAATGAATACGCATTTGGCTATGTCCGATGATGGTTTGATAATAGCTGAACTAAAAACAAGACCTTTATTTATTCAGCAAATTTATGATGCCCAGAAGGTTGATAATGAATTGTTAGCAAAACGAGCTCAATATGATGCAGATGCTGATTCGGAATTCAGAGTTGATGCTGAGGGTTGCTTGAGGTTTAGAAACCGGATATGTGTACCAAGAAATTCAGAGTTGATTCAAACAATTTTAAATGAAGCTCATAACAGTCGGTTATCTGTTCATCCAGGTTGTACAAAGATGTATAATGATCTGAAACAACTTTACTGGTGGCATGGTATGAAACGAGACATTTTTTACTTTGTTTCAAAATGATTAATCTGTCAACAAGTAAAATCCGAGCATCAAGTATCTTCTGGATTGCTTCAACCGATTATAATACCTAAGTGGAAATGGGACAGATTTACTATGGATTTTGTATCTGGTTTACCATTGGCACCAGGCAAGAAAGATGCAATCTGGGTTATTATGGATAGATTGATGAAATCGACTCATTTTGTTTCGATACGTACAGACTACTCGCTTGATAAGCTAGCTGAATTGTCTGTTTCTCAGATTGTGAGATTACATGGTATGCCTATTTCTATTGTTTCGGATAGAGATTTGAGGTTTACATTGCGATTTTGGAAGAAACTACAAGATGCATTAGGTACAAAATTACATTTCAGCCCTGCTTTCCATCAGGAAATAGATGGTCAGTCTGAATGAATCATTCAGATACTTGAGAATATGTTAAGACGTTGCATTCTCGAGTTTGAAGGTATGTGGGAACGGTACCTACCTCTGATTGAATTTGCGTATAATAACAGTTTCTAATCGAGTATCAAAATGGCACCTTATGAGGGTTTGTATGGTCATAAATGTTGTACACCATTGTACTCGACTGAGCTCAGTGAAAATAAGATACACGGTGTCGACTTGATCAGAGAGACGGGACAGAAAGTAAAAGTGCTCCGTAAAAGTCTGAAAGCAACATCAGATCGTCAGAAATCATATGCGGACTTGAAACACAAAGATATAGAGTTTCAGATCGGAGATAAAGTTTTCTTGCAAGTCTCACCGTGGAAGAAAATACTTAGATTCGGTCGTAAAGGCAAATTGAGTCCGAGGTTTATTGGGCCGTATGAGGTTATAGAGTGTATTAGGCTGGTTACTTACAAACTGTTGTTGCCATCTTAGGTAGAAAAGATCCACAATGTATTCCATGTTTTGATGCTTTTTAGATATCAATCTGACCCTTCACATGTGATTAGTTCATCTGAAATTGAGATTAAGCCCCGATATGACGTACGAGGAAGAACCGATTCGTATTCTGGCTCGTGAGATTAAAGAATTGCGAAATAAGAAAATTTCATTAGTTCAAGTACTGTGGCATAAACACGGAGTTGAGGAAGCAACGTGGGAGCCAAAGGATGCAATGAGAGAACGTTACCCAAACCTATTCATCAGTAAGATTTTCGGGAACGAAAATCCCTAAGGGGGAGAGTTGTAACAGCCCGATTTAGACCCTTATCGGAATGATGGTTTCAGGACCACGAATCCGAGTCAGAAAAATATTTTAAAATTATTTTTTGTGTTTATTTTGTGTGAATTTATATCTGTGAAATTTTTGTGATTTAATTTTATCGTTTGAGTGTCTGATTAAATAAAATGACTTAATCGCGTAAATTAAAAAATTGGTAGTTTAATGTATAAAAGGCTGAATTGCTAATGGCTTTATAAATGGAAGCCTTTAAGTGGTAAATAGCCCATTGACTTATTAAACGGACTTGTATTACAATTGTGTTATGCATATTATTACACATGTATCATCTCATTATCCTACATTTGTCAACTTATTAATTTATTCACTAATATGATATTAATTAAATAATAATCAATAAATATCTTTTACTTTTATTTAAGAAAATATACAAATATATTACAAGTGTATTTTCTTGCATTTTTACACATGTATTTAATTATAACCATACAATTGTCTACTATTTACTTTATTTAATAATAATAATAATAATAATAATAATATAAAACCATAATGATGGTTAATAATTATATAATATTTATATATAACTTAAATAAAATGTTAGATTTTAATGCATATGCTGCCTCATTTCATATAAATGGTTTAATTGTCATTTTAGTCCTTTTTATTTTCTATTACTCTATAATTCAACTTTTACCCTTAATTAAATTTAGTCCTTTTTACTAATTACTCTAAATTGAGCTAATTTCACTTAATTAAAACCTAATTAAACACACTACTAGACTCATAAATATTTCTACTAATTTATTTCGAACTCATTTCACTAAGACGGAGGCCTGATAATATACTTTTCCGATGCTCGTGAATTTTGGGTCAATACATTTATCCCCCCTTAATAAATTTCATCCTTGAAATTTACCTGAGAAAAGATGAAGATATTGTGCTCTCATCGTTTCTTCTGGTTCCTAAGTCGCTTCTTCCATACTATGACTTTTCCATAAGACTTTTACTAAGGGAACTCGTTTATTTCTTAATTCCTTTACCTCTCGTGCTAAAATCGGAACTAGCTCTTCTTCGTAAGATAAATCAGGTCGAACTTCAATATCTTTGACAGAAATGATAAGAGAAGAATCCGATCTGTATCTTCGTAGCATAGAAACATGAAAAACATCATGAATCTTTTGTAGTTCCGGAGATAAAGCTAATCGATAAGCGACCGGTCCGATTCTTTCTACAACCTTGTACGACTCAATGTAACGGGGACTTAATTTTCCTTTTCGGCCAAATCTCAACACTTTCTTCCAAGAAGAGACTTTAAGAAATACCTTATCCCCGACTAAATATTCAATGTCTCGTTGTTTTAAATCAGTATAAGACTTTTGTGTATCGAAGACTGCCTTTAATCTATCTTTGATCATTTTAACTGTTTCCTCTATTTCTTGAATCAATTCAGGCCCAATCACTTTTCTTTCATTCAATTCAGTCCAACATACCGGTGATCTACACTTTCGACCATACAATGCTTCATACGGAGCCATTTGTATACTAAATTGAAAACTATTATTATAGACAAATTCAACTAATGGCAAATAACGTTCCCAACCTAATTCAAAATCAATGATACAAGCCCAAAGCATATCTTCTAATATCTGTATTAACAATTCGGACTGTCCATCTGTTTGCGGATGAAAGGCTGTACTAATATTAAGTCGAGTACCCAATGATTCATGTAGTTGTCTCCAAAATCTCGATGTGAACCGAGGATCTCGATCCGAAATTATTGACACCGGAATACTGTGTAATATAACAATTTCCCAAATATACACTTTTGCAAGCTTATGCAATGACCAATCTGTTCTGACTGCTATAAAGTGAGCTGATTTTGTAAGCTGATCAACAATTACCCAAATAACATTCTTTTTGCTCGCTGACAGTGGCAATCCCGTAACAAAATCCATTGTGATACGATCCCATTTCCACTCAGGAATACTAATAGGCTGAAGCAATCCAGTAGGAACCTGATGTTCTGCCTTTACTCGCTGACAAGTCAAACATTATAAATTCTACTATGTCTCTTTTCATGCCTGGCTACCAATATAATTCTCTAAATCACAGTACACCTTCGTACCTCCGGGGTGTAAGGAAAATGGACGATCGTGAGCTTCTCAAAGAATTAACTCTTTAAGCTCAGAAGTAGCTATAATACAAAACCGATTTCAGAATCTCAAACAATCATGATCATCAACACTAAAGTTTTCTATTGTACCATTCTGTACCATCTCTCTCTTTTTCAATAACTTATCATCTTTCAGTTGTGCTGATCTGATCAGATCAAACATTATCAGCTTTATGCTCAACTCGGCCAAAAGACTTCCATCATCACTGATACTGAGCTGTGCAAACATTGCTCTTAATTCAATTGCAGCTTTTTTGCTTAGTGCATCAGCTACAACATTAGCTTTTCCCGAATGGTACTCTATAACATAGTCATAATCTTTTAGGAGCTCTATCCACCATCTTTGTCTCAAGTTTAATTCTTTTTGGGAAAGGAGATATTTCAAACTTTTATGATCGGTATAGATGTAACATTTCTCACCGTACAAATAATGTCTCTAAATCTTTAGAGCAAAAATCACAGCTGCTCGTTCTAAATTGTGAGTCAGATAGTTACGTTCGTGTGGCTTCAATTGACGAGATGCATATGCTATTACTTTTCCATCCTACATCAGTACACAACCCAAACCACTCAAAGAAGCATCACTATACACTACAAAATTTTTCCCCGACTCTGGTAATGTCAGAACTGGTGCCTCTGTTAACATTTGCTTCAACTTTTCAGAACTTTCTTGGCATTGGTCATCCTACACAAAGGGTACATTCTTTTGTAGTTGCTTGGTCATCTACAAAGCTATCTTCGAAAATCCATTTACAAATATTCTATAATACCCAGCTAAACTAAGAAAACTACGTACATTTGATACGTTTCTTGGTGGTTTCCATTGTACAATCGCTTCAATTTTCTTTGACTCAACTCGGATTCCATCTGCAGATACTACATGTCTCAGAGATACAACCTCTGACAACCAAAATTCACATTTGCTGAGCTTTCCATACAACTATTTTTCCCATAATATCTGTAGTACAATCCTGATATGCTGATCATGCTCTGACTCTGACTTCGAATAAACCGGTATATCATCAATAAAAACTACTACAAATTGGTCTAAATACGGTTGAAAGATACGATTCATGAGATCCATAAAAGCAGTTGGAGCATTTGTCCACCCGAATGGCATTGCTAGGAACTCATAGTGACCATACCTTGTATGGAAAGCTATCTTTGGAATGTCGCTTTCTTTTACTTTCAACTAGTAGTAGCCTGACCTTAAGTCAATCTTCAAAAATATAGAAGCTCCTCTCTACTGATCAAACAAATCAACAATGCGAGGTAGTGGATACTTATTCTTGATTGTTACTTTATTCAACTATCGGTAGTCAATACAAAGTCGCGTCGAGCCATCTTTCTTCTTAGCAAATAATATCAGAGCTTCCCACGGTGATATGCTCGATCGAATAAAACCACGGTCTAATAAGTCTTGCAACTGTATCTTCAGCTCTTTTAACTCTGTAGGTGACATCTGATATGGAGGTATAGAGATTGGTGCTGTGCCCGGGTAAACCTCAATAGCGAACTAGACTTCCCTATCTGGTGGTGAACCCGATAATTTTTTAGGAAATACATCAGGAAACTCACAAACTGTCTGAATTTTATCGCACTAGCTTTTAACTGAATCTGAATTAATAACATATGCTAAGTATGCTGAACAACCCTGCTGAAGTAATTTACTAGCCTTTATTGCTGAAACAATTCGTGCTGGCCCATTAGTACGAATACCATTTACTTCAACCCGATCTTCACTCTCTGTTTGAATACTGAATCTCTTTTTATAGCAATCCAAAATCACTCCATGTTCAGATAACCAATCCATTCCCAATATTATATCAAAATCCCCAAATGGCATAATCAACAAGTCAACCGGAAAAGTTTTATTCTGTATAATCAACGGGCATCTTGGACAGACCTGGTTCACTAACACTGTTTGCCCCAACAGACTCGACACCTCAATAGACACTTTAGACATTTCAGATTTTAATTTCCCCGACTCAACTAATTTTGAATTAATATAGGAATGCGAAGATCCATGATCAATTAAAGTATAAACAGACTCAGAATACAGTAAAAATATACATGTTGCCACATCATGGGCATCGCCTTCTTCACGAGTTCTGACCACATAAGCTCTAGCTGGTACTCTAGCTTCAGACTGCTGAGTAACAATATCACTGCTTCTTCTGCCAGCTCCTCCTCTGGCAACTGAACTACCTCTACCTGACCCTCTGCCTCTAGCAGTAGATACTGATCTTTGTGATGATACAAGTGCAGCACTATCGGTTTTCAAACAATCTCTAATTAAATGGTCTGTAGAACCACATTTGAAGCAACCTCTAGTTAATTTCCAGCATTCTCCTCTGTGTTTCTTTTCGCATGCTCACAATCTGGAATTTCTACACTTCGAGGTGGACCTCACACATTGCTAGTAGATACTGTCATCTGTTTACCCCTGCTTCTTCCACCTCTGTCCGATCTAAAACTGGATCTCCAACCACCCTGAGATTCTTTTGGTCTTTTTGACTGAAGATTCGAACTGGTAGTTCCCGTACGCTTCCCAGTTGGTCGAACACTTTCAGTCTTTTTATTAAGGCCCAACACTTGCTCTACCATTTTGGCTCGCTCAATCAAATCCACAAACTCTGTAATACGGTGAGATACTAACTGTACCTTGATCTCGTCTCGCAAGACTTGTAAGAATCTTTTACAACTATCTGCTTCAGTTGGAATAAACTTAAAGGCATATCTGCTGAGTCTCGAGAATTCCGTCTCATAATTTATAACTGACATGTCACCCTGCTACAGCATTAAAAATTCTTGTTTCTTGTCTTTGATATACATCTCCCCAACATATTTCTTTTGAAATTCCTTCTGGAATAGGTCCCATGTTATCTGATCTTCTGGAAAATGTCATACCACTAATTCCCACCATAGATAGGCTTCCCCTTGTAGTAGAGAAACAACACAAATCAAGCACTCTCGGGGGGTACATTCTAATTGCTGTAAAATTCTCTTGGTTGACTCCATCCAATTTTCTGCAGTTGATGGATCGACTCCTTTTAGACCCATAAATTTTGTGGCACCATATTTCCTCAATTTTTTTATCGGGGCCCATCTTTGAACAGGTGCAGAGGTCATAGCAGGAATAGTTCCCGCTACTCTTTGTAAGACATTGGCTATCACTCTTAATATATCAGAATCATCTCTAACATTTCTTCCGTCAACTCTAGGTGGTTGATTTCTTTCTGGATTTATGCTAGGTGTAATTGACTCTGTTTCATCTAATCCATACGACTCTTCATCACCAGTATACATTTCTTCATCGATATCATTTATTCTTTCATCAAACATCTTTAATCTATAAAACAGAAACAAACAAATAAGTCAGCATCCAAAAATCCAGACTTAGTTTTGACTCAAAAGTGGCATGTACTTTTAGACTAAATTTCGAGCCCAATTTAGCTCGAGAATTGGCTGAACCTGATAGCTCTGATACCAACAATTGTAACACCCTCTAACCTTAAACCGTCACCAAAATAGGGTTACAAGGCATTACCGGACAATCAGATAATTTACAATTAATATTCAAATATTTATCGAATATATTATAATATAATCATAAATTATCATATAAACTTTTGCTAATTGACTCTTCTTCTTCTTCTTCTTCTTCTTTTAAAAAATTCAAAATAACCCCTTTTATAAATATTTAACATTCCCTGCAATTTCAAACCGTAACCAATCCAAATCCAATATTTCAACCAATGCAATTTCATATTTAATTGTATTAAAATCATACCTATAACAATAATTTGATAATTTACTTCGGATTAAATTAGAATTTCATTCATCCATTCTAAATTTAGCACCAATTATAACATGCATATCATATAAATTTTCATACTATTTCATTAGTTTAAACACCAAAATACCAAATACCATTTTTTTACAACAGAAATTATATAGCATTTTAAAGTGACCAAATTAACACCTATGTACATGCCACTTTTGCCAAAAGAAGAATACATCACCGGTTTTATGCAGAGTCGATCGTCTGGATCTTGAATCGAGACTCAATACCTATTAACCTGTGCACGGAAACAACCGTACGCTGAGTATTTTATACTCAATGGTATTACCATAATTCAAATTATAAACATAATAATCATGTAAATTAAATCATTTAACTTTAATATTTACTAAACCAATTCAAACATAAATTTGTCGTTCCCAATATATTCATACAATTTAATTTAGCTATTCGTCAATTGAAACCATAAACATTCATGTTCTATTTTTACATTTCTTTCAGTGGCTCAACCAATTCATTTTATTCAATTTAACTATTCTTTTAATTACCCCTATTAGCAGACTCGGACTTTGGAGGATACACGGATCCAACCAAACACATTAGTTTGGCACCCAGTGCCTCATCGGATAGTTCGAAGCAAAGTTAACACCTAGTGTCTCATTGGCCTAGCCGAAGTAAAGTGGTACCCAGTACCTCATCGAATCTATTCGAAGTTAAATAGTGACACCCAGTGTCTCATCGACTCGAGGTCGAAGCATCCCTAAACACTTCCAATCCTATGGCATGCCAACTATATCCGACTCTACCCGACTAGTTAACAGGGTTTTCGGATCACATATAAATCTCAATTCAATTCAGTCGCAATTTCTCACATTTTCAATTCAATCATTTTCCACTTTTCAATCAATTTTCAAATCACATATTCATAATTCAATACACTTTCTCATTTCAATATGCATTTCAATTATTCACATATAATCACAATTCAATTTAATTTCATACAATTTAATACTAATACTTACCATGCATATTTAACTTAAAATTTAACAATTAATAATAATTAAATTCAATTATAGTAATACTAACACGTATTTCTTATTCAATTCAATTTTCTAAATTCAATTCAATAAAATTACTTACCTCAATATTTACTTATTATAAAATAAATAAATTTAAAATTAATACTTAATAATAAATAACTTGAATTATAATAATACAAACACGAAATTCTTGATTTACTCCTCAAGAATCTTCTCCTTTCCCTTTTGAGCCGATATCCCTAGTTCTTTGTTAGCTACGAAAATTAAAATAATTATACTATTAATTACAACACTAATTAAAATAAATAATTGAATTTCTAATTAATTCCTACCTTATTCCCAATTTAATCCTAAATAATTTTACTTACTTTTCTAATTCAATTCATACTTTATTTCTTTTCAAATTTTCTCCATACTTACATTTAACTATTAATTTTTCAGCATATTTTCCTAATTTCGAAATTTCTTCAATTTAATCCATACAACATAAAACTTATAGCCTAGTTTACAATTTAATCCTTTAATCAATTCTAACTTAAAATTCATTCAATTAAATCCCTAATTATTGTTTTTGTTCAACATAAACTATACTTAAAAACTTATGAACTTCCAAACTATCAACTTAATTCTATCAAAATCTTGTTTTAAGACTTCTAAAACATCAAAATTAAAAGAAAAGGGCTTGATTGACTTACCTATCAAAGCTTTAAACCCTAAACCCTTAGTTTTTCCTCTTTCTTTTCTTTCTTTCTTTTTCCTGCTACCTTCGAAATGCTCTCTGTTTCTTTTGTTTTGTTTCTTTGTTTTTATTTATTTGTTTTATGCTTTAATATTTTATTAACATAATATATTAATAATATCATATATTAAAATATCTTTCACTTTAATATTAAGTAAATTAATAATTATATAACAAGTGTACATATTTATATTATTACAAATGTCATTATCTAATTTGTTTTTCATACCAAAATTTTGTTTTAATTATTTATCTAATAAATATCTTTTACTTATTAATAATAAATAATAAATATCTACTTAACAAATAACACTTGTATTACAATTGTATTATATATATTATTACACATGTATCATCTCATTACCCTACATTTATCAACTTATTAATTTATTCACTAATATAATATTAAATAAATAATAATAATCAATAAATATCTTTTACTTTTATTTAAGAAAATATAAAAATATATTACAAGTGTATTTTCTTGCATTTTTACACATGTATTTAATTATAACCATACAATTGTCTACTATTTACTTTAGTTAATAATAATAATAATAATAATAATAATAATAATAATAATAATAATATAAAACCATAATGATGGATAATAATTATATAATATTTATATATAACTTAAATAAAATATTAGATTTTAATGCATATATGCCGCCTCATTTCATATAAATGTTTAATTGCATTTTAGTCCTTTTTATTTTTCATTTCTCGTAATTCAACTTTTACCCTTAATTAAATTTAGTCCTTTTACTAATTACTTTAAATTGAGCTAATTTCACTTAATTAAAACCTAATTAAACACACTACTAGACTCATAAATATTTCTACTAATTTATTTTTGAACTTATTTCACTAGGATGGAGGCCCGATAATATACTTTTCTGATTCCCGTGAATTTTGGGTCATTACAAAAATTTTGTATATTTTGTGATTTTTGTGATTAGGGACTAAAGTGCAAAAATGTAAAAATATGAGGGCTAATTTGTAAAATGGCCTAAATATGTGTGTTTGGATTGATTTGAATGATTTGGTGAATAGTAGAGTTAAATTTGAATTTATATAGATCAAGAACTAAAGAAAAACGAAATTAGATCGGGGAAAGTCGAAAGTCATCGAGTAGTCGATTTTGTCTATTGAATCCTTACGAGGTAAGTTAATATACAAATAAACATGTTTTGAATTGAATTATTACTGTTAATATGGTATTGAACATTGATGAATAGTTACATGAGTTGAGCATGAGATATCCGAGAAAGTATCAATAAAGTTTCGACGTCTGAAAAGCCCCGTATGAACTTTAGGAATAGTTAGGATAATATGTCATGACATAGGATTTCGATATATGTTATCGTGTAAGACCACGTTTGAGACGTTGGCATCGACTTATGATTTACATGTAAGACCATGTTTGGGACGTTGGCATCGTATTTGATTTCGTGTAAGACCCTATCTGGGACAGTGGCATCGATATTTGATTATATGTAAGACCACGTCTGAGACATTAGTATTGTACGAGCTTTCTGAGCTATCCGCGTATCCTTATGATTCCAAATGGTTCAATGGGCATTCCGAGAAAAGAATGAATATATGAGATGTGTATCCGATTCAGGTACGTCTGAAATGAAATTCAATGTTTAAGAATATAAGGTAAGTACATGAGTAATTGATGTTATGTAATATATGTATGAGAAAGTATGCTATATGTGCAAATGAATTGAGTATATGGGAAATGTATATGAATTATGTGGTTTGTGATAGTATTTGACAATGGAGTATATATAATTAGATGATGCTTATATGCTTCAATTGATAAGTTTATTTGTATATGGCTTAGTAAGCTTTTGAAAGCTTACAATTTGTGTGTGTTTGCATTGTTTTATAGATATCATAGCTATCAGGAGCTCAGGGATTGTCGAGGATTGTCACCACACTATTGAACCTTATTTTGGTACCTTTTGACATTGTGAATATAAAAGTATGGCATGTATAAGCTAGAAGTATCTAGATAGGTTTTGTAATGTATATATCATACCATGTGATATGGCTAGTTTATGTTTGAACTTATGGTTGAGTTTTTGGTATGAATTATGTGATGCAATTATGCTAATGTGATGTGTTCATGAATGACCAAATGAAATGGTCAATGTTGGTAAGTTTTGGTATGTGAGTATTCGAGAAATTGGTAAGTTTATGGCATGAAATTGAATAAAGTAAATTGATGATATGAAACATAGTTTTGGTTTGAATTTTAATTATGATTTGGCATGATTTTGGTGTGGTTATAATTATGGATTTGGTTGTTTATGATGTGGCATGAATGGTGTATGTTTGGTGTATGAAATGGTTGAAAATATGATGCTTTAGGTGCCTATTTGTTGCTTGTAGGGTTGACCCTTAATGGGTGGTAAATTGGCCTTGCAAATGGTCTATATTTTCCCACACGGTTGAGCACATGGGCATGTGTCTTGACCGTGTCCTTCAATGCTTCTTTTAAAAGTAAGTCAGTCTCGAGCATGGCCTAGAAACACGGGCATGTTTGGTGGCCGTGTAAGGCACACAGCCTTGGCACATAGGCGTGTATGGCCATTTTGAAAGGTACATGGGGTACACACATGGGCGTGTGGTCAGCCGTGTGACCCAAGTTAGTTTTGACCACGGCCAAGGCACACGGGCATGTCTCCGACTGTGTGGATAAGTCAATATGTATGCCCTATTTTGCAACGGCCTAGACACATGGTGTAACACCCCGTACCCGAGACCGTTGCCGGAGTCGAACACGAGGTGTTAACGGACTTAATTCATTAATTAAACAAATCATACAATTCATTTTAAAATTTCCAGACAAGCTGGCTAACTGCATCACAGTCGCTTTAAAATCATATCTCGAGTTACGAAACTCGAAATCCAATTCTGTAAATTTTTCCTGAAACTAGACTCATATATATATCTACTAATTTTTTCTAGAATTTTGGTTGGGCCAATTAGTACAGTTTATTAGTTAAAGTCTCCCCTGTTTCAGGGTTCAACTACTCTGACCTCTGTGTATTACGAATCAGATATCTCCCTGTACAGAGCATCAATGACTATGCCGTTTGTCTCTAATAAAACTAGACTCAATAAGGAATCTGTACATATAAAGCATGACTTCTAATTATCTTTGTAAAATTTATGGTGAATTTACAAAGTCAGAACAGGGGATCCACAAAATCGCTCTGGCCCTGTTTCACAAAATTTAAACATCTCATAAAATATAGCTCATATACCTATTTCGCTTATTCCATATGAAAATAGACTCATCAAGCTTCGATTCCATAACTTATTCATTATCTAATTCCATTTCTACTATTTTTAGTGATTTTTCAAACTCACGTCACTGCTGCTGTCTGAATCTATTTTATGGTAAATTTTACCTATTTCATGGTTTCCATGGATTAGCTAGCAATTTGACATACATAATACCAAATATGATCATGATTAGCCATTCCAATGGCTAATCATTACCAAGCATTTCTATTTCCATACCACTCAATAACCATATCATAAGACCATATATACAAAATGATTATAATGCTATACATGCCATACTCAAAATATACAAGCCATTATGCCAAGATGGTATACGGATAGTGTGAGCGTGCCTCCGACCGCTTCCGATTTCCGAGCTGGCTTGTCAACACTACAAGGAATGAAAAGGAGGAGTAAGCATAAATGCTTAGTAAGCTCACATGCAAATAGCAAGTAACATAACCATATAAGCAAACATAAAACATCATTTGCATAATCATCACCAAGACATTCATATCACCTTTTCATTTATCATCTTACCATATTGTTGTTATATCGAGTTTTCAACCCGAGGGTTAAGTACATACCTGTTCAAATTATCCATTTCACAACACTTACCAATACGTCCCTTTCATCTTGAGTATTCCTCCATTTGAGTAGAACTTTACCCGTTGAACACATCTAATATAATTCGGATACATGGAAAGTTTGCACATAAGTGCCACATATGTAGCCAAGCTACCATGTAACCCGCCCATAAGTGAACTCGGACTCAACTCAACGAGCTCGGGCGTCAGATCCATAAGTGAACTCGGACTCAACTCAACGAGTTCGGATGCCTAGTTACATCTCACGAACTCCTGACTCAACTCAACGAGTTCGGACGCCGATCCATAAGTGAACTCGGACTCAACTCAACGAGTTCGGATGCCCAAATATCCCAAAGACATGTCACTTGTATCCTAATCCATTCCTAAGGTTCAACGGACCTTTTCCCAATCATGTGTCTCAACCATCTTCTACGGAATGCCGATACCGATACTCTGGTAGTATTTCACATTTTCCAAGTATATCACATAATTTGACATATTATCAAACAATTATCACAAGTATAATATTTCATAATAATTATCATATCATTTAAAGAAACATTAAAACATTTAAAATAATAACTATGTTACCAACATTTACATATGAACTTACCTCGTGATGCTAAAATGGCTATTTTTACCATTTCGTCCACAACTTGGTATTTTCCCCATTTTAGCCCGAATTTCAGTTTTCCTTGCTCTATCATTTAAAATATAGTCTAATTAGACTCACATTATTCAAATTGACCCAAAATCATATTTTTGAAAAATTACAATTTTGCCCCTAAACTTTTGCATATTTACACTTTTGCCCCAAAGCTCGTAAATTAAAATTCAGCCTATTTTCTTATGTTTTATGACATGCTGATCATTTTTCCTTCTATGGCAACATCAAATTCTCACTCTAACATGTACTTATGACTATTAGGTATTTTTACCGATTAAGCCCTTTTGCTCGTTTTCACTTAAAACCGAGTAGCACAAGTTGTCTAACATAATTTAAAACCTCATATTCTATCATAAAACACTAAAATACACAAATTTCACCTATGGGTATTTTTCCAAATATAAACCCTAGGTTAAATTATTGCTAGCATAAGCTAAATCGAGCTACGGGACTCCAAAAACGTAAAAATCATTAAAACGAGGCTAGAACGAACTTACAATCGAGCTTGGAAGCTTGAAAACCCTATCCATGGTTTCTCCTTGCTATATTCGGCCATGGGGTTGAAGATGAGCAAAATTGGCTTTTAATTTTGTATTTTAATTCATTTTACCCTAAATGACCAAAATGCCCTTACTACTAAACTTTCCAAAATTCCATCCATGTCCAATTTTTTATCCATAGACTTAGAAATTGGTAAAATTTCTCTTAAGGACCTCTAATTAATAATCTAATTCAATTTTATGCAAAATACTTCTAGAACACAAGTTTTGCAATTTATTCAATTTAGTCCCAAATTTCAAATTAAGCACTTTATGCATAAAATTTCTTCACGAAATTTTCACACAATCATGCAATCATATCATAGACCTTAAAATAATCATAAAATAATTATTTCTATATCAGATTTTGTGGTCACGAAACCACTATTCCGACTAGGCCCAAAATCAGGATATTACACATGGGTGTGTCTAAAGCCATGTGAGGCACAAGGGCATGTGACCTATACAACTTTGAAAAAAATGTTTAAAGTTTTGAAAAATTTTGTATGAGCTCAGTTTAGTCTGACCCCTTTCTAATGCATGTTTAAGGTCTCGATGACCTATATAAGGGACTCTATGATAATGTTTGACTATGATTGTGGATGATGTATATGAATTGTTTGTAAATGTTCTAGTTTGTCTTATAACACCTTTAACCCTAGTCCGACGATGGATACGGATTAGGGGTGTTACATAAGTGGCACCGAGTAACATGTAGCCTATATAAGTTACCTTAGAGCCACCAAGATTAGTGTGTGAGTTAGACCTAGATATAGAAAATAATACAATTAAGAGAGAATTATGTGTTTCAGTTTAAAGGGTTTTTATTTTGAGGTTTCAGATTTTTCTTTGTTTGGATTCTCTCTATCTTGTATTTGTAACACCCTCTACCTAGTCTAATCGCCGGATAGGGGTACCAAGTGTCAAAAGAACAAGACTCGTTTATTTTAACAGTATTTTAACTAATTTGTTCAAGATTTAGACCAAGTCGAGATTAAAATGTAACCCCTACTGTAACTTTTACTATGTATAAATTAAAAATTCTTACAAATATGGTGCCTTATTAAGCCTGACATTTATTTACAGATTTAAATCTAGACTTTATTCCAATGATAACCAAATTTAATCTTGAGGTGTGGCCTCTAAGGGTGCTCCTCTATATACATGAAACAACTACCTTGCCCATCGCTTGAAACTGGCAGTGTTTGGCTTGGTCCCTCCACTAAAATTTTCGAAACATCACCTACCCTGCATGTAAGCAGAAAATGTTATAAGTTCAAGAGAACTTAGTGAGATCCTATACATTGGTTTTCATAGAAGATTTCCTGGAAATTAGGAAACATAAAATCTTAAGCATATATGAGAAACTCCCTGGAACTCGTAGGAAGATCCGTAATTTCTCTGGTGTAGCTATTGGCATTGTTTTCTTTGAACGAACTAGTAGTGGGCATTACCACTCACCAAAAATATATTCAAAATAATGCTTTATTATGGGTCTTAACCCTATCCATATTTATTCCAAGTTTCCCTTGAACTTGTCAAGATATGCCTCATCACGGATTTCAAATAGTTGCCAACACGAGTTAGGAAAATCTACTGATGTTTTAACTGAAACCTTGCCATAGCTGCAAATTCCTTCCTTAATCCCTTTGATCCACCTTGATCTCCATACAGATTTGTCACATTACTTTAGTAGAAATCATCTTTTTGACTTGACCTATTCACGATCCCCCTTTTTTGGATGAGGTCTCTTCTTATCATCTTCATCCGTGAACTTAGTAAGTTATTTGGCTGAATGAATGACACCCCCTTTTTCCTAGCGGGCTCGTACCCACAATGTAACCCCTAGAATGCTTACTCTCTTAAGCCTAATCTTCTTAAGATGCTTCAATTTATTGACAGTCCCTAGTAGACTATTCTTGCCCAAGTATTCCTGGTGGTCTATACCTATGGTAGTCCCAAAATGTCTTATCCTGTCATCCTATTTTTTAGTAGATTAGTAGTGGACTTACCATTCAAACTGTTTAGCTTAGATTTTTCCTTGTTGAATCACTTATTATACTCAATTTTATTTTATTCACTAACCATTAGTGGACTAATAATGACAAATACCCCTTACCTTGATTAGGGTACCCTTTCTATTCCTCTACCTTGATAAGACCACTCATATACCCAATTTCACTTTTCATCACGATTTGGCGAACTAACAGTTTTGATTCTCCACAGTTTTTCTTTTAAGAAAAAATCGAAGAAGTGAATCTGAACCGTGCACCAGGTAGAGTCCTAAGAAAGGGAGGTGACTCAAATTTCACCACTTAAAAACCAAGTCTTTCCAAGCCAGATCCAATCCTAAACATGCAGCTTCTCGTTACCACACTTCTCATAGTTATCAAATAACCTAAAGAAGTGAATGTAATAATATGCCCATGTGCCAGGTTGTGTAACTCTCTGAGTTGCCCACACGACTATGTCCCAGGTTGTGTAACTTACTGATTTGCATACAAAATAACTCTCAGATGACACACGACCGGGTTACCAGGTTGTGTACCTCATGCGACTGAGTCAAATGCCCTTGTCTCAGAGCGTGTGGACCCAAATTTGCATAGAATCAAGCCATTTCCAATGCCATTTCATGCATCAACACTTAGGTCTTTTGTGCATTTTTTATGGCACCAAAACCTCACCTAAACATACATATAATTGTCATTTCAAGAATCCTAATACAACTAACCAATATGCCACTCAAAGGCACCTCAAATGCATTCATCAACATTTACCTAATCATGTCAATTTTACCAACTTTCAAACATCAATATCTAGTTCTATACTTACCAAAACATGCCATAAGTTTACCATAATCATACCAATTCAAAACATACTATATGAGCCATCAAAAACATGCAACATAAGATAGCCAAAATGACACCATCTAGCAAGGCATCAAATGGTACCAACAAAGTTAACTTACACAACTTACACATGCCAATTCACTAAATAATCATTCAAAAAAAATGCAATTACAATTCAACCTATACCTGCCATTATAACCTTGGCCAAAGCATTCAAAAACTATCGATATTTATGTTGGATAGTGTGCTGGATCTCTGACGAGCTTCCAAACCAATCGAGTTTCCGATAATCTATAAAGCATAGGAAATAAACTACGTAAGCAATTAATGCTTAGTAAGTCTGTATAGATCAAAACATAACTTACCATTTCAATTTTCATAATTTAAAGCATAAGTACATTAAAGTCCAACCCATAAGCTTGTTATAAGCCTATACATCACCATTAATATAGAAGTTAGCACATTTGTACATAACTCATTCAAACTAACCATATGATAAGTCATTTTCCATATGAAATACATCATTTGATTCATGCATCCTTTCCAAAAGCTTATGCATAATTCCATTCAAAACTTATCATTTCATTTCCTTTTCATACATGTTGAACCATCTAGAATTTCATCGGATACTCGAGAAAGTTCACACGAAGTGTTTATTTACATAACTGTAACCTTTCCTTTACATCATTGCTAACACGAGCTGTGAAATAGGCCTACTCACATGAGTTGTGGGTCGAAATGTAAGCTATATGATGCTGCTCAAACAAGCTATGTAGAATCCGTAATAAATGCAGGATCTCAGCCATCGGTAGGACATTCAAGACCAGCACCCAAAACATGAAATCACTAACGACATGTCATTTGTATCCTACGAATTCCTAGCATTCAACCGAGACTCGATCACCATTGTAGCATTGATTTATTCATTCATCGATCAATTTACATTATAATTAACATAATAAAATACAATTTGAAATAGCATTAATATGATAATAATTTATACAAACTTACCTCGACAACTAGGGATGTGAAGGTTAAATCGAGCTAATCCGTAGCTTTTGCTTTTCCTCGATCTAGGTTCGTACATGGTTTATCTTGATCATGCAAGAAGAATTAGAAACCAAAGCTCTCCCCCCCTTCAAATGGTGATTTCGGTGTAAACAAGATGAAAAGAAAAAGATGATAGCTTGCCAATTTACTATTTTAACCTTTAAAAACTTCCATAATTACATTAATACCTTTCCATGCACATCCACTAACCAATACAAATGGCCTAATTACCATTTAAGTCTATTTGGTTTGATTTCCATAGTCTTTTAGCCCCTTTAGCTAGTAGAACTCAACTTTTACTCTCTTTACGATTTAGTCCTTTTTATTTAATTAACCCTGCAAATATCAAAATTTCCTAATGTAATTTTAATACGGCCTTAATTTAATCCTATAGACATTAAAATAGTAATAAAATAATAATTTACTCATCAGATTTGTGTCCTGAAATCACTATTCTGATTTTACTAAAAACGGGTTGTTACAACTCTCCCCTTCTAAAGGAATTTTTATTCCCTGAAAATTTTACCAGAAAATAGGTTCGGGTATTGCACTTTCATAGCTTTCTCCAGTTCCCAAATAGCCTCTTCAATTTTGTGTCATTGCTAGAGAAGTCTAATTAAATCTATACTTTTATTTCTCAATTATTTAACTTCTTTAGCTAGAATTCTAATTGGTTCTTCATTGTACGTCATATATGGCCAAATCTCAACATCTACAGGTGAAATCACATGTGAAGGATCTGATCGATACAGTCATAACATCAATACGTGAAATACATTATGAATCTTTTCTAACTCTGATGGCAAAGCCATCCAATAAGCTACTGGCCCAATCCTTTCAATGGTCTCATATGGTCCGATGAATCGTGGACTAAGCTTTCCTTTTCGGCCAAATCAGAGAACTTTCCTCCATGGTGATACTTTTAGAAATATTTTTTTGCCGATTTGAAACTCTATATCTTTCTTTTTAAATTCATGTAGGATTTCTGACAATCAGAAGCAATTTTCAAACTATCACATATCACTTTGACTTTTTCTTTAGTTTCTTGAACCAAATCAACACCAAATAACTTTTTCTCACTCAGCTCAGTCCAGTATAACAAAGTTTGAAATTTCTAACGATACAAAGCTTTGTACGATGCCATTTTAATGCTCGCATGATAACTGTTATTATATGCAAATTCAACCAAAGTCGTAAATTTCTCCCAGTTACCTTCGAACCCCAAAACACAACATTGGAGCATGTAGTTGAGTACCTGAATTACTCGCTTAGACTAACCATCAGTCTGTGGATGAAACACTATACTAAAATGCAGTTGAGTACCCAGAGCTTCATGTAACTTACTTCAGAATCGAGACGTAAATTGTGGATCCCTGTCAGAGATAATAGAAACTAGCACACCGTACAGTCTAATAATCTTATAAATATACAACTCTGCCAATCTCTCAAGTGAATAATCTGTATGCACCAGAATGAAATGTGAAAATTTCGTCAAATGATCCACAATAACCCATACAACATCTTTCTCTCTCAAAGGTAGAGGCAATCCCGATACAAAATCCATGTGACATGTTCCTATTTCCATTTTAGAATCAGTACATGTTGTAATAAACCAGAAAGTACTTGATTTTAGCTTTAACTTGCTGACAGATTAAACATTTTGTTACGAACGTTAAAATCCCCTGTTTCATACCTTGCCACCAGTATATTTATTTTAAATCACTGTACATTTTATTGCTACCAGGATGTATTGATAAGGTACTGCTATGAGCTTCTTGTAAAATCTTCTGAGTGAGATAAGAGTTTTTCGAAACACAAATTCTACTTTTGAAGTACAAAATGCTATCTGAACTGATATGAAAATTTGAATTAGATGTTGACTCAATCTATTTCCGTTTAGCAAGCAATTCAGCATCACTTTTTTGAGCTTCACAAACCTATTGTAAAAACACCGGTCTAGCTTTCAATTAAGTTAAAATTGAACCATCATCAATCAACATCAATCATGTGATCAAAGCTTGCAAAGCAAGCAGAGATTTTCTACTCAAGGAATCAGCAACGGCATTAGCTTTTCTTGGATGATAATCAATGTAACACCCCTTACCTGTGCCCGACGCCGGCATAGGATACGAGGCATTATCGGACTTAAATACTATCAATCATGTAAAAACCAGCCATACAATTCTGTTCTATTTAAAAACTTTCATAAATATGCTTAACTTCACATATATGGGCCTACAGGGCCCAAAACATACATTCGGAGTTGTTCGGGATGAAACCGTAAATATATAAAACTTTTGCAACACTTAGAAAATTTTCACACTTTGGAGAGTCACACGCCCGTGCGGGTTAGCCGTGTGGGTTTCACACGCCCGTGTGGCTTGGACACACCCGTGTCTTCAGCCCGTGTAACTCTCTGTTTATGATGTCAACAAACATTTAGAGAAAATGGCCAAGTCACACATCCGTGTGCTAAGGTTGTGTCCCCCACATGGCTAAGACACACGGCTGTGTCTCTGCCCGTGTGGTCAACACTTACGCTATTTTCCAAGCCTTTATGTTACCCTTAATCCTTCATATCTTTATACACACTAAAGAAACATATCATGACATCATTTTAATGATTTAACATTTCATATTAAGACACATTCATAACATTAATGCCAACCATATATGGCCAACAAGCATAATTACACCACCTCATCACAAGCATTAGAACATAGCATAGATAGATAGGTACACAAACCATAATTAAAATAAGACACACCTCTTGGCCATATACAAATAACTGAATATAAGCCAATGCATTTGGATAATTATAATAACACATAACATAAAGATAAGTCCTTATACATGTCACTCACTTAAAAATGTTTAACATATGCCAATGTTACAAAGGTGATGACTTGATAGTGTGATGGTGCCTCCGACGATCTCCAATCCCGAGCTAACCTGAGAACACTAAAGAAAAGGAAAGGAATGGAGTAAGCTTCATAGCATAGTAAGACCATATGAAAAATAATAAGCAATTATCAACTTGCTCCTCAAGGTAATACAACCATAATTGCACTTTTACTTATGCTCAGGTCAAGTTGTTTTCTCGAGTCATAGTCACTAAATTATTTATATCTAAAGCTACAGAACTCCAAATTAATATCTGATAATTTTTCCTAAAACTAGACTCACATGTCTTCTTACCACAAAATTTTCAGAATTTTTGGTCTAGCAAATAAATACAGTTTATTCTTTAAAGTTACCTCTTTTTCGCTGTCTGACAATTCCAACCCTTCTTCACAAAAAATTAATTGTCTTATAATATGGAACTCAGATGATTTTCTCGTCTATTTCTATTGAAAATAGACTCATTAAGAATTTTATGAATATAAATTATAACCTATAATTATTTTTTTACAATTTTCAATGATTTTCTCAAATTAGAACAGGGGATTTCGAAATCATTCTGACTTTGTCTCTGTCACACAACAATTTAAATATTTCATAATATGAAACTCTTTTGCTTACACCATTTCTTCTATGTAAAACTAGACTCATTAAGCTTTAATTTAATATTTTATTAAACCTCTAACTCAATTTCTACAATTTTTGGTGAATTTTCAAATTTGGACTACGGTTGCTGTCCAAAACTGCTATAGTGTAAATTAATGATACTAAGTTTATCACACCTTATTAATTTATTTTCTAAAGATACATATTTATACATCATAAGTATAGACCTATAATCAAAAGGTCACCATAAAATCATTCTCATAGGCATGAATTACCTATTTACATCTTCACCAAATGTGCATCATGAACTGAAATAATTTTTCATGAGCTTGGCATACATACCTGTGTTACTCAATATGCTCATATTCATTCCTTACTAATCATACAACATGAATTGAATTCACATTTCATCAATTTCATGTAAGTATCTGTACCACTCACAACATAGCCATAAGCTCTATCATTTCGACTTAAACCTTAAATTTCCCGTTGAACCATTTGGAATACCACAGGATAATCCCTAAACCTCAAACATAAGGGTACGATGCTAATGCCATGTTCCAAACATGGTCTTACACTGGCTCACATATCTAAGTTGATGCCATGTCCTAGACAGGTCTTACACTAGCTTTCATATATCGAGGCCAACGCCATGTCCTAGATAGGTCTTACACTGGCTCTCATCTATCGGTGTTGATGCCATGTCCTAGACAAGTCTTACACTAGCTTGCATATCTCGAGGCCGATGCATGTCCCAGACATGTCTTACACTAGCTCTCATATTAATGCAGATGCCATGTCCTAGACATGGTCTTACACTGGCTCTCATAATGTGGCCGATGCATGTCCCGGACATGTCTTACACTAGCACACATCCATATCACCCAAATGTCATGGCAAGGATATCCGATCTATTCCTAAGGTTAAACCGGGAGTTTTTACCGCATTAAATCTCACCATATATTACTTATAGATACATTCAAGCATTTTATACATAATCAAATATTCAATGCATAAATACGACTAAGTTTCATTATTTACGTACAGGTTATTCATTTCTATGGGATATCACATTCCATCAAACTTCTAATGTATTGTATCATCACATGAATATTATTAACGTTTGGCATCACTTTCATCATACTCAATATCATCAACATATAATTCAATATAACCGAAGCAAGATAGATTTCAAGTATATTAACAATAACATGCATAACATGCTTATTTAGTCACACAGACTTACCACGAATGCAATTTCGGCTAATTATTCTATTTTAGTCCATAACCTCGTACTTTTTGATTTAAGCCCAAATCTCAATTTTCTTGATCTAACATGATGAAATTCACTCATTTAATTATTACATTAATTAAAACATTCTATAATTCACAATTTGGCAAAATGATCGTTTTGCCCTTAGACTTTACAAAAATTATGATTTTGCCCTTAGGCTCGTAAATCAAATTTTTTTTATCAAATTTTTTCCTTTTCCAAGCCTAGCCGAATTCTTTTTATAACTATAACAACTCACAATTTCAATTATTTCACACATTTACAACTTATTTTACAAACTTTACAAAATAGCCCTTTTTAGGTGTTTTCATCCAAACTCCTTTCACAAAAGTTGTTTATTACACAACCATGACTCATTTTCTTTCATAAAAATTCAGCAAACATCATGAATACTCTCATGGAAAAACCCTATACTTTTAACCATTTTTCAAAATAGCCCCATCATTAGCTAGATTATGCTACAAGGGTCCTAAAAGTACAAAAATTATCAAGAAAGACCATCAAAATTACATACTTGCAAGGGTGAAGAGTGGCCACAAATTTCAAGCTTTCAAAACCCCTATTTTGCTGGAATTTTTGGTGGAGATAATGAAGGTGAAAAGATGATATCACTTTCTCTTTACTTTATTATTTTATTGGTCAAAATAAGCCACCAACTTCACCAACTTTTGAATTTTTTACTCATCTTTGTCCCTATGGCCGGCCACCTCATTATTAAAGTCCTATTTGCTCTTTAAAGACCCCAAATTTTGGTTCTCTAGCTGTTTAACATATTTAGCTAGCAAAACAAAACTTTTGCCCTTTTGCGATTTAGTCATTTTTCTCAATTAAGCTCACAAACACTAAAATTAATTCACCAAAATTTTCATGCACTTATATAAATATGCTATAACAAATAAAATAATATAAAAAATAATTTCTTCAACCTATGGTTAGTGGTTCCAAAACCACTATTCTGACTAGGCCCAAAATCGGGCTGTTACAATCAATGATCAAATCATAATCTTTCAGTAACTCAAGTCATCTACGTTGTCTCAAATTCAAATCTTTTAGTGACATCAAATACTTCAAGCTTTTTTTATCTATGAAGATATGACATTTTTCTCCGAACAAATGGTGTCGCCAAATCTTTAAAGTAAATACAATATTTGCAAGCTTTAAATCATGAGTCAGATAATTCTTTTCATGCTGTTTTAACTGTCGAGAAGCATATTCTATTACTTTGCCTTCTTGCATCAAAACACAACCTAAACCATTGAATGAAATATCACTATAAATCACAAATTCTTTATTGGACTTTGGCTGAACCAACAAAGGTGCCTTGGTTAATAATGCTTTCAACTGATTAAAACTTTGTGACACTTTTCAGACCATTCAGACTTGATATCTTTTTGAAGTAGTTTTGTCAACTGTGTAGCAATCATCAAAAATCCTTTGAAAAGTCTTCTATAATATCTGGTAAACCCAGAAAACTTCAGACTTCTGACACATTTTTCAGAGGTTTCTAGTCCACTATAGTTGAGATTTCACTTGGATCAACTCTAATATCATCTGTCGATACCACATGTCCCAAAAATCAAACTTCTTGAAGCCAGAACTCACATTTGCTAAATTTAGCGAACAACTATTTTTCGAGTAAAGTCTGCAAAACAATTCTCAAATGCTGAGCATGCTCTGTCTCATCTCGTGAATAGATTAGAATGTCATCAATAAATACAATAACAAATTTGTCTAAATACGATCTAAATATTCTATTCATGAAGTCCACAAACACAGTAGGTGCATTGGTCAGACCAAATGGCATAACAAGAAACTCATAATATTCGTACTTGGTTCTGAAAGTAGTTTTCAGCACATCAGAATATTTATCTCGTAGCTGATAATGTCCAGAACGAAGGTCGATCTTTGAAAATACTATCACACATTTCAACTAATTAAAGAAATCATCTATACGAGGCAACGAATATTTGTTCTTGATCATGACTTTGTTGAGCTGTCAGTAGTTGGTACACAATCACATTAACCTATCCTTAAACAGTGTACACATAACATCCTCTGATGGTAAACACTCTTGAGCATATTTGCTCAGTTGTACAAATTCTCTCTCACACTCAGCCACTGTCATTCGGCCCTGTTTCAACACAAGAAACTCTTTTTGTTTCTTATCGAGGAACCTCTGACTTACATATTTCTTTTAGAACTATGTCAAGGAACCTCTGACTTACATATTTCTTTCTGAACTATGTCTGGAAGATTTCCCAATTTACACGATCCCTCGGTACTACCACGATCAACTTGTTCCACCACTATTAAGCTGAGTCTTTCAATTGAGAAACAACACACTTTAAACATTTGATCGATGTACAAGACAATTCATCAAAAACCCTCACAGTGTTTTCTAACCAGAACTCATCTTTCTCTTGGTCATCTTTGGCTGTACCACAAAACTTTCAGCCCCAAACCTTCGGATTTTATCAACTAGAGGCTTACTCACTCGCATTGGTTCCAAACCCTGAGGAATTATGGGGACCGATTGGGGTACGGGTAGGGACGGAGGTCGTCGAGCCATTGGGGTCATTCTCGTGAACTCTATAAACCATTCGGACATCATCTGGAAGAAGACTTCTTTAGCCTCTCTTCCTCGGCCCTTAGTCAAGGGCCTACTAGCACTAAACGATGCTCCATGAACGGAGGCTTGCGCTTTACTATGAACTTCATCGTATCACCTTAGTTGGATGACATATTATCTATATGAAAACATAATTGAAATTGAGTCAGGAGTTATCACATTATCACAGGTTATATAATGACATGTATTTCTAAACTCCATAAATGCTATGTTCAGCCCGAGAACTGAGTAAATCGTAGCTCTGGTACCACTAAATGTAACACTCCTAAACCGAATCCATCACCGAATTAAGGTTACAGAGCATTGCCGTACAACCAGAATATTTAAACTTAATTACATTCAATAACATAAACATATCATAAATCAATCATAAACATACATACCATCTTTAAATCAAGCCCTCGAGACCTTAAAAATACCTTAGAAACAAATCGGGACTAATTTGAAATCATTTGTAAAGTTAAGGAAAAATTCATAAAATTTTAGAAACAAGGGTTACACGTCTATGTAACCTTCGAACTAGGGACACATGGTCGTGTTCTCACCCATGTGTGATAGATCTCTGACGAGCTTCCAAATCGATAGATCTTCTAATAATCTATAAAACATAGGAAAGAAACTACGTAAGCAATTAATGCTTAGTAAGTCTCTATAGATCAATACATAACTTAACATTTCAATTTGCATAATTTAAAGCATAGGTACATTAAAGTCCAACCCATAAGCTTGTTATAAGCCTATACATCACCATCAATACCCAAGTTTGCACATTTGTACATAACTCATTCAAAATATGATAAGTCATTTTCCATATGAAATACATCATTTGATTCATGCATCATTTCCAAAAGCTTATGCATAATTCCATTCAAAACTTATCATTTCATTTCCTTTTCATACCCGTTGAACCATTTAGAATTTCATCGAATACTCAGGAAAGCTCACACGAAGTGTTTATTTACATAACCGTAACCTTTCCTTTACATCATTGCTCCACGAGCTGTGAAATAGGCCTGCTCACATGAGTTGTGGGTCGGAAAGTAAGTTATACAATGCTACTTGCACAAGTTGTGTAGAATCTATAACAAATGTAGGATCTCATTCGTCGGTAGGACATTCGAGACCAACACTCGAAACATGAAATCCCTAATGACATGTCATGTGTATCCTACGAATTCTTGGAGTCCAACTGGGACTCGATCACTGTTATAGCATTGATTTATTCATTCATCGATCAATTTCTATTATATGTAACATAATAACATACAATTTGAAATAACATTAATATGACAATCATTTATACAAACTTACCTCGACAACTAGGGATGTGAAGGTTAAATCGAGCTAATCCGTAGCTTTTGCTTTTCCTTGATCTAGGTCCGTACGTGGTTTGTCTTGATCATGCTAGAAGAATTAGAAACCAAAGCTCTCTCCCCCTTCAAATTTTGATTTTGGTGTAAATAAGATGAAAATAAAAAGATGATAGCTTGGTTTCATCTTTTCTTAACTTAAAATTTCTTTTAATTACCAATTTACTATTTTAACCTTTAAAAACTTCTATAATTACATTAATACCTTGCCATGCACATCCATTAACCCATACAAATGGTCTAATTACCATTTAAGTCTATTTGGTTTCATTTCCATAGTCCTTTAGCCCCTTTAGCTAATAGAACTCAACTTTTACTCTCTTTATGATTTAGTCCTTTTTGTTTAATTAACCATGCGGACATTAAAATGTCCTAACGTAATTTTAGTACGGCCTTAATATAATTCCATAGACATTAAAATAGTAATAAAATAATAATTTACTCATCAGATTTGTGGTTACCGAAACCACTGTTCTAATTTCACTGAAAATGGGCTATTACAGTACAGTTCCTTAAATTATTGGTGTAGGTTTGTCAACATGGTCACAGCCACGTGACCCTGAGTTACACGGGCACAGGTTGTTACATGATTTGGCCACACGACCACGTTTTGGCACCACATAGGCTAAGCCCTGTCACATGGTCGTGTGATCCCTGTTTTTAGTTTTAGCCTATTTCATATTTTGATTCGATTTAGTCCTTGGTTGTTTCTAAATCACTTTTAATGCCTTGTAGGACCAAATAATGTCTCGTTTAAGTTTGAATGACATGTTTATTAAATGAAATTATTGATGATTGATTTAAATGTAAAATTTTGAATTGAAATAATCTATGTTTCTTCTATAATTTTTTTTAACTTTCAGTTACCCTAATTCGGTGATAAAGACGGGTTACAAGTGTTACATTTGATCCCTTTGATCCACCCTCATCTCTGCACAAATTTTTCATACTATTTTAGTGGAAATCTTCTTTTTGACATGACCTATACCTGATCCTTCTTTTCTGGATGAGTCTTTTTCTATCATCCCCATCTACGGACTCAATAAGTTATTTGGCTGAATGAATCGACACCCCCCTTTTTCTTGGCAGACTCGCACCTGCAATGTAACTTTAGAGTGCGTACTCTCTTGAGCCCAATCTTTGTAAGATGTTCAATTTATTAACAGTCCCGAAATGGACTATTCCTGCCCAAGTATTCCTAGTGGTCTCCACCTATGGTAGTCCCACAAAGTCTTGCCCTATCATCAATTTTTTCAATAGATCACTTGTGACAGCCTTAAAACGACCCTAGTCGGAATGTGGTTTCGGGACCACAAAAACTGAGGCATAAAAATAATTTGATATTTATTTTGATGCCTATAATATGTGTTAACTCATGTGTGACATTTTTGATGCTTTAATTTAGAGTTATAAATGTGAATTTCACTAGAAAGGACCTAGTAGAAAACTTTGAAAGTATGATGGGGAATGTGTGATGACTAATTAAAGCATGCATGCAAAACAATGGCCTTGCATGTCAAATACCCTCTTTTTACAAGTGATGGCCGGCCATGATAAAGAATATGGGCAAAACATGTCATAGACATGTTTTGTTGGTGAATCATGGGTGAAAAAATAAATTAATGAGCATGGGTA
This sequence comes from Gossypium arboreum, assembly GCF_025698485.1. Lineage (NCBI taxonomy): Eukaryota > Viridiplantae > Streptophyta > Magnoliopsida > Malvales > Malvaceae > Gossypium > Gossypium arboreum. Next base: position 102,284,126 of record NC_069080.1, read on the forward strand.
ATAAAGAAATGGAAAAAGAAAAAATGGTCTCATGCATGCCCCATTGTCAGTGTATTAAGGAAGAGAAAAGAAAAAATTTTGTTCATCCATTTTTCATTCTCTCTTGACCGAAAATACTAGAGGGAAGGAGGAATTTTGCTTCATGCTTGGTTTGGAAGAGGATTAGGAAGAGGTTTGGCTATACTTGCATCAAGATTAAGGTATGTTTGAGGTTGTGCCATGAGATTCATGCATGTTTTTAGTTGATAGCTTGATGCTCTTGTTAGCCCATGGTTCAAACCTTTGTTATATCATGGGGATGGTATTTGGCCAAGGTGGATTTTGTGTTAATGCCATTGCATGTTAAATATGAAGCTTGCTAATGATATATGTGATGGTGGATTGATGGCTCTTGGACTTTCTTTTTAGTATTTTTGAGTAAGACATTAAGTTCTTTGTTTAATCATGACCAAAATTATGGTGTTGTGATGTATTCGCCATGGTACATCCAAAAGTGTGATTTATGCTCATTGCATGGAAAGTAAGATTTGTGTTTTGAAATTATGTTCATGTTTAGTTACAATCAACTTGAGATTCGGCTCTAGCATATATATATGTATATATGTTTGTACATGATGTATTGGTATGACATATATACTATTTCAAGGTGTATAATTGCTTGTGATGATGTTTCTGTTATGAAGTAAATGAGAGATGTGTATTGAGCTACGATATGTAATCGTTAGTTAGTAAAATGTATGCTGTTTTTGTGTGGTATTATGTATAATTGGCCTCAACATGGACATGCATATTCGGCCACATGAGGGGAAATTGGTGTGCATGCATTCGGTTAGAGGCAAGCATATTGATGCCTATTCTTGGCTTAGAAAATTCGCTAAGAGGAATATTAACTAATGTGTTGAGTTCGATTCATGATTTCGCATACATGCGACTTTGATGCCTAATGAGTATATATATTGGCTAAGTACCTTGTATTCCTCTTCGATGCTCAAATGATTAAATCGATTTATTTGTTAAATTAAGCTCAAGAGCAAAGGGAACTAGATCGACAAAGGGAAGGAAAAGTGGTCGAATAGCCATTGAAATCGCTCGACGACATCCTAGGTAAGTTCTTGAGTAATAGAGCTTAAATTCGAATTGATTAGATCATGTTTAAAGCAAATTAAAATCATGCTCTTTGTGTGTGGCTATTGAGCCGAAATTGCAAGTGTGAAAAGTGCCTTGTGTTTGAGTTTTGCTAATGAAAATGAAATACTAATGTGTCATAATTTATTGATAATTGTGCTCGGTTATTCAATGATGTCGGCTAAGTCCCAAGGCTTTGTGCTAAGTGACTATATCCGGACTAGGATCCGAAGGCATTCATGCGAAGTTAATAAATCCGGGCTAAGCCCAAGGCATTTGTGCAAGTTACTAAACTCGGGTTAAGTCCCAAGGCATTCGTGCGAGTCACTATAACCGGCTTCATTCCGAAGGCATTTGAGCGAAGTCGTTATATCCGGTTAAATTTCAAGGTACGTGATTCGAGAATGAGCGATCTTGCTGTAAAATTTTCGCTTAATACGCTTGAAAAATTCCAGCAATGAGGTATTTTCGTATGTGCTTGAATTAGTTGATTCCCTTCGAATAATATTCGCTCAGTCGAATAATGAGATTCCGGTAATGGACTCGGGTACGGGATGTTACATCACTAGCGAACTTACCACTCTAACCTTTTAGCTTAGATTCTGGCTTGTTGGATCACTTATTATACTCAATGTTATATTAATCGCTAACCACTGGTGAACTAATAATGGTGGATACCTCTTACCTTGGATAGGGTACCCTTTCTATTTCCTCTACTTTGATAAGACCACATATATACCCAATTCCTCTTTCCATCACAATTTGGCAGATTCGCTTATTAACAAGCTTACATGTATTCTCTGATACTTCTATCAACTATTCTCCTCTTTATAGTTTGACAGATTATCTTAGTACCACCTTTACCCACGTTCTCAGACGCGTCATAATCATCCAATTGTACTACTCTTCGTACAAGTCTTACAATGATGTAACACCCCTTACTCGTATTCGATGTCCGACTAGGGTACGAGGTATGATCAGACTCACATCACAAGCAATCATACAATTTCGAGTCATAAATTTGTGTCCAAATTAAAACCATTCCCAATTAATCATAAAGTCCCTAAAACGAGCCTACGAGGCCCAAAACATGCATAGGAAGTGGTTCGGGACTAAGCTGAGCACTTTAGAAATTTTTACAAAACTTAGAAAATTTTTCACTAAACAGGGGTCACACGCCCGTGTAGATATGGGATACGCCATTGTGGGCAGGTCGTGTGGTCACACACGCCCGTGTAACTCTCCGAATTGTAACTCATGAACAAATTGAGATCACACGGCCAAGTCAAAAGCTAGTGTGCTTGGCCGTGTGGAAAATTAATTTTCATAAAATAGGTGCAGACTTCACACGGCTAGGGCACATGCCCGTGTTTGAGGCCGTTCCGTCTACATGGCTGAGAGAAACATGCCCGTGTCTCTGCCCGTGTACACAATTCTGAGCATTCTGTTTCTCAAATTAAGGTGCAGGGGACACCGCCTAAAACACATGCCCATGGGACACACGGCCTAGACACATACCCGTGTGTCTACCTATGTAGACAAAATAAAGGCTACTTACCAAGCCTTTTGCCACCCTTATTCTCACATACACCTATACCAATTCAAGGGCATAAAACATAATACACTTAGGCAACCAAAACATACACAATCATGGTTAAAATATATTAATTCAATATCTTTATCTAACATATTCACTACATTTATTATGCCCTAAATCAACATGCAACTTTCACATTCATTAGGCTTCATCTAACTACTTTCAAGTTACCTAATTGTACACAAATTTACCATCTCATCAATAGACCACATTTCCAAAAGTTTCACACTCATGCAATAAATCACACTCCATCATTCATCAAGCATATCCTGACCATATCATCAAAGACATGGCACATATATGAATATACTTAAGCTTACAACTATGTTAGCCAAACAGCCAATTTACATGGCCAAATATCAAAACAAGCCTTTGACCATTACAAGCCAATACATTGGCTAAAATTATAATGACACATATAACAAAATGACCAAGTCTTTATACATGCCATACATTCAAAATGCTAAGACAATTAATACCCAAAATGAGAGCTTGATAGTGTGATCCGAATCTCTGACGGTCTCCGGCTCCGAGTTAGCTTGGCAATATTATAAAAACTTGGAAAAATAGAGTAAGCTATATAGCTTAGTAAGCTCGTATGCAAGAAATAAGCAACCTTACCATACACATAACATTCAAATAATATAACATAATTCAATGAAAACCTACCATGGTTACATATTCATAACCTATTCTGTCACAAAACTTACCTCATATTCATCATTTCACACATTTAATAAGCATCAGCTTTACCTACATACTTAAGCCATCTTGAAATGGTTTTACACATATTCTTATCCTTGACATACCCGTGAACCACTCGGAATAACAATGTCGGATACGCGGGAAAATTTGCACACTAAGTGCCGCATATGTAGCCAAAGCTACCTAAGTCTCATATTACATACTCGCTCGTTCTCGAGCTATCAACGGGCTTACTCACACAAGCTGTCAGTCAATGTAACACCTCAAACCCGGTTTGGACGTTATGGCCAAATCTAAAGGTGTTACATGAGAGTGTTTTGAACAAATCGTATCGTTTCATAAAACCGTTCCAATTGTTATCTTTCACTTAGTCAGAAAATGTGTAATAGTCAAACTGTTTTGAAAACGTTATTTTCCATCGCGGAAGCTTTATAAACCCATTTACTATCATTTTTGGAAAAACTCTTAAATTGTTTAGAGAAAATCATAGCTTAACGTTGCAGTTTATAATCCAAGTTCATATCCCAAAAACCCAAATAAAAAACTAGAAGTCCAAGTCCAAAGTACATCAAAATTCCCAAACAAATAAAAGTAAGCAAAAGTAGAAAGTTTATAAACCAAAACGTATCAAGTCCTCCACTATACTGATCCGCCTACTACTGGGGATTACCTGAACAAATAAACAAATAAAGGGTGAGTTTTCGCAAACTTAGTGTGTACATCCCCACAGTTCAGCATGCATAATCAAAAAGTAGAATACAATCATAATCTAGGCCTGAGCCCTTTACAGAATCAGTATGCGCCTTGGCCTACTCAGGAACAGAATCAGATACAACATAGGGCCTTAGCCCATCTCAGACATAGCATGCATATCAGATCAGAATAACAGAGTATGCCTACCAACCCCGCACACCATCTCTGTCTAACCCAACACACCATGTAGGGATAAAATCGACCCACCCATCCCTACACACCCCCATCCAACCCTACACACTACAGAGTACTGTAATACGGCACATATCATGAATACGCAGCTTAACTGCCAGATAATGGGCTTCAATGCCCTTCAGCTCTTCCTTCACTTCACCAATCCCAACCCAATGCAATGCATCATACAAGAATGGCATGCTATAATGCAGATTAACAGATATCTACTCATAATCAGAACATATATACATACCAAATATAGCGTGTTATCTCACACATCATAATATCGTATTGTAAAATAGGGGTCTAAGTAATGCTTACCGACCTTACGACAGGTCACAGTCGTCTTGGGTGACCAGTGCAACCTTACAGAACATTTTAGAAAAATGGGCTCACAAGCCCATGTGGCTTGCCCGTGTGGGCCCACACGCCCGTGTGTCCCACACAGCTCAATTGACCGAACCCATGTCTCGCACATGGCCTATTAGCCTTCACACGACAGTGTCCGTCGCACCCGTGTCGTGTGCGCACAGCCTGGTTCGTCGACCACATGCCCGTATACTGCCACACGGCCTACCACACAGGCGACCAAATGCCCGTGAGGCATCGACAGAATGCTTTTTGGCTTTCACCGAATCTTCTTTTTTGTACAATCAAAGTTCACACCTGATTTTGATTTGTCATCTAAACACTCCTGAGCATTCCAACACCTAAACCAACAACTTAAAGTCCCTAATTTAATGGCAACCGAAACTCAACGAGATTTTAGTGAAACATTCCTCCAAAAAAAATACCAAATCTCATACCTTTGATCAAAACGAGGGCTCGTCACACTCAACTCGTCATTAATAAACAATTTGCAGACCCTTGCTTAAACCCTAAACACCAACAATACTCTTTTTACTGAACCATCAAAAACACCTCTTAGAGATTTAACAATTATACTTACCGAAACGTGACTTCAATACGAACAACAGGAATGATGGAAGAGAACAAAGAAAGAAAAAAACATAGGAGAAAGTAGGAGAATTTCGACAGCACAAGGAGCAAGGGGATTTCAGCAAAAGTAAAAAGAAAAGGGAAAATAGAGGAATGGTGAGCAGTTTTTCTACAGAGAGAATTTTGGGAAAACAATAACCCAAATCCTATAACCCACTCTATCTCAACCACTCACCACTCAGATTTTTAGTCCAACTCAAATTGTTCAGGACGCACGAGCAAAATAATGTCCACGCAAAGACTTGACCATAAGACCTCCAACACTCCAACATTCCATTTAACCACAAGACCAGCAGGCCCATTCTGATAGGCTTTTACAAATAAATACTTATAAGCCTAATCACTGAAGACAAGGCTTTATTCAAATAAAACCAAAATTTCTCCCAAGCTAAGGCTTGAACTTAAGACCTCCCACACACACCCAGAGCACTTAACCACAGAAGCAGACGGACAGTTGTGTCAAATAATTACAGAAAAAATTTTATAAAATTTGGGCGTTACAACTCTACCCCTTAAAAGAAAATTTCATCCTCGAAATTTACCTGATTAGAAAATGTGAGGATACTATTGTTGCATCACATCCTCTGGCTCCCAAGTGGCCTCCTTAGTGCTATGAATCTGCCATAGCACCTTCACTAATGGAATAGATTTCTTACGTAGAACTTTAACGTTGTGGTCTAGGATCTGAATCGACTCTTCCTCAAAAGTTAGATCTGGTCTAACCTCAATCTCTTCCGCAGGAGCTAAGTGTGTGGGATTAGAGTGATAGCGTCTCAACATCGAGACGTGGAACACATCATGTATGCAGTTTAACCCTGAGGTAGCGCCAACTGATATGCGATTGGCCCCACTTGCTTTAGAATCCAATATGTGTAACACCCCGAACCGGAGAGCATCGCCGGTGTCGAACACGAGGGGTTAACAAGCCAAATCTACATGTTTCGCCCATCAATTTGACATTTCCAGTCAGGCTGGAAAACTGCGTCACTGTCGCCTTAAAAATCATATCTCGAGTTTCAAAACTCAGAAACTGTTTTCGTAAATTTTCCCTGAATTTAGACTCATATATCCATCCATGGATTTATTTCTAGAATTTTTGGTTGGGCCAATTGGTACAGTTTATTAGTTAAAGTCACCCATGTTACAGAGATCGACTGCTCTGACCTTTGCGCGTTACAACTTGAATATCTCTCTGTACAGGGCTTTAATACTGGTGCCGTTTGTTTCTAATGAAACTAGACTCAAAATGGAATCTGTACATATAAGGGATGACTCTTGATTCTTTCTGGATAATTTATAGTAAATTTTTAAAGTTGCGACAGGGGACCCAGAAACCGTTCTGGCCCTGTCTCACAATAGCATTAATATCTCTTAACATGTAACTCCTATGACCGTTTCGTTTCTTCCATATGAAAGTAGACTCATCAAGGTTCATTTACATAACTTATTCACTATTTAATACCATTCCTACTTCACACTTCATCATTATATACTTTCACAAGGTATCAACCACTTCAATAGTTGATATTCGTTAGTCGATTGAGCGAATGTTGCTCAAACATGTCGACTTTTCCAATGCACATATAAACATACCTTATTCTTTGGGCTTTTCGAGCGCACTAATTGAATTTATTACAGCAACCAACACTCACCTCCAGCCCAAGCTTCTTCGAATACAACCGGATATAACCACGCGCACGAATGCCTTCGGTCTTAGCCCGATAGAACGACTTGCACGAATGCCTTCGGGTCTTAGCCCGGATGTAGCCGCTAGCACAATTGCCTTCGGGTCTTAACCCGGATATAATTTCTAGCATAAATGTCTTCAGGACTTAGCCCGGATATCATTCAATTGCTCATGCACACATACATCAATAATCATTAGACATTCATGTTTCATTTTCACACTAAGGCTCAAACACAAAGGTAATCACTAGCATAATCGCCTTCGGGACTTAGCCCGGTATCATTCAAATACTCATACACACATAAATCGATAATCATTACACATCCATATTTCATTTCACATAATTCAAGTAGGGTCACTTCTTGAGGACTTACCTCGGATGTTGTCAAACGGCTTTTACGGCTATTCGATCACTTTTTCCTTCCCTTGTCCAATTGTGGCCCTCTAAGCTCTTGAGCTAATTCAAACAAATTTAATTTATTAAAACCTGATTATGCTAGCTTATGGCGAATATGACAAGGAGTTTAAATGGTCATATGGCCACCCTTTAGCTTGAATACACAATGGTCATGCACATTTTATACTACATCAAGCAATTCAATACAATTCATTCAAGCATCAAGGAAAAGCTAAGGCCATCAATAGGCTACCTAAGGCCGAATATACATGTCCAATTTGAGGCCAATTATCCACTTAATACCACACAAAAAAACAGCATGCATTTTACTAGTTAATGTTTTACATATTGTGGCTCAATACTTATAATATAGCATCAAGCACTCATATGGCCGATTATACTTGCAATTTCACAAACATTCTTCAACATTTCCTTCTTTAAACAAACATATTCATCACTTACTTCATAACCAAAACATCATGTGCAAACATATATATACATATATGTGCATGGTCAATTTCAAGGTGCCCATAGCCATCCAAAACACAAATTTTAACTATCATGCAAGAAGCATGAACCATGCTCATGAATGCATCATGGCCGAATACATCACAATCATGCCCTTTCAACTTCAATCATGGTTAAACAAAAAGAAAACTCAAAGTCTTACTCAAGATGGCTACAAAGAAATTTCAAGAGTAGACAATCCATCTTTGCATGCATCATCATCAAGCTTCACACTTAGCATGCAATGGCTTTATCACCATATTCACTTGGGCCGAATTTCATTCCCATGACATAACAAAGATTTGAACCATGGGCTAACAAGAACATCAATCTAGCAACCAAAAACATGCATGAATCTCATGGCACAACCTCAAACATACCTTACTCTTGATGCAAGTATAGCCAACCTCTTCCTAATCCTCTTCCAAACCAAGTATGAAAGAAAACTCCTTCCTTATCCTTAGTATTTTCGGCCAAAAGGAGAGTGAAAATAGATGAACAAAATTTTTTTTTTCTTTGTTTTTGTTTCTCTCATGTACGGCACAAGGGGGGGAAAGCATCCACACTCATTTGTTTTTCATTTCTTTACCCATGCTCTTATTTTATTATTTCTAACATCCACCACTAGCAAAACATGTTTAAGACATGTTTTCTTTTGCCCATCTTCATCACCATGGCCGGCCACTTCCTTCTCTTTGGGTAAATTGACATGCAAAACCATTCTTTTGCATGCATATACTATTAGACCATTGAAGATTGGCCTATCACCTTTCAACAATGTTTCATATAAGTCCATCTTAATAAATTCACATAGAAATGATCAAATTAATGCATGCAACTTTCACACATGCATTTGCTAACATCATAAACATAGAATATAACTTTTAATTACTTATAAGACTCGGTTTAATGGTCCCGACACCACTTCTCGACTAGGGTCAAATTAGGGATGTCACAACTCTCCTCACTTAAGAAATTTTCGTCCCGAAAATCTTACCGTAAATAGGTTTGGATATCGCTCTTTCATAGAGTTCTCGGTCTCCCAAGTAGCTTCTTCTATCCCATGCTTGAGCCATAACACTTTCACTAGCGGAACCCGCTTGTTTCAAACTCTTTCACTTCCCGTGATAGGATACGAATCGGTTCTTCCTCATAACTCATATTAGCTTGAATTTCAATTTCTGATGGACTAATCACGTGCGATGGATCGGATCTATAGCGTCGAAGCATCGAAACATGAAAGACATCGTGAACCTTTTCGAGTTCGGGGGCAAAATCAAACGATATGTCACCGGACCGACTCGCTCGGATATCTCATATGGCCCAATGAACCTCGGGCTCAACTTGCCCTTACGGCCGAATCTGAGTATCTTTTTCCAAGGCGATACCTTGAGAAACACTTTATCACCCACCTGATACTCGATATCCTTACGCTTCAGATCCGCGTATGACTTCGATGATTGAGGCTATCTTCGACTTTCACGGATTACTTTCACTTTCTGCTCAAAGATCTCTAATCAAATCCACCCGAAAATCTTGCTTTCACCGAGCTCACCCAAAACAATGGTGTACGGCATTTACGACCGTACAAAGCCTCGTAGGGTGCCATCTTAATACTTGATTGAAAGTCGTTGTTGTAAGCGAATTCAATCAACGGCAAATACCGCTCCCATGAACCACTAAACTCGAGGACGCAACATCTCAACATATCCTCAAGTGTCTGAATTATCCGCTTGGATTGACCATCGGTTTGGGGGTGAAAGGCGATGCTGAAATGCAACTTGGTACCCAAAGCTTCTTGCAACTTTTTCCAAAATCGCGAGGTAAATCTCGGATCTTTATCCGACACGATGGAAATAGGCACCCCGTGTAATCTCACAATCTGAGAAACCGCATCCTTCTTACTCGCTGACAATGGCAGTCCGGATACAAAGTCCATTGTGACTCGATCCCATTTCCACTCGGGTATCGTGATTGGTCAAGTAATCCTCAAGGCACTTGATGTTCCGCTTTCACTTGTTGACATATTAAACATCTCAAACAAAGTCGGAGATGTCTCGCTTCATACCATGCCACCAAAACCGACGTTTCAAATCGTTGTACATCTTCGTACTCCGGGTGGATTGCCATTCGGCTACAATGGGCTTCATTCAGAATTATCGAAATGAGTTCAATTCTTTGGAACACACAGACGACTTTTGAACCTCAAACAATCGTCATCATCGATTTGAAACTCCGAGTCCTTGTTCGAACACACTCAAATTCGTTTTGTAGCCAACTCGTCGTCGACTTTACGAGCTTCTCGAATTTGATGTATCAATAATGGTTTGGCTTTCAATTCAGCTACTAACACACCGTCGGATCGAATGCATAAGTGCACATTCATCGCTCGTAAGCGAATAATGATTTACGACTCAAGGCATCCGCAACCACATTCGCCTTTCCCGGGTGATAGTCAATGACTAGCTCATAATCCTTTAACAGCTCGAGCCAACGTCTTTGTCGCAGATTTAAGTCTCTTTGGGTCATCAAATATTTGAGACTTTTGTGATCCGAGTACACATGGCACCTCTCACCAAATAAGTAATGTCGCCAAATCTTTAAGGATAATACGATGGCGGCCAATTCGAGATCATGGGTCGGATAATTTTTCTCATGTGGCTTTAATTGCCTCGACGACAGGCCACAACTCGACCTTCTTGCATCAATACACAACCTAACCCAAGTAGGGAGGCGCCACTATAGATGACAAACTCTTTGTTTGGATTCGGGTTGCACTAGAATTGGGGCTTCACCAAATAAGTTTTCGTTGATCGAAACTTTTCGACATTTCTCCGTCCATTCAACTTAACATCCTTTTGGAGTAGCCGTCATCGGCGTGGCTATCGTTGAGAAACCTTTACAAATCGTCGGTAATAACCAAGAAGCCCCAAAAGCTCCGAACCTCGAATATTTCTGAGGCTTCCAATTAAGTATGGCTGAAATTTTATTCGGTCGACTTGAATACCCGATGCAGATACCACATGACCCAAGAAGCTAACCTCTCTTAACCGAACTCACACTTGTGAACTTAGCATATAATTGCTTATCCCGTAAAATTTGCAAAGACTAACCTCGGTGTTCAAGATCTTCGGTCTTATTCCTTGAATAGACCAAGATGTCATCAATGAACACGACTACGAATCGATCCAAATATGGTCTGAAGATCCGATTCATTAAATCCATAAATACCGCAGGGGCATTAGTAAGCCCAAACGGCATTACTAGGAACTCATAGTGACCATATCTCGTTCTGAAGGCGGTCTTGGGTACGTCCGAATCTCGGATTCGCAATTGATAATAGCCCGATCTCAAATCTATTTTCGAGAACACTGAGGCTCCTTCGCTTGATCGAACAAGTCATCAATACGTGGTAACGGATATTTGTTCTTTATCGTCGCTTTATTAAGCTGACGATAGTCGATGCACAGCCTCATGGTTCCATCCTTCTTTTTCACAAACAACACTGGCGCACCCCAAGGCGAACAACTCGGGCGAGCAAAACCTCTATCCACCAATTCTTGCAACTGAGCTTTCAACTCCTTTAATTCCGTTGGTGCCATACGATACGGAGCTATCGAAATTGGAGTGGTACCAGGTACCAATTCGATGCCAAAATCTATTTCCGAATGTGGTAAACCCGCAATTCTTCGTGGAAAACATCCGGTATTCACAAACCACGGGCACAGATTTGGGTTTCTTTTCGATTCCTTGTCATCGAAAGCGACGCAAGGTACGCCGCACCTTTTCTTACATATTTCCGCCAACATTGCCGATATTACCGTGGCAACCCTTTAAGTCCGTAGACTCAACCCGAATTATCTCATTATTCACAAGCACCTCAAATCGATAGTCTTGCTTTGCAATTTACAACCGCATCGTGCATGGTCAACCAATCCAAACCAAGAATAACGTCAATTCATCGAACGGCAAAAGCATCAAGTCCGCCGAAAACAAGAACCTCGGACACTAGGGGACTTTTCTTGCACACTTTGTTGACAAGCACGTAATGACCCAAGGGTTTGACAAATACCGATTACAAACTCAAGAGACTCAATAGGCAAAGTCTTACTGGATGCTAAGGTTTCACATATATAAGAATGAGTAGAACCGTGGTCAATCAAAGCAATCACATTAGTTTTGAAAAGAGTGAAAGTACCGTAATGACATCCGGAGAGGCAGATCCTCGGCGTGCAGATGGCATAAGTCCTAGCAGAGCACGAGCCTCGGATCCGATGGTAGCATCTCTAGATCCTCTCGACCGCCAATCGACATTGCCCATATTTCTAGGTGGCCTACCTCGAGCGAGGGTAGCACCCGGTTTCCACTTTGACTTACATTTTGTTCAAGCATCCTCGGGCAATCCTTCATAAAGTGGTCGGCCGATCCACACTTATAGAAGGAGCGATCACGGAACCAACAGCTCCCCGAATGCCATTTGCCACAATGCGACACTCGCCTCTCTCTACGATCATTTCCACCATCAGCGATCGAAGTGACTCGTGTGGTCACAGGGGTCGATCGCGTCCTCGTCTAGAAAAGCCCGGCGCCTCTAGACCGACTCACATCATCTCGAATCTCTTCGATGCTGTTGAAGAGACTTTCCGAGGACCCCTTTCGAATTCTCCGGTTCCCACATCACTTTTTGTTTCTCCTTTCTAAGCTCTTCGCTTTACAAGCTCGCTCAACAAGTACTACGAACTCGTATTTCGAGAATGCCAACGAACATCCTTATATCATCATTCAGCCCATCCTCGAAGCGTTTACACATAATAGCTTGGACGAAATGCATTCTCGCGCATCGCTAAGCCTCACAAATTTTCGTTCGTAGTCGAATCGACATAGAACCTTGCTTAAGATCAAGAAATTCCTTCGCTTTTGGTCGATGAATCTCGATCGATATACTTTTTGAACTCGGTTTGAAAGAATTCCCAAGTCACTTGCTCTCTAGGCACCACGAAGTCAAAGTACTCCACCAATAGTAGGCGTAATCACGTAGCAAGGAGATGGTACACTTTAGGCACTCATCGGTGTACAAGATAGCTCATCGAGCACCGGATAGTGTTGTCCAACCAAAATTCAGCTCGCTTCGGCATCATCATCATCCGTAGCTTTGAATTCAATGGCCCCATGTTTTCAATCCTATCGACTGGGGCTTACTTGACCTTATTTGGTCGATTCTCGGAGGTATTGTAGGTGCGGGGTTGCATTTGTCGGGAATGGAGGTTGTGTAATAGCCGTGTTAGTTCGAATGTATTGGTTAAACCATTCATTCATCACACTATAAAAGGCTTGCCTAGCCTCATCATTCGGATTGTTGGCCATAGGTTGAGAGTCCGCCGGCACCCTTACGCGGAGCAGCGCCACACTCTCCACATCATCACTATCGCTTCGGTTGGGATTGGGATCCATTACTATAAACAACACAAAGTCAAATTGTCGAAATCACCACACTATCGATTCATCATTTAATGGCATGTATAGCTAGACCCCAAACACATCACGGTAGTCCTAGAATTGACTAAACCGTGGCTCGATACCAATAAAATTGTAACACCCGAACCCGAGACCATCGCCGTGTCGGACACGAGGGGTTAACAAGCCAAATCTACATGTTTCAGACATCAATTTGACATTTCCAAATCAGCTGGAAAACTGCATCACTGTCGCCTTAAAATCATATCTCGAGTTTCAAAACTCGAAACTATTTTCGTAAATTTTCCTGAATTTAGACTCATATATCCATCCATGGATTTATTTCTAGAATTTTGGTTGGGCCAATTGGTACAGTTTATTAGTTAAAGTCACCCATGTTACGTAGATCGATTGCTCGACCTTTGCGTGTTACAACTTGAATATCTCTCTGTACAGGGCTTTAATACTGGTGCCGTTTATTTTAATGAAACTAGACTCAAAATGGAATCTGTAAATATAAGGCATGACTCCTGATTCTTACTGGATAATTTATAGTAAATTTTAAAGTTACGACAGGGGACCCGAAACCGTTCGCCCTGTCTCACAATAGCATTAATATCTCTTAACATGTAACTCCTATGACCGCTTCGCTTCTTCCATATGAAAGTAGACTCATCAAGGTTCATTTACATAACTTATTCACTATTTAATACCATTCCTACTTCACACTTCATCATTATATACTTTCACAAGGTATCAACCACTTCAATAGTTGATATTCGTTAGTCGATTGAGCGAATGTTGCTCAAACATGTCGACTTTTCCAATGCACATATAAACATACCTTATTCTTTGGGCTTTTCGAGCGTACTAATTGAATTTATTACAGCAACCAACACTCACCTCCAGCCCAAGCTTCTTCGGAATACAACCGGATATAACCACGTGCACGAATGCCTTCGGGTCTTAGCCCGGATAGAACGACTTGCACGAATGCCTTCGGGTCTTAGCCTGGATGTAGCCGCTAGCACAATTGCCTTCGGGTCTTAACCCGGATATAATTTCCAGCATAAATGTCTTCGGGACTTAGCCCGGATATCATTCAATTGCTCATGCACACATACATCAATAATCATTAGACATTCATGTTTCATTTTCGTTACTAAGGCTCAAACACAAAGGTAATCACTAGCATAATCGCCTTCGGGACTTAGCCCGGGTATCATTCAAATACTCATACACACATAAATCGATAATCATTACACATCCATATTTCATTTCACATAATTCAAGTAGGGTCACTTCTTGAGGACTTACCTCGGATGTTGTCGAACGGCTTTTACGGCTATTCGATCACTTTTTCCTTCCCCTTGTCCAATTGTGGCCCTCTAAGCTCTTGAGCTAATTCAAACAAATTTAATTTATTAAAACCTCATTATGCTAGCTTATGGCCGAATATGACAAGGAGTTTAAATGGTCATATGGCCACCCTTTAGCTTGAATACACAATGGTCATGCACATTTTATACTACATCAAGCAATTCAATACAATTCATTCAAGCATCAAGGAAAAGCTAAGGCCATCAATAGGCTACCTAAGGCCAATATACATGTCCAATTTGAGGCCAATTATCCACTTAATACCACACAAAAAAACAGCATGCATTTTACTAGTTAATGTTTTACATATTGTGGCTCAATACTTATAATATAGCATCAAGCACTCATATGGCCGATTATACTTGCAATTTCACAAACATTCTTCAACATTTTCTTCTTTAAACAAACATATTCATCACTTACTTCATAACCAAAACATCATGTGCAAACATATATATACATATATGTGCATGGTCAATTTCAAGGTGCCCATAGCCATCCAAAACACAAATTTTAACTATCATGCAAGAAGCATGAACCATGCTCATGAATGCATCATGGCCGAATACATCACAATCATGCCCCTTTCAACTTCAATCATGGTTAAACAAAAAAGAAAACTCAAAGTCTTACTCAAGATAGCTACAAAGAAATTTCAAGAGTAGACAATCCATCTTTGCATGCATCATCATCAAGCTTCACACTTAGCATGCAATGGCTTTATCACCATATTCACTTGGGCCGAATTTCATTCCCATGACATAACAAAGATTTGAACCATGGGCTAACAAGAACATCAATCTAGCAACCAAAAACATGCATGAATCTCATGGCACAACCTCAAACATACCTTACTCTTGATGCAAGTATAGCCAACCTCTTCCTAATCCTCTTCCAAACCAAGTATGAAGCAAAACTCCTTCCTTATCCTTAGTATTTTCGGCCAAAAGGAGAGTGAAAATAGATGAACAAAATTTTTTTTCTTTGTTTTTGTTTCTCTCATGTACGGCATAAGGGGGGAAAGCATCCACACTCATTTTTTTTCATTTCTTTACCCATGCTCTTATTTTATTATTTCTAACATCCACCACTAGCAAAACATGTTTAAGACATGTTTTCTTTTGCCCATCTTCATCACCATGGCCGCCACTTCCTTCTCTTTGGGTAAATTGACATGCAAAACCATTCTTTTGCATGCATATACTATTAGACCATTGAAGATTGGCCTATCACCTTTCAACAATGTTTCATATAAGTCCATCTTAATAAATTCACATAGAAATGATCAAATTAATGCATGCAACTTTCACACATGCATTTGCTAACATCATAAACATAGAATATAACTTTTAATTACTTATAAGACTCGGTTTAATGGTCCCGACACCACTTCCCGACTAGGGTCAAATTAGGGATGTCACAATATGGCCCGATAAACTGAGGGTTTAGCTTGTCCTTGCGACCGAACCTCAAAAGTTTCCTCCATGGCGAGGCCTTAAGAAAAACTATGTTCCCTACAGAATACTCAATGTCCTTCCTCTTCAAATCAGCATAGGACTTTTGTCTATCAGAAGCTGCTTTTAGACGATCTCGAATCAAGCAGACCTTATCTTTAATCTCCGATACCAACTCCAGACCCAGAACTTCTTGCTCACCCAACTCTTTCCAGCATAAGAGAGTGCGAAACTTATGACCATAAAGTGCCTCGTAAGGTGCCATCTATATACTAGACTGATAAATGTTGTTGTAAGCGAACTCTGCTAATGGCAAGTACTCCTCCTAACTGCCTCAGAAATCTATCACACAACTCCTCAACATGTCCTCCAGTATTTGAATTACCCTCTCTAATTGACCATCTGTCTGAGGATGGAAAGTAGTACAGAAGTCTAACCTCAAACCTAAAGCCTCATGAAGCTTCTGCCAGAATAGAGAAGTAAAAAGAAGATCCCTATCAGAAATGGTCGAGACAGGTACCCCATGTAGCCTTACAATCTCTGAAATGTACAGCTTGGCAAACTTTTGTAAGGAAAAGTCTTTCCTCACAGGGATGAAATGTGCACTCTTGGTCAATCGATCCATAATGACCCAAACAGAATCCTTCTTAGTGGGTGTTAGGGGCAACCCACTAACAAAGTCCATCGTTACTCACTCCAATTACCATATCAGTATCTTAACCGATTGCAGCAAACCTGAAGGTAACTGATGCTCAGCCTTAACCTGCTGACAAGTTATACAGCGAGCAACAAAGTCGATAACCCCATGTTTCAACCCTGGCCACCAGTACGACTCTCGAAGATCTCGATACATCTTGTTCCCTCCGGGATGCATAGCATAAGGGCTACTATGTGCCTCCCTCAAATTTGACAGTCTCAAACCTTCATCATTCGGTACACAGATCCACCCTCGAAAACACAATACCCCATCACTGCTTACTCCAAAATTTGTCGTAACACCATCCTCTACCTGACAAAATTGCAACTTCAGGGACTTATCCCCCCTCTATTTATCTTTGATCCGATCAATCCATGTCGGTCTAACCTGAAGTTCCGCCAACAGACTCCCATCATCAAAAAGACTTAGTCAAGTGAACATCGCTCTCAAAGCGGTCATAGACCTACGACTTAACTCATCCGCCACGACATTGGCCTTACCAGGGTGATACTCAATACTACAGTCATTTCATTAAGCAGTTCAACCCATCGATGCTGCCTAAGGTTTAACTCCTTTTGGGTGAAGAGATACTTGAGGCTCTTGTGATAAGTGTAGATGGTACACTTCTCACCGTACAGATAATGCCTCCAGATCATAAAAGTGAAGACTATTGTAGCCAACTCCAAATCATGCATCGGATAATTAGCCTCATGAGTCTTGAGCTGACAGGATGCATACGCAACAACCTTACAATCTTGCATCAGAACACAACCCAGACCTACGTGCGATGCATCACTATATACCATGAAATCCTTACTAGGTTCAGGCTAGATCAGAACAGGTGCCTGAGTTAACACAGCCTTGAGCTTCTTGAACCTCTCATGCTGTGTATCAGTCCATAAAAAAAGAATTCCCTGAACACAGTCCAAAAAAACTTAGACATCGGTGCAGCAATCAATGAGACTCCCTCAATGAAACGTCGATAATATCCTACTAGCCCAAAAAAACTACAAATTTTTGACACATTCTTCGGCTATTTCCAACTCAACACAGCCTCAATCTTACGAGGATCCAGACAAATCTCCTCAGCAGAAACTACATGACCAAGAAATATAACTTCGCGAAACCAGAACTCACACTTGTTGAACTTCGTATACAACTATTTTTCACGAAGAATCTGTAGAACCACTCTTAAATGCTAATCATGCTGATCCTCTATCTTAGAATACAACAAGATGTCGTCGATGAATACCACCGCAAACTGATCCAAGTAGGGCTGGAACACAAGGTTCATCAAGTCCATGAATGCCACTGGTGCATTAGTAAACCCAAAGGGCATAACTAGGAACTCGTAATGTCCATGATGTGTCCTAAATCCTGTCTTATTCACATCGGCCTCCTTTACTCTCAACTGATGGTAACCTGATCGTAGATCAATCTTGGAGAACACTGAAGCCCCTCTGAACTGATTGAACAAGTCGTCTATCCTCAAAAGTGGGTACTTATTCTTAATCGTCAACTTCTTCAGCTGACGGTAGTCGATACACATCCTCATTTTATCGTCCTTCTTCTTTGCGAACAGAATAGGTGCTCCCCATGGAGACACATTGGGATGAATAAACCCACGATCCAACAAATCCTAAATCTGAGCCTTAAGTTCAGTCAACTCTTTTGGTGCCATTCGATAAGGGGTGATGGACACCAGAGCTGTACCCGGAAACAACTCAATCCCAAATTCTACCTCACGATTTGGAGGTAATCCCTGTAGTTCTTTTGAAAAAACATTTAGAAAATCTTTCACTGTTCGGATCTCCTTAACCGAAGAGTCCCCAGAATCAACAACACTAATATAAGCCCAGTATGCCTCGCACCCCTTTCTTACTAACTTCTCCGCCACTAATGCAGATAACACATTAGTCAAATAATCTCCTCGTTTCCCAAACACGACCACCTCAATATCCTTCTCGGTTCTTAGAACAATCCTCTTTACAGCGCAATCCAGATTCACTCGGTGTTTGACTAACCAGTCCTTACCCAAAATCAGGTCAAACTCCCCAAATGGAAGCTCCATCAGATCAGCCAGAAATACAGTCCCTTGGACCTCTAACGGTAACCCCAAGGTCTCAGACACTGTACTAGCTATGTAAGAATGTGTAGAGCCTATATATATCAATGCAAAGTAAGGTACATTTAAAATTAAGAACGTACTCGTGATGACGTCCGAAGCATCTCGATCCTCACAACGACGTGTAGCGTAAACCAACACAGGCTACCTCGCCTCAGTTTGGCCAGCACCTCTACCCGGTTCTCTCTGTCCTCAGCCCATGCCGTTACCACCCCTAGCTGACCTCGGCCCCTAAGTGGTTGCTGAACTACCCTCGGCAGTGGTGCAGTCTCAATAGTTAGAGCTTGCATATGATTAGTCCTCAATAGACAATCTTTAACATGGTGCTCAGTAGACCCACATCTAAGACAGGCTCCAGTAGACCTCCAACACTCACCCAAATGCCGTCTATTGCTGAGCTGACAAATCACCTCCCCGGTCGGTGCAATAGTAGGCCCAACTCTTACGGGCCCATCAGACCTTGCCTTTTTCCTACGCTTTATCTGAGAATTCAAAGGCTCTGCATGCTATTGCATGCTTCATCCGAGATTTGTCACGCTTCATCCTCTGTCACGGTTTTGGCGCTCAGTGCGCTTAACCTCCTCAGCAATCTTGGCCTTTTCGACCAACACAGCAAACTAATACTCCTTCTGCGGAGCTATCAGGACCCTCAAGTTATCCCTAAGACTGTCCTCAAAATGGACACAACGCTCATACTCTGTCGCCACCATGCCTCGTGCATAACGGCTCAGCCTCAGAAACTTGGCCTCATACTCGGCCACTGAACGATCTCCTGGAGTAAGATTCAGGAAGTCACGCCTCCTAGCATCGATATAGTTGGCCCCCACATACTTACTCTGGAAAACCGTCTTAAATAGATCCCATGCCAACTGATCAGGCTGAGTGCCATCCCTAGCCTTCAGCCACCACTGATACGCTTCATCGTGAAGCAATGAAACAGCCCCCTTGAGCTTCTACTCAGCAGAAAAGTCTAGATCTTCCATAATAGGCTCCGTGGCCTCCATCCAGTACTCGGCCACATTAGGAGCAACTCCAGCGATACCCCTAAACACCTCAGCCCCGTTGGACCGGAGTCGTTCCGTAACCGACCCACGGCCACCAGAACTAGTATTGGGCCCAGCGACCCTTTCTAAAATTCGTAGCATGGGTTGGGACTGTGCGTTGTCCCTAGCCACACGATCATGAGACCCAGTCCCGAATCTAGTCTTTGTAATAGGGGACACCGATCTCACTAGTGTCCAAATTTGGAATCGTATCAGATGTGAAGGACTCAGCTCAAGCCCCTCTACGGCCCCTACCATGGCCTCTAGTACCTAGTCCACAAGTACCACGTGTGCTCATCGTAATTTCGAATTAATCTGGTACTAAAAATTTGATGCAAATTAGTTTATAATTTTGATATTTTATTGACAGATATTTTATGCAGTAAAGTTATCAGAGTATTTAGAGTCTATTATCGCAAGTCGTAGTTTACTACGGTTTCTAATTTACACTACCTAGAGTGTTTTGGTAGAGCCTACTACCTACAACAATTTCATAGCATACAACAAAATTTCCAAATATATCCAAACAGTATATTCTAAACATGCTTTCAGACATTTCCAAATAGAGTTTCAAAAACTTACAGGATCGACGCTGGAGACTCGGAATACCATGGTTTATCAAAAATATTTCAGATCGTTTTGCAAATCATTTCTTAAAAACCAAATTTAAAACTCAATCCATAGCCGAGTTTTATAACCTGGCTCTGATACCACTAAATGTAACACCCCAAACCTGGCCTGGCGTTATGGCCGAATCCGACGATGTCACATGAGAGTGTTTTGAACAAATTGTATCGTTTTATAACATCGTTTCAATTGTTATCTTTCACTTCGTCGAAAAACGTGTAATAGTCGAACTATTTTGAAAATGTTATTTTCCTTCACAAAAGCTTTATAAACCTGTTTACTGTCATTTTTCGAAAAACTCTTAAGTTGTTTAGAGAAAATCATAGCTTAACGTTGCAGTTTATAATCCAAGTTCAATGCTCAAAAACTAAAATTAAAAACCAGAAGTCCAAGTCCAAAGTACATCAAAATTTCCAAACAACTAAAGAATAAGCAAAAGTAGAAAGTTTATAAACCAAAACGTTTATGGTCGTGGTCACCGTCAAGTCCTCCACTGCACCAATCCGCCTACTGCTAGGGATTACCTGAACAGATAAATAAATAAAGGGTGAGTTTTCGCAAACTCAGTGTGTACATCGCCACAGCTCAGCATGCATAAAAACAGAATACAATCATAATCCGAGCCTGAGCCCTTTACAGAATCAGCATGGGCCCTGGCCCACTCGGGAACAGAATCAGATACAACATAGGGCCTTAGCCCATTTTAGACATAGCATACATATCAGATCAGAATAATAGAGTATGCCCACCAACCCTGCACACCATCTCCGTCTAATCCAACACACTATGTGGGGATAAAAGCGACCCACCTATCCCTACACACCAAATATGGGGATAAAATTAACCCATCCAACCCTACAAACCACAGAGTACCGTAATACAGCACATATCATAAATACGTAGCTTAACTGCCAGATAGCGGGCTTACAAAGCCCTTCAGTTTTTCCTTCACTTCATCAATCCCAACCAATGCAATGCATCATACAAGAATGGCATGCTATAATGCAGATTAACAGATATCTACTCATAATCAGAGCAGAACATATATATATACATACCAAATATAGCATGTTATCTCACACATCATAATATCGTATCGTAGAATAGGGGTCTAAGTCATGCTTACTGACCCTACGACAGGTCACAGTCGTCTTGGGAGACCCATGAAAACTTACAGAACATTTTAAAAAAATGGGCTCACATGCCCACGTAGCCTGTCCGTGTGGGCCCACACGGCCTAGCCCAAATTCCCACACATCTGTGTGGGCCTACATGGCCCAATCGACCGCGCCCATGTCCCGTACACGGCCTACCAGCCTTCACATAGCCGTGTTCGTCGCGCTTGTGTCGCATTCGCACGGCCTGGTTCATCGACCATACGCCCGTGTACTGCCACATGGCCTACCATATGGGCGACCACACGCCCGTTTGGCGTCGATAGAATGCTTTTCGACTTTCACCGAATTTCGTTTTCTATACAATTGAAGCACACACCTGATTTCAATTTGTCGTCTAAACACTCCTGAGCACTCCAGCACCTAAGCCAACAATTTAAAGTCCTCAATTTAATGGCAACTGAACTCAACGAGATTGTAACGAAACATTCCTCCAAACAAAGATACCAAATCTCCTACCTTTGGTTGAAATGAGGGCTTCTCACACTCAATTCATCGATTAAGAACGATTTGCAGACCCTTGGTTCAACCTTAAACACCAAAAGTACTCTTTTTACTAAACCATTAAAAACACCACTTAAAGATTTAACAATTATACTTACCGAAACGCGACTTGAATACGAACAACAGGAATGATGGAAGAGAACAAAGAAATAAATGAATAGAGGAGAAAGTAGGAGAATTTCTGCAACACAAGGAGCAAGAGGGTTTCGGCAAAAGTAAAAAGAAAAGGGAAAACAGAGGGATGGTGAGCAATTTTTCTACAGAGAGAATTTTGGGAAACTGATAACCCGAATCCCATGACCACTCTATCTCAACCACTCACAACTCAGATTTTTGGTCCAACTCAAACTCTTCGAGATGCACGAGCAAAAAAATTGTCCACGTAAAGACTCAATCACAGGACCTCCAACACTCTAACATTTCATTTAACCACTAGACTAGCAAGCCCATTCTGATAGGCTTTTACAAATAAATACTTATAAGCCTAATCACCAAAGACAAGGCTTTATTCAAATAAAACCAAAATTTCTCCCAAGCTAAGGCTTGAACTTAAGACCTCCCACACACACCCAGAGCATTTAACCACAGAGGCAGACGGACAGTTTTGTCAAATAATTACAGAAACAATTTCATAAAATTTGGGGCGTTATAATCAAGACGTAGCTATATAATACTGCTCACACAAGCTGTCAAGTATCCGAAACATATGCCGATATAGTCAGCCACTAGTAGGACATACGAGACCAACACCCGGATCACATAATCACATAACACATAATGACCCTAGTGACATGTCACTTGTATCCTACCCTATTCCTAAGCTTTAAAAGAGATTTCTTGCTTGTCGATTAGTCTTCAGACTCGTTCATATGATTAAGCTCATCACATTATCAAATATACAATTCATGCAATATTAAAGCATTTAAATACAATTATTTTAAAGCTTATTTTTAACGTACCAACTTACCTCAGTACAAAATGGATAATTGTTCGATTTAGTCCACAACCTTGTTCTTTCCTCGGTCTTGGTCAGAACCTCGTCTTTATTGATCTATAATACCACATTTAACTTATTCAATCATCACATTATTCAATTTAATCCCAAAAATTAGAAAAAAATACATTTTTGCCCCTAAATTTTCAAATTTTTACATTTTAGTCCCTAGGCTCGTAAAATGATTTTCATTCAATTTCATCGTACCCAAGCCTAGACAAACCTCTTTCTTGGTCATAACAGCCCAAAATTTTCATTTATTCACATTTTTACACATATTTTACAACTTTTACTAATAGGTCCCAATTTGACATTTTCATCAAAAATCACTTAGTAAATGTTGTTTATCTAACACCAAACATACATTTTCTACCATTAAACATCAAAATACACAAATATCTAACATGGGTAAAATTTTATACTTTGATTTTCTTTCAAATTAGTCCCTTAAATAGCTAGATTGGGTTACACTGATCTCAAAAATATAAAAATCATTAAAAATGGGACAAGAACGGACTTCCAATCGAGCTTGAAAGCTTGGCCAAAACCCTAGCTATGGTGACCCTTCAAATTTCGGCTATGAGGATGAAATTGAAGAAGATGACATCTTTTATTTGTTTTATTTTGGCTTTATTTACCAAATGACCAAAATGCCCTTCATGCATAACTTTGAAATTTCACCTAACCATGTCTATTTTTGTCCAACATAAAGTATAATAGTCTAATTACCATTTAAGGATCTCCAATTTAAGATTTCATTACAATCAAACACCCTTAGCTTCTAGAATACACATTTTGCACCTATTGCAATTTAGTCTTATTAGTCAAATTGGACATCCTATCGATAAAATTTCTTAATGAAATTTTCACACAATCATTTAGTCATACTATAGACCTTAAAGAAAAATAAAATAAATATTTCTACTTTGGATTTCTGGTCCCAAAACCACTATTCCGATTTGACTTAAAAATGGGCTGTTATAAATGATCTCCGTTTTCTTGCTTTGTTAGGTTCATGGTTCATCATCCTAGTAGAGTTTATCTGACATCATAGCCCAAATATGGTCTTACATTGTATATCCCATGTTTAAAGCCTTGGCGGACTCCATATGTTGCCATAGCCAAGTTATGCTTTTACACAATATACTCCATGTTTAAATACTGATGGACTCTCAATTTCGAGGAATTAATAAACCTCTTCCAAGTTGTCCCCCTCAAGGACCTATGAATTGTTTCCACGGTGTCCTCTCAAAAGACGAATCGATAATCATCGTACAGTGTCGCTCCATAGAGTCGATAGACCATTGTCAAAGTGGCGTTCTAGTGAGCCTATGAAACTCTAAAATCAATTCAGAAACAAGTAAGGGATAATTTGAAACATCACATAAGTAGGGTAAAAATAGAAAACATGGGTCACACAGCCGTGTAGCCAGGTTGAGGTCGTGTGGTGCAATAGCACACAATTGTGTACTCAAACCATGTGGAAGGCTGATGCCATGTAAGTTTTCGGTACATGGACGTGTGTTTAGGCCATGTAACTCATTGGTGTTGTGTGCAACAATTACTCTTAAAATCTAAAAACCACATGGTTTTTCCATATGCCCATGTATGGAACAAAATCGTGTGTCCAACCGTGTGATAGCCCGTGTGTGCCATATTGTACCTTCAAAAATAAGTCATTGATGTATTTTCTTACTTAAGCCTGAAGCATAATTTATCAAGGCATGTTCAATAACATAATAAGCATAAAAAAAACAATGTACTTATCATTTCATGCCATCCAAAACAAACTCCAACCAAAGTTTTACCTATTTAAGCATTTTTTATCACATTATAACTCATCTATATGTAGTTCATTCTAACACATATCAAGCTCAATACCACATTCAATTCTCCATACCAAGCCATGGTCAATAATCACATTATTAGCCAACAAGCATACAACTTTTATACAAACAAAAAGCATACCACTTGTAGTGAACACATATGTACATATACAAGTTACTCCTGTAACACCCCTCACACGTTTTCGTCGTCAGAATCAGATTACGAGATGCTATAGTAAATAACAAAATAGGAACATGCTATTTCGATTCAAAACTTCTTTAAAACAATCATTAATTCTCAATTATTCAATTAAATATGTTATTCATGCAAGAACAGGCTTAATTCGAACTTACAAAAGCTCTAAAACAATTCAGAACTAAGTAGGGACTAATTTGGAAACTTACCATAAAAGTGGATAAAAACACATAATGGGGGTCACACGGTTGTGTTAAAGGCTGAGGTCAGTGGGGTTGAAACACAAAACTGTTTAATCCAAATTTGTGCAAAAATGATGTCGTGTATAAAAGGGTCACACGACCATGTTGCCAGGTAGTGTAACAAACTACGGCTGTATGGACCTAATTGTAAAACTTCCCAAACATGCGCACGACCATGTGGCTGGGCCGTGTGAGAGACTGAGATCGTGTCAACATTCGTGCATATAAATTACTAGTGGCACATAGTTGTGTCGACCAACTATGTGAGACACACGGCAATGTGGCAAACTGTGTACAGGAAAATGCACATAATGTACAATTTGGCTCAACCTTACAGAAAGACCTAAAATGCATTCCTTTACTAACATCAACACCTGCTCAAATATGCATATTTCATGCTCAAATATAACTTATAGAGCATTCCAAAATTTCTAACCAATAGGCCAAAATTGGCACCATAATCAACCAAATTATTTCAATCCATTCACTTATAATTTATGCATTTATAAAGCTATCACATTGTCACATCCCAAAAATCGGGCAAATATAATTGGGCTAGTAAATCCAGGGTTAACGAATCAAAAATCATAATTGGGTTAGATAATTAAAATAATTAGGAATTAATTAAATAAAATATTAAAAAATTAGAATAAAAAATTAAGGTTAAGAAATTAAAATTACATGTCTAGGAATTAATTTAGTTAAAACAGATTTTAAAAATGAGATTGGGTTTGCAAATAATTTTGATTTGGTTTTAATTAAAAATAAAAGACCTATTTGAAAAAGGGAAGAAACTGGTGGTGGTCATATGGGCAATGGCCCAATTTTTAAAAATGTGTTGCCTATTTAACAACACCTACGTCTCATTCCCTCCGATTCTTCATCTTCTTAAAAAATTTGCCGAACACCAAATCAAAAATTTTCTTCCAAAATCAGTTATCCTTTTTGATTCCTAAACTCTCTAAACACAAAATCTCTTTTCAATTTTGAAGAAAACTCATGTTTTCATCCTTAAAATCCTCAAGAGATCTTCACACGTTTTAGTTCGAATTAGCTCCACAGCTTGTCAATTTTGCAAAATTGAGGTGAGATTCTAACTTTTCATGATGAAACTAAGTGATTTATTATTCAATTCGAGATTTAAAAAATTTAATCAATATCTCAATATATCACTTGATTTTAAGTTAATTTTTGGCTTGAAAATGATAGATATTGTATTTCTTGGCTAAGCTTTGGTTTTAAAGTGATTTTTAACTCATTTTGATATAACTAAAAGAGATTTGATCTTAATTTAACAAATCCTTAATGATTTAAGAAAATTGAATAGTTTCCCTTTTTTAAAATATCACATAAGCTTTATTTTTCCAGAAAAATTAGATCGGTATAATTAGGTAAAGCTAGCTAGTTTTCAGTAAGTAAGATAGATGAGTTGTGGTCTGCATTTTTTATACAATTTAAATGTGGTTGAGGCTGTTTATAATGCGTTTCTAATGCATTTAATGTGAATGTGATAATTCTTGAAAAGAGTTATATTTCAGGCCTCTAAACTTAATTAATTGTTTGTAATTCAGTACATATGTCTGCATTTTTGCGATATTTTTAGATCATTGCATAACAAAGCTTGGATTGTGCTATAAATGTTATTATTTGTTACTTTTATTATTAGGGATGAAAGGTGTTGGTTGTTGTTGGAAGTAGATGCAGGATGAAGAAGAGAAGAGAGAAAAGAGTAGGAAAATTAAGGAAGTGAAATATTGGCATGGAAAAATGTTGGTTAGATTACCAACAAGAATGACATGGTAATTCCAAGAAGATGACACAGCACTCAACCCACCTCACTTTCAACTAGCTGTACTGGTACTAGATAAACCGCCATGAAAAAGAGAAAGAAAAGGTGTACATTGAGAGGGAGGGACCTACCCTATAAAAGAGGGAAAATAAAAGAAAAGAAAGTGGATTTTTGGCGAGAGAGAAGAGTTGGAAAGAAATTTTTCTCTCTACATCAAAATCTCCTTGAAAATCTAAGAGAAAGTGAGGAGAGGGTAGCAATTACAGAGTAGAAAAATCACGGATACAAGGAAGGGGAAGAAAAATCTGCCCTGGTTTTTGCATCAAATTTCAGTATTAAACTGAAAGCTGGAGTAGCAAGAGCTTCCTATAGTTCTGCCTTTATTTTCTTATTTGAATTTTGTGATTCGTAAACCTAAATGATGATGTTGAATGGTTTTATTTTGGATTTAAATGTCCAATGCATGAGCTAAATATTATTGGGTTGGAATTATTTGGGTGAATTTTTATTATCTTTAATTCGCATGGTCTAATTTTGAGTAGATTATTGTTTCATTTGATTTGTGATTATTTTAAATGCATGCATGCAAGCTCTAGACATAGATAATTGTATGGTATGTTGTTAGATCTATTTAATTCTAAAAATATTAAATAGATTGGATTATTATCAGTTGATACAAGCGAGTATTCGCATGAATATTCGTAGCACTCTAGAAGTAGAAGTGGCAATCATGTACAAGGAAAGGAAGAATAGTCTGGATATCATTCTTGAGTTCTGTAGAGGTACAAAAACTCATAATGATAGCTTAAAGTCTAGCACTCGAAAGAAGCAGACTGCAATAGTGAGTCCCTGAGTAGTAGAATGGTCAAGGTTTTCCATGGTATTATTATGATATAAAGATAAAACTTGAGTAATTCCAACCTTTATCATTCAACAGTATAAATCCTCCCCACTTAATCTTTGAGAATTGCCACAACATTTCAATTGCCCTAACATTATTTTTTATTCATAATTGATTTTATTAATCCATTCATTACTCTTCTTCATTAATTCGTTATATGTTTTTTTTTTGCACAGTTTAATTAGTCAAATTCATAGTAATAGCATAACCAATTATTTTAATCAATTCTGATCCCTATGGAGATGATGATCACTCATCACTTTATTACTTGATTCAACGAGTATACTTACACATTCATATTACACTCTCACACACGACAAAATGCAAAGTGTCAAACTCGTTGGGAGGTTCTACAAGGAAAAGGAAAACAAAGGCTTATTTGAGCTTTTGCCATTAAAGTCAAGGTTGCATGGTGAGTGTAGCACCCCTAACCCGTATTTGACATAGATTTAGGGTTACGAAACATTACTGAGCAAACGAAACACTTAAATATACCTTTCATGCAGATTTAGGGTTACGAAACATTACTGAGCAAACGAAACACTTAAATATACCTTTCATGCATACTCATAATCATAACATGAATCAACCATTCACATACATATAATCCCTAAATCAAGCCCTTAAGGTGTAACACCCCTATCCCGTATTTGTCCCCGGACAAGGGTTAAGAGGCATTACCAGACAAATCAGAAAAATTCACATTCATTTCATAATCAGCATAGCATCAAAGTCACACATCATTAAAAAGTCCCTTATGTAGGTCAACGAGACCTTAAACATGTTTTAAAGTGGATTCAGGACTAAACTGATCACATACAAAATTTCTCAATACATAAAATTTTTTCTAACTTACAGAATTCACACACCCGTGTGAACAATCAGGCACACCCGTGTGTCTAGGCCGTGTTATATCAGGGCACACATACTGACTTATCCGCATGGCCAGAGACATGCACGTGTGCCTTGGCCGTGGTCGAAACTGACTTGGGTCACACGGTTGACCACAAGCCTGTGTGTCTAGCCCGTGTACCCTTCGAAATGGCCACACACGCCCATGTGCCAAGGCTGTGTACCTTATACGGCCACCAGACATGCCCGTGTGTCTAGGCCGTGCTCGAGGCTGACTTGCTTCTAAAAGAAACATTAAAGGACACGGTTAAGACACACGTCCGTATGCTCAACCGTGTAGGCAAATATAGGCTATTGGCAAGGCCAATTTTCCACCCATTTTGGTCATACCTACAAGCCCAAATCAAGCTTCAAATATACCACATTTCCAACCAATTTCAACTCCTAAATATACATCATTCAAATCGTAATATTCTCAACCAAATCATACTCATCACCCATACCAAAACATACCAAAATCACATACCAAATTCATACCAAAGACATAGGTTCATATCTCATTTCAAACCAATCCAAAACATGCCATTTCATCATCATATCAACTACCTAACCAACCATGAAACTTACCAAGAAGACCATTTCATTAAGCCATTCATAAACAAATCAAACTTACCAAAAATCATACCATGTTTGCATCCAAAATCAAGCCATATTTCAAGGCATGATATATATATACATCTCAAAACATATCCAAAGACTTCTAGCCTATACATGCCATACTTCAATATACACATTTTCAAAAGGTACCAAAAAGAGTTCGATGGTGTAGTGATGATCCTTGACGATCCTCGAGCTTCCGGTAGCTTTTATATCTATAAAACAATGCAAACATACACAAAGTAAGCTTTCAAAAGCATAGTGAGGCATATACAAATAAACTTATCACATAATATAATTCACTCATGTAACGTATGGCAAAATATAAGCACACATCCTTAAATCTCATATAGCTCATTTGACCATAATTAACTTACATATATCATAAATCCACGTATGTACGAATATTTAACTTTCATTCTCAATCATGTTATACATTTCAAACGTACCTGAATCGGATGCACATTCACATAGTGATTCATTTTCTCAAAATGCCCATTGAACCATTCGAAATCAATAAAGATACACGGATAGCTCAGAAAGCTCGTACAATACGAACGTCCAAGACGTGGTCTTACATGTAATCAAATATCGATGCCACTGTCCCAAACAGGGTCTTACATGAAAAAAAATACGATGTCGATGTCCCAGACATGGTTTTACATGTAAATCTCAAATCGATGCCAATGTCTCAGATGTGGTCTTACACGAAAACCCATATCGGAATCCTATGTCATGACATAGGTGTCCTAATTATTCCTATGGTTCGTACGGGGCTTTTTGGACATCGTTACCTTATCGAAACTTTCTCAATTTCACATATTCATCTTCTATAACCATTCATCACATTTCAATAGCATATAAGCAATAATAATTCAATTCAAAGTGCATTTATTTGTATATCGACTTACCTCGTACAGGTTTGAACAGGCAAAATCGACTACTCGACAACTTTCGACCTTCCCCGATCTAATTCTGTTTTCTTTTGTTATTGATCTATATAAATTCAAATTTAACTCTTTTATTCAACAAAACATTCAATTCAATCCATGTACAAATGTTTAGGGCATTTTACAAATTAGCCTTCACATTTTCACATTTTAACACTTTAGTCCTTAATTCATAAAATCACAAAATACACAAAATTTCTATATATGCATGCTTAGACGAATTTTCATAATGTTCATATAAGCCATATATTTCATTTATTTTCATTTTAGTCCCTCAATTTCTCGTTTTCCCAATTTAGCCCAAATTACTCCAATTCATCAAAAATTCAAAGACAAAACATATTAATCCAACATATTAATCCAACTTCAAGCTAAAACTTCATAAAACTCATAGTTTCATCAATGACTTAACTCAAAATCATCAAAAAATTTAGAAATTGAGACATGGGCTTGATAGAATACATAGCAATGATCACAAAAACATAGAAATCATCAAAAACCGAACAAAACACATACCTTAATCATGCCAAACCATAGCTGAACCCTAAAACTCTTTTTATTTCTTTTTTTCTTTGTATTTTCAGTTGATGAAGATGATTATGAAACCATATTTCATTTTGTTTTATTAAATTATAACTTATTAATCCAATTACCAAATTAACCTTACTTAAAACATTATAACATCACATATATTAAGTCCATAATCGTCCACTAACCTTAATAGTGGCCTAATTTCATTCTAAGGACTTTACAATAAATAAACTACAACAAATAAGTACTTAATCAAATAGAAAGCCACTTTTGCATTTTCTGCGATTAGGTTCTTTTATCAAATCGGGCACACAAATGATAAATTTTTCATACGAAACTTTCACACATATTAATTCACAAAAAATAAGCACGAAAAATAATATAAAAATATTTTCCTGACTTGAATTTGTGGTCCCAAAACCACTGTTCCGGCTAGGGTCTAAACCGAGCTGTTACAAGTCTCCCTCCTTAGAGATTTTCGACCCCAAAAATCTTACCGTTCAACAGATTTGGATATTGTTGTCTCATAGCATGTTCAGGCTCCCACGTAGCCTCTTCAACACCATGTCAATGCCACATTACTTTTACAAACGGAATTTTCTTATTTCGTAGTTCTTTAATCTCTCGAGCCAAGATACGGATTGATTCTTCTTCATATGTCATATCGCACTAAACTTCTATCTTAGATGGGGAAATCACATGCGAGGGATCAAATCTGTATCATCAGAGCATTAACACATGAAACACATTATGAATCTTCTCTAACTCAAGTGGCAACAACAACCGATAAGCAACCAGCCTGATACGCTCGATAATCTCATATGACCAGATGAACCTTGGACTCAATTTGCCTGTTTTGCCAAATCAGAGTACTTTCTTCCACGGAGACACATTCAAAAATACTTTGTCGCAGATCTCATATTCAATGTCCTTTTGTTTCAAATCTGCATATGATTTCTGACGATCAGAAGCTACTTTCAGACTTTCTCAAATTGTTTTCACTTTCAGTTCGGTTTCTTTAATCAAGTCAACCCCGTGAATCTTATTCTCACTAAGCACAGACCAGTACAATGGTGTACAGCATTTTCTACCATATAAGGCTTCGTACGGTGTCATTTTAATGCTCGATTGAAAACTATTATTATAATAAAATTCAATCAATGGCAAATACTGTTCCCACGTACCTTCATACTCAAGAATGCAACATCTCAACATATCTTCGAGAATCTGAATAATCCATTCAGATTGACCATCCGTCTGCGAGTGAAAAGTAGTACTGAAGTGTAATTTCGTACCTAAAGCCTCTTGTAGTTTCTTCCAAAATCGTGAAGTGATTCTCGGATCTCTATCTGACACAATAAACAATGGCACCCCGTGCAATCTCACAATATCATAAATGTATGACTCATCTAACTTATCAAGCAAGTAGTCAGATCGTACCAGAATAGAATGAGCTGATTTCGTCAATCGGTCAACTACAACCCAAATCGCATATTTCTTTCGCGGAGATAGGGGTAAACCCGAAACAAAATCTATTGTTATTCTATCCCATTTCCATTCGGGTATCATAATCGGTTGTGACAAACCAGTTGACACCTGATGTTAAGCTTTCACTTGCTGACAGATCAAACATTTCAAAACGAATTCGGAGATATCTCTTTTCATTCTATACCACCAGTAATGTTGTTTCAAATCGTTATACATTTTCGTATTTCTTGGATGCACAGATAAATGACTATTATAAGCTTTGCTCAAAATCATCCGAATCAACTATAGATTTCTCAGGACACAAATCCGATCTCGGAATTTCAAACAATCATCATTATCAACTCAAAATTCTGAATCAGAATCCAAATCACACTGGGCTAGTTTTGCTATTATCTCATTATCAACTTTCTAAGCACCATTAATCTATTGTAAAAACATCAGTCTCGCTTTCAATTCGGCCAATATCGAACCATCATCAGATATACACAATTGAGCATTCATAACATGTAATGCAAATAATGATTTCCGACTCAAAGCATCAGCAACAACATTTGTCTTTCCCGGATGGTAGTCAATTATAAGCTCGTAGTCTTTCAACAACTCTAACCATCTTTGCTGTTGTAGATTTAGATCTTTTTGAGTCATCAGATAATTCAAACTTTTATGATATTTAAATACGTGACATTTCTCACCAAACAGATAGTGGCGACAAATCTTCAAAGCAAACACAATAGCTGCCAATTCCAGATCGTGTGTCGGACAGTTCTTTTCGTGTGGTTTCAACTATCTTGAGGCATAAGCTATGACTTTGCCTTCCTGCATCAAAACATAACCCAGACAGTTCAACGAAGCATCACTGTAGATTACAAATTCTTTACCCGGTTCTAGTTGTACTAACATTGGAGTTTCAGTCAATAGAGCTTTTAACTGATCAAAACTTTTCTGACACTTTTCAGACCAATCAAATTTCACATCTTTTTGAAGCAGTTTCGTCAACAGAATCGCGATTATAGAAAAGCCTTTCACAAATCATCTATAATAACCAGCAAGTCCTAGAAAACTGTAGATTTCAGAAACATTTCTCGGAGGCTTCCAATCCAGAATAGCTAAAATCTTGCTCGAATCAACTCGGATACCTGATGCTGACACAATATGTCCTAGAAATCCAACTTCGCGTAACCAGAACTCACATTTACTAAACTTCGCATACAAATGTTTATTACACAAAGTCTATAACACTATTCTCAGATGTTCTGCATGCTCAGATTAATCACGTGAATAAATCAAAATGTCATCAATGAATACAACGACAAATCGATCTAAATATGGTCTGAAAATTGTGTTCATCAAATCCATAAAGATAGCAGGTGCATTAGTTAATCCGAAAGGCATAACTAAAAACTCATAATGTCCGTACCTCATTTGGAAAGCAGTTTTCAGAATGTCTGAATCTTTTACTCTCAACTGCTAATAACCTGATCTCAAATCTTTCTTCGAAAATACAGTTGCTCCTTCCAACTGATCAAACAAATCATCAATTCAGGGCAGAGGGTACTTGTTCTTAATAGTCACTTTGTTCAACTAACGATAATGAATGCACATTCTCATCGTACCATCTTTTTTTTCACAAACAAAACAAGAGCACCCCAAGGTGAGAAACTCGGTCTTGTGAATCCTCTATCAGTCAATTCTTGCAACTAAGACTTTAATTCTTTTAACTCGGTCGGAGCCATTCTATACGAAGCTATCAAAATCAGAGTAGTCCCCGGTATTAACTCAATGCCAAATTCAACTTCAGTAATCCCAGAAGTTCTTCAGGAAATACATCAGGGAACTTACAGACAACCGGTACATATTCTATTTTCTTTTCTGTTACATTCAAATCAATCACATAAGCAAAATAAGCTTCACAACCTTTTCTCACAATACTCAAAGTTTTCATTGACGAAATCATAGCCTGTAACCCATTCAAATCACTAGATTCAATTCAGACTATTTTATTATTCTTGCATCTCGAATCAATAGTTTTCTGTTTGTAGTTCACAATAGCATCATGTAAAGTTAACCAATCCATACCCAGAATTATATCAAACTCATCAAAAGGTAATAACATCAGATCAGTTAGAAAATAAATGTCTCGAAACATTAATAGACAATCCTTGCACACTTTGTCAACTAAGACACTTTTACCTAGGGGGTTTGATACTCTAATCACGAATTCAGTAGACTCTATAGGCAAAGTCTAACTATTCACTAAGTTTATGCATATATAAGAATGCGTTGATCCAAGATCTATCAATGCAATCACAGAAGTATCGTAAAGAGTAAATGTACCCATTATAACATCAGGAGAAAAAGCTTCCTCACGTGCAAGAATAGCATAGGCTCTGGCACGTGCACGAGCCTCAGATCTAATGCGGTATCTTTAGTTCCCCTCTAACTGCCACTCACATTACCTGTATTTCTGGGTGGACTACCTCGAGCTGTATTACCACTCGGCCTTGGATTTTGCACAATCTCTTACTCAACAGACTCGGGACAATCACAAATAAAATGATCTAAAGATCCACATTTGAAACAAGCCTGATCATACAGTCTACAATTGTCGGAATGTCTTTTACCAAAATGTTTACACTTGGGTTGATCAGATTGAACATTTCCAACACTTACAACAAAAGTAGTTGGAGCTCTGAAACACGAATGCGATCTAGTATGATCTCTACTCGAATGTCTCATATTAGCCTTTAAACAACTATTATCATCTCAGAATTTCTTCACTGCCGAATGAAATCACTTGCTCGATGATCTTTTTCGCACTTCTCTAGCTTCTTAATCGGTTTTTCTTTCCTCTTTCCCAAGTTCTTTAGCTTTACACGCTCGTTCTACAAGTACTACAAATTCTTTTATTTCCAGAATCCCAACTAGTAATTTGATATCTTCATTCAAACCATCCTCGAATCTTTTGCACATAATTGCTTTAGCCGAGAAACATTCTCGTGCATACTGGCTCAATCTCACAAATTCTCGCTTGTATTCTGTAATAGACAGACGACCTTGTTTTAGCTCAAGAAACTCTTTACGTTTCTGATCGGTGAATCTTTGACTGATGTATTTCTTTCAGAATTCAGCTTGAAAGAAATCCCAGGTGACTCGTTCCCTCGGAACTGCTGATATCAACGTCTTCTACCCATGATACGGCATATCTCTCAGAAGTGAAACATCAAATTTAAGACATTCATCCAAAGTCAATGAAAACTCATCGTACACTCGTATCGCATTTTCTAACCAGAACTCGACTCTCTGAACATCATCATTAGTAGTAGCACGGAACTCTTTGGTCCCATATTTTCTAATTTTATCCACCGGAGGCTTATTTAATGGAATCGGATTAGCTTGTGGCATGATAGGGACTTGCGAAGGATTTAGCGGGGGTGAAGGTTGTGGCACAACCGAATTGGTTCTACTGAGTGAACCAATCATTCATCATTTGGTAAAAGGCTTGCTTAGCCTCTCCCTCATGGCTACTAGTAGCAGGTCTAGAATTAGATGGCGTTGTCCCTTGAGTAGGAGTAGTTGCATTACTTTCAACATCGTCAGCCACGGCTCGTTCGGGATCCATTACTATAAGAAAACACATTTCTATTGTCAGGATTCATCACACTATCTCAGTTCATAAATATGGCATGTATAGCTAGACTCACATACGCTACGTTAGTCCTAGAATTGACTAAACCATATCTCTCATACTAACCAGATGAAATACCCCTAACCCGTATCTATCACCGTATTAGGGTTAAGAGGCATTACTAGACTAATCGGAAAAATTCACATTCATTACATAATCAACATAGCATCAAACTCATACACCAATAAAAAGTCCCTTACATAGGTCAACGAGACCTTAAACATGCTTTAAAGTGGATTCGAGACTAAACTGATCACATTGAAAATTTCTCAATACATAAACTTTTTTCTAAGTTACAGAAGTCACACGCTCGTGTGAACAAGCCGTGTGTCTCACACGGCATTAGACACACCCTTATGCCTAGGCCATGTCATATCAGGGCATACATACTAACTTATCCACACGGCCGGAGACAAGCCCGTGTGCCTTGGCTGTGGTAGAAATAGACTTGGGTCACACGGCTGACCACATGCCCTTGTGTCTAGCCCGTGCACCTTTCAAAATGGCCACACACGCCCATGTGCCAAGGCTGTGTGCCTTACAAGGCCACGAGACACGTCTGTGTGTCTAGGCCGTGTTCGAGACTAATTTATTTCTAAAAGAAACATTGAAGGACAAGTTTAAGACACACGCCCGTGTGCTCAACCGTATGGGCAAGTGTAGGCCATTGGCAAGGCCAGCTTGCAACCCATTTTGGTCATACCTACAAGCCAAATTCAAGCATCAAATATACCACATTTCCAACCAATTTCAACTCCTAAATATACATCATTCAAATCGTAATATTCTCAACCAAATCATACTCATCACCCATACCAACACATACCAAAATCACATACCAAATTCATACCAAAGACATAGGTTCATATCTCATTTCAAACCAATTCAAACATACCATTTCATCATCAAATCAACTACCTAACCAACCATGAAACTTACCAAAAAGACCATTTCATTAAGCCATTCATAAACACATCAAACTTACCAAAAATCATACCATATTTGCATCCAAAATCAAGCCATATTTCAAGGCATGATATATATATATATATATATATACATCTAAAAACATATCCAAAGGCTTTCTGCCTATACATGCCATACTTTAATATACACATTTTCAAAATGTACCAAAAAGAGTTCGATAGTGTGGTGATGATCCTCGACGATCCCCGAGCTTCCTGTAGCTTTGATATCTATAAAACAATGCAAACACACACAAAGTAAGCTTTCAAAAGCTTACTAAGCCACATATAAATAAACTTATCACATAATATAATTCATTCATGTAACTTATGGAAAAATATAAGCACACATCCTTAAATCTCATATAGCTCATTTGACCATAATTCACTTACATATATCATAAATCCACACTTGTACAAATGCTTACCTTTCATTCTCAATCATGTTATACATTTCAAACGTACCTGAATCGAATACACATTCACATAGTGATTCGTTTTCTCGAAATTCCCGTTGAACCATTCAGAATCAATAAGGATACTTGGATAGCTCAAAAAGCTCGTAGAATGCCAACGTCCAAGACGTGGTCTTACATGTAGTCAAATATCGATGCCACTGTCCCAGATATGGTCTTACACAAAAAAAAATACGATGTCGATGTCCCAGACATGGTCTTACACGTAAATCTCAAATTGATGCCAACGTCCCAGATGTGGTCTTACACAAAAACCCATATCGGAATCCTATGTCATGACATAGGTATCCTAACAATTCTTATGGTTCGTAAGGGGCTTTTTGGACATCATTACCTTATCAAAACATTCTCAATTTCACATATTCAACTTCTATAGCCATTCATCACATTTCAATAGCATATAAGCAATAATAATTCAATTCAAAGTTCATTTATTTATATATCGACTTACCTCGTCCAGGTTCGAACGGACGAAATTGACTACTCGACAACTTTTGACTTTCCCCGATCTAATTTTGTTTTCTTTGGTTCTTGATCTATATAAATTCAAATTTAACTCTTTTATTAAACAAAACATTCAATTCAATCCATGTATACATATTTAGGGCATTTTGTAAATTAGCCCTCACATTTTAACATTTTAACACTTTAGTCCTTAATTCATAAAATCACGAAATACACAAAATTTATATATATACATGCTTAGCTGAATTTTCATAATGTTCATATAAGCCCATATATTTTATTTATTTTTCATTTTAGTCCCTTAATTTCTTGTTTTCCCAATTTAGCCCAAATTACTCCAATTCATCAAAAATTCAAAGACAAAACATGTTAATTCAACTTCAAGCTTCCATATACTATCATCAAACTTCGTAACACTCATAGTTTCATCAATGGATCAACTCAAAATCATCAACAATTTTAGAAATTGAGACATGGGCTTGATAGAATACATAGCAATGATCACAAAAACATAGAAATCATCAAAAATCGAACAAAACACATACCTTAATCAAGTCAAACCATAGCCGAACCCTAAAACTTTTTTTTTCTTTTTTTCTTTGTATTTTCGGTTGATAAAGATGATTATGAAGCCATATTTCATTTTTTTAAATTATAACTTATTAATCCAATTACCAAATTAACCTTACTTAAAACATTATAACATCACATATATTAAGTCCATAACCATCCACTAACCTTAATAGTAGCCTAATTTCATTCTAAGGACTTTGCAATTAATAAACTATAACAAATAAGCACTTAATCAAATAGAAAGACACTTTTGCATTTTCTACGACTAGGTCCTTTTATCAAATAGGGCACACAAACGATAAAATTTTCATACGAACCTTTCACACATATTAATTCACATATAATAAGCACGAAAAATAATATAAAAATATTTTCCTGACTCAGATTTGTGGTCCTGAAACCATTGTTCCAACTAGTGTCTAAACCGGGCTGTTATGCGAGGCCTTAGAAATACATTAGAAACAATTCAGGAACTAATTGGAGATATTTGGAAAGTTTAGGAAAAAATTCAAAATTTTGACTATAGGGGTCACACGGTCGTGTGCCTCACATGGCTGAGACACATGCCCATGTCTCAGGCCGTGTAGCATTCGAAATTGCCTCATATGCCCATGTCCCAGGCCGTGTAACTCACTGACTTGCATGCAAAAGAACCCTCAAACGACACACGACCGTGTGGCCAAGCCATGTGTCTCACACGGCTGAGTCATACGCCTGTGTCTCAAACCATGTGGACTCAAAATGTACCTAAAATCAAACCATTTCATACCGTTTCATACTTTGTCTAAGCCTAAACACTTTCAAAACATACATTAATATGCCATTTCAAGTTCTAAATTCAATCAACAAATATGCCATACAAGATACCACAATATATCCACCAAAACATAACAACCAATCAAGCCAAGCTTTCCATATTTCTAACTTCATAACCTAGTTTCATACCTGCCAAAACATACCAATAATGCTACTTTTCATGTCAACCAACTTAAACCAAATAGATACTAAAGGATTCCATCAAAGACCAATTTAAACCATTCAAACATATTATAAAAGGAACCTTACGTACAATCACATAAAAGTGAACATAAAGGCTTACTTAAACAAGCATGATAAGTCCACCAACAATTCATAAACATCATTATAAACCACCCTATACATGCCATTATAACATTAGCAAAAAATTCTCAAAAACTACTGAATTAACTACTGGATAGTGTGATAGGTCTCCGATGAGCTTCCAACTGAAATTGAACCTTCCGATGATCTACATGTAACACCCCAAACCCAGCCTGAATGTTATGGCCGAATCTGGCGATGTCATATTGAAATGTTTTTTGAAATCTAAGGCTCGTCGTTTTAAAAACCCTTTCTTTAACTAGGCTCATCGTATATGTTGAAATGCCGTTTTATAATCTTATTCCTCATTTATAATGTGAGCTGTTTAAAGGTGGCTTTCAATAAAACGTTATTAACTTTAAAAAAGGTTTGTTACTCGCGAAAGCTTTGAAAATGGGTTATGTACCCATGGCGATTTGAAAACGTTTGACTTTTTGAAAACTTGTGTACTCCTACTACTAGCAGTTGTAAATCGCAAATAAATGTGATTAAAATACCAAAATAAAAAATTACACTCAAGAGGCCTTATTACATAATGTAAAACCCAAAATAAAACTTAATTATAATATTAAAAGTTAACTAAGACGAGTGGCCACCACTGAGTCCTCCGTCGCATTGATCCGTCTAAGTCTAAGGATTTCCTGCACAGTTAACAGATGGGTGAGTTTACAAAAACTCAGTGTGTGATATCTCATAATAGCAATCAATTAGAGTAAACACAATTTGGGCCTAAGCCTTTTTAGTATCAGTTAGGGCCTTAACCCATTTCAGTAACAGTAGCAGTCTAGGCTGGTTGCGGCACTAAAACAGTATTTACAGCAAAGCTACCAGTAATAGGCTTAAAGCCTTACAGTACACTTCTCCACAATCATATATCCCACCCCATGCAATGCAACATAATATAAATATATATACAGTACAAATGGCCTACTCAAACAGTCATACATCACATAAGGGTATATCAGTCATTTTCACAAAATAAGGGTCCAAGTACACTTACTGGCCCAACAGTAGATCCACAGTTGTCTTGGGTGACCCGTGCAACCTTAACAGTCGATCGGTCATAATGGGCCCATGGCCCATATTACGGGCCCATGTGGCCCACACGTTCGAATGGCCTACATAGCCAAAAAATGGCCCTAGCCGTGTGGTTCACACAGCCTGGCCCAACATTTGCCACACTTTTGTATGATTTTCCCTGTGAGGGCCCACAGGCCCATTGGGCCTACATGGCCCAAGTCAGCCTAAAATAGACCAATATCATTCACAACGCTCATGGTCATCTCATCGACCACACGGCCATGTTTTGTTACATGACCTACCACACGGGCAGCCACACACCCCTTTGGTGTCGACAGCCCACTTTTTGGCCTTTTGGCTTTTCAGCTTTTTTCGTTTAACATCTAATGGTAGTGTTACACACACCTGCTCACGTAAATGTGCGAGTAGCCCACGAGCACCAATCCTACATTCAATCAAGGTATTCTATTAGTCAATTGACAATAAAGTTAACCACCTCCCTTTATACGATGCCAACTAATCATAATACATGTCTTTGATTGATCAAAAGTGGCTTAGTCCTATTAAACCGCTGACTAAAATCGACCACACGCTCCTTGTCGAATATTTGTGCTGCTAGCAAAATCCATTAGTTACGATCGCTACAACTCACGAGTCAGATCAACCCATACTAGACAAAAAGACATAAAACCCATCATAGGGAAAGTAACATTCGGTCAACATCAAAAGATACAAGCCAACTAACCCCAGTATCACAATAACAACAAACAGGGTTACCCTTGATCGAGTGATGAAGGAAAGGTTTTGACTGCTTCAATAACGCTTGCAACTCCTACACTCCTCGAGAATCTAGAAACCAATGAACACCACACAAGAAAAGGGGAATGAGATTTGACAATAACAAAAGAAGTAATCAGCTTTAACAGTGCAAAAGAGGGGAGCTTTGGTAAACGTTAAGAGAAATCAAGAAGGAGTCGAGTGCTTACCGATTTTCCAGAGAATACTTATAAAAACTGAACCAAAACTGAGAGATACATAATTTGGCCAAAGTATCCAAATAAGAAGAGAAGGAAGAAAGATGTAATCGATCAAAGAGGTAAACAACTGAGTCAGGGAGAAGAAGGAGAGAATCGATCAAGACTAAGGCTAAAAACCAAAAGGGTCTGAGAGAGGAAGAAATGAGGTTATTCGACTACAAAAGATATCAAGGGAAAACAGTTGTCAAAGAGAAGAAGGAGAAGAACAGCAACCGGGATAGTCCCAAAATGAAAGTACCCGAAAGCACTAGCCAAAAACAACCGATACCGAAAGACTTCCTAGTACAACTCTGCTTCAAAAAACAAAGAGTGAGCAGAAAACATCCCTACACAACTGAAACACTAAGTGCCAGAGTTCAAACCCGGCAAGACTCTTCTCTAATTTCTAACTTGCTTGAATTTCTCCTTAATTTCCTCCCATCCATCTCTTCAAATTCGGCTAACAACCCCATTCAAAAACTTTTCAAACTCTTAGTGTTTCGATCAAACACAACTTCGTCCCATGGCCACCATGAAAAATAATCTCCATTTACACAAGCAGGGATTTGAACCTCAGACCACTAGCACATTCCACACGCCATTATCCACGAAACCAACAGGCCCATTCTATCATGTTTTTACCAAAATAAACTTATAACCCTACTGGCCAAAGATAGGGATTTTATCCTTAAAAAGAAAAATTTTGTAAATGCCAAGGCTTGAACTCACGACTTCTCAGACTCTTCCCAGAACACTTAACCACTGAAGCAGACATGTTTTTGTGTCACTTTCCTACACAACTAAACAACTAAATATTTCTGAGCAGCTTTCTAACTGTACCCCTGCCCAAAACCTAATACTTTTAGGCCCAAAATTCGAGGCGTTACACTACAGGAAAAGAAAACAACCAACGTAAGTAATAATGCTTAGTAAGTTTGTATAAAGACAACTTAACTATTGACAAAATAGAATAAACACATAAGCATAATTTCTATTACATTTTAAGCTAACTTTCGTTTTCTATTCACTACACCTTTTATGGATAATTGGTGTAGCCTTGCATATACATGTATATATTTTTCCTTATAAGCATTTCATATAACCATTTTACTTAAATGTTTCTTCTTACCATAACACTTAAACCTTTAACATATAATCATTCAGTAACTCATCTTTTGTTCTAAACTTTCCTATAAGAATATCATCCCAAAATCACTTACTTTCACTAAACAAGGTGAAAACTAAATAAATAAATTAAGCATACATGTTATTCATTTACGAAGCACTTATAGGATTAGTACTGAAAATGGTTGATCGTATGCTTCTTGTACTATAATAATTCAATCCAATCTCATACGTATATGTGTATAAACATCAACATTAATTGAAAAATCATCAATATAATGATACTCATATATGATCAAGTAATTCATTGAACATTTAACATTTACTAATGTATTAACTATACATTAGCCTTTATTATTGAAATTTTTTTATAAATTTCATTCACATTTATCCCGATGAACTAGGAAATTGACTCGGCTACTCGGGCAACTACACCATACTAGAGGCATCATAGATGCATAACAAGGGCATCAAAGTGTAGACAGGAGCAAAAATGTAAAAGCAGGGGCACCGTAGTGTGAACAAGGACACCGAAGTGTACGCAGGGGTGTAACACCCCAAACCCGGCCTGGACGTTATGACCGGATCTGATGCGCCACATTGATGCGTTCAAAACATTCCGTATTATTTAGTTTGGAAAAGCTGAGTAAAAGACACCTTTAAAAGTAGGTTAAAGTGAATGGAAGCTGTGCACCAGGTAGGAAACCAGGAAAAAGAGGAGGTGAGTCCGTCGGACCGCTTAAGTACCAAGCTCTTCCCGGATCCAATCCTAGACATGCACACCGCCATTGCCAC
This sequence comes from Gossypium arboreum, assembly GCF_025698485.1. Classification (NCBI taxonomy): domain Eukaryota; kingdom Viridiplantae; phylum Streptophyta; class Magnoliopsida; order Malvales; family Malvaceae; genus Gossypium; species Gossypium arboreum. The sequence goes on from NC_069080.1 coordinate 102,328,194, forward strand.
ACTCTAACATCTCGTATAATTTTGAGAAAACCGTTTGATTATGTCCGTCTTAAGAAAATGATTAAGGTTTCAAAACGTTTGCTTAAAAATATTTATTTTTCTTGGGAAAACATTTACTTTATGGAAACTTTATGTGTCATCGTGATCTTTTAAAAACAAGTAGATTTTATAAAACGAACCCTAGTGCTAACCAGTTTAATAATCCCCAAAATAAAAATAATTAAAAAGAGCGGCCTTATTACAACTTTAAGCATAACAAAATAAAATAATCCAAATTAAATGCTAAACTTATTTAAAATTGGCAATCCATCTTCATGGCCACTCTGAATCCAAATTCACTCCAAGTCCACCAACTAGGGCTCACCGCAAGGAGGGAAGAGGAAGGGGTGAGTTTGGGAAAACTCGATGTATACTGAAACCCATCCAAAGCCCAATTCAGCTCGAGCCCATTGGGCCTAAGCCCTATTCAGATAACAAGATACAGAGGTCAAGCCCTTTTCGTAATCACATGTAAGGCCTTAGCCCCTTTTTACATAACAAAGGGCCCATAGGCCCGGTTTAGTAGCATGAGTACCAACAAGAATAATGAATGCAAGCCCATCCGGGAGACTACTCAACCCACCAACCGCTACACCGCCTGCACCAACCCTACACACCATGTGGGGAATATCTCAACCCACCCAAATTTCACACCACAGCTTGCGAAGAACGTCAAAATTCATCGATTGAGGCAAAGCCTCCAAGACGTGGATGAACCACTTTCAGTACTTCCTCCATTAATACCCCAATCCCATGCAACAGATATTAATAAATGCATATCATGCAAAATACAAGAGTAATCAATCAAGCGATTCACCAATTTAAAACCCTAGGGGTATATCGGTAATTTTGCTCTTTAGGGTAATTACGTGATCTATGCTACTACACAAGCTAATTTAGTAATTTTATTGGTTTTATGCAATTTGACTCCACCATCTACCTAACAGCTAATTTGCCCATCTCTTACCCATGTTGGTCCAGAAGCCCATTGGGCCCAATTTTGGCCCATCGAGCCCTTTTTCCAAATACGCTAAAACGTCACGCTGAACGTGCTTACCACCTTGCGGTGCCAGATCTAACAATTATTCTATGACTTGAGAGCATTCGCATACCCACATGACCATGAAATGCCGGATTTGACATTTCGACTTTTGCCAATTGAACTAAGAAAGGGTGTTCTACACACACCGATTCATGACGATCGCTTCGAGATCCCTTTCGATGTCCTACAATTTATTAGCACAGTTCTTATTTACAAACCATAATCACTAAACCCTCAAAACTTACTTATCCATGATCGAACCATATCCCAAAAACCTTTGAAACCTTACCTTTTTTGCCAAAATCGATAGTTAGCTCCAAATCCAATTGCTCCAATGAACCACGCCTTAGATTCAACGCTTAAGAAGACTCTAGTCACCGAAAGAAAACATCAGTTAAAGACCCTTAGAGCCATATGCCCAAATCGACAGCCTCCCTAGATTTTAGGGATTTCGGCTTTTTCGAAGTTGTAAAATAAGACTAGATCTGAAGTGATGAGCACTTACCACTTGTTCCTCTTTGATTTCTACGTAGATCTGATGCAGATTTATCCTCTAAACGATGGTAGAACTCGAATCTAGAAGATCTGAAGTTTCGGCTATAAGTCCCTAAATCTATGGTATTTCGGCTTTTTAGGTGATGAAGAAGATGATGGTTTGAGGCTATAACCTTGGAGTAACGTTGCCGACAGATATTAAGGGTTTAGAGAAGATGAATGTTGATCACAAGGAATAAAAATACTGAAGGATTTGCCTTTGGAGAAATCGGCACAAGTAGTGAGTTTTCAGGATTTCGGCCTTTTAATGGAGATTGGTGATGAAGGTTTAATGGAAGATGGGATCGACAAAGAAGGTGAATAAGATGGTCAGAAGGTTTCGGCTAGAAGGAGAAGCATAAAGGAAGAGAAAACATGGAGGAAAAGAGAAGAAGAAAATTCGACACAATGAGAAATAGACTTGTGTTTTCGGCTTTTGTGAGAATTCAGAAAAGATGAAAGAAAGCTTTCAGGTGGCTAACCCTAATTCTCCAAGATAGAAAAGAAAAGAACCTAACCCTAATATTAAATTAGAGCAATCGGCCCATCTCTCTAAGGCCCTTGTCAAATTTACTTGTGTGATCACATGCCTAGTTCATGCCTAAAAATTAAAAGAAAAACAATATGCCGCCTACCTTACAACTTGAACCCTGGACCTCCAATTCCTTCCCAGGCGCCACTTTTTTAGGAACTTAGTGGCGTCACCTTGCCACTTTACCAAGGCCTTATTTGTGTCATAACTTACGCAGTTCTTCTTAAAAGCCCACTTAACCAAATCTCCTATTCACTTAAAAATCCCACCTTGATATTTTACCGTGTTTAGCTTAGTTTTGGGCCTTCTAAAGGTCTACTAACACATTTAAACATAATTCCAATATTTAGAACATGAAAATTTCAAGATTTACTAAAAATCACAAAAACCCAAAAAATATCCCGAAAATCAAGGCGTTACAACTAATATTTTTTTTTCCTTTCCAATAATAATAATTTTATAAATATATCTAATAATAAAATTTCAAATATCAATAATACAAGAAATAATAATAATTTTCATAAAATTTTCAAACATACATACAAGAATATTTTTCTAATAATAATAATTTTATCTCATAATACTAATTAAAATTTCATAAAATTTAAAATATCCGTAATAATAAATACAAGAAAAATTTTCTAGTGGTAATTTAATAAAATAAATTTTTTTTCTGAAACGATAATATTTAAAACTTCCTAATTATTCAGGTTTTCTTCTATTCGAATTCCAGACTCAAAACCCAACTCTTCTAGGCCCCAAATTCAGGATGTTACAAGGGGCACCAATTTGCAAATAGGGGCACTGAAGTGCAAATCTCGTACAAGCAAACATTCTAACCCTATTGGCATTCTAACTGTATCCTAATCGTTTACTATGTCCAAACAAGCATTTAAACAAAATTATAACTTTCATGAATCAGAGACACTTCCATATATCTCTATACACATGCTGTAACAATTCATAATCATTCCAAAATCACATATATCATATTTCATAATTATTCAATAGTTTTCAAATAAATCCTTTCTCACCTTATATTTAGATATAATATTTTGATTTCCAATTCACACATTAAACATCATATATATATATACATTTATAAATCAGCCGTAACATTATGTATATATATATGTATGTACAATTCTATACCTACGAACTTACCTTGATAATTACAGTAGTAAAAAGAGGTTGACGACTAATCTAACACATTAGCTTTTCCCAAGTTTATATCCGTTTGATTCGTTTCTAGATTTAAATAATATTTTTTCATTAAATTAATACAATTCTAGTATTTAAATAATATGTATAATACAATTAAGTCCTTCCATAAACATTTTACAAATTTATCCCAATATTTTACCTTTTATGCAATTTAGTCCCTAAACCCGAAACTTGCAAATTTACCATTTTTAGTTAAAAATTCATGCTGGACAATTTTCTTAGGGTTCATAATTAGCCCATTTTTATCATCATTTCACAATATTTACCTTACATTTTACTATTTTCAGAATTTAATCTCTAATCATTAAATTCATTAAAAATCACTTAACAAAATACTTATAAATAACAACTAATAGCTCAAATTCATCATTTAACATCTAATATCACAAAGATTCAATAATGTCAACATTCAAAATCTTTAACAATTTCAAGAACGAAGCCATGAGCTAGCTAGACCTAATTGAAACGATCTCAAATACATAAAAATTACGAAAAACGGATTCAAAATGGAATTACATACATAGAATTTTGTTTGGCCGAAACTTGAAGCTTCTCCAAAGGAGATCCTTTCTTCTCTTTTCGGTGAATAAAAAAGGTAAGATGATACTCATCTTTTTCTTTACTTTTACTTTTGTTTTATTATTTTAATACTTTAAACATTAACTAATAAAATAAAATAATTTAAATAATAACTTAATAATCAACCAAATTATCGTCCACTATCACCAATTATGGTTAATTTTCCATATTAAACCATCTGTTTATATTCATTAAGCCATTTAATCCTTCAAATCTAATAGTGATCAAGTTTTACATCCTTTACAATTTAGTCCTTTTAATTAATTAACTATCTAAACATTAAAATTTCTTAACGAAACTTTAATACGACCTTAATAACACTCCATTAATATTTAATAAAATACTTATGGCTCAGTTTACAAAAATGAGGTCCCAATACCTCAATTTTTAAAACCACTTGACTTTAAGTTCATACCACTTAAACCTAATTGTTCTCTTCAATAGCATAAATTACCAATTCAACATTTATTTTGAAACCATATTTGACTTGTAAATATTAAATAATAATATTTACGAACTCACTCGTCGAATTTGTAGCTCAAAAACCACTGAAAAACAGATTGTTACAACTTTCCCCCTTATGAAAATTCCATCCTCAAAATTTCTCACATGATAATGGTTATTTAGATCAAGTCTTTCTCTCACCTTTTCAAGAGTAGTCCAATAAAAAAATCTATCATAACTTGTTCCCAATCATACTTCATACCAAAATTTGATACTATACCGTAACTATAGACATAACAGATATCTCAAAATTAACTCTGAAATTTCCCATTCTAATCATGTATACCAGTAGCCTTGTCTCAAAACGTTATGCACTTTTGTCGTTGTCTAATGTAAATCAAATAAAATATGAACTACCTCATATAAGATGTACCATATATTCTCAAATTATTCGGTGCACAAATTTGAATGTTTTTTCCTACATCTCAAAATTCTCTAAAGAATTAACGGTTCTTCATGATAATCAACCCACCATAATTCAAGATCATCTTAATGTAACGTTACTATAAACAACAAATTCTTCTTTGGTTGAGACTGAAGTAGATACCTAACTTAACTAAACAACTTTGATGTTTCTGGTTATAACCTTACCATTAGTAGTACAACTATCGAGAAATTCCCAGTAATCATCTGTCGAAGCATAACTGAAAAAAACCCAGATCATCATATTCTAGATACATTAGATAATTCATAGCGTTTAGCTAAGTTTTGTAATTTTTTCATAACAAACTCTAACTGATGTTTCCGACACATCTGCATCTGTAACTTCCAATTGATAGACGTTCTAGTACATGAAAAACTTCAAACAGTATCATTTAAATACAAGCGTGATAGCTACTATAATCGAGATGATTTTAACCCATAATAATATTTCCCGGTTATCACTAATCTGGTTGATTTATTCCTATATCATGTCTTCTAGAATATGAATCCCTCATTCTACATGTTCGTCTGGTTGCCAATGATTTCATGAAATTTTTTCCCGATTCTAAAGATGAGCTCAAATACATGCAACTCAACTAACCCCTCAAGTGAATTGTCTGTTCTGACTAAAACAAATAAGTCGGTCTTGTCAACCTGATAGTAACAATTCAAAATAATTCTTTCTTTTTGTCGTCAAAATAATCTAGACATATGGTCTACCATAATTCCCTTAGAATAGCAATCAAAATAATCACCAAAGGTATTAACTTATTTGAAATATAATATTCGGTTTTGACTTATTGACATGATTCAAGATTACCTGAGTAATGAGAACTAATATGCGAGGTTAAGCTTGATCTTCCACTGTCTATACTTTTTTCGTTATCTATCCCTTTCATGGAAGCTAGAAATGGGATACATAATGAAACTATTTAAATAATTAACATAAAATCATTGAACCATACTGAACACACAACCATAAAATGTGTAACGCCCCAAATTTTTGGGAATTCTGTGAATGATTGGTAAAATTTAAAATTCTGTGTTTTGTCTGCTTGATGAAGGTTTAATTATGATAGGGGGCCTCTAGAAGGCCCAAGCTTAAGCTAAAACCCGGTAATTTTAAGTGATTTTAGTCCATAGGAAAAAGAGGTTCTGGTTAGCTGGGCTTTTAAGTAGTAATTGGGTAAAATAAAACACAAGGAAGCCTGTGGTAAGTTGGCATGTGACGCCACTTGGGGGCTTTAGAGGTGGCGTGTGGATGACCAAGTAGAGCTAAGGTTCGAGTCGCAACGTAAGCAAATTAGTGATATTAATTTTTATGTACAGAAAAGGTAAGCAGTGGAACTGAAGTGAAAGTTTGTCAAGAGAGGATTTAGGAGCTGATAAGGGAGAGGATTTAGGAGCTGATTAGGGAGAACATTGTTGGCCAAATGGTGGACTCTTAAGGAGCAAGAGTTGGCCGGCCAAGTGGTGCTTTAGGGGGGCAAATTTCGGCTAGGTTATGTGCCAGTATAAATTCGGCATTAGGGGTAAGTTGTGCCGTTTCCTGACTATTCTCCTCTTCTTTTCTTTTCTCCTCTCTCCATCAACTTTTTCTTTTTCTTCTTTTCTCTATAGCCGAATCTTTCTATCCTCCTGTTCATCTCCATCTCTTTCTTCAAACGATTCTAAACCTTCATTGCCATTTGCCATAAGAAAAGCCGAAATCCCGAAAGCCGTATTTCCTTCTGTGCTGATTTCTCCTAGCCAATTCCTCTTACTTCTTTTTATCCTTCTTGACTGACTCTCTATTCTTCTAAACCCCAAGTCTCTATCAACGAAGCCACTACACAAAAAAACCCTCATCTTTTTCTTCACAGTTACAAAAAAAGCCAAAAACGCTTAGCCATAGGGACATAGCCGAATTTTATGATCATTGAAGGCTTGATTTATGTTATCATTTGAAAGCTTAGAACTGCATCAGAATCGAGTGGGGATTAAGGGTATTGTTGACTGAAGGAATCTGTGGTAAGTCTTTTCAACCTAATCTTTATTTCGTATTTTAGAAAAAGCCAAAAATCCGTAAAGGTTAGGGAGGCTGTTGATTTGGACTTGTAGCCCTAAGGGGTTGTGATAATTATTTTATCTTGATGATAGTGTGATCTAGAGGCTACTGATCAAGGGCTTGGACAAGGGGAACAACTGGATCTAAATCTAGTCGCTAACTTCGGCAAAGGTAGGATTGCTAGTGCCTAAGGTGTTATTGGCCGAATAGGGTAAGGGATTAATATGTAGCTCATTTCAGTAGTTGGATTAATGTGGTAGTAATATAATTGTAGGCAGTTCGTGCGTTCACAAACAGGTGTGTAACTGACACCCTCTCATTGACTAGATCGGCAAAAGCCGAAATGCCGAAAAGTCGGTATTTTGGGAACTTGCGAGTGTGCGAATGCTCGAAAGATAAGTGGGTTAATATTTTTGGTAATCTTAAGTGATAAAACTGTAGTACGTGCAATTTCGTGCATTATTGATATTTTGGGCTTAATGGGCCGAAATTGGGATAATGGGCCAACGGGACCAATTCGATAAGTATGTGCGGTAAATGTTCTGATGGTGCATAAATGGTAGAAATATGCATGAAAACCTTAAAATAGTTAAAATACTAAAATATCCCTATGCATGGAAAAATTACCATTATACCCTTAGGTGTAAAATTACCATTACACCCCTAGGGTTTGTTTTAACTGAAAAGCATGATGATCTGAATCTGTACGATGTATGCCATGATTGCATCTCTGTTGCATGGGGACATGGGTTATATTATGAAGGAAGCGTCCTGGTGGCTATGCCACAAACTATCGAATTTGGTGGCTCTGCCACATATATCTATTCTGGTGGCTCTGCCACGATTATCTATTTCTGGTGACTCTGTCAATTATCTGTTCTGGCAGCCATGCTGCATATTTCTGTGATGTGTAGCGATTGGGTGGGTTGAGTAGTCTCCCCACATGGTGTAAGGTTGGACGGGGGTGTATATGGTTGGATATGGGCTAGGTTTGCATAAGCATGTAATATCTGTCTTGATCTGTTATGGGCCTATGGGCTTATTCTGATTCCTATTCTGGGCTAAGGCCAACTTATTATGTTTCTGTGGTTTGAGCTGATATAGGCTATGGTTGGGTTAACTTACACACTGAGTTTCCCAAAACTCACCCCTTTATTTTTCATCCACGCAGGTGATCCCCAACCATAGTGGGCTTGGAGTTGTGAGGGATTCGGAGTGGCCATGCAAGTCTGCAAATTTGGTTTCTTTCTGATGAATTGGACGTCCTTTTATTTTTGTTTTTGGTTTTGGGTTTTTAAATGTAATAAGGCCGCTCAATTATTTTTATGGTTTTGAATTTATATTTTATTATGATGAACATAACTTATATTAACTATCAAAATTGGTTAGATCTAGGGCGCGTTTTCAAAAACATAAATTGATTTCAAAGTAACACGATTACAAGCAAGGCTTCCCCTATGATAACGTTTTCCTAAATTAAATATTTTTTTAAACGAACATAATTACATTGGTAACCTGAAAATATACACGATGTTAGAGTGTGGCAATGGCGGTGTGCATGTCTAGGATTGGATCCGAAGGGAGCTTGGTACTTAAGCAGTTCGATGGACTCACCTCCTCTTTTTCCGGTTTCCTACCTGGTGCACAACTTCCATTCACTTTAACCTATAACAAAAGTATCTTTTTAACACAGCAAGTAAGTTTTTAAACCAACAATATAAAATGTTTTGATCACTTCGATGTGGCCCGTCGGATCTGGTCGTAACGTGTAGGCCGAGTTTGGGGTGTTACAAAATGAATTAGAAATACTACTTTGCTTCTTTCTACGTGAATATTCCCTCAGACAAACCATAATGCTCTAATAAGATAGGCACTACAATCGTATAGTTAAAATAGTACCTCAAATATCAAGAAGGCACCTTGAAGCAAATGAGAAAAATCAAATATAATTCCAGCAACAACAAGTGCAGTAACATGACATTTAAAAAGTTGAGATCTATATCAACATACTCCCATGATCTAACCAAGAATTATAACCGTAACAAATGTAATAATCTCAAACCAATGTATGACCTTTACAGATGAATCATATATGATAAAATAGACATAAGAACATTATGAAAGCCAAGATAAAGAAGTCCAAGATGTAAAGCTCTACTAAAATTTTGAGAATATAACCCTTTTGTATACTGTTAGAATATGCAATTTATGACCTTTCCGAACTTACTCGTCTACATCAAGCTATTTCTATTAAAGACTATACGGTATAATAAGAACATATTGATTATTAAAGAGGTTGATGATATACCCAAGAAAAATACAAAAGGAGAATATCGTTCAGATGTACTGGAACCAGCTGTAACATAAGTAACATAAATTCCATACACATAAAGTGGAGAAACAACTAGTAAAAGCAAAAAATAAAAACATATGATTTTTCCCATTGAATCCTCTCAAAACGTAGTTGAATAGGATCCCAATAATAAAGCAATGCTGATCATTAATCAGTCAGACTAACAATACTTTAGCCTAACATTATGGTTAACAATTATTCCCACATGAGAAGAACCACATCTAAAAATAAAACATTTGTATATGCAAAAAAGATAAAAGAATACATAAAATATCTAGATGAGATGATTGTAAGATACTCGGCCATAACAATTGCATTCATATCTATACACATTTCAAACATTACTTGTAATGCCCCGAATTTAGGCCTAGAAGTATTGGGCCTTGAGTATGGGTTCATAAGGAAGTTGTATATAAGTAGTTAATTGTGCAAGGAAATGACACAAACTGTATGTTTGGTGTGGTGGTTAAGTGAATTGGGTGTGTTTGGGGATGTCTGAAAAGTCTTGTGTTCAAACTTAGGCTTTAGCAGAATTTTAATTTTAAGTGAATAAAACCCTAGATGCTTGGATAAAGGCCTTTTAAATTATTGTGTTAAATAAATGACACAAGGAAGCATGTGGTCTAGTGGTTGTGACATCATTAAAGTTGCAAGGGAGCCTGGTTCAAGTCTTAGCTCTTGCAATTTATTTTGGTTTTTCTTTTAAAGGAACTTGGACTTTGGCCCATAGACCTTATAGTTAATTGAGGATAAAATGTGACACAAAAGAGCCTTGTGGCTTGGTGGCAAGTGACGTGTTGAGCAATTGATAGGGCTTGGCTTTGAAGCCCATTACTAGCAAAAAGGATATTTATTTTGCATCATGGGATGGCAAGAGTTTGAAGTGGTTTCAAACTTTGTTATGTGAGAGTTTGAACTGGTCTTGGTGTTTGTTATGGATGATATCAAGGAGGGATAAGGGGAGAGATTTATGGAGATTTTCAAGGGATTGGAAAGTTGGGGAGTTGTAGCTGGTTGGGAGACTTGTAGGTGCAATTCGGCTAAGGGGGTCTTTGGGTATGCATTTTTGGCAATGAGTGGGGGAATAGGTGCTGAATTTCCCCTCGATCTTTTTGGGATTTTTTTCCTCTTGGCATTTCTGGCTTCTTTACTCCTTAGTGTTGGTTTAACAAGTAACCTTTTCCCGCTCTTTCGGGATTTGTTTAATGTAAGTTCTTAGTACCAAAATCGCCATACTCAACTTTCTTCTCTTTGCCGGATCATTCTTCTACTCCTAACTCTTCTCCATTTTCCAAGACTAGGTCGAATATCTGTTGCCTATTCCTTTCTTTTCTTTCGGCCAAGCCTCTATAAATCCCTTGCTCTTCATTTTTTTTCTCTTCTCCTTTTCTTTTAGCTGCTCACGACCTTTTTGTGTTTCCTCTTCTTCATTTCTTTCTATTCTTGGGCGATTATCTCTGTGTTCTACTGCGAGTACTATTATTTTGGTTCTGCGAGGAATCCTAACAATGGTAGGTGTTCATACTTTCTTCTCTCGTTCAAATTTGTTCCTTCTTGTTCTTTTTATTTTAATCGAGTGCTTCTTGTTTATGCAGGGTCTAATGTCGATTCCTGTTCTCTTCTCTTATATGTGTGGGTTTTTTGGGTTTCTGAAACTCTCGATGAGTAAAGGGATAGAAAAGGTGTGCTTTGGTGGTGTTGGCCAAATGCTGTTGTTCCTCACTCTTAGTCTTCGCTTTTGGTAAGTGGCTATACGCTTGGTACAATGGATTGTGTATTTACAAAGAGTGTATGGGTTGCAGGTAGTCGCTAAGGATTGGAAACGATTACTTGCAATGGCTCTTTGATCAGTCAAAACAAGGGGTAAGTAGTGCTATAAAAAGCTTTTCGATTAGGGTTTGCTTTAATTCAATTTTAGACTAATAACCAAAACTTATTCTTGGAACAGATTGGCGAATCTCGTGGGTCGATAGGCCAATTTCGTAATCAAGAGTGTAATCAAATTCCTTTTTGATAATCGGCTGAAAAGTCGAAAATGTGTGAGATGTTTACTTTGCTATGATTGTAGATCGAAAAATGCCGAAAACCCAAAAATATGTTGTATGATGCCATACGAGCGTGCGATCGCACGTGTGGTGAACTGAGTCCACAAAACATGGGCGATAGGCTGTAGAGGCCACTACGAGCGCTCTTATGGACTTGGGTCGTTAAGGGCCTCATATGACAACCCTAATTTGACCCTAGTCAGAATGTGGTTTCGGGACCACAAAACCAAGTCATAAAATTTATTTAAAATTTTATTTGCATATCTTTTATGTGTGTTAGTGCTTGTATGAAAATTTGATGTTTTAATTTTATCTCAGGAATGTGAATTTTGCTTGAAAGGATTTAGTTGAGAGACTTAGAAAAATATGATAGGTAAATTTGTAAGGATCAAAAAATTACAAAATGTGAAAGCTTGGATTTGCATGTCAATATGCCCAAATTACAATAAGTGGCTGGCCATGTAACGCCCCATACCCGAGACCGTCGCCGGAGTCGAACACGAGGTGTTAATAGACTTAATTCATTACTTAAACAGCTCAAACAATTTATTTTTAAAATTTTCAGTCAAGCTAGCAATCTGCGTCACAGTCGCTTAAAAATTCATATCTCGAGTTCCAAAATTCAAAATCCAATTCCGTAAATTTTCCCTAAAACTAGACTCATATATATATTTACTAATTTTTTAATAAAATTTTTGGTCAAGCAAATTAGTATATTTTATTAGTTAAATTCTCCCCTGTTTCAGGGTTCTACTGCTCTGACCTCTGTGTATTACGAATAAGATATCTCCCTGTACAGAGTTTCAATGACTAAGCCATTTGTTTCTAATAAAACTAGACTCAATAAGGAATCTGTACATATAAATAATGACTTCTAAATATCTTTTAACAATTTATGGTGAATTTCCAAAGTCAGAATAGGGGATCCAGAAATCGCTCTGGCCCTGTTTTACAAAAATTTAAACATCTCATAAAATATAACTCATATACCTGTTTTGTTCCATCCATATGAAAATAGACTCATAATTCTTCAATTCCATATTTTATTTAAAATCTAATTGTATCTCTACTATTTTTAGTGATTTTTCAAACTCACGTCACTGCTACTGTCTGAATCTATTTTATGGTAAATTTTACCTATTTCATGTTTTCCATGGATTAGCTAGTAATTTAGCATACATAACACCAAATATGATCATGATTAGCCATTCCAATGGCTAATCATTACCAAGCATTTCCATACCACTCAATAACCATATCATAAGACTATATACACAAAATGATTATAATGCTATACATGCCATACTCAAAATATACAAGCCATTATGCCAAGATGGTATACGGATAGTGTGAGCATGCCTCCGACCGTTTCCGATTTCCGAGCTGGCTTGTCAACACTACAAGGAATGAAAAGGAGGGAGTAAGCATAAATGCTTAGTAAGTTCACATGCAAATAGCAAGTAACATAACTATATAAGCAAACATAAAACATCATTTGCATAATCATCACCAAGACATTCATATCACATTTTCATTTATCATTTTACTATATTTTTGTTATATCGAGTTTTCAACCCGAGGGTTAAGTACATACCTGTTCAAAGTATTCATTTCACAACACTTACCAATACGTCCCTTTCATCTCGAGTATTCCTCCATTTGAGTAGAATTTTACCCGTTGAACACATCGGAATATAATTCGGATACATGGAAAGTTTGCACATAAGTGCCACATATGTAGCCAAGCTACCATGTAACCCGCCCATAAGTGAACTCGGACTCAACTCAATGAGCTCGGGCATTCGCATCCATAAGTGAACTCGGACTCAACTCAACGAGCTCGGATGCCTAGTTACATCTCTCGAACTCGGACTCAACTCAACGAGTTCGGACATTCGCATCCATAAGTGAACTCGGACTCAACTCAACGAGTTCGGATGCCCAAATATCCTAGTGACATGTCACTTGTATCCTAATCTATTCCTAAGGTTCAAACGGGTGTTTTCCTCGATCACACATCTTTGCCATCTTCCACGGAATATCGAAATTGATACTTCGGTGATAGTTCATACTCACCAAGTAATTCACATAATTACATATTATTCAACAATAACCACAAAGCATAATATTTCATGATAATAATCAGCATCATATCATATAAACAACATTAAATTGCTTAAAATGACAATTATGTTACTACATTTACACATGAACTTACCTCGTATGCGAAAATGGCTACTTTTACCATTTCATCCACAACTTGGTATTTTCCCCATTTTAGCCCGAATTTTAGTCTTCCTTGCTCTATCATTTAAAATATAGTCTAATTAGGACTCACATTATACAAATTGACCCAAAATCATATTTTGGCAGAATTACAGTTTTGCCCCTAAACTTTTGCATATTTACACTTTTGCCCCGAAGCTCGTAAATTAAACTTCAGCCTATTTTCTTATGTTTTATGACATGCTGATCATTTTTCCCTTCTATGGAAACATCAAATTCTCACTCTAACATGTACTTATGACTATTAGGTATTTTTACCGATTAAGCCCTTTTGCTCGTTTTCACTTAAAACCGAGTTGCACAAGTTGTCTAACATAATTTAAAACCTCATATTCTATCATAAAACACCAAAATACACAAATTTCACCTATGGGTATTTTTCCAAATATGAACCCTAGGTTGAATTATTGCTAGCATAAGCTTAATCGAGCTACGGGACTCCAAAAACGTAAAAATCATTAAAACGAGGCTAGAATGGACTTACAATCGAGCTTGGAAGCTTGAAAACCCTAGCCATGGTTTCTCCTTGCTATATTCGGCCATGGGGTTGAAGATGAGCAAAATTGGCTTTAATTTTGTATTTTAATTCATTTTACCCTAAATGACCAAAATGCCCTTACTACTAAACTTTCCAAAATTCCATCCATGTCCAATTTTTGTCCATAGACTCGAAATTGGTAAAATTGCTATTTAAGACCTCCTAATTAATATTTCAAAACAATTTCGTACTAGAAACTTCTAGAATGCAAGTTTTACAAATTATTTGATTTAGTCCCTAATTTCAATTTAAGCACCTTATGCAGAAAATTACTTCACGAAATTTTCACACAATCATGAAATCATATAATAGACCTCAAAATAATCATAAAATAATTATTTCTATCTCGGATTTTGTGGTCACGAAACCACTATTCCAACTAGGCCCAAAATCAGGATATTACAACTCTCCCCCCTTCAGGGATTTTTGTCCTCGAAAATCTTACCAGAAAAGTGGTCTTCACTTTTAATCTCATATTTGGTGTCGAAGAACTTTCACTTAGGCTGTACCTCCAATACATCTCTTTAATTTCTCATATGATCTAAAAGCTTATAGTCTCAACTCTCAACTGTTCTTAAATTTCCAACCCTTCTCAGTTTCCCATGATATCATGACATAAAACCCGGATCTTAACTTGATTAATGGAGACCGGAATTCTAAGAAATCCAACAATCAAAGAGGCCTAAAATTCCATGAATCTGATGAGTAGGAATTCATTCAATACAGATATGATTTATAGATCTCGCTAAACATTTAACAATAGGATACATCACATTTTTCCTCTTTCCGCCATAGAAATAATTCTGATATGGCCTCAAGAATAATCCTTCTCATTTCCATCCCAATATCAACACTGACAAGGATAATTTTGATAGATCCCAATGTTCGGCTTTAACCCCTTTAACAACTTCGATTTTATGTAACATCAAATGCTTTAAACTATCACATTACCTCACTGTCTTGAAACACATCACAATTCATACAACAGTACATTACTGAAAGTCAGGAAGTCTTTACTCAATGTAGACTAGTCTAGTTCAGACGCTTTGGTTACCAATATTCTCATCTATCCAAACTTTGTCAACATGTAATAAACTTTTCAGCTTTCACAAGATGAAAACCTTATCATTCGTAGTGATTTTAACTAATATCCAACTCTTTCTAATAAATATACACTTCTCGCTCGGACTATTTACTCTTTTATCCGCATAAAATGAAATTATATTATCGACTTGAAAAAATAATCCGACATAATTGTTACATGAAATCTTTCAAATAAATAATTCACCATACCGATCAAACTCGCGCTTTTATCACCTATGCCTTTACTGATGTCAAATCCTTATATAGAAATTAGAAAAAAATCCCAATACTAAAATCACGACATTACCAAGATCAAATTAGAAGTATAGTTATATTTGACATGATTATCATGAGCTGAAGAACGTACTTCGAACATGAGTCATAATTGACAAATTATGGAACAAAGATAACAAGAAAACCGAATAAAGAAATCCAGAATAAAGAGATCCAGGATAAAGAAACCAAAGATACGATACTATGCCGGAGAATCGAAAACCAAACTCATAGAGAAAATACATAATACCCCGATAATTCTTCAAAGAAAGAAAGTCCAAAAGAAAACATCATTTAATCCCACTGGAATCAAATATAACAAGAACAATATATCTTCCCATACATATATATCAGATGAAGCATCAAGTAGAAGAAACAGAATCATAATATCATATGTATTTTCTCATCAATTCTTATCAGACGAAATGAAATAGAATACCCGATGAAATAGAGAAATATAAATTATAAACCAGTCAGACTACCAATGCTTTCATCCAACACCAGGATTAAAAGACATTCCCATATAACAAGAATTTCTTCGAAGATCAATAGCCATAGAAATATTTACGAGAACGGGTAAACACATAGAACATCTCAAAAGAGATCGCTAAATCTGTCCACCATAATGTCACACTCGGATAGTTCACATTTCAAATATCATTTCCCCAACTAGTTCAACCATCACAAATTTCATATTAAACCATTCACTAAAGAAGGTCATTCGAATAAATTTTGATTTACACTTTTCTCGACCTTGCACCGAGTAATTCGATTTACCAAAGAGAATTCCTTCTCTAATTGGGATAGTGCATAACTCCAATAATCTTTACGTCAATCCGATACTTTATCGGCTCGACTTTACTTATCAGCTCATTTTCAATCTCGATCATACTTATAATTATTCTATCACTAAACTCTTTGGGTTCTCAACCGGAAACTTATTCAATACAAATCTCATGAAATTCCATTATAAGTACCACTTCGGTAAGGGGGAGGGGTTGTAAGACCTCTGACTCGACTTTCTTAAACATACACATATGACATAACTCCCATCATCATAGCAACATCATCAAAATCATGTCATTCATTCAGGCAATGCAACATTCATGTTGGCTTACACAAATTTTCCTATTGTCCATTTAGACAATATACTTATGCATACATTCTATGTTTTCTAGATAGCTTTACTTATCCATTCATTTAATTAAATTAATTCATGCTCATGACATCATATAAGGCCAAACAAACATAGATATTTGCATCACAATCACAACATTCATTTCGTGCATCATCATGTACATATCATTACAATCATATAATTCAGTCCAACAATTTAACATAGATAAGTTCATTCCATTATAATCCTTTATCTCATAAAAATTATATATCATTAGCATTCATCAACATTAGACGTCCAAATCAAGACAAGGACATTTTCATTCGTATCATAATATTATGACTTTTATTCATACCTCTACTACTTTCTATTTATTCCATTCATCTTATCAAGTAAGCCACATACACTACATCATATGAGCATTAAGCAAATATGAATATTTATCACATATGTATCATAAACTTTTATTCATACTTTTCTGAACCGAGACTTATCATAATCATAATTTTACTCAAATACCTTCACATAACATTTAACATGGTCAGTGCAGCTCAGTTGGAGAGTACCCTATCTAAATAAGACGGTACTCATACGCGTCGGAAGACATCACACTATCACAGATGAGTGGCATGTATAGCTAAACTTTTACACATGCTAGGTTAGTCCGAGAACCGACTAAACCTGCTCTAATACCACCAAATGTAACGCCCCGTACCCGAGACCGTCGCCGGAGTCGAACACGAGGTGTTAATAGACTTAATTCATTACTTAAACAGCTCAAACAATTTATTTTTAAAATTTTTAGCCAAGCTAGCAATCTGCATCACAGTCGCTTAAAAATTCATATCTCGAGTTCCAAAACTTGAAATCCAATTCCGTAAATTTTCCCTAAAACTAGACTCATATATATATTTACTAATGTTTTTATAAAATTTTTTGTCAAGCAAATTAGTACAGTTTATTAGTTAAATTCTCCCCTGTTTCAGGGTTCGACTGCTCTGACCTCTGTGTATTACGAATAAGATATCTCCCTGTACAGAGTTTTAATGACTAAGCTGTTTGATTCTAATAAAACTAGACTCAATAAGGAATCTGTACATATAAATAATGACTTCTAACTATCTTTGAAAAATTTATGGTGAATTTCCAAAGTCAGAATAGGGGATCCAGAAATTGCTCTGGCCTGTTTCACAAAAATTTAAACATCTCTTAAAATATAACTCATATACCTGTTTTGTTCCATCCATATGAAAATAGACTCATAATTCTTCAATTCCATATTTTATTTACCATCTAATTGTATCTCTACTATTTTTAGTGATTTTTCAAACTCACGTCACTGCTGCTGTCTGAATCTATTTTATGGTAAATTTTACCTATTTCATGTTTTCCATGGATTAGCTAGTAATTTAGCATACATAACACCAAATATGATCATGATTAGCCATTCCAATGGCTAATCATTACCAAGCATTTCTATACCACTCAATAACCATATCATAAGACTATATACACAAAATGATTATAATGCTATACATGCCATACTCAAAATATACAAGCCATTATGCCAAGATGGTATACGAATAGTGTGAGCGTGCCTCCGACCGTTTCCAATTTCCGAGCTGGCTTGTCAACACTACAATGAATGAAAAGGAGGGAGTAAGCATAAATGCTTAGTAAGTTCACATGCAAATAGAAAGTAACATAACTATATAAGCAAACATAAAACATCATTTGCATAATCATCACCGAGACATTCATATCACATTTTCATTTATCATCTTACTATATTGTTGTTATATCGAGTTTTCAACCCGAGGGTTAAGTACATACCTGTTCAAAGTATTCATTTCACAACACTTACCAATACGTCCCTTTCATCTCGAGTATTCCTCCATTTGAGTAGAATTTTACCCGTTGAACACATCAGAATATAATTCGGATACATGGAAAGTTTGCACATAAGTGCCACATATGTAGCCAAGCTACCATGTAACCCGCCCATAAGTGAACTCGGACTCAACTCAACGAGCTCAAGGCGTTCGCATCCATAAGTGAACTCGGACTCAACTCAACGAGCTCGGATGCCTAGTTACATCTCTCGAACTCGGACTCAACTCAACGAGTTCGGACATTCGCATCCATAAGTGAACTCGGACTCAACTCAACGAGTTCGGATGCCCAAATATCCTAGTGACATGTCACTTGTATCCTAATCTATTCCTAAGGTTCAAACGGGTGTTTTCCTCGATCACACATCTTTGCCATCTTCCACGGAATATCGAAATTGATACTTGGTGATAGTTCATACTCACCAAGTAATTCACATAATTACATATTATTCAACAATAACCACAAAGCATAATATTTCATGATAATAATCAGCATCATATCATATAAACAACATTAAATTGCTTAAAATGACAATTATGTTACTACATTTACACATGAACTTACCTCGTATGCTAAAATGGCTACTTTTACCATTTCATCCACAACTTGGTATTTTCCCATTTTAGCCCGAATTTTAGTCTTCCTTGCTCTATCATTTAAAATATTGTCTAATTAGGACTCACATTATACAAATTGACCCAAAATCATATTTTAAGCGTAATTACGCTTTGCCCTAAACTTTTGCATATTTACACTTTTGCCCCAAGCTCGTAAATTAAACTTCAGCCTATTTTCTTATGTTTTATGACATGCTGATCATTTTTCCTTCTATGGAAACATCAAATTCTCACTCTAACATGTACTTATGACTATTAGGTATTTTTACCGATTAAGCCCTTTTGCTCGTTTTCACTTAAAACCGAGTAGCACAAGTTGTCTAACATAATTTAAAACCTCATATTCTATCATAAAACACCAAAATACACAAATTTCACCTATGGGTATTTTTCCAAATATGAACCCTAGGTTGAATTATTGCTAGCATAAGCTTAATCGAGCTACCGGGACTCCAAAAACGTAAAAATCATTAAAAACGAGGCTAGAATGGACTTACAATTGAGCTTGGAAGCTTGAAAAACCCTAGCCATGCTTTCTCCTTGCTATATTCGGCCATGGGGTTGAAGATGAGCAAAATTGGCTTTTAATTTTGTATTTTAATTCATTTTACCCCTAAATGACCAAAATGCCTTTACTACTAAACTTTCCAAAAATTCCATCCATGTCCAATTTTTGTCCATAGACTTAGAAATTGGTAAAATTGCTATTTAAGACCTCCTAATTAATATTTCAAAACAATTTCATACTAGAAACTTCTAGAATGCAAGTTTTACAAATTATTCGATTTAGTCCCTAATTTCAATTTAAGCACCTTATGCATAAAATTTCTTCACGAAATTTTCACACAATCATGAAATCATATCATAGACCTCAAAATAATCATAAAATAATTATTTCTATCTCGGATTTTGTGGTCAAGAAACCACTATTCCAACTAGGCCCAAAATCAGGATATTACAGGCCAAGTAATGATGCCCCTCCACTTAGTCTAATTAATTATAATATTTTGTTAGCAAATGATTAAAATATTCTAAATAAAATGAAATAATAAAAGAAGAAATGGAAAGGAGAGAAAGTGTTTATCTTCTTTTTCATCTCCCAAAATCGAAACAAAATGGAAGAGATAGGGAAATTTATACTAAGACAATTCGGCAACCCTTTTTGCTAGTTGGAGGTAAGTTTTGAAATGTTGTTTAAACTTTTTTTTATATATGTTAAGCTAATTGTTAAATACATTTTAGCAATGTCAAGAAAATCAAACTTTTATGGAGGTTTGGGCACTAAGCCGTATATCAAGAGATAGGAGTAGAGGTTGTTTTCATGTTATATTGAATAAGTAGAGGTTATTATGACTTTGAATTTGTTGAATTTTTAGTTGGGTAACAATTGGTGCATTCGGCCATATGGGGTAAAATGGAATGTTCATTTTATTTGTTATTTCATTTTTATGAGAAATGGGTCAATGTTAAAGCCGAATGAATCATGATGGATAAGAAAGTGCAAAATTCATGTTATGTGGTAATATGAGTAGATGACTGAGACATGGAAGAAGGAAATAGATTGATATTTTTATATTTTGGGAGTGAAAGGCATAATGAAAACATAGTAAGTTTAAGTGCATATTTTAGTTCAAGTGATAAGTAGAATTTGGTTAAAATAGCTTGATATATGTGTGTTTTTCGATTTTAAATCAAAATAGTTTGAGTGACTTAATTGATGTCTTTGAAATTATTTGAGTAATTACAATGGGCATTAAGATGTTGAACTCATGAAATTAGAAGAATATGAGCTTGATAGATTTTAAATGAATTAAAAATGATATTATATTTGATATTGTATATTCGACCATCTAATTAAGTATATAGGTGATGTTGAATTTAATCTTGCACATTCTGCTATATAGGTATACACATTTGTGATATTATCTTTGATTGATTGTATATAATCGACTAAATGAGTGATGTTGGCTTATAAGTTGAGTTTGATTCATTATTATATATATATATATATATATATATATATTTGAATGTAAACATATTTGAGATAATGTTATGTTGGGAAGTGATGATGCATCTAGCCTTGAGGTAATAGATGAATATTTGTTGAAGTTTTAATGTCTTGAGCAATTACGGTTGTAAAATGTAATGAAAATTATTAGACTATATATGTGAGTAATTAGCAAGGGTGGTTGCTGTGTATACAAATATATATATGTGTTATATATGTATGTATAATTAAAATATTGATTGGATTATTGATACTAATGTGATATTATGTGGTTATTAGCCGAATAACTCAAAAGCATAAGGTAGAAAGATCAAATTTTACCATGTGTTCCTTATGATATAAAATCATTAAAATTTGGATACAAATAACTAGCAAGGCGGTTAAACTAGTTAATTTATTTGATCAAGCTCAAGAACTTAAAGGAGGGGAATCAAGTAAGGGCAAAGCAAGGAGCATCGAGTAGCCGATTTGGAACCGTTTTATCCAACATAAGGTAAGTCCATAAGCATTTCTAAGGTTGATTAATTTATACATAAATGACTCTAGCGTATCGTGAGAGAATTTCTTTTGTTAGGTATTCTTTTGGAGTGATATACATATTTATAATTGTGGCCGTATATGCCAATTGAATTAAGTAAATTGTCTTATTATAATGGGTCAACATTGGCACTAAGTGTACGGATTTGATGGGCACTATGTGTGCGGAATTGAATGGCACTATGTGTGCTGATTTGAATGTCAATACGTGAGTGAATCTTCAAGGCACTATGTGTGCGGTGTAGCATGGCACTATGTGTGCGAATTTGTTTAGCACTATGTGTGCGAAATCGATTGATGATATAAGAAGTATAGGGAAAGAATAAAGTGCTAGAGATATTACCTGATATATCGAAGTTGAGACATGAAACATATATGCATGGATACATCTAGTTCATCATTGTTTCATACTTTGAAAAAAGATTTAAACCATTTGGTTGTTTGATAGTCGATTGGATAGCAATATTTGGCTTGTGGTTGGATTGATAATCTAGTTAATTGTAGCATAGATTGGTATGGCTGAAATAGTTGATCTTACATTATTTCTCTTATGATCTCATGTTAATGGTCTGTATTATATTGCTTATGACTTACTGAGTTGAATACTCATTTGGTGTGTTTGCTTGTCTCCTATTTAGATTTTCTTGACCCATTTTGCGTGCTTGGAATCATTGTTGAAGTCATCACACCAGCTTGCAACATTTTGGTACCCTCTTCTTAGTTGATCTAAATGAACATTTCGGTATGTATAGGCTAATATGTATTTTGTTTGAACTTTGATATGTATACTTCCAGCCATGTGAATATGGCTTAAATACTAAGTTTGAATTTGGTTATGTTTAATCATGGAATAATTCATCTTGGTTATAATGTGTAATGCTATTAATGAATTATATATATATATAAATCTATACATATGTTTGAGTGTTGAAAATGCTAAGAAATATTGATTATGTGTTTTTGGGGTAGTTCGATTATGACACATTTATATAGGTGATTAATTATAATTTGGCTATTGTATTTGATCTTAGTATTTAATTTGAGATAGCATAATGGGTCGTCTGGTTATGTCTGAACATAATATAAAATCGTATGATATGGTTGTTATAAGATGAACGTAAGGAAATGAAGATGATAGAAGTAGATGCATGAAAATTTTTGTTTAAGTATTCGGTTCAGTAATACCTTGTAACCCAATTCTAGCGATGGAAACGGGTTAGGGATGTTACATTTTTATTGGTATCAGAGCTACGGTTTAGTCGATTCTAGGACTACCGTAGCGCGTATGAGTCTAGCTATACATGCTATAATGCTAGGATATGATAGTGTGATGACTTCTGACGATTGAAATTGTTGTTTTGATTAGTAAATGGAATCCACTCTAGAGAGAGCCTTAGCGGATGACGTTGAGAGTGTAGTGCCTGCTCCCAGCAAGGGACAGCGCCTGTTGAACCTTAAGCATCTGCGAGTAATCAAGATGATAGGGCTAAACAAGGCTTTTTTACCATGATGAATGAGTGGGTTGCACAATATGCCCAAACAAACCCGGCTGCTCAACTATTCCCGAATTTAAATAATTCTTCTCCGGTGCCTATAATACCAGCAACTACTGATCCTATGAGGCTGAGTAGACCTCCTGTTGATTTGATTGGAAAGCGCAGGGCCGAGGAATTTCAAGCCACCGCTACTGATGATGCTTAAGGGGTTGAGTTTTGGCTTGATAATACCATTCGTGTTTTTGATGAGCTATCTTGCACACTCGATGAGTGTCTAAAGTGTGCCATATCCTTTTTACGCGATTCGGCCTACTATTGGTGGAGAACCTTGATTTCGATTGTTCCAAAGGAACAAGTTACTTGGGACTTCTTCCAGACGAAGTTTCGTAAAAAGTATATCAGTCAACAATTCATTGATCAAAAGCGCAAAGAATTTTTGGAGCTTAAACAAGGCCGTTTGACGGTATCCAATTATGAACGTGAGTTTGTAAGGCTCAGTCGATATGCTCAAGAGTGTGTAGCTGATGAAGTTGCCATGTGTAAAAGATTTGAAGAGGGATTGAATGAAAATTTAAAGCTACTGGTGGGTATTTTAGAGCTAAAGTAATTTGTAACACTGGTTGAACGAGCTTGCAAGGCTGAAGAGCTTGGAAAAGAGAAAAAGAAAGCTGAAACTGAAGCTAGAGATTTTCGCAAAAGATTGATGGGTAAAACTTCTTTCTCGGCTGCAAAGAAGTTCAGAGACGATACTAATAGATTAAAGACGACTGCAGGAATTTTTATTAAGGAGAGACCATCAACGGACTCTCGAGCTACTTCGGTTGCTAGTGTTGGCAACAATCGGCAAGAAAAACCCGAATGTCCACAGTGTGGAAGACGAAATGTAGGTGAATGTTGGGGTAAATCTATTAACAGAGCCTGTTATAAATGCAGTTCGCGGGATCATTTCGTTCGGGATTGCACGGAACCTGACGAGAAAAATAAGATGCAAGGTGAGAGATCGAGTGGTACAACAACTAGAAGTAGACCACCAAGAAATACAGGAGGTAGGGGTGGCAATCAGAGAGGGACTACTGATACGGCTGTTCGATCTGAGACTCGTGCCTCCGCCAGAGCTTATGCCATTCATGCACGAGAGGAGGCATCCTCCCCTGACATTATCACTGGTACATTTACTCTCTATAGTACTAGTGTGCTTGCTTTAATTGATCCTGATTCAACTCATTCTTACGTATGTGAAACATTAGCATCTAGTAAGACTCTACCTATTGAGTATACTGAGTTCGTAATTCGAGTGTCGAATCCCTTGGGTCGATATGTGCTTGTTGACAAGGTGTGTAAGAAATGCCCCCTAATAATCCGAGGTTCCTGTTTTCCAGCCGATTTGATGCTTTTACCGTTTAATGAATTTGATATTATTCTCGGTATGGATTAGTTGACTGTACATGATGCAGTTGTAAATTGCAAAAGAAAGACCATTGATTTGAAATGTGCAAATAATGAGATAATCCGAGTTGAGTCTACTGACCTAAACGGATTGCCAGCAATAATATCCTCGATGTTGACTCAGAAATATGTGAAAAAGGGGTGTGAAGCATATCTAGCGTACGTACTTGATGGAAAAGAGTCAGGAAAGAAACTTGAATCAGTGCCAGTGGTTTGTGAGTATTCAGATGTTTTTCCTGAGGAATTACCGGGATTACCACCCGTTCAATAGGTAAAATTCGGCATCGAACTTGTACCTGGGACTACACCAATTTTGATAGCTCCGTACCGTATGGCGCCAATGAAATTGAAAGAATTGAAAACTCAGTTGTAAAAGTTGACGGATAGAGGTTTCGCTCGACTGAGTTTCTCACCGTGGGGTGCACCAGTATTGTTTGTGAAAAAGAAAGACGGAACCATGAGAATGTGCATCGACTATCGTTAATTGAATAAAGTGACAATAAAGAACAAATATCCATTACCGCGTATTGATGATTTGTTTGATCAGCTGAAGGGAGCCTCAGTGTTTTCAAAGATAGATTTGGGATCGGGTTATTATCAGTTGCGAGTCCGAGACTCAGATATACCTAAAACTGCTTTCAGAACGAGATACGGTCACTACGAGTTCTTAGTGATGCCGTTTGGGCTCACTAATGCCCCTGCGGTATTTATGGACTTGATGAATCGGATCTTCAGACAATATTTGGACCGGTTCGTAGTTGTGTTTATTGACGACATTTTGGTCTATTCGCGAGATGAAATCGAACATGCCGAGCACCTGAGATTAGTGTTGCATATTTTAAGGGATAAGCAGTTATATGCGAAGTTCAGTAAATGTGAGTTCTAGTTGAGAGAAGTTAGCTTTTTGGGACATGTGGTATCTGCATCGGGTATTCGAGTTGATCTGATCAAAATTTCAGCCATACTCGATTGGAAGCCTCCGAGAAATGTTACTAAATTTCAGAGCTTTTTGGGACTTGCTGGTTATTACAGACGGTTTGTAAAGGGTTTCTCGATGATAGCCACACCAATGACGAAACTACTTCAAAAAGATGTTAAGTTTGAATGGTCAGAAAAATGTCAGAAAAGTTTCGATCAATTGAAAACCTATTTAACTGAAGCTCTAGTGCTAGTGCAGCCTGAATCCGGTAAAGAGTTTGTCATTTACAGTGATGCATCCTTACTTAGGTTGGGTTGTGTGTTGATGCAAGAAGGTCGAATTGTAGCTTATGCGTCGAGGCAATTGAAGCCACATGAGAAAAATTATCTGACTCACGATCTCGAATTAGCTGCCATTGTATTCGCTCTGAAAATATGGCAACACTATTTGTTTGGAGAGAGGTGTCATGTATATTCGGACCAAAAAAGCCTCAAATATTTGATGACTCAAAGAGATTTGAATCTGAGACAAAGACGTTGTATTGAATTGTTAAAAGATTATGAGCTCGTCATTGACTATCACCCGAGAAAGGCTAACGTGGTTGCCGATGCTTTAAGTCGTAAATCGCTATTTATTTTGAAAGTGATGAATGTTCACCTGTCCGTTTCATCTGATGATGTGTTAGTAGCAGAATTAAAGGCTGAACCATTATTAATTCATCAAATACATGAATCCCAAAAATTTGAAGATGAATTGGTTACTAAACGAGCTGAAAGTGTTTCAAATGTAGAATCAGAGTTTCAAATAGACGAAAACAATTGTTTGAGGTTCAAAAATAGATTGTGTGTTCCAAGAAGTTCAGAACTTAGTTCGATGATTTTGAGCGAGGCTCATAATTGCCAAATGTCAATCCACCCGGGTAGTACGAAAATGTACAATGATCTGAAACGTCAATTTTGGTGGCCTGGTATGAAACGAGACAATTCCAACTTTGTTTCGAAGTGTTTGATATGTCAACAAGTGAAAGCAGAACATCAAGTGCCTTCGGGATTATTACAGCCGATCATGATACCTGAGTGGAAATGGGATCGGGTAACGATGGACTTTGTATCTAGTTTACCGGTGACACAGAACAAGAAGGACTCAATCTGGGTTATTGTGGATAGATTGACGAAGTCCGCTCACTTTATTCCTGTTCATACAGATTTTTCACTTGATAGATTGGCAGAATTATATGTTTCTCAAATTGTTCGATTACATGGAGTACCTACTTCTATTGTTTCTGATAGAGACCCCAGATTTACATCCCGATTCTGGAGAAAATTTCATGAAGCGTTGGGTACTAAGCTACATTTTAGCACTGCTTTCCATCCCCAGACAGATGGTCAATCTGAACGAGTTATTCAGATACTTGAAGATATGGTGAGATGTTACATTCTCGAGTTCAGTGGTTCGTGGTATTTACCTTTGATTGAATTCGCATACAACAATAGTTTCCAATCAAGTATCAATATGGCACCATACAAGGCTTTATACGGTCGCAAATGCCGCACACCATTGTATTGGACCGAACTCAGCGAAAATAAAATATACGGGGTTGATTTGATCAGAGAAGCTGAAAAAAAAGTAAAAGTGATTAGTGATAGCTTGAAGGCAGCATCGGATCGTCAGAAATCATATGCAGATTTGAAACGCAAAGAGATTAAGTATCAAATCGGTGATAAAATATTTTTGAAGGTCTCACCCTGGAAAAAGTTGCTCCGATTTGGCCGTAAGGGCAAATTGAGCCCAAGATTTATTGGACCGTACGAGATAGCAGAACGAATAGGGCCAGTTGCTTATAGATTGGTTCTGCCACCTGAACTCGCAAAGATTCATAATGTGTTTCACGTATCGATGCTTAGGAGGTATAGATCGGATCCGTCACATGTGGTTGGTTTATTTGAAGTTGAGATTCAATTGGATTTGAGCTATGAAGAAGAACTGATCCATATCTTAGCTCAAGAAGTGAAAGAATTGCGGAATAAGAAGATTTCTTTAGTAAAGGTATTATGGGTCAAACATGGAGTAGAAGAGGCTACTTGGGAGCTCGAAGACACTATGAAAGAACGTTATCCGAATTTATTTGCTGGTAAGATTTTCGAAGACGAAAATTTTTTTTTTAGTGGGGGAGAGTTGTGACAGGCCTAATTTGACCCTAGTCAGAATGTGGTTTCGGGACCACAAAACCAAGTCATAAAATTTATTTAAAATTTTATTTTCATATCTTTTATGTGTGTTAGTGCTTGTATGAAAATTTGATGTCTTAATTTTATCTTAGGAATGTGAATTTTGCTTGAAAGGATTTAGTTGAGAGACTTAGAAAAATATGATAGGTAAATTTGTAAGGATCAAAAAATTACAAAATGTGAAAGCTTGGATTTGCATGTCAATATGCCCAAATTACAATAAGTGGCCGGCCAAGTAATGATGCCCCTCTACTTAGTCTAATTAATTATAATATTTTGTTAGCAAATGATTAAAATATTCTAAATAAAATGAAATAATAAAAGAAGAAATGGAAGGGAGAGAAAGTGTTCATCTTCTTTTTCATCTCCCAAAACCGAAACAAAATGGAAGAGATAGGGAAATTTATACTAAGGCAATTCGGCAACCCTTTTTGCTAGTTGGAGGTAAGTTTTGAAATGTTGTTTAAACTTTTGTTTATATATGTTAAGCTAATTGTTAAATACATTTTAGCAATGTCAAGAAAATCAAACTTTTATGGAGGTTTGGGCACTAAGCTGTATATTAAGAGATAGGAGTAGAGGTTATTTTCATGTTATATTGAATAAGTAGAGGTTATTATGAGGTTGAATTTGTTGAATTATTAGTTGGGTAACAATTGGTGCAGTCGGCCATATGGGGTAAAATGGAATGCTCATTTTATTTGTTATTTCATTTTTGTGAGAAATGGGTCAATGTTAAAGCCGAATGAATCATGATGGATAAGAAAGTGCAAAATTCATGTTATGTGGTAATATGAGTAGATGACCGAGACATGGAAGAAGGAAATAGATTGATATTTTTATGTTTTGGGAGTGAAAGGCATAATGAAAACATAGTAAGTTTAAGTGCATATTTTAGTTTAAGTGATAAGTAGAATTTGGTTAAAATAGCTTGATATATGTGTGTTTGCCGATTTTAAATCAAAATAGTTTGAGTTACTTAATTGATGTATTTGAAATTGTTTGAGTAATTACAATGGGCATTAAGATTTTGAACTTATGAAATTAGAAGAATATGAGCTTGATAGATTTTAAATGAATTAAAATGATATTATATTTGATATTGTATATTCACCATCTAATTAAGTATATAGGTGATGTTGAATTTAATCTTGTACATTCGGCTATATAGGTATACACATTTGTGATATTATCTTTGATTGTATATAATCGACTAAATGAGTGATGTTGGCTTATAAGTTGAGTTTGATTCATGATTATATATATATATATATATATTTGAATGTAAACATATTTGAGATAATGTTATGTTGGGAAGTGATGATGCATCCAGCCTTGAGGTAATAGATGAATATTTGTTGAAGTTTTAATGTCTTGAACAATTACGGTTGTAAAATGTAATGAAAATTATTAGACTATATATGTGAGTAATCAGCAAGGGTGGTTGCTGTATATACAAATATATATATATATATATATGTGTGTGTGTTATATATGTATGTATAATTAAAATATTGATTGGATTATTGATACTAATGTGATATTATATGGTTATTAGCGAATAACTCAAAAGCATAAGGTAGAAAGATCAAATTTTACCATGTGTTCCTTATGATATAAAATCATTAAAATTTGGATACAAATAACTAGCAAGGCGGTTAAACTAGTTAATTTATTTGATCAAGCTCAAGAACTTAAAGGAGGGGAATCAAGTAAGGGCAAAGCGAGGAGCATCGAGTAGCCTATTTGGAACCGTTTTATCCAACACAAGGTAAGTCCACAAGCATTTCTAAGGTTGATTAATTTATACATAAATGACTCTAGCGTATCATGAGAGAATTTCTTTTGTTAGGTATTCTTTTGGAGTGATATACATATTTATAATTTTGGTCGTATATGCCAATTGAATTAAGTAAATTGTCTTATTATAATGGGTCAACATTGGCACTAAGTGTGCGGAATTGAATGGCACTATGTGTGATGATTTGAATGTCAATACATGAGTGAATCTTCAAGGCACTATGTGTGCGGTGTAGCATGGCACTATGTGTGCGAATTTGTTTAGCACTATGTGTGCGAAATCGATTGATGATATAAGAAGTATAGGGAAAGAATAAAGTGCTAGAGCTATTACCTGAAATATCGAAGTTGAGACATGAAACGTATATGCATGGATACATCTAGTTCATCATTGTTTCATACTTTGAAAAAAAGATTTAAACCATTTGGTTGTTTGATAGTTGATTGGATAGCAATATTTGGCTTGTGGTTGGATCGATAATCTAGTTAATTGAAGCATAGATCGGTATGGCTGAAATAGTTTATCTTACATTATATCTCTTATGATCTCATGTTAATGGTCTGTATTATATTGCTTATGACTTACTGAGTTGAATACTCATTTGGTGTGTTTGCTTGTCTCCTATTTAGATTTCCTTGACCCATTTTGCGTGCTTGGAATCATTGTCGAAGTCATCACACCAGCTTGCAACATTTTGGTACCCTCTTCTTAGTTGATCTAAATGAACATTTCGGCATGTATAGGCTAATATGTATTTTGTTTGAACTTTGATATGTATACTTCCAGCCAAGTGAATATGGCTTAAATACTAAGTTTGAATTTGGTTATGTTTAATCATGGTATAATTCGTCTTGGTTATAATGTGTAATGCTATTAATGAATTATATATATATATATAAATCTATACATATGTTTGAGTGTTGAAAATGCTAATAAATTTTGATATGTGTTTTTGGGGTAGTTCGATTATGACACATTTATATAGGTGATTAATTGTAATTTGGCTATTGTATTTGATCTTAGTATTTAATTTGAGATAGCATAATGGGTCATCTGGTTATGTCTGAACATAATATAAAATCGTATGATATGGTTGTTATAAAATGAACGTAATGAAATGAAAATGATAGAAGTAGATGCATGAAAATTTTTGAATAAGTATTCGGTTCGGTAATATCTCGTAACTTAATTCTAGCGATGGAAACGGGTTAGGGATGTTACACCTCAATGGGCTGAATAGGCCCGATGGGCCCCGTGGCCCGCATGGGTAAATCTAGCTGTTAGGTGGAAAATTGTTAGGTTGTCATGTTGTGTATATGGCGTAGGCCGTTCTGGGCCGTGTGGGCCCAATGGGCTCGTGGGCCCCACACGGATGAAATTTATGGTAAGTGACAAATAATGGAGTGGGCTATGGTGATTGCATAGTCGCAACTAGATTTGGCCTAATTGGGCCACAAGAGCCCTGGGTCGAGTAATAGGCCTTGGGCCCATTTATACTGATTTGGCTGTATGGGTTATCTGAGTTGTTCGAGAAGATTGTAAACCTTTTGAAGGGTCGTTATCTGTACCGAGACCCCAAAATTAGTTAAATGACCATAATACCCCTATAGGGTAAAATGACCGTAATACCCCTGTAGGGTAAAATAACCATAATACCCCTGTAGGGTAAAATGACTGTAATACCCCTATAGGGTAAAATGACCGAATACCCTGTAGAGTAAAATGATCGTAATACCCTGTAGGGTGGAATGACCGTAATACCCTATAGGGTAGAATGACCGTAATACCCTGTAGGGTAGAATGACCGCAATACCCTTGTAGGGTAAAATAACCGTAATGCCCCTGTAGAGTAGAATTACCTTAATACCCTTGTATGGTAAAGTGACGATTATGCCCTTATGTTTCGTATGACTGATGTGCTTATGATTACTTTCAGGATTGTACTGAGTATGACTTTGCATACACATAATAATTATGACATGACATACTACATGGGGTTGGGATTTTGATATGTGTACTAGTGACTATGTCACATTCGCTGTTACTGGTGGCTTTGCCACATTTACTGTTTCTGGCAGCTATGCTGCATTATTATTACTGGCAGTCTTACTGCGATATTGATGTGCTAGTTGGGTAGGTTGATTTTTATCCCCACATAGTGTGTTGGTTGGTACGGGTGGTGTGCTGGCTGGATTTGGGTGAAGATTGTACTGTCACTGAATAGGGCTCAGGCCCAGACTGTTACTGCATGCATTGTTTACTGTTTGACTAATAGGGGATTATACACTGAGTTTTCGTAAACTCACCCTTTCTTTTAACTGTATAGGTAATCTTCAACCTTAGACGGTTTGCAGCCGCAAGGGACTCGGAGGTGGCCACGCGGTTGCTAATTCTCCACTTTTGACTTTATTTATTTAAATTTCATATTGGGTTTTTGGTTATGTAATAAGGCCATTTGTGTTTTAAATTTTATTTGGGCTTTGATTTCTTACCTTAAACTGCTAGACTAGGAAAAGATGAGTTTTCAAAATAATAACTATTTTCAAGGAAAACATGCATTTTAAACTTCAAGGTTTTTAAAAGCTTCCGTGATTTATCAAGTTTAAGGTTTCAACGGTGATGAATATGGCGATCATTTTGACGAATTGGTTTCAGTTAGCAACAACTTAATTTGCCGAATTTTCTAAAGCAATAAAGACTAAAAGGGTTTTAACTTAAATTTGGATTCTTAATGACAAGTCCTATTTCTGAAAAGTATTTCGATGTGACACGCCAGATTCGACCGTAAGGTCCAGGCTGGGTTTGGGGTGTTACATTACTCCACTGTCCACTAAAATCATTGATGATCTCACAGTATCCTGTTCCACTAGAGAAATCAATTCAGAAGAGATCCCGAGTAACCTGTTCTTTAGATACCATTGTAGTTAAAGTCGATTACTGGTAAGTAATTTCTTCTTTTAACAGTGACGTTGCACATCCTCAATATCTTCAGTAAGACTTAATATTTCAACTAGAACTCTTTTCATTTACTAACCAACCATTAGATCGAACCATATTATTACTCATTCAACCGCTAAATTCTTCGACTTCACCTTGTGGGCTTAATCAACATAAACCTTGTGATATTCCATTGTATAAGATTTTGAGGGTGAGGGGCTAGAAGTTGTAAAGCCACAAAACTTAATTCTCAAAGAACACACATCAAACATGACGTTCATAATCAATATAACATTATGAAACTCTACTCTAACCTTTATAAATTTTTCACATCAATAGCAACCTTTTTTTATCGTAGACTTAAATACTGCTTTCAACATCATCAGAATTAGCTTGATTATAAGACATCTATATCTACATAAATACATAATTCATTTTGAGTCAGGAGATATCATAGTATCATAGGTTAGATAATGGCATGTATTTCTACACTCCATACATGTTACGTTCAGTTCGAGAACCGACTAAATTGTAGCTCTAATACCACTAAATGTAACACCCCTAACCAATAACCATCACCAGATTAAGGTTATAAAGTATTACTGAAACAAACAAAACACTTAAATATACCTTTCATACATACTCATAATCATTACATGAATCAACCATTCACATACATATAATCCCTAAATTGAGCCCTTGAGGCTCTAGAAATACATTAGAAACAATTCGAAACTAAATTGGAGACATTTGGAAAGTTTAGGATAAAATTTCAAAATTTTGACTATAGGGGTCACACAGCCAGGTGCCTCACACGACTGAGACAACTGCCCGTGTCTCAGGCTATGTATCATTTGAAATTTCCCCACATGCCCATGTCCCAGGCCATGTAACTCACTGACTTGCATGCAAAGGAACCCTCAGATGACACATGACCATGTCACCAAGCTGTGTGTCTTACACGGCTGAGTCACACGCTCGTGTCTCAAACCGTGTGGACTCAAAATGTACTTAAAATCAAACCATTTCAAACCATTTCATACAAGACCTTTCCATCAATATATACACACTTTGTCTGAGCCTAAACACTTTCAAAACATGCATTAATATGCCATTTCAAGTTCTAAATTCAATTAACTAATATGTCTTACAAGACACTTAAATATATCCACCAAAACATAACATAACAATCAAGCAAAGCTTACCATATTTCTAGCATCATAACCTAGTTTCATACCTGCCAAAACATACCAATAATGCTACTTTTCATGTCAACCAACCTAAACCAAATAGATACTAAAGCATTCCATCAAAGACCAATTTAAACCATTCAAACATACCATAAAAGGAACCCTATGTACAATCACATAAAAATGACCATAAGGGCTTACTTAAACAAGCATGATAAGTCCACCAACAGTTCATAAACATCATTATAAACAACCTTAGCCACAAATGCTCAAAAACTACCAAATTAATTACTGGATAGTGTGATAGGTCTCTGACGAGCTTCCAACCAAACTCGAACCTTCCAATGATCTACAAGAAAAGAAAACAACCAATGCAAGCAATAATCTTAGTAAGTTCGTATAAAGACAACTTATGTAACTGCCTGATTTAGACCCTAATCGGAACTGTGGTTTCAGGACCACGAATCTGAGTTAAAAAAATATTTAAATATTATTTTTCGTGTTCATTATATGTGAATTTGCATGTGTGAAAGTTTTGTATGAAAATTTGATCGTTTATATGCTTAATTTAATAAAAGAACTTAATCGCGTAAAATGAAAACTTGATAGTTTAATGTATAAGGGCTGGATTGTTGTTGTCTTTTTAAATGGAAGTACTTATGTTGTAATTAGGCCATTGGCTATATGATTGAACAGTTGTAAACATGTTTTATATGGTTTTATAATTTAAATTTTAAGGTTAAAATGTAAAATAATAAATGATATATATGATATATTATAACATAAAAAAAATAAAGCCATGCATTTTGTTCATACTTTTGACCGAAACTAAAAAGAAAGAAAAGAAACTAAAGCCTGGTATATTCGGTCATTTCTCAAGCTTGATTCAAGGTTCGTTTGGTTTCAATTTTTGATAATTTTTACGTTTTTGAGATCGTTGCTTCAAATACTATCCGACCCATACTTGAATTTTTTATTTTGATGAATATTTTGAGTTATGCCATTGATGAGAGCTTTTGATTTTTGTTGTTTGATGATGAAATATGAAAGATATGTTTTAGATTAACATGTTTTGTATTGGAGTTTTTGATGATTTTGAGTTATTAGGATTAAATTGCAAAAATAATAAATTGAGGGACTAAAATGAAAAATAAATGAAATGTGTGTATTTATTTGTGCTAGATGAATATTCAGCCTGAGCATGTTGAATGGAGATTTTGTGTATTTTGTGTTTCATGGAATTAGGACTAATTTGTAAAAGTATGAAATATTAGGGGTAAAATGGTAATTTTCCCATTTATGTGTTGTTGGAGTAAATTGAATGAAATTGTGTTTGAATAAGATTAATTTGAAATTGTATAAATCAAGAAAAAAAGAAATCAAACTTGGATCGGGGAAAAGAAAAAACAATTGAATAGTCGATTTATATTGTTAGTCGATATCTGAGGTAAGTCTTTAAGCAATTAAACATCATTTATCTTGAATGAAACATAGTTTAATATACTATTTTGGAAACTATAGATTCATAAAAGAGGTAGCCGAATGTGTTTAAATATAGAAATATTGTATTTGAGCTTAATTCTACTAAGTTATATCATTCGAAAGTTCGTATGATCGATATGAAATATCTAGAGTTTTTGTAATATGAATTCTGTACGAAACAACTTTATGATAGTGATATTCGGGCCTTGAGCCTAGCAAGCCTTGTGCTGGTGAATGTAATCTGGCTTTATGCCTAGCAGGCTTATTGCTGGTGAATAAAAATCAGACCTTGAGTCTAACAGGCCTTGTGCCGGTGTGTGATTCAGGCTTATGCCTAGCAGGTTTTGTGTCGGTGATTTATTTTCAAGCCTATGCCTATAAGAATTCATGTTGACATGATAATTGAGTAAATAAACTAAGTTAAACAATCTTGTATATTCGGCTACATAGGTATGTACATATGTGATGTTATATTTGATCTTGTATATTCGGCCATATAGGTATGCACATATGTGATATTATATTTGATCTTTTATATTCGACCAAATGAGTGATGTTAGTTTATTAAGTTGAGTTTGATTCATGAGTATATATATATTTGAATGTAAGCATATTTGATATAATGTTATTTTGGGAATGAAAAGTTGAATGATATTATGCTAAACGTGAAATATTAACATTCAGCCAAGGTAACTCTTTTGCGTAAAAGTATAAGTTATACATAAATAAATGAGATGATGTGTTTGAGATAATGTATAACATTAATGTTATAATTTGGTTTGTTTAAAATGTTTTGATTATTACTTTGAATGATTTAAATTTGTTTATGACTTACTAAGCTAAGTTAGCTTACTCTGTGTGTGTTTTTGATACTCTGTTTTATAGATTTTGTTGTAAGTTACGAGCTTGGGGATCGTCGGAGAAGTCATCCACACAATTGTCAAGCTTCGATATTTTTAAAAGTCTATTTTCGAACTTATGGCATGTGTAGGCTAATATGTATTTTGTTCGATTTTGGAATATGTATAATTTAAGCCATGCGAATATGGCTTAACTTCAAAGTTTGAATTTGGTTATATTTGGTCATGGTTTAATCCATTTTGATTATAATGTTATATGAAATGAATGACTGGTATATGTGATAGGTGTTATACGTTTTGGAAAATAGCTTGAAAATGATTGGTGGACTTGATTGTGGTTGATGAGTCAGTCATGGTGTGTATAAATTATCATAAGTATGTTTAGATTATTCGGTTTTGGTTGGGTATAGATAAAGTATATATATGAAATTGGTTTTTATTTTTGATACATGTGTTAATATGTAAATGAATATTTGATGATATATATATATAAGTTCGAATATATTAAGGGATTATTATGATATTTATGTTTTGTAAAAGACTAATAAGTTGGCTTAACAAAGGAGCAAGATGTTGATCATATATATATATATGCATATGTATATTTTTGGGTAATCGAATGATACTTGTCATTATGATTCGTTTTTTTTTATGGAAGTGTATATGCATATATGATGCTTAAGTGGTTGGTATAATAGGAATAATTGCTGAAGATAAATGTTGAGTAGGTATTAGATATGTTTTGTTAATAAATTGTATATTTAATAAGTAAATTGTATATTTAATAAGTAACAAATATATATATGTATGTTTACGATATATAATTAGTACACTTCTATTTAAAGATTGAATGGTGTAATTTGTATGACTTTAATGTTTAATGAAATATTTTAATCATTTGTGAAGTTGATAATGCCATATATGCCAAGGGATAAAATGTCTTGTGATACTATTTATTTGGTTAAATGTGCTCATGTATAGATTAAGAAATATAATGTTTGATTTTTTTTGGTATTTGTTTATCAATAAAGTGATGAAATTGTAATTCAGATATACAATATGATTTATAATGTATAATATTTAATAATTATATGTGCATTAGATATAGATATATATATATATATATATATATATATATATGAATATGACCTGTGTTAGCATGAGAATGTTCAAAATTGTATTTATGTTCAGTAATGCCTCATAACCATAGTCCAGCGATGGATAGGGGCTAGGGGTGTTACAACTTAACTACTGACAAAATAGAATAAACAACTAAGCATAATTTGTATTATATTTTAAACTAACTTTCGTTTTCTATTCACTACATCTCTCATCGATAATTGGTGTAGCTTTGCATATACATGTATATATTTTTCTTATAAGCATTTCATATAACTATTTACTTAAATGTTTCTTCTTACCACAACAATTACACCTTTAACATATAATCATTCACTCTTTCATTTCAAACTTTCCTGTAAGCATATAATCCCGAAATCACTTACTTTAACTAAACAAGGTGAAAGCTAGATAAATAAATTAATCGTACTTGTTATTCATTTACTAAGGGACTTATAGAATTAGTACTGAAAATGGTTCATCGTATGCTTCTTGTACTATAATAATTCAATCCAATCTTATACATATATGTATATAAACATCTATCTTTAATAAAAAAAATCATCAATATAATAATACTCACATATGATCAAGTAATTCATTGAGCATTTAACATTTATTAATGTCTTGACTATACATTAGCCTTTACCATCGAATTTTTTTTTATAAATTCCATTCACATTTAGCCTGATGAACTAGTAAATTGACTTAGATACACGGGTAACTACACCACACCAGAGGCATCATAGATGCATAATAGCGGTAGCAAAGTGCAGACAAGTGCATAAACGTGCAAGCAGGGGCACCATAGTGCTAACAGGGACATTGAAGTGTATACAGGGGCATCGAAGTGCGAACAGGGGCACCAAAGTGCCAACAGGGGCACCAAAGTGCAAATCACGTACAAGCATGCATTCTAACCCTATTGGCATGCCAATCATATCCTAATCGTTTACTATGTCCAAATGAGCATTTAAATAAAATTATAACTTTCATGAATCCGAGGCACTTCCATATATCTCCATATACATGTTGTAATAGTTCATAATCATTCTGAAATCACATATATCATATTTCATAATTATTCAATAGTTTTCAAATAAATCCTTTCTCAGCTTATATTCAGATATAATATTTTGATTTCCAATTCACACATTAAACATCATATATATACATTCATAAATCAGCAATAACATTATGTATATATATATGTACAATTCTATACCTATGAACTTACCTTGATAATTACAGTTGTAAAATGAGTCCGACGATTAATTCGGCACATTAACTTTTCCTCAGTTTAGATCTGTTTGATTTGTTTCTAGATTTAACTAATAATTTTTTTTCATTCAATTAATACAATTCTAGCACTTAAATAATATGTATAATAAAATTAAGTCCTCCCATAAACATTTTACAAATTTATCCCAATATTTTACCTTTTATGCAATTTAGCCCCTTAACCCGAAAGTTGCAAATTTACCATTTTTAGTTAAAAATTCATGCTCGTTGGTTTTCGTAGTGTTCATGATCAGCCCATTTTTTCATCATTTCACAATAGTTAACTTAAATTTTACTATTTTCATAATTTAATCCCTAATCATTAAATTCATTAAAAATCACTTAACAAAATACTTATAAATAACAACCAATACCTCAAATTCATCATTTAACATCTAAAATCTCAAAGATTCATCAATGACAATATTCAAAATCTTTAACAGTTTCAAAAACGAAGGCAAGAGCTAGCTGGACCTAATTGCAATGATCTCAAAAACATAAAAAAATACGAAAAAAGGATTCAAAACAGACTTACATACATAGAATTTTGTTTGGCCAAAACTTGGAGCTTCTCCAATGGAGTTTGTTCCCTCTCTTTTCAGTGAATAAACAAGGTAAGATGATACTTATCCTTTTTCTTTTTTCTTTTTTTTAATACTTTAAACATTAATTAATAAAATAAAATAATTCAAATAATAACTTAATAACCAACCGCATTGTCATCCACTATCTCCAATTATGGTTAACTTGCCATATTAAACCATCCATTTATATTCATTAAGCCATTTAATCCTTCAAATGTATTAGTGATCATGTTTTACATATTTTAAGATTTAGTTCTTTTTAATTAATTAACTATCTAAAGATTAAAATTTCTTAACAAAGCTTTAATACGACCTTAATAACACTCCATTAATATTTAATAAACTACTTACAGCTCGTTTTAGATAAATGAGGTTCTAATACCTCATTTTGTAAAACCACTTGACTTTAAGGTCATACCACTTGAACTTAATTATTCTCTTAAATAGCATAAATTACCAATTCAACATTTATTTTGATACCATATTTGGTTCGTAAATATTAAATAATAATATTTACGAACGAACTCATCGGATTTGTGGCCCCGAACCACAATGTTAAAGGGGAGCTTAGGTATCCTGATCACCTATACTAAGTTTCATGAGTAAGTGTTTCTATTGAAACTAATGATGATTTACAAGTGATGCTTAAATGCGATATGTTATGTGATGTATATTGAAATGACGATGAAAATGTTATGTGTTTATGATTGAATATGATGTGAGTATTGTTGATTTTATGTACACTACATGAGATCTATATTTTGTGGCTATTTGAGCATAATTTGAGCATAATTTGAGCTCTTGTAAGTGCATGATAGGAGACTAGAATATGTGATATGAACAGAGTTGTGTGATATGTGAAAGTGTGCATAGAACAGTAAGTACACATGTTTAAGTGGATGTGTTTGAAGGGTATTTGGAACAACGGAAATGTGTAAGTGTACTCAATCGCAACAAATAATAAAGTAACAAGTAAATGTCAAGTTATCGTACCTACATGGACTATGAAAGAAAAATATTTATGAAATGTAAATCAAACATTTTGGTGATGGAAAAAATATGTAGTTTTGAAGAAGTGATTTAAAAACTAAAAATTAACTAAGTATAAAAAATAAAAAGTAAACAATTTCCAATGCACGATTTCAAAAAGATGAGTTTCAATTAATAGGACATAATTGTGTTAGATCAATTACATTTATTAACTTAGAATTACTAAACCCATGTTCATGTTGTTACAAATATTTTCACGGCAACTTGGTAATTTATTAACTGCTGCACATAGATACTAAATTAACCAATCTCTTGAACATTTCTATGTCAATTCAAACAATTAATCAATCTTAATAAACACATATAAGATTAAGTGAGGTAACAATATATTTCTATATTGAAACAGTTTAATCACAATAATCTTGCAAGTTGCGTAAGGCTATTTTATCGTTTAACACCCTTGCTAATTTAACCCTCAGCTACCTTAGAAGATTAAACATGCAACAATTAAATATTTTTTCAATTAATTAAAATTTCAGTATGTTTGATAATTAATCCATTTGTTACCTTACATTTTATAATGCAAGTATAACATAAGCATGGCTTTATTTAATTAAACAACTTACCAAGGCCTATAACAACACAAACTTGATTTTAATAATTTAAATGGATAGAATGCAATCAATCTAACAAGAATTAAATTTAATTCATTTTAATTAGAACAAGAGCAACAACACAACAATTATTCGTGTTCATAATCACAACATAAACAAGAAAATTAAAGAGAAGGGAACTAGGAAGTAAATCCAGTATTTCTCTGAAGCTAGAGTAGTGCGCTCATCTACTTCTTTGCTCATTCTGTTGAATCGAGGCCTCCACAAACAATTGAATGTTGCTATTTCAAGGTAAAAGAAAGATCTTTTTCAAGAGGGAAATCTGCAAGGGAATGAACAAGAAAAAGAGGGAAAACAAAGAAGGGAAAGGAAGAGAGAGTGAGTGAAAGAGAGATATGTGTAAGAATAAATTATGTGTTGAATGAGAAGGGTAGAGAGATAGTTATAGGTGTGAATGGGTGCTAAAAATAAAAAATAAAATTTAGCCATTCACTCTCCCTTGGCTGGCCACACATTGTGTAAAGTTTGAATGTTTCAACTTTACTATATTTAGCTTGGGGATAAAAGATAAAGGCACAAAAAGTGGATGGGTTTGAATAGCATTTAAGAGAAGCTTAAGGACTATTTTGCAAGTAGAAAAATCAGCTAAAATAAGGTGATTGGGTCAGCCATAGGGACAGTTTTGGGCTGCCAATTTGCTTGGTGGATCAGTCTTCTACACTTAGCATACTGGGTCATTTTCTCCTTCAGACTTTATATTAATTTTTAACCCAATTGAATTTGGATAAAAATTAAATATAAAGTAAATAAAATAATCATTATTTGGACCACCCTTGGCTAGAAAAATTTAATTAGCCTTGCTTTTGGTGTACTTGATGCAAAAATTACCCCAACGGTTCGAGCCTTTCGAGGTGTTTGCTGAGCCAATTTTCACCTTTTGTAAAAAATTATCGAAAATAACCTAAATTTGTGAAAATTTATTATAAAAATAATTAAAATTCAATATGTTAATAATTTTAGTGCAAATTAATTATTTTATAATTAAAGTATGAATTTTACAAAATTTACTATGAAACTGTATGAATTAGAGCTCAAAATGTGCTGAAAAAGACTATATATTTTTGTGTTTTCACACCCCCAAACCTAATTCATTGCTCATCCCGAGCAATGCACAAATTGAAAAGAGAAAGTTCTTGAAATCACCATTGAAAAATGTCTATAGAATATATTTCCCTTACAATTATGAGTTTAGTGTAATTAGGCACAAGAAATTGAAATTATGAAATTCAAGTATACATATTGTTCGAATTATTCTTAATTGTTATCATGCTAGCAAGAATAGACTTAGTGTTTTCTTAATAAATATAT
Source organism: Gossypium arboreum (assembly GCF_025698485.1). NCBI lineage: Eukaryota > Viridiplantae > Streptophyta > Magnoliopsida > Malvales > Malvaceae > Gossypium > Gossypium arboreum. The sequence continues at coordinate 102,370,183 of NC_069080.1, forward strand.
GCTAATTCTTACCACTTAATTTTTATTCTCTTATTTAAGACTAAACTACAATCACTAAGTTTAACCTATGTCTTCATATGTTGAACTTAGCAATTTCTCTCCACTAATGTTGGCAACACATAAATCTAAATTGAAAGGTCTTTTAATAGGTTGTAATGTGGATGGGCTAGGGGTAGGTAAAAGATAGATAAATTTAAGCTAAAAACCCTAGACTCAGCTTGCATCAGACCTTCAAAATAAGTACCTTTAATACACCAACTCATTTTGCTTTCACATGCTCTTTTGTACATTTATTTCTTTCGAGTACATATGTTCTTTCTTTCTTCTTCTTCTTCTTCTTTTTTCCAAGCATATATGTACTACATTTTTTTTAGCATTTGCTACTTCTTTTCAACTCCCCCAAATTTATTTTCAAAGAATATTCTAGGTAGACTGAGTCTAGTGTTTGGGACAATTTAGAGATAATTATGAGAGAAATGATGCCTTAATATTGCAATGGTTCTAATAAAATCAGGTCAAATTGTCTCAAAGTTGGGTTTCAAGGGATAAATGTTCATTAAGGTTGGATTGAAAGGCTCAAGCGGTCGAAAAGAAAAGTTTTCCAAATTCATTTTCAAAATTCCATGCTTCCTAGGATTTCGCCTCAAGAAATTACTAAGTCAATTCTAGAGACATAAACTTTCATGCATATCCAGCTTTCCTAAAGAATTAAATATTTTATGGTACGATTTACAAACTTTATTAAGAGTAACATTATGTCATAGTTCAGCTAACATATCAATTATTGAGATGACAAATGTAACAGTCCGTTTTTGGTCAAATCAAAAAAGTGGTTTTGAGACCACTAATCTAAAGTCAAAATATTTATTATATTATTTTATTAAATTTTACAGCATGATAGAATTATTGTGTGAAAGTTTCATAAAGAAATTTTACTGTTTGAATGGTTAATTCAGTAAAAAGGACTAAATCGCATAAAACGTAAAATTTGAGTTCTAAAAGTTAAAAGTATTAAATAGCTATGAAATTAAATTGTGGGAGTCCTTATGTTGAAATTAGACCATTGTTAAGGTTAGTGGACATTTATGTCCATGGTTTATGTGATATATTAATGTTTTATAATAAGGTTAATAGTGTAATTTAGTTATTTAAGTTAATTATAATAAAACAAATACAATTATATGTTATCATCTTCCTACTAGCCGAAAATTTGAAGAAAGGAAGCCATACTTAGGGCTTAAGCATTCGGTCACTTTGTCCTTGAGCAAGTAAGTCCATTTTTGCTCTGTTTTTAATGATGTTTACATTTTTTATATCGTTGCTTCGTATTCTAGCTAGCTCGTACCTTAAATTTTGAAACTGTTAAAGATTTATCATGTTACCATTGTTGAATGTTGGAGCAATTTGATGAATTGTGATAGATTTGGAAGGTTTAATGTTAGATTAATAGTTTTTATAAAGTGATTTTTGACAAAAATATCAAAAAGGGGTTAAATTGATAAAATGTGAAATGTGGTGGTTAAAAGTGTGAATAAATTGAAATTATAGGCTACTAGTAACATGTATTAAATTCAGATAAGCATGGGTTTGTACTAAATTGCATGAATTTGCAATTTTATGTGATAAGGACCAAATTGTAAAAATGTGAAAGTTTAAGGGTAAATGTGTAAAATAGTCCTAATGTGTATTTTGAACTAAATTGAATAAATAGTTGGTTAAATAAGCTGATTTTAATAATATATAGATCAAGATAAGCTGAGATTGGGATTAGATAGGGGAAAAGGAAAGGTTGTCAATTAGCCAATATGTCTATCCGAGCAACTAGAGGTAAGTTTGTATAATTAGTTACAAACTTTTAAATACTTGTAATTATTTGAAATGAATGTATACAATTGAGTAATTGATCTACTTGAAATATGAATGCCTTATTGATATGGTTTGATGGTTACCGAGCCCCGCTTGAACCTAGGAATTCGTAGGATACGGGTGACATTTCACTAGGGTTACCACTTAGGTTGAGATCCAGCATGTGTTGCAGACTCACAGCAGCTCGTATGAGCTTACCCATATATCAACTCGTAAGGGCTTACTGTTTTCAGCTCGTTAGAGCTTACCTTTTCAGCTCAATAGAGCTTATTGTCCATCAGCTCAGGAGGAGCTTACTGATCATAGCTCAAAAGAGCCAAAATGAGAATGAATTGACATATTACTGATTTATATGGTATGTATATCACCCGAGTATCCCTCGATGTTCTAATAGGTTCTATAACAGCCTATTTTTAGGTCAAATCAGAATAGTGGTTTTGGGACCACAAATCTGGGGTCAAAAATTATTTTCATATTATTTTTGGTGTTTACAGCATGAGATTATATATGTATGAAAATTTTGTATCCTAATTTTATCGTTTAAGTGGTTAATTTGACTAAAGGATTAAATCGTGTAAAATGTAAAAGTTGCATTCCACTTGTTAAAAGTGCTTAATTGCCATGGCTTATTAAATGAAAGGTCCTTTTGTTGAAATTAGACCTTTGGAATGTTAATGGAAATTTTTAGGCTTATAATAAGTGTTATAAGTTATTATTATTAAAGGTTATTTTTGTAAATGATGTATTAAGTATATTATAATAAAATAAATTGTAAAATAGTTGTCATCTTCATTGATATATAATCGAAAATGGAAAAGAAACATTAGGGCATGAAGCTTGAAAAAGTTGGCACTTGTGAGCATCAATGAGTATGTGATTTTTGTTCGGTTTTTGATGATTTTTATGTTTTTGCGATCGTTGCTTCATGTTCTAGCTAGCCCATGCCTCAATTTTTGAAAGCGTTGATGATTTTGAAAAATACCATTGATGAATCCATGAGTTTTATGATATTTGATGACGAATTATGCAGGCTTGATGTTTGATATACATGTTTTACAAAGTGGTTTTTGACAAAAAAGTCAAAAATGGATTAAATTGAGAAAATTTGAAATGTTGTGGTTAAAAGTGTGAAATAAATGAAAATATGGGCTGCTAGGGACCTATAGAGAATTCTGCCAAGCATGGGTTTGATGAAATTTTGTGTATTTTGTGGTGTTTTGAAATAGGGACTAAATTGTAAGAATATGAAACTTTAATGGCCAAAGTGTAAAAATGCCCAAATATGTGTTTTTGGACTAGATTGAATGTGTTGCTGAATAAAAGAGTTAATTTTGAATGTATATAGATCAAGAAAGAAAGAAATCGGATTTAGATCGGGGAAAATTGAAGGTTATCGAATAGCCGATCCAGTCCCTCTATCCCGACTATGAGGTAAGTTCATATGCAAATAAATGTCCTTAAACTGAATTATATCTGCTTACTTGACATTGAATTGTTGTGACTATTGAACGAGCAATTATAAGCAAGAAACAATGAAGTTTCGATATCCGAAAGTCCCGTAAGAACCTTAGGAATAACATAGGATACAAATGTCATGACATTAGGTTATCAAGATGTGATTACATGTAAGACCATGTCTGGGACATTGGCATCGTTAATCAATTATGTAAGACCCTGTCTGGGATAGTGGCATCGATATGTGGTAACATGTAAGACCATATCTGGGATATGACATTGTACGAGCTATACGTGATTACCGAGTATTTTAACGATTTTGAAAGGTTCAACAGGCAAAGTCATGTCGAGAAAGAATGTGTGAATGAATTAAATTACTCAGGTACATACGAGATTCATACGAGTATTGAAAAGAAAAGCATTTAATGAATTCAATTATGATTGAATATGTGTGTACCATGAGAAAGGTTTGTGAACTTGAATGTATATTTAGATGTGTTTATTCATATCTTGCTTAATTGATGGAAATGATATTGATTCATTAGATGATTTTTTTGTATATGGCTTACTAAGCTTTTAAAGCTTACTTTGTGTATTATTTTCTATGTTTTATAGTGAATTGAAGATAGCTCAGATTCGGAAGTCGTTGGGAGCATCATCTCACTATCAAACACCTATGTTGGTACTCTTGGTACTTTGTAAATATGGCATATGGCTTATATAGGCTAGTGTTAAGATGATATGTTTCGAGTTATGAAATTAGCCATGAGATTTGGCTTGTAAATGTTCGTGTGTATTTGGCCATTTAAGTTGGCTTAATTTATAAGTTTGATAAGTGATATATGATATATGTATATATGTGGCCTTATGTTTCGGCATGGTTGGTATAAAATGTGTAATTGGCTTATGTTATGTATTTGTGATTTGGCTTGAAATGAAAATGTGGTTTAAGAAGTGGCATGTATTGGTATAAGTTTGAGATGATGCATTGATAAGTTTTAGTTTCGTTATAGGTTTTATGTGAGTTTGATAATTATGATATGTTGATTCGGTATGTTTTGAATGTGAAATTGAGTAATTGAAATGGTTGATGATAGATGGCATGATGTGTGTGTGAATTGGCATGTTTTGGCTGCCTATATATGTATAAAAATGATGCAATTTGATGTGGTTTAGGTATGCTTGAGGAGGGTGAGAAATATGACTTAAACCAAGTCCATTTTTGCTCTATACGGCTGAGCACACGGGCATGACGGCCATGTATCCTGTGACAGCCCTAAAGTGACCCTAGTCGGAAAGCGGTTTTGGGACCGCTAAACCGAGTCACCAAATTATTTGGATGTGATATTTATGGTCTAAAATATGTGAATATGAATGTGCGAAAATTTTAAGCTTCGATTTAGTAAATTGCATGTGAATTTAGTCAAAAGGACTTGTGTGACACTTTTGAAATGTGATAGGCTAATCTACAAGGATCTAATAGTGCATGTAGTCAAAAGGGAGGACTTGCATGTCAATTTTCCCCCCCTAATATGTAGTGGCCGGCCATGAGCATGAGGATGGACAAAATGTTATGGGGTGAAACATGTTGGAAACATGTTGTGTTAGTGTGTTATGGGAGAAAGAAAAGAATAAAGGGTTTGTAATAAAGAAATGAATGGGAGGGGTGATGAGAACAAAGTTGTCTCATCCATGTTCTCCCCCCCCTTTGCCGTGACTTGAGAAAGAAAGAAAAGAAGAAATTGGTTCTTCTTGGCCGTGAATTGAAGGAGGAAGAAGAGGCGAAGTTCGGCCAAGGTGGTTCTTGAGATTAAGGTATGTTCGATGTTGCTTTTGGAGGTTTACACATCCTTTGGAGGGTTAGCCTACTTCTATTTATCTCATGGATGAAATTGGAGTTGTTGGAGAGTTAGGATTCGCCAAGAGACTTCAAAATTTTAGTTGATGCCTTGATACTACTAGCATGTTAGCTATGTGGACGTGTTAAGTTACTTGAAATGTTAGATAAATTTGAACTCCCTACCAAATTCTTTAGGCAACCCATGTTAGAAATTTCGGTATTGAGTTGTCTAGATCTTTCGGCCATTGTGGATATGGAGGAATTAAGTTTTGTTTCTTGTTAAGTTGGATGAATTTTGTTGTATGAGTGCTTGAACAAACTATGATTAAATGGATGCATAGATTCAAAGTGGGAAGAAATGGGCTATTATATTTGATGCTAATGCCGAATATGAAGATGATGAGCTTGAATAAATAATATTCAGCTAGCATGATAAGTTATGAAATATTAAGTAGATGATATAAATAAGCTATTTAGATGTTAAAGAATGTTGTCTAAATGGATGAAGACTATGATGTCTAAAACTGCTATTTATTTGCTTTAAAAGCTGAAATTTTAGGGGATTGAATGCCGAAATTAATTGTACATGAAGGTTAAAGTTTTTGTATCCGATGCTTCAATCCAAGCTGAGTGATGGTGTTCGAAAGTGCTCTGCGGCTTTAGCTTAAGAGCAAAGAGGATCAAAGTCGGATAAGGGAAAAAGAGTATGTAAACGAATAGCCATGGATACCTAATCGTCGACCACTTTCGAGGTAAGTTTTAAGTGATTAAACGTTGAGTAAATTCAATCATAATAGGACATAATGAGTTGATTTAATAAGATATGATGTGGCCATGATATGTCTTAAACCCAAATGGTAAGTTCATAAGTGTTTGGACTTGGAAGTTTAAGAGCAAATTGTAATAATTTGCTTGGACAGTAGCAGTAATGTGATTTTAGAAAATCACTATAAATTGTTGGTGTGGAATTATAGGCTGAATAAAATATGTAATCAAAGCTTAGTTGTTCTAGTTTCTTATAAAAGAGACCGTGGAAGCAAAGAAATCTCCTATAAAGAGATATTTAAAGTTGTGTGAGACGGTGTCAGAATAACTCCGAAATCCCCTGTTCGGTTTTAAGAAAATCACTATAAATTGTACAAAAATGGTTACAAGATAAAATTTATATGCTTGGACTCCTTAATGAGTCTAGTTTCAAATGAAATCAAGTAGAACATACTTTGAATTCTGTACAATGAGAATTTTGACTCGTAGTGAAGACTGGTCAGGTTAGTCAAACAGTGAAACAGGGGAAACTTTAAGAAAAATCTGGTATTGATTGGCCACACCTAAAATTCTGAAAATTTTATGGATGAAATATGTATGAGTCTATATTCAGAGAAAATTAACGGCAAGTGATTTGGAGTCTTGTAGCTCCGGTTATAAATAATTTAGTGACCATTGCTCAGGAAAACAGCTCGCAGCGAATATGTGATTTTGTTGCAAACATGGATAAAACTTGTTTTAGTTGCTCATAAGCTATTGATTGAACCCATACTTGAATTCTAAATCATGATATTGTAAAATGATATATGAGTATTAGATGGATCCTTGATATTAAAATTTGTGAAAATGTGTATATATGTGATAAGGCCTAATGGCCGATGTGATGAATGTGAAAGTGTGTATATATGTGATAAGGCCTAATGGCCAATGTGATGAATGTGAAAGTGTATGTATATGTGATAAGGCCTAATGGCCGATGTGATGAATGTGAAAGTGTATGAATGTGAAAGTGTATGTATATGTGATAAGGCCTAATGGCCGATGTGATGAATGTGAAAGTGTATGTATATGTGATAAGGCCTAATGGCCGATGTGATGAATGTGAAAGTGTGTATATATGTGATAAGGCCTAATGGCCGATGTGATGAATGTGAAAGTGTGTATATATGTGATAAGGCCTAATGGCCAATGTGATGAATGTGAAAGTGTATGTATATGTGATAAGGCCTAATGGCCGATGTGATGAATGTGAAAGTGTGTATATATGTGATAAGGCCTAATGGCCGATGTGATGAATGTGAAAGTGCGTATATATGTGATAAGGCCTAATGGCCGATGTGATGAATGTGAAAATGTATATATATGTGATAAGGCCTAATGGCCGATGTGATGAATGTGAAAATGTATATATATGTGATAAGGCCTAATGGCCGATGTGATGAATGTGAAAGTGTATATCTATATATGTGGTAAAGCCGAATGGCTAATGTGAATGTTGTAACATGTGATCAAGTGTACATGAAATTTGGAAATATGTTCCGGGTGAGACCCGATGACTACGTGTGGAGATTATGTCCGGGTAAGACTTCGTAATAAGAATTGCTTATAAATATACGCAATGCTAAAGGTTAAACAGGTATGTACTCCAAGTTTATATATGATGCATACGAGAGCAATCTATGGGACTATTCCTATGATTATGTGACATCGGATTAGTGGGAGAGGGTATGTGAAATCATACGATATATCTATGTCACATGAGCTCACTTTTATGTGAGAGTTTATCTGCCTATTGTATATGAAGAGATGTGCATATTCGGTAAAGGGATGGTATGCCCAAGGAAGAGTGAAATAAAATACGAACAACTATGTTATAATTTGGTTGTTATCTGTTGACACCGCTTAAAACTTACTAAGCATTGTAGTGCTTACTCTGCTTACTCTGCTTCCTCGCCTTATAGGTCTCATTGCGAAGCTACTGTGCTCGGGATCGTCAAGAACTAGTCACACTATCACTATCCACTGTTTGGTACTGCTATGTTTTGGAATATCTTATGGCATGTATAGAATAGACTAGTAGTGAGAGGATATCATGGTTAATGTATAGGACTACCCTTTTGTTGTAGGTCATGTACCTTTCGGTTTTGTGTAAACTTGGATAGCCATGCGAAAATGGCTTAGATACGTTTTTAGCATAGTACTATAATCGTTTGTATGTTGATCATTATGAGGTATGGAATTGTTTTGAAACGATTAGCCATTGGAATGGTTAATCATGATCACACTTTGTGCTATGTATGCAAAAAGGGCCAATTGAATCATGGAAATCATGAAATAGGTAAGGCCTACCTTAAAGGCAGATGCTGACAGCAGCAGTGATGTGGATGTGAAAAATCACTAAAAATAGTAGGAATGGTATTAAATAGTGAATAAATTATGTAAATGAACTTTGATGATTCTACTTTCATATGGAAGAAACGAAACGGTCATATGACTTATATGTTAAGAGATATTAAAGTTCTCGTGAAACAGGGCCAGAACAGTTTCTGGATCCCCTATTCCGACTTTAGAAATTCATTGTAAATTAACCAGAGATAATTATGAGTCATGCCATATATGTATAGATTTATATCTGAGTCTAGTTTCTATAGAAACAAACAGAATCAGTATTGAAGCCCTGTACAGGGAGATATCCAATTTGTAACACACGAAGGTCAGTGTAGTCGGTCCCTGCAATAGGGGAGATTTTAACTAATAAACTGTACTAATTGGCTTGACCAAAAATTCTAGAAACAAATATGTAGATGGACATATGAGTCTAGTTTCAGGGAAAAATTACAGAATTAATTTTCAAGCTTTGAAACTCAAGATATGATTTTTAAGGCGACAGTGATGCAGTAACCAGCTTATCTGGAAATTTCTAAATGGACTGTGAAAATAGTTAAGTCTGTGTGCACCTTGTGTTCGATTCCGGTAACGGACTCGGGTACGGGTTACATATCCCCTGGGGAAAAATTAGAAATTCATGTCAGTCTTAAGCACGGCCTAGACACATGGGCATGTCTGGTGGCCATGTGAGGCACATAGCCTTGGCACATGGGCATGTGTGGCCATTTCGAAGGGTACACAGGTTAGACGCACAAGCGTGCGGTTGGCCGTATGACCCAAGTTAGTATGTATGCCCTGTTTTCAGACGGCCTATGACAGGGCATGTCTGGTAGCCGTGTGAGGCACACGTCCTATTCACACGGGCGTGTGACCCTTATATGTTGTAAAATTTTCTAAGTTTCTCAAAGTTTGCAAATGTTATCGATTTAGTCTCGAACCATTCTAAGCATGTTTTAAGGTCTCGTAGAACCTCTTAAGGGATGATGTGGTTATGTTTGATTGATGTTTATATGAAACACTCAATTTATGTCAAATGTATACTTTTGTGATGTGATTGTTTGGTAATACCTCGTAGCCCTATTCCAGCGACAGATACGGGTTAGGGGTGTTACAGGTTCAACAGGTGTAAATTATGTTATTGGTTATGTGAAAAAACTATGTGTTATATGGATGAAGTATTGTTGATACAAATGAGTTACTGTTATCGAATGAATTACTATTTATATGGTTGAGAATGAAATGTTACAAATGATGTACATGATATATGTGAATTTGATATGATACAATGTATTGAGTATTAAATTAAGATAATGGATGATTACATGCGCTTATGTGACTAACTTGTTGATGAAAGCTTGTGAATAGGCATTTGGCAAGTGAATTTGATATACTTGGCTTATTTGTTTGGTTATGTATAAATGGTAAGATAAATTCTAAATTTTACGGGCTTACTAAGCTATAAAGCTTACTCTATTTCTTTTCCCTGTTTTACAGAGGTTGGATAGCTTGCTCAGTTCAGATAAGTCGGAGTTACGCATCACACTATCTAGTTGCCGATTGGTACCTTTGAACTTATGGATATATGTAAATATGGCATGTATAGGCTAATTATAAGATGATAGTTATAGTTATTTGAGGTAGTGATTTTGGCACATGTTGTGGTATAAAGTAAAGCCATGTGATTTGGCTTAACTTGGTATAATGTTTTGGTTGTGTATAAGTATTCACATATGGTATGTTTTGGCAAGTAGAAGATGGAATGGCAATATACAAATATTTTCTTGATATGTAGTAGGTATATGAATGAAAAATGCATGATATTAATTAGGTTTTTGAATACTATGTTGAATCAGTATAAAATGTGTATGAAATGTTATGGATTGGCTGCCTATTGGATTATAAAATGTTGCAATTTATGTTTGTGCAAGTATGTAAGAATAGGGTGGCAAAATGGCTTTGCAAATAGCCTATTTTTGTCCACACGAGCAGAGACACGGGCATGTGTCTTAGCTGTGTGCGACACATGGTCATGTTACACAGCTGTGTATCCTCTGGTGTTGTTATTAAAATGAAGTCAGTATGCTCTACACGGTCTCACACACGGGCATGTGACCGTACAGGTCAGTATACCCCCTAATTGGCACACGGCCTAGCACATGAACGTGTGACTTGGCTGTTTTGCATAAGTTAGTATACCCTACAGGTTTTGCACAACCTAGCACATGGCCTGGCACACGGGCATGTGGCCATTTCGAAGGGCACACGGGCTAGACACACAGGCGTGTGGTTGGCTATGTGACCCAAGTCAGTATGTACCCCTTGTTTTCACACGGCAGGTGACACGGGCGTGTCCGGTGGCCGTGTGAGACACACGGGCGTATGTCCTCTGTTTGGAAATTTTTTTCAAAGTTTCATGAAAGTTTATATAAGTTATCGGTTTAGTCCTGAACCACTCCTAAAGCATGTTTGATGCCTCGTAGGCTATTATAAGGGGCAAATTGATTGAGATTGAATGATGATTGTATGAATTGACTGAATGCATCAGAAAAGTATGATTATATGTGTTATAAGTCCGGTAATGCTCTGTAACCCTATTCCGACGTTGAATACGGGTGAGGGTGTTACAACATAACTTTATTTATACTAGAAATTAGCATAATTAACAAAACTTCAAATTTTTGAACAAAATATAACTTAATCATAATTATAAAAATAATATCTTTGCAAAAAAAAAACCAATTTCAACTTTTGGTCCCCCTACTTAAGATGAATAATGTCTTCATTGTTAAAAATAATAGAGAGAATAAAAATATAAAAGTGAATAAATATTGTACACCAATTAGGACCCTAGGAAAAGGAGGTGAGTCAAGTTTGATTACTTAAATACCAAGCTTTTCCAAAGCAAATCTAATCTTAGACATGTACATATCTATTGCCACACTTCTTATTTTGCAAACTGCTTCATTTTATTGATGATTTACACCTTTTATTTTATTATGCGAGAAATAAAATCCTAAAAGAACCTAATCCTAAAAGCTTTAAATATCTTAAGAAAGAAATAAAGTAAAGATCCCCCCTTTTATATATTTGTAGATCCCTCAGAATCTGACTCATCTGTTGCTCCATCGTCCTTGTTTTTTCTTGAATCGCTTTGTTCCTTCTTTGAAATTGGATTCCATGGTTTAAAAATAAAATCTGGAAACTCAAGCACAAAAACAAACGGGTCATGGAATATTTTTGTAAAAGCGCTTTTCATTGAGTCATCTCGTGTTTTTGAATATTTTTTAGTAAGCTTGTTGCTGCCACTGCATATGTTGCATTAGGTCCATCAACTTTGACAGCTTATCACGAAGATTTGGGCAATCATTGGTTTAGTTGGTTCTACCTTATCAGGAATTTCAGCTGACTACATTGGTTCAATCTCTATTGGATCTTCTTCTTCAAGATCCTCGCTCAATTCAACTCGTTGCTGCAAAACAGAATCTCCGGTTACTTGGTAGAGGTCCCAATTTATGATTGTGCCTTGGCTATAACCTATCTTCTTTACATTTGCAACAATTTTAGCTTTCAAGCACAAAATTGTTATCGTAAAGGGAAAGTATGTTGGACCAGAACGTCTAGCGGCACAATTTCAAATTCCTCTCAAAATGATTTTTCCCATATCAATGGTCTTTGTTTTCATAATTGAGTATAACAAGACCATTCGTTCTACTGGAATTGTAGTCACATGTGAAATGGGCATAAAGCTTAACTGAACAAAATAAAATGATACCTTCACTAATGGTGTCAAATATTCTCTATGACAAATTTGAGTTCCGTGCTTTGACACGGTCCACTTAGATCCCAGAACTGTAAGTTCTTCGAGAATGTTTTACAATTTTTTGGCCTCAATATTTTCCATTACATAAGAATATTTGCCATCTTCAAAATGAGGTAAATAAAAGAATTCATTAATAGTGCTTGAATTTTTCGGTACCTTGATTCCTTAGACAGAGACTTCTGTTAATTCACTTGAGGTCAAATTCGCATAGAATTCACGAACTAACTCTTCATTTGCACTTGGTCTTTTCTCACAAAACACCTCCCAATTTAAAGTTTCAGGAACTTGTCGAATGCTCACCCAATTTAAAGTTTGAAAATGCTGTTGTATCTTGCTTTAGCTTCTTTACAATGAAATTTGTTTAGTGATTCTTAAACTTGGACAGAGGCACAAGTTCTTTACGAGGCATGATTAACCTGAACATAAGATGGAAACGAATATTTTCTCAAAAATTCAATTTGCATAAAATAATTCAATAAATTGAAAAATCAAGTAATTAAATCAAACTTAAAAATTTAAGAGAAAATTTCCTTACCACATTTGTATAAAACTTAAAAACTCAATAAAATAAATAAAATGCAAAGCTAAAGATGTCAATTTAGGGTTGGTTGGAGGGTAATTGGTTGGTGAATCTCGGAGGTGTAATGTTGATGGATTATGGCTTGAGGTTGTGGCAACTTGTGAAGATGGTGTGGTGCAAGGGTGCACACAGGTTAAGGCAAAGAGCAATGTGCGATGGCTAGGGGATAGTAGTAGCTTGCAAGGGTTGGAGTATGAGTAGTAGTGTGCATCAGCTACGGACAGGAACCAGTAGTAACTCGAGGTAGCAGTAGTAGCGTGCAAGGGCCAGGATGCACGAGTAGTAAGGCGCAAGCAAGGGCAAGCATAAGCTGGTGCGCAGGTAGCAGGGCACACGAGCTGATGAGGGCTAGAACTGCACAAGCAGGTGCGAGCGATGGTGTGCGCAAGGTGGTGGTGGCTACTGGTCATGCTCGGCTATTGATGGGTACAATTAGAGCCTGCAATTGCTGCTACTAGCAACTTGGGACGTGTGGTGCTAGGGTGTTTGGATAGTGCTATGTGACAGCCCTAAATTGACCCTAGTCAGAAAGTGGTTTCGGGACCGTTAAACCGAGTCACCGAAGTATTTGAGTATAATATTTATTGTCTAAAACATGTGAATATGAGTGTGTGAAAGTTTTAAGCTTCGATTTAGTCAATTGCATGTGAATTTAGTTAATAGGACTTATGTGTGACACTCTTGAAATGTGATAGGTTAATCTATAAGGATCTATTAGTGCATGTTATGAAAATAATGGGTTTGCATGTCAAATTTCCACCTATGACAAGTAGTGGCCGGCCATGATGGGTTATATACATGCAATATGTATAAATTATTAGTTAGTAGCTTTATATTTTATAACATAAATAAATAAAAAAGGAAAAAGTAATTGAAATAAGGAAATGAAGGGTGATGAAAACAAAGCTTGAGTTTCTTTCTTCTTGGCCGAATGTAAAGAGGAAGATGGGAGAAGGGCATTCGGTCATCTTAAGTTAGCATTAAGGTAAGAAGTTATGTTAATTCTTGAAATTTTGGTTAATCTTGAATGAGGTATCAAGTTATTTTAGTAACCCATGTTGAATTTTTGATTGTGGGAATGAGTAGGGCTTTCGGCTATGGTAATTAATAAGGGTGATGGTTGTGGTTTCATGATAAATTTAGATGAAAAATGGTAGATGAGTGTTTGAACTATACAAATGAGCATATGTGAGCATTGGGTGCTAAGGGAAAATAATCGGCTACCTTATTATGTACCTAGACCGAATGTGAATTTGATTATGTTTGAGTAATTTATGTACTTAAAATTGATGTAGTATAAGTTACCATGTTCTTGCCGAATAGGTAATTGATAAAGGAGGAGTTTGTTATTGAACGTTAGGCTAAGTCCCTAGTGGATGGATGAATTGATAATAGTTGTGTATAAAGATTTGCTTTACTATGTCTTTGTTAACAAGATGAGAAATGAGTTAAGATGGTCTTAGTGTACCGATTAGGACCTAAGGAGTTGAGCTTATTGATAGTATAGATTTCTAATGCACCTATGGTAATGGTAGAACATGTAGTTGTTTAATGTTTGAACAAGTGCCGTTTAGGTGTTCTAAATTGTCTAAATTAGATGTTAATCATCTAAGGGTTCGGCATTGTGCATTCTTGTTAAGAGTTTGATTTGAAATCATGAGGTTTTGTTGACTTGTGTTTAAATGGCATTCGGACATGGTCTATGAGTGTTTGCAAATTCGGTTTAAGTGCATAGGTACTAAATACTTTGTATTGGAAATTTTGATGTATAAGTAGTAAATTGATTCAAATGAATTGGTTCTAAAATGTATATGAATGCCGTATGATTGTGTTTGATTGGGGAGTAAATTGTTTGATTTAGCTCAAGAGCTTAGAGGATCAAAGTTGGATAAGGGAAAGGAAAAAAGTGATTGAATAGCCGTTGAAATCATTCAACAACATCCGAGGTAAGTTTTCGAGTAATGAAACTTAGTTTATGATTTGATTAAGTCATGACATATAAGCATAACAAATAAACGGTGATATAATGATTCTACTTGAATTGTATATTGAGGTGATTAGTTTATACCTATGACGGGTAGCCGAATGTGTATAGAGATCATGCTCTTTGTATGTGGCTATTGAGCCGAAAATGGTAATGGTTGATAAGCGTCTTGTGTTTGAATTCTAGTTATGATAATGAAATATGGATGTGTCATGATTTATTGGTATATGTGCTTGATTATTCGGATGATATCCTGGCTAAGTCCCGAAGGCATTTGTGCAAGTTACTATATCCGGCTAAGTCCCAAGGCATTTGTGCGAGTAGTTGCTACACCCGGGCTAAGTCCCGAAGGCATTTGTGCTAGTGACTATATCCAAGCTTCGTCCCAAAGGCATTCATGCGGTGACTATATCCGGCTAAGACCAAGGCATTTGTGCGAGTTGCTATATCCGCTAAATCAAAGACACTTGGGTTTGGAAGTGAGCGATCTTGCTGTAATAATTTCAATTAATACGCTCATAAAATACAAACGATAAGGTATGTTTCAGATATGCATCGGAAAGGTTGATTCCTTTCAAATAGTACTCGCTCAATTGATTAACGAGCTTAGGCCTCTAGTTAGGTTTGATACCACATGTATGAATATATTGGTTGAAGCATGAAGAAATTATGATTTTGAGAATGTGCATATATGAAATTATTCATTTAGTCATATGAACGCTATACTTTAGTCGTAAATAATTTACATTACTCAAAACTTACTAAGCATTAAATGCTTATTCCGTTTCTTTAATTCTCTGTTTTATAGATTTTTGTTCGTCAGCTATCGGACTCGGGATTGTCAAAGTCGAAGCCGTCCACACTATCTAAGCCCTTTTGGTACTCTTTTAGTTAAACGTTGATAATGGTATGTATAGGACTAACCTTTGTTGTTAATCAAGTACCTTTGGTAATGTGTATATATTCGGATAGCCATGCGAAAATGGCTTAAATATTTTGAGCATAGTATTAAAATCATTTTGTATATATATGGTTATTGAGAGGTGTGGAAATGCTTGGCAATGATTAGCCATTGGAATGGTTAATCACGATCATATTTGGTGCTATGTATGTCCAATGGCTAGTTGAATCATGGAAACTATGAAATAGGTGAAATTTACCTTAAAATAGATGCTGACAGCAGCAGTGATGTGAGTTTGAAAATTCTCTAAAAATAGTAAAAATGTAATTAAATAATGAATAAATTATGTAATCGAACCTCGATGAGTCTATTTTCATATGGAAGAAGCGAAATGACCATATGAGCCGTATTTTATGAGATGTTTAAGTTTTCGTGAAATAGGGCCAGAACGGTTACTGGATCCCCTGTTCTGACTTTGGAAATTTACCATAAATTAACCAGAAATATTTAGAAGTCATGCTTTATATTTACAGACTCCTTTTTGAGTCTAGTTTCATTAGAAACAAACAGCATATGTATTGAAGCCCTGTACAGGGAGATATCTAAGTCGTAATGCACGAAGGTCAGAGTAGTCGAACCTTGAAATAGGGGAGAATTTAACTAATAAACTGTACTAATTGGCCTGACCAAAAATTCTAGAAAAACATATGTAGATGGATATATGAGTCTAGTTTTAGGGAAAATTTACGGAATCAGTTTTTGAGTTCTGGAACTCGAGATATGATTTTTAAGGTAACAGTGACGTAGTTAGCCAGCTTGTCTGGAAATTTTAAAATGAACTGTGTAAATAAATGAATTAAGTTCGTTAACACCTCGTGTTCGACTCCCAAGCAATGGTCTCAAAAGTGCGATGCGTACAATTTTATTGGTATCAGAGCTACGGTTAAGTCGATTCTAGGACTACCGAAATACATTCGGGTCTAGCTATACATGCCATTATGTGTCTATTTGATAGTGTGGTGATTTCTGACAGTTAAAAATGTGTTTGTTTATAGTAATGGATCCCGATCCCAACCGAAGCGGTAGTGATGATCTTGAGAGTGTAGCGCTTGCTCCGCACAAGGGACAGCGTCGGTGGACTCTCAACCTATTGCTAGTAATCGAATGACGGCTAGACAGGCTTTTATAGCGTAATGAATGATTGGTTCAACCAATACATTCGAACTAATACTACTGTTCCACAACCCCATTTCCGACTAATACAACCCTCACACTGCGATACCTCGTAATCGACGAGATAAGGTTAAATAAGCCCCGCTTGATCGAATCCGAAAACACGGGCTATGAATTTAAAGATACGACAATGACGATGCCGAGCAAGCTGAATTTTGGTTGGACAACACTATTCGGTACTTGATGAACTATCTTGCACACCGATGAATGCCTAAAGTGTACGATCTCCTTGCTACGTGATTACGCCTACTATTGGTGGAATACGTTGATTTGTTAGCCCAAAGAGCAAGTAACTTGGGAGTTTTTCCAAACCGAGTTTTGAAAAAGTATATCGCCCGAGATTCATTGATTAAAAATGAAAAGAATTTCTTGAACTTAAACAAGGTTCCATGCCTTCATCGATTATGAACGAAAGTTTGTAAGGCTTAGCCGACGCTGCGAGAATGCATTTCTTCGAAGTCGTGATGTAAACGTTTGAAGATGGACCTGAACGATGATATAAAGCTGTATGTTGGCATTTTAGAAATCAGAGAATTTGTGGTACTTGTCGAGCGAGCTTGCAAAGCCGAAGAGCTCAGTAAGGAGAAAAGAAAAGCTGATATGGGAGCAAAGGAGTTTCGTAAGAGATCTTCGGGAAAGCCCTTTCAACAGTCATCGAAGAAATTTAGAGATGATTTAGGCTGATCTAGAGACACGTTGGGCTTTTCTAGACGAGACCGTGATCGACCCCCTGTGAGTACACGAGTTACTTCGGTCGCCAGTGTTGGAAATGATTGTCGAGGCAGAACAGAGTGCCAGTATTGTGATAAATGGCATTCGGGGAGTTGTAGATTCCATGATCGCTCCTGTTACAAGTGCGGATCAGTTGACCACTTTATCAAGGATTGCCCGAGACTGTCTGAACAGAACGTAAATCAGAGTGGGAAACCGGGTGCTACTACTGCTCGAGGTAGACCATCTAAAAATGCGGGGAACGCTAGTGGCGGTCAGAGAGGATCTAGAGATGCTACAACCAGATCTGAGGCTCGCGCTCTTGCTAGAGCTTATGCTATATGCGCACGCGAGGATGCTTCCTCGCCAGATGTTATTACCGGTACTTTCACTCTCTTTGATACTAATGTGATTGCTTTGATTGACCCTGGTTCTACTCATTCTTATATATGTGAGACCTTAGCATCCAGTAATACTTTACCTGTTGAGTCTACTGAGTTTGTAATTCGAGTGTCGAATCCCTTGGGTGGTTATGTGCTTGTCGACAAGGTGTGTAAGAAATGCCCCTTAATAATTCGAGGCTCCTGTTTTTCGGCTGACTTGATGCTTTTACCGTTTGATGAATTTGATATTATTCTTGGGTTGGATTGGTTGACCGTGCATGATGCGGTTGTGAATTGCAAAAGCAAGACTATTAAATTGAGGTGTGCAAATAATGAGATAATCCGAGTTGAGTCTACTGTCTTGAATGGATTGCCAACAATAATATCCTCGACGTTAGCTCAAAAATATGTGAGAAAGGGGTGTAAAGCGTATCTTGCATACGTGCTTGATAATGAAAAATCAGGAAAGAAACTTGAATCGATACCGATGGTTTGTGAATATCCGGATGTTTTTCCCAAGAATTACCGGGTTACCACATTCGGAGGTAGAGTTTGGCATCGAACTTGTACCTGGGACTACACCGATTTCGATAGCTCCGTATCGTATGGCACCAACAGAATTAAAGAATTGAAAGCTCAGTTGCAAGAGTTGATGAATAAAGGTTTCGCTCGACCAAGTTTCTCACCTTGGGGTGCACCAGTATTGTTTGTGAAAAAGAAGGACGGAACCATGAGATTGTGCATCGACTATTGTCAGCTGAATAAAGTGACAATAAAGAATAAATATCCGTTACCGCGTATTGATTATTTGTACGATCAACTAAGGGGAGCCTCAGTGTTTTCAAAGATAGATTTGAGATCGGGTTATTACCAGTTGCGAATTTGAGATTCGGATATACCCAAAACTGCTTTCAGAACGAGATATGGTCACTATGAGTTTTTAGTGATGCCGTTTGGACTCACTAATGCCCCTGCGGTATTTATGGATCTGATGAATCGGGTCTTCAGACAGTATTTGGACCGGTTTGTAGTTGTGTTTATTGATGACATCTTGGTCTATTCAAGAGACGAAACCGAACATGCTGAGCACCTAAGATTAGTGTTGCAGATTTTACGGGATAAACAGTTATACGCCAAGTTCAGTAAATGTGAATTCTGGTTGAGACAAGTTAGCTTTTTGGGTCATGTGGTATCTGCATCGGGTATTCGAGTTGATCCGAGCAAAATTTCAGCCATACTTAACTGGAATCCTCCGAGAAATATTACTAAGGTTCGGAGATTTTTGGGACTTGTCGGTTACTACAGACGGTTTGTAAAGGGTTTCTCGATGATAGCCACACCAATGACGAAGCTACTTCAGAAAGATGTTAAGTTTGAATGGTCAGAAAAATGTCAGAAAAGTTTCGATCAACTAAAAACTTATTTGACTGAAGCTCCAGTGCTAGTGCAGCCTGAATCAGGCAAAGAGTTTGTCATTTACAGTGACGCATCCTTACTTGGGTTGGTTTGTGTATTGATGCAAGAAGGTCGAGTTGTAGCTTATGCGTCGAGACAATTGAAGCCACATGAGAAATTATCCAACCCATGATCTCGAACTAGCTGCCATCGTATTCGCTTTGAAAATATGGCAACATTACTTATTTGGTGAGAAGTGTCATGTATATTCGGATCACAAAAGTCTCAAATATTTGATGACTCAAAGAGACTTGAATCTGCGACAAAGACGTTGGCTCGAGTTGTTAAAAGATTATGAGCTTGTCATTGACTATCACCCGGGAAAGGCTAATGTGGTTGCGGATGCTGTAAGTCGTAAATCACTGTTTGCTTTACGAGCGATGAATGTACACCTATCTGTTCTATCCGACAATGTGTTAGTAGCAGAATTAAAGGCCAAACCATTGTTGATTCACCAAATTTGTGAAGCTCAAAAAGTCGATGATGAATTAGTTGCAAAACGGGCTGAATGCGTTTCGAATATGGAATCAGAGTTCCAAATTGATGATGACGATTGTTTGAGGTTCAGAAGTCGTTTTTGTGTTCCAAGATATTCAGAACTTATTTCGATGATTCTGAACGAAGCTCATTGTAGCCGAATGTCAATTCACCCGGGGAGTACGAAAATGTACAACGATCCGAGACGTCGGTTTGGTGGCATGGTATGAAATGAGACATTTGATTTTGTTTCGAGGTGTTTAATATGTCAACAAGTGAAAGCGGAACATCAAGTACCTCTGAGGTTTACTTGATAGATCATGATACACGAATGGAAATGGGATCGAGTCACGATGGATTTTGTATCTGGGTTGCCATTGTCGGCAAGTAAGAAAGATGCAATTTGGGTTGTGGTTGATAGACTGACTAAGTCGGCTCACTTTATCCCTGTACATACGGATTTTTCATTGGATAAACTAGCTGAATTGTATGTTTCTCAGATTGTAAGATTACACGGGGTACCTATTTCTATTGTGTCGGATAGAGATCCGAGGTTCACCTCGCGATTTTGGAAGAAATTGCAAGAAGCTTTGGGTACCAAGTTGCATTTTAGCACCGCCTTTCATCCACAAACTGATGGTCAATCCGAGCGGATAATTCAGATACTTGAGGATATGTTGAGATGTTGCATCCTTGAGTTCAGTGGTTCATGGGAGCGGTATTTACCTTTGATTGAATTCGCTTACAACAATAGTTTTCAATCAAGTACTAAGATGGGGCCTTACGAGGCTTTGTACGGTCGTAAATGCCGTACACCATTGTTTTGGACCGAGCTCGGTGAAAGTAAAATTTTTGGAGTTGATTTGATTAAAGATGCTGAGTAGAAAGTAAAAATAATTCGTGAAAGTTTGAAGGCAGCATCAAATCGTCAGAAGTCGTACGCGGATTTAAAACGAAGAGATATTGAGTATCAGGTGGGAGACAAAGTGTTTCTTAAAGTTTTACCTTGGAAAAAGATACTCAGATTTGGCCGTAAGGGCAAACTGAGTCCGAGGTTCATAGGGCCATATGAAATATCTGAACCAGTTGGCCCAGTGGCATATAGATTGATTTTACCCCCTGACCTCGAGAAGATTCACAACATTTTTCATGTCTCAATGCTTCAACGTTACAGATCTGATCCTTCGCACATAATAAATCCCTCCGAGGTTGAAATTCAAGCCGATATGAGCTATGAAGAAGAACCGATTTCGCATCCTAGCTCGTGAAGTGAAAGAGTTGCGAAACAAGAGGGTTCCGTTAGTAAAAGTGTTATGGCTCAAACACGGGATCGAAGAAGCTACTTGGGAAATCGAGAACTCTATGAAAGAACGATACCCAAACTTATTTACCGGTAAGATTTTCGGGGACGAAAATTTCTTAAGTGGGGGAGAGTTGTGACAGCCCTAAATTGACCCTAGTCGGAAAGTGGTTTCGAGACCGCTAAACCGAGTCACTAAAGTATTTGAGTATAATATTTATTGTCTAAAACATGTGAATATGAGTGTGTGAAAGTTTTAAGCTTCGATTTAGTCAATTGTATGTGAATTTAGTTAATAGGACTTATGTGTGACACTCTTGAAATGTGATAGGTTAATCTATAAGGATCTATTAGTGCATGTTATGAAAATAATGGGTTTGCATGTCAAATTTCCACCTATGACAAGTAGTGGCCGGCCATGATGGGTTATATACATGCAATATGTATAAATTATTAGTTAGTAGCTTTATATTTTATAACATAAATAAATAAAAAAGAAAAAGTAATTGAAATAAGGAAATGAAGGGTGATGAAAACAAAGCTTGAGTTTCTTTCTTCTTGGCGAATGTAAAGAGGAAGATGGGAGAAGGGCATTCGGTCATCTTAAGTTAGCATTAAGGTAAGAAGTTATGTTAATTCTTGAAATTTTGGTTAATCTTGAATGAGGTATCAAGTTATTTTAGTAACCCATGTTGAATTTTTGATTGTGGGAATGAGTAGGGCTTTCGGCTATGGTAATTAATAAGGGTGATGGTTGTGGTTTCATGATAAATTTAGATGAAAAATGGTAGATGAGTGTTTGAACTATACAAATGAGCATATGTGAGCATTGGGTGCTAAGGGAAAATAATCGGCTTCCTTATTATGTACCAAGACCGAATGTGAATTTGATTATGTTTGAGTAATTTATGTACTTAAAATTGCTGTAGTATAAGTTACCATGTTCTTGCCGAATAGGTAATTGATAAAGGAGGAGTTTGTTATTGAACGTTAGGCTAAGTCCCTAGTGGATGGATGAATTGATAATAGTTGTGTATAAAGATTTGCTTTACTATGTCTTTGTTAACAAGATGAGAAACGAGTTAAGATGGTCTTAGTGTACCGATTAGGACCTAAGGAGTTGAGCTTATTGATAGTATAGATTTCTAATGCACCTATGGTAATGGCCGAACATGCAGTTGTTCAATGTTTGAACAAGTGCCGTTTAGGTGTTCTAAATTGTCTAAATTAGATGTTAATCATTAAGGGTTGGGCATTGTGCATTCTTGTTAAGAGATTGATTTGAAATCATGAGGTTTTGTTGACTTGTGTTTAAATGGCATTCGGACATGGTCTATGAGTGTTTGCAAATCCAGTTTAAGTGCATAGGTACTAAATACTTTGTATTGGAAATTTTGATGTATAAGTAGTAAATTGATTCAAATGAATTGGTTCTAAAATGTATATGAATGCCGTATGATTGTGTTTGATTGGGGAGTAAATTGTTTGATTTAGCTCAAGAGCTTAGATGATCAAAGTTGGATAAGGGAAAGGAAAAAAGTGATTGAATAGCCGTTGAAATCGTTCGACAACATCCGAGGTAAGTTTTCGAGTAATGAAACTTAGTTTATGATTTGATTAAGTCATGACATATAAGCATAACAAATAAACGGTGATATAATGATTCTACTTGAATTGTATATTGAGGTGATTAGTTTATACCTATGACGGGTAGCCGAATGTGTATAGAGATCATGCTCTTTGTATGTGGCTATTGAGCCGAAAATGGTAATGGTTGATAAGCGTCTTGTGTTTGAATTCTAGTTATGATAATGAAATATGGATGTGTCATGATTTATTGGTATATGTGCTTGATTATTCGGATGATATCCGGGCTAAGTCCCGAAGGCATTTGTGCAAGTTACTATATCCGGGCTAAGTCCCGAAGGCATTTGTGCGAGTAGTTGCTACACCCGGGCTAAGTCCCGAAGGCATTTGTGCTAGTGACTATATCCGGGCTTCGTCCCAAAGGTATTCATGCCAGTGACTATATCCGGGCTAAGACCCGAAGGCATTTGTGCGAGTTGCTATATCCGGCTAAATCCCGAAGACACTTGGGTTTGGAAGTGAGCGATCTTGCTGTAATAATTTCAATTAATACGCTCATAAAATACAAACGATAAGGTATGTTTCGTATATGCATCGGAAAGGTTGATTCCTTTCAAATAGTACTCGCTCAATTGATTAACGAGCTTAGGCCTCTAGTTAGGTTTGATACCTGTGTATGAATATATTGGTTGAAGCGTGAAGAAATTATGATTTTGAGAATGTGCATATATGAAATTATTCATTTAGTCATATGAACGCTATACTTTAGTCGTAAATAATTTTGTTACTCAAAACTTACTAAGCATTAAATGCTTATTCCGTTTCTTTAATTCTCTGTTTTATAGATTTTTGTTCGTCACCATCGGACTCGGGATTGTCGAAGTCAAGTCGTCCACACTATCTAAGCCCTTTTGGTACTCTTTTAGTTAAACGTTGATAATGGTATGTATAGGACTAACCTTTGTTGTTAATCAAGTACCTTTGGTAATGTGTATATATTCGGATAGCCATGCGAAAATGGCTTAAATATTTTGAGCATAGTATTAAAATCATTTTGTATATATATGGTTATTGAGAGGTGTGGAAATGCTTGGCAATGATTAGCCATTGGAATGGTTAATCACGATCATATTTGGTGCTATGTATGTCCAATGGCTAGTTGAATCATGGAAACTATGAAATAGGTGAAATTTACCTTAAAATAGATGCTGACAGCAGCAGTGATGTGAGTTTGAAAATTCACTAAAAATAGTAGGAATGTAATTAAATAATGAATAAATTATGTAATCTAACCTTGATGAGTCAATTTTCATATGGAAGAAGCAAAACGACCATATGAGCCGTATTTTATGATATGTTTAAGTTTTCGTGAAACAGGGCCAGAACGGTTATGGGATCCCCTGTTCTGACTTTGGAAATTTACCATAAATTAACCAGAAATAATTAGAAGTCATGCTTTATATTTACAGACTCTTTTTTGAGTCTAGTTTCATTAGAAACAAACGGCATATGTATTGAAGCTCTGTACAGGGAGATATCTAAGTCGTAATGCACGAAGGTCAGAGTAGTCGAACCCTGAAACAGGGGATACTTTAACTAATAAACTGTACTAATCGGCCTGACCAAAAATTCTAGAAAAACATCTGTAGATGGATATGTGAGTCTACTTTCAGGGAAAATTTACGGAATCAGTTTTTGAGTTCTGGAACTCGAGATATGATTTTTAAGGTGACAGTGACGCAGTTAGCCAGCTTGTCTGGAAATTTTAAAATGAACTGTGTAAATAAATGAATTAAGTTCGTTAACACCTCGTGTTCGACTCCGACAACGGTCTCGGGTGCGGGGCGTTACATGCTAGGATTGATGGAAGAAATGGTGAAAGTGATATTTAAAGTGTGAGTATAGGGGGAGTTCAACTCAAATTCTTAGAACAAATTAATAGTAAAATATTCTAAGTCCTAAAATATTCTAAGTCCTAATGTCATATAAAGTAAATAACAATTAATATATAATATAATGTATATTAATATATTATTTGCTATTACTTTATTTATTAAAATTAAAAAGCTCTTAAAAATATTAAATAATTTTAATCCTATACAAAGTTTATAACAATTAATATATATTATATAAAATATAATTATATATTAGTTATTAGTTATTATCATCTTAGAAATTAAAAATCTTTATTTTAGCTATTTTAAAATATTTATAGAAAAAGACAACTAATTTTAATATTTCCGAAACAGAGTCAATTTTTGCAAATAATTCGATTAAGTCCTTGGAGTTGAAGATAATTTGAAATTTGAGCTGCAAACTAAAACTCGGATCAAAATTGACCCTTTTATTTGAAAAATTAAAAATTTATTTTGTCACTTAGGAAATATTTTCTCAGAGGATTATGTTAAAATCAAATCCAGGAAAGATTGGAGGGGTCATAAGTGGTCCCACTTAAGTTTCAATCTCCTAGGCAGAATTTATTTTGACATACTAATCCAGAAAATATAGCCTAAGTGTAACACCCCAAACTCAACCTAGACGTTACAGCCGAATTCGAAAGTGTCACAAGGTAGAGGTTTCAAAAATAGAGTTATCTCATCATTACATTCATGTTTTTACTGGAAACACCATCTAATTAGTCCATTTGCCAAAACTTATTACAGCGAAAGCCGTAAAACAGTTGTATTTTGAAAATGCAGATGTATTTTAGAAAAATATTTGTTTGCGTACAAAATGTCATTTTTAGAGAAAAGCGTTTTGCTTAAGCTTGCATTAACAACATATAAATCCAAAACCAACAGTTATAAAACCATAAAGTCTAGAGAGTCTTAGAATTACAAACTCTCAAAAATAACCCAAAAACCATAAATAAACCATAAATAATTAAGTTTTAATAGTTTACGATCGAGTGGTCACCGCTGAGTCTCTGTTGCATCGATCCGCCTAAGTCTGTGGATTACCTGACACACAGACATACACATGTGAGTTTACGTAAACTCAGTGTGCAACCCAACAGAATTAAGCATGTAGTCAAACAACATCATATACACAACCAGAAACAGGTACCGACTCAGTTTCAGATTCAGATTCAGATAGCAAATATGCCAAAATCCTACCCCCAATCCTCTACACACCAACTCCGTCCATCCCATCACACCATGTGGGGTTAAAAACACCCACCCATCCGTACATACCACATCGTGCCATTAAGACACATATTAGATAACATGCAGTCAAGTTGCATACGATATACGCCGAACAGAACACTTTCTCCATACATATACAAATCTCACCCCAGTCAAAGATACAGAATTATCAGATACAGTATAACAGATTAAACATGATCAACACGCTTATACACAAATAAAAGTACAGATAGGCATACATTTAATACATTACTCGAATCAGTCCATCAGGATGTCTTAGCATACAAATTAGGGTTTATATAGCCCTTACTGACCCTACTGTAGGCCCACAGTCGATCGAAACGACCCGTGCGAGTCTAGGGAAAATTTTAGAATTATGGGCCCACACACCCAGATTGGCCTTTACCGTGTAGCCCAGGCCCAAAATCCACACGCCCGTGTGAAATTCCCGTATAGCCCACACGCCCAACCTAGCCATGCCCGTTTGGCCCACATGACCACACTCGAGCCACTACACGGCCGTGTTCTGCATACGCTCCATGCCTTCATCGACCACACAGCCGTGTCTCGTATATAGCCATCTACACGGGCAACCACATGCCTATATGGCATCGACAGATTCATTATTCGGCTTTCGCTGAAACATCATTTTCTGTGTTTCGGGTACACACCTGGTACCGTTTTGATGTGAAAAGGCCCCCGAACTGTTCAACACCTAAGATTGACCACAAAACACCGAATTAACCACTTAAATCAGTATTAGATCAAACTTCCTCAAAACAAACAAGGCAAAATTTGAGTATTCAACACTTACCTGACTCCTCGAATGCCTCCACCTACGATTCCATGAAAAATAGTTCCTATTCTTCACAATTCACTACTGTCAAAAACCCAATTTTAAAACCAACGAACAGATTCAAGAATACAAAACACAGATCTAAATAACAACTCCTACTCGAGCAAAACATATTAACCCTTACATACCAATGTACAACCACCTTGAATTGAACACCAAAACAGAAGATAATTTTTCCCAAGACGAGAAAAGGAAAAGAAGAAAAGGAAAATGAGAAGAATGCAGAGAGAGGAAGAGGTAATGTCAGTTTTTTTGAAAATAGAAAATTTTGGGAAAACAAATTTTACCCAGACCCCACTACATCCACCATCCTAACCACCCACTATTCAGAATTCTAATAAAACCCAAACTCTATCACAAAGCCGAGAAAAAGTAATACCCAAACTTGCACAGGGATTCAAACACAGGGCCTCCAACACACTAACTCCTTACCACTCCAACCAGCAGGCTCATTCTGATATGGATTTATAGGAAATTAATATAAGCCCACACGAAAAGGTAAAGCTTAATTCCAAAAATAACCAAAATTTACGAACATGGGACTTGAACCCAAGACCTTTCACACACACCCAAAACACTTAACCACTGAAACAAGTACACACTTATGTCAGATATTCATAGAAGCAAAATTAAATTATTTGGGTGTTACACTAAGCCATTTATTTAAAATAAAAATAAATATTTAGGTATTCGATAAAATGAACAAGGTTTTATCCTGCTCGATTTTTCCCCTTTGTAATGTTTCAAGCACTTAGTGTTAACTCTGTAATTACCACCCTTACTATGAAGCTCAACAACCCCGTATGGTAAGACTTGATGAATAGTGAATGGACAAGACCAACATGATTTTAACTTACTACGAAAGAACCTTAATTTGGAATAGAACAACAAGACTTACTGATCTGCTTCAAATTCCCAAACTCGAATGTGCTGGTCATGTTAGAATAGTTTGGCATTTTCATATGAGAACATTTGGAACTCTTCTAACTCATTAAGTTGAAACATCTGTTTCTCTTTAGCAAGCTTGAAATCTATGTTGTGCTGTTGGATACCCAGTAAGTTTATTATTCCAACTCCAAAGGAAAATGACAGGCTTTCTCAAAGACCAACTAATAAGGAGACATCCCTAAAGGTGTCTTGTATGTAACACCTCTAACCCGTGTCCGTCACCGGAACAGGGTTACAGACTATTACTAAAGTTTGCAGAACAATTATAGATAATTCATATTAATTACTATTCAATTCTGAAACTTATCACATTGTCCCTTGAATGGATCTTCGAGGCCCAATATAAACATTGGAATTGAATTAGGACTAAATCGGGAACTCAGAGAACATTTCGCGAAATTTTAAAATTTTCCTAGATGTAGGGCACACACGCCCGTGTGACCATAGGACATGCCCGTGCTGTAGGCCGTGTATGACCCCATGTAACTCTATGACTTGTGTCACATGGCCTGCTATACGCCCGTGTGCTAGGCCGTGTGGTCAATTTATTTTTCATAAATTAGGTATAGGTTTCACACAGCCAAAATACATGCCCGTGTTCTAGGCCGTGTAGCACACACGGGTTGGGACACACACCCGTGTCTCTACCCATGTGCTCAACTCTAAGCATTCTGTTAGGCACGTAATCAAAGAACACACTCTCTGATACATGCTCGCCTCAATTTTATTTGAGTCATTTGTAAGATGCCGGATCATCGATGAAGAAGTGACGTTGGAAGTTGAAGGAAGAAAGTAAGTTCGTTTTAGGAAGATTTGGATGACTAAGTTTGGGTTCAAAAAATTGTCCAAGAAGTTTAGGTTCGAGAAGAAGATGAGTTAGAATATTTGGTAGTGTTGGTTTTGGTTCGGCAAGTAAATAAAATAAGGTTGGTCAAAATGTTTTGGTAATGAAAAGAAATATGGTAATTGGTTGCCTAAGAACAAGTTGAACCAATATTAGCAAATATCGACCCGAAACTTATTGGTTCTTCAGTTGGGACAGTTGAAAAGAAGTTGGACCTCGACCTACTATATAGGTAGATAGGAACCTCGATATTGAGTTTTGAACACCATACTAGAATTAGTGATAAGTTTGGTTTCGTAAAAAGAAGTCGATTGACGCCACTCCTAGGTAGATAAGCCAACAAAATCTTAAACGAGATTTAGAGAAGAAAATCCTCACAAGAACAAAGGTTCAGCTATAAATTTGGCAAAATTCTTTTACACAATACAAATGGCCGAATTTATAGGCCTTACAAGTCCAGCCGAAAAGGCACATTCATAACTTATGAACTAAATAAGATAAGCCTTGAATGTTCTTGAAAATTCTAGAAAATCAACACTTAATAAGCTTGTCCATGTTCGGCTGCACCTTCTTCCAAAAAGTCACCTTCATGGCTAAGGAATGAGAGATGAATGATCAACGTGTGAACAAGACCCTTGGAGCTAAGGCTAGATTTGGCCAAGGCTAATAAGTGAGCCATAAATTGGTGATGCTTGGCCAAAAGTGTTGGAATTAATGTGGAGAGCTCATTAGCCTTTTTGGGTGTGAACACCAACCATTGAAAAGCCATCAAATGTGAACAAATATTCCAAGCATTAATTCGGTTATTACATAATTAAGACGTGTAATGTTGATAATCATAAAACATAATTAATTACTAATGTGAACTTAATTAAAAACATAGTTAATTTAAAATAGCTATTTAATGAACTTATTCAAGTAAAAAGTAAATACTAATAGAATAAGCTATAAATAACTTCATGAGCTACGATTAAGTTCGTGAGCTATATTCGAGCTAAGTCTGAGCTCGAGAGCTGAAGTTGAGCTAAGAACAAGCTCATAAGCTGGAGTTGAGCTGGATGTGAACTCGTTGAGCTGGAACCGAGCTTGCTGAGGTGGTTGTGAGCTGGACGAGCTAGGAAGAGATTATAAAGATGACTCAGTGAGCTAGTCCACAAACTCTCGAGTAAGCTGATGATAGATTTGACCCAAGCTTGATCAACTAAAGCTAAAATTGCATCTTTGAACCTCTTGGCTCAGGCTCGGGTAATCGGTCCTACGGGCAACTTGAGAGGATCTATATTGGCAGCTGGCAACTCGGGAGGTGTGGCTGTATCACTCTCGAGCCACATATCAAAATGCTCAGATGAGCCATGTAAAAAGACACTTTTCAGGGCTAAACAGGAAACTCATAAGAGTTTTATTTAGGGAGCTCATAGAGCCTAACAGGTAACTCTGAAGAATTAATATTAAAGAGCACCGGATAAGATAACAGAGAGTTCAAATGACCCATGTCAGGAAGCCCATAAGAGCTTATATCAGGACATTCATGTAGAGCTACATTTGTGTCTGTATTATATGCTAGATCACAACTGATCGAGTCATGTAACAGGACGCTCACACAGAGCTACAGTAGTGCGTAACACATGCTAAATCACTACCGATTAGAATGCTCGTAGGAACTATATGTCACTATAATCGAGAGAGCTATATCAGGATTACACATTCAAGCTAAATCCTATCTGCAACATATCCAGAATAACATTCAAATACGGAAAATCGCACATATCCACCGAATTTCATTATTCAAACGGAACTTAACTCTTTATGAACATTTTCGATCATGTAATCATTTCATGTATTTATAACTTTTATATAATTCACATAAACACATACTACATTCATTCCAAATGTAACATTCAATTCAACCATATTAACATATATAGTTAAGTTACACGAACTTACCTCGACACTCGTTCGTGTATATAAAAATCTACTAATCCGAAACTTTTTCTTTTCCTCGATCTAGCTTCGAATTTGAGTTTTTTGGATCTATATAAATGAATTTAATCATCAATTTATCATATTTCATATTCAATTAAGTTCAAATTACATTCTAGGCAAAATTATCATTTTTCCCCTAACTTTTCATAAATTCCAATTTCATCCCTAGGCTCGAAAAATGAAATTCATGCAATTTAATCCTTATTCCAAGCCTAAAAAATTTTAGTATAACATTTACATCACATATATTTCATAAAATCATAAATTTTCCATTAATTTTACATTTTACAATTTAGTCCCTAAATCACAATTTCATGAAAATTCACTTTGTAAAAGTTGTTTATCTATCAACAACCTTTCATTTTCTACCATAAATTTCAAATTTTAGCATATTCATACATGGAAATATTTCTATACTTTTATAACTTTTCAAATTAATCCCCAAAATAAATAAATTAAATTATCATGATCTCAAAAATATAAAAAATTACTAAAAGCGGGACAAGAATACTTACCAAATTAAGCCAAGAAAGTTTGTTTTCTCTTTCTAGGGTTTCCATAGAAAAATTTGGGATGAAGATGATATAAAATGATATTAATTCTATTTAATTATTTATCATCTTTTAATTTTTCTCATTTTCAATTTAGTCCTTAGCCTTTTTAAATTTTTCCACGGATGAAACACCAAAAATATCTACTAATTTTTCTTTAATGGTCTAATTACCATATAAGGACATCATGTTTTGAATTCCATAGCTATTTGGTCCTTCTAGCTACTAGAATTCAACTTTTGCATTTTATACAATTTGGTCCTTTCCATAATTAAGCACATAATCGATAAAATTTTCTTATCAGAATTTTCATATGACATTCATATAATAATGAAAACCGTGCAATAATATTAAAATATTTTTTCTTTTCGGCTCAGATTTGTGGTCCCGAAACCACTGTTTCAATTTCACTGAAAATGGGTTGTTAGAACTTTCCCCCTTAAAAATTTTTGTCATTGAAAATCTTACCAGTAAAAAGATTCGGGTATTTCTTTCTCATGGGTATCCTCCAGTTCCTAGGTAGCCTCTTCTATACCATGTCGTTGCCGAAGAATTTTTACTAAAGCTACCTTTTTGTTTCTTAACTCTTTTTTTTTCACGTGCCAAGATTTTGATCAGCTCTTCATTGTATGTCATATCAGGCTGAATCTCTACCTCTAATGGAGAAATAACATGTGAAGGATCCGATCAATATCGTCGCAACATAGACACATGAAAAATATTATGAATCTGAAGTTCTGGTGGTAAGGCTAACTGATATGCAACAGGTCAAATTCTTTCTATGATTTCATATGGCCTAATGAACCGTGGACTCAATTTTCCTTTATGGTCAAACTGGAGAACATTCTTCCAAGGTAATACTTTCAAGAATACCTTGTCACTGACTTGAAATTCTATTTCTTTCCGTTTAAGATCAACATAGGACTTTTGACGATCTGAGGATGCTTTTAAACTGTCCTGAATTACCTTTACTTTTTCTTTTGTTTCACGGATCAAATCAACTCCATGTATCTTTTTCTCACTAAGCTCTATCCAATACAATGGAGTTTTACATTTCTGGCCATATAAACCCTCACACAGTGCCATCTAGACTGATAACTGTTATTGTAGGCAAATTCAACCAAAGGTAAATATTTTTCCCAATTACCTTCAAATTCTAGTACACAACAGTGAAAGATATCTTTTAAAATCTGTATAACACGTTCGGGTTGTCCATCCGTCTGAGGATGGAATGCAGTACTGAAATATAACTGTGTACCTAATGATCATTTTACGAATCACTAAACTAGACTACGGTCATGAGTAAGGCAAGCATACCTACCGAATGGTAGTATAGCTATGGTGAGTCCAGAATATCGTATCCACAAGCACTAAAAGTACTAGTATTAACTATCTTTCTATTATTTAGCCTAAACTATAAGGGATTTTTTTAATCTAAAATTAACTAACTAATTAACTACTAAATGCGACAGAGAGTAAATTGGGAATAATACTTGAAGAAAACTTATAAGGAAGACAATACCTAGGAAAGAAACCACCTAGAATTCACTTATTATTCTGACTCTGAATCAAACGATTTATTCACTTGTCTTGATCCGTAGAAATCCCTAAATTATGTTAATATCTCTTTCGAGACTAAGAATAACTAATTCTAGGTTGATTAACTGAAATCTCTTTCTAATTAAAACCCATATCGTCGCATTAACTCAATCTATGGATTCCCCTATTAGATTTGACTCTAATCTGGCAATTTTATGTCGTCCTATTTCTAGGATTGCATGCAACTCTGCTTAATTATGCTAGATCTACTCTTAAACAGGGACTTTTACTCCATTGAATAAGCATATCAAACTTGGAATAATATCTGAAAATATTAAAACGAGGATTAAAAACACATAATTAAGAAAAGAACAAGTATTTATCGTGTAATTCAGATAGTTAAATAATAAGATCCATCGTATGTTTCATCCTCCTTAAGTATTTACGTAGTTTAATTCATAATGTAAAAGGAAGACATCTCAAATTTAGAAAAACATCAAGGCATAAAAAACCCAAATAAACTTCGAGAGAAATTTGAATGGAGATATTCAATCTTGAAGTGGATCTGCTTCTGATATGATTCCAACGGCTTCCTTCGAGTAATTTCTGCTTTCTACTCTGTGTGTCCTTGAGAGAAATTTAGGTTCTCTTCTAGTATGTATTTATAGACTTTAGACTGCTCAGAAACCCTAAAAATTGGCTTTTTTACGTGTTTGGGAAACAGGGAGCAATATCGACATAGACTACCATATGGGCGTGTGGCCAACCCATGTGGCTCACACGGGCGTGTGCTCAGCCCATGTGGAATTAGTCTTGGTCGTGTGGATCTTTAAATCAGCTCGTTTCATCCGTTTTGGCCCGATTTCTGCTCCTTTTTGTTCCCTATGCTCTCCTAAGTATAAAACATGAAATTAAAGGATTAGGAGCATCTAATTCACTAAATTGTATGATAAATCATCCAAAAATATGCTAAGTATGGGATTAAAATGTATTACTTTTATGGGTTATCAAATATCCCCACACTTAAGCGTTTGCTTGTCCTTAAGCAAAATCCTTAACTCACAATTAAAAGTAAACTCTCTCAATTTATAATTCTCATCAATAATGTTTTATCATAATTTCACAAATAATCATACATTGATAATTCAACTAAAAGAGCACTAAATGCACAAGCAATCCAAGTTTACCATTTTTAAAGCATGAAAACATAGGTATTTCCCCTTATCTAAATAACTACCTTTAATCCAAAACAGACAAGAATTCACATCCTCACTAAAGATTCACTCAAAGTACTCAAAGTGTTCAAGGTTCAAAAATTAAGTACTCAAGAGTCAAACATGAAAAGTTATTACCATAGGCTTGAATGAAAATCAAATCTCCCCCACTATAAATGAGATGATACACAAATCAAAAGATCTTTAAAGGGTTGTAACGGGGCTTGGGTTAAAGGTGTGGATAAAGGCTAAAAAAGAAGGTTAAAATCGAGATTGAATTTATAATTTACTTAACTAGAAAAATAAACTAATACTAAATAATTACATCAATCGAAATAATTAAAGAAATACATGAGCTTCTTCTCGAATATGAAATTAACTACTTAAGCTCAAAACAAAGAACTAATAATAATCAACATATATGTATTTTTTTCTTTTTTTTTCACTTTTTTTTAAATGAATGAATGAGTGAATAATAAGAGAAAATTATACACTAAAATAAAAGTACATAGTTAGGTAATTAACCAAATCAAATCTCGACAAAAAGGGAGTCAATAGAATAGGAAAAATTCTCAGTGAATCAAAAATTATGATGCATCGGTTAATATTAAGGGTAAATTAAGAAACAGTCTGTTAGGCTCAAAGGGGTTCACTAAGGGTTAATTGTGAAGGTAGGCTTTTTATGGGGTAAGTGGGTTAAAACCTAGGTGTCTTTATCATCTTAGTATATCAAATCAAAGGTGTGGTCTCGACATGTATAATCGAAGCAAGTTCTAGAATAAAAATTCAATATTGACAAACTCATAACCAATAATAAAGTGAGCAAGAAAAATGTATGCTCTAAAAGCTCAAAATCTCATAAAAATTATGGTTTTTGATGTCAATCTTGCAAATTTCGAACTTCAAGGTAATACCTCAATTTAAGGAAACATCCTAAAAATTTTTAATTTTGAAAAATAGACTTGTCATGCTTGATTCTCTACTATCTTAAAGTTTAAACCATCAATGCACATGTATCTATGAATTTAATCTAAAACATATCAATGAAAATCACAAACCAATAAGAGTTCATTCTAAAAGTAATATGAGAAAATTACTTAAACGC
Organism: Gossypium arboreum; assembly: GCF_025698485.1. Lineage (NCBI taxonomy): Eukaryota > Viridiplantae > Streptophyta > Magnoliopsida > Malvales > Malvaceae > Gossypium > Gossypium arboreum. The sequence goes on from NC_069080.1 coordinate 102,405,114, forward strand.
AAGGCATAATTTAGGGATTTTCAAATAATCATACAAATAACCTACATTGTCCTCAATGTACAAAATAGATAATCACAGTAAAAACATAAATATCATAAGAGAGGAAGAGAATTGGAATTGCCCTGAAATTTTTTGATGAAATTCCCAAAATAGTGAAAAGCGAAATTGTAGATAAATGTAAGGGTAGTGTAAATTTCTGAACAATCAATGGTCCTCATCATTAGACTGATCAGTGTCACGAGCTGGTGGCACTGGAGGAGAAATATGAAAATGCTGACAAATTTGTTGCAATGTGGCAGCAATACTGTCGAACCTCTCAGCACAGTACTGAGAGAAATTGGTGAATTCCTCTAGGATACTCCTCGAGAGCTAGCAGTAGAGGGAGCATGCCGATGACTCACTGGTGGAGGGGGGGAAAGTTATCATCACCCATAAACTCATCAGTGTAGATGCCCAAAGCTGCGCAAAACACAGGGACGCTCATATGTCACACCAAGCCACCAAGTCAGAATGTAATGGTACCATGCTCGTCATGCGATGACATCATGCGTTGAAGGTAAAACATTGAGAAAAACTCCAAAGTAAGCTCCATATATGTGGGCTCGACGATATCAAAAAAACGGTCCCATAGTGCTATAGTAATGAAAGTGCAAATCTCATTAGCTAGTCGGACCTGCTCCAACATGGCCCAGTCAATGCATCGGCCTAAACCTAGTGGCCGCACGCGTAGGAGTTGGAATAAGTCCTCAGGTGGGTCTGTAGAGAGTCTAAGGTAAGGATGACGAACCTCGACAGAAGCGCTCGAGGAGGTCGCGCCAAGACCCTTCCAATTTTTCGAGGCGGGGACAGCGACCTTAGACTTGCCACGAGTATTTGTCATTGTAAATCTGAAAAATAAAATATTCCAATAGGAACAGAAACATCACCAATCAAACACATCAAGACGTGTAGAAGCAAACATGTGAATAAGGCAGGAATATGACTTGAAGGACCCTATTGTGATAAAATTAGAATGAGTGAGATGTAGAATCTATTCCTTTATGCACTAATACCCAACATGCAAGAACTAACATCGGATTAATTTAAATCAACTTACTAAACCAATCAACCAAGATGGTAGAAGAATTATTATGCTGAACTAACAAGGACAAATTAAGGCACATATGAAAGAAGTAAATAATAAAGAAATAACCAATCCACAAGACCACCAGAGTAATTAAAATTACTAATGAAAAGAACACATAGCAAGAAGCAGCATGACAAAATAATGAATCAGGTATAACTCAATACTATTCCTAAAAAAATGGAATAAAAATATAGATAAGAACCAAGAGACTAAAATAACAAAGTAATAAAAGTAATAAAAAAGAAAATGCAAGAATTAAACTAAAAGAAAGTAAAAAAAAATAAAATAAAAGGAATAAAAAAATAAAGAAAAGGGAGGAAAGGGAAACCAACGGTGGTGACCGGAGCTTAGAGAACTGATGGGAACACGGTGGTTGAAGCGGGAGACCTGCGATGGGATGGGAGTCGAGGCTGCTAGTTATGTAAGGGACAATAGGAAGTGGGTGTTGGGTCGACAGGTGGTCAGTGGGGGCTTGCGATGGTGCGACAGGCTGTGCGTTGGGAGGAGGAGTGGTGAGGTGAGGGGGTTGAGTGGCGGTGAAGGGACTAGAATAGAGGAAGAATAGAAAGAGGGAAAAAAGAGGAAGAAGAGATAGAGATTTGATGGGAGGGGAGGGGGACTCGTGCGACGAGGGAGAAGAGAAGGAAGAGCAAAGTTTGGGGGCTGTGTTGGTGCGGTCAGTACCCGCAGAAAGGGTGATCGACGACTGGTTGGGGAAAGTTTGGAGAAGAAGACAAAATATAACAATTTAGGGTTTGGGGGTTAAAAGGGACACGAACGTGTAACGGTCTGTGTTGGGCCACTCGGTCGTGTCACACGCCCGTATGGCTCGAATTCTAGCCCATGTTCGTCGAGGAAATTAATAGCCAACTCATCACACGGGCTCGGACACTCCAGTGTGTCCCGACCGTGTGGTCCAGACGACCATGTCGCACAGCCGTGTATATTATTTTTCGCTTCTCCTACGCCAGTGTGGACTCTCACACTCCCATGTGTCCGAACACACGGCCGTATACCTCGCCTGTGTAGCTATCTGACTTGTTTAAAAATTGAAAATTTAACTTCAGTTTTCACACGGCCTAGGACACGCTCGTGTTTTCAGGCCGTGTGGACGTCACACGCCCATGTGGCCTCTTTTAGCCCGTGTCTCGGCCAATTTTTGGCGAATTTAAGTCCTATTTCCACATGGCGAAGGACACGCCCGTGTGTCCAGGCCGTGTGGGTCACACAGCCATGTTGGTAGGCCGTGTAACTCACTGTTTAACCCCTGTTAGAGCATACAGCCTGGGACACGTCCGTGTGTCCAGGCTGTGTAGGTCAAAAACTTGGATTTAAATATGAAAAATAGATAAAAATAACCTAATTAGTGGTGATAATGCTCGGGTTGCCTCCCGAGAAGTGCTTATTTAGAGTCTAAGCTCAACTTAACTCTCATTCACATGGTCACGGTGGATCACGGAGTCGAGACTCCTCTTTCTCGCTGTCAATTTCTTTATTTAAATACGGTTTAAGTCGAGTATTGTTTACCTTAAAAGTGTCAAAATGAGAATGAGTTACCTCGACTGTACCGTATGGAAAGACATTGAGTACCGTAAAAGGACTCTCACCATTTGCATTGAGCTCTGTATTGATAATTCGAGGGTCCTTTTTATCTAACAAGACCTGGTCCCCAACCTTGAATTGATTGGTTCTATCGTTAAACTCGACATGGTGTTGCTTCTGCTCCTCCTTGCCATAAGTCCACCATTCGTCTAGTTTATCTATCTGTAGCATTTGTCTTTCATGGATGGTTCCATTGTTAGTGCATGAACTAGAACGTGGTTCATTTATGCTTCTCGAAAGTGTTTCCTACAAAGAGGATTCGACCGCATGATCAGTCTTATTAACTGGGTTTACAAGTTCATCTTTATTACTTGATATCTCAATCGAATCACGGGCCTGAAGAGTAATCATTTCATCACCTGCATGAAGTGTTAGTTCACTTGCACCAACATTAATAATAGTCCTGACTGTCGCTAAAAAGGGTCACCCTAAGATTAAAGGAACATCACCGTCCTCTTCCATGTCTAAAACAACAAAGTCTACTGGGAATTTGAATTTATCAATTTTTACTAGTACATCTTCAATGATAACCCTAGGAAATCTAATAGTTTTATCCGCTAGTTGAATACTCATCCTAGTTTGTTTGGGTTTCCCAAGACCTTGTTGCTTAAACATTTTATAGGACATGACGTTAATACTTGCCCCTAAGTCATCCAAAGCATTATTAACAATTAAACTACTAATAAAACAAGGAATAGTAAAACTCCCTGGATCTTTCAACTTGTTGGGTAGTTTGTTTTGTTTGTCAGAAGCTCCTTTAAAAATTTAACTGAGTTTGGCATCTGCGAAAGAGCTTCAATAAATGGTAAGTTAATATGTAATTTTTTTAAATGGTTAAGAAATTTATTGAATTGCTCATCCGTGCAGTCTTTCTTTGTCGCATTAGGGTATGGCACGCGAGGTGTATATTCTCTGCTCACTTGTTTTTGCTTATTCTGGCTTTCATCCACCTTATCTTGACTAACCACAGTTTCTTGCCTTGGGTTTGGTTTGGACTCAACTAACATTTCTTCATATCAAACAGTAATCGCATGGAGCTGCTCTCTTGGGTTAGTGTCGGTGTTGCTAGGCAGGCTACTTTGTGGTCTTTCTGAGATTAGCTTAGCAAGCTAACCTATTTGATTCTCGAGCCCTTGAATCGACACTTGCTAATTTTTAAGCATTGTTTCAGTGTTTTGGAAACGTGTTTCTGACACCAAGATGAATTTCGTTAGCATATCCCCAAGGTTCAGCTTCTTTTCCTGTTGGTAAGGTGGTTGAAATCCTGGAGGGGGTTGTGGTCTTTGATTGCCTTGACCACCCCAAGAGAAGTTGGAATGGTTCCTCCAACCTGTATTGTAAGTATTACTATAGGGGTTATTCTGAAGTCTAGAATTGTTACCCATATAGTTGACATGTTCGGTTGTAGTGCTAGGGTCGTAGGCTAGGTATTCTAGATTATTCATTCCTTCTCCACTTGTGTCACACTGTATCACCGGATGCACCTACATAGAGACACATAAACAATCAACCTTTTTATTTAAGAGCTCTATCTGGTTTGATAACATGGTGACCGTGTCGAGATTGAAAACACTAGCGGCTTTTGTCGGCTTTTTCCTTATGACTTGCCATTGATAATTATTTAGTGACATCTCTTCAATGAACTCATAAGCCTCCTCAGGTGTTTTATTATTTATGGTACCGCCAGCGGCTGCATCGATCGTTTGCCTAGTTGAGGGGTTCAAACCATTGTGGAAAGTCTGAACCTGTAGCCATAGAGGTAACCAATGGTGAAGGCACCTTCTCAATAGATCCTTATACCTCTCCCATGCATCGTATAGGGTCTCTAAGTCCATTTGTACGAAGGAAGAAATATCATTTCTTAACTTTTTCGTCTTGGCTGGCAAAAAATATTTCAATAAAAACTTCTCAATCATTTGATCCCAAGTAGTGATGGACCCTAGTGGTAAGGACTTCAACCACTGTGTAGCCTTATTTCTCAACGATAAGGGGAATAATCGTAGGCAAATAGCATAGTCAGAAATGTCATTTATCTTGAAAGTATCACAGAACTCTAAGAAATTGGCCAAATGAGTTTTTGGGTCTTCATCCTACAAACCATCAAACTGAACAAACTGTTGAATCATTTGTATAGTGTTAGGTTTCAGTTCAAAATTATTTGCAGCAATGGCAGGTCTAACAATACTCGATTCAGCCCCCGCTAAATTAGGCTTAGCATAATCGTACATAGTACGAGGAGTAGGATTCTGATTCACAGGATTCACGGCAACCGCAGGAGGTAGTGGATTATTCTGATTTTTAACCATCTCCTCGGTATTATTGGTATCATCCTCGTGCTCTTCTCTATATATTGTAGACTCCGCCTTATTTCTCTATGATTTCTGCCAGCTATGCTTTCATTTTCATTTTTAAAAAGTAATGGTCCCGATAGATTCCTTCAAGTCATAAACTAAAGAAACCTGCCAGAAACAAATAAAAGAAAAATTAGTAATTAAAAATAAAACTAAAACAAAAATAAAATGCAAAAAATAAAAATGTCTAAATTAATAAAAATCAAGCGTTCCTAATATCTTAGTCCCCGATAACGGTGCAAAAAACTTGATGATCGTTTTATGAATCACTAAACTAGACTACGGTCATGACTAAGGCAAGCATATATATCGAATGGTAGTATAGCTATGGTGAGTCCAGAATATCGTATCCACAAGCACTAAAAGTACTAGTATTAACTATCTTTCTATTATTTAGCCTAAAATATAAAGGATTTTTTTAATCTAAAACTAACTAACTAATTAACTACTAAATGCGACAGAGAACGAATTGGGAAAAATACTTGAAGAAAACTTATAAGGAGGACAATACCTAGGAAAGAATCCACCTAGAATTCACTTATTATTCTGACTCTAAATCAAATGATTTATTCACTTGTCTTGATTCGTAGAAATCCCTAAATTATGTTAATATCTCTTTCGAGACTAAGAACAACTGACTCTAGGTTGATTAACTGAAATCTCTTTCTAATTAAAACCCCTATCGTCGTATTAACTCAATCTATGGATTCCCCTATTAGATTTGACTCTAATCCGGTAGATTTATGTTGTCCTATTTCTAGGATTGCATGCAACTCCGCTTAATTATGCTAGATATACTCTTAAATAGGGGCTTTTGCTCCATTGAATAAGCACATCAAACTTGGAATAATATCTGAAAATATTAAAACGAGGATTAAAAACACATAATTAAGAAAAAGAACAAGTATTTATCATGTAATTCAGATAATTAAATAATAAGATCCATCGTAGGTTTCATCCTCCCTAAGTATTTAGGGAGTTTAGTTCATAATGTAAAAGGAAGACATCTCAAATTTAGAAAAACAACAAGACATAAAAAACCCAAATAAACTTCGAGAGAAATTTGAATGGAGATCTTTAATCTTGAAGTGGATCTGCTTCTAAGATGATTCTAACGGCTTCCTTCGAGTAATTTCTGCTTTCTACTATATGTGTTGCCTTAGGTTCTCTTCTAGTATGTATTTATAGACTTTAGACTGTTCAGAAACCCTAAAAATTTGCTTTTTTCGCATGTTTGGGAAACAGGGAGCAATATCGACACGGGCTGGCACATGGGAGTGTGGCCAGCCCATGTGGAATTAATCTTGGTCGTGTAGATCTTTAAATCAGCCTGTTTTGTCCGTTTTTGGCCGATTTCTGCTCCTTTATTCCTCTATGCTCTCCTAAGAATAAAACATGAAATTAAAGGATTAGGAGCATCTAATTCACTAAATTATATGATAAATCATCCAAAAATATGCTAAGTATGGGATTAAAATGTGTTACTTTTATGGTTTATCAGTTCCCAAGGCTTCTTGCAGTTTATTCCAGAATCAAGATGTAAACTGAGGATCTCTCTCTGAAATAATAGAGACCAGCACTCTATGCAATCTGACAATCAGAAGCATATAATTCAGCCAATCTATCCAAAGAAAAATCCGTACGTACCAAAATAAAGTGTGTAGACTTTGTCAACCGGTCAACAATTACCCAAATGGTATCTTTCTTCTTCAGAGACAGGGGCAATCCCGATACAAAATCCATAGTAATTCTTTCCCATTTCCACTCCAATATCGTAATTGGCTTTAATATTCTCGATGGCACCTGATGTTCAACTTTTACGTGCTGACATATCAAACATTTATATACAAATTCAGAAATACCCCATTTCATTCCCGGCCACTAGAACATCTTTTTCAAATCATTATACATTTTATTACTACTAGGATAACAAACATGGTACTATTTTGAGCTTCATTCATAATCTTCTGTACAATTTCTGAATTCCTTGGTACACATAATCTGCCTCTAAGTAATAAACAATCATTGGACCCAATCTGAAATTCTGAATCAGAATTCAACTCATATTTTACTTGTTTAGCTCGTAGTTCATCATCACTTTTCTGAGCTTCAGAAATCTATTGCAAAAATGTTGGTCTAGCTTTTAACTCAGCTATGATTGAACCATCATCAAATAACGACAATTGGGTATTCATTACTCCCAAAGCAAACAACGATTTTCTATTCAAAGCATCTGCAACCACATTGAATTTTCCCAGATGATAATCAATAACCAAATCATAATCTTTTAACAGTTCAAGCCACATGCGCTGTCTCAAATTCAAATCCTTTTGGGACATCAAATACTTCAAGCTCTTATGATTAGTAAATATGAGACATTTTTCACCAAACATCAAAATTTTTCACCAAACAGATAATGCCGCCAGATTTTTTGTACAGACATGATGGCTACCAATTCAAGATCATGTAGAGGATAATTTTTTTCATGTGGTTTTAGCTGTTTTGAAGCATAGGCTATTACCTTACCTTCTTGCATCAAGACGCAGCCTAGGCCATTCAATTCTTTGGTTTGGGGTTACTGAAACTTCCCACACTCGTTACAGATGGGGACGAAGATATCGAGTTAGAACATTGAGAGCCCTGCTCTTTACTAGAATATTCCACTGATGTGGTGAAACGATCATGGTACTTCTTTGATTTCTTTGAAGCATATGATTGTGACTTGCTCATAAATCTTTTACTAGAAACCCAATCTTCTCTTTTAGCTTGTTTCTTTTCTTTACTCAATTCTTCAGCTTTATGTGCTCGATCAACCAAAACCACAAATTCCCTTAATTCAAGGATTCCGATTAACAGCTTAATATCTTCATTTAATCCCTCTTCAAATCATTTACACATATCAGCCTCGGTTGAAACCCATTCTCTTGCATACTTGCTCAGCCGAACAAATTCTTGCTCGTACTCAGATACAATCATATTTCCCTGTTTGAGCTCTAAAAATTCTTTCTTTTTCTGATCCAAAAATCTCTAACTAATGTACTTCTTTCTGAATTCAATCTGAAAGAATTCCCATGTAACATTTTCTCTCAGTACAACAGACGTTATGAAATTCCACCAATGATAAGTTGTGTCTTTCAGTAAAGATACTGTACATTTCAAACATTCAGCTGGTGTGCAAGATAATTCATCTAAAACCCGAATGGTATTTTCCAACCAAAACTCAGCCCTTTCTAGATCATCAGCAGCAGAAGCCTTAAATTCCTCTGCCTCATATTTATGGATTTTATCTATCAGGGGCTTACCAGTTCTAATAGCTTCAACACCTTGTGGCATCTCAGGAACCGGTTCAGGAACATGATTTGTTCTCAAATACTCAGTGAACCACTTATTTATCATTTGGAAGAAGGCTTGTTTTGCCTCCTCACTTCGACCCTCAGATTTGGGCCTTCTACTGCTAGATGCAACTCTTTGAACTGAAGCTGGAGCATTGCTCTCAGCTTTCTCGGATTTAGTTCTAGCTTGGTTGGATGACATTACTATATGAAAAACACATTTAAAAATGGTCAGGAGATATCACACTATCATAAATTATATCATGGCATGTATATCTAAACTCGTACTTGCTACATTAGTCTGAGAATCGGCTAAACCGTAGCTCTGATATCAATAAATGTAACATCGTTATCCTGTGTCCGTCGCCAGAACAAGGTTGCAGAGTATTACTGAAGTTTGCAAAACAATTATAGATAATTCATGTCAATTACTATTCAATTTCGAAACGGATCATATTGTCCCTTGAATGGACCTTCGAGGCCCAATATAAACATTGGAATCAAATCGAGACTAAATCAGGAACTCAGTGAATTTTTCACAAAATTTCAAAATTTTCCTAGATGTAGCACAGGCCCATGTGACCATAGGACACGCTCGTGCTACAGGCCGTGTCCAACCCCGTGTAACTCTCTAACTTGTGTCACATGGCCTACCACATGCCCGTGTGGTCAATTTACTTTTCATAAATTAGGTACAGGTTTCACACGGCCAAAACACACGTCCGTGTTCTAGGCCATGTAGCATACACTGTTGAGACACACGCTCGTGTCTCTACCTGTGTGCTTAATTCTGAGAATTATGTTTCTTAAATTTTAGATGCAGGAGACACAGGGCTAATCCACATGCCCATGTGCTAGGCTGTGTGTCACACATGGTCAAGACACACACCCGTGTGCCAACCCTGTGGACAAAATAAAGCCATTTCCTAGCTTTTTTTTCTCACCCAGACTTGTCATCGACCTCCACCAAAACTTACAACTATATGCTAACCAATTCAAGCATTATAAATCAGCTCAATTCTAACATCTAACATGGTATTTCATCACATGCAATCATGTTTATTTTCTTACCTTTGTTTAACCTATATATTAAACATACTTGTCACATAAATACTTATCATGATATAACCTTATAAATATGCCAAAACAAACCATTTACTACCATTCCAATGGCTAGATTACAAACAACATTTACAAACTAATAAAGGCCAAGTTAACCTATACATGTCATTATACCAAAATAAGTTTACTATTTATACCAAAACAAGCTAGTGGATGGTGTGATGTTCCTTCGACTGATCCCCAACCTTCGTGAGCTTTCGAGCAATATAAAAATAAATAAATAAAACCTGGTAAGCACTTAATGCATAGTAAGTTCGTATAACATGAAATAAACTTAAGTTCGTATAACATGAAATAAACTTACCAATCACATTCATTAAAATAAGCATACAATAACATGCTTTCCAATAATTTGAAAATTTTACCTAAACACATACAGTCAAATAAGTAAGTTAATTACATAATTCACATGTATATCAAATAAGCATAGATGAGCCCATCATGTTACAAATTCAGGTATTTCGGGATTATTCGAAATATAATTCATTTAAATCTTATAATTTCTCATTTCAGGTGTTTATCCGTTGAATCATTGAAATTTTGATGGATACTCAGGTAGTACACTCAAGGTGTACAAAACTATAAACCGTCAACTCATAATCAGGGGTACCCATTAGGGCACGTAATCAGACAGCAAACTCTCGAGCCATATATTAGAATGCTCAAATGAGCCATGTAAAAGGACACATATTCGGGCTAAACAGGAAACTCAAATTAGTTTTATTCAGGGAGCTCATAGAGCCTAACAGATAATTTCAAAGAGTAAATATAAGGGAGCACCGGATAAGGTAACAAAGAGTTCAAGCGAGCCATGCCAGGAAGCCCATAACAGCTTATATTAGGACGCTCACGTAAAACTGCGTCTGTGTCCTCATTATATGCTAGATAACAATCGATCGAGCCATGTAACAAGACGCTCACACAGAGATGTGGTAGTGCGCAACACATGCTAGAAACACTACCAATCAGGATGCTCACAGGAACTATATATCAGGATACTCGAGAGGGTTATATCAGGATTACTCATCTAAGCTAAATCATATCTGCAACATATGCAAAATCACATTCAAATACAGGAAATCACACATATCTATCAAATTTCATTATTCAAACGGAACTTAACTCCTTATGAACATTTTCAATCATGTAACCATTCCATGTATTTATAACTTTTATATAATTCACATACGCACATATTATATTCATTCCAAATGTAACAGTCAACTCAACCATATTAACATATATAGTTAAGTTACACGGACTTACCTCGACACTTGTTCGTGTATACAAAAATCTACTAATCTATTAACAACCTCTCATTTTCTACCATAAATTTCAAAATTTCAGCATATTCATCCATGGAAAAATTTCTATACTTTGATAAATTTTCAAATTAATCCCCAAAATAGATAAATTCAACTATCACGATCTCAAAAATATAAAAATTACCAAAACGGGACAAGAACACTTACCAAATTAAGCCAAGAAAGTTTATTTTCTCTTTCTTAGGGTTTCCATAGAAAAATTGGGGATGAAGATGATATAAAATTATATTAATTCTATTAGTTATTTATCATCTTTTAATTTTTCTCATTTCCAATTTTGTCCTTAACATTTTTTAATTTTTCCATGGATGAATCACAAAAAATGTAACAACCCGTTTTTAGTCAAATCAGAATAGTAGTTTTGGGACCAAAAATTCAAAGTCAAAATAATTAATTTATTATTTTTTTAATGTCTACATCATGATAATATGATTGTGTGAAAGTTTCATTTAGAAATTTTATCATTTGAGTGCTTAATTTGATAAAAAGGACTAAATCACATAAAGTGTAAAACCTGTGTTCTATTAGTTAAACGTATTCTATGAAAATAAATAGTAAAGGTCCTTAAGTGGTAATTACCCCATTTATGTGATAATGGATGACAGTGGCTTGGTATTTCTGTAAATCATAAGTATTTTAAAGGTTAATTATGTAAATTGGTTATTAAAGGTTAATTAAATAAAACCAAATGAAATTATTCATGCATTCATCTTCTTGAAACTGATTCTTCGTGGGAAAAATGGCTAGGGATTTTTCTATCTTCATTTCCTTCAATTAGGTACGGATTTTGTCCCTTTTTTTTATTGATTTCTATGTTTTTTAGATTGTTGTAGCTTAGTCTAGCAAGCCCAATGGCTAATTTGCAAAACTGTTAAAGGTTTAGGATGTTACCATTGATGAATACATGTGTGTTTTGATGTTTGATGATAGAAAATTTGTGCTTGTGGATAGATAAACAATTTTTGTAAAGTGATTTTTAGTAAAATTGTCATTTAGGGATTAAATTGAAAAATGCTAAAATTTGTGGTTAAAATGTGAAATAAATGGAAAATATGGGCTGATATGTGTACTAGGAAAATTCAGCTAGCATGGGTGTGAATTAAATTTGCATGAATTTGTGTTTTTATGAAATAATGACTAAATTGTAAAAATGTGAAACATTAGGGGAAAATGTGTAAAAGTTCCTTAATGTGAGTTCTGAACTAAATTGAATACAGAGATGATTAAACCGTTTTTGCGTCCGAGGTAAGTTCGTATGAAATAAGTTTCATTATAAATGTATTTTAAATGCTTAGATATTGCTTAAACAGTGAATACAAGACTATAGACATGTTCGAAAATGATTCGACGACGATTCGGCATTGGAAATCCCAGTTGAACCTTAGGAATAGATTTGGATACGAATGACATGTCATTAGGGGTTATTGTGATTATGTGATCTAGGTGCTGGTCCTGTACGTCCTACCGGTGACTGAGTATATTGGCATCTGTTGCAGTTACTTGATAGCTTGTGTGAGCAACACCATGTAGCTACATCTTGACTAACAGCATGTGTGAGTAGGCCCATTGATAGCGCGAGAATAAGCATATATGTGATATGAGATTAAGATGGCATTAGCTATGTATGTGGCACTTCAATGGGATTTTCTTGAGTATCTGATAGTATTTCGAACGGTTCAACGGGTAAATGAAAGACGTGGTTGAGTATGAGATTGATATGAGATGGTACAGGTATGTACATGAATCATATAAGCTTTAAATCGAAGAAACTGTGAAGTTTGCATATAATCTTGTGATTAAAGATGTGAAAGGTTTGTTAGATAATATGAGCTACATATTGATATATTCAATTTGTAGAATTGTGTATATATGATTACATTGAGTTTATTTCATACGAGCTTACTAAGCTATAACATTTACTTTATTTATTTTACAGTGTTTTATAGTGATTTCAAAGCTAGCTCAGATTCAAGGATCGTCAGAGACTTCGTCACACTATCCTACTATCACTTTGGTACTTTTGGGCTTATGTTTTTGTTATATGGCATGTATAGGATTATGGTATTTTGGTTATGACTTGATAATTCTTTTGGTCATTTGAAATGGCTTGTAAATGTTAAATGTTTTGGTTTGTATATAGCCATGTGAGTTGGCTTATTTTGGGTTGATGTGGTTATATATATATATATGTGCACATGGCTTGCTTATGTGATTAAAGATGAATATGTTATGCTTGTTGATATTTGGCCATTAGGGGTCCTAAATGGTTGAGAATTAGATTTGGTATGTTATGAGATTAAGCTAGATGATGCATATTTGAAAGTGTATAATTAGTTAAATTGTATATGTGATTTTAGTATAAATGGTATGGTCTATTTTGTGACTTGTGTGTATTGAGAAAGATGATATAGAATATGCATGAATTGGGCTTGAATTGGTTGGTTTAAATGCCAAATTATGTTATATTTTGGTGCCAATTGGGTTGATGTAGGTGTACACAAGTTTGGGTGGCAAAATGGCTTAGTAAATAGCCTATTTTTGTCCACACGGGTAGAGACACGGGCATGTGTCTCAGTCATGTGTGACACACGATCATGTACACGGCCGTTTGTCCCCTAGTGTTGAATTAGAAACCAAGTCAGTAGGCTCCGCACGGCCTAACACATGGGCGTGTGACTTGGCCGTGTGTCATAAATCAGTAGACCCTACAGGTTTGGCACGACCTAGCACACGGACTGGTATACGGGCGTGTATGGCCATTTTTAGGATACACAGGCTAGTCACATGGGTGTGTGTGTTGGCCGTGTGACCCAAGTCAGAGAGTTACACGAGGTTGGACACAGGCTGGAACACAGCCATGTGATTTCATTTCGAATGTCCACGGGCATGTCTTTAGCCGTATTAGACACACGATCGGGTCACATGGGCGTGTGTACCCTGTATTATAGAAAAAAATTCTAATTTTTGTAAAATTTTCCTGAGTTATCGGTTTAGTCCTGAACCTTCTCGAATGCATATTCTGGGCCACATAGGCTTGTTTTAAGGACAATATCAATGTTATTGATCAATGATTATATGAAATTTGAAAATGTAGTAAAAATTAAGTGTAATTGTATTATATATTTGGTAATACTCCATAACCCTATTCCAGCGTTGAACATGGGTGAGGGGTGTTACATTTATTGGTATCAGAGCTACAGTTTAGTTGATTCTAGGACTAACGTAGTATGAGAGTCTAGCTATACAGCCATATATAACTTGTGATAGTGTGATGATTCCTAGGAATTTAAAATGTGTTTTCGTATAGTATATGGATCTCAATCAAGTTGTAGCTGATGATGTAGAAAGTTATGTGCCTACCTTCATTCACGAAGTAGCGCGATCAGAATCGAGACCCATATTGCATAGCTAGGGAGGAGAGGCTAAAGAAGCCTTCTTTCAGATGATGAATGAGTGGTTTACGGAGTTTGTTCAAACAAATCCGGGTGCTCAACAACCTCCACCCCACCTAATCCACAACTAATTCCCGTAGCTTCTCATGGTTTGGAACCTCTACGATTGAATAAACTGCCTGTTGATAAAATCTAAAAATACGGAGCTGAAGAGTTCAGAGCTACTATTGACTACGATCCTTAGAGAGTTGAGTTTTGGCTTGAAAATATGATTCAGGTATTTGATGAACTTTTGTGCATGCCAACTGAGTGTTTAACATGTGTTGTATCACTTCTGAGGGACACTACGTACCAATGGTGGAATACTTTGGTGTCTGTGGTACCGAAAGAAAGAGTTACCTAGGAATTCTTTCAAGCTGAGTTTAGAAAGAAATACATCAGTCAACGGTTTATCGATCGGAAACAAAAAGAGTTTCTAGAGTTGAAACAGGGTCGTATCTCTGTAACTGAGTACGAACGAGTGTTTGTGAGACTCAGTAAATATGCTTGGGAATGTGTTTCAACTAAAGCAATTAAGTGTAAAAGATTTGAAGATGGGTTAAATGAGGATATCAGATTGGTGGTCAAGATTCTAGATTTGAAAGATTTCACTGTGTTGGTTGATAGAGCCTGTAAAGCCAAAGAACTTGGCAAAGAAAAGAGAAAGGCAGATTTCAAAGCTAGAGATTTGAGGAAAGGATCGATGAGTAAACCGTATCAATCTTCGTCAAAGAAATCACGAGATTTGTATAGTCGCACAAATTTTTCAGTGGAATATTCAAACAGAGATCGTGGAAAACAATACTCAAGTCCTAAAGCTCAAGCTACATTAGTATCGAGTGTTGGCAGTGTGAGAAACTATAGACCTGAATGTCAACGATGTGGAAGACGACATCCTGGTGAATGTAGAATGAATGATCGGGCTTGTTTCAATTGTGGTTCACTAGATCATTTTATTCGGGATTGTCCTGAGTTATCCGAGAAAGATGAATTCGAGAATGCAAGACCGAGTAACACAGCCACTAGAGGAAGGCCACCGAGAAATGTGGGAAATATAACCAGTAGTAGAGGTACAACAAAAGATTCGGCTATGAGATCTGAAGCAAGAGCACCTGCTAGAGCTTACACTATTTGCACTCATGAAGACGTGCCATCACCTGATGTTATCACCGATACATTTTCTCTTTATGACACTAATGTGGTTGCTTTGATTGATCCTAGATCGACTCATTCATATATATGTATGAATTTGGTATCTAGTAAGAGTTTGCTTGTTGAGTCTACTGAGTTTGTAATTAAAGTATCGAACCTCTTAGACAAGTATGTTCTAGTTGATAAAGTTTACAAGAACTACCCTTTGATGATTCAAGGTTAATGTTTTTCGTCAAATCTGATGATTTTACCGTTTGATGAGTTTGATTTAATCCTGGGTATGGATTGGTTGAGGTTGCATGATGCTGTTGTGAATTCTAGATGAAAGACTATTGAATTGAAATGTCAGAATAGTGAAATTCTTCGAATTGAACCAGATGAGTCGAGTAGGTTGCCTGTTGTGATTCCATCAATGTCAGCTTAGAGATATGTGAAATGAGGTTTTGATGCTTACTTAGCTTATGTTTTGGATACAAAAGATTCTGAATCTAAGATTGAATCAGTGCCAGTGGTCTGTAAGCTTCCAGATGTGTTTCCAAAAGAGTTATCGGGGTTGCCACCAATTAGAGAGGTTGAGTTTGCTATTGAATTAGTGTCGGGAACATCACCGATATCTATAGCTCCGTATAGAATGGCTCCGACAGAGTTGAAAGCGTTGAAAGCTCAGTTGTAAGAGTTAACAGATAGAAGTTTTGCACGACCTAGTTTTTCGCCTTGGGGTGTACCAGTGTTATTCATAAAGAAGAAAGACAGATCAATGAAAATGTGTATTGACTATCTTCAGCTCAATAAGGTTACGATAAAGAATAAGCATCCTTTGCCAAGAATTGATGACTTGTTGATCAATTAAAAGGGACAACAGTGTTCTCAAAGATTGATTTGAGATCGGGCTATTATCAATTGCGAGTTAAAGATTCAGAGGTGCCAAAAACTATGTTTAGAACAAGGTACGAACATTATGAATTTCTTTTTATACCTTTTGGATTGACTAATGCTCCTACAGTATTTATGGATTTGATAAATCAAAGTTTTAGACCGTATTTAGACAGATTCTTTGTTGTTGTTGTTTTATGACATTTTGATCTATTCTCAAGATGAGTCTGAGCATGCCGAGCATTTGAGGATTGTGCTAAAAAAACCTTAAGAGATAAGAAACTATTTGCTAAATTTAGTAAATGCAATTTTTGGCTCTAGGAGGTTGGATTTTTGGGACGCATTGTTTTAGTAGAAGGTATACGAGTTAATCTGAACGAGATTTCAGCAGTTGTTGATTGGAAACCACCTAGAAATGTATCCGAAGTCAAAAGTTTTTTGGGATTAGCCAATTATTATCGATGTTTTGTTAAAGGATTCTCGATGATTGCTACACCGATGACCAAATTGCTATAAAAAGATGTAAAATTCGAGTGGTGAGAGAAATGTCAACAAATTTTTGATCAGTTGAAAGCATTGTTAACTGAGGCACCAGTTTTGGTTCAACCGGAGTCGGGTAAAGAGTTTTTGATTAACAGCGGCGTGTCATTGAATAGTTTGGGTTGTGTTTTGATGCAAGAAGGAAAAGTGATAGCTTATGCCTCTAGACAGTTAAAGTCGCATGAAAAGAATTATCTGACGCATGATTTAGAGTTGGTCGTTATTGTATTTGCATTGAAAATTTGGCAAAATCATTTATACGGTGAAAAGTGTCATATCTTTACCGATCATAAAAGCTTGAAGTATATAATGACCTAGAAAGATCTGAATTTGGGACAACGAAGATGGCTCGAGTTACTAAAAGAGTATGAGTGAGTAATTCATTATCATCCGAGGAAAGCGAATGTAGTTGCTAATACTCTGAGTAGAAAATCATCATTTGCTTTGAGAGCGATGAATACTCAGTTAAGTTTGTCTGATAATTGTTTGATTCTAGCAGAGTTGAGAGCTAAATCAGTATTTCTTTAGCAAATTTGTGAAGCTCAAAAATGTGATAACAAATTGCAAGCCAAAAGAGTGCAATGTGAGTTGACTAATGATTCAGACTATCAGATCGGATTAGATGATTTCTTAATGTTCTGAGGTAGAATTTGTGTACCAAATAATTCCGAGCTCATTCAGAAAATTCTGCATGAAGCACAGAGTGGTTGTCTATCTGTTCACCTGGGGAGTACTAAAATGTACAATGATTTGAAACAGTTGTATTGGTGGTCGGGTATGAAACGAGGCATTTTAGAGTTTGTATCGAGATGTTTTGTTTGTCAACAAGTAAATGTTGAACATCAAGTGCCTTCGGGATTATTACAGCCTGTGATGATACCAGAATGGAAATGGGATAGAGTTACGATTGATTTCGTATCAGGTTTGCCTCTGTCTTTGAAGAAGAAAGATGCAATATGGATTGTAGTTGACAGATTAACAAAATTTGCACATTTCATTCTGGTACGTACTGATTATTCGCTTGATAAATTGGTTGAATTGTACATTTTTGAGATCGTTAGATTGCACAGGGTGCCAGTTTCGATTATTTCGGATAGAGATCCGAGGTTTACATCATGATTTTGGAAGAAATTGTAAGAAGCTCTAGGCACGAGGTTGAATTTTAGTACAGCATTTCATCCGCAAACTGACGATCAGTCTGAGAGAGTAATTCAAAGTCTCGAAGATATGCTTCGATGTTGTGTTTTAGAATTTGAAGGCAATTGGTAGAAATATTTGCCATTGGTTGAATTTGCGTATAACAACAGCTTTCAATCAAGCATAAAGATGGCACTATACGATGCTTTATATGGTCAAAAATGTCGAACTCCATTGTATTGGATCGAGATTAGTGAGAAAAATATTTACGGGGTTCATTTGATTAGAGAGACTAAAGAAAAAGTGAAAGTAATTCACGACAATTTTAAAGCAGCTTCAGATCGATAGAAATCTTACGCGGATTTGAAACGTAAAGACATTGAATTTCAGATCAGTGACAAAGTATTTCTGAAAGTATCTCCGTGGAAGAAAATACTTTGTTTTGGTTACGAAGGCAAATCAAGTCCGCGATTCATCAAACCGTACAAGATTATTGAAAGAATAGGACCAGTAGTTTTACCATCAGAATTAGAAAAGATCCATAATGTATTTCATGTGTCGATGTTACGATGGTATCGATAGATCCATCACACCTAATTTCTCCGGCAGAAATTGAGATTCAACCTGATATGATGTATAATGAAGAACCGGTTAGAATTTTAGCTCAAGAGGTTAAAGAATTGAGAAATAAATGCATAGCTTTAGTAAAAGTGTTGTGGAAACGTCCCGAGGAAGTTATGAGAAAACAGTATCCTAACGTCTTTTTTGGTAAGATTTTTGGGGACGAAAATCCCTAAGAGGCAGAGTTGTAACAGCCCATTTTTAATCAAATCAGAACAGTGGTTTCAGAACCACAAATCCAAAGTCAAAATAATTATTTTATTATTATTTTAATGTCTACAACATGATAATATGATTGTGTGAAAGTTTCGTTTAGAAATTTTACCGTTTGAGTGCTTAATTTGATAAAAAGGACTAAATCGCATAAAGTGTAAAACTTGTGTTCTATTAGTTAAAGGTATTAAATGGCTATGAAATTAAATAGTAAAGGTCCTTAGGTGGTAATTAGCCCATTTATGTGATAATGGATGATAGTGGCTTGGTATAGGGTGTAAATAATAAGTATTTTAAAGGTTAATTATGTAAAATTGGTTATTAAAGGTTAATTAAGTAAAACCAAATGTAATTATTCATGCATTCATCTTCTTGAAATTGATTCTTCTTGGTAAAAAAGGTCTATGGATTCAGATATCTTCATTTGCTTCAATTACGTATGGATTTTGTCCCATTTTTATTGATTTCTATATTTTTGAAATCGTTGCAACTTAGTCTAGGAAGCCCAAGGACTAATTTGCAAAATTTTTAAAGGTTTAGGATGTTGCAATTGATGAATACATCAATATTTTGATGTTTGATGATAGAAAATGTGTGCTTGTGGATAGATAAACAAGTTTTGTAAAGTGATTTTTAATAAAATTTTCATTTAGGGATTAAATTAAAAAATGTTGAACTTTTGTGGTTAAAATGTGAAATAAATGGAAAATATAGGCTGATACGTGTACTAGGAAAATCCGGCTAGCATGGGTGTGAATTAAATTTGCATGAATTTGTGTTTTTATGAAATACAGGCTAAATTGTAAAAATGTGAAACATTAGGGGCAAATGTGTAAAAGTGCCTTAATGTGAGTTTTAGGCTAAATTGAATAGAGATATGATTAAATAAGTTGATTTTGGCTGCATATAGATCAAGAAAAGTGAAATTCGGATCTAGAGTAGGGGAAAAACAAAGTACTAAACTAATTGACCTATTTCGCCGTTTTTGCATCTGAGGTAAGTTCGTATGAAATAAGTGTCATTATAAATGTATTTTAAATGCTTAGATATTGCATAAACTGTGAATACAAGACTACGAACATGTTTGAAAATGATTCGAAAATGATTCAGCGTTGGATATCCCGGTTGAACCTTAGGAATAGATTTGGATACGAATGACATGTCATTAGGGGTTATTGTGATTATGTGATCCGAGTGTTAGTCCTGTTCATCCTACTGGTGGCTGAGTATACTGGCTTGTGTTGCAGTTACTTGACAGCTTGTGTGAGCAGCACTGTGTAGCTACGTCTTGACTGACAGCTTATGTGAGCTGGCCCATTGATAGCTCGAGATTGAGCATATATGTGATATGAGATTGAGATGGCATTGGCTATGTATGTGGCACTTCAATGTGATTTTCTCAAGTATCTGATAGTATTTCAAATGGTTCAAAGGGTAAATGAAAGACGTGGTTGAGTATGAGATTGATATGAGATGTTAAATCGAAGAAATTGTGAAGTTTGCATATAATCTTATGATTAAAGTTGTGAAAGGTTTATTAGATGATATGAGCTAGATATTGATATATTCAATTTGTTGAATTGTGTATTTATGATTATATTAAGCTTATTTCATACGATCTTACTAAGCTATAATGCTTACTTTGTTTATTTTACTATGTTTTATAGTGATTTCAAAGCTAGCTCGGATTCAGGGATTGTCGGAGACTTCGTCACACTATCCTACTATCACTTTGGTACTTCTAAGCTTATGTTTTGGTTATATGGTATGTGTAGGATTATGGTTATTTTGGTTAATTCTTTTGGTCATTTGAAATGGCTTGTAAATGTTAAATGTTTTGGTTTGTATATAGCCATGAGAGTTGGCTTATTTTAGGTTGATGTGGTTATATATATATATATGTGTGTGTGTGTGTGTGTGTGTGTGTGTGCATATGGCTTGGTTTTATGATTAAAGATGAATATGTTATGTTTGTTGATATTTGGCCATTAAGGGTACTAAATAGTTGAGAATTAGATTTAGTATCTTATGAGATTAAGCTAGATAATGCATATTTGGAAGTGTATAATTAGTAAAATTGTATATGTGATTTTTGTATAAATGGTATGGTCTATTTCGTGACTTGTGTGTATTGAGAAAGGTGGTATAGAATATGCATGAATTAGGCTTGAATTGGTTGGTTTAAATGCCAAATTATGCTATGTTTTGGTGTCAATTAGGTTGGTGTAGGTGTGCACAAGTTTGGGTGGCAAAATGGCTTGGTAAATAGCCTATTTTTGTCCACACGGGCAGAGACACGGGCTTGTGTCATAGCCGTGTGTGACACATGGTCATGTACACAGTCGTGTGTCCCCTGGTCTTGAATTATAAACCAAGTCAGTGTACTCCACACGGCCTCACAGACGGGCGTGTGTCTTGGCCATGTGGCATAAGTCAGTATACCCTACAGGTTTGGCACAGCCTAGCACACGACCTGGTATACGGGCATGTATGGCCATTTTTAGGGCACACGGGATAGTCACATGGGCATGTGTGTTGGCCGTGTGACCCAAGTCAGAGAGTTACACGGGGTTAGACATACACCGGAATACAGTCATGTGATTTCATTTCGAATGTCCACACGGCTTGTGACACAGGCATGTCTCACGCAGCCTAGCCAAACCGGGGCGTGTGTACCCTGATTATGGAAAAAAATTTATGTTTTGTAAAAGTTTCCTGAGCTATCAATTTAGTCCTGAACCTTCTCGAATGCTTGTTTTGGGCCCCGTAGGCTCGCTTTAGAGACGATATGAATATTGTTGATTGATGAGTATATGAAATTTGAAAATGAACGTGAAATATAAGTGTAATTGTATTATATGTTCGGTAATGCTTCGTAACCCTATTTCGACGTTGAATACGGGTGAGGGATGTTACAAAAAATATCTACTAAATTTTATTTAATGGTCTAATTACCATATAAGGACCTCAAGTTTTGAATTCCATAGTTATTGGATCCTTCTATCTACTAGAATTCAACTTTTGCATTTTATGCAATTTGGTCCTTACCGTAATTAAGCACATAATCGGTAAAATTTTCTTATGAGAATTTTCATATGACATTCATACCATAATGCAGACCGTGTAATACTATTAAAATAGTTTTTCTTTCCAGCTCAGATTTGTGGTCCCGAAATCACTATTCTAATTTCACTGAAAATGGGCAGTTACATTGTATGCTTTTCTGTAGGCCCATAAAGCGTCATCCAATCTTTTGGACCAATCTTGTCGGTTCGGACATACTACCTTCTAAAGGATACCTAGTATACCTTTTATCTCTTTATTTTCCAATTTAGCTTGTTCATTTGTCTACGGATGGTAAGTAGTGGCAACCTTGTGCTTCACTCTGTGTCTATCGAGCAACCATTTTAACCATTTGTTCACAAAATAGGACCCATCATCAATGATGATAGCCTTAGGAGTTTCAAACCTTGTGAACACATGTTTCTGTAAAAACTTCATCACAACCATGGCATCGTTCATCAAATATGCCTCGACCTTAATCCACCTAGATAAATAGTCTACTACTGCCAATAGTTACTTGTGAACAAAAGAATAGGGGAATAGATCAAGAAAGTCAATACCCCAAACATCGAATAATTCTACCTCAATGATGTCTGTTCGGGGCATCCCATTTCTATTGGTGATGTTTCCAACCCTCTGGCATTGATCACAACTCTTTACATAAGCAATCGTATCTTTGACTAGCATTGGCCAAAAAAATCTAGCTTGCAATACTTTGGTCGTAGTACGTGTACCTCCAAAATGTCCCCCACTCAGAGCTACGTGACAATGATATAAAATCTTATGTACCTCGTTTTCTACCATGCATCTTCTGATCATTTGATCTGTGCATTTTTTGAAAAAATATGGCTCTTCCCAAAAATAGTACTTCATATCATGAATAAACTTTTTCTTTTGTTGATATGTCTTATCAATCGGCATCAAACCACAAGATAAATAGTTAACAAAATCAACAAACCAAGGGGTGTTATGGACATTATTTACCTTAAGTATGTGATCATTCAAAAATGTCTCCTGGAAGGGTACAAGAGAAGAAGTTCCTTCTCGTGGCTCCAATCTGGATAAGTGATCTGCTACCTAGTTTTCTAGCCCTTTTTGCTCTTGAATTTCTAGATCAAATTCCTGGTTTAGAAGTATCCATCATATCAATCTTAGCTTGGCATCTTTCTTGGCAAGTAAATATTTAATTATCAAATGATCCATATAGACAGTCACTTTGGTACTTACAAGATAGGATCAAAATTTGTAAAAAGTGAAAACAATAGCAAGTAACTCTTTCTCTGTTACTGTATAATTCAGTTGAGCTCCCATAAGAGTCCGACTTGCATAATAGATAGGATGAAAAACTTTGTTCCTTTGTAGGCCCATCATAGCTCCTATCGCGAAGTCACTTGCATCACACATTAACTCAAATGGAAAATCCCAATCCAGTGTGACGATAATGGGTGCCAAAACTAACCAATTCTTTAGAACATTAAATGCTTTTTAACATTCTTCATCAAAGTTGAGTATTATGTCCTCCAATAATTTGCATAAGGGTTTAACAATTTTAGAGAAGTCCTTGATGAATCTTCGATAGAAACCGACATGTCCCAAAAAGCTCCTAACACCCTTTATAGATGTTGGAGGTGGAAGTTTCTCAATAACTTCTACCTTTACTTTATATACCTCGATTCCATATCTCGTTATTCGGTGCCCCAAAACAATACCTTGTTGTACCATGAAATGGCACTTTTCCCAGTTGAGTACAAGGTTTGTTTCTTCGCACCGCCTTAGTACCTTGGCTAGATTGGCTATGCAATCATCATAAGTGTCTCCAAACATTGAAAATCATCTATAAAAACTTCCAAATACTACTCAACCATGTCAGTGAAAATAGCAATCATACATCTTTGAAATGCATCGATGCATTACATAAACCAAATGAAATGCGTCTAAATGCAAATGTACTGTACGGGCATGTGAATATTGTTTTTGTTGATCCTCCAGTGCTACTGTGATCTAATTGTAACCTAAGTACCCATCAAGAAAATAATAATAGTCTTGCCCTACGAGTCTATCCAGCATCTGGTCCAATAACGGCAAAGGGAAATAATCTTTCCTAGTCGCCTTGTTCAACTTTAGGTAATCTATGCAAATTCTCCATCATATAATTGTTCTTGTCGGTATTAACTCATTATTTTCATTCTCAACGACCGTAATACCTCCTTTCTTTGGCACACATTTGACCAAACTTGCCCATGAACTGTCTGAGATGGGATAAATTATACTCGTATCTAACCACTTGATGATTTCTTTCTTTACCACGTCCTTCATAATGGCGTTCAATCTCTGTTGTCCATTAATTGTCCCTTTCTCACCATCTTCTAAGATGATTTTATGCATGCACGCGGATGGACTAATACCACAGATATCGACTATGGTCCATCTGATAACCTTCTTGACTTGTTTTAGCACTATGATAAGTTTCTCTTCTTGCTCTTCAATTAACTCTGCTGAAATAATCACAGGAAAAGTTGAAGTTTACCTAAATAAACATATTTTAAGTGTGAAGGAAGTACCTTAAGTTCTAATTTAGGTGGCTCTTCAATTGACACATTTGGTTGAACATAATCTCTGCTTTCTAATTCCAAAGATTCAAAATAGGGTTGCGGATTAAATCCATTTTGGTTAGCTTCTATCAAAGCTAAATTTTCCTCCCCCTCTTCCTCACTTAGAATGTCTGACATCAAAACTTTTTTCTAATGGGTCCTCAACAGAGTTCAGCTCCCATTCTACGTCTAAGTCCTCTAACTCAAATATTGTAGAACAATTACCAACTGTATTAGGAAATCGCATAGATTTAAAACATTGAACGTTACCTGATCATCCTGAACACGCATAGTAAGTTCGCCCTTCTGCACATCAATAAAGGTCCTTCCAGATGTTAAGAAAGGCCTTTCTAGGATTATTGGCACCTCTTTATCTATTTCAAACTCTAAAATAACAAAGTCGGTAGAAAAAATAAATTTGTCTACACATACCAATACTTCCTTGATTTTTCCTTTTGGATGTGCTAAGGATCAATCTGCTAACTGAAGCGTGACTATAATAGGTCTAACTTCACATATGCCCAACTTTCTAAATATAAACATAGGCATCAAGTTGATGTTTGCACCCAAATCACATAATGGCTTACCACAATAAGTTGTTCCAAGGTTGCAAGGTGTGGTAAAACATTCAGGGTCCTTCATCTTTGGGGGTAGTTTATTTTGAAGGTATGTATTGCATTCCTTCATCAGGGATACCGTTTCAAATTCTCCTAGTCTTCATTTCTTAGACAACATATTTTGACATCTACTTAAGAGCTTTTACTAACGAAATGTTGATATGAAGTTGCTTGAGTACGCCTAGGAATTTCTTGAATTGGACTTCTTGCTTCTGCTTCTAAAGTCTTTGAGGTTAACGGAATGTTGATATGAAGTTGCTTGAGTACGCCTAGGAATTTCTTGAATTGGACTTCTTGCTTCTAAAGTCTTTGAGGTTAAGGTGGTGGAAGATTCTTAACTTGAACTAGTTGATAAGTCTTTTATGGCAATTCTACATATAATGAAATTGATAGTTGATCATAATTGCCTGGTTCAAAAGTTACCTTATCATGTTTTGTAGATTCTGGTTTTGGTAAAGCTAGAATTTCAACACTTGGTTGAACTACCTCTTTATCTCGAGCATCAGCTTGCTCTTCTTCAACTTGACAATGTTGGGCTCTATCTTTTTTTTTGCTCCTTAGTGTCAATGCTTTACAATGCTCTTTCCCCAGATTTCTCGGTTTCTCCTTATCACTAGGCAAAGCACCTTGTGGTCAGTTTCTAAGTTCAGTTGTAAGCAGGCCCATTTGGTTTCCAGGTTTTTCAATGTGGCTGCTTGACTTTGGATTAAGATGTCATTTTTCACTATGTATGCCTTCAACAGGTTTTCTAACCCATTAGAAGATTCAACTTGAGGTTGTTTTTGAACTTGTTGGATTGATACAGGTGGCTGGGTCGATCTAGGTTGTGCATAAGTGTTGTTGGGTCTAGCCCTTTGGTTACTCCAAGAGAAATTAGGGTGGTTTCATCAAGATAGGTTATAAAACTTACTTTGCAGTCCTTGCGTTCCTTGGTTTTGGATACCCATGTAATACACGTATTCTGGGATTGATGGGCATTCTTCGAACAAGTGCCTTTCCCCACAATAAGCATAGGCTACATTTTCGAATTGATTTGCTAGTTAAGCTGCAAAATTATTAAACCCATTAGTAGTAAAGTTTTTAAGATTGCGATATTGAGGGTCCACTTCATGTACTCCAACTACTTGTCTTCCTGACGCTACTCGATTGGTTGGCCATTGATAATTGTTGTTGGCAATCCTCTTGATGATTTCATAGGCCTTGTTATAAGATTTAGAAAGGAGAGCACTGTTAGTAGAACCGTTTACTACCATCCTCGTGTGAGCATTGAAACCATTATAAAACATCTCTAATTGGATGCAATGAGGGATTCAATGATGAGGGCATCTTCGTAATAATTCTTTAAATCTTTCCCATGCCTCATACAAGAACTTGTTGTCCATCTGTTGGAAGGTAGTGATCTCGTTCTTTAATTTAACATTCTTTCTAGGTGGGAAGTACTTCATAAGGAATCGTTCTGCTAACTCTTGCCATGTGGTAATAGAATTTGGTAGGAATGAGTTCAACCAGGCTCGAGCTCTATCTCTTAGTGAATATGGGAACATTTTTAATCATAGTGCATCTTTGGGTACTTTGGCTAATTTGAAAGAATCACTCACCTCCATAAAAAATCTTAACTAAAGATGAGGATCTTCAATAAGCATTCCACTAAATTAGCCCACTATCTAAAGCATTTGGAGCATGACTAGCTTCAGCTCAAATTGGTGTGCCTCGACTTCGGGTCTCCAATACCCAGATTAAGCTCATGAAATACTGGTACAGCATACTATCTTAGAGCTCTATCCCTGTCATCAACAATAAGGATATGATTTTGAGCATGATTTGCTCTGTTTCCTTGATTTTGATTTTCAAAGTTCATCTCTTTAGTCCTTCTCTAAACAGCTTATCTTTTTCTTTGTCGAAAGGTCCTTTCAATCTCAAGGTCTATGGGGAGTAAGTCGATAATTTGAACAATACTCATAAACACCTAAAATAATCACAGAAAAATAATGAAATTAAATTTAAATAGAAAAATAAACCAAAATGCAAAATTAACAATTTCATAAATAGTGTCTTTTAAAACATTCCTCGACAACATCACCAAAAACTTGGAATGATTGAAATGTGCAAGTGTACACAATTATAAAAAGTAATAAAGTTATAAGTAAATATTGAGTTATCATACCCACGGGGACTGTGAAAGAAAAATATTTATGAAATGTAAATCAAACACTTTGGTGATGGGAAAAATATGTTGTTTTGAAGAAGTGATTTAAAAACTAAAAATTAACTAAGTAATAAAAATAAAAGTAAACAATTTCCAATGAAAAGATGAGTTTTAATCAATATGGCATAATTGTGTTAGATCAATTACATTCCTTAACATAGAATTACTAAACCCATGTTCATGTTGTTACGAATATTTTCAAGGCAACTTGGTAATTTGTTAACTACTGCACATACATACTTACTAAATCAACCAATCTCTTGAACAATTCTCAATGCCAATTCAAACTATTAATCAATCTTCAAAAGCACATATAAGATTAAGTGAGGTAACAATATATTTCTATATTGAAACAGTTTAATCACAATAAGCTTGCAAGTTATGCAAGGCTAATGTATTGTTTAATTCCCTCGCTAATTTAAATTTTAACTACCTTAGAAGATTAAACATGCACCAATTAAATGTTTTGTCAATTAATTACAATTTCAATGCATTTAATAATTAATTCAATTGTTACCTTACATTTTATAATACAAGTATAACATAAGCATGATTTTATTTAATTGAACAACTTACCAAGGCCAATAACAACACAAACATGATTTTAATAATTTAAGTGGACAAAATGTAATCAGTCTAACACAAATTAAATTTAAGTCATTTTAATTAGAACAAGAATAACAACACAACAATTATTCATGTTCATAATCACAATATAAACAAGAAAATTAAAGAGAGGGGAACTAAGAAGCAAATCTAGGGAACTAAGAAGCAAATCTAGTATTTTTCTAAAGCCAGACTAGTGCACTCCTCTTCTTCTTTGCTCGTTCTGTTGAACCAAGGCCTCCACGAACAATTAAATACTTTTATTCTAAGGTGGAAGAAAGCTCCTTTTCAAGAGGGAAATCAGCAAGGGAATGAACAAGAAAAAGGGGGAAAACAAAGAAGGGAAAGAAAATGAGAAAGTGAATGAAAGAAAGAGAGATATGTAGGAATGAATTGTGTGTTGAATGAGAAGGGTAGAGGGGTATTTAAGGTGTGAATGGCTACCAAAAATAGCAAATAAAATTCAGCCATTCACTCTCCCCTGTCCAACCACACATGGTGCAAAGTTTGAATGTTTCAACTTTGCTATATCTAGCTTAGGGCAAAAAGATAAAGGCACACAAAGTGGAAGGGTTCGAATGGCATTTAGGAGAAACTCAAGGACTATTTTGCAAATAGAAAAATCAGCTGATTGGATCAGCCATAGGGATGGTTTTGGGCTACCAATTTGCTTAGTATACTTGGTTGTGTTCGGAGGCTATACATATGGTTATGTTTGGAGGGTATATTTGGTTGTGTTAGGAGGGTACATATGGTTGTATTTGGTGGGTAAATTGGTTGTGTTTGGAGGCTATGTTTGGTGGGTGATAGTTTTATGTTACACAAAATATTGGTCATATTTTGAAATTCAGTTATCCAATGTAATATATTTTGTATATATGTTTCATGATCACATTGTACCAACATATCAATGAGAACACTATAAGTTATGATTGATTGCTTACCATGATTAATTGTGATAGTATGCTTTCTTTTAACTTTGGATATTGTGACTACTTATGGCAATCTTTAAGCATTCACTGACCTTGAAAAAGTCACACTCTTTTATGTTTAACAATGCAAGGATAAAGCTATAATGAGGAGGAGAAGTGAGCTACCAAGTGATCCAAATCAAGGCAATTTACCTTGAGTATGTTTGATGTGTTTCCAACTTAATAAGGAAGGCAATGTGAGACTAATGTAAAGGGTTTTAGAATTTGAACTATTAATGGTTTGTAATTAGACATTGTGGACTCTTTAATTGGTTTGATTTGGAGCTTTTATCACTGCTTCAGTAGATGATTAAATGGTAGATTATGAATGCTTGATGAATTGTATGAGTAATTGTTCAACTAACTTGTAAGTGCAGGTTGATGAGTCATTGGTTATTAATGTAAGTCTTATATGTTTTATGTGTGATTTGGAAATTAATCATGAGTTTAGTATGCATGAAATATAAAATTAGACAAATTACGTAAATAGTAGGTGGCTTATGAACTAATTAAATGATGATAATTTTATGAAGAGATGCATTATGTTTTAATGAATCTTCCTAAACAAAATTTATACATATTACTCTACTATACTACTTTCAACCTTATGACATGGTGTTTTCCAACATTTTACTACATTACGATTTAGATTAAATCATTTGATTTCAACTCAAACAGTTTCTAAACTTCTTTCAAATATAACATTTTAAATACCCTATCACCTACATAAATGTTCAATTGAAGCTTTTAGAATATTTTCTTATTAAAAATTTAATTTACAAATTATGCTAATGACTTGATGATCAAAGTAGCGCAACGGAAGCATGACTTTAGGTTATCAAATATTCCATGAATAATTGTATGAGGTGTGCTTAGTTGTTGGTGTGCTTTGTGAGGGGGTTTAATGGAGAGTCACTTCGATGGTTAATGTAACATTCAAAATTCTAGTCTGACCATCTCGGTCGAGTTTAGGGTGCCACACACATTCTAAATTACTTAGCACACATTCGAGCTAGTCATACACATTTTCATATCATACGAGCATAAGTATAGTTCAACTTACCAAAACATTCCCATAAACTTGCTTTAATACAACACCTAAATAAACATACCAAAATGGGCAAGTTCATAAAATTTGAACCCCAAGTACATATATATATCACACCTATTACATGCCACGTACAATCGAACCAAGATTAACCAAAGATTACCAACAGAGACATTGGATAGTGTAAGCTTTAGAAGTGATCCGATAGCCAAGTTCCGCAAAGATGCAACTACAGAAGACAGGAAAAATAAAATGGGGTAAGCATTGAAATTCCTATTAACTTCATAGGTACATAAACAATAGTCTTACCTTAGGTTCACATTTAAGTGAATAGAATTCACTAGTCTGAATAGAATTAACTAGCTTAAGTCACTTTCCTATCAAAACATTTTACAACAGTGAGGTTAGTATATCACGAATCAAATCATATAATCTTCCCAAAATCCACTCAATATGATACATAACAGTATCATTCAGCCAAACTATAAAACCTATGCATCAAGTTTGTAACACACCTCACCCGGTCTGATTGCCAGACCCAGGCAATAATATGCTACAACTTAATACAAAACAATTACAAACAAATTATAATTTTAAAATCTCAATTAAATATCAAAAAAATCATGATTAATTAAATTAACATGCAATTCAATCAATTACGGGTTAATATTGAGCTTATCAGAGGTTAAAACTAAGTAGACAATCATTTTGGATCAACTTTAAAAGAATTTAAAAAGATAGGAAAAATCTGAAAATAGGGATCACAAGGCCATGTGAAGAAGAATAGCTCATGTGGCCCCAAGCATGGTCATGTGGTTACTCCATATGTAACACCCCTTACCCGTATCCGAGGCCGGGCTAAGGTACGAGGTGTTACCAGAAAAACATACAAACATTAAACTAAAATACGAGCCATAAAATTTCATTCATATTTCAAAGCGTTCATTCTCTTACACATAGTCCCTTATTTGAGTCTACAGAGCCCAAAACATACTTTAGAAAGGGTTTGGGACTAAACCGAGAACTTACGAAAATCATGGAAATTTCATGCTTTAAGGCTCCACACGCCCGTGTCCTAAAGTCGTGTTCCATACACGGCTGAGACACATGGGCGTGTCTCTGCCTGTGTGGAATATACCTAGGCTATTTTCTAAGCTTTGGTCAACCTTGATCTCTTACACACTTATACAAAATCAAAAGCATATAACATGGTATTCATTTAATGATTAAACATCCTCAATTAAACCACAAACATAGCATTTGTATGTCATCATACATGTGTCTCTCATACTCATTTTACCTTGTTTATTATAGTACCACTTATACATTTATACCAAGATTATCATCTTACCAAATATCTTCAGGTTAATCATCAAGCATTCATATTTAAAGCTAGATCATATCTTTATAAAATACCACGATTCAGATAAAAGTGAATAACATGTTTGCTGAAACATTTCAATTCAATTCCATACCCAAAGAAGCATTATATTGAGACTAGTCATATATATATATATATACATGTCATGATACATAACATTCTCTTTTGTTTTCTTATAAACACATATCATTTATTTCATTATATCAATATTTCATATACCATAGTTTCCATGTATTCCACATATATTTATTTTTCTCCTCCTCCTCTCCATTCCACATCCTTAATGTATATAGCATTCTTGTAAGTACGATTTCACAATTTACTAATAAATGTTCACATCAAACTGTCCACACGAGTCATAGTCACTTAATTATTTATAATTCGAGCTACAGAGCTCCAAATTAAGATCCGTAAATTTCCCCTAAAATTAGACTCACATATCTTTCCACCATAAAATTTCATAATTTTTGGTTAAGCCAATTAGTACAGTTTATTCATTAAAATTTCCCTTGTTTCACTTTCTGACAGTTCTGACCTCTCTTCACTAAAAAATAATTATCTCACAGTACAGAACTCGGATAATGTTCTTGTTGATTTATCTTGAAAATAGACTCATTATGGATTTTAAAAATATAATTTTGAGCCTCTAATTATTTTTCTCCAAATTTTTGTGATTTTCCAAAGTCAGAACAGGGGATCACGTAATCATTCTGAATCAGTCTCACAAAAACATAAATATCTAAAAATATGGAACTCCTTTGCTTTCTATGTTTCTTTTATATGAAAATAGACTCATTAATATTTAATTTTATATCTCATTCAATCTCTGATTCAATTTATACTATTTTTGGTGATTTTTCAAAATCACGTCACTGCTACTGTCCAAAACAGTTTTATTGCTAATTCACTCTTTCACACTTTCTTTGTATTAACCTCATTTTAACATACATATCACAAATCATTTTCACCACATTTCATACATCACAAGTATAGGCCCATGATCACAAGGTCACCATAAAATCATCCTCATGTATAACTTACTTGTTTATAACCTTAGCACATCCTGGTCACTTAATGGACACATCATTCACATAACCAAGTTCCTGCACTTATTCATCACAAAACTCACAAAGCAATACATAGAGAGTCTCCCGTTGAACACTTCGGATCAATCCTCGATACTTGGTGGTTTCAGCACATAGCTCCACCCATCATATAGTTCGGCTCTCTTGTACACATGGTGAACACTTAGTACCACCCATGTGACCTAGCCAGTTTATCTCGTAGCTCTCTTGTCTACATGGTGTCCTTCACTTGGAACCACGCATGCGACCTAGCTACATATATCCCGTAGCTCTCTTGTCTACATGGTGTACACATAGTATCACCCATGCGACCTAGCTACATCATAATGTCTTGTAGCTCTCTTGTACACATGATGTGCACTCAAAGACTATACATGTGACCTAGCTACATACCATTTGTATCATCCAATCTTTCCAGAAGGTTCAACCGGATTTCTCTCTTTCCAACAATTTCACCAATCAAGTAATTATCCACAAACATATTTCCAATATTTTTATAAAATATCATAATACAAGTAATATTGATGTATTACTTACATATAAACTTACATCTCATTTAATATCAACGCAATAACATTAAATTACACATTGCCTTATTAAAAATCATATGAACTTACAATTTCCCATAATATCCATAATCATAGAAATCACATTTATGTATGATAATTCAATGCACTTCATGTACCATAGACATATTTTAAATCAATTCATAAACTTGGCACCATAATCATTTAATTTAACATAATTCAATTAATTCACTAAATTTAACTTTCAAATATAAATTACAAGATTATTGTTGTATTATTATCATACCAACTTACATACTTTCAACACCTTGGAAATCATAGTATATATATCAATTTTACATTGAAACATGCATAAATTAATGCTTATTATACATATGAACTTACCTTGATATTAAAACGATCATTTTACCAACTTTCCCAATTTTCGATTTTTCTCTCATTCTAAGTTCAAATCTCATTTTTTGGGATCTAAAACATCATATTTTACTTATTTAATTAATTTAATATTCAAAACAGTCCTTAACTCAAACTTTGGAAAAATTAAAATTTTGCCCCTAAACTTTTGCATATTTACACTTTTGCCCCTAGGCTCAGGAATTAAACTTCATCCCTTATTCTTATGTTTTATGACATGATGATCACTTTTCCCTTCTATGGCAACATCAAATACTCACTCTAACATATACTTATGACTATTAGGTATTTTTACCGATTAAGCCCTTTTGCTCGTTTTCACTTAAAACCGAGTAGCACAAGTTGTCTAACATAATTTAAAACCTCATATTGTATCATAAAACACCAGAATACACAAATTTTACCCATGGGTATTTTTCCAAATATGAACCCTAGGTTGAATTATTGCTAGCATAAGCTAAATCAAGTTACCGAGACTCCAAAAACGTAAAGAACTTGAAAAACGGGGTTAGAACGGACTTACAATTGAGCTTGGGAAGCTTGAAACCCTAGCCATGGAGTCTCCCTTGGTATACACGTCCATGGTGAAGAAGATGAGCAAAATTGGCTTTTAATTTTGTATTTTAATTCATTTTACCCCTAAATGGCCAAAATGCCCTTACTACTAAACTTTCCAAAAATTCCATCCATGTCCAATTTTTGTCCATAACTTAGAAATTGGTCAAATTGCTATTTAAAACCTCCTAATTAATATTTCAAATCAATTTCATACTAGAAACTTCTAGAATGCAAATTTTGCAACTTATTCAATTTAGTCCCTAACTTCGAATTAAGCACTTTATGCATAGAATTTCTTCACGAAATTTTCACACAATCATGCAATCATATCATAGACCTCAAAATAATCATAAAATAATCATAGACCTCAAATGCTCAGCATGCTCTGTCTCAAATTTTGAATAAATTAAGATATCATTAATAAATACCACAACAAATTTGTCCAAGTATGGCCGAAATATGCGATTCATCAAATCCATAACATAGCAGGAGCATTTGTCAACCCAAATGGCATAACTAAAAATTCATAATGGCCGTACCTTCTTCTAAAAGCAGTTTTAGGTGCATCCAACTCTTTTACTTGCAGCTGGTAGTACCCAGATCTCAAGTCAATCTTTGAAAACCATGTTGCTCCTTTCAGCTGATCAAACAAATCATCAATTCTCAGCAACGGATACTTGTTCTTGATTGTCACCTTGTTTAATTGTCGATAGTCAACACACAATCTCATAGAACCATCATTCTTTTTCACAAATAACATAGGAGCACCCCAAGGTGAAAAACTCGGCCTCACAAAGCCTTTGTCAGTCAACTCTTGCAACTGCAACTTTAACTCTTTCAACTCTACTGGTGCCATTCTATACAGAGCAATTGAGATCGGAGCTGTTCCCAGTATCAAATCAATACCAAATTCTACTTCCCTGACTGGAGGCAAACCCGGCAACTCTTTTGGAAATACATCCGCGAATTCACACACAATCGACACTGATTCAACTTTGTTTTCAATTTCTTTTGTATTAATTACATACGCCAAATAAGCTTCATAACCCTTTCTCAAATATCTATGAGCTGACATCGAAGAAATCACACTAGATAATGCCTCTGATTTGCCTGATTCAACCCGCAGAATTTCACCACTTTCACACTTTAGTTCTATAACCTTTTCTTTGCAATTTACTATAGCATCATGCAATGTCAACCAATCCATACCCAAAATAACATCAAATTCATCAAACAGCAACAACATCAAGTCTGCAGGAAAGTAATGACCCCGAATCATTAAAGGGCATTTGTTGCATACTCTATCAACGATCACACATTGGCCTAATGGATTTGACACTCTGATCATAAATTCTGTGTTCTCAACAGGTATATTCATACTAGACACCAATTTCATGCACAAATATGAATGAGTAGAACCGGGATCAATCAAAGCAATAACATTAACATCATAAAGAGAAAATATATCAGTAATCACGTCGGGTGATGAAGCATCTTTACGTGCCTTTATGGCATAACTTCTGGCCAGAGCCCTTGCTTCATATTTAGCTGCTGAATCTCTGGCTACATTCTTGTGCTTTCTTTATTTCCATCTTTTTTTGAATATATTCCTCTCGAGTCTGCACCACTAGCTTTTACACTCTGAAAATTTTCTTTTTCAACTCTCTCTGGGCAGTCTCTAATAAAATGATCCGGAGAACCACACTAAAAACATTCATTCGCTCTACATGGGCCAAAATGATTTCTACCACACCGTGGCACTCGGGTTTCACAAATCTCAAATTCCCCACACTAGCCGTAGAAGTATTCTGAGATTTAAGACCCATATTTTGCTTCTTAAAATTTTCATATGATTTTCCAGCCGAAACTTGTGAACGAGGATTCATATTTCTAGATTTTTTGGATTGCTGTGAGAATGAACTGCTCGTCGATCTTTTCTTCCAATTTCTAGTCTCAGCCTCTACTTTTTTCTTCTCTTTAAGTAGTTCTTCGGCCTTGCAAGCTCGATCAAAAAGTACTACTATTTCTTTTAATTCAAGAATCGCAACAAATACTTTGATATCTTCATTAAGTCCATCTTCAAATCATCTGCACATTTTAGCCTCTGTAGGAATATATTCTCTAGCATACTTACTCAACTTGATGAACTCTGTAACACCCCAAACCCGGCCTGGACGTTATGACCGGATCTGATGCGCCACATTGATGCGTTCAAAACATTCCGTATCACTTAGTTTGGAAAAGCTGAGTTGGTGTTGTAAAAGACACTTTTAAAGGTAGGTTAAAGTGAATAGAAGTCATGCACCGTAGGAAACCGGAAAAAGAGGAGGTGAGTCCATCTGATTTGCTTAAGTACCAAGCTCTTCCGAATCCAATCCTAGACATGCACACCACCATTGCCACACTCTAACATCTCGTATAATTTTGAGAAAATCGTTTGATTATGTCCGTCTTAAGAAAATGTTTAAGTTGAAAACGTTTGTTTAAAATCTTTATTTCCTTGGAAAAACATTTACTTTATGGAAACTTTATGCGTCATCGTGATCTTTTAAAAATCAAGTAGTTTTTATAAAACGAACCCTAGTGCTAACCAGGTTTAATAATCCCCAAAATAAAAATAATTAAAAAGAGCGGCCTTATTACAACTTTAAACATAATAAAAATAAAATAATCCAAATTAAATGCTAAACTTATTTAAAATTGGCAATCCATCTTCATGGCCACTCTGAATCCCGACTCCCAAGTCCACCAACTAGGGCTCACCGCAAGGAGGGAAGAGGAAGGGGTGAGTTTGGAAAACTCAAGTGTATCTGAAACCCATCCAAAGCCCAATTCAGCTCGAGCCCATTGGGCCTAAGCCCTATTCAGATAACGATACACAAGAGGTCAAGCCCTTTTTAGAATACTGATAGCAAGGCCTTAGCCCTTTTACATAACAAAGTGTGGCCCATAGGCCCGCTCGATAACATGAGTATCAACGAAATAATGAATGCAAGCCCATCCGGGAGACTACTCAACCCACCAACCGCTACACCGCCCCATACCAGCCCTACACACCATGTGGGAATATCTCAACCCACCCAAATTTCACACACACACAGTTGCAAAGAACGCACTCAAATTCAGTCGATTGAGGCAAAGCCTCCGATCGTGGATGAACCACTTTCAAGACTTCCTCCATTAATACCCCAACCCCATGCAACAGATATTAATAAAAGCATATCATGTAAAATACAACATTGATCAATCATGCGTTCACCAATTTAAAACCCTAGGGGTATATCGGTAATTTTGCTCTTTAGGGTAATTTGGTAATTTTGCTCTTTAGGGGTAATTTCGTGATCTACGCTACTACACAAGCTAATTCAGTAATTTTATCAGTTTTATGCAATTTGATTCCACCATCTACCTAACGAGCTAATTTGCCCATCTCTTACCCATATTGGTCCATAAGCCCATTGGGCCCGTTTTGGCCCATCAAGCCCTTTTTCCGAAATACGCTAAAGCATCACGCTGAACGTGCTTACCACCTTGCGGTGCCAGATCTAACAATTCCTCTATGACTTGAGAGCATTCACATACTTACATGACCATGAAATGCCGAATTTGGCATTTCGGCTTTTTAATTGAACTAAGAAAGGGTGTTCGGTACACACCGATTCATGACGATCGCTTCGAGATCCCTTTCGATGTCCTACAATTTATTAGCACAGTTCTTATTTACAAACCATAATCACTAAACCCCAAAACTTACTTATCCATGATCGAACCATATCCCTAAAACCTTTGAAACCTTACCTTTTGCCAAAATCGATAGTTAGCTCAAATCCGATTGCTCCAATGAACCACGCCTTAGATTCAACGCTTAAGAAGACTCTAGTCACCGAAAGAAAACATCGATTAAAGACTCTTAGAGCCATATGCCCAAATCGACACCTCCCTAATTTTAGGGACTTGACTTTTCTTAACTTTGCAAAATAAGAACAGATCCGAGATGATACGTACTTACCCCTTACTCCCACTTGATTTCCACGCAATCTAGTGTAGATTTATCTATCAAACGACGGTAGAACTCGATTCCCCAAAGTCTTGAAGTTTCGCTATAAGCCCCCAAATCTATGGTTTTCGGCTTTTGTGTGATGAAGAAGATGATAATGTGGGCTACAACCTTGAAGTAGAATTGCGGTCGAGATCTAGGATTAAGAAAAGATAATTGCAAATTAATAAAACAAAAGAACATAGGAGAACACGGCTTTGAAGAAATCAGCACAAGCAATGATCACAGGATTTGGCTTTTATGGATTCGCAAAAGTATTGATGAATAGCAGTATGATGAATAGTTTTGAAGAAGAAGAAAGAAAAAATAGAAGAAGAGGAATAGGGAGGTGGTAGTTTGCTAATGAGGAAAAAGAGAGGAAAAATAACCCTAAGGTGTTAAAGCGGAAGAAAAACGGCACCACTCAATACCCTAAGTGCCAAATACTAACAACATAGCCCCCGCCGATTTTTCCCTCTTCAATTCCCATAATTGACCAACTCCTAGCCTCATCCAAATCCCTTAAATCTCTCCCTTATCACTCCTTAATCCAAGCAGCTAAACCGATCCAACTCTCCTCTAGCGAATCCACGAACTCCAACACTTACCCTCCCGCACTAAAAAATAAATGCACCTATTTGCCAACAAAGGGAATCGAACCCAGGTCTTCCCCCAACACTTACACGCCACCTTCATAGCTCCCTAGTGGCGTCACTTTGCCACTTTACCAAAGGCTCATTTGTGTCATAACTTACGCAGTTCTTCTTAAAAGCCCACTTAACCAAATCTCCTATTCACTTAAAAATCCCACCTTGATATTTTACCGTGTTTAGCTTAGTCTTGGGCCTTCTAAAGGTCTACTAACACATTTAAACATAATTCCAATATTTAGAACATGAAAATTTCAAGATTTACTAAAAATCACAAAACCCAAAAAAATCTCGAAAATCGTATGCTACAACTAATATTTTTTTCCTTTCCAATAATAATAATAATTTTATAAATATATCTAATAATAAAAATTTCAAATATCAATAATACAAGAAATAATAATCATTTTCATAAAATTTTCAAACATACATACAGTAATATTTTTCTAATAATAATAATTTTATCTCATAATACTAATTAAAATTTCATAAAATTTAAAATATCCGTAATAATAAATACAAGAAAATTTTCTAGTGGTAATTTAATAAAATAATTTTTTTTAAACGATAATATTTAAAACTTCCTAATTATTCAGGTTTTCTTCTATTCGAATCCCAGACTCAAAACCCAACTCTTCTAGGCCCCAAATTTAGGATGTTACAAACTCCCTTTCGTATTCAGTAACTGTCATGTTCCCCTGCTTCAATTCAAGAAACTCCTTACGCTTCTGATCAATAAATCTTTCACTGATGTATTTCTTCCGAAATTCTTCTTGAAAGAACTCCCAAGTTACTTTCTCTTTCGGTACTACTGAAGTCAATGTATTCCACCAATGATAAGCTGAATCCCTCAACAATGATATAGCACATTTCAAGCATTCCTCAGGCGTACAAGACAATTCATCAAATACCTGAATAGAATTCTCAAGCCAAAACTCTGCTTTCTTAGCATCATTATCAATATTTGCCCTGAATTCTTCGACCCTTTGCTCATGGATTCTGTCAACTGGAGTTCTGTGAAATTTCATCAGATCTACACCTTGAGGCATCGAAGTGCAAAGTTGAGGAATCGGGGAGGTGGGGGAGGTTGTGCATTCGGGTTCATACGAACGAACTCAGTATACCAGGCATTCATCATCTGGAGAAAGGCTTCTCGAGCCCCTTCTCCTCCTCCTTAACCAACAGTAGGAGGTGGATTTTCAATTGGCACCACCCCTTTAGCCGGAGTTGGTGCATTACTCTCTACATCATCAGCCACAACTGAATCGGGATCCATTTACTATAAAAAAATCATTTAAAAGGTTAGAAGTCGTCACACTATCACAATATATATATGGCATGTATAGCAAAACCCGTACATACAACATGTTAGTTTGACAACCGACTAAACCTACTCTGATACCACCAAATGTCATGCCCCATACCGATACCGTCGCCGAAGTCGAACACGAGGTGTTAACGACTTAATTCATTACTTAAACAGCTCAAACAATTTATTTTTAAAACTTCCAGACAAGCTGGCACTCTGCGTCACAGTTGCTTAAAAATTCATATCTCGAGTTCCAGAACTTGAAATTAAGATCCGTAAATTTTTCATAAAACTAAACTCATATATCTATCTACTAATTGTTTTTCTAGAATTTTTGGTCTGTCCAATTAGTATAGTTTACTAGTTAAAATCTCCCCTATTTTAGGGTTTGACTTCTCTGACCTCTATGTATATCAAATAAGATATCTCTCTGTACAGAGTTTCAATGACTATGTCGTTTGTTTTTATTAAAACTAGACTCCATAAGGAATCTGTAAATATAAATCATGGCTTCTAATTATTTTTTTACAATTTATGGTGAATTTCCAAAGTCAGAAAAAGGGATCCAAAAGTCGCTCTAGCCCTGTTTCACAAAAATTTAAACATCTCATAAAATATAACTTATATACCTATTTTGTTCCATCCATATGGAAATAGACTCATTGAGCTTCTATTCCATAACTTATTCATCATTTAATTCCATTTCTACTATTTTTAGTGATTTTTCAAATTCACATCATTGTTGCAGCAACATTCTATTTTATAGTAAATTCATAGACTTTCATAGACTAAATAGCATTTTAAACATACATGACATCAAATATGATTTAGATTGGCCATTCCAATGGCTAATCATTCACAAACTCTTTTCTTGCTAAACCATAGCCATATCATAAAATCATTTACACAAAATGAGTATTTTGCCATATATGCCACATTCAAAATATACAAGCCATTTTACCAATTTAGGCCTTCGGATAGTGTGAACGAGCCTTCGACCTATCCCGATTCTCAAGCCGGTTTGTCAACAACTACAATGAATGAAAAGGAGGGAGTAAGTACAAATGCTTAGTAAGTTCACATGCAAATAGTAAGTAACATAATCATGCAATCCCACATAAAACATCATTTGCATAAACAACACTAAGACATTCATGTTGCATTTGCATTTAATATCTTACTACGATTTCATCATACCAAGTTCTCAACCCGAGGATTTAAGCACATACCTATCAAATTTTCTCATTCACCACACTTACCAACATGTCACCTTCGTTTTAGGCATTCTTCTTATTCACTTAAGATTCACTCGTTGAACACATCGGAATATAATTCGAATACACGTATTTCATGAACGTAAGTGCCATACCCGCAGCTAGACAAACTCAATAGCCTGCGGAACTTATGTAGCCAAGCTACTAGGTAACCCGCCCATTAGTGAACTCAGACTCAACTCAACGAGCTCGGGCGTTCGAATCCATGAGTGAACTCGGATTCAACTCAACGAGCTCGGATGCCTAGTTACATCTCACGAACTCGGACTCAACTCAATGAGTTCATAACTCAAATATCCTAGTGATATGTCACTTATATTCTAATCTATTCCCAAGGTTCAAACAGACTTTTTCCTCAATCTCACATCTTTTCTGTCTTCCACGGAATATCGAAACCGATACTTGGTAGCAGTTCATATTTAACAAGTAGCACACATAATTTGCATATTACTCAATAATAACCACAAAGCATAATACTTCATGATATTAATCATCATATCATATAAATAACATTAAATTACTTAATATGACAATTATGTTACTACATTTACACATGAACTTACCTCGATACAAAATATTAGCAATCGAGCCTATTCCTCGTAAACTTTGTTTTTCCCTCGATCATGACTTGAATCCCGTTTTTCTTGATATATAATACCAAATTAATCTTATTTAATACATACATTCATAAAAACAGTCCCTAATACGAACTTTGGCAAAATTACCATTTTGCCCCTAAATTTTTGCATAATTACACTTTTGCCCCTAGGCTCGTAAATTAAACTTCATCCTATTTTCTTATGTTTATGACATTCTGATCATTTTTCCCTTCTATGGCAACATCCAATTCACACTCTAACATGTACTTATGACTATTAGGTATTTTTACTGATTAAGCCCTTTTACTCGTTTTCACTTAAAACCGAGTAGCACAAGCTGTCTAACATAATTTAAAACCTCATATTCTATCATAAAACACCAAAATACACAAATTTCACCTATGGGTGTTTTTCCAAATATGAACCCTAAGTTGAATTATTGCTAGCATAAGCTAAATCGAGCTACCGGGATTCTAAAAACGTAAAGAACATTAAAAACGGGGCTTGGAATCACTTACTATAGAGCTTGAAAGCTTGAAAAAAAACCCTAGCTATGGAGAACCCTTGAAATTTCGGCCTAATGAAGAAGATGGACAAAAATTGGCTTTTAATTTTGTTTTTAATTCATTTTAATAACTAAATGACCAAAATGCCCTTACTACTAAACTTTCCAAAAATTTCATCCATGTCCAATTTTTGTCCATAGACTTAGAAATTAGTCAAATTGTTATTTAATACCTCCTAATTAAAATTCCAAAGCAATTTCATACTAAAAACTTCTAGAATGCAAGTTTTTCAAATTATTCGATTTAGTCCCTAATATCAATTTAAGCACATTATGCATAGAATTTCATCACGAAATTTTCACACAATTATGAAATTATATCATAAACCTCAAAATAATTATAAAATAATTATTTCTATCTCGGATTTCTGGTCACGAAACCACTATTCCGATTAGGCCCTAATTCGGGATATTACACTTACCATGAATAAACAAATCAATATGCGGTAACTTATACATTAGTTTAGATTATAAAAACACAAATCGTAAGCTCCAAGCTTTTCTTCGATGACTTTGTCTTTTCCTTTCTTTTTTGAGGAGTCCGGGTCGACGTTAATAAATTGAGCTACAAAGCTTGAAGCTCAAAGGCTGAATGCTCCCTCTTCTTCCCAATTCCGACATGCAAATAAAAATGAACGGCTTTTTTTTTTCTTTCACCTCACTTTGCTATTTACTTTCTAATTCTTTATGTTTTTTTCTTTTTATTTTGTTTAACAATTTAATTAATGTTATATAACACCAACTTACATATTTTAATTTCTCTTAACATCCACTATACTTATAATTAAGGTATATTTTCTTTATAGGTCCTTTATAATATGTTCTAGTTAAAAATCCTTAATAATTCACATTTTTATCACTTATGTGATTTAGTCCATGTACTTAAATTAAGCACTAATTCAACGAAATTACCTAACCGGAATTCAATTCGCTTCAAATATAACTCCATAAATATTTAATAAAAATATTTACAACTCTAGTTTACAAAAACGAGGTCTTGAAACCACACCTTCAAACACCTCTAACTTTAGGGTCGTTATAAAGTAAATCAATTGATCAAATTCATTCTTAAACACATTTTTTTCAACTTGTTACATACACAATCAAATATCTTTTTCTTTTAAACATATAGTACTGTCACCACGTGCCACAATTACAAAGTGAGCATTTCATACTTGTAAACTATAAACTTTCTAGTCATTTTGACATCGTATCCAAACAAATTTTAAACACACACTTATCGTTCATTTAATTTCATCATTTCAATAGTTGTACAAACATACCATTTCCAAGCAACTCATGAAATCAATCAATACTTTCTTCTAACAAGTAGCCTGATGAACTATAGCAAAATAATTTGAATACTCGGTTATCCACCCAAAACACACTAGAATGCTTAAATGAGCTAAACCAACTAGGAACACATCTGGGCATTGAGTGCCAAACCCGAAGACTAACATCCTTCCAGAAACACACTTGGGCACTAAGTGCCAAACCCGAAGGCTACACATCCTACCTCAAAAACACGCTTGCATCACTGCAAATACAACTCCGCAATCTGCAACAAATATTGGGTACTGGAACATTCAGTGAACAT
Organism: Gossypium arboreum; assembly: GCF_025698485.1. Taxonomy (NCBI): domain Eukaryota; kingdom Viridiplantae; phylum Streptophyta; class Magnoliopsida; order Malvales; family Malvaceae; genus Gossypium; species Gossypium arboreum. The sequence goes on from NC_069080.1 coordinate 102,449,036, forward strand.
ATAAACATATCATTTTTCATCATCTCATCTCATACCAAACTCGTACAACGCGCGATATAACCATATTGGCATGTCAATCATATTCTAATTGTTTCCTACGTTCAAATGGGAATTTAAACATGATTCGTAATATTTATAAATCAGGGGCACTTCCATGTTCTCAGTGCACATGCTGTAAATAAGTCACATTCACTCTGAATCCATATGAATCATGTTTCACTAGTATTCAACATTTCTCAATTAAGTCCTTACTCGCCTTAATATTAGTTTATAACATTTCAATTCCAACTCACAATAATAATAATATATATTAAAAATTCAACACCAACAATATATATACACATTTTCAATACATTATGAACTTAGCTGATGTATTTGGATAACAAGTTGATTTGTAGGGACTATTTTGCACTGTTCTTTTTTTTCTCGATTTTCTTCTGTTCAATTTAGTCCTTGATCTATATAATAATTCATTTCACATTATCAAAATTTAACACCTTAAACCATCTAAATTCAAGAATATAATATCTTTTATTCATTTTTCACAATTTCTCAAAAGTTTTACATTTTATTCAATTTAGTCCCTAAAGCCAAAACTATTATATTTTTCAAATTCAAGCTTTGGTTTTCAATCCAATTACAAATTCATCATTTTACAGCTCTCTAAAAACATAATTTTTAGAAATTTCATGACAAATTTTACATTATTATAATTTGGTACTTATATACAAAACTAACCAAATTTACTTAGGAAATTAGTCCCTATTCACAACTAAGCTCACAAACATGCCATTAAACATCAAAAGCTTCAATTTTTATCAATGACAACATTTTAAAACTTTAACAATTTTGAAAACAAAGATACAAGTTAGTTGGACCTACATTTTCTTTATTAGCTTACACATTTACTCAATTTTTTCTTATTAACTTATTTAACTTTATAGTTTTTAACACATTCCACTTTAGTTTATATACAATAATTAATACTTATAGTCAAGTCGCATTATTAATATTTTAATTCATTTTACTACTTTTTCCAATTAGGTCCTAACTCAATTAAAACACGTTATTTTCAAATTAAACCTCGTAATCAAGTTTTGTTTTAGACTAATTAATACAATAATATCCTATTATATTATTTTAATACTTTAATTAATTGTTTATGACCTTAATTTTGATATATGTTTTAAAACCTCGATATATTTACAACTGAAAGATAACCTTATAAATCGAGGCATGACCACTCTCGATTTTCACAAGCCTGATTCTTCTAACCTGATTTTTGAGATGTGACAATACAATAGATAAAGGTTAGAGGACGTGTGATGGTTTTCACAATGGCTATGTGAAGAGCCATATGAGGAGAAGAGGTGATTGGATTGTTCTTGTAAGATTTTGGGAAGTCTTTTGTATGAGGTCCTATGCCTCGTCCTTTTTACTAAGGGACGAAGGAATTTATAACCTTCATGTGACAGCCCTAAATTGACCCTAGTCGGAAAGTGGTTTCGGGACCACGAAACCGAGTCTTATAAATAATTAAAGGTTATATTCTGTGTTTATGATGTGCGTAAATGCTTGTGTGATAGTTCCATACTTTAATTTGGTCAGTGTATGTGAAATTTATTAGTAGGGACTTATGTGAGACAATTTAGAAATATGCTAGGCAAGTTTTCAAGTGGCCTATTAATATATGCGGGAAAGTGCTTGTCCTTGCATGTCAAATTAGCCAAATTAAAGCATAGTGGCCAGCCATGCTATGGGTGGAAACATATCACAAACATGTTATGTTAGTGATGTATGTCAGGAAAAATAAAATAAGGAGCATGGTAATTAAATAATGAAAGGGAGGAGTGATGAAAAAAAAAATGGTCTCATCCATGCCCCCCCCCTTTGCCGTGAATGGAAGAAAGAAAACAAAGAAAAAAATGTGTTCATCCTTGAACATCTTTGGCGAATAGAAGAAAGAAAGGAAGGGAATGAGCTTGGAGAAAATCGGCTATGAAGGCTCACTAGATTAAGGTATGTTTAATGTTGCTTTGAAAGTTCATACATCCCTTGGATGATTAGTCTAAATTCTAACTATCTCATGGATAGATTTGGGATTATTAGAGAGTTAGTATTCGACTAAGAGGCTTCAAAAGTTTTAGTTGAAGCCTTGAGACTATTAGCATGTTAGCTATATGGATGTGTTATGAGGCTTGAGGTATCTTGAGCGTCCGGCCATGGTAGGAAGTAGAAGGGAAAATATGGTTGTTGTTAGATGAAGTAGAGTCTAACAAATGAGCACATCGTGCATTAGTTGCTAGATGGAGAAGAATCGGCTAGCAAGTTGTGTGCTAAGGCGAATATAATTTTGTATATTAATGAGTAATGCATGTGTTGAATTGATGGAAAGGGAGAGGATGCTTTACTAGTGTATATATATGTGTATTGGCCAAGTTTTGAACTTGAAACAAAATGGTGTTTAGTCCGTACAAGTGACCATACTTGTAGAATGTATTAAGTGTTGCAATCGGCCTCAACATAGACATGTATGTTCGGCCACATGAATGAGTACATAAGTTGATGTGTATGTTCGGCCAAAGGTAAGCATATTGATGGCTTTATCTTGACTTAGAAAATTCGGCTAAGGGGAATATTAGCTAATATGTTGAATTCGATTCATGATTTCATACATATGTGACTCTAATGTCTAATGTATATATGGGCTAAGTACCTTGAGGTCCTCTTTTGATGTTCAAATGAATTGTGTTAAATTGCTTAATGTGATTAAAAATGCGCATGACCATTGTGTATTTGAGCTAAAGGGAGGCCATATGACCTATTAAACTCCTTGTCATATTCGGCCATAAGCTAGCATAATGAGACTTTAATAAGTTAAATTTGTTTGAATTAGCTCAAGAGCTTAGAGGACCACAGTTGGATAAGGGAAAGGAAAAAGGTATCGAATAGCCGCCGAAATCGTTCGACCACATCCGAGGTAAGTTTTCGAGTAATGGAACTTAGATTATGATTTGATTAGATCATGTTTTAAGCAAATCAAAATCATGCTCTTTGTATGTGGCTATGGAGCCGAAATTGCAAGTGTGATAAGTGTCTTGTGTTTGAGCTTTGGTAATGAAAATGAAATACGGATGTGTCATGATTTATTGATAAATGTGCATGGTTATTCGAATGATGTCCGGGCTAAGTCCCGAAGGCTTTGTGCTAAGTGACTATATCTGGACTAAGATCCGAAGGCATTGGTGCGAGTTACTAAATTCGAGTTAAGTCCCGAAGGCATTTGTGCGAGTCACTAAATCCGGGTTAAGTCCCGAAGGCATTTGTGAGAGTTACTATAACCGGGCTATGTCCCGAAGGCATTTAAACGAGTAGCTATATCCGGTTAAATTCCGAAGGTACGTGATTCGGGAATGAGCGATCTTGCTGCAAAAATTTCAGTTAATACGCTTGTAAAATCCCAACAATGAGGTATGTTTCGTATGTGCATTGGAATAGTTGATTCCCTTCGAACAATATTCGCTCGATCGAGTAATGAGCTTCGGTATTTGGCTAAGATGATCCCTTATGTATGAATATAGGGGTTGGAATGTGAAGTAGGAATGATTTGAGAATATGTATATATGGAATTATCCGTTTAGTTATATGAATGCTATACTTGGATGTGCTTAAATTCTTTGCTCAAAACTTACTAAGCATTTAATGCTTACTCCGCTTATTTAATTCTCTTTTTATAGATTTTGGTTCTTCAGCTATCGGACTCGGATTTTGAAGTCGAAGTCGCCCACACTATTAAAGCTCCTTTTGGTATACTTTTGGCTGAACTTTGAAATGGCATGTATAGGACTACCCTTTTGTTGTTGGTCATGTACCCTTCGGTTTTGTGTAAATTTGGATAGCCATGCGAAAATGGCTTAAATATACTTTGATCATAGCATTATAATCGTTTTGTATGTTGTCCGTCAAGAGGTATGGAAATGTTGGTAACGGTTAGCCATGGGAATGGTTATTCATGATCACTTTTGGTATATGTATGACAAACTCTAGTTGATCCATGGAGGATCATGAAATAGGTAAAGTTTACCTTAAAAATAGATGCTGGCAGCAGCAATGATGTGGATGTGAAAAATCACTAAAAATAGTAAGAATGGAATTAAATAGTGAATAAATTATGTAATTGAACCTTGATGAATCTATTTTCATAGGATAGTAACAAAACGTTCATATGAATATTATATTATGAGATGTTAAGGTTTTCGTGAGACAGGGAAAGAACGGTTTCTGGATCCCCTGATCTGACTTTAGAAATTCATTATAAATTAACCAGAGACATTTAGAAGTCATGCCATATATGTATAGATTCCTTTTTGAGTCTAGTTTCTATAGAAATAAACGGTATCAGTATTGAAGCCCTGTACAGGGAGATATCCAAGTCGTAATGCATGAAGGTCAGTGTAGTCGCACCCTGTAACAGGGGAGACTTTAACTAATAAACTGTACTAATTGGCCCGACCAAAAATTCTAGAAAAAAATCTGTAGATGTACATATGAGTCTAGTTTCAGGGAAAAATTACAAAACTGATTTTTGAGTTTTGGAACTCAAGATATGAATTTTTTAAGGTGACAGTGACGCAGTTAGCCAACTGCCTGGAAATTTTTAAAATGGACTGTGAAAGCAAGTGATTTAAGTCTGCAAACCCCTCGTGTTCGACTCCGGAAACGATCTCGGGTACCGGGTGTTACAATTTTATTGGTATCAGAGCTACGGTTTAGTCGATTCTAGGACTACCGTAATACGTTTGGGTCTAGCTATACATGCCATTATGTGATTATTTGATAGTGTGGTGATTTCTGACGTTTGCAAATGTGTTTACTTATAGTAATGGATCCCGATCCCGATCGAGCGGTAGCTGATGATCTTGAGAGTGTAGCGCTGCTTCGACAAGGGACAAATACGGCGGACTCTCAACCTAATGCTAGTAATCCGAATGATGAAGCTAGACAAGCTTTCTATAGCGTGATGAATGATTGGTTCAACCAATACATTCGAACTAATACGGCTGTTCCACAACCTCCATTCCCGACAAATACCACCCCAAGACCTACAATACCTCCGTGAATGACCAAATAAGGTCAAATAAGCCCCAGCTGATGTAATCCGAAAACACGGGCTACTGAATTTAAAGCCACGACAAATGATGACGTCGAGCAAGCGGAATTTTGGTTGGACAACACTATCCGGGTACTAGATGAACTATCTTGCACACCCGATGAGTGCCTAAAGTGTACTATCTCCTTGCTACATGAATCTGCCTACTATTGGTGGAATACGTTGACTTCTGTTGTGCCCAGAGAGCAAGTAACTTGGGAGTTCTTCCAAACCGAGTTTCGAAAGAAGTATATCAGTCAGAGATTCATTGACCAAAAACGAAAGGAATTTCTTGAACTCAAACAAGGTTCCATGTCAGTTACCGACTATGAATGAAAATTTGTGAGGCTTAGCCGGTACGCGCGAGAATGCATTTCTTCTGAAGCCGTGATGTGTAAACGTTTCGAGGATGGGCTGAATGATGATATAAAGCTGTATGTTGGCATTTTGGAAATCCGAGAATTTGTGGTACTTGTCGAGCGAGCTTGCAAAGCCGAGGAGCTCAAGATGGAGAAAAGAAAAGGCGATATGGGAGCAAAGGAGTTTCAGAAGAGGTCTTCGGGAGGCCCTTTCAACATCATCGAAGAAATTTAGAGATGATTTGGGCGATCTAGAGACACATTGGGTTTTTCTAGACGAGACCGTGATCGACCCCGTGAGTGCACGAGTCACTTGATCGCCGATGTTGGAAATGATCGTCGAGACGAGCAGTGTCGGTATTATGGTAAATGGCACTCGGGAGTCAGAGATTCCATGACCGCTCCTGTTACAAGTCTTGGTCTGCCGACCACTTTATCAAAGATTGCCCGAGATTGTCTCGAACAAAATGTAAATTAGGGTGGGAAACCGGTGCTACCACCGCTCGGGGTAGACCATCTAGAAATACGGCAATGCTAGTGGTGGTCGAGAGGATCTAGAGATGTGCGACCAGATCTGAGGCTCGTGCTCTGCTAGGGCTTATGCTATCTGCCAAGCACGCGAGGATGCTTCCTCGCCGATGTTATTACCGGTACTTTTACTCTCTTTGATACTAATGTGATTGCTTTGATTGACCCCGGTTCTACTCATTCTTATATATGTGAAACCTTAGCATCCAAAGAAGACTTTACCTATTGAGTCTCGAGTTCGTAATTCGGTGTCAAATCCTTGGGTCTTTACGTGCTTGTCGACAAAGTGTGTAAGAAATGTCCCTAGTAATTGAGGTTCTGTTTTCATGGACTTGATGCTTTTGCCGCTTGATGAATTTGATGTTATCCTCGGTTTAGATTGGTTGACCGTGCATGATACGGTTGTGAATTGCAAAAGCAAGACTATTGATTTGAGGTGCGCAAATAAAGAGATAATCCGAGTTGAGTCTACGGACTTAAAGGGGTCGCCAGCTGTAATATCATCAATGTTGGCTTAGAAATATGTAAGAAAGGGGTGCGACGCATACCTTGCGTATGTACTTGATGACAAAGAATTGGAAAAGAGACCTAAATCTGTGCCGGTGGTTTGTGAATACCCGGATGTTTTTCCCGAAGAATTACCGGGTTTACCACCTGTTCGGGAAGTAGAGTTTGGTATTGAGCTTGTACCTGGGACTACGCCGATTTCGATAGCTCCGTATCGTATGGCACCAACCGAGTTAAAAGAGTTGAAAGCTCAGTTGCAAGAATTGACGGATAGAGGTTTCGCTCGACCAAGTTTCTCACCTTGGGGTGCACCAAGATTGTTTGTGAAAAGAAGGACGGAACCATGAGGTTGTGCATCGACTATCGTCAGCTGAATAATGTGACAATAAAGAATAAATATCCGATGCCACGTATTGACGATTTGTTTGATCAACTAAAGGGAGCCTCAGTGTTTTCAAAGATAGATTTGAGATCGGGTTATTTCCAGTTGCGAATTCGAGATTCGGATATACCCAAAATTGCTTTCAGAACGAGATACGGTCACTACGAATTCTTAGTGATGCCGTTTGGGCTCACTAATGCCCCTGCGGTATTTATGGATTTGATGAATCGAATCTTTAGACCGTATTTGGATCGGTTTGTAGTTGTGTTTATCGATGATATTTTGGTCTATTCGAGAAATGAAACCGATCATGCTGAACACTTGGGATTAGTGTTGCAAATTTTACGGGATAAGCAGTTATATGCTAAGTTCAATAAGTGTGAGTTCTGGTTAAGAGAGGTTAGCTTCTTGGGCCATGTGGAATCCGCATTGGGTATTCGAGTTGACCGGAACAAGATTTCGGCCATACTTAACTGGAAGCCTCCGAGAAATATTATTGAGGTTCGGAGCTTTTTGGGACTTGCCGGTTACTACCGATGGTTTGTAAAAGGTTTCTCAATGATAGCCACACCCATGACGAAGCTACTTCAAAAAGATGTTAAGTTCGAACGGAAGGAAAAATGTCAGAAAAGTTTTGATCAACTGAAAACTTATTTGACTGAAGCTCCAATTCTAGTGCAGCCCGAATCAGGCAAAGAGTTTGTCATTTATAGTGATGCCTCCCTACTTGGGTTGGGTTGCGTATTGATGCAAGAAGGTCGAGTCGTGGCCTATGCGTCGAGACAATTAAAGCCACATGAGAAAAATTATCCGACCCATGATCTCGAACTAGCTGCCATCGTATTCACTTTGAAAATATGGCGACACTACTTATTTGGTGAGAAGTGCCATGTATTTTCGGATCACAAAAGTCTCAAATATTTGATGACTCAAAGAGACTTGAATCTGCGACAAAGGCGTTGGCTTGAGTTGTTGAAAGATTATGAGCTTGTCATTGACTATCACCCGGGAAAGGCTAATGTGGTTGCGGATGCCTTAAGTCGTAAATCACTGTTTGCTTTACGAGCGATGAATGTACACTTGTCTGTTCTATCCGACAATGTGTTAGTGGTAGAATTAAAGGCCAAACCATTGTTGATTCATCAAATTCGTGAAGCTCAGAAAGTTGATGATGAATTGGTTGCAAAACGGGTTGGATGTGTTTCGAATGTGGAATCAGAGTTTCAAATTGATGATGACGATTGTTTGAGGTTCAGAAATCGGTTGTGTGTTCCAAGAAATTCAGAACTCATTTCGATGATTACGAACGAAGCTCATTGTAGCCGAATGTCAATTCACCCGGGAGTACGAAAATGTACCACGACCTAAGACGCCGCTTTGGTGGCATGGTATGAAACGAGACATTTCGATTTTGTCTCGAAGTGCTTAGTATGTCAACAAGTGAAGGCGGAACATCAAGTGCCTACGGGTTTACTCCACCGATCATGATACCGAATGGAAATGGGATCGAGTCACGATGGATTTCAGATCGGGTTGCCGATGTCGGCAAGTAAGAAAGATGCAATTTGGGTTGTTGTGGATAGACCGACTAAGTCGGCTCACTTTATCCCCGTCGCACGGATTTTTCATTGGATAAACTAGCTGAATTGTATGTTTCTCGATTGTGAGATTACACGCTACCCGATTTTTATTGTGTCGGATAGAGATCCGAGATTCACCTCGCGATTTTGGAAGAAATTGCAAGAAGCTTTGGGTACCAAGTGCATTTTAGCACCGCTTTTCATCCACAAACCGATGGTCAATCCGAGCGGATAATTCGGATACTTGAGGATATGTTGAGATGTTGCATCCTCGAGTTTAGTGGTTCATAGGAACGGTATTTACCCTTGATTGAATTCGCCACAACAATAGTTTTCAATCAAGTATTAAGATGGCACCTACGAGGCTTTGTATGGGCGTAAATGCCGACGCCATTATTTTGGACCGAGCTCGGTGAAAGCAAAATTTTCGAGTGGATTTGATTAAAGATGCTGAATGAAAGTAAAAATAATTCGTGAAAGTCCAAGGCATCATCGATCGTCGAAGTCGTCGCGCGGATTTAAAGCGAAGAGATATTGAGTATCAGGTGGGAGACAAAGTGTTTCTTAAGGTATCGCCTTGGAAAAAGATACTCAGATTTGGCCGTAAGGGCAAATTGAGTCCGAGATTCATTGGGCCGTATGAGATCTCCGAACGAGTTGGCCCAGTTGCATATAGATTGCTTTTACCCCCTGAACTCGAAAGAATCCACAACATTTTTCATGTTTCGATGCTTCGACGTTACAGATCCGATCCTTCGCACGTAATAAACCCCTCCGAGGTCGAAATTCAAGCCGATATGAGTTATGAAGAAGAACCGATTCATATCCTAACTCGTGAAGTGAAAGAGTTGCGAAACAAAAGGGTTCCGTTAGTGAAAGTGTTATGGCTCAAACACGGGATCGAAGAAGCTACTTGGGAACCCGAGAACTCTATGAAAGAGCGATACCCAAACCTATTTACTGGTAAGATTTTCGGGGACGAAAATTTCTTAAGTGGGGGAGAGTTGTGGTAGCCCTAAATTGACCCTAGTCGAAAAGTGGTTTCGGGACCACGAAACCGAGTCTTATAAATAATTAAAGGTTATATTCTGTGTTTATGATGTGCGTAAATGCTTGTGTGATAGTTCCATACTTTAATTTGGTCAGTGTATGTGAAATTTATTAGTAGGGACTTATGTGAGAAAATTTAGAAATATGCTAGGCAAGTGTTCAAGTGGCCTATTAATATATGTGGGAAAGTGCTTGTCCTTGCATGTCAAATTAGCCAAATTAAAGCATAGTGGCCGGCCATGCTATGGTGGAAACATGTCACAAACATGTTATGTTAGTGATGTATGTTAGGAAAAATAAAATAAGGAGCATGGTAATTAAATAATGAAAGGGAGGAGTGATGAAAAAAATGGTCTCATCCATGCCCCCTTTGCCGTGAATGGAAGAAAGAAAACAAAGAAAAAAAATGTGTTCATCCTTGAACATCTTTGGCGAATAAAAGAAAGAAAGGAAGGGAATGAGCTTGGAGAAAATCGGCTATGAAGGCTCACTAGATTAAGGTATGTTTAATGTTGCTTTGAAAGTTCATACATCCCTTGGATGATTAGTCTAAATTCTAACTATCTCATGGATGGATTTGGGATTATTAGAGAGTTAGTATTCGACTAAGAGGCTACAAAAGTTTTAGTTGAAGCCTTGAGACTATTAGCATGTTAGCTATATGGATGTGTTATGAGGCTTGAGGTATCTTGAGCATCCGGCCATGGTAGGAAGTAGAAGGGAAAATATGGTTGTTGTTAGATGAAGTAGAGTCTAACAAATGAGCATATATGTGCATTAGTTGCTAGATAGAGAAGAATTAGCTAGCAAGTTGTGTGCTAAGGCCGAATATAATTTTGTATATTAATGAGTAATACATGTGTTGAATTGATGGAAAGGGAGAGGATGCTTTACTAGTGTATATATATGTGTATTGGCCAAGTTTTGAACTTGAAACAAAATGGTGTTTAGTCCATACAAGTGACCATACTTGTAGAATGTATTAAGTGTTGCAATCGGCCTCAACATAGACATGTATGTTCGCCACATGAATGAGTACATAAGTTGATGTGTATGTTCGGCCAAAGGTAAGCATATTGATGGCTTTATCTTGACTTAGAAAATTGGCTAAGGGAATATTAGCTAATATGTTGAATTCGATTCGTGATTTCGTACATATGTGACTCTAATGTCTAATGTATATATGGGCTAAGTACCTTGAGGTCCTCTTTTGATGTTCAAATGAATTGTGTTAAATTGCTTAATGTGATTAAAAATGCGCATGACCATTGTGTATTTGAGCTAAAGGGTGGCCATATGACCTATTAAACTCCTTGTCATATTCGGCCATAAGCTAGCATAATGAGACTTTAATAAGTTAAATTTGTTTGAATTAGCTCAAGAGCTTAGAGGACCACAGTTGGATATGGGAAAGGAAAAAGTTATCGAATAGCCGCCGAAATCGTTCGACCACATCCGAGGTAAGTTTTCGAGTAATGGAACTTAGATTATGATTTGATTAGATCATGTTTTAAGCAAATCAAAATCATGCTCTTTGTATGTGGCTATTGAGCCGAAATTGCAAGTGTGATAAGTGTCTTGTGTTTGAGCTTTGGTAATGAAAATGAAATACGAATGTGTCATGATTTATTGATAAATGTGCATGGTTATTCGAATGATGTCCGGGCTAAGTCCCGAAGGCTTTGTGCTAAGTGACTATATCCGGACTAAGATCCGAAGGCATTGGTGCGAGTTATTAAATCCGGGTTAAGTCCCGAAGGCATTTGTGCGAGTGGTTAAGTCCCGAAGGCATTTGTGCGAGTTACTATAACCGGGCTATGTCCCGAAGGCATTTGAACGAGTAGCTATATCCGGTTAAATTCCGAAGGTACGTGATTCGGGAATGAGCGATCTTGCTGCAAAAATTTCAGTTAATACGCTTGTAAAATCCCAACAATGAGGTATGTTTCGTATGTGCATTGGAATAGTTGATTCCCTTCGAACAATATTCGCTCAGTCGAGTAATGAGCTTCCGGTATTTGGCTAAGATGATCCCTTATGTATGAATATAGGGGTTGGAATGTGAAGTAGGAATGATTTGAGAATATGTATATATGGAATTATCCGTTTAGTTATATGAATGCTATACTTCAGATGTGCTTAAATTCTTTGCTCAAAACTTACTAAGCATTTAATGCTTACTCCGTTTATTTAATTCTCTGTTTTATAGATTTTGGTTCTTCAGCTATCGGACTCGGGATTTTGAAGTCGAAGTCGCCCACACTATCAAAGCTCCTTTTGGTATACTTTTGGTTGAACTTTGAAATGGCATGTATAGGACTACCCTTTTGTTGTTGGTCATGTACCTTCGGTTTTGTGTAAATTTGGATAGCCATGCGAAAATGGCTTAAATATACTTTGATCATAGCATTATAATCGTTTTGTATGTTGTCCGTCGAGAGGTATGGAAATGTTGGTAACGGTTAGCCATGGAAATGGTTATTCATGATCACTTTTGGTATATGTATGACAAACTCTAGTTGATCCATGGAGGATCATGAAATAGGTAAAGTTTACCTTAAAAATAGATGCTGGCAGCAGCAGTGATGTGGATGTGAAAAATCACTAAAAATAGTAGGAATGGAATTAAATAGTGAATAAATTATATAATCGAACCTTGATGAATCTATTTTCATAGGATAGTAACGAAACGTTCATATGAACAGTATATTATGAGCTGTTAAGGTTTTCGTGAGACAGGGCCAGAACGGTTTCTGAATCCCCTGATCTGACTTTGGAAATTCATTATAAATTAACCAGAGACATTTAGAAGTCATGCCATATATTTATAGATTCCTTTTTGAGTGTAGTTTCTATAGAAACAAACGGTATCAGTATTGAAGCCCTGTACAGGGAGATATCCAAGTCGTAATGCATGAAGGTCGGTGTAGTCGCACCCTGTAACAGGGGAGACTTTAACTAATAAACTGTACTAATTTGTAGATGGACATATGAGTCTAGTTTCAGGAAAAAATTACGAAACTGATTTTCGAGTTTTGGAACTCAAGATATGATTTTTTTAAGGTGACAGTGACGCAGTTAGCCAACTGCCTGGAAATTTTTAAAATGGACTGTGAAAGCAAGTGATTTAAGTCTGCAAACCCCTCGTGTCCGACTCCGGCAACGGTCTCGGGTACGGGGTGTTACACTTCAAGTGAGTTCTTGACCATATGGAGTCCTCTACATGTGTCAAGGAAGTCTTTTCCTTATAGGTGACCTTGGGGGTGGAGATAGCCCTTTAACTAAGCAGTGATTGGACTTTATAGAGATTTTTGTTTATTCTATGCAGGAGATAGATATGAGTCCTTGATTTAACTAGATAGAAAACTTGAAGTTCCACATATCGAACATACAAGTGGCAAATAACGAGAGCTACACTAGGTGAGGTATCTTAATTTGATGAGGTATCAAAGATCGGAGAGTTAAGTCTTGACTAATGATTGACTTAACGAGATCTCTTAGGTAAGGAGGAGATATATAACAAGTGTCCCCCCTCAAGTTGAAAGGATGTTATAAAGTGACATTTCTTTAGACAAAATTTTGAGAGGAAAATTGGGAGTTTGGACTTAACAAATTCTTGAATTTCTAAAACTTTATTGAATCTAGTAATATTATCTAATTTCTTTTAAAATTTAATGAATTTCTTAACACATTACTAAAACTCTTACAAAATGACTAAATTCCTTACAACAGTGTAAAATTTTCAAAGAATTACTAAATTTCTTACTATGTGAATTCCTGAAATCCTTATAAAATTATTGAATCTATTAACAAATTATTGAAACACCTACAAATACTTAATTTCTTACATAATTGCTAAAATCTCTTAAACAATTATTGAATCATTACAAGATCATTGAATCTCTTAGACTTTACTAATCCTCTTAAACAATTGTAATTTAAATGATTTCAATAATTTACATAACTTCTTACAACCTTGTAAATTTTCTTACAAAATTATTGAATTTTTATGATTTTGTGATGTTTTTAGTAAATAATAAAATTTCTTACAATGTAGATTACTGAATATCTTATAAAATTATTAAATTTGTTATAAAATTATAATTTTTTAATAACATTACAATAAAATTACTAAAATTTAGAAAAATTACTAAATCTCTTGCAAAATTACAAAATTTCTTACAGCTTTATTATTTTTACCTAATTTCTTACAACTTTGAATATCTTATAAAATTATTAAACTTCTTATAAGATTGTTAAATTTTTACAACATTGTAAAGCTTTAAGTAAATTATTAAATTCCTTATAATGCAAATTACTGAAATTCCTACCAAATTAATAAATCTCATACAAAAATACTTATAACTAGGTAATGTAAACTCTTTTATTTCTAAAAAATTACTAAGATCGGATAAAAAAACGCCATTTAATATTTGGTTTGGGTGTAATTGTTTATAATTACATGTTTGTAGCATGTTTGAACATCCACTATAATTAGTGGGTCATATGAAATTGAGTGTAATTTAGGCATCCTAATTATACTTTTCAATTCTTAAGGTGGAGGCAAGAATTGTAATAACACGTAATACTTACAAACTATTACACTCAAATGCAATTATCATATGACTTTTAAACATGCATCTACATTTTTAAGTTTTAAAATTCTTTTAAATAATAAAAATAATATTTTAATTTTAGAATATATATATTTTATTTTAAAAAATATAATTATATGTTATTTTATTAATATAGTTATAATATAGTTTAAATAATCAAAAATTTATTGACGATAATTTTATATAATCTATTAGTTAATTAACTAAATTATATAGTATATATTATAAATTATTTATACTAAAGTATATAATATTTATTATTAATTATTTATACTTGGTAAAACATCAATCAATATAAGAACAGCAGGCTACATTCAATGAAAAGCAAGTACCAAAATATTTTAAATAACAGAAATATTTAGATAAAAAAACTCAGGATTGTTAATTAAGTTTTGGATCACTTTCAAATCAATACGTGTGTGTGTGTCATTTCTTAAATTTCTTCCTCAATTAAAAACAGCTCCAGACAATTAAATTGTTGCCTCCTCTTTTCTGTTGGGTGGTTCGAAGAGCATCCAATTAGTAGGCAGTAATTGTGGACGTCACTGTCTAATTACACCTTACAGCTAACAAGGAGGATTAAATTAATTACATTGTGATAATCGAAGTGTTTAAACGATATTAGTAGACAAAAAAAAAATTTATTATATAAAATAAAGAATATAATATGATATAAAATTAATATCAACATAAGATAAGTACATGAATATATAAAACTTTAGATATAAGTTTTAGAATTATTATTTAATACTATAATATTTAACTGAATAAATCTAATATAAATTTTCTGGAAAACTGGTTTTGAGAGTTCTTCGCTATCCCTTTCTCTGTTGCGTTGCTAATTTCACAATGGATACAGCAAAAATCTGCAAAGCCGAAGTGATTTCAAAGTTTCATGATGTGGAGGAGTCCTGGAGATGATGAATTCAAAAGACTGGTGCAAACCTTCCCTAAAGAAAAAAGTTGGACAGCATCCAATTTTTATTTCTATCAAGGTTTTTGGTGCCCATCAATTGTTTTAAGAGCTGTGATTTCTTTTCAGAAACATTTCCAAGCATGTGATTCTGATATTATCGTCTCTACCTTCCCAAAATGCGGCACTACTTGGCTTAAAGCATTGACTTTCTCCACTTTGTACCGCAATCAGTTTGCATGGGATGAAAATCCGTTGCTCACCTTTGGCCCTCACCAACCTGTTCGTTTCTTGGAGTGTGATATTTATTTGAACAACCCTTTTCCGGATCTTCAAAATGTTTGTGTTTATCAACCAAGGCTTCTTTCTACCCACCTCCCTTACGCTTCATTGCCGACTTCCATTAAAGATTCCAACTCTAAGATTGTTTTCATATGTAGAAACCCCTTGGATATGTTTATATCTCTTTGGTCTTTCCTCTACAAGCTTGGAGACGAAAGCTTAGAGCCACTTTCAGTAGATGAAGCATTTGACAAGTTCTACCATGGAATCTATGCGTATGGACCATTTTTTGATCATGTACTGGGATATTGGAAGGCAAGCCAAGAAAACCCCAACAAAATATTGTTTTTGAAATATGAAGATCTTAAGGAAGACATCAACTCCCACTTGAAAAACTTGGCCATATTCTTAGGAGTTCCTTTCACGGATGATGAAAAGAAACAAGGAGTTGTGGAAGAAATAGCGAAAATTTGTAGCTTTGAAAACTTGAAAGAAGTGGAAGTGAACAAGAAAGGGGTACATATTTCTGGAATTCCACACACAGGTTTTTTTAGGAAAGGAAAAGTGGGAGATTGGAGCAATTATCTCACACCTTTCATGGTTGAACGTTTAGAGAAGCTTATTCAAGAAAAAATGGATAGCTCAGGTTTATCATTTAATTTGTCCTCCAAAACTTCAAAAGATATCACTTCTGCATGATCATGGAGATATCTTTTTTAAGCTTATATCAAAGGATAATGTTTCTGCATGATATATATGTGTATATATATATTTGCATGTTGGAGTCCACTACTTGTCTTTGTGAGTAAAATCTCTTTTACTCCCATTTGTCTATCTTTTTTTTCTTGTTATAATAAATACTAGAATTCTCTCATTGTCATCCAAAAAAATTGCTTTGGGTTATGTTTTGTGAATTTATATGTGAAAAAAAAATCATCAAATATAAATTTATTTTGCATTAAAAATGTTTAGAAAAAGAATTGTTCCGGGTTATATTTTTTAGATTTATATGTGAAAATAATAATAAAAATGCATCAAATATAAATTTGTTTTGTATTAAAAGTTTTAGAAAAAGAATTGAGAATGATTTAGAAAAATAATTGAGAATGATTAAAGGCTTGTTAACCACTAGGAGTAATAGGGGAGGAAGGTGGTGGGTTAAACGGTGGATGATTTGGATGTAAAGAGATGAGGTTTTTTGGTGATAGACCTTTTAGGTTCAGGAAGAAGGAATGTGTATGTGAGAGTGTATGTGGGGCAAATTCAAACAAAAATTTAGAGGATCGAAATTAAGTTATAATTTTTGCGATAGTAAAGATGTAATGTTATCATTTGAATAGTCTATATATTTATGATTTTTAAATGATTAAATCACATTTTTATCATTTTTAGGGGGTTAAAGTACAATTTTACCTTTACTAATTTCAAATTTTTAAAGAGCCTAAATGAAAAAAATTTCATTTTGGGGGGTCAGGGCCCCTGCCAACCCCCTAGCTACGCCCCTGAGTGTATGTGTAACATCCTCAAAACCCTCTTGGTAGAAAATAATATGAGATAGGTTCTTAGTGAAATAATATATAATGAAAGTAAATGATAAGAGATGTTAGAGAAAAATGAAATGAGAAGTATGTTGTGAAATATTAATTTGAGCCAAGGACTAAAGCACAAAGATATGAAGAGTCTTGCGGTCTAAGTGTAAATATTTAAAATGTAAAAGGTTAAATTATAAATATGGAAAATTTGAAGGGTCAATAGTACAAATATCTTAAGGGTGAAAGAGTCTAGAAAATAAGGAAAGGGGATAAATAAGGACTAAATTGAATAAATAAAAATTTATGAGGGACTAAATCACAATTTTATCAAATTAAGAAATGATTCAAGGATGAAATTTTAAATATTATAAAGGGAAATATGGTCAATTAGCATGAGAGAGAATTTTAGAGTGTCATGATGGCATGAGAGATATTTTAATGATATTTTAAATTAAATAATTATATAAATGTTATAATATTAATATTTTAATTAGATTTTTGTTTATATTTTATTATGAAAATGATTGGTGTAAAAGAGAGGAAAGATAAAGAGAAATCATCTTTTCACATTCCAATGTGAAAAATAGGTAGAGAAGAGAAAATTTTATTTTTCTTACAATTTAGGGCTTTGCCATGAAAACCCATCTTTTCACCAAAAATTCTTGAAAATCTCCTTTGACACCAAAGAGAAAGATAAAGTAGAGATTTTAGAGAATATGTTCATCAATTTAAAAGCAAGAACATAGCAAATAAAAGTGAATAAAATGAGAAGAAAAGGGAAGGAAAGTGGTGAAGATAAGGAAGGAAGGGAAATAAAGAAGAAAGGAAGAAATTCTTGACAAAAGGGGTAAGTTTTCATACTAACTCTACTTGTATTTCAATATATTAAGTTAAATATGTTGTGAATAAGATGTATGAAATGTCGAAACCATTTTTTTTTGAAAAACGGGGATCGACTTTTTAAAACAAAAATTTGGAGTCGCCACCAATCCTTTTTATTTAGGTGTGAAAGGATCAATTTAAATCCTCTAATTGTTTCTGCTAGACCAACATATTTCCCCGGGGAACCGGTAAATACTTCCGCTACGAAAAAGGGTTGTGATAAAAAACGCTCAATTTTTTGCGCTCTTGCTACGGTTAAGCAATCCTCTTCAGACAATTCGTCCATTGAAAATCAATTTTACGGTATAGACGCTTATGACCTCCCCTCTATGCCTTGCAGTAATGATTCCTCTGGCATTACGACCTTTACCACAACGATGCTATCCATAGATCAAATTATTTCATAGATTGGATTTCACTTGACTGTTTACGGCTCCATTGCGTTTGCCCGGGGTAGAAGTTTTGTATAAATATCTCGCCATGCTATTAAGTATTTTGATTTAAGCTCTTTTCGTTCTAAGAGGTGGAATATAGGAATCCGAAGATGAAGAGAGAAACAAAGTATATTACTACGGCGTAAACAAAGAGTTTAAGAGTAAGCATTACACAATCTCCAAGAGCATTTTTTTGGAAAAAGAAGAAAATAGATTCCCCGTTTTTTACCACATATCCTATTTTGTTTTGATTTTGACACCAAGAAATAAAGTGATTTCTAGAATTTCTAGAAATCGAAAAGAATTTTTAGAAATTCACTTGTAATAAGAGTTGAGTTTTTCATTACAAAAAAAATTATATCGGATCACCTAATGAAGCATCTTATTTTTAAAATATCGATTTTGGTCTTCGAAATAAAAAAAATGGGTTCAGGAGTCGGTTACGTATGAAGAAGGATTAGCACCCTCGTAACGCCCAAAATTGGCACCTAATTGATTAATTGATGTCCTAATGTCGAAAATTTGAAAAGATCTTAAAAATACAATCTCTTTCAAAATGTTTGGATAATTCGAATTGGTTGCTGAGATTCTTTTGTCTCGAAAGAATAAAGTATCATATCTAGCGCGTTAGGATACGACATTTCAAACTCCAAATACCAAGGTCATCTTTTAATTTCCAAAATTCATGCATTGAAACTTTAAAAGGATATTCGGTTATTTGGTCAAACGATAAACCGAAACCCAGCACATTAGGGCACGATTTCTCGAGTTTCCAAACATAAAATATTGCCTCATTTTTTAATTTAAGAAAACATGGATGAAATTTTGGTCAAACGGAAAATCGAATCCCAGCACGTTAGGGCACAATTTCTCGAGTTTCCAAACACAAAATATTGCCTCATTTTTTAATTTAAGAAAACATGGATGAAATTTCAAAAGGATATTTAGTTATTCGATCAAACGAAAAATCAAAACCCAGCACGTTAGGGCACGATTTCTCGAATTTCCAAACACGAAATATTTCCTTATTTTGAGAGGTTTTTTAAATAAGGGTGACTATAAAAGCGTTGAAGTACATTTATTCGATTTATATAAAAAAATGAAATGAACAATTTAAGATGAAAAAGTAAGCAAGCTCGATCATAAATCAATACACGGAAATCCAAAAGCAAAGTAACTAATATGGAACATGTACATAGTTAATATATTACACCATTTATCAACAATATTACAAAGGTGCAAATATGTAAATTAAAATACAAAAAACAAACAATAAACAATAAACAAACGAACAATACATAAAATAAACTATATGTATATAGACAAACAATACATGCAAAACTTTGAAATTAATTATAAAATAAATAAATATAATTAATGCATAAAATAAAAACTATTGATCTATCTAAATTAATAACATACATATAATGAAAAACTTATTATAAATATATGTATAGAAATAATAATATAAAACGTTTGCAATAAACAAAAATACATCATAAAATAACTTTAAAAGACATAAATTATATATATAGATTTAAAAGGAAATGTATAATCACAAATAGATTTAAAAGAAAATAAATAAAATAATATAAAATCAACAATATATACAAAAAACATAATGTACAACAATTCAAAACTGATGATATAGTAAACATTTACATATATATAAGTGTAAAAAATAATTTTGTAACGAAACAATATAAATGATATACAAAACAATATATATATGAATAAATAATATTCACAAAATACAAATAGCTTAATATAAATAATATATACAAAATAATTATATAATATTTGAAGCAAAGAATGTTCATGAAAGAGAAAATAAATAAATTATATAATAAAATGAATGAAAATATACAAAAGGAAATAACAACAAGAAAAAATTAAAATAAGGTGGAATCAATTAATAAAATGTTAAAATAATATGAAAAGGGGGGAAAATAATGAATGAATTATAAAGAATATAAAAACATGAATTTTAAAAGAACTCATTGGAAATAAAAGTAAAATTAAGGGGATAATTTGTAAACAAATAGAATTCCTAAAGCGTAGACAAGGACTAGAATGAAATGCGCCCAAATGAATAAGGATTTAAAATACAAATATTCCAACTCACAGAAGGCAGTATTTAAATGAGGAGCAAATTGAAACAATGCGCAAATCTTTCGAAATAAAAACTGATATTCAATTGCTATTTTTTGTGTTTGTATTCAGTATCTCCTCCCTTTTTTTCTCCAAAAAAAGGCCCCCTATTACAATAGTTTTGAATGGCTTTTATAGCCAAATTTTACAACTGATTGCCTCTTTCTTTTTGCAGGCAAGTGGGGTGATGGAGTTAGTGGTTCGTTTAGTGGGGTGCTAATTGGACAGTTGGTGTTTTGGGCTCTGCTTGTTGGGCCCGGGCAAAATTTGGGCTCTACATGAAACATGTATTTTAAACTAAATACTAGAAATAGAAAATATTTAAAACATGTATTAGGGGATGAATTTTATATTTTAAAATGCTTAATGAGTATATTTTCAAGAGAATCAAATAGGAACATCATCTGAACCCCATACTAAGGGATAATTAATTTTTAGTAAAGAAAGGTTGAAGTTGTCAAGCAATAGAACGGACCAAATTTGAAGAATTTACTATACTGATTGGCTAAATTAGAAATTCTGAATTTTTTTGGTACAAATATATTCAAGTTCAGTTTAAAAAAATCAAGCCGATATTAATTTCAAATTATATAGCTTAAGATGCAAATAATTTAGTGACTATGACACAAGTGAATAACTTTGATATAAACACACAAGTAAATAGTGGAATTATAGTTAATGCTACATATAAGCATGTCATAATCAAAGCTAAAGTTTCTATATATATACATAAAGGATGTGGAATGGAGAGGAGGAGGAGGCAAAATAATGGGAGAGTTATAATGTTAAGAAATTGTTGTAAATGATAGATTTGCTAACACATAGAAGAACTTCAAATTTACTGTTGAAGTATCAAGTGAGTGAGTGTTTTAAAAAGAACTAAGGAAGTCTTAATTGATGAATTGACTGATAAATGCTAGCAATAGTAATGGTATGTGGAAAAAGGAAACTATTTTGTCGATACAAATCCTCTAAAGGACTTATTTGTAAAACTTTGATAATTGTGTTAGCTCTATAAATGTTGGTACAAAAGGTACACACATAAAATTCATCAATTAAGAAAACATCATATATATATTTAAGAAATGAGTTGTTGGACAATGATCTTGGATTATAAACTGCATATTTTGAACATACGCTAATTTGAAATGACTTAGAGAAGTTAAGCAATAAATGTGTAAATTGTTCCATAATGAATTTTTCTTATTTCTGAACATCGAATCAAGATTTGGTATTGATACCAAGGGTAAAATATTTATACCTTAAGGAAGGTATCGATACTTCAATCAAAGTATCGATATTATAGTAACGGTATCGATACTTCAGTATAGGTATTGATACATTTTGAATTTTGTTTAATTTTTTTGAACTTCAAAGCTCAAATTAGGATCGATATAGGATAAGGGTATCAATACCTAAGCCAAGGTACCAATACCTTATATTCAATATCAATACTCGAGCCCTGCTTTCTATGGAAAAATGCTAAAATAAATTTTACCCAATAATTTTATAAGATTTTATTTAAGATCGATTTAATATGAGAATATTATGTTGATAATACTAAAATATTTATTGCGAGAAACCCAGTTTATTAGAATATAGCCATGGTTGTTCTGGAAAGAAATGTAGCATTTCTATATCTTGACTTGACAGTCGAGACGGGTATAAGAGTGTTACAGTATGAGTTGTTTGCATAGCTTTTTTATAGTGGGAGACAAGTTGTAGCGCCCCAAACCCGATCAGAACGAACCGACCCGAATTTGGAATGTCACATTAGCCACTTACGTGACTTTCCTTACCAGTCATCCAAACACACCATAAAACCAACCATCACACCCAACAAACATGCTTAAACACTTAATTGTAAACATACAAGCCTAAATCATCATCTAACACAAAACAACAAATTATAAACAAGTAGAGATGGTTTAATTACTAATCAAGTCCTTTAATTAACCTTTCACATGCTAATTTACACCATCAATTAATAGAAGCTAACTTTTATAGCTTTTACAATTTGGTCTTTTCTACTTAATTATCTATCTAAACGATAAAATTTCCTAACCAAAATTTAATACGACACTATTGACCTCGTCAATATTAAATAATTAATATTTACGGATTAACATGTTGGAGTTGTGGTCCCAAAATCACTGTTTCTGACACCACTAAAAATGGGTTGTTACAACCCTCCCCTTTAGGAAATTTCGTCCTCGAATTTTTTTACTGGTGAACAGGTTTGGGTACTGTGATTTCATCGAGTCTTTAGTTTCCCATATGGCTTTTTCGACCCTATGTCGATTCCATAAGACTTTTAATAATGGTACATTTTTATTCCAAAGTTCTTTTACTTCTCGAGCTAAGATTCCGATTGTTTCTTCAAAATACGACAAATTTGGCTGTATCTCAACCTCACAGGGAGTAATTGCATGTGACGGATCTTACTTGTACTGTCTCAGCATCAAACCATGAAAACAATTATGAATCTTTTCAAGTTCCAAAGGTAAAGCTAATTTATAAGCTGCAGGCCTGATTCTTTCTATAATCTCATACGACTCGATAAACTTCAGACTCGACTATCCCTTTCTGATGAACCAAAACACTTTCTTCCACAGTGAGACTTTCAGGAATACCCGATTGCTAACAACGAATTCTATATCTTTTATTTTCAAATCAGTATATGATTTCTAATGATCTAATGCTGCATTCAAACAATCACGAATTATCCAGACCTTGTCTTCAGTCTCATGAATCAAGCTAGTACCAACTAACTTGGACTCACTCAAGTCTGACTAGAATAATAGTGTTTAACATTTCCTCTCGTTTAAAGCCTCAAATGGTGTCATTTTAATGCTTGATTGATAGATGTTATTGTACGTAAATTCTGCCAATGGTAAATACTTTTCCCAACTACCTTCAAACTCTAGAATGTAGCATCGTAACATATCCTCAAAAAATTGTATTACCTATTTTGATTGTCCGTCTGTTTGCTGATGATATCCTGTGCTGAAATTAAGTTTAGTACCTAGAGCCTTGTGAAGTTTACCCCAAAATCTCGAGGTGAATCTAGGATCTTTATCAGAAATAATATATAACAGCACTCCGTGTAGTCTGACAATCTTTGATACATATAACTATGCTAACTTCTCGAGCGAATAATCAGTTTTGATTAGAATGAAATGAGCTGACTTTGTTAGTTTGTCAACAATAACCCATATCGAATCTTTCTTCCTCGGTGCCACAGGAATCCCGATACAAAATCCATCATAACTCGCTCCCAGTTCCACTCAAGGATAGTGACAAGCTATAGTAATCTTAATGGTGCTTGATGTTCGACTTTTACTTGCTGGCAAACCAAACATTTAGTTACAAATTGTAACAGCTCGATTTTGGGCATAGTTAGAACAGTGGTTTCGAGATCACAAATCTGACGTAATAAAATTTATTTTTATTATATTTTTATGGTCTACAATTTCATGAAATGATTTTGTGAAAATCTTGTTTGAAAATTTTGACGTTTGAGCACTCAATTTAGTCAAAAGGACTAAATTGTAAAAAGTACAAAACTTGAGTTCTAGAAGCTAGAGGTGTCCAATTGTTATGAAATTTTAAATTGGAGGTCCTTAAATGGTAATTAGATAATTGGTTAATTTTTTGGACAAAAATGGACATGAAATGGGTGAAATAGAATATTTTTAAGTTAGGGGCATTTTGATCATTTAGTAATTAAATGATTAAATAAACAAAATTAAAAGCCAATTTTTGTCCATCTTCAACCCTTGGCCGAATGTCACATGAGTAAGGCATAGCTAGGGTTTTTCAAGCTTCCATGCTCAATTGTAAGTGCATCCTAGCCTTGTTTTTAATGTTCTTTACATTTTTGAGATCCTCGTAGCTCGGTTTAGCTATTTCCACCATTATTTTGAGCTAGGATTTGTGTTTAAAATTTTTTTCCATTGATGACATGCATGTGTTTTGATGTTTTATGGAAGAATATGAAAGTTTGGGTGTGATAAACAACTTTTACAAGGTGATTTTTGATGAAATTGCATAAAAGTACCTATTTGTAAAAGTTGTAAAATTATGTGTAGAAAATGTGATTTAGTGGAAAAATGTGAGCTGCTATAAGAGGGGATATGAATCGGTTAGCCTTAGGATTTGAGAAAAATAAGTGATTTTCATCTTACGAGCCTAGGGGCAAAATTGTAAATATGTGAAACTTTAAGGGCAAAAATGTAATTTTTCCATAGTATGATTTTTGGACTAAATTGAATAATGTGAGTATTAAATGAGTTAAATGTGTTATTATAGATCAAGAAAGACAAGGAATTGACCTTGATCGGGGGAAAAAAAGGTTGTGGACTAAATTGCAAATTCGTCATATTTTGCACCTAGATAAGTTTGTATGTAAATAATGCATCGTTTTTACTTACGTTATCATATTTTATTATGTTCTATGAAATGTGGCTGAATATTGAATGAAATTAACAAGTATCGAAAAGTGAGAAATTTCCTGGTTGAACATTAGGAACAGAATAGGATACAAGTGACATGTCACTAGTGACTCAAGTGTGGTACTATTTGAAGGCCACTTTGAGAAGAGATAGCTTGGTCACAAGTGTGGTACTATGTGAAGGCCACTTTGTGAAGAAAGATAGCTTTGGTCACAAGTGTGGTACTATGTGAAGGCCACTTTGTGAAGAAGGTAGCTTTGACTACAAGGGTGGTACTATGTGCAGGCCACCAGGTATCCGTTATTATTCCGATGTGTTCAACAGAAAATGACTAGGTGTAATTGAATATGAATATGTGATGAATAAGTGCAGGTACATGTGTGTAAACTTATGAGCAACATGCTCGATATGTAATCAAACTTTGGTAAGATTGATATGGAGTAAGTGTTACAATGAAAGTTACTATAAAGAAAACATGAAAGAGTGAAATTTAGTAATAAAACAGTTTTGGACAGCAGCAATTGTGCGAATTTGAAAAATCACCAAAAATTATGGAAATCAAGTTATAGGTTTAATAAGATATGCAATTAAATTTTATTGAGTCTATTTTCATATAAAGGAAAGGATATAAGCAAAAGAATTTCATATTATGAGATATTTGAATTTTTGTGAGATAAAGTCAGAATGACTTCAGAATCCCCTATTCTGATTTGGGAAGATAATTAAAAATTGTAAAAATATAATTATGGGTTATAATTTATATGATTAAAATCCTTAATGAGTCTATTTTCAAAGGAAACAAATGGGAACATCATCTGAATCCTGTACGAGGAGATAATTAATTTTTAGTGAAGAGTGGTCAAAACTGTCAGACAGTGAAATAGGGGTGACTTTAAAGAATAAACTGTACTTATTGGCTAAACCAAAAATTCTGAAAATTTTATGGTAAGAATATATTTGAGTCTAGTTTTTGGAAAAAAATAGCAGATGTTAATTTGGAGTTCCATAGCTTCAGATATAAATAACTTAATGACTATGACTCGCGTAGACAACTTGATATGAACATGAGTGAATAGTGAAACTATGTGCAATATGATTGTATTATCTTGAGAACATATTATGAGGATTGGTAAAAGCATGTTGATAAATTTTTTATTATTTACATACCAACTTACTAAGCTATATGCTTACTCCCTTTTCTTTCTCTTGTCTTATAGTGTCACCAAGCTAGCTCGAGGTACAAAGATCGTCGGAGATCCATCCACACTATTAACACTCTTTTGGTATTTTGAAAGCAATATTTTAAATTATGGAATGTATAGGGGACTTGATTATTTTGTTATATGTCATAATTGATTTGGCCTAAAACGATGGCCTATGTTATTCGATAGTTCATTTTGTATAAGGCCATTGATGTTGGCTATTATTAGTTAAGTTGTATGTTTATGATAATGCCATGTTGTGTGTTAATAAATTTGGTATAAGTGTGTAAATGTTTTGGATAAAAAAACGCTTGGTAAATAGCCTAACATTCATCCACACGGCTAGCCATATGGCCATGTGTTCAGGACGTGCGCCCCTGTTTTTCAAGAAATTTTTCAAAGTTTTCAAAAGTTCTCGGTTTGGTCCCGAACCACTTTCAAAGTAGGTATTGGGCCTCGTAAGCTTATATTAGGGACTTTATCATGAAACATGAAAAGTTTTAATTTGGATGAAATTTTATGACTCGGTTTTATATGATTGGTTATGTTTAAGTCCGGTAATGCCTCGTACCCTGTCCCGACATAGGACACGGGTAAAGGGTGTTACACAAACTCAAAAATCTCACGTTTCATAGGACACTGTGTGCCTCTAATAAAATGTCTTGCTTTAGCTCTGGATTATTCAGAACACACAACTTGTTACGAAAATACATCATACCATCAACATCTGCAGTAAATCCTATAGATGAATCATTTTGGATTTGCTTATGTTTAGCTAACAACTTCAGGTCGTCATCTTGCAACTCCTGAATCCATTGAAGAAATAACAGTCTAACCCTCAATTCCGCTAAAATAGAACCATCACCCTCTAATGACAAATGAGCATTCAATGCTCTCAAAGCGAACAACGATTTCTGACCTAATACATCTACAACAACATTAGCTTTCCCTGTATGATAGTCAATCACAAGCTCATAATCTTTTAGTAGCACTAGCCACCGTTGTTGTCTTAAATTCAGCTCATTTTGAGTCATCAAGTACTTCATATTTTTATAGTCTATAAATATATGGCATTTTCACCGTAAAGATAGTGATGCCAAATCTCCAAAGCAAAAATAATAGCAGCTAACTCTAAGTCATGAGTCGGATAGTTCCTCTCATGTGACTTTAACTTATGAGAAGAATATGTTATTACTTTCTCGACTTGCATTAATACACAACCCTGTCCACTAAGTGACGTATCACTGTAAACAAAAAATTCTTTCCCAGATTCAGGCTATGTCAGTACTAGAGCTTCTATTAACATTCTTTTTAACTAATCAAAATTTTGTTGGCACTCATCTGACCAGACAAATCGAACATTGTTCTGTAGAAACTTAGTCATTAGTGAGGCTATTATAGAGAAGTTTTTAACAAAGCGCCGATAATAACCTACTAATCCTAGAAAATTCTGTACCTCTAAAACATTTTTCGGAGCTTTCCAATTAACAATGGCAGAGATCTTACTCAGATCAACATGTATCCCATCAACAAAAACCACGTGTCCAAGAAATCCAACCTCTCGAAGCTAGAACTCACATTTGCTAAATTTTGCATACAACTAATTTTTGTACAGAATCTGTAACACAGTTCTCAAATGTTGTGCATACTCGGATTTTATTTTTGAGTAGATCAATATATCATCAATAAATACAATCAAAAATATATCCAACTTAGGCTGAAAAACCCAATTCATTAGATCCATAAAAGCAGCAAGAGCATTAGTTAATCCGAAATGCATCACAAAAAATTCATAGTGGCTGTATTGGGGTTCAGAAAGCTATTTTTGGCACATCACAATCTTTTACTAGCATCTAGTAATACCCCGATCTGAGATCTATCTTAAAAAACACAGTTGCACCTTTCAACTGATCAAACAACTCATCAATATAATGCAAAGAATATTATTCTTTATCGTCACTTTATTCAGTTGTCTGTAATCAATGCATAATCTCAATGAACCATCTTTCTGTTCCACAAACAACACTAGTGCACCCCGAGATACAGTAGGTCAGATGAAGCCTCTGTCTAATAATTATTCCAACTGTGCTTTAAGTTATTTCAACTCAGTCGGTGCCATCTTATACAGTGGAATGGATATTGGTGCAGTCCTAAGTACCAGATTGATAACAAATTCAACCTTACATTCTGGTTGCAATCCCAATAATTCTTCAAGGAACACATCTGTAAATTCTTTAACAACCGTTACCTAATCCAATTTCAACCCAGAATCCCAAGTATCTAGTATGTAAGCCAAAAATGCTTCAGAGCCCTTACGAATAACTTTCTATGTAGAAATAGCTGAAACAACTCTAGTAACACTGTTTAATCTGTTAGGCTCAATTGTAATTAATTCACCTGTTAAACATCTCAAATCAATCCGTTTCTATCTACAGTTTACCACAGCATCATGTAGCGATAACCAGTCCATTCTCAGAATTATATCAAATTTGTGAAAGGGTAATAACATTAGATCAGCAGAAAAATCATAGCCACGAACTTTCAGTGGACACTTATAACATATTAAATTAACTATTACACTTTGACCTAGTGGGTTTGTAACTTGAACATCAAATTTGGTTGACTTAATAAGTAAACTTTTATTCGTAGCCAATGAAGTGAAAATATATGAATGTGTCAACCTAGGGTCAATCGAAGCATATAAAGTAACATCAAAGAGATAAAAAAATACAAGTAATGACATCAGACGTGGCAACTTCTTCTCTGGCTCGAATAACATAAGTCCGTGTAGGTGCTCTGACCTCAAATCTTGTAGTTGTATCTTTAGTGCCACTGCGGTTCACCCCTGAATTACTACTCTGACTAGAATGTTTTCTTTTCTATGGTGTAGTCATAAGTTTCTCACTCTGGTCTTCATTTTCTACAATCATTTTCGGACAGTTGCATACAAAATGATTACTTGACCCACGTTTAAAACATGCACACATTTTGGCTCTACACTCATCAGTACGTGGTTTACCATAGTGTTCATACCTCGGTCTTGAAGCAT
Source organism: Gossypium arboreum (assembly GCF_025698485.1). NCBI lineage: Eukaryota > Viridiplantae > Streptophyta > Magnoliopsida > Malvales > Malvaceae > Gossypium > Gossypium arboreum. Next base: position 102,478,106 of record NC_069080.1, read on the forward strand.
TACGGACACTGGCCATACTGTCAGTAGGTTTATTCTGGAACTTGGAATCATGCTGTCTCGATTTACTTTTGTTTGGAAACCCAGATGATGCAGTGATACGATTATCATCTTCCTTTGCTTTCTTCGGTGGTGATGCAGAAAATGACCTAGGAAAATTTCTTTTCTTGAATTCCTAGGCCTTCTTTTCTCTCTGCCTCTTATGATTATAAATTTCTTCCATCTTCTGTGTCTAATCAGATAAAACCATAAATTATCATATTTCAGTTCCACCAATCATCATCTTGATTTCACCATTTAACCCATCTTCATCATTTAACCCATCTTCAAAACAGATACACATTTCTTCCTCATTCGGCACGATTTCATGAGCATACTTGCTGAAAAGCACAAACTCTCTCTCATATTCAGCTACTGACTTGTGTCTCTGCTTTAATTCTAAAAATTCCTTCTTTTTTCAGTCCAAGTACCTTTTATTAACTTATTTCTTTTTAAATTCTATTTTGAAAAATTCCAAGTTGATGTTATCTCTCGGTACTACCATTGTTAACATTGACCTCCAACTATAAGCTTTATCTTTCAACAGTGATACGACACATCTGAGGTAATCATTAGGAGAACAAGCAATTTCATCAAAAACCAGTTGACTATTTTTCAGCCAATACTCAACTTTAGCCTGATCATCTTTAGTTCTACCCTGAAATTCCTCGACACAATATTTTTTAACTTTTTCAACCAGGACCTGTCGACTCATTTCAACTGTCAAAGGGGGTGGAGTTATCATAAGAGGTACAACAGGGGGTACAATAGGGGTGGAGGTTGCTGAGCCACTAGATTATTTCTAATAAACTTAGTGAACCATTGACCCATTAAACTGAAGAACATATTTTTAACCTCGTTTTCAGTCAACTATGGAATCAGTATGCCATGACTTGTACCAGAATCAGTAGCCAAAATATTAATATTTACTTCATTAGTTTCATCACAATCAAAATCAGATAACATCTTTAATATCTATAAGGAAACAAGGGTTAGATTGGATTAATCAATATCACACTATCACAGGTTTATATGACTTGTAACTTCTAGACTTCATTTATACTACGTTTAGTCTAAAAACTGACTAAACTTGGCTCTGATACTACTAAATGTAACATCCATAACCCATACCCATCACCAGTTAAGGTTACGAAGTATTACCGTACAATTTAGAATAAATAATAACAAATAGCATCAAGTTTAACAAATTTAATTAACAAATTCATTATTAATCAGATTAGAGTAAAACATACAGTTATGGACCTTAAATCGAACCTACGAAGCCTTAAAAATAGTTTCGGAACAATTAGGGACCAATTCTAAGCAAATCAAAACATTCAGGGAAAAATTGAAAATTTTCAAAATAGGGGTCACACAGCTGTGTCCAAGCTGTATGACAGAGCCCAGACTATGTGGCTCTAGATATGGTTGTGTGGTTATGCCACATGCCCGTGTCACTACTCCACACACTTGTGTACTCACCCGTGTAACTCACTAACTTGGGTCACACGGCTATGTCGCAGGCTATGTACCAGCCCGTATAAACCATACATCTAATACACTTGGGGCACAAGCCCGTCTAAGTTACCCGTGTGTGACACACGACCGTGTGATAGCTTGTGTCCTAGGCCGTGTCTGCCGAAAAATGACCCAAAATGTGCTCATTTCATGTCCAAATGCTTAAGTACCTAAACCAATTCTCAACACATAATTATAAGAATTCAAAATGCATTTCAATGACAACCAAAGCATGCCAAATAATCAACCTAGGGCCTAACCAATGTGTCATCAATGACACCACATGTTTAAACTTGGAACTTGACATGCGTACCACATTAGTTACTCATTCTATAATATCAAAAACACAACACATACACATTACAAAATACTTATGAACCAATACAATCATGACCAAATGGTCCTATTACATGCCATATAAGCCAAGTTAAATTCAAAATCTACCAAGAGGTCCTCCTCAGATAGTGTGATTCTTTTAGTTGATCTGATCTCTCGATTTCCACAGAACACAATCTACAAAGGAAAGACAAGGACACAAGTAAGCTTACATAAAGCTTAGTAACTTCATCAACTAAACGATAAAGCTTATCGAATTAAACATAATAGTTAAAAAAATGAATAGAGTTCCTGTCAATCACAGCTCACAACAGGTGAGTAATGCTTAAACAATCGTACAAATCAATTGTCTACATTTCAATAACATTCAGTGATCAATAAACAATTCCTGATGAACGATATACGAATACGAGTATACGGTTAACCATCCAAAACACACTAGACACTCATATGAGCCAGTCCAACTGATAACACACCTCGACACTAAGTGCCTAGCCCAAAGGCTAACATTCGCCCCTGTAACAAACTAGAAAACACTGTAGTATAACACGATAGTCTGCAGAAAATGTAGGACCTCGATATATACAGTGAATAGAAGATATACAAAAATCATCGTCACATCTCATACCAATCCCATACTACGCACAAATAACCTATTGGCTTGCCTATCGTACTCTATCCTACATTCATTTGACTCAAGACATTTCATCAGTGATCATTGCGATAATAACTCATTAATTCAATTTCCATGTATAAACATTAATTCATTAACCAATATCCAATAACTAAGTTCATATGACAAGCATTTAAATTGTATTGAAATTAAACCGAACGAACTTACCAAACTAATCAGTAGTGACAACAAAAGTATAGGGACTATTCTATAATTTTCTCTTTTCCTCAATTTTGCACTCGTTATTGATCTATTGAGAGACCTAAGCTTGACCGAATATTCTCTAAGATTCCCTTAGGGTTTCGGTTCTAATGTTGAAAGGAAGAAGATGATATGGATTTTTAACATGTTTCTTTTGTTTATATTACTTATTTACCTATTTACCTATTTTCCCTTTTAATAAACATTTACCATGCACAATTTGAGGTCCATTACCGTCCACTATAAGTAGAGATGGCTTAATTACTAATCAAGTCCTTTAATTAAATTTTCTCATTCTAATTTACACCCTTAATTAATAGAAGTTAACTTTTATAGCTTTTACGATTTAGTCATTTTTACTTAATTAACTAACGATAAAATTTTCTAACCAAATTTTAATACAACACTATTGACCTCATAAATATTTAATAATTAATTTTTACGAACTAACACATCAGTGTTGTGGTCCCGAAACCACTGTTTTTGACACCATTGAAAAATGGGTTATTACACGTTTATTTTGCGTATCCTTCTCGATTCTTCATGGTTTACTAGGGGTTAAATGAAGAAAATGACGATCGAATAAGTGATGAGTAATGAAAGTGATAAGTGACATATGTGGTAAGTGATAAAGTTATTTATAAGACATGTTACATGTATTAAATAATTGATATATCTTTCAAAAAAATGAACTAATGTAACTTAATGATATTATGTTAAATTAAGGTTAAATACCTAGATAAGTAAAATTCATGTGATCACTTGCGCATTGTTTTCAAACGAGTAGTGTGCAACAAGTGATCGTATGAGTAGTGTTTGTGGGCGGATTACCGAATCACATCTCGTCAACAAGGTGAGATGGTAAAGTATAAATTTTGATTTATTGACATAATGTGGTATGTACTTAGGCAATGAAGGTGTTAAGTAGATATAGTTAAATGCCTTTGAGAACAAGTTGTGTTTAAGTGGTGATGTCTTGAAGTTTTTGTGGTTAATGATTAATGATTGAACACAAATGAGTTACGTTTTGAAGTATGGCTTGAGGTATTAATGGATTTAAGAATGGAAATTAAGTGATTTATTAGTCTTGAAATATGACACTCTTTGCTTGAGTTAGTGATTTGAAAATTTTCGAATAATTGAATCACTATTTTGTAATCTTTTAAAGTTGAATGATCACAATGTAAACGTAATAATATTTTAATGGTCTAGAGTGTAGTTTATCCATTTTTATAAGCATTTCATGTTGACAATGTTTATCTTGACTTTATTCATAGCTTTGTTAAAGAAAACAAAATCTAAATTAATTTATTAATAAAAGTTGTATTATTTGAAAGACTTAATATAAAATTTGCCCCTAAATTATATCGATTTTTTCATTTTAATATCTTTTTTTATCAAAAGTAGCACCTAAACTAATTTTTTCCCAAATTGATACTTCCACCAATCAATTATAGTCAACAATAATGTGACACAATCATTAAGTGGCATGTGACAAAAACTACATAAATAATGTCACATCATTATTTATATAAAATATTTTTAAAATTATAAAATTAATTAATTCAAAATTATATAAAATTCAAAATAATAAATTATGAAAAATTTTATAATATAATATATAATTAGAAAATAAAATATTTTTTTCTTTCCTTTCATTTTTTTCCATTACTTTTTTTACCCCTTCCTTTTTGCCCAAGTTCTGCCTCCCTTTATTTTCTTTCCCTCTTCTCTTTCCCGTCTTTCTCTCTTTTTGTTATCTTTCTTCTTTCTTTCTTCTTCACTCAAAGCCCCATTGTCACCATCATTGTTGACATCAACCCCCTTCTTGCCATTCTCAAACTTTCATCCATACTAGAAGCGCAAATAAATTGGAGAAAATACGAAAAAGATTAACTTTTTAAGGCATGTTAGAGAGAGGACAGAACTGTACAAGGAAACTTTTTGGCATTATTTTGGAGGGCTTTTCCCTTCTTCCTTTCTTGGATTGCCAATGGAGGATTAGGAGTATGGTGATGATACGGAGTAAGAAGAGAATACAGAAAGCAGGGGTGAAGCCAAGGGACTGGCAAGAGCCCCGGCCCCCCTAAAATATAAAATTATTTTTTAATCTCATAAATTTTTTTAAAGTAAAGGTAAAATTATACTTTGACCCCCTAAAATTATAAAAATTCAATTTAATCATTTAAAATTATAAATATATAAACTATAAAAAATTAAAATTTCATCCGCCACTAAAATTTTTTTCTAACTTCACCTCTGACAGAAAGAAGAAGAAATGGAGACAGAAGCAAAATAAGTTTGGAGGAAGAAGAAGAATAAGAGAGGATTAGAATTTCACCAATTTCATTCTCAACTATCCCTTAGCATGATAGGTGCTCAAATACTGATGAACGGTCGGGTACACAACTTGACAAAATAACAGCTGTCAATTCTGTTATCCTAGTATCAACTGTATAACTTAAAGGACATGGACCCTAAACGTGGCGTTTAAGCCCTCTCTCTTACGCACGACCGTTTAACTAAACATAAAACGTAGAGTTTAAAGGAAAATTAAACAGAAACATTAATGACGTCATTAACAGAAATAACAGTAATTTAAAAGAACTAGATGTTCTATCCCATATCTGGTGGTGAACCCATGGGGTTGAGCATCGGTGTGGAATGTATGAGTGTTCAACAAAGAAAATTTTTTATTTTACAGATTTAGGTTAGTTTCTAACAAAGGAAAATTTTTAACTAAAGCCCCAAATTTTACAAAATTGACCAATTGTTTTGCAAAGAAAAATTTCCTTCCAAGTAGAAAATTTGCCTCAATGTTCAATAAAGAAATTCTCTGACTTTGGGGTTTTGATTGAATATTTTAAGAAAATTTTAATTTTGAAGTTTTGGGTTGTTTGGATAAATGATGGTGATGAAACATATTTGTACAGGGATTGGGTAATGAATCAGATTTCATGTTGTTTAACAGATAAAGAAGAAGAAGAAGAAGATGATGATGATATTAGAGAAAACAAGAGAAAGAAAACGGGTATAATTTAAAGGCAAAATTTTATATTAAACCTTTATATTTGCAAAGATAACGATGGAGGTTTTTTTTTTTTTGGAAAACCTCGTGCAAACACAATTTGAAATGGAAGTTTGAACATTCTTATTTTATCATTCTTTTGGATAATCATATTTGACTAATATTTTATTTATATATAAATTAAAATTAATTGTTTTTATAATCATCTTTCAAGATTTATGAGTGTTTCACTTAATAATATTATCCCTAGAGTTTAATTATAAATTTTCTTTACATGTATACCCAACACTTACATACCAAATTAATTATTTATATTATTTTTATATTAAATATAATGAAAATATTTACTAAACTTAATCTTTCTCAATTCTTTTATGAACCCAATAATATAAAAAAAACTTATGTTTAATGCAATTTTTATTTACTTTCACATAAAATCCACAAAAACATACCACAAAGCAATTTATTAAGAGAACTCTAGTATAAATTATTTATAAAAAGGGGAATAAAAGAGATTTCACTCCCAAAAAAGCTAGAATAGACAGCCCCACGATCATGGGGAAGCAATATTGTTTGAAGTTTTGGAGGACAGTTTAAATGTTAAACCAGAGCCATTCAATTTCTCTTGAATAAGCTTCTCCAAACATTCAATCATGAAGGGTGTGAGATAATTGCTCCAATCTCCCACTTCTCCTTTCCTAAAAAAATGTGTGTGGAATTCCAGAAGTATGTACGCCCTTCTTGTTCACTTCCAATTCTTTCAAGTTCTCAAAGCTACAAATTTTCGCTATTTTTTCAACAACTCCTTGTTTCTCTTCATCATCTGTGAAAGGAACTCCTAAGAACATGGCCAAATTTTTCAGATGGGAATCGATATCTTCCTTAAGATCTTCAAAGTTCAAAAACAATATTTTGTTGGGGTTTTCTTGGCTTGCCTTCCAATATCCCAATACATGATCAAAATATGGTCCATGCGCAGTGATTCCATGGTAGAACTTGTCAAAAGCTTCATCTAGTGATAGTGACTCTCGGTTTTTGTCTCGGAGCTTGGCAGCGAAAAGCCAAAGAGAAATGAACATATCCATGGGGTTTCTACATATGTAAACAATCTTACAACCGGAATCCTTAATGGAAGTTGGCAAAGAAGCATAAGGGACGTGGGTGGAAAAAAGCCTTGGCTGATAAGCACAAACATTTCGAAGATCAGGAAAAGGGTTGTTCAAGTAAAGATCATACTCGAAGAAACGAACAAGTTCGTGAGGGCCAAAGGTGAGCAATGGATTTTCATCCCATGGGAACTGATTGCGGTACAAAGTGGAGAAAGTCAAGGCCTTGAGCCAAGTAGTACCACATTTTGGATAAGTAGCAACGATGATATCAGAATTAAATGCTTGAAAATGTTTCTGGAAAGAAATAAAAGCTTTTAGAGCAAGAGAGGGGCACCAAAAACCTTGATAGAAATAAAGATTGGATCCTGCCCAGCTTTTCTCTTTGGGGAAGCTTTGCACCAGTTTTTTGAATTCATCGTCCCAAGAGGACTCCACATCATGTGATTTTGAAACCGTTCTGGCTTTGGAGATTTCTGCAGTATCCATTGTCAAACTAGCACACCCAAAACTAGTTTTCTAGATAATTTATACTAGATTTATTCATTTAAAATATAATGGTAATAATATTTAACATACTGAAATTTATGTATATGTACTAAAAAAATTAAATTGATGTGGAATTTTTTAAATAGAAATTCATTAATTTATTTCATAGGATAATATAATTTAGGAAAAAATAATAATAAACACTTGTGGTTGTAGGTGGTGAAGGATAAACTCCATTAATATAACAAAGACTTTAGCCTCAACATCAATAGAATATTGTGGCTCGTTGATAATTGATTCTGTCACAACTCAAGCACGATATATCTGGAGTAATTGCAATTACTTAATATGATAAGAAATTAAAGCTAGCAAAAATTGGCAAGAAAACTGAGCAATCATCAAATTAGAGAGGATGGTGATAAAATCATCTCTAAAATTATTTGTAAAATGAAAACTATATATATAAGCAAGCAAAAATTCTGGCATTTTTATCAAAATAACCCAAATAATTTAATTAAGTATCAAAATGACCCACTTTTTTAATTAAGCACCAAAATAACCTGAAATCTACAGTAAAAGTTGGTGGATCCAAATTATATGACGCCAACAACTTGCCACGTCAGCAGGGAGCATAAAAAAATTAATTTTTTGGTGGAGCCATGTAGAATGGCAACACCTGTATAAATATCATGAAAATACTGCAAGTTCTGAAAAAATAGAGGACTTCAAAATAATTTTCTATTTTCTGGTGGAGCCAATTTAAATAACGCCACCAAATCTACACGCTTCTGATTTTTTTTTTACTTTTTTTTAACTTTTGTCTTTTTCTTTAATTTTTTCTTTTTTAAGTTTTATATTTTTCTTATTTTTATTTTGTTTATTTATTTTATTTATTTTTTGATATTAATTTTAAAAATTGAAATGTATATTTGAAATGTTTTATAATATATATTTTTTAAATATTAAATATTATTTTTAAATTATTATTTTTAAATTTTAAATATATATTTTGAAATTATGTCTTATAAATTTTAAAAATATAATTTTGAAATTAAATTTTCTAAATTTTAAATTTTAAATATATTTTAAAATATATTTTAAAAAATAAAATAATTTCAAAATTATATTTTAAAATTTAAATATATATTTTTAAATTATTTCTTATAAATTTTAAAATATATTTTAAAATTATTTTTAAAATTTTAAATATTATTTTAAATATTAAATATATTTTAATAATATTTAAACATTTAAAATTTTAAATAAAATTTTATAAAATTCTTTTAAAAGGTTTAAATATATTTAAAATAATTTAAAAATCATAATTTAAAAATTCTGAAAAATAAAAAATATTGTAAATAATTTTCCAATTTCTGGTGGAGCCAATTTAAATGGCGCCACCAGAAATCTATCTGACACCTTGCTTGTGATTTTTTAAATTTTTTTTTACTTTTTTTTTCTAACTTTTGTCATTTCTCTGACATTTGTTTTTTTCTTTATCTTTATTTATTTATTTTATTTCATTTCATTTTATTTTTTATTATTAATTTTAAAAAAACTTGAAATGTATATTTGAAATATTTTATAATATATATTTTTTAAATTTTAAATATATATTTGAAATTATTTTTCTAAATTTTAAATATTAGTTTTAAATTATTGTTTAAAATTTAAATATTATTTTTAAATATTAAATATATTTTAATAATATAAAACATTTAAATATTTTAAAATATGACCTTTCAAATTTATTATTAATTTTATAATATTTTAAATGTATATTTTAATTTATTTTATAATTTTTATTGTGATTTTTAAATTATTTTAAATTATGATTTTAAATTATTTAAAATATATTATTTTAAAGATATGACCTTTCAAATTTATTATTTGTTTTATAATATTTTAAATATATTTTTAAATATTTTTAAATATTAAATATAATTTTATAAATTATTAATTTTAAAATTAATTTTAAAGATATTCAAACTGTTTTTAAATTAAATTGAAAATTGTAATAACTTTAATATATTTAAATATATTCAGTTATTAAAAATTTAAAATTGTTTATACTTAACATTTTCTTTTAACATATTTAAAATTTTAATATATTTAAATCTTTTTACGGTTTTAAAATTTTAAATATATTAAAAATTATTTTCTCTTTTCCTATTAAAATATATTAAATGTATTAACATTTTAAAATATATTTTTAAAAATATATTGAATATATTATAATTTTAATATTGGTTATACTTAACATTTTTAATATATTTAATTTTTAAAAATATATTAAATATATTAAAATTTTAAAATTGGCTATACATAACATTTTTTAATATATTTAATTTCTTTAAGTTTTTAAACATTTTAAATCTATTAAGAAAATCTTTTTGTCTTTATCTATTAAAATATATATTAAGTACATAAATTTATGAATGTGTACTAAAATTAAAAATTAAAATATAAATTTATAAATGTGTATTAAAATTAAAAATTATAATCAACACATAGAGATTAATTTCATGCAAGAAAATAGTTAAAAGGAATAATAATAACTAAATAGGGATCACTTTCATGTAATCAAAACACGTTGAGCAAAGTAGTATTTAGCAAGAAAAAAGAGAAATTAAAATGATTTTTATTTAATTCATAATTAATTTTACTGTTTCGTTGATCCTCAATGAAGTGTGATCCGTATCTCCAAAAGATATTTTGATATCTGCATAATATAAAAAAATAAAAATAAAATATAATTAATTATTATATTACAATAACTATAAAGTATAAAAAATTTAACTAACTTAACTTTTTTTTCTCTTTTTTTCTTCTGAAGGGGAACCAAGCCCCTATCTAACATTGGTTTTTAATTAATATTTAACTTCATACCTCATCACATCAATGACATAATATGATCTTACAATATATATTTTTAACTTTTAATTTAATTTTTACTTTTTAATATATATATTTAAATAAATTTATTTTTAATAAATAAATCTTTTTGAACAAATATTTTTAATTTTTAATTAATTCAAATTTTACTTTTTAAATAAAATATTATTTTTAACTTTTAAATAGAATTTAAAAATGGTTTGAATATCTTGACTTTTTATAAAAATAACACAAAAATTTAATTCATTATCAAAATAACTCATTTTTAATTAAATACGAAAGTGACTTAAAATCTACAAGAAAGTTTGGTGGAGCCAAATTAAAAAATGGGTTATTTTAATAATTAGTTAAATTTTTGGGTTATTTTATTAAAAAGCAGAATATCTTTAAAAATAATTTAAAATCATAATTTAAAATATTATAAAACAAATTAGATAATATTTAAAATATTAAAAACTAATAATAAATTTGAAAGGTCATATCTTTAAAATATTTAAATATTTTATATTATTAAAATATATATTTAATATTTAAAATAATATTCAAAATTTAAAAAATAATTTAAAATAATATTTAAAATTTTAAAAATATATATTATAAAACATTTCAATATACATTTCAAATTTTTAAAATTAATAACAAAAATAAAATAAATAAATAAACAAAATAAAATAAGAAAAATATAAAACTTAAAAAAATTAAAGAAAAGAAAAAGTTAAAAAATAAAAATAAAGTAAGAAAAACCAAAGCGTGTCACGCCATTTAAATTAGCTCCACCAAATAATAAAAATTATTTTGAAGTCCCTTATTTTTCGAACTTGTAATATTTCCATGATATTTATACAGGTGATACCATTCTACATGACTCCACTAAAAAAATAATTTTTTTATATTCCTTATTGACGTGGCAAGTTGGTGGCGTCATATAATTTGGCTCCACCAACTTTTACTGTAGATTTTAAGTCCTTTTTGTGTTTAATTAAAAAATGGGTCATTTTGATACTTAATTAAATTATTTGAGTTATTTAAATAAAAAGCCAAAAATTTATGTATAATTTTAAAGTTATTGTAAATTATTTTTATATATCCACTTTTTATATTATATTTATATATTTTTATAATATTAGAAGTGAGGTGTATAATAAAAACTTCAATATTATTCATTTTTCATTGTCCTGGCTGAAGTTTGAGATATTATTTAATACTTTATTATTTTTATATTTATATTTCTAAGGATATAATCTAGACCAAATCAACACATTAATTAATTGTATATGTCCTCCTTTCAGGCTACAAGACGAAATAGACAGATAGTACTGTTTTGGACGAAAAGTATGTCTGCCATTTACTTTCTAACTTACGTGTCAAATTAATACCCTCATAGTTAAAAGGATAAAGAAAACTCAAAATTAGGTTTCTAGAAAAATTTAAAATTTATAGTATTAGTATTCCACCTACTAAAATTCATAATAATTCTAGAAACCATTACTAAACTTTCATATATATATATATTTATTTATTTTCTTATATTATGTTTATATAATTTTTTACACCGTATTGTGTTTGCCATTATCGAATCGATACCTAGTTATTTGACTGGGATCGACCTGATCCAATAACAATGGCTTCTATAGTTCATTTGTATGGGTTCACACATAATGGGTTTGCATCGTCACCATGAGTTCGAATCACCATGCAAGCAAACTTACATCAAGGAAACACATGTTAATCTTAGAATAAGGTACGTGTTGACATGCATGGGGTCTACTTAGGACGTCATATCTAGGAATCGCATCATATAAATAGAAAAACTAGCCTCCCTTAGAGACAAACACACAAAAATACTCAACAATTTGGTGCGATGAGCATGGACAGACTTCCGACCATCAAAAAATCAAAAAACCAATATGACTCACCCTAACGAGAATTTCCCTAGCAACATCCTATAGGACCAAGTTGAAGGTTCTAACATCAGCAATCAACCCTGTGAAATAGACCTTTTTGCTGATTGGTTTGCTGACCAACCAGAAAACCTAGGCAACTAAGGCCAAGCAAGTGCCTCTAATTCTTTTGATCTCAACGCTCCTTCTAGTCAGGGATCATCCTTTCCCTCTGATTAGGGAGCATTGTCGCAACAACTATTTGGCTTGCAGGAATAGTTAAGGTTGATGAAAGAGCATATGACTCAAATGAGTACCAGGTTCGAATAATAGCAACTGGTTCATTAGGAACTGCTCAGACAGAATGAGGAATTGAGGAGAAAGATGTAGTTCGACCATTTTGAACTCCAAGACTGTGACAGCCCAAAATTGACCCTAGACGGGATGTGGTTTCGGAACCGAGGCATAAAAATAATTTAAAATTTATTGTGATGCCTATGATATGTGTTAAATTGTGTGTGACATTTTTGATGATTTGATTTAGTGTTATAAAGGTGAATTTCACTAGAAAGGACTTGTGTGAGAAAACTTAGAAATGAGATAGGCAAATGTTGAAGTGGCCTATTGATGCATACTAGGAAATGTTGTCCTTGCATGTCAAATTTCCCAAATTTGACTATAGTGGCCGGCCAAGGTGGGTATGATGGGCAAGGGAAAACATGTTTCCAACATGTTTGGTTAGTGAGTTATGTATGAAGGAATATAATAAAATTAGCATAAAAAAATGAACAAAAAAAAAGAAAGATGAGCATGGATGCCCCTTGTTGCCGTGAGTAGAGGAAAAGAAAGGAGAAATTTTGTTCATCCATTTTCACTTCTTGGCCGAAAATACTAAGGAAAAGGGGAGGATTTTTGCTTCATGCTTGGTTTAGAAGAGAACTAGAAGGAGATTTGGCTATACTTGCATCAATATTAAGGTATGTTTGAGGTGGTGTCATGAGATTCATGCTTGTTTTGGTTGCTTACTTGATGTGCATGTTAGCCATGGTTCAAATCCTTGTTATGCCATGAAAATGGTATTTAGCCAAGGTTGATATTGTGTTGAAACTATTGCATGCTAAATGTGAAGCTTGCTATTGATGCATGTAATGATGGATTAACTACTCTTGAAATTTCTTTTTAGTATTCTTGAGTAGGGCATTGAGTCCTTTGTTTAACCATGACAAAAAATTTTAAAAGGGCATGGTGTGTGAGGTATTCGCCATGGTATGCTCATGAGCATGGTTTATGCTTCTTGCATGATATTAAAAAATTTGTGTTTTGAATGGTTATGGACACCTTAAAATTCGGCCTTGCACCTATGTGTGGATATATGTTTGCACATGATGTTTTGGTTATGAAGTAAATGATAAATGTGTTTGTTTAAACAAAATAAATTGTTGGAGAATGTTTGTAAAATTTCAAGTATATTCGGCCATTGGGTGAGTATGTAAGTGATGTTGAATCAAGTTTTTGGTGCATATTTGGTGATGTGTATAATCGACCAAATGGGTGATTAGTAAAAAAATGGTTGCCGAATATACAAGCATACATATGCATGTGTAGTTGAATTATGAATGTTTAGCAAGATGGTTAAACTAGTTGATTTATTGATTAAGCTCAAGGAGTTAAAGAAGGAGAATCAAGCAAGGGAAAGACGAAGGTCATCGAGTAGCCGACTTGGACTGTTTTACCCAACACAAGGTAAGTCATTAAGCATATATTTGGTGTTGATGTAAATGACCATAATATATACGCAATTGTGTTTAAATGAGTTGATGTGTAAATGAAAATGTATGTGTATGGAATGATGCCATGGTTGAATGTATAAAGGCAGCAACATGCATAAGGTATTGGTCTCGGCACTAAGTGTGCGGGTATAAATGGACACGGTGACAAGATTGGCACTAAGTGTGCGGGTTTAAAATTGTACAGCACTAAGTGTGCGAGTTTGATTATATAGCACTAAGTGTGCGAGCTGAAAATATATAGCACTAAGTGTGCGAGCTGAAAATTATATAGCACTAAGTGTGCGAGCTGAAAATATATAGCACTAAGTGTGCGGATTCACTATATGCTCTTGTATTACAATTGGCACTGAGTGTGCGACATTATCGAGTTAATCCCGGACAGCGGATCGGGTAAGTACCTTGAGCTCATGACGAATAGGCAATACATTCATGCTCGGGTTGAGCTTGGTAAGCTTGAAATCTATGTGATGATTGCAATTGTATGATTGTGGTGCGAATGAGTTGGTGTGTAAAATGCCTCAAATATCTTATTGTATAGAATATGAAATGTGGATGTATGACTTGATATGAGATTGAACCGAAAGGTCCGAGGAATTATGGTATAGTTTCGATATGGATGAAGTACCTAGCCTCGTTTATTGTTTGATGTTGCGAAAACTTTATTAATGGATGGTTGATGAATGCTTATGACTTCTGAGTTATAAACTCACTCGGTGTTTTCTTGTCACCCATTTTAGGTCTCTTGGACTCGTATTGTCGCGTGCTCGGAACCGTCGTTGAAATCATCACACCGGCTGGAAACCTTTTGGTATTGTCTTCGTAGTTGAACTAGGAGAACAATTGGCATGTATAGGCTATTATGTTTTGTTGAATTGTGGGTTGTAAACTTTAAGCCATGTGAAAATGGCCTATGTGGTCGTCGAGTGGGATGCTAGAACCTATAGCCACGAGTCTTAGAAACTTTAATTTTGATAAGGTGGCCATAAATTGTGTCATGTATGATGGATGATTAGTAAGGCCAAGGAAAGATTCATGAAATTGGCATAGTCTACTGCAGTAACTGTTGCTGACAGCAGCAGTGAGATGAGATTGAAAAATCACTAAAAATAGTAGAAGTAGAATTAAATAGTGAATAAATTATGAAATTTAACCTTGATGAATCTATTTTTATATGGACGAAACGAAACAACCATATGAGCAGTATACTGAGAGATATTAGAGTTCTTGTGAGACAGGGCCAGAACGGTTTCTGGGTCCCCTGTCGCGACTTTGAAAATTTACTATAAATTATCCAGAAAGAATTAGAAGTCATTCCTTATATGTGCAGATTCCATTTTGAGTCTAGTTTCTTTAGAAACAAACGGAACCAGTATTAAAGCCCTGTACAGAGAGATATTCAAGTTGTAACGCGTGAAGGTCAGTGTAGTCGACCCCTGTAACATGGGTGATTTTAACTAATAAACTGTACCAATTGGCCCGACCAAAAATTCTAGAAATAAATACAGGGATGGATATGTGAGTCTAGTTTTAGGGAAAATTTACGGAACTGATTTTCGAGTTCTGGAACCCCGAGATATGATTTTTAAGGTGACAGTGACGCAGTTAGCTAGCCTGCCTGGAACTGAAATCAATTATTGTCAAGAGAGAAAAAAGGGAAGTAAGCCCGGTAACACCACGTGTTCAAATCCGGTGATGGTCACGGGTTTGGGGTGTTACATTTTATTGGTATCAGAGCTATGGTTTAGTCGGTTCTAGGACTACCATAGAGCGTGTGAGTCTAGCTATACATGCCAATTTGTTAGTGCTTAATAATGTGATGACTTCTGACGGTTGAAATTTTTGTTTTGATTAACAATGGAGCCCGGAATAGAGAGACCCTTGGCGGATGACGTTGAAAGTGTAGCGGCTGCTCCCGCGTAAGGGACACCGCCTGTTGAGCCTCAGTCATCCGCGAATAATCAAAATGAAGGGGCGAAACAAGCCTTCTTCACCATGATGAATGAGTGGGTCGCACAATATGCCCGAACCAACCCGGTTGTCCAACCATTCCCGAATTTAAATACTCCGCCCAAGAGTCCGCAATGCCTCCGATTCCATCGATCCCGTGAGGCTAAGCAAACCACCGTAGACTTGATTAGGAAGCGCGGGCCGAGGAGTTCAAGGCCATAGTCATCGATGATGCTTTGAAAGAGCCGAATTCGCTCGATAACACCATTTGAGTGTTAGATGAACTGTCATGCACACCGATGAATGTCTTAAGTGTGCTATATCCTTATTATGAGACTCGACTTACTATTGGTGGAGGACTTTAATTTCCATAGTCCCAAATGAACGAGTTACTTGGGATTTCTTTCAATCCGAATTTCGAAAGAAATACATTAGTCAACGGTTCATAGATCAGAAGTGTAAGGAATTCTTGGAACTTAAGCAAGGCCGTATGACCGTATCTGAATACGAGCATGAGTTCGTAAGACTTAGTCGGTATGCTCGGGAGTGTGTGGCTGATGAGGTTGCGATGTGCAAAAGATTTGAAGAAGGATTGAATGAAGAGTTAAAGTTACTAGTGGGAATTTTGGAGATAAAGGAGTTCGTGACACTAGTCGAACGAGCCTGCAAGGCGGAAGAACTTGGGAAGGAGAAGAAGAAGGCTGAATTCGAAGCAAGAGATTACCGTAAAAGATCGACGAGTAAAGCTCCGTTCTCGGCTGTAAAGAGGTTCAGGGAGGACACCAGTAAGTCGAGGACGACTGCGAGAATTTCCATTAGAGCCCGACCATTGACGGACTCCCGAGCTACTTCGGTAGCTAGTGTGGGCAATAATCGTCAAGAGAGACCTGAATGCCCCCAATGTGGAAGACGACACCTAGGTGAATGTTGGGGTAAGTCTGTTAATAGGGCCTATTATGGATGCGGTTCGAAGGACCACCTCATTAGAGATTGCACGGAGCTAGATGAGAGGAATAAGACGCAAGGTGCAAGACCTAGTGGAACGACGGCTGGAGGTAGGCCCCCGAGAATCTCTGGAGGTAGGAGTGGTAATCAGAGAGGAGCCTCTAATACGGTTGTCCGATCCGAGACCCGTGCTCCTGCTAGAGCATATGCCATCCGCGCACGAGAGGAGGCATCCTCCCCTGACGTCATCACTGGTACTTTTACTCTCTTTGATACTAGTGTGATTGCATTGATTGACCCCGGCTCTACTCATTTATATGTATGTGAAACCTTAGCATCCAGTAAGACTCTACCTGTTGAGTCTACTGAATTCGTAATTCGAGTGTCAAACCCTTTGGGTCAATACGTACTAGTTGATAAAGTGTGCAAGAGATGCCCCCTAATAATTCGAGAATCTGTTTCCTACCGATCCGATGCTTCTACCATTTGATGAATTCGATGTTATTCTTGGTATGGATTGGTGATCAGTACATGATGCAGTGGTGGACGCAAAGGAAAACCATTGATTTGAGGAGTGCAAATAACGAGGTAGTCCGAGTCGAGTCTACTAATTTAAAAGGAGTGCCAGCGATAATATCTTCTATGACTGCTCGGAGATATGTGAAAAAGGGGTGTGAAACATACCTTGCGTATGTGTTTGAAAGTAAAGAGATGGAAAAGAAACTCGAATCGGTACCGATGGTTTGTGAGTATTCAGATGTTTTCCGAGGAGTTACCGAGATTGCCACCGGTTCGAGAAGTGGAATTCGCATCGAAGTTGTACCGGTACTACGCCGATCTCAATAGCCCGTGTCGTATGGCATTAACGGAGTTAAAGGAATTGAAGGTTCAATTGCAACAATTGACGGATAGAGGTTTCGCTCGACCGAGTTTTTCTCCATGGGGCGCACCGGATTGTTTGTGAAAAAGAAGGACGGAACCATGAGGTTGTGCATCGACTATCGTCAACTCAATAAAGTGACGATAAAGAATAAATATCCGTTGCCACGAATTGACGATTTGTTTGATCAATTAAAGGGAGCCTCAGTGTTTTCAAAGATAGATTTGAGATCGGGGTACTATCAGTTGAGGGTCCGAGAATCGGACATACCCAAAACCGCTTTTAGAACGAGGTACGGTCACTATGAATTCTTGGTGATGCCGTTTGGGCTCACTAATGCCCCTGCGGTGTTTATGGATTTAATGAATAGAATTTTCAGGCCATACTTGGATCGGTTCGTAGTTGTATTTATCGATGACATTTTGGTCTATTCGAGAGATGAAACTGAACATGCTGAACACCTGAGGCTAGTGTTGCAAATCTTACGAGATAAGCAGTTATACGCAAAGTTCAGTAAATGTGAATTTTGGTTGAAAGAGGTTAGCTTTTGGGGCACGTGGTGTCCGTGACGGTGTCGTGGTGGACCCGAACAAAATTTCGCCATAGTCGATTGGAAACCACCAAGGAATGTTACCAAATTAGGAGCTTTTGGGGCTTGCGGATACTATCGACGATTTGTGAAAGGTTTTTCGGTGATAGCTACACCGATGACAAAACTACTTCAAAAGATGTTAAGTTCGAGTGGTCGAATCTTTGTCAAGAAAGTTTCGATCGACTAAAGACCCGCTTAACCGAGACCCCAAGACTAGTACAGCCGTGAGTCCCAGAAAGAGTTTGTCATATCTGATGACGCATCCTTGCTTGGGTTAGGTTGTGTGTTGATGCAAGAAGGTCGAGTTGTGGCTTACGCGTCGAGACAACTAAAGCCGCATGAGAGAAACTATCCGACCCATGACCTTGAACTAGCAGCCATAGTGTTCGCCTTGAAGATATGGCGGCATTACTTGTTTGGGGAAAGGTGTCACATTTATTCGGACCACAAGAGTCTAAAATATTTGATGACTCAGAGAGATCTAAACCTGCGACAAAGACGTTGGCTTGAGTTGTTGAAAGACTATGAACTCATCATTGATTATCACCCGGGAAAGGCCAACGTGGTGGCCGATGCCTTAAGTCGCAAGGCACTGTTTGCTTTGAGAGCGATGGATGCTCATCTATCCGTTTCACCTGATGAGGTGCTAGTAGTCGAATTAGAGACCAAACCGTTATTGATTCATCAAGTACTCGAATCTTAGAAGGTCGACGCCGAATTGGTCGCTAAGCGAGCCGAATGTGTTTCGAATGAGGAATCGAATTTCAGATTGACGACCATGATTGCTTGACGCTCAAGGGTCGATTATGTATTCCAAGGAATTGAACTTGTTTCGATGATTTTGAACGAGGCTCACGATGGTCGAATGTCAATCCACCCGGTAGTACTAAAATGTACAATGACCAAACGTCGGTTTTGGTGGCATGGTATGAAACGAGACATCTCGACTTTGTTTGAGATGTTTAATATGTCAACAAGTGAAAGCGAGCATCAAGTGCCATCGGGATTACTTCACCGATCACGATACCCGAGTGGAAATGGGATCGAGTCACCATGGACTTTGTATCCGGACCGCCTTTGTCGACAAGTAAGAAGGATGCGATCGGGTCATTGTTGATAGATCCACCAAGTCTGCTCATTTTATTCTGTTCGCACAGATTTTTCGCTGATAAATTGGCGAATTATCGTCTCCCAAATTATTCGATTGCATGGGGTGCCTATTTCTATCGTGTCGGATAGAGACCCAAGATTTACATCGCGATTTTGGAAGAAATTGCAAGAGGCTTTGGGTACCAAGTGCATTTTAGCACTTTTCACCCCCAAACCGATGGTCAATCCGAACGGATAATTCAAATACTCGAGGATATGTTGAGATGTTGCATCCTTGAGTTTAGTGGTGCATGGGAACAGTATTTACCTTTGGTTGAATTCGCTTACAACAATAGCCTTCAATCAAGTATCAAGATGGCGCCTTACGAGGCTTTATACGATCGTAAATGCCGTACCCCATTATTCGGACTGAACTTAGTGAAGGAAAAATCTTGAGGTTGATTTGGTTAAGGATGCCGAGCAAAAAGTTCGAGTAATTCGTGAAAGTTTGAAAGTCGCCGGATCGCCAAAAGTCGTATGCGGATTTGAAAAGAAAAGATATTGAATATCGGGTTGGAGACAAGGTATTTCTCAAAGTCTCACCACGGAAGAAAGTGCTTAGATTTGGCCGTAAGGGCAAATTGAGTCCGAGGTTCATCGGTCCGTATGAAGTATCTCGAACGAGTTGGGCCAGATGGCGTCGATTAATTTTACCCCGAGCTCGAAAAGATTCACAACGTTTTCCATGTTTCGATGCTTGACGATATAGGTCTGATCCATCGCGACGTAATCGCCTGTCTCGAGATTGAGATTCACCTAATTTGAGCTATGAAGAGGAACCGGTTCGCATTATGATGCGTGAAGTAAAAGAGTTGCGCAATAAGAAAATCCCGTTAGTGAAGGTGTTGTGGCATAAACACGAATTGAAGAAGCCACTTGGGAACTTGAGGACTCTATGAAAGAGCGATACCGAGCCTATTTACGGTAAGATTTTCGGGACGAAAATTTCTTAAGTGGGGAGAGTTGTGACAGCCAAAATTGACCCTAGACGGGATGTGGTTTCGGGACCACAAAACCGAGGCATAAAAATAATTTAAAATTTATTGTGATGCCTATGATATGTGTTAAATTGTGTGTGACATTTTGATGATTTGATTTAGTGTTATAAAGGTGAATTTCACTAGAAAGGACTTGTGTGAGAAAACTTAGAAATGAGATAGGCAAATGTTGAAGTGGCCTATTGATGCATACTAGGAAATGTTGTCCTTGCATGTCAAATTTCCCAAATTTGACTATAGTGGCCGCCAAGGTGGGTATGATGGGCAAGGAAAGCATGTTTCCAACATGTTTGGTTAGTGAGTTATGTATGAAGGAATATAATAAAATTAGCATAAAAAATGAACAAAAAAAAAGAAAGATGAGCATGGATGCCCCTTGTTGCCGTGAGTAGAGGAAAAGAAAGGAGAAATTTTTGTTCATCCATTTTCACTTCTTGGCCGAAAATACTAAGGAAAAAGGGAGGATTTTTGCTTCATGCTTGGTTTAGAAGAGAACTAGAAGGAGATTTGGCTATACTTGCATCAATATTAAGGTATGTTTGAGGTGGTGTCATGAGATTCATGCTTGTTTTGGTTGCTTACTTGATGTGCATGTTAGCCATGGTTCAAATCCTTGTTATGCCATGAAAATGGTATTTAGCCAAGGTTGATATTGTGTTGAAACTATTGCATGCTAAATGTGAAGCTTGCTATTGATGCATGTAATGATGGATTAACTACTCTTGAAATTTCTTTTTAGTATTCTTGAGTAGGGCATTGAGTCCTTTGTTTAACCATGACAAAAAATTTTAAAAGGGCATGGTGTGTGAGGTATTCGCCATGGTATGCTCATGAGCATGGTTTATGCTTCTTGCATGATATTAAAAAATTTGTGTTTTGAATGGTTATGGACACCTTAAAATTCGCCTTGCACCTATGTGTGGATATATGTTTGCACATGATGTTTTGGTTATGAAGTAAATGATAAATGTGTTTGTTTAAAAAATAAATTGTTGGAGAATGTTTGTAAAATTTCAAGTATATTCGGCCATTGGGTGAGTATGTAAGTGATGTTGAATCA
The DNA here is from genome assembly GCF_025698485.1 of Gossypium arboreum. Classification (NCBI taxonomy): domain Eukaryota; kingdom Viridiplantae; phylum Streptophyta; class Magnoliopsida; order Malvales; family Malvaceae; genus Gossypium; species Gossypium arboreum. Next base: position 102,499,629 of record NC_069080.1, read on the forward strand.
AGTTTTGGTGCATATTTGGTGATGTGTATAATCGACCAAATGGGTGATTAGTAAAAAAATGGTTGCGAATATACAAGCATACATATGCATGTGTAGTTGAATTATGAATGTTTAGCAAGATGGTTAAACTAGTTGATTTATTGATTAAGCTCAAGGAGTTAAAGAAGGAGAATCAAGCAAGGGAAAGACGAAGGTCATCGAGTAGCCGACTTGGACTGTTTTACCCAACACAAGGTAAGTCATTAAGCATATATTTGGTGTTGATGTAAATGACCATAATATATACGCAATTGTGTTTAAATGAGTTGATGTGTAAATGAAAATGTATGTGTATGGAATGATGCCATGGTTGAATGTATAAAGGCAGCAACATGCATAAGGTATTGGTCTCGCACTAAGTGTGCGGGTATAAATGGACACGGTGACAAGATTGGCACTAAGTGTGCGGGTTTAAAATTGTACAGCACTAAGTGTGCGAGTTTGATTATATAGCACTAAGTGTGCGAGCTGAAAATATATAGCACTAAGTGTGCGAGCTGAAAATTATATAGCACTAAGTGTGCGAGCTGAAAATATATAGCACTAAGTGTGCGGATTCACTATATGCTCTTGTATTACAATTGGCACCGAGTGTGCGACATTATCGAGTTAATCCCGGACAGCGGATCGGGTAAGTACCTTGAGCTCATGACGAATAGGCAATACATTCATGCTCGGGGTTGAGCTTGGTAAGCTTGAAATCTATGTGATGATTGCAATTGTATGATTGTGGTGCGAATGAGTTGTTGTGTAAAAATGCCTCAAATATCTTATTGTATAGAATATGAAATGTGGGTGTATGACTTGGTATGAGATTGAACCGAAAGGTCCGAGGAATTATGGTATAGTTTCGATATGGATGAAGTACCTAGCCTTGTTTATTGTTTGATGTTGCGAAAACTTTATTAATGGATGGTTGATGAATGCTTATGACTTACTGAGTTATAAACTCACTCGGTGTTTTCTTGTCACCCATTTTAGGTCTCTTGGACTCGTATTGTCGCGTGCTCGGAACCGTCGTTGAAATCATCACACCGGCTGGAAACCTTTTGGTATTGTCTTCGTAGTTGAACTAGGAGAACAATTGGCATGTATAGGCTATTATGTTTTGTTGAATTGTGGGTTGTAAACTTTAAGCCATGTGAAAATGGCCTATGTGGTCGTCGAGTGGGATGCTAGAACCTATAGCCACGAGTCTTAGAAACTTTAATTTTGATAAGGTGGCCATAAATTGTGTCATGTATGATGGATGATTAGTAAGGCCAAGGAAAGATTCATGAAATTGGCATAGTCTACTGCAGTAACTGTTGCTGACAGCAGCAGTGAGATGAGATTGAAAAATCACTAAAAATAGTAGAAGTAGAATTAAATAGTGAATAAATTATGAAATTTAACCTTGATGAATCTATTTTTATATGGACAAAACGAAACGACCATATGAGCAGTATACTGAGAGATATTGGAGTTCTTGTGAGACAGGGCCAGAACGGTTTCTGGGTCCCCTGTCGCGACTTTGAAAATTTACTATAAATTATCCAGAAAGAATTAGAAGTCATTCCTTATATGTGCAGATTCCATTTTGAGTCTAGTTTCTTTAGAAACAAACGGCACCAGTATTAAAGCCCTGTACAGAGAGATATTCAAGTTGTAACGCGTGAAGGTCAGTGTAGTCGACCCCTGTAACATGGGTGATTTTAACTAATAAACTGTACCAATTGGCCTGACCAAAAATTCTAGAAATAAATACAGGGATGGATATATGAGTCTAGTTTTAGGGAAAATTTACGGAACTGATTTTTGAGTTCTGGAACCCGAGATATGATTTTTAAGGTGATAGTGACGCAGTTAGCTAGCCTGCCTGGAACTGAAATCAATTATTGTCAAGAGAGAAAAAAGGGAAGTAAGCCCGGTAACACCACGTGTTCAAATCCGGTGACGGTCACGGGTTTGGGGTGTTACAAAGACAATGCCGCACTTCTCTAGGAGGAGACTGTTGGAGCACATGCAAAGCCATGGGAAAATGAGATGGATTTTTTGCGTAGGGATTTTCAATCATTACACTTTGATGTGCAAGACATGGACTGGATGTTTTGTTCCAACAACCCTTTATCTCCAAAGGTAGCAGTTGTGAGTCTGCCATCAGAGTTTAAGGTGTTGAAAGAGATGTTTGAAGGAAGAAGGGACCCAAGAGCACATCTCATGCAATATAATGATTACATGAATGTTTTAGGGGCCTCTGACATTACAAAGTGTAAGACTTTCTCAAAGACCCTTAGAGGAAGCGTGAAAGATTGGTATTTATCATGCCACAAGGTTCTGTTCAAAGCTTCTTAAAGTTGGGTCAGATGTTTTTAGGTAGGTTTCATGCTCATAGGACAATAATAAGCACTCCAATAGGTTTAATATTAGTAAAGCAGATAAATGGAGAATCTTTGTAGGAATATGTGAAGGATTTCATTTAGCCAAGTTAAACACGAAGAATTTGGAGGACCAATAGGCTATTGATGCCTTCATTATGGCAGTTCAAAATGAGCACTTGCAGTACTCATTTAGTGATAATAGACCGTAGAGTTTGGAATACTTATATGAAAGGGCGCATAAGTTTACTGAGGCAAAGGAAATTAAAAGAGCAGCACACAACACCTTTTACAGGGATAATAGGCAGTTTAGAAGTCGCTAGAGTGCGTGTGGCCAACAAGGTCCTTCTTCTCAAAGACTACAGGTCCAAGGTAGGGGTTAACAGAGGAATTACCCGCAGAGTGAATCACTAAGGGCATTCTAGATGCCTTAAGGCGAGCACACAAAAAGGTATGTTCCCCATGGAAAATTTGAAACTTACACTCCTTTACGTGCTTCATGTACCTATATTCTTAATCAGGTCAAAAGTTTGAGAATTTTGTCGAGTCCACCACCTATATGATCCATTCAGTTAAGGTTCGACTCAAGAGACAAATGTAGTTTCCATAATGAAATGGGGCACAAGACTGAGGATTGCTTCTCTTTGAAGGATGCTATAGAGGAGGTTGTTAAAAGCGACAAGCTAAAGATTGTGTAGTTCAAGAGGCTGTGTTGTCAGGTCAGAGCTTGTGAGGTGCTGATAAAGGTAAACAGAAGATCAGAGGCATGATACATGTCATAATTCATATAGATTAAGAGTATGCAACCTGCAACACAAAAAGAAATGCTCATCTTAAGAGTGTCATGTCAATTAGTTCACCGAAGAGGTTGTGTCAGCAAGAGAAATAGAGGGTGGAATTTAATAAAGAGGATAATGATTCAGTGTATGATGAGGAATGAAATGACCCTATGGTCGTGACAACAACTATTGTTGGATTTAAGGTTAAAAGGATTTTCGTTGATAGTGGAAGTGTTGTAGAGCTTTTAACGTGGGATGCATACCAAACTAATATGGCTTTGCTAACCATCCAGTCGAGGTGAAAAGGTGTATTACTCTGCCTGTTACCCTTAGGGATGGCAAGCACTGTAACACCCCACACTCGGCCTGGACGTTATGGTCGAATCTTAAGAAGCCACATTAACTTGTTTGAAAGCCTAGAAATTTACTTTGGAAACATGTGGTAAAACCAGTGCTAACTTTGATAAATCATTTTCCATTTTTAGGGAAAATTCTCGTTTATGCCATTACTTTATTACATAATTCATTTAAGTGATAAAGTTTTGAAAATCGTGCTTTAACTTGTAAACAAAACTTGAAATCAATAAAAGTAATTTAAAACGAAAATCAATAGAACAAATCCCAAAATAGTAAACAGTCTCAAAAAGTTCGAAAAGTCTATTATTAACATAAATTTCATATTAAGTCATTTTTAACGAAAGTGTCCAACCCCAAGTTCCAGCACATTGTCTGATCCTAGGT